>NC_139569.1:44183256-46583256 GCF_965112155.1 Podarcis liolepis
AAAGATCCCTAGAGAGTGCTGGAAGGTACGAAAGGAATGACTCTCCACCCTCAACATACACAAAGCAGTTTTTGTTGTTGTATTTTTTATAAGAAGTGAATGTTCTAAGCCACTTTGGGTACAGCTCAATGTGGAAAGGCAGCATATAAACTCAACTAATTATATGGCATTAGATGCAGATGAAAAGAGGCAGTTTTGAACACCCATTTCTAAGGGCATGCTGTGTCCAAATAAAATAAAATAAAAGTTCCGGACAGACAGAGCCATATCCAAGAAAGTCATTCTATTAGCACAGGGGTGAGGAAGCTCTGGTCCACTGTTCAATCCCCCAAACCATACCCACTTGTCCATCAGCTGATGACATTGGGTGATGTTGGATGATGGGCTAAAGGGATGGGGTTAAATCCTGCTGCATGGCACTTTGGCAGAACATTCCCTACAGCCACCAGGATTGAATCCTTTCCTTATCAGCCGATGAGCAGAGAGTGCAGCTCTGGAGTGCTCTGCTTTGGCGCAGGTCAGCTTGGACATCCTTTAGTCACCTGATGTCATTGTGGTGTCAGAAGATTGACAGGTGGATGGCCTCTCGTTGTCTAGTGCCATCTTCTCTTGGGCTTCAGGTGGCAGAATGTCTTGAGCAGACACTGCATGCCTGCACACGTGTGTGTGTGTGTGTGTGTGTGTGTACACGAGTACAGACACACAGACTGATCTATGCACCTAGGACACTGAAGAGTGAATTGGTAAAGTGGAGTGTACCACTCCAGACTGCAGGTTGGTATGGTTAAAAAACACACAACTTTGTTCATGTTGAGCATTAGCAACTGAGGAACTAACTGGGAAGAGATCTGTACAGTGGTGCCTTGGGTTACAGACTGCTTCAGGTTACATATGCTTCAGGTTACAGACTCCGCTAACCCTGAAATAGTACCACAGGTTAAGAACTTTGCTTCAGGATGAGAACAGAAGTCATGCTCCGGCGGTGCAGTGGCAGCAGGAGGCCCCATTAGCTAAAGTGGTGCTTCAGGTTAAGAACAGTTTCAGGTTAAGAACGGACCTCCAGAACGAATTAAGTACTTAACCTGAGGTACCACTGTACAAGCATGCAGTAGCTGCTGAGTGAGTTGCTGGAGAATTTGGACCAATGACATTGCAGTATGCAGATCAGCAGAATCTCCAACCTCCTGCTGCACCCCAAGAAGCAGGAGGCCCCAGAGAAACTGCCTAAGTCTGCACACATGCCATACACTTAATGTATGTGACTTAGTTGGTTAAGGGCGCTGTGCGGTGTAAACTGCAGATCCCAGGATTCATGTGCTTTAAATATATGGAGTGCATGCAGCCTAAGCCTCAATTGGCTTGGTTTTTTTTCTTTCTAATAACACCAGTGAGGAGGATGAGGAGGAAGAGCGGAGCAAGAAAAAGGTGCTGGCCATGAAAAGGGGCTCAGAATCCTCGTCTGAGGAGGGCAGCCCATCCGAGAGCAGCTCGTCGGAGTCTGATTCTGGCTCCGAAGCAGAGGAACCCCACTTGGAGAAAGAAGTGAAAAAGAAAAGGACGGTGAGTGGCGTGGGGTCATGAAATCTGCCAGCTCTGGTGTCTTTTTGGTGCAGCCACTAAGCTTGGTCAGTCCTCATTGGGCAATTTTATGGGCTTGCCCCTTTCTAAGGATGATTTGTTCCCCCAAGCCTGTTCAGGCCTCCCTTATTGGCAAAACCTATTTGGTGTTTCACAACTTTCTGACTAGTTGCAGGACCTTAGCCAGACCTAGCAGAGTAAACGCAGAATCCACGGAAGCAACTGGCGACTTGGCTGCAGACAGGATAGATGAAGCAGGAACCAGGAACTTGTAGTTAGGTGTTTATTATATACAGTAGACTATTTACAGGAACAGAACACAGATCTTTTGCTAGCTCTCTCTGACACGACTCACAACTCCTACACTGACACACTGACACACAGAACTCTGAATACTGAACTAACACATTCCAGTTAGTAGGCCATTAATTATCACTCCCTTGAGAGAGCTTGACCAATCAGGGAGTTGTCTCCATGTCTCTGTTATCACCAGGCAGACTTACTCCTTCACATGACCTTCTGGCTGTCTGCCAAACCTTAATTGACTCTGTGTGAGTAGCTGCACGTACACAGTTTCCCAACACCCCTTTTGTGCCTGGATGGTGCTATTTTGGCTATATGAGGACTGGCACTCAAAGAATCAGAGTTGGCTATTAGTAGCATATAATATGTTGGCTTCAAGTGGCGAGTGACATGGATGAGTATGAAGAGTGCTGTGCCTGGCAGAATTGACTGGGTTTAGGACTGGCTGTGCCAATGCAGAAAACACAAAGTTAATGCTTTCCTAATTTTTCCTCTGTCTTGTCTTTCAGCCTCCCAGCAGCAAGCCTGCTCCAAAAGCCCCCAAGAAAGGGGTAAAGGAGATTTCCTTGCTTGACCTGGATGACTGTAAGTGTTGCCCCCTTAACAGTTTCCCCCTTCCCAGGAAACACTGGGAATTGTAGCTCTGTGAGGGGCATAGGGGTCTCCTAAAAACTATTAGCCCCCTTAAGAAATTACAGTTCTCAGGATTTTCTGGAAGAAGCCATGATTGTTAAAAGCCTAATGATACTGCTTTCAACATACACTGTGGATGGGGCCTAAAAGTTCACCTGGTGCGAGTATTTAAAATACTGTATTTTAAACAGTATTTTAATGATTCATTTCACAGTTGTAAACCTCTTAGAAGTCATTTTGCCCTGTAAGTGGTATGTAAACAATAAAATAAATGAACATTCATGGTCAGAATCACAGGGCATGTTCAGGAGCTTAACCCAATGTTTCTCAAACTTGGGTCCCCAGCTGTTTTTGGACTACAACTCCCATCATCCCTGACCACTGGTCCTGCTAGGTAGGGATGATGGGAGTTATAGTCCAAAAACAACTAGGTACCCAAGTTTGAGAAACACTGGGCTTAACTTATTCCCACCATACCATGGTCCCAGCAAAAATCTTCCCCTTCCCCTGACATTCCTTAGGATGGATGCTGCAGTTGACCCCTTCCGTACTTGGGGAAATAATTTTAATTTTAATGGTGGATTCGAATCCTAAGATTACAGAAAATGCAGCCAAGGATCTTGCTTTAGTCAAAATCGTATTTTTAGAAAACTATTTCTGCTTATTCGTGGGTTTTGTCATATTTTGCTTTTAAAAGGTACAACTTGTGTGCAGGTATATTTAGTCTTTCTCACCGCTGAGGCTCTCTTGATAAAGCTTATGCTGTGTTTGGTGCCCATGGCCTGTAGACCAAATAAGCTGAAACCCGGATTAGCTATTGACACCAAAATCTCCTGCGTTAAATAGCAACTGGGAAGTGGAGAGGTTTGCATCAAGGACACAGTGTGGGCGACAGGCTCGACACACCTGCAGCTCTGATCCTGATTTGGGGGGGGGGAGTGTCATCATAACTATTTTTAGAAGAGCAAAAGCAGACAAATTAAATGCATGCATGCCTGCTCTAATTTGGGAGAGGGATGTAGTTCTCTGGTGATAGAAGATCCCAGATTTAATCCTCAGCATCCCCAGGTAGGTTAGGGCTGGAAACATTCTTCCTGGAAATCCTTGGAGAGGGAGCTGAGCTAGATGGACCAAAGATCCGACTTGCTATAAGGCAACAAGTTCCTGTGTTGTCCTGAGATGGGCCTGAATAATTGCTTTCAAAGAAGGTCACCTGCTGTGAATTCACTCTGTGTGCTTTGTCACTGGGAGGAAGCCTGTCTTTGCAGAGATGCAGCAGGTGACGACTTCTTCCAAGGTCAAGTTATGCTTAGCAGGTCTGTCTGCAACTGGACCATTCAGCAACTCCTGGTAGAGAGTGGCAACTGTTACACTGCAGCATACAGTGGTGCCTCGCAAGACGAAAAGAATCCGTTCTGTGACTCTCTTCGTCTAGCGGTTTTTTTTCGTCTTGCGAAGCAAGCCCATTGAAAGATTAGCGGATTAGTGTTATTAGAGGTTTTTAGAGGCTTTTAGCGGCTTATCTGCTGATCGGATCAGCTGATAAGCGGCTTAGGGCTGTTAGCGGCTTTTAGCTGCTTTTAGCGGCTTATCTGCTGATCGGATCAGCTGATAAGCGGCTTAGCAGCTTAGAAAAAAGGGGGGGGGAACAGCAGGAACTCGCAAGACATTGTCGTCTTGCGAAGCAAGCCCATAGGAGATTCGTTTTGCGAAGCACCTCCAAAACGAAAAACTCTTTCGTCTAGTGAGTTTTCCGTCTTGCGAGGCATTCGTCTTGCGGGGCACCACTGTATTGGAGACTCATAGGGACCCATGCTTAAATTCATGATCTGTGCCCCGGCCAAAGTTTTGGAATGACTGCTTTACAGGTTGCCATAGAGCAGGTGATCTGTCCATGGTGCTGGAAAGACTTTTTTGTATACCGTGTGTGTGTGTGTGCGCGCGCGCACGCACGCACACACACACACACACACACACACTCGCATCTGACTCTAGACACTTTTATTTTTTCCCCATAGAGCAGGTCTTGTTGACTTGCCATTCTCTCTTCCCAACCCAAATTGTGAAAGCTCCAGATCTAGAAGTTTATTAACGCCTTTGTTTCCTGCTTCTCTGCCCCACAGTCACACCGCCTCCCCCACAGCCAGTTGCCTCCAGCCCTGCAGTTTCCACCAGCCTAGTGACCGACCTTGAGGGACTCACCCTGACTGACACTTCTCTAGCGGCTGCTGTAAGTGATCTCAGTTTATTTATATCGCACTCTCTCAATTTATCTGTCTTACCTTTTTAAATCTTCCCTTTCCTTCAAAGAAGCTCGCACAATGCGCAATTCTTTCTTCCATCTGTTTGACAACAACCCTGTGAGGTAGATTTGGCCTAGAGCGTGTGATTGGCCTAGGCCCTAGGGCATCCAGTGAACATCACAGTTCAGTGGGAATTTGAACATAGCACTAACATAATGCTACGTGAATGTTCCGGCAGCTCTCCCTCTCCTTCCCCGCTCCGAGCAACCCTCTAAATATCTTCCAGGTGTCCTCCCAACCCTTTGGAGCAGATTTGGAGTGTGTGTAGGGAGAACATAAGGGGAGGAAAGTGAAGGACACTGTTGTGCAAGTGGGGGCCACTAGGGGGCGCATTGGAAGATGCCCGACAATACCATCTCTCCGACCCACACGGGGTAATTAAGAGGCTGTTATGGGAGTAGGGAGCCTCCCTTGTTGCCCCAAGGAAATGGGGAACACTGCCCTTGCCTGCTGTGCCCATAAATCACCCCCTAATTCAAAAGAAGGGGGTGAGGGCCCTAGGCAGAATGCCCCCGTGTGGACCTCGGCTCTCCTGGATGCTGTCTCTGATCGTGCACTAGCTGCAGCAATTTGGAATAATTCCATCCTGCCTCTCCTCATTGCACTTTAGCCTGCCTGAATCTCCCCATTTCTTCCTTCCTTCCTCTCCTGCTTTGCAGATGATCAGTCCTGTGTTTGGCGCTGTGAAGACGTATGAGCTGCTGCATCGCATGACGGGAGAGGGGCTGTCTGTCGAGTATTACTTCAGCCGACAGCCTTTCACCCCTGATTCCCGTATGGTGGCTGTGCAGATCCAGATCTCCAATAACACCGCTGCTGAGGTGAAGAACATCCGTGTGAATGAGCCCAAGCTACTCTCAGGCATGCGTGTCCAGGAGTTCAAGGAGATCGGTAGGATCTATGTGAGCATGGGTACATGCATGCGCTTGGGAGTCAGCAGGCAGCCATGCTTTTTGCTGGCTCCTTCTGGGGTAGTCAGCTGGGTCTGAGAATGTTACCTACCCCCTAGCAAGCCTAGCTGATACTTATTTATATATTTTATTCCATTTATATCCTACCTATTCTCCAGGGAAGGGACACGGGTGGCGCTGTGGTCTAAACCACAGAGCCTAGGACTTGCCGATCAGAAAGTCAGCGGTTCGAATCCCCGCGACGGGGTGAGCTCCCGTTGCTCAGTCCCTGCTCCTGCCAACCCAGCAGTTCAAAAGCACATCAAAGTGCAAGTAGATAAATAGGTACCACTCTGGTGGGAAGGTAAACGGCGAAGTGCAAGTAGATAAATAGGTACCACTCCGACAGGAAGGTAAATGGCGTTTCCATGCACTGCTCTGCTTTGCCAGAAGCGGCTTAGTCATGCTGGCCACATGACCCGGAAGCTGTATGCCGGCTCCCTTGGCCAATAAAGCGAGATGAGTGCCGCAACCCCGGAGTCGGCCATGACTGGACCTAATGGTCAGGGATCCCTTTACCTTTATTCTCCAGGGATCTTGAGGTAGCTTATGTGTTTCTCATGGTTCTGTCTCTCATTTTTATCCTCACAACAACCCTGTGAGGTGGGGGGAGAGAGAAACTGACGGGCCCAAAGTCACTCACTGAGTTTTGTGGCTGAATGGGGGTTTAGACTCTGGTCTCCCAGGTCCTAGTTCAACACTCTAACCACTACACCAGGCACTAGTCTGAGTGTGTCTCTTGTGATTAGAACCACTGCTGTTTGGCTTGGGGAAAAGAATCACAACAGCATAGGAGTTGGGCCATTTCCCTTTTATGTTAGCCTCTGGGCCATTTGGAACAGCAACATTGGCACTGTTTCTAAAGTTCTGGTGCGAGTGCCGTCGCATCAGAGGGAAATATCTGCAGACTTGCAGGAAACCAGAAGTTTTCAGAAGTGCAACCCTATCCCCCCAAACCCACTAGGGGGCTGATCCTCAAAAATCAGCCTAGTGATGACTCAGGGCATTCAGTAGCCATAGAAAGAATTGACTGACATTTGGGTGGAAATGGGGTTTGGAATGGAGCACCCAGACTTTTTGTCGCAGGTCCAACATGTATTGCTTAATGAAACTGGAGGGGTTGTTGAACCCGCCCTAAGGTACTTTGGAGCCTCCTGGTGCAAGGTGCGAGATGGGGGCAACCCTAACATCTCACTTGGGTCCTTTTCTCCTGGGCTTGCAGAGTCTTTGGCACCTGGTGAAACAGTCAGTGTTGCTATGGGCATAGACTTTTGTGACTCGACCCAGGCAGCCAGCTTCCAGCTCTGGTGAGTACCTCTCCTCCTTCATTTTGTGCAAAGCAATGGCTGTGTTCTCAGCAATGAGCAGACCAAAGCATCACCACTGTAAGAGAATAGCAGGAGCTCAGCTCTGCTCCCAAGAGTACAATAACTCCATATACAGCAATATTTTGCCATTCTCTCCACTAGCTTATAGAATCATAGAATCATAGAATCATGGAGTTGGAAGAGACCACAAGGGCCATCGAGTCCAACCCCCTGCCAAGCAGGAAACACCATCAGAGCACTCCTGACATATGGTTGTCAAGCCTCTGCTTAAAGACCTCCAAAGAAGGAGACCCCACCACACTCCTTGGCAGCAAATTCCACTGTCGAACAGCTCTTACTGTCAGGAAGTTCTTCCTAATGTTTAGGTGGAATCTTCTTTCTTGTAGTTTGGATCCATTGCTCCGTGTCCGCTTCTCTGGAGCAGCAGAAAACAACCTTTCTCCCTCCTCTATGTGACATCCTTTTATATATTTGAACATGGCTATCATATCACCCCTTAACCTCCTCTTCTCCAGGCTAAACATGCTCAGCTCCCTTAGCCGTTCCTCATAAGGCATCGTTTCCAGGCCTTTGACCATTTTGGTTGCCCTCCTCTGGACACGTTCCAGTTTGTCAGTGTCCTTCTTGAATTGTGGTGCCCAGAACTGGACACAGTACTCCAGCTTCATGTCTACCTTGTCCTTGCTACCTCACTGATAGGTCGATCCTTTCTGTGCTACAAGCTGAATATTGCTGCTACTAAATAATAATAATATTTATACTTCTACTTGTTTGTTTGTTTGCAGCAGGTGGGGGTGTATGAGAGAGCTTCCTGCTGGTGACCTTAGTCAATGGTCTGCATGTCATGAATTCTACTCATATTGATCCAGAGCAGATTCCAACATATAGTTAGCAGAGTAAAAACTTAAACACGTTGCAAGATTCCCCAAAAATAGACCAGAGGCAATTAATACTTCATCCAGTAGAGCTTTACTACTACTGAAGGCAAATGAGCATAATGGTCACAAATTCAATACATTCAGGATTGGCACTGTCCATAAGAAATCCAGTTGCAGTAGACTTAACTTAAACTTGCAATAACTTACAATAAGATTAAAACCCTAACACTAAGCATACTATATACAGAACACCACACAAGAAGGAAAGAGAGATAGAAAGTGAAACAAAGGCTCCTTCTGGCCCTACTTTTATGTTCAGCATGACCTTGACAGAAAGAGTTAACAGAACCAGTTTAAGCCAGCTGTACTCAGCTTCTCTGAAGGAATAACCTAAACATCATGCACCTGCAGCTTGTCTCTAGGCAGAATAGAAACTTACGTTTCAGGTAGAAACTTCCAGCTTGCACCAGTCTCTTTCACACAGAGAAGCTTCCAGAACCCTCTTGAATTACTTGGAATAGGAAATATTTCTACACATCAGATCAATACTTTCCGTACCAAGAAATGCAAACTGACACTGTGATATGCTTTGGTTTTACTTTCTTGAAATATATATATATATATATGCAGATTAGAAGGAGGCCTGCAAAAACAGATAACATATCTGTTATCTGCTTCTTATAGAGTGGGAGGGAGACTGACTCATGCAAATACATAGAGGCAATGAGTTCTACATTTAAGGAGCCGCCACCAAAAATGGATAGATGTGTGAGACCACAGACATTTTGGTTTAAGTTAGAGATTGCTATGCAGAGCAATAAAAGATCAATTTGATGTTTAAAAAAAGATAAACAGGGGAACAAAATACAAGTGTTTGAAAGTAAGATTTTAAAACGATCTCAGGAAGACAGAGGAAGACAATTCAAGGACAGAAGACGGGGAACATGGCCATATCAGTGGAAACTGGTGGCTGTTGAGACTGGAGTGGGCTGCACCCAACAAAGTCCAACTCAGAGTAGACCCATTTGAATTAATGGGCCGAGTTTAGATGTGTCCATTACTTTAAATGGGTCTACTCTGAATAGGTCTAATACTGGATACAATCCAATGACAGACAGAGCCGGTTAATTCTAAGTTTTGCCTTCCTTCTTCTTCCTCTTCCCTGCCCATGGTCTATAAGGGCAACAGGAAGAAGAAGAAGAAGAGGAGTTTGGATTTGATATCCCACCTTTCACTCCCTTTAAGGAGTCTCAAAGCGGCTAACATTCTCCTTTCCCTTCCTCCCCCACAACAAACACTCTGTGAGGTGAGTGGGGCTGAGAGACTTCAGAGAAGTGTGACTGGCCCAAGGTCACCCAGCAGCTGCATGTGGAGGAGCGGAGACGCGAACCCGGTTCCCCAGATTACGAGACTACTGCTCTTAACTACTACACCACACTGGCTCCAACAGGAGCTTACAGGCAGTGGCCACCTGTTGGACTGGTTGCAAGTAAAAAGGCAGGTAGATGGGGGAATGGTTGAGGTTAGTGGGCCAGTGCCCCATTTGCCCTAAAGGCCATCATGAGTAGGAAAGGTAAGATAACTAGCCGAGGGTACAATAGCTGCAGGATAGATTACAGTGGTACCTCGGGTTAAGTACTTAATTTGTTCCGGAGGTCTGTTCTTAACCTGAAACTGTTCTTAACCTGAAGCACCACTTTAGCTACTGGGGCCTCCTGCTGCTGCCACGCCGCCGGAGCAAGGTTTCTGTTCTTATCCTGAAGCAAAGTTCTTAACGTGAAGCACTATTTCTGGGTTAGCGGAGTCTGTAACCTGAAGTGTATGTAACCTGAAGCGTATGTAACCCGAGGTACCACTGTATAGTGGTCTTAAGGAAATGTCCTGTTGTTCTTGGTGAAGCCAAGCTCATCTTGCGCGGTCTCTTTCTGCTTCCAGCACACACACGCGCCAGTTCTATGTGTCCATCCAGCCCCCAGTGGGGGAGCTCATGGCTCCTGTCTTCATGAGCGAGAATGAATTCAAAAAGGAGCAAGGTAAGTGTTATTTCTCTCCCCCCCCCCCCCGCCCAAACCAGCTGTAAAAGGAAGGAGCGCAGATTCTCGACAGCAGGCTCCAAACCCATAGCTTGGTAATGAAGACAGGATTGCACAGCCCTCTTCTCTGCTGGCCCACTCTGCCCCGGAAGAGAAGCGAGATCATACTAGGCAGGGGAGAATTGCCCTCGGCCATTCGGGCTTCCCTCCCCTCCCCTCAGCCCCCTCCCCACTGCCTCGCCCTAGTATAGCCATCTGTGGGGCGCTTTCCCCCTACAAAAAGGCTACCAGACTCAAAATCGTCATGGCTGTTTTCCTGCTACATCAAGAATACGATCTTATTCACATGTTCCTGGGAGTGAGCCCCACTGAGAATAGCAGGCCTTACTTCCAAGTAAACATATATAGGATTGTGCTGCATTTTGCATGCAGACCATGCTTCTCTTTTTGTGGGTTTCAGTGAGTTTCCCTACTCCTGTGATTTCCAATGGTTTTTTGCTCCGGGGGTAACTGGCCAGCGAGAGAGAAATGGGAGAGAGACCCACACGGGGAGGGCATTATTGGCTCTGCCCCCATACAAGAGCTGCCATCACCCTCTCGGGCTGTCCGCGGCTATGGGGGGAGCCCTTTTGGTTGGGGGCCGTGTTGGCAGCTGACGCTAATCATGTGTTTTGTTCTCCTCCGCTGCCTTGTGCATTCTGGCTTCTTCTTTTTCTTTAGAGCAACTGTTAAGGATAGGTGTGGGTAAGTCCCAGCACAGGTAGCTACATCCTGTGGATGCTGCAGCTGCTGTCTGCTCCTTGTAGCCGTAGTGCTAGCGCTGCTTCCACTGGGTAGTTTCTCTCCTTTTCTAGCCGTAGTAATAGCACTGCTTCTACCCAGGGGACTCTTCCCAACCCAGTAGCTGCAGATCCTTTAATTAGCACTGCTTTCACCGCAGACACACACGTCCTTCTCCTAACCTTAGCCTGGTGCAACTTGCACTGTAGACACACCCTATTTCTCCTGCTACTTTCCCGATCCCTTGCCCCTTTTCTCCATGCCCCCACCTACCAAATAGGTTGCAAACAGGGTAATAGAGGTCAGGAGGATGTAACCTTTCTAGCTTGCTAGTGCAATAAAGGATTTCCCGGCAGGCTGTTTGTCACCCCAGCAAGTAAGAATTGTCTCCATGTAACTAGTGCAGTGGATGCTTGGGTTGCAAACGTGATCCATGCGGGATGCACGTTCGCAACCCGCAGCTGCGCACGCGTGGGTTGTGATTTGGCGCTTCTGCGCATGCGCGACCGCCCAAACCCAGAAGTAACCCGTTCCGGTACTTGCGGGTTTCGGTGGTCCATAACCCAAAAAAACGCAACTTGAAGCATCTGTAACCCGAGGTATGACTGTATAGAGAACTTGTTTGAAGGGAGTAGCTGTTGGGTCTACCCACCCCAGCCTATTACAGATGTCAGTACACATGGGGAAACATTTAGGAAAGACTTCACCAACCTAGTGCCTTCTAGAGGTTGTTGGACTATAACGCCCATCAGTCCCCTGGGGTTGATGGGAGTTGTAGTCCAACAACCTCTAGAAGGCACCAGGTTGATGAAGGCTAATTTAGGAGGCTAGCAACTCTTTCTCGGTAGTGGCGCTCACCCTGTGGAACGCCCTCCCATCAGATGTCAAATAAATAAACAACTATCTGACTTCTAGAAGACATCTGAAGGCAGCCCTGGTTAGGGAAGCTTTTTAATATTTGATGTTTTAATATTCTGTTGGGAGCCACCCAGAGTGGCTGGGGAAACCCAGCCAGATGGGCAGGATATAAATAATAATAATAATAATAATTATTATTATTATTATTATTATTATTATTATTATTATTATTTTATTTCAAAAACTTTATTTTCAACTTTGCAAGGATGATTACAATTTCTACACCATATAAAATTTTAAGCTACTGCCCAGATGTTGCATGTCAGCTGTACATTGACAATACACACAGCAATAGGACAGTAAAGTTAGCAGTTATTAATTAATATTGATTAGCTAATTTTTCTTATGGTTTGGTGTAACCTATGAAGGCGTACCAGACACCAGACTGTGTGACTATTTTTAAGCTTTGCTTACTGAGCTCCACAGGAGTTTATGAGACAGACTCCAACAGAAGATGGATGACATATTGGCCCAGGGCTAAGTTTCCAAGTATTGACCCAAAAGCAAGGGGTGTACTTGGGTCTTTAATAACTTTGTTGGGAGGACCCAAAGGATCTGGCTCTCGGTCCAAGTTGGGCAGAAGTAAGGTGAATTCCAGTGCAGCAGACAAGGATAAAGGGGTCTAAAGCTGGAGTCTCTCATCACCCCTGACCACTAACCATGCTGGCTAGAGCCGAATAGAGGTGGACTTAAGGGCCACAGATTCTTGGCCTTGGGCTAGAGGAAGATGCATCATCAAAACTGGACAGGGGCCAAGATCCAAAAGCACAGGCACTCCCACACAGTTGTCCTTGCATCAGAGGCATGTTGTTCTGATTTAGGAGCAAGCACAGAGGCTAAGAATATAGAGGCGCTGGCAGACAGGGATTGGCTCTTGGGCATCAGCTGACAGAACACACAGGCAAGCTGATCTACAACCTAAGGAGCATCCTCAGAACTCAGTTTGCTAGGCTCTCAGTGAAAGGTTTTGGCATTGAAGCTTTGGTAAGGACACCAATGCCCACAAGCTTTTTTCCTTCTGATGGGCCACTAGGTTTTCTGCCTCTGCAGTAGAGTTGCATGTACTTTTGCATGCTGCTCCCCAGCCGTGAGAGAGACCAGCAGAGGGGCAGAGCTCCTCCTGAGCCCTTTCTGTACCTTCCCCTCCGCCTTCCCTTCTCCTTTTACCTTGGCAGAGCACCTGGCATCCCGTCGGCTGACGAAACTCCCTGCATGGTCCAGCAAGGCAGCCTTTTTGGCATGTTAATGCCCGGCACCCAGGCACCACTGCCTCTAATAACACTCCAAGCTGCACACCACTTTCTGCAAGCAGCGGGGCTTTCCGGGACAATTAACCCAAAGCCTCCTTGCTTGGAATGGCTGTTCGTAAGAACGCTAGGAATATAATCCTGTAGGGTGGGGGGATGCTTTTGCTTTATGAGGGCCCCTTCCTGAAGATTAAAAAACACACAAAAATACACCTATACCCTCCCTTGGACACATAGTACACTTCCGTTTGGAAACTCTTGGCTTATATAGATATTACAACATACATCACTCTTATGTCTTCTTTTCAGATAGCCCCCATCAGTACCTCTTGTTCAGCTAAGCTACAATGGGGACTCATTTAGATCCTGGATAGAACGGGGTAGGGTGTGTCAAACTAGAATTGCCCTGAACTCTGGATCTTGTAAGAATGTGCCCTTTGCAGCTCTCTTTGCAGCAATCAGAAGCTCTTAAGTTTGTCCTGCAAGCCTATAAGATGTGTTGGCAAATACCGTATTTTCTGCACCATAACACTCACTTTTTTCCTTCTAAAAGGTAAGGAAATGTCTGTGCGTGTTATGGAGGGAATGCCTACGGGTGGCATGCCTACGGATTTTCCTCCTCTAAAAACTACGTGCGTGTTATGGTCGGGTGCGTGTTATAGAGCGAAAAATACGGTAAATAAATAGGAATTGCTATTCACAGTGGAGTGTAACCACCCAATTGTATTGCAAAACCCAAGGTCGGTTTGATATTCATCAGAATCAACTTGCAAATCTTTTCCCAACAAGTATCACGTAGGGCTGCAGGTGTTGCATTACATATTTGAATATTTAGGCATATTTGAAACAAAAACAACAAAAAATCCACCCTGCCTGTAGAAAACTAGAATGGCAGGGATAACAGTTTAGCCTAGCTTTCTGCTTGACATTCTCTCCCCCCCCCCATGGAAACTTTTGATCATGCAACATCCTCCTCCCACATTTGCAGTCTGAAGTGATTCAGTCCATGAAGTCTTTCCACTTTCCACCTTGGAAGCCTGCATTCAAATCCTAGATTTAGGGTTTTGAATGCAGATCTGGTTCTAACTGTGGTCAGTGAACCATCTGTAGTGTAGACAACAATAATCCTAACCCAATAAGAAGTAAGGGGTTGAATGTGGACAGGTTTAGGCAAAATATTCAGGGTCAGGGCCATCTTTATTAAGCAAGTGCAGATAGCTACGTACACTGGGAAGGAACAACACAACAAATAGTGCTGCCGCTATTCTTGAAGGCCTCTAACACTGCTGCCTCTAACACATTATTATTTTAATAGATACTCTGCATGCATCCAAAATGGCAATTGTATGTAAACATTTCTTCACTGCAAATATTTTATATGCTGCTTTTCTGTTTAAATATGCTTCCAAAGTAGATCCACACCCCCCACCGAAAAAGCTAAAGCTTGAAACCTAATTTTGCTTTAGTTTTATAATAATATGCTAGTATACTCAGGGAGATGGGAGGAAGGAGACACAGCAGCATTTGGGGGCCCCACCTCCCCACAGCAGCAGCAAACTGGGAAACAGTTTATAAGGTCACCCCACTGGTTGTATCCACTATCAGATGGTAACCTTTGGGGCTGAGATTTATCTATTTATTTACAAGAAGTTTCTAGCCTTCCCTTCACCATATGATCCCGGTGTGGATTGTGATACAATAAAATGGTAACGCAGCATTATGATAAAGCCAATTTAACACAGCTTCTAAATTATTGTTATTATTGCTAATTAAATTTGTGTACCACCCTATACCCGCAGGTCTCAGGGCAGTTCACAAAAGCCAGATACAAATAGAGCATAGTCCTAGAGTACTCAGCGTTCTGGGTCTTGGGTCTTCTCACTTGCAGTAGGGGAAAAAATCCATTTCCCCCTGGGCAAGGTTTCCCAAACTTGGGTCTCCAGGTGTTTTTGGACTACAGTTCCCATCATCCCTGACCACTGGTCCTGCTAGCTAGGGATGATGGGAGTTGTAGTCCAAAAACACCTGGAGACCCAAGTTTGGCCAACACTGCCCTAAGGGAACAGATGAGTTTTCACCAAGCACCAAAACACCAAAAGTGTCAGCACCAATTGTGCCTCTAGGCCAGGGGTAAAGAACCTATGGTCCTCTGTACAGTGCTTTGCAAGTGGCATCGATCAGCTGCTCATCCACATGGGCAAACACAGGACACCTGTTATCATTGAGATATCAGGAGCTTGACAAGTGGATCACTCCACCCACCTGTCAGACTCGGACTGCAAGGGGTAGGGGAGATAAAAATCTGGTCCACTGGTCAGATCCAGTTCCCCACCCCTACTCTAGGCAGAGGGCAATCCACTGGCAGAGCACCAACATAGAGAAGACTCCTATCTCAAAGGTTGACCATGTGGTGCCTCCAGGTGTTCTTGGATTCCCAACTCCCATCAGCCTCAGCCAGCACAGCCCGTGGTCAGGGCTGATGGGAGTTGTAGTCCAACAACATCTGGAGGACACCATATTGGCTTCCCCTTGCCTATTCCATATCTCCATATAATGCCCTTCTCTAGGTGGTGGAAAGACAAGAAGGGCATCTCCTCTAGACCTAAGAACATGGGCAGGCTGCAACAGGAAAATTTGTACCCTTCAGATATTTGCATTAGCTACTGAGATTGCATTAGTCACTGTGGGCTGATGCCTTTGTCCTTAGAGGCATGGGTAGGGTATCCTATAGGGTGGAGTTGCCCAGGAAAAAAAATTTGAATAGTTGGAGACATTTGACCTGCAGATCTCAAGGATAGAAGCAGACATGGGGTGGCAAAATTCAAATCCTTCAGTTAACAGTATCAAATGTTTTTAGGAAATGGGAATTCCAGAATTGCATATGCAACCTGAAGTGGGAGCTGACGGGAAGCTACGCAAAGCATAGATCTCCCATTCTAGATTGGTTTGTATCCTAGACAGCCAGGACCCTTTCCTCCCAGGTCATACGCTGCCATTTGATGAATTTGTCTCCACCCAGATGTCTACTGTTCTTTTTTTCCCCTTTTCTACCTTCTTGTCCTCCAGGGAAGCTAACAGGGATGAGTGAAATCACAGAGAAGCTGACTCTACCTGACAAATGCCAGAGTGACCATGTGATTGTGCAACAGGTGACATCTGCAGCCAACGTTAGCCGTGTGCCTTGTGGCTCAGACAAGGAGTATCGGTAAGGAGATGGCTGCTAAGATCAATCTTGTCTCTGCTTCTTCTAAATAGTGAGGGTTGTGGCCTGCCAGAGGTTGCTGGACTACAACTCCCATCATCCCTCACCATTGGCCATGATGGCTGGGGCTGATGGGAATTGTAGTCCAACAAAACACATGGTGGGCCTCCAGTTTTCCATCCCTGTCCTAACCCCATATTTGCTTTCTTGGGTCACTTCCAATCCCCATCTGGATGTCTGACAACTTCTGTTACTGGTTCTGTTCTCAAATATTTACCCTTGATGCCCACAAATTTGCAGCTGTAGTTCCAGACTTTGATGGAACAAAGGAAATGTTGAAGCTACATGAAACCAGGATACCACACATTACAGCTGGGGCAATTAAATTACTGTCTACCTAGTGTTGCGCAGATCTCCCCTAATAGTAACATTTCAGAGCCTCACAGGTCTGATGTTTTGCAACATCAGCATTCAATTTTTTCTGAATTTTGGATCTAGCAGCCTTTCGTATAAGAATATCTAGGGCACTTAAAGTCTAGGCAGCTGGTTGCCCTTGAGACAGGATGTGATCTTCACTTCCTAGGAACACCACCCTCTCTTTAGTCTCTTAGCATTTCGTACCTCTCTAGGGACTGTAATCTCTATTGTCCTAGCATTTTCTGCATAGACAAAAATCTAGACTCATTACTCAGGTTTCAAACCACTTTTATATGCTATTCTTTTGGGGGCTTCTTCTTGGTGGAAACCAAAGGCCAAACTACAGAAAGGCTTGGCGGATCTTATGATGTCTTCTTTTTGGGAAATGTTCTTTAGGTATAAACAGCCCAATAAAAATGCAAACATGCTGAGGATGTGAGGGAGGGATTATTATTAATAATAATTTCATTTCTATATGGCTTTATACTTTTAAGAAAAAAATATCAAAGCAGTTTAAAGGTAAAGGACCCCTGACAGTTAACTCCAGTCGCAGATGACTCTGGGGTTGCGGTGCTTATCTCGCTTTACTGGCTGAGGGAGCCGACATTTGTCTACAGACAGTTTTTCCGGGTCATGTGGCCAGCATGACTAAGCCACTTCTGACAAAATGGAAACGCCGTTTACCTTCCCGCCGGAGCAGTGCCTATTTTATCTACTTGCACTTTTTGGCGTGCTTTCGAACTGCTAGGTTGGCAGGAGCTGGGACTGAACAATGGGAGCTCACCCCGTAGCAGGGATTCGAACCGCTGACCTTCCGATTGGCAAGCCCAAGAGGCTCAGTGGTTTATACCACAGCGCCACCCGCATCCCCCCGAAGCAGTTTACAACACATTAAAACATCGAATAAAAAATGAAGAATAAAACATTGCTGAAGAAAACCAATATAAAGCATACATTCAAAGCAACATAATTAACAGAAACTAAAATATTAACTTAAAGATTTCAAAATAGTACATTACAAAGAAAGTCAGCTACAGAATACACATTTAACACAGCAGAGTTAAGTGGGCGCGGGAATGAAAACATTGCTAAAGCAAGTTAAATATAAAATGCACATTTAAAGGTAAAGGGACCCCTGACCATTAGGTCCAGTCGCGGACGACTCTGGGGTTGCGGCGCTCATCTCGCTTTATTGGCCGAGGGAGCCGCCATACAGCTTCTGGGTCATGTTGCCAGCATGACCAAGCCGCTTCTGGCGAACCAGAGCAGCGCACGGAAACGCCATTTACCTTCCTGCTGGAGCGGTACCTATTTATCTACTTGCACTTTTGTGCCTTCGAACTGCTAGGTTGGCAGGAGCTGGGACCGAACAACGGGAGCTCACCCTGTCATGGGGATTCGAACCACCGACCTTCTGATCAGCAAGTCCTAGGCTCTGTGGTTTAACCCACAGCGCCACAACAGCACAATTAACAAAAGAATATAGCTGCTGCCAATCCTGCCAATGGTGGTTCAGGGTGGGTGGCACCTATGAAAACTCCGGCTCAGCGACCTACATCTGCACTAAAAGACAGCTGAGATGGTCTGTGACCACTTCAGCAGCCTCAGGTTTTTTGTAGCTGGAATCAATCAGGGCACCTCCTTCCCAGGTCAGGTGGAGGAAGGCCTGCAAGGCAGGGAGCAGGTCTTCCAGGACTCAGTGGGGAATTGAACTTGCCTTCCCCAACCTGGTACCCTGCAGTTGTTTTGAACTACTACTCCCAACCCATGCTGGCTGGGGCAGATGGGAGTTGCAGTCCAGAGCATCTACATGTTACTAGGCTGGGGAAATTTCACCAACTCGGGGTTTCCCAAACCTGTAGCTATTTTTGGACCACAGCTCCCATCATGCCTGGCCGGCAGCACCAGTGGTCAGAGGTGATGGGAATTGTAGTCACAAAACAGCTAGAGACCCAAGTTTGAGAAACACTGTTCTGACTACTTCACCATACTAAACCTTGTGACGTGCAGTCACCTTCTTGTTGGGTTGTTTCCCTCTGAACAGGTTCGCCGCCAAGACGGTCAGCAGTGGAAGTCTCATCCTCATCATGCTGGAGAAGAAGGCGGGCAGCGTGGCACAGCTCACTATCAACAGCGAGAAGATGTTGATTAGCACCATGCTAGTAAAGGACATTATCCACTCCTTGACGCAGTGACCAGAATGCTTCCTTCTCTCGTCATCACACCTACTTCAGTCATCCAGCTGTCCTTCCTTCCTGGGCTCAGCCATCTGTCTCCCTCCACCCAGCTTGTTGTGTGTCTCCCTGTCCCTATGTAAAATACAGGTCAAAGCTGAGATCAGGCAATGGGAAACAATCCACGTTAGAAAATAAGGTGCAGCCTCTGATGTGGATAAGAGACATTATTAGCTCAGCAACAAATTAGGGAAGCCTTTTGTAACCCGGTGCGTACTAGTTTTTGGAGTACAACTGGGAGGGCACCAGGTTACAAAAGGCTGAAACGGGTTATTGGGATGCTGAAGATTCCCTGTGACTCTGCCATCCTTGTTGTGAAGTGAGTCTCCTCCCTGTTTTTCTGTTCTATGGCTCTATTTATTATGGGCAGAGATCGTTCAATAAAAATTCTTCCTGGAATTGCAAATTCTGTTTCCTGGCTCGTCTGTATGGTGGCAAAAGTGAAACCTGAGACATCTCCTTTTGTTGCTCTTTCCCCATTATAACCTCTTCCATGGCTCCTCCAATGTAGAGCAGAAGGGCAAGAAACCACATGTATATGAGGACTGAGATTTCTGTTGATCTAACAACTGCCATAGTATTTTAAAAACACAATTGGTGCACATATAATATTGGTACATATGCAGACCTATCTGCTGGAATCATCATGTTGCTATTCCATTATTCAAATACCCAAAACGATGAGGGTTTTTAAAAATTTACCTTATTTCCAAAAATGAAATAAGAATCCGTTCCCATTTCTACTCTTACTATTTCTTTATGACAATGGACAACTTGAACTTGAGCTTAGTTGGGGTTCCTCCAGTTGACCTTATTTATTCAGCACAGAGATGTAACATTTCTGGATATTTTGAAGCCATGTAGGATTTTTTTAAAATAAAGGTCACTTTGTTACTTTAGGAACAAAAAGTGCATTACATATAAATTTACCATAGAATTATCGTGTCTGATATATTAAAAGTATAATTTATTCAGGCAATAATGACAAACTGAATTAATTTTTTTACATTTTTGTTAGCTCCATTTATAAGGAAACTAGAATATTTTTTGGTTCTGCCAGTTCATGAGGAGCAGGCAAATTTTTTTTTAAAGGAACCATCAACATTATAGTTTAAAAAATTATATTCTGAAAATTATTGTGTCTCCTCCAGTTCTCCACACCATCAGTCAGATATAAAGCACTCATTTCTATAACAAGAACTGAGGAAAAGAGGGGAGGGGGAACAAAACTCATGAATGTTACATGAAATTTAATCAGTCCCTCTTTCTAAGCCAGTAGTTATCAAACTTTTTTCTCTGGGCCAGACTTTCAGAATAAAAACTTGCTTGCAAAACACCAAATTTTTTATTTATAGAAAATATATTGGAAAACAAAAATAACAACTAGTAGTATTTGATTATTTATAACATAGAATGCAACTACTTTATAATACGACCATGGGACATCCAGAAGATATAAAACAATGCAGCTACATAAGAACATGAATCATTCTCAGAATATAATACTGATTGGCTTTGACTCTTCCTGCCATACTTGCTGTCGTCTCCTGCCACACCCTTTTGGGGACCACTGTTCTAAGCTATCACTATGAGCGTCTGTTTCCCATATTTCTCATAATATATACCATGGACTTCTATAAACTGCAGGTTTGCCCATATTGAAACAAGCTCTTTCACGTGACAGTTTATTTCTTGAACTGGTGTGTTTCCAAACATAGGCCAGTTTCTTTCACATGCTTCAGAAGTTGGAGGAAGAAGCAAGGGGAGTTGGAGGTTGTGTTGTGCAAAAACGTTGGCCACCATGTTGCAGGAGGGATATGCTTGGCAGAATCCCTGACAGCATTCCTTGGCAAATATCAGAAGATGGCCTGTACTCCGCAACATTTGGGGGGGGGAACCTTTCCAACAATAAGTTCCAAGTGTGCTTGTTGGTGAAACGCAGAATCAGTGCAGCATCACTGCCTTTTCAATCTGGGATACCAACAGATTTGCAGCAGTTTGAGTTAGATGATGACAAAATTATGTTGCTCTGCACTTTCTCCCACTCCCAGTCCTTTGAGACTTAGTCAAGAGGGCAGATATGTAAGTGCCAGCAAAAGGAAGGCCACAAGCAAAGAAGTCATTGTGACGGCAGTGCCCTCCATAAGCCAGAAATGCCTCTTGCCGTTGCATTTCAGTCATACTCTGAGCACACCACCCAGGACTTTCTTGTCTGCAGTACAGTACAGTTGTGCCTCGCAAGACGAAAAGAATCCGTTCTGTGATTCTCTTCGTCTAGCGGTTTTTTCGTCTTGCAAAGCAAGCCCATTGACGGATTAGCGGATTAGCACTATTAGCGGCTTTTAGCGGCTTATCTGCTGATCGGATCAGCTGATAAGTGGCTTAGAAAAAAGGGGGGAAGGAAAAAAAACAGCAGGAACTCGCAAGACATTGTCGTCTTGCGAAGCAAGCCCATAGGAAATTCGTTTTGCGAAGCACCTCCAAAACGGAAAACTCTTTCGTCTAGCGAGTTTTCCGTCTTGCGAGGCATTCGTCTTGCGGGGCACCACTGTATACAGAAATTATGATGCTGTGCATAGTCTTGTAGCTGCCATCATCTTCTTAGAAGAGACATTTGCTTCTGTTGTGAGAGAAGGGAGAATGCTTCCAATATCTGCAGATCTTGCCATCTGCAGCTTTAGTCTGCGCTAGTATTAAAAATATAAAATATGCTTCTCGGTTAAATGGGGCACGTGGTTAGTCTTTCAAAGGATTTTTTAAAAAACTCATCAAACTGACTATTCAACTAACCTAGCCTTCCTCAAACTGGTGCCCACCAGATGCAATTCCCATCAGCTGCAACCAGCATGTCCAATGAGGAAAGCTGAACTAACCATTCCAGGCCTAACAGACACTTGCTATGATGATCCCTGGAGGGCACAATACTGGTTGCAGAAGGAGAGAGACACCAGAAGACTGCAGGCGAGGAAGGCTGGTCCTTTGAGGCTCTTAAAACATTTTTTAGTACTCTCTGACCTGGGGGGAGGCCAGCAGCAATTAGCTAGCCCATGGGCCCTGCTTAGAAGAGTTTGGATTTGATATCCCACTTTATCACTACCCGAAGGAGTCTCAAAGCGGCTAACATTCTCCTTTCCCTTCCTCTCCCACAACAAACACTCTGTGAAGTGAGTGGGGCTGAGGGACTTCAAAGAAGTGTGACTGGCCCAAGGTCACCCAGCAGCTGCATGTGGAGGAGCGGAGACACGAACCCAGTTCACTAGATTATGAGTCTACTGCTCTTAACCACTACACCACACAGTGCAGCTCAGCAGAACAGAGCGTTTGCCCATTTATGCTGAACAACTACAGTAGTTTTCTCTTTAATAAGCTCTCTGTGCCTAGTGGTATAGCACAGGCTTTGCATATAGATGGTTTTAGGCTTAGTTCTCACCAAGTTAAAAGGGGGGGGGCAGGTAGCAGCACCGGGCGTAGCGTGGGGGGTGCAGGGGGGCCGGCTGCACCGGGCGCAACATCTGGGGGTTAGGGGGCGCAAATCCACGGGTTAGGGGGCGCAAATTACTTGCCTTGCCCCGGGTGCTGACAACCCATGCTACGCCACTGGGTAGCAGGTAAAGTGCAAGACCTCTGCCTGAGACTCTAGGTTGCTACTGCCAGGGTTGTATTAGTTGGAGTTGCCATGGTTTTGGGGAGAGGACTTCCAGAGACACCTGGCTTTTAGGCTGCAAGCTGATTTGCTACTGTATGCAGTTGTGTTAAAACTGCAAAATAATAAACTCCCCCAAAGTCTAGCAAATTATGGAATTAACCGTGCCAACTTTCCATTACACCCCTTGATGGTTAACTGGTTTATAAGTGTTTTTTTAACCAAGGTCCCTTTGCCCCCCCCCCCCCGCAATAAAAATGTTGAGCGGGTCTCCCTCCCTAAAAGTTAATGGGCATTGCCATTCAGATGATGTGTGCGCACCGCATCATGTGATCGATTGTGCAGGGCGGGGCCCGGCCCCCTCAAACCTTTTATTTATCGGCCCCCAGCAGTTGGCTCCTATGAACAGAGGTGTGTGTGGATTGTGAGGTTGTTCACACTACACAAAGGAGACGGAAGGAGCACTTCTTCAACACACAACACACGCTTCCACATAGCCTCCAACTTGGATGGCTTCAGAAGGGCATTAGATACCGTATTTTTCGCTCTATAAGACGTTTTTGGAGGAGGAAAACAAGAAAAAAAATATTCTGAATCTCAGAAGCCAGAACAGCAAGAGGGATCGCTGCGCAGCGAAAGCAGCAATCCCTCTTGCTGTTCTGGCTTCTGGGATAGCTGCGCAGCCTGCATTCGCTCCATAAGACGCACACACATTTCCCCTTACTTTTTAGGAGGGAAAAAGTGAGTCTTATAGAGCAAAAAATACGGTATATTGCTGGAGGAGGAGGATTACTGGTTGCTGGGGGGGGGAGAGATGGGATAAAGGGGAAGTGTCCTGTTACTCTTATGTCCCTTGCAGCCCTTTTTTTCTAAAAAAAATATGTTTGGGTTACTTTCATTTTGACTCAAGAAAATCACAATTTTATAGCTCAAATCGGGAAAACTAAATACAGTAAATGGACATCGGGGGTAGCAACAGAACTGACGATTCACCGTGCTAGAGAAGAAACTAAAATTTTAAAGAATTTTAGTTTCTTCTCCCGTTAGATTCACAAAACGTTTAGGGGTATGCGTACTCCTGCGTCCCCGTCCCCCCCAGAAAAAAAAGCACTGGTCCCGTGTTTTTCCCAAAGGGATCTAGCTGGCTATTGGTAGGACGCCACAGCTGTGGTCTCTGCATGCAGGGGCTTCCTCATAATAATAATAATTTTATTATTTGTATGCTACCAATCTATCTGGGTTGCCCCAGCCACTCTGGGCCGGTGCCAACAAAAATAATAGTAAAAACAACACCACACACTAAAAGCTTCCTTGAACAGGGCTGCCTTCAGATGTCTTTTTTTAAAAAACCATAGTTGTTTTATCTGTTTGGCTTCGGAGAGTTCTTGGCAAGGCGTTTTAAGGTTTTTACAGCGCAGCCTCTACTCAGAGGTAAGGCCTACTGCATCCAGCGGGTCTTGCTCCCAAATCAGCGAGGTGCGCGTCCTCAGCTGTTGCAAATTTGTCGTGCAAACCGCCTTGCACCGGGTGGGGAGGCCGACAGCAGCGGAATAAAGCACATATGCATGTATTGCTTTTTTTTCTAAATAAACAGGTTAGCTTGATAGCCTTGGTGCATTTCTATGGGTGGCGTTGCGCAGTTAAAAACAAATCGAATTTAAGCTTTTGCGTGGCCATTCGAGCGTGCAAAAGTATACGTGAGGCAGTGAGGCAAACGGCTGATTAATTAGCCGGCCTCCTGTGCTGAAAACTACTCCCTTCTGGCGGGCAGGGAGCGTTTGCAAACTCCTGCACGCGAGGGTGGAGCAGACCCGGCGACGCTTCGCCCGACCCCCCGGGGAAGCAAGCGCGCGCGCAGGGCTTTGCTTCTCCCTGTTTTTAACGACGACCCCCTAATTAGCGCCTTTTCCTCCGCCCCGTGGAGGAGGAGGAGGGGAGCCACGTGCGGACGCGCAGGTATAAGTTTCCCGCGTGCAGCGCTCGCGCGGGGTTTCCGAGAGGGTTGCCGTGTGATGGCTTTTACGGTCCCGGTGAGTCCGAGGCTGGACCGAGACAGGAGGAGGGCGAAGCAACGGCGAGAGGCTCCAAGCGGGGATTGCAAAAACCCCTCGGTGACCGCGGCGGGTGGGCAGAGAGCTGCGGAGGGCGGGGGGGGGGCCCAAGGGCTTTGCAGCGCGGGGGACGCGGCCTCGTCGCCTCGCCTGCCTAGGAAGGGGGTGGCCGGGGCGGGTCTGGCTTCCCCAGCGTTCTCACGTGCTCGAGCCGCGCGTGGCTTCTGGCTCTCCGCCCCCCCCCCCCGTGCAGGTGTTTGGTTTCGGTTTGGGAGTCGCCCAGAGCTAGTCGCCCTGGGGACCCTTAGCGGGGCGCGGCGGCGTTCACACGACCTTCAGCGTGAATATTGACTATTATCGTAAGCAAATAAAAGGGCCGTATAAAAGGGAACGCATAGGGGCGGCAACACTCCCTCTCGTTTCCGCTCCCCTACTTCGGTTTGTGTACTAATGGGCTTTGCTTTCTAAGAAGCGAAGTTGGTCTTAATTCCGAGGAACACAGGCGTGGAGTTACCTCCCTTTTTTCTTGTGCGCATCCGTGCCTGTCTGCATTTCCCCCGTTGGTTTCGTTTTTCTCTAGCTGGCTCTCCGCTTCTCTTGCCCCACCCGCTTTTCTGTTTCCCAAACCCCCAGCCCCCCCCCTTTAGGCTACAATCCTAACCCCAGTTTCCTAGGAGTAAGCCCCATTTAATTCAGCAGGACTTACTTCTGAGTAGGCGTCGCTAGGCGCACGCTACTAGTTTGCAAACCTGTGTGCAAATGACTGGGAATACGGGCCATTGAAATCCGTTACCTAGGAGTAAGCCCCATTTAATTCAGCAGGACTTACTTCTGAGTAGGCGTCGCTAGGCGCACGCTACTATTTTGCAAACCTGTGTGCAAATGCCTGGGAATACGGGCCATTGAACTAGGTGGGACCTCCCCCTTTAGGCTACAATCCTAACCCGTTACCTAGGAGTAAGCCCCATTTAATTCAGCAGGACTTACTTCTGAGTAGGCGTCGCTAGGCGCACGCTACTAGATTGCAAACCTGTGTGCAAATGCCTGGGAATACGGGCCATTGAACTAGGTGGGACCCGGGTGGAAAGTCTTCGCACGTGCAATAAGTTGCACATCTTTCCTCCCCATTTTCTGCTTCTTGCGCTACAAAGGTTTTTAACATAGCAAAATGATAAAAATGGTGGTATTGCTTGTATGGGTTCTGGCCAGGGCTATTATAGAAAAAGCGGTGCCGGGACTCAACATGAACGCATCCTTTGTTCTCTTATATTGGTAATAGGGCTCACCTGAGAGGCGCTGGAGCTGAGCTCTTGTGAAATGCTGCCGAAAAAAAGCCCTGGTTCTGACCCACTAAATGAAATCTGCTTGGCTTTTCAGTTATTCTGTGTTTTGTGGGGGAGGGCGTGCTTTCCTTCGAAGTACTTTTCTACCCAACGCTCAGTTTCAGTTTGCACCATGGTGGAAAAAATACCTTTTCTGCTAGTAGAGAAAGAATAAGTTCTTTGGAGGTGAGTTAGTGGACGCTGACTAGAAATGGTGAGATAGCTCAAACTTCCCCGCAAAGAGAAGGGACTTCTAAAGCACGTTTGAGGCACGTGCTTTGCCTCAAAGGATTCTGGGCACTGTAGTTTTAGGCTTGTTGGAAATTGTAACTGGAGAGGGATACTTGAATTGATAGCATAAATAAATTGCTTGTGTACTGCATATGAAACTTAATAAGAATGTACGACTGTACAAGTTTCTTTTTTTAAAAAAGGGCTGGATAGCTTAACTGATTTTGTATTTCATTGTTGGCCCTAAACTTCAGGAACAGGGGTGGTGGAGTCAGGAATAATACTTGCTAGATGGTGTTATCCTCAATCAATTGCCTGAAACTCAGTTGTTTTTATTAGGTGTTGATTCTAGAAGGGCTGTCTGTGGTGTGTTCTGTGATAGTACAGATATTTTAAGGACTGTGCTGTGTTCAGGTTTTTTCCTTTCTGGTGGTTGTGCTGCTTGCTGATTACCACACAGTAGCTGCAGCTGTGTGTTCTAGGAGAAGCTGGAATTGCTGAGTCCTGATTTCATGAAGCGTTCTAGTCCTCATGGTGCAGAAAGCTTTGGAGACTCAACCACAGAGTCTCAGAAGTTAAGAAACCGTTGCAAGAGTTACGGAGTGCGAGTTTAGATCTGTAACCACTGCTTTATTAATATGCTGCACTTTAAGCAGTCAAGCCCCGATCCCCATGTCTCCAGGTCTGTTCTTGGCAATATCTGAAAACATACATTTGTGTGCCTGTGTTGGTGTGTGGAGGATGCAGCCTTGAGCAGGCGCGGTTGGTGGAGTAGAGGACACTGGAATCATTTGATTAATGGTATGAAAAGACTACATTGACAGGAAGCAAAAATGACCCTAGCTCTGAATCACCCACTCACACAAACTTGGAAATGCTAACTTGAGAGTATGCTAAGTATTTGGTTTATTACCATTGTAATAGTTTGATTCCAAAGCTCTTGCGGCTGACTCCTTAAGCACATTTTGAAAGTGTTCAGTTAAAATTTGTTGCTTGTGGCATCACTTTCATTATGCCGTTCCAAGGTGGGTAATCTATTTCAACCCAAGCATTACATACCCTTTGAGGGGGGTGGGACAGGCCTAGTGGCAGGCAGAGCTGGAGGCAAAGCAAAGGTTAAGAGCCAGCGTGGTGTAGTGATTAAGAGTGGTAGACTCATAATTTGGTGAACCGGTTTCATGTCTCCGCTCCTCCACATGCAGCTGCTGGGTGACCTTGGGCTAGTCACACTTCTCTGAAGTCTCTCAGCCCCACTCACATCACAGAGCATTTGTTCTGGGGGAGGAAGGGAGAGGAGAATGTTAGCCACTTTGAGACTCCTTCAGGTAGTGATAAAGCGGGATATCAAATCCAAACTCTTCTTAAGAATCCTGCCTTTGTACAGTAGGCTATATTCCAGTCATAGAAAAGTCAAAAGTTGCCTATGTTCACACCTCTCTATTCAGGCAGGGTGGCAGTTCAAGGATAACCTTTGTCAGACAAAAGCACTTGAGGATGTTGTGTGAAGCTGGTGACTGGTACAGGGCAGAGAGTCTTGGAGCTTGTCTGCAGCGGAGTTTTATTGTGTGTTTGCAGTTGTTTGTGTTTCCATTTAATTTGCATAGTCCCCATGGTGTTAATCTCAAACAACAGTCATTCAATGCCTTTCCACTGTAACAGCCTCACACCTAGATTTTTCCGTAACAAGGGATAACTCAGTACAGTACAGGGATAATCTGATAAATTGGGCTCCAGTTCTCTCCATTTAGGCTTGCAGATTGTTTCAGTGTTTTGGGGTGGGGTGGATCCATTGTCACATTCTGGTACTTCCTATTTCCACACTTAGTACTTCCTCAATGCTCTCATTCCTTTTCCAGCCATTCTGGTACCTATTTCCTGTGCATTCCTTAATGGAGCAATATTTCCCTCCCCTTGATCCCAAACACTTGTACCAAAACCAGAAAACTGCACAAGCAAACCAAATTCAAAAATTCTGCCTTGGATATTGCACATTCTGGCCCTTGAATTTGTACAAAACCAGAAACCTGCAAAAATGTATGCTGAGAATTTACAGTTGCCTGTGTGCTTTTGTGCAGTTCCTGGGTAGAAATTAAAAGAAGGAATTGAGGTATGTATACAGCTATCTTTATTCCTGCACTGTCTGTACTTACCGTATTGTTCGCTCTATAAGACGCACCAGACCACAAGACGCACCTAGTTTTTGGAGGAGGAAAACAAGAAAAAATATATTCTGAATCTCAGAAGCCAAAACAGCAAGAGGGATCGCTGTGCAGTGAAAGCAGCAATCCCTCTTGCTGTTCTGGCTTCTGGGATAGCTGCGCAGCCTGCATTCGCTCCATAAGACGCACACACATTTCCCCTTACTTTTTAGGAAGGAAAAAGTGAGTCTTATAGAGCAAAAAATACGATAATTGGCATAGAATCAACACACCAAAAGCCAGGGGCAACACACAAAAGGGAGCATCTACTATTATGAATGGGAAAGACCACAAAGTTGCTCCTTGTACACTACTCTTTCCCCTCCATTCAAATTACACCAGAGTAGTCCTAATGTGAACAAGCACGCAATGACCAAATGGAGAGGTATGGAGGACTGCATTCAGGCTCTCTGACCTAAGGTCCCCCTCCCTTCTGTGGTGCTAATATGGTTGCTTTTGTTTCCAGAAGGACAGTACTGGAAGGACCATAAAAGATTGCTGGGACAACTGTGACGTTCCAGCTTTGACCACGTGCAGCAACGCAAAGATTTTCCGACAAATAAACGGCATGCTGGGGAACTCACTTGACTTCAAGGGAGTCTGCACAACACCCATTGCAAAAGAAAGAGATCTATTATCAGGTGACTTAATGAGTTGATTATAATATTTTAAAATATGGGGAGTGTTAGTCTGCAGGCTTCTGTGGAGTTGTAATATTTACAGTCAATGTGCGAGTTTCCTTGATGGTTTAAATAGCTAGCAAATAAGTTGGTAGCAAGGTGTGCGAGGAACAGCTGGCAGAGTCAGATGAGGATTATATTCCTGATACTGTGGGTAAACTTCAAGTTCCCAAGCACACCTGTTCCCTCCTTTCTGCTGCATGACCAGACCCATTCCATAGGTAAAGACTGTTGTATTAAAACACAAGCCAAAGTGCACCAGCATTAAAATAAAACAAATGCTATTACCCAATGCTTCTAAATGGTTAAAAATTGGCCCTGTCTGATGAGGTTGGAAAGCACACATTTGTTTTCATTTTGTGAGCAGTGCAATGAGCAGTGCAAAAAATAAATCAGAATTGCAGGCATAAATAGTTTTAGTAAAATTAGAAAAGCTTCAGTTTACATTGTAGTTGTGTAGCTGAAGTGCTCTTTTTCTTGAATGTGCCAGTAGATAACAGGCAAGTCAGTGTTAAATTAGTTGTAAATTAGTCCTTAAATCTACAGATAGCTAATCCAAAGACAGTGAGCAAGCCTATGAAAATGATCTGAGTCTTGTTCTGCAGCCTTGAGGATTTGGATGCAGGAAGCAGCCAGGGATTTATAAATCTCCCAAAGCTCGAGCCCAAAGTTGGTAATAGTATTTAGAGAGAAACAAAATGCTCCACAAGTAGTTAAATAAATGTAAGCTGTACCCTGGATGCTCATTTAGCTAAAATCCCCCATCCTCGCTGTATAAGTAAAGCAATTAGCAATTAAGTTATTTTTATCAGAAATAACAATGATCTCTACCTGCATTATGTTTGGGGAAAATGGAGGCAGTGGACCTTCTTGGGTCCACACGTTAGATAATAAATATCCAGATGGCTGTGAATTATCCATAGCCATTCCTATTTTAGGACACAGATAATGGACTGTGTGCTGTTCAGGTCCTTTTGATTTGGCAATTATTTGCATTTAATCTGCACGCAAGTACCAGGCCACTTCAACAGGTGGGTGGGGAAGCCCACCTGTTCATTAGCTGATGTCACTGCAATGCCAGGTGAAGTGTTCTCCTTCCCCAAGTTTATATATACTACTACTGCTGTACGCTGGCTCCCTCAGCCAGTAAAGCAAGATGAGTGCCGCAACCCCAGAGTCGTTCACGACTGGACCTGATGGTCAGGGGTCCCTTTATCTTTACCTTCTGCCCAGGTGGGTTGAAATCAAACCATGCTGGCAAAGGAAATGTTTTCCTGTAGGGTTTGCTTTTGGTACCCATCAGCTGATTGATGCTGACAGCAAATCCTACCTCTGGCAGGGATTGGCTGCATATGGTTTCTGATCAGGAATTCTGTAATGCAGCAGGAATCTGGTTATTGGCACTTAACAGCAACACTCACTCACCAAGGATCAATTTAGAGTGTACTTAGAGTTCATGGTTGTTTCTTTTTAGTCATGGCTTTCCCTGCTCCGCACTTGATGTAACACATGATTTCAGGTGTGCATGGTTTGGAAAAAAAGAAAGCCTGCCTTGGTGACCAGATTAGGATGCCTTCTAAAACTGTATGCTTTTTTGTTTTTTCACCCTTTTTTTTGCTGCTCTGGGCTCCTGTGGGAAGAAGGGTGGGATATAAACTTAAATAAATAATAATTTGGCCCATGGGCCAAAGGTTCTTCACTGCTGCAAGACAGAACAAAAAACCCATATAGAAAGAGAGAATAGATGGGTTCTTTCCAGCACTCAAGGCCCTACCTTTTCAGAGCATTCATTACGCATCAGATTTTATGGGGCTGTATGGATTTGTTGTTGGGTCAGCCTTAACCTTGAAACACGTAACTATAATATGTGAATGATCTCTTCTAACTAACGTTGGTGGCATTATGCGCACATAGAACTGTAGCCCGCCACCATGCAGGTGGTAAATTCCCTTATCACACACCCACAGTAGTAGTTTGCGTGCAGTTTTTTGACCTTGAGAAGTTAAGCTTTAAAGTGCATTCGTCCAAAAATGCTGTTCCTGGGTCAGTAAAACTGTTGATGGAGCCTTAAATCTCTGCCCGTAGCCATCTCCAGACCCTTTTGATGAAAGTTAAATTCAGATTGTGCAATCCAGACCTGGGCTAACAAGGTCTTTTGAATATTTAAAGAGGATTACTTCTTGGGAGGTTGAACAACAGCTTTGCAGGAGCTGAGCCTTCTTTCATAAAATGAAGCATTTGACTGGTTCTGCTCAGGCGGCATCTCATCAAGCATGTGGGCATGACTTGGTGAAATTTATTGGCTGCATCTACCCACTGTTTCCAGTCATACTAATTGCTAATCCCAGTGGCACTGCCTTCTCTGCCATGAGCCTCTGAAGGATTTATAACCTGGCATCATTCTCATAGCAATATCACTTGATCTCCTGCAGACACCTGGGGAATACCATCTGCTCCTGTTGATGTAAATGCTTATAGGACTATTCAGCCTGCAATCTGAAAATCATAGAAGTGGGTGGGGGTTGCTTCCAAAGCTCATACCAGGTTAATTTCTAAGAGAGCCTCTCCCCTAGATCTTGACTCCTTTAAAGAGACCATCGTGTTTTAGGCTGAAAATGAGTATGGCAAGTGGACATCTCAGCCCACAAACAGCCACTAAGCAACCATGGGATATCACAAAAACATAGTTTTAAAGTTACAAGAAGAAGCCTGGTTTCCTGTAGACTGGCATGCTGTCCTCCCTGCATCCTTCTGTGGTACTGCACAGGAAACATAGAATTGGAAGGGCTTGAACCCACAACCCTGAAATTAAAAGTCTCATGCTCTACCAACAGAGCAGCTTGTTTTAGAATAATTGGTTTACTGTGTTGTGAATAACTGATGTTTGTCCAGGTTTTCATAACTCTGGACAGTGGAAAACACAGACCTTTTGGGAAGCGAAGTGCTCAAACATAAAATAGCAGTTGCAGGGAACCAGGCAGAGGGCCTTCTCGGTAGTGGCACCCGCCGTGTGGAACGCCCTCCCATCAGATTTCAAAGACATAAACAACTATCTGATGTTTAGAAGACATCTGAAGGTAGCCCTGTTTAGGGAAGTTTTTAATGACTGATGTTTTAATGTATTTTTAATCTTTTGTTAGAAGCTGCCCAGAGTGGCTGGGGAAACCCAGCCAGATGGGCAGGGTATAAATAAATTATTATTATTATTATTATTATTATTATTATTATTATTATTAATTACTGCTGCTGCTACTGCTACTTGGGCAAATGCCTAGGTCTGTCCTCCATCCTTTGGTGGAACATGCTGATTCCTTTGTAAGTGGAAAAACAAGGTGGCCCTTATATTGCCAAAAGTAAATATGAAGTTTTAGGGTGAGTTCTGGGTTTAGAAAAAGTCATAGAATCCCAATTCGGTAGCTTTACCTAGCTGATTGAGATGTGCCCTCAGCGAATGAAGATTGGGCTTTATTCTCCAAGGGAATAAACTGGCACTTGTTAAAAAGATTTAAGTTTTACTCCTTTCTGAGAATAGTATTAATGCTTAACAGGATTTCAGATTAAAGGATTATTATTCCCGCAAAGGAGATCATGTTGAGTGAGCAATACTGGTATATGCTTTGTTTCTCTGCATTTTAAGGAAATGGTTGTTCTTGAGAGTATAGCTCTAGAATAGGCTTGTATACCACACTTGCAGTGTAGCACTTATGTGTAGACATAGTTCAAAAGGTTCCTGCATGAAAGCAACTAGTCTGTGGAATATACTGAACTCAGTGGGTCTTTTAGCAGACGTGCATAGGATTGCCCTGTAAGGCTATTAACACAAAGCATGTTTCATGTGGACATAACCTGGGTTGTAGGAGATGGCAGAGTTTAAAGGCTGCACAACAAAGGAATCCAACACAGTTGTGAAACAGCTGTGCAGTCCATTGCACAGCCATCTTTGGTAGTGCATGTGATTTTTCCTTGTGCAACGACGTTCTGCCAGTGCAGCAAATCTACCGCTTAGTGACTTTCATTTAGCAGTAGATTTGATACAACCTGAAGAGTTGCAAGTGATAAAATCAGACTACTGTGAACTGTGCAAATGATATCGGTGCAAGTTTGCATCAATACTTTGCAGTTGTCATAATTCTGCAACCACAAGAAAGTTGGAAAGCCATGTGAGGGCACCCAAGCCCTGCCTTTCACTCTATCCCCAGGAATAGTATAAATTTTATTCAGCATTCCCTCTGGCTCTGAGACTTCAGACATTGCCCACACATTCAAGAATATCTTGGCAACCATGAGACTGCTGCTTTCTTGCTAAAAACTGAAACTCCTAGGAAACAGTTGTGTGCTTCCGTGGTGTTATGTGAGTTTCCCCCCTGTGCCTGCATGGACCTGCAGCAAACACACTACTAAGTCTATACTCCAGTTTTTAGGTAATTACCAGTTTCGCTCTCAAACTTGGAGCCTTATGCTGAAGTTCCATCATGGACACAAATTCTCCAAGTCATGTTGAACGCTGGTCAGCCCAGTGCACCATTTGTGGCATCCTAATACAGCCACAAATGATTTTTTTTTTTTAATTATACAGTCTGTGATCAGATTCAGATGTTCTTCTGAGCACTTTCACCTCTGGGCTGTGGTTTGGCGAAATCACACGGCTAAATATTGCCCGCCAGGGTGTGGGGACTTTATACGATCTGCCTTATACCATCTGCCCTTCCCAAGCAATTTTCTCATTTTAAACATTGCTGTTTCAACATATAGTTTATTAGGCATATTCTAAACATAGATAACAAGGAATTGTGTTCCCCTTTCTCCCTTCTGTAAGAAATATATCAACTGATATTGCCCATCAAATGCCACTTTGTGCAGATTTTTTAAATATTGTATTTAGACCTCTGCTGTGTCTAATAGAGAATCCTTAATCAGTGTTCTGTGTTTGCAATAAGCACTCTAAAGGCATGTACAATTCAGCCACTCAACTGATCCAAGCCCCCCCCAAATGATTTGATAAAATTTCTACCCAGCTAGCATGCATGTTTAAGTCATAGCTTTTAAAATCCCATGAGTTCCAGAATAGGACTTCCTAGCTTAAATTTGCATTCACCTCTATCCCAAAACTTTCAGAGCACACTCTTTTTTAAAAATGGAAATAACATGCAATATGATCCATTTACAATAACATCTCCAATTTAATCTTAGCCAACAAATGACAACCTAAATTGCAAGGTTTTAAATATTCTAAATATTCTATCAGTTTTTTTAAAAAAAACTTCTGAGGGGGAAGAGAAAAGAATTCCACAGCTGTGGGAGACCAGCAAAAAAACACAGGACTGTTCTAAACTTAATGTAATCAGTTATCAATAGTTAACAAAGTTATGCATGAATAGTTAACTGTAAATGTCAGGAATACTGGGATCCAGCAACCTTTGGTTTTCATTTAGCATCCTAAGGGCAACTCACTACCGTTGCAAATTTTGTTTACAATAAAACTCAAAAAAAGTGTAATACAGCTTAATTTTTCAAAACATGAGTTGTGGTTATGATGCAAGGCAGCGAATGCCTTATCCCTATATTGGAGGGATCCTTTTGTGTGTAGGGAATCTTGCTGGGCTGGAGAGGAAGGATTTTATCAGGCGATAATGCATAAAATGCAAGCTGCCTACTACATAAATGTGGTGGTTGGCACAGGTAGCTGTGCTCTTTGGTGTTTGTTCCAGTGGTTAAATCTCAGGTGGGTGGCAGTGTGAGCAGGATGTTACTGCTGGAACACCTTATGACTAGAGCTTCAAAGGAGACAAGGTTCTCTGGTCTGGCTCCCACCCTGTTCTGCATTATGCTGGAATTTGGAGACTTGCAAAACATAACTGCGTTTTCCTCCTACATCCCTGTGCCATTTATTTCAGAGATATATTTTTTTTAGATGGGAAAGCAGTGTAGTGACAGGTTATGCTTTGGGTGTGGCTGTCCCCCCCTCCAAAATAGTTTTTTTATATTATTATTAAGGCAGGGGGATGCTGACTTTAACCTTAGCACTGTTTGAACATCAGGCTCTGTTACCACTACCCTTTAAGTGGGCATGCACCTTCCAACGCATAGCTCAGAATCTTTCTTTTATTTGAAGGTTACCCATAGCGGTAAACAATGCAGAGACTGTGAGGGCTCACGGCAGCCAAGTTTAAAGCAAACAGACGATGCTAGCAGAATTGTGAAGCTTTGCATTTTGCTGCTTCCAGGGCTTGCGCCAGCAGCTGGAAACATTCCAGGACGAAAGGGTTTTTTGGGGGTTGTGGGTGGGGAGGCGGGGCCAGGGGAGCTGGAGAGCACCAAGCCAACAGTGTGATCTCTCTCTCACTCACTCTCTCTCTCACACACACACAATCACTCTCTGCCGCTGTGCTGCTGCCTCTGCTGCTCTGCTTTAACTGAGGGGGATGGCTGCTGCCTCCAGCCACCTCCCCGCTCAGAGCTAAGCTACAGCTCCCTGTTTAACTGTGTCCGCTGGCCTCGCCTCTTCTCCCCTCCTGCATGCTGCCTCGGCTCCCATGGGCAGGCTTGCTCTCCACCTCTATCATGTAAGCGAAGATGTGGCTATATTGCATGGCCCAGTGACGTCTCTGGCAGAACGGTAAGCATCAGCAGAGCCTGATCACATGCCGGCCCAGTCACTAGTGCCGGCGGGATAGGAGGGTGGACGTGGGTCTGGGCGCAGGCCATCTGGTGCTCTGCTCCTCTCCTCCCCGCCACCCCTCCATGTCATCACTATCTGTAGGAATAATAGCTGCTGAATATCGTGAGATCTGGTTTGGGCTTCTCCCTCTGCAAAACTCTTAAACTCCCGAGCTCGTGCGTGAGTGTATTTTTATTTGTGTGTGTTTTTCTTTCTTTCTTCCCCCTGTCTGAGCAGACTTCCAGGACTCCAAGGGAGTGGCAGCAAGCAGAATGCTCTTCCCACCTTCTGTGCAGGAAGGTCCGCGTGGTCTCCCAGACACCACTGACCTGTGCCTTGGGCTGCAGTCTCTCAGCCAGCCAGGGTGGGACAGGCCATGGAGCTCCCAGGATTCGGATGCTGCAGCCCAGCCTAGCCTGCAGTCTGGTGAGTGACTCTGCTGACGCACAGCAACAGTTGCCGGATTGCCTTTTTTTGCAGCTTTGTCACCAGGAGAGGTTCCTGGCATAACGGCAGGTTCTCATTATTCCCGACAGCTTCTTTCTTAACATTATTATTGTTACTGTTTTACTAAGGCACCCATTCCCTCAAGAGTAATATTGGGGCACTAAGTGAGACCTTTTGGGGAAGGGAAACTGTAGCTGCCCCCCTCCCCAATTAATAGGGAGCGATAAGTTTCTAAACCTGATACTGCATTGAGATTGCAATGGTAAATATTGGGCGGGGGCAGTAGTAGTGTTTTCTGTGATGCTCCTGTAGAGCCAGCTGGTTGGAGTTGTGCTCCCCAAAGTGGCTTCGAATCGTGGGCTGTTGTAATATTTTAGGCTGGTGCAACGTGGGTAGGTGATGACGGTAAGGAGTTTAATTGTATTTATTTAGACTATTGTTGTTTTTTACTGTGCTTTTCAACCCACCAGAAGTTCCCACAGCAATTGAAGCTGTCCCCTGCAGGGGGTGTAGAAAGAAATGAAAGGAGCCTCATTCAGGCTCATTAGCAGATGCCCAAATCTTGACTCTAGGCAGTGGGTGGTAGCTCTTCCTGGGTCAAGGGCCTGTGAGAGGTGCCTCTATTCCTATTGTGAGATTACTGATCTGTATCTACCAGGTTAGGATAGTATCTCTGGTTGGATGTGATTGCACTAGACTCTCACATTCCATTATCCTTTTGAAGTTTTCCTTCATGGGGGAGCCAAGCATTTGCACCTGTTTCTTTGAGTGTTGTCCTCTCCTGCTGCAGAGTTTCTGTGATTTGCCAGCCTGTGATGAGTCAGGAAGATGAAACTTTGAGAAGCCAAGCTAAGTAAAAGAAACCCAAAATAGTCTAGTCACTGCCCTCTGAAAACTATTCTGCTTTTGCTCAGCTGGGCTTCTCAAAGTTTACAATGATACTCAGTACAGTTCTTTGAGAATGTGTGTTGTATTGGCTTTTGCAGAAGAAACCAAAATGTATTTTTATCCTGTTAAAGCCTTGGAAATTACCACTGGCTTTGACGGGTGGCAGGACAAATCAGTATGATGTTTCGGCAGTATTTTTGCTGGTCCAGTCAGGCTGTTGTAAATCCTTTTGGCATCATCATCTTAAATAGCTTCTGAGCGGTTCTGCAAACTTCTAGCAAGAATGGCTTAAGGAAAGGCTTATATGCCTCTCCTGCTCAGGTAATGGGAGTGGGTGGGGAACAGGTGGGTGTTCCCAGGAAGTGGGACGGGTGGGCTTGAAACCACATGCAGAAGGCCCATTTATGTTATTAGTCTCGATTGCAAAAGTTGCCTGTCAGGGAAGTACTTTAGTTCCTTCACCGTTATCGTTTTCGGCTGTGCTCATTTTGGCAACAGATGTGTTATATTAATACAACTAGTTTCTGCAGGGCTGCATTAGTGGAAGATGTTGGATGCTCAGAGGACATCTGCCCTACCAAACTGATTCCCAAAGAGCCCTGTAAATGGCAGCCATTAACTCTGCTGGGCATATATTGTGCTTTTAACGGGCTTGCTTGTATTGCAATAGAATAATGGCCGCAGTGGGCTGGGGCAAGAGCTTGGTGCAGACATCTTAAGGTGGGGCAGTATTGGCACTTGCTCAACTGTAGCCGTCTGTAAAAATTGTGTGTGCCACTTTGACAATCTCTGCAGGGGAGGTGGGGACTGTGGTGATTAAGGAAATGAAGTGGTCTGCTGGATGTACCCAATGTCCCATTAAAAGTGCATATAATACAAGTCAGGGAGGCAATGTGCGAAGGGGTAACATATCAGTAAGGATTTCCAGACAGTGTGCATGTGATCAAGAAGGCCTCAAAGAGGCCCAGCATTAACCAGACATGCCTAGGCAACTACCTGAACAAAGCGTGCTCCGTAACTTATTTCTGTACTGTAGACCTGCTGCACTAGACTCCATTGTATTGCAGCAATATATGACTACAGTACTTCTTAACTGCACTGCAACCAGCTGTAAGATACTGCTGCAAAAATAACTTCCCTCGGATGGGAGCCCCGACAAGCAAAGCAAACCCCGCTTGAGTATCTTTACAGTGATGCAAAACTTGCTCAAATTCTGCCCGTGGCAGAAGTCTGCTTTGATACCCACAGTTTGCCCTGACCACAAAAGTTAAGATTTTACCAACCTAGATAACTGTTTCCATTGACTATGAGCGTGCAATTTAGAGGCATTCTTGCAATGCAGAACGATCCCATTGGCATTGAGAGCATATTTATGAGACATAGGGCAGAAATAGCATTGCATATGGGCCCAAGCGCCAGTTCAATCTGGGCATCATGTGTTGTACATGTGGGCACAGTAAATTAACTGTGCATTGTTCCCTGAAATGTACAGCCCAGCTTTGTGACTCCATCTCTACTCCCATCCCTAAGACCAGAAGATGTTCTGCATAGGTCTGTTAGGAGTGCTACCAACAAGCTATGTATATAACCTGTTAAATAAATCCATTAAGTTAACCAGTGTCAATGTAGGGCCTGAATTTGTAGCTAAGGTTCAACAGACAATATGCATAGCAAGAGATTTTCAGACCATACCCAATGTGAGAAAAGTCATATTAGAAATAGGACAAGTGGCAACACCCACACATCTATTAACCCACCTAGAGGGCAGGGATTGTATAACATTCAGGGTGTTCTGTGTGTGTATAAGCACTTATCTTTCTAAAAAAAAAAGCCCCACATTTCATCCTACATTAAGCAATAATTACATAAACAGTCCATAATAAAAAGGGGGAAAAATTGAAATCTACATAGAGTTGGTAAAGCATGAGACTCTTAATCTCTGTGTTGTGGGTTCGAATCCCATGTTGGGTGAAAGATTCCTGCACTGCAGGGGGTTGGACTAGATGATCCTCGTTGTGCCTTCCAACTCTACAATTCTGTGATTCTGTAAAATAAAACATTAACGGATAAAGAAGGGCATTGGATATTTTGAGAATCTTTCAGCAAAAGGGGACAGGTACTCTGGTGGGAAGGCTGACAGCAGGCCCAAGTTGGCAATATTGTGTGCCTTTTGGTGCATGCAGCTACATTAACTCCTCTGCAAAAACTGAACTATGGGTGTGTTGTCGTCTCGTGGTCATAAGTCAGCTCTGAATCACATACCACTTTGATTCTCAATCCAAGCACAGAATTCTGCTTGAGCTGGGTGGCCTCCCCACCACCACCTTCAGCAAAAAAGAAGTGTTTGAAGTGGCTGAACAGCAAGGAAGCAGCAGTGGGTGTCTGCGTTCCCATGCAAAACTCTGCCATCGCATGTTCACTGTTCTAGCCTCCCTTGCCCCTTACTGTTTCTTCTGCTTTGCAATGACTCTGCAGAGCCAGAGGAACAGCAGAAGAGAGCTGATTTTGCCTATGTATGGAAAAGCCTATTTTGGAGAAGGAGTTCAAAATTTAAAACTGTGAAACATAGGAAGCGACTTTATACTGAGTCATACTGTTGGTCCACGCAGTTTAGTATTCTCTGCATGGGCTGGCATTGGTTCTCCAGGGTTCCAGGCAGGTTTTTAAAAAGCAAGTAGCAATGTAGATGGCCTTCCCAAGTGCATCATTCAGCAAAGGAAGAAATCTCCTTCAGTTGACTGCTTTAGTAAGCGAAGACTGGATGCTTTGTCGAGAGTCAGATTTCCAGTAGGCAGATTTCCTTCGCCATGTCTTGGTGCAGCAGCTGGCATCTTGGCGAAGTGCTGGACACCAGGACTGCAGCATTGCCCAGATTTGTCTCAAGGCCTCAGCCTGTAGGTTGGGAGGGACAAGCCCTGCCAAGTACCAGGCTTTTCTGTTGGTTCTGAGCAGTTTAGAAGCTTCTATAATGACTCAGCTGTACAAATCTACAGGGAGCTGGCTGAAAGTGCAAAAAGTTCGCAATCATGCTAAAAATACTATTGCTGATCTGCACTCTTGAAGTGCCAGTGTTTGACTACTGATGAGTTCTGAATCCAAGCATGTACTTATTGCTGTGATTCCTTTAAATCGGCTTGCAGCTCCTCTGTGACTCGCTCTCACCATCCAGAGTGGTAAAGGCTGTGTGATCTGTAGCTTTATTATGCATTGCTTACAACGGTGCTGGTTTCATTGAAGTATATAGTCCATAGCCTTCTATTTCACCAGGTATAGAAAGTGATTCCTCTGTTGCAGATTTGTCAGCTGGGCTTTGTGACCACCTTTCTCTGGTATATTTAGTTGCAGGGAATGGCACATAGTAAAGGGACATCTGACCGTTAAGTCCAGTCGCGGACGACTCTGGGGTTGTGGCGCTCATCTCGCTTTACTGTCCGCAGACAGCATCCGGGTCATGTGGCCAGCATGACTAAGCCGCTTCTGGCAAACCAGAGCAGCGCACGGAAACACCATTTACCTTCCCGCCGGAGCGGTACCTATTTATCAACTTGCACTAGCATGCTTTCGAACTGCTAGGTTGGCAGGAGCAGGGACCAAGCAACGGAAGCTCACCCCATCATGGGGATTCGAACCACCAACCTTCTGATCGGCAAGCCCTAGGCTCTGTGGTTTAGACCACAGCGCCACCCACGTCCTAGAACTGTACTGAACTGTGCTGGAAGCCTATGGTTTAAATCAGTGTTTTCCTAACTTTGGTCTCTAGCTGTTTTTTGCCTGCAATTCCCATCATCCCTGACCACTGGTCTTGCTAGCTAGGGCTGATGGGAGTTGTAGTCCAAAAACAGCTGGAGACCCAAGTTTGGGAAACACTGGTTTAAGCAGTTAATGTAGTTGTGGCATCTTGGTTGTGGTGGAGAGGCCATGGCTGTAGAGTGTCAAGTACTACCGCCTCTTGGGAGCTAGGGCAGGGAGCACTAGGGCTTGGTGAATGGTTGAAAGTTTGATAGGAGATGAAGCAACTTGCCCAGCCAATCCTCCAGAGTTTGACTGAAGTGGTCTGAGAGCAAATCCTCAAGAGGTTGCAGACATTTGCACTGCAGTTAAGACAAGATAGCAAGGAAGAAAGGCAGCAATGAACCAGAACACAGTAGGAAAGGGAGGCAAGTTACTGAGCCAACAGTTGGGTTAACTGCCGCAGCCCCTGGCGACTGTCCGGAGCTTTAGCTCACTGGTGTAGAGCACATGCATTGCATGTAGAAGTTTCCTAGGTTCAATCCCTGGCATACCCAGTTAGAGTTGGGAAAGAAGTCCTGTCTATAACTTTACCAGGCCATTGCCAAGTTACTAGCAGATAATACTGACCTAGGGGGATAAATGGTCTGGCTCAGGTAAGAGCTGCTACATTCAATGTAGTATCATACCAGTCATGGTTCTCCCCCCCCCCCAAGAAACATGGGCACTGTAGGGTCTCGTAACAGCTCTGGGCAGTTCCCAGGATTCTTTGGGGGAAGTCATGACTGTACCAGAGGTATATGAGTGCTTTAAATGTATAGCAGAGGAGTGCTCTGATGGTGTTTCCTGCTTGGCATGGGGTTGGACTCGATGGCCCTTGTGGTCTCTTCCAACTCTGATTCTATGACATTGGCATAAGACAAATTCTGCCAGAATAGGAATGGGCAGCTGGGTATACAGAAGATCGGGCCGCCCAGTTTTGGGAGAGGGATGCTGACACCATCCCCTCTTACTCCAATATACTAAGAATATTTCCTAATTTGGCAACTTGTATTCTACTTGCCGTTCATTTCTGAGCTGAAGGATACCTTATTGGTATGGCAACAGTCGTCCACAACTTCTCCAATTTCCCTGCATTCTGCATCATGGTAATGCAATGTCTGCAGCCACATCGTGTGTAAAGGTCACAGAAACGCACAATTTCAGTTGGAGCAACAATGGGAGAAAGAGGTTCAAACCCAGAAATAGCAAATGTTCTGCCTATAACGAGTAATACAATTTCTCAGTGTCGTTGTGAATGGGAATCTTGTTGAAAGAAGTACTCCAGCCTTGCAATGCTTTAGCATATCAGCATCACTAGAAATGCGAGGTACCTCCTTTAGATTGCTGCAGCACCTACCATTTTAAAATGATTTTTATTTATGGGTGGTTACTAGGTCTCGGAATTGGGTTGTTTACCTGCCCTGGGTGACAGTTTGGTGGGTTCAGACCCAAATCCATTGCTGTCACTAGAAGCCCTGGTGACCATTTGTGGCTCATTAGCAGCTTCGCTTGGCGCACCAACTACAACTGTTCCTGGACCGGGAAGTAAGGATAACCTTGTGACTAGATTACTGTAATATGCTGTAGGTGAGCATATTATCCTTGCACCTTATCCAGAAGCTACAAGTTGCTGAACTATAATAAACCCAGCATCTATTTGGTTTTGCCAGTTTATGAGAAGCAGGGAAAAATCAATAAAAGCAGAAACAATCAGTGGTACAGTAAAACAAATAGTGTAGTTCCAAACATAGACCTTCTTATGCGGCCTAGGACCCTCATGCTTATGGGACCGCTTCTCCTGGTATGTCCTGCAGAGGACTCTAAGGTCCATGAATAATAATAGCTTAAAGGTCCCAGGCCCTAAGGAAGCCAGACTATCCTCCACCAGAGCCAGGGCTTTTTCAGTGGCAGCTCCGACCTTGTGGAATGCTCTGTCCCACAAGACTAGGGCCCTGCAGGACTTGATCTCCTTCCACAGGGCCTGTAAGACAGAGCTATTCTGCCTGGCCTTCAATTCGAATTAGCCTGATCCTCTATTCCCTATTCTCTTTTCCCTTTACTCTTCTATGAAGAAACCCTTTCTGGGACCACACATTTAAATTCTTCCCTGGTCTCCTTGCTGGCCCTAGTAGGACCAACTTGGCCAGTTAGCCTTGGTGATAGTTCGATGTCTACTGACTGGGTCCCCCCCCCCCAAAAAAAGACCCCTGAATTTTTGAATTTTATTGATATTGATGCTGCATTTTATGTTGTATGCTGTTTTATGCTGTTTTTAAGTCGCATTTTAATCAATGTTTTATATTTACTGTTAGCTGCCCTGAGCCCAGTTTTTAAACTGGGAAGGGTGAGGTATAAATAAATCTATTATTATTATTATTATTACTACTACTACTACTACTACTACTACTACTACTACTACTACTATTACTATTCCTGCCCCCCACACACTGTAGAAGATGGAGGAATCTGAAATAAGTAAGAAGCAAGAGGAGTTGGAGGTTGTGTTGTGCAAAGACCTTGGCCACCATGTTGCAGGAGGAATACAATCTGTGCTATCATCACTTGTATTTCTGCCTTTGACATGGATCCAAACAATTTGCAGCAGCATGAATTTGGGTGGTATTATGTTTCTCTGTACTTTTTCCACTCCCGAGTCCTTTGAGGCCCAGTCAAGAGGTCAGAAACAGGTCCACTTAACTATGCCAGCAAAAGGGAGGCCACAGCAAAGAAGGCGTCAAATCTTTCTCTTGTGACAACGACAGTGCCCTCCAAGAGTCCAGAGTGCATCTTGCTCTTGTATTTGAGAATTCTGTGCGCTCCCTCTCTCCTTTTAGCCTATCAGAAAAAATAAAAGAACAAACCAAAACAGGAATTTGTTCCAAAATGGGAGGTCTTCAAAGTTTATTTGCAAAATAATTACAGCAGTTTAAACTCTGTCTCAGCATTTGAATAATTTCAGTAGTAGCTTTAAGAAAGATACGAGATCTAAGATAAATTAAGAATTAGTCAATCTATGATAAAAGTGTGTACTGGCAACAAGTAACCTAATTGAAACAGGGAATAGACGGGAGGTCAGTTCTACAGTCCAAAGACCATTTTTTGCTTTATAATCTTGTAATTAATACTGTATTTATCTCTCTTTTCATTTGTATTTTTGATTTTTGTCTTTTGGTGTATAAAAAACCCCCCACCATTCTGGCATACTAAATATATGAACATATTGCCTTTAAGGTTTTGTTCATCAGTCTAAAATACAATATTTCATAATAGTAATATTAAAAATTGCCAATTTGTGTGTGGGGGGGGGAATAATAACCCACTCCTAGCTTTTCTCTTCTCTAAATATAAACGGGGTCATATAAGGCATTGTCAGTGGTACCACAGTCTGGCTGTGTCTTGACAAACATCTGCACCCTTTTGCAAGCTAGATTGGAATATGATTTTTACTTTCTCTGCTGCTGTATCGGAAATTGGAATTATAAGCAGTATGTAACTGGTAGGAACAGTTTTTGACCCCAAGTCAGAGTGTATCCATTATCTCTAAAGGCTTGTCATGTTTTGCTTATTTTCTGGTATTTCAGCACTGAAGCAGAATATAGGGAATCGTTTTGTCATGGCCAAACTAAACTATTGCTAGATATGTAGCTGAATGGACTGTTCCACTTCTGGGGAGTCTAGTTTTGAACACCCCTCCATCTTAACTCGTGGCAAAAGGAAAGTTTAATATAGCAGGGAAACACATGTTGTTTTCTGTGCTTTCTTTTTATTATCAGGATTTTTTTTAAGTGATACAACCCACCCTACCATTCTGCCACTTCCTACAAGTACAACCAATGCCTTAATTACTTTTGTCCAATGGGAACTTGAACCCTAAGGCTGGATTCAAGAATAGCTTTATGGTAAATATGAGCCTGCTTTCAACTTTAGCTAACTTGCTTTCTTGTACCTCAAACCTCAAGTCCTTTTTTCAAAAAACAACAACTTCATGCTGTTGGTACGTAGCATCAGGTCATGAAAATCCCCCCCCCCCCCAAAATCTGCTGCCTGTATCCTTGAATGCTATTTGGCTTCTCTGATATGGAAGAATGGTATGCTTACCCTTGTAATTAAACCTGCTAATGTGCAATTCATTCAAGATCTGATTTTCAGGCAGAGCATAATTCAGTCAAAAAGCAAGTTCCTAGTCTTAATTTGCAAGATATATTAGCAGCGTGCAATTAGCATTTGCGGAATTTTCTTTGTTTTTTCAGCAGTAGGCAGAATATTTTTCACAGGATGGATTTATTGTGGCTCAGTATAGAGATGTGCCCTTTTCCCCTATATCAGTAATGCTGCTTAGAATAGAAAGTTTAGATTGTACATAAAACTCGGAATACTGTGTTTGAAACTTGGAGTGTGTTGTCCAGGCTGCCTTTGAATTTACTGTACTAACTTGGTGCTAAATAGGGATTTCCTGGCCTAAGATATGAAATGTTGGTGTGGAGCGCGAATGGCTGTGTACAGTTAACTTCTCTAGGGTTGCCAATATAGTTAGTCCTGTCTCTTAACACTCCATATGGAATGTTGTAATGATAGTACTTTTAGTAGTAGTCATGTGTAATGAAGGAGAGGATAAAAACATTCAGAGCCCCTTCAGATAATCCCTGTTTACTCTGCATTCATGATTATTTGTGCTCATGATGCTACTGAGGTGGTCATAATGTGATCTTGTTTTCAGTACCGTTTGTATCTGGAAAAGTTTCTGGGGTGGTAACAATTGCTTCGAAGGGACCCGGGTGGCTCTGTGGTCTAAACCACTGAGCCTCTTGGCCTTGCCAATCAGAAGGTCGGCGGTTCGAATCCCCGCAACAGAGTGAGCTCCCGTTGCTCGGTCTTGCCAACCTAGCAGTTCGAAAGCACGCCAAAAAGTGGAAGTAGATAAATAGGTACTGCTCCAGCAGGAAGGTAAACAGCGTTTCTGTGCGCTGCTCTGGTTTCGGTGTTCCATTGCACCGGATGACCTGAAAAAACTGACTGCGGACAAACACCGGCTCCCTCGCCTGTAAAGCGAGACGAGCGCCGCAACCCCAGAGTCATCTGCGACTGGACCTAACTGTCAGGGGTCCTTTACCTTTTAACAACTGCTTCACTTCCAGTCGGGGCATATTGTGTAACTTGATGCTGAAATCCCATAACTTTCCAGACCACAATTGTTTGCAGAATTTCGGGACTGCTTTTGTTATGCCCCTGTGGCAGTTTTAGAGAACAACCAATAAAGTAAGATCTGGAAACAGTCCAGTATAAATTCACCACTAATGCACTATTATTTGTGTCGGGAATGTGGCTGGATCTGCGCCATACATTTAAAGCGCTCCTACGACACTTCAACAGTCATGGCTCTGCCCTCCCCAAAATAATCCTGGGAACTGTAGCTTAAGGGTGCTGAGAGCTGTTAGGAGACACCTCTGAGCTACAGGTCCCAGCATCCTTAAACTACAGTTCCTGTTGTTCTTTGGGGGAAGCCATGGCTGTTAAAATTATTACAAGTGCTTCAAATGTGTGCTGTGGATGTGATCCATGTTGTGGAATACACCTGGTGAGGAAAGCCCCCATAACAGCCTGGAAGGCCCATCGTAGCCTCATGCGGTATGAACTAGGAGTTCTTCTCTCTGACTTCCCATTCAGTTTCCTCCCCACATGTTGCTGGATGTACATCTGCACATTCCAAGTCGCTCTTCCTAGTTAAGAATATAACAAGAGCCTCCTGGATCAGGCCAGAGGCCCATCTATTCTAGCATCCTATCCTCACAGTGACCAACCAGATGCCTGTGGAAAGCCTGCAAGCTGGAGATGAACACAACAGCTGGCATTCAGGGACACAACACCTCTTGACAGTGGATGCAGAATCTAGTCGTTGTGGTTAGTAGCTAGTGAATTTGCTTTTTGTTTGTAAAAGCGTTGAATGAAGGGAAAGTATTATTGTTGTTGTTAGGGACGCAGGTGGCGCTGTGGTCTAAACCACTGAGCCTAGGACTTGCTGATCAGAAGGTCGGCGGTTCGAATCCCCGTGATGGGGTGAGCTCCCGTTGCTCGGTCCCTGCTCCTGCCAACCTAGCAGTTCAAAAACACATCAAAGTGCAAGTAGATAAATAGGTACCGCTCCGGCGGGAAGGTAAACGGCGTTTCCGTGCGCTGCTCTGGTTCGCCAAAAGCGGCTTAGTCATGCTGGCCACATGACCCGGAAGCTGTACGCCGGCTCCCTCGGCCAGTAAAGTGAGATGAACGCCACAACCCCAAAGTCGTCCGCGACTGAACCTAACAGTCAGGGGTCCCTTTACCTTTATTATTGTTATTGTTATTACTATTATTATTTATTTTTAAAAATTGTATACCAGATCCAGGGCGGTTCACAACATAAAGTTAGAATATTAAAAAACCCCAAATGCATAGTAAAAATAAGAACAACAAACCAATAGTCCCTCTCCCACAACACATTTAAAAGGGCATTGGATTTGGTCAATACAGCACATTGTTCCCTGTGACAAGGGAGCTCCGTGTAGACATTTTGTTTAAAATTATTTTGTTGGCTGTTCTTCATTGCCACAGGCAATCCCAGAGCTCAGTGCAGAACTTGAAGTGAAGCAACAAACACAGCCTGCAATACATAATCAACCCTTTTAAACCACCGGGAGGCTTTCTGTAGTACTAAAACAGCAAAGGCTCAGCATTAATGTTTAGCATCCAGCTGCACGCAGAACTGCTTTCAGCTGGTGTCCAAAATGCATGCAGATAACCTCCAGATCTCTTTGCAAGGAGGGAGTCCCTTAATTGGGGTGCCACCACCAAGAAGGCCCCAAAGTTCCCAAGCAACTTTTTTTTTTTAAACGGAATGCTTCACAAATTTGCACGTCATCCTTGTGCCATTATAATCTTCTCAGCTTTAGTATTATGCTAAAGTGAGCATCCAAGCAGCCATTGTGCAGTAGGCTTAAGGCTCCAACTCTTGCTCTAGAGTAAGCCCCATTTGAAGTCTGTGGGGCTTATTTCTGCAGAGACCATTTTACAGAGGACGGGGGTGTTGGTATAAAATATTTTCCCATGTCTGCATTTCCTAAGCTTCCCACCCCACCTATGTAAGGCTTGGGTAGTCTTTTTTTATTCACCCTTGGGCTGTGTACACATTCCTGTTTCCTCTGCGACCAGTGTGTTCCTGCTTCTGCTCTGACATTAGCCACAATCCATATCTGTTCTGTATCTATCTCATCGTTTCCTATGGAATACTGCGTTTTGGTGCGTTTCCCTGCGCAAACAGCTTCAATCTAAATTGAGAGAAATAATTACCTTTGTTGTGATTTCACCTCTGCAATGTTTATACAGCCCTAGCTGCTTTTACAATGGGTCCCATGGAACTGCCCCTTCCCTTTTTATTTTATTTCCTTGCTCAGAAGTATTCTTGCATATTTTTGCTAGATGCTCTTATGAGAGGCGTGGGAATACAAGTGTTAACAGCTGTGAGACTTTCTAATCGTATGCTGTCGTCTTTGACGGGATAGAGAGCCAGTATTCTGCCTGGCCTCTGAATCCGTGGAGTCGATTTACTCCTAGAAAGAGGGAAGATTGTCCTTCTCTGTGCTTATTGATCTGGTATAGAAAAGAAAAAGTTCCACCAGATTATTCCATAGAGAGGGTCTCTCCAGTGCTTAATAGAACAGCTGAGTCACAAGTGATGATGCTTGGGCTATTGCCAGCTTGGGAGTGGCAGTTCTTGGACAGAGCAACAGAATTACAGTACAGGAAGATTTGCTTAATTCTTCTCCTTTGGCGATGCCATTCTGGAGTGAGCTGTGCTGGATTAAGACCACCTAAGGCATCCCTCTTTCTCCTTCCGCCAGAGACTCTGTATTTGACCATTCCTTTGTGTTTCTCTTCAAGCTTATTTTGCAGATAGCATTCACAAAATCGTGCAGTTCAGTCTCTTGACTCCTTGCTGAGTTCTTTGGTGTTGCTTCTGAACCTTAAATTCATCAGTCCTCCTAGGTACAGTGCTACCTTGGTTCTCAACGCCTTGGTACTCAAACAACTTGGAACCCAAACACTGCAAGCCCAGAAGTGTTCAGTTTGCGAACCTTTTTCGAAAGCCGAACGTGCTCCGTTTTGAGTGTTACACTTCTGATTTGAGTGCCACATTTCTGTTTTCAGTGTTACGCTGAGGTCTGTCTGTTTTTCCTATTTTGTGTTTTTGTAACTGTGTAGTACCCAGTTCAGCTACTGATTGATTGATTAAAATAAAAAATATTCCTTCCAGTAGCACCTTAAAGACCAACTAAGTTAGTTCTTGGTATGAGCTTTCGTGTGCATGCACACTTCTTCAGATACACTGAAACAGAAGTTGCCAGATCCTTCTATATAGTGAGAAGGTGGGGAGGGGTATTACTCAGAAGGGTGGTGGGAATGGGAGATTGGCAGATAGCTGAGATGAGCCTGTTGACGACTCTTAACGACTGCAATAGGTCTTACAATTGATTGATTGATTGATTGTGTGACTGCAGTACATTGTTTATTGGTTTCATTTTATGCATCAGTAGTCTCGTTAGATAGTAAAATTCACGTTAAACTGCTGTTTTAGGGGTTGTTTTTAAAAGTCTGGAACGGATTCATCCATTTTGCATTACTTTCTATGGGAAAGTGCACCTTGGTTTTGGAATGGACTTCCGGAACGGATTAAGTTTGAGAGCCAAGGTACCACTTCATGAATATTAACTTTTCTAGGCCACTGTCTAGGGGACTGAAGTTTGAAAAATTGCCATTGTGTGTTGTGCTGTATGTGGCAAGCACATGAACATACCAAGACACAGCCATCTCAGTAAATTGTATCTTCCTTTATCAGTCGTTTGGGTCCCATTGTAGTCAGTTGTCACTAGCTTGTGTGGTACACTCTTGAGAGTGCTGTCTGCTTCACATAGTTTTGTTCTCAGGCTGGCAATAAGAGGCAGAACGTTGTCTCACTAAGATTGAGCTGTCAGGTCTTTGCCATTAAAGCATTACATTGATTAAGCTGCGCCACTGGCTCAGGCAGTTTCCTTTCTTCCATTCCATTTGGCCATGTTTGTTGCTAAATGATAAAAGGATCCAGTTGAGAAAGTCTTAACATGTCTTTGGGAGAAGCTTTAATTCAGTCCTGTACTGGGGTTCCATGCAAATTGTGTATTTCCTCTCCCATTTACTTGAATGGAGAAACATGTTCCTTCTCTGCCCTTGCGTCTGCCCCATAGTGAATATTTGCTAATTGGCTCTTATATGTGGAAGTTTCACAGGAGTGTAGGTCCCCAGATGCTTTAAAAAAAATTTTTAACAGTTGCATGTCACCTTTCAGTCCATTAAGCTCTCAAGTCCGCTTGCATCATTTTTAAACAATTCTAAAGCAATGGTTTTTAAAACCTGCATATATTAAAACCCAATTTTAAAAACTGTTTTATATGTTTTATTTATATATTTAAAACAACAATAATGCATATATAAAACCAATTCAGATGCAATGCAGATACCAACTGGAAATAGGAAATAAAAGTTAGAAATAAATAAGCATACTTTCTTCTGAATTAGGGGAAATAAAACAATGGATCTCTCCCATTAGGGAAAAAGAATAAGAAATAATTTATTTGGAGCAGTGGTGTGTAATCTACTTATAAATAGTCAGGAGTAAGGTGAACCCTGATGTAATTTGCCAACTTGACTACTACAGACTATTCAATATAGTGAAACTACAGATTGAAGAGCTCCAGAACCTGGGCAAGTAGGCAATGGAATTGCAGCACTGGTGTGAGCACATGCAAAACCAAAAATCATATATACCGTAATTGCCTGAATATAAGACGCACCCCCCCCAAAAAAAATTCCAATTGTGAAAAGTCAAGTGCGGCTTATATTTGCGACCTTACCCGCAAAGCGGCGCAACTCTCCCCTCCCCCTGGAAGCAGTGCGGGGCAATGGGGGGGTGCTGGCAAAGCAACACGGCTCCTCCCTCCCCCCAGCAGCCTGGGAGTGTGGGGCAATGACGCCCGTCCCGTCCGGGGCTCCCAAGCCTCCCCCAATCCGCCGAATTTTAAAGGTGCGGCTTATTTGCAGGTGTGGCTTACATTCAGGCCCATACGGTACATGCTGATGGGGTTCTGATTTTGAAGTAGTTACTCAGAAAAGGGAACTTGAGTTTTGTGGAGAGCAAGCGGAAAAGTTTGTCTCAATGTACTGTTGGCTGTGAAAAGGGCAAATCTAGTGTTAAGGAATTAGTAGGAAAAATATGAACAAAACTATAAGCTTATTAGTGCTATCCCAAATCCTTGGGTGCAGCTACATTGAAAATATTGTGCAAAAGTTCTAACAGCACCATCTCAAAGGAGATGGAGCTTGAAAACATATAGAAAATGGCAGCTGAAAAGTCATCAAGGGATTGGTACACCTGAGATGCATTTGGGACTTGTTAGACTAGGAAAATAAATAACTGAAGAAAGGGCATGATAGAGGCTTTCAAAATTATTAGCTGCAATGGGAATAAAGGAGGTAATTTCTTGGTCAGCTGAGGAATGGAGCCTTGCAGGATATGTGGTTAACTCGTCTTCTAGAAGGCAAGGTTAAAACAAGAAGGTGTTTACTGTGAACATCAAGAAAGGAAGGGAATCTTCCTACCCATTCCCAGTCTTCACTGCTTCCAATAGAAGAGCTGGGTTAATGGTTCCTGGTCCTTTTGGGACATGTTGGAGGATGTTGAGGCAGGAATTGTTAGTTAGTATTATTTTGTAATTTATTGGTTGTTTTCTCTTTTTTAAACCCTCAAAAGCAGATAAGCTAAAAAGATAGAACAATTAATTTTTTTTTAAAGAAAACTAAAATCGGCAATAAATAAAATACACACCTCTTATTCAGTGATTGGACAACTGGGCAGTGTGTGTGTGTGTGTGTGTGTGTGTGTGTTTAAGGAGTGATTGCCACCAATACCAAAAGAAGATGCAAATAAGGTTCTGTAGGAGAACATTGCTCTTAGCTAGGGCTGGGTAATGTTCTGTCCCAAACTGGTTTGAAGTCCACATGCAGGAATAGACACTTTGCTGCTTCTCCCTTCCCACCTTATTTTTTCCTTCCTCCTTATTTCAGACCTTGTGATATATCAGTATATTGCAATGTTTACCTGGTGATATATCACAGTGTTCAGTTCAGTTCGATTTATTGTGTTTTGCAAGCAGCCATTAAACAAATAAAAACAAGAATAACAAGAATACTGCTAATAGTGGTTTACATTTCTACTCCCCAACCATTACAGGGTAAATCATTTCCCATTCCCCCTTTTCAGTTTTATGACGTGAATTTGTAAAGCCTCGGTAAGCAGTTTGGATGTTCTAAAGGTTATATACCTCTCTACATCAAACAACAACAAAAAAGGGCTTTGCAAGAGACGTCCTTCCCGTCTGCGATCTTAACAATGGGTGGATATAATTTGTTTCTAAGGTCATCATAAAAAGCTCATTCAAGGAGTACATGAGTTATGACACAGAATTGCAGCTGCAAACTCTGTCCTCCTTAGGAACTCTTTTGTGTCGGCCCATCCAATCTGCTAACGGAAGGTCATTTAGTCTTGCCTGTGTGAAAGCTGTGCTCATTTCAACATTTGGCAAATCTACCAGATATCTTGGCAGGGTTGGATAACAATAGAATTTTAAAAAGCATACAATTTGTTTCACAGTGTTGAAAACCAGATATTGCCCATCCCTAGTTGGTAGGAAACATGCCACTCCAGCTTTCTGCAAGGGCAATAGAACATACAAATCCACACAACTAGTTGGGAGTCGAGAGTCGTCTTCAAAGGTCTTCTGGTCTTTGTGGATCTGTTGAAGCAGAGATATGTCCTGATTTGGACAGCAAAAACACATATCGAACACCAGGAGACATTTACTCTGTGAGTGCTACAGGAGGAGGCCTCCCTGCTGCTGCTGTGGGTGGAAGTGTACCTCCTGTCTGTCTCAAGAGGGAGTTCATGATGTCCACATAGACTGGCCGGAGTCAGGAAGTGATTGTACAAGTGGTGTAACCTCTCAATGAATATAGCCATCCAGGCTACCATAGCAGAACAGAAATTGACCCTGTGTGCAACCTCTCACAACCAGAATATGATACTCGGTATCTCTAGATTCTGGCTGTGTGACAGCGTTCCTGCCCCTTCTGTCCAAGGTGCTTGGAAGCTCCTTTTGACATTCTGGCTGGCCAATTTTTGGAACCAACTTGCAGAATTAGGAGGGCCTTGGTTTCCCCACCATCACAAAACCCTTGTTGTTATAATATTGAAATGCTTTTTCCAGATAGGAGGCCACCTTGCTTTAGAACCCTTGCATCTAGAAATTGGCAGGATTGCAGGCCCACCATGAAGCCTGGAACACCGAGCTCTGAAGCTTCTGAGGCAGAATATTGCTGTTGCTGTAGAGTTCTGAGAATCTGCTTTGTGTGTGGGTGGTGTTAGTATCTGGTCCTCTGTAGTTAAAGAAGCATTCAGTTGGTGTTTGCTTAATGCTTAAACCAAAGATGGTGTGAGTAAGCTTCCACCTGAGGTGAGGCAGGTAGATACCCAAAAGGAGGCACCAGTTATGGAATGCTTTCTCCGGAAAAGTTTGCCTTGCCACTGACACCCATTGCCTGATTTCAGGTAAAAGGACCTTTGAACAATTCCATCCCCAATCTTTTCCAATGTAATTTTAATCCTGCTTACCATTCTTAGCTACTTCATGACTTTGTGGCTTACAGCTTATATGGATTTTACACTTCTTTTTTGTAAGCGACCCTAGAATATAATTGAAGGGCAGTATAAAAGTAATTACAACAAATAGGAGCATCGTACTGCTTCTTGTCTCCTAGACAGTGTCTCTGTCGTCACTTTCTGTTAAAATTGAATACCACCTTACCTGAATCTGTTCTAAAAATGGGACAAATTAAATTCAGGCAGGGTGTCTTTGGCTATGAAGCCAACATTGGTGAGGAGACGCCAGTTAGTTTTCATAGGAGCAATAAGCATCCCGAACAAGAAGGTTCTCTGAGATAGCGTCAGCTTCCCTCCAAACCACCTTCGCATTATAGGAAACCACATTATGCTGAATCAGATCATTGCTGCATCTAGCTCAGTATTTTCTACACTGTCTGGCAGCAGCTGTCCAGAGCTTCAGGCAGGAATCCTTCCCAGCTGTCCCTGGAAATTGAACCTGAGGCCTTCTGCATTCCAAGCAGATGCTCTAACCACTGAGACCTTTTGTCTTGCTGTTCCCACCATCAGATTGCTTGGACAAGAATGTCCAGTGCTGGTATGATGGAAAAGAAGGCATTAGAATATGAAGCTCTTGGCTTTCTTATGTTCAGACAAGCTGTTCATCAGGGCAGGGAGCCTAACACAGAGGTAAAACGTGTTGCATTGGCATCCAGATATAAATACTCATTTGATACCCAGTTGCACGGTAACTGTCCCTTAAGACTCATCAAAGCAAGAACCACAGCCACCAGTGCACAGCTTATCTTTGCAGGTCTCTCTCCTATCAGGTTTGCTTTAAGTTACTGTAAAAGCCAGGAATCACCTGGTTGAGCTCAATTCTTGCTGAGATTTCCATGTTAAGGAAATCCACATTTGATACCCATACTTCAAGATTGGAACCCATAATAAATCATGCAAATAGAATGCTAGCGGGTTGACTTTACCTGTTATACGTTCTGCAGTGAGCCTACTCATGAGTTGTGTAAGCAGCCCCCCAGCCAGCATAGTCTTCCATCTGTTGCGAGTGAGAAACAGCTGCCAGCACAATAATCCAGTGCTGCCTCTGTAGTGTTAAGCTGGACATAAAGATGATAGATAACATGGATAAAAATGTATTTACAGAAGACTGTGTAGGGACTTTGTTTACACAGGGACAGATAAGACATCTGAACTAGACAAGAATGTGAACTAATTAATTAGGAGACCCCAAGACTCTTCTGTTTTAGGCTATTTATAGTTAATACATGTTGGCCATTTGTGTTTTAAGTTTCCTAAAACTTGAGTGCTAATAGATGAGCATCCTTGCTAAGGTGATTTACCTGGGGTGAAGGAGTAAGGAGTGTGCTCATAAAGGGCTCAGAGCTCCACTTGCTGAATATTACAGCAACAAAGGATTCTGCATGTGTTCAAGTACATACTTGAAATCATGAGGGCCGGCAACTTTTCTTTTTAAAAAGGTAAGGTACAATTCTCCTATCTCCGCAAATGTGCCCAGGTGCCTACTTACCAGCTTAGCATAGCACAGGTTCTTTTCTTACTCTTTACTGCAAGTAAAGCCTCTCTAGCTATTCTACTTGAAAATACAAACATAGAAGCCCAGTCAAGATGTAGGCAAGGAAAATGCCAACATCTTGGCAGAGCTCTTGCTTCTGCTTCTCAAAGCAACACAATCTCTCTGTGTCTGGTGATTTGCCCATTTGCTTGTGTGCAACTATAGAGAGTCCAGTGGTGTGTTGGAGGGGACTGGGCGAGGTTTATCTGCGAGGGGAGCACACAACAAGCAGAGCCACTGTCATGGATAATGCCCTTTGTGTAAACTGCTTTGAGCTGAAAGCATTGTTGATGACAGTGGCTCTGCTTACAGGCCCTAGTGTAAGCAGAACACATGGTTTAATGTAGTCTGTGTACACAGTGATGAAAAGAACGAGGCAGCCTTGACAATTAGATTTGGCAGGTCCCATATCACTGAAGTATTCGAGATGGTGCATAACTTGCACGTTGCCTCTGCTTGCAGCTTTGTCTGGCATGCTGTGCTTCTCGAGAGCAAAACATGTTCATGGGACCAGTGGATCCATCTCCTGATGTCCTTGCCTGAGATGTTCATGTGGCCATGAGGCATCTCATAAATGGTCCGCACCATTCCCCTTGTGTGCAAAGCCACAGATGGCAGGGTCCTGCATGCAGTAGTTGGTGGAACAGCAGGAGTCGTGGGACAGCAAATGAAAGCTTGGACAGGTCACCATATATATATTTTCACTCGGTATTGGTGCCAGTGTGCTTGGTATAGGTGGGCATCTGCATTGGAGCAATTAGCACAGATCTTTGTGGGCGGTCCTTTAGTTCCCTGACACAGCAATGGATGGTGATTTATAATCCTCAAGGAGGTCTTTCCCCCAAATTGATTTTTTCTTTTCTTTTTGAGAGCAAACAGGTACCATCTGGTTGAAGGGGGAGCAGAGGGTACCAGGGCTGAAGAGTACATAAAGCATCACTTTGTCTCTTTTGCAGTTCTTAGTGTGTTTAGCAATCCCCTGGGGAAGCCCCCTGTGAATTTCCTGACAATGGATCCCATTGGCTCTGAGCTGACTGATAGCCTTCCGAACCCTTTGAGGGGTTCCCGCCTGGACAACGCCCGTTCGTTCCTGTATTCACGCTCCAGCAGCCCCTCAGACTCTGACACCAGTGGATTCAGCTCTGGTTCTGACCATCTCTCAGACTTTCTTGTAAGTTGCTGGGGAGGTTGTATCCTTTCGGTGGGGAGGTTGTGGCAGGGCAGGTGGGTACTCTGAAATTCTGAATTGATTTGATGGCACTTCGGAGAACATGGTCTGGCTGCGGACTCCCCATCCAGCCGCTAGGAAATGGGAGAATACTCAAGCAGCTGGATGGGTGGATTTAAGCTATTCTGCTTTCCCAAACTATAGCTTTTTACAAGCCAAATGGCACCAGCATCAGAGCCCTGCTTCGGATTCTACAATTTAAATAAGCGTTGCATATTCCGCTGGGTCTACTGATCATTGATCTGTTGGTCTTGTGCAAGATACACCACAACACTTGGTTTCCTGCTCATTACAAAGTCGGAAGGGATATTTTTTTTCTACACTGAATTCGTTGGTTAGGGCAAAATAGCTTTAAGAAGGAATAGAGGATCTGAAAATTGGGCGGGGGGCAGGATGGACAGTTGTACCTTGGAAGTCAAACAGATCTGTTCCGGAAGTCCATTCGACTTCCAAAAAAAGCAAAGCGTGGCTTCTGATTGGCTTCAGGAAGCTCCTGCAGCCAATCAGAAGCCACATTGGACGTTTGGCTTCCCAAAAAAAACTGTTTGAAACCCTCACTTCCAGGTTTTGATAGTCTGGGAGCCAATTTGTTCAGCAACTAAGGCGTTTGACAACCAAGGTACGACTGTATTCTGTAACTGCTGCAAAATAAACAGGTTGTGAAATGCAGCGCATCTTTGGATGGACTTCTGGTGACAGAACTCGTCAAATTGCTTTTCGTTAGGGAACAGAGTAAGGACGAGGAAAGACATCATTTAGCGGGTTAGTAGGAGTACAGAGACTAAGCTGGATGCAGAAGATTATCCCTCCTATTGACTTTCTGTTAAGCTTACCCTCCTCTTTACACACCAGCTTCTGAGCTGTTGGTTGTCACTGCCTTCATCTGAAGCCTTTCCTGAAGCTAGAAACGAAGCTTTCTTAACTCTGCAGAGAGTTGTAGAATTCTGTGCTGAAGACGCGGGTGGCGCTGTGGGTTAAACCACAGAGCCTAGGACTTGCCGATCAGAAGGTCGGCGGTTTGAATCCCTGTGATGGGGTGACCTGTTGCTTGGTCCCTGCTCCTGCCAGCCTAGCAGTTCAAAAGCATGTCAAGAGTGCAAGTAGATAAATAGGTACCGCTCCGGCGGGAAGGTAAACGGCGTTTCCGTGCGCTGCTCTGGTTCGCCAAAAGTGGCTTAGTCTTGCTGGCCACATGACCTGGAAGCTGTACACTGGCTCCCTCGGCCAATAAAGCGAGATGAGCGCCACGACTGGACCTAAGTCAAGAGTCCCTTTACCTTTACCTTATTAATTGTATGTAGTTGATAAAAGTATTTATAAGCCACCCTCTCACAAAACATCAGGGCACTTTACAACAACACAGAAACCGTCAAAAGTAACACAAGAGAATCATCAAAACGACCAGTTATGCAAGAAAATTTTAAATAACCACATCTCTGTCCGACATAAAGAAGTCTCCAAGAGATGCATGGAATTCCAAAGCAAGGATTGCCTCCCAAATCTCAGTGATCAGTCTGGGAGATAAGGGCTCAGAGGGCAGCCCTTAAGGTGTCCTGGACCCAAGTTGTCCAGGGCTTTGTAAAACAGGTATACTAGCCTAATACCAAGCACTGCCACTTTTGCCATAGGTCTGAGAAGAGACATGGCAATAAGCTGTCGGTGTTAACATGGACGTTGTTTGTTTCATGTGCAGGGCCTTAGCCAGCCATATATGTAGCTCTAGAAGCTTGCATTTAATGAGCCTATTCTTGTTGCGTGTAGATACAAGCTGCATATAATTTAATGAATGTGGCAGCTGCCAAAATACAGTTAATTATGCCTGCCATGGTAACGTGGATTTGGAATTCTTGCCCATTATTATTATTTATGATTAGCAGCATTTGCTTGTCACTTTATACAAAGAAGTCTTAGAGTGAACTTCACTTAACAAGGTAAAATACAAGCGTGCAATATCAGCTAAAAGCCATATTTTCTAAAATCACATGATATTCATTTTGGCTCTGAAAGAAAGACTAGATGCATAGCAGTTTGGGTAAGGATGGGGAGAAAAAGCTTGGAAGGAAATAAATGTTGCAACTTTGCTTCTGGGTTTTGAAGCATCTTTTTTACTGTGCTTTGCACAGAGACTTCCAACACGACTAGAAGCATGCCGTAGACAAAAGCAGAAATTTTCTAGCATTCAACCCATTAGATTGTCTTAAATTGCACATTTGGCTCATCCATTAGGGTCATTTAGTACTTTCCTTGTGAATAATCTTCTGGTAATTTAATACTTTACCTTGAAGACTCAAACAGACTCCCCCACCTGCCTTTCGAGACATTCCTTACTCTTTCATTATATTAAGCTGAGAAAATATATGAGGAGTCCATGATAAAAAGATACTGGGTCCTTTCATAGTTTGAAATGGTTCCACCACCCCAATCCCCTTGCTTTTGTTAAGTACCCTGAATTCATAATTGTAGCTTTCCTACCATTGGCTAAGGTGGGATCATAGAGAGAGATGAGGGATCTTAGGGTGCTTTAGATTAACCGCTGCATTGAAATTATACATAGCTGGCTCCTTCAAACTGTGTTTCTTAAAACGTTTCTCTTGCAGTCGAATCTCCGGATCTCCCCACCAATGTCATTCCTGCCTCTTGGTGGCATTGCCAGGGATTCCTTAAGTGGAGCAGGATCCCACCTGGATCAAGATCAAGCCACTCTTGCTTCAGTCACTTCCACCCCAACCAGCATCCCCAAGCAGTGGTCTGGAGCATCTACCTGGCCTTCCTGGGGCATCCAAGACTCCGTGGACGACCCGTTCAGTATCGAAAGGGAAGCCCGGCTTCACAAGCAGGCAGCGGGTGAGTCAGAGCCTGGCCTTGCGTGGGGAGATTGGCACGGGGGAGAGTTGGGTGCAAGATGAATGCTGAGCTCTTAGACGAAGCTTCTCTCTCTTTTGGTTCTTGTCTTCAGCTGTGAACGAGGCAACCTGCACATGGAGTGGGCAGCTTCCGCCCCGAAACTACAAGAATCCAATCTACTCCTGCAAGGTGTTCTTAGGAGGAGTCCCCTGGGATATCACAGAAGGCAAGTAACTGCTAAGGCAGGTTGTGGAGTGAAGGGTCTGGCTTTCTCTAGCTCTTTTCCCCACCCCACTTCATTAAGGTGTGATTATAACTGTCTTCTTGTGACCTTTGTTCCTAATTTACAGGGGACGTTTCCCACTGTAGAGACTGTCCCTCCGGTTTCTCTAAAGCAGGGCTGGCTGACCTGCTGCTCTCCAGATGTTGTTGTTAATTCAGTTTATATACTGCCCTCTATCAGAAGATTTTAGGGTGGTGTACAACATTAAAAACACTTTGCAGAACATCAATGATAAAAACATATTGAAAAACCTAACGACAGATAGACAAATAGTAAAATAATAATTATAATAACAAAATAATAATTACAACAACAGTCCACTTCCCCACACTTTCACAAACTGTAGGTTATTTAATAGCCATAGGCCTCAGAAAAGAGGAATGTTTTTGCCTAGTATCTAAAGACATGCACTGATGGCACCAGGCAAGCCTTTCTGAGGAGAGAATTCCACAATCGTTGAGCCACCACAGAAAAGGCCCATTGTCTTGTTGCCACCCTCTGAACCTCTCTGGAATGGGGGGGACGCAGAAGAGTCTCGGACGAAAAGCACATGCATTTAGTTCATGTTGCTGAACTAAAACTCCCATTGCAGCGGCCATCATTGCCACTGGTCTGGGATGATGGGAACTGCGGTTAGCAATGTCTGGAGAGAGACAGGTTTCCCATTCCTGGTCTGAAGGTGGCTATTAATGTTTCAGAGCAAGATTAAGGGGTTTCCACAGTCTGTCCTCAGAACAGCTCATCCTGACTTAACCTGCCTCTTATTCAAGGGCGCCAGGGCATGGGTGGGGAAGCTGTGACCCCCCAGGTAGTGTTGGAAACTCAACTGTTGGCCCCAGCCAGCATGAGCACTGGCCAGGGATGAAGGGATTTTTAGTGCATCAACATCAGGCTCCCCATACCAAGTCTACAGCCTCAAGGGATGTGGCCTATTCAGGTCAACTGCTCTTGGAGCTAGTCAGTTGACAATGCTAGCTAGTACAGCTGCCTGTTATCAATTGTTTGCTCATCCTAGCTATTCTTAAAGTTAGTGTGCTTTCAGTATAAAGCATTGTGTTGCTTATCTGAAAACCTGGAGATAGCTCAGTGGTGCAAGAGAGCCCCATTTTGGGCAAAAGATTCTGTCAGGGAACTGACATCAGAGCGAGAGGCGAAGGGGAGGCTCCCAGATGATGCTGGCGAAGGACCCAGCAGCAGGGGGAGAAACAGCCCAGTAGAGGGGGAAGCCAATCAGCGCAACACCGGGGATAAAGGGAGGCAGACGGGGGAATTGGAGAGAGGGATCAGGGACTCTTCACTGGACATCAGTGAGGAGAGCCCAGGTCCTCCGCTACCCACGCTTTCCCTGCGCAGAAGACTCCCGCGCAATGAGAGGAGGAGGAGACTGGGTGTCAAACAACTTGTATGTTGGAAGAGGTTCAAGAAACGCCCACTGACGGATTCTGCCAGCGATTGAGGCAGCCACTATGAGAAGGGGTTGTGCAGTCAGAAAGGTTTAACAAGGCAAATTAACCGAAAAAGGCACCAGTTTACGCACGAGTAACTCATACCCATTACAGATTCCAGCACTGCAGGATATTGGACCAGGTGACCTCAGTGTCCCTTCCAACTATACAATTCTATGGTTATTTAATTTAGGAGCTACTTTTTTTGGGGGGGGGTGGCAAAGCTTACCCACCCCACCCCCCGCCCAGGAGCATACAAAAAAATACCAAAAATGATGCAACATTTAGAAACGTCAGCATGAAAATTGCTGCAAAGCAGAACAAAGCACAGAAAACACACACCAAAAAGCACCACATGTTTTTGGAACCACATGAATTCCAGAAGCAGTTCACCAATTATAGGAGAGACCCCATAGCTCAGTACTAAGCCTCTTCGCTTTGCACCCAGCAGGCCCCACACTCAAATCCCTGGCATTGCTATCTACCATTATTTGGCACAGAAAAGACTTTTGTGAGAGAGCTAGTGCCAGTTAAAGTAGGCCATACGAGCCAGCTTCATGCATTGAAGTATATTCTTATATTCGTCTTCCTTGGTCTGTGGCCTAGAACAGAGACATAGTGTGCCGCTTATGCTCTGAGCATGAGATGGTGAATTGTGGTGACTAGAACATTGGGCTTGGCTTGGTGACAGCCAGATTTAAGCCTCTGCTGGACAAGAAGCTTTCTGGGCAAACTCAGACCAGTCAGTCACAGATAATATCAAGAAAAATCCCCTCTCTGTGGCTTCCCCAGGCTGCTTTACAAGGGAAGTCAGGGTAAAGATAGGTTCACATGAAGTGTGTGGGCTCTGCAAATAATTAAGTCACTAACGGTGGAGTCCCCCACGTAATTGCTATTATGTGTTTCACAGAATGCCACTTAAAATATCAGAGCTGCTGTACTGAATTGCACAAAAACGGGAATGATTCAAGTGTCATTACATGAGAAGGCAGAAAACGCATATCAGGAGTAGCGAATAGAATTTGGGTTGGATATGGAGCACAGAAGTGCAAATCAGTTTGCCAAAATCCATTGAGTGGCCAAACGACTGACCCGACCAACTCGTACATTACTAGTGCAATGGAGTTTTTCAGCTTTCACATTCCAAAAATGAGGGATGCTAAAAAGTTGTAACACAGCTTGGGATTTCAAAAGAGATTTTGGTTAAATTAATAAAATTTAGTTTTGCTTGGCAAAACAGCATAGAAATCAAGTACTTGCAGTTATGTTGTAGTTATCATCATAATTAGTTGTTCTTTGGCATTAACTGACATTTTCAGAAGTCAAAAATTAAGTTCCACCGCCTAAAGTGACACTCCTACCAGTGGTTGATAATTGTCCTCCGTTGAGGTTCTTTGCTGGCCAGGAAACTTTCCCCTGTGCTTGTCCCTCCCATGTGTCTGTGAAAGGTAAAGGTACCCCTGACCATTAGGTCCAGTCGTGACCAACTCTGGGGTTGCGGCGCTCATCTCGCTTTATTGGCTGAGGGAGCTGGCGTACAGCTTCCGGGTCATGTGGCCAGCATGACTAAGCCGCTTCTGGCGAACCAGAGCAGCGCACGGAAACGCCGTTTACCTTCCCGCCAGAGCGGTACCTATTTATCTACAGTGGAACCTTGGATTGTGGACGTAACCCGTGACGGAGGCACATACGCAACCTGCAGCGTTAGTAACCTGCAGCGCTGTGTCTGCACATGTGTGTTACGCGATTTGGCACTTCTGCACAAAGCGCAATTTAGCACATCTGCACACATGAGAGCGGCAAAACCCAGAAGTAACCCTTCCAGTACTTCCAGGTTTTCCGCGGTCCGCAACCTGAAAACACATAACCCAAAGCGTTTGTAACCCGAAGTACCACTGTACTTGCACTTTGAGGTGCTTTCGAACTGCTAGTTTGGCAGGAGCAGGGACTGAGCAATGGGAGCTCACCCCGTCACGGGGATTCGGACTGCCAACCTTCTGATTGGCAAGCCCTAGTCTCTGGTTTAGACCACAGCGCCACCCGCATCTGTTAGCCAACCGTTATTGATGCAATGTTTGATGGAGCCATGAGGAAGTTTTATTGAATTACATTGCTGTATGTTTATATTTTACTGGGTTTAAAAAAAAAGTGCACAAAGCATAACTCCATGCACGGGAGTTTTCTCTCTCTCTTACCCCTCTAAACTAAATCTCTCATTTGTGCAGCGGGTCTGATCAGCACTTTCCGTGTGTTTGGCTCGCTGAGAGTGGAGTGGCCTGGTAAGGATAGCAAGCACCCCCGCTACCCTCCCAAAGGTAATATGCCTAAAGGTAATACAGACATGGTAGGAACCTTTTTATCCATGCTACGTATAGAGAGCACTGTGGGCTGCTGGGCTGGCATGGCTGCATGGTGGTGACCGGACAGGTAGAGCACCATAGGATTACAGGCCTCACTCGGGCGCACAGGTTCTTTCCGTTAATGTAATCTGCCAGCTCTTTCGGGGTGAGGGGCTGCACACAGCGGTGTTCACACGGTGGCAGTCACACAGGGAAAAGAACAGAGCTTTGGGTTTATTTGTGCTGAGGAAGCCGTAGCTGTCGTTGCCATTCTCCCCAGTCAATTGTATTAAGGCTTGAATTTCTGCTGAGCCAAGCAGAAAACCTTGCTTTGCCATTAAGGCATTTGGGGAAGTGACTTGTCTTCTGGTGTTCAAGATGCATCAGCCCTAATGTTCTGTCTTGAGAAACCTGGAGTACTTCCATGCTCGGTTTTCCCCCCCACTTCCCCCTCTCTCCAATTTTGGCACCGTTCCTTACTCGTCGGGCAGTTCAGATGCATTCCCATCTTTGGTTCCTTCCAGATGTTGCAGGCTACAACTCTCATCAGCTTAACCAGGATGACCCATAGGGATGCCCAGTAGTTAGGGATGATGTCTAGGACATCTAGCAGGTCCCAAGAGGGGTGATGGTGGCTGTACTTAGAAGGAAGTGGGTGCTGTTAGGGCAGAGGGAGCTGCCTTTACTTTAGACAGAGCTATGGCTGCTACTGCTCTGCTCATGCACATGTTAATTGGGCGTGTGCATAGGGACACCAGTTTAGCCCATATACCTCTGTTGATTTAAAGTACACAATTACATGCTGACTCTCTCCACTGCTAGTGTGTGCACACTCCTTTTTGCCTGGGGCGGGGAATCTCCTGCTTGGAATAGCAAGCCCTCTTTTCTGGGAAAAGCACATTGATAAGTATATTCTGTTCTCTCTCCCCAACTGCCTGCCATGGGAAGTCGGACATACCAGTGGTTTCCCCAGCATAGCCATCCCACCCTGGCTATCCCACCCACAGGGACTGTCTTCCGCTGTTAGCTCAGAACAGGGTCTAGAAATAGCACTGTCTTAGCAAAACGAAAAAGCTCACTTCTTACGGTTTGCAAGCACCCTGGATTGCTTGGCACTGCAGTCTTTGTGCACCATTTGAGTACTTAATGGGGAGAAAATTGTGTCTCTGGCAAATGCGACGGTCTGGAGTAGAGGATTTCAATCTCTGCTGTGCCTAAGAATTGCTCAGTTGACCCAACTCTTCCATCTTCCATTAATGGAAGCTGTGAAAAGGAATGAGATTCTGTACATTGCAAGAAGATAGCCTAATATCATTATTTCCCCCCATCTCTATGCAATGGTGGAAATAACCTGCTATGTATTTGTGAAAGTGGTATATAGACAAAAGGTTGTCTTTCTCTGATCCTGCACTTTCCAAAGCATTGAGAAGAGGGCTCATGAGCCACTGATAGATGTAAATGGAGCCTCAGTGTTCAGAGGCAGCCTGCCTGATGAACCAGCAGGCAGGCAGGAGACTGGCATTGCTTTTGAGCACCCCCAAAACATCAAACTGGTCGCTGTTGAACTAAGTCGGGTCATTGAGTACAACTGGGCAATTCTTAACACGAACTGCACTGCAAAAACACTCCCAAGGGAAGAAGGGAACATGCTTGCACCCTGTGTTTTAAGTAAATTTCTTGTCTTCCGCCCAAGGCTATGCATATCTGGTGTTTGAATCGGAGAAATCTGTGCGTGCTCTGCTCCAGAACTGCTCCCGTGATGTGCTGAGTCCCAGTGGCCTGAGCGAGTACTATTTCAAGATGTCCAGCCGCAGGATGCGCTGCAAAGAGGTGAGAGGATGTGCCGCTGTGCAGTCCAAACCAAGCACCCAGTTGGGTGGCTATAACCTCGTATTGCTTTATTTAGGAGCCATGTATTGCCTTCGAAGCGCTGGCAGCGGCCTCTCGTTCTCCAGGGTGACTTCTGCATAGGCAGCTACCCTCGGTGATGGGTGGAATTGCTCCCAGTTTGCACAAAGGCTGCTTGTGCCATATGTTGCATAGTTGTTGACTCCAAACACATGCAGCTTTTAGATAGACAGGAAGAGAGAGAGGGATAGAAAGTGGCGCATTTGGAAAAGTGCTGGTTCTGAAGGTCTCTAAGCACATGGTTTGTGTTGCCAGTGGGTCAGAGGATGGGTAATGTGTTGTGGAGTGTGATAGATGCTGGAAGAGGTTGCTTGTGACTCTGCGTTGACAGAATTGGCAGCAAGGCTCCTCATTGATCTTCTCCAATAGGAGGTCTTTGTTGCTGAAGGATGGCTGCACAAGCAGTAAAACCATGAAGAATGCATCCCGTTGCTGGTTGGCTTCTGCTTTCTTGCCCTGTGACATTGCCAGTGGTGTGTGTGTGTGTGTATTCAGCATGTATTGTATAGTATCATCTTGAAGATAGCTTCTTTAAATATTGTTTCTAGTGCCTGTGGTTGCAGAGAGATGGCTGGATATGTGCTGGCAACCAGCCACAAGAAAATACAAATATTTTTTATTTAGAAGACATCTGAAGGCAGCCCTATATAGGGAAGTTTTTTTAATGTTTGATGTCTCACTGTGTTTTATATTTTGTTGGAAGCCACCCAGAGTGGCTGGGGTAGCCCAGTCAGATGAGCGGGTTGCAAACACACCAGCAGGATGCTCAGTCCCCCTTCTGTGTTTTATTTGCATGTCCCAAATTAAGGGCAAGGTTGTGTTCTGCTAAGCAAACCATCCCTAAGATACTAGCACCACACATCTATAACAAGTTACCTCTGTCCCTAGTTGAATTCAGGTGTTCAAGTGGGATGCTCAATTTAGATGGCGTGACCCTTGTGAGATTGGTTTGGGCAGTGCACAAAGGATTAGGGCTACGACCACATCTTGTGTTGCTGCTTCAGTCACATATCTTGGCTCTACTATACTCCGGGCAAGTGTTGCATAAATGTACTGCTTGCAAAGTATTGTTTCCATGGTGCAAGCATATGTTACCACTGGGTCATGCCAACCCTGCTGTTCACAGGGAATGCGTAATAAATGCAGTCTTTAAGGCAGAATATGCTTTCAACTGCATAGAGGAACTGAATGGAAAGGAGACTGCAGCCCCCTTGTTAACAGGACACAATATTTGGTTGAAATAGAGTAGTGTACCAGAGTGTACCAGAATAGAATCATCAAATAGTAGAGTTGGAAGGGACCCCAGTGGTCATCTAGTCCAACCCGCTGCAATGCAGGAATCTTGGCTAAGGCATCCATGATCCGATGGCCATCCAACCTCTGCTTAAAAACCTCCAGTGAAGGAGAGTCCACAACCTCCCAAGGGAGACCATTCCCATGTTGAACAGCTCCTACGTCCATCCTCTGCTCATGTTCCAGCTTGTCGACATCCTTCTTAAATTGTGGTGCCCAGAACTAGGCATTATGCCTTCCTCAACAGGGGTTTTGACTACAGTTCCCATCAGCTTAGTTTGTGTCTCTAATAGCTCAGATCCCAACAGGGCACCTTTGACCAAAGGCCAGTTGTACAAAAGTCAGATAGTCTGAATGTAAGAGCAGCCATTTGTGTGTTGACTCAGCGGTTTGGAAGTGTGCTTGGCATCAGGGCATGGGAAGACCATTTGAGGTGCACTTAGAAATAAGTTGGTTGGTTTGTTTTTCAAAGGGGGAGGATACTTGGCTTGTGGACTCGACTCAGACACAGTTTTCTCTTGGGTGACTTCAGGTACAAGTGATCCCATGGGTCCTGGCAGACAGCAACTTTGTGCGCAGCCCCACCCAGAGGCTTGACCCTGGCAAAACAGTCTTCGTGGGAGCTCTTCATGGGATGCTCAATGCCGAAGCTTTAGCAGGGATCCTCAATGACCTGTTTGCTGGCGTCGTGTATGCAGGTATCGACACAGACAAGCACAAGTACCCTATTGGTAAGTGAGGCTAATCAACGACTATTCGTTCATATTCTGTTGGTTTCTGGGCCTTTTGGTGGTACCTTACCATGGCCAAAAATAGGTACAGATGGTACCTTGTAATTGAAAAGGGTGTTGAATGGCTAAGTTGAAGACCCTGGATACAGAGGCAATTTTAGGGCAATCCGAGTGGTGCAGTCGCACCAGATGCGCAGCTAAAAAGGGTGCCTTCTCAGTGCTTGTCCACTTTGGGAAAGAGGCATGAGGGCTCTCGCAGAGTTCTAGAGTCCTCCTACCTCCTCCCCAAAGCTGGGCAAGCACTTATCAGGCTCTGGGACAGAGGTGGGTGGATTTTGGGACCCTGCCAGAGTCTCACACCTCCTTCCCCAAGCCTGGCTTAAGCCAGTGCCATGAGGGTTGTGGGGAGGGTGTCAAATGGCCTTGCACAGGGTGGCATATTACTGCTGGATAGCATGACTGGGGAAAAGGTTGGTGGTCACTTTGTTTTGTATTCCATGTAGTGCTAAGTTAAAGACCCTTGGTGGTTCCCTTGTTCCACTGGCAGTATTTTGTGGCTTCGGGATGGTGTTCTGCAAGACAATGCACGAGAAGGTTGTTGTTAAGTTTGTTTCCCAGCAGATTACACTTGCTGCAAGGCAACGAGTTTCTGCTAGCGCAGCCGCTGCATTTGATTCCTCCGTTGTGCAGCGTTAAAACACAGCCACCCGCTGGACAGAGAACGTTGGATAACAGCCCTTTAAACTGAACTGTTTCCCTCTGGGTAGGCTGTTCCAGCCAAAGACTTGCCTGCTTTGTAGCTTTTGATCACTGCCTCAGGTTATCATGATGGTGATGGTATAAATCAGGTGTGGCTAACTTTTGCCCTTCCAGATGTTGTTTGACTTGATGGCTCTCATCATCCCTGGCAATTGGCCATGCTGGCTGGTTCTGGTGGGAGCTGAAATCTTAACAATAACTGGAGAGTCACAGGTTAGCTTCCCTTGCTGTAAATCTATACAGCATTATTTTAGCTTTTAACTTGAAAGGCTTTGAACCGTCCATTCAGCACTAGAAGTCTCTTGAGTATAGTTCGTCAAGATGAATAGGCAGCAGGCTGCTACTGGAAATAGATAAATCTGACTATTTCGGGCCAGTGTCACCTTCTCGTGTGTTTACCCATAGTTTCGTTCTTTTTCCACATTAATCTGCACTGTTGAAGAAGTCTAAATCACTTAAAAAAGAGTGATGTAGCACTTAAGAGCTAGGACTTGGAAGACTCTGGTTCAAATCTCCGCTTGGTTGTGAGAATAAAGGGGAGAGGCGGGTCGCCTTGCTGCTGTCGTGTGAAATCTGTTGGTGGCTAGGTTCCAATCTACACATTAGTCTGTGGGTTGCAGATCAGGACGTTCCGTATAGGAATTTGCAAAGATTGAATTCCTCAAGCATCCCTCCCCTCCATTAACCTCTGAACCCCCTCTCCCTCCCTGCTGTGGTAGACCTTGGCAAGCAAGTCACGTTCGTGCTGACTCATAAGTCTTGCATTACTATGCTGGTAGGTGCGTATCAGGATCTTTCCTTGGAGCTGCGCACTGCACTAATGGGCTGGGTTTTGTTTCAGGATCTGGCCGTGTCACCTTCAACAACCAGCGCAGCTATCTGAAAGCAGTGAGTGCTGCATTTGTGGAGATCAAAACAACCAAGTTTACAAAAAAGGTGAGAGGCACGAAAGGAAAAGACAAGCTCCTTTGTTGTGCTTATTGGCAAGGATCCCTAAAGTGGGTGCTGTTGCATAGTCCCTAGAAATGGAACAGAGATTCTTATGTGGGATAAAATATATATCCTGGGGGGACATCAGCAGAGAGCAAGAGCTTGCTAGAGCTGGGGTGTGAATAGGAATTACCGTATTTTTCGCACCGTAACACTCAGTCCCCCCCCCCCAAAAAAAAGGTAAAGGGAAATGTGTGTGCGCGTTATGGAGCGAATGCAAGCGGGAGGAGTCGCTCTTGCAGGCTTTTCGGAGAGGTGCCTCTCTTTCTCCGTGTCTGCCTGCAGCCGGCAAAAGCTGTGCGCAGCGTGTAAAAGCCAAGGTAGGAGAAGGGAGAGCCTCTCTTTCTCCATGTCTGCCTGCTCTATGGCTTTTTGGCGAGGTGACTTTATAGTCTGATGGGCTGACTGTAATTCAAGCAAAGGGAGAGCCGCTTACACACATATAAGCGGCTCTTACTCTGCTTTCTTTACAATGAGCCGGAAGGAGGGACAAAGAGGGCATCCTCTCCCGTCTCTCCCCCTGCACCTCACCGGTAAATTCAAACAAAGCGGCTTACAAGGCTCGTGTCCCTGCGTCTCTTCCTCCTCTTTTTGCTCCGGTTCGAGGCAAGGCAGCTGCACAAATGTGAGCTCCCCCTCTCTCTTCCTTCCCTCCCAGAATATTTTTTTCCTTGTTTACCTCCTCTAAAAACTACGTGCGTGTTATGGTCAGGTGTGTGTTATAGAGCAAAAAATACGGTAAGCTGGTAGGACTTTTCCCCCTAAATACTGATTTCAGTAAGTAAGCAGGGAGCTGGGGGGGAAATAGCAGATATAAGGCACGAGGAGTTGGGCCACTGGTTCACCTATCTCAGTACTGTCTCTTCCTGGCAGAGATCTTCTTCCAGCGTTGCAGAGGAGCTTGGATATTCCAGGAATCTTAGCATCATCAAGCTTATTATATGCTGGTTTTCCAAAGTGTGCTCTTAAGTAGCTCGCGGGAACAGTAAACAGATCAATATATAGGTGCATCAGAAACAGTCATAAATACATCAAACATATTTCATAATATATTTATATCCACACTAGCAAGCTTGTAAAGGCATTTATTTCAATAAATTCCTTCTATGTAAAGCATCCCTTTCATAATTTAGGATTGCAGAGAATAGCCGTGTTAAGGAAGCTAAGCTTCAAAACATTACCCTTGGCTCCTGATTAAAACCTTACCAAAGCAGCCCTGTTGTAACAAGGCCTCAAAAAAGGGTGCATTAGCCTCAAGTAAGCACACCTGGTTCTTCATATAACAGGCACCAAAAAGAGCTGTTTTTCTCCTTCCAGAGCAGCCTTTGTAGATGGAGTCTGTGGCAGGCCCTCCCCAGGCCTGCAGAAAACCCTGTTTGAGCAAAGAAATGGTGGGAGTAGAAGAGGCAAGGGCTGTGGCGCAGTGGTAGAGCATCTGCCTTGTGTGCAGATGGTCTGAAGTTCAATCCCTCGCAGGAGGGACCCTGGAGAGCTGCTAGCAGTCATTGTAGGCAATTGCAATCTTGATGGACCATGTGTCCGACTCCAGCAGCTTTCTGTGTTCCAAGTATGCTGGGAAAGGGCGATCTTTTTCTCCTTACGCAGTTACTAAAACAAGTCTGCCAGTCAGTCTCCAAACTGGCTTTAGTGCCTCAGAAGCCACTATGACGAATGTGTATAAACAAGCCATCCACTCTTGGGATACATATTATGGGAGGCTGCACCTAGTTGATTTTCATGTTCCGTGCAGAGACCACTACCCCGTGGTCCTCTTCTGGGGAAAGGGGCAAACTTCTCCAGTGGATGAAATGAAAGCAAAGCTTTAGTCCAGGCATAGGCAAACTCGGCCCTCCAGATGTTTTGGGACTACAACTCCCATCATCCGTAGCTAACAGGACCAGTGGTCAGGGATGATGGGAGTTGTAGTCCCAAAACATCTGGAGGGCCAAGTTTGCCTATGCCTGCTTTAGCCAGATGAATCTGACAGTAGCACTGGTCTTATTCAACATCAAACCCTTGCAGCTGCTTTCGCAGAAGACTCAGAACTCTTTCAGCCTTTGCTCATGCTTGTTTCCTCTGAAGTGCATGCCCCCGTTTCTTCTTTTCCCCCTTTCACCATTAAGAGTGCACTGTGAACTCCAGCTCTGCTGCTTCGTCCCCTGGGCTCCTTCCCTCTGGCCCAGTGTGTTATCTGGCTTTAATTTCCTTTCCTTACTTCCGGGGCAGGTTCAGATTGATCCATACCTGGAGGATGCCATGTGTCAGATCTGCAGGTCTCAACCAGGTCCCTTCTTCTGCAGAGACCAGGTAAGGCTCTTGGGTTTTCCCCCCGTCCACCTTAGACCTGATTGAAGGAGCTGCATTTCCTACCCCACCCACTCTCCTGTAGTGCACAGAACAAACTTCTTGAAGGCTCCTTCCCCTTTGCCCCCTTTTAAAATGTCTGCCCATTTTCACCATCTTTGGAGTGAGTGGAAGCTGCTCTGTTGCACAGGTGAAGCAGCTGTCGTTGGTGTCCTGTGTTCTGTTTAATTAGCGGGGAGAAGGGCTGTAGCTCAGTGTATCTGCGTTGCTTGCTTGCATGCCAAAGGTCTCACGTTGGATCCCTGGCATCTCCAGATAGGACTGGGGAAGAGTCCCTCTCATAAACCCTGGAGAACTACTGCCAGTCATTGTAAACAGTACTGACCTAGAAAGACGAATCGTCCAACGCTGTATAAGGCAACCTCAGATATTCCAAAGGACAGCAACCAACGTAGATGAGAACAGTCTCCACTTGCCCAAGGGCAACCTCTTTTCAACTTCTGGGCAGGCTTTTCATGGATGAAGAGCTGGATGTCTCCCTAACTCCCAGCCCAAACTTTTTGTTTTGTGATGGTAGGAGGCAAGCTTTTGGCGTACGTGTCTAGTAGGTGTGGGGAACTTCTGGCCCTCCAGGTGTTGACGTGCAACTCCCATCATCCCTGACCATTGGCCCATGCTTGATGGGGCTATTGGAAGTTGTTGGCATCCCTCTGTCTCGAGAGACAATGGAGTGCACCTCCAGGGGTGAAGTCAGACCGCTGCAGCCCAGGACAAGGCCCCCTGATATGGTCCAAAGAAAAGCAGAGCAATGCATTTGGCACCAGCTTTCCTGCAGCAATTGCCAGGAGGCGGCATTCAAGGCGCCATCCAAGCACCTTAGAAGTTCCACTCTGGATATGAGTATGGTTTACTCCTTTGCCTTCTCTCGCAAGGCAGCAGAGGTTTGGGGTCAGGGTTATCCTTCTAGATAGGCTTGGAAAGGTAGCCTATCTATAATCCAGGAAATTCAGGTGTCTTAACCCTTCTGTTGTTGTGCTATAGAGATCCTGGCAGTGGGCAGCTCCCATGTCAGAACTTCCTTTTGGCAAAATGCCTTCATAGTATCTGTCCACACATTTAGTAGGGATAACTGAGGAGATTTTTGAATGTGCTCTAATTATCTGATAGCTCTTGATAAATTGCATTCCAGAATAATAAGGTAACCTTGTTGGCGCTCCAGCCAGAGATTGAAATAAGTTCCTTTTATATCTCTGGGGTGTGGGTGGGTGGGTGGGTGTAAGTGTGTAAGCAAAATTCTATAATCTTACGGTGAAAACCACCACCACCCTGTTCCTGCTGCATGTCGGAGCATATCATGGAGCCAGACTGATGCTTCTTGATCCCCCTCTCTCTTCCCACCCACCCACCCCTCTGCATAGGTCTGCTTCAAGTACTTCTGTCGCACCTGCTGGCATTGGAAACATTCCATTGAGATGTTGCATCACCACCGCCCACTGATGCGCAACCAGAAGAACAGAGACTCCAGCTAGAGCCGAGGTGGGGGCACCAGGAGCCACTGCAGTCGCTGCAGGAGGAAGTTCTCCTGTTCACCCGCCACCGGAAGAGAGCCCGGAGATGTTTGCCGGTGCCACACCTAGGCTTGGGGTGCCCGTCGGAAGGACTAACGGGGAATCTTGCCTTCACGTTTGCACTTGCTGGTCTTTATTTGTTTCTGCACTAATGCACAGTGAATTTTTTTTTGTCGAGGGTTTGTTTGGGGATTTTTTCAGAGGGGAGGGCCCCTCAAATGATTCTGCAGTTCCCAGACTTTGGTTCCTTGTTGCTGCTGCGAAGCGCCAAGGACCATGTGTTGAGAAGGTGTTTAATGCAGATGCCTTCGCCTCGGTTTCTTATTTATCAAGGGCCCTTTTTTATCTTCCTTGCAATACTGATGGTAATAATGCAGGTCTCATTGGCTCAGTTTTTTTGCAGTTGCCATACAGTGCCTTTCCATTCATTTAACCCCCCCATCTGAACGGCATACACAGATTGTTCAGCTGGAGTTTTTTACTGTAACAACAAGGAGACTTTGTTCTTCACTTAAACCAAATCATATTTCATATTTTACGCTCCAGGATTTTTACCAGTTCCTTTTTACACTCTTGAAATGGTTTTTAAGTCGTTTGAGACGAGATTTTTTTTTTCCTTTCCTGGCAGCTTTTAACATCATTGCAACTTGTGTCTGGGAGCTGTTCAAGTTTAAAAAAAAAAAATGAAGTTTACCAGTTGTGAATAGCAGTATTTGCAACCCAGAAGGATAGGATTTTTGGATTTTGAAACTGGACCGGATAAACGGAACTTCGAGCTGCTGTATATAGTTCGTTGCACTTTAAGTTGCACTAAGGGGGCTTGATAAAGGTTTTTAATCACAAAGTTTCAAGACTTCAATTTTCTTTTTATAACTGAGCTGGTTTAAAGGGCTGTGCTTTAGTGGGAGCCCTTTTCTGTTCTGAAGAAACAAGAGGGTACCCTTAAGGAAATGTAGTCAAGCCAGCAGCACAGCCCGTAGATCGTGCTGGGAGTTGAAGTTTTGATTTTGTTTTATTATTTCCCCTCTTTTGGAAGCTGTGTGCCAAAGAACCGTGTCCTAAGTTCTCCCTTCTTCCTGCTGAGCTGATGTTGCATATTCCAGCTGCTCTTTGTGGGGTTTTGTGAAGCAGTATGTGAAGTCTCTACCTCATTGTAGTATATGCAGGCAAGACTGCACTCTCCTACAGATGCGTGGAGTAAGCTGTGATGTCGTTCTTGGCACATAATTAAACACGTTGCAGCAAATCCTCAGGTGCACTTTTTTCCTTTGAGGGTGTGCGTGAGAGAGAATGTGTGTGTCTTGGAAGCTTCCAAACAGGCTTTTAAACAAAACAAAACGAGCCACTTTCCCCCCCTTCTTTTTTGCATTTTTGATACAGAGAAACATGACATTGATAGAAGAAGGGAGACTTGTTCTCCAGCCCAGCTTGAGGGTTTCCCACAGACTTCTGGCTGGTCACTGAGAACAGGATGCTAAGAACATAAAAGCCTGCTATATCATCATCAACCTTTATTACGGTCCAGAGACCCAACAAATCGTTACAAAGCAATACACAATTCATAACAGCCTACCTCCAGGTTAAACAAGCATTTTGTTCAGAATATAGGGATCATTGGTTCTTGCAACCACCTATAAAAACTTTGCCACTGCTAATGTTCTAGCGTTTGTCCGGTCTTCCAATAGGAACCTGACATAGTGAGCCTCTGATTTTCCCGGGAAAGGTACCAGCAAGGGTAGTATCAGTTCAGCCCTGGCTTGCTCATATTTTGCACAGTGCAACAAAATATGTTTTATGAAATCGATGTCTTGAGCACACGAGCAAAGTCTGCCCTGGTAGAGAACTCCTCTCAACCTGCCATCCAACACTGCAGAAGGAAAGACATTTAGTCTGGCTTTGGTGAAAAGCCTTCGATAGTTTGGTACTGTCAGGTTTTTAATGTAAGATGTTAACTTAAAGACATACCCATATTGTACTCCTACTGCCAGCGGACTACAGACCTGCGTGTGATTTGAGATCGCAAGTCACTGTGTGCATTGTCCCATAATCTTTGCTTTAACGTCTTTAGGGTGCCTTCATAACCCAGGTAATACAGTTGGGGAGGGGTGACAGACCAATAGAGGTGGCTTTTTTAGCCATGGTTTTCTGCCATTTGCTGACAAATTCCTCATTGATCAGGTGTTGGTACAAACCCTTCCCTAGATCAAACACTGATAAACCGAGTGACTGCTATATCAGGCCAGTGACCCATCTTGTCCAACATCTTGTTCTCACAGCGGCCAACCGGATGGCAAGCCCACAAGCAGTGTTTGAGCACCCCTAAAGTGCCTTTCTGCATCCTCCTCACTGGAAATACACTACTTGGGATGTGTCTCATTTCATCATAACCTCCCAGCTGGTCCCTACAGTAGTTGGAGTAATCAAACCAGGTTGTTGGGGAGTCCTTTAGCACTGTAATACTGTAATGAGCTGGACTTTCTGCACTGCACCTTAATATGATGCACTTCACCATGGCAAAGATCCTTTCTGATGCTTATGAGCAATCAAGTCCCATTCAGCAAAAGGTCCTCTCCAATGTTAATTGAATGCTTCCTGATAATAATAATAATAATAATAATAATAATAATAATAATAATAATAATTTATTATTTATACCCCGCCCATCTGGCTGGGCTTCCCCAGCCACTCTGGGCGGCTTCCAAAAGAATATTAAAATACTATAATACATCAAACATTAAAAGCTTCCCGAAACAGGGCTGCCTTCAGATGTTTTCTAAAAGCCTCGTAGTTGTTGTTCTCTTTGACATCTGGTGGGAGGGTGTTCCACAGGGAAGGCGCCACTACCAAGAAGGCCCTCTGCCTGGTTCCCTGTAACTTGGCTTCTCGCAGTGAGGGAACCGCCAGAAGGCCCTCGGCGCTGGACCTCAGTGTCCGGGTAGAACGATGGGGGTGGAGACGCTCCTTCAGATATACTGGACCAAGGCCGTTTAGGGCTTTAAAGGTCAGCACCAACACTTTGAATTGTGCTCGGAAACGTACTGGGAGCCAATGTAGGTCTTTCAAGTTATATGGTCTCGGCGGCCGCTCCCAGTCACCAGTCTGGCTGCTGCATTCTGGATTAGTTGTAGTTTCCGGGTCACCTTCAAAGGTAGCCCCACGTAGAGCGCATTGCAGTAATCCAAGCGGGAGATAACCAGAGCATGCACCACTCTGGCGAGGCAGTCCGCAGGCAAATAGGGTCTCGGCCTGCGTACCATATGGAGCTGGTAAACAGCTGCCCTGGATACAGATTTGACCTGATGGTCAGTACTGCTTATTTTAGTGCTTCCTGTTGAGCGTCATTGTGGGATTCCTGATGCAAAATATTGTAATTCGAATGGTCCCTCGAATACCCTTTCATTACACTGGCAGTTCATATAGGAGGATTATTTTTTATAAAATATATCTCCCCCCCCCACACACACACATTTGTAGGAAAATAGCATTCTCTTCTTTCATTTCATTTGAATGGCTTTCTCCTCTCCCTGCCACAGAAACTATCCTCCTGTAAATTAAAGGAAAGTGTTAAGGGAGCCATTCAGAAGCACTACTGCAGTAATCCCACTACCATACTCCGCAAGAAGCAATGCATTGTACGACAGGAAATCTAAAACGCACAAGAGCTGCCTTGCCTCTGTGGTGCTTTACCCCCAAACGATTTGGCAACAGCATCATCTGAGTTCTCAAATGGAAACTTGAAAGTGAACAAAGGCTGGCAATTCTAGAGGAAAGGGCTAGTACAAAAGCAACCAGAATCTATTTACACGCGGGTGGGTGCACTGAAGCAGCCTCTGCCTTTTCTGGCCTACGTTCCCTTTCAAAGGCTTGCATTGTTCCCTGTGGATTACTAGACCAGCAAAGGCATAAAGTTTCCATCCGAGTTGCATGTGAATAATGGATGAAGCCCAGGAACGCTCCATGGTGATGACACCTGGCTTTGCAGCATCACCCTGGGAGAGGCTGCCTGCGGACCCTGCGGAGGAAGCCAGCTGTCACGTCCCCAGAAGCCTGCTCTGTGTGGTGGTGATTGACCATTGGCTACTTCCCTGGCATCCTTGCTCTTATGAAAACAGACCTTCATTCTGTAAAACCATTCTCTCTAAAGCAGCATTGCACCACTTGAAACAGGCATGGCTTCCTGCAAAGGATCCTGGGAACTGCATTTGGTTGAACTGAGCATTGTTAGGAGACCCCCATTTCTCTCCAGAAACTACAGTTCCCAGAATTCCCTGGGAAAGAGGGTTTGACTGTTAAACTAGTCTGGGAGTTGTATGTCTGTGAGGAAAACAGGGCAGCCTTACCCTTGGTACTGTTAAACTACAGTTATAAGGATTCTTTGGGTGAAGCCATGACTATTTAATGCTTCAAAATTATAGTACAGGTGGAACTTTCATCTGAGTGTTGCCATTACAGAATATAGTAGGGAGGAAGAAGGTTGGGGCAAAAATTGGAATTGGTTGACAGGGCCTATCGTCAGTCAGGTGGACAAGGCAATATAATTTCCATAGCAGCAAAGCCTCAAATTATGTATTGGCTCAAATCCTAGTTTCATATATAGCTCTTGTCTCTCAGCACATCAAAGAAACGGATGAGACGTGAAGAGAGTGATTGTCTGCCATTTACATTTGGCAAATAAACAACTGTCATCCCAGACAAAAGTCAAGTTAATTTTAATCCATGTTCTCTGGGGCCAGGCATACATAAAAAGAGCATTTAAAAGGAGTGCCTTTGCTCAGAACAAGCCGGACAATTTTTTATTTATACAGTTTTAGTAGGGTTTTGTAATATAAAGAAAACAAAGCCGCCATCCTAATGCTACTGTTTCATGACATCCTAATTGCTGGCTGCCATGTCAGGATGTGATGGAAGCGTGGTCCCATTTCTGCTTCTGGGGACTACTTAAGAATAGAAGCAGTTTTCCAGGTGACCATAGTGCTTCAAAAGCTGTCAGCAATGTACAAACTGAAGCATATCCAGCTGGCATTCAGCATGGTCCCAGTGCGCAGCAGCTGTGAAAACGGTGAATTCCATGCTGGGAATCGGGGGGGGGGGGGATTGAAAATGAAAATAAAACACTCGTAATGTTGCTGTGGAAATCTGGTGTTGACCCCATTTTGAATACTGTGTACAATCCTAGTCACCTCACTTCAAAAGAGATTGTAGAGCTGGAGTATGTTCTGTTAAGGAAAATTCTGTAATTTCCGTAACAGTTCAGAAAGGGGTAGCCAAAATCATCAAGAGTGGAGTAAACCCCCCCTATGAAGAAAGGTGGTAGCACTTGGGGCCTATTGTTATTACTACTACCAAGACTATTATTTATTAAATTTGTATACTGCCCTTCCTCCATAGATGTCAGGGCAGTTCACAGCATATAAATGCAATATAGAAATGCAATATACATAATTAAAAAACCAAAAGAATTGCCTCCTCTCCCAACCCCATCCCACAAACACATTTAAAAGGATAGATGATGTTAGCCAAAAGCCTGGTCAAAGAGGAACGTTTTTGCCTGGCACTTTAAAGGTGTATAATGAAGGCGCCAGAGGAACCTCCCTGGGGAGAGAGCATTCCACAGAGGGGGAGCCACTGCAGAGAAGGCCCCGTTCTCATGTTGCCACCGTCCGGACCTCTCATGGAGGATGCACACAAAGAAAGGTCTCAAATGGTGATTGGGTGTCTGGGTCAGTTTATATCTGGAGGGGCAGTCCTTGAAGTATTGCAGGCAGTCCTGAGCCATTTAAGGCTTTAAGAGGTTAAAAGCACCACATGGAATTGGGCCCGGAAGCAAATTGGCAGCCAGTAGTCGGGCCGGGATCAGTGTAATATCCTCAAGACATCTTGCCTGGCTGCTGAATTCTGCACCAGCTGAAGTTTCCGAACCATCTTCAGAGGCAGCCCCACGTTTAACCTTTTGAGAAAAAGCAAGTACAGTGGTGCCCTGCAAGACAAATGCCTCGCAAGACGGAAAACTCGCTAGACGAAAGTTTTCTGTTTTGGAGGTGCTTCGCAAAACGAATCTCCTATGGGCTTGCTTCGCAAGACGAAAATGTCTTGCGAGTTCCTGCGGGTTTTTTTTCCTCCCCCCCCTTTTTCTAAGCCGCTAATCAGCTGATCCGATCAGCAGATAAGCCGCTAATAGCGCTAATCCTCTAATCCGTCAATGGGCTTGCTTCGCAAGACGAAAAAACTGCTAGACGAAGAGAATCACAGAACGGATTCTTTTCGTCTTGCGAGGCACCACTGTAAGAGTTGGCATGATGGAAGTTTATAAAATTCTGCATGGCGTAGAGAAAGTGGATAGAGAAAAGTTTTTGTCTGATAGCACTGGTACCTGTGGACAGCTAATGCACCTGAACGTTGGAAGTTAAACTATGGAAGTCATTCCCACAGAAATCGGTGATGGCCACCAACTTGGACGGCCTTTACATAGGATTAGACAAATTCCTGTAGCGTAAGGCTAGCTATGAAGACTGCTGGGCCTACATGGTTGGGGGCAGCCTGGGGAGGGCGGGGTATAAATAAAAATTATTATTATTATTAATGCTTCTCAATACAAGTTGCTGGAAACCCCAGGAAGAGAGAGAGCTCTTGTCCTCTGGTCATGCTTGTGGGTTCCCAACAGACATCTAGCTGGCCAAACCTCTGGGCAGTTTAGAACCAGTTAGCTTCATTCAAGGAATTCAAACGCTAAGACAATGAAGCACAATATAAGAAATAATTTGAATACAATTTAAAATCAACGTTCTTGTTTAAAGGGGACATGCCCTGGACCACCTGAACAAAGCTAGTGGACCAAGCCACCAGCTTGACTTGTCATAAGGCCTATGAAAAAGAAGGCTTGCTCTGTTTTCAGCTGAGGGCTGTGCAGGTGCCATTTGAAGCATCAACTATCCCAGAAAGCAGGTGGAGGTTAGGACCCAGTGGAGCTGCCTGCCTCTTTCCCAGCTGGGTCACTCCAGCCATTTGTCTTCAGCGCTGTCAGCAGGTTATACAGGGCTTTGTGAGAGGCATGTACCGAGCCTACCAGCCTCTCCTACCAGCAACCAACAGGTACCTGCAGGAGAAATGGGACAAAGCCAGTTATCAGGAGCACTGCAGGAAGGTACACTATGGACTACAAAAGGGATGTTGTTGTGGTGTCTTATTAAAAGGTAAAGGGACCCCTGACTATTAGGTCTAGTCGTGACCGACTCTGGGATTGTGATGCTCATCTTGCTTTACTGGCCGAGGGAGCTGGCGTACAGCTTCCGGCTCATGTGGCCAGCATGACTAAGCCACTTCTGGTGAACCAGAGCGGTGCACGGAAACGCCGTTTACCTTCCCGCCGGAGCAATACTTTATCTACTTGCACTTTGACGTGCTTTCGAACTGCTAGGTGGGCAGGAGCAGGGACCAAGCAACAGGAACTCACACCGTCACGGGGATTCGAACTGCCGACCTTCTAATCGGCAAGCCCTAGGCTCTGTGGTTTAACCCACAGCGTCACCCGCGTCCCTGGGGTGTCTTATTACAGCTGGCCTATTCCTCACTTGTACCCCCAAAGCAAACTGTAGGGAGTGGGGTGTGGTGGTGGGCAGGTGCACAGGTAAAGACTTTTAAGGAAGAGAACCTGTGGGCACTTGAGATGCTGTTAACTCTACAGCTCCCATCATCCCTCAACATTGGCCATACGCACTGGGGGGTTGATGGGAGGTGGTGTCCAACAACATATGGAGAGCCATCTGTTTTAGAGGATACCTTACAGCAGGTGTAAATGTAGAAGAGACATCTCTCTCCTCCCCTTGCAGGAAGGGATGCCTCTTGGAAGATAGAGCTCTCCATCAGCAGTATTTACAATAACTTCATTAAAATAAAATAATAAAGTGGTTGAAATCTGCTGCTCAGTTAATTGGGGACATGTTTTTGTTGTTGTTTAGTCGTTTAGTTGTGTCCGCCTCTTTGTGACCCCATGGACCAGAGCACACCAGGCACTCCTGTCTTCCACTGCCCCCCGCAGTTTGGTCAGACTCATGCTGGTAGCTTTGAGAACACTATCCAACCATCTCGTCCTCTGTCGTCCCCTTCTCCTTGTGCCCTCCATCTTTCCCAACATCAGGGTCTTTTCCAGGGAGTCTTCTCTTCTCCTGAGGTGGCCAGAGTCTTGGAGCCTCAGCTTCAGGAACTGTCCTTCCAGTGAGCACTCAGGGCTGATTTCCTTAATGGATAGGTTTGATCTTCTTGCAGTCCATGGGACTCTCAAGAGTCTCCTCCAGCACCATAATTCAAAAAGCATCAATTCTTCAGCGATCAGCCTTCTTTATGATCCCTTTATGGGGACATGTTTTCTTGATAATAAAATTATGAAATGTTGCAGCCTTATCATTTTGCTTTCTTCTGTTCCACTTCTCCTTTAGAAAGGTCAGAGTGGCTTAAATCACCAGACTCTCACCCTGGGTCTCAGGAAGCTGGACTTGGATGAAAACAATTTCAAATGCCAAAAAACCATCTTCCAAGATGAGCTTTCCAAACTCCTGCAGCTCTCCCAAGGAATGACTCAAAGGGTGACCTACTCCCCATGGCATGGTGCAATTAAATAGCCCCAGAATGAGTCATTCATGGGTTTTGTTGCTGTTTGTACCTAAACACTGCAGGAGAATCCCCAGCAGTTCCAAACAGGACTGGGAGAAGATTCCTGTTTGAAGCCATTCCCTGACAGTTTGGGTAATATCAATGTTCTAGTTACTTGGCATAACACAGCTTCCTGTCACCCTATCTTTGAGCCCGATTTGCTGACATTATAGATCTGGGTGTCTTGTTAAAATATTTAATTGTAGCCATGTCCAGCTCTTGTGAGCTGTAACAATGCTGTCATCATAACTAAACTGACCGGTCAAAGAAATGCAAGAAACAACGTGAATCCAGATCATTAGCTTCAGATATTCCTGACACTCTCTCAACCTTGCAGGTGGAACTAGCAGTTCCTGTGATCAACACAAAAGCCCCACCTACACCTTTGCATCTTCAGGTGAATTTGAAGAAACTCCAGGTATTGTGGAATGGACTGAACTGGATGCTCAATGTGGGCTTGTTTATGCAGTCACAATTCAGAAGTTTATATCCAAGAGGGTTGGGGATATCCTGGGATAACTGCCCCTTGCAAATGCAAACAAATAATTTCAAGATCTACCAGACATATACCCTTGATGGGGCAATCAGAAATCATGGTATTAGTCTAATGAATGAAAGGTGGTCTTCTGCACTCCAGAACTGAATGCAATTGTTGGGCTCACATATTTTTGGCTCAGCCAAACAAATCTCCAGATGGAAAATTAAATTGCCATCAGCCTCTCATGTTGTGTGTTTTCAGCTGGAAAGAGAGCGCCAAGCTGTTTGGGACCAGGAAAACCGCTCACATTCTGCCAGACTTTGGCGCATCAAGCAGTCACCGGGACGAGTGGACAACTGGAACTTCTATTGTGTTCACAGGTCTGTAAGTAGTGGGTTTAAATTAGGCATGGGCAACCAGTGGCCCTCAGACAAGTATTGTGGGTGGGTGGAGGGACAAGGAAGAGGGAATGGGGTGGGAGAGAGGAGGACGAGGATGAGGACAAGTCTTGCACACCTATAGCCCCGTCTCTGCCCACCATCAGCATGTGGTCCCTGGCAGGTGACCCATGAGAAAATGGAGTCCTTGACAAAAGAAAAAGTTTCCCGAACCCTGGTTTAAACAGTGACTAGGGCAGGTTCAGCAGAGATGCCAGAGAGATCCAAATTCTAGTCTGATGGTGGGAGGGAAAATACAGTGGTACCTCGGGTTAAGAACTTAATTCGTTCTGGAGGTCCGTTCTTAACCTGAAACTGTTCTTAACCTGAAGCACCACTTTAGCTAATGGGGCCTCCTGCTGCTGCTGTGCCACCAGAGCACGATTTCTGTTCTTGTCCTGAAGCAAAGTTCTTAACCTAAGTTATTATTTCTGGGTTAGCGGAGTCTGTAACTTGAAGCGCCTGTAACCTGAAGTGTCTGTAACCCAAGGTACCACTGTAATGCCAAAGGCATGGGTAGGCAAGCTAAGGCCCAGAGGCCAGATACGGCCCAATTGCCTTCTCAATCCGGCCCACGGACGGTCCGGGAATCAGCGTGTTTTTACATGAGTAGAATGTGTCCCTTTATTTAAGATGCACCTCTGGGTTATTTGTGGGGCATAGGAATTCATTCATATATATTTTCAAAATATAGCCTGAGGGACAGTGGACCGGCCCCCTGCTGAAAAAGTTTGCTGATCCCTGGCCAAAGGGCACCCCCTGACATCAATAAGCTATTTCCAGGAAGGGGGTGGAGGCAAATGCAATCTGAATTCAGATCATTTGGGGCTGGCTGTGGCTCAAAGGGGGCCAGGACACGATGCAAGAAACCTAGATCTAGAATAAAGGGTTTCAAGATGGAATGAGGAAGCTGTGGATCTCTGTACGCTTTTGGACTCCAACTGCCATCATCGCTGGCCATTGGCTATGTTGGCAGGGGCTGATGAGAGTTGGAGTCCTACAAGTTCTGGAGGTCCACAGCTCCTCCTCTCCTTCTTTAAAAGAAGACCACCCCCTCCCCTGTGATCTGCTCTTCCCCGTACAGCTTGAATTGGGGGAAGCGGCAGCGCGATCTTGCACGCATCTACTGGGAGAACCAAGAGCTGGCGAAGCGTCTGGAAGGAAGGAGATCAGAACTTGCTCAGGAACGCTGGCAGCAAGACTGGCACAAGGAGCAGCTAATCCGTAGCAGCATTGCCCGCTATCCCCGGGAGACAGTGAGCTGCCAGGTAATAAGAGTTGGATTTGCACCGGTCGTGGAAAGTGGAAGGAGGAAAATCCATCTACAGTCCCCTCATTTTAATAGACTAGGGGCTGCCAACACACCCCTGTGCCCACCAATACTTGTTTATTTATTTTAAGAGTTCTAACCCGCGATTTCATAAAATATATCAAGGTGGCTTACAACATAAAATGCACAAAGATCAATCAATAAATATCTGTAAAACACAATTGAAACAGCAATGAAACAGCAATAGATTAAAAATAAAAAATACGAATTGTGAAGACCTGCCTAAAACAATTCAGCTTTAAAATAAGGCAGGGGCATTTCCTGCCTAACCTCTACAGGTAGTGAGTTTCACAAGGCAGGGGCTGCCATGCTAAAGGCTTGGTCCCTAGTGAAGGCCAGCCAAAACTCAGGGTTGCGGGGAATCACCTGAATTGCCCCATCAGGGGATCCCAGTGATCAAGGTCGTGTATTAGCGATGTAGATCTTGGATTTTCTCCCCCAACTCTTATGGCCAGTGTGCTTTTTATTACTATAAATAACACATATCGGATTGAAATGGTTGCCCCACCCCAGAATGTAAGATTAGAAGAAGACCGATCTAATGTTTCAATTTCATTTTTAGTTCTATTTATGCTGGTCTGCGGCCATCTTAAAAATTTCCTTGATTTGATTTCTGCACCCCTGCATTACTCCATTACAAACTAGGAGTTCACCATCACAGTGACATTAATTGATGGTAAAAGAAATAAATAAATGAAATAATTGTCCAGTAGCACCTTAGAGACTAACTAAGTTTGTTCTGGGTATAAGCTTTCGTGTGCGTGCACACTTCTTCAGATACGATACCTGAATCTATGAATTTAAAGGTGAGTTAAAAGTATATTAAGGGTGGGGTAACTTAATAACATTATTAGGCAATGTGTAAACATCTACAGCAAGAGAACACACCACTTATGTTTTTGTCTTAGTGCCAATGTGGCAATGCTCTCATTATGGGATACTCCAGTTCTGGGTCCTGAAAAGATACACACGTATGTACTTTGAGTAGTCTCAGAACAGAAGTTGGCTGTTGAACTCATAATCAACCTTTACTAAATAGCAAAACCAAATAGTAAATTAACAATGTCACAGCAGCAATTAAATGGCAGGAGTGGGAAGGTATAATTAACAGGATCACTGCACCTCGTTCTTTATCATACTGACATACCATTCATTTTCAATCAGTTATTTATTATGATTAAGTTAGATACTGCTTTGGTGCAAAAAGGGCTCTGTTCCCTGCATGGCTGTGGTGGGAGTGCCCCAAAAGTGGATGGATGGGACCAAAGTGTGCTTAGAGCCGGCAATTAATTGGCAGAGCAGAGCTGAATAACGCAACTCTGAAGTTACAGTAAAACTTTTGACAGCAACACACTGCTCTTCCTCACCACCAAGGTAGTTAGTTTTCTTTGGTGACGGTGAAAACTTCAGTCCATTTATAAAACTAGCCCACCGTTTCTGTCTCATCTGTACGCCTAAGAAGTGCCTAACCATCAGCATTGTGTTTCCCAGGCAAGGAATGGGAGAAGGAGGCAGGCATGCCAGAACAACCATATTCACCTTTCAGCCTCTGGCAGGAGAAACCCCAGCATAAACCCCAGCAGGACCTGTGAACCTTTCAGCAGCAAGAATCACAGCAGAATGGGCAAGAGCTTTTGGGGAAGTGAGAGTGAGTCCACCCAAGAAGAGGAGATAACAACCACCAAATGCTCACCTTCCTCTTTGGGAAAAAGAGATCTGGCCGGGCAACTCAGCAAAGAGACTTCTCTGCTGGCCAAGATTGCATCTGGAGGCTTCTGCCATAGACATGTTGATGGTTCGTTGGTCAGGACGGATTTGGCAGGGGGAGGTGCTCTTGAAAAGGCCAGAGGTGAAGCAATGATGATCCGCAGCAAACCTCGTACCTCTGTATGCTTAAGGGGGAACCTCGGACCTTTGGAGACCAGCCTGATGGCTGCTTCAGGGAACACGGAGAAGAAGGCAGCATTTTCATCCACTAAAAACATTTAACCTTGCTGTAGGAAGGACTGGGAGGGCTCCCTCGTTTGAAGGGAAAGCCACCCTCTGGGTGTCAGTGCCTGTCAAGTGTCTATAAGCCACCACTCGGGAAATCTCCTGAGTGGTGTTGCAGTACATCAGGTGAAGCACTGAGCAGATTCTCCATCTCCTCTGCAAAGCTTTGGCGAAATTCTTTGGCCACGGTGCATGACATGAAAGCACCTCTGGCCTGTTGCTCAGTGACAGCGCATGTGCTTTGCATCCGGAAGGTTCCCAGTTAAGTCCATGATATTGTGATAGGAATTTTGAGGTCTTAGATATATGGTAATGTTGATAACCGCACGTACATAGATCAGCACAGGAAGACCGACCTGAAGCCATTTTGATTCCTAAACTGAGCAAATGTTTTCTCTGCAAGGTCAAAGTGGAAAAGCCTCCCCATTGTCTTTCCTTCACAAATCCTGTCTTAAGGGTATGTCTGTGTTTGAATAGGGTGTGAGCCTGTGACCTGGCCCAGGAACTAAGTACAGTGGTGCCTCGCAAGACGAAATTAATTCGTTCCGCAAGTTTTTTCGTCTAGCGAATTTTTTGTCTTGCGAAGCATGGTGTCGGAAAAGTTTTGGAAAAGCTTCAAAAATTGCCAAAAACCTCAAAAAAGGCTACCACACCATGTTCTATGAGTTGCTCCTTGAAGTCAAGTCACAACTGTATTAACGGTGTTAAGAAAAAGGAAACAAACTTGCAAAAAACGCAAGACGTTGTCGTCTTGCGAAGCAAGCCCATAGGGAAATTTGTCTTGCAAAGCAGCTCAAAAACCGCAAAACCCTTTTGTCTAGCGAGTTTTTCGTCTTGCGAGGCATTCGTCTTGCGGGGCACCACTGTATTTATCACTACAAAAGAATGGCCAGGCAATCCAATCAAGTAACCTGCCAGACAGGAGATAAACAAGGACAGGAGAAAAACAGCATTCAAATTTCTGTTTAGACCTTAGGCCTTTTCTGTGATGTACCGGTAGGTATGATGTATCTGAGGGGTGGTCTTAGATTACACCCCTTCTGTGATGTATGTATGATGTTTCTGGGGGTGGTCTTGATCTACAGGGTGGCAATTTCAAAAGTCTTTATAAGGCCTTGCGCACCATTTTTCTAGGTCCCTCCTCTCTCCTGCCGGTGAGGGGGAGCACTCTGTTGCAACAGATCAATAAAGATCAAGCTTACTAGCTGCTTTGCTTCTCAATATTCTCTGGTTGGCCTCTGTTATTTTCTCCTACCAATAGGGAACCTATGTAAGGACTCTATATGGGCTCTTGGATACCCCATAAGGGAAAAGGGCAATTTTTGTTTACAACAATATCTTCCATTGAAAGGTGATGGGAAAACCCCTTCTCTTACGATGACCCTGGAAAGCCTCTACAGGTCAGACTAAACAATACTTCACTAGATCAGAAAGTAGTGTGGCCAAGTATAAAGCAGCTTCCATGTGCCTTTCATGGCCTCCAGATATCAAATACAGCTGGACATATGAATGTGCCCAGCTCCTAATATCCGCTTCAGAGGCTCTTCTGTCTGTCAGCAATATAAATTAGCTTGGCTGATAGCAGGTCAGGGCCTTCTGGGTGGTGGCACCTCCAGAGTTGTGTGGCATCCTTCCCAAGGACCTCTCTTGCAGTCTTTAGATGTGGAGTAACTACTTTACTTCTCATCTTACATTGACTGTGTTTTACATTTTAATCATGCATGTTTGTGGTGGGTTTGTTTTTTCGTTTTGTTTTTTGGTGACTTTATTGTTATTGTGAGCCACCTTGGTAGAATTTTATTCTTAAAGATGGAATGGTTGATTGATTGAATAAATAAAAAGTCTAATGGTTTAACATCATTGCTACAGCCTATGGCCAAAAGAATCAAGTGGGGGGAAATAATTTACAAAAAATGTTTTGGACATCCACTGCCCAGCAGTAGGGTTAGAAGAACAACGGAACTCTTTTTGCCCTGAAAAAAAGAAGCCTTTCTTTATTTTGTTTTAAATAAAATTTTATTTATTATATATTTGCTCCACAGAGCTCAAGGTTCTCCCTCCTCCAGACCCTCTTTCCCAGGTAGGTCCCTGATTTAGAGAAGCTGTCCCGGGTTATGATTTGATCCTGGAATGCCCCACTTTTCTTCAGAATGCCCGTATTTTCACTGGAGAAATGATGGAGGGTATGCTCCTCATTTTATCTAGGTAGGCTAGGTAGTGACTGGCTGAAGATCAGTGAGCTTTCTCTGTGAATGGGGATTTTAACCCTTTCCTTCCAGGTGCTAATCAAACACCCTAACCCCTATACCACACTAACATATTTTAGTGGTGCTTTATAGAACTGTGCATATATATATAAAGATTTTGTGAATCTAAGTTTGACCTCATTGAGGGGCAGTATTTCAAAATGAGTAGAAAAAAGCACTGTGTATTCGTGTGTGCACGCACACACACACTGGTTTGAAATTGTTTTTAATATATATTTTTAATGTACTGCCCAGAGAACAAGAGTAACTGGGCTGATACTGATAAACCGAGTGACTAATTAACTGAATAAACTAATTGTCTTGTCAAGACTGTAAAGGACCGCAGATTTTAGATTTTATTGCAAGGCTTTGAAATAACCCTGTACTCCCAAAACTGAAATTATGTTAGATGGGGATGATTTGCCACTCCCTCTCCCGCCCCCATTGGGCTCCTGTTCATTTAAATGTCTCCTGACAACCAAATTGTCAGGAGGTGGAGATGCATTCAACAGCTAAAGAGAGGCAGTAAATCTATTAAGGGGCAGCACTGGGAGACGTGCAGCTCTCCAGATGGAGTTAAGACTGCAACTCCCACCAGTCCTAACAATTGACTGTGCTTGCTGGGGCTGATGGGAGTTGTAGTTCATCTGCAGTCTGGGCCGACTCATCCATGAGGCAAGGCGAGGCAACTGCCTCAGGTGGCAGGATCCACAGGGGCAGCATGATCCCGATGTGTATCTTTATCCCCCCCCCCTTGCTCCTGATGTAGATCTTCAAGCACCCCTTCTTCCTGGCAGCTGAGGGGAGCTATTTTAGGGTTCGCTTGAGGTGACAAAATGCCTTGGGCGGGCTCTGCCTGGAGTAAACTCATCCATTTGCCAGTGCCCACAGTGGTACAGTGTGTCTGGTTGGTGGTTCGAGCCCACCCAGGGACGGCTGTGGGCAGAATTCCTGCATTGCAGGGGGGTTGGACTAGATGACCCCGGGATGTCCCTTCCAACTCTACTGTGTTATATGATTCGATGATTAAGCGAGAAACGGACCTTTCTGGAGGGAATGCCAGCGCGGGAGAAAGGCGGGTTATAAATATCTTAAGTAATAAATGAAATCGGATAACAGCCAGCAATTTCAAGTACGGCAACGCAAAGCGGGGATTTATTCTGAATGGATTCCTACGATTTCAGTCACCTTCGTCCAACACGAGCCGGAAGTGAAGGTTTGCTGCAAAACGCCCCGAGCCTCTATCCCTCTATATCACGCCGGCCTGTAAAAAAGCTCCCTCCGTGCCGCTAGGCGGCGCTGGGGAGACGCGCGACGTCGTTTTCCTTGGCTGGTCCTTCTAGCCCCCAGCGCTTTATAGCTCTCTTCCCGGCATGCTTTGCCCTCTTTTGGACCGGCCGCCGTCGACATGGTGAGCAGGAGGGCGGCGGAATCCGAAGCCATCCGCCGCCGGGGGGCCATTGGGAAGGGAATGCGGGGTGGAACTAGCACCGGCGGAGGGGGCTGCAGGTCGCCCGGTCGGTAGTCCAGAGGCTAAGCCCCCACTTCTTGTCCCTGCGGGCTGAACCCGACTTCGGGGGTGGGGGTGCCCAGTTTCTTCCGGTATAGAGATGGCTGCATTCCTTGAGTGAAGGCTCCAAGGCCGTAGTTAGGCCGGCCAGGCCTTGCATGCATTTGGGGGGGGGTGCGGGGCGGCGGCTGGGAGATCCAGTGGGAGATCGGGTTCTGTCATGGCGGCGGAGGCGATCCGTGCAGCCTTTTCGTAGGCCTCTGTTCACTCGCGATGGGAGAGAAGGGGAAAGGAAGGATTGGGAAGGAGCCGAGTATAGGGCGGCCGCCTTCTCTTTCCGGACCTTGGGGCGCCCTGATCCCCGAGTATCTGTCAGACGGCGAGAAGTCCGGCAGAATCAAGTTTCCCTTTGGCGTGATGGGGCAGCATGTGCATATTCTTGTTCAGCAATGCATCTGGATACCAGGGAAAGGTTCCAGAGGATTTTAGGCTTACGATTCAGGTATAAGAGAAAAGGTGTCTGGAGTATGTCTCTTAAATATGGTATTCTCACCTCAAGTCTTCCTCGACCTTAGCTGCCCGACCATTAAAAATGCTGTTGAAAGGTAGCTCACCCTGGCTCTTCCCCTTGCCAAAGCGCCTAAGGTTTGTTCACTCTTTCATTTGGATGTGACCCACCTGGATTTGTGGACAATTTAAAGCTGGGCAAGGACTTTCCTGCAGCTAGCTTGGGACCTTTTCCCTGCTGTGCCTGGGGTTAGTGGTGCTTTTTTATGTTTTCTGGCCATGCATGGGTAGTGCTGACCCTTTGCTGTATGAGTTACTGAAGCTGCCCCCAAGTTTAGAAGCTTCTGTCTCATCTTTGCCAAACCATGGCCTAAGCAGCCACACAAGTCATAGTGTTTGTATGTAGCACAGTGCAACACATGCCAGGCAAACAATATTCCCTTCTATTTAATAACATTCATTAACTATTAAATGCAGTTGCACGAACTCCTGGCAGAAGTTGTGTTTAAACATCAGTCAAAAAGTTGTGAATGTGCAGCCTTAGCATGTTGTTCTTAAGTCCCGCGTCCTCTCCAGGTGTTTTGGATTGCAACTCCCATGATCTCTGGTGTTTGGCCATGCTGGCTGGAGCTGATTGATGGATGTTGTAGCCAAAAACATCTGAGAGCCCCAGGTTGGGAAAGACTGCCTCAAAGGGACTGTTTCTACCAATGTCACCTTTTCTGAACCCTTTTGAGATAAGGCTGCACATGTCTGCCACCTTGCCACTGATCCCTATTTGTTTCCAGTGCACCATGTTCTGGACCTGAGTGTTTCAATAGTAGGGCCATTGAGAGGGAAGCTGCCTGGGGATTCTTCCACTCTTTACAAAAGGCTAGGCTGAAGATTTTAAGCCCCTTGCAAAATTTATTGTGTAGTCATTCTGTTGCATTTTGCTGATTTTGTGTTTTTTTGTCCTTTGACTCCCAGGGACGAGTGCGCACAAAGACGGTGAAAAAGGCCGCCCGGGTCATAATTGAAAAATACTATACCCGTCTTGGGAATGACTTCCACACAAACAAGCGAGTATGTGAGGAGATCGCCATCATCCCTAGCAAAAAGCTGCGCAATAAAGTTGCTGGGTAGGTTGTTTGGTTCTGATCTGCTAGCACATGCTAGGTGACACCATGGGAATATTACAGCCAACTGCTCTGGGGAGGTTCCAGTGAGCTATAAACACCTTTCTTAACAACCTGCATCGAAAGTGATTTTGGTCTTGTTTGTGGCCTGGTCATTGATAGTGCAGGAAGAGAATTCTTGATAGCATTTCCCGTGTTTGGAGGGTTAATTCTCATCCCTATCAAACCCTGAGCTTCTCAGACACTCCTGTGGGCTTCTCCTTAATTGGCCAGAAGGTTAGAATGGGGTGGAAGATTATTATTTCTTGTGTGTGTATTTAGTTTTTCCTTAATGAGACTTGAGAGAATCACAGTCAAACTTAATCAGACACCCGTCTCTTTGCAGGTATGTTACCCATTTGATGAAACGCATTCAAAGAGGACCAGTTAGGGGCATCTCCATCAAACTGCAGGAAGAGGAAAGAGAAAGAAGAGACAACTATGTCCCTGAGGTAGGTTTTGAAAGCTCAGATGAGTTACTTGTGGTGCATAGATTCTCCACTCTCTTCAGATAGCAAAGAATCTATTGCCTCTCCTTTTTTTGCATGCTTTGAGAAGTTGCATGTATTATTTTGACATTCTTGGTCCAGTACACTTGGCATACTGTACGTTCTCTCTAAGAAATGCAGCATTCACCTAGGTGGCCTTACTGCTAACTCAGCTTCTATCTCCCAGTGTTGTAACAATGAACAAATCAGGTCACAGGTGAATGTAATGCTGAAAGCCAGTTAGAAATGCCTCAAAAGGGTGATGGACACTAGGGTGGCATACTTGGATCTGAAACTAGCATTGCATATTGTTGTCTGAGTTGGTCCTGAGTTGGAGTATAGAACCTAGTCTAATAAAGGCTGTCTGTAATCTTATGTAACACTTCCAAGTTCCTACCATTTTCTAAGTGCGCTGCACTTACATTATTAACTGAGACAATCCCTGTCCACAGGCCCACAGTTAATACAAATGTTACAAAAGGAACAGAGAGGAAAGAGGAAAGCAAGCCTCAGAATAGTTGCTTCTTCACTGGCAAGTGGATGGGAGTAGGTTGATCTCCCCTTGCTATGATCTTTTTGGAAGGCAAGGGGTGCAGCCGTCTAGTTGGCCCTAGATCACCTGGCTGCTGGCAGAGGCCAGAATGTGTTTCCCCTCAGCTCTGTAGCCTCAGGTAACTAGCAGGTGGAATAGCATGGAAGCTTGAGCTATGGCACTCAGCAGCTTGTGTCCAGTAGCTGGGATATGCTGTGCTTGTTCACTGACACGGAGAAGGACTGACAAACCTGCATCGAAAGTGATTGTGGCCTGTTGCTTGTGGCCTGATCATTGATACTGCAGGCAGAGAATTCCTGAAAGCATTTCCCGTGTTTGGGGGGCTTCTTTCCATCCCTTCCAAACCCTGAGCTTTTCAGACAATTTTTGTGTGTCCTTAATGCAGTAGTGTGGTGTTCACTGCTTGAGACTTCTCAAATGCTGTGTTTTTTTGTATTATTTTTTTAACGCCTCTTAGTAATAAGGGGCAGTTTTGCTAGACTCTTATCTACCTGTGTCATGACAAAAACCTTACTCCTGATTTTCAAAACTAGTGACTGGTAATCTCTTTGCAGAGAAACATCAGAGCAAAACAGCTTAGGTACACAACCTCTCAGTAAAACACTCCACTTCTTTTCTAATAACTTTCAATGTCAGTGTCTCTTCTGACTGCTTGTAGCCAAATTCTAGGCCAGAACCCTAGTTGACTAGGACTGAATACAGGCTGCCATTTCACTATTGTTTAGGCACTACCCATCTGATTGATGTGGATTTTCACTTAAGCTGCATAGGAGGAATGGGCTAGTTTCTCCCTTGCTCTGCATTGGCATTGGTTGGCTTTCTTATGAGTGTTTGTAGGAACAAGACCAAGGGCTTTTTTGTTCATTCACAACTTGCCTTTTCACAGTTTAAAGCAGCATATTTATTGATCCTATTGAGAGTAGCCAGTACAAGCAATACAATACAGTGGTGCCTCGCAAGACGAAAAGAATCCGTTCTGTGATTCTCTTCGTCTAGCGGTTTTTTCGTCTTGCGAAGCAAGCCCATTGAAGGATTAGCGCTATTAGCGGCTTTTAGCGACATATAAGCGGCTTAGCGGCTTAGAAAAAGGGGGGGAAGGGGAAAAAAACCAGCAGGAACTCGCAAGACATTGTTGTCTTGCGAAGCAAGCCCATAGGAAATTCGTTTTGCGAAGCACCTCCAAAACGGAACTCTTTCGTCTAGTGAGTTTTCCGTCTTGCGAGGCATTCGTCTTGCGGGGCACCACTGTACAGGCCTTGTTAAAAATGTAGCATGAAGAAGTATTATGAGATCTTTACCATTGTTCTGGCTAAAAAAGCAAGATCCAAGAAGCCTGTAATCAACAGACCTTTGGTACTTTTGGAATGAATCAAGACTGAGGTCACTTCCTGGGGACTTAGTGTTGTTTCTGATGGATTATCCACCTAGTTAGGATACCACTGGTATGACTTCTAGGATGCAGTTGGGAAGTTGAAATGTGAGGAGTGTCTGGTTCTTGTTTCCTGCCTAGTAATTTGCTTCCATGTACTGAAGATTGCTGTTCTCACACTGGCTCCTCTGCTTATGTAAAACCATGTTTCAAATGTGTCATTGCCTGATGTTTCTAATTAGTATTTTGGTAAATATAAGCCTAGATTGTTAAACCTTGAGCAGTTGTCATGGGTGATCCTTGTGTATGCTTGGTAGACCAAGAATCTGGGTATTTAATGGAGCAATAGAAATAGCCCTTCTGGTTTCTTTGATGAACTATGAAATACTTTCCCAGTCGCCATACTCTGGGGTGTGTTTGTGTGTGTTGGCCAAGTGCTGTCTCCTGTCACTTCCCTTTCCTGATCTATTCTTAGAGCTCTGTAGCTGCTAGTGATAGGCTTTTGTCAAGAAGATTCTGCTCCTTTTAGGCATTTTCATTTTCTTCTGAAAGTTGCAGAAGATAGTGCAAGGCAGCCCAAATCTTGAAGTTTTGACTGTAGTCCATCTAATTTGGTACTGCTGGCATGCTATACATGAATTTGCTTACAACCTTTGTTGGTGTCACAATGCACTTAATGATCGGTAACTGTACATAGGTGGAGGGAAATTGTCATATATATGTTACAATCCTAAAATGTGTTCCCTTAGTAAGTTAAGGGATTAGTGTGACTCATGGCACTAGAATGAAAACTTTGACTGTAAAGTTGGGAGATGATTGTACAGCGCCCATTCCCATACCAGAGAAATCCACTCCAGTGTCATATTCGTGGACTGGTGTATATTTTGATATTGCTATTGGCACACTGTTTTGGGGTGCTCCTCCATTTTTTCTTTTAAGCCAGTCATTAGTAGTGGCCTCAAGCAGACTACGGAACCATTGTCTGGTATAATGTTTGTATCACATACATGTGCTGTGTTGTCCTGGTGTTAGTTGTGTTTATAGTCTGTTGACCACTATTTAAACCAAATCTAACCTCTATCTCTTTCCCCATCAGGTCTCTGCCCTGGATCAGGAGATCATTGAAGTGGACCCTGATACCAAGGAGATGTTGAAGCTCCTGGTGAGTGGGGCAAGGGGATTGGCACATCTCCCAATAGGAACTGCTCTTATAACGGTCAGCTAGCTACTTCTTGAGAATCACTGTCAATGCAATGTTCTCTGTGCATGTTTTTGTTTTTAGTACCAAGAGTCACACTGCCAGGCAGCAGTATTCAGAGTATTCTTGGGGGTATTTTTCTTGAATGCTGCAGTGTTAAATGGTCATTGGATCTTGTTGGCTAAGCCAGACTGCTTGGGAGATCATTATTGTGTTTTCCACAAATACAAAGTGCTGCTGTTTATATTGTGTCAGTTTTGTACACCTTTTAAGTTAGTCTCAAAAGTTAAATGACATTATTCCTTCGGCTAGTCAGGATAAGGGAATGCCCTCTTTATTTATCAACACTGAAATCTGCTTGGTGTGTCTTTGCTAAGTGTTCCCTGTTCTGTGTTTCTTCCAGGACTTCGGCAGCCTATCCAACCTGCAGGTCACACAGCCTACTGTAGGGATGAACTTCAAAACCCCAAGAGGCGCCATCTGAAGCCATTGTCAAATTTTCACTTTTAAAATAAATATATAGAAACAAAGCCGTGACTTTTGTTCTTGTGTGTCACATTTGCGTCATCTAAGTTTGATACAATACTGTGTGGAGGGGCTCTGCTGTGGACATTCTTAACCCAGGCCAAGATCTGGCTTACGGGGGCCCATGAGAAGAGGGGTTTTCATGCACAAACTAAGCACACAGTTGTGCTGTATGTAGCTGGATTGACTATGAGCGGCATTTAGGAAGGTGAATGTGCAATGTCACTTGAAAAATGCTTCCCCCTTAAATTAGTGGAGGATCAGATCAGAGATTACTACATACCCAGAACAGTGGTATATGGTGTGTCCCATTCTGTGAGAGAAACCAAGAACCCAGTTTTGTGTCACAGAAAAAAGCCAAAAAGTGTTCTGTAGTGTCAAAACAGAGGAGGCTCATTGGTACCACTGGACTTGCAGCTGAATCTTGAAGCCTTTATGTAACGTAAGAACTACTTTGATAGAGAAAGGGTAGAAGGTTCACAAGCTGATCAGTCAAGACATGTCCCAGTTGCTTTTGTCTTGGACCAGTGGTAAACCTTGTGGGAGGCAGTTCCCTGTGTTCATTGTAGCTTTGCCAAATGTATGTGTTCATTGTACCAGTGCTGGGGGGCTTTTGGTTCTCCAGATGTTGGATTCAAATTCCCATCAGCCCCAGCATGCACGATCCAAGGGATGGTGGAACAGAATTCTGTAAGGCCAGTGGTAGGCTGCTTTGTGAATGCTCACATTAAAAGGCAAAATATTATATATAGCTCAATAAATATTTGGAGAACTGCAGCTTGGGGGGGGGGGTAGAAATTTATGTTTTGCATGGACAGTGCTCGGAGAGTTACCTTAAAAGCCTTCACTGGTCAGGATCTTCTCCCAAGTGATTTATTGAAAAAATTAAGGAGAAGACAAATCAAGCATCTGAGATGTACTAAAGAATACAAGCAGATGACACACTTGAAGATGAGATTACAGTGGTATCTCTGGTTACAAACGCTTTGGGTTACGAACTCTGCTAACCCAGAAGTAGCTGCTCTGGGTTGCCCCAGAATGAGAACGGAAATAGTGTGCCCGCGGCAGCAGGAGGCCCCATTAGCCAAAGTGCGCCTCGGATTAAGAACAGACCTCCGGAACACATTTAAGTTCATAACCCAAGGTACCACTGTATTGACTAGAGTGGTAAAAATACAGAATAAGTAATTTTCAAGCAACATTTTGTAAGTTTTCAGCTCTACACAGATCTGTGTATTTTTATATATGTTACATGTAACTAATCCTTAACTGATAAAATCTGTTCCATTCCCCCTGGACACACTTGCCTGTCACTTGTTCAATGATCTCCCATCATTCCCAACCTTTCCTACTATACTTCTGATGTAATGCTACAGTTTTAACATTTTGTGTTGGTGTCTAATCACTGTTAGCATTTTTTGTTATATGGAACTGTGAAATAAAAACGTTTTAGGAAATAAAAATAACCCTGCTAATCTTGTAAACGGATATGATCATCTACCAGAGAAAGTAAGAGGGAGATTTACCAGGAATGGCCACGATCCCACTGTTCTCCATCATTTGCATCTGCAGAGCTCTCTACTAAGAACCCAAGCACAGCCCGTTCCTGCTTAGTGAAATAAATACACCAGCCTCTGCAAAGGTCAACAGACCCTGAAACAAAAGGAAAAGGTTCCCTTCTCAGAAAACATGGTCATAAAGATAAAGGACCCCTGGACTGTTAAGTCCAGTCAAAGGCGATGGGTGCAGCGCTCATCTCGCTTTTCAGACTGAGGGAGCTGATGTTTGTCCACAGACAGCTTTCTGGGTCGTGGCCAGCATGACTAAACCACTTCTGGCACAATTGGACACTGATGAGTGCCAGAGTGCAGGAAAACACTTTACCTTCTCACCGCAGTGGTACCAATTTATCTACTTGCACTGGTGTACTTTTGAACTGCTAGGTTGGCAGAAGCTGGGACAGAGCTATGGGAGCTCACCCTGTCGCCAAGCCTGAGAGGCTCAGTGGTTTAGGTCACAGTGCCACCCGCATCCCAGTTATGTAATAGGACAATCCAAAAAGCTGGTGTGTAGAAGCTGTTTCCTCCAAGAAGAAACACCAATCTTCGTTTCAAGGAAAATACCGGTATGGTTGTTGTTTGTTGCAAAGATTATTGTAGTTGCTACCAAAGCCTGGAAAGCCTAAGACATTATTCTGTTAAGTGAGGTGCATCAGGGCACAAATACTTGCCCCAAGCAAATGTGGAGCACTCCAGCTAGCAACCAGGGAAGGAGGGGACGCGACTGTCAAGTGAGGGGGGGGGGGATTCCTTTAGCTGTGGACCATGGATTATTTGCCAACCTGCTGCCCTCCAGATGTTTTTTGTTTTTACTATAACACTTGCTTTTTTTAAAAAAAACCTTAATTCTCTGACTTGTCAAAACGTATTGTCCAACTAATTCACATAATGCATAAATTCACATAATGCATAAAAACCCCTACATTCCTGATGAAAACAGTTTCTTCCTTTATTTTAGATGTTTATTTATTAAATGTAAAACAAAGTGATATGTCTCTTCTGACAACTGGTATTCTAACAATTAAAAACACGCTAACAACAACCAACTACAACATCCAGCCTAATTTTTGAACTCCCCCCCCCTCTTTTTCTCCCTGCTGTGTGTCAGCAGTTTGTGAAACTGAGGTCAGCCCTAATAAAGGTCTTGCCCAGTTATAGATTTCTGCTCTCAGCATGGATTGGTGGGGTCACCTTTGCTTTTTGATCTTCTTCCGACTTTTGCCACTGTACTGCACTCTAGATGGGCACAACAAAGTGGGATTTGCTGGGGGGATGGGGCAGAGCAAACCCAGAGCAGGGCCTCATCCTGTATAATACAGGATTGTCCCCTATGTCAATGTAAAATACTGTGTCCTATACTGATACAGTTTCGTCTTGCATTTCAAGTCCCCCACACCACCAAGTTAGGGGTCCCCTCCACATGCATGTGTTTGGAAAGGTGTGTGAAAGGCCATGTATTTAAGCTCTGGGTAGCCAAGCACATATTTTACAAAGTCATGTCCATGTGTGTGCAAGGGGGCATGAGTTTGTATGTGTGACAAATTCCAGAGGGGCCATCCTGTTAGGCTGCAGTAGATTGTAATGGATTGCTTTTGTTATAGGAATTCTAAGGTCTTAAATATAGAATAAATGTTGATAATTGCACAAGGTAAACACACATATGTAAGTACAGTGGTACCTCGGGTTACAGACGCTTCAGGTTACAGACTCCGCTAACCCAAAAATAGTACCTCGGGTTAAGAACTTTGCTTCAGAATGAGAACAGATCGAGCAGCAACAGCATGGCAGGCCCCATTAGCTAAAGTGGTGCTTCAGGTTAAGAACAGCTTCAGGTTAAGAACGGACCTCCAGAACAAATTAAGTTCTTAACCCAAGGTACCACTGTACCGTATTTCCTCTGCCTCCTTAATCCCCCTTGCCTGAGAACAGGTATGCAGAGAGCAATCAGGAGAAGTTCCAGAAGGGATCCCTCTCCTATGTATATTAACCTCCTTTCTATAAAATGTCATTGTTTGCCCAGATGCTCTGCACTGAGGGGTGTATGATGGGCATCCCAATGGTCTTACCAAATGCTAACGTTTTGTGTAAACTGTGTTTGGAACTATGTAAAACTTGCTAAATCCTCAAGAATATCACCCCTTGACCTGCCTGAGTCACAGTAACCCCACCTTAAAGGTAAAGGGACCCCTGACCATGAGGTCCAGTCGCGGATGACTCTGGGGTTGCAGCGCTCATCTCGCTTTATTGGCCGAGGGAGCCAGCGTACAGCTTCTGGGTCATGTGGCCAGCATGACTGAGCCGCTTCTGGCGAATCAGAGCAGCGCACGGAAATGCCGTTTACCTTCCCGCCGGAGCGGTACCTATTTATCTACTTGCACTGGGACCGAGCAATGGAAGCTCACCCCATCACAGGGATTTGAACCGCTGACCTTCTGATCGGCAAGCCCTAGGCTCTGTGATGAATTTCTGACTGTTTGCGGAACGGATTGTCCTCCTCCTCCATGCCAAAATGCAAACCCTTAAAGAGATGTTTCTTCTTGGTTCGGGGTCTCTCTTTCCTCTTGGCAAGGAGGGGAGGGAACTCTGTTGTAACAGAAAAATAAAGATCTGCCTTGCTTTCACTGCATCTTGCCTCCATCATTCATCTCGGACCAATCATGGACTTGAGGGGCTCAGTCCCTTGGGGAGCTGGGCAGTAAAAGCCAACCACCTCTATTTTTTCTATATCATTTTGAAGTCACTTTTGCACAAGATGGAGGGGGGGGGAATTAATCGCTCCACCACCAACCGCCCTATCCCGTCCTGTATTTTGCACTGCCAGCTTCCTCCTTGCAAACCAAGAGAGGCGGAGGAGCAACCATCTTGCGCCGCGCAGGCTGCATAGTGTCAGGGGGAAAAGGGAGCGCGCGCGCGCTCGCTTCCTGCCTTTTCGACCACTAAATGCGCGCAGAGGAAGGAGCCTGCCGCACCGCCTTCTAAGGGTTAGCTCGACGGAGCTGGATTCCTAGAGTGGAGAGTTGATTTATTTATTTTTTCGGAGGGGGGCGGAGAGGGAAGAGGAGGGGCGTCCTCCATATCCAATGCCCGTCCCCACGAAGCCCGTTCCCCTCCCGGATCCACCATTGGGGGAGAGAGAGCGGCCTTTGTCTTTGGCGAGAGCTGCATCGGGGCGATTTGGTGAGAGGCGCTGGCTTCATCTGGGCGAAGGGGAGCCCCGGGAGGCTTGCAAGGAGAGAGAGAGAGGGGGGGGGAGGAAGCTAGGAGTGGGGCGGGAAGATCCCAGAGGGAGATACTTGGCCCAGAGCCCAGCCAGTGAGTGGAGAGAAAAGGCGCAAGAAATGTGGGTCGCTTGCAAACTGGGAGGGGTCCTTTGCGGAGCTGGGAAGGGCGAGGCGAGCCCAGCTCTCTGTTTCGACCCAAAATGGACAACATTCCCCGCTCCCCGCAGGATTGGGGAATCCGCTTTCAGTCGTCCTCTCTGCAAAAACAAGCAGGCCTCTTGAATTCGGCGATTTTTAAAAGCGGGCGCAAAACGAACCCACCTGGTTCTTCGATTATATATGCCTCTACTTCGATTAGAATGAGCGACCCCCTTTGAAAACCGAACAAACCTCGCCTCCTCCGGTGCATTTTTGCACGGGGCAGAGCAGTGCTGCCGGGGGGGGGTATTTTTAAGCAGGACGCAATTTCCTTTAAAGGGGAAGGCTGAAAACAAGAGGGAAGGGAGAGAGCCCAGTCGGTAGATCGTGAGATACTTACTTTCAGGGTCGTGGGTTCGAAAGATTCTAACACTGCAGGGGGTTGGGCTAGATGACCCTCGTGGTCCCTTCCAACTCTCCAATTCTGTGGTCGTTCTCGGTTGCTGCAGAGCTTGAGGATTCCGCTGCTTGGGAACTGGTTACTTTCCTGTGCAAACCTTTGCTTTTGCAAGGCAGTTCTCAGCTGTGCGAGAAAAAGAACCTGCATGTACCCTGCCAGTATACCAGAGAAATGTTACAGTGGTGCCTCGCAAGATGAAATTAATCCGTTCCACGAGTCCCTATTAGCGGATTAGCGCTATTAGCGGCTATTAGCGGCTTAGCGGCTAAAAGGCTAATAGCAGCTTAGCGGCTTAAAAAAAGGGGAGCGAAAAAAATCGCAAGACTCACAAGACTTTTTCGTTTTGCGAAGCAAGCCCATAGGGAAATTCGTCTTGCGAAGCGCATCGAAAAATTGAAAACCCTTTCGTCTAGCGGGTTTTTCATCCTGCGAGGCATTCGTCTTGCGGGGCACCACTGTACTTTGTTTTACATTGTTCTCCAAATATAACTAAAATAGAGAAAATAAAATGGGTTTTCCTTAGAAATAGGCAGTTTTCTTTGAGTTCCATTGGACAAAAAGGCAGATAATTAATAAAGTGCAGTATCACCCATCCAGTGCTTTTTTTTTTCTGGAGAAAAGGTGAGGGAACTCACCACGAAGTTTGTTTGTTGTGGCCCCAGTCACAGCGCCGCCACCCCACCCTCACCCCCGGGCTAAATGTCATTAATATAACTCAAGCAGGCAATGATATGGATTAGAAATGGCCACAGCTTTATTGATTACAGATCTAGGTGGATTTTTGGTTCAGGCATTGGGTGTACAGTGGTACCTCGGGTTACATACGTTTCAGGTTACATACGCTTCAGGTTACAGACTCCACTAACCCAGAAATAGTACCTCGGGTTAAGAACTTTGCTTCAGGATGGGAACAGAAATTGTGCTCTGGCGGTGCGGCAGCAGCAGGGGCCCCATTAGCTAAAGTGGTGCTTCAGGTTAAGAACAGTTTCAGGTTAAGAACGGACCTCCGGAACGAATTAAGTACTTAACCTGAGGTACCACTGTATATCTGTTCCAGCATCCCCAGACAAAATAATAATTATTATTTAATTTTTAAAAGGTAGGGGAACTCAGTTCCCCCAAGTTTCTGCTAAAACCACAACAACAACCACCCAGCAACCATCAAGCAGCAGCCTTGATTTAAACTATTTTCACAGTAGCTTAAGAGTAACAGGCTTAAGGAGAACAAGGCAGTGAGGAAAAGGGGTTGCTAGAGGGAGGGAAGTGGGTGAAGGAGGTTCAAGGTTTTAGCAAAAGGCATTCACTGCTTTTCCTTCTGGGATGAGTCCATGTTGGTAGCAGGAAACATCCATATTTGTTGGGGGGGGGGAATCTTCCTTGCCTGGGGCATTAATGGACCTAACAGAAGGATGTCTTGGCTTTGCAGGCCTTATCAACACCACTAGTTAGGGACATCTCTGCCTTGAGACGAAAAGCTGGCAGGCAAAAGACGCAAGCCTTCTCTCACGCTGGAGGCTTCCAAGATGGAAGAGCAAGACTCCGCTGCCTCTGAATCAGGAAGGAGCCCTGAAAACATCAAGATTGGGAGCAGCGGGGAATCCTGGGAGAAGACCATGCAGAAGACTCTGAGCGAGAACTTGCTCAGAGCCGATGTGCAGCACCAGCGCTTCAAGCAGTTCCGCTACCAAGATGCCGAGGGCCCCCGGGAAGTGTGCAACCGCCTCCACGACCTTTGCCATCAGTGGCTGAAGCCGGAGCAGCACACGAAGATCCAGATTCTGGACTTGGTGATCCTGGAGCAGTTCCTGACCATCCTTCCACCGGAGATGGAGCGCTGGGTCAGAGAATGTGGAGCAGAGACCAGTTCCCAGGCAGTGGCCCTGGCAGAGATTTTCCTCCTGACTCAGGCAGAAGAGAAGAAGCAGGAAGAGCAACAGGTGAGAGCACTTTGTTCCAGGGGCCCAGGAATGTGAGGGAGGATGCCCTAAAACTCCCCACTAATTGCCCAGCTCTTTGGGGAAATAATATCTGCAATCCCAAGGCCTGATCACTCCTTTTCTCTCTAATCAGTGTCTTCTCCCTAGTCAGTGTCTCGGATCTTGTTGATTTTTCAGGGGCAGGGGCTGTTTGGTGCTGATTTCTCCGAGGCAGAGAAGACTTCAACAGACACCAAACACAGCCCCCTACGGAAGGAGATCGTGCCAGAGGGTGACGGTGGGACCAGCTGGCAAGGTATGGATTTGAACTTGGTCTCCCCTATTGAGGATGTAAGAAACCTGTGGGCTCTTTTTTGTGCCTCCCTGGGTCTCCCAAGTCTCCAGTCTTTTGCCGTAATTCAAAAAAATGTGTTGCATGTTCAGTATTTCGAAGACTTTGCTAGCACTTTGAATTGTGCCCAAGATGAAAATGGGGAAGAGCGTTTTCACCCAAATTAAATATAAAATGGGTATAAATGTATTTTGACAAGACGTTTTGTAACATTCATGTGTGCTTCGACATGCACCACTTAAATCTCTGAAGCAATGATATGTTACTGCAGTGATGTAGGTGGCCTTCCAAATGATGTCTGAACTACAGCTCCCCTCAGTCTAAGCCAGTATGGCCAATAGCCGGGGATGATGGGAGATGGAGCCCAATAACACCTGGAGGACCACAGGTTCTCCATCATGTGCAACTGGCTTCCCACCACTTTGTCTCTTACAGGCTATGGAATGCTTCCAGCAATACGTGCTCAGCAATCTCTTCTGTGCGGTGGACGAGAAACGGCTTCTGGGCAACCTGATAAGGTAGGGGGCGAGGATTGTTGAGGAAGCTGATTTAAGACGGATTCTGTGCCTCTGTCCTGTCACCTCCCTAGACCTGAACAAATCTCTCATGGGCGTAAGAAGAGCCCGGCTGGATTCATCTAATCTAGCACCTGCTCTCATATTCACCCAGAAACAGTACATGAGGACAGCAGTGTTCTCCCCACTTGTGATGCCCAACAACTGGTACCCAGAGGCATACTGCCTTCAGAGAGGAGGCAGAACATGCCATTGATAGGCTTGTCCTCCATGGATTCATTTAACCCTTTTAAAACCTATCCAGCTGGCTGCATCTTCTGCTGTGAGAATAAGTGCTTTCTTTTGTCCTGAATTTACATTCAGCTACATTGGATGGCCGCAAGTTGTAGTGTTATGGGACAGGGAGAAAAACTTCTCTCCCTCCACTGTCTCCACTTTGTGCATCATTTTATTTTATTCCCCCCCCCAATTTTTTTAATTAGTTTTCCAAATTTATAACAGATATAATGCAACACACAATAACAAACAAATAACAAAACATATTAAAAAGAAAAACAAACATACAAAACTTCTTACAGTTAAAAATCCAAGTTAAATTCCATTATTAAATGACTTCCTCAAATCCTTCCTAACTGATTTTCATTAAATCTCATTTTAGCAGTTTTCCAATATCCACTTCCTAATAAAATTAACTTGTTTAAATTACTAACTTCTTTTACTTTTAGCTTTTAGCTTTTGCTGAAAGATAACATCTCTTGTTACATTCCTAAGAAGGCAAGGTTCTTATCTTTCTCCCCCCCAGGATCTGGCAACCTTGAAGGGGGCTGCTATGTACCTTTCTAAGGAGGAGAGGGCTTTGCTGGATCCAGAACAGAGAGCTGTGCACAGGCAGCTCGTGATGAAGAGCTGTGGAATCATGACCCCTCTAGGTAATGTTTCTTCTTCCCTGGTTGATGATGAGACCTGTTTACAAACCCAAAATAACATCTGTGTCTAACCTGATGGCCCACCCTTTACCCACCTGGCTCCATCCAGATGTTTTGGACTACAGTTGCCATCTGTCCAGCCAACACAGCTGATGGGTTGTAGTTCAAAACATCTGGAGGGCACCAGGTTGGCAAAGGCTGCCTTAACCAGTGTTAACAAGGTCATCTGGTTAGCTGGGAGCTGAACCCTGGTCTCCATGAACTTAGTCCAACTATATCATGGCAGCTGTCACTTAATGCAAGGAACGATCTCCCACCTAATATTTTAGTCCTTTATCACAATGGCTAATTGTAGCTCAATTATTTTTAGGGCCCCATTTCTTAAACTCGCTTATCCCTGTCCTGCCCTATTCCAGGAGGTGAAAGATGGGAAGCGGAGAGTAAAGGAGAAACGCGAGGGATGTCGCCGGAAAGAGGGCGGTGCAAAAAGAGTGAAGAGCAGAAAAGGAAAACCGAAATAAACCATAAAAGGAGGGCTAAATCCCCCGTTTCTGAAGACGGCGACTATCACGAAATCACAGTCCAAGGGAAAATAGGGAAAATAAGGAAAAGAAGTGAAAAACGTAAGTGCCGTGTTTGGGGGCGGGGGGAGTTAAAATTCTAAAATCCGGAAGCTTGTTGCAAAATCTGCACAGGAGAGAAATGATTTAAAATACGGGGGTGTGGAAAGAACGTAACTGTGAGTATGCAGCTCACTACCCATGGAAATAATCAGCACAGGGGAGGAAAGGTATACATGCTCAAGAGTAGCGGGGTGTGCGTGGCACCCACAAGGTTCTCCGTCTACCTGCCTGCTTTCTGTACCCTCACTCAGTCCAGGCAGCTTCTCTGCCTATCAGCTTCTTCCTCCATAGGCTCAGTCTTGCCCATGTAGAACACAGCAAAGAGGAAGATGGGGACAAAACTAGAACTAATTGGTTCTGCCTGTCATTGGCTCTGGCTCCACCTACTGTTGGTCCTCCTGCCTTACCCCCTACCAATCTCAGTGGGCACCAACCACCACTGGTGCGTGTGAGAGGCACAGCCAAAGTGGACCCCATGGCAGCAGTAGAATTTGGACTCTGATTTCCTGGGTGTGTTGTTATTGTAGAGTTATTTGCTTTTTCATATAGTCATTTATTTCTTTGGCTTTGGTGACTGACTGTTTTCAGAGACTTGATTTGCTCCTATATCAGTTATTCCGGTATTTATTACCGTATTTTTTGCTCTATAAGACTCACTTTTTCCCTCCTAAAAAGTAAGGGGAAATTTTGTGTGCGTCTTATGGAGCGAATGCAGGCTGTGCAGCTATCCCAGAAGCCAGAACAGCAAGAGGGATTACTGCTTTCACTGCGCAGCGATCCCTCTTGCTGTTCTGGCTTCTGAGATTCAGAATATTTTTTTTCTTGTTTTCCTCCTCCAAAAACTAGGTGCGTCTTGTGGTCTGGTGCATCTTATAGAGCGAAAAATACGGTACTCTTGCTTTTTAATAAGGATTTTTTATTTTTTGCAGTTTGGCCCTACATGTGAGTAGTAGCTGAACTGAAGTTCTCTTCTTTTCCTCCCCCTGCTATACTAGCTGTTATTAAAATAAGTGAGCCGCCGGCCGTTAAAAGGCAGAGGACTTACTTTTTCAACAAGGAGTGGGAAGAGAGGTATTGCTTTGTGGATCTGAATGGCAAGTGCGTCTGCTTAGTCTGCTCCTCAACTGTTGCCGTCTCAAAGAAGCACAATGTCCAGAGACACTATGAAAGAAACCACAGCAGTTTTGCAAAAGATTATCCCCTAGATTCCGAACTTCGGAAGAAAAAGGTCCATGAAATGAAATCCAAATTGGCGATTCCATCGACACCGGCCACCAGACCTGTGGTGCAATCCAAGAATAATACGATGGCATCTTTTAAAATTGCAAGCTTGCTTGCAAAGAGGAAAAAACCTTTTGTGGATGGGGACTTGTTGAAAGAGATATTTTTGACCGCCGGTGACTCGATGTTCGAAGGTTTCCCTAATAAAAAAGAAATACTTGCAGCGATTCAAAAATTACAGCTGTCTGGAAACACCATCACAAGAAGAATTGAGTCTATATCCAGAGACTTGGATTATCAGCTGCAAAGTGATCTTCAGAATTGCCTTTGGTTCGCACTTCAGTTTAATGAATCGACAGATATAACAGACCCGTCTCAGATGGCAGTTGTTGCGAGAATGGTTCTGAGTGATCTTTCTGTGATAGAGGAGCTACTCAGAATACTACCTCTGAAAGGAAAAACAAGAGGTGAGAATATATTTCAGACTTTCAAAGACTTTGCCATGGAAATAAACTTGCCTCTTCACAAATTGTCGTCTATCACCACCGATGAAGGAGCAGCAACAGGGTGTATCGGTGGGTTTATTGCCCAGTGCCAGCAGGACGAATCTTTTCCAAAGTTTGTTTCATATCACTGCATCATTCACCAGGAAGCATTATGTGCTAAAGTACTCCGGTTTAAACACATAATGGATGTGGTTAAAAAGATAATAAACTCCATCCGGGCCGTCTCCTCAAAACACAGGCTTTATAAAGCCCTTCTGGAAGATGTTGATGCTGAGCACAATGATCTGCTTTTGCACACTGAAGGCAGGTGGCTGAGTAAAGGAAAAGTTCTGGCCAGATTCTTAAACCTGATTGAAGAAATTAAGGAGTTTTTTAGGTCTAAAGATCAGTATGTTGAACAACTTGACGACAGGTTTTGGTTAATGGACTTGGCTTTCCTTGCTGACTTGATGCAAAAACTGAACATTTTGAACTTTGAGCTTCAGGGTAAAGACAAGCATATTTCTGGGATGGTCACTGCAGTCAATGCCTTCAAAGATAAACTGAGGTTGTGGAAGTCACACCTGGAGAGGAAATCGCTCCTTTACTTCCCCTCAATGAAGCAAGTCATTGGAGAGAATGATTTCAACGGTGTGCCATTTGTGGGTTACCTGGAGATCCTGGAGGAGCAGTTCCTTACTCAATTTGAGCAGCTCATTGACATCGAGCCTGTTGTGTCCTTTTTTGCAAACCCATTCGACTCCATCGATGTCACAGTGACTGCCATGGCCATTGCAGAACTCTGCCAAGCTGGGCTGGAGGAAATAGAGCTGGAGATTGTGGACTTGCAAAATGACTTGGTTTTGAAATCTCATTCAGGCCACGACAACTTTTGGAATCAGGTTGGTTCCCAGAAGTTCCCTTTGTTGAAAAAGACTGCTGCAAAGGTAAACTCTTATTTTGGGTCAGCTTATCCGTGCGAGTCCCTTTTCTCTGCCAGAAAGTTTATCAAGTCAAAAAACAGAACACGGCTGACGCCTAAGCATCTGGATGACTGTTTGCGAGCGGCCATCTCGTCGTACACTCCCAATTATAGCAAGCTTGCAGATGACATGCAGTGCCAGGCTTCACATTAGTCTTGGAGCAGTGGCACAATTTATGTGAGGTGTGGTTGCTTTGTGTTAATCATTAGCTTTGATTGGGTTATTTTCAGTGGCTTCTGTTCTTTTCTATGCTGTGTTTACTTTCAACTGTAGCTGATATATCACTCTTAAATACATCATTTTACTTGTGACTGTGGGTGTATATTGTTGCAGTAACTCAGCCCAGGTATAACCAAAATGTCATTAAAAATGGCAAGCAAGCTTTTGAGTTCTCCGGGCTGCTTCACCACACTTGAGTGTTAAGCGAAGCGGATGGGGAGCTAGATTAGTGTCCCAAAGACTGCATTGGTCTCAGCCCCCATCTTCACTATACAGCCGCACCTTGGAAGTCGAACGGAATCCATTCCGGAAGTCTGTTCATCTTCCAAAACATTCGAAAACCAAAGCGTGGCTTCTAATTGGCTGCAGGAGCTTCTTGCACTCAATCAGAAGCTGCCGAAGCAATGTCGGACGTTCAGCTTCCAAAAGAATGTTCAAAAACCAGAACAATCACTTCCAGGTTTCGATCATTTGGGAGCCGATTTGTTCGGAAGCCAAGGCATTCGAGATCCAAGGTATGACTACATTTAAAGCGGTACTATGCCACTTTACAGAGTCACGGCTTGCCAAAGAATCCTTGGAGTTGTAGCTAATAAACTCTCAGAAGTGTTTTGAGAGTTGCCCAGAGACTCCTAATCCCCTCACAGAACTACAATTCCCAAAGATCCCTGGGAAGAGGGACCAGCTGTCGGACCACTCTGAAAACAGTAGCTCTTTGAGAGGAATAAGGGTCTCCTAAGAATTCCCAGCAGCCTTAACCAGCTCCATTTCCCAGGATTCTTTGAGGGAAGCCATGGTTGTTGAAAGTGGCATGATACTGTTTAGAGCATGGGAAGAGGTTGTGGTCTTACTCGAATAATCTTCCTCAGCTGCTGCATAGGTTTTAGGTGACACCAAGAGATGCTAGGATAAAGACTGATTCCCCATTTTTGAAAATAGAAAATCCAGCAGTTAGAGAACTTTTGGGAATGTTTCTTAGGGGTTAACACAGGTATCTTATTGCTTTTTGTATAATTATTCTCCTGCTTGCCTTCTCTTCATATTGGGCTAAGGATATGGACGCCCAAAGAACTTCAGTGGGGCTAGAGAAATATTTGCCATAAACATCCAACAAATCCTATCGGTTTTGCTATACTTCATTTACTGCTGAGCAGTGTTTGAAATTAGCCAGGTGCCATGCGCATTTTGCACCTGACTATTGGCCACTTACAACCAAGTAAAGATGCCTGGGCGCCAGGATCGGGCCTGACGTCTCCACCATCTGGAGGTGCATGCCTGGGAATCCTTGGATATGGACTGTTTTCACACACTAATACCACATCCTGTAGAATTTGATCAGTTATATTTTATCTGCACAATCAGAGTGAATTTCAGGAACCAAAATGCTTTTTTCTGTGCAGCCTGAGCAGGAGCAGTGAACAACATTATAGTAAATTGTTGTAGCTTGTCTTCACTTACCCCACCCCACTGCCCTGCTCACAGCTGTGAAGAATATCCCTATGTTATGAATGGTCGGTGTCACCATTAAGAAAAAGAAGTGGGAAGAGGCCAATATATACCGTATTTTTCGCCCTATAGGACGCACTTTTTCCCCTCCAAAAATGAAGGGGAAATGTGTGTGCGTCCTATGGGGCGAATGCAGGCTTTCGCTGAAGCCTGGAGAGCGAGAGGCGTAGGGAGGTCCCGCCGGGCGCGCGAGGCTTGGGGCAGCAGCCCGAAGCGGGGGGCCAGCTGCGGAGCCCGTCCCCTGCTTCGGGCAGATGTCCACAAGCCTCGCGCGCCCTGCAGGAGGTCCCGCCGGGCACGCAAGGCTTGGGGCGGCAGCCTGTTCTGGGGGCTGGGGTCGGGGGAAGCTCAGGCTTCCCCCGCGCCAGCCCCCGTGCCTGGGGGAAAAAATAATTCCCCCCCTTTATTCCCCCCCCAAAAAAAACTAGGTGCGTCCTATGGGGCGAAAAATACGGTACTTGTGGACTGTCCCTATATCAAGTGGCTTTTCTTCTTCAACGTCTCAAAATTCTTAACCCAGCTCAAGGTTGTCATCTGTAAACTAGCCAGATGTTAATCGTTTGAAAACAGTTAATCGCTTGAAAAATAGGACTTTAGAGCCGCCTTGCCCCAAAATGGCAACTAGACATTCTGTTTTGGCCACTGTAACCTTGGCTTAGGGATTCATTTGTTGCCTAGCTTATATATCTGAGTTTCTAACACTCCTGCTGAGGAATTTCCTGTGCAGTCTGATCCAACTTGTTTTGTTTATTCAAAAGTGCTGCGAACACAAGAAACCAAGCTCAAATCAAGCAATGTGTAGCTGTAATTCAGTGCCCACCACCACTTTCTAAAAAACTTTTTTCCGTTTTAAAAATGTTATTGTTAAACCATTTTGTAAAAGTCTTCTCCCAAAATTATCTGTTGCCACAGGCTACAGGCACTTTGGAATAAAACTGGTAAACTGTTAAATAGAAGATTTCAACCAGTTGTTACTAGCAAAGACAAACACCTTCAACAGTGTGAAAGAGATCTATCTGCTCATTTATAAGCATATGAAAAGGGAAACTTTAACTGTGGATGATGGTGCAGTTCTCTGCTTTTCTACGAAAAGATTACACAATATTATACCCTTCAGCATAGGGTTAGAGGATTCTTAACTACTCCTGTCAGAACCCTAGGCAAAAAGGAAAACTATTTTGAGAGCAAACAACCTTATTGCCATTTCAGAGCACCTCCCAGCAGGAGGCATTTGCATGGACTTATAAAATTGCTCTGTGGGCTTTTCATGGAACATAGCAGGGCATAGAAGTCCTCTCCCTTTACCACTCAAGCTCCTACTCAGGTGATAACCCTGAGAATATATTTCAGCAGGCACTGGCCACCCACTTTCAAACACGTTGTCTAAGTAATAAAAGCTAGAAACTTAATGCTTTTTTATGAAGGACTTTGAGAATCTCCAGAAGGTCTGTTTTACACCCTGATTCTGTACCTTTACTGGTAGCATTGTAGTATATATTTGGCCCAACCTTTTATAATGAACCTAACAGGAAACTAACAGGTAAACTGCACCGCTAGGAAAACTGAAGTGTAATCTGCTTACTTGTAGCTAGTTCAGTCTGGCTGAACACCTAGGGACCAATTTTTCACATAACACTATATAAAGAGCATCATTATGGTGCAATATAGAGGCTATTTGAGGAAGAAGGTTGCAGATCTCATGTTATCAAGAAAAAGCTTCAAAAAGTGCTTGTTCAAAAAAAGGAATCCAGATGTTGCCACCACCTCATTTCCCAGGAACAAGAACAGAGAGCTTAGTAAATATTAGGTGCCTTATAAAATATATAGTATGTGGATTCTGTCAACCTGAACTTTGTACTCCAGTACAAAGCGCTGACCAGTGCTTTTTTTCTGGGGGTACGCAAGGGTGCGCAGTACTGGAATCTTCCCCCCCAAATGTTAAAAGTGTGGCACTTAGTGTATGTAACAACTTCATGGTGAATAACGGCACCTCCCCTGCTCCCATATTTTAAAGTGCTGGAGACTTAGCTTGCAGATAGACACATACACCAAGCTACTGACTGACCAGTCAGTAGGAAAATAATCTTGCCATTACAGTGGTACCTCGGGTTACATACGCTTCAGGTTACTGACTCCACTAGCCCAGAAATAGTGCTTCAGGTTAAGAACTTTGCTTCAGGATAAGAACAGAATTTGGGCTCCAGCAGCAGCATGAGGCCCCATTAGCTAAAGTGGTGCTTCAGGTTAAGAACAGTTTCAGGTTAAGAACAGACCTCCAGAATGAATTAAGTACTTAACCCAAGGTACCACTGTATTGAATGAACTTTATCAAAGAGAATTTCATGGTGGTCATTCACAGAAGTCAAATATACAAAACTCGGGAATTAGACACTGTGTTGGTGCAATTGTGGGACTTTAGGGACGTTCTGGCACCTCTAGTGATCCTGCCCGTCCAGTTTGCACCTTTTGGTCTGTTGTGGCAGTAGAAATTGGCACCATCATTGGTACTTGTAGCACAAATTGGCTTACTTCCTTCTTCCTATACTTAGAGACAACACTTCTTCGATTGTATTGAAACTGTTGGTCCTTTACCCGCTGGTGGCAGCCAGCTTTGTGGTTGCCCAGGGATAGAAAGACGGTTCAAGCATTGCAAATGAAAATTGGCTTCAAAAAGCAACGCATATTGCGTTTACGGAAAAACTCGTCAACTCAACAGTTTTGCACGGTACTATGAAACCAGAAGATTACGCAGCTGTTTGGTGGACTTTCATGACATATGTCAATAGTCGCCCACACTTTAATATGGTCCCTGCTAAGTATGAGTTTAGCTGGAAATAACTCTGATTTTTTCACCCTAGCTACTTACCTTTTCGCTATGTATCTTGGCAAATGCTTTCATACCCTACTAGCTTTGTTATGAACATGTTTTACGCTGCTATCCCTTTATCGTAATCCCTGTACATACTGCTCGTTTGCTTTTATGTATACTTACCATTTTAGTTGCTTCGTCTTGTTTTCCCCTTCTCCTTTTTTTCTCTTACTCAGTGCTGTATACCTGTTGAAATAAAATAAACCATTTAAAATAAAAAAATAAAAATACTGAAAAAACTTTACTGGCTTCCATTGTGTTTTCAAGCACTTTTCACACTGCTAGTGTTTAACTTTAAAAATGGCCCTCCTGAAGGAGCGTTTCCACCCCCATCGTTCAGCTTGGACACTGGGGTCCAGCTCCGAGGGCCTTCTGGCGGTCCCCTCCCTGTGAGAAGTGGGGTTACAGGAAATAAACAACTATCTGACCTTTAGAAGACATCTGAAGGCAGCCCTGTTTAGGGAAGTTTTTAATGTTTGATGTTTTATCGTGTTTTTAATATTCTGTTGGGAGCCGCCCAGAGTGGCTGGGGAAACCCTGCCAGATGGGTGGGGTATCAATAATAAATTATTATTATTATTACGGCATGGGGAGAGACACAAGCAGGCACCTGGAATTATCTTTAGCTACCACTTTCCCCCTCCCGTTTCATGAGGGGCAGCTGTGCTGGAATCCTGAAGCTCCAACAAAGAGTTGTGCAGGACTTTAAAGGGCCGCAGATTTATGATGGCATAAAGGCTTACGGACTAGAGTCCTGTTCATTAGAACGTAAGAAAAGCGGTACTGGATTAGGCCCCAGGCCCATATAGTCCACCATCCTGTTCTTACATACGCCAACCAGATACCCATGGGAAGCCTGCAAGGAGGAGCTGAGGAGAATAGCACTCTTGCATCTTGTGATTCCAAGCAACAGACATTCAGAGACATGCTGCCTCTGACAGCCATTGTGGTAGTAGCCACTGAAAGCCTTATCGCTCATCAGCTGCTTGGGGTGTTTTCCTCAAGTAACAGGAACACATACATCCATACATTATGGGAGGAGTGAGATTACAGTGGTACCTCGCAAGACGAAAAACGCGCAAGACGAAAGAGTTTTTCGTTTTTTGGGTTGCTTCGCAAGACGAATTTCCCTATGGGCTTGCTTCGCAAGACGAAAACGTCTTGCAAGTTTGTTTCCTTTTTCTTAAAACCGTTAATACCCAGGGTGCATTGCTTGAAGAGGTGCAGTTGCGACTTGACTTCGAGGAGCAACTCATAGCACGCAGTGTGGTAGCGTTTTTTGAGGTTTTTGAAGACTTTGGTGATTTTTGAAGCTTTTCCAAAACTTCTTTTGCAGCCATTTGGTAAGTTAAACTTTTAAAACTTTTTGGGGGGGGGTTTGGATTTTGGGTTGGGGTGTTTGGAATTCAAGACTTGGTGTTGGGGAGGGGTTTGCAAGAATCTGGAAGCTTATGTCCCCCCCCCCTGCATTTTTATGATTTTTTTGGTGACCATTGGGGCACTCTGCTGTTGTTAAAAAAAAAGATTTCTGGGTTTGGATTTCTGTGTGGTGGGTGGCTGGGGGGGGGTCAGGGAATTGATGAGAAGGGGTTTGCAAGAATCTGGAAGCTTGTGTGTGTTTTTTCTGCATTTTTATGATTTTTTGTGACCATTGGGGCACTCTGCTGTTGTTAAAAAAAAAGATTTCTGGGTTTGGATTTCTGTGTGGTGGGTGGCTGGGGGGGTCAGGGAATTGTTGAGAAGGGGTTTGCAAGAATCTGGAAGCTTGTGTGTTTTCTGGGAGGTTTGGTGCTTTTGAATTTTTTGGATGTGAAGCACTGATTTTTTATTTTTATTTTTGGGTTTGCGAAGGTAGGAGCTGTGCTGCCATGGGGCCCAAGAAGACTGCTGCTGCAGAGGCCGGCGAGAGGAAGAAGGAGAAAATTACGCTGGAATTGAAGAAGGAGATCATCCGGAAGCACGACGGTGGAATGCGTGTGACAGACCTCGCCAGGGAGTACGGGAGGAATCCATCGACCATCGGGACCATCCTGAAGATGAGGAAGAAGATCCTTGCGACTGATGTAGCCAAGGGAGTCACCAGGATCGTGAAGAACCGCCCAGCTGTTCTGGAGGAGGTGGAGAAGTTGCTGCTCATCTGGTTAGAAGAGAAGCAGCGTGCAGGGGACACAGTGACTGAGGCCGTCATTTGTAAGAAGGCCAAGGCCTTGCACGCAGACCTCGTCCGGCAACAGCCAGGAACCTCAGGCGAGCAAGTCTTCAAGGCAAGCAGAGGCTGGTTTGACCGGTTCAAGACGAGATCTGGAATCCACAGCGTGGTCAGGCATGGAGAGGCTGCCAGTTCTGATGTTCCTGTGGCTGAAGACTTTGCAGCGGAGTTCCTGGAGGTTGTGACGACGGAGGGCTATGTTCCACAGCAGGTCTTCAACTGCAACGAGACCGGGCTGTTTTGGAAGAGGATGCCCAAAAGGACTTTCATCACTCAGGAGGAGGCCAAGTTGCCTGGCCACAAGCCCATGAAGGACCGTCTGACCCTGCTCTTCTGTGCCAACGCAAGCGGCGACCTGAAGATCAAGCCCCTGCTGGTGTACCACTCGGAGAACCTACGGGTCTTCAAGAAACACAAGGTCGACAAGGAGAAGCTGAGTGTCATGTGGCGATCCAACAGTAAGGCTTGGGTCACACGTGTGCTGTTTGTGGACTGGGTCAATCTTGCTTTTGGCCCTGCTGTCAAACAGTACCTGCTGGACAACGACCTGCCGCTGAAGGCTTTGCTTCTGATGGACAATGCTCCTGCTCATCCTAAAGGCCTTGAGGTGGACTTGTTGGAAGAGTTCAGCTTCATCAACATCATGTTCCTGCCGCCTAAGACCACGCCACTGCTCCAGCCGATGGATCAGGAGCTCATCGCCAATTTCAAAAAACTCTACACCAAGGAGCTTTTCAGGCGATGCTTCGAGGTGACTGATTGCACCAACATCACCCTGCGGGAATTCTGGAAGGACCACTTCGACATCGTCACCTGCTTGAAGATGATCACCACGGCCTGGAATGGGATCAGCCAGAGAAATTTGAATTGCGCTTGGCGCAGCCTGTGGCCGGACTGTGTGGCACCAAGTGACTCTGATGCACCAGAGTCAACAGTGGTGCAGGACATTGTTTCCTTGGGGAGGACCATGGGCCTGGAGGTCACAGAGGAGGACATCAGCGAGCTGGTGGAGGAGCACGACCACGAGCTGACCACCCAGGAGCTGGTCGAACTGCAGGCAGAGGCTGCGCAGGAGCAGGCCTCGCTGGAAGAGGAGGAAGCAACTGAGGAACGGCTGTCCTCCAAAGAACTGAGGGACATTTGCCAGAAGTAGAAAGATGTGCAGGCTTTTGCACAGCGGCACCACCCTGACAAGGACCTGACACGTGACCTTGCGAACACTTTTGATACGAGGGTCATGTCGTCTTTCAGGGAGGTGCTGAAAAGGCGGATGAAGCAGCAGGTTATGGACAGGTTCTTCAGCAAGAAGCAAAGAGTGGAAGAGGAACCTTCTTCAAGTTGTCCCCCAGAGTCTTAGAAAATGTATGTACAGTACACTTTGGTTATTTTTAAATGCTTTTCTGTCATGTTTAGAAACTTAAATTATTGTTCCTTCAATTTTTGAAATGCTTTTTACAGTATGTGTGACTTTAAAGAGCACTTAATAAACTCTTTTTGTACCAAATTTGGCTTTGTTTGGACTTTTTTTGACCACAGGAACGCATTAATTGGTTTTCAATGCATTCCTATGGGAAACCGTGCTTCGCAAGACGAAAAATTCGCTAGACGAAAAAACTCGCAGAACGAATTAATTTCGTCTTGCGAGGCACCACTGTATATGAATACGTAAGAAGGTGCACATTGGGACAATTACATTAAAGGTGTGCACATTTGTTTTGGTAAAAATTCACAAAGCAGTGTTGATAGCACAAACATCCTGGCATTGGTGGGCTTATTAACATGAAATGTTGGATTCCATCAGTCTCGAGATACAATGGAGTGCCCATCCAGAAGGCGAAATCAAACCATTGGCGAATCTCTGCGGCTGCAGAGACCAGTAACTCGTAACTGCTGCCTCCTGTGCTTGGTTTTGCTGTGTTAGTCTGGGCAGTGTGCGAGTATGTCCTAGACTGCCCAGAAAACAAGACCCTCCTCACAGCCTTGCTGACGTGATCCAAAAGAAAGCAGAGCATACAACTGGCACCAGCAGTTGGAATTGCCAAACTGAGGCATAATCCAACAATCCAACCATTTTAGGGATTCCACTCTGATTTTGTGTAGGGCTTACTCCTTAGCATTTTTCATCTTTGTCTCAATGCAGGTGACAAGACATCACAAGTAGACACAAAAAACTCAGTACGACCAAATTGCTATTAAAAATCCACTTTCCTACATGGCTCCAATTAGACCGGATGAATGTGCATTTTAAAAATGTGTTTCTGTCATCCACCTGTACGTGCCAGGAGAAAGGAAGAAGCTCAAATCCTTTTAGAGGCACCTGCACACAGATTTGAAAGGCACTTCCCATCTTTATCTGGCTACCCTGATCTCCCTCTTAGCTGCTTCTGTGGATTCTTCCTCCCAGTCAAAATTTAGGCCGTAAACTCCTCAGGTCAGAGACCTGTGTGTTATGATTTTGTTGCTCCATATTATTCATTGGTGGCAAGAATATACACAGAATAGTAAGTGGTTATATTGGTAACTGGAATTCTTTAAGCCAAATTAAATTCACTGTGCCGCCTTGTATCCTCACCTAAACTATCAGCAGATTAGCCTTTCCAAAGGCCCCAGGAAGAAGAGAGACAAGACTCTTTCCAAATACTGTGCAGTGGCGTAGCATGGGTTGTCAGCACCCAGGGCAAGGCAAGTAATTTGCGCCCCCTAACCCGTGGATATGCGCCCCCTAACCCGTGGATTTGCGCCCCCTAACCCATGGATTTGCGCCCCCTAACCCTAACCCCCAGATGTTGCGCCCGGTGCAGCCGGGCCCCCCTGCACCCCCCACGCTACACCACTGATACTGTGCAGGTATTCCTGCTCACCCTCATACAGAGACTGTAGTCTCTCTCCTCCCAATAAACTCTGTGAACTGTAGCTCTCTGAGGCGAATATGGGGGTCTCCTGCCAACTCTCAGCACGAATTACAGTCCCCAGGATTATTTGCGGGGAAGCACTGGCTGTTTAAAGTGCCATGATGCTGCTTGAAATGTTCAGCGCAAATGGGGCCTTAAGACAACTTTATCCCTCTGCCTCCTCACACACTCCACTACGGGAAACTTTGGCAGGGTCAGGCTTGCCTGAGGACTGAATAACGGAGTCTCACTTGCCTTGGATTGCACTGAGTAGCGAGAAAAGGATCCCACCTACACCAATACCTTTTGGCGCCCTGAAGGGAACCACAAAATGGCGGGGTAAGTGAAGATCTACATCAGGAGCACGGGAAGGGTGCAAAATTCCTGCATATTCCTGCATTGCAGGGTCCCAATTCTATGATGTGCATCGGGATCCTGCTGCCTCTCTGGATCCTGCGGCCAGAAGAGCTTGCCTCATTTTGCCTCATGGGTGGGCCAGCCCTGCTTCCTCCCGCCATCTCAGCGTGCATGCATCTCCTCTCTCCATCCCCTTGCACAAGCCAAACGCCCCTTTCCCCATATGGGTTGCGGGATAGGAAGGGCAACCGGCACGGGAAATAAAGATAAAAGGAACGCGGAGGCGCCTCTCCGGGTTCCTATCGGACTCCCCGCCTGGCGCGCACGGATGGAGCATCACGAAGCTTGCGTTTTGGATGCTCCACGGAGAGGATTCCTGTTGCGGGGCCCTCAAAGGGTTAAATCCGGGTTTCCCAAACTTGGGTCACCAGCTGGTCCTTTTTTGGACTACAACTCCCATCATCCCTAGCTAGCAGGACCAGTGGTCGGGGATGATGGGAACTGTAGTCCAAAAACAATTCGAGACCCGAGTTTGGGAAACGCTGGGTTAAATGAATCGAGTCGGATTCCTAGAGAGACTTTATTTTATTGGGGGGGGGGGAGAAGGAGGGAGAGAGGAAGTGAACCCTGGAGCAAAGGCAGCCCCACCCCTGGACGCCCCTTCCTGCCCTGTTTCTTCCAGGAGCGGAAAGTGGCCCCTTGGCTTCCGTAGGCGCTGCAGCGGCGCTTCCTTCCTCCTGCGATCTGGTGAGCCTCCGCCCTTGTGCGTTTGGGAAAAGGGGAGCCTGGGGGCTACACGGGGGGGGGGGGGAATCCTGATTCTGGAAAAGGTTCCCAGGCTCAGATCCTGCAGAGAGAAGGTATCCTTTGCTTGCTTGCTTGCTATTACAGTACTGTATATCCCACTTTTCCACCAGGGAGCGTAAGGTGGAGTTCATGGACCGTCCGCTCTTGCAGGGATGGCTGTGGGCAGGATTTCTGACTTGTCGTGGGTTGCACTAGATAGGGAGAAAGACACTGAGAAGAAAACAGGAGAGGAAGAGGAACTTCCTGTTCCTGATGGGCACAAAGTTTGGGAGCAGTGTCTGGCTACTGTTGTGAACAGGATACTTCAATGCGTCAGAAGTGGGGAGCCAAATGTGGCCCCTCTGTGGCCCTCAGGGCTCACCCCAGACCACACCCCTTCCTCAGTCCCATCCCTCAGCAGCCCTAGTCAAATGGAGAGACCATTGCCACCACAGAAAGGTCCAAGGTGGGAGGAAGCGGGGAATGCTCCATCTTCTGACCCTCAATCACATTGGATGCTTTAAGTGCAAGAACCGCCTTTCCGGACTTTAGTTCATTTAAAATTCTCAGCCTCCCCTTTCCACCCCCCTTTCTCCCTAGTAGAAGTATTAGTTGGTAGCTGCACTAGTGTGACAGGTTCTGCACCTTTTGAACCTCAGTCAGAACGAGGGCTTTAATCTATAGCCCTCAAGTGAAGGAATTCTTCCTCATCCCAGCCTGTGTCTCACAATATGCATTCACTGCCTTTAGTTTTGGGACAAGACATGGTCACTTCTGAGCTTATGGGAAATCTCCCTGCCTTGACAAAGTAATAATGCACTTACAGAATGATGTCTTGGCTTTGCAGGCCTTGGTAACGGCACCAGTTAGGGCCATCTTTACCTTACGGCAAAAACTGGGAGGAGGGAAAAGCGATCCTCTTGCAGGAAGAGGAGGAGCACCGAGCCAAGATGGGCAAGAAGGATTCAGCCGGCCCCAAGGAAGGAAGAGGCAGCCTCAATGCCATCAGGAATGGGAGCAGTGGGAGATCCTGGGAAAGAATGGTGGTGCAGAAGACCCCAGGCGAGGACACAAGTAGCTCAGTTGTATGGTGCCAACGCTTCCGGCGGTTCCGCTACCAGGATGACAAGGGGCCCAGAGAGGCTTGCAGCCAGCTCCACCATCTTTGCCGCCTATGGCTGAAGCCAGAGCAGCGCACAAAGAATCAGATTCTGGACTTGGTGATCCTGGAGCAGTTCCTGAGCATCCTTCCAGCGGAGATGGGGCGCTGGGTCAGAGAATGTGGAGCAGAGACCAGTTCCCAGGCAGTCGCCCTGGCAGAAGGCTTTCTCCTCAGTCAGGCAGAAAAGCAGCAGGTGAGAGCACTTCATCCTGGTAGTTCCATGAGCCCAGGAATGTGAAAGAGGATACCCTAAAACTCCCCACTAATTGCCTTTCTCTTTGGGAAAATCATCCAAGGAGGGATGACCCCAACCCCAAGCTTCTGATCATACTTTTTCTAAGCCTTCTCCCATTCTGTGTCTTTGCTTCTCATTGCTGTTTCAGGAGCTGGAACTGTTTGCAGAAGTGGGCTCTGGTTTCCCCGAGACAGAGGAGGCTCCATCAGACATCAGACACAGTCCACCAGGAAGAGGGGTCATGCAGGAGACCAACAGAGGTACCACCTTACAGTGTAAGGATTAATGGGGCATATTTCAACTTGGTCTGCCCCTATTTATTACACAAGAAATCCCTAGCATGCCTCAAGTTTTTGACATATTTTGATTGCAGCCAAGAGCTCCCAAGTTTTTTTTAGGCTGGGGGAGGGAATTGAGTGGATGAGAGATTCCCCCCCCCCCCAGCTGAAATGGGTGCTGACATCCAAAATCCATTCAACAGAAAACATATGGGCCTTGCTTACTTGTTTCGCTAATCCAAACTATGGCTTAGTGCTGTTCTGGGGAACCTTAGGACTTCTGGCTGGTGCTGAATTACAACTCCCATCTGCCATAGCAAGCATGGCTAATAGCCAAGGGTGATGGGATTTGTAGTGCAGCAACAATTGGAAGGACAAAGGTTCCCCACACCTGACACAGCATGAGGCTGCTAGTTGGGAGATCATGACTGCTTTGCTTCTCTCTCTGGTCGTTTTGCTGCTGTACTCCACTGAGCTGAGCTCAGCCGTGGCTTGGCTTAGCATGGCATCCAAACTTTGCTTCATAGTTTAGCTCTCTGCAGAGGAACTTTGTCATAATCAGTGTCTCTTGCCCGTTTGCATCACAGCATGGTTTGGCTTAGCACAATGTGGGAAGCAGGCCTTTGTAATGCCCATGCGTACTTGTATATGCATTGCTTATTCTACTAGCTTCCCACTCTCTTTGTTTTTCTGTTTGTTTTTTTACAGGTAATGGAATGGTGCCAAAAAAACATGCTCAGCCATCTCGACTTTGTGGTAGATGGGAAATGGCTTCTGTGCCACCTAAACAGGTAGGGGCAAGACTCTCTGCAGAGACAAAAGGGGAAGCTTGGTGTTCTCTGTTCCCCTGCTCACATTTCTGGAACTCGATGAATCTTTCTCTTTCTGTTTGTGTCTCTCAAAGCTGTCCACTAGGAAATCTATGAATGCAACTCGTGAAAGGTGTAAATCCTGCAAGATAATAGCCATATTCCCCACTGCACCTCTGCCATAACTGGCCTTTTGGATATTACTGTCTTATCTATGAGGAGTAAACATTTTCTTTTTCTTTCAGGGCCTGGTGACCTTTGAGGAGGTAGCTTTGAATTTCTCTGAAGAAGAGTGGGCTCTGCTAAATCCTGACCAGAGAGCTCTGCACAAGCAAGTCATGGAGGAGAGCTGTGGACTTGTGGCCTCTCTTGGTAAGGCTGCCTAGTTCAAGGTTGGGGGATTTGTGGCTCTGCAGGCGCTTTTTGGACTCGGAACTCCTATCAGCCCAAGCCTATATGGGCAAGGATGACGGGAGTTAAGAGTTCCTAGATGATGAAAATACCTCTTTACATTTCTTAACATGTTTTGGCACAGTTCTTGCCATTCAGCATCTAAGCTCCCCTTCACCCGGTCTAGTGGGACGTATCGGTATTTTTATTTACTAAAGCATTTACCGTACTTTTCGCACCATAACACTCAGTCCCCCCCCCCTAAAAGATAAAGGGAAATGTGTGCGCGCGTTATGGAGCGAATGCAGGCGGGAGGAGTCGCTCTTGCAGGCTTTGCGGCAGCCTCTCTTCCTCCGGCTTGGCTCGCTGGGAAGCCGGCAACAGCTGAGCGCAGCGTGTCTGCCTGCTCTATGGCTTTTTGGCGAGGTGGGAGAAGGGAGGCAGCTCGGAAGCCGGCAAGAGCTGCGCGCAGCGTGTAAAAGCCAAGGTGGGGAAAGGGAGACAGCCTCTCTTCCTCCTGTCTGCCTGCTCTATGGCTCTCGCTTACACACATGTAAGTGGCTCTTACTCTGCTTTCTTTACAATGAGCCGGAAGGAGGGACAAAGAGGGCATCCCCTCCCATCCCTCCCCTAGCACCTCACCGGTAAATTCAAACAAAGCGGCTTACAAGGCTCGTGTCCCTGAGTCTCCTCCTCCTCTTTTTGTTCCGGTTCGAGGCAAGGCAGTTGCACAAATGTGAGTTCCCCCTCTCTCTTCCTTCCCTCCCTCCCTCCCTCCCTCTTCCAACTTCAAAAAATATTGGGGGGCAGCCAGGTAAGCCCCACCTCGCATACCACAATGGGGGGTGGGGGATGACTCCCTCATATATTTAATGGGGGGGTGAAGGCACCTAGGCCCATAGGAGTTGGCTGCTTTGCCTAGGACAAATGTGAGCTCTCCATCTCTCTTCCCTCCCTCCCTCCCTCCCTCTTCCAACTTCAATAAAATATTGGGGGGCAGGTACAGGTAAGCCCCATCTCACAGACTGCAATGTTCTCAAGACAAAGTTCATGCACACTGGTACCTTATATGAATGACAATGCCCATCAGCATGGGGGGAGGATGGCTCCCTCAAATATTAATGGGGGGGTGAAGGCACCTAGGCCTATAGGAGTTGGCTGCTTTGCCTAGGACAAGTGTGAGCTCCCCCCCCCTCTTCCTTCATCACTGTATTGGAGATACCATACATTACTGACAGTTCCTTCATCATTTTCTTGCAGAAAACTCTATTTTCTTGCAGAAAACCTCCCCCGTTCTGATAAAGCAGAGAAGACTAGTATATGAGATTCCTTTTAAACTAGAGGTAGTAAAATATGCTAAGGAGCATGGAAACAGAGCAGCAGAGAGACATTTTGGGCCACCTCCAACAGAAAGAATGATAAGAGATTGGAGGAAACAGGAGGATCAGCTGCAAAAAGCAAATAAAAGTAAGCACACTTTTCGTGGACATGCTGCAAAGTGGCCACAGATGGACGTGGCCATGAAAGAATGGATCACACATCACCGGAATAATGGCTTCACAGTCTCCAGAAAAATGATAATATATGAAGCCAAACGCATTGCTTTAGAGAAAGGCATTCATGATTTTACTGGCTCACCATCATGGTACTACAGATTTATGAAGCGATGTGGCCTTGCTATGCGCACCAAAACTAGAATTACACAAAAAATGCCAGAAGAATATGAATCTAAGATTCTGTCTTTTCATAAATTTGTAATTGATGCTAGGAAGAGAAATGGATTTGAAATTGGCCAGATTGGGAATATGGATGAGGTCCCGCTAACCTTGGATGTGCCATCTAATAGGACTGTTGATCTGAAAGGTGCCAAAACTATTGCTATGAAAACCTCTGGACATGAGAAAACCCATTACACGGTTGTGTTGTCTTGCTGTGCAGACGGCACCAAATTGCCACCCATGTTAATTTTCAAAAGGAAAACATTTCCAAAAGAAGTGATTCCACGAGGAATTGTTGTACATGTTCATGAGAAAGGATGGATGGACGAAAATGGAATGAGAGTATGGGTTGAAAAAGTGTGGTCCAAGCGTCCTGGAGGGCTTTTGGAAAAACCTGCCTTATTAGTACTGGACCAGTTTAGAGCACATATTAGCGAAACTACAAAAAAGTGCTTTAAAGAAGCGAAGACTCATCTAGCTGTAATTCCTGGAGGTCTTACCAGCCAGTTGCAACCTCTCGACGTTTCCATCAACAAGCCATTTAAGGTCTTTATGCGAGAAGAGTGGAACAAATGGATGGCTGCTGCTAATCATGATCTGACACCTACTGGACGAATGAAGAGGCCCACTATCACTCAAGTTTGTGAATGGGTGAAAACATCATGGCACTCGGTGAAGGAGGAAATCGTTGCAGAGTCATTCAAAAAATGTGGCATTATCAATGGTTTGGATGCAAAAGAAGATGACATTTTATATGAAGATAGCGAAGAAAGTGATGTCAGTGATTGTGAGCAACTGAACTTCATAAATTCTGACTCTGGCACTGATGAGTTCTTGGGGTTCACAGAAGACTAGAAGAGTACTCGAACCTAAAATTCTCTCTTCATTTGTTAATGACAGTGATGATGGTTCTTAATGCCACTGTTGACTGCTGTTCACTTTACGTGGTTGTAATATGATTCTGATATACCGGTTGTTTATTAAATAGTTTAGTACAACATTTGATTCAGAATATTTTTTTTCTTGTTTTTCTCCTCTAAAAACTACGTGCGTGTTATGGTCAGGTGCATGTTATAGAGCGAAAAATACGGTATATCTTGCATTTCCATTTAACTGAAATCCACAAAGGGGATAACAATAATTAGATATGAATACGCAATGTTAAAGCTGCAGCATAGTGAAAACTACTTTTCGGTCAGCGTCAGGTCATTGACAATGGGGTATATTCAGAGCCATAATAAAGAGAAATATAGACCAGAGCCATTTTAGAATTGCATTTGCCTAACAGAACCACACTGTCATTGTTTACTGCCTAAAAGTCAACAGTGAGAAAGACAGAGGAGGGAGTCATGTGTTCCTAGAGAAAAGGTTGCACAGCTTTGGTGTCACTGCTGAGGAAGATCTGCTGGACAAAATTATTGAGGGTATAATGTAAGGCGGTGGGGAACTTCAGGTCAGGGGGCAAATGCAGCCTTCTAGACCTCTCTGTCTGGCTCCAGAGCTCTCCTCAAGCCATGCACCTCACTGGACCCGCTCTGTGCCTCAGGTGTTTTTGCCTGGCTGGAATGTGTCCTTGAGCTCTAATACCTCTCGCCTGGGTGGAGAAGGGTGTGTGAGTCTGTGTGTAGAAACCAGGTCAAATTTACATTGTTTGCTCCACCCACTTTTGCCTCTGGCTCCGCCCACCACTGGCATGCTGCCATCAGAAAGTTGCCCAGAAGAAAATGCGACTCCCGATCTGGAAAAGGGTTTCCCACCTGTGTTGTAAGAGGAGTGGGGAAATGGCTTTCGTTGCCACCATCCACATTACAGATTAGCTAGTAAAAAGTCAAGCTGTACATTCGCCACAAAATAGATATGAATCTGAGGTGATGTCACCTGCCTCGGCCACCTCAAAATCCATTGTGGCTTGAATATGAGACGGTCCAAGGTCAAACACACTGGTCTCTGGTGCTTCAGAAGGCTTGTGGCTATTTTTCTGATGAGTTTATACAGTCTCATAGGGACGTGGGTGGCGCTGTGGGTTAAACCACAGAGCCTAGGATTTGCCAATCAGAAGGTCAGCGGTTCGAATCCCCGCAACAGGGTGAGCTCCCGTTGCTCAGTCCCAGCTCCTGCCAACCTAGCAGTTCAAAAACAGGTCAAAGTGCAAGTAGATAAATAGGTACCACTCCAGCAGGAAGGTAAACAGTGTTTCTGTGTGCTGCTCTGGTTCGCCAGAAGCAGGTTAGTCATGCTGGCCACATGACCCGGAAGCTGTACACCGGCTCCCTCGGCCAATAAAGTGAGATGAGCGCCGCAACCCCAGAGTCGGCCACGACTGGACCTAATGGTCAGGGGTCCCTTTACCTTTACCTTTAATCTCTCTCAAGGTTCCCATCTATACTATTCATTTAAAGCCCGTGAGAAGGGTAGGCAAGGATCTGGCCCGATGCCCAGTATATTGTTCCTCACCCCTTGTTCTACACCACACCAGCAGTCAGTCAATGCTAGATAGAAGAGGTTGGAAAATGTGTGCAAAAAACTGCCTCCCACCTAAGTATTTTCAGCTCTTCTTATATCAGAACAGTTATCTGACATGGTTTGGTGATACGAGACTCCTGGCCTAACTCAAATTCTTATCAGTTCCCTGTTTTCGTTCTAGAAGGTGACATCCGAGATATGGAGAATGAGGGAGCGCTGCGTGAGAGTCGGTCCTTTGCTTCAAAAGCCAGCGGCTGCTATGAAATTGCAACCCAAGGTGAAAGAAATGAAACCAGCAACTGCCCTGTGTCTCAGAACAGATCTGACTCGAACCCAAACCACGAAGCTCACGGCAAAACCCACGTAGAGGAGCAACCATTTAAATGCCAGGAGTGCGGGAAGAACTTCGGTTGGAGGTCACAACTCAATAGGCACCGAAAAATGCACACTGGGGAGAAGCCATATAAATGCTTGCAGTGTGGAAAGAGCTTCAGGCAGAACTTTCACCTGACTGCCCATCTAAAAATCCACAGAGGGGAGAAACCACATGAATGCTTGGAGTGTGGGAAGAGCTTCAGTCAGAGGAATGACCTCGCTTCTCATCAGAGAATCCACACAGGGGAGAAACCATATAAATGTTCGGAGTGTGGGAAGGGCTTCCGTTCGAACACCAGCCTGACTTGTCATTTAAGGACTCACACAAGGGAGAAACCGTATAAATGCTTGGAGTGTGGTCGCACCTTTGGCCAGAGCTCATACCTAAGTAAACACAAAAGGATTCATACGGGGGAGAAACCATATAAATGCCTGGAGTGCGGCATGAGCTTTTGTCATAATTCATCCCTCACGTACCATCAAAGAAATCACACTGGCGAGAAACCGTATCAGTGCTTGGAGTGTGGAATGAGGTTCAGTCAGAGTTCGGCCCTCATGTACCATCAGAGAATTCACACAGGGGAGAAACCATATCAGTGCTTGGAGTGCGGAAAGAGCTTTCGGGTGAGACCAAGCCTCACCTCTCATCAAAGAATACACACAGGAGAGAAGCCCTACAAATGTCTGGAGTGTGGAAGGAGCTTCCGTTTGAGCACAAGCCTGACTACTCACCAAAGAACTCACACAGGGGAGAAACCTTACAAATGTCTGGAGTGTGGAAAGAGCTTCAGTGTGAGGAAAAGCCTCATCTATCACCAAAGAACTCACACGAGGGAGAAACCAAATAGATGCGTCAAGCAGGGCTGGGGAGCCTGCGGCAATTCAGATGTTGTACCCCCAACTTCCACCAGCGCCAGCCAGCATGGCCAACAGTCACCGATGATGGGAGTTGTGGACCAACAACATTTGGAAGGCCCCAGATCCCCTGTCCCTAGCTCTCAGGGTAAGAAAGAGCTTCATTAAGTATCACAGGGCTCACGCAAGGGAGAAACCAATGCTTTGAGTGTGGAACAAGATTAAAATCAATAAAGCCAATATTTTAGATTGGAGAAGCACTGTATAAATGAATGTCACAGGAGCTCTATTTGTGTGCTGTAACAAAGAAACTATGTTTTGTCTTAAATTCATATATATATATATATATATGAGAGAGAGAGAGAGAGAGAGAGAGAGAGTAGGAAGTAATTATGTATACAGATGTGTCCACAAGGAATTGAAACTGGAAATAACTTTTTATGTTCCTTTTTTCGGATACAAGTCAGTTCTGAAACTAAGAACTGTAGGATTATGCATTATCCCTTATAAGCACATAAAATGGTATTAAAATAGTATATTTGTCTAACAAGTCTCCCTTATCATCATGTTCAAATAACATTTATGGACTCTGTGCCACAAAATTTCCCATGTGTCTCGTGGGATCATTCCCCCACCTCCTGGGCAATACTTTGAGCCCATTTTCCCATTTAATCTGCTAACTTTTTCTGGCTCACTGTTGTATTTTAAGAGCAACCTGTAGATTTTGGATGATACATTAGTATCAGCCTTTTTAATTAATTCATCAAATGTTGTAAAATCTCTTAGGTTGTCATCCTAACCCCTGGCCTACACTTCTGGATAAAGGTTAGGATCCAGTAGAGGTTCCTGTGGGCTGACAGGGTGCCACCACTATGGAGGTCCCTGCTGCAGGCACAGAAAGCAGAGCAGAGGCAATGCCACCATCATCTCAAGGAAATGCTGGATATTATGCCAGTCCAGCTCCCAGAAAGGGGCCTGATGTGGACATCTCTTCTGTGACAGAAAAAGAAGATATACCCACCATCACCCTGGCTAGTATGAACTGCAGGGCTTCAAATAAGGTGGTGGCATAAGCTGCTTCTCCCTGGGCAGAGATTGGATTGATCTGTGCAGTGTCAGTTTGCTCAGTGATCCAATTAATGCAATTTGCAATACATAATACAGTGGTGCCCCGCAAGACGAATGCCTCGCAAGACGGAAAACTCGCTAGACGAAAGAGTTCCGTTTTGGAGGTGCTTCGCAAAACGAATTTCCTATGGGCTTGCTTCGCAAGACGACAATGTCTTGCGAGTTCCTGCTGGTTTTTTCCCCCTTCCCCCCCTTTTTTCTAAGCCGCTAAGCCGCTTATCAGCTGATCCGATCAGCAGATAAGCCGCTAAAAGCCGCTAATAGCGCTAATCCGCTAATCCGTCAATGGGTTTGCTTCACAAGACGAAAAAACCGCTAGACGAAGAGAATCACAGAACGGATTCTTTTCGTCTTGCGAGGCACCACTGTACAATACAGATTTAGGTCTGAAACCCACGGATGACAGCTTTTTTTTTATCCCACATATTTATCCCCCTTTATTTCTTGGCTTTTTCTTGATCCAAATGATTTTTGAGAAGACACTGCCATTTGTTAATTTGCTGAGCCAGTATCTCAGTTAAGAAATGTTGAAATAAAGTGAAAAATCTTTGGGCAATCTGGCCTGAAAAAGATAGAGTTTCTCACATTGTTTTGTAAGATTGCCAGTTGCGCTGTGTGTATGTGTGTGTGTGTTGCTCTTATTTGTTATTCTTATGGGATCACCACCACCAATACCCTATAATCAATTTTTTTTCCTGGAATCTGCTGTCATTTATATCCATATTTTCTGCTTTTACTTTATTCAATGCATATTACACTAAATATCCAGATTCAGCAGCAAGTTTCACTAATTCTGTTAAAGATCATATAGGCTCTGTAAATGTTAAAACTATATATTAAACATAAGAATATGAGTCCCTCCCAATTTCTGTTCATCTTTGCGCCTCTTTTTATTTTATTATCTTACTGTAATTGCTAATGTTTCCAGAGCTAGAATGAATAAAAAAGTAGAGAAGAGACAACAACCTTGTCTTTTTCCTTTTATATACATTTCCTTTTTCCTTTTATATACATCCTTTTATATACATTTCCTTTTATATACCTATAGGCCACAGGTATTCCCAGGCAGCAAAAGGAACTGGAGGATGCAGTTCTTATTTTAGTACTAGCAAAATCCAGGGGAGGAAAGTTTGTTTTTTCCCTTTGAAAAAAGGCCGCATTCCCATGCACAGTTTAACGATGTTTCTCAACTTGAGGCCCAATTGAGGTCTTTATAATGGGGCTTACATGGACGTTTGGAAGTTGCTGCATAAACATTGCAGAACTGAATTTTAAAATCAGAAGAGTGAGAAAGAGAGAACCAAAACTGACAGCTGTGTCCATTCCTATTTGATAATATGCTTGTACATGTGTAAAGGTAAAGGACCCCTGGATGGTTAAGTCCAGTCAAAGGCAACAATGGGGTTGCGACACTCATCGTGCTTTTCAGACTGTGGGAGCTGGCGTTTGTTCACAGACAGCTTTCTGGCCAGCAGGACTAAACTGCTTCTGGCACAACGGAACACTGACGGAAACCAGAGCGCACGGAAACGCCATATACCTTCCCACTGCAGCAGTACCCATTTATCCACTTGCACTGGCATGCTTTCGAACTGCTAGGTTGGCAGGAACTGGGACAGAGTAATGAGAGTTCACTCTGTTGCAGGGATTTGAACTGCTAACCTTCCAACTGGCAAGCCTACACGTATGTGCTTGTGTGTGTGTGTGTGTGTGTGTACACACCCACACCCACCTCTCACGCTAAACTCAGGCCTTCATTTAACTACAGTCATACCTCAGGTTACAGACGCTTCAGGTTGCGTTTTTTTGGGTTACGGACCGCCGAATTCCAGAAGTACCGGAACGGGTTACTTCTGGGTTTTGGCACTTGCACATTTGTAGAAGTGCTAAATTGCGCATGCGCAGAAACGCTGAATCTCAACCCATGTGTGCACAGATGCGCCACTGCAGGTTGCGAAGGCTGTGGGTTGCGAATGTGCATCCCATATGGTTCACGTTCGCAACCCAAGCGTCTGCTGTACATAGTTCTTGGATTGCTGAACTGAGACCTTCCCCTAGATGGCGCCATAGCCATGTCCAGAATTCTCTCGTAAAACCAGGAAGACCCAAGTGTCTTCATCAGGGCGCCAACTTTTCATACCAAGTGGGCTGCGTGGGCATAGCGGGGGGGGGAGGGGGGAAATGATTGAAAAGCATTTAAAATACTCAATTAACTGAGATTTTGTGCTGCCACCCCGAAATCTGTCCCCCCCAACAAAAGCCAGCCCTCCGTAATGTCCGCTTTTGGGGGGTATTTTTACACTTGATCTTTATGCCCCTCCTCCAACAAGAATCCTGGCTACAGCCATGGTGGGCCAGAGTAGTTCTTCGACATGGAGCCCATGGGAGGCACATTGTCTTGTCACACTGGTGGTGGGAGTGAGACCAAATTTGACATCTAACCCAGCCCTCCTGCCACCTTCCCAATGCAGGCTAAGCAAGGAGTTGGGCTTTGGGAAGGAGGCATGATGCCTCGGACAGGGTCCTAGAGTCCTTCCTCTTCCTCTGGAAAGATCATTGCTCTTCCAACTCATGCCTCTGGCTCACCACTAGTATGTGGCTCCCAGAAGGCTCCCCATGGGGGGATGTGGCCCTTGCCCCCCAAATTTCCCCCAACCCTGGTTTAAGCGAATAACAACTTACAGCTGACCTGGTTGTTGTGTCTGTTTTTAGAAGGGGGAGACTGTGTCTTCAAAACCAGATACCCATTGTGCTACGTATATGGAGTTTGCCTCCCAACAAGCTGGTTATGAACACACCAGATTAAGACAGAATCTGCTCTGCCTGTCAACACAGCTGTGTGTGTGTACACACACACACACACGTTTATTGCAGTGTGCTTCTGTTCCAGGGCCCTGGCTGCTGCTATGACCTACTTTGATTATTATGAAGGATGTGTGTGCACATGCGCAAGACCCCTTTGCAAGCACGGAGCATGTGAATTATTCATGCTCAGCCCATGTTAATGCAGGATTTAAACAATCTCGTCTATAATTCAGAGGGCAGGGTGCTCCCACGGTTGGCTCTAGTGGTCTCCAGGGGCCATTCATGCTTAGGTGAGCAAAGCTGAAGACTGTGGCTGGTTTGACAGACAGGAGCGGAGGGGGAAACGACTCAGCAGGAATCAATGCAGAGACTGAGCAGGTGCTGGTGGCGAGAGAAGCCACTGGAGTAAAAAGAAAGGAAGTGGGAGGCAACATTTTCGGGGATGGGGAACCTGTGGCCCTCCAGGTATTGTGTGTCTGCAACACCTATTATCCTTGACTTCTGGCTGTGCTGGCTGGTGGAGTGATGGTGACTGGAGTTCAACGACAGCTGAACAGCCACAGGTACCCCTCCTGTGTGACGGGGACAGAGGGTGTAACCGTAGCTCAGCAGCAGAACATGTGCCCTTGGTACCTTCAGTTAAAAGCGCAAGGGAGCAGGTATAGGAGAGATTTCTGCCCGAGACCCTGGAGAGCTGTTGTTGCTTAAGAGTCTGCACACAATGCCTAGATGGGCAAAGAAGCTGGTAACCCCTGGACGGTTAAGTCCAGTCAAAGGCAACGATGGGTTGCAGCGCTCAACTCGCTTTCAGGCAGAGGGAGCCGGCGTTTGTCCACAGACAGCTTTCTGGGTCATGTCGGCAGCAGGACTAAACCGCTTCTGGCGCAATGTAACACCATGACAGAAACCAGAGCTCACAGAAACACCATTTACCTTCCAGCTGCAGTGGTACCTATTTATCTACTTGCACTAGCCTGCTTTCAAACTGTTAGGATGGCAGGAGCTGGGACAGAGCAACGGGAGCTCACTCCGTTGTGGGGATTCGAACTACCAACTTTTGATCAGGAAGCCCAAGAGGCTCAGTGGTTTAGATCACAGTGCCACTGGCTGGTATAAGGTGGCTTGCATATATGGGAAGGGCTTGGCTCTAGTACATATGTTCCAACTGCAAATGTCCCCAGTTTGACTACTGGTATCAACAGGTAAGGCTAGGGAAAATACCTGTCATACTCCAGAGCGCTGCCATCACTCAATGCAGGCAATGCTGAAGTTAATAACATATGCCAGGTATAGGACAGCTTCCTGGAAGCCAAAGGGCAGCCAATTCGATTTCTTGAAGGAGTTTTGTCAGGAAAGGTGACCCCTTATTTCATAACACAGGCAGAATAAATGGAGACCCCATGTTCCATGGGTTGTACTTTCATTAAAAAAATATGTTCTCATGCCCCTTAAATAATCTGGAGCAGGTGTGGGGAACCCTTGGCCTTCCAGATGTTGCTTGAGTTCCTTGGAGGAAAGGTGAGCTATAAATGCAATAAATCATCATCATCATTGGATATCCCTCATTGACTCACAAGATCAGGTGAAACCAAAAGCTAGTCTCTTTGCTCTAGCTCCAAGAAGATGACCATCACCACTCAGGAAAAAAATAGTTTTTGCCTTCTTGGCAAAAGCCTAGTATACAAGTGGCAAGTCAATTTTGGCTCAGGATTGCAATACCTTGAGGACTGCCTCTCTCCGTATGAACCTAGTCAGACCCTGCAACCATCATCCGAGGTACTTCTTCACATGTCTCCTCAAGAGGTCAGGTGAGCGGCAACACAAAAACGGGCCTGTTCTGCCATGGCTGCCTATTTGTGAAATGCTCTCCCCAGGGAGGTTCGGTTGGTACCTTCATTATACACCTTTAGTCATCAGGCGAAAAAATGTTCCTCTTCATTCAGGCTTTTGGCTGAGTAGCACCATATACCGTATTTTTTGCTCTATAAGACTCACATTTTCCCTTCTAAAAAGTAAGGGGAAATGTGTGTGTGTCTTCTGGAGCAAATGCAGGCTGCGCAGCTATCCCAGAAGCCAGAACAGCAAGAGGTATCGCTGCTTTCACTGCACAGTGATCCCTCTTGTTTTTCTGGCTTCTGAGATTCAGAATATTTTTTTTTCTTGTTTTCCTCCTCCAAAAACTAGGTGTGTCTTATGGTCTGGTGCATCTTATAGAGTGAAAAATACGGTACTTCTTTTAAATATGTTTGTAAATGGGGTAGGGGTAGGGGGGGTTATTGGGCTGTGTGTTTTGTTTTGTTCCTATTTTTATTATGCATTTTGTGCTTTTATATTGCATTTTTATATTGTCAGCTGCCCTGAGATCCGTATATTAATAATTTTCCTTCTGTTGGCTTACACACAGATCATGGAAGGTCTTTGACAGAAAGGGGCCTGTTCTTAGATACGACTTGGGATTTTTGCTCTAATTGCTGCCTTGCCTTCCTCTCGTAAGCAATGCTGTCCCTCCGGCTTCAGATTTAGCAAAAGGGTAGGGAATGTGGAGAAGATAACCAAAAGTTAAGGTGTACCTAGGGGCCCTTGGCAAAGAGTTGTATGGGCAGTGCCCTCTGAAAAGAAAAAGCCACTTTACTGCAATAGCCACATTAGAAATTATTACTACATTTTACACAATCCAGGTAACTGAAACATCCAGAGGGTGGGTGGGGAGAGGATTGTCAGGGAACTGCCATTAGTGCCGGAGGGAGAGAGAGAGAGCTCCAGAGGGATCCCAGAGAGTGTCCCAGGATTGGGAGAGGCAGCCCATCTTCTGGGGAAGGGAATCAGCTCAGCTCCAGTGGAGAAGGGGGGCAGATGGGGGAATCTGAGAGGGAGTCACATGACTCCTTGCCGGGGACCAGCGGGGGGAGGAAGGGTCCTCTGCTGCCCACACCCTCCTTGCGCAGAAGGCTTCCGCGCAGGGAAAGTAGGAGGCGACTGGGCGTGAAAGAACTTCTTTGCTGGAAGAAGTTTAAGAAAGGCCCACTGACGGATTCTGCCAGCGATTGAGACAGCCACAGGTGAGTGGCTGTCCGGACAGAAAAGGTTCACTTAGGCAACCCAGCCAGGTGTGGGCACCGGCTTACGCACGAGCAACCCCTTGAACCACTACAAGGATGAAAGGCAAAAAAAAATTGTGTGCCTCTGTGCCATGGTGCGAAGAGGACAGAAAGCTTTTTCCATGTCTGATCTCGCTGCAATAGCAGTGTTATGTCGACAACTTCCCATAGCCAGAAAGGTGATTTTTTTTATGCCCTGTGCCTGTGGCAGGGACTGGTTTGACCAAGCTGTGGGTATGCCTCTGCCAACAGCAGCAAGGATAAGGGGGCAGATGAAGATGCCACTTCAAAGCAGGCAAGAGGAGATACAGCCAAAGTCAAGATCAACCATCCTTACACCAGACACAGCAGGGTTGCAGACCCATGTCTCATCAAACACAACTAGCCTCAGTCTAGTATATCTGAAGGAGCGTCTCCAGCCCCATCGTTCTGCCCGGACACTGAGGTCCAGCACTGAGGGCCTTTTGCCTGTTCCCTCCAGAAGCAAAGCTACTGGGAACCAGGCAGAGGGCCTTCTCGGTAGTGGCACCCGCCCTGTGGAATGCCCTTCAATCAGAGGTCAAAGAGAACAAAAACTACCAGACTTTTAGAAGAGATCTGAAGGCAGCCCCGTTTAGGGAAGCTTTTAATGTTCGATGCATTACTGCATTTTAATATTTTGTTGGAAGCCACCCAGAGTGGCTGGGGAAGCCCAGCCAGATGGGCGGGGTATAAATGAAATTATTATTATTATAACCAGAAGAATCCAGTGACTGATGTTCCCAATAACATGGAGAATGCATAGAAGTCTGGGTTCGAATGTTGAAATAGTTTGTATTTGGGAGACACAATGTCTGCTTTGGATTTGGGAAAGAGGCCGTGCAGTTTTACCTGCATTTGCGGAAACACTTCAACCCTCCCTCCAACTGCTGCCTGCAACCTCCCCCTTCCTAGTCCTGCCCACTAGGGAGACACCTGCACTGCAGGAAGGGGGGTGGGGAAGAGTTATTTGGTGCTGGGGAGAATGTCGCTTGGCTGAGCAGTCGTTTCAACATGAACGGTTTACTTGTTATCATTTATTCATGAAAACAGTCCCTGCCTTTTGGTGACGGCAGCGCATCTTGCCCCTCTAATGGAACAGGTGCATCCACACAGCAGGCAAAAAGGGAAGACCATTCCCTCCTCCAGAGGTGCCAAATTGGTGGGCACTGGTCATGGCAGCTTGGGCTTCGATGCAAGCACACCACGAAGCAAAGAGGACAGGGACAGCAGATGACCAGGCACGTGTCAGTCCGTTATAAAACACAAAGTGGAATTCATTCAAGGAAAGGGCAGGTATGAGAATTGATCATATGGCTAGGCTCTGCGGTGGTTAAGTGTCCATTCAGACTACCAGGGCAGAAGACAAGGAGCCCGAAGGGCACGTGGAACCAGAGCCAACTAATTCCAGTTTAGTCCCCATCATCTTCCCTGCTGAGGACTACAAAGGCAACAGAGAGATGAGGAAGGAAGTGTTTGGATATTTCCGTTCCACCTTAAAAGGGAGCAGGCTGTGAGTCACAGAGTCTGCGCATTTCCTGTTCACAGGATGTTTATGTTGTCTGTTGCTTTCGTTTTCTCTCTCTGTGCTGGAGACACTGACGCAGGCAGTCATGTCTTTCTTTGTTCTAAGTCCATTGAATAAAACTTGTAAATAATGCTCTCCTGAGTGCGACTTTTGCTGTGACTACCTGCTGATAAGAGTGTGCATGAGCTCTGGAATGGGGCAAGATATTTTCTAGAGACTCAAGTCGCTAATTGCTGATACTGCGTGCCTACGGGAGATCGATGGATCGTCCAGCAGACGGCTTGGGGCCATGATGGACTTTATCTCCCTGGCAGTATCCCAACAGGAAGAAGCCAACAGCCAAAACCAGTCACTGGATGGCTTTTTGGTAGACATTTGGGCAGGCAGGTGGAGGGCCGGCTACGTTCCAGCCATGCAGAAGTGAGGCTCAGTTTTCAACCAAGCGGCTAAGTCTGGATCTAGGTGTTAAGTGCAAAATTCTCTCCATATCAAAAACTAGGGACTTTCCCCCCATAACAGAGCAGCTTTCTACATGACAGGACTCTTTGATACAAAGGGCATTGAGTCCCACAAGCCGAGTCTGAAATGGTGCAGCACAGACCACCAAATCAGCAAGACCAAATCTCTGTTTAGTCCAGCATCCTTTTCTGCCCAAAGGACGCTCAGAAGCAGGGCATTTCCAGCAACTGGTAGTTCGGAGGTACACGGCTTCGGTTCCTAGAGATAGGAACAGAAAGAGTTCTGCGCTTAACATACTGCCCTTTTGCGTGTTTCCTCTAGTAACTTTTGCACTTGGACCAGGAGAAATGCTCAAGCAGTGAGACCGATGCAGAATAGAATTTCCCTATTTTCATGACTGGCAGAATCCGAGACCAGGGAGAAGAGTCAGTGGAAGAAGATTGGAAGAAATTTAAAGACTATCTACAGAAATACTGTAAAATTAATGAATGTTAGAATGATGTTGGATTGAAGTTAAGTGGTTTTTAGCAGCAATGTTATAAAGGAATATGTAAAAATGGATTGTTAACAGGTGATAATCTAAAGTTATAATATATTAAGATAAAAGATTAAGATAAAATCAAAGAGGGAAAGGATTTGCTGAATTTACTAATTGAACTGGAATACAAAAAAGGGAGGTGTGAGGAGGTCAGGGAAACAAGCAAATGAAGGATAAGATATGGAAAGACTGATCTGTTTTTTAACTGTTTTTACCTTGTATTTTCATTTTTCATTTTTTATTTTATTTTATTTTTTATTTTTTCTTTCTTTTTTCTCTTATTTTTGTAATATGTTGAAACTTTAATAAATATCTTTTTTTAAAAAAATAGAATGTCCCTATTTTCATCAGAGGAATATTGGAGGGTGTGATACATGTTCCTGTCCAAATTGCCTCTGGTGTATGTTTCCCCCCGTGGCCTAGCAATTCTGTCCTACTCAGAGATGTACCATCACAGCAAGGACTGAGGGGTGAGGGAGACAGATGCACAATGTTATGTACTGAAGTTCTCACCCTGGGCCAGCAGGGGGATACTGTAGATAGTTATGCAAATGAAGGATCGAAAGTGACGTTCAGTGATTGGATAGTTTGTATGCAAATGAAGGATCGAAAGTGACGTTCAGTGATTGGATAGTTTTAGAAAGTTGCAACAGTTACGCTGTTCTGGAGCTCTATATAAGCAGGCTGACTGAGCTCTTCAGTCCAGTTCTGTTGTGGCCCCTGAAATAAACAAGAGCTGTTTGAAGAATCGCTGTGTCGTCTGATATGTTCGCCCACAACCTAACACACAACATCCAGCATACATATATGCATTCAATAGTCATGCCTTCTCGCAAAGAATCCTGGGAAATGTAGTTTATTAAGGGTGCCGAGAGTTGTCAGGAGACCCTGTTCCCTTCAGAACTACAATTCATAGAGCTCCCTGGGAAGGGGGTCTGAATTGGGAATTTTAACTCTGAGAGGGGTACAGGAGTCTTCTGGCAACTCTCAGCACCCTTAAACTACACTTCCCAGCATTCTTTGCGAGAAGTTATGGATGCTAAAGTGGTAGGCAAGAGCTTTGAAGGTGTGGCGCAAATGTAACCCCATGCCACATTTCCAAAACAGGACAGGTTTGTGAGCTCTATAAATTAATAGCCACATTCCACCCCTGCCCCCACCACACTAAAGAGTCAACACACCACTGAGTACAATTCATATATTATCCAGTTTCACATTCTCATAGGATATAGCAACTTATTTCTCAAGAATCTTAATACAAGCGAGACAGCCATGGTCCAATAATACTTAAAGCACTTCCAAATACCAAGCAATAAAATGTTAACAAAAATTGCACAACTTCTTGTTACTATGCCTGACTGAATCAGTTACAGAAAAAAGTCTTTTTCTCTTCAAGCTTTTAACTAAACATTTAACTTATCTTACAGATTACAGTTTCTCTTTAATAATAATTAATTGCACAAAAACCACAAAATCTTTTATGATGCATAAATACTTCCTTATTACACATGGTACAAAAATACTCGTACATCTTTGTTCGGTATTCCCATAAGGATGGCTGATTATTTGGCAAGGCTGGATTCTCTCCAATCAGAGGGATGTGGAAAAAAAGGTTAAATATTTTACAGCTGTTCTATATATAGAAGTCTGACTGAAAACAAACACAAAAACAACCCTGACTTTTAACTGGAGAAGGGCAAATGGACAAGAAACCCAGTGCATTGTACTTTCGAGAAGAAACTTTTTTTTCTTTTTCAAATTCTAGTCAAAGCAGAAATTGGAAAGGGAAAACTGGAGGAAAAAGAAAGCCAAGGGGATTGGGGGGGGGGGGAGAGAGAGAGAGGGCAAAAACTAGGATAGTGTTTTCCAGAAGCAAAGTCTTCACAGAAGCAAGATGAAAAACTTCAGTGATCAATAGCTAGGCCAAGACCCGTTGCTATGGTTACACAAATGCTAGAACAAAAACAAGCTTTGCACACTCACACACGCACACACCCAAGTTAAAGTGTTTTAAATTCATGCCAGAAAACATGCAAAACTGATTGTCTTTTGCTTCCTCCAGCGGAACTGCATAAACAATGTTTAGGATAAGAAGGTCCTGGATATTGCACCGTACACACAGCTAGACCACGTTTTTGTGCCAGGAACCCAGCTGGAAACCAGAAAGAAGAAGAAAAACAAGAAGAGAAAAAGGGTCTGTCACCAAAACCAAGTCTCTCCAACTAGGCCTCAGCGTAGCAGAAGGAGAAACTCAGAAATGGAAGTTTGCTATGAGTTTGCAGAGGGCAAGACAGGCAGGCAGGAAGGCAAGCGAGAACACAGACCATGCAGAGTCCACTGAGTTGGGTGAGGGGGTGGGCAGTTTATGTTCACAGTCCTGGACGGGAAAGCCCACATCTTCGTTCACAAGAAGGACAAGTTACTGCAGTTGAGCACCTTGCTGGTGCCCACAAGAAGGGCTTGGAAGGAAGGTTTCCAGCGATCCAGATAACTTCATCCCTGGCACATCACTCCATGGAGAGACAAAGGGGGAAAACGTGGACCAAGAGGCAGCTCTTGAAAAAACAAGGGAGAGAGCATTGCTGAGAACATCATTCATCTAAGTCCCACTATGATGCAAGGAGGATAGCTTCCACCCCCATCCTCCCTATCATTGCTTGTTTGCTCAGAGAAGAGGCCAATACTTCAAAAAAATGGAGGTCTGTGGTTATAAATGGAGGCATCTCCTTACAGGGAACACCAGTCAAAACTTTGTTAAAACACAATAATTGGTGGACGTAACCTAAGCTCATGGGCCATATATGAGTGTTAGAATAAACAGCAGTCACTAGTGGAGATTATCTGGGTCTGCCCAGGGCAAACAAAAGGCTCCTACTTCCTGCATTTTACCTACAGAAGACCAGCAGTTAAACCTTACTTCAAACACTATAACCAGGACAGAATCCTCCACCCCAGACCCCAAGAGTCTAACCTAAAGAGTAACATTACTATTGTCACTATTTATTGAATTTATATATCGCCCTTCATCCAGGGATCACAGGGTGGTTTGCAACGTAAACACAAAATAGATAACACAGTAAGAAAAAGACAATACGCCCCCCTAACCAGGGAGTCTGCCACCTCTCCCACTTCATGCCGTAACATGTAGAAGCACCTGCGACATCAGTCAGCATTCATCACATTGTTCACATGGCAGGTGCTTCTGAACATTATGACTGAAGGGGGCAGTGGGACCTGCCATGAGGGAGTCTTGCTTTCACTGGTATTCCCATGTGCAGGCAATAATATGTAACCCTCCCATTCCACATAGTTACCATATTTTTTGCTCTACAAGACTCACTTTTTCCCTCACAAAAAGTAAGGGGAAATGTGTGTGCGTCTTATGGAGCGAATACAGGCTGCGCAGCTATCCCAGAAGCCAGAACAGCAAGAGGGATCACTGCTTTCGCTGAGCAGCGATCCCTCTTGCTGTTCTGGCTTCTGAGATTCAGAATATTATTTTTTCTTGTTTTCCTCCTTCCAGAACTAGGTGTGTCTTATGGTCTGGTGCGTCTTATAGAGCAAAAAACACGGTACGTTAAGGCTGTAGTGTAGCTTTACTGTCACCAGCTCAAGAGAATGTAAAGGACTTGTTGGTTGATTCCATGTCTCCCTGTCTCCTGCACCACATATTTCCATGTATCTACCACCTGAGGCAGCAGCTCACCTCACTCACTTGGCCTAATAGTAGGGGCGGCTCTGCTGCCAATTTAAAACTGTTACGCCCACCATCTGTGTTTTATCTAACAAAGATCGTTATACTTGATGTCCAACTACCCAATCCCCACTAATGAGAGATTATAGCTGAAGGAGCGTCTCCACCCCCATCATTCAGCCCAGACTCTGAGATCCAGTGCCAAGGGCCTTCTGGTGGTTCCCTCATTGTGAGAAGTGAGGTTACAGGGAACCAGACAGAGTGCCTTCTTGGTAGTGGTGCCCGCCCTGTGGAACACCCTCCCATCAGATGTCAAGGAAATAAGCAGCTATCTTATCTTTAAAAGACATCTGAAGGCAGCCCTGTTTAGGGAAGTTTTTAATATTTAATGCTGTATTGTTTTTAACACTCGATTGGGAGCCGCCCAGAGTGGCTGGGGAAACTCAGCCAGATGGGCGGGGTATAAATAATAAATTATTATTATTATTTTGAGCCAAGTCATCCAAGCCAGATACTCACTAAAACTAACAGAACTGACGAGACTTCCATCCTTGCTGGGTAGCTTCAGAGGGCGGATACCAGCGCATCTAGAAGAGAATGACAGAGTATGATAGAAGAGGGGGAAATATCAGTGCATCCAGTGAAGGTAACTAGTGCTCCCAAAAACTCTACGTAAGCTACTTCTCTTAGGCTGCTCATTATTCCTCAAGATCCTCTGGAAAACAGGACTGCCACTCTTTTCTGGCATCATGTATTGCTCCCTGCAACCTTTTGAATAATTGACACAGGGAGACATACTCAAGCTTGCTAAGCCCATAACATTAGCAAGGTCCCATAATGTCTTCTCTGCCCCTACAAGGCAACTGATACATCTTTTCTCAACTCCCAGTTCTAAGGAAGTTTATGCCTTGGAGGTCACGTTTGATGAATGACCCGCAGAGCTGTAGGTTTTGCAACAATGGCTGTCTTAAGACTCAACCTACAGCTCATGGGCCTCTTTCCTGACCCACATTACAACTCTGCAGTGATGCATTACTTCTTGGCTGCTCCTCGCCATCACAACCAAAGTGGTCTCATGTGCTCCAACTGTCCACATTTATCAGAGCTGGTACTTCTCGTCTGGAACCAAGTCTCTGGTAAATAAATGTTCCTATTTGAGATTTTAAAAATAGATCACATGTGCAACACTTACAACCTGCTTCCTTTCCAATCTCTACTGCTTCCCAAACAACTTAACCACCTAGTCAACTTGACCAACCACATTTCAAGTTGCAGCTATTTTACAAGTACAACCACTGGCAGATTAAGGTGTGGTGGTTTTTTAAGTTTTGGTTTTTTTAAAAACTTACAATGTTTATTACAATGACTAAACTGTTGCAGATAGCCTTCTCTTGCACACGAGACACACCTACTCCAGAATTCGGTGCAGAGGAGGCTGCTTCAGAGTAAACAAATAAAGCAAGCAGAGCCTGAAAATGTGCAGTAGTGTGCGAGGCTTGTGCGCAGGGACCCTTTGTGTGAGAATAGTGAGGTATCAAATGTACAAGAGCCCCTATTTTGACACCTGCAAAATGCTGAGAAGTTTTGGGGCTAGGGCAACTTAACAGGGGAGAAGAGGTAACATCTGGACAGCTGCAGCAGCGTTTGGTCCAGAAGTAACCCAACAACCATGACCTGTAAAAGCAACAATGGGGGACCTGTGGGCATCCAGTCATTGTTGGATTACAAATCCCACTATCCCTGTGCATTGGCCATGCTAGCTGGGACAGCCTAGGACCATCTGAGGGGCTGCATGTTGCCCATCCCCAAGCTAAAGCAAATAGAAATTCCTTACTGCACAGGAACCAAGAGGAACATATCTTTGAGGATTCATGAAGGCAGTTGCAATTGGACCTTTGCCCTCCTCATAAGGCATAATAGTAGGACCAATGTAAATATAATTAGTATTATATGTGCTCCACCCAATAATACAGTTGGAGGGGAGTCCTTGAAGGTCTAATCCCCGTTTTAACGCTAGGAATTCAGAGCTAGAGCCCTCTGCAGTCTCTGCTTAAAGACCTTTCGCAACTTAGACTATATCCACAACATACATTTAAAGTACTCTTAAATTATATACCCACTGTAACAATCATGGCATCCCCCAAAGAATCCTGGGAACTGAAGTCTGTTATGGGCGTCAAGACTTAGGTGACCCCCCCATAGAACTACAATTCCCACTCAACAACTACAGTTCCCAGGTTTCTTCAGGGGAAGCCATAACAGTTAAGAGTGATGTAAGAATGCTTCAAATATACAATGTGGATGTGATGTAATATAAAAGTTGCTTGGGAGGATTAACACACCTTTGTACTGGTACTACTAGATGCACTATAATTTATATATAAAATCTGCTGCCAATATTAACATCTGGGGGACTGGACTTCTTACTCCCTCCAACATCTGCACAGTCTGAGTACGGCTTGCTCTGCAGCATGCCTGCCAACCTCAATTTTTTCTTACCATTATCTTTCCTTGCAAGTTAAAAGTTGTATTTAGTTCTCCCACCTGATAGCCACCACCAGCATTGTCATGTTTTGTATTTCTGTCCTTCCACAAACTCCCACCACTCCCAGGCTGTAGCTTAAGCATTTCCCAGATTCCTACATCCATCTCCCCCGCACATCTGGAATTAGTTTTGTTCCTTCTGCTCAACAACTGAATGGAAACAGGAAGTTTCCCTGGCCGGGCTGTGCAGTGCTCTTTAACCCTGGAAAGAAAACCCCCAGTCGCTAGATCTGCAGGATCCTGCCAGGAGACAGCCAGCCACCCAAGGTGAACATATAACCCAATGGAAGGGCAAGGGGTTGGCTCTATGCCTGTGCTAAGATGACAATTGTGTATCTGGAGGCTTCTTTGATATCTGTGTTGACCAGACTGAGAGCATTGGCGGAATGAGCGGGTCTCTCCAGAGTGTTTTTAGTAAGCCAGCTGCTTCTACATATGGGCTGTGTACATATTACCAGCTTCAAAAAGGCAGCATTGGTGTTCTTTTTTCAATTTGGACCAAAGCTGGTTGGGGGGATGGAACACATCAAAACACAATTATTCGATATGCAATGGCAGGGAAGATACAGGATACATACGGACTGTGGCTAACAGTCCATATCACGAGGGCCCATCACATGACTCTACTCAATTGATCACACTTGCACATGAGTAAGCAACTGTGAAGCAGCACACTTTTACAAAAGATGCCTGCATCACTTTTAGAGGTATCTCCTGATAAAGGGAGAAGTCTTATAAGATTGGTGCTCTCATCCTCTAATGTAAGTTCTTACGAAATCTGTAAAGTTTTTAAAAAATCTGCATGTCAGATCAGCATAACCCTTTGTTTTACTAAACACTGCAGCCCTTATTTCCACCTAGGGAAGGGAGGGAATTCAGTTCAGCTTGCATTTAAAGCCTAACTTTCTTAACTCATGCTTCACTGAAACAATATGGGAACTGAAATTCAGCTATGCTTCAAAACTTCCACTTCTCCGAAGTCTGCAATCCAGCTCCTCAGCTATGCAATATGTACAAAATGGGGTAAAATGTGCCCAAGAGTGCATGTAGCTATGAAAACATGTGAACAAAAATGCATTATTATTAGGGGAAATGGTTTTCAAGACGTGCATTATGCAAAATTGCATAAAAAATGTATATATTAGGATAAATTCCCTTAAAAAAAAATTGCACTAGTGGAAATGTGAACCCAAATTTAAGACTGGAAAAACAAGATAAACCACAATTAACAGATTTGTCCAATCCTACTTCCACCCTCTCCAACATCTTCCTCACCCCTTTCCTATGAAGTTCTATGACATAGGCAGCAACCGTATCAGACTGGAGTGAAGGAGTAAAAGAACAAAATTATATTAAAGGAAATCAGGATTTTTTTACATTTGGAAAGAGTGTGAAGAAGGATATTCTGGTCTCTTGTCAAGGATGGGTCGTCCCTTCCTTGACAGAGTCCATAGCGTGACTGATGTGTGTGTGCACCAGTTGGCTGTGCGGGGGAGATTAAATCCGTGTGTGCTGTTGCTACGACTACAACCTCAACCCCCCTCCCACCACGTGACTGTGGTGAGTGAAAAAAGGTGGCAGGGAGGCCCCCCCACTCGACAGCACCATGTGGCAGGATTGCCACCCGCTGAGGCTCCTCCCTTCCCACAGGCAGGACCAATCCATCCCTGCTCAGTGGGGCCACTTTCAACACAAGGGGTGCCATGCTGTGGTGCCATGTCATGTGTGCCAAGTTGGCAATAGGTGGGTTAGAGAAATACCTGGCATTTCATCCTGCCTGGGCTTTTGGTGGGTGGATAGCGTGGAGGCCCATGCACTGGGTTGCCAAGGAAGAGATGGGGCAGAAAAATAATAAAAAAGAAGCTTGCGGAAAACCCCGTTGTGCCCAAAATGGCAGAGAGATGATGTTACCTTACCAGCCTTTTTCCAGAGACGGGACCCACCATCCTTAAAGGCTTCTAGGAATGAAGCTGTTGTACAGCCACTCCACTCTAGCAGGGGCAAGCCAGGACTATGGTGTCCCACACCTCCAGGGCCAGCCTTGAGCTTCAGGGCTGGCCTGCGTAGGCATCCTGGCAGCAGGTCACTGAAGACATCAAAGGAGGGATCATTTCAACCACCAGTTGGCCGCTGTGGGAGCCCCTTGGGGGGAGGGGGCAAGAGGCATTTTGTTGGCAGCTGCCACTGATCATGACAACCTGTAGGTCCTGCCAGGAGATTTGGTGGGACGGGGAAGAGGGGGCGGGAATCAGCATTCGGGGACAAACACAGAATCTGTAGTCATCGCTGTTCAAACCACTGGAACAACCATCTAGAGATGCCTCTTCTCTTCTTGGGCTGCAAGAAGGGCTACAGAGGAAGATTTCTTGCATTGTCATTTGTTAGTTCATTCGGCTAAGGAGAGGGTGGAGAACCTGTGGCCTGCCGGAAGTTACTGAACTCAAACTCCCATCAGCCCCAGCCAGCAAGGCAAATGTTCAGGGATGACTTGACTTGCAGCACAACCACCTGTGAGGATGTGGCCACAGGTTTCCCACCCCAGAAATAAAGTGGTGTGTTTTAGTAGAGGGAAACATTGGTACTGGAGACACTCCAGCAAGTCTGTAGTCATTGGCAGTTGCCCACTTTTCATGTACAAGCAGCTTCTCTGCATAACTCTTTCCCACAGCCCAGGAGCAATTCTGACTAGGGTTGAGCTGAAAGCAAAGGAATAAGAGAACTCACAAGTGCTTCCTTGGCGATTGTTCAGAGCAAGGGCAAATTCTTTCCGAATTGGCTGTGTTTGTCCTTAGTGGCAGCAGAAAGTGGATCAATCTGATGTCTAGATGGGGCTTATCTGCATTTTACTTTCCTCCACTTGTTCCAGGCATGGTCAGTGTGTTAAAGCTCCACATCTGAGTGCCCTGCTTTTTTCCTCTGGAGCTTCCCCTGTAAAAAACTGGTCTTTAAAGCTCAACTGGAGCAAACAGCACTCTGTGGAAAACCCAAACTGACACTTGCTCCAAAGTGGGGTTTTCTGAGGAAAGCTCTGGGGCAAAAAAATAGAGCACTCGGACACAGGTAAGTGCAGATAAGCCTGTAGTCTTGCAACAATGTCTCATCATTCACTGTAAGATTCCTGGCTGCCTGGGATTTGACTTGTGACAAAGGAAGACGAGGATACAGTTGTTAGAAAAATGCCCCCAAAGATGCCAGAGATGGGAGCAAGCATTCAAGAGATTGGGTCTTTATTGTCCCCGCCAAAGTTGCGCCACTTTGGGGAGACTATTCACCCTTGTTGTGTTACGTGGAACTGCAACAAAACACCTCATCTGGCTGCTTTAACCACATAGGCAGAAGGGCTTGGCAAATATCTCCTGGTTAGGCTTCCTTCCAACACCTGTCAGCAAACTTCTCCCATCCTTAACATTCACACACCAGGCTTCCAGCCTCACGTATTGGGCGGAATGCTGCGATGACAGTTGTTTAGTAAGGAGGGGCGAAGTAATGTTTAACTCTATAAAAGCTTTATGAGTAACACATTCATTCATTTCAAAGGACGAGTTGCTGGGTTCATTCCAGGGAAATGATCTACCCAAGTGGACAGGAGGGGTGAGGGGGAAACACCACTGTTCCGAGCTCCCCCTTTTGCAGGAGCAGCAAAGCATCACATCCAGCACTGTCCCCGGCTGATATCCTGCCAACAGGCACAGTATTCTCCCAGGCAGGAGGCACTCAACTTTTGAACACACTGCCTGCACAAGCCATACCATGTAGTCAAATGCATTTATTATATTAGATACCATAAATTTGACACACTTGGTGTAGAAGCATCACACACACAGAAAGCGTTGCACACCAGGGAGGCACAAGCACATTAAGAATCACATGGAGGGGATTTGGCCTGTGTAAAGCAATGCATTCTAGAACTCCCCTCGATTTTGGGATCCCTTATGGAGGGAGAAAAGAGCCAGGATGCTATGCTATGCTATGCTATGCTATTCTATTCTATGGGAGGCAATGCAAGAGCATCGTGAGACTGTAGAGCCAAAAGGTTGACATCTATTTCCCCTTTATAAAAGAGGCTATACTAATTCAATCGAGTGCAGGCCATTAGCTTGGCCAAAGACAGAGGGCTTTGGCTCTCTGCACTATGTAGTCCTTATTGGGACAGCCTCCAGCAGTACAGCAACACAGCAAAGACCTTCCCAGTCCTTTCAGTGTTTCTGTCTGCATCTCATCTCAATGCTTTCAAATTCTAGGCCAGGTCCTTTTCCTGAACTCTACATAGCAGACCAACACAAGTCGTCTTCCCCTTCCCTACCACTGCACTGAGAGGGACTAGACCACCTATTTTAATGCAGATCTGCCACTCTTGTAGACTACTAGCAGTTGAAGGGCTTAGGGTACAGGATTCTTTAAGGGATAGCTTTTCCTTTGAGACAGCTCCTCTGTCACCAAACTGGATCCTCTCCGCTGATTCCCCAAGCAAGCCAGTATTGTCTGGGTGAGCAGCGGAGGGGAATGACAATTTAGTAACCTTATCAAACCCCAACCAGGCTCTGGGTCCTGCATTTCCCTGCAGTTGCAATGACAGGACCAAGGTGCAGGCTATTCTGTTGGAGCTGGAGGGGGAAGGAGACAAGATGCCTGCTCATCAAAAAAAGGGGGAGGGACGGCATTATGGACTCACCTGAGCATGAAGTGCAGCAGCAGCGGCAGCAGCTGGGTATGTGAAAGCAGCATGTGGGATGGCAGGGGTTAACTCCGTGGTGTAGAGTGGGTAGGGAGCCCATGCCTCTGGAGATGCTGGGATCAGGGTTGCTCCAGTCAGGTCATCTAGACATGAGGGAGCAACAGCACGTCACTCAAGACATGGACGGAGAGAGAGGGAAATAAACCAAACAGGCTGGGTTGTGTAGGGGCAGCAGCACCTCTGGCGGAAAGAGCAGCAAGGTAAGATGCAAATACAGTGGACGCTTGGGTTGTGAACATGATCCATGCGGGAGGCACATCCGCAACCCGCAGCTCCGCATCTGCACACGCATGGGTCGCAATTCGGTGCTTCTGCACATGCGCGAGCACCAAAACCTGGAAGTAACCCATTCCGGTACTTCCAGGTTCGGCACAGTGCGCAACCTGAAAACGCACAACCTGAAGTGTCTGTAACCCAAGGTATGACTGTACACACATCTGTACCACATCTCATAACCCCAGCTCAGGACCAAAGGGCTTTCACCCAGTGCCATCCATCCATCCATCCATCCATCCATCCATCCATCCAAGCAGCCCTACTCAAGCATCGCACAGAGGTGTGCACAAACAGGTGCCTCCTACTCCACACTCGGAGACGAGGGATGAATCTAGGGCAGCCTTCCCATCCCGTCCCCCAGCCTGTTTGCCTCCAGGTGCTTCTGCACTCCAGCTCCCATCGCTGGTCACATTGGGTGAGCTAATGGGAGTTGGTCCCAGCCGCACCAGGAGATTGGGCTCCAATTCTTTCAGATACTCTCCCCTCCATGTGCAGCAGATGTAGGTGTTTTGCTAAGGGTTGCTTCACACAGGTTTAAACACACAGTAAAAACAAAAGAGTTATGCATAGGCATAGTTGCCACATTCATACCAAGGCATAAATTGATTTTAATCTCCTTGCCTTTTAAGCCCCTTCAACACCTCTTTTTTGCATACAGATGTTATTATCAATTAATACAAAAGTTTTGCTACAGCTGACCCCATCAGTGTTCACTTGGAGAAGACATTTGCTGCCATGTGTGAGGCAACCCTCAGCAAAAGCAGGAAATGGCAGCCTGCGCCGTCATCTAAAGCAGCCTTTCCGAACCACTCAGATAATGTTGGACTACGATTTCCATCATCCCAGACCACTGGGGCCATGCTGGCTGGGACCGACAGGAGTTGTAGTTCCACAACATGTGGCGACCCATGGTTAGGAAAGGCTGATCTAGGGCACCAACCCCCCCGGCACAGGCCTGTACCCCTCCCCCTGCTCCACAATATTCCTCACAAGGGTCCCGTGCAATGAAGTGCGCTCCCAGGGCAGGGTGGAGGTTGGTGGGATTCGGTGTGGCCATCAGCTTGCTTTTTGCCATCTTGGTGTTGGCCTTAGCAAACTCTAACCGCAACGTCTGGGGGTTCTCCGGGTCAAAGCGGATGCCCTGCAGCGGCAGAAGAGAGAAAGAACAGAATGGAATAAAAGCCATGCAGTCAATCTTCTTGGAAACCACGCTGGAACACAATTTGACTGAGGACCGGTACATAAAATGTGCAAGGCCCATACATAAAATGTGCTTTCTTGTCAATGCAAAAGCTTGGGAAGGAGACGTTGTCTGTGCGCCTTTCCCAGGGATCAGGCTGGGTCCACGTATGTAGCAGTATTGGTAGCAGGAACAGAGCCTACTGTTTCAGACTGCCGACAAGAGTTTTTGAAGTCTCCCGGCAAGCAGCACACACAACAGAGCATCAGTTGGCCTTTGCGGTCCTTATGAGTGGTTGTGTATGTTTAGTCCTTGCCAGCTGTGCTCCCAGCTCATTTCATAGGCAGCTGCTTGCCTGCTGGGGGTGGAGAGAGCGCCACAGCAACAGCCATCACTGGGACAAAGTGGCAGTGAAGTTGGGACTATGAGGATGCAAGCCTGTCCCCTCTCCCTCCTGGCAAGCAGAAGCAACTCTGCTCTTGGGAGGCTATTGCTGTGACTCCACCCGACTGCGAAAGCTGTTCCTGCATTAAATAGCTTACAGGTGAGAGCCAGGAAAAGAAGACCTTTCCATGCATCTCAACAGATGCCACAGATTCCTAGGTTACTCTTGAAGCAGGGCCGGCCCACCCATGAGGCAAGGTGTGGCAACTGCCTCAGGTGATAGGATCCACAGACACGATGTCGATCCTTCTCCCCCCCCCCTTGTTCCCAATGTAGATATCCCCTCACCCCTTCTTCCCTCGCGAAGGGGAGGGGGCACCATTTGGGGGGTCTGCCTCAGGTGCCAAAATGTCTTGGGCCGGTCCTGCCTTGAAGGGCAGAAAACACATGGCAGCCATGTCATCTGGGCTTAACTGGTGCAACACAGTTAACCCACACAGCTCACTAATGCCCTGAAGTGCTCCAACTCCAGATTAGCTTGCTTTGAGCATCATTTCGCCACGTGGTAAGGAGAACTTGCAAAGTTTGCAAGTATGTGTTATAATAGTTATTGGTATGAGTCCCAAGTAGCTGGAGATCTACAGCACTTCCTTTCAATGAAGTTACCGGATATGAGATGGGATGGAATTGCATGCTGAGCCCCAGTCATTCTGGCTGTTGGGCTGTGTAAGTACCTGAACTGCATGGTCCTCAATACTCACATTCAGTGCATTCTTTGCAGCTTCCGCACCAGACCGGCTGTCGAAGGTAACAAAGCCAACCGGCTAGGGAAAAGAACACATGGTTTAAACAACATGTGCATGATGTGTGCTTGGAACTAACTGATCTAGCCACACTGCTGAGTACAGCTTGTGGTGGTAGTTTCCTTTCCTTTTCTTTCCAGGTGTCCTTCACAGAGCTGGTAGCTCCAAACAGGCAGCCCGGCAAGGGACCTGTTTCCCCAGCAAGTTCTTCTATGCCTTTCAGCCTACCAAGCTTCCATTTCAAGGGACGGGAGATGTGAAGAACCTGCTGTTGCTGAGCCCAGAGCCCAGCTTGTTCATTGCACTGGAGGCAGACTAGCTTCTGTTGCAGCTTTGGGTGCATCCGACAGGGTATTCAGCAGCACAAAGGACGCCTTAAGATAAGGTTTGCTGCTCTGCAGTGTTGGCAGATGTGGGTGTTTTTGTTAGCTAGTACAGCAGAGATGGGGAGCCTGTGGCACACTCCAGATCATTGGGCTGGACTCCATCACCCCTGGGGCTGATGGGAACCTGGAGTCCAGCAATACCCAGACTCCGGCCATAGTTTCCATATCTGTACAATAAAGCAATGTCTTGGGAAAGACACTGCACTTTTGCAGGGAAAGGGAAACTATGTACACGAAACATGCAATATGTAGACCATTAGAAAGTGCCAGCCAGTCCATGCAGCACAGTTAGAACTGAACAGCCTTCAGACAGGGAGGGGCTTTGGATGGGATAAAAGCAGCCCCAGATTTATTTGAGTGTATGCTATTGCCCATCCCTTTACTGTAATCCTCGGGTTGCACCCCCTCCCTCTTCCTAATTAGGGCATCTGATCTACAGTTTAAGCAGTTAAGGGCAGAACTGGGAAGCTGCCAGAATGAGGACTGAGGGAGGCATTACCTGTTTTGATGTTAGCTTGATCAGCGATCCTTCATAACCCTGAGGAGAGAGAAGCCAGCAAGTTAGTTATTGGATTCCTTAAAAGGGAAAGAAAAGGATGCAAAGGCCAGGCCAGCACCCTTAAACAAAGTGCCAGAAATACTTTTGCAGCCCTGAAAAGCGAGTTAACATTAAGACGCAGTTACTATGTTAGAAACACTTTCACCCCGTCACCACCATCCCCACCACACTATGCACTATGCCCTTCCACCCTATGAAACTGCTTTATATGGAGTCAAGTCATTGCTATATGTAGCCTAATATTGTCTGACTAGGGTTAAACCACAGAGCCTAGGACTTGCCGATCAGAAGGTTGGCGGTTTGCATCCCTGTGAACTGCCAACCTAGCAGTTCGAAAGCACGCCAAAGAGCAAGTAGATAAATAGGTACCGCTCTGGCGGGAAGGTATACGGCGTTTCCGTGCGCTGCTCTGGTTCGCCAGAAGCGGTTTAGTCCTGCTGGCCACATGACCCAGAAGCTGTACGCCGGCTCCCTCGGCCAATAAAGCGAGATGAGTGCCGCAACCCCAGAGTCGGCCATGACTGGACCTAATGGTCAGGGGTCCTTTACCTTTACAATGTCTGACTGGCAACAGTTCCTTCAAGGGTTCAAGCAGAACCCTTTCCTAACCCTGCCACTAAAAGCCAGCTAACTGAGAAATGCTGGACAGAGGACATTCTACCTGCATCCCGACATGTTGCCATCCCTAAATATTAATCCCATTAGTTACTAATGACAGCTACACACTTAACAAAGGGAGGTTCCTACACTGGATCAGACCATTGGGCCATCCATCCGGAAAGGTGGTTGTTTAGCTGGTCAGGGATGCTCAAGAAGTATTTCCTGCATCAGAGTTGGACTGGCTGACCTCTGAGGACTGGCTGACCTTCCAATTCTATGACTTTTGGGGGTTGGGAGTTGGAGGGGTGGTGGTGAATCTGGGGTTGAATACCTGCTGAGCCCTGCTCTCTGGTGACCTTGAACCAACTTTATGATGATTCTCTATAGCCAACAGGGCACAAGGCTGCCATATCAATAGACTAAGGACACAATTGCTTGTAGGGGTGCGTGTGCTGCTGCTTACCTTGAATGGCCGGAAAAGCAGGTAAAGCTCTCTGGGCTTGATGTCCACAGGAAGGCCACTGACAAAAAGTGTCCGCACCTAGAAGAGGTGGAACAATGCCAAGCAGGTTTAGAGAGCACTGTACCGCATCAATGGGTATCTTATTAGTCACAGTCCAAGGTTCAAGAGCCAAGTCATATGACTGACAAACCCAGGAGTGCAATCATTCTGCGAAGAATATTCAAGAGAGTTAATAGCCACTGTTGACTGGGAGACTGTCCAATTGGAAGGATCTGTCAGTTTTGGTTCTCTCATTTTTTAAAATCTTAAATTCAGTTCTCCACATTACTGCAGCAATTTGATGTATTTTTTTTAGCTCTCATGAAAATTCTTTAGCATTTTCAGGTCAATTTCTTCCAACACACACTTTTCTACAGAATCTTCACTCAAGAACGCCATATTTTCAAATCACAAAGCAAACTTTATTTTCAAACAAAATTCGGAAAAGCGCAAATTTGGAAGGACGGCAGTGTTCCGGTTCTCATATTGTTTCACAAAATCACAATTTGATAAATTTGCCTTAAATGTTATTGAATTTCTGTCCCATTTCTAGCTGGAGAGTAGGTGGGATTATTTGATTACAGGTTTATTTTTTTGTGCATAGACTAGATACCTGCATATGTATATATAGCAATAGATCCCTGAAGCTGGGCAGAGGATGGAGAGATGTAAAAGATTTTCTGTGGCAGTTTGCCAGTTGGCTTTTTTGAAATGTGGTTTAACCAAAGTCAACTAGAAATGTAACTGCAAGCCCTAGATGTCATTTTTCACTTTTGTACTTAGCAATGAACCCTTTTTTTTTAAAAAAAAAGGTACTAGTATGTGGAGTCTTTCCCTTACTAAGTACCCGGTATTTTGTTTTTAAATGTATTTTTATTAAAGATTTTCTTGATTTACAAAGGTATGTGCAATGTCTCTCGTATTTTCCCCCCATGTAACTTTTTTTTTTTATAAATCGGTTTCATTTGTTGAGACATTAGGAAAAATAGGGGGAAAGAGGTGGAGGGGGAAGATGAGTGGGGGTGGGGTCAGGTGGTGATATTAATATATGTGGGGTTTTGTGTCAGTGTTGCTTGTGCAGGTTCTCTGCTGTTCACTTGTGTTCCTTTGGTGGTGAGAGAAGTTGGGGTTGGCCTAGGGTGTGGTTGTTTGTGATTGGCTGTGGTGATCTTTGCTTTCGTGTGTGAGTGGAGTGGGTGGGTGTTTTGGATCAGGTTAGCCATATTGATTTGTATGCTGTTGGTGGATTCTTGTCATTGTCTTGTTGGGCTGTGTATGTGATAAAGGGGAGCCATGCCAGGGTAAAGGCGTCTTCTTCTGTTTGTCCCCGTGTCAGTTTCAGTTTATTGGTTAATTTTTCTAGTAAGGCTGTTTCCCATACTATTTGGTACCATTGGTCCATGCTTACTCCTGACACGTCTCTCCAGTGTCTGGTTATGATGTTTCTGGCTGCTGAGAGTAGGTGGGTTATGAGTTCTTTGTGGTGTAAGTGGGCATTGCTGTCTTGGAAGATGTTTAGTAGGGTCAATTCTGGGGTGATTTCCAATACTTGCATGGTTATTTTACATATTTCTCGTAGGGCTGTTGTCCAGAATAGTTGGATTTTGGGACACTCCCACCACATGTGGAGGTATGTGCCTGTGGAGGTGCACCCTCTCCAGCATTTTGGTGAGGTTCCTGGGCATATCAGCACTAGTTTTCTTGGTGTTAGGTACCACCTGTAGGTGATTTTCAGAGTGAGCTCTTTTCTTTTTGTTGAAATGGATTTAAAGGCGGGTTTAGACCACATTCTGGTCCATTGAGTGGGGTTAATCTCATAGCCTATGTTAGCCTCCCATTGTTTTTTTGATTGTATCTAGGGAGTTTGTGGGATTTTGGAGTAGTATTTTGTATACTGCGGATACAATCCCTTTACCGTGTCCCTTTGTTGTTAGGAGGAGGTTTTCGAAGGTTGTCAGGGGCCTAGTTGCTGCTGGTTTTACTACTGGATTGTTTAAGAGTGTATGTAATTGGTGATGTGTTAACCAGGACATTTAGGTGTCTTCTAGTTTGTCTTGTATTTCTTGTGTTGACAAAGATTTGTTATTTTTATAGAAGTCTATTAGATGATATAAGCCTTTGGTTTGCCAGGTTTTTATCTGGAGGTTTTGTGCTGCATGATGGAATAATGGGTGGTACGCCAGGGGAATTAGTGGGGTTGGGGTTGGGAATAGTTTGCCTATTTCTGTTTTCTATGCTTTGAGCATGGTCTGTGTGAAGTACCCAGTATTTTGTTAAAGTCATTCATGGGTATTAAGATCGTGTTATCTTTCTTTTTATTTTTCTAAGAGCATGGGGAAGAGCTAAAGTTCAGCGGCAGAGCAAATACTTTGTATGCATAATGTCCAATATTTCAATTTCAAGCTTTTCTAGTTAAAGAGATCAAGAAGCAGATTTAAAGGGAAAGTTCTTCCTGGACAGCTGCTGCCAGTCAGAACAGGCACTAGTGGGTTAGATGCACAATTCCTCCCCATGCTGTTCACCAGCAAACTGCTAGTATTGTAATTTACAATCCTTGTGAACTTTTCAGAGAAAGGGCAAGATATAAATTTAATAACTGAAGTGCAATTCTCAAAACTGGCTGCCTGCTGAATCGCTGCTCTTGACCTACCTTCCTTCCTTCCTTCCTTCCTTCCTTCCTTCCTTCCTATCATGTGGTACCCCCAGAGCAGCAACTAGGTCGGTTTTGTAATTCTTACTCTTCTACACCTGGAAAGCTTAACTTTTAGAATATTCAAAAGAGCAAAGCGAGAAAGTTTTAATTCACAGTAGTGCTTGTCTGGGGCAACACTGCTCTGATGCCCCTTGCAAAGTGCATGCCATCTCTCTCTGTCTTTGGTAAAGTCTCTATTTCTCCAGTATCTTTTTTATTTATTTATTTATTATTTGGCCCTTAAATGCATTCCATATCAGACATCTATCAGACAGGAACCTCCTTTTCTATTGCCTTTTGGTTCCTGAAAAATACATTCCTCTTTCAACAAACCTTCTAAACGGCAGTCTTTATCCCAGCTGATATTTCTCTGAATTTGAACTGATTTTATGTATTTACTGCTGTTGTTTTAAACTGGTTTTATAAATATAATTGCCTTAGAAAACTGCTTTTATATGTTCATTTGTTTTAACCGTTTTTATATATGAGTATTCTCTATGTTTTCATTATATTGTAAATTGATTTGGGGTGGCCTTACCGGAAGTGCTTCATAAATAAAAGCCCACTTTAAATAAAACTAGAACCACAGTTTGATAACTTAGTTATTTTAATTTCTGTCCCAATATAGCAGTGAAATATGCTTCAAATTACACCAATATGTTGTCAAAACAACTTGTTCCTTTTTCAGGGGGGACTTTTTCAGCTCCTATTGCAGCAATATTCCCAGATCCGGAAGCAAAGCTGGCCTTAGACGACCAAGCAGTTTGTGTTTTCTGTGGCAACTCAGGCATCCAGAACGACACACACTGTCCATGTTACTTCTGACCCCATGATTGCTCAGAAGGATCATGCTGAAATAAAAGCACCTGGCCTCTAAAGTGACCTAGCACAAACTAGGCTCAACATGTACAAATCTTGCTTTGCTCTCTGGGAGATGGCAGTGTTGAAGAAGTGAAGCACTCTTTGTCTGAAACTGCTGCACCGGGCCTCTTTAGAGGTAACCAGCAAAATATGTCCTGCCCACTAAATCTCAGCCTGGTATGCTCTATTCCAGGGGTCAGCAAACTTTTTCAGCAGGGGGCCGGTCCACTGTCCCTCAGACCTTGTGGGGGGGCCGGACTATGTTTTGGGTGAAAAAATGAACGAATTCCTATGCCCCACAAATAACCCAGAGATGCATTTTATATAAAAGCACATATTCTACTCATGTAAAAACACCAGGCAGGCCCCACAAATAACCCAGAGATGCATTTTAAATAAAAGGAAAGGACACATTCTACTCATGTAAAAACACCAGGCTGGCCCCACAAATAACCCAGATATGCATTTTAAATAAAAGGACACATTCTACTCATGTAAAAACAAGCTGATTCCCGGACTGTTCACAGGCCGGATTTAGAAGGCGACTGGGCCAGATCCGGCCCCCGGGCCTTAGTTTGCCTACCCATGCTCTATTCCCACAGTGACCAAACTTGCTGGAACAAGAGCAGTGACCAATCCAGACCGTATCATATTTCAATACATCTGCTTGACAGTGCAACCCAAACCCTCATGCTTTCTAGAGAAAGACTGAGGTGGCAGATCAGGGAGGTGCTCCTTTAAAACTAACATAAGACAGCCTAGTTCAGAAACAGCTTTCTTCCTATAGTGAGGAGGAAGGATGCAAGAGCCTAACTCTGTTTCTAGACAACTGTAAGTAGAATTGCAGTTGACTTGCTATACTACTTGGTTGTGTTGTGGGTTTTTTCTGTGTACGTCCTGCTTTGTCCTGTCCACACCAGTTGAAGCTCAGCATAAATTTACTATAATCCTTGTGGGTGCCATTTTATGACTCCCCACCTTTTATTTTTAATTTAATTATCATTAACACAGATCCATTTAATCCAGGCCACTGGTGGCATTGATCATATTGCCCAAAGTTTTATGATTATTCTGAATTACTGCTGCACATCTTGCCAAAGGAATTCTATAATTCTTTTCCTGTTGTGCCTTTTTAATTATGTTTTATTATTATTTAATTATGTTTTATTATTATTATTATTTAATTATGTTTTATTATTATGTTTAATGTTTTGTAAACCACCCTGGCATTTCCAGATGACAGGTGGTTTCAAAGTTTAAAACAGTATGCCATACAAATCCACAAAATCCCAACAGAATATTTAAAATATTCTTTCCATGTAAGGTGCACAGACCAGCGTGTCATTCAGTGGAAGAAGAGATTAAACACAACATCCAGTGCTATTCCTTCTCAGAGTAAACCCACTGAAACGAATGGCCGTAAGGAAGTTAGTTTTCATAGATTTCAGTGGGTCTACTCCAAGTAAAACAGCTAGCCACAACCCAATGTATATCTCTTAATAAGACCCCAAGGTCTGTTTAAAATTAGTGAGAGTTGGGGCTTCTCCAACCTTGCTTGAAACCAGATTACATGTTTGCAGCACACTGTTGAAGAAACCCTGTCCTCTCTATTCGTTGTCCTAACTTTTATTACAGGCTGGCATCTCAACAGAACCTCAGAAGTAGATCTTAAAGGTACTGGTAGGTCAATATTATGGGACGCGGGTGGCGCTGTGGGTTAAACCACAGAGCCTAGGACTTGCTGATCAGAAGGTCGGCAGTTCGAATCCCTGCAACGGGGTGAGCTCCCGTTGCTCGGTCCCAGCTCCTGCCAACCTAGCAGTTCGAAAGCACCTCAAAGTGCAAGTAGATAAATAGGTACCGCTCCGGCAGGAAGGTAAACTGCATTTCCATGCGCTGCTCTGGTTCGCCAGAAGCGGTTTAGTCATGCTGGCCACATGACCCAGAAGCTGTCTGCGGACAAACGCTGGCTCCCTTGGCCCATAGAGCGAGATGAGCACCACAACCCCAGAGTCGGTCACGACTGGACCTAATGGTCAGGGGTACCTTTACCTTTAGGTCAATATTAGCACTGGATTTAGGGTGGTGCAGACAGTTCCCCCCATAGGAAGCGAGCCAAGGGGTTGTAATAAATATAAATAAAATTTTTATATAGGTAGTGTGCATTTCCGTGCACTCTGGCACTCATCACTGTGTTCTGTTGCGCCAGAAGTGGTCTAGTCCTGCTGGCCACATGACCCAGAAAGCTGTCTGTGGACAAACGCCGGCTCCCTCGGCCTGAAAGCGAGATGAGTGCCGCAACCCCATAGTCGTCTGCGACTGGACTTCACCGTCCAGGAGTCCTTTACCTTTACCCTTACTCATTGGGGTAGCTACTCAAAGTAGCCAAAGGAATTATTGTGAAAATAAGGGGGGGAAGCAAATTTTGCCCTCGCTCAAGGCACCATATTACCAAAGTCCGCCCCTGTCAAGATGGTTCTGGACCCTAACCGTTTAGGGCAGGGATGGGGGCCCTTTCTCAGCCTGAGATCCACATTCTCAAATAGGGAGCCTTCAAGAGTTTCCGCCACCCACTTGATGCCAAGGGCGAACTGGCACAAAGGTCACTCTGCACCATTTGGAGTTTCCGAAGGCCAGTTACCACGTCCGCCAATATTGCAGGCTGGCTGCGCCTGCAAATTTGCTACGCTTGTAACAAGGCACTTTGGCACCTGTTAGCTTCAGAACTTGAGTCAGCATTCCAGGAATCACCCTGCAGCTTCCTCAGCAAATGCTTTACTGATATGCTTACCATTTTCTTCAAAATTATCTATATACCCACCTGTAATGCTCACATTTCTAGGTGAGGCACAAATAAAACAACATTCGGGTAGGATGAAAATATACAAAGCATGATGGGGATTTAGCACGCATCAAGGGCTCCTCTTCAGGGTTCAAGCCATGCCCTTTCCCAGGTTACTCCATTCTATTCTGCCATTCTATTTCCATTCTCTCCCAACAGCCCAGTCAGCGTTCTGGGTCTACAGAGCATGCTCAGACTTTACTACCTCCCCACCGTTTAATTTTACTCCCAATGATCTTTTGTACTTCCAAAAGCCTTGGAGTCTCCATAAGCCCCCTAACAATTCCTACTTGTGCATGGACAATGCCACTTTAGTTACATAAGAATTCACACTTGGAGAAGGAGTTTGCCATTAATGTGCAGAATACTGCTTACACACACACACAAACACCCATTCTAGAGCTAGCCAAGTTAGCCCGAATCTCCCAGCAACCATAACAGACTACAGTTCCCTGGATTCTTTGGAGGAAGGCATGATGGCTAAAGTAGTATCACAGAGCTTCAAATGTACAGTGCAGATTTGGCCAAGGACTCGACTCAACAGCCCCTCATCAAAACGTCCCAGGGTTGGGTAAAGTAATAAACATTTCCCTTCTTTAGATGGGGGCCTTCAAGACCACCCGTGTCAGACTCTCAAGTTACCCAACCTGCTTCGCCGAGCAGACAGAGTGCAATTCAAGCAGCAAACTTTTAAGCATAAAGAGATGTCCTTCAATATCTGCCAAGGTACTGCAGAAAGCTTGTAGAGCAAAAGGTGCACTGTTTTCCAAGACAGAACCTTGGCTTAGTTCTCAGCAAGGTGGCAAGACTATGTTTGGCCGGTGACCTCTTGTCCTACAAATAAAAATATTCCTTGAATAAAAAGTAACATTTCAGGGGAAAGGCTAGGTTAGGACACACTCCATTCCCCAACATCTAGTTTTTACACATGGAGGCTCTCTGCGCACTGCAAGGACCCTTCTTAACGCATTTGCAGCACTGTACACTGGAACCCAGCTGATGCAGTAGCCAATGCCACAACTGTCTCTTTTGTACAAGCGAGAAACTAGCCTTCAGTGTAGCGACTTAAATATACTGGTTGGGTCTACTCTGCTGTTTTTCACCCATTTCCCTGCAACTCCCAGGTTCGGCCGTGTCGCTAGTGGGGAGGGACTGCGATGGTCAGAAACAAGTGGGGGGTTTGTGAGGTTACTGTAAGTAGGCCAAGACCTCTGGGATCAAACACCTGCTACTGTGTTCTGTGCAGCGCACAGTTAGCTGCAGCAGCAAGGGAAATTCTTTAATTCTGCTGCAGAGGATTTTAAATTACTTTGGCAGTGGTGCCATCAGAGCAGAAGCCCAGAGTCCAGAAGGTCTAGCCCGCCACATTTTGAAGTAACAATACACACTGCCATCTAAAGAGAAGGGCCTGCAAAAAGTCCACAGTCTAAAATTACTTTTAAGTACACTCTGGAAACTAACTGAAGTGTGATCTATTATATACAACTGAACCTTATACACCGTTGAATCTATTTTTGGGAGGCAGGAGGCGGTACATATTCTGTCTCATCAAAGGCACACGTGGTGTTCTCGGCTTGATGGGCCACTGTAGAGATAGTGACCTGTACTGCAGAGCAGATTCCAGGTCCAGAATAAAAACAAGCCTTTAAAATCAAAGAATAGGTAAAGGTAAAGGGACCCCTGACCATTAGGTCCAGTCGTGACCGACTCTGGGGTTGCGGCGCTCATCTCGCTTTATTGGCCGAGGGAGCCGGCATGCAGCTTCCGGGTCATGTAGCTAGCATGACTAAGCCGCTTCTGGCGAACCAGAGCAGCGTGCAGAAATGCCTTTTACCTTCCCGCCGGAGCGGTACCTATTTATCTACTTGCACTTTGACATGCTTTTGAACTGCTAAAATATATTAGCTTAAATCAGCCCAACTTCTCACACATCTATTGCATCTGCCCTCAGTGTTAGGAAACAATCTGTAGAAGAATACAGGACCAGAGTAACAATGCAGTAGAAGCAAGAGGAGCTGCAGCTCAGTGGTAGAACATCTGCTTTTCATGTAGAAGGTTCCAGGTTCAACCCCTAGCATCTCCAGGTATGGGTGGCAGTAGAAATGGAAAGATCTGTCGATTTCAGTTCTCCCAGTTCCTCATTTTTCCAATCTTAAATTCAGCTCTCTACATTTCTGCAACAATTTGCAATTTTGTTTTTTCAAAGCCCTCATGAAAATCTAGCGGCATTTTAATACTAATTTCTCCTAACAAAAACAAAAGGGTGCGTAAAAAGGAATACATTAGCGAAAATAACATGAGAATGCACATGAAATCGTATGAAAAAACATTCTCATGTTATTTTCACTAATGTATTCCTTTTGATGCAGCTTTTTTCTCCTAATATGCATTTTTATATAATAATAATAATAATAATAATAATAATAATAATAATAATAATAATTTATTATTTGTACCACTCTGGGCAGCTTCCATAGAAACCAAAAAACACTAAAATATCATACATTAAAAACTTCCCTGAACAGGGCTGCCTTAAGATGTCTTCTGAATGTCAGGTAGTTGTTTATCATTTTGACATCTGATGGGAGGGCGTTTCACAGGGCAGGCGCCACTACCGAAAAGGCCCTCTGCCTGGTTCCCTGTAGCTTTGCTTCTCGCAATGAGGGAACCGCCAGAAGGCCCTCGGCGCTGGACCTCAGCGTCCAGGCAGAACGATGGGGGTGGAGACGCTCCTTCAGGTATACTTTTATAAACACTGTTGGGTTTAAGAACTGCATTGCAAAATTCAGATCAGTTCAAAATTCCCAAAGCTGGCTGTGGTTTGGTTCTCATGTTGTTGTGGAAAGTGCAGATTAGATAGATTTGCCCTCTGGAGCAGGTGAAAACAAGCTTGCTCCAACTTCTATGTGACAGCCCTTTGAAGTCTCCTTGTTTCCAAGCTAAACACACCCAACTCCTCAACCATTCCTCCTAAGGCTTGGTTTCCAGACCCTTTATCATCTTAGTTGCTCTCCTCTGCACACATTCCAGCTTATCAATATCCTCCTTAAATTGTGGTGTCCAGAACTAGACACAGTATCTCCAGGTGTGGTCTGACCAAGGCAGAATAGCGCTGTACTTTTACTTCCTTTAATGAGGACACTAAACTTCTGTTGATGCAGCCTAGAATAGCCTTAGCCATGTGTAGGCAAACTAAGGCCCAATCGCCTTCTAAATCCGGCCCACAGACAGTCCGGGAATCAGCATGTTTTTACATGAGTAGAATGTGTGCTTTTATTTAAAATGCATCTCTGGATTATTTGTACAGCACAGGAATTCGTTCTTTCTCCCCCTTTCTTCAAAATATAGTCCAGCCTCTCTCCCTCCCCCCCAAGGTTTGAGGGACAGTGGACCAGCCCCCTGCTGAAAAAAATTGCTGACCCCTGGCCTTAGCTTTCTTTGCTGCTGCATCACACTGTTGACTCTTGTTAAGCTTATGGTCTACTAAGAAGCCACAGACCAAATCTGGGAGATTCTGCCAATACAAAGCATCCACTCTCCAACTGCCATCATCCCTGACCAGTGGCTATGCTGCATGGGGCTGATGGGAGCTGGGAACATCAGCAACATCTGGATGGCTACTGGTCCCTGTTCCCTCCCCCCACTGTAGAGCACAGAGGTTTTTACTGGTCGCCTATGTGCCAGGGGGCAAAAAATGCCAGCCTGTACTGTTAAGGCATCTTTTGGCTCACCCAGACTGAATGGTATACCAGACATTTTGCTGAAGAACTGTTGTTGGGAGTTGACCGCATCAGTTAAACACAGTATAGACGTCGTACCTTCTTAAGACTTGGAACCGGGCAAAAGCGGCACACTCTCCAATCGTGTCTTATCTGGGGCAGAGCTTGGGCACAGGCAGCAATATGCCATTCCTGGTCACAACGAATCAAGGCTCTGGAGAGCTATCTTTTGCTCTCCAGAGCCTTTTGTCAGGTCGATCCCGAGAGACGCAGGATAAGATGCAGCTGGAGCCCCTTGACGCTAGCCAGATGGAATGCTGTGCTGCAGCAGTCAGTTTTAAACACCAGGACTTATAAGGCACTGAGCAATATCAAAACACACACAAAGAGCACTTGCGGGGGGGGGGGGGAGTTGTAGGAACGAGAACATTTGGAACCTTCAAGAAGATTAGCTGCTAATAGCATATTCCTAAACTGCCAGTCCTGGAGAGAATAGCAGATGCATTTAAGTCCTGCCTAATCAGAGTGGAACATGCTTGTTTAGCTGTTAATCAAACAAGTTGGGTCTTTTAATGAAATGGCAGGCTGGACAGTATAGTAACGGAACAAGGGCTTGGGGCACCTTTGGTTCAAGGGCACAGATGGCAACTGCCAAGGCACTGCCTCCTTAGATTTTAGGGTTTCATCCTCGGTGTTTTCTCAACGCTTCATAATGGCGACAAGAGTTCTTTGGCATCCAGTGTGACTAAAGTAGGCATGAGTAGAAGCCCAGCAAAGCTGCTGAGAAACCTGGTGCATCCAAGGTCCTTGCTCTCTTCTGGTCAGTGCAAAGTCTGGGCAGATACCTCGTACTATGGAGGCACCACCAGGGGCTGGGTATGTGGTATGGCAGGCTGGGACAGGGACTTTTCAGTGATGGGTCCTCAGACAAAGAACTCTCTCCCTACTGAGGTATGCCTAGCCCCATCTCTGTAGTTTTAGGTGGTCAGTTAAGATGCACCTTTAGGAACCAGAGAGCCTGCTGGATTAAGCCAATACAGTGGTACCTCGGGTTACATACGCTTCAGGTTACAGACTCCGCTAACCCAGAAATAGTGCTTCAGGTTAAGAACTTTGCTTCAGGATGAGAACAGAAATCGTGCTCTGGCGGCGCGGCAGCAGCAGGAGGCCCCATTAGCGAAAGTGGTACTTCAGGTTAAGAACAGTTTCAGGTTAAGAACGGATATCCGGAATGAATTAAGTACTTAACCTGAGGTACCACTGTAGTCCATCTAATACTGTTTGCACAATGGCCTACAAGAACAACATCAGGAGGATATTTTTGCAGGCACTTGGTGGAAGAGAGACCCATTGCTGCTACTGTCACTGCCATTAGTAATTGTTCTTCAGTGATATGTTTTTTTAAAAAGCTTTGTGTTATTTTATGGGGTTTTATGTCTTTATTTGCCTCATTTGTAAACTGTTGCACGGCTTATACACATCTTGAGAAATAAATCGTCTGAACAGCAAAATTCAAGAAACCAAACCAGTTTAAACCTTTCACCCAAAAGGATCCACAGATAAAACTGCTTTTTTGCGCCTATTAATTTAGGTTAACCTCATAAACATCAGTGGCGTCATTAATGCTGAACTTCAGGGTTAAAGGACTGGGCTCCAGCAGCCCAGAGTAGGGGGGACATAAAACCACCAGGAATTGTGGCAAACCAGGGTAGTGGCGCAGTGGGAAACAGGACTGGTGTTGACAGCCAGCATAGGCAAACTGAGTCTGGCAATGGTTGCTACAACTTCTTTCTCCCTTTCTCTTTGTAGATTTAAAGGTGTTGGTCAGTGCACTGTGCAATTAAGTGCTCCCAAGGCCCCAGTCACACTGACCATCTTCATTTCTCTGGCTTACCTGAAGCCTTCTAAAGGTTCGAGAAAAAAGGACCCTCCACCTGACACTGACTGGTAAGCTTATGGTGGTGAGGAGAGCAAAGCAACCAGGGCAGCTCAGCGTGCAGAGGGCAAGAGGCCCCTAGAATCTGGCAGTGCTCCTAGCAAGCACTCACCTGGTGAGTGTTAAGAATTGCCTCTCGGTGGCCCAAGGGCCTTTCCACTGCTGCCAAACGGAGCATAGATGCAGCTTCTACAGAACTGCTCCATTTCCCTAGCTGCAGAGAAATAGTGGCTGCTGTGTCTACAACAGGGGTAGGCAATCAAAGACCCACAGGCCACAAGCAGCCCACAGGAGTCATTTAACTGGCCCACGAGCCGCCCCCGAAATGAGCCGCCCGCTCGGCGAGTCCCTGCCCGCTGCGCTAAACCAGCGCGGTGCGGCATGGGGACATGCTTCCGCAGTGCCGAAAATCGCGTCTGCACATGCTCAGATGCTGAAAATCACATCTGCGCAGATGCCGAAAATTGAGGCCCCGCCTGTTCACGCACATGCGTGATCCAGCCCACGGAAGGATCTCCGCTGGTGTGAACCGGCCCAGGCGAGGTAAACCTTGCCGACCCCTGGTCTACAGAGTATGCATATCCAGACCAAGAATTATAATGCTCCTCTTTCAAGAGCTGTAACACATGCTTTATACTTGAAGTAACAGGTTCAACCCCTGGCATCTCTCAAGACCAGAGTCTTGCCCAGAACCACCTAAATCCCAGGAGATCCCGTCTGTGTACACATTACCAAGCTGGAGCAATGATCCAACTCTGAATAAAACAGCTTCCTATGTTTTCTATCCCCTGCCGTGCAGCAGAGTTGTGTCCTAACACAAAGGATCTTCCTTTGCCGAGCAAGTTCATAGGCAGCAGCAGATAACCGATGATGGTTTTTCCAAGCCCGGCTCTAAAACAGAGATTGTAATGTAGCCTATGAAATATCACTGAACTGCAAGACAGATGAGAGGTGTCAAGCTGGTTCAGAACTGGCGAATGCAGGATAGGAGCAGGGAAATTCCAGCTCCCAAGTTTGGTTGCCAGTGCCACTGGGAAACCATCAACTATGCCCCCAGATCTTAATGCTGATTTATCTGAAAGATAAATCAGGTCTTATACAGATCTTACAACCCCAGGACAGGTGATCCTTATAAACAATGCCCTGGTTCAGCAGCAGTACTGATGGTCCTATTTACCAGTACTGAGCATCAATCCTAAAGGTACTTACAGGAAGGGAAAAAGCAGATTAGATACCTGCTTTTCCCCACCTCTGCTATGGGCCAGCTTCCCATATTTCCTACTGGTGCATAGGGAGCCAAGTATGCTGCACTCTGCACATTCTGCCTTTATGACTTGCAACAGTCAAGGCTTTTTGTGCAACCAGCCATGAATCACATTTTAACACTTTCTGCCTGAGAGTGGCAGACCGAGGCAGAGGTAAGCCCCCCGCTCCCACACAGACATCCTAGAACAGGCATGTCCTGTGGCCCATGGCCTAATCCAGCCTGCCATTCGGTTTAATCTGGCCCCTGTGGTAGTTTATTTCCTGGGGTAAAATCGTATTAAATCCTTAATAAAAGCTCAACAACTTTGGGGGGAAATCCCCAAAAGAGCTTTACAAATTTGGACGGCCCTCACATGTTCACTTCATCAAATCTGGCCCTCTTTGAAAAAATGTTTGGATACCCTTGCCCTGGAACATCCTCTCTCAACCATGGGTTCCCAGATGTTGGACTACTACTACCACTCCCATCATCCCTGCGGCTATATGGATCGTGGGAGTGGTAGTCCAACATCTGGGAAGCCAAGTTTGAGAAAGGCCACCCTATGAGAACATGCCAATTTTGGGCTCCCTGAGTGAGTGCAGGACCCACTGGTGGAGCAGAGGCTGTTTCATAAGAGGTATGCCCAGCTATGAGGCATCCAGCAGTGAGAGCGGGGAGGAGAGGGCAGCGTGCTCCCTTAGCTCCTTGGAAGGTGGGGGTGGAAATGGTTTGATGCAGCTTGTCTTTCAAACACTTCCTCCTGCTGCAAGGAAGAAAGACTTTTCTAGCACCCATGCTTAACCACTATGACTGCAACAGGAAGTGTGCGCTCCAAGCCACTAGGAAAGTTAAGGCCAAGACTGGCTCTGACATGGAGGAGCAGGAAGCACATTGGCCAAGATATCCTATGACCAAGGCCACTTGCGTCTAGTGCCAGGAATTTATACTTTGCACCAGGAAGCGCAACTATAGTGCTCACAGTAAAACCATATAGACAATGTGTTCCTTTGCTTTCTTAAAATCCAAACACACTCAGCTAAGTACAGTGGTACCTCGGGTTAAGAACTTAATTCGTTCTGGAGGTCTGTTCTTAACCTGAAATTGTTCTTAACCTGAAGCACCACTTTAGCTAATGGGGCCTCGTGCTGCTGCCATGCCGCAGGAGCACAATTTATGTTCTCATCCTGAAGCAAAGTTCTTAACCCAAGGTAATATTTCTGGGTTAGCGAAGTCTGTAACCTGAAGCGTAAGTAACCCGAGGTACCACAGTACTTCCCCTGCAGGATTGTAGAAAGGAATAAAGAGACTTGATTATTTCAGCAGAGGGTATTAGGAGATAAGTAGTCAAAGTGGGGGTATAGATATATATTAGGGTCGGGGCTGTGACTGCAGAGCTCATCCACACTTTCGCTTGTCTTGTGCCTAGGAAGCACACGTCCAAGTGGTTTTCCTCTTGTCCCGTTTTCTCTAGGCATTGGTTCAAGTGGTTTTGCCTTTGCCCTGCCACTTTCCCCCAGAAAACCTGCTCTTTAGCACTAAAAACCCAATTGGTATTTGCTCCGATTCAGCGGCAAACAGCAGGGTTTCCTGGGGGGAAGCAGTGGGTCAAGCGGAAGTGTGGATGAGTCTTTAGTTGCTTGGAAGGGAGGTTGGTTGCTCCAGCCCTCCCCAAGCCATCTGCTGCTTTGTCACTAGAGATGGGGGAGGAAATTGGTCCCAGTCTCATTTAACGCACAACCCATTCAACTCACACTTTCTAAAACAATATATGAACCAAAACACTGCTATCCTTTGAAATTCGCACTTAGCCAAATTTTATTGTGAAGTTCACCAAACGATCTTTAGATTAAAAAAACAAACATGTGTTAGGATGAAGTGTGCATAAAAACGAGCACATTGATTAAAATAACATGCAAAAATACATTAGGGGAAACTGCTTGCCAAAATGTGTAAGCAACAACAACATCATCATAAAAATGTGTTTGTTAGGAGAAAGCCGCAGTCAACTGCAGATTAATTTTCATGAAGAATTCTGCAAACTTCTGCAAAATGTGAAGAACTGACTGAATTGAAGACTGGAAAAATGAGAAACTGAACAAACCAAAAATGGACAGATCCTTCCATCCCTATTTGTCACCATATTATTTTTTGCAATACTTTTGCAAACAGAGAATATGAGTGCTTTATGGGTATGGGGGAAGAAGAGAATAACATCACTATGCTCATCAATTGGCATAACACCTGCCTATCCCAAAGCAGCAGTAACAGCAGCACAGGTGTGATTTGCTCAAGGCAAAAGAACTGGTTAATCCAAAAAGAATAAAAAGTTAGTGAATACCTGGACATTAGCAACATTTAGCCCTAATATTACCCTGCATCTTGTTGTCTGTCAGAGCTCAACACAACTTGGCCCAAATATGCTCAACAGGAACAGGCTACGTAAATTAGTTAAGTGTGTCAGATGTTCTGCAGGACTTTTGTGCCCACTGCAAGAACAATCCTTTGCACATGAGATCTATGCTGCTTAAGATGATCTGTTAGCTTTTTAGAGGAAGCTCTGAGTTTCTCTGCTCCTGAGTTCTCTAACCTTTATACACAAGGGATGGGGAATTTGAGTTCTGTCACATCTGGAGTGCCATAACTCCCACCAGCTACAGCCAGCATCACCATTGTCCAGGGGTGATGGGAACCATAGGAAGTGGCCTTATACCGAATGAGACCACTGGGCTCATCTAGCTCAGCATTGTCAACACTGACTTGAAGTGGCTTCTCCAGGATCTCAAGCAGAATTCCCTCCTGATCCTATCTGGAGATTGATCCCGGGACGTTCTGCATGCAAAGCAGATGCTCTACTACTGAGTTACAGCCCTTCCCTTAGCTCATTGAGAGCTGGGGTGCTACAGGTTCCACAGCCATGCTGAACAAGTCTTGACTTTGCAGCAGGGAGATCCTGCTGATCCTTGACAGCTACCTGTGCTACTTTATTCTTGACCAAATCCCAGCCTAACCTCTGCAAACATTTTGCATGCCGCATATGAAGACCCGCAGCTTCTTTCAGGATTTAACAAGATTTCTGTCAAGCTTGCAGCTTTAATCCTGATCATATTAGATGGCCCACCTCATCTAAGTCACAGCAAGCACCAAACAAGCAAATTGCTGCTTCCCTGTCCTATGTAACAAGGGTGGTGGACGTGATGCTCTCTAGATACTGTTAAACTCCAATCAACCCCAGTCATGGCCAATTGATGAAACTAAGTCTACTGTCCAAGTGGTGACTGATAGGCAAATTCAAGGTCTCTGCTCTCCCTTTCTCATGTTTAGAACAGAGCTTTGAGTTGCTTTAAGAAAAACTGACCAGTACAATGATTAACAAATAATAACTTTGACAGAGCAACCCTTTAAAGAGGATAATTTCAAGTTTTGAAGCTGAAAATAAAGTCATCTCCTACTGAAAAAGGGATATCCATCTCAATGGTACAGAAAACAAAGAACAACCCAGACAGTAATCATATTACTACGCAAGATGGAAAGTAACATGAAAATAACAATATCAGATTTTGTATGTTGAAGTAGCACACTGTACTTAACAGCCCTTCTTGTGTTCCTAGGGCAGTAAACGTTACCTGGCATAGGCTTCACATCTTCAGGATACAGATGCTCACATGACAACTTGCCTCCAAGCCTGTCAAAGGAAATGTTCTAGCCTAGCTTCCTATCCAAGCTAGTTGTCTATTAACTCTTTCTGGATCAAGAAGTATGCCATCAAACATTCCTCTGCCTGGAGTGCTGATGTGCTATAACCTAGAGTTGCCATACGTCTAGAGTTTCCTGGGCATAGCTGGAATATGACCTTTGGAAGCAGTGTCCAGGTGGGAAAATCCAGGTGGCAACCCATGTCAGAAGCCTAGATGTTGCTCAAAAAAGCTCAACAACGGCTGTGTCTGGATTTTCACTTTTTGAAATATAGCAACCCTATCTTGTAAAAACTGGGGAAGATTTCTTACAATATATAGCGCCTTTTTCCACCAATGACACTCAAGGCAGCAAACAATTTAGGCTGTGCATATGCTATGCATTTAAAGCACATTCAAAACACATATTCTTTCCTTCAAATAATTATGGGTAATGCAGTTTACCCCTCACCTAATTAAAAATGCCCAGCAACCTTTAATAAACTACCATGTCCAGAATTCTGGGAGGGAAAGGATGTGCTTTAAAAGTATGGTACACATCCATAGGAAAATAGAAGATGAATGCAGGAAAAAGCCAATCTGAAAAAGGTTATCACATAAAAAAACAACCCAGGCGATAATGAATATAGGTTGATCTGCCAGCTGTACTGATAAGTCAAAATAAATAAATAAATAAATAAATAAATAAATAATAATAATAATTTATTATTTATACCCCGCCCATCTGGCTGGGCTTCCCCAGCCACTCTGCGCAGCTTCCAAAAAAATATTAAAATACTGTAATACATCAAACATTAAAAGCTTCTCTAAACAGGGCTGCCTTCAGATGTCTTCTAAAAGTCTGGTAGTTGTTGTTCTCTTTGACATCTGGTGGGAGGGCGTTCCACAGGGAGGGCGCCACTACTGAAAAGCTTCTCTAAATTCAGAAGTCTTCATTTGGTGGGCAGACCCACAGGGTGAGGACCATCCTCTCATTTTCCTGACACAATATGAAGAGAGACACTGCCATGACCCACTTCTAAGTCTCTGGGATGGAGCAGGCGACAAATTTAAGTCATGAACACTTCTGGTATCTCAGCTAAACCTTCCTGTTTGTGAGCTTTACCAGAAACCTAGGACTCTTGCAAGCTTTAACTAGCAGAGAGCATCTGGCATTTATATTTTGCCCTAAAATAAGCTGATCAAGGGAAGTTCCAGGAAAGGTTCTCCAGCAGAAGTCTAGAGCCAAGCTCTTGCCAGGAAGAAGCCAAACTCAACCTGGTACACCCCGATAACGTTGGGTGCCTCAAGACTGAATCCCACTCCAAAATAGTGACAATCCCCCTGGGAAATTTAGGTTGTGCAATTGAAGCAGATTTGAAATTCTTGTGCAATAAACCATTACCCCCCGCCCTCCCCAAACCAAACTTTTCATAATAGGGAAAAAGACAGGGGAATGCACTGGAAAATGGAGTGAATTTGCTTGACTCATCATCTAATCTTCCCACCAATTTTGTGCAACAAATCAAGATGAACGCTGAACGAAACAGGTTGTCTGGAAGCGATCAGAGAATACCACTCCCATCAGCTCCAATCATTAGTCAACCTGGCTAGAGCTGATTGGAGTTGGGTGTCCCATCATCTGGTGGTCTGCAGGTTGGGGAAAATAAACCTTTCTATGTTGAAGCTGCCATTTAGATGACCCTACAAGAACAGAATTCAGCCTAGATTTTTAAAGAAAAGGGAAGCTTGATTGCTGGTCATTAGCACTATTGCACTTTGAGCATGACAAGGTTTTAGGTCAGGAGACACTTTTAAAATTCATAGCTACATGCTGCAACTTGTTTATATGATCACACACACCCCCCCACAGCAAACTGCTTTGACCAGATGTGTTTACATGGTTAAAGGGATTAATCTGGAGCCAAATTGAGATCATCCCTGGAGTACTGAGGTCACTTGCCTTTTGAGGGCTGCCTGCACATGCCAGCAAACAATTCTTAGACATAAAGGGATAAGAGCACTCAAGTGTCCACAAGAAAAGAAGAGGTTAAGATACATGTCTTGCATCTTGCAAGCCCCAGGTCCAATCCCAGTCATCTTCAGGTAGGTCTGGGAGAGACCCTTGGTCTGAAACCCTGGAGAGCCAGTCTCAGGCAGGGTGGACAGTATTGAGCTACATGGAACAATGGTCAGTCATTGTAAGGTCTGGTCTTCCTAGTGGTCACTTCAGGGAAGCAAATTCCAGACGGAGCACCATTTTCCTGCCTCCATCAGTGTATCCTTAAACAAACTGATCAAGTGAGGGGTGTCCTCCTAGGACCCCCCCCCCCCGCTGAAAGAGTCCAGAGGTCAGCACAAGCACTGCCATCAGGTTAGTGTCACCTGCCCCCACAGGGACTGCTTTAAGAAGATGCCCCCATTGGCTGGGTCTCCCAGGGTGCTGTGCTTGTACACTGAACATCGGAACAACAGGAGGAACTTGTGTTCAGACGGCTTTATCGGTTTTAAGCAGAAGCCTTGGAAGGGAGCTACATGCCCTTTCTGGCTCATGCCTTCACCATACATGGTCATCATTTGCAGACAAGTGGAGAGGGAAGGAAAATAAGAGCAAATGGGAGCTTGCTTGCATATTGCGCCTGTATCCAAGCTGCATTCTAGAATGGGGCAAGAGGTCAGTGGCAAAAGCAAGATACTCATCTGAACTATGTAGAACCTTTGGATGGGACCCAGATCAGCTGGTATGGCAGCTTTGGGTAAATTAAACCTCAGCCTCCAGCTGCTGTTAGACCACTCACTGCTCTGGATTACACTGGAGCGTGGCAATTTTTTTTACAGATGATTTGAGCCCCACTCCTAGCCAAGCCAAACCACATGTCCAAAGCCAAGAGCTTTGCATTTCGGGTCAGGGCTGCCTTGTTTGGAATTGCTGTGCCCTATTGCAGCCTTTCCCAACCTTAGGTCCTCCAAAGGTGTTGGACTGTAACTCCCAACATCTAGGGAGGGTCTTGAAGCAATCTACAACTATTATTAAGTTTTTTAACTGCCTTTCTCCCCATAGGAGTCCATTTATGTATAAAAACCAGTTAACACCATTGTGTAAGTGTACCAATTATTAATATAAAAATGATTTAAAGCATTCCACGTCAGGGCAAGTCATGGTTTCCCCCCAAAGCATCCCTGGGAACTGTAGTTTGTTAAGGGTGCCAAGAGCTCTTAGGAGGCCCCTCACAGAGCTTTGATTCCTGGCACCATTAAACTATAGTTCCCAGGACATGGAGGGAGAGAGCCATGTGTTAAAGTGGCATAGGTAAAGGTAAAGGGACCCCTGTCATTAGGTCCAGTCGTGACTGACTCTAGGGTTGCGGCACTCATCTCGCTTTACTGGCCGAGGGAGCCGGCGTACAGCTTCCGGGTCATGTGGCCAGCAGGACTAAGCCACTTCTTGCGAACCAGAGCAGCGCACGGAAACGCCGTTTACCTTCCCGCTGGAGTGGTACCTATTTATCTACTTGCACTCTGACGTGCTTTCGAACTGCTAGGTTGGCAGGAGCAGGGACTGAGCAACGGGAGCTCACCCCGTCACGGGGATTCGAACTGCCGACCTTCTGATCGGCAAGTTTAACCCACAGCGCCACCCACCTTAAATGTATGCTGTGGATGTGACCCAAGATGCATTAGCTTCTGAGTCAGTCATACACGTCACCAGACTAATGGTGATTCCTTCCTGTAAGGTGTGACTTTTCAAAGTTGAAACTAGTAAGTAGGGCCAAGGCTGGCTCTGCTTTGTTTACTTCACCAAGCTGAGGAAGAAACAGTTAATTTGGTTAATGTTTACCCTCAAGCCTTGCCCACCTGTTGCTGTTACCAAGGCTGCATTCACACGATACACTTAAATCACTATGGTACCACTTTAACCAGTCGAGGCCCCACAAATAACTCTAGCTCTGTGGAGGGAAATAGGGGTCTCTGTACAACTTTCAGTACCCTTAACAAATCACAGCTCCCAGAAGTCTTTAGGAGAAGACATGACTGTTTAAAGCTGTACCCAGCGCCAGATTTAGGGCGGTGCGGGCAGTTCCCTTGTACAGGGCACTCAGCCAAGAGGGGCACAAAATAATAAATAAAATAAAATAAAAGTCAATTGTTGTGAAAGTAATATTTTTGCCAAATTTTGTCCAAGCTCAGAACCAAATTCTGCCCCTGCTGTATTGTAGTGCTTGAAATGTATGATATTAATGTGGCCTTAGGCAATAGCGAAACAACAGCAAAACTGAGGGCTGCAAAGGTGGTGGGCAAGTTGGACCACCATCCTTGTTTTTCCAAATCACAGCAGACCTAGCTATTGCAATTAAAACCAGAATACTGTACGGATGGGGGAAATCACTGACCTGGCAAGGGGAGGTTTTGAACATGAAGGCTGGCTCTTCCAAGAATGAACAGAAGATGCTAAAACAACCTGCATTCAAATCCAAACCTCAATAGCTCTCAGGCTGTGTGTACCCTATAACTTCAAAGCACATTCTTTCTCTCAGAGAATTCTGGGCACTGTAGTTTACTCACCCAGAGGTACAATTCCCAGCAACCCTTAAACTACAATGCATGTGATTGTGACTCTCCTTGGATTCAAAGCTGTATGGAAGACCTGGGACTCCTCCCTCCCCCAAATAATTTTTTATTGGTTTTCCAATATTTTCCCAATAATAACCCAATTAGAACAATGCCAATTAATTCCCAATTAATACACTTAAGTTAAAGTGGCTCCCCACATGGTGGATTTGATACATCCTCTGGGACTCCTTTTCTGGGTGAGCAAAACTCTTGTGCACGACTGCCATTGACCTCGGCATGGAGAGCACAGAAGAGGCTTAAGCAATCTGATGGGGTTTGGAAAAGGGTTTTCAGGAGCCGAGATAAAGGAGTGTGGCGTTACAGACAAAAAAACACTGAAAAAGAAATGGGTGCATCTCTGTAGTGAATATAACACAGCTTTTGAGTTAGTCAAAATGAACAAGCAACTCTCAGCAAATTTGAAAGGTGTGCACCTGTTGTCTGGCATAAAGGGAGAGAGGTTTCACCCATACCTATTCTCCTTCCCCACCTTGCTAGTAAACCACTGGGAAACGTGGATTCAAGCTCTGTTTTCAAGCAGACAGCAATTATTTCAGCAAGGCAAGAGCCTAGCTGTGAGATAGGAGCCAAAGAATTGTGATCCAGTTGCAAAGTTAGCTGTGATATCTCTGCGATGAAAACAACGTCTCTCAACTTCTAAGTTCTAGCATTCTTACAAAAGGAAACATCCAACTAGTCATAAGGGGCACACCTTCTGATTTAATGGATTTGGTGTAATCAATAAGCTGTTGAAACATGGTTTGCCTTGGGATTCAAGGTCTGAACAACTAGAACTAGAACTTTTCTCATGAACAGTTGGTAGTTGTTTTTTAAATTAGGAACACCTGCACATTTGCAACACACTGAAGATACTCACAAACATGTTTGTCCTCCAGATGCAATACAACAGGCGACAATCCCATAACAGGAAGGTATTTGCCGCCAATATATCCCAAGAATGCAATGCCTGGAGAGCCAGCTCAACAGCTATAAGTGTAAAGATAAGCACTGTAGACCAACAGGAGCAAGTATCCATCAGAGGTCAGCAAGGATTAGCCATGGAGCCTGTGTACTTCAAGTTCTACTGTTTGGCCTAGAAGAATGGCACATGGTTGATACACGCTATCAAGATGCAAGTGCCAATCTAGGTATTGGGCCAGTATCTTTTGCTCACAACACAGGGTAATGGGAAGAGCATAGGACGGAAGCTGCCTTATACAGAGCCAGACCATCGGTTCATCTCTCTCAGTACTGTCTACACTGACTGGCTGTGGCTCACCAGGGGTTCAGGGGTTCTTTCCAAGCCCAAACTAGAGATGCTGTGGATTGAGCTCAATACCTTCTGCATGCAAAGCAGATGCTCTAACCACTGAGCTACAATCATGCCACCCAGTGTTAGAAACTCAGGTATATTAGCTAGGCACCAAACGGCACCTTAAACCTGGATTATGGGTCGTCAAAATGGAATGTGTATTCACCGGGGGTTGGGTTAGATGACCTTGGGGGTCTCTTCCAATGCTATGATTCTATGATTCTGTTGATCTCAACTACATTGCTTGACGGTAGCTTGCTCTTACAACAAGTCACTTGTTCCAGTAGGCAAGAAGGAGAAACACACACAGGAGAAACGGAAATAGTATTAACTAAGGACTAAGACAGAGGTTTTAAAACTGGTTGCCAACCTAGCATCCAGAAATCTCCACATAGTCACAACTGGACCCACGTCAGTAGCAAAACATGCCTCGTGCCTGGCTAGTTTTGAACACTGATGCCACCAGCAGTGGCGTAGCGTGGGTTGTTAACCCCCGGGGCAAGGCAAGTAAATTGCGCCCCCTAACCCGTGGATTTGCGCCCCCTAACCCTAACCCCCAGATGTTGCGTCCGATGCGGCCGGCCCCCCTTGCACCCCCCACGCTACGCCACTGGCCACCAGATGCATCTTTGTATGCCTTCACCCCTAGGTAATCCACTCCTCCTTTCACTGCAATACAGTGGACGCTTGGGTTGCGAACATGATCCGTGCGGGAGGCACATTCGCAACCTGCAATGTCGCGTCTGTGCACGTGTCGGTTGCGATTTGGCACTTCTGCGCATGTGCAAAGCGCGATTTAGTGCTTCTGCACATTCGCGAGCGCCGAAACCCAGAAGTAACCTGTTCCAGTACTTCCAGGTTTGGCGCGGTGCGCAACCCAAAGACACACAACCTGAAGCGTCTAACCCGAGGTATGACTGTATATTGTATCTCCCCTCCCCCCCCCTCTCACACACACACACAAAATACGATGCATAACCTTAGAGATTGTCCGTATAGGGATGCATGAATGATGTCGCTATGGCTGTTCAGCACTGAGCAGAGCATGAGCTTAGTATGTAAAAGGTTCCAGATTCAATTCACAGCATCTGCAGTTAAGAAATCAGACAGATGTTTATAGACACAGACAATACTGAGCTTTGCAGAGCAAAGGACACCAAGTCCATAGAAGACACTTGGAAGCCAAAAGAGCGTTGTGAGTGGAGAATATTGTCTCTCTTGCAAGTCAACCTGTTCTCTTCATCCGTACTGTGAGTTCCCTGAAGCAGGAAATGGGTTCCTTTAATTATGTATTAACTTAAGGTAGTGGTAAAAATCCAACAGTTCTGAAGGCAAAGAGGAATCTGGCAAAATTAATTTGGGCAGCGGGGCTTAACATGCAACACCCTGCGCTATATCAAGGCTTCCAACTTTTCCCAAGGCAAAGCTGTGCACAATGCATCAGTACATACGCAGATTACATAATATTCTGCACCAAGAGAAAGCCAAATTCCATGACCTGCATAAAACAAGCAGAGCAAGCATGCAAAGGAATGATGTCCCTTTTGAGATGCTGCAGCTGCCATCACCCAGAAACTTTCCAAGCCTCTCTCCTCGGCCATAACTGCTAGACATTGCGCTTCAGGAATAGAAGCAGAGATTTTAAGATGCTGCTTCCCTTCACACCAAATTTCAGAATGTGCTCAAGCCCTGCTAATAGGTGAATCTTCTGCTGATACGAGGTCTTCAGGACCGTGCCTGGTCAAGCATTTTGAGGTAGACGTCTCAGTCCCCGGCTCAACCGTGTGAGCAGGAAGAGCAGCCCAAATGCAGCAGTGTTTTGAAGCAAGTTTTATACATCCTAATCTAGAACACTTCCTGTCCCCGCTGCTAGATCATAAAGCCCCAAGTCTAAAATTAAGAAACTTTGCCACTGGCCGCTAGTTCCTCACCCACAGGGCAGGTGCTGCCGTTAAGCCAACTGGGCAGCCACCAAGGGCACAGACCTCAGAAGGGCACAGTACTCTGACCTTTGAGGGGTGCAGTTTTATTTTTCTTATAGCTGTTCATTTCTGATATTTTTATTTTTTTTATACACGACAACTGTTTTTGAAAATTGAAGCTAGCAATTTCTTTTGGTGGGTGCAGTTAGCTTTGCCTAGGGCGCGAAATAGCTTCACACTGGCACAACTCTCAGTGATCACAAGCTCAAAGCTTGTTCCTTTTCTAAAGAGCATGGGTTTTGTTAAGTTGTGGGTGAACCAATTGGACCAATTAGGGAGAGGCCTGGCAAGCATAATTAGGCCCTTCCCCTGACATGGGTTTAACAAGGAACTCAACAGCAAAACCAAGCTCAAAACCTGGCAACTTAAAATGGTGAAAATACCCTATGAGGGATGATTTACACACCTCTGCTTACAATGACCCGAAGATGAAGCAGCAGCATAGCATAGGTTGCCGACGTCCGGGGTGAAGCAAGTGTTGCTCTCCCTATCCCCAGCTGGGGTGGAGGTGCCAGGGTGCGCATAGGGGCTCAGTTGGTGAATGGACACCCACCCAAGCCAGCACCCTAGTGGCCAGGAGCACCACCAGAAACCTCCGGGTGACGCCTTTGAGGGGGCATAGGAGTGGGTTAAAATACAAGCTCTACATTCGTGTTTCACAAATGTAGAGACCACTGGCCTCCAATACAATTAAGTATGAAATCATGAGATTCCCAGCAGCCTGAGATCTGTGTGTTCCAGTGAATCACAGGTGTTAGCAATTGTGTGCTACCAGTCTGTACACCATTTTTTGATCCATGTATGCAGAAGCATGACTCTCGTACCCACAAAACTGGAACAAGGAATATGCCGATCGGCCCTGGGAGTGTTATCTGTTACAGAATAAACTGATGTTGTTAGTCTCTAGATTGCATTTACTGCAGCAAAGAGAAAGCAGCAGCCAGAGAGGGGGAGCCCTGGCTTCTTTCTGCTACTTGAACCAGACAGGCTCACTCGCCAGCAAAAAGCAGCTGCCGTTGCAAATTGGGCTGCCAGGGCAGCCCGAGAAGCAAAACGCATCCCTCAAAAAACTCTGCCCAGGGCCACTGCCCCTATGCCATCCCCACGCGACACCACTGAGGTGAAGCCAAGATGTGCACTGACTCTGTGCATAGTGGAAGTAAGCATGCAGAACTTTGCATCACACCCAGCTCTCAGCACATGTCCACCTTTCACAACACCATAAGATACACATCTGAAGGAGCTGGGAGTCACAGCATAATGCGATGCCACTCTATAAGGTCACCTTCCTCCTTTCAAATCTCTCCTGGAAACCTGGCTTTTCCACAAACCTAAACTCGCATAGAGGGACGCGGGTGGCGCTGTGGGTAAAACCTCAGTGCCTAGGACTTGCCGATCGTCAGGTCGGCGGTTCGAATCCCCGCGGCGGGGTGCGTTCCCGTTGCTCGGTCCCGGCGCCTGCCAACCTAGCAGTTCGAAAGGCCCCCGGCCTCTTAAGCGAGATGGGCGCGCAACCCCAGAGTCGGATACGACTGGCCCGTACGGGCAGGGGTACCTTTACCTTTAAACTCTCATCCCAGCTGAAACAAAGCCTAGAAGGCCACAACATGCATTTGCTCTCCCCTCCTTCATTTCTTCCATGGCCTATTTTTTCTCCGCTCATTGCATGGTGCTCTTCTACCATTGCAGTTTAATGCTGTAAGCTCTTTGCAGATGGGATCCAGGTCTTAATTATTAAATGCCATTAAAAGCATCATGTATGCTGCTGCTGCTGCAGTAGCCTGCAGCCAGCCACATGCCTCATTTTACACGGAATCCAACTCATCTGGCTGGATCCACATCATGTCAGCATGAACAGGACACTTCAGTGAGGTCTCTGAAGAGAAACGGCAAGAGGCTTGTCAGAGCTATATACTGAGAACAGGGATCAAGCATTAGCTGGTATCCAATGAGATCAAGCCATGCCAAGGGCTGGAAGCCACATTGAAGTCAGAACCTAGGACAAGTATTGTCTATACCAAGAAACAATGGCATTGTGTTAGCAGGGGTAGGGGAGGGAAATCTCAGATCCGGGGGCAAAATGTGGCCCTCCAAGCCTCTCTATTTGGCCCTCAGAACCTTCCCAGGCCACCCTCCCCCTAAGCAGATATAATGCCATTAAACAAATCTATTGCTGAAGTCACATTTGGAATACTATATACAATTCTGGTTTCCACCCCTCTAAAAGGATATTGTAGAGTTGGAAAAGGTTCAGGAAAAGGGCAACCAAATTACTATGCAGATGGAGCAGCACCCTATAAGGAAAGGTTGCAGCTCCTGGGACTTTCTAGTTTAGGGAAAGGTTGAATAAGGGGCAACATGATAGAAATTTTTAAAATTATGTGTGGCAGGGGAAAAGCGGATAGAGAAAAGTCTTTCTTCCTCTCATGTAACATTGGAACTTGGGTGGTGTTCGAAGAGGATTAGACCTCTTGCTTGTCTGGATGGGTAACAGAAAAGGGTGGGCAAGTTTGTCTAGAATCTAGTGCACTGTGCAAAGATAAAATTCACATTTGTTGCTCAGTTCACTCTGGCTCTGGCCCTACCCACAGCAGACATGTGGCCCCTAAAAGGTTGCCCAGAAAGGAATGTGGCCCTCTGGATGAAAAAGGTTTCCTATCTCTGTTGCCCTGCCCTACTGAATTCAATGGGACTTACTTCCAGGAAAGCATGGTTAGGATTTCAGCCTAAACTGCTATATAGGAAGGTTACCATTGCCAAGTTTAACCTTCATTACGTTGGCTACAATGAACTGCGATAGCTCCATGTATGCTTCCCCGAGTTTGTTAGACAGAGGTTGGGTTACAAATCTGAGGTGGCATCACTTGTGCTTCTGAATGTCTGTTAGCTACACAAGAACTGGAAACAACAGACTTGCCTCTAAGTTAGTCCCAATATTGCTTCTGAAAGATGTTCAGGGTCCAGAACTCTTCTGCTGCAGTCTATACACCAGAAAATGTCACACTGCACAGCTTAGAAGTGCTTCCAGACACAGGGTTCCAATTCTGCCTGTTCCCTGAAGTGAGAGACTGTTCACTGTCCCAACTTCAGAAGGTATGGCCTTTTTGGTGCATAAGCATCTTCCTGGAATGGAAAGGACATAGCCCAGTGGACAGAGCTGTCTTCTCCCTTTCCCCAGTCCCTCATAGTCACCACACATCCCTTCTCTCAATTCTCCTATTCCCTTTTTTCTCCTTCTGTAGAAAGCAAAAGATGAGCAGCTTTTCCACAGGAGGAAGCATACTATGGCTCCTTTTAGAGACTTGGCATTCTGTACCACAATAAATTGTTCATGGACAATAGATACTACAGCACAGCGTGTAATAGGATGCTGACTTACAAATAAAAATGATGTGTTCATTGATTCATTTACATACCACCCATCATCCTCCAGTTAGGATTTCAGGGTGGGTACAATGACTTGTTGGGACGCGGGTGGCGCTGTGGGTTAAACCACAGAGCCTAGAACTTGCCGATCAGAAGGTCGGCGGTTCGAATCCCCGCGACGGGGTGAGCTCCCGTTGCTCGGATCCCTGCTCCTGCCAACCTAGCAGTTCGAAAGCACGTCACAGTGCAAGTAGATAAATAGGTACCGCTCCGGAGGGAAGGTAAACGGCGTTTCCGTGCGCTGCTCTGGTTCGCCAGAAGCGGCTTAGTCATGCTGGTCACATGACCCGGAAGCTGTACACCAGCTCCCTCGGCCAGTAAAGCGAGATAAGCACCGCAACCCCAGAGTCATCCGCAACTGGACCTAATGGTCAGGGGTCCCTTTACCTTATAATGACTTGTACAAGTTACAATAACAGACAAAGCTGCTTAAAACTTTCAAGTTCATGTGTATGTGTGCGCAGATGATTTTTTTGGCCAAGGCCAAAAGGTCTGCAACGCAACCGCCAGGGAAGCCTATTTAGGGAGGGTATAAATAGCAAACATAATAATAATATTCCAAAACCAGGGCCAACAATGCTGACAAAGCCCTTTCCACTTGTTAAGTTACAAACTTCTACAGGTACCCACCTTACTTCTGTGATTTCAAGCTGCTTTGGAGTTTAATATTGTATTTCAATTGTTGTAATCCACCCTGGGACCTTAAAGTAAAGGATGGGCAATTAATAATGAAATAAAGAATAAAGAGGTATCTGTAGGAAGCAGTGGCGTAGCGTGGGGGGTGCAGGGGGGGCCGGCCGCACCGGGCGCAACATCTGGGGGTTAGGGTTAGGGGGCGCAAATCCACTGGTTAGGGGGCGCAAATTACTTGCCTTGCCCCGGGTGCTGACAACCCACGCTACGCCACTGGTAGGAAGCACTAAAGTACACTCCATCAGATACTCTGGTCTACAAAAGCCATAATTGTGAACCACCCCGTGATCTATGGGTATAAGGCTATAAACAAAGTTAATAATGAATACATAATTAATACACCACAGTATTTCCATACATATAAAGCACATCCAATACACACTTAAAGCACATGATTCCCCCCCCCACACAAACACGGAATCCTGCAAACTTTAGTTTAAAGGTACTGGGAATTGCAACTCTAGGAGGTGGTGGGAACTATGGTTCCAGGATTGTTGCGGAGGGAGTCAGTGCTTTAAATGTACGGTGTGGATCCTACCCAAAGTCCTGCAGGTTCCCCGAGAACCGTTGTATAGCAAGAACAACCAACCTAGGTACCGCCACCCCAGAGTTCTTTCCATGGAAGGAGTTTTTCTACAGGCAAAAGATTTAACTCCCTCTCCAACTGTTTCACTTGTTGTTTCCTGGGAGAATGGGAAAATGTATATTTACCTGGCCACGGCCCTTTAAAAGCTACAAATACAGCAAATGGTAAGTATAGGGCACTTAAGAATGTATTATTTGGACAATCAGAACAACATTTGGTATTACTGTTTATTATATATCTTTTTCTGGGGGGAGGAGCTCCACCAAACCAGATTATGGGCCTCAAATTGGTATCACTAGGAGTTGCATTATAGCAGATAACCTCAGGAATGAAGAAGACAGTGTGCCTACTTGGCTCTGCAGGGTGTAAAAAAAGTCTAGTGCAACAGGGTCGTTTCCACTATAAGGTGGAAGAAAACCACCCTTATGAGCTGTGCACCCCTGCCCCAAATACCATCCTATTCTGTAGAAAACTCAGTGTTCCCACTACAGCAGGAGATGCCAACTATTTGGGGCCAGTGGGAACACCTGGAAACTTGAGAAATGGCAGTGAGCAGTAGACCCCAAAATGGCTGCAGTGGGGGAAAGGTGTGGCATAATATAAAATGGCTGCCAAAACACAAAATTGTGCCCCTGTGCACATACACACAATCAGCCATTCCTTGAACGGGCAAAAGGCACTTACAGAGAGAGCAAGAGAGAGGGCCTCTGTTCAGGACAGATGGATTGATGGCTTCCACTTCAGACATCAAGATAAATGTTGGTGTGCTTAAAGAGACATTTGGTGTAAGAGGCTGAGCCAGTCCCAGCAAGAAGAAAAAGCAACAATCTCTTGAGCATTGGGAATTTTTGAAGGGGTATTTACAAAGACCTTCTGTGGGCATCATGGGTGTGTGTGTGTGGGGGGTAATGGCACGCACCCTGCTGCCCGCTGGAGACCCTTGCCCTACAGGGAAGGGTCTCAACTTTATAACAGCTTAGGGCACAATCCTAAACACATCAGTCCTGCTGAATTCAATGGTGCTTACTCCCAGGTATGTGGGGTTTGTATTGCAGCCTTATCTGAAACATATTGAGCATTGTGGTTCATTCCACCCTTCCTGGAATTATCCATGCAATTCCATCTAAGTTGACCACGTTATCTGAAGCCTGAACTAGTCCTTCCCTATTCACGAAGGTTTCTTGGAGTTCCAGGCTTCCACCCATCACATTAAAACAACAACAACAACAACAACATCATCATATCCTTCCTTTGTACTCTAGGGGTGAGGGACTGTAGCACTCCCAATCCTACTGGACCATACAACTCCCCTCACCTTTGACCACTAGCCATACTGGTTGAGAGGAATTGAGTCCAACAACATCTGGGGGGCACCAGGTTCCCACCTGCATCCAGAGAACATGAGTATTGCTGCATCAGACCAGAGGCCGGTCCTGTCTAGCACCCTGCCTCCCACAGCAGCCAACCAGAAGGGCAGGGCGACGGCACAGCCAATCTTCCCATATTTCATCATGTAGTTAAGAGTCAGACCAGCACCATTTGGGGAATTTAACTGCATAGCCAGGGAGGGGCAGTTGCATGCCTTCAATGACAGATGCAGAATCTCCGCAGCAAGGTGGGGGGGGAGAAGGATTTAAAGATGCAGTACAACAGGCAGGGAGGGTCCCTCCACAACATTCGCAACCAGCAATGAGACCCACATATTTGTAAATACACTTGTAGTGCACTTCAGAAAACGAGCACACAAAGATGATCTTTGGTGAGCATGTCCACAAAATTCCTCTTCTTCATGAGTAACTGCAGAGAACTCCTTTAGCTAATCCGTTTTTCCTCTGCTTACAGATACAAACCCCCAGCAGTTACACACCACATCACTTGTCCACAATTTGCACTATTAGAGGACCAGAAAAGCTACTACCGATATACTTGACAGCATTTGGAACCCCCTGTGAAATAAAAATAAATAAAACGTGGTGGACACACAGCATGTCATATTGAAATAGCACTGATCTCAATCATAGCATCAGTCATAAATTCATACTACTTTTCCTTCCAGATAAATCAAGTTAAACCCCAATAGTGATAGTTTACTTGGCGCAACATACAAAGTGCTCTCCCATACATACCACTTTGTACTTAAATGCAGAAAAACATCCTCAAATATATAAATGTTGACCTCTGCATTTCCACACCTTTAGGAACAGCTCAGTCAGAACTACTGAATTTCTTAGCAATAGGAATGGGGGTTACAGAGCACATAAGAGTAAGCCATATTCTGAACTGTTAATGTGCCTGAGAATGCTCAATTACCTTCTCTCCCCCAAAATTAACTTTATGTAAGAAACAAAGCAATCTGCCATCAAGCTCAATATTGTCTGCAGCAACTGGAAGTGCCTCTCCAGGATTCCAGAAGGGGTCTCTTCCCAGGCCAACCTAGAGATACTGGGGACTGAACCAGGCATCTTTGGCAAGCAATGCAGATGCACCAACACCTTCCCTTAGAGAATCACACATGCTAAGTTTATTGCAGGGATGGGTCAAGTATTTGGTCCACTTAAGTTTTATTACAACGCCTGTGCCCTCTAATGTGTTAAAAGCAGGACTGAATGCTCATGGCAATCTAGATTAAGTTAAATTTGAATGCATAGTCACGGCAATACACAAATGCCTTCCTGAATGAGATTAAAGCCCACTTAATACTGTATACTGGAGACGGGAGGCAAAAGCCACTTCAGATTTACGGAGAACTTTCCAAAGTCTCACTTGAATGACTAGACAAGACCACAATGACATAATATAACCAAACATTTTATTCATCACTTCATTTAACCTATTTCACGCAAGAAAAACAAATTATCTAAATTTGTATTTAAAACCTTTGCTACTCCTTTAAGTTTGTACAGTTCATGTATTTCATAGTTGTCATCTTTTATATATTGAAGGCAAAATAAAATGACATCAAAATCCACCTACTATGCATTTTTTGCTTGAATCCCAGTATACCAGCAGACACTAAGCAATATGCTAGAAATTGGCCAGTTGCCCACTTTGGCCAGGGGGCTACTATTCCATCCAGCCCATTCCCTGCTTTAAAGTACCTAAGACTACAGAACTAGAAACGGTGTTAATGCAAAATGCCTACAATCAGAATTGTGCCTCCTACATGGTTGGCCTAGCAAAAAACCTCTGAACTGCCAGGCGTTTATTTGGCGATTTGCAAGTTCTAATCTAGGACCTGCCACCAAGTTCATTTACAGTGGAAACTGAAGGCTTGAGCGTATCCTCCAATCCCAGATGCAATGGACTATTTTGGCTGCTGTTGTTTTTAACACGCTTCAACCCAATCCATCATATTACTGTTCTGTGGCCCTACATAAACACCTTGCAGAAAGACGGCTTAGCAATGACCTGCTGCCCTGCGGACAAAGGGGGGGCATTTCTGCCTCTAGTACACACAAGTAAGGCAGCTAAGATACAGAAAGTGTTAGAAGCAGCCTACCATGAACCTTTGAGGCTTTGCCAGCAAATTGGTCCCAGAGCCCTCCAAACCATATATAAGCATGCAGCTATTTCAATAGAATTAAGACACTGTACAGTACTGTTTTAACAGAGTTACCTAGTATATAAGAGAACATCAAAGGAGGACAGCCAACCCAATTGAAGCATATCACATAACGGGTTCAATAAGGATTTTTTTTTGGGGGGGGAGAGCCACCAACCTTCTTAGACTGCAGGCACAAGCAAAGTATTAGCAATAGGTTATTCCCATTTCTTCTGTATGCATATTAAGAATGTACTGTAGAGTTTTTACAATGTTTAGAAGGGTTTAGGACCAGAATGGCCGCCATTCTGCGCCAAGAAACCTACACGGCTATTTTTCAGAGGGATGGGGGTGGGGAGGAAGACAAGTAATCGACTGCAGCAGCCCAAGGGGAATTGAGGTTTCTTGGCATTTCAAGCGCCACGCACACAAAATGGAGGCAACTGGGTCCTAATATATATATGTATATATATAATCAGCTTGATATGGCTTATACTACAGCTACTTACTTTGCACAAACAGGTATAGAAAACCACAAAAGCTTGAGTGTGCCATAAAGAGGAATTTTCACAGAGAACCTGCACTACCTAATGAGGTGTCTGTGCGACTTGCTCATTTCTATGATGGCCAGTCAAGGACATACAGTCGTCTTCACAAGGCAGTGGTGATGCAGACAAGAAATGCAGAAGACTGGATGGAAGATGGGAGCAAGCAGAAGGGAAGCCAATGACAGGTTCTCCATTGCAAGCCAAGTCCAGAAGCCGCAAGGTACCAGACAGCCTTGGCCCTTTTGCATGGAATTAAACTGCGTTAGGACGGTTGTTTCCAAAGCTTTCTCTAGTTCCAAACTAAAAACTTAAGACTTGGATATAGGCGTGACTTGAATTTCTAAACTTCGCAGAAGTGACCTGCTTTGTTAGTTTGGGATATTCTTTTTAATTTTTGTTATGATATGTTGATAAAAATTTTAAAATATACACTACTGCATCTGGATTCTGACTACACAAGAGGAAACAAGGAACACCTAGATGTGGAGGAGGAGGAGGAAGAGGAAAGCCAAGCATCCGTCTGCTTCTTCCAAGCTACGCCAAGGTCCAAAGCCAAGCTCTAAATCAGCCGAGACGCCCATGCAGCGTCTAGTCTTAACAGGCACTGCAGGGTTTTATGAGTAGGAAGTGCAGGTTCGGTGCTCCAAAGGCTGTTTGCTCAGTAGGTCTGGGCTTCCTGCTACTAGTTAAAGAGAAGCACCACAGGTTAAGTAAGGAGGCCACAGGTTAAGTAAGGAGGTGGCGGACAGGCTTTCGGAAACCCTCCATTTTTTTACAGTAAAGCCACCCTTGGGCAGCAATCACCGCCACCAGCTGCGTGCACAAAGGAGAGACTTCAAGAACCAACAGCACTCCTCCTCCCTAGGAAGACCAGGAGAAAAGGGATGCATTCCTCTTTCACCACTCCCATAGCGGATGCATTTTAAAACAAACTTTCACCCAGCCCAGAAAACGGCCATAGGCCTTTTGCTCGCCAAGTCAAGAAGCCGCAAAAAAAAAGGAGCAAGAGGCATTTTCGTTGGCCCAGGGAAAGAGCGCGCACGCAAGAGGAAAACTTCAGGACGAACCGGCCGCCCTTCTCACCACGCAGCAGCCCAGCCTTTCCCCCCTCCGAGCCCGCAGACCTTGGCCAACCCAAGGGAAGGCTCATCCCCGACGGGGCTTCCCCCCCCCCAAAAAAAACCACCCCTACCTCTTCCTCGAGGCTGTTGCTGCTGTGCTCATTCTCCTTGGGCAGGTTGCTCATGGTGGGTGCAGGGCAAGTCCGAGGAAAGCAAGGCGGGGGGGCTCGCGTGCTGGTCCTGGGCGGCTGCCTCGCCTTCTTCCTTTCCTTTGCGCCTCCTCCTCCTTCTCCCCCCTTCTTTTATCCTCCCCTCAGAGGGGAGCGGAGAGGGCGAGGGTCTGCCTTAAGCGGGGATAAGGTGGGGCAGGTGCCTGGTGCGAGCCGGGGACGCGGGGGGACGCAGGTAGGTAGGTAGGTAGGTGCCCGAGGGGTGTCTGAGGGCAAGGAAGGGGTCCCGACGTGCGCTGGTGCTGTGCAGGTGGGCGCGGGGGGAAGTGCGGCTTATTTGACGCGCCCCAGGCTCACATCCAGCTGGCTCGCGCCGCCGGCCAATGAGCGGCGAAGGGGGCCAACGAGCTGCAGCTGCTGCCGGGCCCCGCGCAGCCCGCGCTCCTCGCCTCAGCTCTTCGATTGCGCGCACCCACAGGGAGCGCCCGGCCCGGCCGGGGCGGGGCGGGGCCGCCAGCCCAGCCCCTCGCCCTGCATCACCGTCGCCAGGGGAACTCGCCAGCCAATCCCCGCCGCCGCCGCCGGCTGCAAACTTTCTTCGGCCCTCGACGGGTGTCCATTTTTCCCTCTCCCCCCCCTCTCTTTGCTCCTTCCTCCGCGAAACTTTTTAAACTTTGATGAACTCGCCCGATTGAACTTTCTTAAAGGGCTCGCGCGCGCGCTTCTTTCTTCCTCCCCCTCCCGTCTCCTCAGAGGGGTTTCCTTTCCCCGTGGGGGCGAGCCAAATGCCCCCTCCCCGCGTTGGGGACCCCCTCAGGTGGGCAGGTAGCCTGGGTGCCAACTTGAATACAATATGCGGGGGCCGGTGTGCAGGGAAGCCCCGCCCCGCATAATCGATCACAAGACGCGGCACAGGCACACCGTTTGATTGGCACATCAACTTTGGGAGGGCAGCCCCGTCAAATATTTTATTGGGGGGGTGGGAGCGAGGCCCCTAGGACTTGGCGCCCAGGGCAGACAGGCAGGCAGGCAGTTCTCCTGTGCAAAGCGCTTTGCAGACGGCCAGTCCGTACCAAGTGAGGGGCCGTCCGGGCTTTGGGGCAGACCGTCTAAGACCAACACCCACACCCATCAGTCGAACAAACAGAAGAAAGACACACGCGCCCCCTCCCCAAAAGGCGACAGCGGTCAAACGCGTTTTAAAGTAACGCAAAGCAAGTGCCGTCTAAAGAGCAGCCCACTCCCCCGCTCTAAGAGTATTTAAATATCTAAATTAAAATCACTTGGCTACTGATAGACGGAGCAGGACGGGACAAGGGACTCTTCTGTTTTTTTTCCGGCGTGGAGGCAGAGAACCGTCCTTTCCCAGGGTTCCGGCGGGCATTTTTAGCCAGCCGCTCCCCAACCCTATTTGAGAGAGCGGATTTACAGGCGCCCCGAGAACTCCCCCTGGAAGGAAGTTGGAGGGCGCCCTTCTCCCCCGCATCCCGTCGAACTTTTTAATGTACATGTTAGAATTCGAACTTTTAAATTTACATATTAGAATTGAACCATACGCTGAGAATTTAAACTACGCAGAGAATTAAATGTAAGGCAATAAGGCTGCGTAAAATCAATAATAATAATAATAATACGTGTGTACATGGGCGTAGCAGGGGGGGCACACCGTCTTTCTCCAATGTTTTGTTCGAGGGCCGCCCGAGGACGAGGGACCCAAATGCTGCAGCGAAATGAGGGGCGAGGTGGGAGGCGCAGAGACGACATGGACCAAACTTGTGTTTCGGGACCTTGTAGAATCATAGAATCGAAGGGACCCCGAGAGTCATCTAGTCCCTGCAACTCAGAAATCTCAACTAAATCATCCACGACAGGCGGCCATCCAACCTGGGGGAATCTAGGGTTTAAATCACCACTCAGCCACGAAGCGCACTGTGTGTGTGTGTGTGACCTTGTTGTCACTCCCTCCCTTTCAGCCTAACCCTAACCTATTTCGTAGGGGGGATAACCATGTACTACGCCGCCTCCAGCTCCTTGGAGAAAAAGGAAGGCTATAAATGCAACAGAAGTATAAAACCATTAAAAGGCAACTTTTGCAATTGTATTAAATTTGAATTAATTATATGTTTTTGAAAAGCACTAAAATATATTGGAATAATAATAATAATGCCAAAACGTCGGAAGTGTATAGCGGGCGCCGAAGGCCAACCAGTCCACGCCCCCCGAGCGCCACCCAAATCGAGATCTCCGGCGGGGCTCATCCTTCCGCCCTTCGCGTCGTTTGACCTGTTCCGTTTACTTAGATGCGTCCGCTCAGGACCCTGCGAAGCATCAAGCCTCATCCGCCCCCCCGCTGCCTCGACGACGTGTGATGAAGCCCAGCCACTACAGGAGCCCGGGGTGGTGCGTTGGGGTCCTGGGAGGGAGTTAGGGGTGGGAGGCTCGGGCTTTTCTGAAAGTGCAGTAAACGAGGCGTTGCGTGGAATAGGAGTGGGGGTGGGAAAGGGAGGGGGCTTTCGTACGCCGCCGAATCCGATTCCTCCGTGGGCCGAGGAAGGCGCACGGCGACCCGCTTCCCCAACTTAGGGATGTGTTTTTTTCGGACCCCTTCATGCAATCAGCAGAATCAAGCAGCACAGCTATTCCTGGATCGCAACTTTTTAGGCTCCGGGGAAAAGGGCCGCGGGAGGGGGGGGATCGCAGACGTTTGCATGTTCCTCCACGAAAAGAAAGCCAACGAATAACTTTATATAGAAAACATGGCAACAACCAGCTTTTCCCATGAAGTGCTATTTTAAAGCGAGGGACTTTCTTCGTGGGAAAAGCTTTCAGACGTACACATACACACGTATATAATAAATACGTACACGTGGGCTGACATGCTTCAGGCCTGGAGAAACTTTACGCAAACTGCTTATTGAAAACCAGGGCTGGGGAACCAGCGATGGCCCTGCAGATGCTCCCACCAGCCCCACAGCCAGCATGACCAGTGGTTAAAGGGGAGAAACCATCCGAGTGGCTGAACTATTTATTTCCTGAAGCAGATGCTCTGCTTTGTCATCGGCGCTTCGTTGTTGTCAGTGGCTGCCTGCAGCGGTTCCTTGGGAGGAAAGGGAAAGGCGCTCTGTACATGCTCAGAAGCACTGCCGTAGTCGCACATGCAGCACCACTCCGTGGATAGGAGGATTGTGACTCGCTGTGTCCGCTGCATGTCGGAAAATACTTACTGCGGCAGCCCCACTGACACTGGTAGGATCGCGAGATATAATTTATCTCCCTTGATACAACTTTATTTCTCCATCCCACCCTGCGCCCGCTTAAAGGGATGCATTAGTATTTTCAAAGTTTCCCTCCCCGTTCTTTCGTCTACTTTTTGTGGAATGTGGGTGCCCCCCCTCGACTTTTGCTTGACGGGGGGCGGGTAAACAGGCGAGAAGGTCGCTGCCATGGTATGCAAAACTTACCGCAGCTTAACCCACGATGCACACAGTGGAGCTTACTTCTGAGTAAATCTGTGGAGGATTGAGTTGTAAATGCTCAACCCAGGTTTTCCCCCCTTCCCAAGATTTGTGTGCAGTGCCAGATTTAGGTATAAACTAAACAAGCTATAGCTTAGGGCCCCACTCTCTTGTCGTCCCCCCCCAAAAAAAAAAAGTTAAAGGAAAAAAACCTGGATGTACATTTCCAAAATATAAGATAAAAAACAAATAAAATAAAACCTATATACAGCAACAGTGTTTTGTGTTGTGTAGGCCCCTGTGATGTAAGTAATGGGCCCCGCCTGCTCCCTAAAATATCACTGGTTTGCTCATTTCTGCATACAGTGGTACCTCAGGTTAAGTACTTAATTCGTTCTGGAGGTCCGTACTTAAACTGAAACTGTTCTTAACCTGAAGCACCACTTTAGCTAATGGGCCTCCCACTGCTGCCGTTTCTGTTCTCATCCTGAAGCAAAGTTCTTAACCCGAGGTACTATTTCTGGGTTAGCAAAGTCTGTAACCTGAAGCATATGTAACCTGAAGCGTGTGTAACCTGAGGTACCATTGTATAGGGTGCCTACATTCTGCATGGACTGGTTGCATGTGTTTGCATTATTAAGTTTGTTATGAATAAAAAATCATTTTAAGTATGAGCTTAATAATTATTTCACTATTAATATACTACTTCTTAATTTTATTTCACTATTAATACACTTCTTCTTACCGGTAATTGTATTTCAGTTCAACAATTACTTTGATAAAATACGTATTTTGTTATGTGCAAATGGCTTTAGATACCTATTAGGTCCATAAATTACCATATAGCATACAGTGGTACCTCAGGTTAAGAACTTAAATTGTTCCAGAGGTCCGTACTTAACCTGAAACTGTTCTTAACCTGAGGCACCACTTTAGCTAATGGGGCCTCCTGCTGCTGCTGCTGCGCCGCCGCTACATGATTTCTGTTCTCATCCTGAAGCAAAGTTCTTAACCCGAAGTAATATTTATGGATTAGCGAAGTCTGTAACCTGAAGCGTATGTAACCCGAGGTACCATTGTATATTCAACACAAAAAACAGCAACAATTTGTTGTCGACAAAGGACAGCTGGACATATAAAGGGCCCCATTACCTTCAGTAACTTAGGGCCTCATCAAACCTAAATCCAGCCCTGTTTGTGTGTGTTGGCAGGAGGGAAATTTGACTACCTGTAGATACAACCTTAATACCTACCGTAATTTCCTGCTGCTGTCAGTGGCAGGATCAGGAAACATATTACCTGGGGGGGGGGGCTGTAGGGACTAAGTCCTACTCAGACCAGACCCTTTGGAACCAATGAACCTAAGTTAGTTAGAACCTAACTTCAGCAGTTCTACTCTGAGTAGGACTAGCACTGAATAGCATCCACAGAGGGCTGCCCCCCCCCATTGAGGCAAGGTGAGGCGATGGCCTTGGGTGGCAGGATCCACAAGGGAGGTCGATCTGGCCTCTTGCCCACTCTCTTTGGAAGCCCCCCTTGCTGCCTTCACAGTTGCCTCTTGGTGAATAGGAGGCACTGCTGGTCTCCCCACCCCACACCTGGAGAGGAAATAGGGGGCCTGCTGCGCTCTGGCACCCACCCGGTGTGATTCTTCTGAGTGGGCCCCTTTTCCCCTGTGACAGCCTTTGATTCCCAGTTCAGTTGCTGGGTAAAGTTGATTTGATCCCCGCTTGTTCCTTCACTCCCCGCTTCTTCCCTGGCAGGGTGTGTGTGTGCCGTTTTGTGATTTGCCTCAGGTGGCAAAATGTCTTGGTCTGGCCCTGCATCCACAGATCCACATTTCTGCAGTGCTGGCGAGAGCTTTTCCCCATGCATTAGATTTCAGGACAAAAGGACAAATATTGGGGGAGCGGGACATGACTACTTGTGTGGAGGTGCTTGTCTGCTCAGCATCCCTCTGGTCCACATCTCTCACTGATATAAATAAATTTGTGCGGAGTCCATAGAAGAGGTACTACATTCCTCTTCTTGCTTGTTTGAGGAGGAGGGTTTTTTTTGGGGGGGGGTGCTCTTTGCTGCCACAAATAACAGGATACAAATTTCTTTCCTATTACTCCCTTCCCAGAAAGCAAACAGCATACAGGTAGCTTCTCAGGGAATCCAGACCCGAATGAACCCACCATTAATTTTCCTCCCCACCCTGGTCTTGCCTTTCACCCCCCCAGCACAAAACCTAAATGAGAGCAGAGAGATGTTTGATTGTGCGGATTAAGATTTCTTGTGTAGCTATGTGCTGTCATTACTGGATGTCCCTGTTAAGTCTACATGGATTCTGGCACAAATCTGGGCTTGTTACCCCCTTATACCAGGGGTCAGCAAACTGTTTCAGCAGGGGGCCGGTCCACTGTCCCTCAGACCTTGTGGGGGGGCGGACTATATTTTTTATTTTGGGGGGGGAATGAATGAATTCCTATGCCCCACAAATAACCCAGAGATGCATTTTAAATAAAAGCACACATTCTACTCATGTAAAAACACCAGGCAGGCCCCACAAATAACCCAGAGATGCATTTTAAATAAAAGCACACATTCTACTCATGTAAAAACACCAGGCAGGCCCCACAAATAACCCAGAGATGCATTTTAAATAAAAGGACACATTCTTCTCATGTAAAAACACGCTTGATTCCCGGACCGTCTGCAGGCTGGATTTAGAAGGTGATTGGGCCGGATCCGGCCCCCGGGCCTTAGTTTGCCTACCCATGCCTTACACTATGTGGGAAAGCAGAGAGCCAGTCCATCTTGCCTTGTGTCTCAGGGCACAGGAATGTATAATTTATATTTATGCTTCTATTCCTTGCTGTTTCAAGGCTCAAACAGGCAGGTGTGGCAAATGTCTGATGCTAAAGGCTACATTCTCTTAAAATGTTACACTGAACCAATGAACATTTATCCACACGAGAATTCATTGCAGTGGTGTGGGACCTCTGACCTCTGGATGACGTCAGCATCTCCCATTAGATGTTGGTGTCCAGAAACATCTGGTGAGGAAATAGGTTCCCTACCTCAGACTACTGGAACCAGTGAATGTGGACCTTAATTAATAGTCTTTGTTGGTAGCTATAGAACTGATAACTTTACTTCTCTTTTTAAATTTTAATTTGGTTTTCTGTATAACATTTTTTCACCTTTCAGTCCTGTTCCCCCCCCCCTTTTTTCTATTTTAATTGAAAATGCAGTAAAATAGCTACAGTGGTACCTCAGGTTACATACGCTTCAGGTTACAGACTCCGCTAACCCAGAAATATTACCTCGGGTTGAGAACTTTGCTTCAGGATGAGAACAGAAATCATGCGCCGGCGGCGCGGCAGCAGCGGGAGGGCCCATTAGCTAAAGTGGTGCTTCAGGTTAAGAACAGTTTCAGGTTAAGTACGGACCTCCGGAACGAATTAAGTACTTAACCCGAGGTACCACTGTACATACAAATTCAATAAAACAGAGAATACAGCTATTGTTACACTATGTATTGCTTTGTGCTGTGTGTACTTCTCTCTTTAAAACAAACAAACCACCACTTATAATCATGGCAATCAGTCACTGCATCCTGTAACAGGGAGTTCCGCAGATCGTATATGTATGTGAGGACTTCTTGCTTGTTTTGAATCTCTTAACATTGAGTCCAACAGGTTTCCTAAAATTTTAACATAAGTACAAGAAACTGCTTAGTGCTTTTATTTACAGTTATAAGTGGCATGCACATTTTGTTAAATAAAATAAAATGAATGATTATGCAGTAACAGTCAGCAACAGAAGGATTCCTGAGCCAAATTTAATGTACAATGCTCTGAAGAATGCTGCCTGGCCTACGCAGTGCCCAATCTAGCAGCGAAAGCTGGTAGGACGCTAAAGCTCAGGAAGATCACGTTTACTCAATGTCACTAACCACAGGCAGATAATACAGACACACTGACATTTGCACGTGATGGCTTAGAATTCCGGCATTACCACACCTTTTTACGTGGTTGTCGTCATGCACTGAAAATAATCCATCCAAGCCTTCACACGAAAGAACTCACAAGTGTGCACTCATACAAATTAACCACAAAAATGACAAAAGGTGCATTTATACACACACAATATCCATTTTTTTTGTTTTTTAAAAAATGCTACTTAATATTAATTCCTGGTTTCTCATTCATTTTCCTGTACTGCCTTTTTTCACACTGCCTTTTGTTTTCTGCCGTGTGCCAAATTGGCAGCTCCAGGGATTATTTTCTTTAGAGAGAAAAGAAATACTGGGGACTGAGCCACACTGTAAAACCACATCCTCTGACTGGAAAGCCTTTCCCCAAAGTGTGTGCCAAAGATGAGCATTGGTGCTGGAAGTTGATTAAGCTGCTGAGGCTTGGCTTGAATTAAGTGTTAGGGCATAATAATCGAGCAGAAAATTCTCCAGCATGCAAGTCTTCGAAATGAAGAGGAGCTGTGCAAGAACACAACTTGTCCTAAGAGCACAACTACACAAGAACACAACTCTTGTTGATTTCACAGGCGAGCGGGGAACATGCACAGAATAACTTCCCAGAAGATCAGGTGTGGAGAACCTTGGCCCTCCAGATGTTGCTGAACTACAAGTCCCATTAGCCCCAGCAAGCATATGATGGCAGCCAAGGATGATGGGAGTTGTGGTCCAGCAACATCTGGGGGGGCAGAGGTTCCCTGTACCTGCAAAATTTGATGACCCTCCTCCATCACCACTTTTCCAGGGGTAGTAGCTAGGGACAGCTGTCACGTTTCACTTGTTTATTTTGTGGAATGATTCAACTGCACATAACACACACACACACAACGAATAGTTACCTGAACTCTTGATTCCTGCCTTGGGAGATGCTGGCACATCCTAACAGGTTGTGTATATTGCACCTGCCAGATGGCTTCCGGTGACAGGAGCAGGATATCCTCCTTTGGGAAATACAGCACAGACTGGCCACAGCCCCCAAGCAGAATGTTGCATTCCAGACCAGCCTTTGCACAGCCTTAACACACCCCCACACCCCCAATTTCTTCTTGGGAAAATTGCACAGCACAGTGCTGTCACAGTCTTTCTCTGGGCATGACACACTTACGCAGAGTCCCTTAACTATGCATACGGAGGCTAGTGCAGTCTAGTCATTGGGGGGAATTCAAATGCATACTATCAATTTGTGCCCTTTAAATGAATTTTACCACCACAAATCCACTTTACAAAAATATCAGATGTTTGCAGTTTGGAAAGTGGCAGGGAAATGCACTAAAAAGTATGGGATGAATGAGTGAGCGTGAAGACGTATGAATATCCCACAAGCAAATCTGAACCAACACAGCAAACAAGTCAAAATGAACGCTCAATGAAGACTAATTTAATCTAACCTCCGCATAAGCTTTGTGCAAGCAAATCACAATGGAGGCTCAATAAATAGGTCGCCTGGACTCCTCTAATCAGGACCTCGGGTGAACTGAATACAGACAGAACCAGGAACTGGTGTTTGCTTCCAGAAGGAAGACAGCATTTGCAGTCTTGCACAGCAGATCCACGCAAGTCTAGTGCAGTACAGACAACTCACAGTGAGGGTCAGAGAGGAGGTCTTTGTATTCTGGGATGCAGGTGGAAGGGCAAGCGGGCAGGCAGGCAAACAGCTCAACAAACAAATTGCAGCAGGGAGAGGAAGGAGCAAGAGGCTAGCTGTTGCCCAGGCAAATAAAGGTCAGGCCAGAAGAGCTACTAGGGGCTGCCTGTGTGGGAGGGAAGCCGTGCTCAAATCTATTTAGCCAGAAAAATGTTGCCCTCTTACCCCGTTTTTTTGTTGTTTTGTTTTTTGTTTTTTGTGGAGCTACTCAGCACTAGAGGTGCCAGCATTCAGGCCTGATGTTTTGCAATACAAATCCGACCAAAGTTAACACACAGTTTGCAAACTTCTATTTTTTGCTGTCAACCCTTGGAAAATGCTGGTGATGATTTTGAGAGTTCAGGGTGAAAACAAGAGAAGGCTCTGAGTAATCAAAGTGAAACTCCCAGCTCTGAACCACTGCACAGCTGCTGCCAGTCAGAGCAAACAGCATTGAACTAGATGGCCCAATGGTCATCCTATGTCTGAGTTAACCCTTCGATGGCTATATGGTTACTGGTTCTTCCCATTCTTACTTGTCAACTACTGTCAGCCGCATTTCCCTCCCTCACAGAGCTACAATTTCCAGAGTTCCTTGGGGAGAGAGACTGATTGTTAGACAATTCAGGAAACTGTGGCTCTGTGAGGGGAATGGGGGTCTCTCTCTCAGCAGCCACAGCAAACACCAGTTCCCAGGATTCTCTGGGGGAAGCCATGACTGGTTAAAGCGGTATGATATCGCTTTAAATGAATAGGGCAGATGGGACTTAGGCTAATCTCCAAACTCATACATTTATGGCACTGTGTGTGTGTGTTTAAAATCACCTCTCCATTTTTGCTACAATATGACCTCAGAGATTTTATTTGTGTTTTCAGGTTAATTCTATAAAATGTGCTTTTCAAGTGTATGCATATTAAGCATAGCAGGTTGTGTTCAATAAGTGTTTACTCAGAGCAGACCTAAGTTAGGCGTGCTTGTTAATTTCAGTGATTCTACTCTGAGTTTGACTAATTTGGACATAACCCAGACATTCCAGTCACCTCCAGCATTTAAAACCACTGTATTCTCTCTAACGCAACTTACCTCATTAAGCAACCCCGCTAGTTTAATGAAACCTGACTTTTAAAAAAAATCAAATGCCTCAGCTGCAGTTCTGGTTCCAGCTGTCAGTCTAGTTAAATCAAACTGGATCAGCTCATGACCATTTGAGCCAAGAATATTCCCAATAATAACCATTTTCTCTTTCATAGTGGCTTGTTTTGCCTTTAGACCGGCAGTCTTACGGAGAAAAGTTTGTGGGGATGAAAAGTTAAATTATTCAGGGGAGCAAACCCTTATCTGACAGAATGCCTGGTCTTAATAATTATTTTAACTGTGTAATGTATTTTGTTTTGTTTTATGCAGTGCTTTTTTTGGGGGGGGTACACAGGGATACGCATACCCCTGAACATTTTGTGAATCTTTGTACTTTTGTCCATTTACTTTATTTATTTTTCCTGATTTTAACTATAAAATGGTGATTTTCTTGACTCAAAACGAGAGTACCCTTACAATTTTTTTAAGAAAAAAGCACTGGTTTTATGTATCTTGTTTTTTTGTAATGGCTTCAGCTACACAAATAAATAATATTCCTAATTTGAAACCAAACATAAAATCATGGGCAGTGCGGGGTGGGAGTGCTGGGGGCAAGTGTTATCTAGAGCTGACACTCTGTGTGGAGGGAAGCCAAGTGCAATGGCATGGTGAGGGGTGCACTCTGCACATGGTCAGGGAGTACTTTTCCTCCTTGCAAGCTCAGCAAAAAGCAGGGGGGAAGCCTAAATGCCCGTCTGAGTCCATGCTTCAGTTACATATTTCTATACCTCTGGGATTTTACTGACTGTTTTGCTAAAAATTCCAGCCCCCACAAACCCTTCCATTCACCTTCCTTGGAGGCCAATTTTAAGCCAGGAAGAAGGGGGTTATCTCAGATACTTTAAGGCATCGCACAAATCTGCTTTTATGGGTATTTCAAGCGCTTCCTGATAGCAGCATTTGTTTAGAATAGATATGCTGCTCTCATGGCTTATAGGAGCTTAAGAGGGAATTTCTGCACCCAGGGGCTCTCAGGTTGTGGCCAGTGTTGGGAATGGAGGTGAAATTTAAGTCCGGACCTGTCAAATTTGCACTTTTCAAAGCAATATGCCAAGTGAAACACAGCTGTCCCTGAAATTCACACTTGCCCCAATTTTGCAATGCAGCTCTCCAACCAAACAGTATTTACCAACATGCATTTATTTGGGGAATGTGCATAAAAATGAAGATATTAGTGAAAATAATATCCAGGGATGCAATATACTAGGGGGAACTGCTTGAAAAAAATGTGTACATTAGTCAAAACTACATATAAGAAGGTGTTTATTGGGGGGAAATCACACGGAAACGCTGAAGAATCTTTGTGAAGATGTTCTTTCTAAATTTAAAATGCTGCAGAATTTAAGGACTGGCAAATGAAGAGAACCAAAATGGACAGATCCGTTCATCCCTCCTCTGAAGCAAGTCCTACTGGTTTCAGTGGGACTTTCTTCCAAGTAGGCGATCTTTGGGTGAGAACCTTAAGCATTTCTCTCTCTTTAAAGCAGGGGGAAACAGCAAGAGCAGAACCAGCAACAGCTCCCTTTCACGCCAACTGCCCCTCTCCCCATACAGACACATCTCAGACATGTTTTGAGCCTTTGCAGATGCGGCTGTCTTCCCTCAGACCTCCTCCTGATTAGCAGTGACATTTTGCAGCTTGCTCACCTAGGGTAGAACCTCAAGAAGCTCCCTTAATCTCTCTCGAGCAGCACTTTGGCTGAGAAAGCAAGGAGGAGGAAAGGACAACATTGCTAACGCTGGTCTGGAGTGGGAGTGGGAAGACTCTTGTGACGGAAAGGTCGAAGAAAGGGGGAGTGGAATCCCCTTTAGATGTTTCCCATCATAAAATGCTTTTCTCACAGGAAACCTTGTAAAAGAAACCAGGGGATATTATTCCTTCTCCCTCCCCAGAGAGGGCAATAAGATGCGGGAAAAGAGCAATTAAGATGTGGGAAATCTGACTTCCATCTGATTTTTCCACTAGAAAATTCTCACTTCCGACTGCTATCCTCAAGATTCAGTAGAAAAAAAAGGCTAACAGTTTTGTTAAACCACAGAGCCTCGGACTTGCGGATCAGAAGGTCGGCAGTTCGAATCCCCACAACGGGGGGAAAGGAAAGGAAAGGAAACTAATGCAATAATCTGCACATCTGAATGCATCCTTGAGTCTTCTGGTAGATCAAGAACTGGCTAAAAAACAGTCTATCCAAAGAGAGTGGCCGGAAACTAGTATGTTGATATACAGAGGATATATATACTGGTTTAAAGAGGTGACCAAGTAACTGCGTGTGGCGCTGGGACATGGGTGGCGCTGTGGGTTAAACCACAGAGCCTAGAACTTGCCGATGAGAAAGTCAGCAGTTCGAATCCCTGCGACGGGGTGAGCTCCCGTTGCTTGGTCCCTGCTCCTGCCCACCTAGCAGTTCGAAAGCATGTCAAAGTGCAAGTAGATAAATAGGTACCACTCCGGCGGGAAGGTAAACGGTGTTTCCCTGTGCTGCTCTGATTCGCCAGAAGCGGCTTAGTCATGCTGGCCACATGACCCAGAAGCTGTATTGGCTTCCTCGGCCAATAAAGCGAGATGAGCGCCGCAACCCCAGAGTCAGCCACAACTGGACCTAATGGTTAGGGGTCCCCTTTACCTTTTGAGATGCTCTTGAGACCAGGACAGCAGTCAGCATCCCAGGTGCCTGCATTGGCTTGCAGGTTTCCCACAGCCGGCCAATGCAAGCGCTGCATTGGGAAATGAATTCATGTTAGTGATACTGATGGCTAAAAGGAGGTTTGGGATTTATTACGGGTGTTTCCAAACCACCACTGTTTTCAGGTGTTGGGGTTCAATCGCACACCAGAAATTCAGATTGCACAATTATTGTTTGTTGGGTGTTTTTGCACAACAAACCCGCTTTCTCAAAATACTGTACAGCACTGTACTGAGATAAGGAAAGTGGTGAGAAATGCAGTGGAAATGGTGGGATAACACTTGCTTTGGTGTGATATCATCTAACCTCCCTGCGAACAAATCACAAATAATTAAACAGCCAACGTCATTGAATCTCTCTGCAAACAAATGAAAGCTCAATAAGCAGGACTTCTGGAAGTGCCCTAGGCCATGTCTTAGGGTGTTTTCACAACTGTGATGCTTAAGATTCTTTCTTTCTTTCTTTCTTTCTTTCTTTCTTTCTTTCTTTCTTTCTTTCTTTCTTTCTTTCTTCTCAGATTTACTGCATCTGTTACATGAATGTAAGAGCAAGACTGGTAGCTGGAATGTGTGATCTAATGTAGGCATGGGAAGAATTGAGGTTTGCAGGATCTACTTTCCTTTTTATAAGAACTTCAAAATATCAGCTGGAGCCACGTGGAAAATGGTGGTTAATTCTTTAATGTTTAATGTACCTGCTGAGCCACATATACAGTCATGCCTCAGGTTACAGACTCTTCAGGTAGCGCATTTTTGGGTTACGGATGCGTCGAAACCCAGAAGTACCGGAATGGGTTACTTCCGGGTTTTGGCACTCACACACGCATAGAAGTGCCAAATTGCACTTTGCGCATGTGCGGAAGCGCCAAATCGCAACCCACGCATGCACAGACGCGGCGTTGTGGGTTGCAGACGCTGCAGGTTGCAAACGTGCCTCCTGCACAGATCACATTTGCAACCCTAGCGTCCACTGTACTGGGATGGGTTGCATAGACAAGCACAAGTTCCCTTATAATAAATACACATGGACACAAATATTTTAGGTTAATGGGCTAAAATAGGCCACAGCTTCATTGGTTACAGATGTGAGCGGTTTGGCTTAGGCATTGGGTGAAACTAGACTACATTGGTTTGGCTTAGGCATTGGGTGAAATCTCGACTCCTGCCCATCAGCAGGGAGTCACACTAAGGGTAAACCACCAGTAGTGGGAGCCCTATGACATACATCAAATTGGGGCACCCCAGGGTCCTCGATGGGTTGTGGCATGGCCCTACCACAAAACCAGGCTTCGGACAGGTTCCACACTCCTGAATCCCTTTTATAGTATACCCTTATTGAAATATACTCGGAGTCGAGAGTGGATTTCATGCTCTTTATTCAGCTCATAGTGGTGAGGAGGAATGAAAGTTCCCCCAGAATGTCTGCTTTATATACATTATTTACACAATGGGCCCCACGTGATTGGCTAATTCCGGGACTCTCCTGTAGGCCAATCAGGTTGTGGATTCACTTCCACCTGTAGCTGGATTGGGTGGCTCCTGCGGACCAATCATACTGCTGCATTGTTCTAGGACCAATCAGACTGCTGCATTTTGGATCCTATTGTTCTAGGACCAATCAGACTGCTGCATTTTGGATCCTATTGTTCTAGGACCAATCAAACTGCTGCATTTTGGATCCTATTGTTCTAGGACCAATCAGACTGCTGCATTTTGGATCCTATTGTTCTAGGACCAATCAGACTGCTGCATTTTGGATCCTATTGTTTTAGGACCAATCAAACTGCTGCATTTTGGATCCTATTGTTCTAGGACCAATCAGACTGCTGCATTTTGGATCCTATTTAACTCAGTACATAACACTTATCAAGGAGGGGCAGGTAGAGGCTACAATCTCCCCTCCCATAAACAAAGGCTTATCCAATGCCTAACCTTAAACAGCCTGTGGCCACACCCCCCAGCCGTGCCAATTGGACGGCCGGAGATGGCATCACTCCACCCTCCAGCCGGATCACTGGGGGGTCCTGCATGCCAGTCCACAACATCGCCCCCCAGGGAAGGGGAGCGGACTTGCCATCTAAGTTACTACACAGACCAGGGAATCAAAGTTAGAGGGAGCAGGGAATGCGGGGGTCCAAAAGACAGAACGCCGCTGTTCTGCATAGTCATATCTGCACCATACATATAAAGCACATTTTTGCTACTTTGACAGTCTTGGTTTCCCCCGGCCCAAGAATCTTGGGAACTGTAGTTTACCCCTTACTGCGCTACAGTTCCTAGCACCCTTAACAAATCGAGATAATATCACACAGGTGCCCAAAGCTCATTTCATAAGAGAGGGAGCCTTAGCTGAAAGGCTTCTATAGGAAACTGGTTGCCTCTATAAATGGCATGGGGAACTTCTTGGTACCACTTGGCGGCATTCCTTCCTGCCCTGACAGCCATGCTATTAGCGGTTACTCTCTGATAACATGAGCCTCCACTTCATCACATAGCACTTCTGTGGTGACAGTGTGGAGCTGATGATCTCCAGATCTGTCCTTCTCCGCCTCCGACAGACTCCGTTCTGGCTAGCGTTGTGGCATATTCATCAAGGCTGAGTCTCCACCTCCGTTCCCTCTGGGTTTTATGCCATGGAAAGATTGATGAATGCTGCTCTTTGGCACTCTCACACTTTGTGCCAGCTTCCTAGCCCAGAGGTGCTATCAGGTAGGGGTGGGGTGGGAAAGGAACCGGGTTAAGCTTTAAACCTAACTATCCTACCTAAATCACATTGACATTTTAACTTCTCCAGATTTTGCAATGCAGTTCTTTAGCTAAGTTGCAAGTACAGGAAAAAAATGCACACACCAAGTGTGCATAAAAATGCATATATTCGTGACAATAAGATACAAAATGCATTATAATAGGGAAAATGCTTTTAGAAATGTGTGCATTAGGCAAAAATGCATGCAAATATGTGTATGTTTGGAGAAATTTTCAGTAAAATGCTAGTAAAATTTCATGAGGACTTTAAAAATAAATACAGTGGTACCTCGGGATGTGAATAGGATCCGTTCCGGAGCCCTGTTTGCATCCTGAATAGAATGTAAGGCGCGACAACGCGTGCTGCCGCTTCCGCACATGTGCGTGACGTCATTTTGAGCATCTGCACATCCGCGAGCGGCGAAACCCGGAAGTAACGCGCTCCGTTACTTCTGGGTTGCCACAGAGCTATGTCTAAAATGACATAGCTGCAGTACTGCCAAAGACAACCAAAGAGTGGGGTCACAAACTCTGTCCGTGGTCACATTGACACATGGGTCTGTAGACACCCCTACTTCTCTTCATAGTTTGCTCCGGTGAATATCAGTAAACCATGAGACCCTAAGCAAAGAGGGAATTCCACTCAAACACTGAGAATACAGAGTACCATTACAAGGTACAGTGGTACCTCGGGTTACATACCCTTCAGGTTACATACGCTTCAGGTTACATACACTTCAGGTTACAGACTCCGCTAACCCAGAAATAGTGCTTCAGGTTAAGAACTTTGCTTCAGGATAAGAACAGAAATCGTGCTCCGGCGGCGTGGCAGCAGCAGGAGGCCCCATTAGCTAAAGTGGTGCTTCAGGTTAAGAACAGTTTCAGGTTAAGAACGGACCTCCGGAACAAATTAAGTACTTAACCCGAGGTACCACTGTACATTATATAAAGTTATCGCAAACTATTTCACTCACATTAATCAGAGTTACTGTCAGAGGCTTATGGAAGTTCTGGAAAAATGTAAATATAAGAACCTCACTTCCTGCATTTTCCAGAAACAACAGAAGACACAAGTTTTCCCAGGTCTCTGTCAAAGGGATATTGATTTTGTATTTTTCTTAAATGTATCTGCTGTTATTTTTTGTATGACATTTAACTGTTGTGAAAGCTATTTGTTTACTTATTTTGCATTTTGTACATCACCTTGAGATGTGTGTGAAAGATGATTAATAATAAAATTAGTGGCAAATAAACAACATAGGATGTCAGTAATAGGAAAATAGCAAGTTTAGGAAAGTTTTTAATGTTTGGTGTTTTACTGTGGCTTTGTAATTTGTCGGAAGCCTCCCAGAGTGGCTGGTGCAACCCGGTCAGATGGGCAGCATATAAATTATTATTAGCACAATAAGGATTCTTCACTGCAGACAAATTTCGGTTGAACCAAGCAAGCATATCAAACAGTGGAACGGAAGCCAAGCTGAGCTGAGTGTAAATTAGCATTGGTATTTGGTTGGCCATTCTGAGAACAGAATGAATGACTAGAAGGACCATTGACCATTGAATCCACCAGGACTCTCCTTAGATGTCCTTACATTGTTCTTACGAATTCTCAACCATGTCGGGCTTTCGTTGTCAGGATGTTGCATAGAGTTCCCTTTGCATGTCATGCAGGGCTCTGCAGAGCTTATAGCTCTCACACTCATGAGATACTTTGTTTATGCATGTGTGTCCACTATTGGTCCAGAGAGGTCCATAGCCATAAACAAAAAAAGGCAAGTTCTTTGGTAATATAATCATCTGATAGGAGAGGACACATCCATCATGGTCTAATCTTGTGCCATGAAAACCAATACTGTATATTTTTATTAATATTTATGAACATGAAGTCTTTAACATGACAAAATCTATATCAGTCAACAAATATTATGTCTGTGACTAAATCACATTTCTTATTTCCTTAAATTTGCAACTCTTAAGCTGACAGAGTGTGTTACACATTTTGGTCTTGTGAGCAAAAAAAAAAAGCAAGTTGGGAAACTTATCAAATGACAAAAAAAATTAACAAGTGTCGAAATTTGTGGTCCCCTTCCAGCCTCAGGCCAAACAGCTCCCCTACACCCTGAACCCCATGCAATGGGCCCCAACTCCATCCATCAGGCCCCTCTCTATGCGTCAGTCTAGAATAGGGGTGTCTGAAGTTGGTTGCTAGGCTCCCTCCTCCTGTGTTCGCCTTGGAGAAGTTCACGATTCTCTTGAAGAGATGCAATCCGATCCGTAATGGACACCGTACAGTATCCTTTTGAACTCTGAAGGCCTCACCTCAGTCATGTGGCTAACAAGGGGATTAACAAATTGGGGGAGATGAGAGCGAAACGAGGCATCGTTCTGGAAGAGGTTGTCCTAGAAATCCCACTAAGAGGAACCAGGGTGGGGATAAGCAGAGAGATTAAGCCAGGTGGGGAGGAGGAGATGGGGCTTGGATGAGAATATGCTGGACCCCAAAGGCTGCTGCAGAGGGCAGGGGCTCCCTTTGGACTAAGAGACAGCCACAGGGCAGTATCAGTTTAGACCAGCCTTTGCAAACTTGGCTCCCTCCAGATGTTTCGGACAGTTGTGCTGGCTGGAGCATCTGATAGGAGTTGTAGTCCAAACATCTGGAGGGCAGCAGTTTGACAAAGGCCGGCATAGACTATGGGATGGCTAGTGACTGGTGCCTGCTTTTCCCAGTGCTCGCAGGGTCCTGTCTACAATTCCCTCTGTGCTGAAGCTAGGCTTGAAATACAGGCTGTTCCCAAGCCTAATTATTGCGCTGTGTGTGTTTTTTTGTGTAATCATCCTGGAGATTGTAGCTGGGGAGCAACGGTTAACTCTTGCCTTCCCAGCTGCAGTCTCCAGGAAGATCAGCCCCACCATTAGGCTTGAAGGGAAGCTAAAATGCATTTTATCGACCCTAATTATTGGCACATGTATCTGCGTGTGATGTTCCCATCCCCAAACCCAATGACAGTGGATCACACTTGAAAGTAAGCCAGAGATCTTTACTCAGGCTAATAGAGGTATAGGCTCAGCAGCAAGCACAAGGTCCAGAAGTCATGATTCCAAGGCACACGAGCAAGGCTAGAGGTTCAGAATTGAATGGAAGCTACGAAGGCGTCCCAACAGCTGACTTGCCCTTCCTGCCAAGCTCCAACTGGGCATGTGTGTCTGATCCCTCTCACAAAGGCAGCACCTGGTCCTTAGTGACAGGACTGTGTCCTGTCCCTCCACCTCCAGCTCTGTTGCTGCCACCTGGAGAAAGGCCTCCCGCCTCCCTGATGAGACTCTACAGGATAGATGGATGGCAGATCTGCTTCCCCTAGAGTCACAAGGGGAGGACCTCCATCTCTGAGTGCCAGCCTTTCAGCCTCTGCTCCTCCTGCTCCTCCGCTGCCAAATCCTGGTGGAACTATCAGACCCATGACAGTGCAGTTGTGGCACAATGCATAGACAGCAATTAATTAAGTCTGGTATGATATGGTGTTATGTACTGAGCTGAATCCTAGAACAATAGGATCCAGGATGCAGCAGTCTGATTGGTCCGCAGGATCCAGCTCCAGGTGGAAGTGAATCAGAGACCTGATTGGCCTGCAGGGGCAGCCAATCAGGCTCCTGGAGGAGGTGAATCCGCAACCTGATTGGCCTACAGGACCTGCCCGGAATTAGCCAATCACACGGCTCCCATTGTGTAAATAGTGTATATATAGCTAGACATTTTGGGGAACATTTCATTCGTTGCTACTATGAGCTGAATAAAGAGAATGAAATTCACACTCGACTCTGAGTATATTTCATATGTCCAGCCAGGCTAACCCATTTCTGATGGGATCCTGAAACTGATCAGCAAGGCCAGTCTCATTCCACTCTAAATCCTGTACACATAAACAGAAGGCCCTGGCACAGTGTAATACCAACCCTGTTGCTTGGCGAGATCACTAGATGCAGTGATTGGCTTCTCTTTTCTGGGGGTCCCAAAACACCTGCTTTAGCTCCTCAAGGAAGGCCAGGAACCAAGAAGAAGATTAGGTGTGGTCCACTTTACTGCAGCATCTTTGAGGAGGAGAATTAAATAACCACACCTAGCCTCAACCTGAAAACAGAACTTGAACTCATGTTTCCCAGTGGTTTACTAGCAAGGTTGGTGTTATGTACTGAGTTGAATAGGATCCAAAATGCAGCAGTCTGATTGGTCCTAGGATACAGAATGCAGCAGTCTGATTGGTCCTATAACAATAAGACCCAGAATGCAGCTGTCTGATTGGTCCACAGGAGCCACCCAATCCAGCTACAGGTGGAAGTGAATCCGCAACCTGATTGGCCTACAGGAGAATCCTGGAATTAGCCAATCACATGGGGCCCATTGTGTAAATAATGTATATAAAGCAGACATTCTGGGGGAACTTCCATTCCTCCTCACCACTGTGAGCTGAATAAAGAGCATGAAATCCACTCTCGACTCTGAGTATATTTCACAAAGTCTCCAGGTCACAGGTTCAGGTAAATCCACCATTGAGCCAGAAAACTGGAGAACATTTCAGGGAGGATGAATGAACATCTTTTGGGGGGCAGTGCAAGAACAGCTGCTACAATTTAGGTAGCCTGCAACTGACTCTGAAGATCCAGATTTCCAGTCAAAAGTTGGGCTACTTGCAAAGGCTGGTTTTCAGCCAAGAAGGCTTGGTTGTTGGCTACAAATGCTTCCATCCATCACATATCCTATTTTGCTGGGGTGCTCAAGGAAAGTAGTTATGAACACCAGGACCCAGTTAGCTGAATTTGTTATCTCTGTACAGGATTAGGCTGCATTCAGACAGACAAACACTTTATTCCATTTCCCAAACATTCTCTACCTGATGGTTTTTCACACTTTATGTGATCTTTCACATGATATGAAAGCCACTTCAGGAAATCTATGGGAAGTTAAGTGCTAATTTCCATGTTATTTGCTTGCAGGGGAAAAAAATCAATTTTCAAATTTAAAATTTAGTGTGACATGGGAGTATATTGCTCAAAAAGCCACAGTTCCATAGTAATGCATTGCAAAAGGAACATTAGAATCTGAGACGGAAGCACCAGCATCATAATCAGGAAAACTAAAAGAAGGAACTTTTTATCATTTGTGGTGGGATTGTAGTGAAATTAAAATTTTTTGGGAAATGATATATAATGAACTGAAGAAAATGTTCCAATTGACATTTGTAAAAAGGCTTGAAGCATTTTTTGTTAAGGATTGTAGGAAAAGACCTGCCAAGGAAATTGAAGAACATATTCATGTATGCGACAACGGCGGCAAGAGTCTTAATAGCACAAGAATCCCGACAAAAGAGCAGTGGCAAGGGAAATTGATGGACTATGTGGAACTGGCGAAACTGACACATAGATTACGCGACAAGGACAACTGTGACTTTAAAGAAGAATGGGAACCTTTTACAAAGTACTTAATTAAAGAAACAACAAAATGTACTGATCTCCTTGGCAGGTTTTGAATAAACAGACACAAATTTATTACTGGTAACATATAGACAGATAAATTAAGATTCATTACAATTTTAGAATATGCAGAGAGTAACATGTGCTCAAAAACCAGAGAGAGGAGCTGAGGGAAGTCCGGGAGGGGGTTGGAGGGAGGGGTTTTTTCAGGCAGCGGAGAGGGAAATTTATGGGGGGGGGGAGATGAGGTTGATATGTTTTTAATAAATTGTTATGCTGAAATGTTCAATAATTTAAAAAATTATAAAAAAGGAAAGGAAAGGAAACTAATGCAATAATCTGCACATCTGAATGCATCCTTGAGTCTTCTGGTGGATCAAGAATTGGCTAAAAAACAGTCTATCCAAAGAGAGTGGCCGCAAACTAATGTGTTGATATACAGAGGATATATATACTGGTTTAAAGAGCTGACTAAGTTACTGCATGTGGCGCTGGGACGTGGGTGGCACTGTGGGTTAAACCACAGAGCCTAGAACTTGCCGATGAGAAAGTCGGCAGTTCGAATCCCTGCGACAGGGTGAGCTCCCGTTGCTTGGTCCCTGCTCCTGCCCACCTAGCAGTTCGAAAGCATGTCAAAGTGGAAGTAGATAAATAGGTACCGCTCTGGTGGGAAGATAAATGGCATTTCCATGCGCTGCTCTGGTTCGCCAGAAGCAGCTTAGTCATGCTGGCTACATAACCCGGAAGCTGTTCGCCAGCTCCTTCAGCCAATAAAGCAAGATGAGCGCCGCAAACCCAGAGTTTGGTCCTAATGGTCAGGGGTCCCTTTACCTTTAAGTTACTGCACTGTTTCCTGTTTTGCCTATTTCTTTCACATAGATGTTAAATGGGGCCAGGGGTGGGGGGGCACAGCCCTGCCATAGCAGTAGTCCTCCCCCAGTAGGAGGTGGCTTGAGAAAGCACTCTGTGTGTACACATGTTTGCAGCAGATGCTTGAGAAGTGCGTTCTTAGCACAAAACACATTATAACTGTCCCAGCAGAAGGCACTTTAGGTTGGCAAATAGGGTTGGATAGGGTTGAGGTTGTGTATACAGTCAGCACCCTGAAAAGGCGCCTGCACCCAGCACCGAATGCACATTATCACCCAGTATGTACTCACCCCTGGTCTGGGCAATGAAGGCATTTCCCGCTTCCTGGCTTGTTCTCTGGCTCTGATTCCCGCACAGCAGATGGCTGTGGCTGAGTCATGGTGCAAACAGGGGACTTGTTCAGGCCTTGCACCATCTTCCCTCTGAGCTGCTTTGTGTGCCCCCGTCATGCCTGTCCAATCCATACATTAATAAATAAACAGATGCTTATAAAACCAGCATCCGTTTCCCAGTGATCTCATTCCTCCAAAGGAAACAGACCTGTCAAGGCTGCTTGGAACCTCCCATTGTTTGGGCAGGGGCAGCACGACACAATGTCAGGGCTGATGGCTCTAGAGGCTCAGGTCTTCTCCAATAAAATCTTCTCCTCTATGAGAATGCTGTCAGATTGATTCCCGAGAGAGATAACATGTGGGAAATGTGATGTCAGAATTGAAAACCCACATGGGCTTCGCGTCCTGCTGAATGAACTTTCCTCCATGTGGCTTTTCAATTCTGATATCAGGGATTCAGCTACACAGCTTCAAATAAAAAAGTTTTGTGTGCATTATACAAATGTGACACTAGATGGCGATGGTGAGCTATGGCAAATTCAATATATTTTCCAAAACGTTTTTTAAAAAAGCATTTTCACAGCGTTTTTTATAGGTTTTTCACACTTCCACCCAGGTTTTCTATCTCTGTTGTACCAGGGAGTTCATTCCGAGCACTCTTGTAAGGCAAATGTTGTTGATACTGGCTGCAAAGATTTATGAGGCTGTATCCTAGGTATGTGTCACACAGTTCAGAGTTGGAGTTAACTCTTAGCAAAAACACAATCGCCACAGACTTGGTTGTGTGTCAGGCCTACTGAGCAGAGCAGCTCATTCCCAGTGGTCTTACCCCATGAAAATCAGTTGCCAAGACTGAAAGACCTCACCTCCTCACAGCCATCTAAGTTCCCCCCTCTCCAGGGCTTTTTCCAAGCAAGCAAAGACTGTGCCTGTGTTTAACCTATCTTTCCTCCACCCTTTTCATGTCTCTTCTGGTTCTGGAAGACCAGGGGTGAGGGGAGCTTGTTGTAGCAGGAAGGAGATACACCTGTGATTTCTTACCAGCCTAACACATCACTTCCTTTTGACCTCTCTCACCCCATCCTCCTGCTTCAGCTTCTGCCTCTGATTCTGCACTGCTCTCTGCTACAGACTCTCCCCGCTCACCAAGCTCTGTTACCCCTTCAGCTTCTGACATCTCCTCTTCCCAGTCTTCTCCCTCTCTGACCACTCATCATCATCCCACCAACTTTCCCCAGGCTCTGAGTCTTCTTCCCTTGGTGGTTCCCAAGCTGGTTCTTCTCATCATTCCTCTGTCCAATCAGTCCATGACAGTGTGCAACTCCCACCACTTGCCTCTGAGGGTCTAACTCAGGGGTGTGGAACCTGTGAACCTCCAGACAGTGCTGGCCTGCAGCTCCCATCATCCCTCACCATTGGGTGTGCTGGTTTAATTTGGTAGGAGTTGGAAGTCCAGCAACACCTGGAGAACCACATAGGTTACTCAACTCTGGTCTAACTGTCAGGAGCTCAGCCTACACTCGAGTAGGACCCTTGCAGAGACACATGCCCGACTGGCATGTTCCCTCCCTCCTGCGCAATTGTTCGGGAGCTTCATAAGCTTTCTTCAGCCCGAACATCACAGCGACCGATGCCAACCGACACCGGCACACTTAGGGATCCGCAGAGTTTGCAAATCATGAGCATGACAGACCTTAGCAACTCAGCATTTTGGCTAATCTACTTTATTTACATATACACACACACAGAGCACTGCAACATGGCTCCCTCTCTCTCTAGCACCAGACAGCAAAGAGAGAAAGAACAAAGGACCACTTCATGGAACACAGTAACACAAACATCCTGTCTCTGTCACTTCCCACTCTGTGGAGTCAAAACGCATACCGTCATGTGAAAGACAACAATCCCATGACTGCAGTCATGGAGCAGGAATTCTAACAATGATGAGTCAATGTGGTGCAATGCTTAGAACATCAGAGTAGAGCTGGCAGATCAAGGTTCAACTCCTTGCTCAGCCATGAAGCTTGAATCAGTCTCCATTTCGGACTTCTGGGGTGGCGCCATCGGCAATGGCGGACTCCCTCTGATACGGAGGGACCAGCTCTGCGGGAATTGGGTCTGTTCCGCTGCGGCGAAGTGGGGACTCTTTCACAAATCACAGGCGGATGAAGCCTGTGACTATGGGACTCGGCGGGCACCTTTAGCGCCCCCCAACCCGTAAAGGAACCCATTTACGGGCTCCGGAACGAAGAGGGGGAAGTGGCGCGGTGCTGAGAGTCAACTTGAATCAGTCTCCAGTTCTCATCTTGACCTCATTATGAGGAAAACATGGGAGCTTCTTGTAATTGAGATAGTAAGTAAAGATACAATAAACCCTTGTGTAACTTAGGACTTGGGCCAAGACAAGATGGTATCAAGTTGGGAAATGGGTTATTGAAGGTGGAAAAAAACACAGGGCTGAAAGTGGGTGCTGATCCTTTCCTCCTCCCCACCCCTGTTCCCACAACCACCTCTTCCAACCATTTCCCACCACCATGTGGGGCTTGTTCTTGGAGCACAGCCAAGGGAAAGGGGTTTTTCCAGGGGTTTCCCATGGAAATGCGTATAATCAGGCATTTCCACCAAGCTAATGGCCCTGCTTCCCTTCTCTTCCCCCCTCTGACACAGACATGATGTAATGGCTGCTGTCAGGTGATATGTAAACCTGCTAGTCACAATGGAGAAACCCAATCTGTGTTCTGAGTTGAGCTCTCACCCTACGCCAGGGGTCACCAACGTGGAAAGTCCACGAGGCCTTTCCCTGGTGCCCACGGAGCCTAGGAGTGGCCTGTGCTTGCCCTTTTTGTCACAAAGCGGTGAGAGTGGCTGCCTTTTTGAAATATACCCAGAGTAGAGTGTGGATTTCATGCTCTTTATTCAGCTCATAGTAGTGAGGAATGGAAGTTCCCTCGAAATGTCTGCTTTATATACATTATTTACACAATGGGCCCCACATGATTGGCTAATTCCGGGATTCTCCTGTAGGCCAATCAGGTTGCGGATTCACTTCCACCTGAAGTTGGATTGGGTGTCTCCTGCGGACCAATCAGACTGCTGCATTATGGATCCTTTTGTTCTAGGACCAATCAGACTGCTGCATTCTGAATCCTATTGTTCTAGGACCATTCAGACTGCTGCAATTTGGATCCTATTCAACTCAGTACATAACACTTTTCCTTTTCTGGAAAATGCATAGAGGTGAAGAAGGAAGCTGGGAACAGGATACTCTTTTCCCACTTCCTCTTCCAGTTCTATGGGCTTTTAAAGGCTCAGAATAATTCTACTAGATCCAGATCTTACCCAGATCCTTTGGGAAAGTGGCGTGTGTGATCTTCAGGTGGGTGTAATCCAGGACAGCAACAACCAGAGGGGAGGGGCATCCATGGTGCTCACTCCAAAACTCAAATATGCCCATGGCCCAGAAAAAAATGGATGAGGTCGGTCCTAGGTGAATCCCAACCCAGTTTAGAGCTGTTCTGCCCCTGCCACCTGCTGCTAGGCCAGCTGGGCATTTAAGTGCCATGGAACAGGCAGAAATTCAACAGGAAAAACCTCACCCAACATAGAAATATAGCAATTGAACTGGTTTTACCTGTCCAATTAAGACAATCCTAATTAGGACTGGGGGAAGCATGGGTCTCCTTTCTGGTTTTGGAAACCATCTCTCCCCGCTTTCTCCATGTCCTTTGGCTGGGTGCGGCCTGGGAATACCTGATTTATAGGCTTGTGCTGTGAGCTGTTTATTCCCAGCAAGTTATTTTTAAAAAGAGGATGGAGATGGGTTGAGAGCCTGGAGAGATTTGCCTTAAATAGTAAAGCCCAAGAGACAGAAGGGAGAGCGCAGCAGCAGCAGCAGCCCAGGTCTCTAGGGAGGGAGCCTGCGCTGGGGGAACTCACAGAGCAAGCCAGAGCCTTACTAGGCTAGGGAAAGTTTTCTCTTGGCCTTAACCTGTTGGGACTTTCCTGCCCTGCAAAACAGGACTGCCAGCTCCTTCCTAGGGTGGCAGCCTTACCACCTTCTTCCTAGGGTGGCAGCCTTACCAGCTTCTTACAAGAAGGAAAAGACACGGCTGCTTGCTCAATGACAGATATTATTTTGTGCTTAACTTGTTCCTAAACCTGGAGGCTAAACCAGGCTTTCCCAAACCAGGGTCTCCAGCTGTTTTTGGACTACAACTCCCATCATCCCTAGCTAGCAGGACCAATGGTCAGGGATGATGGGAACTGTAGTCCAAAAACAGCTGACGACCCAAGTTTGGGAAACCTTGGGCTAAATTAACCAAAGGACCCACTAGGAGCAAAAACCAGATCCCAGAGTAGATCCTCCTATAGTTACGTCTGTTACATAACATGACACATTAAAGAAACCACCTTATCTCATGAGTTTTAATTTATTCATTAGCGACTGCAGCCCAGTGGACAGAAACTCATTGACAGAGCAGCTGGTCTCAGGTTCAATCTCTAGCATCTTCAGGTAAGGCTCGGAAGGACTCCCACCTGAGATATAGGAAAGACTCTGCCAGTCAGTGCAGAGCTGCGCTTCTCAGCCTTGTTGCTAGACTACAACTCCTATCATCATTGACTATTGGCTAAGATGGCTTTGGGTGATGGGAATTGTAGTACAGCACCATCTGGGGACCCAAGGTTGAGGAACACAGGTATAGATGAGGGGCCAACAACATTTCTGGACGCATTTCAAGTTTTAAGAGAGTGCTGCAGGCCTCAATCACAAAATGAGTGGGGTGGCAAAGCAAAAAATGGCTGCCAAGGGTATCATGGCATAACATAAAATTAGAGACGCAGCCTCCCTGACAACCTTTTTCTGAGAAGTCCTCATGAAAATTTACCAGTATGGATATAGATACAGATATAGATATACAGATATACAGATACAGATACAGTTTTACATAACAAATTTAAATTCAAACACCATCATTCATCTCTTCATCTCGGATTCTCTGAATCCGTTGGCGTCCCTCCACCCTTCCATGGTTACCGTTATCAATCTTTTTTTTCAACTGCTTATCTTATTTTCTCCAATTCGTTAAAAATAATAACAATCCATTATTCCATAGTTTTACATATATTACAAGCATTACTCAAATCCTGCCAAAGTTTTTTGTTGTTTACAGTGTTCTCTTAAGTACATTATAATTTTTTCCCATTCCTTCTTAAAATTCTTCTCTTCCTGGTTTCGGATTTTCCCAGTCAGTTTCGCCATTTCGGCATAGTCCATCATCTTCATCGGCCATTCCTGTCTGGTTGGAACTTTGTCTTCTTTCCTCTCTGGGCCAGTAATATCCTTGCTGCTGTCGTCGTTTACATGAATAGTCATTTCTGCTCCCTCGGAATCTCTGTACCTAAAATGCCTAACAAAAAAGCCTCTGGTTTTTTCCACAAATGTCATTTTAAACATTTTTTCTGGCTCATTGTAAATCATTCCCCAGAATGCTTGCATGTCCACCACATATGGTAGAATGTGCCTTCTTTCTTCTGACATTTCCAGCAAACACTGGAAGCAGTTCTGTACATTTTTGCTAGATTTACAGGTGTCAAATACCACTGATACATCATTGAAAATTTACCAGCATTTTAAGGGAAATTTCTCCTAACATACAGACGTTAGCATGCAGTTTTGCCCAAGATCAATTTTTTTGCAGAGCTGTATCCCCTAATCTACTGGGATGCGGGTGGCGCTGTGGGTTAAACCACAGAGCCTAGGACTTGCCAATCAGAAGGTCAGCAGTTCCAATCCCCGTGACGGGGTGAGCTCCTGTTGCTCGGTCCCTGCTTCTGCCAACCTAGCTGTTCGAAAGCACGTCAAAGTGCAAGTAGATAAATAGGTACCACTCCGGCGGGAAGGTAAACGGCATTTCCATGCACTGCTCTGGTTTGGCAGAAGCGGCTTAGTCATGCTGGCCACATGACCCGGAAGCTGTATGCTGGCTCCCTTAGCCAATAAAGCGAGATGTGCGCTGCAACCCCAGAGTCGGCCACGACTGGACCTAATGGTCAGGGGTCCCTTTACCTTTACCTAATCTAATGGTCGAAGTGTGGAGAACTGAATTTAAGGTTTGTAAAAATGAGAAACAGAGGGAATCAGTAATGGATACATCCACCCATCCCTAGACCCAGACTCCCTACCCCTGCTCTAGAGGAAATAAAGTACACAAACAATGCAATCCTAACAATGTCAACTCAGAAATAAGTCCTATAGAATTCAGTAGGGCTTAATCCAGGCTTCCTCAACCTCAGCCCTCCAGATGTTTTTTGAGACTACAATTCCCATCATCCCTGACCACTGGTCCTGCTAGCTAGGGATCATGGGAGTTGTAGGCCAAAAAACATCTGGAGGGCCAAGGTTAAGGAAGCATGGCTTAATCTCACAGAAATGGGGTTAGGATCACAGCCTTGGGCTGCATACATTTAAAGCACATCCAACCAAGAATCCTGGGAGATGTAGTCCACCCCTCAAAAAGCTACAATTCCCAGCACCCTTATCAAACTTCAGTTCTCAGGATTCTTGTGAGGAATGGGCTTTAAATGTTTGGCTTGTATAAAACCAGAGATTGTGCTGCAGTCACTGTTAAGCACAGCCTGTTGGCCCCCCTCAGCCCTGGAAATAAACTTGGTTGTTCAGGGCATCTTGCAGATCCTACACATTTAATGTGGTGGAGAATTGCTTTCAACAAGACATGGGTCCAGGAATGTTCCTTTCACAACGCGTTAACGAGAGCTGCTCAGCGCTGGGTGAGGGGAGAAGTGAGGGGGGAGGAGGAGGAAATGAAAGGATGGAGCTGGAAAGATTAAAGGACTATGAAGAGAAGGAGAATAGCGAAAGGGAAAGGTGCCTGGCCTTCCACAACACCTGGCAGGTGCTCCCTCCTCACCAAATTCTCCCAGAATGCCCCTGTCTTCTCCCATAAGCATCTCAGCTTACCCATTCCCAACTGCACAACAAGAGAGGCCGAGGCCCTTATGAGGCAGCCAATATAGCTTATGCCTTTAGGACACACACATCGCACACTGCTTTTGCGTGTCAGCCCTCAAGTGATGAGATTGTATCCCCGGCCCCGACAATGAAATATTTAGAGTAATTTAGAGCCATTTCATGTCCCGAGTAGAGAGATATGATGAATATTTCACAAGCCACATATCTCTGCAAATCCAGCCAGATGATGCAAAGGCTTCTTCTCAGAAATGCAACCTGAACGTTCACCAAGATGAAACTTCCCACCACAGCCAACACATCCTAGAATTCCTTCATTCTGCTGTGTGCCTAAAATGGCTGGAAGGTGATGTTTCTGCCTCCCTGTTTGGGGCTTCCACACTTGGGGGCACCTCCAGGTGGCCTTTCTTTTTGCGTTCATAATGGTTTGTGCTCATGACAGTACTGGGGGCAGTTATTCCACTATCACACTTTCAACATTGCTCCATACGTTTTGAGTTGGACATATGCAAGCAGGTTTGCTGCTTTTTTGAGGGGGGGGCGGTGTTTCATGCTTCCGGACTTGATGTGGTTTTGCTTGTTCATAATTTGGGGAGGAATGCCTTAGCAGGAGAAGGGCTCATAGCTCACTAATGGACCACATGCTTTAGACGCAGAAAGTCCCTGACATCTCCAGTTAAAAGGTTTACACAGGCAGGTGGTGGAAAAGTGACTCTCACTGAGACCCTGGAGAGCTGCTACCAGTCAGAGAAAGCAATATAGGGGCTAGATGAGCAGTCTAACCTGGTGTGATGCAGGTTCTTATCTCGCCTTTGGCAACAGGGGCATCTGAGAACATCACTTAAGATAAGCGCTGCTGGATCAGAACAAATACTCTTTTGCTAGATTTGATCTTCCAGGCTCCGGTGGACTGAGTGAATGAGACCAACAGTGGGTTCAAGAAGGCAGTTTCTGCATGTGCTGTGGGGGGATGTGAGGGGCAGATGGGGCTTGTCAACTTGGGAAGGGAGCCCATCTAGGAGAAGGAAAACTCTGGTCGCAAACCTCTGCTGCCTTGTGGGTTATCTTAGGGAGAAGAAAAAGCTAAGGTGTAAACCATACCCAAATCCAGAATGGAGTCCCTAAGATGGTTGGATGGCACCTTGAACACCTCTTTCTGGCATCTCCTGTAGCCAAGTATATGTCAAAGGTATTGCTCTGTTTTCCTTTGATTCCCCCCCCCCCCATTTTAATAGGGGGAAATAATTATTCTCACAGCCCAAAATGTACATAAAAGTATCTCATAAAATAAGAGTCTGGTTTCCACCAAGTGCTCAAAACGAGGTGTGTGTGTGCATGTGAGGTGCTGATCAATTGTTTGATTGTCAGCCGCCTACGGTGTGAATGAATGTGAAAGCAGCAGAATACTCTAAATTTAAAATTGAGAAGCAAGGTAGGAGTTTGGGGTGAAAGGAATGTTTCTGAAAGGCAACTGATGCCTCCTTGGGGCTCATCCAGACTCCCTTTTACACTGCGTTTTCCAAGGACAGCTCTGCACGCCCAAGCAGAGTTTTTTTGTCCCCAGGGAAAGCCAGAGTTTGCTGCTGAATCGGAATAGCAATTTGCAGTCTACCTCATCTACTTTTGAAACACATTTCAACCCCCAACTCCGCTCCATCGTTCCCTCTCTGAAATGGCTTCAAACCTCAGACTCTGACTTCTGTGGACCACATCTGTGAAGCCGAGAGGGTGGCCTTATTATCTGGGACCTTCATACACACAATGCCCAGGTTTGCACCCCAGGGAGGTCACTTTGGTGCTGCCAGTGCAGCAGTTTGACCTCACCCCCAGAGGCACACTCCATTGTTTCCTGACGCCCATCTACAGGGCCGTCTTTAGCAGATGCGGCGCCGGGGTCAAATATCCACCCAACGCCCCCAAATTAGCACGGATAGGGGGGGGGAGCAAAGCTGCGCACTGCCAGCCATTGGAGGGGGTGCAACTCTCCCCCATGCTGCTGCGGGACAGCAATCCCCACAGAGGCTTGGGAGGCAAGCTGCACGGCCGCCAGCCATATAGTTGACAAGGCACAGCTGGTGGGCATGCAGGGAAAGAGGAGGCCGCCAGCAAAGCCTCGTAGCTCCCCCACTCGCTGGGGCGCCCCTGAGAGGCCGGCACCCTGGCGCAACACACCACTAAGCCCTATGGGAAAGACGGCTTTGCCCATCTACACCTCATTTCCCTGTACAGCACGTGTAAAAACTGCCTTCTTGACCGTTGGACTCACTGTTGGTCTTGTCTGCTCAATCCGCCAGAGCCCGTCTTGCATTCAGGAGAAGTTCCTAACTCAGTTTGAGACTCTGAAATATACTCAGAGTCGAGTGTGGATTTCATGCTCTTTATTCAGCTCATAGTAGTGAGGAATGAAAGTTTCCCCAAATTATCTGCTCTATAGACATTATTTACACAATGGGCCGCATGTGATTGGCTAATTCCGGGATTCTCCTGTAGGCCAATCAGGTTGTGGATTCACTTCCACCTGGAGCTGGATTGGGTGGCTCCTGCGGACCAATAATACTGCTGCATTGTTCTAGGACCAATCAGACTGCTGCATTTTGGATCCTATTCAACTCAGTACATAACAGACTCATTGGCTACCCTCACCTGGTTTAGCCAGCCAGTTGAAGTCATTTCCTGGGCTGTGGTTGCTGTTGTATGCTGACAGCTTCTAGAAGCCACATTCCAGGAACAAATCGCAAACCAGGAGAGCTTCTGTATATCCAGTACTGTCCCTGGAAAATAGGGACAGTTGGAGGGTCTGCTGTGGGTGGGTGTGGTTGAGTGTCAAGGCAAGCAGCTGCCCTCGCCCCTGAATTTCTTTTCTTATTTATTTCATAAAATGTATCTACACCATGCCCTGCAGCTTCCCACTGAAATCCTGTAACTTTTTACACCACAAATGTTCCAGTACATTTTTTCCTTGCTTTCCTTGCGCTATAGCCCTTCTGGACAGCAATAATGGGGTTGCAATGGGGAAGCATCCCAGAACGAAGTAAAGCAGAATCAATCCTCCACTAATGTGGAATTATGGCTTCAAGAGCGTGTTGCAGAATATACCCAACAACGGGCCCCAGTCCATGTGGGGCTCTACGTCTTTCCTTCAGGTCTTCCCTGGTGGAAAAGTGATTGCTGCCCCATAGAAAACAATCCAATGTTCTCTGATAAAAGTTGTGTTTATTTATTTATTCAGAATATTTACTTTGCCAACCTCCCACTGCCCCCAAAATATTCCTGCAGGCCCCAGAGTTCAGCAGAGGCCGAGTCCCGCTCCCTGTTTGACTGCACAGTTGCTGCAGGCAGCTGAGGAGAAAGGAAGTTCCTTTTCTAAAGCCCTATCTGGCAGCAGCAGAAAGCGGAGTGGGCTGCATTCCCTGGGGGACAGGGGCAGATAAAGGTTCCTGCCAGGGCCTTCCTCTCCATAAAAGGCCCCGCTTCTCACTTCAGCCATGCCTGGATTGTCTCAGCTCTCCTGTCAGTGGCTGATGGGCTCTCAGCATCCCTCAACTGTGCTGGTACAGCAATGGATCTGCTCCAATTCCTCTCCAGGGGCTTATCATGGGGAAAGTAGGGTCTCATTTCATCAGTGCATGAAGCCAGTTCAACATGGCTGAAGCTTGCTGCCGCGTGGTAGCTATAGCTGGACAAATCTGTCAATTACAGATTTGCTCAGTTTCTCATTTTTCTAAATTCCGTTCTCTGCCTTTCTGCAGCCATTTGCAATTATTGAGTTTTTTTGGAAGTCCTTGTGAAATTTCACCAGCCTTTCAGTACGAATTTGCCTTAGAAAACACATTTATTTTTGCAAGCAGTTCTGACCAGTATAACCTTCCCCACATTTTGGTATGCTGTTTTCAATCATATATATGCTAATATGCATGCTTAACATGAGCATATGCATTTTTGCACTCATTTCTTGGCTGGAGAACTCAAAATTCAGAGAGGGGTGAATTCTGAAATATAGCTGTATTTTGATTCACATCCTTCTCTTTTTCCTGAAAAAGTAGATTAGGTAAATTCACCCTTAAATACAACCTGGCTCCAATTTCTCTTCCATCCCTATTGGCTGAACAGGAGGACTGAAATTATTGATTTAGTCCTTCTGCAGGAAGGGGTGGGGTGGGGTCCCTAGGTTTACTGGGATGGCTGATTTCACAGACGGGTCTGGTTCAGAGTGCTGTTCCTGGAGGAAGAACTGTGAGGGGAGAGACTCCATCAGGCAAGACCTCCTTCCACCTGCCTTGCTCTACCCTCTAGTCTCTGCTTCTCAATGTGTATTGTATTGTTTTATGTACTGTGGCTTGCCGTTGTTTTATTGATTATAGTTTGGATATTACAGTGGTACCTCGGGTTACATACGCTTCAGGTTACATATGCTTCAGGTTACAGACTCCGCTAACCCAGAAATAGTACCTTGGGTTAAGAACTTTGCTTCAGGATGAGAACAGAAATCATGCTCCGGTGGCGCGGTGGCCGCGGCAGGCCCCATTAGCTAAAGTGGTGCTTCAGGTTAAGAACAGTTTCAGGTTAAGAACAGACCTCCGGAACGAATTAAGTACTTAACCCGAGGTACCACTGTATTTATTGTAACTGTTGAGTGAATTTCTGTTTAACTTTTATACGGTGATATTATTATTTTATACTATTCTAATGATTGTTGAATGTTACTTTTTTGATGTAGGTTGCCTATTTTAAAGTTATGTTTTATTATCACATTTTTGTATTGCATTAGATTGCTAGAAGATGTACATTTTTTTGTTTCTTCAGCTCGTAAACCGCCTTGAGTATTGTAAGATAGAAAGACAGTATACAAAGTAAAAATGATGATGGTGATCTCTAGCTCACCACATGGGAGCCACCTCTTTTTTGTCCTCTCCCTCAGCCTGGCTCTGACTACAAGACACAGCACAAAGCAAAGCATCTTGCAAATCTACTGGAGGTTGCAGCTCAGCAGATATTGCCTTTGTGCACCTTTGGTTCCTCAGTTGGCGTATTTAATGAGGGAGAGGGAGGATTCAGCACTTTCTAAGTGCTAAGGTGGAGAACCTGGGTTGCAGCTAATGTTAGGCCTACTCAGGCCCATTGAGATTAATGGACATGACAAACATATAACATTATGACAAACATATAACATTAACATATCGTTAATGCCAGTAGACCTAACATTGGTTTCATAGAACTGTAGAGTTGGAAGGTGCCACAAAGGGCCATCTAGTCCAACCCCCTGCAATGCAGGAATCTTTTGCCCAGTGTGCAGTGGCGTAGCGTGGGTTGTCAGCACCCAGGGCAAGGCAAGTAATTTGCGCCCCCTAACCCGTGGATTTGCGCCCCCTAACCCCCAGATGTTGCGCCCGGTGCGGCCGGGCCCCCCCCGCACCCCCCACGCTACGCCACTGCCAGTGTGGGACTCAAACCCACAACCCTAAGATCAACCATCTCATCCTCTACTGACTGAGCTGTTGGGTCACAGCCCTCTGTTTCTTCTGCTTGGGCCTTGGAAAAGTCAAATGAAAGGCTGCATACGCACCATACAGTTGAAACACTTGACCTCAGCTCCAAGAATCCTGGGAACTGTAGTTTGTTAAAGGTGCTGGCAATTGTAGCTTTTTGTGGCTGGGTGAGCTACAGTTCCCACTTCCTCACAAGAGGCTTTATCATGAGGAAAGGAGGAACCAGGTGTTCTCATTGACCGAGGGCGCCAAGTCATGTGCTTAAAACCCATAATTTAATACAGGTTTGCATGCTGTTTCCACTAATATATGCCCTTTTATGCACACTTTACCCTAGCATATGCATTTTTGTACGCGTTACAAAACTGGAATGCTGCACTACAACATTTGGAGAAGCCCAAATTTTAAAGGATGGCTATTTTTCATGTTTTTGGAATGTGCAAATTTGGCAGGTTTGCATGTAAAAGCGAACCTTAATTGAATTTCTCCCCTCTCCCTTCTAGCCGGTGAACAATGGCCTGCGAAGCCCTCATTTGGCTGGTGCCAGAGGGGAAGGAGCAGGCGCCCTTTGCAGGTGCCTGCCGGAGAAGGCTGCCGTTCCCTCTGTAGCATCTTCCATCTCCACTGCTTTTTGAGGCTCACCTCTCCCCACCCCCATCCCAGAGGCAGCAGCCGAGTGCAATCTCCACCTGCACGCCTGGCTGCAGCCATCACATCCCATCAGCATCCAGCAGCCACAAAGCACTTAGACCCTGCTCCCAGCTCCTTCGCCTCACTGAGCGAAAGCTACATTCCCAGAGCCTGGAATTTTCTCCAGCTGGTACAGTTAAAGGAACAGGCCTCCTGCCTTTCCAGGCTCCCCTTCTTCGCTTGCCTTCCAGCCCCAGCACTTGCTCTCTGAGTGAAAGATCATTGCACAGATCATAAGTTATTCCTTAAGCTTGTCGCCAAAGTACCTTCTGAGGCTTCTTATCGGTGCTGAGGCATTTTAAAAAGGGGATTAAAAGTATATGAAAAAAAGCAAAACGAAAAAGGGGTCTTTTCAGACAAAGTGAAACACACAGAATTGTTTCTCATTTGTTGCAGGGAAAAAGACAAACTAGTCTACACTCAAGGAAACCCTTCTAATTTGGGAATATTGCATTTTGCTGGTGCTCAAACTATTAAAAATAAATTCTACACCTGCTGTTAGTGAATTGTGTGGAATGTGGTTGCATGAACATTGTGGGCAGGTGCTGGCCAGTGCCTATAACATCACGGATAACAAATAACACAATCCAATAAGTCCTGCAGATTATCTGTTTATTGAGCATTTGCTTATACATATCTTATTCAGGGATCAGACTATGTCTTTAATGAGCATTCATTCTGGTTTGTTTGCAGGATCATTCATCATTTGCTTGTGAGGTGTTTATACATCATCCCGTTAATCATCAGTTCATTTCACTTTTCAATGCCTTTCCCTGGCACTTTCCTAACTGCAAAAAGTCTTGTTCTCTTTCTAAAAGTGGATTTAAAAGTGGGCAATGGAGGATTTCAATCCACTTTAATTGTGCAAACCTAAAGCTCCAGTTGCATTTGAGTGTCTTCTGCAAAATACTGATGCATAATCTGCACCCCATGTGTACCATTTTGTGATATTTTTAAACATTTTTAAAACATTTATTATTATTATTATTATTATTATTATTATTATTATTATTATTATCAGAATTTATTTTTAATGCCTTTTGCAACCGTTTTCCTGCTGTACTACATTTGTCAAGAATGCATTGGCCAACCCGTTTGTTTTTCCTCAAGCCTCTAGCAATCAAAATCTTTCTCCTTCTATAAACGCAGGGGTTTGATGTGTACCTGCAACAATAACAGTAGCCACTGATATCATCCTAAGGAAACATGCACTTGTCCCGGGCTGGGACATGGTCAGTAGTATGAACTGTGAGAAAAAGCCAGTAGTAATCAGAACCAAAGGATGAACCAGGAGGCAGGATGAAGGAGCAAGCCAGAATTCAAGATCCAAGAACGGCCAATAATATAGAACCACACCTGTTCTCTTTTAAGCAACAGCCTGAGCAGTGCGGAGGTGAGGCTTCAGTGACAACCTGGAGAGTTCTGTGCAGGGCTTGGGCTGCAAACTCTGTAAGGTAAAGGTAAAGAGACCCCTGATCATTAGGTCCAGTCGTGGGGTTGCGGTGCTCATCTCGCTTTATTGGCCGAGGGAGCCGGCATACAGCTCTGGCGAACCAGAGCAGCACACGGAAACGCCCTTTACCTTCCTGCCTGAGCGGTACCTATTTATCTACTTGCACTTTGACGTGCTTTCAAACTGCTAGGTTGGCAGGAGCAGAGACCGAGGAACGGGAGCTCACCCCGTCGCAGGGATTCGAACTGCCAACCTTCTGATCGGCAAGTCCTAGGCTCTGTTGTTTAACCCACAGCGCCACCCGCGTCCCTCAAACTCTGTAAGAGTGGAGCTCAAATATCAGTCTGGAGAGGACAGAGCTCAGGGAAGTCCTTCTTGCTCAAGGAGGGCTCAATTGGAACAGAAAGCCCTCTCATGCTGGCTCCTGGGCAGCGTCGGTAGGTGGACCCAGCACTTTTTCACTGAGAAGGCTGACAGTTGCAAATCAGTGATTCGCCGCACGGCTTGGCTGCACGCAGATCCAGCAACTTCTGAAAGTCATTCACTCGATGAAAAGGAATGGAAGATGTCCAAGGGTGATGTTGAATTACATATGCACAATAATCAGTGTTGCGGGTTCCTCAGCTGCAACACTAGATGCTGGAGAAAAGAGAGACTGCTAAAGAGGTCAAATCAATCTTAAGTCAATAGCCTAGCCAGGTCTGTTGCATATCTGCTTTGTAATGTAAGCTGGTGCAATGAGTTGGCACAGAAACGAATAGTTGGAGACTGGCTGGAGGTGATAAACTGCAAGAGGTCTCTGTCTGAAAGAAACCATAGGACAGTCATTTCAGGGACTGAAGCTGGAAAAAGACCATAGGAGCCAACTCCTAGGGGCTGTGGGGGCTTCCACCCCACAATAAAATATTTGAGAGGGCCAGCCCATCATAAAGTTCATTTGCATTCCCATTCAAATGGGGGGGGGGGGTGCACTGCGTTATGTGATTATGCGGGCCAGGGCTTACCTGGGCCCCCACAAAATTTTATTCAAGTTGGCACCCCTGAAAGAGACAAGAGGGTTTCAGTGCTGGATCCAGTACATTGGCTCCCAGTACGTTTCCGAGCACAATTCAAAGTGCTGGTGTTGACCTTTAAAGCCCTAAACGGCCTCGGTCCAGTATACCTGAAGGAGCGTCTCCACCCCCATCGTTCTGCCCGGACGCTGAGGTCCAGCGCCGAGGGCCTTCTGGCAGTTCCCTCATTGCGAGAAGCAAAGCTACAGGGAACCAGGCAGAGGGCCTTCTCGGTAGTGGCGCCCGCCCTGTGGAACACCCTCCCATCAGATGTCAAAGCGATAAATAACTACCTGACGTTTAGAAGACATCTTAAGGCAGCCCTGTTCAGGGAAGTTTTTAATCTGTGATATTTTACTGTATTTTTGGTTTCTATGGAAGCCACCCAGAGTGGCTGGGGAAACCCAGCCAGGTGGGCGGGGTACAAATAATAAATTATTATTATTATTATTATTATTATTATTATTATTATTATTATTATTATCCAGGAGTATAGCATTAGGACTCATCCCTAGAAACCTGGGGGAGCAGGATCTGTATGAGTCCCATCTTATTCTCAGTCAATAAATTTGTGTAAATAAAACTTAGATCACAGAAAAGGCTGGCAGCCTCTGGTGAACCCAGAGAAGGAACCCAGACCCTACAAGTGTCCCTATTTTCCAGGGAAAGTCCCGGATTTACAGAAGCAGTCCCAGTTTCTGATTTGATCCTGGAATAAGACACCCCTATTTTCATCAGAGAAATGTTGGAGGGTATGGAGTTATCCATCCCCCAAGCTGTCTGAAGGCAACCCTGTTTAGGGAAGTTTTAAAAAATGTTTAATGTCTTATTATCTTTTTTATATATGTTGAAAGCTGCCCAGAGTGGCTGGGGCAATCCAGTCAGATGGGTGGGGAATAAATAGAATAATAATACAGTGATACTTCGGTTCTCAAACTTAATCCATTCCGGAAGTCCGTTCCAAAACCAAAACGTTCCAAAACCAAGGCTCATTTTCTCATAGAAAGTAATGCAAAACGGATTAATCTGTTCCAGACTTTTAAAAGCAACCCCTAAAACAGCAATTTAACATGAATTTTACTATCTATTGAGACCATTGATCCATAAAATGAAAGCAATAATCAATGTACTGTATTATAAAATAAATAAGACAGTGTTGTAGATGATAAAAATTAAAAGTAATTTTTTTCCTTTACCTGCACTGATGATAGTCATTGTTTGGATGGGGGGCTTTTATCCATTTCCGCAGTCACACAATCAATCAGTAGCTGAGCTGGGTTCCACACAGCCACAAAAACAAATTTACCGAAAAAGCCTCAAAAACAAAAACGCAAAATAAATAGCAAAAACAAAAGTGCCAAACTTAATCCGTTCCTGAAGTCTGTTTGACTTCCGAAACGTTTGAAAACCAAGGTGCAGCTTCTGATTGGTGCAGGAGCTCCGGAAACAATAGCTGACAGCCGCATCTGACGTTCGGTTTCCGAAAAACGTTTGAAAACTGGAACACTTACTTCCGGGTTTTTGGTGTTTGAGAACCAGGGTGTTTGAGAACCAAAGTACCACTGTAGTAGTAGTGGTAGCAGCAGCAGTAATAATAATAATAATAATAATAATAATAATAATAATAATAATAATAATAGAATAGGACATCCCTATTTTGATTGGAGAAATGTTGGAGGTTATAGGAACCCCAACCCCAAGTACGTACTGGAACACCTGAGATGTCTTACTGCCTGGAGACTGGAGCATGTGTAACACTATTTATTCTTCTATTTGGACATATTTTTTATTTTTTTTTTTTTATTTATTTACGGCTATTAGCCCATAAAGTATGTACGTATGTATGTACAAACATAAAAGCACAGAGGCATAAAAACCGATATATTCGGCACCAGAAGGTGATCACCATGATGCAGGGCTGGGTCATTGAGCAGAGCCAGATAACAGCTTGGGGCCCGGAGAGCTCCAAGGGACGGATCCCAGAAAAATGAAAACTGAAGACGAGATCCAACATGCACTCTCTTCATAACTGTCCGATTAGTTTTTGATGTTGTTGTTGTTTTTGGTGGTTTTTGTGTGTGAGATAACCGCATTCAGGAATCTTGCCACCTGCAGAGTTACCGAAGGATCTGTATCCTGCAAAAGTAGTGCGGCGTGTGACTCAACAAGCCTGCCCACCAAGCGCAGTAAAGCAGGACCCAGGAATTTAGTCCTGGCTATGCTATGTAGGGGACAGCTGAACATTATATGTGGAAGAGAATCAACAGTTTTCCCGTCACACACGCATAGCGGAGACACCAAACCCTTGGGAAATCTGTGGCTCAGCAGGTTCGATGGAAGGACATTGAACCTTGCACGAATAAATGCAAGTCGGTGTGGTACAGATGAAAGAGATGACATGTATGATGGAAGGCCAAGTGGTGGGATTTGGACATAAGGTAACTACAGCCCTGTTGGATTGAATCAAACACCTGCCTAGTCCAGGATTCTGGTCAACCAAATGCTTCCGGGATGCCCTGCTTGTGATCCTCGAAAAGTGGTATCCAGAGTTTGTAAAGACCCCGGAGCTTAGAGACCAAAGTGGCACAGAAGTTGGCTGCAGGCGAGCAAGAAGGCAGACAGGCAGTAAACATCCCAGGCAAAGCATTGCAAAGTGACCACTTGGTGATTTGACCTTAGGGAGCCTCCCAGGACGGTGTCCTCATCTTCTGGGTGCAAGTCTTTTGTTACTGGCAGCAATTACAGCACCAGATTACAACAGGAACGGTGCTAACTTGCCCACAGGTGTCTCTGTGCCAGGATCATGACCTCTGCATACGGAAGCAGGCTGGACCTTTGGATGGCCTGATGGCATAGAGCCTGTCTTTCCAGGCATGTGACTGAACAAGTTAATGAATGGCATAAGAAGTAGGAAACCCAAAAAACACAAGCAAATCCGAATGCTATTCCCACAAGAAAGTAATGTTTAACAAGGGTTGCTGCAGTAGGATTATGGGACAGGACAGGACCTCATCCTCCTCAAGCCAGTAAGTTTACGCTACTTTAAAAGAAGTGATTGGCAGCTAGGGTTGATGCACGTACATTCATTGCAAAAATAGAAGACACAGGTGTGGATAAAATTTGCATATGCTATTCTCCCCATCCCCATTTTATTTAGAACACAAATCTGCAAGAAAATTGGGACAGGAATGGCACCATAGGCAAAAACTCCAAACTTGGTAATGCTTGATCCACAACACTACCTTCCAGTGTTCTGGTAAGTGAGTGCAAAGGCAGTGGAATGACTTACAAACACCTCTTTTTATTAAAAATAAATATGATTAAATGTTATAGTTATAAGTAATATAGTTAAATAACTTCAGCTCTGGAGATTTGATGCCCATCTTTGTAGACAATACTGAGCTAGATGGATCAATTATCTAAGGTAGCTTCCTGAAGCCTTGTCTGTCAAAGAAGGATCCCACCACCAAAATTAAATTTTAAAATGTGGTTATGTTCCGAGCACTTTCTACAGCAAGTAGATGCAATTTCTGGAGATTAGCTGCCCTCTCCTGTGATGTCTTTTTGGATGTGTGTAGCACAAATGTCAGACGATCAAGGGTCTGGAAACCAAGACTTATGAGGAGCTGGGTATGTCTAGCTTGGAAAAGAGCAGGCTGAGAGGAGATATGATAGCCATCTTCAAATATCTCAAGGGCTGTCACAGGGAAGATGGAGCAAGCTTGTTTTCTCTTGCTCTGGAGGGTAGGACTTGAACCAATGGCTTCAAGTTGCAAAAAGGAGACTCTGACTAAACACCAGGAAGAACTTTCTGACAGTAAGAGGTGTTTGACAGTGGAATGGACTCCCTTGGGAGGTGGTGGACTCTCCTTCATTGGAGGGTTTTAAGTAGAGGTTGGATGGCCGTCTATCATGGATGCTTTGGTTGAGATTCTTGCATTGCAGGGGGTTGGACTAGATGACACTTAGGGCTACTTTTCCATTTCTATGGTTTCTATAAGTCTATGAAATACCACAGCTAAACTAGTATACACACATATGCCAGTCCTTAAAGAACTACACTGGCTCCCAGTACATTTTTGAGCACAATTCAAAGTGTTGATGCTAACTGTTAGAGTCCTAAATGGACCAAGCCTGTATACCTGAAGGAGCATCTCCACCCCCATCATTCAGCCCAGACACTGAGGGCCAACTCTGAGGGCCTTCTGGCAGTTCCCTCATGGCAAGAAGTGAAGTTACAGAGAACCAGGCAGAGAGCCTTCTTGGTAGTGGCACCCGCCCTGTGGAATGCCCTCCTGTCAGATGTCAAAGACATGTCTGATGTTTCGCTCTGTTTTGTTATGTTCTGTTATCATCATCATCATCAAGTCTTCTGTTTCATATTTTAAAAATCAAATCATACTTGATTCAAACAGTGTATGAGATGCTCAAAAGCCCCTTTTAGTGCCTGGCTTCCACATCAAAAGAAGAACTCAGCCTTCTTTACCCATCCATCAGTGATCTAAGTAGGGACAGATACATTGCTCCCCTCTGCTGGTTGAGGCTGGAGCAGTTTCACGCTATTGCAATGACTCCAGTGGGTTACACCACATTGCCAAGGAAGAAGGCAAAAGGGGACACCAGCTTGCATGAAAAGTGTAGATGCACAGATGCAACTTTAGAAATAATTGCTAGAATCTCAATAGTAATGCAATACATCTCGCTGTAGTGGATGAAACTGCGAAGAGGTGAACTGTGTGCCTGCTCAGTCTCTGAACAAATTCAAATTCCTGGTTCTCCTTTTTAGGATGCTTTATTTTTAAAGTTGACTTGGACCAGGCAGGACTCATTCAAATACAGGACTATAATATAGGATACATAACTTCCCAGATGCCTATCAGGGTGAGTGTGTAATTTTGCGGCAAAGTGAGCAGTGAGTGTTCATGGATGGTACTCCTTCCAGTAGCACCTTAAAGACCAACTAAGTTAGTTCTTGGTATGAGCTTTCGTGTGCATGCACACTTCTTCAGATACACTGAAACAGAAGTTGCCAGATCCTTCTATATAGTGAGAAGGTGGGGAGGGGTATTACTCAGAAGGGTGGTGGGAATGGGAGATTGGCAGATAGCTGAGATGAGCCTGTTGATGACTCTTAACGACTGTAATAGGTCTTACAGGAAAAGGCAAGGGGTGAGAAGGTGAGAAATGGCTTAGTCATGTATAATGAGATAAGAAATTATACATGGCTAAGCCATTTTTCACCTTCTCACCCCTTGCCTTTTCCTGTAAGACCTATCCCCACCTTCTCACTATATAGAAGGATCTGGCAACTTCTGTTTCAGTGTATCTGAAGAAGTGTGCATGCACACGAAAGCTCATACCAAGAACTAACTTAGTTGGTCTTTAAGGTGCTACTGGAAGGAATTTTTTTATTTTGACTATGGCAGACCAACACGGCTACCTATCTGTAAATGGATGGTACTGTTTGATTCATAATCCTCTGTAGTTGAAGAACTATGGTGCCACTGTCCTGTGATTTGCTCATCGCTGTGTTGACCTCATCAAGATGATGGACGCCCTCAAAATAACAAACCTCATTATCTTGGTATGTCTACATAATCCACTATATTTGTCTTAATGACTGGTGATTAAATCCTTGGTTGGCTGCTTCAGAGGCAAAAAAAACAACAACCCACCCTTGAAAATATGGACTGCAAACTCAACTTTCTTTAAGGAATTCTGAAAATCTGGTTGGTTAATTATGACTGCTTTGCAAGTAACATATAGGACATTTGCTGTACCTGGATTGTTTATTTTCCCAACAGGTCAACATTCTAGCTCTGTACACGCCATACATTTATAGCACATGGCTTCCCTCATCAAAAAATCCTTGCAACTGCAGCAGAACTTGGTTGCACAGCTGATCTTAGCAGCTAATCTCCAGCAGCGACTTCAATACTCCTTTCTGCAGTGATCAGATGTGCAGTGCAGTCATGTCTCTACCTGCCCCACACCTGACATCATATATGACATTTGGGGGGTGGGGGCAGGTGGGGGTGGTTTGGAGAAAATGGCATCCCAGGCCAAACTGGCCCACAAGCCAGAACTTCCCCACACCTGGGTTAGGCAGTACTCACCTAGATGCAACCACGATCTGACTCCGTATACAGAAGCTATCTATGTTCCTAATTTTCCCCAAGCAGCCTAATTTTTTTTTTGGGGGGGAAGCTTTTAGTTGTCAGAGTCAGAGTCCCTTACCTATCCGCAACAGATCACCCAGTGATCTACCAGTAGAGTCTGATCCATGGGTAGACAAACTAAGGTCTGGGGGCTGGATTTGGCCCAATCCCCTTCTAAATCCGGCCCGTGGATGATCCGGAAATCAGCATGTTTTTACAATAGTAGAATGTGTGCATTTATTTAAAATGCATACGCATTTGTTTATTCCCCCCCCCCCAAAAAAATATAGCCCGTCCCCCCACAAGGTCTGAGGGACAGTGGACGGGCCCCCTGCTGAAAGTTTGCTGACCCCTATTTTGATCTAACTTCCACCCAGCCCCATTGTTGAAAAATGCTAGTATCTTAGCAAGGGAAGTGGGGTGGGAGGAGGAGCGGTTTATTCCTAATATTCATAGAATCCTTGTTAAACTCTGGCTGTGTACACAGCAAACCTTTGAATCACATCCCAAGCAAGCAAATGCGCGTACACACACACACACACACACACACACACATACAATCCTGGGAACAACAGTTTGTCAAGGTTGCTGGGAAATGTAGTTCTTTGAGGGATCAACAACATTCCTGGGATTCTTTGGGCGGCTGGAGGAGGAATGTGCTTTAAAGGTAGTGGGCGCACAGCCTCCGACCCGTCCCCTCCCTGGTTCTCCTGCTGCCGAGAGGAGCAAGGGCATGGAAAGAAATGCGGAGTGGCAGGGAGAGGGAATGTGACTTACGAAGGCCGCCAGGAGACGCGTCATGAAATATTGAGCAGGCTCTCCGGTCTCTGCTCAAGTTGAGATGATGGGATGTGATGCTGGGTCCAAGGCAGGAGGAGGCAGAGGGGGGAGGCGAATGCTGCCTTTTGCTCTTCTTCCAAACTGAGATCCACAAGCGCAGCCATTCTCTTTGGAGGTGCCAGCACTGCTCTCAAGAGCAGGGCACAGAGAACTACAGCTGAGACGGCAGCAGTGGCCAGGGCTGAAACAAGACATTTGCTGCCTAAAGCAGGGACAGGGAAAATTTTTTTTCACCAGAGGGCCATGTTCCCTTCTAGGCAGTGTTCCCGTGGTGTTTGGGGCCAGAGACAAAAGGGGGCAGAGGAACGAATGCAAATTTTACCTTAGTACAGTAGGGTAGTTTCAACACACACAGAGAGACTCTTCAAGTGTCCCTATTTTCCAGGGACAGTCCCAGATTTACAGAAGCCGCCCTGTTTTCTGATTTGATTCAAGAATGTTCCACTTAGGACGTTCTATTTTCATCAGAGAGATGCTAGAGGGTATGGAATTATCTGATTCCTGAGCCATCTGAAAGCAGCCCTGCTTTATTATCTTTTTATATCTGTTGGAAGCCGCCCAGAGTGGCTGGGGCAACCCAATCAGATGGCTGGGGTACAAATAATGAAATTAATATTATGGAATAAGGTAAAGGGTAAAGGGACCCCTGACCATTAGGTCCAGTCATGACCGACTCTGGGGTTGCGGTGCTCATCTTGCTTTATTGGCCGAGGGAGCCGCCATACAGCTTCCGGGTCATGTGGCTAGCATGACTAAGCCGCTTCTGGCGAACCAGAGCAGCACACGGAAACACCGTTTACCTTCCCGCCGGAGCGGTATCTATTTATCTACTTGCACTGTGACGTGCTTTCAAACTGCTAGGTTGGCAGGAGCAGGGACCGAGCAACGGGAGCTCACCCCGTCGTGGGGATTCGAACCGCTGACCTTCTGACTGGCAAGTCCTAGGCTCTGTGGTTTAACCCACAGCGCCACCCACGTCCCCATGGAATAGGTCGTCCCTATTTTCATTGGAGAAATGTTGGAGGGTATGCACACAAACCCTCTCTCTCATATGCACACCCTGTATTCTCCATCCACACAAGGAAGCAGAATTATCAGAGTTCAAGTACAAAAATCCTCAAGGATGATTGGAAGCAAGGTGCTGGTGAGGGGCGTGGCCTAGGAGAGTGGGTGTGGCTTGGGGAGCAAGACCTAGAGAGCCACAGTTGACCCTAAGGCATAATGGTTGCACACCTCCAGTGGCAGACCTTGGGGTCTCAAATTGCAGCAGCAACCTTGATCTCTCACACTCTAAATAATAGTTGTGGCATCCCCTAGGGCACCCCCAAGGCTCTGCATCCAGTGTGATCAAACCAGTTGCGCTCCCCTAAATCTGCCTCTGATCTAAACCGAAGTAGATAATGGCATGGATGTGTGGGTGGGTGTCCCCATTCTAGGCACAGAAGCCACCTGGACTGATAGGGACAGATAGGGATGGATTAGGGACAGGAAGATTTTTATAAATTATATTGCTCTCAGTTTCTCATATTTCCCCACATTTTGCAGCGATTTGCAATTTTAAAAAGATCATCATGAAAGGTCATCAGCATTTTAGTGCAGATTTCCCCCCCAAAAAAAACATTTTTATATGCAGTTTTTGCGAAATGTAAATATTTTTGAACGCCATTCCCCCCCCCCAAAAAAAATGGATTGTTGTATAATATTTTACACTGGTATTTTCAATTTTATGTACACTTTCCCCTAATAGATGCATTTTTGAAAACATTGGTTGGGGAACTGCATTTGCAAAAATTGGTTAAGTGCAGATTTCAAAAGATGGCTTGTGTTTCAATTTGAGTATTTCTTCAGAAAGTGTGAATTTGTAGATTTCAGTTTAAAGGTACACTGAGTCTAATTCCACCACCACCGCCTTGTGATGGAACAGCATCCTTCACTGTGCCCTAGAGCAGCAGGCTAGCTTAGGGGATATGTGCACCTTCTCTCTCATGGACACTCCCACAAAGAATTCTGGGAGCTGTAGTTTGTTGAGGGTGCTGAGAGGTGTTAAAAGGTAAAGGTACCCCTGCCCGTTTGGGCCAGTCTTGACAGACTCTAGGGTTGTGCGCTCATCTCACTCTAGAGGCCGGGAGCCAGCGCTGTCCGCAGACACTTCCGGGTCACGTGGCCAGTGTGACAAGCTGCATCTGGCGAGCCAGCGCAGCACACGGAACGCCGTTTACCTTCCCGCTGGTAAGTGGTCCCTATTTATCTACTTGCACCCGGAGGTGCTTTCAAACTGCTAGGTTGGCAGGCGCTGGGACCGAACGACAGGAGTGCACCCCGCCGCGGGGATTCGAACCGCTGACCATGCTATCGGCAAGACCTAGGCGCTGAGGTTTTACCCACAGCGCCACCCGCGTCCCGCTGAGAGGTGTTAGGAGAGCCCTATTCCCCTCATAGCATTACCATTCCCAGAGTTCCCTGGGAAGAGGGATTGATTGATAAATTGCTCTGGGAATTGTAGCTTTGTGAGGGGAAGAGGGGTCTTCTAACAACTCTTAGCACCCTTAACAAACTACAGGGCTCACCCAGAATTCTTGGGGGGAAGCCATGAATGTTTGAAGTGGCATGATATTGCTTTCAATGTATAAAAGGTAAAGAAAAAATTTAAAAAGGAGAGTGACCCTGGATGGTTAAGTCCAGTCAAAGGCAACTATGGGGTTGTGGCGCTCATCTCACTTTCAGGCCGAGGGAGCCAGCGTGTGTCCACAGGCACCTTTCTGGGTCATGTGGCCAGCAGGACTAAACCACTTCTGGCACAACGGAACACTGTGATGGAAACCAGAGTGCATGGAAATGCTGTTTACTTTTCTGCCACAGCGGTACCTATTTATCTACTTGCACTGGCGTGCTTTCAAACTGCTAGGCTGCCAGAAGCTGGGGCAGAGCAACGGGAGCTTACCCCATCACATGGATTCAAACCACCAGTCTTTGAATCAGCAAGCCCAGGAGGCTCAGTGGTTTAGACCACAACGGGGCTCCACTACTAGCCATGAGATGGTTCAGTTCCCTAGATAAGCTGGGTGAGGGAGGAAGGGCAGTGGAAAAGTATGGACAGATTGAGATACATGGGGGTCACAGCCTGAGTCTCTTAATGAAGCCACATTCATTTGGAAAAACACCTCCTACCCTAAGAACTGCTCCAGACTTTAAGTAGTAGACTTTAAGATGAAGTAAAGAGGCCCTGGACCATAAAGAGCTGGACCATAAAGAAGGCTGATCGCCGAAGAATTGATGCTTTTGAATTATGGTGCTGGAGGAGACTCTTGAGAGTCCCATGTACTGCAAGAAGATCAAACCTATCCATTCTTAAGGAAATCAACCCTGAGTGCTCACTGGAAGGACAGATCCTGAAGCGGAGGCTCCAATACTTTGGCCACCTCATGAGAAGAGAAGAATCCCCGGAAAAGACCCTGATGTTGGGAAAGATGGAGGGCACAAGGAGAAGGGGACGACAGAGGACGAGATGGTTGGACAGTGTTCTCGAAGCTACAAACATGAGTCTGACCAAACTGCGGGAGGCAGTGGAAGACAGGAGTGCCTGGCGTGCTCTGGTCCAGGGGGTCACGAAGAGTCGGACACGACTAAACGACTCAACAACAACAACAAAAGAGGCCCTGATTCACTCTCCAAGTTATGTGTAATCCAGCTTGTCTTCCAAAAGAAACAAGGCCTTGTATCAAAGCAAGAGTTATCCCACACTTTCCAGTATTTCCACTATTGCATCGTCTGTTCATTTTATGCCATGCTTTGCATTCTGCTCTGGTATCTGTATAGTTATAAGGGGTTACAAATATTTTTAATAAGCAAAATTAAAGAGTAAATCTAGTTGGCCATATGAACAAGAAGAGGATGGTGGATCTAGACGAATCTTCACTTTGATCCAGCAAGACTCATATGTTATTGTTATGCCCTGTCTAGTTTGCAGGAGGACAGACTTCCATGGAGATCTGCAGTCACAAGAATGATGGGTGTCAGATCTCCAAACTGAACATCTCCCCTTCCCAAGCGCAACAGCTGCAAATAACAATAGCCAAGAGCCTTTCTGGTGCCAAAGCCTGTGCTACCATCTACTGGCGAGCAGCAGGCATATGCTTTTCTTCTCTCATTGAGGGCATGCGGAAGAGACCCAAACTAGACGATAAAAAAGAGGCCCAGGTCTTCCTCGAAATCTGGCACTTTGGCACAGCCTCTTTGTTGAGAAAGGTGACCTATTCAGGCTTCCACAATAGAAACCCACAAAGTTAATATCTAATCCTTAGGTTGCTTGGAGTTGTGAGCCAGCCAGGAATCAGGCACAGGGAAATCAGGGGCTAGGAACCTTACACTCAGGGGCTGTATTCAGCCCATCAGACCCCTCTGTCTGGCCTTAGGTCTCTAGGCCAGGCAAAAGCCAACTCAGCCCTCCAGATGTTTTGGGACTACAATTCCCATAATCCCTGACCACTGGTCCTGTTAGCTAGGGATCATGGGAGTTGTAGTCCCAAAACATCTGGAGGGCCAAGTTTGCCTTTGCCTGCTCTAGGCTATAGCACTCACCAGTCCTGCTTACATCATCCTTGAGTGCATTTGCCTGGCTAGACTTGGTCCCTTGATCTCTGATAATGCTTTTTGCTTGCCTGGGTGAAGGATAATGAGATGTGTGTTATTATTGTACAGATATAGACATAAATGTTGTTAACTTTTAAAAATGAAATGGCAGTATCCAGCTTTTGTTGTAAATAAATAGCAAAGGCCCAGCTTGACTGGCAAGCTTTATAGACCTTTCAAGCCAGTGGTGTGGAGACAATGGCTGTTTGAGCAGCCACACTGAAGAAGTACTTGACCACCCATGGAACACTGTGACCTGCAGCGCTGATGCTTCAGCAATGTTGTGTAGTGGTTAGAGTGTTTGCACTAGGTTCAAATTTTCACTTTCCCATGAAACCTCAAGGACTGCCCCTCTTCACACAAACCAACCTGGACCCTATATTTATCATCCGAGACCCTTCTCTGTGTGCTTCCTCTGAGAGAGGTGCAGAGGGTGTTGACATGAGAACAGGCCTTTCAGAGTTGGCTCCCTGCATGTGGCATACACTTTAAATTCTTTAATTGCAACGCTTTGGCAGCCAGCCATTTTTTAAAGGAAATGTGTGGAGTGGTTATTCCTTTATTGTAAATGGAGCCTTACACTGTCTACTATGAAGTACTGGTATGTCCCGCTTTATTTAATGGAGTTTACTCCCAGATTACTGGGTAAAGACTGTGCATCCTTATGCTGCAATCCTAAGCATTTTTATTCATAAGTAAGTCCCACTGAGTTCCATAGGTTTTACTCTCTAGCATGTTCCTGATCATCTATTTATTGTCAGGTGCCAGGCAAAAATGTTCCTCTTCCACCAGACCTTAGGCCTTTAATTATTTGTGGTTTCCTTCAGTGGGTGGGATGTTAGTGCTACCTTTTCATAAATACAGATGTGTTTTCAGTATTTACTCTGTTTTAGGGTTTATGGTGGTTTATATGAATTCATTTTTCGTAAGTCACTTTGCGTTACTTTTTGTTTTAAAGATAATGACTTACAAGTTGAAAAATAGATAAATAAGTGTAATGGCTATGAGTTACTCGTGCATAAACTGGTGCCTCTCTAGGCTAATTTGCCTTGTTAAACCTTTCTGACTGCCCAGCCCTTGCTCATTGCGGCTGCCTCAGTCACTGGCAGAAACCGTCAGTAGGCGTTTCTTGAACCTCTTCCAACATAAAAGTTGTTTGACACCCAGTCTCCTCCTCCTCTCACTGCGCGGGAGTCTTCTGCGCAGGGAGGGCGTGGGCAGCGGAGGACCTGGGCTCTCCTCAATGATATCCAGTGAAGAGTCCTGGAGCCCTCTCTCCGATTCCCCCATCTGCCTCCCTTTCTCCCTGGTGTTGCGTTGATTGGCTTCCCCCTCCACTGAGCTGTTTCTCCCCCTGCTGCTGGGTCCTTCGTCAGCATAATCTGTGAGCCTCCCCTTCGCCTCTCGCTCTGATGTCAGTTCCCTGACAATAAGCAAGGAAGCTCACTAGGTGACCTTATCTCAGTTTTTAACTAGCAGCTGTTAGGAAGATATGTAGGGCAGCCCAGGGAGGCTCACTGGTCCTGAAAGCATTTCACTGACTGTCAATGGGCTACCAATTCAAGGTGTTACTACTAGCATACAAAGCCCTAAATGGCTTGGAGACTTAAAAGAGCGCCTCCCCCAATATCAACTATCTTGGACCCTTGGTGGTGGCTCCACTGGTGGTTGCCCAGTTGCTGTTGACCCATGACAAGGCCTTCTCAGTGGTGGCTCCCTGCTTGTGGAATGCCCTTCCTGGTGAGGTGTGTCTGAAGCCCCATCTTCCCTGTACATTTAAAGCAATACTATGCCACCTTAAACAGTTATGGCATCCCCCAAATAATCCGGGGAGCCGCAGCTTTTTAAAGGTGCCGATAGTTTTTAGGAGAGCCCCTAAACGTAGAGTGCAGATAGGGCTTGCCTTCCACTGCAAGAAGTGGCAGATATTAAGAACTTATACAAGATCTTCGGACCACAGCCTGAATGTCTAGCTTGTACTGGGATCGGTCATGTTTACTACTTTGCAAAGCACAGTCCTCTCTTTTGATCTGGTCCAAGTCAGGTTGAAAGATTTTAAAAGTCTAAGAATGGAGAGCAAGAGGGGCCTGGAAGATGCCTATCACCAATTAACTGCACTCGGACAGGAGATTGAGAAAGCACATGGTTGAACTATGGCATTTCTGGTTCTGAATTTGCATCTAAACATGCAAAATAGCATATGCAATTTTAATGCAAATGGATCTCCTTTTTGGCTATGCATTTTCTCTTCTCTGGCTCATGTGTAAGCAACCACCCAAAAGTTTGCATCAAGGTATACTGAGTGAACTGTTGCATAGAGTGCCCAGGAAGCCTTGTAGGCTTAGGTCCAGCACAGTTTCTAGGCAAAGGCAGGGTCAGCAAAACCAGCAGCTGGCCAGTTCTAAACTGGGCAGCTGATCATTTGGTTCACACAACCTTTTAAAACGGATACACGACAGTTCGTGATCAGCGCTAGGAAATAGCTGGTCCAAACCTGCCTGCAATTTTAAAGTTTGTGCATGAAAACATGCTTAGCAATGCCCACGACTGGTGTGGGATATTCAAGCTGGACAGCGTGGCACAAATAGCGCATTTGGCACATGAAGCCTGTGGAAAGGTGCAAAGGGCACCTCTGGATGCAAAGCAGGGTGCATGGCACAGCGCGTGTGTCTATTCTGCGTCTGTTTGGACTGCCAGTGCTTGGCTCACGTTTGGCATATTGTTTCCAGCTTCCGTGCTGAACAGGGCTTGGGAAAGTGGGGGTGGCAGGAGGGGAAGCAGCTGGCTCTGTCCGCTGCCGCGAGCTGTCTCACAGGATCTGTTCCCACGGCCTGTTGCCCTTCCTGTTGCAGCAGCTCTTTGGGGGGATGCCAGAAGGCCATTGGAAGAGACGCTAAGAAATTATGACCAGAGTGGGGGCTCGGATAAGAAGAGAGCTGCACTGTAGCAACATCCCCAAGACAATTCTCTTGTATGTGGTGCTCCATCCCCTTCCTTCGCCAGGCAGCTGGCTGCAGCTGCAGCCAAATGTTCAGCTCTCCCTCACTGACTTCTTTCACTTCCACTCTTCAGTGGGACTTGGTCTCCAGACCCCTGGATGTGCTGCTGTGGATCCGCTCCAGTTTGTCAATGTCCTTCTCCAAATGTGGCACCCAGAGCAGAATTCCAGGTACAGCTTGTCCAATGCAGAGTAGACAAAACAATGACTTCTCTCATGATCTGGGTACTAGGCTTCTGTGAACATAGCCTAAAAGATGAATGGAGATTTGCACCCAAGTCTTCTCAGTCCTAATCCAGCATTTTAACCAATGCACTGTCCTGGAACAATTTCTAATAATAGTAATAATAATACCCTGCCCATCTGGCTCAGTTTCCCAACCAATCTGGGTGGATTCCAACAAAAGATTAAAAATACATTAAGACATCAGTCATTAAAAATTTCCCTAAACAAGGCTGCCTTCAGATGTCTTCTAAACATGAGATAGATGGGAGGGCGTTCCACAAGGCGGGTGTCACTACTGAGCAGGTCTTCCTGGTTCCCTGTGACTTCTCGCAGTGAGGGAACCGGCAGAAGACTCTCGGAGCTGGACCGCAGTGTCTGGGCTGAACGATGGGGGTGGAGACGCTCCTTCAGGTATACTGAGCCAAGGCCGTTTAGGGCTTTAAGGTCAGCACCAACACTTTAAATTGTGCTCGGAAACATACTGGGAGCCAATGTACGTCTTTCAAGACCAGTGTTATGTCCTCTCGGCAGCTGCTCCCAGTCATCAGTCTAGCTGCCGCATTCTGGATTAGTTGTAGTTTCCAGGTCACCTTCAAAGGAATGTATATAACTTTGGCCCTACTCAGAGTAGACCCATTAAAATTAACTAGAGCTATTAAATTCAATAGTTCTGCTCCAAGTTTTTTTTAAAAAAGGTAAAGGAACCCTGGATGGTTAAGTCCAGTTAAAGGTGACCATGGGATTGTGGCGCTCATCACGCTTTCAGGCCGAGGGAGCTGGCGTTTGTCCGCAGACAGCTTTCTGGGTCATGTGGCCAGCAGGACTAAACCGCTTCTGGCGCAATGGAACACCATGACAGAAATCAGAGTGCATGGAAACACCATTTACTTTCCTGCCGCAGTGGTACCTGTTTATCTACTTGCACTGGCATGCTTTCGAACTGCTAGGTTGGCAGGAGCTGGGACAGAGCAATGGGAGCTCACCCTGTTGTGGGGATTCGAACCGCTGACCTTCCCATTAGCAAGCCCAAGAGGCTCAGTACAAAGCTGCTGTCCTAACCTCACATACCTGAGACAGAGACTAAGGTTCATTTATTTCAATATAACTTACTTCCAGGGTTGCACAATAATGCATTAAAGCCAGGGTAGCCAATTTGATGCCCTCCAGGTGTCACAGAATCATAGAACTATAGATTTGGAGGGAACCATGAGCAGCGGCGTAGCGTGAGTTGTCAGCACCCAGGGCAACGCAAGTAATTTGCGCCCCCCTAACTCGGGGCAAGGCAAGTAATTTGCGCCCCCCCAACCCCTAACCTGCGAGTTGCCGCTGGCGCTGCCGCCCAAACGACGCCGCTTGCCCGGAGGAGGAGGGGGGCAGAGAGGCGAGGAAAATGCAACGGCCCAGCAGCTGCAGCAGCACCGGCGGAGGCGGGGCTGTGAGGAGGGGCTGCCTGGTGCGTCCTCCGCAGCGAGCGCTGAGAGCCGCTGCCTGCCGGGCGCCTTCAGCCCGGACGCGCGCACAGCTCGTCGGTTCCGCAAGACATGCGGCTCCGCTACAGCCTGCGCCCGAGGCTCTTCGGCGACTCCGGAGGCAGCGAGCGCGCCCCCCCCCCAGATGTTGCGCCCGGTGCGGCCGGCACCCCTGGCACCCCCCACGCTACGCCACTGACCATGAGGGTCATCTAGTCCAACCCCCTGCAATCCAGGAATCTTTTGCCCAACATGGGGCTTGAACCCTCGACCCTGGGATTAACTGTCTCATGCTTTACCAGCTGAGCTATCCCAGCCGTGTCATTGGTCTACAATTCCCATCATCCCTGACCATTAGCTATGCTGACTGGGGCTCATGGGAATTGTAGTCCCAACAAAACCTGCAACGCCTGTAGGGCAGCACTTCGTCTATATCTGCATTAAAGTTTTAAGGTGTTTCTGATTTATGGCATCCCTCCAAACCTTTTCTCCAAGGAGCTCATTGCAAAGTACCTGGTTCTTTCTTCCTCCCCCCCCCCCCAAACCCATCCTCAACAAGACTCATACCAATAACAAACGTAGCTGGTCTCTAAGGTGCTATGGGAAGAAACATTTTTATATTGTTAACACTCCTGTAAAGTACGAAGCAGACTGAAGTCTGGTATCAAATAAACATGTCGCACTTGATACCATTTTCTTATTTCCCCGTGGTTGGAAATGAAACAGTACAAGCTTTTTTCCCACGTGAATCCTAAAAATAATATGTAGCACATTCCAACTTCCTTTAGTAACAATCAGCAGCCTCTGTGGGAAAGGCTGGTTTTGTTTTTCCTGAGCAATATAAATAGAGCTCTTCCTCTAATAAGGACATTAAATGAGAAGGAGGGTGGGGAGAATGACAGTAATAGGCTTCTTTTGAACTCGGACTCCAATTGATTTTGACTTCCTGTAGAGTGAACAAGCTGTTACATAGGGAGAAGCAGACTTGTAGCATCTAAAGAAGTGAGAAAGAAAGTCACCTGTGATACAGCTGGCATTGGGGTGGGTGTGAGCACAGAGGAGCCTGTGCTCAGGGGCAGATTTTGGAAAAGGCATCTCAGATATCTTCCTCTGACGGTGGAAGTACAGTCATACCTCGGGTTGAAGTTGCATCAGGTTGAGCATTTTCGGGTTGCGCTCTGTGGGGACCTGGAAGTAACGGAACGCGTTACTTCCGGGTTTCACTGCTCCGGAATGGATCCCGTTCTCATCCAGAGGTACCACTGTAGAAGACAGCTATCCTAGATAATACAGGTGGAAGTATCCGTCAATGTTGCTTCTATTGGTTTTCCATTTTTTCCAGTCTTAAATCCAGTTCCCCATATTTCTGCAGCAAATGATGAATCTCCTCATAAGAGAACAAAAAATCCAGTGAAAATTCTTCAGCATTTCCATGCAAATTTCCTCTAATAAACATATTTTTGTGTGGTTTTGACAAATAGACACCTTTTGACCAGCATTTTCTCCTGATATAGTGAACTTCTGTATGTGGTTCTCTCTCTTTCTCTCCTCTCTCATATAAATATATAAATTTGAATTATTAACTTTCTATACTGTCCTTCATTCGAGGACCGCATGGTGGTTTACAATCCCTGTGGTCCTCAACAACTGTTTTATTCTCCCCTTTAGTGCTCTTTTCTTTCCTGCTCCTGTCTCCTATTTTAGTTATTGGAATCTCTTATTCTAAAGACCTACTAGATTTCCCTTTTCCTCTTCCTTTCTTCTTAGCAACAGGACACATATTTCCTGTGGTGGTTTCATCTGAGATCAGATACCCCCTAGAATATATTTTTAGCAAATTCTATTATGTAATAAGTGCGAATGGCCATTAAATAATTCCTCCCTGTCTCATGGCAAATAGGATTAGGCATTAGGCTGTTGATCTCTTGTGATGGGAGAAGCCTTTGTCTTGCTTGTCACCGTTAAGCCTTCAGCTCTTATAAGAGTCAGTTTGTATCGTCAGCATTAAAAGAGAGGCATTTTTAACACTTGGTGTCTGGCTGCGGCTCAGTGGAGGGTGTCAAGAGACGGAAGAGGGATTCCCATGACAAGTGCTTGCTTGCACAGCACATTTGACCCAGTAGCGGGGCAAAGGTCACATCCTGCAGTGACCTTGTGCTGCTTAATCCTATGCAACTTTAGAAAGACCAGCCATGCTCAAAGTGAAGCATGCATAGCTTTGCAGCCAGGCAGTGCAAGCTTATGCATGTTTCCTGGGAAGTTTAATTGTGTTCAGATGATCTTACTCCTGGTCCCAACCTAATTAAATGTGTGCAACCTTAGTCTAGTTAGTTTTTGAGGTAGTTGGCAAGGAAACATCAAACTAAAACAAGAGGGGGCGATAGTGGCAGTGTAAAACTATATTAAGTGGGGTGGCTAAAAAAGGAAAGGCATTGCAGGAAAAAAAGGGTGACAACAGATTTGCATTAAAATTGCATGTTCGAATTGCTTGTTCTAATTTATACCCATAGATCCACATTATGAAAAAAATTACTATAATTCAAATATATGCACGTCGCCTCCCACCTTAACAGAGAATACTTTGACCAAGTGGCCTGTGTGCTTGCTCAGTGTGCTATCCAGGTGCTGACTGCTGGTGGCCCCTCCTGCTCTCCCTTCATTTTTTAAAAAGGACTTTGAGCAGACGGCCCTAAAAATAGGGAATGCCCTCAAATACGGGATTGCCCTCTAAAAAGTAAAACGCGTGGCCACCCAGCCACCTGTGTTCAAGTACTTGGGAGTTGGTTCCATTGAACTTAATGGGCCATGGGTTCCGCGTGCACAGCATAGCCGTCAACCTTCCCTTTTTTTGCGGGAAATTCCCTTATTCCAACGCCATTTCCCACTGCTTCTTGCTGCTATCCCAGATTGTTAGATATCCCGTAGACTGTCCCCAGGACAGGTGAGGCTGCTGATCCCTTATTTTCGAGGCTGCTGATCCTTTATTTTCAAATCTGAAAGTTGACAGCTATGGTGCACAGCGACACATGCCCTGACCCTGCACTTATTCGCTCAGAGGCGAGCTCTCAAGCTAAAGAAGCACAGCCCAACCTGAGAACGCAACTTATTGCTGCATTAGCATCTATAATAATAATAATAACAACAACAACAACAACAACAACAACAACAACAACAACAACAACAACAATACTAATAAATTTTATTTATACCCCGCCCTCCCCAGCCAAGACCGGGCTCAGGGCGGCTAGCACCAGGTATAAAACAACTGAATTGAAATGAAACTTAAAAACAAGATTAAAATACAATATTAAAATGCAGCCTCATTTCAGTAGAAACTCAAATCAAAAACTCTTTGGGGATGAAAACGTCAAATCTTGACCAAGGCCAACTATCCAGAATAATAAGAATAGGTGGCATTGCAGAGCAACAGGTAAGGCGCGCGAGCGTTCGAGCCGGGGCTGTGTGGATCCCAAACTGGCGCGCGCAGGCCACAACCCACCTCTACCAACCCCTGGATCAAAAAAGCCCACGTAACTGTCCACGTGCCGCCTGTCAACTTATTTCGCGCCTGCGCAGTACGCGCGGCCGCCCCCCTCCGCCACGCGCGCGCGCGCCTTTGTTTCGAGCGGCCTGTTTCCCAGGCAGCCTGGCGGAGGGGCGTGGCTATGCAGATGAGTAACGGGGCGGGCGGAGGCATCATAGGCGGCGGCGGCGGCGGCGGCTCGCGCTCCTGCTTTGCCAGTCCGTCAGTCGGAGCTGGGCGCTCGCGAAGGGAGGAGCTGCTGTGAGGCCCGAAAGCGAGCGCCTCCTCCCGACCTCCCCCCCGCCTCCGCCCTGCCGAGCCCCGAGGATGATAAACACCCAGGACAGGTACTGAGGGGGCGGAGGAGGGGAGGCTTCGGCCTACGTCGCCTCAGGGACCCCGAAGGAAGCGGCGGACGGGGGGGACACACCTCGCCCCGCATCTCCTCTCCTCACCGTCGCCGCCCTTCAGGATCGTGGCCTGCCTGTGGAAGCGGCCTACCCTCAGTAACCCCAGAACAGACCCGGATGATACAAAATGGAGGGGGGTAGGGGGGTGGAGTTGCCGGAGAGCGAAATGCGTGTGGGGAGGGGGCGGCGGGGCTTGCTTTTATTTTATTTTATTTTGGTGGGCGCGCGCCCGCGCTGGTGGGGAGGGCTGGTTGCAGCGCGGGGCGCTGTGCACGCGCTCGTGCAAAAGGGGCGGGTGGGGGGGGCGGCAGTGGACCGAGGGAGGGTGGGGGGGGGCGCCTGCTGCGGATTTGCACGTCTACCCCAGAACCGTCCAGAAGTGCCGGGCGAAGGAGTGGCGGGTGTTTTGTTGTCACCGCGATCGCAGGACTTTGTTTTCGAAGAGAGCTTTTTCCTCTTCGTCTTCGCTTCCCCCTTTTCAGCCTCTGGTAAATGGGTAGAGGCAGCTTTGTCCCACTGCCATCCCGTCTCCACCCCACCCCCGTCTCTGCAATCCACGGTTAAATCCTGTAACCACTCTTGCCCCCTCCCCGTGCCCCCTTGAAGCGAAGATCCTGACTCTCCAATCCATGGGGTGACTCTGCATTTTAAAATGGCATAACACAGATACCTCTGTGGAGACTCCCTTACAGCCTCCTCATCCAGGAATTGATGCTTAGTTTCACTGAAGCATCAGGTGTTCCCAGACTGTTCACTGGGTGCACTCATAGTATGTTAACAAGTTAGAGCAAGGGGCAAATCAAATAGGAGGGAAATAGATAAGGAAATGGTACAGGAAACAGGTATAGTGATTATAGAAGTCTTGCACCAGGAACTCAGATAATGGTTTGGTACACCATTGGTCAGAAGACTTTGGGAAGGTTTGTGACAGCACATCACATTGCATTCAAAATGGCTGTAAGAACACCAAACAGCATCAGGGTGCTTAGTTGTGTTATTCATGGATGCTCCGTGTTTAAGAAAGGTGGATGCACAAATAAGTTAGGGGGACGCACACTCTAGGGATTGTGGTTTGGTCTGGTTCTGTAATTGAATAGTTAGGTATCTGGGGCTGATGAATAACCAGCTTCCCTAGGGTATGCCTAAATAATGTTTACTGTACTACTGTGGAAACACAGAATTACCCCCAAAACTGGATAGCTATACTAAGGTGGTTAACAACTGCAGTACATGAGGGGGTTGTTGTTTTTAGTGTGCTCAGACTTTAGCACTAGGACTCTTAACAACCAGTTAGAGTAGGCACGTCTTCTCCGGGTCTTGTGATAGTTTTTACCCTGCACCCCACATTTTGCTTGTGGTGATTTGTCAATAATCAAATTGCAATTAGATGTAGGAACAAACCTTCCAAAAGTGAGTTGAGTGAAGGTGCCTGAAGGAAATCTAAGGAGAAAAATACAAGAGATTAAGCAGAATATTTACAAAGCACTTTTACAGTTACTTGTGTGACTGTCTTTTGTGGAAGTTTAGGCTGAGACATAGACTTGCTCATGGCATTTGGTGAGCTTCACTGTTGGCCTCTGCCATGTCCACATCATACTGGCCTCCATCCAGCTATTAGCTGTGCTCCAAACTGCACTACAGCCACTCATACTCTGTATTTTGATAAATAACTCTTTATACAAGACAGAAACCTGCAGATATTTGCCAGATATGCTACATAGATTTGCTAGCTCTTATATACTATGTATATTCCCCAAGAGTGGCTATTTGAAAAAGCTCTGGGTTCATCTGCGTATGTATGTGCACTTGCACACAAGTAGACTGGAAAGTAATTGAAAGTCAAAAATGTCTTCAGGTGACTCAAAGAGGCAAATATTTCTTTGGGAAGGCCAATGTATGAATAGCCCACCTGGCAGCAGAGCCCAGATTTTAAAACAGAAAGGAGGCTGCTTAAAATGCTTTTGGGAACAGCCTTCTCAGGCATGCAGCTTCTTTTCTCCAACATAAAATGTTAGTTTCTAATTTGAAATTGAATAGTTAAAAGTTTGAAGTCAGATTGTCACTTGAGCTGGCAAGTGCTTACATGCATGTCTGGAAAAACTCGATGCTTTGCAAAACAGGAAGGCCCTTTGTTTACAGCTGTTCAAAGGAAGGAGTTCTTAGCTTTGTCCAAGACATACATACATGCAGCTGAACTTCCAAAGAAGCACAAATCCAATCTTAAAGTTATTTTACTCTCCATTATTCAGAATGTACAGTACAGCAAAGTGGAATAAGGGGCTCTGATGTGTTGTTAAATTTGAGTAAGATGAACATAAGAACTCATCAGGATGTTTTTTAAAATCTACTTAAGGCTTCTTGTGTTATATAAATGGTTAAGTAATTCTATCCATTCAGAGGTCTAGAAATTAGGTCAGCAATAGTGGTGTGTGGTAGTGATCCACTTTAACATACACTGGAGTTTATGAACAATCTGCCTTGCATGTATCACTCTCGCTTCAAAGTGTAAGATCCTGTTGTTGTTGTTGTTGTTTGATTTATATTACCTGCTCTTCACCAGAAGGTCCCAGGGCAGATTAGAGCATCATGAAATAAAGCATTAAAGCTTTATTTTAGACTTCCTTTAATTTTAGACTTCCTATTTTAAATAATATGTTTGTTGTAAAAACATCAAGTTTAGTACGTCAAAACATTACTGCATTCTAGAATGCATTTTTACCTGGCAGCACAGCTAGTTTTTTCTTTTGAAATTTTGGCTGGCTGGCGAACCTAGTGTTCTATTTCCAGTTACAGTAAATATTGCTTTTGCTTGTACCCTTGTATGTATCTTATTGAAAAGATGTATCAGTAGATGTCGAAAAATAGAGTCAACTCTGTGTGTGGATTGCACACAGGGTATACTTAGTCTGGAGAAGAAACCATTAAGAAGTAGTAAAATAGTAATTGTCCAATATCTGAAGGGCTCTCACATAGATCGGGGGTGGTGAATCTTTTTCAGCACAAGGGGCCTAATCCGTTATCATTTTTCTTGGCAGACATGATCACAGTTCAAGAACACCTAGACAGGAGACAACACTCAAGGAGAAAATAGGCTAGGACTGAATGAATATGTAGGAAGAAAGTGTGGGGCTTGAGAGGAGTCTTGAGGATCCAAACAAAAAGGCCTGGAGGGCTGCTTTGAGCCCCTTGGCCTGAGTTTCCCCATTCTTTCTGTTATCATAGGGCAAATTTGCATGACCTGAGCCAACAGGTTCCAGTTTGCAGGAAAGGGAACTTAAGGTAAACATCAAGGAGAACTCCTTTTCAACAATTGAACAAATTATGGTGGAAGGTCTTTGTCTTTGTTAGAGGATTCTAAGCAGAGGTTGGATGGCTACTTATGAGGAATGCTGTAACAGCAGATTACTTGTCTCAGCTGGGGGTTGGACTTTGGTGACCTGTGTTGTCTCTTCTGACTCTAGGATTCCAATTCTTTATACCCACCATTTGGTATTTGTATGCAAGCAAAATTGTATAATTTGTACTCTGTAACATTCATAGAGTGCACAAATAGGATGTTTGTGAAGCTCACAATTGCAACTCTGTTTACTTAAACTATCAGAGTCATGATAGGGCATTCCATAATGGAAGTCCCCACAGTTAACCCAGTGGCATTCTGGTGTTTTATCAGTTTCCTGGGCCTTTCCTCTTTCTTTCATTCTGGGAGTAGCACTTTTTTTTTTAGTGTTAACAAAAGACTCAAAAGTTCTTTTTCTGCTACAGCCTAATAGTGATTATTTACATTAGGGTGCAGAAGAGCTCCTCATAAGAACATTGAAACAGCCTTAAAAACGAATCCCCAGTGGTACAAGTCCACTTGTCTACTTATGTTCTTTGTGTGGTATATGGAAAACAATTTCTCTACCTAGCAGTGATCCTCACAGGCTACTAGGCAGGGGGGTCACATGCACTCTCCTAGATGTAGCCTACAACTGGATGGGTTTTGTTGTTTTCCTTGGTTAGATTGTCTGCAGCTATTATGAATGCAGTTTATGCTATTGCGGATAAAACAGAATCAATATTGCTTTGGATAGGACTTTATCCTCTCTACTTCGATTCCTAGGTCTTGATTAGCTGATAGATTGGTTGATTTCTTTGTGTACATACTATTGCCATTTTGGTAATTAAGTTATTTCTGTGGTTAACTCTTGCGTGTGGTGTTGCATCTCAGAATGAGGTTCTGAACACTAGGTGGTACTGTTTGAAACAACGGATGGAGTTCCAGTGAACCTTCTGTTCACTCATGCACACGGGCTTCTTTGTCCATGCCACTTACAATTTCCGTTGTATTCTGTCTTCCGTCCCTTGGTGGTTTCCAGTTGATATGATGTACGTAATCTGTGGTTGGTCTTTTAATTTTACCAGTTGTTACTGACCCAGTTATTTCAGCTTTGCTTTTTCACAGGAACCTTGCAATTTCTGCCTCTTGTTTTATGATATGAAAGCCCTTCTTTGGAGAAGCAATACTTGACTTTTTTTCTATCTTCATCATTGAATGAATATATCAGATGACATTAATTGCCAGTTGGGATGAATCTATGCAATCAAATATCCAAGTGTATCATATACAGATTGTTTTCTCATCTTGATTGTTTCAGAATATAGACCTTTTTCAAAGGCATGAATATAATGTCTACAGTGTTTTTTCCTGTAATTTCTGATTCCAGTATCCCAATAAGAGGGATTGGAGGTTGACTAGGGTAGGCTGATCATATCCTTGTGATGTATGAAAATTGTTGAATTAATGGCAGATCAACACAGTATGGCTTATTATTTAGGCTGTAGCCATACATTACTCTTTTTCAGAGAATTGAAGATTGTGCGATTGATTTTGTTATTTTTCTGGCCAAACATATTTAGCAGATTTTTGTTTTGAAACACTACAAAGCCCCCTTAAAATGGGGCAATGTACACCCACCATGGTCAATGATGGCTTGATAACACGCCCTTTAACTCCATCTCTATCCTTAGGGTGATTTAAGTTCTGATTCCTTTATTTCTGCTTGTGAGATAGACGTTTCTTGTGCTTTTCTAATGGTGAGCATGCAGTGTAAGTGCTATGAAGTTCCACTTTTTGGACTAAAGATATGAAGGCGTACTAGTAAGCGATGCATACCACAGATTAGGTGGTACTTCCATACAGGTTCACAACAATGGTGGTATATGTGCCTTTTATTGAAGAAGCTCAGGGTTCTGTGGATTTTACACTGTAAAAGCACAGAAACCATTGCTGGACAAAACATTTAGTATCCTGAAAATTTCAGCTTTCCTTTTAAAAAGTTTTAATTTCTTATGGAGGTGAGTTTGAAAGTTTATGGGCCTTGCCTGAACACTTTGAAGCCAGAGAGGACTGAGCAAGATTCCCATTAGTCAGGGGGGTGGGGCTTTATTGTTCTGCATAGCAGCCCCCATGACTGGCAGAAGGAGACTATTCCACAAAATATGCAGATGTACTATACTTATTTGCATAATGTGTACAGCTACTGTTTGGTGCAGAATTGCCCTTCGTTGGGCTGCAGGAACTTCAATATAGCTATATATGCCTGTGTAGGCATGCACATCTTTTAGTCAGAGATGTGATGAATCCATCTCTCCAAGGTTCTTTATACGACCTTGCACTTCAGGAATGAACTGCTTTTTATGGGAAAACAAATCTCGATTTTCACCACTTCACTAGATTATTTAAGCTTCCTCCAGCAGCAATAATGCTGTATTGTTGACTGGCGAAAACAAGCACATCTGGCAGCCATATTAGGAGGCCAAAGGGGGATGGGAAGAGATGCACAGTCAAGTGTTTTGCCTCACCAGTCTCTACCAGACACCAGCACAAAAGAAGAGCTGCTTGTCAGTTAATTGTTGCAGTGTATATGGGTGATGAAGACAGACCGAGTTAATGTATACAAGTTCAGTTGCTGACACTTTCAATACAGCTGCTTTGGATCAGTCTTCATGGGCAGAATTAACTTCTGTAAGAATGCTTGTTTGTTCTGTACAAGCAATTTGCTTTTCAAGTTGGGCATACAGTCAATTTAACTTGGATTCAGTAAAGTTAATTAGTTGTTGTTCAGGGTATGTTAGCTTGGGGCTCCAGTATTGGAAATTAGTATAGCTGGCATGTGAGGACTGCATTTTCTAGCTGAAACTTGTTGAGTCTGAGCTCCGCTCAGTGCTGTAAAGTATGTGCAGCTCCCTTTGACATTGGCATGTGGGAACTGGTTTGGGAAGTTTCAGATAGAAAGTATTCTTACTGCAGAACAGAGTGAAAGATTGAAAAGCTGCCTCTTTTTCCGCAAACGTTCTAGGAAATACAGCATAGTATAGCAGGTACCTTCAGACTCTTTAAGTCATTCCTATTTCAGTGGTCAGAAGCATGATCTCTGAGCCTGAAAGTTCCTTGGTAATGAATTTGTAACATTGCCTCAAGTAAACCACTTAGTAGGTTGGCTCATGTTCCTTCAATAGGGGGTTGTTTTGCCCATCCTGGGAGGAAAGAATTGTTCTGTCTCTGTGTTATAACAAGTGTTCTGTAAAATGATGATGATGATAAACAATTGTCATAAATTACAGATATCTTGTCAAAAAAATTGAGATAATGTATGGAAGCAGTTAAAGCATGTGCTGGAAAGGCCCTAATTCTATTTAGTACAGAAGTGTCTGGGATGTATAGGATGCTAACTGGCCTTGCACCAGTTGGAAGGACTGCCCTCCATATGAGTGCAGAGGACTGCTGCTATATAGCCATACCTGTATAGATATTATGTGGTGCTAAATGAGTTGGTGTGCTACGGAAGGGGCAGCATTGATTGGCAGTATTACCTCAGTGCCAGGGTCAAGGTTCCCCTTTGTTGCACTGTGCAAGGCCATAATTGAAAAACACAAATGTCAAATGCAAATACAACAGTGTCATTGTGAAGAGCCCCATATGACATGCAACATGCATGTATACATGTGGCAGGAATAGACAGCTCTCAGCAACTCCCACAAGGTGTCCATTGGTGTGCTTCTGCAAATGGAACCCATGAACACAGGCCTCTCACTTCATAGTCTCCCTGTGTCAAGACATTGGGACAAATACCATCCCACTCACCAAATGGGATGGGGCAGAAAGTGGGCCAAAATATTTGGCATCATTAAATATCTGATAGAACAAGAAGTGCAATAGTTATTTCAGCTTGAGCATATTTTCTTACTGGCTGTGCATTATTTTTATTGTCACCTAGCATTATGTCAGGGCCCAGCATACCAAAATGATTAAATGGTAATCTTGCGCTGCTTTGTTTGAGTACAGTGGTAAAAGAACAGGTGGAACACTAAGCATTTGCTGTTGTGAAATATCTACAGGAACTAGGAACTGATTAGAAAGAAATGCTAATTATATTATTCTGGTAACTTCACCATGGTCAAAATTGCAAATGGGAAGTGTGCTGTTCATGTTTTATTAAAGTGAAGACAGAAAGCTCCTAATTTCAGAGCTGCTTCAGACATTGTAAGAAGCATTAAAAAACCTGTAGGAGGGTACAGAGACAAATTTATTCAATGTGTGCTAGGCAAAAAGAAACCTTCAGAGAGATAAGTGAACAACACTTGTCTTGATTTTTTCCCAGTGAAGAGCCATTTGGACAGAAAATATGTTTGACTAATTTGACTCTGCTCTCTTGGGTAGACTTTTTTAAAAAGGAGATTCAGGCAGTCCCCACATCTGAGGCACCTGCAGTATCCAGGAATAATTTATAACACCTGAAATCGCACTGGCATGCTTCCCCTCCCCTTTGCTTTCATGCCTTCATGTAACAAAAGGGACCACATCTATTATTATTTACATCAGATAAGATCACTTGTGAGTGGCAGCATTGCACTAATCTTAGAATAATGTGTTACAAGGTTTGAAGTGCCAGCGCTCTTCTCTTTCCCTTTCTGAAAACATGAAACCTAACTCCGCTCCTTCAAGAATCTTGTCGCTCTATTTCTAGTTGTTTATTGAAAAACGTATGCTCATCTGATCATGTGTTTTTAGTCATCTGGGACTTCTGCCAATAGAAGGGGTTTGCTATTCACACTCCCTGTTCAGTAGGAATCATTTTCTCTGCCACTTGTCTAAGAGCTGCCTACCCAGAATGCCAGGGCTGGCCTGGGACGTTTTTGCTGCTTGAGGAAAAACACCCTGCCACCACTGCCCCCTACCCTACATGTCTGGTCCTGCACCCTTCTTGCTGCTGCTGTGCCCTGCAGGTCTGGCAGCCAGGTTGCAACCACAGCAGCAGTCTGAGCGCAGCGGGGAGAGTGCAGCAGCATGGTGCAGCCGCAGCAGCCCCCGCCTGAAGCAAAAGCCCCACCTCACTTCATGGGCAGGCCAGCCGGCCCTGCAGAATGCATTGGGCCCAGCCTAAGCTGACATGCTTGGAGTCTCAGCTGAATCCTGTCCGGCCTTGCAAATCTAACCTTGTGCTTTTTTTCTCTCTCTTCCAGTAGTATTTTGCCTTTGAGTAACTGCCCCCAACTACAGTGCTGCAGGCACATTGTCCCAGGGCCTCTGTGGTGCTCCTGATGCCCCTCACCCACTGTCGAAGATCCCCGGTGGGCGAGGGGTTGGCAGGGATCCTTCTCTCTCAGCTTTGATATATAAGGTGAGCCTCGTTTAATGTCTAGAGACTGATTGCCTTTGTATGATGTAGCTTTTTTGTGTGGTTGGGATGATGCCTTTGGATGTTGTTAAATAAGCCTTGTTTGAGGGAATGTACTTATGTTCAAGAATACACACATCAAAGAATGCAATGGATATTCTTTAATTCAAAGCTCTTCAAACAGAATAGGTCAAGCATTTACTTCCAGTACTGCAGTCCGGGCTATTTCTTCAAATAATGGACTTTGGGTACCCTTTCTCAGCACCCCCCAGTGCTTGCTTTTTATGATACAACAAATTAGGAAGCATAGCGAAATGGCAGTCTGCACCAAGCCAGTACCGATTTGGAGTGTGTATAATGGAGAAAACAACACTAAGTTTCAATTCTCCCTCTGGATTGCTCTAAATAATTACCCAACTGCTCTTCTCCCCAGAGTTGTGTTTCCATAACACTTACAAAGCTAGTGTTTTGACTCATAGAATGGGTTTCTGAATGTTTTATTGCCATGAAAAAGGAATAAAGAGGCAAATGAATTTCTTTTCAGTATTCAGATTAGAAACTGGAAAGGGTGGGCAGCTGCAGAGCCATCTATAGATTAATCTGAAGAGACCAGTAGCCACAGCTGATTCTGACTGGTTGAAACTGTTCACCATTCTGATTTTGTACTGTGGATCCTGATAAATCTGTGACTAGCAAATCTCAAGCCTTTGCCATCTGGTCTCTGAAGTTTTGCTTTTTCCTACTTTCCAGGAGTAGAAGAGTTATATTTGCAAACATGCCATGTAGGCCAGTGTTAAACAGGAAGCTACAGTGTTGAAGCTCTGCTGTAGAAAAGGCCTATTCATAGTCATCTCTGGATCTCCCCAAAGAATACTGGCTGACTATTACTAGTTCTTAATGCCTGTGAATATTGGTTATCATATGCTGCTGGTGTGATTTCTTTTCTCTTCTTTTCTTTCATTTTTTTTTTTTTTTTTTTTGGCCTCCCATGTTGAATTGAGCAGTTCTTTGATTGCAAATGGTTCCTTATATTTGTGTCTTTACAAAGGGAAATATTCACCTTCCCTACACAACTCATTTAAATATTGTTCTGACACAACCGCTCATCATTTGATGCTTGCATAGTAACAACGCTCATTTTGTTCAGTATGTTGTACTACAAAAACATGGTGAGAAGAGCAGTTGAGTGAGATTCTCCTGTAATGCAGAGTTGCTATTCAAGTAATCTTTGTAATACTAGGGTGTTAGTCACACAGTGGATTAAAATACTTAATAAAAAATATTTAGTCCATAGAGGGGGTTTTAATTTGGTTGATTAATTCTGGGTTTTTATATGATTTAAACTAATCTTGAAGATGATATATTTGCTTTTAGTTAATACTCGGAAATCACTGCTGGTGTGGTCTTAGAAGAGCTATTCCAGAAGTGGGAGTGCATTTTCTAAGATGGTGCTTGAAGTCTTCATACAAAAATTAATTTTGTAACACAACCGATTTTATTAATATTTAATTAACTTACAGGGGTGACTGGTCTGGACCTCGTTAATCATCTTGTGCAATGTCACTTTTAAGATTCTGTTAAAATGTACACATCTATCTGTCAAGTTCATAGTTGGATCATATTCTGTATCCAGTCAAGAAATGGAGAAAAAATACGCTTGGCTGTTTTTCTTTAAAAAGCAACAACCCACACAGTTGACAATAGTTGCTTTGTAGCTACTGTCCCATTTTCTGATTTGAACAAGAGAAGATCCCATGCTTATGAAGAAGCAGAGCTTTAAAGTATTCCCTGTGCAGTTCTATATGCCACAAATTAAGTTATCCAGGAGAATGTCTAGTGGTTTAGGGCAAAATAAGTTTGTTCAGGTTTTGATAATTCTCTTGGCAGAAAGTTATTTCGTAAGGTGTACCCATCTGAAGATTGCCGAGAGGATAGGATTTAGGGATCAAAAGACCCAGTCTTCAGAGATGTTGGACCGTGTCATCAAAAGCAACATACGTAATAGTTTCTTATGAAAATTAACTTAAGCTGTAACTGAGCAAACTTTCTAATTAAGTAGAAGCACTGACATTCAGTAGTTGTTTTAAAAATAGAGTATTTTTAGGTTTTAGTCCTCATGGCAATAAAGAAAAAATGAATATTATATTCTCGTTGGCACTTCCTTTTAACACTTTTAAATCTTTTTCTGTGACTCTTTAAGGATGAGAAGCTCACTGTTAACCAAGATCTTCCAGTGCACGATGGGAAACCACACATTGTCCACTTCCAGTACAAAGTTACGGAAGTAAAGGTCTCTTCTTGGGATGCAGTGCTATCCAATCAGAGTCTTTTTGTGGAAATCCCTGATGGTGTATTAGCTGATGGGAGTAAAGAAGGGTAAGTGTTTGAGCCTATAGCTATCATGGTATTATAGAATCATATAATTGCACAGTTGGAAGGGAGCACAAGGGTCATCAAGTCCAACCAACAGCAATGCCAGAATCTTTTGCCCAATGTTGGGCTCAAACTCACGACCCTGAGATTAAGTCTCATACTCTACTAAAGTGCTTGTAGACAAAGGAGTCAAAGGTGTGCTGAAGGGGGAAAAGGAGAGTTGCAAGAGAAGCTGGATAATTTATTTACATTTGTCTTTACAGTGGAAAATGTGGGACAGATCCCCCTGCTTAAACTAACTTTCTCAGGAAAGGAGTCTGAGGCAAAAAGTGGGGACAAGAGGCAAAATTCCAGGCCTTGTTGACATAAAAGAATGGACAGACCTGATTCCCATCCACCCGAACATTTTAAAAAGAATTTTGGTGTGAAATTGCTGAAAAGAGGGATCCGGGAATATAGAGGCAGTAACTCAGCATCTATCCAGGAAAAACTGGTGGAAATTATGTGCATCACTTTACACATGTTTACATTAAATTGCATTTGCTATTCTAATGCCCATTCACCCAGATGGGAGAAAAATGTTTGGAGCTAGCGCGTTGCAATTTTTGTTTGTTTTAACCACTTTAAACAAATTTTGTCATCAGCATGCTTGGCTGCCTCACTGCTCACCCCAAACACTAGGGTTTATTATAATCTCCCCCCCCCCCCCAACTGTACAAGTGGCCAGCACAGTGCCCTCCCCCAACTTTTTTGTAGAAAGACAGGAAGGAAGGAAAAAAGAACAGGGAAAGAAGAAAAGACAGGAAATTTGTGAAAATGAAGGACAACAAGAGACCAAGAAAAATAGAGGGGCCTTGAAAAGAATGGGGGTGGGAATAAGTTATCTTTCTTACTTAACTTATAGTTGGGTTTGGAGACTTCCTTACCCCACAAACCATAACTTTAAAGCTGACCTCCCCTACCGCATCTTGAAACAAATGAAATTTTAACATGCTTAGCATAATGTGAAAGGAACCACCATGGCAGTTTTCTGCTGGGATGTAATGACATATACTGTTTAAGTACAATTCACTATGAATCAATGCCTTGGACTAGTTAAGTAGTTAGCCTCATTATATGCTATAATTTACTATAATACACTGTTAAGGTTCTGATGATTTGAATGACACCAGTATTCATCTTCATTTTCTGTCTTTTCTCATTATTTTTTTAAAGAAACTACTTAGTTCCTTACTAAATCCCATATGCCTAATTTGCAAAAATTAACATCTTACCGTACAATTTATTTTTGACACTGTACAAAAAATTGTCCAGCTGCATGGTGGAATAAACCCTGCCACCAGGTTTCTGTTACACTCGTTATATCTATGCAGCCTTTGAAGCTCCCATTGTTCTAGGCGCGTTTTGTGACAGGGAATTTCATGAACGTGAGCAGTTTCTGAGCTCTGGGAGCAGTACTGTGCCTAAGATTTCAGATTAAAACTGCCACTGCTGGAATAAGAGGAGGACCCTTTTCTGCTTCCCCACTTCCAGCCACTTTGATGACTGGAGAAGGGACCCTCCTAAGAATATTAGGGGGGCAGGCAGGGGAAGTATGGCTTTGTTTTTGGCAGTGAAAAATTGAATATAAGGTTTTAGCTGCAGTTCATTCATTTTCAGCTTTGTATTCTTGTTATAAAAAAGCATGCCTAGACATTCTGTTGCAGCGCCCATAGCCTATGTTTAAGATGCCATTTAGTTCCTAGCTTTCATATCTGTTTCTAACACTGTATCATTGGTGTCCTCTAAACCCAAGCAACCCATATCTAAGTGTTGAAATACATTCATCTATTTTCTCCCTCCACATCTGATGCTGCTTGTATCTGCCTCAGAGGGATTAATTTAGAGACAGCACCTTCTTGTTCCCTGCCAGAGTAGTTTTGTTTGAGTTTGAGTTAACCGATTCTTAATGAATTTACCCATTTTGACAGATGCTGAATTTATCATATTTTGATATATGCTGTGGACAGTACATGTTTTTGAGTTGTATCCAATACTATCTCAACGTGAGAACAGACTTCTGCTTTCCAGTGTGATTTCATTACCCTCTTCACCACACACTAACTGAGCTATCCCCATCCTAGCCCTGTAGCTTTCTACAAAATTTGCTTCCAGAGGTGAAGGGGAACCTTGAGAACATTATAGTGGTGTGCTGGCAGGGAGGAGAGGATATTGAAGTAGAAGTCTGCTTGCCCAACTTGGGATTCCACCCTTAGTTGGCAAGATCCGAATTGGTAATCTGTTTTCCTTCTTTGTCCTATCCTTGCTTTTTGCTTGCTGGGTGGACTGAAATAATGATTTAAGACACTGAAATTCAGGTTCAAGGAGAGGGAGCACATGATTAAGAACTCATGGAAGTATTTCCTGGTTTGTCCCTTCCCCTAGTTGCTGTGGAGAATTCAGACTAGAGAGCGGGGGTAGAAATTTGTGTACAGACAGCTCACCAAAGGGTGTTATTGTAGAACCCATTTCCTTCCCATCTCAGTTGCTTTGAAATGGAAACCAGTTATCCCTCCAGGTGATAACTGGGAGGGATTTGCTGGCCTTTGTGTTTCGCTGAGGGAAGTAAGTATAGAAATGAGCACCCCACTATCTTGTACTTGGGTGCTGTGGGAGGAGGGATATGTCTGATTGCTCCATATTTCTCTGCGAGTGTTGGAAGACATTCTCTTCCCTCTTTGGATTCCCTTGATTCCTGCACATGGGCTCTATTAGTACACGGATAACTTGATATCCAAAAAAGGTAACAACACAATTTTTAAGGGCAAATTATCCTTTATATTTCCTTTTTATAAATGTGTCAGCCCATTCATCCCATCCTCTTAACAGCACTCTTTTGACAGTACTTCTACTGTTGGCATGGTTTCAGTACAATTGCATAACTGTTTATTTTTAGCCAGCTAAAATAAGCAGCTTGAAGGTTATAATTAAAATGGATCATTATCATATTAACAAAATCCCTTCCAAGTTAATCTCTGCTTGCTGCTGCTTTTGACTCTTGTGGCCATTGTTCACTTAAGCAATGATTAAAGCCTGATTTTTAACTGCAGCTTGCTAAATCAGTGGCAATGCCTGGCTAAGCAGAGGGTTAGGGCTTTACAGTATTTCAGAATTTGGCATGAGGGTTACGCAGAGTAGACCAACCCCTGAATCTGCAGTATTTTGGAATGTGTTGGGTTTCATTGCTCCAGTCTAAGGGTGAGCTTGAGGTGGTTACTAGGGAGAGGGGTCTTTTCAGTAGTGGCACCCCATTTACAGAATGCCCTCCCAAGAGTCCTGCTTACTTGATGTCCATGCTGTGATGTTTTAAGTGGTTTTACATTTTTTTGTGTGCTGGCTTTACTGAAGTAAAGTGACCTGAGTCTAGTCATATTTATCCCCACCTGTGCAACAGATTCCATCTCTCTGGGGTCTTCCAAGGAAATTGAAGGATTTAGTGACAATAACATACCCTTCTGGAACTTAAATATACAACTCATGGGACCTGGGTGTAACATCTTGCCTTCCTCCTGTGTGCTGCTGTGCATATGCTCATTAGCAGCCATGTTAAATTTCTACTTTTGACCCCCCCCCAAAAAAAATGCAGGGTCTTTTTCTTGGCACTTCTGTGTCTTCTCTGACAGTCTGGCAAAATAGTGGGTTGGGGTGAATGACAGTCACATTGAAGACCCTACAATAAGCTAACAAATTCAGGGAAATGGTGTCTGTATGATGTGATTTTTTTTCCTTTTCCCCTGGCAGATTATTAGCACTGTTGGAATTTGCTGAAGAAAAAATGAAAGCAAGTTATGTCTTCATTTGCTTCCGAAAAAGCAGAGAAGACAGAGGTTAGTGCTTTAGCCTCTTGTTATCCCCACCAATCTTAACCTTGGGGCTTGCAGAGTAGCAAGAGTAGCCCTTACTTTTGGGGGTAAATTTTCCTGCAGGTGCCAAGTGTTGTATTCTAAACTAATGTGTGTGGGGTGTTGTTTTTTTAAAGGACTTTGCTGGGGGTAGTCTGAATGGTGTTATAGCATTTCTTGAAATATTGGAGGACTGAGTGCAACTTACCCAGAATGCTCAAAATAGGGCTTATTCCTGGGTAAATACACATAAGATTGCTACATATGTTTCCAGTCAGAATACTACAGTTCTTTGGTTCAAATGAGAAAGGAAGTAACATTCTCTTGTTAGCTTTGCATGTCTGTGCAATAGCTGTATTTGGCTGGATGCCCAAGTTCTTAAATCAGGTTTAAGTGAGGTTGACGAACTGGACTTTCAATGCCTCTGTCCTCTTCCAGACCTTAAGAAAATGCGTTAAGCATCTATAGATAGAAGATTAAATCAAGGAAGTTTAGGGATTCAGTGTAAAGCATATAATTACTAATTGAAGGTGCATGTTGTAACAGTGGCAGTACTATAAGAGGAACTGCAAATCCTTTCTATGCCAGTTTTCCTCTGAATTGCTTCTTTTGTGCATTGAGTGACCTGTTCACAGTAAGCATATCTAGAAGCAAAGGAATTAAATTGCATATTGATTAAAACTGTTCTGAGGAGTTTTTTGTTAGAGGTAGTCTAGAATCTGGCTCCAGGACTCTGGTCTTTTCAGGTTTGTATTTAGATTATCAGTTTCAAAATCAGACTTTATATTTAAAAAGAGGATTGTTCATCAATGTAATTATTGGATCCTGATCTGCACGTACACTAAGCCCAAACCACAGCTAAGTGTGAACATAGGAGTGTACCAGGGTTTGCAGTAAAATTCCAGCCACTCCTCCCCCTGATCATCCCTGTTGCAGAGCCCAGGGCTAAGACATGGTCTGTCTTAGCATTACAGCTGAATTATGGCTTGCCTCCCCACAAAGCATGAGCCATAGCCAAACTTCATTCCTGACTTACTGCTTATGGTTTGTCTGGGGCAGGCAAACTATTAGGTTGTGTCCAGATCTAAGCCAAATGATGGCTTAGCTCTGTGCAATGGAATGGCAGGTGGAAGAGTGAAGTGGCTAGGATTTTTATTATGAGTATCTGCATACTTGCATGTTCACTCTTTGCCGAGGTCTGGCTGAGTATTACATGTGAACCTGACATTAATGGTTGGCGTTTGGCTATCCTTACCACCTAACCAAGTTGCTTCTTTCTAGTGTAACATTGTGTTTTCCTTTTGGTGGCTGGCGGGAGTGGGGGAGAGGTAAGAAATACGACTGAACTATTGTTGAGTAGGATGACAGGTATTACGAACCAGTAACCAACAGGATTGCAGCACAGAATGGACAAGAAAAGGGGTATGAAATATGGCAAGACCTACTAGACAGTTCCGAGCCAGGGAAGAAACTTTTTTTCAACCTTCACAGACTGTTGTTGAATGGTTTTTTCTGTATACAATTAAAGTCGTGGAATTTGCATTAGGAGCACAGCTTGTTTACAACCACACCTATCTGATGTTGCCAATCTTTGTCTTTGCAGCTGCATTACTGAAGACATTCAGTTTTTTGGGCTTTGAAATTGTGAGGCCTGGCCATCCCTGTGTCCCATCACGACCAGATGTGTTGTTCATGGTATACCCCCTGGATCAGGTCTCTTCTGATGATGATTAGACCCAGTGCAGCACTTCAGTGGGACCCGAACATGCTTCAAAGACGAGAGGGGGCTAAAACTCCTCTTCGGAGGAAAGGAAAAACAAAATTCTTCTGGACTGAAACTGCATTTCTTATTGTTAGAGTGACCTGTATATCTTCTGAGTTGACTTTTCCATTGAAATGTGTTACCTAGTGAATAATATAAAGTCTGCACATGTAATCGCACAATAGTAAATGGAAGGTAAATGGAGCCCTTTCCTACAGCTCTGTTGTCTGCTGGTTAGCCTAGTGGACAGCCCTCCTGTCCAGCCACCCAATGGGCAAGGAGCTCGGAGGTGAAGAGGGACACAGATCTGACTTGTTAAATTAGCGTTGGGCTTTTCTGTTCATTTGGTTATTTGGCTTTCATTTTAAATAACTATACTTTTGTGTTCACTCAGACTTAAGCAGGAGGCATGCTTTGGGCATAGGGATGCGAGGAACAGTAACACTGTTAGTGAAGCCTAGGTGGTACCCCCTGGAGTAACCAACACTGTGGGTTCCTGAGAAGCTTTGTGCTCTTTCTAGCCTTTTTATTAGGTTAGTATTAACACTGCATTAGTACAGCTTTCAATAAAAAGGGGCATTCAAAAAACATGCGAAGCTGACCCTGATTTTTAGAGAGAAAAAACTGCATAAGCCTTTCCCAGAATTGTAATAGTTCTGCTGTTTTTCACTGCATTCTGTAGTGGAAGTGGATGTAAAACTCTGAGTGGAGATTTTGAATAAATGGTGAAAATTATAATTAGAGGATAAAGCAACAAGTACTCAAATCTAGCCTCCCCAGCTGGTGATGGGAAAATTTTATGCTGGCAGCTCTGACTGATGCCCTTGCAGCCAGCTTTTCTTGAGAAACCTAGGAATGGATTGCAGTATGCTTATAAACAAAGCAATCCTATGCTCTCCCACTAGGAATTAAGCACTACTGCATGCATTAGTGCTTAATGCTGAATAAACAACTAGGAAACTTTTCTGAAAACTATTTGGTGCTTGAAGCTTCATCTCATCCTTCAATGGCTTTCTTTTGTAGAATGGAAGACAACTATCCTGCTTATAATTTCTTAAACAGCCAGTTCTTTCAAGCTTCATTCATAACATACGATTCAAACACTTTCCTTGTCTGTTTAACTGATGTCAATGTGAAACAATGGTATCCAAACTTGCTTATATTGATTTTTGCTAAGATGATTCAACTGTTACAAAAAAGCAAAAATATAGACAGTCTAGGAGGGAATACATGTGCAATATGCTTTTTTTGTAGCTAGGTATCTGCTATTTAGTCTTCATAGGTGGAGTTCTGCAGAATCCTCTGGGGTCTTACCCCAGAAGTGGCCAGTATGTTTCTCACCTAGGTAAGGGGCTACTGCTTGAAAGGGGAAGTGTTTAAATTGGGGTTCTGGAGAGGAATGTATGGGAATAAATTTAAGTTGTCTCCTCCCACCCAATGGAAGCTGGCATTGTATTACGAGTAAAGAGAGGGATTAGGTGTCTACTGAGGAATTTGCAACATTAAGCATTGGTACTTTCAGTGCATTAGAGTCCAGGTACTCATTGTACACATTTTCTCAATGTCTACCATGATCTGGTTTTCAGAAGTAATTCATACACAGATGCTCATTGGTGAAAAAGAAAAGATGGTAAATACAAATGGCAATTTGCTTTATGTGGGACTATAAGCACTTGGTGAATATTGTGTAAATAGGGAGAAGAATCCCTATACAGGGCATAGGAAACTTGCTAAGTAAGTTACTAATTGGTCCATGAACTTATTTGCATTCAGCCTATTTCTTAAAACTATGGGAAAAGGTAAGGTTCCTTAGAGGACATGAAATTTATTATGCTCCCTTATGAAGCAATTTGTATCTTGCTCTGGAGGCCCTATTACAGAACTTCCTGCCCCTGGTTGTCAGAACTGCCAAAATGCATTTCTGGCATTTCGAAATTATTTCTGTTCACTTTGTATTTTATGCACTTGTGTCCTTGCTGCAGCTGGTACATAAAAATGCCAGTACTTCTATTAGTAGTAATTTGTGATCAGCTAGATCCTAAATTGCATTTGTTTCTCATAATAATATTACACTAGTGACTCACTGAACTTGCAACTTTAAAGTACTTCTCTGTTCATACACATGATTATCTTTAAAAAGCAAAACAACAAAACAAACAAATCCAGTGAATGAGAAAGTTTTTCTTGCTACCCTCTAGTGTCATTTTTGGCAAGCTACAACAGCCAGTTAATTACCCCTTCCTCCTTGTTGCTAATGAGTATTTGCCAGTTAGTGGTACACTGTATGTAATCCAGTTTGAGCTTCCGTCCCCACCCCTTAGCTCTACTGTATCCAGTCTGAGCAAGTATCTGCAGGCACAAGTATAGAAGTCACACACAAACCCTCTCTAGAACCAAGCAGCTGCTTGATTACGAAGATGAGGTCACTGGAAAAGCAATCTACTTAATGTACCAGCTTCTTTTGCAAAAGAAGTCCCACTTGTCTCAGCTCCCTTGCCAAAGTAATTTGCCTCTTCAAATGGCCCATGTCTCCATTTGAATACTATGGGAGTAATCAGCAAATTTTATTTTCCTCTTACTTCCAACAAATATACCCACCAAATGCTTAGTGAGAATCCCATTCATATTTTTCTAGTTTAAGAGATTGTCCTGATAGTCTTGTGTGGTTTTTCAAATACGTTTTTCTGAACTGGTGCTACTGTATTATGTTTTCATCTGCAAGCTTCAACCCATTCCTCTGTGTCCCTAGGTCAGCAATAAAAATACTCCGAAACAGGGCCCTAGCAGTGATCACTGAAGAACATTACTTACCTTATCCCTGAAAAAGTTTGTTCTTTTATTACCTTTTGCTGTTTGATTTTGTTACCATCGTATACATGTTGCAGTACAGAGGTTTAACATATAGGTAGTTTCCTCAATCATCATGGGTTCCTCCATGATGCTGATATCGGATGGCTCTCTATCATCTCCTACACCTTTGTCCAGAACACAATTTTTCATCTTGATAAAGCACTGTCTGATTAGTTTTAGCACCATTCCGCCTCATTCTGATCGTTGAAGATCTGATTAAGAATCTTTTTAAAAGTAGCATAGTGTCACCTTAGCTGTGAGCACTGTGTGCCAAGCACAGAACCCTCATTAGGGCTGCATGTACTCTGAAAAGAACAGAGCTTGAAATGGTGATTACACTTTTTTTATATAAAATGGTTTTATCCCTTACTGTAGGTAATGTGTGGGCAATTTAGTGCAATCAAAAAAGTGACTGAAAAGGTATCCAGTAGTCAGTACCCTGCATTGCTCCTTAAATCTCCATCTGTCATAGAATAATTCTATAAAAATAAGCAGTGATGCAGTCATTCTAGCACAAAAGTACACAGTGCTTACACATCTAGATTAAGCTATCTAGGCTCAGTCTAGAGTCAATGCTGTATCTGGCTCCAGTTTAATAGGGCCAGGACAATAAAAAATTAAAAGGCAATGAGACTCCTCAGCACTGAGAGAAGTAGAGATCAAAAGAGGATCCACCTGTTGTCTGTGATTATCTCTTCTAACTATTTGCTCTCAGTACCTTGCATGTACAGAGGCCCACAGCACTGGTGGTGTGTGTTTAAGTGTGCATAAAAAACCCAAATGTTAGCAAATAATGTACACTTTTTTATAGAGCATAGGCTGCAAGTTCTAAATGAAACCTTAGCATACCAGTTCCAATGAAAAAAAGACTTTGATGCTGAGGCAGACATTTTTCCAGGGTCAGAAATGTACTAATTAAAGTGAAGGGGCAAAAGGGAACCTGAACAGAGGAAGTGACTTCCTAAAACCATGAGGAATGCAGCATAGAAATGATTACAAGTTGGTGCTTCTGTAGAAACCTTCCTCCTGCTACACTCTGGGCTAAAAGGAATGAAGGGGGCACCAATCCATTCAGACCAGCTGGACATCATATGTCCCCTTTTCATAGCTGAAAACCAGCCTGGAAGTTTGCATTCCGAGAACAATTTTTGTATCCTCCTGTGTATGCTGAACAAAGCTTAAAAGCACTGGAGCCTTATCTCAGCTTCAGGTCATTACACAGCTGACACATGGCAGTAAAAGGACAACATGCTGATAAGATAGCAACCTCTGAGAAAAACACTCCTCAAAGCAGACTGTGTATCTCCCATGCCCACATTAAGGTTTTCCCATTGCACTTCCTGTTTGGATACCAAAGCCAGCCACCACTGAGGAGCTTCTGTAGGCAGAGCTCTCGGGATGTGCTCGAGTGGCACAGTCTGGAATGGCAGATGGTATTCACAGCACATTTCCTTCCTGGAGTCAAAGGTCATCATGTGCTTTCTTTTGTAAGGCAGCAGGCAAATAAGGCTTTGCCATGAAGGATCAACCTCTCCCCAAGCTCAAAGAGGCTACTTCTACATGAATGGAACTATAAGTACTCCCAGGCTGGGAAAGAAAGAAAAAAACAACAGATTTCAAACAATTCCTTTTTACAGTATGTACAAAGTCCAAGAGGCAGAGGGTGGCCTCACACAACATACAGACAGGAACAGAAAGACTGAGCTGGGGAGGCTTGCATTGTTGGGAGACACAGCACCTGATTTACACAAATCAGCTAGGTAGGGCACAACTGACCTTCCCAGTTGCTATTCAAGCTGACCACCCTGCAAGAAATGGGCAGGAAATTCCCATAAATGTGGGCAGTGCTCCAGGCAGAAGCTTCAGCAAGGAACACTAAGCAACAGACCAAGGGAAAGAAATCCGGACAATCGTCTTGTGATACAGGGGAAGGCTTCCTCTAGCACCAGAAGAGGGCATGGGACATTTAACAAGAGGTCACTCTTTGACGGCCTCGGGCCAGTATAGCTCGCACCCATTGCAGGTTTTCAAAAGGTGGGCAGCTAGTTGCTAGGCGGCTTGCTTCTCCATCTCAGCATGACCAAGAACTTCCATATCCAAATATCACAGGCCAAGACATCCATCCCTTCACTCCCTGCAGGGAAGGGAAGGTCTTGCAAGGTATGGAGAATAAAGAACTGCATGTCTGAAATGCAACCAGCCCCATCAGCACATTCTTTTGTTATGAACACAAAATATGTGTTTTGTTTTAAAGCAGGGGCTGGGGAAGACGGGAAGGACAGGCAGCCAGTAACCTTCCAGCAGAGTGAAGCAGGTGACTGCTAGGCAGCAGTAGAGACCCATCCCAATGAGAGCAGGGCCAGCCTGCCAAAAGGCCCTATTTTATGCAAACTGGGTGTATTTTTTGTGCTGCAGAGCAAAAGAAGCATCTGCCACTGCAACACACATGACCTGCCAGCAGGGAGAGGTGTTGGAAAAACAGTGAATGGAAGGGAGGGCTTTTCAGGGTGCAGCAATCCTGGAGGCAAAGTGCTACAGTTTCAGTATTGCTCCTGCCAAAGGAGCACATAGCTGGCTTGTGCTCATTGCAGCCCCTGCTGCCTCCCCCCCCCCCCTGCCCCCACATTTCCCAGGACAACTTGACTCAACAGAATCGTCTCTTTCCTGTGGTCTTCTTTGCAGGTGCCCATATATGTGCTTGTGCCAGATGACCACTTATCACAAGTATAAATACACCAATCTGGATGTTCTCACCTTCCGTCAACACCCAGGTAGCCATCTGGGGTGCAGCACAGGAGCAAGAGAGCCTTGGATGGAACCCAAGGCTAATGTGTCCTCCCTCCCCAGCATTCCAAATGTCCCGTGATGCCACACTGCTTGGCCCACCACCACAAAGTCCCTGCTCCAGAGGAGTTCTGGAAATTGGCCAGTCAACCCCAAGTCAGGTGAATAAATATTTCTGCAAGTCCCAGCTCCACAACTCACACGTACAGGGCTCAGCTTGTGTTTGGTAGGGGAGGGGGCAGAGTCTGCCTCACATTATGGCAGGACCGTCAAGCAGAACAATCAACACCATTCAACTGATGTCTAATGCAATTTCCAGCGCTTCCTCATGTGAGCCAGTCACATGACTGAGTATAGCCTAGGTTATCCGATCATGTGTCCTGTTGGGGAAAAAAGGAGAAATGTAACTCTGCTCGAGCAATTTCAGTTTCAACCACATGATGGTGCTGGAATAACAGCAACCAGAAACTAGGAGTTTTTTCAGTAATCTTTTTATCCTCAGTTGGAGAAGCACTTGACTCAGAAGGCTTCTTGCAGAGAAGAAGCAAAACATTACAGATCACACACAGTTACTGTAGCCATGACACAGCTGGGAAATTTGAAATATTGGGTTAGGACCAACAGGAGGTAGGTAGGTAGGTAGGTACACACACACACATACATACAGTGCAGGAATGAAAGTAATTAACGGAGCTACATGAGACCCAGTGCTTATTGTGGCATGTTTCACTTAGCTCTGTGTCCTGGCTACAGGTTGCACAAGAAGCTTCGGTATGGCACTTTGGTGCCACTGTAAATCGCCAGTCCTTTTTACTTGTTGGTTACTAATCATAACATGCCATCTAGCAGCCTACTTTAGATTCCAGAAAGAGACCCACTCTGCCTGCAGGCTGTAATGTAAGCAGCCTGTGATGTTGCCTCTCTTCATACCCTTCCCCAAGCCAATGACATAACAGGGGCATCCTTACCTTTTTCACCTCCGGGGCGGGGGATATAGGGAAGGAGCAGAGCCTTGCTGACTGGCAACAATGGCTGTAGATGAGAGACCTGCAGAGAAGCAGAAGCATAATGCACAATGGTGTGAGGGGTACTAAAGCAACTTCCAGCACATGGCTGACTCAGGTTTACAGTGGAGATGTTGCACAGTGCCTCATAAGAGCTTCAAGGGCTGGGTAAGGTGGCAGCAGCAGAGCACCCAGGAAGGTGTGACTAACAGCTGCTATGGCACTTGTCTCTGCCACCACCACAGCCCCCAACTCCCACCAACAGTGCTTCTGGATTCCACTTCCCACCCACCCACCCCAATGCCAATGCCCCATATTGCTCTCACCTGTTGCATAGGGCAGGTTGTACTGGGCCGGCAACAATGAATAGCCCAGGTGATGGTGATGGTGATGTGTGGACATCAGACGCTGTGAAGGAGAGGAGCGAGGCCGGTCAACGCTTCTCTCAGCACCACTGGCGCCCCCTACACCGCTGCAGCCTGCACTGCTTCCTCCCACCCCACAGCGCTCCTGAGAGGCCTTGTCGCCTATCTGTAAAAGTAACCAGACAGACATGCTGAAGCCCAGACATGAATCTGCAAGAACAGGCCAGCCAAGTACCTAAATGAGGCCAGCTCTTCTGTGGCTTCCTTGCAAGCCATGTTTGTTACTCACTCACTCACTCACTCCCACTCCAGGAAATAAAAAGCTAGGGAATCCCTGGCAACAGCCCACATGCTTTAGTTCCCGGTTCCAGAATCAGCCTGGAAAGTACGGCATTTACACCTGGATAGTTCTGTGCCAAGGACAGCACTGAATATATATTTCCCATTCCAGCACACCACTTACCGTTGGGGACTTGCTCTTGTAGTGGCTGGCGTGCTGTTGCAAGATGTCTAGGGCCTTGGATTCAGAACTGGATTTACAGCCAATGTTGGGGCTGGCTCGGGACTTCTCGCTCTCTTCACTCCCAGAGGATTTGCTGCCGTATGGGGAGAATGAGTAGCTGGAGGGCAGGTATGAGCCTGTGGAGGAGATGCTGGTTAGTACGTTCCCACACACGGCAGAAGAGCAAGCTATTAAAGAGACCAACTGCCCTTAAATATCCCCTAAGCGGAAGAGGCGAGAAGCTGAAAGACCTGAACCAGGGATTCTGTCAGAGAGAAGTTTAGAAGCGGATTGTGCATACTGCACACAGATCCAAGAGAATTTGGCATCTCAATCCTGCCCAAAAAATGTTCCTAGTTATTTTGGGATGCAGTAACAAGTTGAAAGCAGCCATTGCTCCATCCATAGCAGATTCAGAAGCCTAAAGGACCGCTTGGTAGAACTTTTAGTACCTGAGGAGTGGATGATGCGTTGCACACTATCTTGCCTATTCCAGTTAACTAGCATTACTTGCTTGGGCATCAGCAAAATCGTACAAATATTATTTTATTTTTGATTCATAAAATTTATATACCACTTGGCTGAAAAAATCCTCAAAGCACTTTACAAAAGATGAAACAGTAACATCAGGGAAAAAAATCACAAAATATACACTAGTCTGCCTACTCCCCTCTCTTTTTAAAAACAAGAGGGACTATAGTTCAGTGGCAAAGCACATTCCTTGTCTGCAGCAAGTCCCAGGTGCAATCCCCAGCATTGCCAATAATACAACTCCCAAAACCCTCTGCCTGACTTTCAGGAGATCCACTCCCAGCAGACAGTACAGAGCTAGATGGTCTGACTCCATATGTTTAGATACTTTCTCATGGTTCAAATATTAACACTGTTTATTTCAGTATGCATTCTTCATTTTGGTTCCAGTATATTTAATGTGTTTTACTGGGGAAGCTGATAATAAATGCAGTCTGTGGGGCATAGACATTTCAATTGGGTACTTTTAACTTCATTATCCAGGCTTGCTACAATACCTGACACCTGTTTTGTGTTGAGCTAGATGGAAACATTAGATCAGATGGATTTTTATTTAAGGAAAACATTTTAAATAAGCTCTGTTTGCATGTGAATTTCAAATCTTATTTTATGTTGCGTGCTCTCTCTCTCTCTCTCAAGCTTACACATTCTTGATGTTTTTACATTTTGAAGATTGCATTTATTACAGAGGTTCTCTTCTGGAAGGCCATACAGGTTACACACACTATTCTGGAAGTTAACCCACGGTTTGCAAGCTAACTTGCAAAATAATTTAATAGCTATACAGTGCGATTGCATTGTTGATCTAAAAACTTGCTTTGTTGGTCTGTGATCCAGGGATGGGGAACCTGTGGCCCTCCCACCTCCCATTAGCCACAGTCAGCAGAGTCAATGGTCAGAGATTGTGGGACTTGTAGCCTAGCAACATCGGGAGGGCCACAACTTACTCACCCTGGTCTAACCCAAACATACCACTTCTGCATCTTCTTCTTGTTGGATAGTCACCACACTATACCAGACACATTCACTCCAATTTCCAGCTATCAAACATCTCCAAGAATGAAAACGATGGCCCCTTCCCCATGGAGATCCATCAAGATCCCACCCCATTATGATTTATACAGTTCTGCTATTCTCTGGGTCCACCTCAAGCCCCCATACCTGGGTAGTTCTGCATCATAACAGTGGGCATGCCACGGTAACTGGGATGGTTGGGATCGTATGACTGGCTGTAGGAGTAGCCGTGCATGTAAGGGATGTAGGACTGGTGCTGGCTGAGGGGTGAAGACACTGGAACATGGGTGCTGGGTCTGGCTTCCTTCGCCACTAAGCGCGATTCCTCACTGGAGGGCACTTTGCAGTCGGAGCTTGTGCTCTCCTTCCCATCTTCCTTAGCAATGGATTCTTTGCTGCGGCTCCTCTCCTCCTTTAACTTTCGATCCCTTTCTTCCTTCCACCGCTCATCCTCCGTCTTGATGTCGGAGTATTTAGCAGGGTAAACGTAAGTCCACATGCGAGGCTCAGCTTCCTGTAGCAACATACAGTCAAGGATGTCAGGTGACTAGAATCAAAGGCATTTCTGAAGTCCTGGAATTCTCAGATTTGACTTAAAATTAAGGGCCTTTGTGGGTGCAATTAAAGGGAGGGGGGAAACCATAGGTAGCATCCACCAAAGTCTCACCAGTGAAAGAACAATGAGCAAGATTTCTGCCCTCCGCATATTTTCTCTTAACTATTTGTTACTGTTGTCCTACAGTAGCCTCTTTTGTGCTTTCCTGCCATCACCCAAATCCTTGTCCAAAAGTTGATATTCTGCATTCCTACAAATTTTAGAATGCAAGTTATGCACAAGCTTAGGTAAACATTCTTTACTCATTCTTGAGCTCTGACGAATCATCTTATTGAATTTGTTACCACTCCCAAACTGTGGGAATTATGTCGGCAGAGCTGGGGGTTTTTTTAAAAAAGAAACTGGGCATCAAGTTATCCCAGCAATCTTATTAAAACATAGATTTTGAAGCTCTGAACAGTGCTTTCTTTCTTTAAAAAATGTTTAGGGGTACTCTCATTTTCCTACTCATACTGAAATACTGCCCCTCAATGAGGCCAAACTTAGATTCACAAAATGTTTAGGAGTAAGCGTCTCCCTGCGTCCCCCCAGAAAAAAGCACTGGCTCTGACCAAAGAAAGAGGAAAGCTTCTCACCTCATAGCCCTCACCACTGTCTAGGCTGTAGGCCCCCAAACCCAGACAAACTACACTTGTCCAAGAGCAACATGTCAATTCAATCAGTGCTGGAAATGGAATTCCAACTTCATCACTTTCAGTCACAATCACTCTGCCCCTGGCCTAGCTATGAGTAAGGGGATGGACAACCGCAAAGGAACAAGAGGTAACAGAAACAAAAGTATGAGAAACACACGAACAATCTCATTTGGGCTGGTTTAGCCCTCTCTTCCTTCCCCACAGAATATTTCTCTCTGCAGCCTCTTGCATGACAGTGTGATCAGTTCACAATGTTAAGCAACACAGAGGCAGCTGGCACTTACCCCACCCATATCATGTATCAAAATGTGATCATTACTTTCCAAGATCCCTGACTATCCCCTATTGTTTGAGAGGAAGGGGAGGGGAGGCAAGAGAGACTAACGTATAGGTCATTCAGCTAGAGATATTTGTGAAACCTCTTTCACTCCATGTAACACATCTCTGAGCCTCAACAAAATCTGAACAGAACCCAGCAATGTTCACTCCACATGTCAAAATCCCCCCAAAACTGAACTTGACTTTCCAATAGTCTGCTTCTGTCCCATAATCCAGTTTGGGCCACTACATTGCTAATTAGCAAAGTGGGATAACTCTGGTTCCAGTGTTCGGCCACTTGTCCAACACAATACCCACTGGAAGCTATGTCTGACTCAATCAAGGAGCAAACTGTCTCTGAGAACCAGTCTGAAGCCCTGTGCTCTTCAGTATTACTGCACTGATCTAGAGAACAGCCAGATTGCATCTCCCCAAAAGATTATTTGAGACCAACCAGTTCTCTCCTCTGCATTTCCAAAAGCCCTCATGTTTTAAAAAGAAACAGTATAATAATCTGTAAGATAGAGACACACTAGCCCATCAGCAGGAATCACCACAGTCACTTAAAAATGGCTAGAACACCATTGATGTTAATTCATGGTTAGACTGATTGTCTTAAAGCTCAGGGCCACATGCTGATGAGAAAAAATAGGAATCAACCACCATCAAATGGTATGTGTGCCTGCTCCATCTGTCCATATAGTTCTGCAGCTTACATTCATATATGCAAATATCCAAAAGTTAGGAAACTGAGCAAGCATCAATGAGAACTAACACACCCCTCCTTTCTTTCCCCTGGCAATAGGCAGCTACATTCTAGGACCCAGTTCAGAGAGTGCTCACTGTCTTGGCGGCTGCTCTTCTCATCTCAGCCACTCAAACACACACAAACACACAAACACCCCTGCTTACCTGTGAGTACCAGAGTACTGGGTCCACCTCAGCCTGCCGTCCACAGTCCAAACTTGCCTTTGACTCTGTCTCTTTCCCCAGATGGCTTTCACTTAACTTCCCCTTGAGGCCTTCTACAGTTTGGCCTTGGAGCTTTGAGGAATTCTCCAACTTGGGAATTATCACTGACTTGGCTACATCACCCCCCTGCTCCTTGGTCTTGCTCAGTCCAGATTTGACCAGGTCAGTCAGGCTGGGCGCTTTGGTCAGTGTGGGAGGTAGAGACGGCTTCTGCTTCCATTCCTCCTTGAGTGCCACCTCTCTCTCTTTTAGCCCCAGCTCTACTTTCTTGTCCATCCCACGCTGCTGCTGCTCCAGACTCTGGCGCTGCTTTTGCTGGTCTTCGTACTGCTGGCGGTAGGTGGGGTTAGTGCTGAGCAGATGGGCATGGTAGCCTTGTTCACTATAGCCGTAAGGAGGCACGTAGGCATACTGGTTATAGTAAAGAGACTGCATGTACATATTGGACCTCTGCTGGATGACAGACGGCTGCTGGCTGGAAGGACCCAGGTCTGCCTTCTTCTCCTCACAAACCTCATTCTTCACTTTTACCTCTGGGCTCGGTGGTTCCTCATCTTTCTTCAGTTTCAGGGCCTGACTGTCTATGGTGGCTTGGCTGTTGGGATTAATGGAACCAGGACTTGACTGTGCATAACCTGGAGAGTAATAAGCCTCAAATCCTTGATAATAGGGAGAGTCCTTGTTTTGAGGTTGCGAGGGAAAGAGGGCTTTTTTGGCCCCCTCCTTGGCAAGCTGCTCAGGGTCCTTTGCCTTCATGCTCTCCAGCTTGCCTTCACCATCCTCCCCTGCATCTGAGATGTCAGAATAGGCTGGGCTATTTGTTTTCACAGAGCTAGCTTCAGCACCATTTTGAGTAACAACATGAAGCGGAGTCATGGGTTGCGTGGGTGCTGCACTATCAAGTCGGCTGGCACCCCCAATGGATGGGCTTGGGGCATTATCAGTGAAGCTGTAGATTTTATCTGCCTCAGCCTTGATGCTGGCAAGGCGGCTCTGGTGGGGGTCAGATGAGCCATTCAGGAGACTCTCCCCTTTTGTCCCAAGGTCACTGGGCTCTCCCCGGAAGGGGCTCTTGCCTTCCTCAGCTCGACACACTTTCCCAGGAGTCAAGGGGCTCTCTATTTCCTTGGACTCTTTCTTCTTCTTATCCTTCTTCTTCTTGTCCTTGGCAGGAGTAAGTGCTGGACTGACCGTGAAAGGCTCTCCCATTACAGTTGGCTTGGGCTGAATAGGTTTCAGCTGGGGACTGTTGGGCATGGCTTGAACCACTGTGGTGGTGAGGCCAGTGGAGGAGCCAGGGCTGGTAGCTGTGAATGTAGCTGTTTGGAAGGTGTAGATTTGTGGTGGGATGGCTGGGGCTATGGGTCGAGCAGACTTGATGCTCTTTGATGATATCTTCTCAGGCTTGACACTGACAGGCTTTTTAGCTTTTTCCTTGTCACTGCTCCTCTTCTCCACTGAGTCAAAGCCATCATTGCTTGTCTCATCAGCTACCAGAGGGCCATCCTCAGAGCCATCATTGGACAGAGCACCAGAGTCAGGGTCTCCTTCGCCACCTAGCTTCTTTTTGCAAGCAGCTTTGGGGTTGAACTTGCTTGATGGTGATGGACTGTGCGGTTCCATCAGCCGTACTTTGGGGGTAGTTGATCGAGCCGGGGAGACTGAGCCTTTTTGGCTACCAGAAGCACCGTTACAGCTGCCCAGGTCAGCTGGAAGAGATGACTCCTCCCCATACTCACTATCCCCATCAGCTTCAGGTTTGCTGTCATCATCTGTGTGTGCATGAGCCTGGTGATACTTGAGTCCATTGATGTGCTTATACTTTTTGCTACAGTTGGGGTGGGGACAATCAATGAGAATGGGGGAGGGGCAGTTCCTATCGAGAATGGTGGGTTCTACCTTGACGGTTGTTGTGGCAACTGCTGCAGCAGCTGCCGCCGCCGCAGCCATTGGTGTAGCAGCTGAACCCATGGAGTTTGTGCGAACACGCTTGCTCCCCTTGGAGTCCTCAGAACTTGAATTCACTTCCATGTCAGAAAGGGGCTTGCTCTTCCGCTTGGTCACTGACGAAGGGCTGGCCTTGACATCCTCAGTTGTGCCGCTGGGCGGGAGGCGGTGCTCTGAGGAGTTTTGGCTGCCTCTGCGTCCCTTGCTGTTAGCCCCTGCCCGAGTCTTGCTGCTGTTGCTTGTCCCTTTGCTATCAGAGGCTGCTGTGCTCTCATTCATGGGAGGGTTACTGTTGGGTCTCATACGCTTGCCTCTCCCTCGACCATTTCGCATCTCCAGGTCACTGGTGGGAGAATCACAGAACCTAGGAGATAACAGAACAGGGCTTAGGAACATTCAAGGTTAGACTTCAAGCCATGCCCACCCTCTGCAATTGGCTCTTGCCTCAAAAGCTACCACAAAGTGGCACAATTCTCCTGCTCTTATCTGCAAAGCTACTATATACACACATCCTTGGCTGGGTTTCCCAGGAGTAGGCAAGCAGGAGGCATACATACACTGTTTTCTAAATCAGGAGGAGGCAGACTGTATGGCCCTTAGGGTTCTTTTCAGACACCTGCAGAACCGTGTTAGAATCCTGAGACTTCTAGCTTTTAACATATCTATTTCAAGCATTTAAAAATGGAAGGACTGTTCCGCAACTTCTAAAACAAGATGTGAACTCAAGCCAAATTAATAGATGATTGTCCCTAGGAACCATACTGATACAAAGAAGAGTGCAACAGTTAAACTCCCTCAAAGGAGATGAGGTACAGTAACTGAACTCAGTTTCTCTAGGGAGAAATTGCATCAATGGCAAACTGCATGATAATCAGATAGGACAGCAACACTGGCTACAGAGAACTTCAAATTTAAATCAGAATAATTCTTCCTGCCTAGGACAGAACAGGGCAACTGCTTTAGTTCTTATTCCAGCCTGCTACATGTGCCTATACATTCCCTTCTCCTTACAGTATGACAGTTTCTCAGTGTTGCTCTAAATCAAAGTATCCATCCTCTAGCAGCATCCCATAATGAGTGAGAGGAAAAAGTCACCAAGCACACTACAGGAAGAGCCTTTTGCCTTACGCTTTACCTGGGTGGTGCCCAATCATGCTGCGTGCAATCCAGTAGCGTCCCCACATAAGTCTTATTCCTCCAGGTGACATTCACCACCAGCATACCTGCAGGAGCAAAAGGGAGGATTGTGAACACTCAGTTCTCTTGCAAATCTTGCCCCATCCTCAGCCTACAACTCAGCCACAATGCAGAAACATCCTGCTGAACAGGTCAGAACAAGTGTGGGTGGAGACAGTTACCAAAGCCTGCAGCAGAACTCAGGTAGCACTTGCTTGGGGCTTTGTATTCATTTAGTTATTTGGCCATCAATACAACTGAAGAACCCCCACCTTACTGGTTGCGTGGCTGTAGACTGTTCAGAATAGTCCTCAAGGTCAGGATTCTGATAATATTGCTGCTATAAACAGCACACATAAACAGCACTATGTTTATTTAATGCACTGGTCGTATCTTCAATTCTGAACAAAGCAGTATTATTAGGAAACACAGGTGCTCTTGTGGGGTGGAATTCACAGCTATGGCCAACCCCTGCCTCTGGGCACATGTATAGGTCCCATACGAGAGGTACCCTTACCTTTCCCAACACATTTTTTTCTCTGCCAAACAGTCAAACTGGCTAAAAGCTGGTGCCCAAAGTAGCTCTATTACTGAGCAGCTGAAGAGCTTATAAACACATCCATTAATCTCATCTTTGTATTCCCCAAAACATGATGGATCACGCATTTACAGAAGAATCAAGTCCACAGGTGGGCCCCACTTTTATTTTGCAGACTCGATAAATACATGGCCAACCCTCTGAGGGCCACATCCAACAGCTGGGTGAGACTACACACCTGATTTCATGATTTTAGATGGATTTCTCCATGGAAAACCATGGAGCTTATCCTTGGTGTCAAATCTGAACAGTGTCAAATGCAATCCCCACTGTAAATGAACAATCAGGAGCATTCCTGTCAGCTCTGACTGTAACTGTCGCACAGCTAATGCTTTAAGATGTCAGGTCCATATGTTGGAGATTCTCCACCGTTGCTCAAACCCCATCCAAGGGCAAACAGCTTCTGAGGGCTGAAGCTTGCACCACCCTGCATTCATTTTGAGTCTCCCTCTTTAGGAACAGAACCTGGGGGGTAAAGACTCTGTACTAGACAACACATATCCTACTGAGGAACTAGTCTTTCTAATTCTGTATCAAGAAAATATTAAAACAGGAGTGGGGATCTCAATAAAGGATTATTGATTGTATAGAATAGACTCATAAGCACTCCTAGGCCAGCTGTGCTCAGCTGTCCAGTTTCACAATTTGTAGCGCTCACTCAGGATACTCTTTGTCTGCAGACTTAGTTTATAGGTCAATCATGAAGTCTCAGAAGGAGCAAATCTTTGAAATAACCAGCTGTGAAAAATATAGGGACCTTTTTAATCTTCATTTTCAAATTGGGGTAAAAAATTTCTCTCTCAAACAGAAGCAAGCACTTGTTAATGACCTACAGTTTCTGGATTTCACCACAGAAGCATCTGAGTCTGTTCTTCCAGGTGTCTACCAACATCTGCCATGTGCACTGCCAGAACCCAAAGAGTGCTCACTAATGGTTCCTTGTCATCCTGGAAAACAACAACTGGGGTGCCACAGGGTTCTGTCCTGGGCTCGTTGTTGTTCAACAACTTTATAAATGAATTGGAGAAAGGAATTGAGGGGATTCTCATCAAATTTTCAGATCACACCAAACTGGGAGGGGTAGTTAATGCCACAGAAGACAGATTCAGGATTCAATATGGCCTTAAAATATTGGAGAACTGGGCCCAACTGAACATTATTGTTTCAATAAGGACAAATGTAAGGTTCTACACTTAGGCAGGAAGAATCAGCTGTACCAATATAAGATAGGGGACATATGGCTTGCCAGTAGTATATGTGAAAAGGATCTAGGGGTCTTAGCAAGTTTAATGTGTCAACAGTGTGACGCAGCAGCAAAAAAAGCTAATACTATTGTAGGCTGCATCAACAGAAGTATAGTGTCCAGGTCACAGGAACTAAGAGTACCGTTCTATTCTGCCTTGGTCAGACCACACCTGGAATATTGTGTCTAGTTCTGGGAACCACAATTAAAGAAGAATATTGATAAGCTGAAATGGGTGCAGAGGAGGGCGACCTACATGATCATGGGTCCGGATACCAATGGGATTGGGGGTCTGCAATGTGTTCATTGGCAGGCTGCTTGTCTTGGTGAGAGCTCTTCTGACTGTGGGACTGTGAAACTCAAAATGTTAGGAAGTGCAGACAAAGCCTTGATTTTTACTTTTTTACTTTTTAAATTGTTGGAGAAGGCTCCTTGCCTCCTCAGAAAGCTCTCAGCATCTTGGCTCCTCTGCCGCCCACACCACTTCCCATTCCACCCAACATCCTTCCTGAAGTTCCAGGATCTATCTTCCTGCAGGTGTCACCATCATCCAGCAGGCTCCGGCTCTTCAATGCAAGGCTGCTTTGTAAAGCTTTATGCTCAGGCTTCACACACTGCTTTCCTGCAGAGCCTTACAAGTTAATTGCGTGGCAAGACGCCAGCAGCTGCTTCCATCTCGGAGCTGGCAGGTCAGATTAGGAAGGACGTTCTGGCAGTCTGCCTGCTGCCATGATCACAGGAGAAAGATGAAGAGCTCTGTAAAGCAGAGACCTCAGCGGTGGTTGAGCTGCCCCCTCCCTTTGCCTGCTGCTCTGGCAACCAAACAAAGCACAAGACTAATTGTAACTCCTGCCCGACACACCGTGTCCTAGATTTAACCTACCTCAATCAATCACACAAAAAAATCCCTCCCAGCAAATACATTCAGAATTATTTTGTGAAATGCAAGATGATTTGCGACGCAGCCTTTGCCTCTGAAGAACCACCCTAGTTGGGGAGGGAGGGGGAAAGAAAGAAGTGGAAGGGCTGTGTTCAGCCAGCATTAGCAATCCGGAGCCAACTATGATTAAGGCATTTGGAATTGCTGTAAGACTGGAGAAGGAGAGACCTTATCAAAGCATTACAAACCTACCATGTTCTGGCAGTAACCCTGATTTTTTATGCTATTCCTAAGCTCATCCCTAGTGCTTTCTAAAAGCAAATCAGGATAATAATCCCCACTTTTATAGGGCCAAAGAGATGCAGCAGCAGCTCATCTAAAAATCACAAATCCAGCTGCTGAGCCAAGACTTCTTGGTCAGAGACTCCAAACTGCAGCCCTTTCACTGGTGGCAAGTTCAGATGCAGAGGGATGGCAACTATTAAGAGACATAGATTGTTTTCAGACCAAGAGTCTTTTGCGACTATTGTTTTTGTATGTAATAGATATGCAGCTGTAACTCAGATGTTGTAGGGGTATCCAGAAAGGTTTCCCCAAGGAAACATTTCTGTTGCAAGCATAATGCATTTTTCCTTGGCACACATATGGAGAAAATGACTACGGCGTGGAATGTGACTACACAAGCATCACAGACCCTGAATGCTCATGACATCACTGGGGATAAATGACACGCATTCACCTCCCAGATGCCATTTTGCCAACATTTTTAAGGTTACTTATTTTTCATTCATTTATTTGCTTCCACCACATTTCCTTTGTTTCTTTCAAGTCTATTGCTTCATCCTTGTCCCTTTTCCTTATGTCTCAATATCTATTAGACTGTAAACCTGCAGGATTATTTTGGATTGTAAAGTATCTAGTTATAGCTATAAATAATAGTTATAAATACATAAATGTACATTAACCGACTCCAATACTGAAGTGCACATCTCCACATATTTTTTTAACCAGCCCCAAGTCTCCATTGCTATGAAGAGAAGCAACAGCTTACATTTTTCTTCCTTTCCAAATTGTCTGCTTTCACAAAACCTATCATTTTCTGTTTCCCATGACTTATAATCATTAGCCCCTAGGGTAGACAGATGGGTGGGGGTGCAGGGAGAGGACTGTATTTCATTTTAAAAAAAAGAAAAAAAGATGTTAAAACTGTGGCAGCTAGGGCTATGCAAGGTTTCAAAATTGTATATATTCTATAATTTGGATACAACTCAGTTTGCTAAGTTTGAGTTTTCAGTAATGCAAAATTCAAGTGGTTTTGTATGCACTAAATCACTATAATGGCATTGCCTTCTTTTGCCCAGAGACTGTGTGAACTGCCACCTTTTTTCACAAAAAAGAACCCCTCTCAAAACAAAAAAAGGGAACATCACAACCCCACGATAAAATGAAAGGCACGAGATTCAGGAAAATACGCTTCTGACGTTTCCTTTGTGCAGCAGCTGCTGTTGCCATGCAGTGATCCTTGTTGCTATGAAGATCTCCATGTCAGACAATAGCTTTTTAGCTCTAAGCACTATTGCTATTGGCTGAGATATTTCCCAGGTGAGCAGTGATGGTGCCTGAATCATCAGTTTTAGGGGTTGGTTGAAATTGGACCTCCCCCACATGGAGCAGGTCTGGGGAGACCGGAGGCTCTCTGTAGTTACAAGGCTTCCTCCCTCCTCCCCAACCCCCAGTGGCATTAATCACAGCAAGAGGAAAATGGGAGCCTGGCAACTCATAAGGCAGCAAGTGGTGTGCTGCATTCCAGTATAATGAGATCCATTAAAGATCCTGGCAGATCAGAATCACGCCTAACAGAATTAGGAAAACTGCTAAAACAGCTGTCTTAAATGCCTTAAAATGTCCATAGAAGTATTTAACACAACTTATCCTTGTGAAAGGCAGGCAGAAGGAACAAGCAGAAGTTAGAAGGCTGCTGCCATGCTAAGCAGATAGCTGCCTATGGAACATAGAGAAGTGCTACAACTTTCGCATAAGTTGACGGCCTCAGAAGCAGATAGTAGCCCAGCCATGCAAACAATTCCACAAAAAATGTAGCAATTCACCTTCCCACAAAAATACAGACATCAGTCATTTGTGACACAGAGGCCTGAAAGGACAGAATGTACCAGTTTATTTTACCCTTCCTTGCCAGACAACCTGAAAGGGATTTTTACCTGCCGCAGACAACCAAGTGAGAGTACAAACCTGAAACTACCCATGGGAGGTCATTAAAAAAACGTGTTCTCATAAACTAACCTTGTTTAGTTTATGGGCTACCCACCCACAGTGATCAAGCCTGCTGAAATCCTGTGGAGAGTTTTTATCTGTTCTCATGAAGTACTAAGATGGCTACTCCTTGCTTTGTTGTTCATTTCAACTTCTACCAGCTTCCATAATGTGGCAACATCAGCTGGGGACACTAGAGCACCAACAGCATTGTACACGCAGAAGAGAGAACTAGGACTCATGAGAAAGGTGTGCTTACATGCTAAGAAACCAAAGAAGGATAAGCCTGGTGTTGATTCTTTTTTATTATTATTGGTATCTTTCAATTCCTTTTGATAACAACTGGAAATAAAATTCTGCTATTTGTCATATGTATATTTTGGCTCAGCATCTAACACAATGTATGAGAAATGACCTAAGCTAGCAAAACTGTAAACATTAACCTGAAATCCATCAAGTGGGGAGGGTGGCAGGAACCTCTTGCCACATACATTAACCAGACTCCACATACTCAAGTCGGCCAATGATGCAATAGTTCCAAACTGCTTTGAAGGATGCACAGCCTCTGATGTGAGAGAAAATCATCACTTCTGACAGCAGGGACCAAGCAGCAGCCAAGAGTAGCCTCACAGGCAAGATCTTTGCACACATTGCACTGAATGAGTACAGGTTAAAAATAGCTGAGCTACAGGAATCACAGCATACCTCCTAGGCAAGTCCTGAAATCATAGCTGATCTTTAAAGAAGAAAAGAAAAAAGACTAACATGAAAGGACAGGCTGCAAAAACCATTAAAAGCCAAGAGCAAGAGGGAAGGCAGCCAGCAGCATAAGACAAGTGCCATACTCTGCCTGCCTCCTAATGCAGCATTCTCTGAAACACATATAGGAGGACTGGACATTGCCATATCATGAGATATGTAAACTACATAATTATGGGTGCCACTACCACAGCATCCAGAGGAATAATGGGCATGTCCCACAGTATTCTGATATTCCAGAGGGATGAGTCCCTGTGGCAAATCCTCTGCACATCAAAGTTTTGATATGTGCCTGGTAAATATAAGAGTGTAGAAGAAAGGGGGTGGGTAGCATCAATCAAGAGAAGGTTACTACAAAAAGCAAATAATAGGTGATCCAGTGCTCACTGATCATCTCTTTCAGCCTTTCCACAAAAAGCACTGGAGACACCAGTGTGCAGACCTACCAATCTGAGAAAGAGCACCTGTCAGGGCTTTCTTCTCAAATAATAACTGCTTAGAACCTGTCAATTCCACTCTGCCTGGCATCATATTAAGATGGATATGTAAGAGGCCAAGGAGATATATTTTACTTCTCAGCAAGATGCTGTCCTTGCATCACTTTCACTCAAGGTAATTGCCTACCTCCCAGTTTCTACTGGCTGTCTGTGTAGATGAATCACATCTCTTAAGGAGTAGAGGCAATGGGCTAGTGATGGTGGCAGAACATGGACTGGCTTGCCGGGGTAGAAAATGCACTCACTGTTTTTAGAAGCAGGCACACCTGGCAAACATTCATTCTACCTCCAACTTAAAAGACTAATGTGAACAATGGCCCTGGGAGGAGGCTTTAGAAAATACAAGGTCAGGAAGTGGGCAGAATGTAGAATTCAAACAAGGTGCAAATCTGTAGCAGGCAAGATGCTTTGGCCTCAGATCAAGTGATTTCCCCACCCCTTTAGCTTATAATCAGAGTAAAACAGGCACTCTAAAGGTGAAGGGGAAAATATTTCATGTGCCTAAATACAGGAACCCAGAACAGCAAAATCAAGGTAACAGGCATGACCAAGTTTTTAGACGTGGTGTAGTCTTTTATCTCAATACCTAAGTGCTGCTTCACTGTTTGTGAAGAAGTGCGACTGCTGAAGAAGATAGGATGCAAGAATGGCAAGTATACCCCAGAAGCCTCTACAGTGTGTTCTCATTTTGCCTAGCGAGAGGCGCCTTCTTGGAGCAGCTTTTACCCTGGACTACACCACTTCCAAAGGAACAAATTAAGAGGAATTTGTATTATGGCAGAGTCCTCTGGGGCAACATTTATTTTGTGCAATGCCACACAAATTGAACTAGGCTGGTATACAGCATTTGAACCATCAGTTGACCAGCACTACTCTTAAAACAAACATACTGAAGGACACCTACCGTCTTCTGTCTCCTGCCATACGATGCCCTCCAGATTGACACTGGTGCCAGGTTCACAGGGGCCCAAGCACTCTGGCTCTGTAGCAAGAGCCACATCACATGTGTTCACCCCTACAGAGCGAGTGCGTACCATTATCTGCTCACATGGTGATGAGATATCACTGTTGACAACAGGAACAAGAAGATGCAATGGTAGCACTGCAGGGGTGGACACTGGAGACTCCATCTGGAAAAAGAGAAAATACAAATGAATACAGATGGATAAGGGCAGCTGGGTCTTCCTTATGTCTGCAACACCCCCAAATTGAGATGGTCTGGCATTTAGGCCCTGTATTTGCCACTTGGATCTTAGCTTTAGGAGCAGATGTCACAAGCTCTTACTCAATATGTGCAGCACTGGAGGACAGAATCTAGGTGCTTTTTGCATCCCCAACTTGTGAATGGAAATTATAGCATTTTACAAATTAAGTTTTGACTCACCCAGCACCCTCCTCCTCGTATGCCTCCTTACACATGCAGCTCTTATTTAAAAGGGAAAAGGAGACCAAGGCCTGGCTCTCACCCAGGTAGTAAGCTTCTTTCTGGGTTATAGATGGGACCTCATATGGACAGAATGCATGTGTGTGTGTGTGTGTGTGTGTACGCGTACACACACACACACACACACACACACACACACTTAAAACTGGCACAATGGGCAGAGGGATGGACTAGACCTCTTTCTCCTTGATATTTAAGGATTACCCCTGCCCCACTCTGGAGTTATTTTTGTATGAAGGAGCATTAAATCACACAAGTCCTGCATCTGTAGTCTGATGTGGTACAAGCCAGACATAGGTTTACCGCCTTGGTGAGAACTAGTCAGCCTGGTTATTGGCCAGTGTGTATTCTATAGAAACAGATTCCAATATGGCAGATGCAAGTTATCCCCTGAAGCCTGCCACCAAGTGATCACGTTGCTACCACAAAGAGCAGGAAAATCACCACTAATACGCAGGTCATGTGTCACATATGAAGAAAAGGCAATTTCAGGGCCTTATCCAACCTACCCATCTCTTTTCAAAGCAGAACTATCTCCCTCTCCCAATTTAAGTAACCACCTTATAAAGGAAATCCCTCAGCCACCCCTGAAAGAGAATATGCAGCATGAAGATGCTGGCTGCTCAGACAGAATCAGTTTTTGAGTACAAGGTTTCCAATTTGGCTTTTGCTGCCTCAAATAATCAGTTAATTCAAAAATTGTTCCAAATGCCACTCTACATTCAAGTGATGGCCCTGGGTATCTTCTCGTAAGAGCAGACACATTCCAATCAGGGGGATAAAGGCTTCAAGCTGTCATTTTGGGAAATCTGCCTGCTTGCTGGCGATTATAGCCTGCTGTTCTTGGTCTCAGATGAACCAAAAGCAAAAATCTCCAAGCCCCTTTGCCAGAAGATACCCTGCACACTCTCTTTCCCATGGGCATTCATGTGCATAAAATCAGGAGTTATTTATGGAACATTACTGCCAACAGCCACACACACACACATTCAAACTAATTCTGGTTTTTGAACAGTTGTCAGATAATCCTCCTTAGCTGATGCCATCCCCCTCCCCCTCCCCAACTAGCTATGTCTTTTTATAAAGTAATTAAATGCAATGAAAGAGAGCAAGTGGATTCTTGTGCGCCCAGTGCTGCACATCAGAATTACATCTCTACAATGTTCCCAAAACAATCCTTGGGAGGGGAGAGTTGTACAGTATCATCGCAAATATACTGAGCTCCCTTCAACTCTCAGGAATAATTGTGTCCAAAAACTTAGTAAGAAAATGGCGGGGAAGGGCAAATTCTATGTTACCTAGTGCCCCTGAAAGAGGATGAGGCAAAAGCCCTCATGTTTATCCTTCAGTGAACACATTCTCATTAAATGTTCCCCATCACACGAGCAATAACTGAGGGAAACAGCTGCCTCCCCTTTGGCAAGGTTCGGTGCCCAAGAACGTGGGCAATGCTGAGCTCTGGGGATGGATTTTCACTTCCAGTCATGTTAACATAGCAGAACGAAACACCCAGAGTGCCTTTTGCCTGCTTGCCTGCATTTGGCTCCTTCTCCTTCTGTGTATATCCTTGCTCTGGACAGCTGAACAAAGCAAATCCAATCTCATCAACATTTAATACTGGATGCCAGTTTAATCTGCAGTGACTGAGCTGGATGTATCTGCCCAGGCAGGTAGCAAAGCTTATGGCCTAGTTCTCTCAGAGGCAGTAAGTCTGTATCTTGATTGTACCAGTTCCCTCAGCCCTCACTTCAAGACCAAATGCTCTCTTGCAGAAAAAAAAACATTCCTACACATTTCTAGCATGTTAGAACAAGGCTATAAATCTAACCTGTATTTATGGACGTACCATTTTCTCAGTACACATCCCACATAGCCAAGACAACCCTTCAAACCATCAGGTAACTATGGTTAGTTTTAACTGCTAAACCATGGTTTTCAAATCTACTTCAACCCATAGTTTGGAAGTTTGTGCCAACTATAGTTTGCCTGATTGATGTCAAACTATGGGTAAAGTAAAACCAGCAAACAGAGGAGGGAGAACATGGTTGAACACTCAGCTCGTGTTATCAATCTTCTAAACCAGAGCTGCTTATTCTCTGGCCCTTCAGATGTTGCTGAACTAAAGTTCTCCACTTCCCTGGCTATTGGCCACACTGGCTAGGACTGATAGGAACTGTAGCTCAAAAACATCTGTATGGCCACAGGTTAGCCATCCCTGCTGTACGTCATGCTTGGAAGGATGAGGATTTGAGCCTGGCTTATATCTCTTGCATTTTAAAATGTCTCCTGGCAAAAGAAGTACAGTCTTCTGTGCATGGTGGGGTATGTCACATTTTGCTGAGCAGGGCCCCAATGACTGCATTTGTGAAATCAGGCCAATTTGTTTAGTTTCAAGGTTAGGAACTGCCTTCTGATAAAGATTGACATGGAGACAAAAAAGAAATAGGCATGCAGAGACCAAGTAAAAAGGTAAAGGGACCCCTGACCATTAGGTCCAGTCGTGACCGACTCGGGGGTTTTGGCACTCATCTCGCTTTACTGGCCGAGGGAGCTGGCGTACAGCTTCCAGGTCATGTGGCCAGCATGACTAAGCCGCTTCTGGCAAACCAGAGCAGCACACGGAAATGGCATTTACCTTCCTGCCGGAGCGGTACCTATTTATCTATTTGCACTTTGAAGTGCTTTTGATCTGCTAGGTAGTGAGGAGCAGGGACCGAGCAATCGGAGCTCACCCCATTGTGGGGATTCGAACCGCCGACCTTTTGATCGGCATGTCCTAGGCTCTGTGGTTTAACCCACAGCGCCACCCGCGTCCCTAGAGACTAAGTAGCTACACTGTAATCACAATGCATTTGCAAAGATTGCAAAGATTCCCAAGGTGTCTAGGAGCAAGAAAAGGTCTCAGTGGTGGCTGCATACCCCTTTATCCTGACTAAGAGAGAATTTGCTTATTGGGACAATTCCCTAGAGCAGTCTCACAACAATCTAAAGCACATTTTGCCTTGATTCTGGCAACAGCTCTGACACCACCCTAGAAAGGAATGTCATCTAGAGCCCCAACATGGTAGGCTGACACTTCTCAGAATTTCTGCCAGCTGGACTGACACCCTCTGAAGAGCTCCCAGGTGGAGTCCTATCAATTAAAGTTGAGGATCAAGGTCACACTGCCACAGAAGACACTAGAAACCTCTACCTGTTGCTTGTGAGAACAGAGAATGGAACTAACCAGCTGCTCCAGAAAACCCTGCTCTCTAATCTTGAGCAGATGCTCCCTCCCCCCACATATTAAAGCAAAATACTTGGCAAGAAACCATGGTCACTTCATCTTGGAAGATGGAAACTGTTTCACCACAAAATACCCGGCAGACAGATCTGGGCACTTCTTGGTGCATTTAGAGTCAGGGTAGTTGCAGGCCTGCAAACCCTTCAGCTGCGTTCTACTTTGAAAGGTAATCAGCACTCAGCAGAAGAACACTAATTGCCACTCCAGCTTTGCTAATTATCATTTGGTCACATTTGTAATCTGCATTATGCCACAGAGCATAATAAGCAGCTTGCTGAGAACCATCTAATAAGTGAGGTGGCTTTATGGGATTTCATATTTCACTCTGCCATGGAACAAATGTAGTATCATTTATCAGCTGTTGGGGTGAAGAAAGGAGACAGAAGAAAGGGAGAGCATGTGTAGCTCAATCCTCCCTGCAGCTTTTGAAGACAGAGAAGGAAGGAAGGAAAATCTTAGAAAGAGCTTTTCAAAGAAGGCAATGAGAGAATATACCCTGCTGACCAGAATACATGTCAGAGGAAGTACTGGGAGAAAAGGGAAGAATTGAATCCTAGCTTCACATCTCTCAATGGCAAGCCTCTGCATCTCTTCTGAGCTGCAAACAAGACCAGTGTATTTGCTCAACATAAAATACCAGAGACAGGCTGATGGGGAAAGAAGAGAGCTGGGAATCATTAATCTCCCTATAGGTAGTAATTACATTGTGTTCTCCTCCTGTGCAAAAACTCCTGCTAGGCTCAGGAACTAAACAGATTGTCAGAGCCAGAAATGCAATGAAAACTACTGGCAAGTGCAAATGTTGGACTGCAGAGAAAAAGTCTCCAAAAAAATTACATCAGCCACTGCCAGATGAGCAAGCTGTGTTAGTGTGTTATAATGTCAAATGGCACATACCTGACTACACCAACTTCAAAGTCCCTTTAAAGCTTCATGCACTAGGTCATGAACATATAGTAAGGGATCTAGGACCCTCTCAATGAAAGTGAATCTTTTTGGACTTAACATAGCCACTATCTCTTCTTCCAAATCTTCAGGACCCATCCATCCAAAATTCTGCATTGATGATCCACACATACACACTCCTTTTACACTGCCCAGACTTGCATCATCCTTCTGAATAGGTGCACCCAGTGAATAACTCTCAAGTGCTAGGGCAAAATAAATACACCAATGAAGTGCAAGCACCAATAGTGTTGAACTTTTGATAAGACTGCTTGCCCAGTACATCTGCAGAAACACACAGGGTTGTGACTGATATTGGATTCAACCCACAGCCAAAAATAGAATATGACTTCACAAAAGGGCTTCTCTTAAACTAAGATGCCAGGTTAAGTGATGGCTTATGAAATGAAGAGGGAGAGAACCATGTACACCACCTTGACCTACTTGGAGAAAAGGTGGGATATAAACTCAATAAATAAAATTAATAAAAGTCCACACTTACATATTCTATGATGGTAAGGATGCCTTTGATCAAGTAGTCAGCTACCTTGTTTTAATTGTATCCCAGTCAGAGGGTCCCAAAATGCAGTTGTCAATGGTGACCAGAAGTTAAATTTTGGCAATCATAAAAGAAAATATACTGTCCAGGAGAGCAACTTTTATATTTTTTTTTTGAAAGAACCATTGCCAACAAAGGTGGGAATGGAGTGTCACTTCAAAAAATCTGTCATGCTCTGGTTTCCTCTGTTTTTTTGTTAGGACACAGAGTCAGTGTCATGGCCTAAAAAGAGTCATTACCCCTTCATATACAGTGGTACCTCGCAAGACGAATGCCTCGCAAGACGAAAAACGCGCAAGACGAAAGAGTTTTCCATTTTTTGAGTCGTTCCGCAAGACGAATTTCCCTATGGGCTTGCGAAACGTCTTACGAGTTCTTGCGAGTTCGTTTCCTTTTTCTTAAAGCCGCTAAGCCATTAATAGCCGCTAAGCCGTTAATAGCCGCTAAGCCGCTAATAGCCGTGCTTCGCAAGACGAAAAAACTGCAAGACGAAGAGACTCGTGGAACGGATTAATTTCGTCTTGCGAGGCACCACTGTATGCAAATTCCACCTGCTGCTCTTCCTCTGTAAAACCCATTGATTGGGCAATGGACACAAAACCACATCTGCCTCTGTGGAGCTAGAAGCAGAAAAGCCTACCCTGCAAGATTCTAGGTTGATTACTAAGACATGCCAAAGTTTGTAGACCGCTGATTATGGTACCACCTGACAGTCAAGGCAGGAATGACAGCTCTCATGTATACAGGCTATTTAAAAACCAAACACCCCCAGACCCCATGCTTTGTCCTCCCAAAATATATCTCCTAACTACACTCTCTCCTCACCACCAAGTAGATCATAAAGGACTGCAGGAGATACTCCATATCTCTGGAGTTACAAAAATGCAAAGGGAGTGAGGAGATTAATAATTATGTTTTCAAACTATCACTCATGTAACAACTGTATTTCCATGAGGTGCACTATAGCGTTCTTTCATTATAACTGCTTGGAATTAATTCTGTTATTTCTCAACCGTTACATCAAATTGAAGTGAGGAACCCTACAGCACTGATATAATTTGCCTACTGTAACGACACAGATGAAAACACAAAAAATTAAAGCACGCTCCAAACATTCATCCAAAAACCTATATATTATTTTGACATAACTGGAAAGAAATGAGGTCAATCTTTTACACTCATTAGGAGAGGTTCTCATCTATTAACACAATGCAGCCAGCAGAAAGACAACTTGGAGAGGAGATATTTATATAGTGGAAATGTCCACACTTAGACCACAATTGGCCTGGAGAAGCAGGTGTGTTTAAAAAGAATGCTACACCTCATGTATTTACATAAATTTAGTATACCAGCAATGTAACATACATTGAAATTTATTTCTCCCTAGTTCTCCTTATTTATATTTCTCCTTATTTATATACACACACACACACACACACACACACACACACAGAGTGGTATTTCGGGTTAAGTAAATTCATTCCGGAGGTCCGTTCTTAACCTGAAACTGTTCTTAACCTGAAGCACCACTTTAGCTAATCTCGCTGCCGCCACGCCGCCGGACCACAATTTCTGTTCTCATCCTGAAGGAAAGTTCTTAACCTGAGGTACTATTTCTGGGTTAGCGGAGTCTGTAACCTGAAGCGTCTGTAACCCGAGGTACCACTGTATATATATCAAACCAAGCAGTGCTTAATTTTTAAACACTCCCATCCTTCTACTTTCTGTAAGGACTTTACAGATCCTATATATTTAAAAATTCTGATCCCTAGGGTAGGCAGGAAAGATACTGAGCAACCCTAAAGCATCTTACTAGCAAGCAAAGGCAACCAGTCCTTCAGGATAAGAGACTGTGCCATACAGACTTCATCTCTCAACACTAGCTAGTAAGTAATGGGATGACTTTCAAAGGCTGATAACTTCATGCTTGCCACCAATTCACAGCAAGGCAGAAACATACTACCTGCAACAAAACTGAAGAGAAAAATGCATGACTAAGGTACCAGAAATTTGTGAGTGCCCACTGGGTCTTCATGGACCCCTGTACAGTATCCCTGCCTGACAAATGTATGTATTTTCCCATTAAACTAGAGTTGAATGTATCTCATTAAAAAAACACACACAAGAAACACCAACTATTACTTAAATCAGAAGTTTTCAACCTTTTGGGGTCCATGGCTCCCTTGACCAACTGCATTCTTTCCGTGGCCCCCCTGTCGGGCGCAGGAGCCCAGTTACGTCACCCCTTGCCTGCAGAGCTGGCAGCCTCTCACCCTTTTTCGAACACTCTCCCTTGTGGAGTGTTCCCTCAGCCTTCTCTCCTCTCCTTGGGAGTCCTCTGGGCAGCTGCAGTTGCCACCCTGGTTGCTGAGCTGTCCCCTCTGCCCCAAAGAGAGGTGTCTCCTCATACTGACCCAGAGGCACCATTTGCCTGGGGAGCTTGCAGCCAGGGCTGCTGCAACAAACAGCTGCACAAGCCTTTGGGAGGCAGAGACGCAAGAGGGCATCAGGGGAGGGAGGGAAGGAAAGCGGGACAGAGGCCAGTGTAGCCCGCAGCACCCCTGACCATCATTCAAGGCACCCCATTCAAGTCACCCCAGGTTGAAAACCACTGACTTAAATGGAATCTATCTGATCCCAATATGAAAGATCAATAGAGTGCTTACAACTGTAAGAGGCATAAGGATTTCATCTCTACTAATGCCAAAGAGGTGTTCTATATTAGGTCACTGTGTTGTGAAACAGCTTCTTGGTGTACATACATAAGGAACAAAAAAGTTATGGACTACATGGTATTTTCCATGGGGGGGGGGATCAACATGTAAAAGCAGCACACATAAAACAACATTTGAGAAAGCAGAGGAATCTCACCTTGAAGTAAGCTATAGCAATGCCTCATAAATCCTCAATGCTTTTTAGCTATAGCCTTTCTGAAGCTGGCTAAGTACCAGATCCTTAGCAATCAAGAATGCTCACCAGCCCCAAACAAAAGCAAAAGCCATCTGGATATATATTTCTATGTAAATTTATTTCATTCTTGATTATTCAGCAGTGGTTCGGCTACTGCCGAAACCATGCAATCAAACTCCTAGTCACACATCCTTACCAGCCTGCTGACAACAAGCTCTCTTTCAGTTCCACCACAGATACTGAAGTTACTAAACATGCACTGCTGGTATCAATAATACCCTGACACACAAAGGCATCACACTCCAGCCCACCTGCCTAGATCTTTATTGCCTATGGATGCAACATTGTAAGTAGCCAAACAGGAAAAGGTTCCCCCCTAGAGAAGGGATACTCCAACAGCACTATTCTCTTAGTGACAATGCAGCACTCAAGACACATGTGGTTGGAACCACATCTCACTAAACAACTGTAGTTTAGCTTAACTTCACACATTTCAATCACCGTAGCTCAAGAATAGAATAAACTTGTTCCATAATGCTTATGTGTAGCATCATAAACGTGGTTGTAATTAGTATATATTTTGTATCCTGCTTTCAAAGAAATAGGAATCTAGAGGTAGGTCAGATCATGGACTATGAGCTACAGCTCCCATCTTCCCCGACTACTGACCACATTGCCTTGGGCTGATGAGAGTAATAGTTCAACAGCATCTGAAGGACCACAGGTCCCCCATCCATGACCTAGTGAAACAATTATTTCTGCCTATATCTCCCCTTAGTGAAACAATACCCATAAAGCAGCCACTCTACATTTTTGTCATTATCATACTTGCTCTAAAGCTGATTCTGCTTGTCATTTACAGAACAGTTGATGTTTAGGACACAATCAGCAAGAGATATATGGCCTGACTGAGAAAAGCAAAAAGTGCAAATTACATTGAAATGGGCAGAAGAGAATGAATACCCCAAAGAAGGTGGGCAGGTGGTCAACACAAAAAACCAAGGTCTTTCTCATTTCAGTTGCCTCCCCAAGCCTGCAAATAAATACCAGTCACTAATAAGCAATGCACTTTACTGAAGATGAACCAAACAGGTAGCAAAAGAGGTCCCCACAGCAGGAACTCACCTCCAAATTCTGTCGTCTAGTGTTAAGATGGCAGAGCTTGTGTTAGCATCCAGAAGTGACATGAGGTATTGTACAAACCAGCAGCAGGCAAGGTAGGCACCAATCCAACCAAATTCCTTATTCTTGCCTTGTGTGCAGTGTTCAAAATTAGCCAGGCACCAGGTGCATTTTGCACCTGGCTTTTGATTATTTGAGACCAAGTGAAGGTGCCTGAGCACCAGGATGGGGCCTGACATTTCCACCATCTGGAGGTGCATGCCTGGGGATCATTGGATCTGGACCGTTTTCACACATTTATGCTCAATCTTGTAGAATTCTATCAGTTATATATTATCTGCACAATCAGAATGAATTTCTGGAACCAAAATGCTTTTTCTGTGCAGCCTTGGCAGGAACAGTCACCATTAAGAAAAAGAGGTTGGAATAGGCCAATAAATATGTGGATTGTCCCTGGATCAAGTGGCTTTTCTTCTTTAAGTTCTCAAAGCTCTTAACCTAGCTCAAGGTTGTCATCTGAACTAGCCAGATGTTTAACTGAAAATGTTTAACACAATCCATTATTTGAAAAATAAGACTTTAGAGTGCCTTACCAAAAAATGTCAACTAGACATTCCGTTTTGGAGACTGTAAACTTGGTCTAAGAAGCCATTTGGTGCCTAGCTTATATCTAACACTGCTTGTGTGCCTCAAAACCGAGCAAGGATGTAAGGCAGCCTTGTCCTCTTACTATTGACTGAACTCCCAGATTCCCCACTCCTTCCTTGAGTGTTCTTCTGAGCAGACCAAAATAAATACTCTTACAATCAAGAGTTGCAGAAGTGGACTCGGTCAGTTCACTGGCAAGATAAAATTACTTCAAGCCTGTGAGATGGGGCAGGCTGCACAATTCTAGTAAGCATACTGGCTTCAGCAGTCACAATAACTCCTTACAAGAAAGGCCAGATTTGTCAGGATTGACCCTTGTATGGGCCAGTAAACACCATGGAACAGGAGACAAATCCAAAAACCTCTAAGCTGGCCGCATCTCAAAAAGTTACTCAAACTTTGAGCTGTACTGAATCAAATATATTTCACATGCAAACAGCACAAAGCACCTACAGTGCCCCTCATGAAAGACTAGAGCCACCTTTTGGGTTGAAATGTATCCATCACAGCAGAGCAGAAGCCAGAATTTTCTGGCTTCCACTTCAGAGCTAATGATAAATGATGCTCTTTGCTGGTGCCAAGTACCAGAGCTAAAACACTTTTCATGCTGTAGCAAATAAATTTGCTTCAATTCCCAGAATGTTAGTCTTTCTCTTACTATCTAGGAATCTGATTCCTTTGAAATTAGAAGGAAAGGAAAGGACAGTGAAGGAGAGAAATGATCATCTCAGAGAATGTGGCCACAACCCCACTTTAATTTTAGACAAAGGTATTGCTGAATGAAGCAGTCCCTTGCAACCTAGAATCCCTCTGACTGCTTAGAGCTCTAATATATCTCCCATTTCTGGGGTCAAAAGCTCTGCTGCTGAAAATCAGGAATCGTATTTGCAGACAAATCTGGAAAACTATGCTTTCCATCTTGCCATCTGCTCCTTTTCCACTACTGGTGACAACTCCTCACACCCACTGCATGGCACTTCTGCATAGAACTCCAGGTCGGCCATTTCTTCTACATGAACATGGATCTAGCATCCCTTCACCAAGAAATTTTCATAGGTGGGCTAGCATGCCTTTAATGACTTAAGTTCTATCTTGGAGTAAAGGAGGAGGTTCCATCAAGGAAGAGATACATATAATTTAATAACACAAAATGGCTGTCTAAAATTGCCCTGGGAAAGCAGGCATGTCGCCTCTCAGTTCTCTGTGCCCTTGATGAATCAGAGACTCTTTTAGCAAAGTCAACTAAATATATGCAGTCCTAGCATTATTCTTGTTGCCTAGAGAAAGGCAAAGCCAAAGATTGGGTACCTGCAAAATGATTGGGGCTGGTTTGATGACAAGGACAAGATGTGCACAGTATGTTGGTCTCCAAAAGTTTAGCATGGAAATGGTTACATTAAAAAGAATTGCTCTAGCTTGCAACTCAAACATGACATAACCGCTAATTTTGAATATACAGTATTTCCTTTTGTTGCCCTGGAATTACCACATTTTCTCCACTTCTGACTGGCTGATCCATCTTCAGGAGCTATTAAGCTATGGAAGAACATGATTTGGAGGAACCAGCTGCAAAATTTCTGGATGACAGGTCATTTCAGGCCAGGATCCAGTTAGCCTACATGACCTGAAAGTTATCACTTTGCAAGCTTTCAGCAAGGCCGAGACAACTTTAGCCATCTGTGAGTGTGTCCAGGGTGTGGTGTCTAGATTCCTTTTAAGCTGGGCTAACAGCCAAGGAATTTCTTGGCTACTGGACGTAACTAAACCCTATATAGTTTCTGGTAGCTACGTATTCATGCATCAATTTACCCTTGTGATAGATGTATGAGTTATACATATATAAAATGTTTGTTTTAACTCCTCCTTCATGAGAAGATTCAAAGAAACATTTAAAATATACACAACTCACACACACTCCAGATAGGTTAACCTGTTTCCTGCTTGATTATTACAAGAAGCTATCTCCAGGTAAAAATTGATGGTAAGCATAGACAACTAAAGATAATTTCTAAATTAAGTTTTGTACCTGGAGCACACATTCTATAAAGAATTTTGGTTCAGACATTTCTTCTGATGAACCTATCCTGAAATGAGGATGTGGGGTCAGAAAGCACCATCAAATAAACCTGAACTTGCATAATCTACTTCCCTGGTATACAATTTCTCTAGGGGGTGGCAGAACACTTTCCGTCCAAATGCAGGTTTCTTGGTGGGAGCACAAATGAATTAAAGGGAAAGGAAAAACTTAATTTACATTTCAAAAGCTGTGTAACCATTTCAAGTTGAGGGGAGATAAAAGTAGTGTTGAAATTCCCCAGGCACATTTTGTGACTGACACAGGTCCAACTGTAACCACATGGAGATCTCTGGATACAGGTTGGCAACTGAGATCTAGCTTTCTTCAGCAGGTAAGCAGAAGAACATTTATACTTCACCTTTTTCTGCATGGTTCACCACCCCTCTTCTAAACTAATCCCTACAGCGACCCTGCAAGGTAGGTTAAGAGGCTATGATTGGCCCAAGGTCACCCAGTGAACTTCATTACTAAGTAGGGATTTAAACCCTAATCTCCCAGGTCCTAGTCTGGCACTCTAACCACTACACCACACTGGCTTCCTAAAGCACTTTTGTTATGGGGCAGCTACATAAATTAAGCAGGTAAATAAATATGAGGAAAGCAAAATGTTACTTAGAGAAGGATCTGAAATATTTTCCTTTAAGCTTGAATTTGTTTTATTCTGGATTGTTTTATTTGATGATTTAATGTGTTATAGACTGCTCTGATTTTTCCCCCTTTAAAATATAAAGTGGTACAGAAATGACTCAGCAACAACAACAACTTCCACTGGCGGGGGCGGGGGGGGGGGGAGATTGAATGTAGGAAACTATGAGCACATGAAACCAAACATTGGTGGTGTTCCTTTTTGGCTATAGACAAACATAATACAGTGGTACCTCGGGTTACATACGCTTCAGGTTACATACGCTTCAGGTTACAGACTCCACTAACCCAGAAATATTACCTTGGGTTAAGAAACTTTGCTTCAGGATGAGAACAGAAATCGTGCTCTGGCGGTGCAGCGGCAGCAGGAGGCCCCATTAGCTAAAGTGGTGCTTCAGGTTAAGAACAGTTTCAGGTTAAGTACGGACCTCCGAAACGAATTAAGTACTTAACCCGAGGTACCACTGTAGTTTAAAATCTTAATGTATAGAACTGGGAAAACCAGGTTCCACCTAGAAACAGCTTTTATCCAGTGTTAGATACTCAGGTATACAAGGTAATCATCAAATAGCACCTTAAACCTATGTTGCTGGTTGCCACAATGGAATATCTAGGTGCCATTTCTTCCTTTTATTACAGTAAAGGATATTTGTTTTGGGATTGAAAGGACTTTGTTTAACCTTAACCCCTTTGTTTTGTGCTTTAGGAGATCTTGATGTCCACAGAAGACAGGTGGATGGCACAGTGTCAGTATTTGTGATAAACCCCTTGCCTGCTCTTTAAGATTAAAAAAGGGCATTCCCCCCTCCCTGCAATGCTGCAGCTGAAATGCTTCCTTATACTTTGTACAGATCCTTCTATGCAGAGTAAAAGGCAGTTTTCAACCACATCCAGCCCAGCAGCGCAGTAAGAAGGGCTGAAAATATTCCGTGTATGGGTAGGCATGTATGCAAAGCGTTGTGTGAGACTGCATGTTTGGTTAAGGGAATATGAAAAAAGGGTTATAAATGGGTTAAAATCTAATGGTAAGGATTTGCTGAACCAATAAATTGAAGTGGAATACAAAAAAGGGAGGTATGAGGAGGTCCGGGAAATAAGTTAAAAGAAAATAAGTAAAAGGTTTTTTAACTGTTTTTATTTTGTATTTTTCTTTTTTCTTTTTCATTTTTACTGTTATATTTCAAAAAAAATTAATAAATATTTTATAAAAAAAAGAGACTGCATGTTTGGTTAATGTGTGAACTGCTATGTGTTATGTTTGTGTGTGCTGTACATATGGTGACTGTGTGGTTATGTGCAGGCGCTGATCCTTGCAGTGGTAGCTGAATGTCATTGCGGTCCTTAGGCCAAAGAAGACTAGCCACCCTGCTTCAAAACATGCTGATTTAGAACAAAACGATGTCTTTATGTTATTTAGGAAGATATACATTAAGTATATGTAACAGCTTAAATGATTAAGCAATACTTTCACTTGTGCAGAAAAAAAAAATTTTTATTTGTGCTGAGCTGCATTAGGATGGAAGCTGGCAACTAATTACAAGCACATATACTATATGATTTAATAAAATGCATAAGTATTAAGATAAAGATAAGTACACATGCATGAACCAGACCATTTACCTGGACACCAACCCTGCCAAACTGTCCAGAAGCAAAAATTAGTAGACTGACTAGAAGGGTGTTTTTTCTTTGAGGTGAGAAGTGTGTGTCGTTAGGGTGGCCGACATACTCAAAAATTCATGACTTGAGGAAATGTACTATTCTGAGTAAGTTGCAGAGCTCATGCAAGTTAAGAGGAGATAAACAGAAGTGTGAAATCCCCAGGGCGGTCAGTGAATACTGGATGACATCTATTAAAGCTAGATTCCATCTGCTATGATGGCTTGCCAGTCCCTAGCCTGCAATATCTAGTCAATTAAAATAAATATATTATCTGTGTGTCTTCAGTAATGCAGTTGATGTAATAACTGACCTCAAGCGGAAGGTATTCCCTCCACCCTGCAATTGTTTTATTTTATATAGAAAAGCAGTCCTTTAACTCCATGGTCACAAAAGACCAAATTAAGTTTGACAAACCCATTATAATCTGATATAAGATGTTCTGAAAGTCCAATTAAAAATAATCTCTTCTTATCTACCTTAGAGAGCTCTGACACAATAAAGTTCTTGAGATACTTTATTTGTGTATGTAGCAATTATAAAGGTATTTTCCACACGGGGCCTCATGCAAGTAGAGACCTGGAGAGGACATAGTAACACAGTATATTGCGGCAATTGTTTGCAAACATGTTGTACACAGGTATGGCAAGAGATTAGAGGATACTTGGCTTCTGAAGGAAGATATGTGTGTATTTTAGATATGATAAGTGGGGAAGACAAGATGTTTTAGAGCTGTTTATCCCTCAGGCAAGAAGAGTCATCTTCTTCCAGTCTATTAAATATTAAAGCCTCTAACTTGTTATTGTGTGCATGCCGCAGCGCTCACAGGTTGTATACCACTGAGGAGAATGCTTGTTTGCTTGCTCTCATTTCTCCTCAAAGAACTACTTTTTTATTTAAAGTTACAAAGAGAGAGCCAGTTTGCTTCTCATCACAAATATGGTTCTGAGCAGCTAACTGGACAAACATGGCGGAAAACCAGGAAACATATATCCTCAAATTTGTGTATAAGAACAGTTATACTAGGATAAGACTAAAGGTTCATGTAGCCCAGAATCCTGTTTCCTACAGCAGATACACAGAAGCATTAGCAGGGCCTACCTTGATGGCAATAGCCCACTTCAGATACTGTTCCCCACCAGACAGGTACAGTGGTACCTCGGGTTACATACACTTCAGGTTACATACGCTTCAGGTTACAGACTCCGCTAACCCAGAAATAGTGCTTCAGGTTAAGAACATTGCTTCAGGTTGAGAACAGAAATCGTGCTCTGTTGGCGCGGTGGCAGCGGGAGGCCCCATTAGCTAAAGTGGTGCTTCAGGTTAAGAACAGTTTCAGGTTAAGTACAGACCTCCGGGACGGATTAAGTACTTAACCCGAGGTACCACTGTATTCAGCAGCACTCACCAACACAGACAAGAAAACAATGTTTTTCTTCCTGGTGAGCAAATATGCTCAGAGGCCATATGACTGTGTAGTGTGAAAGCTTACAGCCTGAATTCATGCACAGTTAAGTGCACCTAGTTATTCATACAATGGCAAAAGCAGCGGTGAGAGAAAGACAATCTATTGTGTGCAGGAGCACTTTTACTACATTCCCAATGACTAGTAGGGCTGGGCGATATCAGCTTTTCAACACTGCGGCATATCACCAAACATCACAGTCTGGCAATATACCACGGTGTTGAAAAAACAAGCTGCGTTGGCTTCAGCCTGAGAGGCGCTGGGTGAAATTGCTGCAGCCCAGGCTGAGGGAGCTGAGGCAGTTTCACCCCAGCGCCTAGTGGGCTGGGACAATGCAGCTTGTTTGTACGGCTCAGCTGGGGGGCGGGAGGGCTCCCGATCCCAAGCTGAGCCATCCCAGGTGTTCCTACCACTTGTGGACGAGCAGGGAGAGCACAGTGGATCCTTTACGCTGCTCTGTCGGGGATGGGGAGGGCTCCCATCCCTGGTGCTCCCCCAGCTTGCACATTAGTCAGTGCTGGGCTGGGGGATCCTTTAACTGCTCGGCTGAGGGGAGCAGCAACCGCACACTCCTCAGCCAAGCAGTTTAAAGATGCAGAGGGAAGAACAAGCTGTATTGGTGCCTCGCCAATGCAGCTTTTTCTCTCCCTCTGCACAGTATGAGGGCAGAGTGGGATGGCAATTTCACTCAGCAATATATTGCTGGTGAAACTGCCACCACTCCTGAGTCCCTCTGTTAGCAACGGTTGCGGGAGGAAGTCGCTAGCAGAGGGACTCAGGTGCTGTGACAGTTTCACCAATGATATACTGCCGGGTGAAGCCAGTATCGCAGTCGGCTCCTCATACCGGTCCTGGGCAATATATTGGTATGTCACCCAGGCCTAGTGACTAGCAGAAATAATTTTTGGCAGCCAAGTTCTGACAACTTTACTGATCTCTGCATATAGTTATTACCGCTAGTAATCTATTTTTCTGCCAATAATTTGTATAAACCTCCTTTAAGGCAAGTAAACCAATGCCCATAATATCTTGTCGAAAATTCTATTAAAGAATTATGCATTCTGGTGTACACATCATGCACAGGAAAATATATATATATAAAGATGACCTCTGGTGCAGGGGGGAAATGGAGTAGTATTCAGGAAGCCCCACCAGTATTTGAATGGTATGTTCAAAGGTACACAAAACCCTGTTCAGTTGCCTCACATCTACCCTTCTATCAAGAAAACCTGTCTTGCAATATGCTGGGACTTGCTGTTTTCTCGTTTTTCCTCCTGCCAATTAAAGTTGATCATTATCCATCATCATCTAGGAATCCTTCCTTAAGTCTCTGTATCATATCCCAATGAATTGCTACAATTGGATCCTGCCTTTCACAGTATTTTTGCTGCTCAATAGCCATAAACAGATTAAATGAAGACATTTAATCAGGATTTCCCAGTGAGGTCCACTGCTCACTAGAGATTTCAACCTGGATCTCCCACATCTAAGGTAAATACTCCAGCGCTCAACCACCCTAGCTCCTCTAGCTCCTGACCCTTTTATTTAAAGATTCCAGTTTCTCCATATGCATGTGATTTTTGGTTGAAGGGCAGTATATTAATTAATTAATTAATTAATTAATGCAACTATCATACAGCTCTCACCTGGACAGCCTTCCACTCTTCTCACCAAGCTAATTCCCCCTCCTTCTCCGAATTCTTCTTTGCAAAAGCCCCCCAAGTTTGTGCCCTGAGCATTTTCAGGAACAAGACAGATTCCTTCTGTGCTTCCTCACACCAGTTGTCCCATGGTGGACAATATTCCCTCAAGATGCTCTGCTTTCTCCTTTCAGAGACTAACTTCCCTGGGTAAGCAGCATGTTACTTCTGCATTCTGTACAGCACCAAGGAACAATCTGTGCAAAATAATATGTAAAATAGCAGTACCTCCCCAGACACCACTGAATTTTCCTTTATCATGCTGACTTGCATTTTTACCACTGCTGCTACTTTACTTAATTAGAGCAAGACAAAATGCCTGTGGGAAACCCATAGACAGGGCCCAAGCACAAGAACTGTCTTCCCTCCTGAGGTTTCCAGCAAATGGTATTCAGAAGCAATACTGCCTTCAACTGTGGAGGCAAAGCACAGGCATTATGGCTAGTAGTCATCAATAGCCTTCCCCTCTATGAATTTGTCTAACCCTCTTTTAAAGCCATCTAAAGTGGTGGCCATTACTGCCTCTTGGGGGAGCAAGTTCATAATTTAACTACGTACTGCAAGAAGAATCATAGAATCATAGAGTTGGAAGAGACCACAAGGGCCATCGAGTCCAACCCCCTCCTTTTATCTGTCCTAAACCTTCCAACATTGGAAGTCCACGAGTTTTAGTGTTACAAGAGGGGGGGGGGACTTTTTTTTTCTATCCACTTTCTTCATGTCATGAATAATTTTATAAACTTTTATCATGTTACCTCTTAACTCAACTTTTGTCTCAACTAAAATGTGCCAAATGTTGCAAACTTTCCTTATAGGAGAGTCTCTTCATTTCCTTGACCATTTTAGTTCTTCTTTTCTAAATCTTTTCCACCTCTACAATGCCCCTTTTGAGGTGAAGTGACTGGAACTGTGCACAGTATCCCAAGTGCGGCTGAACCATAGATTTGCATAACAGCATTACGATAGCAGCAGTTTTATTCTCAGTTCCTTTCCTAATGATCCCTATCATGGAATTTGCCTTTTTCACAGTTGGAACAGTATCTTCATTGAGCTATCTACTGTGACCCCAAGGTCTTGTTCAGTTCAGACCCCATGAGCATATGCGTGAAATTAAATCTTTTGTCCCTACGTTACACTTGGCTACCATTAAGCTGTATTTGCCATTTTACTGCACACTCACTCAGTTTGGAGAGGTTCATTTGAAGTTGTTTACAATCTCTTTTTGTTTTAATTTAAGAAACCATACCATAATGACCAGCAATAAACATACAAAGAGCAATTAGCTGTTTTTTAAAGCAATTTACCAAATATGGGGCTTCAAGTCTTATTACTGAAGCAAAGGCCACCATGCCAATCTTCAGTCTAATCTCCAAGGGCCAGGAGAACAGCAGCATATTTAGGATAAAGGTAAAGGTACCTCTGACCCTTAGGTGCAGTCGCAGACAACTCTGGGGTTGTGCACTCATCTCGCTCTACAGGCCGAGGGGGCCGGCGTTTGTCCGCAGACAGCTTCTGGGGCATGACTAAGCCACTTCTGGAGAACTAGAGCAGCGCACAGAAACGCCATTTACCTTCCCACCGCAGTGGTACCTATTTATCTACTTGCACTTTGACGTGCTTTCGAACTGCTAGGTACGCAGAGCTGGGACCTAACAACGGGAGCTCACCCCGTCTCAGGGAATCGAACTGCCAACCTTCTGATTCGCAAGCCCTAGGCTCTGTGGTTAAGACCACAGCACCACCCGCGTCCCGTATATTTAGGGAATCCTGGTCTATTTTTTCACTGAACGGGAACAGAGCATGAATAAAGATACGGTAATGAACATCAATTTTGATGACCAAAAAAAGGCACAAATTTTATGATGGTTGTGATACTACTAGCTATGATAGCTGAGAATCAGTTTTTTGTGTTCAGAGACAGGATACTTCTAATTACCAGATGTTGGTGACAAACAGGATATGGTTCTCATATACACACAGAGAAAAGGAGTTCTATCAAGCATTTAACCCACTATTGTTAATACTGACTAGGAGTTTATACTCTCTGAAACTTATCTAGGGTTTCAGAAAGGAGTCTTGCCATCCTACCTGAATATACTAAACATTGAACATAGGACCTTTTGCATGAGAAGTATGTGTTCTTCCACTGAGCTAAATCCCTTTCCCAAAGCTTGTCCACTATAACATGCTTGAGGGTTTCCTATGGGGATCTCACTGATCAGTGGCTGGATCTAGACATATCAAAGAAACGATTCAGTTAAACACGTTATAAACTCACACAGGGAAATCCAATAGGGAAAGACGGGACTCCATGGCGGCATCTGGTGTCACAGTGTTATATTACATATACAATGCATATAAAACACCTTTTCTTTAACAATCTAGCTGAGTCCAGTGCCACTGGTCAGACAGTACAGGATTAGAAGGACCTATGGCTTGATAGGTTAAAACAATTCTTGTGAAACATTGAAGAATACTCCCCCCCCCAAGTGAGCAGAGATGCTGCTTTGCAGTGAATATTCCTAAAGTGCAAGACTACCACCTGCATACTAAATTAACAATCACGTTTGCTTCAAGTTGCTACACTAAAACACTACCCATCTATAAACACAGAACAACAGCTACAATGCAAAGTGAGATCTTTTCAAATTTGAGTACTGCAGATGAGAACTAAGTCTGGCATGAAAAAAAACAAGATTTGTACATTTCTGAAAATGCTGCCTGGAAATTACTGTGGGTTACAGTGGTAAACCAAGACCATATTTTACTGTGCCTTCTATATCTACTTCCTGTTTGCATGCAAAACCATTAGACATTTGCATGTGTTAACTTGAAATGTAGCCAAGCATCCCATGTAAATCTGCTCTCTGAAAAAATCTGCATAATGTAATTAATAATAGTTCCAACGTTTACACAGGTTAATTTATGTTGATAGGAAGAGCCATGGGGGTGGGGAACCAATCCTGTATAATTCTCAAACAACCTGGAGAACAAAGATTTTAGAATCATCTAGTGTAGGGATCGGGACACAGTGACTCCTGCTTTCCATCCAGCTCTAGCCAACATAGTAAATGGTCAAAACCTATGGGAGCTGTATCCAACAACACCTGGAAGGCCCATTCTTGATCTATCTTGAGGAAGTGTTGTGTCAAACTGTGACTCACAGTCTACTGAGGATGCACAAACAAACTGAGAGGAACTTGATTCTACTTCAAAAGTCTATTTCTATACTTCTGGCTAGTTTATATACATATTGTTGAATCTCTTTATCAAAGACTTCCAGACTGCTACAAAAACTGACAGAACATACCACCATATCCTTCTGGAGCTGCTGCCTGAGTTGGGGTGGGTGGCACTACTTTGTGGTGGTTCTGGTTCTACTTGGCTGGTCGTTTCCAGAGGGTGATGCTTGGGGAGTGCTCTTCGGCCCCATGCAGCATTCATTGTGGGGTTTATCAAGGTGTGATTTTATCCCCTATGCTATTTAACATCTACATGAAACCACTGGATGGGGTTATTTGGAGTTTTGGAGTATGCTGTCAACAATGGGCTGATGACACACAGCTCTACTACTCATTGTTATCTACAGTGGATGTGCCGGACTGTTGTCTTGCCTCAGTAATGGACTAGATGAGAGCTAACAAACTGAAGCTCAATCCAGATAAGACTAGGGTACTGTAAATGGGGGGTTCCTTAGACTGTATGGATGGGAGGTTGCCTGCTTTGGATGGGGTTACGCTCCCTCTGAAGGAGTAGGTACGTGGCTTCGGGGCATTTCTGGATCATTTGCTTAAGACTATCTAGACAGGGATAGCCTAACTTCTGTCATCTATGCTCTGGTAATCTCTAGGTTAGAATACAGGGGTACCTCAGGTTACAGACGCTTCAGGTTACAGACTCCACTAACCCAGAAATAGTACCTCAGCTTAAGAACTTTGCTTCAGGATGAGAACAGAAATTGTGCGCCGCTGTCGCAGCAGCAGGCCCCCAAAGTGGTACCTCAGATTAAGAACAGTTTCAGGTTAAGAACGGACCTCCAGAACGAATTAAATTCTTAACCCGGGGTACCACTGTACTGCAATGTGTGATATGTGGGGCTCCAATGGTTTGGAATATTCAGCTGGTGCAGAATTTGGCAGCCCAATTCAAAGTGTTGGTTTTGACCACTGTCAGGTGTGGAGGTGGTTGCTCGTGAGTAACCAGGCAAGACTCCGACCTGTCTTTTACAGGTTTTATTGGTGCAAACTATTTACAGTGCAGAACCCCAAAGTTCATGTCCGTCTCAGTCACTTGCAGATTCCAGGAGTGGCCCCTTCTGGTTTCTCCCCCAACATAAGAACTTAGACACCCCAAATCCCCACCTCCCCTCCTTACGTTTCACCCCTCTGCGCAAGCTGGGCGGCGGAAATGGAACGTCTGTTTCCTAGCCAGCCAGGCTAGGTGATGTGCTCGGGCTCTCAGTAGCGTCTTCGAGCCCTCCCCTAGCCTGGCTACCTCCTCTCCCCCTGCTCCACTGGAGGTGTGGCTTTCCCCACCACTGGACGAGTCGGCTCTCTGTATTCCCTCGCCCCCCTCCCCTGTTCCGATGGCAGTCCCCTGACAACCACAACACTTCAAGGACTGCTTTTCCCCATGAGAAGCAACCCGGACCCTGCAATCACCATCTGAGGATGAGAGGTCTGGAGGGAAGCAACATGAGAATGGGCCTTTTCTGCAGTGGGTCCCCATTGGTGGAATGCTCTTCCTAGGAAGGCTCGCCTGGCATCTTCATTACACATCTTTAGTTCCTCTTTAACCAAGCCTTTGGCTGATTAACATTCTATGTCCTTTTAAATGTGTTCTGTGAAAAGGGGTGATTGGTTTGTTTTGTTGTTCTTCATGGTTTTATTGTGTATTATATTTTTATGCTGTGAACCACCCTGAGATCTTCAGATGAAGGGTGGGGTTCAAATTAAATATAATAAAAATAAAATATACAGTAATGTAAATATAAAAAATGTGACGACCTACATTATTCATTAATTCCATAATTTAAATGTTGCCATTTTCCTTGACAAGGCTGAAATCCTGCTGTACCCTTAACCAGAAGTAAGTTCCGCACCATTTAATGGGACTTACTTCTGGGCAGATGTGTATGGGATTGGTCTGCAACTCTCCTAAATTATTTACAAGTTAATATCAAGCAAATACTACAATGTAGGGTGCTCTCCTAAAGTTCAGGAGAGTAACAAAAACAAGGTTCTGTCAGAAGTTTTACTGACACCTGACACCACAAACAATTGGAGAACAAAGGGACTAATTGGCCGATGTCAGTGAAAGACTTTCCTACTAGCTTCTTTTCTTTGGCGATCACTCGTAGCAGAGTAATATTGTTTTCCATAAACACAGTTTTAACAATGAGTCCGCCTAAGCAATACTTTTTTTCCGCTCTCAATCCTAGGCAACTCTCCTACTCTCCCCTATCCCATCACCAGTCTGCTTTTTTCCCCCCTCCCCTGGCTGTCTTATGGCCTGGAGTAAGAGGGGTTTCCCCCCTCCTTATATGGTGGCGCTGTGGGTTAAACCACAGAACCTAGGACTTGCTGATCAGAAGGTCGGCGGTTCAAATCCCTGTGACGGGGTGAGCTCCCGTTGCTTGGTCCCTGCTCTTGCCAACCTAGCAGTTCAAAAGCACGTCAAAGTGCAAGTAGATAAATAGGTACCACTCCGGCGGGAAGGTAAACGGCATTTCCATGAGCTGCTCTGGTTCACCAGAAGCGGCTTAGTCCTGCTGGCCACATGACCCAGAAGTTGTACGCCGGCTCCCTCGGACAATAAAGCGAGATGAGCGCCGCAACCCCAGAGTCGGCCACGACTGGACCTAATGGTCAGGGGACCCTTTACCTTTTATATCTTCCCTGCTGCAATTTCTCACAACTTTGGAAACAGGTTCAGAAATCCAGCTTGTGGATGAAAGTCAAATATATCCTCAGCTATTGATCCAATATAGTAAAGACTGTAGTAGATTTACTACAGGCGGCTGCTCTTTTTGCTCATGGACATAACAACACCAGGAATGAATTCACATTACTTCACAGCAGCTATTGGGAATAAGGAGAATATGCATTACTCTTTCAGGATGCAAATCATCTCTTATCCCAGTATTTGCAGCGTCTGAATGGTGCATCAGGTTTATTTATTCATACCACCAATGTTAATGAAATATGCCCATATTGTTGTCTCTGTGACTAGAAATGCATACCAAAAAAAGGGGGGGATTCTGAAATGAGCTGCTCCTGTTGAAGTAAATCATAAAAGAGCTGCCTGCCCATATGAACACACAATGCTTTCAGGTCTCCCCAGGCAGACTGTGTTGTTTGTGGCTCTTCCCAAATCTTTCTCCCACCATTTGCTTGTGATTGGTTTTTATGATACTTTGCAGTTGTGGCGGGACACAGCAGCACACCAACATGACTGAGGATCTGGTATGGTGTGGGAAACTTCTAACTTGTTGTGCCATACTTCTGTCACCCCAAATCTTCTATAGTTGCCTCCCAAAGCTACACCTTCTTCTGTTTCATAGGGTGAAAGAGGAAGTATGAAACTAAGAGAGAGAGAGTTCTCACTCAGCCATTTGCGCCTATGCCCAACTTCTCAGACTCTCTTTGGATAGGTTCATTTTAAGGTGGTGTAGTGCCCTGTAACCTTCCACATGCTCAGCTGCTTCCTGCAGTCAGGCAGTTGGCATACCTTGGATCCATTGGCAATTCAAAGTGATCCCAAGCTCTGTTGCTTACTCCAGCTTACTGGTACTGTCAGCCATGTGGGAGAGGGATCTGTTGTTGTATATCACTCCACCTGCCTGCAATGGTGAGCGTATGTTTCAGTTTGGTAGGGGAAGAACTCAAATGTCCACTACCAGACCCACTAGCAGTCCTGGAGGCCAGGACACTATATGGTTTGCTTACACCATGAGTACATCTGCCTTATGATCACACACAATGTAGGACAGGTAGGGGTGTGTGACTGATTACTGCTTAAACTGTGGGACCATAACTTAATATAGACAGAGATTAAGTAATTCACTATGGCAGTCATGGAGAAGCACACACACCACTGAAGGATGATTGCATGAAAAACAAAACTCAGTTTAATTTTTAAGTCTCACACAGAGACTTTGAAGAAGGAGGGCATAAAGCACTACTAAAAACAAAATGCAGCAAGAATAAACTTAATGAAATCACATGCAACTACTAACCTTAAAAATGTCAACGATGCTATGCACAGGGTACCATATTGTCCCCCAATTATATGAACCCATTGCACTTATAGAACTGTTTGCTGGCAGAGAAGCAGATTGTCTGAAAGTTTGCTAGAAGCAGACTGAAGCTGTGTTGGCAGTGAACCTGAAACTAACTTCCCAGCTTCAGCAAGACTACAGTCCTTTTAAGAATGTTGTTTACTCAGACAGCAAAGAGGTCCATCTGACTAGCAGACTTATACATGTCACAGATTTATTTCAAATGTTTATCAATCACTAAACATTACAAAATACATATGTATACAACAAAATAAAAATACAGCAAACAAAAACTGATAAAACAGTTATCAAAAAAGGAATTTGATGCTATCAGCAAGTTCACTCAACCATTTGGAGAAACATGTAAAAATAAAAAAAGATTTTCGCATCCAACAAAGGTGTACAATGTAGGAGGCTGTCTAACTCCAATGGGCAGTGCATTCCAAGTGTGAGCATTCTGGTGTCATTTTGCTTCAAATCTCCTTATAACTATACTCAACAGCTTCATATAGAAGCTGCATGAAAGACAAAATGATACCTCATGTGACCCCAATAGCATAGTTGCCAAGAGGCCAGGCAGGCTCCCAGTGCTATTATCTGAAACAACCTGGCAGGTAGGGATGGAACCACTCAAAAACAGTTCTCTTTATTCCCATATTGCAGAGCCATGTCAGGAGTACACCTTGGTTGATAATTTTAAAAAGCTGCTGAGAGAAACAGTAACAGGGTCACACTCCCCCTATCCTTCTCTCAATAAGGCACCTTTTTCCAGTGGGAATTCTTATTCCTATTAATTTCATTTCTATATCGCTTTATATTTTAAAGAAAAAATCTCAAAGCTGTTTACAGCACATTAAAGCATCAAATAAAACAACTGAGAATAAAACCAATTCAAGCTTCAAGGAAAATATTTCAGATTGTTCTCTAAGTAACATTCTGCTTTCCCCAAATTTATTTACCTACTTAATTTATGTAGATACTCCATAGCAGAAGTATCTAGGAAGCAGTGTGGTGTCGTGGCTAGTGTGTCGGACTAGGACCTGGGAGATCAAGGTTCAAATCCCCACTGAGTCATGAAGCTCACTGGGGGACCTTGAGACACTCACAGCCTCTTAACCTACCACACAGGGTTGTTTTAGAAATTAACTGAGGATTGGGGTGAACCATGCACTTGGAGAAAAAGGTAGAGTATAAATGCAATAAATGCTCTTCTGCTTACCTGCTTAAGAAAGCTATAGGGGCCAGCCAGATGGAGAAGTCGGTCGCCAACCTGGCATCCCAAGATGTCCACATGGTCACAATTGGACCAGCACAACACTAGGAAATCGCACCTAGCCTCTGGCTAATTTCTAACACTGGTTGGTTAGAAAATCCACAAACACATAAATAAGCAAGCAAGCAAACAGCCTGTTGGGTCAAATCAAGAGTCCGTCTCATCCAGCATCTTATTTCCGCATAGTGGCCAATTAGATGCCTCCAAGCCCACAAGCACAGCATGAAATCACTAGTACTGCCTGCTGTGCGGTCTTCCCTATGCCAACAACAAACATGCTGGAGCATACTTCCACTAAATATGAAGGTTCTATTTAGCTTTCATGTCTAACAGCTGTCAATAGGCTATCCTGTATGAATTCATCTAATCCCCATTTAAATTAGCAGCACCAGTCACTTCCCACGGCATGGAATTCTGTATAATTTAATCATGCATTGTTTGAAGTACACTCTCATCTGTTCTACTGCAAGTTTTATTTCTGCATTTACAATTGTCTGTATCAGGAGGAGAAGCATGTCAGCAAGAGCTATGTCATAACCTTGGCTGATCCTAACTGCAAGAATTGGTATCTGAATTTGCATATTTTCCTCATCCATTCCCAACCTTCTTTTCTTTCATGTCTACTCAACTGCAGTGCCTGTATTTTAAAATGTTTTTTCAGCACCTGGCAATTTTAGGCTACTATAGTGATAAAGTGACAACAAAATATACTTAAGTATATCTGCATTTTAAAAAAATAACCTTTGTCTTGCCTTAATTATCCTTTTATCTATCATAAAAAATCTCAGACATTTAGTCTCTCCTCATAGGGAAGGTGCTCCAATTCCTTGATCATTTCAGCTGCTCTGTTTTTTTTCAGCCTAGAAGTGTCTTTCCTACTATAATGCAGCTCAAGAACCGCAGGATCAGCAGAAGAGGATAAAAGGGCACACAGGCAGCTATTACAAGAACAGAAACATGCTGGTACTTCAATCTCTTGTAGTCACAGCAGGCACCTCTATTTTGGGTTGCATGTCGCCTGCTTCAGATGTTCTAATCATTTAAACAGACACATATAGATCCCACCACCACTAGGTACTGGCAGTGCGTAGTCAGAAATGGCTGGTGAGCAATATGTTAAAGGAAGACCTCTGCAGCCCCAGGAGGCAGACAAGACAGCAGAGCTTATATTGCAGACACATTTTACTTGAATTGCATCAGCTGTTATAGACAAACAGAAGAAGGATGGTAAATAGAAATACAAAAGATTACCTTCATGTCTACAGTGAGGACTCTATACTACAAAAGAACCCAGAAAGGTACCCGAAGGTATGCACCTTTATATACATAACTCGGATTTAGTATATAAAGCTCTTGGCTCAAGTTTTCATTTTAAACATTACCAAATGCTGATGTTTCAGGAATAGCCAGTACAAAGATAAACCAATAAATTATAGTTGCCAAGCTAATCAAACTTCCAACAGAACCAAATCTAGTCAGGTGAAACACAAAGCACATGGTTGGAACTCAAACCTAGACGCTTACCTGCTAAGCCAAGATAGTTTTTCATTTGTATGTCTTTTGGTACAAGCAAAATGACTCCAGTAAGAAAGAAATTAATATGCATAACAGGATTTCTGACACTCCATTTTAATTGTTTCTGCATCCAAAAAGTTAACTGTGCCAACTTCTGATTCAACTAAAAATACACGATTCTGATTTCAAAACTTCCAAAGTCCACGTCCAAAGAGTTAAGCCTTTTCCTCTAGAAACAGCAAGCAGGTAGAATCATCACACACATATGTGTACAAATATGTATGTGCACATGTATATGTTGGCACACATGTATGCATGCGTAAGTGATGAACACAATCCTCCAAATATACACAATCCTTCACCAGAGGGCCTGCCACACTTGGTGAGCATGGGTGGTCCACTATTAGCATTATCAACTCAACACACCAACGAAAGCTGGACAAGCCAACAGCAGTTGCACATAATTCATGATTCATCAAGGATGACTTCCTTTTAGACCAAGCATAGGAAAAGTGATGCTCTCCAGGTGTTTCTGGCCTCCTACTCCCATCATTGCCAGTAATACCGCTAATGGTCAAGGTTGATAGGAGTTGTAGACCAACAACATCAAAGGAGGCACCAAATTGGCAATCCATGCTCTGGATTCTGGAGCCACTTAATCAATCTATGGCACTCCTTTTGGCTAATTAAACCATCTATGGCCTTTTAAATGGAGGGAAGGTTATTGTTTTGTTTGTTACTGTGTTGTGTCTTTTTGTGCTTTTCTATTGTTATCCCTGAAATCCTCCAGGTAGGTAGCTGTGTTGGTCTGACACAGTCAAAAAAAATGAAAAAATTGTCCAGTAGCACCTCAGAGACCAACTACCGTATTTTTCGCCCCATAGGGCGCACTGGCCCATAAGGCGCACCTAGTTTTTTTTGGGGGGGGGGGAAATAAAGGGGGAAAATTATTTCCCCCACAAGGCGCTAGGCTGGGGAAGCCCGAGCTTCCCCCGACCCCAGCCCCCAGAACAGGCTGCTATCCGCAAGCTGAGGGAGCCCTCCCGCGGCTTGCGCAGCGCTGCCTCTTATCCCGAAGCCCCGGCGCACCACGCAGTCGCTTCGGGAAGCTTCGGGATAAGAGGCAGTGCCACGCAAGCCGGAGGAGCCCTCCCACGGCTTGCGCAGAGCTACCTGAAGCCCGGCGCGACTGCTGAAATTTTAGCACTGACCCCTCTCGCTCTCCAGGCTTCAGCGAAAGCCTGCATTTGCCCCATAGGACGCACACACATTTCCCCTTCATTTTTGGAGGGGGAAAAGTGCGTCCTATAGGGCGAAAAATACGGTAAGTTTGTTCTGGGTATAAGCTTTCGTTGGTCTCTAAGGTGCTACTGGACAATTTTTTCATTTATCAGATGTTATATTAAGTATCAGTATAAGTACAGTGGTACCTTGGGTTACAATCGCTTCAGGTTACAGACTCCACTAACCCAGAAATAGTACCTCGGGTTAAGAACTTTGCTTATGGATGAGAACAGAAATCGTGCGGCGGCGGCAGAACAGTTTCAGGTTAAGAACGGACCTCCAGAATGAATCAAGTACATAACCAGAGGTACCACTGTATATCAATACCTCTTCCAAGAAACCACTCATATTTTGAAAGGCCAGGCCTGACCTGACACCAACAGAATGTTATCAGAAAGCACTAATACTATCTGGCCATTAGTAAGAGTACAGTACTGTTTTTGGTCCCAACTAACAAGTAACTTTTAATTTCAAAGTCTTTATTATGCTGGATGGGGATGGAAGAAATTTTAGCTCGGCAAAATTTTAAAAACCCTTGTAGTACAATAGAAAGAGGAAATTGTAGCATAGGCTTGATTCATTTAGGCTGTGCTCAGTGAAAAAATATATTAGGCTGCACAAAAGTCAGAGGATCATTGTGCTCTTCTTTTTATATTTTCAAAGTCACTACCAAAAATCAGAGCACAAGGCCATATCATCTTCACACCTCAGACAATACCTAATGAAGTCAGACCAGCCTAGAGAAATAGAATGCTGAAAACTGTACGCTTCATTTTTTATGAAGGCCATGTGAACTGCATTTTTGCAGCTCATGGGCACTCACAAACATGACTCCTCATGAGAAACAAGACGGTTCCACAGTTTAGTTAGTTCCATATTTTGGTTGGTCACACAGATCAAAGAAAGATTACACTGGCACTTACAGATTGTGCTAGAGACATTGCTTCTGGCCAGCCATCAGCTGAACAATTGACTGTGCCAGACTGCTAGTACAGCAAAGAGCTGAAGGGTGAGGGCTGATGATTGAGTACCTAGGAAGGTTAATAATCCCTGGTTTTAAGGCCAAGTTTTTTCCTAGCAAGGACTTGTGTGATAGAAGTGTAAGGAGGGATTTGTTAGCTGATAGCTTAACGGATTTAAGAGAAGGATTAGCTATATAGTTTTGGTGCTGGAAGTACTGTGGGGAAAACCTGATAGTGACCTGTGCATTTGGAAAGAAGTCGCAGAAGGTAGACAGTTAAAGGGTATGAGACAGCAGGAAAGGTACAGAGTCTGTTTTGCACACAGGAAAGTGCAATGTCCAGGAACTCCAAATATGACCAGCATAGTGCTGGCCAAATAAGTTTACTGGGCCAACAGGAGTACAAACTTTAGATTAATACACAGTATCTGTTGTAAAGGTAAAGGGACCCCTGACCGTTAAGTCCAGTCGTGGACAACTCTGGGGTTACAGTGCTCATCTCGCTTTAGTGGCCGAGGGAGATGCCGTTTGTCCGCAGACAGCTTCTGGGTCATGTGGCCAGCATGACTAAGCCGCTTCTGGCGAACCAGAGCAGCACACGAAAATGCAGTTTAACTTCCCGCCGGAGCAGTACCTATTTATCTATTTGCACTCTGACACGCTTTCAAACTGCAAGGTTGGCAAGAGCAGGGACTGAGCAACTGGAGCTCACCCTGTTGCGAGGATTCGAACCGCCGAGCTTCTGATCAGCAAGCCCTAGGCTCTGTGGTTTAGACCACAGCACCGCGTCCCTTAAGCATCTGCTGAGAGAAGGCAATTTACAGGGGGGTGAAATGTTCCCAAACCCTAAGTGATTAAAGATAAATCTAACATTTTAGAGAATACAAAGAAAATCCTATGTATACTGAGTTACATTCTATGGAAGAAAGGTGGGAAACAAAAACAGATAAACTGTACTTATTCCAAACCATTAGCCCTGAATGGCACAGAAAACATTTAAAGCATTAAGAAAATAGGCTTAAAAATAAACAAAAACATACAGTGGTACCTCGGATTACAGATGCTTCAGGTTACAGACACTTCAGGTTACAGCCTCCACTAACCCAGAAATAGTACCTCGGGTTAAGAACTTTGCTTCAGGATGAAAACAGAAATCGCGTGGCGGCAGCGGGAGGCCCCATTAGCTAAAGTGGTACCTCAGGTTAAGAACAGTTTCATGTTAAGAACGGACCTCCAGAACAAATTAAGTTCTTAACCCAAGGTACCACTGTACTGTATTAAAAGGTCAGGCTGGCAGAGGTTCTTTTCCTTCCCTCCCCACTTAAAACGTGGTTACAAAGCACGGGTCCACATGGATCCTCAGGATTTTTGCATTGGGCTACCCCAAACTCACTGTCAGATCACATGTCTGTGGCCACAGCATGAACCATAAAAATCATACATCCACTGTTTCATTTAGAATATTTTTTCCTCGTTTTCCTCCTCTAAAAACTACATGCGTGTTATGGTCAGATGCGTGTTATAGAGCGAAAAATACGGTACTTGATCAGTCCATCTTTAAGTGAGCGAAGCCCGCTCTTGCCTTAATTGTTAGCCACCCAAATTCTGTACAAAGAAGAGCTGCTGATATTCCTGATGGTAAAGAGTATAGCTTCCAGGGGGAAATATTCTGCAGTTTCCAAAACTTCAATGAAGTTCTAATCAGAGCCCCAGATTTCAATGCGATATTTGCTACCAAATATCTTTAGGGCAGGTTCAATCAGCTGCCGTCCTTTATTGTAACAGAACTTCATCAATACCCATATTCATCAATGGTTTTCTGTGTGTTTACTTTCGCTGCCTACATGTAACACTTCCAAGAGAGGATTTCATTAAGGAGCACACCCAGGTATCTAAATGAGCAAGTTTATTCTGTGACCTGCTGATCCAATCAACATCTATGCCTAAGGCTGTATCTACCAAAAATCACAATCTTGGGTCTTAGAGAAATTTAATGATAGGATTTTCTGTTTACAGTATGTTCTGAAGAGATTTTTGAGGCCCAATTGGGAAAGAGAAAGGAGCATACATCAAGATTGAGATCGTTCTGTTCCTAATTAAGAGGAGGACAATTTAGCATTGGCTTAATATGGCACCAAGGGTGGTACTGTGGGTTAAACCACAGAGACTAGGGCTTGCCGATCAGAAGGTTGGCGGTTCAAATCCCCGCAACGGGGTGAGCTCCCGTTGCCCGGTCCCTGCTCCTGCCAACCTAGCAGTTCAAAAGCACGTCAAAGTGCAAATAGATAAATAGGCACCGCTCCGGCAGGAAGGTAAACGGTGTTTCCGTGCGCTGCTCTGGTTCGCCAAAAGCAGCTTAGTCATGCTGGCCACATGACCCGGAAAGCTGTACGCCAGCTCCCTCGGCCAATAAAGTGAGATGAGCGCCGCAACCCCAGAGTCGGTCACAACTGGACCTAATGGTCAGGGGTCCCTTTACCTTTACCTTTAAATATGGCACCAAATCACTAATATAAAAGTTAGAAAGAGTGGGAGTCAGAATGCAATTACAATTTTGCCTGCCTTATCACCTGGAGCATGGAGACAATGTATTCTAACTCAAAAATTAAGCTCTGAGATTTCCTCATCCCTACTCAAACGCTGCTCTTATCTCCTCTGTATGCACATCCTCTCTCCCTGCCAGGCTCCAGTATTCTGCAGTATGTAGCAACCAATATGATACTTAGGGTTCAGTTTAAATATACCTGCATGAAACTGATTAAAACACGCTCTTCAGGATGACAATAATTAAGTTAGACCAGTACATAAATTAGCATGTGTATTTTTTTATCTTGTTTAATTTTATCTCAAGGGTAGTACAGGACCATTTAAAATAACACAGAAAACTTTAAGATTAAGAAGGTGGGGCCAAGTCCACACAAACCTCTATTGCTTGGTTTATGTATTAAGTAGATACATCAGAAGAAAGGACATGTCCAGGGGACCACACATCAATTATAATATTCTTTCTTACTCTGGGGATCTAAACAGAGTACAGTGGTAGCAGTTCCCTGAGTTCCTAAACTAGTGCAAAAATGACTAGCTAACCACCAAATGACTACATTAAGTTATCTAAGTAATGAACTGGTAGCAATTTTGTTTGCTCAACCAGTTTAGTTCATGGTCTGATCATTATCTTCCTCCTTCTCCAAGAGGATACACAATTTGTAAAAACAGAAGCACATAGCACATCACTGAAAGCTTTAAGATTCCAACCAAAAACACAAAACAAACAAATCTTAAAGAGCAACTCTAAACTGAGATTTGAATTTCACTCCAGGAAAAATATGAGTATTTCCCCATGAGCAAGAAACCAACTGTTGAAAGCACCACTGGCCACTTAAGAAGCCCACTGCCAATTATCATAAATCTATCATTAAAGCACCACTGCAGTCCAGTTACAGTACGGATCAATTCACCTCTAAAAATTCTTGGCACCAGAACAAAATGACCCAACAGCAGCTATTCTAACCTTCTGTGCTCAATGCCAGCTGGCTTTCTGACAGATCATAAGTGAGGAGTCTGTTCATCCTACTCCCAATACTTCTCTATCATTGAGCTGACAGGTTGGCCCCACACCCCCAAGAATAGTGACGGATCTTTATACAAGGAAGTACTTAAGGCTTTTTCAGATTCAAGTATTAATAATTGGGGGGGGGGGGTTTACACCATAAACATGGGAATGGCAGAGCAAAGCAAGTGTTCTGCTTATGTAAACACCATGCAAACCTTCTACCCCTGCAGGTTCAATATTTTAGAATCAGATTTCAAGAATCAGTGCAACAGAAAATGTCAGCTATACTGTAGCATATCCAAGGAGATCCTGTTACACATCTTAGCAAAGTAATCCAAGTCTCAGGATTCCCAGGGTTGACTACAAAGCTGGTTTGAGTGGAAGAATGAAGCTGTGCCAAGGCAGAAGACACCATTCCTGCTGCAGGGGTATCTGATCCTGTTTATTCCATTCCATAACACCCATAATTGTGCTGCTTGTTTAAGCCACTAAGGAAGGTTATCAGAATAATGCTTAAACCCTCAAACTCTACACTCAGACTCAAAAACCTCTTGAATGAATGGTAAATATACTTCCCCCCCCTTCATAATAGCCCACTGCTTTCAAAAAGCACTTTGAGAGTAACATATCTGTGCTTTCAATTTTGGAAACACAGGGAAATTAGCCAAAATGATAACAGATATTGGCACACAAAATCATCCACACCTATAAGTAAGCAACTAAGTAAGTAAGTAAGTAAGTAAGTAAGTAAGTAAGTAAATAAATAAATAAATAAATAAAGCACTCCATTGACTGATGGCTAAGAACAAGTGCCATAAAGTACGAATGGGAAACCTGCCCCTACTGTATTAGTATCCCCAGATCTCAGCATCCAATATGTGCAATTTTAGATAAAGTAGTATCATTTGCAACAAATTTACTAAGAGCTCAAGCTCTTAATTCTTCTTTAGAATTCAAGTTCTTATCTCACCAAGATGGAGCAGCCCAGATTCCTGAAGCTAGAGCTGTCTCCCCACCTTGCAAGCACTGAAAATTAATAGCTACTCCTGAAGGGGCCATAAACACTAAACACATACAGTGGTACCTCGGGTTAAGTACTTAATTCGTTCCGGAGGTCCATTCTTAACCTGAAACTGTTCTTAACCTGAAGCACCACTTTAGCTAATGGGGCCTCCTGCTGCTGCCGCGCCGCCGGAGCACGATTTCTGTTCTCATCCGGAAGCAAAGTTCTTAACCCGAGGTACTATTTCTGGGTTAGCGGAGTCTGTAACCTGAAGCGTATGTAACCTGGAGCGTATGTAACCCGAGGTACCACTGTATATGTTTCCTGTACCTTCAAGTGTTAATACTAAAAAAGAAAGGGTTTTCTGCTAGAAAAATGCTTGACCATATGATAGACACAAGAATTCTGAAGAAAAGAACATCAAATAGCCTCCAATAACCCTCCAGACTATTCTCCAGGTCAGCCTGTCTCTCCAGAGAAGAGAAAAGACTTTACTGGCCACACAACTGCTCTTCTTATTTATGAGTTCAACATCACCACCTCAAAGAGCTGCTTGGCTCCTAGCCTACCCCCTTCCTACAGGATCCTTTCAGACTTCAAAACAGAACTTCCTAAGGCCTTCAACAAGGCAGCTTCTGGTGCAGTCTCTGTCTCTCTATCCAACTGCCTGGCCCTTGCTGAACAACTCCAACCCTTGCTAAATTGCCTTTCACATTCTCCCACAGAGATTTACTTGGCAGACTGTCTGGAGGAAGGGGGTGACAGCTTAGCTGTACAGGAAGGACCCTGCATTCTGGCTGCAAAAGCAAGTAAAGCCCATGGCATTCAGAACTAGAACACAGAGAGCTCAAACAGAATACATATTTGGAAATAATTTTAATAAGCCTTCTCCCATTCTGCACTCAAGAGGTAAAACACACTTTTTCCAATAAAGGGGTTGTTGTTTCTAAGTGCAGAGATGCAGGAAAGAGAGAAGATTCTCTGCTGAAATATGAGAAAGACCCCTTTTTTGCACTATCACATATGGAGGCATACACACTTCACTGGAAACTCATTGCAACAAACACCTTGTGAGGATGTTTGCCACCTAAGGAAGCCTCACTTGTGAAAAGAAGTTCTGTTTTAAAAAAAGGCAGCTACTTCATTCCAAAGCAAAAACAACAACAACCCAAAACACTTCCATCTGTTCAGCAGATGTAAGAGGATGATCCACTGAACAAAGAATAGTAGAAGCTAACCATGTGGTGCACGGTTAAAGCAAGTTGCTGCTATCATTCAAATCCACAGGCCATGCAGCTTTTGTCATTAAATGGATAGTCAAATTAAAATGTAAAATCTCTTCAATTTCAAAATTCACAGGCCTCACTAAACACCAATTGCTTCACACGAAGAAATATCTATTCAACCTTGCCCTCCCACTGCCCAAACACAGTCACACACAGGAATTATTAATTTATCAGTTTAAAATATATTTCTCCTGTAGTTGCTGACAAAGTCTGGCGATAGTTAATGACAGTATTTTCTAGTTTCTCAGAAACCACCTAGTTTTCAAGTCCAGACTGAGAACAGGGAAGGAACTCACTTTTGACAAGTAATAGCTGTTAAAATGAAAATAAATAGGTCTTTATAAGACCCCTGTGCTGAATTCAGGTAGTGGACAAAAGAAAAAGAAAGGCTGGGCGACAAGACAGAGAAAGGACAGGAAACGATTAAGCAGAGATTTGAGAATGGAAGAAAATATACCCTGTCATAGGCTTAATAATAGAGCTTAAAGGAACTTTTGCAAGTTTTAAAGCATTGCCAATTTCTAGGACTGGCATATTCTGCCCATTCTGAGCACAGCATTGTACAATGCACTACACTGTGTATGTTGCCCTACACTCCTAGCTAGTGTATGATTGAATGAAAACAGAATGTTGAACACACCATCCCTAGCTAGGTGTTCAGCACATACTTTGCATGTGTAAAGGGTTCCAAATTCAATCCACACCATTACTAATTCTATAATGAGAACATATAGATTACATAAATAATATAAATTCATTCCCATATGTCCAATTCATATTTATGTGCAGGCTAATGGTGATCCAAACCCTCAAAGCAGCGTACAATAAAATTACACAAAAGCTGCATTAAAAATGCATATGCACTAAAGGACTTCTGGGTTGGCGCCTCTGGCAATGGCGGATTTCCTCCGAGGAATCCGCTCCGTGGAAAACAGGGTCTGAACCGCCACGGCGAGGCAGAGACCCATCAAAAACCACAGGTGGGAGAAGCCTGTGGACGTGGGATTCGGCTGGCACCTTTGCGCCCCCCCTACTCGCGGGGAAACCCGGTTTTGGGGATCCGGAGTGACGTGGGGTGAGTGGCGCGGTGCTTTGAATCGACTGCTTCTTTCACGGAGTGAAGCCGCATTGCTGTTGCCGGAGAGCACTGACTTTTTCCTGTGGACAATTGGATTTTAAACAACTGCCCGTGAGTAGAACGGAAAATTGGATTAAGAAACTTTTTAATTTGGCACTGAAGTGGGAAGGTCTAAACAGGAAGTCCGCCTTCCGCTTTAGAGTTTAGAAAGTTGTCTGTAAAGGATCAAATTTTCATCATTTAAAATTACTGAACCCCCCTTGGAAGCAGGAGAAGAGGGGGGAACCTTTTTTTAGACTGTTTAAACCTGCAGAAGGGAGAGTAAAGAAAGGCAATTTTCCACCGTCTTGAACCTGGGAGCGGGGTGTCAGGACAGACGTTTTGGGGAAGTTCATTGACTATGGACAAACGTTTCTCACAGATAGTTAAAACAAGAGAAACATATTGATTCCATTGTTCCCCTTCGCATTTAAAAGGAACAAAATATTGACAAAATATCTGAAAAAGGAAAACTTTGTTGCTAGATCTGCTTTTTTTTTTAAAAAAAAAAGATGGATACAAATAGAAATTGTTTTCCCTAGAGGGAGCTTGTGAAACTGTTATTAAAGTTGAACTGGGGAGCTTTGCAGCTGTAATAGATTAAGATCGTGGGACCAGACTTCGACCTTGAACAAGAATGTGCTCAGAGGCTCTGGTGCTTGCCTTTTGCAAGACAAGTGCTTTATTGGAACAGTTACATGAGAAGATGGATTTGATGACTGTTGCGATCGGAAATTTTGGACAGGCAGTGGGCACCTATATAGAACCCACTCAGGAATTAATCCAGGAATGTGCTTTGACAGATCGGATGAGGGAGGAGGTTGTTGCTGGACCTCAGGTGGCAGAGATGGAGGGAGCTGTGGCCCAGCAGGAACATGAGTTGTTGGATTTGACGAACGAACCTGGAAAAAGTCAGATTTGGAGAGATGGAATCCAGTTTGGCTTGGAGATGGGGGGCTGGATAGACCCCCCTATGCAGGGATGTTTTGACCTTTCAAGTCTGGCTTTGGGCCGGGGGGAGCTCGGAGTTGTGGGGGCCTTTAACTTTGGAGGGACCTTGAAACATGCCTTTAAATATCACATGGATTTCAGTGTTGACTATGGAAAAGGGGCTGACTTGTCGAGAAGGGACAAAAATATTGTCAAGCTGGAGTCTCCCCGAGAGAAAGGAGCAGAAGACAAAGTAAAGTACAGGTATAAACATGAAGAAGACCTGCGGAAGGGACATGGAAAAGACTTAAGAGCCTCGGATATAAGGTCACCAGGTTGATGGACTAGATGGATGGGATAGAAAGAACTGACAAAACCCGAGACCAGGAAGAAGAGAGAATGGATGAAGATTGGAAGAAAGTTTTAAAAATTTATTTAGAAAAGCATCGTAAAATTAATGAGTATTAGAAAAATGTTGGAATGAAATTATTTGGCTTTAGCAGAAATGTTAAAAAGAATTATGTAAGAATATGTTATGGTCAAGAGAATTTCGTATACAGTGGTGCCTCGCAAGACGAAAAGAATCCGTTCTGTATTTCTCTTCGTCTAGCGGTTTTTTCGTCTTGCGAAGCAAGCCCGTTGACGGATTAGCGGATTAGCGCTATTAGCGGCTTATCTGCTGATCGGATCAGCTGATAAGCGGCTTAGCGGCTTAGAAAAAGGGGGGGAACCAGCAGGAACTCGCAAGACATAGGAAATTCGTTTTGCGAAGCACCTCCAAAACGGAAAACTCTTTCGTCTAGCGAGTTTTCCGTCTTGCGAGGCATTCGTCTTGCGGGGCACCACTGTAAATAAGATTTAAGTTTTAAGTTTTAGGGTTTTTTATGGTAAGATAAGGTTAAAATAGATTAAGGTAATTTAATGACAGAATACTGTGAAAGATGGAAAGGATTTGCTGAGATAATTAACAACTAGAATACAAAAAAGGGAGGTGTGAGGAGGTCGATGAAAAAAGTTAATGACAGTTAAGGATCTGGGAATATTGGATTTGTTTTTATTTTTTGTTGTTTTTTTGCTTTTTGATTTTGATGTATTGTGTGTTTTTTCTTTTTGACTTTGGTTTTTATTGATTTGTATTGTTTAATTGTTACTTTTATCTACTTTTTTCTTTCTTTTTCTCTTTCTCTTGTTTTTTCCTTCTTTTTTCTTTGTAATTTTAAAATTCTCAATAAATATCATTTTTTAAAAAAAATGCATATGCACTCAAAATAAATCCATATGGCTGCAGACCTTTTATGGATATCATATACATTATACCAACACAAACAGAACTTACTTTCAAACAGGTATGTTCAGGACTGGCTCTTCTAGATTTAAATGGACACAAGCACACTCATCATCTTCAGGATGTGCCCATTCATCGCCTCCCCATTTACATTTCCCCCTTCAGCCACCTATGCATGTAAAAGGATGGGCTATATGGTTCAGAAGTTGGACACACTAATTGTGTCTTCACTGAAAACCTAGCATTGCTAACTTAAACAGCTTACCTGCTACCTTTTCTTCTGCAAAGCCTGTTTAACTGTCACATAATTAATATCTGATTTCACTGCATGCTTCTGTTTACTCATTAGCGATCCAGATACTGGCCTTTCATTCCTTCAGCTGAGGAATGAAGCTTCATTTCAGATGCTTCACAACCAAATCCATCACTGAATCTGGCACAATATGAGCAGTGTTGTAATATTAAAACCTAGTGCTACTGGTAAAACTCATTTTGGCACTGAGAGCAAGCTAATTCTTAGCCTCTCCAGGGAGAACTTGATGCATGAGAAATGCTATCCTCAGGAGCATTCATCCACCATATATGCTCCAGTTGCTCACTTCTGCTCCTAGAAAATACAGTGACAACAAGGTGTGTGAGGTGTGTGCACGCATGTGTACACAAACAGAAGCAAACACATAACAACAAACAATTTTATTTCCCTAGCCCAGTGGATTTCAACCAGTGCGCCATGGCACTGGTTGAACACTAGCCACTGTTCCTCTTTCCTTCTCTCCCTCTTCTAATGCCCTCTTGCATCTCTGCCTCCCAAAGGTTTGTATGGATGTTTGTTGCAGTGGCCCTGGCTACAAGCTCCCCAGGTAAATGATGCCTCTGGGGCTGGCTAGCAGGTGCTGCATGCCAGGAGCTGAGGCAGCCTCAGAGTAAGCAAGCAGGTGGGTGGCATTCCCCATCTATATCTGTGTTAGCTAGCTGGAAGACTCATAACAAACAATTATGGCCTCCTTAAGTGTGATGTCCAGTCTCTTTTTCTAGGTATTGGTAGGAATCCACTACTTACAACATCCAAGAGCACTTATAATTCACATGTGCTTTATAATTACACCAAGGCTGAATGTTTGTATGTTTGTTTGTTTCCTGCCCTTCACCCTACGGAAAATTATTTTAACACACTACATATGAAGCTGCCTCAGAAAAGAACAGGGGAACTTCAGCTGGTACAAATTGCAGTGGCTATATATTTGATCAGAACCAGGTTCTTGTAACAGGCAAACCCTCTTTGTTAAAGGCTTCCAGTTGACTTCTGGGTACAATTCAGAGTGATGGTTACTATCTTTAAAGCCTAACTGACTTAAGAACAGAATACTTAGACCCTTCCCACAAGCCCTTTCACCCACTCAGTTCAGCTGAAGCTGTTTTTATATGCCTCCTGCCACCATCTTAAGTACTGCTGGTGTACAACCTTGTCCATTGTAACGTCTAGGCTGTGGCCTGCTCCAAAAAATCTATCTGGCCATTGTTGATGGTGTTCAATGACAAAGCCTTCTTTTCTTCCGGCAGGCATTTGGGCAGGCGAGCATCTGCATTTATTATGCCTAATTCCACCACTGATTTTTGTTTTATTTGCTACATCTGGTATGTTTTTGTTTGCTTACTTTTTAATTGTTTCAAAGTCTAATGTAAGCAGTCTTGGGAGTTTCATTCTGAAATGGAAAGTCAGGATACAAGATGTAATAATAAAAAATATTAAAAAGAAAAATAGGTTGGCAAAATGAATGAATCCTGTATGGGACATGTGAAAAGTAACTTTTTCTTATCTGTAAATTTTCATTCAATGAGGTAGCATGGGGAAGGAGTCACAAAGAACCTGGAAAGAAATGCAAATTTCAAGTGCACCTGCAATTAATTATCCTGGGAGTTCTTATAATTTGGACTTTTAAAAAATGACATGCACATATTACAAAATCTTAACACACAAATAGATTCCCATAAACATACAGTGGTACCTCGGGTTACAGATGCTTCAGGTTACAAACGCTTCAGGTTACAGACTCCGCTAACTCAGAAATAGTACCTCAGGTTAAGCACTTTGCTTCAGGATGAGAACAGAAATCATGTGGCGGTGGCGCGGTGGCAGCAGAAGGCCTCATTAGCTAAAGTGGTACCTCAGGTTAAGAACAGTTTCAGGTTAAGAACGAACCTCCAGAACGAATTAAGTTCTTAACCCGAGGTACCACTGTATTATAAAAAGCATGGGACACTACTACATTGTGGGGTGATGAGAAAGGCAGGAGTGATTCAGTTAATGGGTCAGTGGAAGTCAAGAGCTTATAAAGAGATATGTCCCACTGGGACTGGGAAGGGCAGTTCAGAGGGCATGCATTCAAGATCACTTCCAGTGGAATGTAAGGGCAAGAGAAGGTTGCATCATAGTTTTAATTAGCTGCTCTTGTTCCCCCCAGGAACTTGTACTTGTGGGCACAGTTTGGTTTTGAGAACACAGCTTTCTGAGAACATTTCTGAGATCTACACTGGTAGGCTTTGACATTCAAGGTGCTGGCTTTGACCTTTAAAGCCCTTTACTGCTTGGGAACCAGGTACCTTAAGTATCACCCTCTCTAATATTAACTTGCCCAAACACAAATATATTCCACTAAGGACCTTTTCAAAGCGTCACTGTCTTCAAAGATAAAGCAGTGGCTACTAAGATGGCTTGGTAGGGTCCCAGTTATGGAACTCCCTCACCAAGGAGGCTTGGCAGGCACCCACTTTATCATCTTTTAATGCAGGATTAAGACATTTTTATTCTTTTAGGTATTTTAATGACTTGTATTTTAAGCACTGGAAGGCTGCTATATTTTAAACACTCTGCTTTATCAGTATTTTAATTGTACTTCTTTCTGTATTAAATTTGCATTGCACACTTATTTCTGGATAAGTATGAAGGAAAATACTGCCAGGATTAAGACAGGGTATGCTGTAAAATATACACATACCAAGCCAAAATGCCACACATATTTATGAACAATTTTCAAGCCAGAGACCCCAAATCCGCAGTAGATGAAATCCAAGGCCAATGTTTTGTTATATTCAGTGGTACCGCATTTGATGGGAGACTGTTTCATCAATCTGTGATCATGAAAAATAATGACAGAAACCAAGGTTCCCTACAAGAACAACATAGCACCCCTCTTGTTTAAATGAAAATCCTTGTGTTGTGCCCTTGCTATGCCAGAGTGTCTCAGCTGCACCAGTTAGCTCCTACAATTTCTCTGCTTTTGCTGTCAATCCAAGTAATGGCCCACTTCCCAGACATGGGTAAAGGCACCAATTTTCCACTTCCATCTACTGACATATCAAACCCTTCTTCAAAATCACCTGTACTGTCATGCAACTTGAAAAGCAGAACAAAAGTCATCTGTTTTAATGGCTGCCAGGAGTATATGATGCCATCAATGCAACATCTGCAGGGGCATACTAATGCAAGATGCAGATGAGCACAGAACCACAGTAGCAAGTATGGAAGACACCCAAAGGACAAGTGGGGGTGTGAAGTTCCACTTGAATCAGCTCCACAATTTTGTACAAAATTGAACACATAGTGCCTCAATTTACACATCACATTAAACCAGTTAAAAATAGGCTATGGTTTAAATATGAATGCTTAGGGTGCTGTTGCACGTGGCTGAAAAGTTCTCTCTGCTCCTCCCTAGCGCTGCCAGGAAGCAAGCCTTTGACGTCCAAACCTGGGCTTGTGGCTTGCTTTTCTTCAAACAAACCACAAGTGGTAAATAAGGTTTGTCCCTCACTTACTGATAGTGGTTTGCTTGATGGTAAAGAAACCACAAACCCAGGTGCAGGCTTCACAATATGCCAGAATCTGGCTTGGTGCCTGGCACCATGAGCAGTTAAGGAGTGGAGGAGACTCTTCAGTAGCATGCACCAAAACATGCATATTCACATTAAAAGCACAGAATGTTTTTAACACTATGCAAGTGAATCCCACTCTCCTTCTACCCAGAACAAATTTGTAAATATTTGGTGCAGGATCCCAATAACCTGCTTTGGAGATTAGAAATGTATTCGGCTCCACTTGTCATTCGTGACAAATAGGTATGGTTTAGGTCTTCTCTCAAAATACAGGCTGTATAATGGGGTACAATTTAGAACTTCATCTTCCATTCCTAAACTCCTGGCCAGAGACAGCTTAGAGCAGAAGGAAGCTGCACTTTATATGTACCCTAACACATAACTGGCACATTGAGGCTACACTGAGAGAAGATTGCTAAAAGAAGCTCAAACCATGCATAACCTAGCAAAGCCTGTGAAGTGATGATCCTGCACTACCCACCTCTTGCAAGATAGAGCTTTACAGGGGTGGCCTGTCAATGAGGTGAGGTGAAGCCATTTGTCTCAGGTGGCTGCTGCCAGCCTGCCCAGGCTTCCCACTTGCTACTGTTGTCCTTGCTGCTCCCACTGCCTGGGTTTGCTTGCTTGCTTGCAATGGGGAAACCACGCTACTTAACCTAGGGAACAGCTATTGGCATCAGTGTCAATGTTTGCTCCCCTTACACTCAGCCTAGAATAGTTCAGCCCACGCTTTCAACTCCCTCCACGTCCCAGGCAGACCAGCATACCAATGGGCAGCTGGAAGGGGTGAAGGGAAAGGAAGGGAGCGATGACTACAGTGGTACCTCGGGTTACATATGCTTCAGGTTACATATGCTTCAGGTTACATACTCCGCTAACCCAGAAATAGTGCTTCAGGTTAAGAACGTTGCTTCAGGGTAAGAACAGAGATCGTGCTCTGGCGGCGTGGCAGCAGCAGGAGGCCCCATTAGCTACACTGGTGCTTCAGGTTAAGAACAGTTTCAGGTTAAGAACGAACCTCCAGAACAAATTAAGTACTTAACAAGAGGTACCACTGTACCTGTTGTGCTGATTACACTTGGCATGCCTAGCCTGCCCTCTTCCCCAAGAAGCACCAGCGTATCCCCTCTGGCTAGGTAGGCAGCTTGTCTGATGGCAGCCTGTTCCTTGCGTGGTGGCATGGCCCCCTGGGTTTTTGGCACAATCAAATCCAGCTCTTCCTCTTCTCCCCCTTTCCCTTTTTCTTCCATTCTTCCTCTCTTTGCCAGGAGGGAGCAGGCCAGTGCCCAAATCTGAGGGAGGGCATCATCGTGTGGGTGGGAGTGATGTTTGGCCATTTTGCCAACATCAGCAAAACATCCTGGGCCTGCCTTGGAGCTTTTAGAAGTCTGAAAACTGAATGGGGCTGTTAGGAGATGTGGCTTTTTAGAACCTTGCTACCGGAGGAGGGAGATTCCATCCTCAATGCTGAGATGTCAGGTTACACTTGCTCAAGTCTCAATAAACATGCAATTTTTCCTTTTAAAAACCTTATTTTAAAAGCTCTAAAGCTTTGTTATTTTAGAAATCAGGTTCTACAGATTCACCTTGAAGAAAATTAGTTCTAGTTCTTGGCAACAAGTAAGTGGAATGCACCAGAAGGACCAACGTTCTTGGGGGATTGGATAAATACATCTCCATGGAAAACAGAAACACGTACAGCAGGGGTGGTCAGCTCCCAAGAGACTGCAATCTGCTCACAGAGTTAAAAACTGGCAGTGATCTACCCCCTTTTTTGGGGTTCAGGTCAAAGTTTTTGAGGTTTTTTTTAGGAAGGAAAGCCCCATTTTGGGAGGGGTGCGGGGCAAAAATGTTGAGCCTTTTTTAAGGGAGCCAAAGTTGTTGAGCTTCTTTGGGGGGAGCCAGTGATCTACCACAGTCGTCCAGTGATCTGCCTGTTGGGCGTGCCTGACGTACAGAATAGGACTGACCATTCTTATTTATTTTGCCAACCATTACCAATATCAACTCCCCATTGCTGCACAAGATAACATGCACCGGACTGAGATGGTAGCCAGTGGAAACAAATCACCTATTCTTAAAGCCACATCTCCATGTTATGCTTGCCGCAATGGTTCCTGACTTAAGACAAAATTATCTCCCTGTGCTTATAAATCCTTAATGCATTCTGCTCCAAGTGCTTAGCTCTAATTCCTGGCTAGTAGAAAGGACCAGAAGCAGAGCCCTTCTGAGAAGAAAATAATCAGGCATTACTTAACAGTTCTGCAGGCTGGTCTGGACACAATGCTAATTTAGCATTGGGTTCAGGTGTCTTCTCCCCACCTCCTCCTCAACCATAAAGAAACAGAAGTAGTTGCCTCCATTATCCACTGGCCACAGTTTTAACTAAGGTGTATACAAGTAAGTCAGGGATCACAAAGCATGGGTTGGAGTTGCCTTGTTCAGGCAAGACACTGTTTAAACCAGGGGTAGCCAAATCATTGTCATCTGGTGGGCATAATTTCCTTAAGCCCCAGGACAGCATGGGCTCTGGGAATTGTAGTCCAGCAAGATCTGGAAGGCACCACACTACAGTAGTGCCCCGCAAGACGAATGCCTCGCAAGACAAAAAACTCGCTAGACGAAAGGTTTTTTCGTCCGCGATTTGCCTTGCAAGACGAATTCCCCTATGGGCTTGCTTCGCAAGACGAAAGCCCATAGGGAAATCTCCGGGCAAGTCTCCGCCAGCAGCGGCAGAGCTGCCGCTGCTGGCAGAGAGATCCGCGAAGCCTGGGCGCGCTGCGCGCAGGCTTCGGCATGCCGGCAAGTCTCCGCCAGCAGCGGCAGAGCTGCCGCTGCTGGCAGAGAGATCCGCGAAGCCTGGGCGCGCTGCGCTCAGGCTTCGGGATGCCGGCAAGTCTCCGCCAGCAGCGGCAGAGCTGCCGCTGCTGGCAGAGAGATCCGCGAAGCCTGGGCGCGCTGCGCACAGGCTTCGGGATGCCGGCAAGTCTCCGCCAGCAGCGGCAGAGCTGCCGCTGCTGGCAGAGAGATCCGCGAAGCCTGGGCGCGCTGCGCGCAGGCTTCGGCATGCCGGCAAGTCTCCGCCAGCAGCGGCAGAGCTGCCGCTGCTGGCAGAGAGATCCGCGAAGCCTGGGCGCGCTGCGCTCAGGCTTCGGGATGCCGGCAAGTCTCCGCCAGCAGCGGCAGAGCTGCCGCTGCTGGCAGAGAGATCCGCGAAGCCTGGGCGCGCTGCGCACAGGCTTCGGGATGCCGGCAAGTCTCCGCCAGCAGCGGCAGAGCTGCCGCTGCTGGCAGAGAGATCCGCGAAGCCTGGGCGCGCTGCGCACAGGCTTCGGGATGCCGGCAAGTCTCCGCCAGCAGCGGCAGAGCTGCCGCTGCTGGCAGAGAGATCCGCGAAGCCTGGGCGCGCTGCGCACAGGCTTCGGGATGCCGGCAAGTCTCCGCCAGCAGCGGCAGAGCTGCCGCTGCTGGCAGAGAGATCCGCGAAGCCTGGGCGCGCTGCGCACAGGCTTCGGGATGCCGGCAAGTCTCCGCCAGCAGCGGCAGAGCTGCCGCTGCTGGCAGAGAGATCCGCGAAGCCTGGGCGCGCTGCGCACAGGCTTCGGGATGCCGGCAAGTCTCCGCCAGCAGCGGCAGAGCTGCCGCTGCTGGCAGAGAGATCCGCGAAGCCTGGGCGCGCTGCGCACAGGCTTCGGGATGCCGGCAAGTCTCCGCCAGCAGCGGCAGAGCTGCCGCTGCTGGCAGAGAGATCCGCGAAGCCTGGGCGCGCTGCGCACAGGCTTCGGGATGCCGGCAAGTCTCCGCCAGCAGCGGCAGAGCTGCCGCTGCTGGCAGAGAGATCCGCTGGGAAGGAATCCCTTGGACCCCCGCCGGACTTCAAAAGAGCTTCGGGAAGTCCAGCGGGGGGCCAAGGGATTCCCTCCCAGCCGCCCGCATTTAAAAGCGCTCGGGGGAACACCTGCCCCCGCCGCCCCACTTCGGAAAGCTGTTCCGAAGTGGGGCGGGCAGGCGGGGACACCCGGCCCCGCCGCCCCACTTCGGAAAGCTGTTCCGAAGTGGGGCGGGCAGGCGGGGACACCCGGCCCCGCCGCCCCACTTCGGAAAGCTGTTCCGAAGTGGGGCGGGCAGGCGGGGACACCCGCCCCCGCCGCCCCACTTCGGAAAGCTGTTCCGAAGTGGGGCGGGCGGGCGGGGACACCCGCCCCCGCCGCCCCACTTCGGAAAGCTGTTCCGAAGTGGGGCGGGCGGGCGGGGACACCCGGCCCCGCCGCCCCACTTCGGAAAGCTGTTCCGAAGTGGGGCGGGCAGGCGGGGACACCCGGCCCCGCCGCCCCACTTCGGAAAGCTGTTCCGAAGTGGGGCGGGCGGGCGGGGACACCCGCCCCCGCCGCCCCACTTCGGAAAGCTGTTCCGAAGTGGGGCGGGCGGGCGGGGACACCCGGCCCCGCCGCCCCACTTCGGAAAGCTGTTCCGAAGTGGGGCGGGCAGGCGGGGACACCCGGCCCCGCCGCCCCACTTCGGAAAGCTGTTCCGAAGTGGGGCGGGCGGGCGGGGACACCCGCCCCCGCCGCCCCACTTCGGAAAGCTGTTCCGAAGTGGGGCGGGCGGGCGGGGACACCCGGCCCCGCCGCCCCACTTCGGAAAGCTGTTCCGAAGTGGGGCGGGCGGGCGGGGACACCCGGCCCCGCCGCCCCACTTCGGAAAGCTGTTCCGAAGTGGGGCGGGCGGGCGGGGACACCCGCCCCCGCCGCCCCACTTCGGAAAGCTGTTCCGAAGTGGGGCGGGGGGCGGGGACACCCGGCCCCGCCGCCCCACTTCGGAAAGCTGTTCCGAAGTGGGGCGGGCAGGCGGGGACACCCGGCCCCGCCGCCCCACTTCGGAAAGCTGTTCCGAAGTGGGGCGGGCAGGCGGGGACACCCGGCCCCGCCGCCCCACTTCGGAAAGCTGTTCCGAAGTGGGGCGGGCAGGCGGGGACACCCGGCCCCGCCGCCCCACTTCGGAAAGCTGTTCCGAAGTGGGGCGGGCAGGCGGGGACACCCGGCCCCGCCGCCCCACTTCGGAAAGCTGTTCCGAAGTGGGGCGGGCAGGCGGGGACACCCGGCCCCGCCGCCCCACTTCGGAAAGCTGTTCCGAAGTGGGGCGGGCAGGCGGGGACACCCGGCCCCGCCGCCCCACTTCGGAAAGCTGTTCCGAAGTGGGGCGGGGGGCGGGAACACCTTCTGAAGGCGGGCAGGGGGCGAAAGTCTTTGTCCCCCCTGCCTGCCTTCCCAGGGGCTTTTAAATCGCCCCGGACAGCGGAGAAGTCCTCCGCTGTCCGGAGCGATTTTAAAATGCCGCTCGCCTGTCCCCCCCCCCCCCAGCCTTCAGAAGAGGTCCGGGGACAGACTGTCCCCGGACCTGGTCTGAAGGTGGTTTCCCTAGGAACGCATTAATTGATTTTCAATGCATTCCTATGGGAAACCGTGCATCGCAAGACGAAAAAACCGCAAGACGAAGAGAATTGCGGAACGAATTAATTTCGTCTTGCGAGGCACCACTGTATTAGTCGCTTAAACTTACCAGTTTGGTATGCTTTCGAACTGCTAGGTTGGCAGTAGATAAATAAGTACAACTGTGACAGCATGGTAAACGGCATTTCCGTGCACCAGAAGTGGTTTAGTCATGCTGGCCACATGACTCAGAAAAGCTGTCTGCGGACAAACGCCAGCTCCCTCAGCCTGAAAGCAGAGATGAGCACTGCACCCCATAGTCAAATTCGACTGGACTTAACCATCCAGGGGTCCTTTACCTTTATCTATCAGTTTGGACAGAAAGGCAAACTGAGATTAGTTAAAAATTCTTCCAGCTTCGTCCTTGTGGTCACATCAGAGGAAGTGGGAGGTGAGAGTGCATTAAGTCCTTCCTTGACAGTTATTAGAGTCACTCAGAAAGTAAGCAGCCTCATTTTGAGCACACCAAGTCTAATTCATAAGAAAAAATGTTGGAAATACACAAACAACATGTGTACTGCATCCAGTCCAAATGTCTGCACCACATTTGCTTTTTGGCCTAAGGGATATGGAAATGTAAAACACCAAGTCACAAAACAGGATGGAAAATAAGGGAGTGCTGTGCTTGGCTGTTCTAATGACAGCCAAATGTCTACCATCAATTCCTCCAAACCATGCTGAAGTATTAAAATGCAGGAAAAGAAACTTCTAAATTCTTAATCCTGGAATTTTGCACTTTTGAGTTAACTTGCTGCCCCCCTGTAGCGAAGTCAGGCCTACACACATTAATTCCCAGCAGCTTGAGATCAGCGTCACACCATAGGAAAATAGCTTCCCTGCTGCTGGGGATGCAAACATGAAAGAGTTCAATGACTGTTTAGAATAGAACTCTGTATCATCAGACCCAGAAATACATTTGACCTCTCAGTAGAATCTGCATCATTAAGTAAAATAAAGGAATGAGGCTGACTATGGAAAAAGAATACGAAGAGAATCAGAACTTTTACTGCTTATGCAAATGAACAAGTTTGGTTGAGGGCAGGGTAGGCAGAAAGATTATTACATGGTCTTCAAGGAAACTGGAAGCAAAGCAAAAGTCACTATAAAAATGGTATAACATTGGTTTTAAGGGGGGAGGGGCTTGACTGCTGTAACAGGTGAAAGGAAAAGTCAGTAAACTGTTGGATTGTATGTGCCTAATTCCTTGTGGATACCTCTACACCTCTGTAGATCCAGGAAATCAGAAAAGCATCCATATTCTTGGGGATTTACACACATTAGGGCTGGGTGATATCTGGTTTTCAACATCGTGATATATACCAATAAGTCATGATGTCCGAAATAAGGATGGAGCTATGTAAAGTTATTGTCTGGCTTCACATTTTTTCCCCATAACATGATTTTTGCATAGAACACACAAACACATCACGATTTACAATATATTGCCAGATTAAATATTATGAAACAGATACTAAGATATGGAGTTCAAACTGGTTTGGGACGATATATACCCCAGCCCTAACACACATCATCAATAAAAATAACAGACTGGAATTTCTGTGTACAGTCTGAGTCTCTCATTATTAAGATGGTTACTCTTGCCCCCCCTTCCCCATTATGTGCCTCTTTCTAATGCAGGGGTAGCCAATGTGATGTCTTCCGTATGTTGTTAGACCCCCATCAGCCCCAGCAAGCTCCCAGGGAAAGGAGAAGGGGGGTGTTTATAGGCACATGTGATTTCACTTGCCCAGTCCTGGAGGGCACCATGTTGGCTACCACTGTTCTAATATATTGTTGAGCACGCACAAATCTGCTAGTGTGAAGACTGGGATACCAGCTCCAATAGCAGAACTATCTGGAAGAGAGAGGAGCTGGATAAAAAAACCACAGAAAATACGTTAAACTGGTTGCCCTTCATTGATCAATACTGCCAGCACCTTCTACTCACGGAACAGGCACATCAGAAGAAGGCAGCTATTTGCCTCAGCTCATTTAGCAATCAAAGTCACATGTGCCAACATACAAAATGTCAAAATCTAATAGTACTGGTTTAAGCAAGGAAGTCCAATTTCCTCCTTTGTAACTCTTGACATCTTGGCCGTATGCCATGTTCTTGCCTGGTTTCTGCAACAGAAGGCTTTGTACTGTAGGTCAGTGGATGATAAGGAAATGAACATTCTACTTTGCAAGTCCTCCAAAGGCAGCTGTGTCATAAGCTTATTCATGCGTATCTCACGAGTGGAAAACCACAGGGGGAAAAAGACACAAATGAATGGCAGCAGCTGGAAAGCTCTAATACCAAAAAACACTTTCCAATGCCTGACAGAAACTCTTAGTCTCGGCTGCTTAGACTGGATTCACCAAGCAGGTACCATAACCTAAAAAAAACAATATAGCACTGCAACATAGCACTTCCTCTTTGGGGAGAAAGGCCAGGATAGAAATTTAATAAATACATAAAACATATGAAAGCGTCTAATAGCCATGAATAAAATTCACTTCAGCAGGGCTGGAGAACCTGCAGCCTGCCAGATCCTATTGGGCTATAAGTCCCATCATCCCTGAACACCCTCAGCCCCATGCTGGCTGGGGCTGAGGGAAACAGAGTCCAACAACATCTCGAGGGCTACAAATTATTCACCCCTGCCCTAAAAAGATCTCATTGGGCATTGCTTTGTTTTATACACACGTAGCTGGCTCTTACAAAAAACATCATAAAAACAAGTGTAAGTAATTTTTCTTTGGGAGTTTTTTATACATGCTCATGCATTACATAAGGGCACAATTAGTCTTCAATCCAAGCCCCCTTCTTACCACTTCACAAATGCCAAGGACCCTAGAAACAAGGAGTTGTCCTAAGGTTTGAATACTGAGAGGCAGTAACACATGCAAACTTGTTTGTATAGAGTAGATAGGAATCTGAGGATTTCATGCCATAACCCTATATGTGGAAACACTCTGCTGACCTGACAAACAACTTTCTTTGCAACTTTGGCCACTCCTACAGATGCCATTCATTAGCTACTACATGAAATTTGTCATCACCTTACCTCAGATGAGTAGTAATTGCTCTCCAATCATCACCTAACCAACAAAATGCACTGCCAAAATGTGCTGCCACTCCTCTGGGACAGGGACTAGACAACATCCTTGCAACTGCACTTATGGCTCTCCATTGTCCTGGTCTTAGCCCTTCAATGTAGATGATAAACAACCACAAGTGCGTGCTGTATTCGCTCAACCAATCAATAATAATACCTTTATTATCAATGTACAACCTGTGTACAATGAAATTAAGGGCAATCAAGGGCAATGTTATGGTGGTTAGGAATGTCCACATGTCCTCACCATTAAGGCTAGGATGAAAAGGAAGCATGAAGAATATGTCCTTAATATCAGCTGCTCTCAATATCTGACTTTATTATTTACTGGCTACCAACACAGCAGCCAGTAGGAGTTGGTACATTTGCTCCTGATGATACCTTTACAATCATGTAAACTGCCTGGCATTGCTTGATGGAAGGCAGCAGGAAGACAAGCATGTACCATGGGCTGTTGACAATGCTCCTGCTCTAGCTGCCTGGTTCTCGGCCCCTAAAAGTGAATGACTTGCCAGGAGAGAGGGGGTGACAGCTGAGGGAAATGACTTTGACACATATATCATATCTGCTGACCCATCTAAAGGTGAAAATAAGATAGAAGGCTCATGGTGTTCTCTCACCTTGGCTTTCTCTCATTCAGAGTTGCTTCTGCCAAGATGTCTCATCTCTTACGTTTTCATAAATACCATATATTCCATGCCATAGAATATGAAGTGGACCTAGCAGTTAGTTACCCCCTCATAAATTGCCTGCAATGCTGAACTGCTATTTCCTTACAACTATTTGATAATTCCCAATAGCTTTCGATATCCAAACTTTCTGCAAACCTAGCAGTTTTTACATCAGCGCAAGTAGATAAATCTGTACCACTGCGAACGGTGTTTCTGTGCACTCTGGCTTCCATCACAGTGTTCTGTTGTCCCAGAAGCGGTTTAGTCATGCTGGACACATGACCCAGAAAGCTGTCTGTGGACAAACGCCAGTTCCCTCAGCCTGAAGCAAGATGAGAGCCACACCCCATCTTCACCTTTGACTGGACTTAACCATCCAGGGGTCCTCTACCTTTACCTTTTTATATCCAATTTGTTCTATAAAGAGACTCAGAAGCAGTCAAGTGAATAATGCAAAGGCAGTCAGGAAGTTTGAAAGTTTTTTGCTTATTGTGTTTTGTAAAGGAAATTTTAAAAAATGTAGGAGGAGGAGAGTCTAGAGAGGACACACATGCTTTCTATTTCCACCACCCCTTTCAAGGCCTCAGTAGTGGACAGCCTCCTAACCCAGGGGGCCAGCATTAAGTTCTCTGCAACATGGATACCTTTCTTTGTAACACAGTGGTACCTTGGGTTAAGTACTTAATTCATTCCGGAGATCCGTTCTTAACCTGAAACTGTTCTTAACCTGAAGCACCACTTTAGCTAATGGGGCCTCCTGCTGCTGCCATGCCACCGGAGCATGATTTCTGTTCTCAGCAAAGTTCTTAACCCGAGGTACTATTTCTGGGTTAGCGGAGTCTGTAATCTCAGGCGTATGTAACCTGAAGCGTATATGTTCAACTAGTTCTTTCATCTGACCAGGACCTCGGATGGGACAACTACATTAATAGGAGAACAAATCTATGAAGTTTGCATGTTGTGATTCCCAACCGTAATGATACAACTCCATTCAGGATTTGGAGGCTACACTAAGTCATCAGCTTAAGCAATTCCAGCTATTCTGCAAGCTGACACATACCTAACTTGTTCACAGAAATAACTACAGACATACATTAATGCAGTGAAGCTGCGGGAATTGAGAATAGTTTGGGCTTAGGTTGGTAGAATATCAAAATCTGATTTATAATATTTAGGCTCTCTAACGACCTATACAAGGTTGGGGCATAATGAGAGGATTTATGTTGAACTTAAGGTCCCAACATCACACAGGTCTTTGGCAAAGACACCATCTATTAGGAATATTAGTTTGATGGTTTTAAATATTTATCCAGCACCCCTTAATCACAGGGATTCTTCAGCTGGATAAAGCCATCAGCATATAATGAACAAATAAAAGCAGTGAACAATTCCATTTCAGTACCACAAATAAAACTCCATTAAAAGCTAAATAGAAAAGTAGCATTTCCTACAAATAATCTGAGGGGAAGACAAGACACCAGGAATTTCAGGGCTGATCTGTAGTTGTCAACCACCTCACCTCAGAAGAGAAGTAGACCTTCAGAAGATTGTTAATGGTCAGCAGTGTCCATTTTAGGAATGAGTAGTCAGCAGAGCATGAGACTCTTAATCTCAGGGTCATGGGTTCAAGCCCCATATTTGGCAAAAAGATTCTTGCATTGCAGAGGGCAGGACTAGAAGACCCTCGTGGTCTCTTTCAACTCTACAATTCTATGACTCTATGATTTATTTCCAGTTCATGTCACTTTCAGTGCCTCAACCTGGTGGGATAATGAAAGTTCTGCAACGTAATTTAGTCCAGGAGGGGCTGTTCAAGTCAGGTCAATAAGCATCAGAACTGATTGACTGAATTGGCTATGAGTAATATTTTAAATATATATAAATAAATAAATAAATAAATAAGCCGTCCGTCCTTGAACTCTCTGCACAAGTGGGCTGGAGAGAACTATATTTCAAATGCATATTGCACGCAGAACCACCATTATTTTGCATCTGCTTTTACCAGATCTCTGAATCCTCCTATCTTTAACCAACCAACAGCGGAAGAGATGGAACTGTGATTCTCTCTGCAATGTAAAGGTTAAACTTGTATAGTATTTTCCTTTTTTTATCCATTTTCCAAAAAGGCCTCCATGTTTTGTTGTTTTAAAAACCCAAACCTGCTCCCAGCAGACTGTGTGTCAGCTGAAATGTAAATGAAGCTACAATTAATATTCAATGGCAAAACCTATTCCTTTTGATCAGGCCCTCTGTCAACTAATTAATGTTTTTGTTCTGCATCCAAGTCTTTCCTTCCAGGCCAGATAACTCTCACACCCAGCCTAATTAAGAACACCTATGGGATTTACAGTACCTCCAAGATTGTCAGAAGAAGAAAAATCATAGTGTTCACTGTTAACTTACCTGCATATTTGACTATTTGAGCCAGTTAGAAACTAGCTTGGTTCTCATGTGAACCATGAAAAAGATGTTCTAAAAGTGATGAATCACACTGTTTCATATCATATAGGGTCCTGCTTTTTTATTTGTATGAAACACCATCTCAGCATGATCCAAATACATTTGGGTTGATGACACAATATGGGAAAGTTACAATTCATGGATACCAAAGGTTGTCTTGATCACCAACCTGAAATACAAGCTGATGGATTCACAGCCTAGAAATACATTTTATGTTTACACTACAGTATTTTTACCTTCAGAAGTTAGCATTTTTAAAAAATACATCTGCTTTTAAAAAACCTAAATATTTTGGTTAAGTAATCCTTGGTTCAAACCTGACCATTCAGAATGAACAAGGCATGATATCAATATAGTGGCCAAACTGGACATCACACTAAATCATCAGGAGAAGAGTGAAGTAGCACCATCTGACTAATAGCTTAATTTTTATTTTTTCAAGAGCATTTGTAGATGAAACATATTTGATCAAATGTAGTAATGGACAGAAGCAGATTGAATAGTCAGCTATAAGCAAGTAGAGGACATGAACATTCAAATTTCATTTAAAGAAATATCTACAGTATACGAGTCCTGTTATGCACAGCATTCAAAAATGGAGAAGTAACAGCTACATATCTCTATAAAAGCCATAAAACCTGTAGTCTCTGTTCAAAATTGAATTGACACAATCCAAATTTTAGTTCAAGTTTCTGTTCAAATATCTCACATTCCATTGTCTCCCTAAATTTACATTTGACTCTGCTGCTAGGTTTAGCTCAAACTGTCAGAAATATAATTGGAGGAAAATCTATGCTTATACAGTGGTACCTTGGGTTACGAACTTAATTCGTTCCGGAGGTCCATTCTTAACCTGAAACCGTTCCTAACATGAGGCGGGCTTTCGCTAATGGGGCCAACCGCTGCCACACGATTTCCATTCTCATCTAGTGGCAAAGTTTGCAATCCAGAGCAACTACTTCCGGGTTAGCGAAGTTTGTAACCTGAAGCATTTGTAACCTGAGACATCACTGTATATAGAAAATACCCTAACTTTAATGAAATACAGAAGACCTTAACTTTATCTTGAGCTAGGAATCAGATCTAAATGCCACTGTGCCCCTTCATCAACAGCAGCAATCCAATTAGTGTTTCCTTCCAGGGTACATATACCTGTATAATATCAACTAATATAAATTAGTATGTGTCCTTTGGCAGTATGCATCAGACAAGGAAGCCTGACTTTAAAGCAAACATCAAATGGACATAGATCTGACAGAAAATCAACAATTTTATTTTTGTTTATTTTAATCTACTGTTGGTTAAAACAAGCCACCAGCCCCAGTTCCTATGTAAAGGGAACTATACTTCACTGTGAATGTTTCTTTCTCTCACATGCATAGAAGGCAGAGAATATGCAAACTTAAGGCTTGCTGCAATTGTCTGACCAAGGCTATAAATAACAACTTACAGATGGTTAAAGTGAAAAACCCTGGTTGAAAACCAGTCAAGATCAAGCTTTTGGGTGTGTCTTCCTGGATATGAATCTAAGTAGGAGTATAATTACTCCACTTGGAAGAACTTCTATGACAGTGAAAAGGCATGCATTCAGAATACTGTGTGTCTGGAACTCTTAACAAGCGGGGCTTCTTAAAGTCCCCTTTCCTGCCAAGTAGCATCACATTAGTAACCCACATGTTAGAGATGCATGTTCCTACTCTTAATAAAGCTAGAAGAGTGAAACAGAGGGAAGCCATTTAGTCCGCTGCTCCATTCTCTGCCTTCACTTATCAAGCATCACACCAAGCAGGAAGAGCAGAGAGTGCTGACAATAGATGGAATTGCTGGTCTGCTAGACTGCACCTCCCATTCCTGCAGGTGCAACAGGAGCTGCTGCCACACAGCAAGAACCTGTCATTTATAGTGTTATTATCTGAGAAAGCCGCACCACAACCAGAGCATCAGAAGCTGCCAACCACACAGACTCAAAGCTGACAGAAGGAAAAACCTGAAGCACTTAAGTAGCATTATGTTCAGAAGTGAGGCACCTTCCTTCCAAGATCCAGGTGATCATCCCCATATTTATTATTCAATTTATTACCCATCTCCTTCAGCAGCAGATTCCAGAACAAGTTATGACAATTTAAAATTCAATATTAAAAACAATTCAGACACAAGAGGGGGGGGCTGGAACACCTACCTCAGATGTCCAAGAGATGTGTCTTCAGCATATGTTGTCAACCCTATAATGATGTTGCCAGATGTACTGTGTGGGTCAGGCTTTAGCAGAGGTGAAAAACACTGGACTCTAGAGGCAGAACTGACTAGTGAACATCTACTTTCTAAAAGGTGTCTACCACTTAATGTAAATGTGAAGTGCAGGTTTTCAGGGCTGAATTAGATTATCTCTTCCTACACCTGCATCAGCCATTTCCTTCACCCTTACAGATAGGCTTCCTCCTCTGTAAAAGAGTTTGGCTGGAGGGGAAAACAGAATGATACCAAATAAGCTCTGGTTTATGTATGAATAGGTAAAGGGGGAGCGGATGGCGCTGTGGTCTAAACCACTGAGCCTCTTGGGCTTGCTGATCAGAAGGTCAGCGGTTTCAATCTGCCTGACAGGGTGAGCTCCTGTTGCTTTGTCCCAACTTCTGCCAACCTAGAAATTCAAAAGCATGCCCGTGCAAGTAGAAAAATAGGTACCACTACAGCGGGAAGGTACACGACATTTCCATATGCTCTGGTTTCCATCACGGTGTTCTGTTGCACAAGAAGCAGTTTAGTCCTACTGGCCACATGAGCAGGAAAGCTGTCTGTGGACAAACGTCGACTCCCTTGGCCTGAAGCGAGACGAGTGACACAACTTCATAGTCACCTTTAACTGGACTTAACTGTCCAGGCATCCTTTACCTTACCTTACCTTTTATGTATGAATGATACCTAGTCAATTGCATCCCTCAGACAACCAACCAATGTGTTACACTGTTTGCTAAATGTCTGCAATAAAGTTTTATACACATGGATTTTGAGAAGACAACTACTGCTAACTTCTGTTTGGGAGGAGGAAGAGATGGGTGTTGCTTTCTGCTCATCCATCTCCTACCACAAGCTCCACTGCAACCTTTATGGCTACAAACACTGTAGAAAGCAGTTTCCCAAGCAGTTTCCAGGCTTTTTTAAACAAATAATAATAATTAATAAATAAAAATAAAAATGTGCACCCCACCCCCAAGACCATTCCATTATAACTATCCAACCTCTCAAAATTCTAACATCTCTTGCAATGGTTTGGCCCCTTTCCATTTTAACAGTACAAATTCTATGAATACTTTCCATCTATCCTCAAAATCATTTCTCCTGCATACTCCCCATCTTACCTTAATAGAACATGTTAATTTATCATTAATAGCTATACCCCACACATCTTTATACCATTCTTCCATTTTATATTCACCTTGCCCCTTCCACTTCCTAGCTATAATAAGGTGTGCAGCTGTCAATAAATTTGTGAGCAAGTCATTCATAGCCTGTGAACCTTCCACCTCATCGTAAATTGATAATGATGCTACTTTTGGTCAGCTTTAACCCAATGATTTCTGTTATCTCCTTAAACAACCTTTGTCATAAAGCTCTTCAATTCTTATACTCTGCCACACACAAAAACAAGCTGCTAGTACTAGATCTTCTTATCCCAATTCTTGCCATGAATAGTTTATAGCAACAGCAGGGAAGAAAGCTGCACCACTGTGCCTACCACGTGGCAGTGGTTGCAGTGAAGAAAGCCTACTCTGCTCTGCCACTATTACGTCTGCAAGCAGCCATCCAGCAGAGCTTTTCCAAACAGTGAATGGGCTTGTAGAATCAGACTAAAAGATAGTTGCTCTCTATTTTACATCTGAATTAGGGGAGGCAGTTGAGATGTTAGACCAGTGTTTGAAGGCAGTGACTGGCTGGATAAACCAATAAACTGAAGCTGAAACCTGGATTCCCATGTCCAGAAAGGGGGGGGGGGCTGCCCTGGCCAGGGTTGAACTTGCACTACTCTGGAAGGAGCAGTTTCATAGTTTGGGGGTGCTCCTGGATTCAGCACCTTCACTGGAGGCTCAGGTGGCCTCAGTGGCTGCTGTACCTTATGCTCTGAAAACTTCCAGATTGGATGCAAATGCGTTCTACTTGGGGCTTCCCTTGAAGTCAACTTGGAAACTTCAGTTGGTTCAAAATGCAGCAGCCAGATTAGTGACTCGGGTTTCATTTAGATCTCATATAACCCCTGTTTTAAAACAGCTGCTGCACTCATTGCCAGTTCATTTCTGGGCCCAATTCAAGGTACTCGTGTTGATGTTTACTGCCTTAAATGACTCAGGCTCCAAATATCTGACAGACCACCTCCTTCCCTGCACATCCTAGGAGTGCTGGGGTTGGCAGCCCTCTTGTCAGCTACTCCACCCTCAGAGAGGACATCCTCTGTGGCAGCCTCTGTGGAACTCTGTCCCCACAGAGGTGTGACTGGCACCCTCATTATATAGTTTCTGTAGAATGCTGAAGATGCACCTTTTTACCCTGGCTTTTTTAACACCTGAGGTATAGGTTTTTAGGACCCACCTTATTTTTATGATGATAGGAAGTTTTCTATTGCTTTTAATATTGTGTTTTAATGTTGTAACCTGTCCTGGGACCTTAGGGTGAAGAGCAGGAAATAAATCTATCAATAAATAATCCCATACTATTTTCTCATTCTAGTCTCAAACTTTGTCAGAGCTAACGCAGTCCTCCCTGATCATTGCAAGCTTAAAGTTTCCTAACAAAGGAAATGTAGGGTGAATCTGATGCATCAAAAAATCAAACTGCTGAAGTCACAAACATCTACTGCCATTCCCTCCCCCCCAACCCCCCCCCCCAAATATACATAAGAAGCTAGCTGAGACTTAGGGCACTGCAAGAACACTTGAAAGACAGTTTTTGATATACTGTTGCTCCCATTTTACAAAGATACAAGACTATATCATTTATTTAGCAGACAAAGCATATTTTTCAATTAGCATAAGTTTGCTTTTGGCCATTTTACAACTATAAAAAGGTGGACCAGGCAGTATGCTCAATTTGACAAGGACAGTCAATTTGAAGTTCCAGGATTTGTTTCAGAAGCTGGCTCAGACCTTGGATTCTAGATTTTACATATTATGTTGCTATTATTTTTCATTGTACAAGCGAGCTGGCTGGGGTTGGAGGAAGAGCAAAGCAGTCTCTCTGTGTATACCAATAAAGTATAATATATCTCAACGGAAATTCAAGAAATCCCTAACCTACAATCAATAGGAAGGAAGGAATTTAAAGCTATTTCTGCAATATGACAATAAAACTATCAAGTGAAGGCACTCTTTCTTCCCTTATATTTAAAAACACACAAAGCAACCAACCCCCTTCTTCACAGGCTATTCTGTATACTCCCACCCAAGTGCTTTCTGGCCCATGGAATCAACAGAAAGGGAAAGAGAATAACCTATTTATGCATTTTTCTGCTTTTCTTTCTGATTACACTAGTATCCTAGAAATGCAGAGATTTCAGTTAGTAGCTATGAATAGGTTTCTGTGGCACTTAAAACCAGAGCACATCTCTCTCCACAAACAGCTCTTGCCATAAAATTCATGATATGAAGGTGATGAACCTTGACAGCTCTTCAGAGAAAATGAACACTGAATCGTTTTTTAAAAGCATAAGCAAGGCCTCAATCCCCTACAGCTTGAAAGCATTATTTCCCTTTTGGTAAATCCTGTTAGATTCTGCTCCACTCACTGTAAATCCAAGTCCTAGGTTTTCATTCTTGTTGAAGTATGTAAACACTCTTATTTCCTTTTCCCCACATCAGTATCTTCATTTCAATTTATATCTCCAGCATACAAAATCATTGCCCACTATGATCCAATGAGCTGTCACACACCTAGAACTACTAGGCACAGGAGAGTCACACAAACACTTGCTACTTTCAGGAGCGAGTTAGAAATAATTGGCCAATTAGGCTAGTCGGCATGATCATCTTTACTAATATGACCCACAAAATCTTGAACATTTCCGGGGGAGGGGGAGCCTTGGAAAGGCCAGGTGAATATTGCAGCATTATTCACAATCCATAACCCTGCTTCCTTCTCCGCAAAATCTGTGCTCAGTGTCTTAAACATCTGACTAGAGAAGCAGCACATTGTAGGTTTGTTGGGTGGATAATACAGCAGCAAGAATTTATCAAATTATGCCCCAACACAAGTTTCTAGGCCAAAAGCCCACTCATGAAACCTTGTAATTCCCCAAGGAGCTTTATCTGTTTATTCCTTCTGTTCTTTCTAGCAGAGCTGACTCCATTCTCTTCATGCACCTGAACAGGATAATAAGCCACAGCCACAGAGCAGAAAAGGTCCCTACAGTCCCACAAATAGAAACCATACAATAAACACAACAGAGAGTCAAGAAATTTATCTGTTTGGTAAGTGACTAGCAACAAATTGACTAGGGTGCAATGGGAGAAGCAAAATCTTATTCTCTAGAGCAAAACAAAGGTGGCAATGTGGCCACACCCACATCATCCTTAGCAGGTTACAGTGTTTCTGCCTAACTACCATACATGTCAAGAGATAGAGGTTAGGAACTTGGTTCTCTAGCCCTTGCGAGCAAAGAAAGCAGCTCATAACCACCAAAACACTGTGGTAAGTGGCCCAATGCAGCACTAAAAAACCCAACCCAACCCAACCACCTACTTAGACAGGGCAGTCAGCCAAAACAAGGGAACATCCAATTTTCCTTTAAAAGCATTTGTCATAGAAGTTACAAGGATGACCACAAGAGTATCCTACAACCTTAGCCCAGTTGAACAACTTCAAAAAACCTTTCAGTCCAACTTGTTTCTAAGGAGTTGTAACTGACTGAAATAGGACAGGATCTTGAATCTACATAATCCAAGTAAGTCAGGAATCCACTGGGAAAGCAGAAAAGCCCCCTCCCAAAACTGCTACCATAGCTGCTTGCAGGTCCAAACATACCAATTTACTTTCTAACCTTGCAGTGTATGAGATGGTATATCAGAGAGCACAGTTTGTCATTTCTTCACTACTAGTGTGTCATCACTAATTTTGACTACACTATTCTAATATTCAATGTTTAACATTTTTTGCTTCAATTAGAATAACTGTGATTGGTCCAATCTGTTTTAAAAAGAAAAAGGGCATACAACCTTTTCTTAAAAGCGGGGGGGAGAAGTACAGTTAATCTACGTCAGGAGATCCAGGTTCTGAATTCTTGCTTAAGAACTTAAACAAGTTAGTATCAGAATAGTGTCTATACTAACCCAGCATTTTTAAGAATGCATTTATTTTGGCAAGAATCCAAGGAAACAGGTGTAACTGGGGTCATTGAAAATTAGCCATGGCCTACTTTCTGACTAGCTCCAATCCAACAGCAAAAAACAATGAGCACATAGTACAGAGATGATTCTGCAACTTTAAGCAACCAATCCTGAGAAAACCAGCTTTTTAAGAAGAGAGTATAACAAAGACAATGGAGGTGACCAACAAATGTTGAGGTTGTTTTGTGACCCAACTGCCCATGCCCTTATAAAAGTCACCACTTTCATAAATAACCTTAAGCAAGAATAATCTGAGCAAGTCTCACAAGCCCTGAACCTGCTAGACAAGATCAGGATGAGAAATTGTGTCACACAATTACTGGAGAATATTCATTTCCATGTGGATTATTTCTAAGGACTACTTCACACATTCATTTTTATACGGACATAATTCTCATGTAGGAAACTGCACATATTCCACATATACACATTGTCACATGTGATAAACACATATTTTGTTGCATCTCCATATTGCAGAAACCCTGCCAACTGAAGTCACATACACATATCTGTGGCAAAACATTAACCATATGCAGACATCTTTATGTCGGTTATCATTCAATCTCTTAACAGAAGCAGTATCAATGTAGGACTTTTATCAAGCATGAAACAGTTACAATTTCAAGTCATTATACAGCAATATGACCCTACCTTGAAAGAGTGCTTGTTAGGACAAAGATGGAATATTTGTTCCCTAAGAGATGATATACCCCAGCAAACATCTACATGTGGAGGTTCAACAGACACCTGATCAGTTACATCTCATACAGCCGACAAGGTCACAGATGTTGTGTCCCCCAGAGGAGTTTTGATAGTTTTTAAACAGTAAAATAATCATTTATTTCCAATGATCTTCCAGATTTAGAAGCAGATTTAGCCTTCCTTGGTACAAATATCAGCCTAGTCCCAGTAAAATGTAAGAATCTGCCTTCATTTCCAGCTCATGACCAACAACAAGCCCATCATACACTATGGGACAAAATATGGCCTTTACAGCAAAGAAGAACACTGTGGTGTTTGGCATTACTGTGGAGACCCTAATTTCCAGCAGCAGTACCCTACCAGGCCCAGCCACCAGCCCACATCTTACCTTCTCTGCCTTGACCTTTTTGAGCTGTCGACACTCACTGTCACCATCTTCCAGCTCCGTCTTAATTCCCAAAGGATTGAGTGCAGATCCTGTGTCAATAGCTATACTTCCAAGCTGCTCAGCGGCGGCAGCGGCGGCGGCAGCAGCAGCAGCAGGCTCTGATCCTTGGCCGCCATCATACTGCCCAACCCTAACAGCCAAGGCAAGAGGCTGGAGTACACTGGGCTCCTTTTCTGCTGGAGCACCCGCACCCTCACTCCTTTCCTTCTTACTCTTGGACGAACCCCCCTCCTTCTCTTTCTTTGAGTTGGCCACATTTCGAGAAGCCTTGGCCGATTTCTCAGAGCCCTTTGGGGCAATGGCAGCCACCAAGCCACTAGAGTTCACGCCATCACCAGGTCGCCCCTGAACCTCCTTCTTGCCACTGGTCCCTTCACTTGGAGTGAACAGGGAGGATCCTGGGGCAGCCTTGCCACTGTCCTTGCTACTCTTACTCCGTTTGGATTTGGATTTGCTTTCCTTACTCTGTGGACCTGGCACTGGGGTCACAAACTTGATGTTCTCCGGCAGTGTCGCCACAGCATTCGGTGCTGGTAGCCCCACCTCCTTGGAGCCTGACATTTCCAATTTTTGTTGGTCCTTTTCCAAATCCGCGTCCAGGTCAATGATGAGATTCCCTACTCCAATGTCCCATTCATCCCCACTGTCATACGTCTCAACTGGGTTTGCATCCACTCCTTTCCCTCCGGAAGCTCCACTGCTCAAGGACATCTTAGAGTTAACGACCCACCTCAAGGTTCAAGCCTCTTGTCTGCTCCCTCAGCCTTTGGGTATGAAGTAGCAGCTTCGGCTATGTTCTCAAGCCTCCAGTTATCAAGGTGCGCCCAGATGACAACATAATTGCTGAAAGGGAAAGTAAGAACAATGGATATTACATTACAGTTACTCAAGAAATGGGTCTAAGAACCAGTACACAAGCATATATGGGAAGGTGTTCACATTCAGACAAATAAAGATACACATGCAGACCAGCTGAACATATACTTATCTGTTCCCCATACTTGTACTACCCAACTGGTGTTACACTACCATCACTACTACCAATGCCACTGGTGGTAAAATACTACCATATAATTGCAATGTGTAGGTGGACTATAGTAGAGCTAAGTTCCTCTCCCCACACCAAAGTACTTTTATGATCAAATTAAGGCACCAAAGTTAAAATAGCATACCGGGCCTTGTTACGTTAGCACATCACAGAGAGAAGCACAAATCCCAAAGTATTAAGGCAATATGCTGCTTGTCAATCTGTCCTACATTGTCATACCCATTGAAAATATATTTTTTAAAGCACCATAACTGTAAAACTGCATACATGCATACAATTTTATTTGTATGCTGGCTTCCCACAGTTCAAACCACACTCAATGTGACTTACAACACCAAAAAAATACACAATGGAATTCGTCATAAAAATAATAATAAAACATTAAAAGTATGCATTTTTGTATGCATTTCATGACAGGCAACTAGCCTTTTGTGAGGAAGTGGAGATGTCTGGTCACCAGGTCTAGTGCATAATATCTTTAACTGGCTGGCTGATGTGGCCACAATGCCACACCACTCAGGTGGTATGGGGGGCAGCATGGAACCAAAATACATGCCTCTTTTGGTGCTGCACTGCCTTGGCTAGCCAGGCTCAGAAACACTTGAACAGGGGCAACCCTTGTGCCTGCTCAAAGGTGCCACCCGTCTCTCCAGTATGAGCCGCCACTTTGTTTCTTTCCCTGCTACATGCTTGAGAGGTGAGAGAGTCTGGTGAGCGTTCCCTCTTTGGGCTCCCTGCCTTCTTCCCTTAAATCTTTTATTGCTGAAATGATCAACTCACAGGTGGGGGGCAGTGAAAGAATCAGAGAATCAGAGTTGGAAGGGACCCTAAGGATCATCTGGACCAGTGATGGCCAAACTTGGCCTTCCAACTGTTTTGGGACTACAATTCCAATCATTCCTGACCTGTTAGCTAAGGATGATGGGACTTGTAGTCCCAAAACAGCTGAAGGGCCAAGTTTGGCCATCACTGATCTAGACCAACCCCCTGGAATGCAGGAATATGCGGCTGTCCCTTATGGGAATCAAACCTGCAACCTTGGAGATATCAGCACTGTGCTCTAGCCAATGCAGATGATCTGGCGATACCCGGTTCTCTCACTCGCCCGCTCACCCCTCTCTTTTTGTTAAATGCCCTGTTTGTGAGGTATACTATGTGATCACCCTGCTGACTTGTGGCACTTTACTGCTCTCTCGGCGGCTTTGAATAGGAATGGGGCTCTGCTGGGGAAGAGGGCCAAACATGGATTTACAGTGGTGCCTCGCAAGACGAAATTAATTCGTTCCGCAAGTTTTTTCTTCTTGCGAGTTTTTCGTCTTGCGAAGCACGGTTTCCCATAGGAATGCATTGAAAATCAATTAATGCGTTCCTATGGAAACCGCTTGCCAGGCTGGCGGTGCGGAGAAGGGCTTTTCTCCCCACCGCAAGCCTTCAGGACAGGTACGGGAACAGAGGGGAAGGGGCGCAGCATTCTGAATGTTGGCGGTGGGAAGGAAAACCCTCCTCCCACCGCAAGTCTTCAGGACAGCCATCCGAAGGCTGGCGTGGGGAGAAGGGCTTTCCGCCCCACCGCCAGCCTTCGGAGCAGCCTTCCGAAGGCTGGCGCGGGGAGAAGGGCTTTTCTCCCCACCGCCAGCCTTCGGAGGAGCCTTCCGAAGGCTGGCTCGGGGAGAAGGGCTTTTCTCCCCACCGCCAGCCTTCGGAGGATCCTTCCGAAGGCTGGCGCGGGAAGAAGGGCTTTCCGCCCCACCGCCAGCCTTCGGAGGAGGTCCGAGGACAGTGGGGAAGACGCGCTGCGCTTCCCTGCTGTCCCAGAGCTTTCCCTATGGGCTTTCGTCTTGCGAAGGAAGCCCATAGGGAAATTCGTTTTGCGAATCGCCTCCAAAACGGAAAACCCTTTCGTCTAGCGGGTTTTCCGTCTTGCGAGGCGTTCGTCTTGCGGGGCACCACTGTACTTGAGATGCATTGCTGACAGGAGCAGAGGGGGCAGAAACGGGAGCAATACCCTGCCAGCAACAGCATCATTCATTCCTTTAGGTTCGCTAGAGCCCTGTGGTTTATCAGCTTAGAAACAGTATGAACGGTAAAATTAAATCAGCAAACACCCATGTAAAGCATTCTCAAGTTGCAGACAGAAACCAAAATCTGGGCTGGTCCAGAAAGTGCCCATAGCATCCTAATTTGTTCTTACCTGAAAAGACTAAGTAACAAACACTGTACAGCAGGGAAGGAGGAATGTTTTTAAAGCTCTTGTAACTTGTGTGTGTGTATCTGAGACCTACTCTCCCATTACAGCATGCATATTTTTCCTGCAAGGAATTGCATTAGCAATTGGGTGTGTTTGTGTGTGTAAATTTATTTTAAACCTGCCATTTTGGCACTGATCTGCAGGGCAACACAGCACCAAAAGACACCATGAACCTCTACTTCAGTCACAGACTCCTCTCCCTGCACACCCCGCTGGCGCACAAAAAAGAAGAAGCAAAAAAGCAAGACAGAGAAAAAGAGGGGGTGGTAGATCTGTCCCCCCATGCCCCTAAGCCCAGCCAGTCAGACTTCTTTCCTGTGAGCCCTAGAACAGGCTGCTGCTGGGCACTCGTATTTCCCTTCCAGGCAAAGCAAGCAGTGCACAAAGCCTTGCTTCTCTGCCTTATCACAAGCAGCATGGAGGACGCGTGCTGCTCCTTATTGCAAAAGAAACATCTTTTACCTCAAGAAGCCAATTCCCTCTCCCAGAAGCCAAATACCAGGGAAGAGTCACTAGTCACTCATCCTTACATGCCACGCTTTGGAGAAACAGAACTGCTGTGTGGGAAACAGCCTTTAAACTGGTGCATATTCTATTAAATAGAATATTTTAAAGATAGAAGAAGGCAGGATGGAATTGTATGATCTTTTAAGTGCAATACAGTGGTACCTCAGTTTAAGAACAGTCCTGTTTAAGAACAATTTGGTTTACAAACTGAAAACAGTGTCTTGGTTTGAGAACTTTACCTTGGTCTAAAAACTGAATCCCAACGGTGGAAGGGCACCGGCGGCGGGAGGCCTCGTTAGGGAAAGTGTGCCTCTGTTTAAGAACGGTTTTGGTTTAAGAACAGACTTCTGGAACAGATTAAGTACGTAAACCGAGGTACCACTGTAATTCAAACTACAAGGGGTCAGTATTACTTGCACCTTTTTACTGGAAGTGTAAAATAAAATAAAGGAGTTCATTTTTTTAGGGAAACCTCATTTTTTATGTCAGAATAAATGATAAGTTAGGGTTTGTGCAAACAACCAATGAGGATTTTCATGCTAAATCCTAATTATCAATATAGAAGGGTAGGGGGTTTTTTTAGGTGCAAACATTTCCCACAGACTTCCTCTCCTCCGTATTCATGGAGTTAACATACTACAACTGCAACGGTAACATGGGGTGGAGGCAAACCTTCAAAGAAACCAAAGATCTTAAAATGGTGGAGCATCACACTACTTTCATAAATATTTGCATCAGTGCTCCTGTACGAGGGAAGTGCTTTCCTTTACAAAAATAATAATATTTGAACTTTGAAAATAATCGTGTTATGTGAGCATGGGTGGACAGAGTAAGACAATATCACTCGCTGGCAACTCCACCTATCACAGAAGCTGTGAGTTTTGCAAACTGAAAGAAAAAGGTTCTCACCAGTGTGGTTAGAGTACCTGTTATTAAAATGTGATATTAACAATGTGTCACTGGTGTGAATTGTGTTCATGCGTTTTGAAAAAATAAATTGAAAGTGCTGCTGTATGGGGAGTAGGCAGGTGACCAGCCATTCTGTTTTTGTACCCGTAACCCAGGCTCCAGGAACCATTGGTGAATAGCTTTTCTATCCCAGTTTCTAACACTGCTAGCAATAAAAAGGAAAACCCAAATTTACATACACAGTTTGATGGCTGAAGAAGTAGATTATTGTTAGTATTAATTTGCTTGTCACTTCTCACAACCAAGGAATTCTTGAAGCAACTTAAAAGTAGAATTCAGTACACATACTCATTGAAACAATACTATACAATGTTTGCTCTGGCATGAAAAAGATGACATGTTGGCACCTTGCAAGCTTTCCTTGGGAGTATTTCATGAGCTGCAACTGAGAAGGCCCATTCTCTCACTGACACCCTCCAAGCATCTATTAGTGGGGCATGCAGTGAAGGGCCTCAGATTATGGGCTCTGGCAAATAGCTATGGGGAAAGGTTAGATAGAGCTGTGCAGATACGCAACATGTGAAGACCAAAAGTACACAAAATAGTAATGCATGGAATGCATAATAGTTGTCCCCATCATGCTAGGCTACAATTACTAAGTGACCAAGCACACTATCTTCACGAAGACTCTATACAGTGGTACCTCGGGTTACAGACGCTTCAGATTACAGACTCCGCTAACCCAGAAATAGTACCTCAGGTTAAGAACTTTGCTTCAGGATGAGAACAGAAATTGTGCGGTGGCGGCGCAGCGGCAGGCCCCATTAGCTAAAGTGGTGCTTCAGGTTAAGAACAATTTCAGGTTAAGAACGGACCTCCAGAATAAATTAAGTTCTTAACCTGAGGTACCACTGTACATTAAGTATTTCCCCGGAGGCTACAAAATAGCAAACCAGTCACTCCACAAGATAACTATATGGCAATTATATTTTCAAAAGATAATTAACACGTGAAATGGCATTCTTCCTAGAAGTGAGCCAAATTCCACCAAAGGGTAGTTTCAGGTACACCTTTGAAGCCCATGGCCGCCCACCAGCTTTGGCTCTCCTTTAAGTGTTTTGATTTTCTGCTCCTCCATCCTGCGCACAGGAGACTGATGATCTGCCATGTTTACAAATGGGAAACACTTAAAGCTGACACTGTTTTCAAAGGAGTCTAAAAGGGTTGCTTGGCAGTATATAGCCAGAAACAGGTACCCTGAGCCATGTCAAAGACTGAGTCATCTGAGGGGCTGAGATAGCCAAGCTTTTTTCCAACCACTGTCTACAGAATCTCTGGTTCCTTAATTCTAATAATTTGCCCCCTGACAGGTCATTATAGATTTTTAACCCCATAAGCCAATGCCTGGTATCTGAGCAAGATATACAGACTTCTTATCTCTCTTTTTTTCAGTCCTCACAATAGTGATTTTATTAAATTAATTGCTTTTATAAAACATTGCAGATGTTATAATTGTTAACATAGCAATGTGCCCAACTGTCATAACTGTTGAAGTTTGCTAATCAGGATTCCTCTAAATGGGGAAAAAAGAAGAAATGAAAAACATCAAAGTCTTGTGAGAGCTTAACTAAAGCCACCCAAAACTGGTGATAAAGAATTCTCCCAAAGAGTCAGAAAAAAATGTGTATAAAGCCACATGTTTCCCCCATCCAATGCAACAGAACCAGCCTCTGTTCTAACCCAAACATAGGGTTTATTATCTTAATGGTAAAGAAAGTGTAAACTCAGGGGAATGTTCCATGCAGCTGTGGAGTCAGAAGCAGCTTTCAAAATCTACAGTCTGTTGAGCCCTCCCCTTGCACTAAACCATAGTTTAGTGCTACCTGCCACCCTGGGATGCTTTGGCTGCCTGGCTTGTTAAGATACTATCACTGAGCCTTTATTTCCACAGCTGAGATCATAAGCAACCTCCCTCCTGCATGGGCTAGTCTGAAGGAAGGTCAGAGGAAAATAATCAATCTGTTTCATCTCCCTTCGTCATTACAGAACAAGAGGATGGTCTCAGTCAAAAAAGCAGACAATCCCCAGCCTACACACACTAAGAGATCCTTGAACACCAACCTTGTATGACTCAATTTTTTCATCTGAAGAAGTTGAAACACTAACTATAGTGCTCATAGAACCATAGAGTTGCAAGGGGCTTGAGGGTCATCTAGTCCAACTCCCTGCAATGCAGGAATCTCAACTAAAGCATCCAAGAAAGATGGCCATCCAACCTTTGCTTAAAAACCTCCAAGGAAGGAGAATCCACCACCTCTTGAGGGAGCCAATTCCATAGTCAAACAGTTCTGTCAGAAAGTTATTTCTGATGTTTAGTTGGAATCTCCTTTCTTGTAACTTGGAGCCATCGGTTCGAGTCCATTGACCATGGTATCCTTCTGGGCCGTTTAAGGGGATTGGGAGCTGAGGGCATTGTTATGCAATGGTTCCACTCCTTCCTTCTGGGCAGTGTCCAGTGTTCGGTGAGTGACACTGAGATCCAACACCAGTGGGCCTTCTGGTGGTTCCCTCAATGCAAGAAGTGAAGTTACAGGGAACCAGGCAGAGGGCCTTCTCGGGACTGGCACCCAACCTACGGAATGCTCTCCCACCAGATGCCAAATGGATAAGAAACTGTGCAACCTTTAGAAGACATCTGAAGGCAGCACTGTATAGGCACTTTTTTATTATGTTTTTAGTACAGGGTACTACTACTACTACTACTAATGATAATAATAATAATAAAAATACTGAGCAAACAGTTTCTATAGTAAACACATACAGACTCACCACAGAAAAGTGACACACTGAAATCAAGGTCAAATTGGGGTTAGGAAAACTCTTATTTTCAAAACTTTAACTTCTCAACTTTTAACTTTTCCTTGCAATTACAATCTACAGTGGTACCTTTGGATACGAACGGGATCCCTTCCGGATCCCTGTTCTCATCCTGAAGCGAACGTAACCCTTGCTGCGTGTGCACAGGTCACGAGTTGCCACTTCCGAGCATGCACATGACGTCATTTTGACCGTCTGCACATGCGCAAGCGGCAAAACCCAGAAGTAACGCGTTCCATTACTTCCGGGTCGCCACGGAGCGCAACCCAAAAGCGTTCAACCTGAAACATATTTAACCTGGTATGACTGTACACCAAGATACACTTGAATGTCTCCAGATTTCCAGAAGATTAAGTTCAGATAGTGAATCAGTGTAACAGAAACATGCATTTATACCATCTAATGTTTTTGATACCACATATTAGTGCATATATCCAAAGCTACTTGATTTTGTTCATACAGATTACAAAGGCAAAATTAACTACACTTAAACAGCATCCTCGTGCTCATCTCAAACTAGTGGTGACTCAACCCACGCAAACCTACAACTATTGCCCCAAAACAAAAAAAGACTGTTCCTACACATGTGGAAGAACATGAAAAAGCTGCCCTATAAAAGCTAGCATAGCTCTCATCTCCCACACCTGGCTGCCTCCATACCAAATTTTAAAACAAGAAATAAAAGAAATAAAAAGGAATAAAATGCAATTTAAAACAGTATGAATATTTTAATGCAATGGATATGCCCACTGTGTTATAGAGTAATATTTGTCAACTTTATAATATTTGTCAGCACTCCCTTCAAGTGCCTTGTCAACCTCCTTCCCTCTTCTTCCTGCCAGCCTCAGCTTTATTCCTCTGAGGAAGGTAGTGCCTCCTCCTCCTGTGACTTCCACTTCATCCTGCTCACCTGCTGAGTGATGCACTTACAGTGCTACTCATTTTATAAACTTGATGGCTCTCAAATGGCAAATATTTCTCAACTCCACTTTCATCACTATTTAACCCCTTAATCCTCATTCCAACTGTAACCATGAAACTGCATTTGTTCACATTCATCCTACTCCAACTCCACCCCCAAATATAATTGTACAGTAATACCTTTTAGGCCAAAATATCGTATGTTTTTGCCTGAAAAATTATATTAAGCAGTGTGAACACCCGATTAATATTTATAAAATTGTACCCTGTCCTTCCTCAGATTCCTAGGTGGGATTTAAGCAATCCACACTGCACATTAAAAAATGTATTTAAATCTAGCATGTCATCACCTTTTATATCAAAGAAAGTAACAGACAAGATGGACCTTTTACAATCAAGATAGAGATGCTTTGACTAAGTCAATCTTTATTCCACTTCTAACTAAAGACAGAGTAGGGAGAATGTGTGTGTTTGTTTGTTTGTTTGTTTGTTTGTTTGTTTGTTTGTTTCTATCTGCCTACCTACCTGCCTGCCTCCCTGTGTGTGATGGAGAGAAGCATATAAATGAGAAAATATAGGACAGAAAGCCCTATAAACATTTTATATTATCTTGCTTTACAGAAAACACACTATGCCAGAGCCCAGCTACATGAGTCAGTTGGAAGTGACAAAAAAACACAAGCCCTGCCTACAAGGCAACTGGATGAAAGGGACAAATGAGCTGAGAGAAAGGCACGTTTGGCAAATCCTGACCGTGATCAACTCCACCTGGAAACCTGTGTCCCCACTGTGGAAGGATGTGCAGATCCAGATTGGCCTCCACAGTCACTTATGGACACACTGTTGGGACCATATTGATGGAAGACAATCTTACTTTGCTACGAGTGATCGCCAAAAAAAAAGAATACTACACGTCCCAACAAATATGTAGCTTCATTCAAAATTATAGCAGTATTATACAATAAACCCTAACTAAGCCCCCACATAGAGGTCAGGTGCTGTTGACAGCTCCTCTAAGTCACAGTCAACATAGTCAATGGTCAGGGATTATGTTGTTAAGTCCAACAACCTCCAGAGGGCATCATATTGGCTACCACAGACTTGCTCCTGGCACCCTGCCTCACAGAGTGTTCAGTAGAGAGAAAAGATATAAAGGCATCTGAAAACCAGATGGAAAAAAACCCCCATCCGAGTGTACAAATCCCTCTCCACTTCCTCCCTGCCACACAGAACTCATCGATACACAGCTGAAAGTACATGTATTCACTTGTCCAGTTGGCAATCTTCCAATAGGCAATTCTAAGAGAAGCCCTGGAACAGGAATACTAAGGGAAATGGCTTCTCACTTGGAAAACTGTACACATGCAGTGGCCCGACATAAATAATTCAGCTCCATTAAGGGCTGCAACCTCTATAAACCACATCTGCATTCCTAGAAGCAGCCATGTCATTAGAGTTCACTTTGAACTCGCAGCCCCTATCAAAACACTTCTAACAAATCACATACGGCAACTCTCAGGAAAGCACTGCACACAGATCAGTATGCAACCAAGGGTTCATTGTGCCTTAACTCACAGTGGCTGCTCCCAGGCTAGCCACAACAGCTTGCATTACACTTCTGACCTTTTGTAGTGGAACAATAGGCAGAGAAAACCTAACTGGGAATGACTGGACACCCAAAGGAGAATTGATCCCATTAAAAGTTCAGTGCATATAAAGAGAATGTCTCCTACCAGTCTGTTCAAATCTGCAGACTCTGGGATTAGCTTCTGGTTGCTTCCAGACATGAGTGACTGCAATTTTCACCCTGATTAACTTTCAGGAATGCTTGCACTGAAGAACAGCAGAAACAGTGGAAAATCTCCAGCACCAGGCAACTGCTGCTCTAGAGCATGGCAAAGGTAACAGGATTTCAGATTACTGCTCCGCTTTACTGGGATCAGTCCAAGACAGCATATGTGCCTTCTGGCTCCAGACAACCCCTGGGAAAATAAGTCAGGAACAATCAGAGCAATTGGAGCAGAACAGGGTAAGTTTCAAGCTGCAACATCTCAGTCAGAAAAAATATAGCAGACTCTACCTGGGAAGCCTAGGAACAAACTCTGTTAAACCCCAGCCAGTCCCTTTACTGTCCATTTTTCCAGAGGTCAGAGCAGAAACATGAGCGGCTGCTGTGTTCAGGAGCCGCTCCTCCCGCCATCTCTTGCTGGCAGCCAGCCTATGTCTTTCTTCTATACACTACCTCTACACAGGATCCTTTTTTGTTTCCTTTTATGACTAAAGAAACCCAGAGGGATGTATCTTGCTTTGCAGAGGAAGCTGCAGTGCTCTTAGCTCCTCAGACTACAGAGCTGTGCTCTCTCCAGCTGCCTTGTTTAGGTTTTTTTTTTTAAAAAAAAGAAAGCCATAAAAAACAGGAATCCTTTCGTAGCTTTCTTTTTAAGATGTTCCTCTCTTCCTCTGTCTCTCTCCAATGATGAAAACAATGTTGAATGAAAGCCAGCTGGCAGCCAGAAGAAGAGATGAGAAATCTGCACAAAGGAGCTTCCTAACTAGCTGCTTTCAGTTCAAGGAACGTCTGCTGGCAGGGGGAGGGGGGCATCTTTGCTTCTCCCTATCCTAGGAAGACTATATCAGACAACAGAAATGTGCTATTGCTGCCTCCCTCCACCCCACGAGTCCTCTCTACAGTACTGATGCACAGCCGTAATATAAAATGTTGCAAGCACATGCGTGAATTGGAAAAAAGTGTTGTGGAACACTACACACATTCACTTACTCCTCCAACCCAAACAATTAGGCTTGAAAAAAAGTGATTGTGCTTCCCCACACAGCCTGATGGTGGTGTGGCGTGTGACCTTCCTGGAGGGTGCAGCAGGAGAGTCAAGTTTTAACCTTTACTCCCCAAGTGCAATCTCCAGGAAAAAAGGACCCAGTGTGGTACCAGCGGTTAAAATGTCAGACCAGGGCCTGCGAGAACAACAATTCAAATCCCCACTTGGCCATGAAGCTCCTGGATGACTTTGGGCCAATCAGTGCTTCTCAGCCTAACCAACCTCACAAGCGTTGAGAGGAGGAAGCGGGGGAGAACCATGCACACCACCCCTGACCTCCTTGGAGAAGGAAGTTGAGATACAAATGCAACGAACAAATCAAATCAACACAAGGAAGGCACCATCCAGCAACAATTAGGCTTGGGAAAAAGTATTTTATAGGATACAAAAGACTTCTTTTCAGGCAGTTGTGTGTGTGCACATGGAGAGAAGTGGCAGAGGGGCAGGACCCTGCAGGCACCAGGGAAGGCCTCTGTGGGAATATGCACACCCACATTAACCATGCTGGAGACTCAGGGTCCCTTCCAACTCTACAATTCTATTTATTATTACCTAATAAGGGTTGAAATGAAGCATCAGAATACAAAAAATTGAAATTGTTTTGGGGATTCACGTCTTTAAATAGGTCTACACAATATTCAGTTGTAGTAAAGAAATACAGGAGGCAAAAAAAAACCTCAAAAGGATCTCAGAGCAAGTCTATTTTGAGTTTGTGTGCTCTGTAGGAGAAAATGAATCAGATTAAATGAACCACCTTTATTTTTCAACCAAAATAAAAGCTTGAGTGGGAATAAGGTACAAAGGCCCCAATATGGCTAAGATAGCATCAAAACTAAGCAACCTAGGCCATATACTTCAAAAGAGGGTTTTTTATTGTACTACCAGGCATTTTTAGAAAAAACTATTCAAAGCCCTAATAAACTGCAACTAAGGCATCAGATTAAAATGCATCACGCAATATACATTTTAAGTATATATAGCTCAGTTAAGTTCTTGACCAGTTCTGTTATTTTAGGAAGGCTATTTTTGAATTCAACCCGTTCTACCTGGACACTGAGGTCCAGCACCAAGGGTCTTCTGGCGGTTCCCTCACTGCGAGAAGCCAAGTTACAGGGAACCAGGCGGAGGGCTTTCTAGGTAGTGTCGCCCACCCTGTGGAATGCCCTTCCATCAGATGTCAAAGAGATAAACAACTACCTGACATTTAGAAGACATCTGAAGGCAGCCCTGTTTAGGGAAGCTTTCAATGTTTGATGTATTGCAGTGTTTTAATATATTTTTTTTGGAAGCTGCCCAGAGAGGCTGGGGAAGCCCAGCCAGATGGGTGGGGTATAAATAATAAATTTATTATTATTATTATTATTATTATTATTATTATTATTATTATTATTATTATATAAAATAGCATCCAGCATCTGAATGGTGGCAAAGTTCACCGCCTCTGTCTCAGGCACCCTCGTGCCAAGTTTTCTGATGATACCTCAAGGTGCCTGAACCTATGCTGAAAAATGGGAAAGTCATGTCAAATTCACATTTTGGTATGGCATCTGGCATCCAAACATTGGCAATGACCATAGTTGCCAGCTCAGGAAGGTTTGTGCTGAGTTTGGCAATGAAATCTCAAGAGGCAGCTGAACCTATGGAGGACAGAAGAACAGACAGACAGAGAAACCACTTTCCAAAATATATAGTAGATAATAATCAAGATCTTCCTCCTCCCAAACCCGTTACTTGTTTAAGTATTACATGACAGAAGAGCCACAGGCAGAAGAAACAGATTTGAGTCAATACGGCTCTAAGTTATATAAAAGCTAAAGTCTAGTAAGTTAACATGTTCCTCCAAAAATAATTCACGGTTCCATCAAAACTGGTCCTGAGCACCTGTGTGCCTGACAAAGTAAATGACCCACTTCTAGCACATTGTGACGTACATTTTTTAAACCCTTTCCTAAACTTTCAGATATGAGTGCCAGAAGAATGTCAGCTCAGCATTAGAATGAAAGACCACAAAGCATTCATATCTGTTAAGAATCTTAAATTATAAATAGCCTTTGCTGCACATTTTCCTAATATATTAAGTCTTATAATCCATAACCACAACTGGTATGCAAGCAACAGAGAGTTCAACTTGGACATTTTGACCCTTCAATAAAATATGCAAGACTGCTTGAAACTGCAGAGCAGGCAAAAGCAAGCTCTTAGCACCTCTGAAGTCCACTAACACTGCACACCCTAAATAATACAGAGTTTTGTATGAAAATGCAAACCTCATATATCACTACTCAAAAGTGCAATGGTCCTGTTCAGAATTCCCACACGTTAACAATGCAATCTTAAGCATGTTTACACAGACATAAGCCCCATTGAGCTCTATGGTGCTTACTTCCTGGTCGATATGTGTATAGTATTGTGTTCCCATTCCATTATTCAGGTGGCCCAGAGTAATTAAACTTCATTGTTCCAAACAGTTTAAGCACATCAAATTATAAAGTCTGTTCTCAAAAGGATTCACAACCTTTAATAAATTCTACTCTGGCCAATTCTGGAATAAGCAGCAAACCTTTGGTGTTTTTATGGGGGGGTGTTAATAAAAAGTGCTTATAGCAAGATTGTTCTACAAAACTAGATCTCTCCATTTGTGCAAAATGCTTGTTCAAATATTATTTCAGCTCCCACTACTGATATGTGGGTGGTGGGGTGGAGATTTGTTGGGAAAAATTTGAACCACCTATAATTTTAGTATTCTGGGTGGCTGCCTCATGCAGTTGTGGAATTTGAAGGTAAATGCCTGTTCCACACCAATGAGCACCCAGGGAAAAGCAATTATTACAGGACACATTTTTAAAGAAAACTTCAAAGCACTCTTAACAAAGGCAGACTACATAACTGGATCAATCTAAATAAACCATGAGCAGCACCTATAACTTCAACCTCTGGAAAACAAACCTTGTGGCCAGATTCAAGGGGGGGGGCATCTGCAGAACAATGGCCTAGAATGCCCAGGGAGTGACCTCTACCCTAACCTCATGGCCTGGCTCCTCAAAAAGGTCACTGGGTGCTGTCTGCTGCATGGCTTGTTCTTTCCTTCCTGGGCCCCAGTACATTTGGGCAGGAGACAGACTGGACTAAGGGCCTCCCCAGGGAAACTATGAATAGGCAGCTCTGGAAGCCTTGATGCCTCCACTGGAGACAAAATATATATATATCTCAAATTCTAAACATGATGGGCTTTTGCTTTATGGGCTAATGGCCTCAGTTCCAAGCGTTCAATAACTAATTAAGCAAGGCATGCTGGAGCTAGATGGGGCTTTGCATGTGGCAGAATGCTTACCTGCACTTGCGATATTTCTTCTGCTGTCATGTGTTAACCTCACAACTGGGATAAAAAGGTTCATATTACACTGTCACCCCAGAGCAGTAGGTCTGCCCTGCACTAGTGTTGAAACAAGCCTCTAATCTGGATTCAGCAGCTCACAGAGCTGTGGCTGAACAGGTCCTGCTCTTTCCAATGGCTTAGGATGCCAGATGGTTGCTCCACACATTACTTTTTCAATACAGTGGTACCTCGGTTTACGAACATAATCCGTTCTGGAAGTCCGTTCTTAAACAGAGGCGCGCTTTCCCTAATGAGGCCTCCTGCCGCCGGTGCCCTTCCACCATTCAGATTCCGTTCTTAGACTGAGGTAAAGTTCGCAAACCGGGACACTACTTCCGGTTTTGTGGAGTTCGTAAACCAACTAGTTCTTAAACAGGGCTGTTCTTAAACCGAGGTATGCAGTTTCTCTCAGTGACAGAAAAAAGCACATAGCCTTCATGTGCAGAGGGTAACATGAGTCACTTTTGCTTCAAGTTAAGTATTGCAACAGACATTCCAATGGGTTTAAAAGGGTCAAAGAAGGCCTTTCACCACCAATACCCCATTTCAAGCCACAAAAAAGAGGAAGCTTTAATCAGATGTGGACAGCAGCTGTAACATCTGTGGCATTAATTTGTTTTCAAAAACTACACAGAAGTTTTACAACCAGGCACTTATGAAGCATTATATAAACATCTCCACATAGGAAGTATGGTAAACTTTGCTTGGAGGGGCTTCAGTTCCTATTCACAGGATGCACTTCATTTCCCCTACACTACTGCAGGCAAATAGAGTAATTATCCCTCTCTACCATGCCTACATGGGTCCTACTATCTTAAAAGAATGGCACACACGTCAACATGTGTGCACATGTCCCATTGCACTAAGGCACAAAGAACAATTCTGCCTGATCAACCATGTCCAAATACAGAATATGTTACACAGAATCCAGTGTTAAGTACCTGCTCTTTGGAAGAATGTTTAGAATGGCTGGTGCACTTACAGTAAAGTCATACTTTGTTTTAGAGTTTAGACAATGGCTTACTGGGATGTGTGTACCAGGCCACTACCAAAACGTAACTGCAGTGAGCCCCACCTGTATCATTTAATCATCTTACACAAATGAAGTCCTAACTATCAGTAAGTTAATTTAGTATTAAGTAAAACATCATACACAACTGTCATAGTTTCATATACAGTGGTACCTCTAGATACGAACAGGATCTGTTCTGGAGCCCCGTTTGCATCTAGAGGTAAATGTATCTAGCGACGGCATGTCTGCACACGCACGTGTTGCTTTTCGCCACTTCTGCACATGCGCGTGGTGTCATTTTGAGCGTCTGCGCAAGCGGCGAATCCCGGAAGTAACATGCTCCGTTACTTCCGGGTTGCCGCAGAGCACAACTCGAACACACTCAACTTGAAGCAAATTTAACCCGAGGTATGACTGTATATGCAATGAACGACTCACAATAAAAAGTATTGTTTCCAGTACCTAGGGACAGGATGTGAGTGAACAGCATTACTTCCTGTCCTGCATTTTCCCATAGCTTTTATTCCCATGTGTCTACTCAACTAGCCTCTTTTTTTTCTCATCCAAGCCAAAAGCTTATGAACTCTGAGATTGTGTGTGTGTGTGTGTGTGTGTGTACACACACACCGTATTTTTCGCTCTATAGGACGCACTTTTTCCCCTTCAAAAATGAAGGGGAAATGTGTGTGCGTCCTGTGGAGCGAAGACGCCATAACCCCGCAACCCTCTCCCGGCTGGAGAGGTGACGCGCGGCTATGGCAGGAGCCTCTATAGCTGCGCGTCACCTCTCCAGCCGGGAGAGCACTCGCGGGGCTAAAGCAGCCCCCCGCGACCCTCTCCCGGCTGGAGAGGTGACACGCGGCTATGGCAGGAGCCTCTACAGCCCCGCGTCACCTCCCCTGCCGGGAGAGCGCGCGTGGGGCTAAAGAAGCCATAGCCCCGCGACCCTTTCCCGGCTGGAGAGGTGACGCGCGGCTATGGCAGGAGCCTCTCCGCTGCGCCTTTCCGCTGCTCCCTGACCTGCTCTTTGGGGCTGGTGGTGGGCTTCCCCCCGCCAGCCCCAAAGAGCAGGTCAAAAGAAACCTGAAGCCTGGAGAGCGAGAGGGGTCAGTGCACACCGACCCCTCTCGCTCTCCAGGCTTCCAAGGTAGCCTGTTTTAGAGCGGCACCTTGTTTTAGAGCGGGAAAACAAGAGGGGGAAAGTTCTCCCCCTCTCTGTGCAGCGCCTCCTGCCGCTTCACTGAAGGGGCACTGGGCAGAGAGGGGGAGAATTTTTTTTTCTTGTTCTCCCCCCTCTAAAACAAAGTGCGTCCTATTGTCCGGTGCGTCCTATGGTGCGGAAAATACGGTATATATATGAACTCTGAGATGTATGTCTTTATGAAGCGTATTGTAGAAATTAAACATGTACTCATAGGAAATAAACCTGTTTTTTCAATAGTTATAATTTATTCTGAAAGAGAAATATGAATTTCCACATTGCAGTACATTTTAGCCGGTCACTTCCATAGAACCAAGAGATTTATCAGATAGTTACAAAAGGTGGGATTGAAAGGTGTTTAAATGTGAAAAATGTACAGAGTATGGCCAGTTTTGAAGAGCTGTTATTTACGATAACTTTTAAAAATATATAAAGAGAAGGGGTGTTAACATCACATATATTGTGCTTCCATCTGAAGATTAGAGCTCTTTCTTACATTACTTATCGTGAAAGATGGTAGCCCCTCCTCTAATTTTGATATATACATTTTTAACTTTTCAAAGCTGTTGAAGTGACAGAGGCTGTTTTGTACACCTATCAAATGCCTCAAAAACAAGAAAAGCTAATATTCAACCCACAAAGCTAATGAAGTCTTTTAACTGCCTTGGTCTGCCGAAATTTCTGTGAACTCCTTCCCTTCATGCAACTGCGCTCAATCTACTCCTTTTAGAGTTTCACGGGAAAAGCCTTGGCAAGCAGGCAGTGCTACTCTGAACAAACATCGCCCTGAAACCCAGTAGCATTTCCTACTACAAATCCACACTGACTGCAGAGATGGATTGCTTCTCATGTGAGAAGGCAGATACATCCAGAACCTGAAAGGACAAGAAGCAGCAGAAAGGGTGTGCACATTGCTGTGGAAGCATAAAGCACCCTGGGCACAGATTTCAACTGCTGCAAGGTTGTGCCTGGTGGCTAGGCTGGTGCTTTAATTCTACCAGTCCATGCCCTTCCAAGTATTTCCACCTGGAACCTTATCAGCAAGTTCTAGGGCCCAGTTCAAAAGCCTCTGAAAAGTGCTCTCTGTGTTGCTGATCAAGGTATTTAATTAATAATGGCCCCAGAACCCTGAACCTCAACAGTGCAGCTATAACTTATTTCCTTCTTTCTTTTTTGAACTAAATAGCATATTTCATGAGTGAGGTGTTTGGTCTGATCACAGCATAAAGGTTAACGGTAAAGGGACCCCTGACCATTAGGTCCAGTCGCGGACTCTGGGGTTGCGGCGCTCATCTAGCTTTACTGGCTGAGGGAGTCGGTGTACAGCTTTCGGATTATGTGGCCAGCATGACTAAGCCACTTCTGGCGAACCAGAGCAGCGCACAGAAATGCCGTTTACCTTCCCGCCAGAGCAGTACCTATTTATCTACTTGCACTGCGTGCTTTCGAACTGCTAGTTGGCAGGAGCAGGGACCGAGAAACGGGAGCTCACCCCGTTGTGGGGATTCAAACCACCCACCTTCTGATCAGTTTAACCCACAGTGCCACCTGCGTTCCATGATCACAGCATAGTAACTGTGATTTAGGATTTGCAGCTGAAGTGGTTTATTGGAGAATATAATTCGTCTATATGTAGCTTACACCAAAGCAACACTTGAGCAAAGACTTTAAGGAACAGAAAATGCTTTAGCAAATCTTGGCAAACAGCTGCTTATATTGTTTATAATTTTTTAAAGCCAATCATTCATTGTACATTATACAGAAGAGTGAAGTGTAGGAGAACAGTCTGTCTTCCAGCACTTTTGAGAGAATAAGCTCTTATGCATATATTCCAAGTTCAATGGCTTCAAAATATCTGTCCGGATCCTTCAGTGAGTCTCCAAAGATATGCTAAATCTTTCTCAGAAGTGGGAATGCACATGGAGAGAATAGCACAAAAGGAGCAATGTCTTACAGTGCACCAAAAGATTTCAAACAAACAAAAGCAGCCTCCATTGTACCCAGCAATCACCTGGCTCCAGCCCAGGCCTCCTGCCCCACCTCCCAGTTGAATAAGCACTGAGGACTGCTCTTCAGCAAGCTTCTGTTGTTCTTTAACATGTACAAGCAACTGATCCAAGTTAAAACTAACCTGCTTCTGCAAAGGTCACAGAAGGGTCTCCCACCTTTTCAATGAGCCAGCAACCACATGATCAGCTTGAAGCCTTTCATAAAGCCAGCCAGACACCTTAAAAGAAATGTTCTTTTCATAACTCTTTCCTGAAGCAGCTCACTTAAAATCATAAGCATGCTATATTTACAAGAGCTCCAGCAGCAGAGACAGAAGGCTTGTTTGAATTATGTTTCTTTCAAATCGAGAGAAAGCACTCCAAACAAGACCAGGGCCCATTACACTAAGTAACTAACTAAGACGTTGACCCTATTACTGATTATACACAGAAGAGGTGGTGGGGAACCTCTAGTCTGCAGGCCTAATTAGGCCCACCACAGATCCCAATTTGGCCCACAAGACAGTTTTCCCATAAACCACCCCCCACTTGCCCCATCCGTGACATCATCTGTGATGTCAGCTGTGGGCAGGTATAGACATGGCTAGAAAGGAAAAATCAGGAACTCCTGATTGTTCCTTAGCAAGCAGGGTTCCCCTTCAGTGCCAATCAGCTGATCAGCCCTGACAGAGAGCCTCCCTGGAATCTGCTGCACTAGAGCAAGGGTAGGCAACCTAAGGCACATGGGCCACAAGCAGCCCATGGGGGTCGTTTAACCGACCCCCAAGGAGTGGCGGAGCTTCATGTTCTGGCACTGGGGGGCGGAGAACAGGCGGGGGCGGGGTTGGCATGCGTCCTGGGGGCGGGGTTGGCATGCGTCCTGGGGACATGGCGTGCCACCTGCGGGGGACATGGCACCCAGCACGGGCAGGGGACACCCCACAGGGATCCAGTGCGCTCCCCACACACTCCTCTTCCTCCACCAGTGCCCCAGAGCCACCCGCTTGGTGAGTCCCGTGCACTGCGCTAAACCGGCGTGGCGCAACACCGGGACTCACTCCCGTGATGCCAAAAATTGTGTCTGTGCATGCTCAGAGACCAAAAATCGCATCTGGGCAGAAATTGTGTCTGCGCAGGCGCAGGCGCCGGAAATCGCGGCTGCACATGCTCTCACACACACATGATCCGTCCCAAGAAGGGATCTGCACTGGAGTGAACTGGCCCAGACAAGGTAAACCTTGCCGACCCCTGCACTAGAACTCACTAGTGCAGTCAAAGGGGATGGAGGAAGTGGTTTGGGTTCAAAGCACTAGATGATTTTTCTGCAGAAGAAAAAACATGCTGTTTTTAAATGGAGCATTTTTTCTCTCCAGAGCAAATCTCTTAGAAGATGTATTCCTAGTGCCAATCAGATGGCTGGCACTGAAATCACATCTTCAAATATGATTGTGGTAACCACCACTTAGCTGATCATTGGTTATAGCATTTTCCTTTGAACTTTAACAAGTGTCAGTCACCTGATGTCATTATGTTGTCAGGTGATTGACAGCTGGGTGGACCTGTTCACCTATCAATTGTGACCTGCAAGGGGTGGAGGATTTTGGAATGTGACCCACTGGATGGATACAATTCCCCAACTTTGATCTAGTGATTTAAGACAGCTAAACAAGGTGAAAAGAAAGATAGAAATATTTCAGCATAACTTCCTGGTGAATGTTTGCCCAGAAGCAAACTGTAATACAGTAGTGCCCCGCAAGACGAATGCCTCGCAAGACAAAAAACTCGCTAGACGAAAGGTTTTTTCGTCCGCGATTTGCCTTGCAAGACGAATTCCCCTATGGGCTTGCTTCGCAAGACGAAAGCCCATAGGGAAATCTCCGGGCAAGTCTCCGCCAGCAGCGGCAGAGCTGCCGCTGCTGGCAGAGAGATCCGCGAAGCCTGGGCGCGCTGCGCGCAGGCTTCGGCATGCCGGCAAGTCTCCGCCAGCAGCGGCAGAGCTGCCGCTGCTGGCAGAGAGATCCGCGAAGCCTGGGCGCGCTGCGCTCAGGCTTCGGGATGCCGGCAAGTCTCCGCCAGCAGCGGCAGAGCTGCCGCTGCTGGCAGAGAGATCCGCGAAGCCTGGGCGCGCTGCGCACAGGCTTCGGGATGCCGGCAAGTCTCCGCCAGCAGCGGCAGAGCTGCCGCTGCTGGCAGAGAGATCCGCGAAGCCTGGGCGCGCTGCGCGCAGGCTTCGGCATGCCGGCAAGTCTCCGCCAGCAGCGGCAGAGCTGCCGCTGCTGGCAGAGAGATCCGCGAAGCCTGGGCGCGCTGCGCTCAGGCTTCGGGATGCCGGCAAGTCTCCGCCAGCAGCGGCAGAGCTGCCGCTGCTGGCAGAGAGATCCGCGAAGCCTGGGCGCGCTGCGCACAGGCTTCGGGATGCCGGCAAGTCTCCGCCAGCAGCGGCAGAGCTGCCGCTGCTGGCAGAGAGATCCGCGAAGCCTGGGCGCGCTGCGCACAGGCTTCGGGATGCCGGCAAGTCTCCGCCAGCAGCGGCAGAGCTGCCGCTGCTGGCAGAGAGATCCGCGAAGCCTGGGCGCGCTGCGCGCAGGCTTCGGCATGCCGGCAAGTCTCCGCCAGCAGCGGCAGAGCTGCCGCTGCTGGCAGAGAGATCCGCGAAGCCTGGGCGCGCTGCGCTCAGGCTTCGGGATGCCGGCAAGTCTCCGCCAGCAGCGGCAGAGCTGCCGCTGCTGGCAGAGAGATCCGCGAAGCCTGGGCGCGCTGCGCACAGGCTTCGGGATGCCGGCAAGTCTCCGCCAGCAGCGGCAGAGCTGCCGCTGCTGGCAGAGAGATCCGCGAAGCCTGGGCGCGCTGCGCACAGGCTTCGGGATGCCGGCAAGTCTCCGCCAGCAGCGGCAGAGCTGCCGCTGCTGGCAGAGAGATCCGCGAAGCCTGGGCGCGCTGCGCACAGGCTTCGGGATGCCGGCAAGTCTCCGCCAGCAGCGGCAGAGCTGCCGCTGCTGGCAGAGAGATCCGCTGGGAAGGAATCCCTTGGACCCCCGCCGGACTTCAAAAGAGCTTCGGGAAGTCCAGCGGGGGGCCAAGGGATTCCCTCCCAGCCGCCCGCATTTAAAAGCGCTCGGGGGAACACCTGCCCCCGCCGCCCCACTTCGGAAAGCTGTTCCGAAGTGGGGCGGGCAGGCGGGGACACCCGGCCCCGCCGCCCCACTTCGGAAAGCTGTTCCGAAGTGGGGCGGGCAGGCGGGGACACCCGGCCCCGCCGCCCCACTTCGGAAAGCTGTTCCGAAGTGGGGCGGGCAGGCGGGGACACCCGCCCCCGCCGCCCCACTTCGGAAAGCTGTTCCGAAGTGGGGCGGGCGGGCGGGGACACCCGCCCCCGCCGCCCCACTTCGGAAAGCTGTTCCGAAGTGGGGCGGGCGGGCGGGGACACCCGGCCCCGCCGCCCCACTTCGGAAAGCTGTTCCGAAGTGGGGCGGGCAGGCGGGGACACCCGGCCCCGCCGCCCCACTTCGGAAAGCTGTTCCGAAGTGGGGCGGGCGGGCGGGGACACCCGCCCCCGCCGCCCCACTTCGGAAAGCTGTTCCGAAGTGGGGCGGGCGGGCGGGGACACCCGGCCCCGCCGCCCCACTTCGGAAAGCTGTTCCGAAGTGGGGCGGGCAGGCGGGGACACCCGGCCCCGCCGCCCCACTTCGGAAAGCTGTTCCGAAGTGGGGCGGGCGGGCGGGGACACCCGCCCCCGCCGCCCCACTTCGGAAAGCTGTTCCGAAGTGGGGCGGGCGGGCGGGGACACCCGGCCCCGCCGCCCCACTTCGGAAAGCTGTTCCGAAGTGGGGCGGGCGGGCGGGGACACCCGGCCCCGCCGCCCCACTTCGGAAAGCTGTTCCGAAGTGGGGCGGGCGGGCGGGGACACCCGCCCCCGCCGCCCCACTTCGGAAAGCTGTTCCGAAGTGGGGCGGGGGGCGGGGACACCCGGCCCCGCCGCCCCACTTCGGAAAGCTGTTCCGAAGTGGGGCGGGCAGGCGGGGACACCCGGCCCCGCCGCCCCACTTCGGAAAGCTGTTCCGAAGTGGGGCGGGCAGGCGGGGACACCCGGCCCCGCCGCCCCACTTCGGAAAGCTGTTCCGAAGTGGGGCGGGCAGGCGGGGACACCCGGCCCCGCCGCCCCACTTCGGAAAGCTGTTCCGAAGTGGGGCGGGCAGGCGGGGACACCCGGCCCCGCCGCCCCACTTCGGAAAGCTGTTCCGAAGTGGGGCGGGCAGGCGGGGACACCCGGCCCCGCCGCCCCACTTCGGAAAGCTGTTCCGAAGTGGGGCGGGCAGGCGGGGACACCCGGCCCCGCCGCCCCACTTCGGAAAGCTGTTCCGAAGTGGGGCGGGGGGCGGGAACACCTTCTGAAGGCGGGCAGGGGGCGAAAGTCTTTGTCCCCCCTGCCTGCCTTCCCAGGGGCTTTTAAATCGCCCCGGACAGCGGAGAAGTCCTCCGCTGTCCGGAGCGATTTTAAAATGCCGCTCGCCTGTCCCCCCCCCCCCCAGCCTTCAGAAGAGGTCCGGGGACAGACTGTCCCCGGACCTGGTCTGAAGGTGGTTTCCCTAGGAACGCATTAATTGATTTTCAATGCATTCCTATGGGAAACCGTGCATCGCAAGACGAAAAAACCGCAAGACGAAGAGAATTGCGGAACGAATTAATTTCGTCTTGCGAGGCACCACTGTATAATCCCAACAGTGAACCATTTACCACTAAGAAATACAGGGTACACTTCAAAGTTTGCAAGCATCTACCAAATCATGTACAGTGGTGACTCGCAAGACGAAAAGAATTCGTTCCGCAAGTCTTTTCGTCTTGCGATGTTTTTCGTCTTGCGAAGCACAGTCTGTCGCAACTGCGCCTCTTCAAGCGGCTTTTTAAAAAAAGCGCAAGACGTTTTCATCTTGCGAAGCAAGCCCATAGGGAAATTTGTCTAGCGAAGCAACGCAAAACCGAAAAACCCTTTCGTCTAGCGAGTTTTTCGTCTTGCGAGGCATTCATCTTGCGGGGCACCACTGTACAGCTATATGAACCTATCTGTACACCAAGTTCATATTTAGAGGTCCTTCAGAGGGTGCCTCCAAAGCAGGTGATTGCTGGAAAGAGTAATTCTTGGTTGTGGCACCGTGCCATGGATTAGTCTCCAGAAACTTACTTTGATGGATTTCTACCACCTAAAGACAACCTCTATTTGTCCAGGATGTCTAAGGAGATAGATAGATATAGATATAGATATAGATAGAATACTTTCCTTACATGCAACTCAAGGTGACTTACAAACACAGTGTAAACAATCAAACCAGTTCAAACAAGCCATCAATAAAAACCTAAAAGCACATCAATACAAATATTACATATCCAGCTCCACTAAAAGAATTCGTAAGTACTTAAAACTCTTCAAATTAAGGGCCAAATGTCTGGGGAAAAATAGGTAAGGATGGCACTAGGCAATCCACCCTGAGGAGAACAAGTGGGGAACCACCACTCAAAAAGCCCACTCTCATGCTACCATGATGGAAATGCTTTATTGCTGAATTTCTGTGGTTCTTAATTATACTGTGTTTATCTTTGTGATTACTCGCTTTGAAATTATTGAAGAGCAGGATAGCAGGCTATTGATTCAATAAATACAAGCAAATTAGCTTACAGTGCCCAACAATAACCCAAAGTATTGGGCTTGGGCACCAATTTCATTTTTAGTGTCAGCACCAGTTGGAAACTTCTTAGTGCTTACTAAGACAGAGCAGACAACCACCTATTCAGTTGCCATCTTATGCATGCCTGTCCAAAACTACTATTGGTGGAACTTCTAGTTGTCACTCTGCCACCCTCAAATTACACACTATTTAACACTGTATTTAACACTGCAAGTTAAAGACAGCATTTTATCATAATTTGCTTATTCTGCACCATGTTGCTTATCTTTCACATTTTATTTTGAAGAGGTACACAAGATTCTGAAATATTTGGAGAGAAGTATGATGCTATGATCAGATATATGGAAGAAAAGGTAGCAGTACCGGTCCCCCTGAACATTTGAGAATTTACCACTACCCATGTGCTTTGAAATGTCACCTCCACAACCATTAGAGAAATTATGTTAGAACTAAAATCCTCATGAATATGAATCAGATTCCTTGTATAATTGATTCAACATGGACTGTACTTATAAACAACTTTCAGATTGGCATAAAGTGGGATGCAACTTCCCTAAGTATAAGCACATCATTGTGGTAAAAATAGTCAAATACAGGATAAAAGGCAACCTTACAGTTTCAGATTAACAAGAAGATTGGATGGCCATCTGTCAGAGATTTGTTAGTTGTGATTCCGGCTTTGCAGGGAGTTGGACTAGATGCCCTTTGGGTTCCTTCAAACTTGAAAATTCTATGATGATCCATCACAGGGTGGTCCAACGTTTCATACCAAGAGGGCTACAAGAGTAATTTTGACATGGAAATGTGTGTTGCATTCCCAAAGGTGGGTAAGCAAGGCACCAGGCTTTGAGAAGGAGGCACGAGGATCAGGCAGGGTCTTAGATCCTTCCCATCTCCTTTCCAAAGCTGAGAAAGCACTAGATCTTGGGAAGGAGAACTCTAGGATCCTGTCAGAGCCTTGCACCTTCTTCCCAAAGCCCAGTGCCTCCTTACCTGGATTTGGGAAGGTAGTGATGCATCAGATCACATTGCATTTTACCATAAAGATGTAGTGTTCATGGATTATGAGGATTAGCAATCCTTACCAAAAGCGATAGAAAATCTAAAATAATGGTCATGTTTGGATGATAATTTCTTTGCTTAGTAAACAGAGACATGAAAGATATTTTGGTTACACACTACAACCCTTTGTGCGAGTCAGCAAATAAACCAGGAAGCCTTCCATTAACTATAGTTCCCATTTTGTCTGAACCAGGAAACTAACAGTTTTGGAATAAGCTAGGATATTAAAACATGGATTTAAATTGGCTTTATATTCTGGCTTATGTGCACAGCCAAAAGCATCATTTCATATCTCAGCTTATTAAGTCAAGATTGTCTGAATGCAGCCAATACCAGTAATAGTAGAAGCATAATTTTTTTTAGAAAATATGAACATCCTTTTCAACATGAAGCAATCTTAATGAAGAAAACCACAGAGAGTTTAGATTGCCAAGAAGAATAATCAAGAGCTAACTAAAGGTTTTGTTTTTTGGGGGGGAAACAAGATACAGCTCTCTTCATATTTATTAGAAAATGGAAGCCTGCCAGAGAATCAGCAGGGCCATTGGACATCCAAGGTCTGCAATTTCTCATTTTGAACAATGGAGACGTTGCAAGAAACAAAGCTACAAAATTCATTACATCTTGAAACAAAGTATCTCTAAGATTCTTTTCAACTGCCAAATCTGAAAAAAATGTCACACAGCCACATAGACAAGATTTTCATTCATTCTTAACTTCTAGGAATTCAAACAAAATATTAGGTAACATTCATGAATTATTGACACCAATACGTGACCCTTGAAATCTGCTTCTAAACCAAATGATTAGAAAATAGTTAAGGTAATATAGATTTTCCTTTTTAGTAAGATTTTCAATCCTAGAAATGCTAGAGTCTGACCTGAACTTCAGGCAAGGGGACAAACAGACTATTAACAATAAAGTGGGTAAACACGTGGATAAACATAGAGTAAAAGTGTAGGTCACAAATATTTAAAATGCTTAACATATGTTAATATGAATTATCTAATTAGTACACTAGCTTTCAAAGCAAACCTTTTAACAAGGAATGTTCCCCCCCAGAACAACCACTAGCTGTAAAATAGTTTAAGTGATCGGTTTTTACAATGAAGGTGGCAGCACTGCATTCACTAGGATTCACACCAAACCTTGATCATGATCTGCCCTTTAAGTCCAAAGGATACCAAAGAATTGCAGAATGCTACAGCATTAGAATGAGCAAAGTCATCGATTAAGTTTACAGTATTATTCTATGCCTGCTTACTCAGAAATTGCACTTTCTTTAATTTGGTTTATTCACTAGCAAGAGTTTAGGGTTGCAGTATTAGGATATTGAGCTAAGTCTATCACTGATGTCATGCATTATAGTTGTTCAGAACCACATTACAGTCACACCACTCAGAAGGGCAACATAATAATTTAGCTACTAGCACCACAACCACCTACTTTACAAATTCAAACTTGAGAACAGTGGTTTTGGAAATAATCATGGCTATTTTACTATGTGTTATGGTTACAGCATAATCTAAAGATTATTAACCTCTTGCAGGGGTTCACAACCCATGCATTCCTAGAGGGATTTTGTGCTGAGCCCACAAAATAGTGAAGGGTATACATCAAATAACCATTTTTACACAGCAATGGCTATAGTTATAGAAGAAGGAAACCTTGACAGTGTTCTTATGTAGCAGTCAAATAGCCATCTCAAGAAGTATAAATCACAAACGTAGGCAGAAAAATTTAAGCACCCAGCAGGGATCAGACACATACTATCCTGGATTCATTTTAACAGGCCATTTCAACCTGCCCACTCATTTCCTCCTAAAGCAGTCTTTAAGCAGCCTTCACTTCTTCCCATCCAGGGCACCAATGAGGAGCTGTCATTTCGCACTCCAGAGACAGGCATAATTCAGGCACAGAAGCAGCAAGGACATCTAGAAACACTGCAGGGATAAAACAGGTTTGAAAACCATGTTCTCAATGCATCACTGTTCAGAAACACAACCAACCTGTACATTACACAGTAAGACAACTCATTCAGAACACCATCTGTCATTTTGTACCATTCTAATAAATATTGAAAGTAGCTGCATGGTTTTACTACTGGAGCGACCAGCCTACAGTCAACCACTCAATTTCTTCTAGGCAAGAAGTTTGCAAGAGCATCACTTGCACTGCACACATCCCACAGGTATGTCAGGCAAAGCTGGGTTTATCTCTCAGGCTAAGTAGGGCATCTTGATAACACCCAGTAGTAAACAGAAAATGGAAGCAGCTTTACTTCCTCAAAAACAGATGTCTATATGGAAATACACACAAGAACCTATAATACCAAACATACCTTGAAATAACTACTTCCATGTGTGACTACCTGAAACTGATTTTGGACTCGTTTACCTGATGACTGTGCTACCAAATGGCAACTTCTCTGAATCTGTGCCCAATCACATGTAAAACACCATAAGAATTTTCTACCTATTGACACAATGCTTTTCAATTATATGCTCAAGATGAGTCATCAGTTGCCAGTTGACAGCACAACAGCCCCCAGGTATTCACCTCAGAAGTGTTTGGGACCAGCTTGTGACAAGCTTGTGCATGATGCTTAACAGATCACTTGCATGAGGATGCTTCACACTGCCCCTACAACAGCAGAAGCTCTGAGAAGTCCCATCAAGGCTGCAGAACTCACAACAGTTGTACAGGCAACACCCACATACACCCAAGGGCTGCTCGCATAAATCTACTCTGAATATAACGCAAAAGCAGACCCTGATGCTCCCAAGGAAACTGGAGGTTACTGTGAAACACCCCCAAACGATAAGGATTCGTGGCACACACGTACACAAACATGTAACCTGCCTCTAATCAAACGTATGACTACTCATACCAGTTCGCTAATCGTGGTAGCCTTCAGTGACATTTCATGGTGACCCTGGCCATGCCCTCTGTGCACAAAAGGCTCCACATTCAGCATGAAGGAAACCAGGTCACACGCAATTCCAGACCATTGTGTACACTGGAGTCTAAGCAAGCTTCTGCCCCAACCCATCTGTTAAGTTTCCAGATGCACCGCAAGGATGCCCACATACATGTGCGCATGCATACGTTCACGGTAACAGTTTTAACCCCTCATCTGGACCTGCAATGCTGTCGGACATTAGGTGCCTGCACATTCAGTGCAGGTCAATCCATCTCTCTCTCTCTGTCTCTCGGGCCACCCCACGCCTGGCTGACACGGCGCTGCCCCCCCGACGACCCCCATGTGCTCGGGAGCACAAGCCCCGCTTTTGTGCGAGCGAGTGCGCGGGCGGGCGGCAACTCCACGCGAACCCGTCCGCCGTAGAGCCCGAAAGGAAGCCGTCCGCCACCACAACATTTCCAAGGTGCCACAAGGCTCCTTTTGTTGTTGCTGATGCAATAGACTTAGCACCCCTCCCCCTCCCCCCCCCCCACTCTGGGAACTGTTACCTGGTCTCGAGACTCCAAATGTGTTGTGCTTGTGGGGGGGGAGGGGGCGAGAAAGGAGGGGGAGGACGGTGGGGGGGTGAGCAAGGAAAGTGGAGAAGCAGGTAGAGACCACCACCATTACACGCGCGCGCGCACGCACACACACGGGCGCCCATCATGGAAGAGGCGGGGAGAAAGGCTCCCCCTCTTGCAGGTCCTCGAGGGGAGGGCGAGCGAGGAGGTCGCGATCCACTCGGATTGGAGAAGGGCTCTTAACCCGTATTTTGTTTTTCGGGGGGGTGGGGGCAGAATCTCCTCACCGACTCTGGCTCCTCCGGCCTGACAAGAAGCGTGGAAGGAGGCCCGGGGCCTGGTGTGGCGCCGCCATGAGCAGCCCAGCCCCAGCGCGCCCTCCCGCTCGCTCGCTCGCTCCCCGGCCCCGCGCACGAGCCTCTGCCGTTTCCCTGCCTCCCTCCCCTCCCCCCCCCCCCGTCTCTTTCTCTCCTCAGACTCACCCTCGGGTTCCGGCCGGTGCCGGGCGCGCCCCTCAGCCGCTTCCTCCATGGAGCCGCGCGACTACCTCGCCGTCGCCTTAAGGGCCCGGCCCCGCCGCCATGGCCGCCTGAGGAGAAGCGAGGAAAGGGGAGGTCTGGCGCGCCGCAGCCCCGGCTCTCGGCTCCGCTCGGCCCTCCCTCAGCGCGGCCGCCGCCGCCGCCAGAAAGGGAGGGGGGGCAGCTGAGGGGCGCTGAGTAGCGCTGAGCTCAAGCCCCGGATCTGAGGGTGGCAGGAAAACGCGGAGGCAGGAGCCAGGAGCGGGAAGGAAAAGCCGGGAGACGGGCTCGGTTTTATGCGCCGCTCCTTCTGGGAACCGAAGGAAAACCCGGAGCGCGGAGCTAAGGGAAGGGGTGGCAACCCTCCGGAAGGAAAAGTTCCTGCGCGAGGAAGAGGAAGGGAAGCGGGGATAATCCGCAACTCCAGAAGGCTCCAAAGCGAGTTTCTAGCGGGCTGCGCGGGCCCCTTAATTTCAAATGATCCAGTTTTGCAACAACAACAAAAAAAACCAGTTCAAGGCAAGGACGCTCAGAGTTTGCCCCTGCTGAGTGCAAGGCTGGTTACTCTCGAGTAAGCGCGCATCGGCTGTGCAGCCTTACGTGACGAGGCGGACTGGATCAAGGAGGGCTGCCCGCGACCCTCCAGGTGTTGCTGGACTACAAATCCCCTCTGCTGCAGAAGGCATGGCCGGTGGTCAGAGATTACAGACGTTGTAGTGTGGTGGCGGCAGTGGTAAGGGTTGCCATATCTCAACAAGTGACGTCTGCAAAGTTGTTGAGCTTTTTAAGGAAGACCCCATAATTTTTCCCATCACACTGCCATGCATCCAGGTTTTCCCTGACATTTCCCTGACACCATTTTTACACCTGAAAACCAGGAGTTGGTAGAGCCTGAGACTCTTAATCTCAGAGTCTTGAGTTCATGACCCCTGTTGGGCAAAAGATGCCTGCACTGCAAGCTAGATGGTCCTTTCCAACTCTACAATTCTATGATTCTAACACCAGGAGAACCAGAGGCTCCCCACCCCTGAACAAGATGAAGGAGAATCCTCACTCGTAGCCCAAAAGCCCACTTGCTATAGAGAATAAGACCCAATGAAGATAGTAGGAGTGACTTAGGACTTCACTGCATCTCTGGTGAATATGTTGCTCAATGAATTGGGAGCACCTTTTTAGCTGATTAAAAGCTTTTTCAGCCCATCTAATCAATTAATCAGCCCAGTGTTGCAACTATCCTAATAAAAATACAGCATACTCTAATTATTATCCTGACTGTGAAACAAGAAAAAGATAATTCTTTGGGATTAACCCAAGGACAGCTGTTGACCTTGAGTATATGGTGAAGGCCTGAATAACTCTGAACTTGGAAGCTAGTTTTCCACAGGCAGGGGCTTTTGAAGTGAGAGGACACAACGTTCTTCAGCTGCAGTCCACAGCTCAGTTACTCTTTACTGTGTGTAGAGCAAGCCAGAGTCTAACCATATTTTATTGGAAGTGACTCAGAAGTGGCACCTGCTGCAATAAGCTGCAGAGTACCTTCACACCCTTACAGGAGTGTCTCTTTAGCCAGAAACGCTCTTCTTCTGGGCATCATAACCTTTGTGAGGAGTTCAAGCAGAACATTCCACCCCTCCTCCTTTCTTTCCCTGACAACAACCAGCAATTCCATGGCTACACTCCTCCTTGCTCAATCCTCCATACTCAGTCCTCCTTAGGCTTTTATTTAACCCCTGTGTGTTTTCAAAATTGTGTTGTACTTCTGCAAACATCATGGTTCTACTGAGCATGCTGTCACTCCCCACTCTTGTTTCTCAGCAGCCCTCATATCTCAGGGGAAGGGTACCTCATGTGTACAGCATCTATCTTACTTGCAAAAGGTCCCAGGGTGTTACAGTCCCTGGCATCTCTGATAGAGACTCCTGGCTGAAACCCTGGACAGCCAGACAATGCCAACAGTCCTGAAATGATGGACCATTGGTCTGCCCCCAGTACTACTACTACTACTACAACAACAACAACAACAACAACAACAACAATTTATTATTTATAGCTCCCCCATCTGGCTGGGTTTCCCCAGCCACTCTGGGCGGCTTCCAACCAAATATTAAAAGCACAATACAGCATTAAACAGGGACACGGGTGGTGCTGTAGGTTAAAAAACAGAGCCTAGGACTTGCCGATCAGAAGGTCGGCAGTTCGAATCTCCACGACAGGGTGAGCTCCTGTTGCTCGGTCCCAGCTCCTGCCAACCTAGCAGTTCGAAAGCACGTCAAAGTGCAAGTAGATAAATAGGTACCACTCCGGCAGGAAGGTAAATGGCGTTTCCATGCGCTGCTCTGGTTTGCCAGAAGCTGCTTAGTCATGCTGGCCACATGACCTGGAAACTGTACGCTGGCTCCCTCGGCCAATAAAGTGAGATGAACGCCGCAACCCCAGAGTCGGTCACAACTGGACCTAATGGTTAGGGGTCCCTTTACCTTTACCTTTACAGCATTAAACATTTAAAAAACTTCCCTAAACAGGCATCTTCAAGGCATCTTCTTATGTTCTTGTGTTTTGTTTTGGGTCCAGTCCTGTTAACACTCACCATCAGAGTTCACTATTAGAGGGAGTGATTGGAGGGCCTAGTCTTTCTACATATTGATGCCCTTCTTCTGTTTCTGGATTAAATTTTCTCGATTTCCCCATAAACCGACACAATAAGATTTTTCTAGTCACCACTGCTGAATTAATATTAGGCAAGGTTACACACATTATAGGCCCAGAACAGGGAGCTGTTTATTGATTATTTATTGTTTAGTGAAAATGATACTGACCACAGTAGCAAACTAAAGGGTGGAGTCATAATTCTAACATATAATAACTGGAGACAACATTTAACTATAATTAGCAATTACTACAACCTTCTTCAGCACACACCCTATTAAATGGAAGCTTGACAAGAGACATGTCCTCTCTTCCCCTAGAAGGAGCAGAGTGTAATCTTGTGGTGACTGCAGAAAAGGTATGTCATGTTACACTGCAACTTGCGCGGCTCATTGCATTTATGCTCTCTGCTCTAGACTTGGCACTGGAATTGGGGAAAGAAGGAAGAAAAAGGAGGCAGCGGGGGAATGATCTGCTTTCCTTACTCAGCTGTAAGCAGTGCCTAGCTGAGAGCTCACCATCTCCACACTGTGTCATGATTTACAAGACTGATTGCTGATTAGATTGTTCTGTCCAGTTATGCAATAAATAAAACTGCTTACGCCTGTGAGGGGAATAGCGCAGGCCGTCTGACCCACAGCCACATGCATCTTTGTAACCAGGGGAGATTTATTGCCTTTCAAGAACTTCATCAGACTTCTACAGATTAGGCCTGGCTTGGCTTGGCTTCAGGTTGCAGTACATTATCTCATTCACAGCTGTTGGGAGAGCTATTCAGAATATGTCTAGTTCCACAAAATAGGCTCTCTTGGCTTGTTGCAGCTGTTTGAGTCAAAGCCTCTCCAGGCCTGTTTTGGATGTTCCAAACTAGGCTGGCAGTCAAAGCATCAAGCAGTGCAGTTTTGGTTTCTACAATATACACAACCAATAGTATATTTCCTCTTTAGGACTTAACAGCACAATCCTGTAAATGCAGGTGTAAGTCTCACTGAGTTGAATGGGACTTACTCCCAGGTAAGTGAGGCTGCACCCTCATTGGGCCTCCCTGCAAAAACCAAAAGCCTTTTCATACTGCCAGCTGCAGCTTGGAATGAAACTGATTCTTTCGCAATTTGTACACCATTAGCAGCAATGAAAACCATAAGGATACAGACAATTTGCAGAACTGAGATGCACTCGGTGGCAGCTGGCCTATGGCCAAAGAGGTACACTTTCTATGATTACACTTGGCAGGCAGAGAAAAGGGTATGTTCAAGATCCTAAAAATTTGTTCCATCCTTTAAAAAAAAAAGTTTTTGTTTTCAGTATTGTAATATACATTTGTTGAAATTGAGTTAGTCTTTTTGCTTCAAGCATCTTCATACAGTCTAGTATTATAAAATGGAAGGGTCCAGACTGTCACATTTCCTGTGGGGTTGTTCAATCATTTATTCTGCTGCTGGGGAGGGGACAATAGATAGAATAAGCCTCTCTAACTTTTCCAAAGTGACACCTGCAATTCTGGGATACGTTCACAAGATCCGGGTCAAATCATGCTAATGTTCTGGAGAGTTGCAGTTGCCACTCCGTTAATAGTCCTTCAACACTAGAAATTGACTCCCAATTATATAATAGACTATTGGATCAGGTGGCAAATAAGCAGGTAGCATTCTATAAAAGTGCTGAAAGACCTGTTGGATAACGCGGTGAGCAAGCAGATTGTATTAGATATAAAATGGTAGCTCTTAATAGTTTTTCATCATTGTATTAAACTAGACTTTCTGGACCTTTATTGAAACAAAGTGTTTGGGCACAACTCGTTTTCCTTTAGTGCTGGGTCTGGGAGCCACCATTTTAAATTTCCATAATGCCCTCAAGCCAGGAGCATGGAACTTCAGGGGCCAAATGTGGCCCTCTATGCATCTTAAATGGCCCTCAGGACTCTACCCCATACCACATCCTCCCCTTCTGCCCAGGACATGCCCCATTTCATAACCTGAAGCTTAAGTAGTGTTTTTGTTTGTTTGTTGCCAAGCTTGAATGTGTCCTTGAACTCTGATAGTGACCCTTGCTTGCCTGGAATGAGGACAAAGGGGTGAAAGTGTGTGTAGCAACTAGTCTACTGCACTGGGTGCGTGGAAGCCGTGAAATGGGTTGCCGAAATGCAACCTATGGGGCTATGGCTCGTTGGTAGAGCTATGCAGGCTGAAGATCCCAGGTGCAATCTTCAGCATCTCCAGGTAGAGGTGGGACTGTGGGAGTGACCGTGTCCAAAACCCTGGAGAGGCACTGCTAGTCAGTGTAGACAACAATGAGCCGGATGGATCAAGGGCCTGATTCAATACAAGGCAGTTTCCTATACCTGTATTACTATATAAAACCTGAACGAATGGAAGCAGGCACTGAAGGGAGCATCCAATCTGTATGTGTGTGCACGCACACATAGACTTAAGCAGACTTAAATAAACACAGCCCTGTTTCTCCGTTACAGCTTCTGCCCTGGTAGTTACCATGTGAGTGAATATTTGTAGGCACTCCCCTTCCGGCATTCTTCTCTCTTTACTCTCTCATACCTAACTCACCAATTCGCCAGGAGTGGCTAAACAGATTCCACCCCCCCCCACCCCCCAATTCTGTGTAAGACCTAAGACACTTCAAATGGAAGAAAAATGGCTGTGAAGGTCACTTAATAGACCTGGCCTTACCGTATTGACTGGCAGAGTCTGGAAGAGATTCAGTTTTCCTTCAGGGCAAATAAAGGAAAGAGAGCAAGAACACTCAAAAGTTATGAACTTCATCTCCTATAATCTTTAAGGAATTTTAGCTAGCATTCTGTCTCCAAATACCAGCTGCTGGGGAAGGACAGCCAGAGAAGGCTGTTATGCTCATGTCTTACTGGGGGAATCTAGTAGATCACTGTGAGAAATACATAGGGTTATCTAGTCCAGCATATATCCTATCATTTGATCTGTCTAGACTCCTACAGTCTTTGAAGAACTTAAGGAACCTCCTATAATCTAAAATCCTATATAGGAGGAACCTCCTATTACATTTGAGGGACTTTAGGTAGCTCTTTGCGGGGGGGGGGGGATATTAAGAGGCCAGTAATCTGGAAGAAGAGTTTGGATTTGATATCCCGCTTTATCACTACCTGAAAGAGTCTCAAAGCGGCTAACATTCTCCTTTCCCTTCCTCCCCCACAACAAACACTCTGTGAGGTGAGTGGGGCTGAGAGACTTCAGAGAAGTATGACTGGCCCAAGGTCACCCAGCAGCTGCATGTGGAGGAGCGGGGGCGCGAACCCGCTTCCCCAGATTACGAGACTACCGCTCATAACCACTACACCACACTGGCTCTCAAGTGTGATAAAGAGTTACAGGGTTTTTCTCCTCCACCATCTTCCCTGGATGAGACTCTCTGCCTATTTCTCACACATTTGTGGGTTTTACTCAAGGAATTTCAGTTTTGCTCTCTCTCCGTCAGATATTCAGAATGGAGACCTGCTTCAGGCAGCAAGTCCAATATGACTTTTAACATCAGTATTAGGACCCATTTGCACTATGCATTTAAAGCAATATCTTACCACTTTAAACTGTCATGGCTTCCCACAAGGAATCCTGGGAATTGTAGTTTGCTAAGGATGAGGAAAGTTATTGGAAGATCCCTATTCCCCTCACAGATCTACAATGATCTGTGTGGTTTAACAATAAGCCCCTCTTCCCAGGCATTCTGAGAGTGGCAGCTGTCTGATATTAGGTGTCTCCTCTTAACAGACAACGGTTCCCATAATTATTTGGAGGAAGCCATGACTGTTTAAAATGGTCTGACAGTGCAGATGGGCTGTTAGAGTCGAGCAGCTGTGTGAGAAACAGCAGTTATTTATTGATTTAATTAATTAAATTTATTTCCTGCCCTTTCTCCCAAAGGAGCCTCAGGCAGCAATCCAATTAAGGAATGGCTGGTTTTCGGTATTGCATGCCACCCAAAGTGTGCATATATTGCTTTAAGAAGGGATGGGGACCTGTGGCCCTCCAGATGTTGCTGGACTACAGCTCCCATCATCCCTGAACATTGGCCATAAAGGTAAAGGGACCCTTGACCATTAGGTCCAGTCGTGACCGACTCTGGGGTTGCGGCGCTCATCTCGCTTTATTGGCCGAGGGAGCTGGCGTACAGCTTCCGGGTCATGTAGCCAGCATGACTAAGCCGCTTCTGGCGAACCAGAGCAGCACACGGAAATGCTGTTTACCTTCCCGCTGGAGTGGTACCTCTTTATCTACTTGCACTTTGGCATTCTTTCGAACTGCTAGGTTGGCAGGAGCAGGGACTGAGCAACGGGAGCTCACCCCGTCGCGGGGATTCAAACTGCCGACCTTCTGATCGGCAAGTCCTAGGCTCTGTGGTTTAACCCACAGCGCCACCCGCGTCCCAACCATTGGCCATGCCAGATGGGATTGGTAGGAGTTGGAGTCCAATAATAGCGGGAGGTTTGCGGGTTCCCCCATCCAAAGATTTAAGGATCACCTTCTCACCCCCCCCAAGGTATTCCTCTTCCTTCACCAGGTAGCTGTGCTTCCTGGGCTCCTAGTCCTTTGTAAGAAAAGGCAGGCAGGTTTGAGTTTCCCAGCGGCATGGGTGGGGGAAGTGAACAATGACTGGCTCTGCACAAAGTGCACTTGGGACATTTCAGAGGGAAACAATTGCTAGCTGTCAAGAGCAGGCATCAGTGTGAAGTGGCCTAGAGGGATCACAGCCAGATTCTAGTGCAGAACAATCACCTGCGGCATGGCGCACAGCAGGAATTGTCAAGCAGTAATTTATTGGCAGATCAGCTCTTTACATTCCAGACTGCAGTAAGTCTGTGTCTCTCTTGTAGCCAGTATCACAGGTGGATACGTGAGCTAGCAGGTGCAGAGGGAAGCTGCCCAATGCCTGGTCAGACTATTCGCCCATCTGACCCACTATTGCCTTCTTGGACAGGCAGTGGATTTCCAGGATATTGGACAAAGGTCTTTCCCATCACACCTGCAAAGGGTTGCCACCCGTCCCTAGAAAAACGAAATTGCCCCATTCTTGGACAAAAGTATTCCTTGTCCCATTTGGACTTCAAACGGGCACCTTTGTTCCCATATCCGAGCTGGGCTGGCCCAAAATGGCAGTTGTGCCACTGTTGGTGCAGCTGACGAGGAGCCCAGCTTGGCAGGAGCAACAATAGAGAGAAGGGGGAGGGAGCAAACTCTTCTTCCTCACCCCTTCCTTCCTTTCCTCTCGCTGGTCTAGCTAGATGTAGACCAGTGTAACTAGGGGACTCCTTGGGAAGACACACCAACAAGCAAAACCAGACATGTATCGCTGCACAACGGTATTATTATCTCTAGATAAAGTGTTGGGAAGGCAATAGCCAGTGTAGTGTAGTGGTTAGAGTGTTGAACTATGAACAGGGAGTCCCAGGCTCTAATCCAGGCTTCCTCAGCCTCAACCCTCCAGATGTCTGAGACTACAATTCCCATCATCCCTGACCACTGGTCCTGCTAGCTAGGGATCATGGGAGTTGTAGGCCAGAAACATCTGGAGGCATGATCCCTAGCTAACAGGACCAGTGGTCAGGGATTATGGGAATTGTAGTCTCAAACATCTGGAGGGCTGAGGCTGAGGAAGCCTGCTCTAACCCCCCTCAGCCATAAGTCTCACTGGGTGACCTTGGGTCAATCACAATGTCTCAGCCTAACCTACTTCACAGGGGTGTTCTGTGGATAAAGTGAGAGGGGACCTTATATGTTCCTTGAGATAATTGGAGAAAAGGCGGGATAAAAATAAATGGCAGTGCAGCATACCTTATTTGCTTTTCCCCCTTATCAGTAGATTAGTATTTAAAAAAAACCACTATTACTAATAACAATTTATAATCTCTTTCCCCTCATTACAGAATTGAGACAAATTAATAAGCAAATAAATATGTGTCCGCAGTACAGACATGTTGGTTCTGTGGACGGCAAGAAACCGCTGGGATGAAAAGAAGCTCATCATAATTAGATTATGTCCCTGTTGTTTCAATCCCGAGCTTCTGCAGAACTATTTAAAATCCGTCCTTTTGCTTTCCTGTTGATAATGAGAAAGATAAGGAACAAGATCAAAGAAGCTGAAAGGGTGGGGAAACCTATCTATTTATGTGCAGACAAGGAAGTGGTTGTAGCAGGGAGAAGCGAGGAAGACAAGACAGGAGAGGTTCGTGCAGTTGCCTAAAATGTCAGTGTATTAAAACCATGGTATGCAAAGGGACGTGGGTGGCGCTGTAGGTTAAACCACAGAGCCTAGGACTTGCCGATCAGAAGGTCGGCGGTTCGAATCCCCGCAACGGGGTGAGCTCGCATTTCTTGGTCCCTGCTCCTGCCCACCTAGCAGTTCGAAAGCACGTCAAAGTGCAAGTAGATATATAGGTACTGCTCCGGTGGGAAGGTAAACGGCGTTTCCGTGCACTGCTCTGGTTCGCCAGAAGCGGCTTAGTCATGCTGGCCACATGACCCGGAAGCTGCACGCCGGCTCCCTCGGCCAATAAAGCGAGATGAGCAGCACAACCCCAGAGTCGGTCATGACTGGACCTAATGGTCAGGGATCCCTTTACCTTTACCTTATGCAAAGGGCTGGGCACGCATACAGGCCTACATATTTCAGTAGAACATCCTTGGTTGTAGTGATCTATGTGGAGGTGTTTAAGTACATAAGAATGACTTACTGGATTAGGCCAATGGCCTGTCTAGTCCAGCATTCTGTTCTCCCAGTAACCAACCAGATACCCATGGGATGCATAGAAACGGGATCTGAGGACAACAGCACCCTCCCTGCTTGTGATGCCCACAAACTGGTATTCAGGGGCATACTGCCTATGACATTGAGGTGTGTGGGGTGTTAGGGGAGGGGTAGTATCTTTGGTGGGGGACTACTTTCTGGGGTAGCTTGTCCACCTTTGGTCCCCACCTATCATATAGCTCTCACCTGTGGCTCCCAGCTGTCAGCGTGCTACAGTGTCCACACTCCAGGAAATGGCTTTGACAGGCTGGCTAAACCAGGTGAAGGTAACTGATGGGTCTCAAAACATCAGAGAGTTAGGGAGAAGACAGGCTGCAGTGGATTGAGCAGACAAGACCAACAGTGGGTCAAATGGTCCAGAAGGCGGTTTCTGCACATGCTGTGGGTGAAAGTAAGGGGTGGATCTACCTGGGAAGGCAGCCCATCTAGGAGAAGGAAAACTCTGATCCCAAACCTCCACTGCCTTGCAGGATATATTCAGAAGAAGAAAAAGCTAAGGAGCAAACCCTACACAAATCCAGAGTGGTGTCCCTAAGACGTTTGGATGGCACCTGGTACACCTCCTTCCAGCAGCTCCTGCAGCCAAGCTGGTGCCGAACGTATTGGTCTACTTTCCTTTGGACCACATCAGTGAGGCTGAGGGGGGTGGTCTTGTTGTCTGGGTAGCCCAGGACCTTCATACACACAAAGTCCAGGTTTGCGTCCTGGGAGGTCACTTTGGTGCTGCTAACTCAGTGGTTTGACTTCACTCTTGGAGGCACATTCCATTGTTTATTGAGACAGACAGATGTCAACAACTGCCTACGACAGTGGAGGTAGGACTTCTCTTTGACCCACCAAGGCATGGATGCTAGCAGCCAGTTCAACAGCTGGTTGAAAAGCCAAGGCTGACTGACCACAGTCTGCCAACCCCATCAGGGGTTTGGCTGGGTTTCAGAGGAAGCTCATGAACTCAGGCCACTTTCATCACATTCAGGAAAGAGGATGGGCCACAACACCATAATAGGCAATCCTATAGCTTAAAACTTAGAATATTGCCTATAAAAGGTACTAAACTAATAATAAATGTATTTTCCTGGCTGTTTTGGAACCCTTTTGATTCTCCTTCTCTTGATTAGGCTGGCCTTTCAAACCATTATATATTATGTAGTCCGTCTCCTGATCCCCACCATGGAAAGATAGGCAGAGATACCTATGTTTCAGTTCCCAGCTGTGAAAATACTTTGCTAAGGAATTTATTCTGCCCATGGGGCTTTATCCATTTATCATTGCAGTAAATCTATTTTCCATTCTCAGGAATTCTGTTTCTGAAGATGTTAACAGTGCAAGAGAATGAGCTCCTGCTCTGGCTCCTGTTCTTCTTTGCTAGTTTAAAAAATATACAACGCAACCCTGTTGTCTGGAGTTCCATGCTGTAATTTAAGTCCTAGAGAATCCAAGCAGACTGTTTTCCCTGGAAACATTTTGTGAGATGGCTTTTCTCCTTCTGGCACCTCCTTTGTGATTCTTTCTGTCTTTCTTGATAGTCTGAAACAGCCTTCAACTGCCAAATAGATTTTGATCCTGATATGGAGCTTCTAAGCACACAGATGCACGCGTTTTCTGCTACAACTGAAACTGTACCCAAATACCAATTTTCTCCACCAACATCTCAGTAATACTGCATGATTAGCTCAGGTCACATATGACACCAAGCCATGTTTCAGCATTACACAAACAAGCCTTGGGATTGTGTGCTTCCTCTCCCTGCTGGCATCCTTCCTTCCTGCTTCACAACAAAACCAGAGTTTTTCACAATCACCAAATCAGAAAACAATGGTTTGTCCCCCAAGCCAAAGTTCAGAAGCATAACTGAATCAAGGGCCCCAATTCACGTATTGGATGTGAAGCACAACCATAGTTTACCAGTTCAGGTGTGATGGGAAACTCTGGTTTACCCTGAAACGGGGACAGAATCATAGCAGGTGAGAGGAGCAAGGGTTCTTCAGGCGCAAGGCATGCTCATGTAATGCCAGACCATGGTTTGGCATCGCATGCCAACTGAGGTATAGTGGGTAGGATGCATAAAGTTCCAAATTAACATGAGATGGCTAGTTCACTGCAGGAAGGAGCAGCTGACACAAGGGATCATCTCAAAAGTAATTTACAATTGAGGGTACTGGAGACTGTGCATTTGGGCATTCCATCTCTAGCTGTTCCCTCTTAAATCTGAGGTCATCAGATCACTGGTGTCCTGACTTGTCTCTGGGAAAAGCACTATTTGGGAAAAAGCCAAGAAACAAGGCAAAACCTGCAACCAAGAGGCTGATTATACTGCAGCACATCTAGAATCATAGAGTTGGAAGAGACCACAAGGGCCATCGAGTCCAACCCCCTGCCAAGCAGGAAACACCATCAGAGCACTCCTGACATATGGTTGTCAAGCCTCTGCTTAAAGATCTCCAAAGCAGGAGACTCCACCACACTCCTTGGCAGCAAATTCCACTGTTGAACAGCTCTTACTGTCAGGAAGTTCTTCCTAATGTTTAGGTGGAATCTTCTTTCTTGTAGTTTGGATCCATTGCTCCGTGTCCGCTTCTCTGGAGCAGCAGAAAACAACCTTTCTCCCTCCTCTATGTGACATCCTTTTATATATTTGAACATGGCTATCATATCACCCCTTAACCTCCTCTTCTCCAGGCTAAACATGCCCAGCTCCCTTAGCCGTTCCTCATAAGGCATTGTTTCCAGGCCTTTGACCATTTTTGGTTGCCCTCCTCCCCTTTCTCAGGCCACTGTCTCTGCACAGATACACTCTCTCCTTCCAGGCTGTACCACTCACTGCCCTTGCATCACATCTTCCTTGAGTGCTTTTGCTTACCTGGAAAGGAATCTTGAATACTTGCTTGCCTAGATGGAGGACAGAAAGGTGTGTGTGTGTGTAGAAATTAGCCTGCTGTACAAGGGTGAATTAATTGCTCCATCCCTGTCTCTGCTCACCCCTGTGAAGCTGCCCAGAACACAGTCTTTCAGCTGAAAAAAATTCCCCACCCCTGGGTCTGATGTCTAACTAAACTAAACCAAAGAAAGCTAGTGTGGTGTAGTGGTTAGTGTCAAACTAGGACCCGAGAGATCAAGTTTGGCTATGAATTTCAATGGGTAACCTAAGGCTAGTCACTGCCTCTAAGCCTAATCTACCTTACAGTGTTGTTGGTTGTGTTAATTGAGGAAAGGTAGAACCATGTGCTCCTTGGAGAAAAAGGTAGGGATATGAACACATTAAATAAATACAGTATTTATGCTATGCAAGGAGGGATATGTACGAGGGTTGCAGCATGTGAGGTGGGGAGGGCTTGTTAGAAAGAAGATGATTTCACAGTGATTCATCAAAGCTCTGAAAGAAAGGGGGGGGGGGGAAATGAAAATCCCAAAACAAGAAGTGCAATGCACATGTATCTATCACCAGTCATCTCCAGAAAGGGTCAGATTCCTCCTTTGACTCGTTTCCTGGCTCCAAGCACTGCACTCAGATAGACGTTCCTGGTGAACAGAGCTGATATGTTGCCTTCCAAGAGACAAGCCCTCAAGGCTAGCAGTGTGTGTGTGCCTCTTGCACTGACTTTGTCAGAGGGACATTTCTGTCAAAGTGGTTGTGGTGCTGGAGTGAAGGGAAGATCAGATAGATTCCCACCTCACCTTGTTTCCCCCTCACTTTTTATGTACTTCATTTGCCTGTGAGTGAAGATTTGTCAGCCTAGTTCTTTGAAGGATCTGTACAGCTGGGCTGTGATATGACAGAGAAAGGGGTGGAGGAAACTTTGAGGTAGAATGCAAAGAGGAATCCCAACCATGTGGTTCCCAAAGAGATTCTATTTCCAGCAGAGCCAAAATGATGCCACACACACACACTGCCAGGCCAGGGAAGAAGTATGAAGATGCACATCAGTAGCAAGGGGGGAACAAATATCTGTATCAGGATCTGCTGCCCCTGTGGATGTGGTCTCCTCACCTTGCCTCATATGGGTGGGCCAACCCTCATCTGCAGCTGTCCCTACAAGCCCAATAAGATTTGGGACCTGCCATGGAGGACTCATGTAGGAGCTGACGCAGCTCCTTGTAGCATCCATACATGAGATTGGATGGAGGGGTACGAGACGGGGCCTTCTCAGTGCTGGCACCAAGATCATAGAAAACTGTCACAGTAGAGATCCACTGAGTTCTCTTTCCAGTTTTGGACTGCTGCTGAAGACCTTTTTATTTCAGTTGGTGTTTAAAATGGTTGTTTTAGTCTCTTGCTTTAGCTTTTAAAATGCTGCCTGTTAGCACTGCCTTTTCAGCACTAAGCAGTTTTGGTCATTTTATACAGAAAAGTGGGGTAGACATTAAATAAAAACAATTCAGTCTCAGCTTGTGTATGGGTGCACATGTTCATGAAAAACACTTGAGTTTTTGCTGCTGCTTCTTTTTTACACACTTGCTCAAGGACTGAATCATTCAGCAGTGAAATCGAACTGTTAAAGAATACCTTTTACACACAGAGAGAGAGAGGGGGGGGGAGAGGGAGAGAGAAGCAATCCACTCCTTTGCTAAAAGGAGGTGCTAGATCATGCTTTGTTCTAGGCAGTTTCCCATCTGCCCTGAAGGCTCTTAGCAGGAGCATTTTGCTGCTAGGCCGTCTCACTAGCACAAAAGGCTACACATTTCTGCATGTATCAACAGTGCATGCACCCACACAGGGGATTTCCAGACATTTATGGCTCTAGCCCACACCTGCTCAGCAGGTGGAAGTCAAGATTTGCACTGCAGGGCAAGACACCAGAAGCCAAACAGGAGCTTTGAGGAAGGAGAAACGTTGGTGGGAGGAGTGCTGCTAAGAGGGCCTTATAGATATTTGGTTGAAAACAAGATGACTGTAAGAGGATGGACAAAGAGGAGGCGAAAAGACATGTGACAACTTGGAAGCAGAAGACGGGATAAGTTCTCCAAACGGATCCTTGGCAGAAATGCTGAGCTGAGAAGATTGGAATGGGTGACTTTAACAGTCCTTTGTGGAGGCAAATTTTGGCTCTCACAGTGTAGTGAGCTTACAGATGCCAAGGCGGCAGCTAGCAGGAGGAGGTAAAGAGAAATCAATTGGAGTGCTATATAGCACAGTGAGAACACAGCACTATTAGTTGCTTGCCTCATACCGAGGTCAGACCATTGCTCCATCTGGCTGAGTACAGACAACACTGACTGGTAGAGGCGCTCCTGTTTCAAACTGAGGGGTCCCTCCCAGCCCTACATAAAGATGCAGAGGATTGGACCTGGGGCTTTCTGAACACAAAGCATGTGCTCTACCACTGAGCTATGTCCTTTCTCTCAGGCTTACCTGCTGGCACACACAAACCCAAGCAGGGCCAAACTCCCTGCCTATCAGCTGATATTCAGGGGGCTCAACCCTGATGTCCAACTGCAGGATCCAGCTGTATTGCTACCTGCCCCACATGTGATGTTGCATATGAAGGCAAGTGGGAGGTGGGGGTAGGCGAGTGTGGCTTCGAGAAAACATGGGGAGGCCAGGAAGAGTTTCCCACCCTGGCTTTAAGAGTAGCAGGAACAGAGGCACCGTAAGGGTACGCAGGCGAAGAACCAAGTGCCCAGATATAAGACCAGCCAGCCACATGGCTATGATAGGAACAAAGGCCAGCTCTGCACACTTTACCAGAACGGCTGGCATAATAGCCTTTGTTGCAAGCCAAAAGTACCAAAAATTACACTCTTGGTCAGTGCCAGCTATCTGTTTAGGAGAGCAATGGTAGCAATATCCATGCAGAAAAATGTTGGGCTATACAAGCATTTGACACTGAAGACAATGCCGAGATAGAGGCAATTCACAGGAGAGAGAACCATTCGTAACAGAGATAGAGCAAGTTTGCAAGGACAACTGCACTTTGCTAAATATAAAGTATTAAAGAGAACGGGGGGGGGGGGCATCCATTTTATTCAGGCAGCAATATGTAGGATTAAAACTTATGCACCCAGATGAGAAGGGACCAGTTATTCAGCTCTGTCTACTTGTCTAGTGCTAGTGGTCTATGTGTGTTCGTTCACATAAAAAACCGGAAGTGGTGATTTAAGATGACAGTTTAGTTCAAGAACTCAAGAGAGCAAGGAGCTGGCAGTCAACTACATTCCATCCCTGACACCTTGCCCTGTCCTTAGGCTTGGAATTAATAAGAGGGTGAAACGTAGCTCAAGTCCTTTGGCCCCACGCGAGAGATAACTGCAGCAGGCCTTGATGCCAAGCCAGTGCTTCAGGCACCTACAGCACATCTTCCTCCAAGCCAGTTAGCCGGAGGATGCTCTAACGGTCCAGCCCTCCCGCTGCAAAGTGATCTCGTCTGTTCCGTGCCCTGCAAGAAACAAGGCCAAGAAGAAAACAAAGCCAAACGATGCTTAGCTTTAATGCATAGGGTGATGATTTGAAGCTCTGGCACAGGGCCAATTCCGAAAGCACCTCTGGCTTGGCCTGAAGCCAGCCAAAGGCGAAAGAAATACTGCTAGACCATAATCCCGGCCTCCGCCTCCAGGGCTCCCCACAGTGCTCTTTGGCCACAGACAACTCGGCACCCAATTTCTCTCTTTGACTGCTAATATTTATGCAAGCTAACAGCAATCCCTCCTTTGCTGGTGGATCCGTCTTTGTCAGTGCCTGCATTTTCAGAATGCCCCCTTCACGTATCTGGGGCCTCCGCTCCAGCAGCCTCAGTGGCCAGGTTCAGATCCATTCTTCTCTTGCCTGGGAGTGGGGTGGGTGGGTGGTGTTTGTGCCCTCCGGCTCACACCACTGCTTTCTGCCTCATTAATCCCTTCTTGGCTCCCTGATGAATTTTCGAATCCAGCTTCCCTGTAAAAAAGGAAAGAAGCGGGGAGGAGGGGGGAGGAGTCTCATGAGTACTTGTTTTTAAAGGTTATTTGCAATGTAAATCAGCTGAAGGCAACAAGGTCTCCCCCTGTTAGTGTGCTGCTGTCACATCCAATTTTCCTGCTTCAGGAACCAGGCATTTCCAAACCCCACCGCTGCTGCCCTGTGACGCAAGGAGCTGTGAAGCATTGTGTCGAGTGGTGGGGAGAGAAAAAGAAATCCAGGGGCTTGGAGAGGGGAGTGCGGCTAGCGCTGCTGCCACCACCTCCTCTGCTGTCGCAGCTGCAAAGAGGAAAGCAATCTCTGTTTGAGGGGAGGATACAAGCCAGCTGGTACACTCTGGGAAAGCTAAGGGACAATTGCCAGACATTTTGAAAGACGGGCGTGGGCAAGACAGGCAAGTTTATCCAGGGCCGCGAGCAGAGAGAGGGCAGTAGAGCATCCTGGAAACAGGCATGGCCATTCTCAGGACAAAAGGCTTCAACACCTGTTAGTTAAGGGCACAGGTAACAGCCTGAAAACCCAGCATGCCAGGCGCTGTGATCCTGCAATTCCATCTCATCTTCTTTCCCTTGGCAACTCCAATCATGAGAACCTACTTACATTAATGGCAGCTTTGAAGTCACCTCCCTGGTTCGAGTTATTGTGCAGCAACCAAGCTCACTGGAAAGCTCTTGAAAAGCCACAATCTAATCTGCCACATAAGGCTGTAAGAGCCGTGGATGAAGGGAGGAAGACAAACTAGACAGGTAGACAGACCCTGCCAGTGAAATTTGCTTTTGTTGGCTGAGGAACAGGGTGAAAACGCTGCTGCTGCTGCTGAAATTCTGTACCACAGATAACACTTAGGATACAACAGGAGCCTGTTGCAGCAGAGCAGGCTTTCAAGCTCTATCCTTAGTGAGAGGCCCTCAAGGCTGGTTTATGGGTGGGGAATCAAGTGTAGGCAATGTTATCACCTTAAGGGGGGGGGGAACCCTAGTTAGACTTATCCATGTTCCTGGATGCATAGTCCCATCTCAGAGACCATGAGCACTTCAGTCAAGAAACCCCCTTATAATAGAGAGCAATGAAACCTCTATCCCAGCTATGGAAAGCAGAAAGCAATGGAAACCTACAACTCCGAAATGCGGTAGTGGCTGCTCTTTCCATGAGGATCCACACCTGCAAGGCAAAGCAACTGTAGAGGGAAGGAGAGGCACAGCAACATCTTTTCCGATCAGGCCTGTACCCTGTGCCATCACTAGACTAGGAATGGGGGCCTTTTCATCTTGAGGGCTGCATTCCCTTCTGTGCAACCTTCTAGGGGCCCCTGCCCATGGCTGGTTGGCGCCAGAGGCAAAAGTGGGGGAAACAACACCTGCAAATTTTACCTTTGCACAGTAGCCTATAGCATCTACATACACTCTCATCCCTCTCTCCATCCAATCAGGGTTCAAGGACACATTCCAACTGGGTCAGCCTGGATAGCTCAGTTGGTTAGAGCATTGTGCTGATAACACCAACGTTGAAAGGTTCAATCCCTGTATGGGACAGCTTCATATTCAAGCATAGCAGGTGGTTGGACCAGATGATCCTCAGGGTCCTTTTCAACTCTACAATTCTATGATTCTATGACGGCATGAAGCAAGACCAGTGAGAGATGTGGCCTGAGTTCCAAAGGCCAGAAATAGAGCCCTGCAGGGTTTAAATGGGCCCCTAGGGCCTGAAGTTCCCCACTTTGCACTAGAAGTGCGGAGGTGGTGGGTGGCTGAGAGATCAAGAGGAGCATAGGAATCTAGCAAGACCATCTCAGGGGCATGCCCTTGAACTGCTGGGAATAGTGAACGCAAGCTATTAGGGCTCCCAAGCCAAGAAGCACCTGAGCCCTTCAGATCCTCTCAGACGGAGCTGTCAGAATCAATAGCCATAGTATTACTGGCTAAAACAGGATTAGCAATTCCTCTCTCCCCACTGCTAGCAAGATGGCACTGCCATCGTATGCAGCTCTGCACAGCAGATCAATTCAGCTTCTGTTGCCAAGATGGAACCAGTTCCAAATTCATATGGGCTCCCTGGCCAGGCTTGGATCAACTGCAGAGTCACTGACTCTAACAGTGAGGGGACAAGATGGAGGAGAGAGGGAGACCCAGCGACATATCAGTAAGCCCCTGCCCTTTACACCCAAGCCCTATCCTTTGTCTTTGCAGCTCAAGCATGCGCTCTGCCACCTCTTGTTTGATGCTATTTTGTACTCCTTAATCAGTTTGAAGCAGCAGCTGCCCTTGGCTCGCCGTCCATTGCTCTAGACAGGAACATTTGTCAAGAGGAGTCTGCTTGCATTGATCTCTCGGCTTGGTCAGGGCACCGGCTGACTTGAGACATACTCATCCATAACCAGCAGTTACTCATTAGCTGCCTCTGCACCCCTCAGACATGCACATGCTACTGTACAAGCTGAGCTAGACAAACTGATAGCTCACACTGTTCAGGACACCGCTCAGCTGAGCGTGGGAAAAGGAGAGCGAGTCCATGCATAATGATGCCAAAGCGATTCCAATCAGGCAAAAGGAGTTGCCGGCTGGAGGTTCGCTACCCCTGACCTAACGTTTCCTTGCACTCACCACCAAACTTCACCTGCCTTTCTCGGTTAAAAAGTTAACATCCAAAATGGTAAAGGAACACATGCCAGACCCTTGATTTTGAGGTTGTTCAAATTCCAAGGTGTGTGATTAGATTTTTAACACAAGATTCATTTTTATTTTTGTATTAAAAAATAACACTCAAAGCAGCTTAAGAACAAGAATTCTAAGCTGAAAAGAAAACCAGCCCTGTATCCTGGGGTGGAGGAAGGACACAAAGGTTTGAGTAGGGAAGGCCTTTCCTTTGACGTACTTATGCAGAAACATAGTAGTATTTTCCTCCACAAAACAGCCAATCTGAACATTTAAGTTGGTCCCAAGATTGATAGCTGGGGTGTGGAAAAGCCTGGCAAACCCCAGTTTAAATGGGTAGCTGTTAAGGTCAACAGATATCCAAGGATGAAAGACCTGTGTCTCAGGCACAGGAAATCAATGGATTGTACTGCACATCTGCATGTCAAAGCAAAAATCAAAGAAATATCCTAATACTGCACCTTGGGACACCCACTAGCCCACCAGTATGCACTGTTCAAATATCTGTAGCATTCAGGATTTTCAACGTGCAGCATCCCCAGTCCCTTTAAAAGTCTGCTATTGTGCCTGCATCTTTTATAACACAGGCAACAAAAAGATCTTTATGGATGGCACATAATGGCTACTTCATGCTCAACCAACCATTTCATGCCCATGTTGTTCACAGAAATGAAGGTTTCCTCCAAGGCACACTCATACTGAGGCAAAAAATAAAGGTTGTTTCCTATGGTCCTGGCTTGACGTTCAGCAACAACTCTGCTTTATGGCAGAGAACCTCAGATCCTAGGCATGAAGTACCAAACCAGTCACATCAATAGCAATTCTTGATGGATGCTCTTTACTTAGATACATGAAATCGTATTTGCAAATGCATTTCCCCACTGCCGCTTTCCTCAAATGCCATCCCAGGTGATGTGTTCACCTGCAGTCCCACTTGGGGCTAACGTACCTTTCACAAGCAACCGAGCAGCACAGCAGAACATGTTTGCAAACCCATCTGCTTAAAAGGAGCAAACACAATGTGCGGGTGTGAGTGACAGGGTGGGGTGGGGTGTGCAGCTTTTGCAAATCCGTTTCAGATAAACAGGAGCTGCGTGAGAGCCTGTTCACAAGCTCTTGTTCAATCCTTGCTAATTTCATTTGGACTTGAACTGATGGATCATATCCAAATGTGAGAAGATGTGAATGTTAGTCATTGTCTGAACCGGGCTGGCAAGGGATGCTGCAGCAAGGAAACATTAACGTTGCCTGAATGATTCAACTAGGCAAATGGATGCCATGCAAATAACAACTTTTGAGCTAACATCCAAGTAGAATTGAACTCTTTCCTACTGCAGCTCTGCCACAGTAAAACAAACAACAGGGCATTGCTGTGATAACAGCTACAGGATTCTCTGTCCCATAGCCTTATCACCAACTATTCTTGAATGGCCTGGAATGACCAACCACCACCACCCTCTCCCTGCAAACAACAAGCTTTCCTGTTGCCTAACCTCCCAAGAGGGAGAAAGCCTAGGGAAAGTGATGAGAGAGCAGGGGACTCAGGCAGCCTCTGGCACGGGCAATCTCCTTCCAGTCTGTTAGGCTGATCCCTCCTCGAGCAGGAAACTGTCGCTTTGGAAAGGACAGACTGTGACATACTTGAGAAGGGTTTGTACTGGCAGCAGAAGTGCACATTCTGCTTCACAGAAGTGGGGGTGGGGGATCCCAACCTCATGCTTGGCTGTCTACTGCAAGCCGCAGAAAAGGAGCCGGTTTGATGGACAGGCCTGGTGCCAGCACACAGATCCTTGGGCAGCTGCTAGGGCTCCAAGCAAGACCAACCACTGGCATCTGTCCTGTACATGCTCCCCCCCTTAAAAAAAGAAAAGCACCGGGTGCCTGGAAGCTGTTATTATAATTTCCCACAATGCCCCAGAGTGATGCTATGCTGGGGCATTGTGGGAAATTTAAAAAGCAGCTTCCAGCTGCTTAAACACTCATCTAGAGCACTGCTAGCACCTACCATGGAAGCCAGCCAAATTAGGAGAGGGCACTTTGCCAAGGACCCTTCAAAACTGGCCTTCTTGGTTAATGCCATTCATGCAGGACTTCCAACAGCAAACTCCTTTCTAGAATGCAGATGGATCCACAGGGATGGAGGGCAGGCAAGGCCCTGAAATGATCAGAGCCAAACTGAAAAGCTCTGAACATTTAATCCTGGTGCCTGCAGGAAGTAAGTTCCCAAAAACCACCATTCCAGCTCGTCTAGCCCTCCCCAATAAATACGTTGAGGTAAGCCTCCTTGCCAGGTGCATCCCTCTTAAGGGTTGTGCAGCCACAGCTGCCAAATCTGTTCCAACAGCAAGAGGCCCACTCCCTTTGCGGGAAACAATGCTGTGGCATAAGCCAGGAAACCAACCCACATAAAGACATATTCAGCTCTGTTTCTACTGTAAACACAGGAGTGTGAATAATTTGCTCACACTCTGTATATCCAAGGATGTACAATGAGAAAGAGGCAAAACACTACAGGGATACAATAGCAGTTTAACCATCAGTGGGGAATGGCAATGATTTTAAGCTACGCTTTCAAGGATTACACTAACATTGGCAGGGGAGGGGCTGGGTTGGTCCATGGGGTTGCAGGGGAATCTAACCAGGACACTATTTATTAGGACCAACTAAAAATGATAAAGAATTACTCCAGCTTTTGACATTCACATCACCTTTCCTCACACTCAGTGCTGGTAGGGGACCAGCCTGCGACATGTTATAATCTTAAAATAATCTCTCTCTACGCCTAATCACAACTCTCTGGGTCCTTTGGAAAGCGGAAAGCAGAAGAAAAAATATGCGGCAGCCCTTAATGGTAGACGATGCTGTAGGTACAGAATCAAAAGAAGCTAAATTGGGTAGTAATAGCTAGTGGTTGGAGGGCATTCCTTTAGACAAAACCAAAGCCATTGCAAAGTCCTTTCAGCCTGACACGGCCAGGAGCTAGAAAACATGCCAAGCCCTGAGTCACAACACACATGCCGCCCAGGCCCTCAGGCCAAAATATACAACACTCCATTGTTCTTTGCAGATTAGCTACCAGCTCACTAAACCCATTATGAGAAGCTATTGGCCTGGTTCAGACATAACAATCTTGGTCCAATATTGCCCAAACATGCCCCATAGATCCCTCTGCTTCCCTCAGGCTATTGTGGGTTGTTAAGCCAAAGTTTCCTGTGCCATCTGAACAAGGAAGCTCATTTAAACACTGCCTCCATTTGAAGCAGGATGCTCAAGGAGAAGAGGGGAGGGGCAGGGAAAACACGTGACTCATTCTGTCCAATAAACTATGGTTTATCGAACTCATATTGTTAACAGCTAAAACCAGGCCAGCTAAAACTCAGCTGCCCAGAGTGGGCAGGATATAAGTATAAAAATAAATATATGTTACTAACGACCACTCCTTATGCAATAATTTGCTGCCAGGAAAGCCTGAAAGAAGGGAACCACCAGCAGGGCGTTAACCAGCTTACACCCGCCCCTCCCCAATGCCCAGCAATGTGGAATAGAGAAGTAGGGCTTACAGATTTTGTGTTTGCCTTTGATGGGAAACTTCAAAATCATCTCCTGGGCATTAGAACAGATGAAAACAAACGGAGAAGCTGACTCCTGGCTCATCTGCGGATACTAGAAAAGAACAAAACACACAAAATGGGTTAGCAACACCGCAATGAATTATGAGAGAGAGAAAGAGAGAGAATTGAATGTCTAAAAGTTACACAGATCAGCAAAAATATGCTTGAAGCAGCATAGAACAATTTGGAATTTAATTGCAGGGAGCAGCTCGTTGGCCCTAAGAGCTCTTGAGGTTTATTCAGAGAATAGCCCAGGTGTAAGCGGACCTGCGCTGCATACAGACAAATTCAAGCAGCTACTTCTTAAGACAGGAACTATATGCCTGAAAATAGAGCTTCTAAAAGATCTTACATAACAGGGCTGCTGCTATAAGGGGACATGACCCCCTCAGGGAGATTCCATGCCCCTAACCTAAATATTCCTTAAGTTTCTTAGCTTTCATTCAACAGCAAAAGCAAAGAAAAAACATAAGTCTTAGTAGCAGCAGTCTCCAGCCATTTTATGCAAAGATACCAGGAAAAAAAGCCTGCGGGTGGAATTCCATCTAATTGCTCAGTAGGAATCCTATCGGTGTCCTAGTCAGTGACACAGAATCATAGAATGAGCACAAAAGGAATTAGAATGGTCACTGAGGGCTAGGCATTTATTTTAAAATTTTAGAAAGTCAGACGCTGTGAATTTTAACACAGTTAAATAACCACCTTAGGCTACCTGGCTATTCTGCATTTCCAGCTTCACTCTCACATGCCCTTAGGACTCTCTCATCACAAAATGTTTGCCTACAATTCTGTGACACGAAGGCATAGCTCTGTTTGACTGGGCAGTTTGATGTGGCAGAAGCCAGCCCTTCAGAATGCCCTATTTATGGCCGTGATCCTAGGAGTGAGCCTTATTGAGCTGAAAGGGACTTAACTTCAGAGTATTTACTTTATTTATTTATTTAATTTACATCCTGCCCTTCAATGAGTCTGGGGTGGCCAACATGTCAATAATTTAAAAATTACCAGAAAAATAATAATCTAAAAACAGTTATTGAAGGGTTGCCAGGAACAGTGTCTTTCAGCCATCAGTACATACAACTGCGCTATAAAATGCAGCCACGTGAAATATTAGCAGATCAAACAGCCCCTGCAAGCTCCTTTCAGATCTCCAAGGGGGACGTGGAATGGCACGCTCAGTACAGAACGTAACGCTTTCAGAAATCTGACTTTCACTTCTCACAAGGGGAGACCAGAAAGGGATGGACTCTTAGACAGACCTCACAACTGGCCTTTCCCACAGTATGATGAGCAGAGTCGGCCTAAGGACTAAACAGCAAAGGACACTGATGTGCGAGCTAGATCAAAGCAAACCTGCTAAATAAAGATGAACACAGAGAATCACCGGGGACCGAGTGATGAGGACTGAGTGGCAAAAATGCCCAAGAGAAAAGGTGCTGGCTGGCTAAAGGCAACAAAGAGGTCCAATTTCAGTGGTTGAGGACTTGTTCAGTACATGCAGACCACTGAAATGGGGATGGGGATTACAACTCCCATCATCCCTGATGACTGGCTATGCTGGTTGAAGCCGGTGGGTTCCAAGTTTCCCATCCTTGAATTAAAGGATCTCCAATGGCCAGCCCATAAATGTTTTCTAGCATACCAAGTACTTAACAGAAGGGCTGGGTGGTTTTATTTATTTCTAACATTCCTACACTTCTCAACAGCAAAAAAAATTCTCTGGGCAATTTACAAGTAAAAAATTAGAAGTATAAAGTACAGGTTAAGAATAAATCCAAAAATTCAGGACAAAACAAGGGGCAGAGTGGCACTGGTGCAATAGATCTAACAATATTTATGACTGAGAAGCCAGTGAAAAGAAAAAGCTATTCACCAGGCATCAAAGGCAATAACCCAGAAAAAAGGACGATTGGGGTTTCGGCAGGATCACTGAATGGGTTAACAAGTTATCAACAGCTGTACATACTTTGCACAGCAAATAAGCAGGTATTAAATGAGAACAGCAAAGCTAAGAAGTTTGTGTTATTACCAAGGGCTGCCTCTCTATACAATCATTATGCTTATCTCAAATGCACTTCAGTGTTGCAGAGATGTCCAGAGTCTCTTTGTATTATGTGTATACACCTGTGTCTGATGAGAAGACTCTAGTCTTATAAAAGCTTCTGCCACAATAAACCTGAACATATATAAAGGAGCTGCACACTTTGTTGAGTTTGTATGATTTATGAAAAAAATAATGCAGCGGCATACATACGCTGCTTTTGCATAATTTCTGCTACTTTGTCGAGCCAGAAGTGGGCATGGTAAACGATATAGGACACCTGTGTCTTACTCTCTGAAAATCCAATGGGGAAAATCCAACGGGGAAAGGAGCATAGTTTAGTAGCACAGCAAATGCTTTCCATACAGAAGAACCTGAGTTCAGTGGCGTAGCGTGGGTTGTCAGCACCCGGGGCAAGGCAAGTAATTTGTACCCCCTAACCCGTGGATTTGCGCCCCCTAACCCCTGGATTTGCGCCCCCTAACCCTAACCCCCAGATGTTGCGCCTGGTGCGGCCGGCCCCCCCTGCACCCCCCACGCTACGCCACTGCCTGAGTTCAATTCCCAGAATCATAAAATCACAGAACTATGGTGTTGGAAGGGACCCGAGGGTCATCTAGTCCAACCCCCTGCAATACAGGAATCTCAGTGAAAGCATCCATGACAGGTGGCCATCCAACCTCTGCTTAAAAACCCCCAAGGAAGGACAGTCCACAAACTCCTGAGGAAGACCTGAGACAGCTCCAGTTAAAAAGATCTTAGGTAGCAGGACTAGGGGAAACCTAAGGCTAATACAGTGGTACCTCGGGTTACAGATGCTTCAGGTTACATACGCTTCAGGTTACAGACTCTGCTAACCCAAAAATAGTACCTCGGGTTAAGGATGAGAACAGAAATTGTGCAGCGGCGCCACAGCGGCAGCTGGAGGCCCCATTAGCTAAAGTGGTGCTTCAGGTTAAGAACAGTTTCAGGTTAAGAACAGACCTCCAGAACAAATTAAGTTCTTAACCCGAGGTACCACTGTACCCTGTAGAACAGCTGCTAGCCAGAGGAGAAAATACTGGGAAAGACGGGGCAATGGACAACAATACCTCAAGGACTGCCTCTTTCCATATGAACCTACCCAGACCCTGAGAACCAGCATCTGAGGCCCTTCTTTGTGTGCACTGAGAGGTCCAGAGGGTGGCAACATGAGAACGGGGCCTTCTCTGCAGTGGCTTCCCATCTGTGGAATGCTCTCCCCAGGGATGTTCACCTGGCACCTTCATCATAAACCTTTAGGCGCCAGGCAAAAACGTTCCTTTTTAACCAAGCCTTTAGTTGATCAGACTGACATCCTATGCCCTTTTAAAATGGGGTTGGGGGGGTTATTGGGTTGTTTTATTTTGATTATATATTTTGTGGTTTTATATTTTGATTTTGTTCTGTGAACCGTCCTGAGACCTCCAGGTATAGGGCAGTATATAAATTCAATAAATCAACCTTCCCCCAACTTGGTGCCTTCCAGATGCTGTTGGACTACAACTCCTATCATGCCTGATCATTGTTATTGCTGGAGAAGGCTGCCTCAAGATAGGTAACCTCACAAGTGGCTTCCCTTGAGACGGATCCAGAAGCTGCCACTGCTACAGAACCCTGAAGCCTGCATGTTGAGTGGTGCGTCTGGATGTGCACACATTACACCTGTCCCAAGGGAAGGGTGCCATCTGCTGATAAACTACTGGGCCACGTTTACATTCCAATTATTGACAAAGCCCTGAACAACTAAGAACCAGATGACATGAAAGATCACTGCCCCTTATGCAGAACAGTTCAATCACTGAGGTCATTAGGGAAACCCTGTTAGAAGCACAATGCCCTATAGACTGTTGTAGGGCCGTAACCAAGAAGTGGGCATTTTCCAAGGCATCTCCTGCTATATTAACCAGTACCTTAATCAGATACTGCTTACACATTTTCAAGTCCACCGCCACAGCCTTATGGGCTAGAGCTTGTGGGGTTTTTTTATTTAAAAGAGAGGGGGGGGAAATCGAGGTTTTGTTATTCAGGACACAAAATTTGGTGCCCAATATCCAAACCCATGCTTGCGAGATGTGCAACATGCACACAGCCCTGCTTCAGCCAGAAACCTGACCTTGGTTTACTGCTTGCTAAAAAAATCAGTAGCCAAAAAGCCATCTTCGAGAAGCATACTACTACTCAATGTATATAATTATGTCGGCGTGAAGTGCTCTCTCCTAATGCCAAAGTGCAATGGAAGGCAGAGGAGGGCAGGCAGATTGCACTCAGAGCTGTGGGGGAAAGCAAAGAGCTCTCCGCACAGCCACTCGAAGCCCTTCTTCTTTACCAGTGCCTTCACTTTGCTAAAGCTTATCTTGGCAACTATCTGGGTCAGAAATGTGTGCTTTTCCCAGTGCTGGCACTCCAGCTGTGCGATGAGCAGCTGTAAGCGTGCATTAAAACTCATGCCTGCAGCCGGGAAACGGGTTTTTGCAGATGGCATTGGATGAAGTGGGCTCCGGTCTGGGAAAGCTGCTGCCACAATAAATCTGTTAATCTCTAAAGGTGTCGTGATGACACCTAAGCTGGCTTTGCTGGTAACATGGGGAATGCACATACCTCTCTGATCGCCAAACAGTAAGGAAGCTTAGATACTAGGCCATTCAATTTGCTTCTCTTCGGCTGTCCCTGGCAGGAGGTCTCCCCCATCCTCCCAAAAGCATGGGACAGTTTCCAGCTAGATGGAGCCATTCAACTCTTCCTTTCCTGGAATGCCTGCCATTAAACTGCTGGCATGCACACTTTTGCAAGCAGATACCAGCTGAATTGGTATATTTCAGCACTTGGGCATCTCTGCTGTGTGCTGGGAGTGGATGCCACAGTGGAAAGTAACCAGTTGTTGCATAGATCCAACATACCATGGGGCACAACATTCTAACCCAACTCTCCATTTTCTTCCTCTCCAAAAGATGCTAACTTCCTTCATTCAATCCATAATTTCTATTATGCAATTCACTGCCACAAGATGTGGCAATAGCGATTACATCAGGGACAGGGAACTTGGGGCCCTTCAGATGTTGCTGGACTACAACTCCCATCAGCTAATGGCAACATACCCAATGGTCAAGGACGATGGGAGCTGTAGTCCAGCAAGATTTGGAGGCCATAAATCTTTTGCTCTTGGTGTAGATATCTAAATAGAGACTCAAATTGTTATAGCCTTCCCAAGCATAAGACTACACTTTGAGAAGCAGGGCAAAGCCAGCTGGCTTGAGCCAACATCCAATTTCTTCAACACAAAGTGAAGTAATGTTGCAGTGGGTACAACCGGCTGCTTGTGCAGATTCACAGATTCAGTAAAGCAGGGCAGGGGAATCTGTAGCCCTCCAGACGTCACTGGACTCCATTGGCATGGCCAAAACTCAGGGATGCAGGGAACTGCAGCCCAGCACTACATCTGGAGGCTTAATACAACAAGACCCTCTTTCTCAGATATAGCTATCAATTTTTTTGTTTTGCCCTGGTTCAAAATCTCAGCTGCAGATTCACCACCAGGCTGCTGTCTTAAGGTAAAGGTAAAGGGACCCCTGACCATTAGGTCCAGTCATGGCCAACTCTGGGGTTGCGGCGCTCATCTCGCTTTATTAGCCGAGGGAGCCAGCGTACAGCTTCTGGGTCTTGTGGCCAGCATGACTAAGCCGCTTCTGGCAAACTAGAGCAGCACACGGAAACGCCATATACCTTCCCACCAGAGTGGTACCTATTTATCTACTTGCACTTGACATGCTTTCGAGCTGCTAGGTTGGCAGGAGCAGGCACCGAGCAATAGGAGCTCACCCCGTCGCAGGGATTCGAACCGCTGACCTTCTGATCAGCAAGTCCTAGGCTCTGTGGTTTAACCCACAGCGCCACCCGCGTCCCAGGCTGCCGTCCTACGCACCTGCAGAAACACTGGTCTACATCTTGCACAGATGTAAGGATGAACAGGATCATGCAGACGACACCCTTCCAAGCACAATAATAAGACATTATACTGTGAATTCTCCAGAAGACTAGAAAAGGTCACATGTGCTAGAAAGGAATGCAGCGTTACTGTGCTTTTTCTTCGGCTGGTGTTTTGTGTGACACAAAGCATACAAACCATGTACACTATCTTGAGCTCCTTGGAGACCAGGTGGGATACAGGCACAGTGAATTAAGACAAACAAAGCAGATCTCCTGACCTAAACTCAGATAAAATAGAAAGGAAGAGACAACCAAGGTGGGATATAAAAACAAACAAACAAATAAGGCAATAGCTCCAATGCATTCATTTAAAGCCGTGGGGTGAGATTTTTAAAAGCCACACAGCCTGTGGTGTGAAAGTCTGCTAGGTCAAGCTGAGACAGGTGAGAAAGGAACTGTGCAAAACCACTGCCACTAATAGTCATGGATTTGGTAATCAAAATGGCTTTGCTAAGAAGGAGGGGGAAAACACACGCACACACACTAACTGCCTCAACTGCTGAGGTTACAAACCACAGCCCTACTGTGCTGCTGAATGCAAGCGACATCTTCCCTGGAGGCTGTTGAGAGCTTCTATCTGCTGCTTGCAGATAACAGAAACATGCTGGCAAGTGGTTTGGCTGCTTTGAAGAGGAGATGGACACATCTTAGCCAGGCTGCTTCATTTCCCTTTCATCTCGCACTTATGCAAGCTCCTTGTCACTCTTCACACTGCCCACCCTGAGCAGGAAATCAGTTGCAAGCATGATCAAGTCGGGAGTAGGAGCAAAGGAGGCATCTTGGGGGCGCAGGGGAGACAGCCCATGCCCCTCTCTCAACAAAAGGCTTGGCAAACAGTTCCAGGTCTGTGCTACATACGTATATCCTTGCATAAGTTGGACACAGCTGAAACAACCCAGACTTTTATCTTTTTTTATAGCTTATCATTGAGAAGGAAATATTTTCTAAGGCAGTTTACGAACGCAAGCAATAAATAACAACAACAACAATATTGAAAAGGTTCACAAAAGGAAAGTAGCAGCAGCAGAGACAAGAATTCATAGAATTGCAAAGCTGGAAGGGAGCACGAGAGTCACCTAGTTCAACCCCCTGCAATGCAGGGATCTTTTTGACCAACAGGGCTCTCGAACCCATGACCATGAGATTATGAGTCTCATGCTCTACCAAATGAGCGATCACATCAAGGGGACTTTTTCAGTGAGTTGATATTTCACATTTAATTGCTGGGCAAGACGCTGCAGCTCTGGAATTTATGCTATCAGGCATCACCCTCAACCGTCCATCCCTCTTTTCAATAAAGGGGGAATTAAGACTTACCCAACAAATTAGGCACTTTTTTGCAGTCTAACATACTGATTCCACCTGACCCCATTTTTTTTGCTTGTTTTGCTTAGACAAAGAGTTCTGTCGACCCTGAAAGCTTGCTCTCTTCCTAATATTTCAGTTGGGCATTATGAAGGTGCTGCCTATTATTACTTTAGGATTTTTGTCCTAACACAGCTATCTAGTTTAAAAATAAAACAAAACCTTAGTGTGAAGAATGTACATGGATAGCAACGGGTATAATTAGTTCTTGTTTCAATTTTGTTCATCGGTTCTAAATGGCCTCTTCATTGCTTGAAAGCTGTGTATCCTCTTGGATAGCTGCTAGCTGTCTTCTATATGTAATTAATGAAAAGGGTGTGATTTATGCACACTTTTTTCTGAAAACAGGCAAAATGCTTTTAATTAAAGGCAACCAGACCAGATACTGAGCATATCTAGCCACACTGACATGTATTATTTATGGCATTGCTTACCAACAGAAAAATATAGCGGTATTATCTATTTTAACTCTGTAAGTACAGGCATAGAGATGTGACTGAATAAACATAAATGATGTGAAAGAGACATTTTCTCAAAATATATATGTTGGCTACTGAAATGAAATTATGGAAGCAATCCGCTCCCTTTTCAGGAAGTAATGATGTCGTTTTTAATGAAAGAAGCACATAATATGATTTCTCTCAGGCTAGAGTTTTCTGGCTTTCTGCATTGTTTCATCCAACAGTTGCGCAAGAGGAGGAAGGCCAGCAAGCATTCAGAAACTGATCCACAGGACTGACCTGTGTTGAGCAGGAACTGGAAACCCGTGACACTTCAACTCTCACCAACCTCAACCAGCATGGCTGATGGTCAGGGATGTGGTAGTGTGGTGTGGAGATTTATATTTGGACTCAAGTCATTATAGGCTTCTTCCCAAGCATAAGATTACGTACGCTTTGTTTGAGAAGCAGAGTAAAGCTAATTAGTCTGAACTAGCATCCAGTTTCTCTAACACCAACTGACTATTGGTTATCAGGATCTGCAGTAGAGAATCTATGGCCATACAGATGATGTTAAGACTACCCCACCCATCATCCCTGACTACGGACCATGTAGCTTGGAGCAGATGGGAACCGGAGTCCAGCAGCAGCTCAAAAGCACCAGTTTCCTACCTCTGATCAAGATGCTGGGCAGCTCTGCTGTGACACTTTTTTAAAAAACCGATGCATATTAATATATTTGCCTCTCATTTTCAAAAGCAGCCTTCTGGCTTCCAATGTGGAATGGCTTATATTCTATTCACCTCCTCCACTGCTGGGAGATTTATTTGTTTGGAGTCTAGCAAGAGCTGGAGAGTCACCAGTTCGCTAGCCAAGAGCCAGACCAATGCTCTGGTGTAATGTTTTATTTCCTTTTTATTATTGTGCACACTCATTGCCTTCCTCCTTACTTTTCCTCTCTCTCTCTCTCTCCCTTTTCTCAAATAAAGAGTATTTTCTCAAATAATCAGATCCCTGGGCTTGACTGGATTCTTATAACACCTGAGGGTTGGGTGTCCTTCCATGATGACTAGGCTGTTTGGTTTCAAGTTAATGGAAGATAAGGAAGGGAAGGGAGCTGAAGCGACTGGCAGGAGACCAGGAGCTTGGCTAGCAGTCCTCCCGTTCCTGACTAAATAAACTGCAAAGTATTGGGTGTCCCTCTGGTGGCAAGAAGAGAGCAAAGAGGCAGAAGGCACATCATTAAGAGCAACAGAGCTTCCCCTATGCTTTGGCACACAGGTTAAGATCAAGGTTTGCTTTATATCAGGAGTGGAGAGTCTTCTGCCGTCTGAGGACCACATTACCCAGTGGAAAGCTATTGGGGACACGTTCCAGGAATGGGCCAGAGTCATACACCATCTCATACCCTTAACCATATAGGTATTATAGGGACAGAACTACCCAAACTGTATAGAAATCTATTCATGTATGCGACTACAGCGGCAAGAATGTTACTTGCCCCAAAATGGAAAGAAGAAGTCCCGATGAAAGAAGAATGGATACAAAAACTGATGGAATATGCAGAAATGGCATACAAAAAAAGAAAAAAAGAAAAAGAAATCAAGATAGCAAACTTTTTATAAAAGAATGGAAATGGTTTATGGAATATTTACAAACTGTAAACAGATAAGAACATTGGCAGGATTATTGTAATAACCTGCAGTTTCATAAGAGTATATATTTAAAACAGACAAATAAATGAGTAAATTAAATTTATTTGGATATGCAGAGAATATTTAAAATAAATTTAAGAAACTGCAGAAAAAGGGGGAAGGAAGTCAAGTCTTGAAATGTTAAAATGATAGGAAAATTGTTGAAAATCATAGTATTTTTAAAAAACAAACAAACAAAACATATAGGTATTTCCCATGGAAACAGAAACATATATTTAATTCTTAAACCTTCCATTCCTCCATAGACTTTATTTTACAACGTGTGTTTAATAAATAACAACAACAAATCCTCCCCACCACCATTTATTTGCCCTGACCATATAAAAGTCAAAAGCAACTTTGTATTTTCCACAGAAAAATTCTAAGAATGGCAATGTGCACACTTTGCCATATATCAAAGCCCCTTTCCCCTCTCAGCTGCTGCCCACAGAACAGCTAATTGGCAGAAGAGCACCCAGAAGGACAAGGTGAAATCCAGCTGCAAGCTGCACTCAGCTAATGGCCTGGGCTGGGGTCCCCACCCATGCTTTCTATATACACCTGTAATAGGTAGGTCTGTCAGTGTTGAAGAGCTGGCTGCCTAGAAGCAGATCACCTGAAAGTCAGATAACCTGGCTTGAAGAATGCAAGACTTCAGAAAGTTTTGCTCCATCAGAAGGAATCCAACTTGTGTTATCAGCCAACAATTTGTGTCACATTTCTTTAGCACACTGACATCCTGCTGCCTTCCTTCAATCAGGAAACTCAATCATGGCGTTGCATTCAGGCAGTGACCAGACCCAGATCTGCTTAATGTCAGTGAAGTGGTTGCGTCACATGCCCACAGGTGAGGTCCAGGAACAGAACAAGGTTTCCCCACTGTGACAAAGCCATGCGTGGCTCTACACCGCTGCTCAGCCACTCTAAAGACAGTGCTCCTTTCTGCAGAGCTCAACCCAATGCAGCCATATCCCAAACCATTACTCATGGAAGCAGTGATGGACAGTGGAAGGCTCTCCCACTCTAGAGGATCTCTCCAGGTGAATCATCATGGTCAGCTTGATCTTCTTGCCGGCAGGAAGGTACAGGTACCACTGTACCTTTGTGCCAGCCTCCCATAACCTGGTGCCCTCTGGGTGTTTTGAACTATAACTCCCATCACGGAGCAACAATATTCCCCTCGAAGAGCTGCACTTCCCAGATTTCCCTGGGAAGAGAAATCAATTGTTAAAGCACTCTGGGAACTGTAGCTCTAGAAGGGAAAAAAGGTGTCTCCTTATAACTCTCAGAACCCTTGAGAAACCAAGAATTCCCAATATACTTTGAGAGAAGCCACGCCTGCCGGAGCCTTTTTGCTGGGGATAACTGGAGAGGAAATCAAAAAGGAAGATCAAACACTTTTTCAGTACACGACAGTGGCTGCCAGAACTCTAATAGCGCAGAATTGGAAGACACCAAAAATCCCAACTATAAATGAGTGGCAATCCAAACTATTTGATTATTTAGAATTGGCAAAAATGACACAGAAAATAAGAAATCAAAAAGACACAAAGTTTAATAATGATTGGAATAAATTTATGGCATACATGGAAACAGAGGTAAAAAATCTAAAAATTACAGTAGGTGCGATATAACACTTGTGATGTAAAGAATGGTCTGAGGAGAAGAAACTGCAGATAGAAAAACTTTATAACACATTCCGATACCGAGACGAAGGGAAGTCAGTTAGTGTTATGTGTTTTGTAGTTAATGTAGTTAATCTGTTGTTGTCCTATGTAAATTTTTTATGTATTCTTTTTGGTGTGAATGTGTTATGTATGTCTTTTTTGTTTGGTTTAATGTATGAAAATCAATAAAAAAACTTTAAAAAAAAAAGAGAGAGAAGCCACGCCTGTTTAAAGTGGCATCAGTGCTTTAAATGTACACTGCAGGAGGGGCCTAAGTTAAGGTACAATTATTATTATTATTATTTATTAAATTGATATACCACCCTTCATTCAAAGATCACAGGGCGGTTTGCAGCATAAAAACACAAAATACATAACTCATAACAAAAGAAAACCAGATATCCCATTACTAGATACATACAACCTATTAAATACAGGCCAGGAATACGATAGTAAGAGGGATCCTTTGAAGCTCAGATACAAAGGCCACTCACTGAGCCTCCCTCGGAGAAAACTGTGATTGAAACGCCAGGGTGTGGGCGGGTATGCATTTTAACTACTGAGTAGTCTGAGTTCACAAACAGAAGATTTTGCCTCTATGCAGAACATTACCAAACATGGGTAAACAAGCAGTGGCGGCTGCTTTTGTCTGGTAGGGAAAGATCTCCCTCCCTGCCAACGGACTGCTATGAATCTACTAGGTGTGTTGGCCTAGCTGCAGCTGCTTCTGTAAATCAATAACCAACCAACTGGTTGCCAGGAGCCCTATTCAAAAAGGGATTTCCCTGACTCAGGACTGATTTGGTTAAACAAATACAGGTCACAACCGACATGGCTCAGAGAGAGAAGAGTGATGCTCAAAGCCACACACAAGGTTGAGAAGTGCACCCCCCCCTCAGTCAGACACTCCCCCCCCCCGCCACCTCTGCTTCCACCATAAGCTCAAGAACAGATCTATCTGAGAGGTATTATCTGCAACAAGCCTGTGGTCTGTGTGCAGAAGACTTGCTTTAAATTTGAATTCATACTCTTTGTTTTATGGTGATTTCTCTTATGTTTCTGGAAAAGCAAGCTGTTGGTGCCTCCCCAACTCTACCAGAGGAACAGGTTGTTGCCTTAGAGCAACCTTTTTCAGCCGTGGGCCAGTCCACCGTCCCTCAGACCATATGGTGGGCCGGACTATATGGGGGGGGGGAATTAACCAATTCCTGTGCCCCACAAATAACCCAGAGGTGCATTTTAAATAAAAGCACGCATTCTACTCATGTAAAAACACCAGGCAGGCCCCACAAATAATCCAGAGGTGCATTTCAAATAAAAGGACACATTCTGCTCATGTAAAAATAGGCTGATTCCCAGACCATCTGCGGGCCGGACTGAGAAGGCGATTGGGCCGCATCCGGCCCACAGGCCTTAGGTTGCCTACCTCTGCTTTAGAGGGAAGACCACAGAGCACACACGCCACATGCAGAAGGTCCCCAGTCTCAATTCCCTGGCCTAAAAGGACCAAGCAGCAAATGATGGGAAAGACCTCAGCCTGAAATCTTGGAAAGTGAAAACCTAATACACAACACTGGGTAGGCTATATGGATAAATAGTCCTGACTTAGGATTAGGAAGGTTCCTATGCTTGAAGCAGCAGAACTTGAAAGAGACACACTCACAGCCCCTTTGGAAACCTCCATTCAGGAAAATCATAGCAGTAGCATAATTTTGCCACCCTACTGGGGGGAGGAAGGAGAAAGGAGGACCTTCATTTTTGCCAAAGGCAGCCAAATAATGTTCTCCAGCTTCAACACTCACAAAACCGAGCAGTTTTGTTGTTTTTGGTGCTCACTCACCTGCTCCTTAAATTGCTCTTGCGACAAGCAGTCAATCAAGTCCACACAGCCAAGGAGGCAGCCAGAGGGATAATCTTTGGGAAATTCCAAATCTATGGCAAGCCGGAGAGAAAATTGTTAGGCAAGCTCAGGCTTGTGATGCAGCGCCCTGCCATTCTCCACATGGTCTTGATTAGCCTTCGAGTGCCTTGCGTGAGCTCTCTCCACACTGTTTTATACAGCTAATTTCATGCTTTGGACAAAAGTACGTTTGCTTAGGGAAGCTTTTCTGATCCTGGGGAAAGCATTTCTCCACAAGGACCTCGGTCTCCCAAGGCCTTCTAATCTGCTCCATTAACATGCCTCCAGCCAGTGCAAAGATCAGCCCCAGGCCTTGCTGAGGTATTATCTAAGGTCAAATGTTACATTCGGTCCAGGTTCACTGGCAAGAAGCACTCTAACTCTCTAATTGGTAAGAACACATTTTATGCAATTCAAATGCTGTATTCAGACTGAAGAATTTGAGTTCTTGCAGTATTTAAAATGAGAATTAAAAAAGGAAAATATGAGGTAAAGGAGAAAAGAGCCAGTGGCAGCAGAATAAAGCTATGGCAGACTTCTTCAACTTTGGGTCCCCAGATGCTGTTGAACTTTATCCCTCATTATCCACAGCTGGCATAGCAAATGGCCCTGTTTTGATACCCCAGTTGTGTTTTCACACTGTAAGCCCCTTAGGAGACAGGGACCTGTCCTCTCATTCTTTTCATCTATGTACACATATATGCACTATATAAGTAATCAGAACATATATAGCAGTAGTCACTCTGAAGCCCACAAACTAATTTTCATTTAGGCAGCTGGCCTCAAAGGAAAAACACCCTGACTCAGGTAAAAGGGCAGGCAATCCAAAGGTCTTAACAGGTGGGGGGGGGCTCACCTTTCCCAAGCAGTATTTTGTAGGTAGCCTCCTGCTCACAGATTTCCTGAGGGGATGGCCTTTTGGCTGTAGCTGCTATCCACAATCGACCCCGGTGTGATGTGTACCAAGTCCTGCCTTCTACCCTGGAGAGGGAGGAACAGAAACAGATTCAATCTCCAATCTTCCTCGGCACCCACATGATTCAGGGAACACTGAATAGCCATTCTAGTATCCAAGCTGTGTATTCTGGGGGAGGCAAGCACCCTTGGCACAGACAGTCCTTTAAAAAACAAGGCACTAGTGACAGAATTAAAGTTGCAAGCTGAAAATCCATGAAGGCCTCAGGCATTAGGAGACCGGCTTCAAAGCACTGAAGTTTATACATTTCCCCATTTATCCATAAACTGCTGACACATTTTCCCCCAGCTACAATACACTGCCACAAACAAACTTTTTACTTTTATTTCAAAGCTGACATTCTCTGAACTCATCCTGGAGTCTCACCATTCTGACGGCAATGATATATGAACAAAAGAAGAGCCAGCTGGGTCAGGCCATTAGCTCTTTCTAGTCCAGCATCCTGTTCTTACTGAGTCAGAATTTGGCCACCCAAATTCCTGTGGGAAACCCACATGCAAAATTTGAGCACAAGATCACTCTCCTCTCTAGAGTGGCTTAACAATCATTCCCTTGAATGATTGAGTGAGTGGTTGCTGAACAACTCCAGGCACGCCTGGAAGAAACGGACCATTTGGATCCCTTCCAGTTGGGATTCAGGGCTCATCATGGGACTGAAACTGCCTTGGTCGCACTGGTCGATGATCTCTGGCGGGCTAGGGACAAAGGAGAGAGCTGTTTCCTAGTTCTGCTGGATCTCTCAGCGGCTTTTGACACCATCGGCCATAACATCCTTCTGGACTGTCTAAAGGGGCTGGGAGCTGGGGGCACTGTTATACAGTGGTTCCGCTCCTTCCTCCTGGGCCGTGTTCAGAAACTGGTGTTGGGGGATGAGTGTTCAGACCCCTGATCTCTCACTTGTGGGGTGCCTCAGGGTTCCGTCCTCTCCCCCATGCTTTTCAACATCTACATGCAGCCACTGGGAGAGATCATCAGAGGGTTTGGGCTGGGTGTTCATCAGTATGCAGATGATACCCAGCTCTACCTCTCTTTTAAATCGGAACCGGTGAAGGTCCTGTGTGAGTGACTGGAGGCGGTTGGAGGATGGATACCGGCTAACAGATTGAGGTTGAATCCTGACAAGACAGAAGTACTGTTTTTGGGGGACAGGAGGTGGGCGGGTGTGGAGGACTCCCTGGTCCTGAATGGGGTAACTGTGTCCCTGAAGGACCAGGTGCGCAGCCTGGGCGTCATTCTGGACTCACAGCTGTCCATGGAGGCACAGGTCAATTCTGTGTCCAGAGCAGCTGTTTACCAGCTCCATCTGGTATGCAGGCTGAGACCCTACCTGCCCGCGGACTGTCTCGCCAGAGTGGTGTATGCTCTGGTTATCTCTCACTTGGACTACTGCAATGCGCTCTATGTGGGGCTACCTTTGAAGGTGACCCAGAAACTACAACTAATCCAGAATGCGGCAGCTAGACTGGTGACTGGGAGCGGCCACCGAGACCATATAACACCGGTCTTGAAAGACCTACATTGGCTCCCAGTACGTTTCCGAGCACAATTAAAAATGTTGGTGCTGACCTTTAAAGCCCTAAACGGCCTTGGTCCAGTATACCTGAAGGAGCGTCTCCACCCCCATCGTTCTGCCCGGATGCTGAGGTCCAGAGCCGAGGGCCTTCTGGCGGTTCCCTCACTACGAGAAGCCAAGTTACAGGGAACCAGGCAGAGAGCCTTTTCGGTAGTGGCACCCACCCTGTGTAACGCCCTCCCATCAGATGTCAAACAGAAAAATAACTACCAGACTTTTAGAAGACATCTAAAGGCAGCCCTGTTTAGGGAAGCTTTTAATGTTTTATAGGTTATTGTATTTTAGTGTTTTGCTGGAAGCCGCCCAGAGTGACTGGGGAAACACAGCCAAATGGACGGGGTATAAATAATAAATTATTATTATTATTATTATTATTATTATTATTATTATTATTATTATTATTCCCAAGTAAGTGTGGGAATTAGACCTCTGAGAGGGGAATAGGGGCTTCCCAATAATTCTCAGCACGCTTAAACTACAGTTCCTAGGATTCTTGCGGGGGGAACCATGAGTGTTAAAGGTATGGTGGGGATGGGGGCCAGAGAGAATGAGTTAGGCAACAGTCAGCTTGCAAAAGAGGTGCTGAAGCCCAAGACTGCTTGGAAGAGCCATGCAGTCTCTATGGAGACAAAAGCACAGGTGTCAAATACAGCAAGGAAGAAGTGAGGTAGTCCCCATATTAATTGATCAAATTTCTATCACCCCTTTTCTTTGAGGAGCTCAATATGCTATAGGTGGCATTGGACCTTGTTACCTGCTCCACAACTGTGTGAGGCAGCTTAAGTCATGAAACAGGGTCTTTGCCCAATGGCACTTAGCTTGCTCCACAGCCAAGCAGCAATCTGATCACATCAGAAGTGGTTTAAAATAACAACAACAACAACAACAACAACAACAACAACAACAACAACAACAACAACAACAACATTTTCCCAGCCACTCTGGGCGGCTTAAAGTAAAGGTAAAGGTACCCCTGCCCGTACGGGCCAGTCATGACAGACTCTAGGGTTGTGCGCTCATCTCACTCTAGAGGCCGGGAGCCAGCGCTGTCCGCAGACACTTCTGGGTCACGTGGCCAGCGTGACGAAGCTGCTCTGGCGAGCCAGCACAGCACACAGAAACGCCTTTTACCTTCCCGCTAGTAAGCGGTCCCTATTTATCTACTTGCACCCGGGGGTGCTTTCGAACTGCTAGGTTGGCAGGCGCTGGGACCGAGCAACAGGAGCGCACCCTGCTGCGGGGATTCGAACCGCCGACCATGCGATTGGCAAGTCCTAGGCGCTGAGGTTTTACCCACAGCGCCACCCGCGTCCCCCCACTCTGGGAGGCTTACAGCATATCTAAAAACATAAAACATCAAGCGTTAGAAACCTCCCGATTGTCTCCAATGCTGGCTCATAATAAATTCAAGGTTAACACAAAACTCATTTTGCAACCATACGTGGACTTGAATACCCTGAATAGTATCTAATGTAACAGAAGTCCACTTGAAATTAGCAAATACAGGCAACGACCATTTCGTGTGGGGGTTCCATTCCCAGCTCCTGCGCATGTCAGCAGAGCATGCATAAGCCCTGCACCACACCCCCATTCTGCCCTCCTCCAGGTCCAAAAGGACCTGTGCATCAGTTGGAGCCACCTAAAATGGCCACGGCCTGTATGACTAAGTTATAGCAATTAACTTCAACAGATCTGCCCTGAGTGGGACTAGCGATAGATACTACCCTCAGTCTTCTGATCTACATTTAAGTGAATACAGCAGTTGTTCAAAAGGTTATCTCCTTTCCACCCAGAGGAATAGAGGAAAACACTGCCACCTAACACTTGAAATGGGAAGTGAAAATTTTAAGGCCAGAAGCCAGTAAGTATAGGTCAAAGTTAATCACTAGAAGCTGGTCCTTTAAAAAATATGTAACATTTAATTTTACTACACACTTTCTCCAAGAAGCTGACAGTTCCCAGGCCTTTTATTTTGACAGCACCCCTGTGAGACAGCCCAAGCAGGGATTTGAATCTGAGTCCCCAGGTCTAAGTTCAGTGCTCTAAGCTGCTGCATTAGATTCCTTTCACTCTCTATTACATGAATAAGCCTTTACTGAAAATTAAGCCCCAAGGAATATTTCTGCAAGTGAAAGCTCTCCTTGTGTCTCTTATGTTGCAGCAAGGACAAAAGTGCCTCATGTCCCTGTTATTTACACATTGCAGTTACTGTCACAGAAAATTAAGAGGCTCTGGATAATGCTCATTAGATAAGACAGGCCACTCCATTTAAGGGGAAATCATCCTCAACAGATAACTGCACAAGGGTTTCCCTTAAACAAGCTGCTCCTTGTCTCAAATGCTCCCAGTTTCAGGTCTTCTGCTTACCTTTTGATCCCTTTGACCAGCAGTGAGGCCCAAGGCTGATGCATGCTAAGGCACCAGCCATCATCCGAGATCTCCTGTATCTCTCGGTCCTGAATTCGTAAGCGACTTCTTTCCAAACATGCCTCGCTTCCAGCCTCTGCAGAAGGGATACTTTTCCTGTGCAGGAGCAAACCAGTCTGCTCCACCCACTAAAAACAAGAAGAACACACAAAAAGGTTAACATTTCTCCATTTAAACTGCAAAACAGGGAGGCATGAAAGTGTGTCTCGGGTGTTTTGTAGTTTGTAGGTTCTGTCAGGATTGTCCTACTCACGTGTAAGACCCTGGCAGAGACACATGCCCAACTGGCATGTTCTCTCCCTCCTGGTCAGTCATTTGGGAGCTTCAAAAGCTTCCTCTAGCCCGAACATCACAGCGACTGATACCAAGAGGCATCAGCACACTTAAGGATCCTACACAGTGTTAGCGGTTTGCGTAATAGACTCAGCAGCACAGCATTTTGGCCTAACTAATTTATTTACACATAATACACTCGGAGCATGTATTATAAAAGAAAGAACAAAGGACAATAGTCCTACATCACGGAACACAGTAGTATAAACATCCTGTCTCCATCACTTCCCACTCTGTGCAATGAAAACATACACCGTGATAAAACCAATCCCATGACTGCAAGCACGGAGCAAGAATCCTATCAGGTTCCAGGTGACAGCATTGCTTGTGACTCTTATACTGAGCCCAGACTCAAACCTCAACAAGTAATCCTCCAATGGGGACCCTGAAGATCTGGAGAAGCATACACAATCCCATGCAACTACAGTGGTACCTTAGGTTACAGATGCTTCGGGTTACGTGTTTTCAGGTTGCGGACTGTGGGAAACCTGGAAGTACGGGAAAGGGTTACTTCCGGGTTTTGCCGCTTATGCATGCACAGAAGCACCAAATCACGTCACATGCATGCACAGACGCGGCGCTGCAGGTTACAAACACTTTGGGTTGCGGACGTGCCTCCGTCACGGATTACATCCGCAACCCGAGGTTCCACTGTATAGTACAGTGCCAGAAGATGCTGCTGTCCAGGAATAATAGCAATTTATTAATTGCCCCAGTCACTGGGTGGCTTCCAACATATATAAAAACATAAGAAAACCTCACTAGGCCTCCAACAGGAGATACCGTGGACAGACCCCTGGGCTGGTTCTCTGCCTCACTAGTGGCAAAACAGCCCTTGTTCAAGCAACACTATTTAGAGAATAAATGGCCAAACTGTGCATTGCTGGACTCTACTGTCGTATAAGTTATAGAAATTAAAAAAAAATAGAAGTTGAGATGTGTGTGAGAAAGGTTGAACGAGTGAAAGTCAGAATGTGAAAGTTGTGTTTGCAAGAAAACTGTGAGAGAAGGACAGAGCAACAGTTGTGCATGAGCTCATGCTATAGCTGTTAAGGACAAAGGAAGGAGGCAAAGATAAGAAAGTTGCTATGCCTTGTGATTAAACCAGCAGAAGTTAGTGAAAGGATTACTGCCATATATGGACATAACTGCCCCTTTGCTTCCCTTTGCTTGTAAATGTATGAATACTTGAGCTTTTTTCATATTTGGTGTACCACCCTTTCAACTACAGTGTTGCCTCGCAAGACGAAATTAATTCGTTCCGCAAGTTTTTTCTTCTTGCGAGTTTTTCGTCTTGCGATGCACGGTTTCCCATAGGAATGCAATGAAAATCAATTAATGTGTTCCTATGGAAACCGCCTTCAGATCAGGTCCGGGGACAGTCTGTCCCCCGACCTCTTCTGAAGGCTGGGGGGGGGGGGGGGACAAGGGCTTTTCTTCCCACCCCCAGCATTTTAAAAAACCCCGGGACAGCAGAGGACTTCTCCTCTGTCCGGGGCAATCTTAAAATGCTGGCGGGCGGCATTTTAAAATCGCCCGGGACAGCGGAGGACTTCTCCGCTGTCCGGGGCGATGTAAAAGCCCCTAGGAAGGCTTCCCACTGTCCCCGGACCTGGGGCTGCGGGAAGAAGATCGCTTCTCCCCGCCGCCCCTTGCTTCAAAAGAGGTCCGGGGACAGCGGGGAAGACCCGCTGTCCCCGGATCTTGTGGGGCAAGCTTCGTTTTGCGAAGCAAGCCCATAGGGAAATTCGTCTTGCGAGGCAACTCGAAAACAAAAACACCTTTCGTTTTGTGAGTTTTTCGTCTCGCGAGGCGTTCGTCTTGCGGGGTACCACTGTACTTGCTGGCTGAAGCTGTGTTGTACTAGTTTTGCAACACCAGTTGCATCTGGAAGACCATAGGTTCCCCATCTGAGATCTAGAATTATGTTAAAGAGGAAGAGTACTGACCACAGGAGCTGGCTGGAGAAGGTTTGGGTTCACCAAGACTCCGGATTCTTCATATTTTCCTTCAGGGTTCTGCTTTGGCTTGGTCAAGGTTCCCCTACTGATAGCTTCAATTGTTTCATCCAGTCTGCAAGGAGAGCCAACCAGTTTTACATTAGTCTTTGCAAACTACCCTGCACCTGTCCAACTGAAAATGCCTTTTCAGGCTCCCTTCACCTTCTTTGCTAAATGAAACTTCTTTGCTACATGAAACTTCTTTGCTTGGAGAAAGATAGAAACACCATGCATAGGTGCATTGGCTACACAACTGTAGCAGACCTCCACCATAGGAATTGCAATGTCAGTGGTGAGGTGATAAAAAGACCAATTCATGAAATTCACCAGTTACCATGAAAGGTTAATGGACCCTCTGACTGCTGTAGGATTTCAACACTCAACAAGGGATGGTCAGCAACATGCAGCACTTGTGAGCTTTCCAGCAGCACGTGACTGGCTATTGTTAGAGACAGAAAGCTTGACTAGATGGGACAGACCTTGACCTAATTCAGCAAAGTAATTATTCTTTTCACTCAAAGGAAAAGTTTAATGACCACTCAGTAAGCCAGTTTTTTTCTGGCGCAAACCAACCCTGATCTTAAATATTTTACGTGCGAGTTTCTACTGTTAATAATGAAAAATGTTCCCAGGAGGTGCATTTAGGATGAAGATGAATGGGGCTAGGGTACTTCAAATCCTTACAGCACCGCGATTCAAGCCCTGCTCTGTTTCACTTCAAGCTATTACATTCATCACTAGGAGCAGATGCAAAGAAGTACCATCCTGGGAGCCTCATCTGTTCGATTCCACACACACTCTGTCCTTGTTTGTGCATGTGATTGTGATGTCACAAAACAGGAAGTGGAAGTGAGAAGACCATCAACAGTAAGAGCAAACTAGATTATTACAAGTCCTATTCCTAAAGGGGAGAAGGACGAGACAAGGGGGAAAGACCAGCCTCAAACATTACATCCATTTGACCAAAAAAGGAGCAGTTGCTTCTGTAGCCATCAAGCTTTCCTCTTTGTCAAAAGTGAACCCACCACCCTGACCTACTGTGCCATGATACTCACTTGCTGTGATAGTCTGCCATGCCACCCTGTTCCTCCAGGATCTGCCGTCCGGCAAAGTCGATTGTGATCTTTTTGGAGAGTCGAGAAGCATGCCTCAGCTCCCGTAGCTCCTTCTCTCTCTTTTCCAGTACTTCCCTCTCCTGTTTTGAGAGCCACTGATTGGAGTCGGTAGCAAAGTAGTCTGACTCGTCATCGATGACTTGAGTTCGGCGCGCGCTAGCATGAAAACCAGAAGATGGGCACCCAGCAGCCGCGAGGGAAACAAGGTGTCATTACAAAGGACTGATTTGTTCCTTTAGCCCTGCACAGTTTGCTTCAGGAGTGGGCAACCTGTGGCTCCTCATGCTCATTTCATGCAGCTCTCAGCTTATTCTCATGCAAGTGGAGGGAAGAAAGAAAGAAAGAAAGAAAGAAAGAAAGAAAGAAAGAAAGAAAGAAAGGCCTTGCCAACCTCTGGCTTTCATTTTGCTCAGTGCCCACATGTAATTTGCAACAGGGATTGCAGCCCTCAACAGACAAAAGGGGGGAATACCCCACCCCTCTCCAGGGGCTCAGGGAGAGGTCTTTCCCATCACCTGCTATCTGACCCCTTTTTTATCTGCAGGTGTCAGGGAACATAGGAAGCTGCCTTATACAGAGTCAGACCAGTGGTCCATCTAGCTTGGTTCTGTCTATACTGACTGGCAGCGACTTTTCAGGGTATCAGACGGGGTTGTCCCCTAGCTTTACTTGGAGATGCTGGGGATTGAACCTTCTAGGATCTTCTGTATGCAAAGCAAGTGACCTGCCACTAAGCTATTACTACCTAACAGCCCATGATAGCATCCGTAAGTAAAGAATCTGTGGGTGCACATTGGATTCAAGAGAAATTGGATGGGAACTCTCTAAAGGGAGATTAGAACGTTTGGTTCTAATAATAATAATAATAATAATAATAATAATAAGGCAATAAAAGATAAAACATTAAAGACTTCCCTAAACACACTAGCACACTACTTCTTGCCATGTAGCACAGAGATGATCTTTGATGTCAGATACTACAAGTCCTATATTCCTTATTTTCTTACATTTATAGTCCACCTTTTTCCTGGCATACACGTGGTTCCCAGGCCACACAAACTCACTAGACCCAATCCTGCATAGCTTCAGCAAGGTAGAGCCTCACGTGCCTTTGGACCACACCCTGGGGCAGTAAGAGACAGCCAGTGGCCAGTTGCTTATAACAACTGGCCATGGTGGCAGAAGAGGCTATTTTAGGGTAACACAACTGCTGCAGCCACACTGGGTGCTGTGCTGCAGGGGGTGCTACAACTATGCTGTAGAACAGAGTACAAGGGGGACGCCAGCGACTGAATTTTAGGGTGCCGCTGAAATGTGAGAGCCCAAAGTCTGGCAGCTGGGTTTAATAGGAGCAGCAATGCAGCAACATCTAGAGAGCTACAAGTTCCCCATCCCTGGTCTACGGCATGGGACAAAGGTGACCCAATGAAGACTGCTTCACACATATGCTAGGGACAGAAGCAAAGCAGGCACAGTTTCTATTCTCTCAATCTGAGGATCTGAAATTGTCAAATTCACCCCCTTGCTGGTGTTATCCTGCTAAAAGGCAAATCTAGCCAGTCGAGATTCAGCAATTGGCACAGTGGACATCTTCACATCAAAGCTTTTAAAGAAAACCTCAAGGTTTTTCTGTCAAAAGCAACCTGCTGAGTAAAAAATGAAACATGTGTGCTTTATACAAGAGAAAGTGCAAGAACAGGGCCAAGGACGGAAACTGCAAATATTAATATTGGAAATCAGTCCTCAAAGCTTTAGCAGAGAGAGTTTGGCTTGTGGTTCAGGCTGCTCATAAAGAAGGATTGGAGAATCTTTCCTCTCAGGAAGTCTTTGGATCCAGACACATGTCTAACTCCCTCTATCACGTACCTTGTTTTGTCATACTCCAGCAGCTTGTCCTTGTGCTTCACAGCCCCCTCCAGACCTGCCTTGAGTCGAGACTCCTGGCGGGGGAGTATGTCCTTGCCACATATATCCACCTTTCCAGAACTCTCAGTGCCTGAAATCCACAAGAGTTCATTGCGACCTGCACTCCATGCCATCAATTTACACCTGGCACTTTGAGAATAATTTCAGCATAGTCTTGCCTGTACACAAAGAGGGGATGGGGAATCTTTTCATCTGTCAAGGGATGCATTCCCTTGGCACATGGGTGGGGTGAAGCTGGCGGGGGATGCGGACCAGAGCCAAAAGTGGGCAAAGCCATCCCCCTTTCTCTCTTTCTCCCACATTTGTCACCCACATAAAATTGGGCTGGTAACCATTTGCTACTTGCTGCCCACTTCTGATATAAGATGAGGAAGAGAATCCAAACCACTTCCTCTGCAGAGGAACAAATGCTCCATTTGGAGGGAGCAGTTTGAATCCGTGGCAAATAGAGCATTCATTTCCGCCTTAGCAGAGGAAGTGGCTTCAATCCAAATCAGACTTCTAAAGGTCTCTGATTGGCTCTGAAAGTGCATTTAGTTGGGGGCTGAGCAAGTCACTCAAATAAAAATGGTTGACAACAGCCACCAAAGACTGCTGCAAGTGCAACGTCCAACCCAGCCAGGGTTATCCAGAAGGAAGTGGCATTAAAACAACTTATGGACAGAACACTTTTAGCTACCCTTCTAAATAAAACTTAAAATACTCTAACCTGTGTAAGAAAGGATTGCCTTCTTGCAAATCTTTAAAGTTAGCAAAATTCCCTGATCCTGCAAACGAGGTCTGTGTTCAAGTCTCCCCCCCCCCCCGCCCCCAAATAAGCTACTAACCTGCCAGGAGCTTCTTCAACAGCTTCTGGCTCTTGTTGGAATCTCGTTGCAAGACATCCTGCTCTTCTTTTGTGCACACCTAAAAGAGAATGGAGAACTATGAGATTTGCTCTCTCCATGCAGGAACACAGGGCCATGCAATTGCCTTCTACGGTTGGCTCATCAGCACCACCTGCTGACATGTATGCCACTTTACTACAGAATTATGCCTAAGGTGGCTCACCTCATTTCAAATGAACAACAAGTATAACAATTTAAAAAACCACACACATTGGAAACTAGAAATAATCATAGTATCTGTGTGTGTGTGTGTGTATATATATATATATATTTATATATTATATATATGATCAATTTATACAACCAATATATAAAACAATACAAGTAGCTAACCAAATTTAATAGCATAAACTGAACAGAAGACCGAATAATACTAACACAAAAATAGAATAGTAGCATCTAAAACATCGCCATGTTCCAGATGATGAACCTGCTCCCAATAGTTTGGGTCCAACACTCACAATTTTCAAACATCCAAAGACCCCCATCCTCATCTAGCCCATTATTCTTCAAATGGCCCATTGGTCAGAACCCAATACTGGGTCACAGCCTGAGCTAAGGTTGAGTCACACTAACAGCACTAGCACCATCTGAAAACATGATAATAAATTAAGAAGTGGGCCCACAAATACCTATTTGGGCCACTGCTGATTCTAGCCCAATGCTGTCTACACTGACTAGCAGTGACTCCACAAGGTGTCAAGCAGCATCCCCTGCTGTGAGCCTGCTGCTGACGGGCTGTCATCTAGATCCAGAAAATGAAATTTCTACACGCTATTAATAACACCTGTTATCAAGTGCCTAATTTTTTTCTAAGCACTGTGCATATATGAAAGAGTAGCCATAAGAAGATTCGAGGTGCACTCCTGTCTTTGTCTGCTTCCCATGGTTCCCGTTTCAGATTGTACCTCAATTTGTTAGGTGGGGTTAATCCGTTGAACTCCACCTTTCACCTGCTCCCTGCTCAATACCAAAATCCACCCGGCGTTCTGAAACGCAGCTTCCATGACAGCCCTTGTAATTGTCCTGGAACTGCTTCTCATGGTACTGGTTTATGAAGTTTCAAAGCAAGATGTCGGGACATTAAATCAGCTTATGTCTGTGAGGCAAACTATGTTTAGAATAAAACTTCAAAAGAAGGTCTAAGAACATGCATCCATGTCACATGAGAAGCAGCTCTCTCTTTGATGAGAGATTTAGATCTGAACAGCAAAGAGGGATAAGTCTTTCCTCTTTTCCCTGAGAAGTGTAACAGAGATAGCTTAGTGGACTATACAGGATACTGAACAATACAGTGCTAACCTGATATAATTAAGCAAGGTAGAAAGTGAGGGGCAAACAAATATATACAGGAGGTTGTTAACATACCAGCGTCCCACAGAATAAGCAAGGCCCAGAGCCTTCTTGCTCACAGACGATGCGCCCACATGTCAGACAGTTGTTGATGAGCTTGTGCTTCTGAGCCAGGCACTCGCAAGGGTGGCGCCCCGGGAGCATGACTGTCAGCTTGTCCTGACCCTCCTTCGTGTACAAATTGACATATTTTGCCTTCTTCTTGCAGGAGGAGCTGCCACTGTTTATCTCCTGGGCCTAAGTTATGCAGAGGTGTTGCAGGAAGGGAGAAGAAAACACATTTCAGAGAACAACTGGAGTGAGAATCTTCTGAACTGGAATGCCTTATCTATTTTTCCACTTCTTTTTGACCAACATAAAGATTGCGGAAGGTTCCTCGGGACAAAACAACCTAATTGTTGTCCCCTCTTGCAGAGTTTGTTTGGTACTCTAGTTTTTTGTGCCTCACCTATCAGGGAAGTCTTCCAGTTATCTCTAGCTTAACTTTATCAACTTACTTTATCATGCAGGACGAGGAGAAGCCATGTCATCTGTATCATTGAATTATCATTATAAGAATAGGGAATCGTGGCAGCAGACCTATTTCTGCCAAGCACAGAACCATACAAACAACTTTCTGAGATTTGATTGAAGGATTTGTCCTATGCCTTCATGAGATATGAACAGATCTTTAAGGCACCCTACTTGGGAGAAAGAAGAGAAAGCTGGCATGGCCCTCACAATGCCAACAAACCTCCGCTGTCAGTCCAAACACCCCTGAATACCAGTTGCTGGAAATCAGAAGTGGGAAGAGTGTTGTTGCACTCGGGTCCTGCTGATGGGCTTCCCAGAGGCATCTGGTTGGCCACTGTGAGGACAGAAGGCTGGACTAGATTGGCCATTGGCGTGATCAGCAGGCTCTTCTTTTGTTCTTACTTCATTTGTGAGGGGCAGAACTTTGCCTTGAAAAGACCCATGAGTCCATATGCTGGCTGGCAGAAGAGGGGAGGGCGAGCAACACCCACTCCATGTGCATCTGTCAGAAAGCTGGTGGCCAGTTGCGAGAGAGCAAGGAAACCAAAAGGTTGAATATGGGGTGGGGTGTCCATCGCATGAGTGTGGGGTGAGTTTAGTTAAGTGGGGAACCTCCTATGAGTCAGGAAAGGATTTCTTAATGAAAGTTTACAGGTGGCCATTGGAGAGGATGAAGTAAAGGAGCACCTAATTGGGATCTGGATTACATTTTATCAAATGGGTCTACTAGGCTTTCATAAAATGTACCGATACGATTTTTAAAATTGTACTTAAATATGCACAGGAAATTGCTTTGAACAAACTGGAAAACAGAGTGTGAATTATTTAATAAATTGTGTTAAAAAAAAAGTTAGTGTGAATGTGCAGAATCAAAATGGTGGGAAATTTGCAGACAAAAGCCTAATTGTGTGTTAAAGCTGTTGGTCACAAGTGTTCCCACTGTATTCAATAAAAGAAACAGTGGCATACTATATATATATTTCTCGTTGTGAATAAAAATCTGAACACAAAAACCAATGCCTCAACTATTTGGAAACAGTAGTCACTTCATCCATTTCAATGGCTTTATTCCTGTGATTTTTATGGTAAAAGATTAGGCAACACTTATTCAGCTGCCAAGAGATCTGCTGAGACTACAGTGCCATCCATCACAAAGGACCCCATGGAAAGCTTTCTAGGAGAGAGAGGGAGCTGGGCAGGCAGGCAACAAATACATTAGGGCCTGCTCTAGCTGGGCTATCTATTACCACCCGCCCTGTTAGAAGGATTCCAGGAGAGAAAGGGAAGCAGATGAAGACCACCTCAGAGTTTGATCCAGCTAAATTGTACCCTCTCGCCACTTTTAATGTTATTGCAAGTCAGCAAACCTTGGAAAACCGGGTGAGTGGAAAATATTTTTGAGAGAAAATAGCATGGACTGCACACTCTGGAAGACTTTGAGACAAACAAAGCAGTCTAAATGAGAAAGTATGCCATTAATCCTTTGTAATTTTAGCCACAGAAGAAAAAGGAACAGCACACACTGACTTTGCATATTTGTTTAAATTCTCAACAAGAAAAGTAGGTAAGAAATCAACAGTCAGAACTCCTTGAACTCTAATTTGGGCTTCAGGTGATTTCCCTTTTTAACTTTTCCTACTTAGGTCCTTAAAAAGCACGTAGAAAGAAAGTGGAAAGATTCTGACCACTGATGACAGATTTATTTGTGCATTCCGTGATAAAAGATGAAACATTTGACTCTCAGAATAGCAGACACCTTATCAGTCCCCACAACTGAAATACAATGGCCCCTTTATGCTCTTCAAGTAAAAAATTACAACCATTGCTTTTTTGTTTTGAAGATTAGGCTTCTGTCTTTGGCTAAAGCACCCACAAAGTCAATCTGACCCAATAGTGGACAACAAATGCACCTACCTTGGCTAAATCTAGTGGTGTTTTTACTTCCTCTACAGGCTGTTCAGCTTCAACATGAACAGGTGCTTCCTGTTTGTTTCTCCCTTTGCGTCTTCCCCTCTTGACTTGGTCTCCTGGCCGAAGAACCTCTGAGCTATCTAAAAGAGAATGTACAGTATAGAAGAATTCAATAGCTCCTGCCACTCCCCTCCCCCTTCTCCTTGTAACATTCACTTGCTCTCTGCACCACATCACTTGCCATCAACAAGTGGCAAGTGTTTACTGTTGTTAGCCGCTCTGAGCCCGGCTTCGGCTGGGGAGGGCGGGATATAAATAAAACATCATTATTATTATTATTATTATTATTATTATTATTATTATTATTATTATCAGCACAAGTAAATGTGCAATAATTTACCATCAGCACCTTTCATGAGGAGCACCAAGAACAATTCAGATTAAGATCTCATATTTTTCAGTAATGCAACTGGATTCAGTGGTAATCTAAAAATACTGCAATCTTGCGATCAAAGAGTTATTTCTTTTACTTACTGCCTCATTATACTCCCACTTACCATCTTTTTTCCGATATATTGGCAAAGGGTCAGAAGTTGGCTGACAGGAATTTTGCCATCTGGCTACCAGCTCATCCACAAAGTGCTTCTTCTTGCCATCTGCCCCCTGGATTAGGTCAGTGACGTAATCTCGAATCTCCTCCTCATCCTCAATAGACAAGATATATCTATAAAGGAACAGAAAGTGCAGAAGCTTGTAGGAGTGCCTTGTTCAAAAGACAAGATGAAGGCTAAATGCTTTTGCTACTTAATTTCTCAACATGCTATTTGTATAATGAGACTTCTAAGGGCACTGGGGCAAAATAAAAAACTAAATGAGACAACGTACAGTGGTGCCCCGCAAGACGAATGCCCCGCAAGACGAAAAACTCGCTAGACGAAAGGGTTTTTCGGTTTTGCGTTGCTTCGCTAGACGAATTTCCCTATGGGCTTGCTTCTCAAGACGAAAACGTCTTGCGCTTTTTTTTTAAAGCCGCTTGAAGAGGCGCAGTTGCGACGGACCGTGCTTCGCAAGAAGAAAAACATCGCAAGACGAAAAGACTCGCGGAACGAATTATTTTCGTCTTGCGAGGCACCACTGTAGTAGCAAATTAGAGTTACAGCTGAATGCATCGGGAAATAATATACAAACTCCACATTCAGAAAGATCAGTGCACCCCCTTCTTATTGATTTAACAAAATTTATCGACCACTTGATTACAAGAAAACATCCAAGCAGTTTACAAAGTATAAAATGAAACATTCTTGATAAAACAGTTAAAAGCAAGTATTTAAACGCATTCAAGATATCTTTAAAATCAACAGTAGAAATACATGTAACTTCTCTATGTCTGAATAGGCTTGCATAAACAAAAATGTTTCAAAAATGTTTAAATAGGTACCAAAAAGTGTATAGGAAAAGTGACTCCCTGATGTTAATAGGCAGGGAGTTTCAACGTGTGGGCGCTGCTGTACTAAAAGATTGATTTTTTATTATTTTTTATCCTATTATTTAAAACACGATTTATTATGAAGGTTTTTTTCTCCTAGTTAAAAAAAGAGACAGTCAAAAGCAGTGGTGCCCTAGGAACTGAGGTGCCAACAGGGTTGTCAGCTAGATGGGGGAGGGAGAAGAGAGAAGGAGCCATTATAGCCTCTGCCTGTATTTTTAACAGTGTTTGATCTGCAGAAATCAGCAGGTGGAGCACTTTACAGGACAGATATATGCAGCAGCTGCAACAGCTGCCGTTGTCTTCACACACACACACACACACACACACACACACACACACACATATAAATGGAATTTGAATATTACATCACAAAATTAAAAAGAAAATACACCACCCATCGGTTAACAAAAATATGTTATATAGAAAGTAAAATGTTACTAAAAAATAAATGTTGCATATACATAAAATAAAGTTCTCTCATCCTTTGAGACTTCCATCTCAGCGTGGGTCCTTCGTTTCCTCGATAACTGCATTTGTTGTAACAATTAACTTAAAATATATTGTCTATATTCTTTATACTAAGTGACTGGCAACAGCTGCCATTGTCAACTCAAAATATCAGTATCACTCAATTAGGGCTGACACATGCTTATGCTCTCCCACCCTGCTGGGTTCCTATGCCTTTAACTGCTCACAGACAAACAGAAATACATTTGGTTTCTCCTGTGATAAATGGTCATCTATAGGACCTCCTTACTTGAACAAGTAGCATATAAAATCGAAGACACATGCATGCAATCTACAGTAATCTCCTAACTAGGTTGTTGTTGTTGAACTACGGTAATTGTAACTTTATTCTTAGAATCATAAAATTGTAGAGTGGGAAGGGACCCCAAGGGTCATCTAGTCAAACCCCCTGCAATGCAGGAATCTTAGCTGAAGGATCCATGACAGATGGCCATTCTTCTTTGGACTTTAACAGTACTTTTTACAGGCCAGGAGCAAAAGTTGCCAGGATTTTATTATTGTAAGTAAATAGATTTAACTGAACAGGACAAGCAGAAATTCAACAGGCCTTAGAATAACATTTTCTTTAAAAAAAACCCAGAAGATTTTCTTTTAGGAATTGTAAGTGCCAAAATTCCAAGTGACCAGAAGAGACTTTTTATGTATGCAACTACTGCTGCCTGGACACTATTAGCCCAGAGATGAAAAGCAGGCACAGCCTCTTCCACAGAAGAATGGCAGATTAAACTGATGGACTATCCACAAACAGCAAAGCTGACCAGAAGAATCAGGAATCCCAAAAATTTTAATAATAATGGGGGAAATATACAATTTAACTTTAAAAAAATGTAAACAATTAAAATTATTAGTAGGATTGGAATGACGCTCGTAGTTAAAAGTTGGACTATGGTTTTATTGGAAATTAAATAGAATTGGATTAACAGAGAGGGTGCAGGAAAAAAGTTAACATAAAGACCCACAAAAGCGGAGGGGGTTAGTCCAAGGGAACTTATGGAAATTGTTTTATTTGTTTGCTTGATGGTAAATCTGAAAATTTAAAAAGTCCTTTATGAACTTTACATCAATTTATTGCCATTCTTTTTGCTTCCTGCCAATGCATTGTGTGAGTAGAATCCAGATTTGTTAGGAATTGTAAGTCCAAAACCCAGGCTTTATAGCTATTCAAAACAAGTTCATGTGAAGACACCCATCATGATCTTGTTTATGCACTCTCATATTTGAGGGGAACAAAAAGGTTTAAAAATGAAAACCTTAAAAGAAATGGATCCATGGAAGAGGCATTAAAGGGAAGGGAAAGAAGAAGAGAATGGTTGAAAGACCAATTTTTAAAAATAATACCAGCAAAGAAATTATAAATTATTTTTATAGAAAAAAAATATTTGAGGGGAACAGGGATCTATATATATATATATATGTATGTAGAGAGAGAAAAATTCAACAGGCCTACGTGTTTTCTGCTCAGTGGTGTAAGGAGTAGAGAGATATTGTGCACACAAATAATAATACAGTGGTACCTTGGTTCTCAAACGCTTTGGTTCCCAAACGCCGAAAACCCAGAAGTAAGTATTCTGGTTTTCGGAAGCCGAACATCCAATGTGGCTGTCAGCTATTGTTTTCGGTGCACCTGCACCAATCAGAAGCTGTGCCTTGGTTTTCGAACGGACTTCCGGACAGATTAAGTTTGTTGCTTTTGTTTTTGCTATTTATTTTGCATTTCTGTTTTTGAGGCTTTTTCGGTTAATTTTTTTTTTGTGACCATGTGGAACCCAGTTCAGCTACTGATTGATTGTGTGACTGCGGAAATGGATAAAAGCCCCCGCATCCAAGCAATGACTATCATCAGTGCAGTAAGAAAATAATAATAATTTTAATTTTTTTTCATCTGCAACACTGTCTTATTTATTTTATAGTACAGTACATTGATCATTGCTTTCATTTTATGGCACAATGGTCTCATTAGATAGTAAAATTCATGCTAAATTGCTGTTTTAGGGGTTGTTTTTAAAAGTCTGGAACGGATTGATCCGTTTTGCATTACTTTCTATGGGAAAGTGTGCCTTGATTTTGGAATGCTTTGGTTTTGGAACAGACTTCCGGAACGGATTAAGTTTGAGAACTGTTACCACTGTAATAATAATAAGACACATCAACTCCGGTGCCTGTACAATGGACGCTCAGGTTGCGAATGTGATCCATGTGAGAGGCACATTCACAACCCACAGTGTCCGCAACCTGCAGCACCGTGTCTGCGCACACGCAGGTTGTGATTCAGCGCTTCTGCACATGGGCAAAGCGCAATTTAGTGCTTCTGTGCATGCGCCGAAACCCGGAAACGCGCAACCTGAAGCATCTGTAACCCAAGCTTTGACTGCATTGGCATTTGTGCCTGTCCTACAGCTGCTATAGCAAGCATAGGCAAACTCCAACCCTCCAGATGTTTAGGACTACAATTCCCATCATCCCTGACCACTGGTCCTGTTAGCTAGGGATGATGGGAATTGTAGTCCCGAACATCTGGAGGACCGGCGTTTGCCTGTGCCTGTGCTAAAGGCACAGGAGCCCCACCGGGCCTAGCGTCGCTCGCCTCCCAGGCGAGAAGGGGGCGACTCGCCTCTCCCTGCCGCAACGTCGGCAGCGCTTTCTCTCCACAACCACCGCTCGGCGAATCGACCCTTTCCCCCTTCCCTCCTCTCCCCACAGCTCACTGGACAAGCTCCTCGCCGACGTCCAGCCCGAAGCCGCCACGCAGCTGCCCCACACACCACGACACGAGCGCCCCAGCCGCGGCCTCCATCCCGCCTTCTGCCCGAGTTCCTCTCGGTGCTGGGGGAAGGAAAGAGCGGGCGCACCTTCTCCGTAAGCCGGCGGCAACTTGGTGCAACGCCGAACAATCTCGGCTCCGCAACTAGGGCTGTGCATCGATAGTTCCGGTTCTGAATTAATCCGGAAGAACAGATCTTTGGGTCCGTTTAGCAGTCGTCAGTGGCGCCGTCAGGTCCCAGGACCGTCTTAGGAAAAAGATCCTAAAGACGGCGGGCACTAGAAGACCATTACTTAGAGTTTAAAATTGCCCAGCTGTACCTCTCATCCCAACATAAGCAAAGTGTGGTTTATCTAGGTGAGAGAGTGATAGATATGGGTGAAAGAGACTTGGATTCTCATTTTCTCTAAGCCAGGAAGCAAACTGGGTGGGTGATCTTGAGCCAGTAATCCCATCTCATCCTAAACTTATCTCACAGGATTGTAGTGAAGTTTTTTTTTAAGTGTGTGTGCCTAAAAAGCCCCAGCTTAGCCTTTCCTTTAAGAGAATACGTATGCTGTGAACCATTTGTCATTTGGGATGCTTTTTCCAGGCTTACACTATCCCTTATGAGGTGGTGTGTCTAAAATTTTACCCAGTTTTCCAATTTTATTTAAAATCCTCATTGTTAAGCCAGGATTGCAGATGACATTTTTATTGTCAGTCCCGTTTCTAATAATAGCATGACATTTTCCATTTTCATTGCCCCCCCAGAACTGAGAATGTCATTGATCCTAAAATCTCTTTACAGTGCTTAGTCATTGCCAATTCAAACTCTTATCAACATACATGTGACGTTGTAAGAATGTATTTGATGTTAGTCATTTATAACGTTTAGATCATTTTCTTGCCGTTCTTCTTGCTTCCTGCCAATGCATTGTGTGAGTAGAATTCAGATTTGTTAGGAATTGCGAGCCCCAAACCCAGGCTTTATAGTTATTCAAAACAGGTTCACATGAAGATGTCCATCATGATCTTGTTTATGCTCTCTCATAACACGGATCCAGGAGGGAAGTTTGAAAACAAAGACAAGTGAGGGAGGGGTATAATGAGCTTTCCTATACTGAGTCAGACCATTTAGTTCACCACTGTCTACACTGATGGGCAGCAGAGGACATTCCCAGCCCTACCTGGGACCTCAGATACTCTACCATTGAGCTATGGTCCTTCCTGCTAACAGACAGAGCTGTTGCCTAGCTACTTAAAAGATCTAAGGCCATGACATAAATTCTGCATAAAATGTGCACCTGCTAATTTGTATGTACAGTATAGACACAAATGTAGGTCTCTGAGTAGATTAAGATGGTGGCTGGCTGGGGTCTCATGGGCACTGTGCTTTGCAGCATGTCTATCAGCCTTGTCAGCAATGTGAAAACATTGTTTTTAAAAGTTTTAAAAGGAAGTGTAGGGGGAGGCAATCTGGAGCCCCATGCAAAAGACCCAGGGCCACAATGCTCCAGGGAAGGGGTAGATATGTAAAAGTGGGAATGTGTAAATTTGTCTTCTGGACAAGCCCAGAGTTAGAAGAAAGTTCAAACATGGCAAGTGGGTGCAGGAAAGAAAATGAGAGACAAAGAAATGTGGCAGGGGAAAGAATAAGATAAATACATAGTGAAAAGAACAGGCAATCGTATGTATAGATAATGAAGAAATGGAAGCAGAAAATTGGGATAAAAATCCCACAGAAGGAGATGCCATTCTCACAAGTTCTTACCCTGGTGCAGTTCCAAAGGCTCAGAGTTCTGCTCAAGCAGTTTCCATATTCTGCAAGGAGGGGGGAAATGGTGCCCTGTATCGTGTGATGTTCCGACTGCCTTTCTTTTTTTTCCACATACACAAAGGAGACAGTGATCTGTGGGCTGAGCTGGCCTTGAAACCAGCAGCAACACCAGCAGGGGGAAAAGGAGGCCTCCTGTGGTTTCCTTCCCTTCATATATTTCAAAGCATTGCCTGTGCCACTTGGTGAAATGGCTGCACACCTCCTCTGTTACATATACAAAGAGTAACTGCTTGATTCGTGATTCACTGCTCTGAAGTGCTTTCTGGCCTGGTTCTAATCAGCCCAGTCTATAAAGCAATATTATTGTTACGTGCTGGTGTGTAAAGTTCAAAAAGACAAAAGCATTATTTTATCCTTTTTTTGCCAATTCGTATCAATTTTATTTTGTGCATGTCACACATTGAGATATGACAGTACTTTTCCTGTATAGAATGGGCTATTGAAACAAGAGCTGAAAGAAATTTGGAACAAATGTATACATCTTAAGTAAGCAACATTTACTACAGTACTGTATTCATATGCTAAATGTAGCAAGCAAATTTAGACTCCAAAGTCATTTTAGATGAATGGGAAGCAAGTTTACCATTACAGTGGTACCTCAGGTTATATACGCTTCAGGTTACATACGCTTCAGGTTACAGACTCCGCTAACCCAGAAATAGTGCTTCAGGTTAAGAACTTTGCTTCAGGATGAGAACAGAAATTGTGCTCTGGCGGTGCGGCAGCAGCAGGAGGCCCCATTAGCTGAAGTGGTGCTTCAGGTTAAGAACAGTTTCAGGTTAAGTACGGGCCTCCGGAATGAATTAAATACTTAACCTGAGGTACCACTGTATGTCTTAGTTCTACACAGCGGCAAAGGAAGCCAGTGGGCGGACCGTTTGGGCAGGAGAGACACATGGCTAGGGCGCACTGCAGGCCCCGTGGTGAGTGCCACCCAGCATTTTGTCAACCCCTCCCCCAGTGTTGACACCCAGGGCGGCCTGCACCCACCACACCCCCTTCCTCCACCCCTGGTTCTACCCCCCCTACAAGCATATCACTACAGTCTGAAAACCACCCCGCTCTGAATACTCCTTGGGAATTTCACTAGGACAGAGCTTTCCAAACTTTTCATGTTGATGACACACTTTTTAGACATGCATCATTTTGCAACACAATAATTCAGTTTTACTAGCAAACCGCCAGAGGTTAAATTAACCCCTTTCCAGCCCTGGGAGGAGTGTGGGGAGTGTTCATGTGACACACCTGCACACTGCAGCCAACACACTAAAATGTTGTGACACACAATTTTGAAAGCTCTGCATTAGGAGGATAGTGGTGATTTTCTTCCTGTATTTAACTCATAGCAACCCGGTAAGGTAGGCAATGTGGATAGATAGCCACCCTGGCAATATATTCCACATGCCAAATGTTTAACCAGTTCAGTAGTCAACCCACTCAACTATACTGCCTATCAACTTTGAACTGTAGCAGTGCAGTGCTTCTTTCCAAAATGGTTTGATTCTTGTCTAGGGAAGGGTAGGTCCAAAGCCTGAAGTGGTCACTGTAGGAAACAACATGCTGGTATAGAAAGCATGTTGTCTAATCTAGTAGGGCTCTTCTTATCTTCCTTATCCGTAAAATAATAATGTGAGAGTTAGCTGAGAGTTATCAACTTGTCCAACACTATGTAGTGAGCTTTGCGGAAGTTCATCCTAGATTCCACACACACACAAACAGTACTAACATCCCTCTCTAGCATGCCTTGTGCCAGGTGTGCATTTAATATGCACACACAGGACAGAACATGGAAGAGAGGCTGAATGATTGAATGAACATTGCAACTCAGGCTGATTTCTCAACTGCAGTCCAATTAAAGCTGGAGAGTAACTTTAGGTGGTGCACCAGGTCAACCAAATAAAAATTGGGCTTTGTTACATAGCGATGAAGTACTGTAGATCTGTTATGGTCTAAGAAGGGAATCCCTTTGTCCATGCAGGAACCAACATATGATATTTAATCTGTATCATCCTGACAGCACACAAAGATGTACCTCAAGGGTCCTTTTTTGAGTGCATGCTGTTAAGTTCTGATTGGCTGCCATGTGCAGGAGATGGGGCTTTCGTAATGGTGGCCCCAAAACTAGTGTATTACCCCTGAATACCAATTGCTAGGAAACATGAGAGGGAGAGGGCTACTGTGCTCATGTCATGATTGAACTTTGCAGATGCTAAACTAGTGGGTAGGTCTTTGGTTTGGTCCAGCAGGACTCTTTATATGAGCTGCTTCCAGCTCTGGCATTTGGGTAGGCCTATTCATGGGTAAGAAGGCTGATCGCCAAAGAATTGGTGCTTTTGAATTATGGTCTGGAGGAGACTCTTGAGAGTCCCATGGACTGCAAGAAGATCCAACCTATCCATTCTGAAGGAAATCAGCCCTGAGTGCTCACTGGAAGGACAGATTGTGAAGCTGAGGCTCCAATACTTTGGCCACCTCATGAGAAGAGAAGACTCCCTGGAAAAGACCCTGAGGTTGGGAAAGATGGAGGGCACAAGGAGAAGGGGACGACAGAGGACAAGATGGTTGGATAGCGTTCTCAAAGCTACCAGCATGAGTTTGACCAAACTGCGGGAGGCAGTGGAAGACAGAAGTGCCTGGCGTGCTCTGGTCCATGGGGTCACAAAGAGTCGGACACGACTAAACAACTAAACAACAACATTCATGGGTAACATTAATTTATACCGTAATAGTTCGTTCCCCCAGAGCACCTTCTTATACAGGTATTATTATTAAATAAAATATCTTATTTGTACCTCTAATCTGTACATGTGTTCTGCAGTGACTGTTTTCCTCTTGTACCTTGTGTCTCATGCTTTATATGTCGCTTTGTGAGGGCTTAAGCTACTGTAAAAAGTCACAACAAAATAGAATAATAATAATATAATGCTTTCAGACCATTAGGTCATATTGCACTTTAAACTGGAAGGTTATTTCAAAACGAGCATCTAAATGAGCATCTACATTAAGAGCTAGCAAATCCAAAATGTTGATGAATGTGTTGTGAGAACAACTGTTTTATCTGTCTGTCCTGAACTAAAACTGTTAGCCATTAATAAAAAACACTCTATTACTCACGTCTTGAATTAGAAGGACAGAAATAAATTGTGTCATATTTGACTGTGCATTGTAGTGTTCCAACAATCAGTTTGTTTTGCTTTATATCTCCAATGTGTTCTCTCTCTGTGTGTTATAGATTGCCTATCTCTTCCTCTTTCAATCACTTTTGTGGTTCTGAAGGAATGTGTTGCTTAAGGGCAGCTCATTCCACAACAAGCAAGTTAAATACAATTGTTATTCTTGTAATCTTGTTGCTGCAGATTACTACAATTACTCTTTGGTAAATGGCACTAAAGTGCTCTAATACCAATTAAGTCCGTTTAACAAAATAATGGGAATGCCAAAGTGAGCTTAAATTGGCTTTATACCTAATTAGCTCAGCTGTATTTGGTTTTGAATGGAACCATTCAAGATAGATAATGGTAAGTATTTAGCACCTGTAAGGTTTGTATTCAGTAACAAGCAGGGATGCACACAGCTGAAATCAGGAAGGTGCTTGTACCAGCCTTAATTCATGTTTAGCTTTCATTTATAGTTCTAGTTACAGGTAGGTAGCCATGTTGGTCTGCCATAGTCGAAACAAACAAAAAAATCCTTCCAGTAGCACCTTAGAGACCAACTAAGTTTGTTATTGGTATGAGCTTTCGTGTGCATGCAAACTTCTTCAGATATACTGAAATAGAAGTCACCAGACCCTTATATATAGTGGGAGGGTGGGGAGGGGTATTACTCAGAAGGGCGTGGGAATGGGTGATTGGTTGATAGGTGTGGTAAACCTGTTGATGACTGTTAAGGACTGCAATTGGTCTTACAGGAAAAAGCAAGGGGCGAAATGGCTAAAAATAGCTTTATTCTGTATAATGAGATAAGAATACAATGTCTCTATTCAGACCAGGTCTCTCCATGGTTTTAAGTTTGGTAATAAGTTGCAATTCAGCAACTTCTTTCCAGTAAATTTCTGAAATTCTTTTGTAGTAGGACAGCTACTTTGAGATCTTGTATAGAATGTCCTAGGAGATTGAAGTGTTCTCCTACTGGTTGCTCCATCTTGTGATTCCTGATATCAGATTTATGTCCATTTATCCTATTTACGTGTCTAATTGCAGAAGTCTCACTGAGTTCAGCGTGGCTTGCTCCCAAGCATGTGAGAGCTTTACGTCTCTTGCAATGAAAGCACGGGTCTTGTGATACCTTAAGACTGACAAATCTATTTTTTAAAAATTGAATTTATATACTGCCCTATACCTGAAGGTCTTGGGACAGTTCACAGAACAAAACCAGAATATAAAATCACAATCAAAATAAAAACAACCCCAAAATGCCCCACCCATTTATTATGGCATAAGCTCTCATTGACTAGTGACCATTCCAGTAGATACATGAAGTGTTCTAAGTTCTATACACACGATGGGGTCAAATTCCAATGAAATGAAACAAAAGATAAACTGTGAGAATCAGGGCCGAATTTAGGTCTGATGAGGCCCTAAATTACTGAAGGTAATGGGGACCTTTATATGTCTAGCTGTCAACAACAAATTGTTGTTGTTTTTTGGTGTTGAATATAAGCTATATGGTAATTTATGGACCTAATAGGTATCTAAAGCCATTTGAACGTAACAAAATATGTATTTTATCAAAGTAATTGTTGAACTGAAATACAATTAAGAGGTATATTAAAAACGCTGTTGCTGTATGTAGGTTTTATTTGTTTTTTTATCTTATATTTTAGAAATGTACATCTTTTCCCCCCTTTAATTATTTTGGGGGCCCCCAAGAGAGTGGAGCCCTAAGCCAGTGTTTCCCAACCGGTGTTCCGCGGCACACTAGTGTGCCGCCAGACGTTGCCTGGTGTGCCGTGGGAGGGAGGCGGGTGAGTCGGGCGGCGAGAGGCGGGGCGGCGGCGGCGAGGAGAGGCCGCCCAGCGCGGGGCTCTCTCCGTCTGCCTGCCTGGCTGCCTGCCTGACGCGCAAACCCCCGGCGCAGGCGCCCCGCTTGTTGACACGGGAGGGGAGGGGGGAGAGGAAACGCTGCTGGTGCCGCTGCTCCTCGGCGGCGGCTCCTCCTCTCAGCCCGCCCTGCCTATATTTGCGCCAATCCCCGCCCACTAAAGCATTCGCGCCTCCCAATGGGAAGCCTTGCCGGGCGGCGGGCGCTGCTGCCTGAGAGTTCTGAAGCCACGCCCACTTTCCCAGAGACTGGCGGTTCTGAGGGATCCAGGGCAGGGCCGGCGCGCGCGCGCTTCTTGCTGCCCGGGCGCTTGCTCTAATCCCGCCTTACCTGGGAGGGAGGGACGGCGGTGGCCGCGAGCGTCCGGGGTGGGGCGCGCGCTGGCTCTCCCTGGCGGCCCCCGTGCCTGGTGTTCTATCAGTGCGCCTCCTCTCTCTTTCCCCACCCATCCTCCACGTGCTGCGCTCTAACCCGGAGTTAGAAGCGAATTAGAACACGCCCCCCGTGTGTGGTGTTTTTTTTTTGCTGCTCCTCTTTTTTTAGGGCTTTTTGGCGGCTTTTGGGACGGCGTCGAGGGGTGGTGCCCACGCTCCTTGTGCGCCCGCCCCGGAGGCTCGCCCGCGCGGTAGTGCTAGAGAAGGAGAGAGGTGGGCATGGCGGCTGTTTTGGAGCTGTTGCTGCAGGACGAAGTGGCAGCCAGCGCTGTCGTGCGGTGGCTGAAGGCGAGCCAGAGCCCCTGCGCTGTGGAGGTAAAACGCGCAGCGCCGCCCTTGCTTCACCCAGCCCTCGGTTCGAGCGGGAAGTATCCGGGAAAACGGAGTTGATGCCGGCCTTCAAAACTCTGCGCTCCAAAAGGGAGGCGGGAGGGGAAAAAAACAGGTCGACCACTTGAGGTTTCCTCCTCTGGCGGGATGCTAAGTGGGAAGCTGCAGCCTTCAGGCCTGCGCTATGTGAACTCCTGAAGGGCTCTTGCGGTAGCTTTTCGGGAGCCCAGGTGTATATATGTGCCCCCCTGAGGGAGCCCTTCACTGAACCTGAGAACCCTGCTGTGGAGTTGGTGGGACTGAGTTGCTGTGCGCCCTTACGAATCCTTCCCAAATGCAGCTTTAATGATTCAGAAACAAGACCTACAGAATTCGTTGGAAGTTACTATTTTTTTATTTTTTTTTACATAAGTAAAAAGTGACCTTTCCCCATCTGGCATGGTGGTGTGCCTCGAGATTTTTTTCATGAAACAAGTGTGCCTTTGCCCAAAAAAGGTTGGGAAACACTGCCCTAAGCTATAGCTTGTTTAGCTTATACTGTATGTAAATCTGGGAGAATACAGTTAAAACTTAAACGTATGCCGAATAACCTCAGTGCCCACCCGCTTTCAGCAGCAGTCGTGGGTGAGACCACAACAATTCACCCGCTGCTGAGCCACTTCACACCACCAGTGGGACAAGGCACCCGCCGTTTCGATCCATGCCCAAACGGTCAGATATCGAACTTGCAGGGCAAGTTCTGAGTCAAAGGCTTTGGAATGCCTTTTCTGAAGAATGAACGGCGAAGCGAGACCCATTCATCCCCCGCTCCGCGCGTCCCCCCCGCCACGCCCACGCGCAGCGGAGCAGCAATTCTGATTGGTCAGGCGAAAGGAGTTACATGTACCAAAGTTCCAAAAGCGACGCCGTTCTCTGATCAAAACGCCAGCCGCGGGTTTGCTTGCAATTGGCCAAACGGGTTTCCCGCCAGAGCCAATGGGAGCGGGGCGCGCGCGCGGGAAGGACGAAACTTGGCAGCTTGAAAGTCTCGGAAGCTAGAAGACTGCGCGGGTCTTTTCAGTTATAGCGGGCGTTGCTGCTGCTGCATCTTGCAGTCTGATTCTGCTTTTGCGAGCGGCCGTTGCAGGATGGTGCGGACCAAGGCGGACTGCGGCGGGACCAGCGGAGCCTACCGGAAAGGTAGGGCAATAGGTTTTAGTGTGCTTGGGTTTCAAACCCCTGTGCTCATCGTAGGGAAACCCGGCGTCCAACTTTTGCTCAGCCGTGCAATTGCGCCTGGGTGGTTTCTGCACGCTACCGTACAGGGTTGTTGTGAGAATGAAATGGAGCGAAGAGCTGAACCATAACGTGTCACCCTGAGCATCTTTAGAGGAAGGAGGGCATTGAACTTTAGCCAAGTTGCTAAAGAGTTTTTTTGTAGTTTTTTTAAGTAGACGGGGAGAGAGAGTCTTGTTACTGGACCGGGATTTGGGGAGGGGGGTGGGAGGTTGTTGGGAATATATTTGGAGTAGTTTGTCTTAAACCTGCTCGGATATTCGGACCGGCCCACTTCCTCCTGCATTCGTGGGGGCGCTGGCCGTGGCAAGAAAATATTCGAAAGCATCATTAGAAAAAACCGCGGATGTCTTTGCAGCTTCCTAGAACTAAGCTCCAGTTCTGGAGCCAGGTGGTGGAGCCGAGACTTGCAGTACTCCTGCATTAACCTTGAAGCCCTGGGGAGATTTGAGTATGGCAAGTTGTGGGGTGGTAGGAAATGAATAATCTTCAGCGTTTTATGGTCCCAAGTGTTTCCTGCGCATTAGCTGTGTCGCAATCCTTACCGCAAGAATAGTTGGCATTATATTTTTTCCTACTTGGCCATGGAAAAGTTGATGCTGAGAAGGACTTCCATAGGGCGGGATATAGGATTCGAAGGGGCCAAGTGTCTTCTGCATGTTCCTTCCTATGTCGGCGGGCATGATCTTATTTCATTGCAGGTGTGATATGAGCTTCCGCTTTAAATTTCCTGTAGTGCTCTGAACACCTCATTTAGATACGTTCTGGAGCATTGTGAGATCCATTAAACTGTTTTTTTAAAAAAAATCAGTTGGTGTTGGAGGCTTAGAGCAAATATCTGCACCATAAATGCCTTATTGGGACCTCTGCAGCAACCTATGAGTTCTGTTAACTGGCCTAAGGTCAGCTAGTGAAATAATGGCTACATTCACAACAAACACTGAAAGCACCAGGAGACCACTTGAAGCAGTCATGGTGCACCTCAAATAATTCTGGGAGCTGTAGTTTAAGGGTGCTGAGAATTGTTAGAAGACCTCTATTCCACTCACGGAAGTACAATTCTCAATGTGGTTTAGCAATCCCTCTTTACAATGAAGGCTGGGAATTGTTAGTATCCCTTTATTCCCCTCTGAAAGCTATAACTCTCAGCATCCTTGGCAAACTACAGCTCCCAGAATTCTTTGGGGGAAGCTATGACTGTTTAAAAGTGGTATTACAGTACTTTAAATGTATTGTTGCACACCACCCAATCTCTGAGCAGTTTGAGATTCCACGAGTTCCAGGGTTTGTGTTTGCTTTTGGAACGAGGCACAGCAGACACTAGTATCTTTAGAATAAATGGTTTATTTAGATACAGTATATATACAGCCTGAGCCTACCCGGGTACACAGCATCAGCACTCTGAAAGGGTTTTCTTTCTCCCGTAGCCACAGTTTTGGATCAAAACAGGGCTCTCTTTTTAAAATAACTTTTTATTGGGTTTTATAAACAGGAATTATAAATGATACAAATAAATAGACTAAGTCTCATGTAAGTTAAAAACCACAGAAATGGCATAATAAATTTACAGTAATATCTACAACATTTTTAGTGGTTAATGTACAAGTACTTGGTTCATAGTTTAAATAAAAACTATAACAACAGGGAAGCAGTTTAAAACAGACAGCATTCAAAATCTCATAGCTAAAATGCCTAATCAGGATGCCTTTTGACTTTCTAACAGATAGTTGAGGGAGGGGACCCCACCCATTTGCCCTCTGGCACAGAGCCACTCCCCTTGTTCTCACACTTAGGCTGGATCTAGACACATCAAAGATGCATTTCAGTTTGCAAACTTTGTATGAGAAATCGGGTTAGCAAAAGCGGAACACCACAGCGCCATCTGGTGTCAGTGTTAGAATGCATAAACAACACATATAAAGTGTTTTTTTCTTTGCCAATGTAGCTGAGTGCTTAGTGGGCCATTACCTGGCTGGCGTTGCTATTCCAGCAATTGAATCTCTGCTGGATCCAAAATTAGAAGAGGGCCCAGGGGTCTGCAACCCGCGTGTGGAGCCGCATGTGGCTCTTTTACACCGGGGCGGATACTAGCGAGGGGAGGAGGCGCATTGTGCGCCTCGAGACTCCCCACTGTGGCGGGCGCTGTACTGGCTGTGACGTCGCATGGGGGCGGTGCGTGTGTTAGTCACGCACCGTCCCGATGTCACCTTCCCGCCCGCTGTCAGATCGCGGCTCCGGGGATATATTTGTTTTAAATGTCGCAATGGTTTTGCGGCTCCCAGTTTTTTTTTCCTTCGGAAACTGGTCCAAGTGGCTCTTTTTGTCTTAAAGGTTGCAGACCCCTGGCCCAGGCATTCAGCCTCCCCTCCCCCCCAAACTCATAACAGTATGGTGTGAATGTGGCCAGTAACAGAGGTGAGCCCTGAACTGGAGACTTCTGGACATGTTTAGCTTCTTATCCTCTCTGCTAGGTTGGCTCTTATGTGGATATCTAAATTTAGGGGTGGTGATTGTGGTAGGGCTTCTATTTGTGCTAGAGTAATGCTTGGTAATGGGGTTTATTGTTCTCCTATAGCTGTGCAGTGGTTTAAATGTGTAAGCAGTTTTACTTGAGAAGTAAAAAGCCCTGTGATTCTGCATGCCCTTTTCTGGGCCCTGTTGAACTCAGGGGAACTTGTTAGTATGCATGTATAGAATAGAGTTGCATGTATGGTTGGCACTGCAATTCAACCTTGCCTTCCTGTGAAAGTTAGTTGGGGGGGGGTCCACATCTCCAGGTATGTGCTATGTGCCTTCCAACCATTGAATTAACTACAGCCAGACCCCTAGGGTAAAGGCTTGTTGTGCTGGTATCAAGTAGAATCAAGATCTCTTCTTTCTTTGTGGGTGAAGTTCCTGAAAATATCTAACCCTTTTCTTCTCCTACAACCCTAGTGGTGGCTGCCAGGGCTCCACGGAAAGTGCTGGGTTCCGGAAACACTGATATGGGCTCCTCTCCTACTTCACGGAAAGGTGAGCAAAGGGGTGAGGGCAAAAGGGTTTGAGTCTTGGCTGCCTTTTATGTGGCTTGGGGAATGTGTTGTGGATTACCTGCTTTAAAAACAAAAGCAGGGATTCTCTGATCTCTGCTTGGAGACTCGTCACGTCTGGAAGACAGCACTTTGGTAAATATGTAATGCTGCTGATATCCTAATTTTGGTTAACTTCTGACTGGATAGTTCTCTGCTGCCCAAGGGTTTGGTGTTTACCAAACAGGGCAGTTAATTCCGGAACCATTTGTCATGATGCAAGAGTGCTGCAATAAGTTAAAGGAAGGCTCCAGTGTGCTTGCATTCTCCAACTACAGAAGAAGCTGCTTTTGTGTTTTCCCTGCTCTGGCCTTGCATAATTTTAATTAGTGAAGTGAGGCGGAACATTTTCATGCACTACTTTCCGTAACTGATTTTCCAGTGTTGCATTTTTCCAAGTTCCCTTTTGTAAGTTCATTAGCAGCAATGAATTGATGCCAACTGCAAATACAGAATAATACAAGCTTGGCAGTTTCAAAAGCATAGTAGCTTGAGAAACCTTGGTGCTGTGTCTACAACGTTAAGCTGATGAGTTGCATTTCTTCCCCTTTGACTGTTACTTCTTGAATAGTTTGTATCTGATGTGTAGCATCCACCCAAGTACGCACTGAACCCAAGGAATCCATTGCGGTTTGAGATCTAGGCTGCAGTCCTAAGGCACTTGAGCAAAAGACAGACTGCAGTACTGTGAACTGCGGCATTTAGTAACTTTTGTGGGATTATGCAGTTTAAATCATTTGAGTTTTGCTTCTGACAAACATGTTAGAATTTGGCAAATAGTCACATTAATCAGTGCTCTTTCGTTAAGACTTCACTGAAGATGGGTAAAACCACCTGGCAGCTTATTCCTCATGCCCTAGGTTTCCTGTCTTTTATGCAGATTTCATTTTTGGATTGAAGCTTTTGCAGTTAATGATCTTGGGTGTGTTGAGTTCTTTATGATTGTTCAGCGCTGAAGTATTTTTAACCACATTTTGCAGCTGAAAGTAAATATGCTGGTGGCAACCCAGTGTGTGTGAGGCCAACACCGCCATGGCAAAAAGGAATCGGGGAGTTCTTCACACAGTCCCCAAAGCATCTGGAGAAAGAGAACCAGGTCCCTGAAGAGCCGGGATGCAGTGGAATAGGAAAGCACAGAAGAAAGTAAGAAAGGAGATCTGCAAAAAATAAAACAATACTGCAGCTGGAAAGTGCAATGTGATAAGCCATGTATTCTATTGAGCTGTGAAACATTCCTGTGGGGTTTGCAGAACCCATTTCAAATTTAGCTGTTGAACAAGCTGAAACAGGGGCTGCCTGGGGTGAAACGCGAAGGGGCTGCCTTGCACAGCACCCACCTCCCCTTGTCCCTGCTGAAGTCTCGCTTATTAAGGTTGTGTGATTGTGGCTTCCGGTGAGATCATACAAGGCCTCTGCTCAATTTTGTGCCACTCTCCTATGATCTCGTGGGAAGCTGCTGCAGCCACTTCTCTGGTAGTGCTGGGGGAGTCTACTGCCTGAGGCAGCTGCCCCAGTCTGCCTCCTGCACAGGCTGGCCCGGAGCTGATAAAAAGTTTGCAATTTTCATCTGAATTTGCTTGTTTCTTAAACAAGCATTCCCAAGTTGCTCACTTGCAGAGACTTCTGCTTCCACCCACAGATAACAGGTTTAGCTTTAGGTTCCCTATTATCCATAGCAAGAAGGACCATTAGTTAAACTAGATCTTTGTCCTAATTAAACTCCCTTCCTCAGCATGACCATTTGGTAAAAGCTGTTGGGAATCATGGAGAATAGGAGCAAAATTTTAGGTTTTTAAGTTACTCCACATATAAAATACACATAAATTTTGCTTTGTTGCTTTTTATGTATTGCTCTTAAAAACACATTCATAGTTTCCCAGCAGAATTTAAGAAAGGCAGCCTTTTATGCAGAAGTGGGCTGGGTTTGATTTAAATGATTCCATACTAGGGAAGAAGCCTTTGGCAGTCACTTTCTGAGTCCATTGTCATGATGATCACGATCCTCAGTATGCCTTCCATTACAAAAGGAGGGCTGTTGAATAATCTTGTTAAACTAATTTGTTATCTTCAGTTAGAATCTAGATTCCAGGGGCTGAGCACCCTGCGTTAGGATACTTTAATCCCTGCTAAAGGGCACTAGCTTCCTAAATATAGCTGACTTGGATGTATGGTATTTTAATAAATGAGAAACATGAAACATGAATAACTTGTTCTAAATAGATGGGGGCAATTGGTATTGGTAGCTGGAGATGTAGAATGTAGCAACTGATACAGGAAACTGTTCATAAAATCTCCAATGCTTTGCATGGCCCCATCTATTTGCATTCACAATGTTTTGGTACTGGGATGCTGAGAATGCAGGCCATGAATTGTTCTGTCTAGCCTATTTCAAAAATAACCTGGGGTATAAACTTAAATGTTTGCAAAAGTGCCAGGACTTGTGGATTCCCTATAACATTTTACTATGTTTTTATATGTGCTGTAAGTCAGATGGACAGGTACAAATTAATAATAATAATCATCATCATCATCATCATCTCAGCAGACATACTGCATCAGGCAAAACGTTCTGGCTGGCAGTTGGGCAGAATTACCTATCTCATCTAGAGCACAGAAATCTTTAGTCGCCACAAAGTTTCTCCAATATGTAGTGGTACATTGACAACAGATAAAACATTATTGTGTTGATTTTTAATAGTTCTGATAGGAAACATCTGCAGTGTGGTCATCAATATTACAATCTCTTAAATAATTTGAGGTTGTGACTCCTTGGTAATCTTGATCATTTATTCATGCCTGGACTTATCATGTTAATATATATTTTTCCATGTTATACGAAATGGAAAACTTTGAAAATAAGTTTTTTAAAACCCTTTAAATTGTTTAATTGTTTTTAATAAAAAGAAAAAAGGTATATCACTATAGGAGTTAACAATTCCATATATACTTATCTAATATATAAATAAACCACTGTACGGTTGATTTTTTTGATGATAAAAATCTCTCCTCTCCACAGAGCTCGCCCATTGTCTCCTCATCCTGCTGAAGACGGATCACCTTCTGAAGATGATCAGATGTGATCAGATGCCTTGCCTCTTCTTCTGACAGATCTTGCCATGCTCAATGTTTGTGGCAGCTTTGTGTGTAAATCTGTATATATTGCATGTGTTTTGGTTTGAGTACAGGTCTCTAAAAGCCTAGCATGCTGTTTTGTTTACTAAAATAACCTAAAACTTGAATGACTCTAAGGGAATTGAGAAAACTAGTATTTTGTGGGAGCTTAACTACCAATTGAGCATTGCAGTGTTGAGTAAGTAGTAATCATGGGGTTTGTGTTGAATGGTGTGGTTTACGTCTTTCTGCACTCCCTAAAGTTCTGTGCCATATGAGTGTTGAAATGACTGTATTACCTTTTTAAAAAACCTGTTTGTATTTTGATGCAATTCATTACCTTGAGTTGATATGACTTGGCCTCTCTTTCTGAGTGTTCGAGAAGGGTGAAACTGAAACTCCAGCTATTTAAACTGGGAACACCAAAAAGCATAATTTGTAATAAAATAATTTGTAATAAAACAACTTCCTGAGTTTTCTATATCGTGCATTTTTATTCTGGCAGAGCCAGAGTGTGGTCCAGAGGCAGTAGTGTATGTCAATAATGGCAGTAGCGATAACATCAGGGATATAATGTAAATGCCACTGAAACAAATTATATTCAAATTCTTTCATTGTGTATTCCCTCCCTGCACTTTCAGGATATACTTTGCTTATTTGCATACTGGGACTTATGTCAGTGTTCTAGTTCTTATGCTTTAAAACAGACTTCAAATGGTTGTGGATTTCCCACTCCTGCTCTAGGGGTGGTATTCAGCTACCTTTTATTCACAGTAGACCAAGTGAAATAATGAGGATAAATGTTAGATCCTTTTAATTTCAGTGGGTTTGTTTTGAGTAAATCTTAGCTGAATCCCATCCTTAAAGTCTAAAACGTCAAATTTCATAATCCAGCAGTTTCAGTTGACTTAAGGGTATATTTGCATGTTCACCAATCTTTAAACCTACACATTAGCTGTGCTTGGCAGCTATTGATATGACACCTTATATTGTATACATATGATAACTATACGAAGGGCACAAATGCCACCAGTGTGTTACGGCCTTTGGTCTCTGTACTTGCATATAACATCTGCTGAGTGAGAATAATGCTTTAGCTGCTAATGTGGAGTGGGCTCTAATCCATGAAAGCTGTCATAATAAAGCTAATATGCAAAACACAATTACCGATAGGTCCCATTTGAACTGAGAGTTATTATTTATGCAGTGCTATCAGTATGCTTGGTGTTTCACAGAATCGTAGAATTGGAAGAGACCACTGCAATACAGGAATCTTTTTGCCCAACATGGGGCTTGAACCCACCACCCTGAAATTAAAGACACTCGTGTTCTAATAGCTGAAAAACTGTACAAAAGGATATCTCTCTGCACTGAGGAATTTGCAGTCTAAAATGTGGCGCTTTGAGGCAAGCAGTAATGGGAATAAACAGAAAGAATGCTTATTTCAGTCAGAAGTATTTTGTATGGAAATAGGATTGTGTCCAAGATTTCATGAAGCAGATTGGCTTTGAAGGAAGAGGTGGTATCCTGAATATATTTTGGAAGGCAATTATTTTGGAGAGCAGTTTTAAACATACAAGGTAATAGGAAATCAGAAGAAATCCGTAAGGAACAATCAGAGAGCAGGTACCCATGAGGCAGTAGATGACAGTGAAGGTGGAGAAGTGAAGCTCATGAAAGCAAAGAGAGAAGAGATAGGGAGAGGCCAGGGGAGGGCTCAGAAGAGTCTCAACAAATGAAACTGACCTGTAGAAAATGTAACTTGAAAAAAAGAGACGTTGCACATACTTTTGTAAACCAAGAAATCTTTAAAATAGATAGTGTGATAGGAATTTTGAGGTCTTAGATATATGGTAATGTTCATAACCGCATGTACATAGATAAGCACAGGAAGACCGACCTGGAACCATTTTGATTCCTAAACTGACCAAATGTTTTCTCTGCAAGGTCAAAGTGGGAAACCTCCCCATTGTCTCTTTCCTCACAAATCCTGTCTTAAGGACACATTTAAGATATGAATAGGGTGTGAGCCTGTGACCTGTCCCAGGAACTAAGTATTTATCACTACAAAAGAATGGCCAGGCTACCCAGGAAATCCAATCAAGTAACCTGCCAGACAGGAGATAAACAACAACAGGAGAAAAACAATATTCAAATTTCTGTTTTAGACCGCCTTTTCTGTGATGTAGTTATGATGTATCTGGGGGGTGGTCTTAGGTTACACCCCTTCTTTGATGTATGTATGATGTTTCTGGGGGTGGTCTTGATCTACAGGGTGGCAATTTCAAAAGTATAAGGCCTTGCGCGCCATTTTTCTGGGTCCCTCTCTCCTGCAGGTGAGGGGAGCACCCTGTTGCAACAGATCAATAAAGATCAAGCTTACTAGCTGCTTTGCTTCTCAATATTCTCTGGTTGGCCTCTGTTATTCTCTCCTACCAATAGGGAACCTATGTAAGGACTCTATTTGGGCTCTTGGATACCCCATAAGGGAAAAGGTCAATTTTTATTTACAACGATAGATAGATAGATAGATAGATAGAAGGCTTAGGGTGGCTGTGATGCACCTGGAAGCAGGAGGGAGAGGAGAACCAGTGTAGGGATCTAAGCAGGGGTGTCATGATTGATTATGGCAGCTGGATAGGCATGGGGGATAGAAGATAGAAAAGAACAGCTCACACTAGGTGAGAAATGAGCAGTGACCGAGGGGCCTTTGCCAAAGGGACAAAGAATGCATTTTTGAGAGCCAGTGTATTGAAATTGTTAGTGTATTGGACCATGACCTGGGAGACCAGGGTTTGAATCTCCACTCAGCCATGAACCTCACGGGGTGACCTTCCGCCAGTCACCACCCCAACCTACCTCACAGGCTCGTGAGGATGAACTGGGGAGGAAAATACACCACTTTGAGCTCCCTGGAAGAAAAGGTGGTAAATAAGTGTAATAAGTAATAAAATGATTTGATTATTGATGTAAGCCTCCAAAATGCATTTTGTATACTTAGTTTTTATCTCTATCTTCAGTATGTTTTATTTTATTGCTACGGCCAGTGCTTTTCCCTCCCTAAAAAAATGTTTAGGGGTACTCTCATTCTTCTACACATATTGAAATACTGCCACTCAATGAGGCCAAATTTGGTTCACAGAATGTTTAGGGGTATGCATCCCCCCCCAGAAAAAAAGCATTGGCTACAGCTAGTGACTGATGCAAATAAGGATTTTTCTGATCTTCAAGCAGAAAGAAGAGTCAGATAAATCCGCAGCTAAGTGGGACGGTCTCCCTCGGGACGTTGTGAATGAACTCTCCTTAAGGTTTTTAAGCAGAGCTGGTCGGCCCTCTGTCATGGGTGCTTTAGCTGAGTTTCCTGCACGGCAGCGGGTTGGACTAGATGACCCTTGGGGTCCCTTCCAACTCTTCAAGTCTGTTCAAGGGGGCAGCTGGCATTGCCTTCAATGAGGAAGGGGAAGATTGGGAAGGAATGGTGAAGGTGATGAAGCACGCAGGGGGGGAGCTTCAAGCAGTTGGTCCCTTACCTTTCCCACCCCGCCCTGGCCACAGTGATCCATGTGACGGTCACCTCCAGGCTTGACTACTGTAATTTGCTCTATGCAAGGCTGCCCTTGAAGCTGTCCCAGAAACTCCAGCGGGTGCAGAATGCTGCAGCGAGGCTCCTCATGGGGTCTCTGCCATGGGAGCATATTCACCCAGTGCTTTTCCAGCTGCACTGACTCCCGGTGGAGTACAGGGTCAGATTTAAGGTGCTGGTTTTGATCTTTAAAGCCCTTCACGGCCTAGGACCCTCGTACCTACGGGACCGCCTCTCCCGGTATGCCCCACGGAGAGCCTCAAGGTCCATAAATAGCAACATCCTAGAGGTTCCGGGCCCTAAGGAAGTTAGATTAGTCTCAACCAGAGCCAGGGCCTTTTCAACACTAGCTCCGGCCTGGTGGAACGCTCTGCCTCATGAGACCAGGGCCCTGAGGATCTGATTTCTTTCCACGGGGCCTGTAAGACAGAGTTGTTCCACCTGGCCTTTGGCTTGGAGTCAATTTGATTCCCTCCCCCTCTTTCTTTTTTCTCCTCCTGTGATGAGGCTGCATTTTAATGTTTTAATGTGTTTTAATCTTGTTTTTAAGTTGTATTCATTCAACCTGCTTTTATTATTGCTTGTTAGCCACCCTGAGCCTGGCCTTGGCTGGGGAGGGCGGGGTATAAATAAATTATTATTATTATTATTATTATTATTATTATTATTATTATTATAGGCTGCAACCCTACGCCTACTTTCCCAGGAGCAGGCCAGGGATCTGAACTGAATGGGGGCTTGCACTAGAGTAGACATAGCAGTTCTGCTTCCAGCCAACCCTTTTGTTGGAAACATTAACTCGGCTACTTCTCTGGAACGAATGCGTCGCCTTCACCCCTCCGGTTCCTTTTAATCCACGTGTCTCCACATCCTCACAATCAGCGGCTGCTCCGCTAGGGGACGACTCCTCCTCCCTCTCTGAGTCACGTGACCCCCCTCTCGCCACAAAATCCCCTCCAGCTTCCGCTTGGTAACCGAACGCGGTTGCTAAGGCGCGTCCGCCGAGCCCGCGACCCGGAAGCAGTTTGTGTGACGGCGCCTCGGGCCGGCTGGCTTCCCTCCGATAGGGCGCCGGCTGGGCGTAGGGCGTGAGCCCGCAGCAAGAGCTTCCGGGGTGTCCCGCTCTCCCCCCCCCCTCCTGAGAGTGCTTCAACGAAGGAGGGGGCAGTGGCTCGGGGTACGCGCCCCCTCCCGCGCCCCCCCTGCCCCCACCCCCCACCCCGGGAGAAGCGGCCTTTCCTCAGGACGGTAGGAGGTCAGGGCGGGTACCGGCGGTATAGAGCGCTCCTTTGCGGCGTTGACTTTTCCCTCAGCGCAGAGGCGCCTCCGGCTGCTGCTTTACCTCCGAGGGCGGCGGCGCGGGGGGCGTCTCTCTGTGCCATTAACGGCGGTCGGCGGGGCCTGCCGTTGCGAGGCAGGGCGAGAGGAAGAGGGGATTTGGGGAGGGGGGCGCTCCCTCGGCTCAGGCATGTTCTGACTTGCCCAGGCCTCGCCTCCCTGATAACACTTGGCGCGCCTGGCGTGAAGCGCTTATGCTGCGGTTGCCCAAAGTGGAGGCTTCGTGTGCCCCGTTTTTTTTGGGGGGGTGGGATGCCTGGAGCAGAGCTTCGCCTTTCTCCCTCCATGCTGAAGAACGGAGCCTTTTCAGCCATGCAGGAGCTTTTGCGCAGGTGTTTCCAGGGTTCTTTGTGTGTGTGTTGCTTTTCCGCTGCAACCTGTTTTCAGAATAATAATGGTGATTATTGTATTTGCAATACAATAACTCGCAATACAATAACTCGATGTACTCTAGCAAAATGCTGAGCTGCTGCTCACCACGAAGGACTGGCTCCTAAGGGGTATTTCATCAAAAAGTTCGCGTGTGTGTGTGTGTGAGGGAGCCTCCTAGTTTCGTAGCTTCCAGGTTTTGCCCTGCCTTTGGAGAAGACAATAGTGCTGCTGCTATGATGCTTCCTACCGTCAAAGGAGTCCAAATTGCTATTAGGGGTTCAGGCCAATGGTCTGTCTAGGTCAGCCTTTTGTCTACAAGATTTGGTCATATTGGGGCGGTATTGGTAAATTAAGGAGCACTATACAAAATAATGCTGCCAAAGATTAGGAAATCGTATGTTTGGTTGTCAGTCTTTTTTAAAAGGATATTTCTGATACAGGGTTGTGACGCACAAATCCCGTGAAACACACTTCCACTGGCTAGCTGCACATGGTGTGGAAAACATGGTTTGTCTTTTTTTCTTTAAACCTGTTGGGGGGTCACACATAGTGTTTATGAGTCAAGTTTCTGGCAATTTTGAAATGCTCTGTAGGTCAGATGCTTCATATCCAGAGCATGCAGCCTTTTGCTCCTCTGTGTAGGAAGCCAAGCTAAACAATTTAGGAAGAGTAAGGATGTGACTCCATTAAAGGAACTTGGAAGTTTTTCTTTCTGCTATGGGCCTGTTGAGCATATTGTTTTTCTTCTCTAAGCCTTGATGATTCCATAGACAAAATGCAGCAGTTTATTTTTATTACCCTCTATGTAGAGATCTAAACTAATGCTGATCTGTTGCTGTGCTTCTTAATATGCCTTGTTTCTGCAGTTTACTAGTTTTGGGGCTGAAAGAGGATTGTATGTAGGAAGAAAGATCATTTGCTGTTAGGATTGTATTAGCTTGTAATTTTTTAAAAAATAGTTTATTTGGTGTTTGTCCAGTTGATACTACCATGTGTGCAAGATTCATATGGTGTGCAAGGATGCCGAGATGTGTGCTAAAATTATACTAGTGTATCTCTGTGTTTGTGAAAAATATGCAGCTGAAAACCAGAGGTAATCTTAAACATAGTTACTTGAAACTAGGTCTTGTTAAATCAATCTTTCAAGTTTTGCTTAAAGTTTGGCTGTCTTATTGTAGTGCAGATGGAATGCCTGCATATGCTTCTGCACTACATTATTTATAAAATAAAGGTAAAGGTACCCCTGCCCGTACGGGCCAGTCGTGTCCGACTCTAGGGTTGTGCATCTCACTTATTTATAAAATACAACTTGTTTATTTCAGGGGGGAGAGCAGCATGTTTGTTTAATTCTTTGTTAGAACCTGAGTGAATCATATATGTGGTATATGAAGTATATTATCAGAAGATGTTTCGATCTCCACTACTGTGGGTGACCTGTCACTCTGCACCTACAGGAAACAACCAATTTATGCAGGGTTTCGTTCCAAGGCACCACACATTGTGTATATTTGAAACACCATTGAAAAAGCCTGCAAACGCCCCAACCTGTTCCACCTCTTTTTGTAATGTTTTTGGGTCACTTCCGGGTTTGATGCAATGTGCACTGAGCAGCTACAAACATTGGGCACTCCTAAAATGGTCACTGTCTGTATTGTATGTTGCTTCTTCCTGTTAGAAAGCTGTAGAATAGATTTTTTAAAAAATTGTTACTAAAACTGAAGGCTGCATGATTCAGAAATAGAGCAAATTTCACAGACACAAGCAAAAATAAAATTTTAGCAATTTTTATTCTGGTAGACTGACATTTAAGTACACATCTAGGACTAAGCATCATTGATATTACAGTGGTACCTTGGTTTACAACCATAATCCGTTCTGGAGGTCTGGTTGTAAACCAAAACAGGTTGTAACCTAATGCGTGTTTTCAGCAATGGGGCCTCCCCCCAAAAAAATCTAAAAAAAAGGGACACACACTTCTGGGTTTGACGTGGTTGTAATAGAAAACAGTTGTAATCCAAAGTGGTTGCAAACCAAGGTACCACTGTACTGGAATGTGACTAAATTCTTTTAGCAGTGTGTGGTATTAGTGTTGATTTATCAAACATGTTAGGCTCATAAATTACTGGAGCCATGGCTAATATATGGGATTCATGTCGCTTAGACTTACCTGCTCTACTTGTGCAATAAGGGTGTTCTTCCCATGTGATTTGCAAACTTCCAAACTTCTGCTTGCAGTATACACCTGGTAGCTGAAAATGACAGATTTTTACACTTAAATTAGCAGTCAGTTTCCTGAAAGAGAGAGGTAGCAGAGTTATATCTTTAGGCACTAGGGAGTTGTCTTTAATAGGATCCAGCACATTTCAGAAAGGTGATTTTGTTGTTCAATATCTGTTTGGAGGCACTAGGGATTTAGAATACAGGATCATTCAATAACTCACTTAAGTTCAATTTGTCATTTTTAAACTACAAGTTAGAATCGTGGTGCCAGTTCTAAACTAATGCCTGGTAGCTATTTTTGAGGGGATAGTGAAAGTGAATCCAGTGGTGACAGGTGTTGGGGTGTGTGTGCCACGTAGAGGTTTCTTTGTACTGAATCTTGAATCTTTCTTTGTAACATTTTGTTCGCAATAGTCATTTATTCATTGTGCAATTTATAGGATTGTCTGCTACATTGTTGTTAACGTGGAGTTACTATTGAAAATGGTTTGGAACAGGCATAGGCAAACTCGGCCCTCCAGAGGTTTTGGGATTCCCATCATCCCTGACTGCTAGTCCTGTTAGCTAGGGATGATGGAAGTTGTAGTCCCAAAACATCTGGATGGCTGAGTGCCTGTGCGTGGTTTGGAACATCTGGTGCAAAATGCTGCATCCTGCCCTACCTAACTGATACTGGGAAGAGGAAATTGGTCCTACCAGTGTTGCAGCATTACATTGGTTCCGTATTAACTTCTGGGACTAGTTCAAAGTGACTGTGTTTGTTTTTATAAAGCTGTTTATGGCACAGACCTTGCAAATGTAAACTCAACTGTACCTTGAACAGCTACCAACCCACATGCAGATCGAGAAAATGTTAGGGAACTGCAGTGGGAGCCTCCTTTCAAGGTGGTCATTTGCTCATAATAATAAATTATTGTTATTATTATGTAAAGGGAAGCTTTTAAATGTTTTATTATGTTTTGATATACTTTGGAAGCCTCCCAGAGTGGCTGGAGTGGCAACCCAGTCAGATGGACGGGGGACAAATAAATTATTATTATTCATTGGAATGGATAACCCAGGGAAATGCTCTGAACACAATCTAGAGGCTGTGTAACATTTCTGTTAGGCATGCTTTTAGATATGTTAGTAGCCTTGGTTTGGATTACAGTACAGATGAGTATGTATTGGGTTTCCATATACCGTATGTGGGGTCTAAGACCAGTTAAAATAGTTGAAGCTTTTGTTTCATGTTAAAAAACAGAAAGCTTTATTTGGTGCTGTCTTCTGAACACTTTTATGATAAATAGGTGGGCAAGGCCTTGGTTACCATTTTACCTAGTTATTATATGCAGCTTATTGTAGGAGCTTTATAAACACAAAATGACTGAGCAATGATGCCTGCCATGGTAGAACGTCTGTGTGGCATTTGCTATTACGCTGCTTTTCATTACTGGGAAACTTATGTAACCTGGAGAGAGCATAAATATTAAGATAATTTATTCTAACCTATGATTTATGGGTGCAGTAGAACTTATTGCTGCCAAAAAAAAAAAATCCAGCCCCTTTGCGCTATCAAGGTTCAGATATCCTGTAGCCACCTACTTGTTCAGTTTCTCAGCACTGATGCGTGGGTACAACTGTGAACTGCATCCATGGTAACCACTTTTAGCTGTTGACTGAACTACAAATAAGTGGCTAAACTATGCAGATTTATTCAAAATGTTTATAGACATTGATATACAGTGGTACCTCGGGTTACAGATGCTTCAGGTTACAGACGCTTCAGGTTACCGACTCCTCTAATCCAGAAATAGTACCTCAGGTTAAGAACTTTGCTTCAGGATGAGAACAGAGATTGGGTGGCGGCGGCGTGGCAGCAGTGGGAGGCCCCTGAGTGGTACCTCAGATTAAGAACAGTTTCAGGTTAAGAATGGACCTCCAGAACGAATTAACCCGAAGTACCACTGTATATGATGGGTTGGTAAATTTAGGTCATGGCATTTGCTTGCCTATCCAGAGAAGTGGAACTCATCTTGGCTTGTTCATTTTCAGAGCAAGACTCCAAACCCAAGTCAAATTCTAAGCTCTGCTTCTGCTTTGTTCTTCTGGTTTAGAGTGTTAGGGATGATGGTGAGTTTGCACAAGTGGAGCATTGCCCTCCCAATAATTCCAGAACTCTTAAAGCCAGAAGAACCCAGTCTCTGTTATTCTCCCTGCAACACACACTCATTAATCCATCTCTCAAGGGGGATTTCACTTTAGATTATGATGATTGCCCCCATCAGAGCTCCACTCTTTGCCCCCACCCGGCCTTCACCAAATAACTCTCTCAATCTCTCTGGACTCCATTTTCAGTCTTCCTCTGAAGGCCAGGCAGCTACAAGCCTCAGCATGCATGCATCCATTGAACAATCGCTGTATGATGTGTTGCTAGGTTTCACCCCTGTTTGCTGTGGTGGGGACAATTCCCCCCATATCAGTTCTTTCCTTCATACACAGAAAAACCTGAGGGAGGGCATTGGGATGGAGCACCCCTCTATTAACCCTCCCTCCCAACATTCAGCACGCCTTCAGGACAGAGCAATATACCGTAGAGAAAGGGTGGTCCCAATCAATGCCTCCAACCAATCCAGTTTGCAGCATTTCCCAATCTTTATCTTTTATTCATTCAGAGAGCAGAGGAGCTACATTAAGAGTGTGAGTGTGGCAGGCTATAGCTTGCCTTTATAATATTTTTATTGCTTTGCCTGAAAGGTTTGTGAGTTGAGAGAGAGGGGTAGGCTTGGTGGACTTGAAGATGAAGTGCTGCCAAACATCAGAAAGATCATGTCAGTGAGTGTGTTTATCAAATTAATTTTTGAAAACTGAGCAGAGGGCAACATGGAAGGGGAAGGTGGGTTACCATCACCAACTTGTCGCCCAAATAATATATTTTGTTGCCCCCTTGTTCTGTTGTCAGAAATAGCAGCTGGTGAGGACATTTGGAAGAAAGAGGGGAGATTATGCAAGCTTCTGTTCCTCCCACCTCCATTGCCTACTTTCCTTCTTTAAGAATTTGGGCTTGACTCTCCTTTCATTATAGAAGTTGTAAAGTTTCTTCTTTCCCTCAGGATTAGTAAAATAAGACTTCGGTCCTTGAGAGTAAGTCCTCTAGAGCCCAGAGAGGATTACTTTTGAGCAGACAGAGGCCTGTTATAAATGTTGGAAGACTGTTAATATTAGTATTACCCCAAAATTTATCAGGTGCTTATTGTAAACAGTGAAATCAGAGGGAAATGAAATGTGGAAAATCTGGATTTAGTTTTTCCATTTAATCTCACTGTTTACACTCCACCTACCTAACATGTGTATATGTCTGTATACAAATATACCATGCCACGCACATTTACTTACAACCTGGGATAAAAACTTCATGCATCTGGATTGAACAGTGGTCCATGAAAGCTCCTGCCATGATACATTTGTTATTTGTTTTCTGAAAAAGAAAGACTTATGATAATTATTGTTTTATATTTTGAGTGTACCAGTGCCACTTAGCCCCCTAACTTTAGCACTATACAGTGCTGCTTACTGAAATCAGAGTTCATTCAGTATGGATACAGAGAGGAAAAGGTGGAAGTATTTCATCGTTTACCATACCACAGGACTCTCAGCTCCCAATTATTTTACCTCCCCAGTATAGATAAATTTACAATGCGATCCTATACATGCCTACTCAAGCTAATCCCATTGAATTCATTGAAGCTTATTTACAGATAAGTGGACTGAGGATGGCAGTCTTAGTTGATTTTAAAATATATGTGTGAAGTTTTCCATAGGGTTGCTGCCTAAATTCTAAAGAAAGAATTTTGCCATCTGTTGTTGAGTCAAGCTTGCACATGCTAGGGTTTTGCCCCAGTAGGAATCATGGAACTTTGCTGAAAATTACCACAGCAACAAAAACAACAACTATAATAATAGTAACATATGTGTTAGAGTTCTAATCCGAGCAGTGCAAGCTGGTAGACAATTGAGCTGGATGTTGATCATGTACACCAGAGGTTTTCAACCTTTCTGAGTCCACTGCTCCCTTGACCAACCATTCTTTCTGCAGCTCCCCTGTTGCCTGCGGGCAGCCCCTCACCTCTTTTTGAACACCCTCCCTTGTGAAGTGTTCCCTCGGCCTCCTCTTCTCTCCTCTCTCCTTGGGAGTCCGCTGGACAACAGCCACCACCACCCCTGGTCTCTGAGCTTACATGCCGCAAGACATGTGGCATCCCAAGTACCCAAAACCTTTTAGGTAACAAGATTCTGAAGACTCAGCTGTACAGGCAGTCCTGCAAAACACGTTATCTTGCGAATGGAGTATTCATAAACATGCTATTAGAGAGGTACTGCTGAAAAATAATGAATTAGGTTGTGATCCCAATCCCATTTGCCTGAGAGCAGGCTCTTTTGAATTCAGTAGGATCTATTTCTGTGTTGAAATGTTTAGGATTCTGCGGTTAGGCCTGTTCTTCCAAGAATTTTGATATAACAAACATATTTAACTGTGACTGCAGTACTTGATGAACCTGCAACTTAATATATTTGGTTAAGAGTATCTATGTACATACCCGTATTTATAAATATTAATTGTTCAAATGACTTATGATTGTCCACTACTGCTGGTGTTTCTGGTGGTCCATTAATAATTGCCATGAAAAATGTGATATTAAGAATGAGTCATTGATGTGAATTGTATATTAGTTCACTTGTTTTGATAAAAAGATTACTGTAATTGTTAAAATGTGTGACTGAATTGTAAAATATATTAACATTGACACTATACACAATCTCCCCCCTCCCCGCAGTGACTAGACATTCTGTTGTTGCGCCCATAGTCTAGGTTTAAGGAGTCATTTAGTGAATAGCTTACATATCTGAGTTTCTAACACGGTATTGAGTACCTCTGGTGAAGACTTGCTTGTCATTGCTGAAACTTTTGGAATATTGCTCTGGTCCCAGCTTTTTATGCAGCTATAGATAAATACCTCTACTAGGGCTCCAAATACCTCTCCAGCCCTAGTAGACATACTTCTCATTCATTCTTGACACCAAGTGATTAAACTGTTTTATTCTGGGCTAAACATTAATAGTTTTGCGTTCTGTCTTTTCATGTCTGAATATGAGCAGAAAGATATCTGTGTCTACAGACCAGAAAGAGGAGCTGTTGGTTGCTTGGTCATATACACAAAGTAGACATATGAAATATTAGGGTTACTCTTCCTTCACAGAGCTCTTTTAAGTGCTAAAGAGCTTGCAGAAAGAGAATAATTCCAGTGTGTATTGATTTATAAACCTTATTGGACAGAGTCAGTGCTGTGCATAATAGAATTGTATCCAATTTTAGTCATGCTCACTACTAAAATTATTGGATGTGACTAATATAGATATCTTAATTTCAGTGTGTCTGCTCAGGGTAGAACTTACAACCCATAGTTTTTAAAGTGCTCAGTAAATTCTAAGAGTAATACACATGACTTCAAAATAATACACGTGACTTTTCGATTATTACTTACTATTTTTAAATGGCAAAATATTCTTCAACATGAGGACTCCTTGCCTTCCTAACGGTTGTGATTATACTTGCTGAATAACACTTGAACAGCATTATGTTATCACAGCCACCTAAGTTCTATGAGTCTCTCACATTCTAGGGTGATGCAGCTTCTCAACATCAACCAGCCAATTGGGTTTTACAGAAGACATGTAACTTGGAACATAAAGATTTTTCTTGGGTTAAACGAAAAAATGCTATTGTACCTATCGTTTCTGAGCCAGGTATGTCAAAATAATTAGGTTAATGGGGAGTCTAAGAGGATAGTAGTTAGAAAAATGGCCTATTGTAGCAGCCATTAAAAAAATACGGAAAATTAGATATTGCCTTAAATTTTCACAAAATCAGATCATACAGTTTTTCAAACATATCTGCATTACAGTACTACATCTGACATTACCTTTTTCCTAGACGGAAATGAAGCAAATTCTTTTGGAATTCCGTTTCTTTTGTATTTTCTACTTGGGCTTTTTATCTTTTGCTTTTGCAGCCGGGTATACATAATTTACATAGGAAGCCGCCTTATACCAGGTCAGACAGTTGATCCATCTTGTAAGTATTGTCTACTCTGACTGGCAGTGGCCTCTCAGTTCCATCCAAATGAGATCACAAAGCCACCTTACACTTCGTATGGTGCAATATCCACATATGGACTGGACAGTAAAATGCCAACTGATTGGTGAGCTTGAATGGCCATTAACCAATATTTTAAGCTAGTTTGTCTTGCATGTTTTGAACTTGTGGAGGCATCTTAAGTTATCTGAGCTGCTGTCACCACCACTGCCTTGCCCAGCAACAACAAATATCTTAGTGGGTGAGCATGAGGAGATTCTCATGTGCAGTGACAGATATCTAGTGGCTGTGTACAAAAATCTGTTAATTGGAATGAATGTACAGTGGTGCCCCGCAAGACGAATGCCTCGCAAGACGGAAAACTCGCTAGACGAAAGAGTTTTCCGTTTTGGAGGTGCTTCGCAAAACGAATTTCCTATGGGCTTGCTTCGCAAGACGACAATGCCTTGCGAGTTCCTGCGGGTTTTTTCCCCTTCCCCCCCCTTTTTCTAAGCCGCTTATCAGGTGGTCCGATCAGCAGATAAGCTGCTAAAAGCCGCTAATAGCGCTAATAGAGCTAATCCGTCAATGGGCTTGCTTCACAAGTTGAAAAAACCGCTAGACGAAGAGAATCACAGAACAGATTATTTTCGTCTTGCGAGGCACCACTGTATATGGAAGTATGTTCTAGCAAAAGTGCTGTTCCTTCAACAGATGGGGAATTTTCCTGTGGGGAAAACAGTAGGCTTTCTCATCTTAACAGAAATACCTGTCTGCAGTGTACAGAGTCAGAGACTGGCTTTGGTAATATGGCGCCCTAAGCAAGGGTTAAACCACAGAGCCTAGGACTTGCCGATCAGAAGGTCGGCAGTCCGAATCCCCGTGATGGAGTGAGCTCCCATTGCTTGGTCCCTGCTCCTGCCAACCTAGCAGTTTGAAAGCACGTCAAAGTGCAAGTAGACAAATAGGTACCGCTCTGGCGGGAAGGTAAACGCCGTTTCGGTGCGCTGCTCTGGTTCGCCAGAAGCGGCTTAGTCATGCTGGCCACATGACCCGGAAGCTGTACACCGGCTCCCTCGGCCAAGAAAGCAAGATGAGCACCGCAACCCCAGAGTCTGTCACGACTGGACCTAATGGTCAGGGGTCCCTTTACCTTTAAGCAAGGACAAAATGTGATGCCGCCCCTTAAGTTTGAGTAGGTACTCGTGTAAATATAGGTGGTTGTTGTTGTTGTTGTTGTTGTTGTTGTTGTTATGCACCCCTTCGGCTCGGCACCTTTTTTGGGGGAACTGTCTAAACTTCCCTAAATCTGATGCTGAGAAAGGTAATTGCCTAATTCTGTTAGAGTGTTACAAAGGTATTACATTATTTTTGATTGAATAAAGTACTGTTGAAACAATACTTTAAAACTCTCTATTAAAAAGCATTTCACAAATTATTTATTCTAAAAGAGAAAATGGTTCATATGGGTTCTCCCCCAGTTCTTTCCCCCCTGTCCCGCTGTTGGAAGGCTACCATATTTTTCGCCCTATAGGACGCACATTTTCCCCTCCAAAAATGAAGGGGAAATGTGTGTGCGTCCTATGGGGCGAATGCAGGCTTTCGCTGAAGCCTGGAGAGCAAGAGGGGTCAGTGCGCACCGACCCCTCTCACTCTCCAGGCTTCAGGAAGCTCTGCGCAACCCTCGGGAGACCGGCTCCGAGGGTTGCGCAGAGCTGCCTGCAGTCCCGGGCTCAGCGCAGCTCTGCACGGCCATCGGGAGCAGGGCGCGAAGTCCCGCCCGGCTCCTGGTGGCTGCGCAGAGCTGCCTGCAGTCCCGGGCTCAGCGCAGCTCTGCGCGGCCATCGGGAGCGGGGCGCGAAGTCCCACCCTGCTCCTGATGGCTGCGCAGAGCTGCCTGCAGTCCCGGGCTCAGCGCCCTTCTCCCCATTGCCAGCCCCACAAGCTCGGGGAGCAGCAGGGAGGCGGAGCGCGCCTTCCCACTGTTCCCCAACCTGGTTCTTCCAGCCCCGCACCTGGGGGGGGGGGAATTTTTTTTTCTTTAATTCCCCCCAAAAAAACTAGGTGCGTCCTATGGGCGCAAAATACGGTAAATGCTTTGCATGAATCAGTTCTTTGGTTCAGTATCAGTTTTTAGCTTTTGGGTAGTAGAGCTGGGGAAAACTGTTGTTGGTCAGAGCAGGCAAGGCTAGGAAAGATGGACCAATGTTTGGACTTCGTATATGACAGCTTCTTTTGTTCATATAACATAGTTTATCCTTTAGTGAAAATGTCGGGTACCAGACTTAAAACCCCCCATCTCTACCTGTTTTTAAGCAAGTTAAAGTGTGACTGAACTAAGTAAAGGTTTCAGGAGCTCTGAAAATATATTCTAGGGTTGTCAAACAGCAGAATATGGGAAGTAAAAAGTTAGGATAATAGAATACAATATTAGTAACTATTTCTATTTCATTTTAAAAAAATGCATTTGGATATGGCTATTGTTTGAGATTATGTTTTAGAGCAGAACCGTTCCCATACGCTAATGTTAGTTTAGTGCATGGGCACTAGGTTATCTTGTCTTTATTATGCAGCCTCAGTTTATTTGTATCTTAAAAGTTTCTGACAATCTTCAGGACTGTATTGCAGAAGAGGCACTGTGATGAGCAGAAAGTGCATATAATTAGGAATACAAGTTAATGCAATCAGAGTAATTTGAGTCAAACTGAATGTACCGCTTTAATACACGAGAAGGGTTAGGGAATTTCATAATAGGGAAGCAATCCAAACTCATGGTAATAGGCTGCTATCAGGCCCCTAGGAAGATAAAACCTTGTCATTTCTAATGTTTTGTTTTATAAATTGACTTATCTGAAATAAGCTGCACAACTTCAATGAAGTCTGATTCCTATGGTGTATTCAAATTAAGTCAACAAGGCTCTGTCTTTCTTTGAATGTGCATATTAATTTCAAAGTGCAAGTATAATTGGTCAGTCTAATGATAAAAGTATCCCAGCCTGTTAAGGAACTATTTTAATTATTTTTTTTACTTTTCTGTTATAAATCTCCCTCAAAGGAAGTATTTCATATCAAGCAGACAACAATTCTTAAATGTTAGGCAATAGTGATACAGAGAACTTGATATGTGGCTGCAAAATTTAAAAGCACATGGATATGAACTATTTCTTAGTGAGATACATTTACCGAGAATGTTTACAACTATCTCTAGAGCTGGCAGTAATAGACATTATGTTTTGGGTCTGTGATGTCTCCAGAATCTGAGGGCTTAGCTTTTGTGTTCTTGGCTGGGGATTGGGCAAGCAACCATCGGTAATGACAGACTTTAAATTTGTTTCATGATTAGTGGGGCTAGGTGTGAAGGGTACACTGTTAGGCAAAGAAGTATTGCCTCTCTTATGCCAATTTGATGAATAAGGCATTTAAAAGTGTTGGAGTGTGTGTGTGTGTGTGTGTGTGTGTGTAAGTAAAATTGACTTTCCTTCTAACATTTAAAAACTGAAGCTGTGACAATGCTTAATATAATCAGCATTAGGTTGAAGGATTTTATCATGTCTGCTTTTGAAACCAACTTTATGTTAAACATTTCATACCCCATCTTCAGTTTGAAAACTTCTAGGGCTGCTTACAATATAGAATTTAAAGTCTTTTAAATCTGTTTTAATGCAGAAGCAATTGCTGCTATGTTTTGTAGCATTTTAAATTGTATTTATACTTACTTTGTTTTAAATACTATTTAAAATGCTACAAAACACAGCAGCAACTGCTTCTGCATTCAGACAGATTTAACAAACTTTAAGAGAACTCTGGGGTTTGACTGAGATTGCCTTGTAGAATTCTACATAGCACATATAATGTTTAAAATTTGTAATCTTCATTTTGTAAAATATAATGTTGAAATTGTATTCATAATGCAGAAATGCAAAAGCCTTGCATATAACAAACCTAAAAATTGAACTCTGGCTACCCTTACTTTACCCAAAGCATTAGCTGACAAACTGTGTGATTTGTATGATGTACGAATGCATTTGTGTTCTTGGGCGTTATTTCTGTCAAGCGTTATTTGTCCCTTTGTTCTGTACATCTAGACTCATGAACATTGTTCATAAGTGTAGCCAGATCCACTTCTTTGTTACCTGATATAAAGCTAAGATATTCTTCTAATATCTTAGATTGAAAAGTGTGAGACCTTTGGAACGGAGGAAAACTGCCGTTTCCATAGCTGGGAATGGCTATTGGTAGTGTCCATCTCTATTCAAGTTTATATTTTCCGCAGTGAGAAACAACAAATGGTTACACTGACTCTGGCAACCTGATGAAAATGCTGATTCCAAAAAAGCTATCATTGAATTCTATTTTAGTGAACAACTTGCTCTTTTATAAATAGGATTTTGATCTTACAATTGCCCTTTTTTCTGTTGTAGGTTATATAAGATTCTCCCCTGCCTTGTGGAGGACTCTGGAGTTGCCCATCGAATGTTCGGTGGAAGAACACGAATAACCTGGATATGGTGCCAAAAGATCTCCAAATGATTTTATAGTTTGACCCAATGATTCTTCTGGATATATATTTCTCTCTTCAAGAATAAGTGCAAAGTCCAAATCCTGCTCACTGGAAGATATTTTTATTTTAAGATCATGGACCATCTTACTAGGGAGAAAGATGAAAGGCGAACCGGAAAAGGAAATCCAGCAAGAAGTTCACACAGTTCCCGAGCATCAAGTTCCACTTCAGCCTCTGGTGTTCTTATGGTTGGGCCCAATTTCAGAGTTGGCAAGAAGATAGGCAGTGGAAATTTTGGAGAGCTCAGGCTAGGTAAGAGCATATAACTTTCACAGGTTATAAACAGGGCTACACTACAGTGGTGCCTCGCAAGACGAAAAGAATCCGTTCTGTGATTCTCTTCGTCTAGCGTTTTTTTCGTCTTGCGAAGCAAGCCCATTGACGGATTAGCGCTATTAGCGGCTTTTAGCGGCTTATCTGCTGATCCGATCAGCTGATAAGCGGCTTAGCGGCTTAGAAAAGGTGGCGGGGAGGAAAAAAACCAGCAGGAACTCGCAAGGCATTGTCGTCTTGCGAAGCAAGCCCATAGGAAATTCGTTTTGCGAAGCACCTCCAAAACGGAAAACCCTTTCGTCTAGCGGGTTTTCCATCTTGCGAGGCATTCGTCTTGCGGGGCACCACTGTATTTAGTTAAAATCTTTTGATCAGCTAGAAGGGTGTCCCTAATTTGCAATTAATGTAGTACAGTGGTACTTAATTCGTTCTGGAGCTCTGTTCTTAACCTGAAACTGTTCTTAACCTGAGGTACCACTTTAGCGAATGGGGCCTCCCGCTGCCGCCACGCCACCGCCACATCATTTCTGTTTTCATCCTGAAGCAAAGTTCTTAACCCGAGGTACTATTTCTGGGTTAGCGGAGTCTGTAACCTGAAGTGCCCGTAACCCGAGGTAGCACTGTACATGTCAAAACTTCAGATAGCAGATGCCACCTTAGGAAAAGCATTTCTCTGTGTAAGGGGGATGCCCTTTCTAAGGCAGTTTTTGCTGCAGTATATACATACCTCATCCAAAACGTATGTTTTTCATATTGTTTCATATGAAAGTTATAATTAACACTTCTTTACTTGGGTGACATCTTTCTTTCCCCTCTTTTTTCTGCTCAGGAAGTTTTAATATGCTATTTTTTACTATACATAACTTGGTTTAGCTGAATAATTTCCATATACACAGAAAATGATGAAGCTTATATAAATTAATAAACAGTGCTTAATGCAGTTCTTTCTTGAGCGGCTGTTTTTCAGAATTCCACAGTATAATTTCCTGTTCCATAATGCTGCTAAATGAAATTTTCCCATATAAACAAGCAATTATCTTGCTCTTATTTTTTTAGAGCAGATAAAAGAATTAAAGCCCAGTATAATACCCACCAGTTTGTACTGGTTTAACTGGTTGCTGCAGAATGCTGTCTCTTAAAATGAGATGATGATATCCATTATTTCCTATGGGAACATTTCTAACCCTTGCTACTACCTCCCTCCACTCTGCCTGAAACTGCAGCAGCCAATCAGCTAAAGGCAAACAAAGGAAAAACTGATTTGTCTGATCTCTCTCCCTCCCCCTCCCCCACATGGTTTCTGCCTAAAATTTCTTCCTCCAACCAGCAAAACACAAGCTAGTAAGAAGGTAGGCAAACTCCAGTTGTTTGGATATCTGAGCCAGCCTTATGTAGTGAAGTTTGCGTATAATTCTTTGTGTTCAGATAACTGAGATTTCAGATAACAAGCGTTTTGATAGTGGGATCCGTGCGTACAATATCATTCCTAAACTTTCTTGCTTCTGGGTAAAACCACCAGCTAAGGACAAAGTCAGCCTTCCCCTGTCCACACCAACAGCACATGCCACTCACCATATAAGACATCTTAGGTAGCTATAATGCATTCAGATACTATTTCATCCATAATTCTCTGAAATTTTCAATGTTAATGAAGCAGTTTAGCTATTCAGGTTTGTCCAGCCATGATTCCATACATTCTCTATTTTCTCACTCATAAAAGAAATGCTAAGGTCTCTGCTATGACACATGCACATCATCTAAAAATAAATGAATTGTGCTTCTTCTGATATACTTTTACCCATATGCAAATCTAATCAATAACTTGTTTGATTTGCACATGTAATCAGTGGTTTGCTTGTTCAGTCAACTTAAATCTCATATTCTGAATTACCGTAATAGTTCAAGACACATGCCTATATTTTCCTCCTCTGTTCAGGACCTTTAATTTTTCTCCTGCCTCAAACACCAAAGGGCAGGTAGGCAGCTGCTACCATATTTTTCGCTCCATAGGGCGCACCGGACCATAGGGTGCACCTAGGGGTTTTTTTTTGGGGGGGGGGAATAAAGGAAAAAAATTGTTCCCCCCCCCAGCCCCAAAGAGCAAAGAAGCCAAGACAGAGAGCGGGATCCATCCCGCTGGCTGTCTTGGCTTCCTCTTTAGCCGCGCACAACCTCTCCAGCCAGGATGGATCCTGCTCACTGTCTTGGCTTCGTTTTTAGCTGCAGGGCTGGGGCGGGGGAAGCCCGAGCTTCCCCAGCCCCCAGAACAAGTCCGGGAGCGGCGGCAAGGTTGCGCGCAGCCTTGCCGCCGCTCCCGGAGCTTGCAGGGCTGGGGGCACGCTCCGAAGGCTTGCAGATAGCTGCCTGAAGGCTGGAGAGCGAGAGGGGTCGGTGCGCACCGACCCCTCTCACTCTCCAGGCTTCAGTGAAAGCAACGCGAAGCCTCTGGAGCACGGAGGGAGCACTCCCTCGGCGCTTCAGAGGATTCCCGTTGCTATCGCTGAAGCCAAGGAGCCTGCATTTGCTCCATAGGACGCACACACATTTCCCCTTCATTTTTGGAGGGGAAAAAGTGTGTCCTGTAGAGCGAAAAATACGGAAATTTTGACTGTTGCTTCCTCGTAACATGAATGCTCTTTCTTCACCTTTCTCCCCTCACCCCAAAGAGGTTGGACTTTGTGTTTACTCTGTAGCTGATACACTACTTGGGAAAGACTTTACAGCAAGTTTTAGTTGGGGAGTAAAATAAACCTCACTAGGGTTTCATTTATTGTGATTTTATTTGAGCCTCAAAAGAATGAGGAATTTTATTTAAACTCAAATTTCACTTATGCTTCTGAAGAAAAGTATAAGCATGAGGTAGTTCACATAAAAGTTGGATATAAATTCTATTTCAATTGACTATCATGCATACACTTTAAACTTTAGCAATAGTATATAAATGAAGTAGACAATCTAGCTGACAATTTCAGGACCTTTGTGCTTATGTGAAACTTGGGTTTGTTTAAGTTTGTTTAGGCTCAGTTTTCTTTAAAAAATATATTTTAAACAATTTTGTTTGGTTCCCTCTCCCCCTACATAGGGACATTCTTGGTCATACTTTTCTCTGAATAGTTTTGTATTATTAAATGTATATAAAAGAAACATTAAAAAATTTGAAGAATTTATGTTCTGAAACAATGGGTGATAAAGAATAGGTGAATTGCACGTTATCCCCTCTAATATTGAATATAATTCATTTTTGCACATAAACAATGTACTCATTAATTTTTAGAAATTAATTCAGCAAATTCATATCCTATTAATTTATCTGTTATTGATCCAATCTTACATTTTACTTTGTTGCTAGAACCCCTGCGATTCATTTCAATGTCATCAACATTCAAAAATTTTACAATATTTCTGCAAATAAATTTTAAATTTCCTCCAATCTTCCTCCACCGACTCCTCTCCCTGGTCTCGGATTCTGCCAGTCATTTCCGCCATCTCCATATAGTCTATTAGTTGCATCTGCCAGTCTTCCATGGTGGGTAAATCTTGTGTCTTCCAATGCTTTGCGATGAGGATTCTTGCTGCTGCTGTAGCATACATAAAAAAGGTTCTATCCTTCTTTAACACCGATTGGTCGACTATGCCCAGGAGGAAGGCCTCTGGTTTCTTCGGGAAAGTATATTTAAATACCTTTTTCAGTTCATTATATATCATTTCCCAGAAGGCCTTGATCCTTGGGCACGTCCACGAAAGGTGAAAGAATGTACCTTCAATCTCTTTACATTTCCAACATTTGTTATCGGGCAAGTGATATATTTTTGCAAGTTTGACTGGGGTCATGTACCACCTATACATCATTTTCATAATATTCTCTCTTAAGGCATTACATGCCATAAATTTAATCCCGGTAGTCCACAACTTCTCCCAGTCAGCAAACATAATATTATGACCTATGTCTTGTGCCCATTTTATCATTACAGATTTTACCGTTTCTTCCTCAATATTCCATTTCAACAGCAGGTTGTACATTCTTGAAAGTATCTTAGCATTGGGTTCTAACAGTTCTGTTTCTAACTTTGATTTTTCCACCTGGAAACCAATTTTTTATCCAAATTATAAACCTCTCTTATTTGAAAATAGTGTAACCAGTCTCACACCTTCTCTTTAAGTTTGTCATAACTCTGCAATTTCAATTTATCACCTTCCTGTTCTAAAATGGTACTTGTAGCCCTAATATCTGGAGAGATCTGGTGGGTGAAGACTGGAGTAAACCTCTTTTCATTCTGGAAACCTGAAAAACTAGCAATACTGACTTACCTGTCACCACTGTGATGTTTATTGTGTCTCTGTTTCCATTGCAGGCAAAAATCTTTATACAAATGAATACGTAGCAATCAAACTGGTGAGTAGATGTGCAGTTTTTAAAAAATCTCTGAAATTCTGAGTGTTAAGCAAATTAGAAGTTTAGATTATTCTCCCGTTGATCTAGACTGTTTTCCTGGACATCTCTGTAAACTGTTGTCTTTTAGATTCCTGGTAGAACACTTCCCTGTTGTAAACACATTCATGAAATGCTTCCATAAAGAGATTTGGAAAGCTGTTTTGATATTAACCTGCCATGTATCTTAATAATATTTTTTAGTGAATGGCCACTTCTTTCTAACTTATTTATTTAACTTGTATCCTTTCCTTGATCTGCAGATTTTAAGGCAGGTAACATACATACATACATACATACATACATACATATACAAAATATCATGTATGTAATTCAGATTAAGTTCTTTGACAGATGCTTAATACAGTGGTACCTCGCAAGACGAAAAACGCGCAAGACGAAAGAGTTTTCTGTTTTTTGAGTCATTCCACAAGATGAATTTCCCTATGGGCTTGCTTCGCAAGATGAAACGTCTTGCGAGTTCTTGCAAGTTTGTTTCCTTTTTCTTAAAGCCGCTAAGCCGTTAATAGCCGCTAAGCCGCTAATAGCCGCTAAGCCGCTAATAGCCGCTAAGCCACTAATAGCCGTGCTTCGCAAGACGAAAAAACCGCAAGACAAAGAGACTCGTGGAACGGAATAATTTCGTCTTGCAACGCACCACTGTATTAGGCTCCTTCCTATCTGACAATGTGACCATGTAGCTGCTTATCTTCAGTTTTTGCCTATACTGAAGTTCGCTTCTCATGAATTCACACCTGATATTTTTGTGTTGGAAAGTCAAAGGGCAAGGATTGAATAGCAGTTCTTCAAAGCTAGTCAAATTAAATCCTGGTCCTAGGCGGTTTTCCAAGTTTGAGAGATGCTAAGGCTGCCATAGAGTTCCATTTAATTTGACTATTTTTTTACTCTGTTTTTGTAGGAGCCATTAAAATCTCGTGCCCCACAGCTGCATTTAGAGTATAGGTTTTATAAACACATTGGCTGCACAGGTAAGTAATCTCATCACTAGAAATGATAATAAAAGGAGAGTATTTAACTTGTAGTTGATGTATTTGAAACCCCATTAGTATCCTGGAGACCACTGTTTGTCCTTGGCTGATCTGACAGTTGCAATTTTGATGCACTACCACAGTCTTCAAGATTTGTTTACCTTTGTATCCCAAGCATAAAGGGAACTCATTTTATTCTGTTAGTAGGTAACGTTGAGAAAATATATGTAGAAGGCACATATAATAGTTCTGACTTAAGGGTTGTAGCTGGTATACTGGAAAACAGATGTGACTCCCTTAACACATGTGAGATACAAGATACACCCAGAAGAGTCCTGCTGGATCAGAACATCTCTAGTCCAACATCTGGTTTCCAGCTGTGGTCAACCAGATGGCTTCCTAGAAGCAGGATAGTAGCCCTTTTCCACAGAAGAATACTGCCGCTGATCCTGGAGGGTAGCATAGAGCCGCTATGACTAGTAGCCATCGATAGTGCTATTCTTCATGAGTTTGCCCAACCCTCTTTTTAAAGCCCATCTAAGCCAATGGACACCACTGCATCTTGCTGCGGTAAATTCCTTTGTTTGACCAGGCATGCTCTTTGAAGACATAAGATGTCTGTTATGTAGGGTAGGGTAGGCATCAGAATAAAGAAAATGCTACCTGATCTTCACAGCCCGGTCAAAGAGCAGAGCAGTAGACACTAAATTTACGTGTGGCATTGACTTCCAGGACTGGAAACCTATTGTCTGGAAGCTTTCCTTGGGATAGTATTTTATGGCTGAGAATTGGTCCATGAAACAGAACTTGGGTCGCTTTGAAATGGGCTAGATAAATTCTTGGAGGATGAGGTATCAACGACTGTTAACCATGACTATGTTCTACCGCCAGGATTAGAGTGAGCTTGTCTCTGAACACCAGTCACTGAGAAACAACAGTGAGCAAGTGCTTTTGTCCTCATGTCCTGAGGACATGTGGGCTTCCAGCGGGCATCTGATAAACCACTGTGGGGTACAGGATGCTGGAATAGTTGGGCTTTGGTCTGATCCAGCGTGGCTCTTTTGTTCTTGTAACAGAGATACAGTTCTACCTTGGTTCTCTAATGCGCCAGAACTCGTATGTTTCGGCTCCCGAATGAAACCGGGAGTGTTCTGGTTTTCAAATGTTTTTCGGAAGCCGAACATCCAGTGTGGCTTTCACGGCTTCTGATTGAAAACGTCTTGGTTTTCAAACAGTTCTGGAAGCTGAACGCATTCTGTTCGAGAACCAAGATAGGACTGTACTAGTTAGGATCAGTCAGTTCTGTATGCCCAAGGGAGCTTTAAATTTTTGATTTCTCAGATAGCATCTTCTCATGCTCTGTGAGCCATTTCTGAAAGGGAAATTTGTGGGGGAAGTTTGAAAAGCAGTTTTGTGACGTCATATGGTTTGCTTAAAAATAAAAAGGTAAAATATCCTGGTCAGCATGAAGAAACCGTTGCACCCATCAAAGTAGCTCTTAGATACCAGCTGTAAAGTTTGATGGATTGTGATTATTACTGTCCTAGTGCACACCAGCTCTACAAAAAAGCAACACACAACCACCACCACCCCTTCACAGATTAATTGAAAGGGTTTCATGTGGTGTGGTGGGGAGAACAATTGATAGATAAATTTCAAAACCATTTTTGTGACAGAATTTGACTGGCATAAGTAAAATCTGTTGGCTTTGGTAGTTTTCATACAATAGTAATGATGCTACGGCAACCATCTGGATGTATTCCAAAAGTATGTTTTGTATACTTTCAGTTGAAGGCTTCCCCCAGGTGTTTTACTATGGGCCGTGTGGAAAGTACAATGCCATGGTACTTGAGCTCCTTGGTCCAAGTTTGGAGGACTTATTTGACCTTTGTGATAGAACATTCACTCTGAAGACAGTCTTAATGATAGCAATCCAGCTGGTGAGTAAAAGAATAGTTTGTGCTGATTTCGCAGTCTTTGGCTTACAATTTTACATGATTTCCTAATATTAACAAATGGTTCAGGAAACTACATATTAACCCTTACAAGGGGAGTAGCCAACAGAGTGTCTCCAGATGTTGTTGGATTCTAGCTCCCATCATCCCTGACCATTGGCTGTGCTGACTTGGGCTGATGGGAACGGGCTTCCCCTGCACTATGCTAACTTTCAGTTTTCAAGAAAAGTAAGTGTTTGTGTGTGATTTATTTGTTTAGTTCATTGGGTTTTTTCTTGCTTCTTAGTTTTACTTAGTTGAGTTAATCTTCAGTAACTCAGTAAGTATAAATGGTTTGTTTACTATGCTTTGTTCACTTTAGACAGCAAGATTTGAACATATCAAGAACTGAATGGAATGATTTATGTTCTTGTTGATGTTTAGAAAGGATTATTGATTGCATATGTCGTGCTAGTGAACCTGTGGCCCTTCAGATATCATTGGTCTCCAGATTCCATCAACACCAGCCAGCATATCTGGTGGTTGTGAAAAATATCAGTGGTTTACAACAGTATATATAAAAAGACCATTTAAAATATAAAAATTAGAAATCAGCTATGTATTATGGAAAGATATATTCATAATCGTCTATTTCAGCTTGACAGAATAGAAAAGTTTTCAACAGGTGTTCAAAAGGTGAAATGAAAGGTGCCTGCTGAATCTATTGGCAGAGTATTCCACAAGACTGGGCTGGTGATAGTTACTAAAGCAGGGGTCAGCAAACTTTTTCTGTAGGGGGCCGGTCCACTGTCCCTCAGACTTTGTGGAGGGCTGGACTATATATGCACACTGCGAGGGGGGTCAGTAGTCCTCCTCCCCGCCCCAGCCCCAGCCACCTCGGTTTGCCGCCTGCCTCATTCGCTGAAGGGCTGGCAGCAGTGGTGCGAAATGGGCTTCCTCCCCGCCCAGAGAAAGAAGGCTCTGCGCTTACCTTCCCAGAGGGGGCTGCCACCGCCGCCGCCGCGTCTGCTTCTTGTGAAGTGGGTAGGCAGAGTGAGCTTGTCCTCACCACTCTCTGGCCCACAGGAGCACCAGGGCGGCGACGGGAGGAAGAAGCCGAGCGGCGGCGGCTCTGCCAATCAAACACTGTGCCTGGTTTATCTCAGTGCGGCGCAGGGATGTCTCTGCCAGTCAAATGCCGCTGAGGTAAACCAGGTGCGGCATTTGATTGGCAGAGATGTCGCTGCATTGAGGTAAACCAAGCACAGTGTTTGATTGGCAGAGCCGCCACCGCTCGGCCTCTTCTTCCCGTCACCATCGCTGGGAGTCTTGGCTTTGCAGTGGGTTCCGGCTTTGCAGTGTGGGCCGGATTTAGGACCCAGGTGGACCTGATCCGGCCCAGGGGCCGTAGTTTGCCAAACCCTGTATTAAAGGCTTGGTTTCTTATTGCAGTCAAATGAGCCTCACAAACTTTGGGAATGACCAACAACTCCTCTTCATGTGTCGGTGATCGAGCTGGGATGTAAGGGATCAGGCAGTCCCAAAGATACCCTGGAATTAAATACAGTGGTGCCCCGCAAGACGAATGCCTCGCAAGATGGAAAACCCGCTAGACGAAAGGGTTTTCCGTTTTTGAGCTGCTTCGCAAAACGAATTTCCTATGGGCTTGCTTCGCAAGACGAAAATGCCTTGCGAGTTCCTGCGGGGTTTTTTTCCTTCCCCCCCTTTTTCTAAGCCGCTAAGCTGCTTATCAGCTGATCTGCTAAAAGCCGCTTATCAGCTGATCCGATCAGCAGATAAGCCGCTAAAAGCCGCTAATAGTGCTAATAGCGCTAATCCGCTAATCCGTCAATGGGCTTGCTTCGCAAGACGAAGAAACCGCTAGACGAAGAGAATCACAGAACGGATTCTTTTCGTCTTGCGAGGCACCACTGTAGTTAAGAGCTTTGTAAACTAATACACGGGCCTTTAGCCTGGCTCAGTAGTAATGGGCAGCCAGTGTAGAGGTTTTAGTAATGGTGTCACATGTTGTTTGTCAGGTGCTTATCTGCAGTCCTACTGCCACATTCTGCACCAGTTGGAGTTTCTGAGCCAGGCCAAAGGGAGCTCCACATAAGAGTGCATTGCAGTATTCCAGCCTTGAGGTTACAACCGCATGAACTACAGTTATATTACCAGGCCTGGTGGCAGACAAGGAAATGATAGTTAGCTGGTCCTGTATGTAAGGTTTGGTTCCCAAAATAGAGTTTGGGCACTTTCAAATGGTGGAACGTGTCAGGCTGGTCAGATTGATTACAAGTGCATCATGTTAAATGTGTACGAGTTGAAGAGTATGTTGCACTAGATAACTTCTAGTATTCAAGAGTCTGATGATGATGGAAAGCAGAACATGGATTAGAGAAGTGGCATTCAAACTTGTATGGAACTCTGGGATTTCTTGAAGCTTGTAAGAGGTGTTATCAGTGAGATGAGTAATGATGAACAAGGCTCCTAGAAGTTGGCTTGCTACCAATTGCTGTCAACCTTCCTCTTCCTTGGGATGTTGAGGATGTTCTGCGCTGCCTGTCTGTTCATGTGGGGCAACAATGACAACCGGCGTGCTCAGAGCCATTCATGAACTGATTCTCTTATGTAGATCATACTTCAGAATCTTCTGGAACACCTTGAGGGTTCCTTGGCAGATGGTTTTCTTCTATAAAAAACACTGCATTATTTCTTTTCTATTAAGGTATTTTAACATCTGGGAATGATGTTAACTTACACTTTAATGTACACTAGCTCTTTAATAATTGACACACTCTTGACAGTTTTGTAATTAAAGGCATTTTAATACTGTCTTGTCTTACAGATCTCTCGAATGGAATTTGTGCACTCAAAGAATCTCATTTATCGAGATGTCAAGCCAGAAAACTTCCTTATTGGACGACAAGGAAATAAGAAAGAACACATCATCCACATAATAGACTTTGGACTGGCCAAGGAGTACATTGATCCTGAAACCCAAAAACACATACCTTACAGGGAACACAAGAGTCTAACTGGAACAGCCAGATATATGTCCATCAACACCCATCTTGGCAAAGGTTTGTTACGATACCTTTGTATCTTACTTCATCTGTATTAGCATAAGAGCTCAGGCTCTTTTCTACAGAACTTAGGTCATTAAAACATTTTCAGATGTTATAAAAAATGAGACATTTGAATGCTCTTTGTGTGTTTTCAAAGCATTTTTATCCTGCTCTTAAGTGGAAGAAGACTCTGTGCTCAGGCTTACAATTTGAAAGACATTTTGTTGCTACTGTTGCATAATTTTGCATGCCTACCTGTCAGTAGCACCTTTTTATACAAATATATTTAAATTTTATTGTTAAGAATATTAATAAATACCGTCTTTTTCAGTGTATAAGATGCCTCCGTGTATAAGACACCTGCTATTTTTGGGGACTCAAAATTAAGAAAATGCACTATGCACTATCCATGTATAAGACAACCCCTTATTTTAAACTTCAAAAATTTAGGAAAAAATATAATCTTATACACAGAAAAATACGGTATGTTGATTACAAATAATATACATAAAATAGCCTTTGCCAGACCAAATGAAAACCTACCAACAGCAGTAGCTTTTCATTTTGTCCATTAATGGCTTTCATCCGACTAGCTCTTCAATAGTTTCCTTGCGTTTTTTAGTTCCATTTGGATTCTGCTCTTGCCCATATACACACAGTTTTGTCCTTAGCTGTTTTGGTATTGATAGCTTTTTGAAACTCTGAAATAGATTTTTAGCAAATCAGTGTTTGTGTTGTTTTATGTCAACCTGTAAGCCAGCTCTAGCAGAAAACACCCAAAGCATTATTTAGCTTCTAGAGTGCTTCTTGTTTGGCTACTTATGTAAATGCCGTAGTTGCACTTGCGTGATCCACATGGGCTTCTTTGGAGCTTTTACTGTTTTACTGTCCTTGCAATCTTGACTTCTCATTCCCTGTAATGCTTTGTCCTCACACTAGTAGAGTGCACTGTACTCCGTTGAATATCTTGGAAGCTTCACAGCATAGGCTATGTCATACTTGAAAGGACACATTTATCCATCTTGTAGAGGTTGCATAAGCAACCCTATACAGTGGTACCTCAGGTTACATACGCTTCAGGTTACATACACTTCAGGTTACAGACTCTGCCAACCCAGAAATAGTACCTCAGGTTAAGATCTTTGCTTCAGGATGAGAACAGAAATCGTGCTCCGGCGGCGCAGCAGCCCCAGGAGGCCCCATTAGCTAAAGTGGTGCTTTGGGTTAAGAACAGTTTCAGGTTAAGAACGGACCTCCAGAATGAATTAAGTACTTAACCCGAGGTACCACTGTAAATCCTATTTTTACCATAGTCCTGGGGTTTTTATTCCTGACTTGCAATAAGCTAAAGACCACTTTAATGAAATAGCTGTATCTAGATTTGGAGCCAGTTCATCCATAGAGCATGAAGCAGGGATGTCTTTTTGTAAATAGAGAATAAATCTACACTAAGACTTCATGGCCAATCAGGAGTCTTTGACAAATATCCCCTTGTGTGCTCCCTGATGCCTACAAATGTTTTCCACATTGTGCCAGAGCTAGGAATGTAATTTAGTAGGCATTTCTGATAGAGCGCATAAAGCAGTGGTGCATTTTCTTACATCTTTTCAGAGCAAAGTCGTCGAGATGACTTGGAAGCCCTTGGACATATGTTCATGTATTTCCTTCGAGGCAGTTTGCCCTGGCAAGGCCTTAAGGTATTTGCTAAAGTGTGTTGCTCAGTATAATAGCTGCCGGCAGATACTTCCTGTTTGACGTAGAGCTTTACTCTCTTCTCTGAGGATTCAGATTTACAAGGTACAGTGGTACCTTGGAAGTCGAATGGAATCCGTTCTGGAAATCCGTTCGACTTCCAAAACATTCGGAAACCAAGGCGCAACTTCTGATTGGCTGCAGCGTCAGCTGTGTCGGATGTTCAGGTTCCAAAGAACGTTAGCAAACTGGAACACTCACTTCCGAGTTTGTGGTGTTTGGGATCCAAAACTTTTGACTCGCAAGACGTTCGTCAACCAAGGTATGACTATACAGTTTTTAAGAAAACATGGCTTTGGGCAGTGATAACTGGTGGCAGGGGTAGCTCTTCCTGTTTCACCACCTGAGGCAAAATAGCATATCCCACCTCCTGTCTTCACTCCTTACCCCCCAACACTACTACCTCTGCGCCTTGGATTTTACTGAACTTAGCAGGGGCTGGGGCACTCCTCAAAATGTTGTCATTTGGCTTCTCCCACCCCCCCCCATTGGGGAAGTGGGAGCCAAGTGTCACACAGAAATGTCTTTGAACTTGCCAAACTTGGCAGGAACCAGGGCACCCCTCAAAGCATTACTGCTTGGCTTCTCCCTCCCCAGAGGTGCGGGGAAGATGAGAGGCAATGTTTGGATGCTAGAATGTCTCCCTTATGGCAGTGGAAGTGGTGGGGCATTTCTGCCACCTGAGGCGGGCATTTCACCCGTCTTCATGGGCAAGCCGGGTCTGATTGGTTCATTGCCCAAGCTCCACTCACTATGATACTCTTCAGTTTGCTAGTCAACTTTGAATTTAATCCTGATAGTCAGCCAGGGGAAGTTGCAGGTCTTGCCCTTTTGTTTTTAATTGCTGACATATTCCTTACTGAGCAGCTAAATATGACTGCAAGACATGCTTCTCCTGCTGCATCTCTTATCCTCATTTTGCCCCAGTGCAGATGAACTGCATTTTCAAAACAAAATAAAAAAATTCCTTCCAGTAGCACCTTAGAGACCAAATGTTCTTCAGATATCTGAAGAAGTGTGCATGCACATGAAAGCTCATACCAATAAAAAACTTAGTTGGTCTTTAAGGTGCTACTGGAAGGAATTTTTTTTATTTTGTTTTGACTACAGCAGACCAACACGGTTACCTACCTGCATTTTCAAGCTTCCCTTTAGTTCCTGTTTTCATTTTGCCTGATTTTTCTCTGTATAATCCTCCTTCATCTGCCTAGCCCCTCCTGTCCACTTCACAGCTGGAGTCCCTCACATCCAATTTGTCAGCCTGCAAAGGAGGACGCCTCCCACACAGAGGTTTAGCATCAACTCCCCTTGTTTTGTTCTTGGAACCTCATTAAGGAACAGTAACAAAAAAGAGGTCTAGTGTGCAAATAAAGGAGAAAAATCTAGAATAGGCTTTTATTGGGTGGGAAGGATCAGGCTCCCATCCTTTTTAGATCTTCTGTTGTAAACAGATGCTTGATGAGCTGTGCAGTGGTGCAGATGGAAGTCCTTTGTCAGGATGAATACAGCAAAGGGCTAGAGAGTTAATGGGTGAAGGAGATAATTAGCTTAGTAGAGTCGCTCTCAACTTGCTGATTATCATGATTATAGATAGTAATGGTCTTGGAGTAAAAGTTCTTGAGCACGTTTCAAAATAACTTCAAACACCCCTTTTCTGGGCTGTGTAGAAAGAGGAGCTTTGGAGAGGGTGCAGACTGGCTGTAATGGGTCAAGGAGCTGGCAGGAAAGCCATGTTGTGTGAGCTTGCACACGCAGACCCGTTCATGCAATCGTAGTAACAAGTAATGTGTATATGGTACTTTATAGTGCTCAAACGGCTTTACATAATCTTAGTTTGCAACAACTTGATAAAATAGGTCAATATTATCCCCATGTTGCATATGGGAGGCAGAGAGGGGAAGAGAGTGGCTTGCCTTACTGCGTAGCCTAACCCTCTTAAAATATATATTTGCCTTACACAGGCTGATACATTAAAAGAGAGATACCAGAAGATTGGGGACACAAAGAGGAACACTCCAATTGATGTTCTCTGTGAGAACTTCCCAGGTAAGTTTCATACTGGGTGGTGTATCTTCTGTGCAAGGTGCCTTCTGAAAATAGGAACCAGGCTCTTGTTAAAGCAGCATTTCCTGAGCTCAAAGTGTTGGAACAAATGTGTTCCTACTGGTATGCTTGGATTCTTTGTTCAATGTATGGCTAACATCAGAGTTGGCTGTAAATTTCAGTGATACTTGTGTTTAAACTGTGACTCTCCAAGTGTTGTTGGGTAACTATTTTCATCATTCCTGACCATTGACCATAATGCCTGTGACTTCTGGGAGTTGGAGTCCATCAACATCCAGAGAGCCACAGGTTACCCTTCCCTGGTTTTAAATGATTGCTTGCAACCACCTGGCTAATGATAAGTGCCAGTCCTAGCACAGAGTAAATCAGACTGGTCAAGTTCACAACAACTCTGCTATGTACTAGAGCAGTGTTTCCCAACCTTTTTTGGGCAAAGGCACACTTGTTTCATGAAAAAAATCTCGAGGCACACCACCATGCCAGATGGGGAAAGGTCACTTTTTACTTATGTAAAAAAAAAAAAAAAAATAGTAACAGCATAGAAGGTAATGGTTAGGCTAGCATCCCTCTTCCAAATATGCTAGGTTTTTATTTGCAGGGACTGTTCTACATGGGAAAGATTTCAGCACTGTCATTCTCCCATCTGCCATCTGAATTGGTACTATTCTGGGTCAACTTACTCTGCTGCATGTGTAGATGAAAATGGCACCAAGTGTGGGGGAGGGGGCAGAACAGGTTTCAGATACAGGATATTAAGCATACACGTACTTCAGATTGAACTGGTTGCTTGCTTTGTAAGTTTTCATTTCCCAAATGACTGCCTTGGCAAGCGCAATACCTACCAGGCTCAACGGCCGGTCTCGCGCTGCCGCTTCCCGCGCTCTCAAGGACCCGGGAGGAGGAAGGCGTGAAGGGAATCCCGAAGGCGCGAAAACCTCGCGCATGCGCAGGCCTTCCGCCTGCGACAGCCCAGTAGGCCGGCCGAAGCGAGCGGCGATGGGATGTGGGAGGGAGGGAGCTCGCCGCCCCGCGTGTGCCTATGTGGGGCACGTTACAGCCCCGTGACGTCAGCGCCACGCAGGCAGCCAGGCAGGCAGATGGCGAGAGCCCCGCGCTGGGCGGCCTCTCCTCGCCACCGCCGCCCCACCTCTCGCCGCCCGACTCGCCCGCCTCCCTCCCACGGCACACCAGGCAACGTCTCGCGGCACACTAGTGTGCCGCGGAACACCGGTTGGGAAACACTGTACTAGAGAGCCTGCTTTCTTTTGTCGCCTGCAGATGGCTACAGTCCTCCATGCGCTTCTTTGGAATTGATTATTTCTGATAGGTAGGGCCCTAGAATGGTGATGTGAGTAGCTGAGGGACAAGTTAGCAAACATGGTTGTTGACCCATTTCAAGGATAGAAAGTGCCTTGATTGCTGGAAAATGAATTGGGAGGAATGTTTTTCTTTACTGTTTCTTCTAGAACTCTCAGTGGTAATATCCCACATCATGGACTGGGGCTGGGGTCCATCTGGGACATCTTCCAATGTGGACCTCATGGGCATTGCCTTTGGTGGTTCCAGTCCTCCTTGGGTTATTAGGAGACTAGGTGTGTGTTGTCAGCACACTAGCACCCAACTCTGTCTCGTTTTCACTGAATCTTAGGGAGGTAGTAGAGGCTCTGAATAGGCTTCTTAAGTCAGTGAGTCATTGGATAAGTGTGATGAACCTGAAAATACTCTATTTTAGACTTATGTGCACTTCAAACAATCTGATTGCTATTGATGTCATCGGGGAGGGTCAGGGAGAGAATTACCTGCACCCACTCTTTCTTGTAGTCAAGCATGCAAGTGCAACATAATTAACAATGGGAAGAAATACCTCTGTGCTGTTTGATAGCTGTCATATTGCTTGTCATTATACATATGTAGCTCAACATAGGTGCTGTAACTCAAAGAACATTCAAGACCAGCAGGTTGTGACTGATTTAAATCAAGTAGCCCTTTAAACGTCTGAGCAGCATACCATATTTTTTCTGTGTATAACATGCCCCCGTGTATAACAAGACCCCCATTTTTTGGGACTCCAAATAAAGAAATCCCCCATATGCACTATCTGTATATAAGACGACCCCCAATTTTAAACTTGAAAAAATAGGGGGGAAATAGTGTCTTATACATGGAAGAATACAGTATGTTGAGCTATTGTTCAAAACATTTGTGGCCTTGTTTGGGTTATTACTGACTCCAGATTAGCAGTGTAGGCTCTGTTCCCTACATCTGATTATAGCACACTGACCTCAACAGAACGTTGTGGCAAGGACTCAAATAGCTCTTAAAATACAGCTATTCATTATTTTCATTTGCTTTTATCTCTCTTTGTAACTTGGCTTATGGGCCCTTGTTTTGAAGACAGGAGCCCATCTATTTAATATAAACATGCCTTAACCTACCCTGAACTGTTGAGGTAGTACACTTGAAAAAATGTGTATTTTTATGTTGATGTCCACTGAGAGAAACTGTTCTCCATTATATATTTTTGCTACCTGAAAGTTTGCCTTTTCATATGTCTAAATGGCCTCAAGTGTACTAAGGAGAACCATTTGGAAATTGTGACTGCATATCATCCTACCAGTGGCACAGGTTTGTTGACCCCCCCCATCTACTTTTGTAGGTTTATATCTTAGGGGATTAATCCGACCAGTAGGTAATGTTGAAATGTATTCTGCTTCTACTTCTTTCTGAACAGATTATCTGATGTTGCTTCTTCCTAATTCCCTTTAACAGAGGAGATGGCAGCTTATCTTCGTTATGTCAGACGATTAGACTTCTTCGAGAGACCAGACTATGATTATCTACGAACAATCTTCACAGAGTTATTTGAAAAGAGAGGATTCACCTTTGATTACGCCTACGACTGGGTTGGCAGGCCAATTGTATGTTGGAGCTGAGTGACATATTCCTTTTTTTCTTGACTGTTGCTCTTTCTATAATGTCCCTTTTAAATGCCAGTTACATTGCAAGTAATCACTTCATGATGAACTGAGAACACAAGATGACCTTTTTGCTGTACATTGAAAACTTTACTGCAAAGCCATATACGTGTTCAAGGCTCCAAACATTTTTCTTTGTTCAAGTTACTAAATGTGTCTTTCCAAACAAGTAGTATTGTAATGTAGGTGCAATTGGTGCTCTTGGATTGTGACTGGAGGGATGACAGAATGCATATTTTATTGGCTCTCCTCCAGAACCGTAGTATGTCAGATATGACCGATTGTAACTGTTTGTGTTCATTTCTACTTCTTTATTAGTATGACTTAGTTGCCTGTTCTCCTTTCCCTTATCAACTAAATTCACCATAAGATTCTTATCATGTTACATATCTGTTCCCTGCCTTCAGCCATGTGGAACTTGAGGAACTTTTCCAGGCTGCAGGCAGATTGTTATCTCCCCACCCTTTAGAGGGTCAAACGTGACCAGTGGGTGAGGGTGGGTGAATCAATCTGACTGCCAAACTCTCCTCTCAGACCAAGAGGGGGTCAAAGAGCAAACCCCAAATGTTTTGAAGAGACATTTGTCCATCATTATCTGGGGAAGATTAAACCTCCAGGAAGGTAGGGGAGTGTCCAGAACAAGGAGAAGTTCAGAACAGCATTGTGCCATCTACCACATTCATGTAGATGTTAAATATGTGCATTTTTGTGGCCAGCTGGATAGCATGAGATTTCAGGTGTGGCTCTTTGTCTTAAAGAAGCTGTAGGCTACTGGCTGAAAGCAGCAAGTTCATTAATTGAAGATAGGGGGGCAGCATCTGTTTGGTTTCTACTCAAAAATTATCTGCTCTAGTTGTTAAGTCAACAGATTGTTTGAGAGTCACCTGGTGGGTCAATTCTTTTTGTATGTGTGTTTCTTTTCCAGCCCACTCCAGTGGGGCCCATGCATGTGGAGTCTGGTCCATCTGTAACAAGAGACATCCATGCACATAGGGATCGATCATCGATGCAGCCTCTCCGAAATCAGGTTTGTTAGCATAACATTGTTTCAGCTATAACTTTCCATTCAAATCTTTACTGAAACCTTAATTTATAAAGAGGGACTTACAGAGAAAAGACTGTTAATTCTGTTTCTTGGGTGATTGGGGTGGTAGGAAGTCTGATTAATTAATATTATCCTGTATTTAGGAATCTTTCCTGTTAATCTGCTTTACTGTATTTTTGAAATGAGTGATATATAATGGTGAATGTCAGGCTTTGAAGAAAGGAGAGACTCTTTCTGCAAGATAGGACTTTATTCCCCATTGCAGTATTAGGATGGCTTCAAATCTCTCTACCCATCGCTGTAATGCATTTCCACTGCAGCACTGGGCTGAGAAGAGAGGTTTCTACTTGGACCTATGATGCGTGTGTATATATCTATAAATTATGTACACATGTGTGAGAGATTGTGTGACTGCCAGTAGGCTTGGCTAACCTTTAAAATGTTTGATAACAGAGACTTGCCCTGGATCCCCCCCCCCCCCACAATAGGAAGTCCACTTTGGTATTTACTGCTTTTGGCTTCTGTGCAAACGGTTGGGAGTAGACTTGTCAAAATTAATACTTCTTCATTGCTTTGCTTCTCGGCGCCCACCCTACAGCGAGCTGACAATGTGCTTTTTAAAATAAAGCATTGCTTTGCTCTGGTTTACCTTTGCCTTCCCTCCTGTCTTTTTGCTCTGTGCTTGCAAATGCCTATGCAGTCTGCATCAGAACGTCGCGGAGAATGGGAAATGGCACCAATGCTACAAGCCAATGCTTTGTTTCTGCAATCTCACTTAACTTCAGATCGGCATGGGGGATCAGTACAGGTATTGTCCTTCTCTGTTCCACACATCTTTTCTAGCGCAGTCCCTTTCTTGTAACGTTCATATGCACCACATTCTGGTGCATATTTGGTTAACTTGATGCTTCAGCTAAAATGTGTGAATTGCCTGTCATAAGGTATGAGGCAGCACAGTATGAGAACTTTGTCTGCACTCAGAATATCTCCGGGACACAGATTTCCTCAGTTTGGTGTTGTATGAGAGTGTTTGGTAGGCAAGTGTGATGTCACCATTTGTCTATGTTGATTCTTTAGACAGAGTTTGTTTCTTTTTTCCAGATTTTGTTTTAGTGTCTTCCAGATACTTTTATTTTGTAACTAATATTACCATGCTTATGGTATTTCCACAGTGTCTTAGAAACAAATGCTATAAATACATGTATCGGGTAGAACAAAGTTATAAATAAGGTGTAATTATCATTAAAGAAAAAATAATAATTTATGTAGCTAGAAAGGGGGAGAAAGAGGAAAGTAGAAGTTTAGAACTATTCATAAAGCTATTACCTTTATTTTCTTAAGAGTTAAATTTCACTCAATAGCACAATAGGATTTACTCTTTCTTGTATTCTATTATTCTGTACCAGGAACTTTATTTATTGTCGACTGTTCATTTATTGTTGACAACTTCATTGGTTGATCCCTAGTGTTCATCTCATCCACTTTCTCCATGCCATGCATGATTTTATACAACTTTGTGATTTCCCCACCCACTTACTCACTTTTTAAAAAGTAAACTAAAAAGCCTCAAACCTTGGGAGCAAAAAGTTTCAGACCAGAGGACCCAGAATCTCAATCTTGTTCTGAGACTTCAGTGGAATTGCATGACAACCTCCCTGCAATAAATAAATACATGAGTATGCAAAGTCTGTTTTAGAACTGAGAGACAAGAAATCTGAAAGTGGTCAGGATAATAGAAGTAAGTTGAAATAGGCAATAAGGAAATAGATGAGAATTTGTGGAGAGTATACAAGGAGGCTGCTGCTGTCTGGTATCTGGCTACAGCTACCCTGATATCTGCTTCCTCCCCTCACCAACCAGAATTGCTTGAACATTTGGTAAAGAGAAATCAATGCTTCCAAGGTAGTGTTGAAAATAAGCAAACAAAACTAATAGCCCACAGATTCTTAGTAGTCCATTTACAGTGGTGCCTCGCAAGACGAAATTAATCCGTTCCGCGAGTCTCTTTGTCTTGCGGTTTTTTCGTCTTGCGAAGCACGGCTATTAGTGGCTATTAGCGGCTTAGCGGCTATTAGCGGCTATTAACGGCTTAGCGGCTTTAAGAAAAAGGAAACAAACTCGCAAGAACTCGCAAGACGTTTCGTCTTGCGAAGCAAGCCCATAGGGAAATTCGTCTTGCGGAACGACTCAAAAAACGGAAAACTCTTTCGTCTTGCGCGTTTTTCGTCTTGCGAGGTACCACTGTACCTTCATACATGTGAAAAAAGCAAAGCAAAGCAAAACCCCTAAAAAACAAACCCCTCTTTCTAAGCAGAGCAAAACTTGTGGACAGACCATGTGCTTCACATGTAGGTCCCAGCTTCAATCGTTATTTCACTCTGTACAGTAGTGCCCCGCAAGACGAATGCCTCGCAAGACAAAAAACTCGCTAGACGAAAGGTTTTTTCGTCCGCGATTTGCCTCGCAAGACGAATTCCCCTATGGGCTTGCATCGCAAGACGAAAGCCCATAGGGAAATCTCCGGGGACCTCTTTTAAATGCTAGAGGTGGGGAGCAAAGCCTTTCCCCCCCCTCCGGCCTTCAGAAGAGGTCCAGGAAGGCTGGCGGGGGCCAAAAGGCTTTGCTCCCCAGGGCCAGCATTTTAAAAGCAGTCCGGGATAGCAGGGAAGCGCTTCCTGCTATCCCGGACGGCTTTTGAAGGCAGGAGAGATCCGCGAAGCCTGGGCGCGCTGCGCGCAGGCTTCGGGATGCCGGCAAGTCTCCGCCAGCAGCGGCAGAGCTGCCGCTGCTGGCAGAGAGATCCGCGAAGCCTGGGCGCGCTGCGCGCAGGCTTCGGGATGCCGGCAAGTCTCCGCCAGCAGCGGCAGAGCTGCCGCTGCTGGCAGAGAGATCCGCGAAGCCTGGGCGCGCTGCGCGCAGGCTTCGGGGTGCCGGCAAGTCTCCGCCAGCAGCGGCAGAGCTGCCGCTGCTGGCAGAGAGATCCGCGAAGCCTGGGCGCGCTGCGCGCAGGCTTCGGGATGCCGGCAAGTCTCCGCCAGCAGCGGCAGAGCTGCCGCTGCTGGCAGAGAGATCCGCGAAGCCTGGGCGCGCTGCGCGCAGGCTTCGGAATGCCGGCAAGTCTCCGCCAGCAGCGGCAGAGCTGCCGCTGCTGGCAGAGAGATCCGCTGGGAAGGAATCCCTTGGACCCCCGCTGGACTTCAAAAGAGCTTCGGGAAGTCCAGCGGGGGGCCAAGGGATTCCCTCCCAGCCGCCCGCATTTAAAAGCACTCCGGGCAAAGCAGTGAAGTGCGCTGCTTTCCCCGGAGTGCTTTTAAACGTGGGCGGCTGGGAAGGAATCCCTTGGACCCCCGCCGGACTTCAAAAGAGCTTCGGGAAGTCCAGCGGGGGGCCAAGGGATTCCCTCCCAGCCGCCCGCCTTTAGAAGCGCTCGGGGGAACACCTGCCCCCGCCGCCCCACTTCGGAAAGCTGTTCCGAAGTGGGGCGGGCAGGCGGGGACACCCGCCCCCGCCGCCCCACTTCGGAAAGCTGTTCCGAAGTGGGGCGGGGGGCGGGGACACCTGGCCCCGCTGCCCCACTTCGGAAAGCTGTTCCGAAGTGGGGCGGGGGGCGGGGACACCTGGCCCCGCCGCCCCACTTCGGAAAGCTGTTCCGAAGTGGGGCGGGGGGGGGCGGGGACACCTGGCCCCGCCGCCCCACTTCGGAAAGCTGTTCCGAAGTGGGGCGGGGGGGGGCGGGGACACCTGCCCCATCCGCCCCACTTCGGAAAGCTGTTCCGAAGTGGGGCGGGGGGCGGGAACACCTTCTGAAGGCGGGCAGGGGGCGAAAGTCTTTGTCCCCCCTGCCTGCCTTCCCAGGGGCTTTTAAATCGCCCCGGACAGCGGAGAAGTCCTCCGCTGTCCGGAGCGATTTTAAAATGCCGCTCGCCAGCATTTTAAGATAGCCCCGCACAGCGGAGAAGTCCTCCGCTGTCCCAGGGTTTTTTAAAATGCTGGGGGTGGGAAGAAAAGCCCTTGTCCCCCCCCCCCAGCCTTCAGAAGAGGTCCGGGGACAGACTGTCCCCGGACCTGGTCTGAAGGTGGTTTCCCTAGGAACGCATTAATTGATTTTCAATGCATTCCTATGGGAAACCGTGCATCGCAAGACGAAAAAACCGCAAGACGAAGAGAATTGCGGAACGAATTAATTTCGTCTTGCGAGGCACCACTGTAGTTGGAGTGTGTGTGTTATACATAGTAGAGAGAGAGAGAGAGAGAGAGAGACAGACAGACAGACAGACAGACAGACAGACAAGCCATCACTCCTCAGACAGTTTTATACAGGCAAACTTTGGTCATGCACACTATATATATCTTTTGACCACCTGCACTGCTTTCTTTCTTTTTGATGATGCGTCCACTGATTATTTCAGAGCACTGTGGATCTTCTCTGTCATTGGAACCCTCTTGATCCCAAATTAGGCTAGAGGTGTAAAAATTAATGCCTTAAGATTCATAAACTAGTACTCTGCAGAATTCATTCTATGTCTCACACATTTTTAAAGTATATCCTAATCAGAAAAAAACAAAAACTGCTGGAATGTTTGCAGAGAACTTCCTTTCTGAGCACCAAGTTTCCTTTTCACTTAATTTAATGTGCCAATGCGTGTGACACAAACTGGGGCTCTGTTTTCATATTAATGTCGGGGCTTTGTTTCTATTTTTTTAAGGTGGTAGGCTCGACCAATGGTGAGTTGAACATCGATGAACCAACAGGAGCACCTTCCAGTGTACAAATTGCAGCACGTACTGAGGTGGAAGTAGTGGAGGAAGCTAAGTATGTTTGCTGTGAAAGCAGTTTCCCTCCCGCATCATTTGTGTGTCAAATCAGTTTGTGTGTTCTTGTGTTTGATGCCTATATCCATAACCTGCTATCAGATGCTTTGTTTTTGCATGTTATCCTTAGTGCTGCTGCTGGTACAGCTTTTCACTTGCACTGCCCAGGTAATGTTGCTGTTGGCCAGAGCATGCATTGCAAATCAGTATTTCAGAAGAATTTGCAAGTGGCATGTATAGTAAACGTCCTCTGAGTTAGGGCTGTAGTTTCTGTTTGTCAAACTGTATGCGCATAACTAGCGCTGGGGATGCAGAAGTCCGAGTCCCTCTTTATCCCTCATTCTTGAAATCTGTGCCTATGCAATTTTAAGTTAGCCTGTCAGACTGCGAGTAACTCCTTTTTTGCTATGGAAACATGTAAGGTAACTTTATAAGCTGCCTGCTGAGTGTTGCAAGGTATTTTGTTGAGGGAATAATTCCTTGGCTGTTTTCCCATCTCCACCATCCGGTGGCACTTTGCATGATCTTCTACCATTACATGAACCATGATGTGGAATCTTCCCTAGGTAATCAGCAGTCCTCTTTTCTTTATAAATGAAGTCAGCACATACCTAATGCATTGTGGGAAGGAGGTTCCACAAAGGCTTCATAGATCAAGGCATAGCAGATTGACTGACTTGCCTTGTGGCTACTGAATATCTCAGCGTAGGCTTCTTGGCAAGCATTGTGATTCTTTATTTCCTAGGCTGGAAATAGCCTGAAATTGCTTGTGAGAAAAGCAAGTGTATGCAATACCTCTAATTGTGCTTCAGGTGTGAATCTTCAGCTGAGAAGTAATCGCCAAGCACTCCATTACCCAAGAAATGTGTTATCGTTCTGCGAACATTTCTGTCTTCAGCCATAAGGAGAGCTTTATAGCTGCAGGAAATTCAGGATTTGAATGTATTTAAATAAAATTGAGTGGTCCTTGTGGCAAACTTAATAATTGTGTGTTCCATTCCCAGCTGAGCCTCTGTTCCTCTGCAGGGGAATAATGTATTTCAGCAGATGGTGGGATGAGATATTGACTACTTTATTGTTATATGATACAGAGCTTTCTGCCTGAGTTTCTTTTGACAGCAGACTAGCTTCCACCAAGTGCTGCTCAAGTGAACTGGGCTTCGGTACTTGTACTTCGCTTTGGATGCTAGCTTTCAACAAATTGTTCAGCTTGTTGCTCTGAGCAAGACAGCCTTTGCTTTGGTGCTGCAGCATCAGCTAAGTTAAGTTAGGCCATGTCCATGGAGCCTAAAAATTAAGACTCCAGAATGTCCCCAAGGACATATTCTCCTGTGGTGGACTTGTTGCTGCAGCTGTGACAACAGCAATATCTCTGCATGTTAACTTGAAAATAAATCACAGTACATTCATTGAGTTTTTTTACTCCCTAGTAAGCATGCTTAGGATTGCCTCCTTAGTGGGAGATGCCAATAAAATACCATTACTGACCTTGATTTTACAGCTGAGCTATGTGAAGAATTGTTTTCTTCTGCAGTAAATAAGGAAGTTAGGGACATTTAATGTTGACGGTGGAATTGGGGAAGGTCCTGTGGTTACAACACGGTGTACCATATCTCCTGTGCACTTGACCTTTCCATGGAAATTGCACATTCAAGCTTTATCCACAATTTCCTGGGTATGCTAAAAGTTTCCAAGACATTTGAATTCACACAGACTTCTAGTCAATATGATACTTCAGTTGAAAAGTACAGCTATTCAAAGGAAATGACTGATACCACAGTCTTATTAATTTCATAGGGCTTAGGGGCAATTAATTATGCATAGAACTGATGGGTGAGGGTGTGTGTGTGTGTGTGTGTGTGTGTGTTTAACTTGTATAGTAAAATTTGGAAAGCTGAAAAAGACGTTTCAGTTTTAGTTTCCTCTAGACAAGATGCTGTCTCTTCTCTTTCCTCGCTCTGCCTTTTACTCTTCCTTTCTGCCTGTTCATCTCCCAGCCATGGATGATCTTTATTTACTTATTAAGCCATCAACTTCTAGCAGACCATTCAAATGTTGTCTACCTCAAGCTGTGTGACTTCGTCATTTTTTAAGCCTGCTGTGTCTGTGTGTCTCCAGACTTTTTCTTGCTAGTGAAGCCTTTCTGTCTGCTCTATTTTTTCTTGCTGTGAACCTCCTGCTCAAAGAATATAAGATCTTTCTGTGAATTTCTATCCAGACCTTTTTTTCATTTCCCTCCATATGCAGAATTCCCTAGTTTTGTCATTAATCAGTTTCTCTATCCTTCATATATATATGAAAGATGCTCATTACCTTCAATCATGCAACCTGATCTCTTGATCCATCCTTTCCTACCTCTGATTTCTCTCTCTAGCTATCTTCATTTGTTCTGTGCTGCCTAGTTCCTTATCGTGGGCTTTCAGACATACAAATATTTCTCAGTCCTTATTTCCTCCTTATATTCATACTTCCCCCTTTCAGCTGTCATCCAGTACCTTTCAGTGCAGAATTTGTTGAGCATTTCGTATGATCCTGTTTACCTTTTGACCTCCAACTCCTTCCTTTACTCTTTTCAATCTGATTTTTGCTAGATTAACTACACTGAAACTGCTTTTATCAAAGTTTTCAGTACCTTCTTCTGGCCAAACCTTAGAGTAGCTTGCATTCTAATTAAACAATCTGGTACTTTCAATCATGTCAACGTTCCCTTAAATATATTGTTTTTGCCGTTCTTGATCCTCTTTAACTTCTTTTTTCCTTTTCCTTTATTTCATTCCCTGGCTCATAATATGCTCTAAAGGTTTAAAGGTACCCCTGCCCATACGGGCCAGTCTTGCCAGACTCTAGGGTTGTGCGCTCATCTCACTCTATAGGCCGGGAGCCAGCACTGTCTGCAGACACTTCCGAGTCACGTTGCCAGCGTGACAAGCTGCATCTGGCGAGCCAGAGCAGCACACGGAACGCCGTTTACCTTCCCGCTGGTAAGCGGTCCCTATTTATCTACTTGCACCCGGGGGTGCTTTCGAACTGCTAGGTTGGCAGGCGCTGGGACCGAACGACGGGAGCGCACCCCGCCGCGGGGATTCGAACCGCCGACCATGTGATCGGCAATTCCTAGGCGCTGAGGTTTTACCCACAGCGCCACCCGCGTCCCATGATATGCTCTACTTCCATTCAAAATGTAGCCATTTGCCTCTGGTTGCTTGCATTCAGCTCTCATTGCTTGTGCTTACTACACTTAGACAGATAAAAATTCTCCCTTTTTAAAACTCGTGATTATCAACTTCTAATAAATTCTTTTATTCTGATTGCATTGCTAACAACTCCTGTATCCCAAACTAAACAACATGGTAAGAATTCAGATATCAACCTAAGAAGAGCCCTACTGGATCAAAACAAAGACCTGTGCAGTCTAGCATCCAGTTTCTCATAGTCGCCAATGAGACGTTTATGGGAAGTCCACAAGTAGGACATGCAGGCAATAGTCTTTTCCTGCTGTTGTTTTTCAACAGCTAGTATTCAGATGTATATTGCCTCTGATTCTCAGAGGTGGGGTCTTTTCACTCAGATACTTCCTCTCCTGGCTACCTGTCCCTACTTCTGTTGCTGGCAGAAATTTGATATTTTCCCAATCTCCCAAGACTGCAAACTTGCGGACATGGAATGCTTCCCTTTCTTGTTGTCTTAATACTGCTACTGTTTCTACCTCTAAAACTGTTTTAAACCATCATCCATGGTATTGCATCCTCTTTTTGCTGGCTACCGTAGCTGAAAGTCACCCATTGTCTTAAATCTCTTTTCCAGCTTTCTTTGGGACTTTCCACACCAGCTTTGTCTTTTGTAGCCTTTAAATTTAAAGGCTCTCCATTATTTTCCTCCAGACCATAAGCTCATTTGATGTTGTCACATCTATTTTGGTTTTTCTTCCACATTTTCCACTGTCGCCTATGTTCTGCCTAAGTTAGACTGTAAATCCTTTGTGCCAGAAGTGTTACTTCTGCTTTCTCCAGCACATGCTGAAACTTAAATAACACAGTTGTGGTGGTGGTGGTAATAATAATTTATTTCCAAGGCATGTAGGGAGACTAACTCCTCCTCAAAATGATAAATGAAGTTAAGGAAATGTAGGGGTATTGTTTTGATCAGTTGCCATGTTCCATCAAAGCACTTAAGGTATTTGCATTTCAGCCTTTTTAGCCAGCTATCTCTAGAGTTCCCTTGCAACTTAAAAGGTTCAGAAACCTTCTTGCTCCTATCTGCCAAAGTCCTCTAGAGCAGTGTTCCCCAACCTTGGGCCTCCAGCTGTTTTTGGACTACAACTCCCATCATCCCTCGCTAGCAAGACCAGTGGCCAAGGATGATGGGAGTTGTAGTCCAAAAACAGCTGGAGGCCCAAGGTTGGGGAACACTGCTCTAGAGCACATTCCCGTCAATGATGATTTTCTGATGCTCTAACATAGTTGTCCTAGACAGTTGTGAAAACTTTGTCTCAAAGCAGCAATCCCTTGTGATAGCTCTTTCCTGGTTAGTTGCAGAAGGTTCAGGTGGAACCAGGTTTGACAAGGCAGGTAGACGTCGTGTGTATCACAGATCTGCACTGCATGTTTGCATGACTTGCCATGACATGCTTCCATCTCGCCTCTGAACTAATGTCTCCCTACCTTTCTGTGTTTTTATTTGTCTTTCTTTCTTTCTTTCTCCTCACACTGTCTATTGTAGCTGCCTGAAAATGCTCAACTTGTGGTGAGTCACTCTCTCTGGTTCACATACAAGGGGGCGTGAACCAGACTAGGCCATGATTGGCCAAATCAAAATGAAATTAACGGAAGGGGTGGGTGAGCTGCTCAGAGTCCTTGGACTGTCATCCCTAACACACCAAACACTTGTCTTTTAAGTTTTACTTGGGTGAACAAATACTTGAAGTTAGGAAGTGCTTAGAGCTAGAGGCAATAAATTTCCTATGCAATTTTCTCTCTACTTGCACACTTTTGTCAGTTGTCAGATTTTTGTGGCAGAGGCACAACTGTCCTGAAAGCATTGCACTTGCTACAGAGCTAGAGTTCTGCTCTTTTCAATCCTGGTTTCTGTCAGCAGCTTCATGGTAGAAATGTGGCTTGGGTGGGTGTTGCCCTTTGCTTGGTATTTCCAGAGCTAGGCTCCTACAATAAGAAAATAGTATTTATTCTGGACTGGGAACCAATAAACTATTTTCTGAACTACATCTAGGCTGCTTATACCAGGCACAGATCAAAGTACTTGACTTCCTGTGGCTTCCTGCAGTTTGTAGGGAAGAGTTAGTTTATAGCTTCAGCTTGTAAAATGGTGCCCTGCAGGTGTTTTGAACTCAGATGTCTGTCGGCCAATGGTCATACTGTATTCTGAAACGTCTGGAGGGCACCAGGTTGCGGAAGGTGGGTTAGAGCTTCATATTTTGTTGTAGAGGGTGAGGATAGGACAAGGAGGCAACCTATGTGATGAGGGTTGTTTACAAGTTGGAGAAAAGCTACTACTCTCACCATTGTGATTATCACTGATACTTGTTTTTATGTGTGCCCCAAACTGCAGCTGTTCTCTCAAACAGTACGTGAACAAAAGGAATCCATAATGTTTCATGCCAGAGTATAACCTTGAATGCACATGAGTCCACTCCCTTGCTGAAGCTAAGCGGTCTGGGTCTGGTCAGTTCCTGTATGGATGACCACCTGGGATTCTCATTTGTGTTACCATGTGTCATTCCCCGACAGAGGAAAGGCAAGCTAGGGTACAAACATTTTTACAATTCTGTCTTACACCTATTTTGAGCCCTGATGGGGCCAGAATAAGCAAAGGTTCCTTGTCTGAGCTGCAGAAACCAAGAGTCACAGCTGAATGGCTATGGAGATAGGTTTACTTGCTTTCTGGCTAGTTTTGAGGTCACTTAGCCACGGCAACAAGGGGCAAAATCTCCCCTACCTGTCCTGCTGCACCAAGCTTACCAACTCTGCCCTTCTTCCTTTCTAGCTGGGCTCTCATAGTTGTAAAACACTACATGCTCCTTTCTGTGTAAGAGGTGTCACCCTCATACATTTTAACCTGAACTCTCTCATGAAGAAATGATAACCTTAAGATTTTATTGCAGCGAGGTCTGTAATGCTACTGCAAATGGCTAAACAAATTGTTACCTTTCTGAGCAGTGATGTGTGATTTGGGGCTAGGGTCCACAAAGTTTATAGTCGCCACCAATCCCACTCTTGTATTTTCTGTCTTCTCTTATTGTGTGGGATATGGAGAAAGTAGGAGTCCTGCTCTTTCTTTTCTGCTTGAAAACTGCAGTGGAGAGGAATCTGTGTGGTGTTGGGTGTCCTACTCACCAAATGGGCGGGGGACACTCCCAGAGGGTGACTTCTAGATGGTAACGTAAATTAGTGCCTCCCTCTTCTCTGGGGCTTTGTAGAGGAAGGGAAGCATTTTTTTTAATGAAATGGGAATGTTTTTCCTGACAACTGGACTCTTTAAAAGCAGGTGAGAAGCTTGAGATGTCTGAAATGTGTGGAAAGCGGAGTGCTTTTAAGGAACCAGCTGCCCATGAAGATTCTGTAATGAGTCCCTCATAGGGTCTGCTGCAGCCCTTGAGTTTCTTCCTCCTCTGGCTATACAGTGGTAGCTTGGGTTAAGAACTCAATTCGTTCTGGAGGTCTGTACTTAACCTGAAACTGTTCTTAACCTGAAGCACCACTTTAGCTAATTGGGCCACCCGCCGCCACGGCATGATTTCTGTTCTCATCCTAAAGCAAAGTTCTTAACCCGAGGTCCTATTTCTGGGTTAGCAGAGTCTGTAACCTGAAATGTCTGTAACCCGAGGTACCACTGTGTATGGAACGAAGGCAGCCAAAGGAAGATGGCTAATTCAGTCTGTAGAGCATGCAACTCTTAATCCCAGAGCTGTGGGTTCAAGCCCCACTTTGGACAAAAAGATTCCTGCACTTGCAGGGGATTGGACTAGATGGCCCTTGTGGTCCCTTCCAACTCTACAATTCTATGATTCTGTGATATTGTCAAAAGAAACTATATAGGTTATTGCATAGAACATCAAATTCAAAGTTAAAAAGTTAAGGTTAATGAGGCACTTCCACCAGGGGAAGAAATTACTGTTCCAACCCATGAAATCTAGAGCCCTGAGAATATTTTGGCTGCTCTGTTCTTTCCCCAGCTTACATGTCTTTTGCACACATGTCTTATAAGGACCTGCTACTGTTGTAGCTGAAAGAAAGGGCAGATAACTGTTGTATACCTTGTAGTGGAGAAAAATGGTAGTAAAGGAAGTCTCATTTGCCTGTAATCTCTGTTGAAAACACAGCCTGTTGTAATTGCTTTTGTGAATTGCATCTGTGTTGATGGCACTGGAGAGAGAGAAGACTGAGATTGTTAGAGTGAAAAGTAGAGTCATGTTTTAGCTCAGGTTCCTGCTGCTTTGGAGTACCTTTGCTTCTGAACATGTATTTATTGCAAGAGGCAAATGTTACTAATGTAGCTTACATTCTGCAATAATGGATTGCTTGTCTCCGGCTTCTACTGGTAATGATTCCTCCTCCCACAACAAAATAAGTTAATTATTGGAGTGTGTGAAAGAACAACAGAATCTCACAACCCAGCATTCAGTCCTTTGTGTGTTCTGTCCTGGAGAACAAATGCCATTCTTGAGCTTTGACTGTTGGGTGTTAAATGGTCCTCCTTCAGACTTTCCTAGTACAGTCGTACCTTGGTTGTCGAACGCCCTGGAACTCGGATGTTTTGGCTCCCGAATGCCGCAAACCCGGAAGTGATTGTCCCGGTTTGTGGACGTTATTTTGGAACCCGAACGTCCAACGGGGCTTACGCGGCTTCTCATCAGAAGCCACGATTTGGTTTTTGAACGTTTTGGAAGTCAAACAGATTTCCAGAATGGATTCAGTTTGACTTCCAAGGTACGACTGTAATTGGGGCATCTGTATGCATACCAAATTTCTACTTCTGGGTGGTATGCAAGTACTTTTAACTATTTTGGGCTATGCTTCATGGCCTCTATTCTTAGAGAGTTGCACAAGTGTCCCCACTTTAGGACCTAGAGTGTCTTGAACTGAACGCATAGCGAATCTTAGCTTTCTACGTAACGTCCAGCACCACGGCACTGTGAGCCCATGAGTTTCAGGCACAAATGTATGGCCTGATTCAGGCATAATTATCCCAGCCTAGCAAACAAAATTGTTTGTCCCTGTCCAACAGGACTGGTATCATTATGTCTGTGGAGCATCTTCCTACAAAAGACTAGTGAATTCAATTTATGTGGTGGGGCGTTTATATTTATTCCTGTAAGGCTTTTTATGAAGGAACCATGGCGCTTGCAGAGCTTAAAGTTATTTTTTCTGAGGTTTTGCTTGTTCTATGTTGGGAAGTGTTTACCCCCCATTTTATGTGATACACCAGTCTTGTTTCTGCTTGCTTGTATTTCTGTCGTGGCTGCAGAGGAAAGTATATGGAAACACAGTGAGCTAGCAAGGGAGAGATGGAGCATTCAGTCCCTTCTCTACCAGGTGCACACTCTATAAAATTCATTATCACAGGCAAATTCTTAAATATACGGCTAGGATAAACAGGCTAGGATAAACATGCCTAGTGAATTCACTACTAGGCATGAATTTTCCAGTAATTGGGGTGTTTTAGGCTGTGTGTGTTTTACTTTACCTTTTCACGGGTATATTCCTTGTGTACCGTTGCCCCTTCTTGAAGTTATTTTCAGACCTGGACTATATATATGCCAGGTGTTTACTCTTTCATCAATGTGGAAGTAGTTTGACCAAATAGTCATATTTGGACTATGATTGTGGATTAGGCCATTATTGAAGTCTGGTTGGCCGAATGGAACATGGATAGTTTGGAGATGCTGATGCTTATTTTTTCCCTTCCCGATCTGACTATTGCAGAGGGCTCCTGATTAAACTGTGGGCTTTTATATCCATGCATATTCATTCATTTCTATCTGTAGCTACCTTTTTGTTTTAAATATAAACTGTACAAGCAAGTGGGCTCATAAAATACAATAGTCTATATCCAGTGTTCTCTGTCTGCTAGCGCAAGGATGAGTTTTAATGTTGCCCAACAGGTGAATCCCCTACAACAATTGCACACGTGGAAATTCATTGCACAACATATTGTGCTGTCTGTCACGCAACGAAGTTACCAAAGGCCTGCGTATGCATTCTCTGGTTCAACAACATTCTGCTGGTGCAAAACATTTCACCAGCAGGGCAAGTGTCCTGCTTAGTGACTTTAACTTGGCACTGCATTTTATACAACCCAGTGTGTATATATCCACCCCCCTAAAGAGGTATAGATAGCAATAGACGTGCACCATAAGGTGTCCCATAAAGTCCATGGTTATTAGCAGTTCTGTAGTCTTAAGACATACTTGGCCATACCTGACTCTTTAAGGGGTGTGTGTATGTGTGTGTTTTAAGAATTCAGAGTTCCTGAGTATGTATCTGCAGTCTTTTGAGCCACATCATGCGCTGTTGCTTTTGGAATAGCTCCCTACTGCAGCTGTAGGAAGGGCACTCTATCTATCTATCTATCTATCTATCTATCTATCTATCTATTTATTTATTTATTGCCTACTGCTTCAAACCAAAGTATCGTAAGTGGCTTACACACACACACACACACACACATATCATAAATACTCTGTGTGTGCTTCAGAGGGGTCTCCCCTTCTAAACATAAGCTGCCTGGGGGAACTTCTCTTAACCCTGTGCCTGGTGTCTGCCTGTAGCAGGACAGAGTGTGTGACGCTGGAGATTTCAGCAGGAGTGCATCTCTTACACTTGTGAGAATATCTCAGATTAGAGCCAACCTGCATTCCCTACAAACTTGAGTAGCTTCCTCCCCTGGCTTTGTTTGCTGAGTTCTTGCTGGGGTCAGAGCATATGATTCTGTCCATTTGTTTCTGGGCAGTGGAGAACTTGACACTTGGCAATGGTGGATCACTAGTCTCACTGTCCCAGGGAATTTTACCCACAGTTCAAGAATTTAGTCTTAGATCATCCTTTGGTAACATTGTCTGATCCTTTAAAAGAGAGGGGAACTATGTTAGATATTTGTTTGCTACCAAACCAAACGTGTGCAATAGGCCAGCCCTGCACCTGTTTTGGACTACAACTCCCATTTGGCTGGGGCTGATGGGAGTTGTAGTTCAAAGCAGCTGCAAGACCCCAAGTTGGGAAAGGCTTCAATAGACTATGGGACTAAAAATCCAAGGCTATCCTGTTGGTGGAGTCCCCTACTGCCCTACCTTATTTTGTAGTTTATATCCTGTGAAGGCATTTGACCCTCATATTTGGGCAGCATTTAAAATGCTAAAATACCTTAACAAGCAATTTGTCTGCCAGCCTGTATTTACTGTCTTCAAAGTATTATCCTCTACTTCTGTTACTGTTTAGGAACAAGTTGGCCTACAAACCTAAAAAATAAATTCAAATAAAAAAACACACACACACAAATGCAGTGTAACTTAAGCAGTTGGGCATTTGGAAGCCCCTATAATTAAACCCATTCCAAAGTTTTGCTGAATAATAATTTTCACCTAGCAGTTAAAAGTCCTAGGCTGTTTGGGTCTTGATAGGTCAAAACCAGCACTTTAAATTTTGCTCAGAGCAAACCAGAGAAGTTAGTGAAGTTTGTTGCTGGAAGCAATTAATTGCAGAATATTTGTGCTGTCTGGCAGCATTGCAACATCATTATCTATCTGGGGAGTAGTGTGTGTGTTTAGAAATATGCAAATGGCTTTGCATTGTGATGCTGGCCTTCTAGCATAATTGGTGCATTTTATTCAACTTCTGTGTGTTTTTGTATGTACCATGCTCAGTCATAATAGTTTGGTTGGATTGGACAAGCTGCATATTTCAAAAGTGTACATCTTCCATTGGCATGAGTGGTAGGCCATTGTTATTTATTAGCATTTATGGAATCATTTGCATTGCATTAAGAGCTGATACACACACCCATTTTCTTAAGTGCAAAAGTCAGAACTGGGGTGAATCTCCTTGTATTATTTCTGAAAACCATGTTCAGGACGTGGTTAGCCAGAAATTATACAGTAAAGTGAATTTCACAAGACACTTTTGCCATGTGACTATTGGGAGGGGAAACCATTTTATGACAACTCTTCTACCTTAGAAATTTGAGGTGTTGGGAACATTAGACGTAATCGCTAGCATATCTACTTCTGCCACTTGTTTGTATAGATGGAAACAATGAATGTGGGAAATAGGTGTTTTTAAGGAATATATCGCGTATTCCATCAGTCTTTGTGACTCTCTCTCTCTGTCTCTGCTTCATTTCATAGTGAATTATTTTCATAGGTGAAGGCCACCCAGTATCCACTCCAGGCTTCTCATAAGAGACTGGTTTGTCTGGTTCTGTCAACCATCCAGCCTGTGTCATCTGTAATGGAAGCCATCTGTGCAGCATAAGTCACCCTAGCTTCATGCATGCCTCCCAGGTTTTACAGATCAACTTCCTTCACTTATGTTGTTCATTTTATCATTGATTAAAATACACCATGTCAAAACCTAGAGATGTCACCTTCCTCTTTTATTATAGAGTTGTCTTTTCTCTCTGAGGTTTTATCCACTAATGAGATCACATGCCTTAGATGGGGCTACCTATGCAAAGTAAATCAAATTGTGTAATCAAGGTTTCAGATTTTACACCTAAAATTAATTATGGAAAATAAGCAACTCTCTATAGCAAGTTAAGTTAGTTCGATCTCTCAAGATGCAGATTTTCTGTGAATAATAATTTTCTAGTAAGGTCTGTGTTACAGAAATTTCAGTTAGGTAAACAGTTATTATTTGTGGAGTGGAATTTTATGCAAGAACCATTTGTACCTCTAAGGACTGCCTTGCCCTTTCTTCTTTGCTCCAAGCAAGGTTGGTTCTATGGGGTTCTTTTCATCCATGAAATGGAGCATAGGAGGCTCTGCAGGGATTGCCAGCGCCCAAGGAGGAGATCAAGTTTTGTCCACTCCCTGCAATGTCTCCAATTGCAGCTGCTTTGATTACTACTGTAAAAGGTAGTGGAATCCGTAATGCTAAATATTAGTGGAAAAACCATTCACTTCTCTGGAAAGGGAAGGATACATACAGTCCATTTGTACTGATGAGCATTTTGCCAGCATGCGATATTCTCCCAAATTGGTTGAGTCTCCTTTAAAAACGCACACATTGTACAATAGATTGCAACTGATCCAGAAACTGAGAGTGGGAGAAACAAAGTTTTGCTGATGCTAGCAGTGCCTGTAGCTCTGTTCTAATGCGGCAGGCCATGCACTATAGGCATTTGATATTGCAATGGGTGACCAGATGCTAATGTTAACTTTGATTGTAGTTCAGTGCAACACAGTGAGTTCTCTGCCTTTTCTTTTCCTTCCCCTTCTTCCCCATCATTCACAGCTCTGTGAGACCAACACAATGGCTTATTGCTTTGCATGGGCTATTTATTGTGGTGTCTTTCTCCAAACCATGGAGAGCTCCTCATGGTCACATGTGGACAAAGTTTCCCCTCTCATCCCTGTTCCAAGGATGAAAACGGGCAACATTCCAAAGTCATCTGTCCTTGTTTTGCTTCATTATGCTCAGATGACTAATAGTTTTCTCCTTAAGTTGTTGAAAGAGGGAGTACAAGAGTGATAAGACACATGTTGAAAGCTGCTTCTGTCCAGTAAACTTTGTCAGGCAAGTCCAGGTGGCTCAGGTAAGCAGGCAAGCAACATGCTGGAGGATAATCTAATTTGTGAGAAGGCAATGGGTGATTCCCTTTGGACCACAAATGGCAGGAGACCTATCAGGGAAGAGCTTCTAGGCCATAAATTGCTAACGCTGCAACTTTTTGAAAAAATACTATTTCTACTAAGTATTATGTAAGCAATTATTCCACAATAATTATACAGTACACATAAATAACAAATGAAGACAAAAATATTAATTACATCTAATGATAGTAAATCACGATCAAAACAGTATTAACTTGCTTTTAGTTAGCTAATTCAGATATTTATCTGTCAGTCAGCTTATTCCCAGAATGTAGTGGGACTGAAAAGTTCAATCTTTCATAGACTTCATTATTCCAGTATTGAGGGGGGAGGGAACCTTCAATCTTTCAATAAATCACTTTGCTCTTTCCTCCTCTGTTACCTCGTTTGTGAGTTTAATTGAATAAGCCATGCCCATACCCTCAAGCACCAGGGGTCATTAGAGGGCAAGTTAATTTTCTTTCATTTATGACTAATAGCCAGTTGTGTTGCTGTTAATAAATGTGTAATCTTGAGACTATACAAATCCTAGGAAGATGACCAATCGTTTCATTGACTAACTGCCGCCTATGTGGTGTTTTTGTTTTTTTGTTTTTTTTTTTAAAAACCCCTCTATGATAGAGATTCAATAATTTATTATTTTGGGGTATAACTGAAAGAGTTGAGAAATCCATTGGAGTTACCCTACAATACTCATTTTGTGTTTGAGCATAAGTTTGAGTGCCAGTTACTGCTCAAATACAGTTTATATAAAACTATTCACAATATGTATACATGGAGTGGGCTCTATTATCTGTGGAATATTTTTCATTAAATCATTTTTCCATGTTTGTTATCTGAGAGAAATGTCCTGTTGAATGCAAACTTACCACCATGCTATAAATTTAACTTAAAGTTTAAGTTATTGGAGATCAGAATTTCAGATCTTGTACACCCTCTTTGTGACCTGTATTTTACTATTAATTTAGTAATTACATGCTTAACTTCCTAGCCGCTGAAGTACGGGAATGCCTTGCCTCCCTGCTTGTGTCTTTATTGGTCTCTCAAGATATTTGTAAAAATAATCTCCTAAAATCTTGTAGGGTGGTGTTGGGAAGAAGGTCGATTGCAAGGATTTCTGATTCCCAATTGTTTAACCATACTAACAACAAAACGACACTCTTTTGATCTAGATTATGCAGTTGAAATGATAACCTGGAGTGGGCTTTTTATATTGAATGACTTATACACTTCATTTCATTCGGGTACTCCCAAATGAAAGAAAAAAACACACGTAAATGTCTGGTCTCATAATTTTTTAATTCTATGTTTCTGTCTTTGGCACCTGGCTCTGGTTAGTAGATCTTGGGGTTCTAGTAAAGAACCAAGTAATCTCACACATCTGAAGCCTGTCCACCTTTTCTACAGATCATGCTTAGCCAAGCCTAGGTTTTATCCAGCTTTCATTCATATGCCAGATAGATTTTGCTTCAGAGCAAAAATATCTACTCTAAGCGTGTTGTTAAATCCACCTGCTTTATCTTTGTTGCCTTATCAATTATAAACTGTGCTTTAAAAAATAATTGATCCTACCTTGGCTTTTAATCGATTAAATTTCCATATTACCAAAATTTGGGGGTATGTATTGGTGGTGGGGATTTTGGCAGAAAGACACTGTGCCTCTTCAATATGAGACAGCACATAACAGATAAAACCTATCACTCATTTCTAAAGTGGGGGAAAACATCTTTATTTGTATCATTTTGAGAGTTGGGATTACAGGATATTATGGGCAATCACACCAGAATAAAAATGGCTTCAAGATTTGAACAATTTCAGACCCCACCAGCATTTAAGATAATACAGAATTAAAAGACCTACTTGCATTGAATCCAACCATAAGTTTCAGTTTCCTGTGGTTCTTAATGCTAGAAGGAAATCTGTGGTGTAAGGCAAAAAATTCCCACTAACTTTGGGAGAAAATGTACCTTTTCCCATCAAGCTTGGCACAGAAGAGGAAGCACGCAAATCTGGGTAGCCTGTATAACTGGTTTTTTTTATATTGATAAAATTATCTGCTACAAATCATCATGAATACAACTTTAATTTCTGATTAATCATAGATTAAATTGATTGCTTGAAGTCCCATTTCCCTATAAAGCATGTTTTTTTCCATCTGTTTTTATAGCAAGGTGATTTCTTGTTCAAGTCACTGTTCTAGAATTCTACTTCAAGTGTTTTGGAAACTTCAGATCAAGACAACTTTGTGTTTAGCAGTTGAATTCCAACCCGTGTTGTTTAAGTAATTCTTCCACACTTCTTTTCAATCCCTCTTGTATTTTTAGGCAACAGCGGTGGATTTTCTCATCTTATACTACATAGGTCCATCTGTGTCAGCAGCATCCCATGCCAGGGTTCTTCATGTCTCAGAATTAATCTTAGGAGTTGTTAGCCACGGTTCCACTCTAAAAGCATCCTGTTTGTTCATAGTTTCTTGTATAGTAAATGTATCATCTGTGGTGGTGAAAGCAACTTGGTTAAAAGTGTGTGTTCTTGCAGCTTTCTGCCAGCGGTGGGGGTGGCAATTCTGAGTTGTGTGCCTTTCAGACGGAATTGGCCATGTTCACGTTCCCCGTTAGTTGCAAATGATGTTGGTTTGGAAAATAATGCCAAAGCTAGAGGCTAGAACTGGTCATGGTAACCCTCAAGTTATTACAGCCCTTGAAAAATCACATGGGTCCCCAGAGCATGGTGGCGATTCCTGGTGGTGATTATTGGACTACTTTGATGCCTTGAATGTCTTGAGTTTATCTGTTGTTGCAGGAGAGGGTGGGTGTTGGGAGCATGTGTGTTGTGTGTTTCTGAGAGTGAAGAAGTTGGCCACGTCACATGCATTGTGTTGGAAGGAGAGGGCTTGCTGGAGGTCCCGGTACTCTCTATTGATTTGCTGTGTTCTTTGTGCTCCAGGTGCTGCTGCTTCTATAAGAGGAAAAGGAAGAAGTCTTCCCAACGCCAGAAATGACAGGCGTCTCCTTGAGGTCTTTGGGGGACTTTGTTTACCTGCTGTTCCTGCCACGTCTTATTGAATGGGGCTTCTCTTGGGGAGAGGACAAGAAACAAGGGACATATTAAACCAAAAAGAGAGGAAGGGGAAAAAATTCCAAAATAAACATTCAGGTGGATTCCCTAAATGGTCTCGCTTGCTCACTCCACGCTTGAAGCTCCTTTTGGAATCAGGATTGCATCCTTTCCAGCACTCGTTGCCCTTGTTGGAAGGTTGGCTGGCTACCTTCCTGTCTGTACAGCAGTTCAGCAAAGAGGGCGTTCCTGGTGGATGTGCTTTTGTTCCTGCTCCCTTTCTCTTTTGTTCTCGACATGCTTTCCCCCCCTCCACCAACTGCGGGGGGCTTTATGAACTGCGGGGTCAAGATGGCGGTGAAGAGAGGATGCTCTCAAGAGGACCTGGCTCCTCTTGCTGCGAACGGCTTAGTTTTGACTACACTGGCAGCTTAGACCTGATCCTTCTTAATCGCACTCCAACGAATTCCATGATAGTAAGCCAATGGCGAGAGAACTGCAATCTACATTTCCAGTTGCCTTGATTTACTGGTTTCTGTGGCATCTCCCTTCTCAGAATGGTTACAGAGAAGTGTCAGTTGTTCTAAAGGAACTTACGTTGTTGCACTTTTAATTATTTTTAGCATTATGTATGCGTATGCTGTACTTGCGTGTTTTCCCCCCCCCTTGTGGGTGTGAATGATGCCAGCACACATGTTCAGCTTGTATTTGAGTGCAAAGCCTCCCTTTGACTTAGTCTGTCCACCACATTTGGAATCTCCTGGGACTATTCAGGGGTTTTCATACCCCACTGTTGGTTGTGCACTGAAGCTTACTTGAATTTTCAGCTGCCCTTTCCAGCTGTCAGTGAACACCCCTCTTGTGGTTTTTCTCCATGGTGCCTGACATAACCTGCTTGGAATTGGAAGTCTTTCTGCTGGCAGGAAGGAGAAAAGTCAGCTGGGCTGAATTCTGGGCAGGTCACAGAAATGCAAATGCAGACTACTGTAACCGAAAGTGGAAAGGATGAGGCAGTTTGGCCATTTAAAGGGAGCAAAGCTATTTCATCAGCGAGAGGACACTGCCACTGCCTTAGATGACATATTTTATCAGGCCTTTTAGAGGCTCAAGGCCATCTATACAGACTAGAATAGCATGTGGCTTCCAGCAGAGCTGTCTGTGTATTACCTATGATTCTTTCTCTTATGCAGTCAGGGCTCCTTATTAACATGCCCCAGGCAATTGGATAACTTTGTTTTATTCTGACTTTCCAAATGGGATTGGCCGCTCCACATTCAGTGTGCTCCAAGGCAGAGATTGTGAACTCCAGCAGATCTTCTGTGGATGTGGCTTGAGACAAATAACTGGAAATTTGAGGGAGTTGGCCCCAAAGGCCAGGACATACCATGTGCCCTCTGCCTACTGCCTTGAAATGAACTGAAAATGTTTCCTTTTCAGAAATTTGATGCCTGAAATCTTGTGTCTCATCTTCCCTAATAGGTGGCACCACAATGCTGTAGTTCAGACAGTAATCCTTGGGGAGGGAGTTATCTCATGACCATAACCCTCTTAACTTGTTGGGAAAAACTCTGGGAGCTCCTTGCCTGCAGACAGAAGAAACCTGCTCAGGGAGAAGAAGCAACTCTCTCTGTAGTAACTCCTTTGGTTCCCGTCAATTTCTTGAGTATTCTTCTTAATCTAAACGCCTCATTTTTAGCTGAGCTTTGGACTGCCTTCCTCTCCCTGGTTCCCCCAACACTACTTCAACCCTTGAGCCAAAAGGTAGACTTGTTTTTTGCTCATGAACTGTCCATCCTAGAAAGTTGTGCATCCATTTTCTGAGTGTGGCCAATTGCCTTTTTATTGCATTTAAGATGCAGATAAGAGGAGTGAACTCTTCACCATCAGTCATTGATTAGAAGGGTTTGGGTTTTTTAAGAAGACCTTTAAAACTTCTCAGCCCATTTCTCCTGACTACTAACACTCTTTAAATGTTTCTAAGGCCACCTGCTAAAATGAGCCTTGTTTCCCGCTCTTGGCATGGGAGATATCAAATATGAGATGTACGATTTCATGAAAACTTGACCTTTGTGCTCCCAGCTGCACCACACGCATCTGTCCTTTTGCAGTCTAGTTCTCTTCCACTGAGGAGCATCTTAGAATTTGCAAATGGAGGAAACTACACAATAAACAGCCTCCCCCCAAAATTGTTTCTCTTTAGAAGTCTTCATTTTTAATGTCTGATGGTTGAAATCCATCTTGCTTTTGCTTCTCTGCTCCATTGCTCAGGAGATCTAGCTTCCTTCTGAATGAAAATATTTGTATGCATATAGGGAACATGTGCTCTTGAAGCAGGTTAATATCCAGACTCGATTCTGCATTCTGGTCAAATACTGAAGCTCTTCAGAAACCAAACTGTAAGAAATGTCTCACAGTAGGGATACTTGAGTAAAAGTCTGGATTTAGTGGACTCATGGTAAGAAGCAAGAGAAACTAACTTGGTCTGGATTACTTGTAGGACCCTCTTCTACCACAAGTGAACATTTCAGTTGTTAAGCATCTATATGGGAGAATGTATGCAAAGTGCTGGCCCATTTTATCAAAACAGTCTCCCAGTTTCCCAGTGCTTCCATACAGTGTCTTCATATCAGGGCTGTTTCTGCAGTCTCCCATTTCCAATGAAGCAACATGGAGCCGAAGCCGTCTTCAAGTATTCTTCTCCATTTCTGAAATGTGCTATTTTTTTCCAGAAAATAGTCAGTGGTAAAAATAACTTTCTCCCCCTTCATTCTTAACTATTCAATCTTAGCTGCTTTGAATAGAATACTATGATCATCAATAATACTACAGCTAATTACTACAGCCTTCTCTCTAAGCTTCCAGTTCTAAATCGGCCCCATCCTTTGCAAAACAAAGCTGATGGTATTGTCTTTGATTATTTTGAAACAAACGGTCAGAAGCTAGTGAATAGGAATGAGTAAGATTATATAGGTCTCCCTTCCCTCTCATCACTGGTTGTGTGTCTTTCCCATTATTAAAGGCCAAATCTGCTTAATTGTGAGGATTGCCTTGCTTCAGGAGCTGACTAGCTGGCCTCTAATGTTCTCTGGGTCTCGGAGAATAACATGTCAGCACATATTCTTAAAAAAAGACATGGGTAGTTCTTCCAAGTGCTCATTCAAAATCTACCTTCAGTTTTGTCGCTTGGAAAGGCAAGTGTCTGTAAAATGGACTATTAATCCTTTGTACCCCCTCCACCCTCTTGAATTTTAAATAGTCATGATCATGACTTTGCTACCAAACAGTTGCCTTTCTTTTTAGGGTGGAAGAAATTAAAATAGCTAATCTGCATTAGTCTCTATAAAAGCAGCTTTCTTGTGATGTAATTATATCACTCTGAAAATTGCCAGTGGCAGAATTAGAAAATTCTTTTCCTTGGGGCTGGTTTGAATTTCTTTCTCCCTTTCAATTTTCAGCCTTAATCTTATATTTTAAAACACACACCATGAACTTATCTTCAAAAACTATTGCTTCCTGGGACGCTTGTTCTTCAAAATGACCTGCCCAGTGCCCCTGTAGTCCGAAACAGGCATGCATGACTTAAATCTTTCCACATCCGTGGTTTATAATGACTTGCAGGATGGAGGAACAAAATGTATACTGCTCCTTGACGAATGGAACTTGTAAGCTCTCCCAAGAGCTTTTATGAGCAATGCTTTGTGGAAGGTAAACTGCCATGGTGAGCATTTCTTTGTATGTAGTCTGAAGATGGTGTTGTATTGCTGGGTGTGAACTGCCAAATATGCACCTCCCTATAAATACAAAGCCATAAGCCCCGTTTTCTCAAAATACTAAAGATGGGGGAAGAGGGAAAATATGCTTTCTGCATTGCTTATCAGGCCTTAAAGGAAGTACCCATTGTTTGGCTTGGAAGGCTATTTTTTCCCATTGGTTTTGAGCCTCACTGATTGAGCTTCCTTTTCTTTTTTGCAGGTCTTGATGTTGGCATGATGTGTAGCAGTTAAAGGGCCTAAGAATGCCAGGCTACTTTGCTTGCCTTGGCAGTTCTCAGTGCCGTGTTTGTATTATGCATATCCCAGTAAGTGACTGGAAGGGAAATGATTTCTCAAGCCTCCCTTAATAGTTTTACGGCAGGTCTCAGGTGGAGTAGCTCTAGCCCTCTAGATGTTGTTGGACTACAACTCCCATAATCCCTAATCACTGACCATGCTGGCGGGGACCAACGGAAGCTGGAATCCAACAACATCTGGAGGGCCACAGGCTTCCTATCTGTGCTGTAGATGAACCACTATAGGAATTACTCTCTGCTGTGTGAATGTCTGGAGGGGGTGCAGATCTTTACTTCAGTATTTGTTATGCAGCAGGCCTTGGGTCTGAGGGTGAGCTGCAGCTTAGTCTGCATGCTTTATTACCAAACTTCTTAATTGCGAGGAAACCTCAGTCTCTGACCAGGATGCCCTTGCCTCAGCTTAGTGATGTAGTAGGAACCTGCACTTCAGCACCTCATGGGGATTTAGTTCTGGAGTTGTTGCCCCAGAATACTGCTCCTATGGAGGGTGTGGTTTCTGAGAGGGACTGGGACACTCTTACATTGAGCACCTGGTTCCAGTGCCTGCTCTGAGTTCAGTATCCTCCCCCCCCCCCAAATGACAGGTGCATGCCAATCAAACACAGGCAGGAAAATGGCTTTAAATAGCCTCTCTCATCCTCTTAAGACTGTCTCAGGAAAATGATCACTTTTTCTAAGAAATGCTTTTCCAAACTGCATAACTGCTGCATAACTGTATAGGCTACCTTGTGGAACTTGGGAACAGGTTAATCTTCTCCAGTTAGAAAAGCAACTTGATAGTGATAAGTCTGTCTTTGCAATTACCAAGCAGAGAAGAGAATTATCATTTGGGGGCAGGTGGACCATACCAAATATTGTATCTTCCCCAAACAGGGAAACCACAGTTAAGTGGCTTGTTCCCATTGGAAATTTTGTGATGTATAATTTATTAAGTCTGTTTCTTTAATGTAGGCCTTTTGTGCTTTTAAAAATGGGATGATTGGGATAATGAGTGCAACTCTTGTTACTGTAAAGAAAAATCAGCTGTGAAAAATCTTTTTTAAAGTATTGTGTGCACATGTCTGATTCTTGTTGAAATGCCTTTTGATTTTTAATCTTTTTATTTTAAATGTGTAATGCAATGTTTTATTCATATAATCCTGGCACTGCTCTTGGAACTTGGCAGTGAACATGAAGCGTAGTATTTTTTAACATGAATGTCAATTTCAAATGCATTTGAAACGGTTCAGGATAAGGGCTCACAAACACGATGTGCAGGAGGCTCCTCTGGCGCTGGTTGGATTTCACTTTGCCAGGAATTGGGTCCTGCTACTGATCTTTTCTGATGTGCCTGTTTTTAATGGGACATTGCAAGAAATGTTGTGTACCTTAAATACCCCCCTTTCCCCTATTTGCACCCTTTTAATGTAAAATAAAACATCAAATTTGCTCTGTTCACATCTGTGTAGTCCTTTTTATTTTCTCTCGGGTGCCATGTCCCATCACATTTAGCATCTTGAAAACAAAGAGGATGCTACTCCTGTGATGAGACACTGCATTTCCAACCAGTAACCACAAAATATGCTAATACTGTATTGTCTAAGAGAAAACTGGAGATGTTTGCAATGTAGATTATATATGCAAAAGAAGCATAAACACAGCTTGCATGTGCTTTTGTGCTTCCATGGTCTCGCCAACAAAGGAAGCATTCATGTTCAATTCTGTCACCTTGGTTTTGAATTGAGACCATGCACTGTGTTAGTTTACTAGCGCCAGGCTGTTTGTCATCATCAGGCAGAAGTTAGGAAACACTACTCTTGGTCTTGATGCTGTAGTGAATATGTTGTGTACTATGTGCACACTGAACACAGTATTTTACATTCATTTGCGTGCTATCCTCTGCAGTCAGAGTGAGTGGCAAGGTAGCCAAGTGCTGTCATGTTATTTGGGATAGTGAACAATTCTGAAATGCTCCTGTTAGGATGGTTGGGCAACAGAATGAGAAATGAGGTTTAAGTAAACATAAGAGCCTGCCGGATCAAGCCAGTGTGGGAAACCTGCAAATAGGACCCGAGCACAACAGCACTCCCCCTTCCTGTGTTTTCCAACTGACAACTGAAATTAAGAAGAAAGGGTTAGTAATAGTGATTAGCCTTAATTCAGAATGGATTTAACTTTTAGAACCATCCATTGATGACCATTCCTCATGGGGGATCAAATTCCATAGTTTTGCACTGTGTGAAGATTTAATTTGATTCTTCCAACCTTCTACAAGTGCTACTATTATGAGAGAGGGAGAGATACATTTCTCTGCTGTCTCCACACCATGCGTAATTTTATATCCCTCTGTTGTCTAAATTGCTCACTTTGTTGTCGTTTAGTTGTTTAGTCATGACCGACTCTTCATGACCCCATGTACCAAAGCACACCAGGCACTCCTGTCTTCCACTGCCTCCCGCAGTTTGGTCAAACTCAAGTTGGTTTGCAACACTACACAATTGCACACTACACAATACTATTTTAGAGAACACTTCAAAGGAAGCGGCTGTAGCTTGGTGGTAGAGCTGTGGATCAATCCTGAGGATCAATCCTGTCTGAAACCCTGGAGAGCTGCTGTCAGTCAGGTAACGCTGAGCTAGATAAATCATTGGTCTGGCTCAGTATATACAAGGCAGCTTCCTATATTCTCAATATGTTTTTAAAAATGCACATTCACATGTAAAAAAATTTGTGGGTTTTAAAAAAAAAGAAACAATTTGCAGATTCATGCAGAAATGGTCTGGAACAGTCTTATGAGTGAACGTCTGCAAAACCAATACTAGAAAAATACACGGATCCATTCATCATTGCTGCTAGTCAAAATTTAGTCATGTTTACAAAAAGGTCACTCCATAACTCACCCAAAATGCCAAATTTCTGTGCTATAAACATGATTCCAGTACTTGGGGCTGATGAAAGGTGTAGCTCAAAACAGCTTAAGCGCACTAGGTTTTTTAAAAAAATAGTTATCATTTAGGATTTTTTGTTTTACGAAGCAAACAGGGGAAAGGTGTATCTATCACCTCCACTTTAAATTCATAGTCTTTCAGTTTGTTTAAAACAAAATAAAAAAAATTATTCCAGTAGCACCTTAGAGACCAACTAAGTTTGTTATTGGTATGAGCTTTCGTGTGCATGCACACTTCTTCACATTCACACTTCTTCAGTTGATTTACATTTAGTGAGAGACACATTTGTCATAGATACCTTGTTGCTGGGGGGAAAAGGAGAGATGGGGACGTGGTTCTTTCGTTCTGTTGCCTAGTGTTAGTGAGTGGAGGTTTGTGTCAGGATCACGTGGGCATTTATTTATTTTTGTTGCTAAATTAAGGACGACTGGCGTATCATCTGAAGTCTGAACCTGTTCCAAGTCCTGAGGGATAGCTATGGCAGATTTTATTAGGGCATAACTTTTTATAAGAAGGAATGCGGGTGGCTCTGTGTGTTAAACCACAGAGCCTAGGACTTGCTGATCAGAAGGTCGGCGGTTTGAATCCCCGCGACACGGTGAGCTCATGTTGCTCGGTTCCGGCTCCTGCCAACCTAGCAGTTTGAAAGCATGTCATAGTGAAAGTAGATAAATAGGTACCACTCGGGCGGGAAGGTAAACGGCGTTTCCGTGCGCTGCTCTGGTTCGCCAGAAGCAGCTTAGTAATGCTGGCTACATGACGCCGGCTCCGTCGGCCAGTAAAGCGAGATGAGTGCCACAACCCCAGAGTCGGCCACGACTGGATCTAATGGTCAGGGGTCCCTTTAGGTACCTTTTAACCTTTTATAAGCTGGATCTTTGAGATGTTTTGCTTTGCTTTTTAATACCTTTGCTTTCTCTGTGTGCCAAGTCTTAAGCCAAAGTAAGTCATAAACCCAGTTTGCATCTAATAGCCACGTGCTTCTCTGTTTGCACTGAATTGAGCAAATACGTTGTGTGTGTAGCAGTACGCCACACTAAGCAGCAGGTAAGTGTGTACAACAAAGGTCCGTATAGTTAAAGCTATGGTTTTCCCAGTAGTCATGTATGGAAGTGAAAGCTGGACCATAAAGAAGGCTGATCGCCAAAGAATTGATGCTTTTGAATTACGGTGCTGGAGGAGACTCTTGAGAGTCCCATGGACTGCAAGAAGATCAAACCTATCCATTCTTAAGGAAATCAGCCCTGAGTGCTCACTGGAAGGACAGATCGTGAAGCTGAGGCTCCAATACTTTGGCCATCTCATGAGAAGAGAAGACTCCCTGGAAAAGACCCTGATGTTGGGAAAGATGGAGGGCACAAGGAGAAGGGGACGACAGAGGACGAGATGGTTGGACAGTGTTCTCGAAGCTACCAGCATGAGTCTGACCAAACTGTGGGAGGCAGTGGAAGACAGGAGTGCCTGGCATGCTCTGGTCCATGGGTCACGAAGAGTCGGACACGACTAAACGACTCAACAACAACAACAAAGTGTGTACAAGACTGCAGCATAACAGGGCCAGATCCCTGGAAATCTGGCTATAGATGGGAATTATACACGTCTGATCCTTTAACACGCAACCATTTTTCCAAAGGGCTACAAACAGAACATCCTCCTTCATCCTATCCAGATAGTTGTACTGCCCCCTACAGGCGAAGGGCGGCAACTTCAGCGAAGAGCACGACGCCGCCGGCCACGCACTGCTCGCTGGGTAATGTAGTCCCCGCCCCGCGCGTCCTGCCTCTCCTTTGTCTGCCACTTGGCCCAACCGGCGCGCAGCCGCCGCCGCCGCCGCCTCTCGTGCCCGCTTCCCATTGGCCGAGCTCGCCGCCCAATCGGAGTCTGGAAACGTGGCATTCCTTTGTCGCAGGAGCCGCTGACGCCCCCCGGGGTGGGGGTGGGGAACGGCCTCCCTCCCCCTCTCCTGAGATGGAACCGGCCAATCCCTCTCGCCCAGGACTCCGCTCCGCCCGGCTCGGGGCTGTACCATTGCGCGCGGGGGAGGCGGGAGGGGAGGACGAGCGAGAGGGGAAGGGGGCGGATGCGGGCTCTGTGGCCGGGTTGGCGCTGCTGGGGCTGCGAGCGGAGGAAGATGAAGCTGCTGGCGGCCGCGGCCTTGCTGGGCCTGGGCGGCTCTCTGCTGCTGCTGCTCTTCCCGGCTACTCACGCGGAGGAGCGCAAGAAGGGGCCCAAGGTCACGGCCAAGGTGAGCGGGGGGAGGGCGGGGAAGGGGGGGCTTCTGTGCAGCCCCCTCCCCCTTGCACTTCTCTGCAGGGTGGGCTTGCACCCCTCTATTCTGCAGCAGCAGAAGCCCTCTAGCCCGATTCTGTGCAATAATCATAATAATTTATTTGATTTTTCTTAACATGATAATTGCTGAAAAAGCCTAAAAGGCGATTTCTGGCCAGTGCGCCCAGGGAGCGGGGAGGTGATTTTTCTTCTCTTAGCAAGCCGTTCAAAGCTAAACCCCGTGTGCTCCTTGAAAGACTATATGGCGAAGGCTTCAATGGACCGTGGTCTTGTTTTATATCGGGATGTGGTGTGCAAGGAGGGGTGAAAAGAAGCATTGGGAGGCTTAGGCACCGGGTGGGGTCTTAGCTGGCCAGGCGATAAAGTCATGCGCGATGGAGAGACCCTTCCGAGGATGCGCGGCTTCATTTCATTTGGCTTTTAATTTCTATGCCGCCTTTCTATGTTGCTATAAGCAAGGCGATTTGCAGCAAAAAAAAAAAAAATGCAGCAAGGAACACGCGCCTTATAATGATCAGATCCAGGTCAAAAATTCATACTAAAACGTAACTTTAAAATGGAGCCACTTGTATCAAGTAAAGTAATATTCAGCAATCTGTTAGAATAGTACACAATAGAATTAACTCTCAAAACATCAACAAATAAAAATTAAACAGTTGTTCATTCTTAACATGCTTGATTCCAAGCATGGTGGTTATCTCTTGGAGGCCCCAGTGGGGCAGCCATGTCTTGTCTTGCGCTGCAGAAATATCTTACGGCTCCTTTAAAGGCCAACAAGTTTAACACAGGCTGTGCTTTTGTTGCATCTGCTGTGTTATTACTCAATAGAAAGTACAACTGAGCGTAATAGAACTTCCTGGTATGTGTGCTTAGACTTAGGTATTAGGAGCCTTGACTGGGGGGGGGGGTGTCCCAAAGTGATAAAGTATTCATAGGCACAGGGCTAGGAAAGGAGAGAGATTTAGGGAGGGTCAGAAATTAGGGGCTGCCCCTGGTAAATTAGGACAGTTGTCATGCATATTGAAAAGAGATGTCTGCAGAAAGGGTTAGGTTTTGTGACTCAGCCTTGGCCAGCATAAGAAATCCCACATTCTACAAAGGAGCCTTATGCTGAGTCAGACTTTTGGTTTCTTTCTATTCCTGCATCATTTTATCGGACAACTTCCAAAAGTAGCAGAGTCTTGTGGCAACTTTAACATGCATTCTTACGCCACAAGGAATCTGATGGTGCCACTGAATGCTTTGTTGTTTGAGTTTCTTGGCTTAAAAAATTGTTCTGGCTGTCTTTCAGAGCAAAAGCCCTCCCAAGACAACTTGCAATATTACAGACACCAAAGGATACTTCATAAAATGAAAGAAAAACAGCCGGCCGGCCAAAAACTAAAATAAAAACCTTACAAAGCAATGTGTGATCTGAAGCAAAGGCCAGTGAGAGCAGGTGGGCAGTGTTAGAAACTGAGATATGAAAGCTAGGAGCTTAAATGTCACCTTAAACCTCGGCTATGGACGCAACAACGGAATGTCTAAGTGCACTTTTTTATAACAAGAACACAAAGCTGAAAATGAATGAACTGCTGCTAAAATAATTCATTTTTCACATGGTCTAGCCTTCCCCCTGCCCACCCCCTCCTAATATTCTTAAGAGGGTCTCTTCTCCAGTCTTCAGAGAGTAGCTGGAAGTGGGGAGGCAGAAAAAGGTCCTCCTTTCCTTCCAATCTGCAGTTTATATCTGAAATCTCAGGCGCAGTACTGCGCTCAGAACTCAGAAACTGCTTGAACTAATGAAATTCCCTGTCGCAAAATGTGCCTAGAACAATGGGAGTTTAGAACACGGCAGGTGGGTTTTGGGGTCTCGGCAATGCATTCCAGAGATGTGGAGCCAGTGGGAAATTTTAGGCTCTGGACTTAATGGTCCTCATGTGCTCCAAAACAGTTTGTACTATTTTGCTTCCTTTAAAAGCCCTCCTGTGTTTGAGGTCCCTCCCTCCTTTGGCCGAACCCAAAGACTTGTCCTGACAGCACCACTAGCTATTGCTGCTCAAGAGCCTTTCAGCTGGAGATGCCAGAGACTCGGCCTGGAACCGCAGACATACAAAGTATTCTCTGTCTGTGCATTCTGGCCCCTTCCCTTCCTCAAACTCCTGGGAAGGGGTTGAGGATGTTTCCTAATGCAGCTGGTAGCATCTCTCCTCTGTACCAGGGAGGAGATCCTTTTTAAGCTGCAGGTGCGAGGAATTGAACCAATGACCTTCCCCTTTAAGATCCCCCCCACCCCTCTCTGGAGCATGGACTTGTCTGGGAATTTAACCCAAGATGTACTCGCAAAAAGTGAGAATCCCACTCCAGACCAGCAAACATGAACTGTCAGGCAGAGCCCATTTGCCACACTTCAGAAGCAGGGCGGAGGAAGAGTGTGCAGCCCGAAAACTTTGGGTGTGGGTGGGGCAATAGATATGTCTCTCTACTTAGTACAGTGGGCTATTCTTCAGCCACATATAACCCAGAAGTTTCTAGTGCACACAAACCTTTCAGTTCAAGCAAGCACTGGGCATTGTCTGAAATGCATTGCATTTGGGGAGAGTTCAGAGCACTGTTGGGTGCAGCCTGGGGGTGGTGGAATCAAATTGCAAGGTTGAGACCTTTGCTTATGCCTTGAGGGGAGAGAGAGAGAGAAGGACTGCTGGTCAGAAAAGACAATACCTGTCTAGGCGGACAAATATTCTATTTATTTATTTATTTATTGAATTTATGCACCACCTTTTTCTCCCAAGGATGTGGTTCTCCCCCTCCTACTTGAATGGATCCTAACCTAAGGAGGATCCCAATAAAACTAGCAGTACGCTTCCATGGGTGGCTCCTTACATATAAGCCTTGCTGCAGACAGCCTAACTCCCCGCAGGCATTGGACTCTTGCATATTGAGGCTGATGTCAGAACAGGAAGGGGGCTCCACTCTGCAGCCGTTCCATGATGCAGCCTGTTTTGATCACCAGGTGTATTTTGATCTGCGGATCGGGGATGAAGACGTGGGGCGAGTCGTCATCGGCCTTTTTGGAAAGACAGTTCCGAAGACGGTTGAGAATTTTGTCGCCTTGTCCACAGGAGAGGTGAGTTCGAATGCTGCGTCAGAGTCCTCAGTAGGTCAGTCTGCTTACAAGGGCGCAGAAGGAAGGCTGGCATTTGGGGTGGCTGCAAGGACTGTGGGGCATGCTTCCAGAGGCCCACACAACAGGAAGGCCCCCCAAACGCAGGAGGGCTGGCTTACCCCACTTTGAATAAGTGAAATAATTATAGTGCTCATCTAAAGAGCCTTGGTGTGGAGAGGGCCTGGAAAACTATTAAGGCCAAAGTCTGGGGTGCTACAGCCTTTTCCTTTTGCAGGCCCTTGGGAGAAGGAATCCTGACTGGGTGCATGTCAGAATTTGCCTCCAGTGCACTCCATTCACTGCTGCTGCTGGCCGAATTGCACAAATATTTGGAAACTGAGTGAAGATCTGCTGGAGAGGGAATGTTCTTCTCTAAGCTAAGCACAGAGAAAGATGAGGTGCTGCCATTATTAAACTTCTGCCCTCTCACTGCTGCTTTTAACTTTCAAAATATGACCGTCAAGTTACCGTATATTTCGCCCTATAGGACGCACCTTTTCCCTCCAAAAATGAAGGGGAAATGTGTGTGCGTCCTATGGGGACCCCTCTCGCTCTCCAGGCTTCAGGAAGCTATCCACAAGCCTTGCGAGCCCGGCGGGAGTGCCCGCCGGGCTCTCCAGGCTTGCGGGCAGCAGCCTGTAGCCCGAAGCACGGGCGCGTTCCAGAGCGCGCCCCGTGCTTCGCACAGATGTCCGCAAGCCTTGCGAGCCCAGCGGGAGTTCCCGCGGGCTCACAAGGCTTGCGGACAGCAGCCTGTTCTCGGGGTCGGGGGAAGCTTGGGCCTCCCCAGCCCTGCGGCTGGGGGGGGAATAATTTTTTAAAATTTATTTTCCCCCCAAAAAACGAGGTGCGCCCTATGGGCCAGTGTGCCTTATAGGGCGAAAAATACGGTACTTATGTGAATTCCCATATGCTTCTGCACTGGATCAGGTGTTGTGAATCCAGATGTTTCATTGGGCCGCTGGGCTTCCACTAGGGAAGGGTGGCACGTTGGGGCAGTCGTTCTCCCCCTGCTCAAAAAAATATCTGGATGTACCATCACCCCAGATTCCCAGCTTTCATTTATATATTTTAGACGTTTCCAGCATTTGTGTTGCCTTTGAAATGCAACAAAATAGGAACCGTTCTTATTTTCTTCCTGAGAAACTAGCCCACTCTCCTCTTTCAGTGTTTCAATTTGTCCCCGCCCAGGGGGGAAAACCCCAACCCTGCTGATTCCCATTATGGGGCCCTTTTAGTAGTTGGAACCACAAGGGATTGCTAGTGATTAGCAAGAGCTGAGCCCATTAAGAAGTTTATTGCTCAAGTAATGGGCTAACCCGCTGGAGGCTAAAGCCCTGAGCATTTGGACTCCCATTAGGGTTTGCAGGCAGTGGGGGGTGGGGTGGTGGAGGAGGAGAAACTGCTGAGGCCTCACTTGCATTGCAGCAGCAAAGTATTCTGCTTTGCCCAGTATCTTGGTCCCTTTTCCACCAGTCGTGACTCTCTTCCCGCCCACAGATGGGAGAGGTTACAGCTGATGCTCTGAAACTGTCTGGTTCTGGATTGCTCAGGAAAGGACTTTAAACCAAGCCTTTCCCAGAGGGGTGCTGCAAACTCTCCTCACTCTTACCAAACTCCCTTTCTTTTCAGAAAGGGTTTGGCTACAAAGGCAGCAAGTTTCACCGTGTGATCAAGGACTTCATGATCCAGGGAGGAGACTTCACCCGGGGAGATGGAACAGGAGGTGAGGGCCGAGTCCATTCTGTCTCTTCTGGATGGGGTTGGACAGGGATCCTCCTCTGGCCAGCAGTAACCCTCAAAAAACAAAGCTGGACGCTGGAAGGCGGTGTTATTCTCTCCCTTTCGCTAACTGCCAGGTAAAAGCATCTACGGGGACCGTTTCCCTGACGAGAACTTCAAGCTGAAGCACTATGGGCCCGGCTGGGTGAGCATGGCCAACGCTGGCAAGGACACCAACGGCTCTCAATTCTTCATCACCACCGTCAAGACGTCATGGCTGGATGGCAAGCATGTTGTCTTTGGCAAAGTCCTGGAAGGGATGGTGAGCGGAATTTTGTGTGTGTTGTGCATAGCGTCATCTGGGTCCTTACTTGGATTTCTAATGCAGTTGTTGGTTCCAAATAATGGGAACTAGACCACGGACCAGGCAAATGGAGCATATTAAAATTTCACTGCCTCCTAGCTTGTTGTCATGGCAGTTCATGGGCCTAAGGAGGCTCTTCTCCAGATCCCGCTGCTGTGGGGAGGGGGGGGAAGAGAGGGCTTTTTCCGGGGTGGTGCCCAATTTTGGAGTCCCTCAACAATAGTTTTGCCTGGTGCCAAGTTCTTTGTCTCTTTTGACATCGGGCACAAATCTGTGCAGCTTCCTGGGCTTTTTAGATCTCTGTGGTGGACTTGAATTTTTATCTGGTAATGCCAATTCTGACATTTGAACTGCAGGGGTGGAGAACCGAGGGCCCTCCCAGTGAAGAGGGACCACAACTTCCATCACCCCTGACCATCCGCTATGCTGCCTGGAGCTGATGGAAGCTGGGAGTTTGACAACGTTTTGCCTCCCTCTGTGTATGGGAAACAGCTCTGCGCACCTAGTGATTGGCATAACTAGTGCCTAAGAGTGAATATATAAAGAGCTTACTACAGGAACCCCATACAGTTGTACATTGGTTGTTGAACGCCCTGGAATTTGGATGTTTTGGCTCCCGAACAATCGAAACCCGGAAATGACTGTTCAGGTTTTTGAATGTTCTTTTGGAAGCCAAATGTCTGACGGGGTTCCGATTGGCTGCAGGAGCTTCCTGCAGCCAATCAGAAGCCGTGATTTGGAAATCGAACGGATTTCCGGAATGGATTCCGTTCGACTTCCAAGGTACGACTGCATTGCCATTCTCCAGGCTGCATTACAGGGCAAAATGGGGCAGCTAGAAATGCCCATGCGATGGGCATTGCCAAGTGCCCTCCACGGGTATAACGTGTCATCAGTGCTAGAAACTCAGATATATAAGCAAATCACCAAATGGCACCTTAAACCTAGCTTATAGGCACCACAATGGAATGTCTAGGCACCTTTTAAAAAAACCAACGAGATTTATCATTATGACTATTTAATTTCTCTCCTACTTTATATTTTAAAGGGGAAAAAATCTCAAGGCAGTTTGCAACACATTAAAATGGGAGGTTGCGGACTCTCCTTCACTGGAGGTTTCTAAGCAGAGGTTGGATGACCTGTCATGGATGCTTTAGCCGAGATTCCTGCATTGCTGGGGTTGGTCTAGATGGCCCTCGGGTCCCTTCCAACTCTATATGAAAACACCAAATAAAACAATCCAGAGTAAAATAAATTTAGGCTTCGAGGAAAGTATTTCAGAACCTTCTCTCAGTGACATTTTGCTTTCCCCGTTTTTATTTACCTACTTAATTTATGTAGCTGCCCCATAGCAGAAGAACTGTAGGAAGCCAGTGTGGTGTAGTGGCTAGAGTGTCAGACTAGGACGTGGGAGATCAGGGTTCAAATCCTCACTGGGGGACCTTGGGACAGTCACAGCCTCTTAACCTGCCTCACAGGGTTGTTGTAGAGATTAACGGGGGGGGGGGTGAACCATGTACTTCTTGGAAGAAAAGGTGGGATTTAAATGCAATGAATAAGCTCTTATGCTTACCTGCTTAAGAAAGCTGGAGGGGCCAGCCAGGTGGAGATGTCAGTCAGGAACCTGGCAGCCAGAGATCTCCATGTGGCTGCAGTTGGACCCACACCAGAAGCAAAATGCCCCCTGGCTAACTTCCAACATTCCTCCCTTCTTATTCCTGCTTCCCTTTCTTAGGATGTAGTGAGAAAAGTGGAGAACACAAAGACCGATAGTCGGGACAAACCTCTCAAAGATGTCACCATTGCCGACTGCAACGTCATCGAGGTGGAGAAGCCATTTGCCATTGCCAAAGAATAACCGGGTGGCCGCTGGAGGGTCAGACTCTGGCTTGCAAAGGGCTGCGAGGGGGCTACACACTCACGGAGGCCTCGCATCATCACTGTCCCACAGCAGGTGAACTGCCGCCACTGCTGCTCCCTTTCTGCCCACCCTTCCCCTAGCTACACGCTTCGGGGTGGGGGGTGGGGTCTCCATTCTGTTAACAACTCATTCCATCAGTCACTGGTCACCCAAGTGGCTATGAGGGGGGGGGGCAATGGGTGTCCCATTCCGTTTTGTAAGAAAGCACATGGACCAATAAACGCGACCATTGTGTTTTTGTAGTACTGTCTGGTTGTTGTTTTTATTAGCCACAGCTAGGTCTTCCCAGGACTTGCCGATCAGAAGGTCGGCGGTTCGAATCCCCGTGACGGGGTGAGCTCCCGTTGCTTGGTCCCTGCTCCTGCTAACCTAGCAGTTCGAAAGCACAAAGTGCAAGTAGATAAATAGGTACCGCTCCGGCGGGAAGGTAAACGGCGTTTCTGTGCGCTACTCTGGTTTGCCAGAAGTGGCTTAGTCATGCTGGCCACATGACCCGGAAGCTGTACGCCAGCTCCCTTGGCCAGTAAAGCGAGATAAGCGCCGCAACCCCAGAGTCGGCCACGACTGGACCCTTTACCTTTACCTAGGTCTTCCCACCACAACTATGAATTTCCAGCATTTATTTAGAGGGGTATTCTAGATAGCGGATGTCACAAATTTACTACTTCCCCAAGGAAAGTTCTCTTTGTTGTTTAGTTGTTTAGTCGTGTCCGACTCTTCGTGACCCCATGGACCAGAACACGCCAGGCACTCTCTTTGTTAGCCATTGCCAAATTCGTTCAGAAAGCTCTTTGCTCCCCTGTTTGGAACACAAAGGCAAGTGGCTGTCCAATCCTAGCATTCCATGAAATGTGGGTATGTTTAAAGAGGCTTTTTCAATGAAGGGAGAGGCCCAAGCCATTGCAAACACAAACTGAGCAGGAAGAACAAAGCCTCTCTTGCAACTAAACCATGATTTGGCTCAGCTCCACCACCCCCAAGCACTAGCATACTGATTCACTGTAAGAGTAAACCATGGTTTAAGAAGCTTTGTCCACAAACCAGCCCACTGGCAATGTCAGAAACTGTCTTCTTCTCCCCTCCACCCCCTCCCTCAAATTACAGCAGTTTCAAAACCAACTCAATATTTCTAGTGGAAGTGTTTTTATTGCATAGCCATTTTTGTTAAAGTAGACCATCTACCCCACTGAAAAAGCAGTAATCTTCTGTAGCAGGAATAACCCCAAACTATCGGGATAGCTTAGAGGAGCTGCTGGTCTCCCGCTGCGCTGTAGAAAAACCCAGACTCCTCTGGGAGGGCTCTGCTACCTGTGTCCCATCAATGCAGCTTTCCCCAAGCTGGTACACTCTGGGTGTCGTTAGACCACAGCCGGTTGGGGCTGATGGGAGTTGGGGGGCTGTTGGCAGCTGGATGGCACCACGTTGGCTACACCTGCATTAAGGTGCCAACTGGACCAGATCCATGCCAAGTTGGCAGTGGTTTCTTGCCGCTGCAGTGAGGGAGCAGTTGCTGCCTCCCTTTGGACTAGACGGAAGGCTGGGAGACTATCAATGTGGCGTCACTGTGCACACAAACACTAGGAGCATCTTGCATTGTCAGCACCTGACCTGAGTCAGTACCCAGCTGCTGTTCTGCTGCTCTTGCTTCCAGCCCATGAAGCTTGGAGGAAGGCAGGTGTACCTCCCTGACTCGCAGCTGCTTCTCACTCACATGGGCTGACAAGAGCTGTCACCTGGAAACACCTGAGAGCCACAGCTCTGCCAGAAGTGGCAACAAGCCCTGCCCTTGTTAGCTGCACTCTACTGGAGCTCAGCAGCCTAACAAAGCAACCTACTGCATTTCCTTCCCACTGCCTGCCTCAAGAAGTGGCTCCCCCAACCTCTTTCTTGTCCCCAACCTCTTTCTTTCCAACGTACGACGTGAGGAGGAAGCCGGTGGTTGCTTTTCTGCAAACAAACAGAACTGCACTTGATCCTCTGAGCGTTCCCTAGGCTGGTTGCAAAGGAGAGGATGTCAAGTCGGTGGGTGGCAGAGCCGCAAAGAGCTTTGACTGCAGGCAGAAGGTCGTCCGGGGTGCGTAGAAGCCCTGCAGCACTCCGCTCAGGATCACGTCGGGAAGCAAGTCTGAGAGGGAGAGGAGGGAATTAACGGTGGCAACCCATTCAATCAACCCTTAAAAGGTGGGAGCAGAAAGCAGCCCCTGAGGCCTCTTCCTGTCTTCCCTTCTGGCCTAGGAAGCTAAGCCCCCTGAGATGGGCCGATGGACAATGCCGCCCCCAGCAGAGGGCAAAGGGGCATCTTCAATCTGGCACTCAGATGAGATCTAGCACACGGTTCAGTTCCAGAGTACAAAAGTGGCTCATGTAAGGACTCTGCGATCCCGTGTTTCATTATTTCAGCATGCACCGCTTCCTCCTGTTGCAGGAGACGCTGCTTAACTACCCCAAACCTGAGTGTTTGGGCATCTCTAACACTGCAATAAGGGGACGCGGGTGGCGCTGTGGGTTAAACCACAGAGCCTAGGACTTGCCAATCAGAAGGTCGGCAGTTCAAATCCCCACAACAGGGTGAGCTCCCGTTGCTCGGTCCCTGCTCCTGCCAACCCAGCAGTTCGAAAGCACGTCAAAGTGCAAGTAGATAAATAGGTACTGCTCCAGCGGGAAGGTAAACAGTGTTTCCGTGCGCTGCGCTGCTTCGCCAGAAGCGGCTTAGTCATGCTGGCCACATGACCCGGAAGCCGTACACCGGCTCCCTCGGCCAGTAAAGTGAGATGAGCGCGCAACCTCAGAGTCGGTCACGACTGGACCTAATGGTCAGGGGCCCCTTTACCTTTACCACTGCAATGGTTTTTGCACAGGTGCCTTTCAGCAAAACAAGAACTGCTTTCCATCCGCTCCCCCAATCCTGCCAGTCCAGGATGGCAGGTGAGGGACCCCCGGCTCTCTTGTCACCCATATCGAAACATGCACCCCAGACACTTGCTTGATAACAGACCTTAACCAGCCCAGAGCTCTGCTCCCCTCCATCACCACCCCAAAAACCCTACGAGGAAGCCGTTACCTGTGGAAGCCGGGAGGATGTATGGATCACTTTGGAAACTTATGACCGGCCGGTGGGACAGCAGGTAACCGGGGCTGCAAAGAGAGAATTGAGCCCCGCCATTTGGGTTAGAATCAATTTCAGCTCCTAGCCTACTTCGCAAGGTGGTTGTGAGAATAAAATGCATGTGCGGAAGGGAGGAGCAACATGTGCTACCCTGAACTTGAAGGAGGGAGAGGAAAGCTAAAAATGCAATAAACAGGAGTTCCTCTCCCCGCACTGGAATAATCAGTCTAGGCAATGGACCAGTGGCCTAATGCTGTATCAGGCAGATGCTGCTGCTCTGAGCAAGGGATCATAGGAAGTTGCCTTAGTAATGCCTACTGGCAGCCTCTCTCCAGGCCAACCGTACCTGGGGATTGAGCCTGAGACCATCTGTACATAAAGCAGTTGCTCTACCACTAAGGTGCAGCGCCAGAAGAGGGTTCACGTTATCTCTCTGCAAAAGGAACAGGCGCTTGCAACTTGGCCAGCAAGAGCACAAAGCAGACCCTTTTGAGAGCATTCCCTGCCGCTTGTAGCAGCAAGCAAGCCACAGGGAGTGCCCATTCCCCTGGAGCGAGAAAATAAATGCCAGCCTCCATGGCTGGATGAGCACATTTATCCCCCGGGGAGTAAGTAGACAAAGGCTGGACCCTTCTGTTGTTGGGACTGTTTTGACTCCCTCCCACTGGTGGAAACAAAGCACTGGGGCAGTGAAGCACTTGCCTTGTGTCCCGCGAGGAAAAGTTGCCCAGGGAAGAACACTGGGTGCGGCAGGACAGGCTGTTCACAAACAGTGGTGGTAACAAAGGCAGCCTTTCCATACAAAAGCTGGTGTGTGGAAATGGGTGGCTGTGGGAGCTTATAAGGCAGGGCTGGGGAACCTGTGGCTCTCCAAATATTGCAGGACTCCCATCATCCCAGACCATGCTGGCTGATGGCAGCTGGAACCAACACAACACTAATCTACCCCAGGTTCTACAGTGGTACCTTGGTTTACAAACTTAATCCATTCCGGAAGTCCATTCTTCAACCAAAGCGTTCTTAAACCAAGGCGTGCTTTCCCATAGCAGCGGGGGACTCAATTTACAAATGGAACACACTCAACAGGAAGCGAAACATGTTCTGCTTCCGAGGCAAAGTTCACAAACCAAAACACTTCCGGGTTTGGAGCGTTCTTAATCCAAGTTGTTCATAAACTAAGCTGTTCTTAAACCAAGGTGCCACTGTACTTGAGATTCAAACTGCACCTACATCATGCACTTCAAGCATACCTAGAGCGCTTTGACAGTCATGACCTCACTTGGTAGAGCACGCGGCTCATGATCTCAGGGTTGTGGGTTCGAGCTCCACGTTGGGCAAAATATTCCTGCATTGCAGGGGGTTGGACTAGATGACCCCCCGTGGTCCCTTCCAACTCTACAATTCTATGGTAAAACAAACTGTTGTTTGTTAAGGGTGCTGAGAATTGTTAGGACACACCCACCCACCCAACAATTTCCCTCACTGATCTACAAATCTCACAAGTGGTTTAACAATCAATCCCTCTTCCCTGGAGATCTCTGGGAATTTTAGCTTTGCGAGGAGAAATGAGAGTCCCCTGATAACTCTCCGTGCCCTTAACAAACTACAGCTCTCAAGATTCTTTGACTGTCAAGGTGGAATACAAGTGCTTTAAATGTGCAGTGCAGATGTGGCCTTAGCTGTCAATTGCCCAGGCCCCAAAAAGTCTGTAAATCAACACAAGGGCAGTGTGTGTGAGTTGGCGTTTTGACTGCAGCTCCTTCGGGAGGAAAGCGCCTGGACAATGTCAAAAGGAGACCAGCTACCCATCCCTCTCTAACAAGAGTTTACCTGCCACGTTGGATTTTGCAGGGAAAGGGATGTTTGAGAAAAGCACAGTACGTATAACTTACAATGAAGAAAGAAAATCAGGGCATTATATTTTGCATTGCATCAGATTCTGTTATTGTGAGATACCCCGCGCTTTTTGTAAAGAAGAAAGTAGAGTAGTCCTGGAAGAATCACAAAACTACAGTCAGTCTCAAACTACTATGCTGCTGTCAAGTTCTAACATAGGGTATAGGGAGCCTTCAGCCCTCCAGGTGTTAATGAACCACAATTCCTACTCCCCCTTGCCCCTGGGCACACTTGCTGTAGCCTGTGGCATAGCATGGGGGGGCAGAGGGGTTGTTGCACAAACTTTTTTTGGGGGGGATGCAAAATTTCAAAAGAAAAACTGCTTGGAGGGTGTGTTTTGTTTTGTTTTAAATCAAGCCATGTAAATTTTTCATTAAATAAAAAATAAAATAAGTGACCGCTGGCACAGATTCTCTCTCCCAGCTGGTAAGACCCTTCCCCACCCCTATTGCCACCTGGCCCTGGCAGGAACCATGGGTTAGGGGGGGGCGCAATACCTGCCTTGCCCTGGGCCCTGACAATCCACTGGCTGTAGCAGATGGGATTGCAGTTGAGAAACATCTGGAGGGCCAGGAGCTCCCTGTTTCCGGGGGTGGGAAATGGCTGACTCCCACATCACCGGACCCCAGCCGTGCCGGTAATTCAGGGCTGATATGGAGGTAATTAGCCCTGGCATTCTCATCATGGTGTTTGGATTACAGAGGTGTTTGGAGAAACATCTGGAGGGCCAAAGGTTCTCCCCACCTGCGCCAGACAGTGGCACAAAGGGGGGAAAGTGTTGCTCCTGCTCAATCTTCCCCCGGCTCACCCAAACACTCACCCAAGATCTGCCTTGTTCTCCTGCTCAAACTGCCAGAGTTTCAGGAAGTCTAGAAGCTCCTTGGGAAGCTCTGTATTGCATAGCAAGATGCCCTGCAGGAGACAGACGAACCAGGATCAGTGAGAGCAGGCTGGGGAGGAAGGGAGGCTGTTTTCAACTTGGCTGCCAGCCTCGCATCCTTACCTGGAGGTAAGCTTCCAGGCCCTGCCGCCGCTGCTCCAGGACTTTCGTCATCCAGTTGGGGACACGCCTGGGTGGGAAGTCTGGGACTCTGCATCTCTTCTTGATCTGTGGGGGTTGGGAGAGAGCAGAGAAGCTGTGTGGACATCAAAGGAGCTCCAGGATCCACCAGGCCCACGGCCGGTCCTACTGTTAGGCAGAGGGAAGCCGCTGCTTCTGGCAGTGGATGCTGAATGTCAGAGAGGCACTGGGAGAAGAGGTGCTCTGTCCTACGACCCCAGAACTAGCCAGCTCTCCGCTGAGAGTGTTGAAGTCAGGCTCAGCTGCCAGCAGGGTCCATTTCTGTGCATCGGGTGTTGGAAACTTATGGCCTGTGGGGCAATCTCGTCCCACCAGGGGTCAAATTCAGCCCACAAAACTGCTTCCCCAAACCACGCCCATCTGCCAATCAGCTAACGTCACTGGGCGATAGCAATCCTGCTGGGTACTGCTTTGTCATTTTGTTCCCTGTTGGGAACATGCTGGCGAAGCAGACCTAAGCAGAGAGCAGGATCGAACCCTCTGTTCAGTGGCTGGTGAGTAGAGAGTTCAATCCTTCCGGGCAGTGCTTTGCCAGTGCATTTCTGGCAGGATCCTTTCCTACATGGGTCAACTCTGACAGATGGGTGGATCACATACCTGTCCAAGTTGGGCAGTGGGTTTTGGGGAGGTACGGACCTGGCCTCTTGGGGCCCAAACAGTCCCCCACCCTGGCAGGGCATGGCTGGAGGGAGAACCATCTCGTCCTCTGCATCAAGGTAGCAAGAAGTCTGAGCCAGCCCCAGTTAGGCTGGAAGTCTTGGGTCAAGACCAGCAATGTGGGCTTTACAAAAATATGGAATACAGAATTATCCAATGCCCAGGAGGAAAATCCATTGCCCCGAAAGCAAGGGCAGGCATTTGAAACATGGTGCCTGCCCTCCAGATGTTGCTGGCCTGCCTTACCCTTTTATGGAGGGCATGGAACTCGCTGTAGCGCTTCTCAATGCAATGTTTCCTCCCGTTCCACAGGATTTCCACCTTGAACACCTGAAAGGTTAGGCACAAGCTCGTCAGTTTCACCCGGACGTGCCCCACCCACACCACAAAACAGCTCTGCTGCTGCTGCTGAACAGATGAGATCTGTCTTAACTCTCTGCAATAGCAGGGCGGTCATCTTGCTTTCTTCCCCCACAATGCACCGCAGTCCAGTCTCTCCCCAAAGCAAACACCGCTGGACAAAAGCCTCTTTGAAATCAGCCTTTGGCTTCGCTTCTCAAAAGTGCCAAATGGGAGCAGGGGGGCAGGGGCAGGGATACTGAATAAACTCGGCTCTGCATAAAATAACACCCAGCAGAAGACTCCGTGTCGGGCCTGAGGAATGTGTGCAGTTGAAGTGCGGCAAATACACTTCGGACAACTCCAGCAAAGCATAGATTGCAATGCAGCACATATCTCCTCTTGAAGGGTTTGTGCCCAGATGCCCCCGAGATGTAGCAGAGGTGCCCCACAAGTTTTGTGTACTTAGTTGTTCAGGAGAGAGAAAAGGAGACCAAAGGGGCCAGCTCCTTGGGGGGGAAACAAACCAAAGTCCCTGGGCCCAGGCCTCAGTTTACCCGGCTGAAGCAACTATTCACGCACCCAACACTCACTTCTGGTCACCATGAATTGCAGCTGCAGCAACAGACCCTCCTTGCACAGCAGATCCAAATATTTTTTGGGGGAGGGAAGCACATGGTACAGTCCTCACCTTGGGCTGCAAACTGTCTTGGGGTCAGCAATGGAAAAAGGTGGTATATGAATTTAAAATGAAATGAGGAAAAGACAAGGATAAAAAAAAGAATTGGAGCACCCCCGGAATGTCAAAAGCAGTCTATTCACAGAAAGTTTGTGTAGTGGCAGCAGCAGGTTGTGTGTGTGTGTGTGTGTGTGTGTACACACACACACTGCTATTTTTAGTATACGTTGCTTTCTCTTCCTCATCTAGGCACACATACAAGAGCCCTGCTGTGCCAGCAGTGGGAGAACTTGGCAACTAGAAAAATCACATTGTGATCTACTTTAAACCAATATGCATGCACATCCTTTATTCTCTTTCCTTCCCACAACCGTGGAATAGGGTTGGGGAGGGAAGAAGCGATGCAGGGCACTGAAGTCTAACCCTCTGGCCAGGGGGATCGCTGCGTCACTCCTCCTCTGCTTCCTGAAATTGCACGAGGTCCTGATCATGTGCCTTCAAGCCTATCACTGCTTCCCATGAGGTCTAGAAGCTTGCTTTTTAAAAAGGAAAAAATCGGATTCATTAGTGAAAAGTCATGGCTGAGTGATAGAATACGACATGCTCAGCTCCCCCATGTTCAGTTCCATGTAGCATCTCTCCGTAGGGCTAAAAGAGACCTCCGACTCGGAGAGTTGCTGCCTGAGCTGGAAGGACCAATGGCTGGTAGGTGGTTTCTTAGGTTCCTAGGGCCAAAAATATCCTGCCACATAAGGCATTTTATGTTCCAATCGCAGTTTCCCCATAAAGGCACAAGCAAAGTAAGCTCCTTCCAGCTGGAATACAGAACCACGGTCACCACACCCAGCTTAACTAAACAGAGAGAATTGCCAACCAATAAGGAAACCGGGAAAGTCTGTGCCCAAGAGATGCCATGCCTGATATTTATGCTTCGCTCAGTGTGAGCTGGAGACAGGCCACTCTAAGTTCACTTCCCTCCACGAAAACAAGGCTGGTCAATCCACAGCTGATGTCCCAATTTACCAGAATCCTGTCTTAAGTGTCTGGTCTTAATTTGGCTTGGGCTTTTTGGCATTAGCACTGCTAGATGCACGACAGAAATCTGATCTAAGTGGGCTTCTCAGATTTCCCATAGCACATGCTTTGGGACACAGAAAATCCCAGGTTGAAACCTTCACATCTCTAGACCCTAGAACTCATGGGCATTCAAGTGAAGCTGAATGTTGGAAGATTCAGGATGGATAAAATAAAGCCATGATGAATAAGTCGTATTGGAGGACATGTGATTTAAAATTATGATGAATGATTTACATGGCTTGATAAAAGATTAACTCTATTCGACTAGCTGGCAAAAGAGTAAATAAAAGCCTAAGCAGGAATTGAACATAAACAGTCAAAGGAAATAGAAAATGGATGCAAAAGGATGCAAAATTAAGATAAAGTGTTTTATTGTTAGCAGCAAAGGAGGGAGGGGAAAGAAGCATCTTGGAAGGGTGGGGTGGAAAGTCAACTTTTAAATGGAATTAATTTGTTGTTAATTTGTTAACAATTTGGAAAGTTAATAAAAATTAATTGGCAAAAGAAGAAGAAAGGACTTCTTCATGCAGTGCACAGTTAAACCATGGAACTCACTGCCACAGGAGGCAATGATGGGCAACAACTTGTATGGCTTTAAAAGAGGATTAGTCCAGTTCATGCAAGAACAGGATGCTGGACTAGACGGGCCATTGAATTGATCCAACAAGCTCCTCTTCTGCCTCCAGTTTAAAAGGATCTCAGATTTTAGGGCAAGGGATCACCTCTGTCCAAGACGCTGGAGAAAACTCTGCTGCCAGTCAGAGTCTATCATACTGGCCTAGAGGAACCCAAAGGCCCAAGTCATTCTATAGCCACGCGATACAGTTCATTTATTTATTACCAGGACATTTTAGCACCCGAGGCATACCTCCCCACCAGGAAAGAAGGGGTGAGTGAAGATCTACATCAGGAACGAGTGGGGAATAAAGATCTCTGCTGGGTTCTGCTGCACCAGTGGATCCGGCCGCCAGAGGCAGTTGCCTCACCTTGCTTTGTGGGAGGGGTGGCCCTGATTATTAGATGTATGCCCCCACCTTTCCTCTAAGGAGCTCAAAGTGGTGTAAATGGTTCTCCTGTGTCTTCATCTTTGAACAGCCCTGTGAGGTATTTCAGGTGGAGAGACTGACTGGCTCAAGGTTGGGAGCCAGTGTGGTGTAGTGGTTAAGAGCAGTAGTCTCGTAATCCGGGGAACCGGGTTCGCGTCTCCGCTCTTCCACATGCAGCTGCTGGGTGACCTTGGGCCAGTCACACTTCTTTGAAGTCTCTCAGCCCCACTCACCTCACAGAGTGTTTGTTGTGGGGGAGGAAGGGAAAGGAGAATGTTAGCCGCTTTGAGACTCCTGAAGGGGAGTGAAAGGCGGGATATCAAATCCAAACTCTTCTTCTTCTTCTTGTCTTGTGAGCTCCGTGGCCGAGTTGGGATGTGAACCCTGATCTCCCAAGTCCTAATCCGATGCTCTAACCACTACACCATACTGATCCCCACCCCACTCTCGGGTTAACTAGTTTCCCACCCCCAGTACCCCAGAATGACCTGCAGTGGTGCCACATGAGAATCTGTCGTCTCTAAGTACAGTGGTACCTCGGGTTACAGACGCTCAAGGTTACAGACTCCACTAACCCAGAAATAGTACCTCAGGTTAAGAACTTTGCTTCAGGATGAGAACAGAAATTGCATGGCAGCGGTATGGTGGCAGTGGAAGGCCCCATTAGCTAAAGTGGTACCTCAGGTTAAGAACAGTTTCAGGTTAAGAACGGACTTCCAGAACAAATTAAGCTCTTAACCTGAGGTACCACTGTACTGCACTCAAGGCTGGCCCACCCATGCGGCAAGATGAGGTAACTGACTCAGGCAAAGGGATCCACTGGGGCAGCTGATCCCAATGCCCATCTTCCTCCACCCCCCTTGTTCTGGATGTAGGTCTTCTTTCCTGGCAGGGAGGGGAGGTGCAATTTTGGGGTCTGCCTCAGCTGCCAAAATGTACTGGCGGCAGTTACTCTGTGCCTTCTGGCTCCTCGTGGCCAGAAGGATTTTTTTAAGTGTGTGCATGTGAGTGAAGTAGATCTTGCCTTACAGATCTTAGCAACCTCCTAGTTTCTTCTAGTTCTGCAAGGAGCAGAGGCGCGACAACTGCCATTCTGCCCGTTCCTACAGGGTAGGTGTGTGTTTGTGTGTGTGTGTTATTGTGGCAACAGTGTGAGGAGTGGCTGTTCCCTCCCCCCAAACATGGCAGGGGGTGGGCAGGTTTCTGGAACAATATGCATCATTTTAATAAAACACATTATTCCCGTATTCTGTGTATTATTGTCTCAACCAGTATACTTTCAAGCAGCAAAACATTTCTTTAAGTCAGGGGTAGGAAACGGCTGGTTCTCCAGATATTGTTGGACTCCATAATTATCTAGAGGCCAGCAGGCTTCCCATGCCAGCTCTTATCTTTTAACAGAACAGAGACACTGAGAAACGTCATGGAATGAATGTGTTTCCAGCGACCCCATTTTTGGAAGCCTTCTTAGGGGAACACGGAACCTGTGGCCCTCTAGACGTTGTGAGACTCTGACTCCAACAGGCCCAGCCAGCATGGTCCGCATCAGCGATGATGGGAATTGTAGTCCAACAACTTCCAGGTGTGTGTGTGTGTGTGTCACAGGATTCCCATCTTATAAGAAACTGCTGCCTGCGGAGATGATGCCACTGGGAACTCAGCTTAAACAATGAAACAAGGAGGATATATTTACTCAAGTGCTTTCCACAGTGTGCACTTTCTTCCCAGAGAAGGAAGTATTTTGAAGTTTGGTTCTATCACCTGTGGCCTTGAATTGAGATAAGGTTGGTTTTTTTAATCGCACTGCAGTTGTTCATTAGCTCATTAGTGGAGCCAAAACTAGGCTTTATTTCACCCAGGTCAAAGACCCAATTTCATGCTCCCCCATGTGCATTTGTGTACACACACACGACTGGGAGCCTCAACTAGTGCCCTGCTGGTCTTACCAACTCTGTCATGTGATGGGGGCACTGTACTTGTTTGGGAGATTTTTAAGCTTCAGCACAATTATCAGGGTCTACATTTCATTCTTCTCCACCCTCACTGCTAACATTTTCCTTTCTATCTACACCTGCCATATCCCACATCTCTGGTCCACAGAAGCTGTGATAAACCCCCCTTTTTGAGCGGTGGGGTACGGGCTTGTTGGGGTACACAGACTCAAGGCATTCAATCGCTAAAGGGAGTCTCCAGGTCCGTCCTTCCTCCAAGCGTCTCTTCTTCCAGCTTTCTTCTTTTTCACCAGGCTCAAAAAGGCGGCGGTGTTGGAAGAATCACAATCGCGTCTCGCGTCCCTTGGAGACGCCAGAAGCAGGCTGTTCGCGCGCCTTCTCACTTCTGAAGGGTCCCCAGGCTACACGTGTCGGGCTCCCTCCTTCATTTCCCTTGGTGGACGCCGCCAAGAAGCCCCTCCCTCGCTCGCCCGGCCTCTGCAAAGCCCCACCAGCAAGTTCAGCGCCCCCTTTCTCCCTGCCAAAGGCGCTTGCAGGCTGGCCACGGGCCCCGACGGCACCCGCTGCCTTCGAAGCCGCTCTCCCCTCCAGCCCGCCAGAGGCACCGGCGGACGGGCTCTCCCTCCCGGCCCCGCGGCTGCAAAAGAACCCAAGCCCAGCTCCGGGAGCAACCCGACGGGCTGCCGCCGCCGCCGCCGCCACTCACCGTGCGCGCCTTCTCCGGGCTCTGGTCGCCCTCGGACAGCTGCAGCCCCACCGAGGGCACCGCGACCTGCAGCTGCATGCCGCCTCCTCGGAGCCGAGACTAGCCGCCCCCGCGGGCTCATTCAGGGCTTGTTGAAACCGCTCCGCCCTCTGCGGCGGAGACCCGCCCCGTCGGGTCCCGCCGCCTTTGCGCGCTCCAGCCCGCGCAGTTCCCAAGCGCCGCCGCTTAGGAGGGCTCGTGCGCGCTGCGCTTAAAGTGGAGAGCAAACTTCTCTCTTGTCCGCTCCCCTCCTCCTTCCCAAACTTTCCTCTATCCTACTTTCCTCTTACCCGTTCCCTCTTCTTCCTCCATGACCATTCACATTTTTTTCTAGCGCAGATCATTCTGCGAGCGGAATTGACTCTGTATGGCTTTCTAGAGATTTGTACATTAAGATAAAGAAGGTAGAATTTTTACCCGGAATGTTATCAGATCACAACTCTATTATTGTGGAATTAAGAGCAGGGCAAAATTTCCCAATGAGATGGAGATTAAAAGAGAATTTATTAAATGATCAAGAAATATTAGGAAAAAATGGGGGGTATTAAAAGATTATTATATTTCTTCCTCCAGGAGAGATCTGGAGGGTGACAACTTGAGAATGGGCCTTTTCTGCAATGGCTCTCCCTTTGAGGAATGCTCTCCCCCCAGGGAGATTTGCCTGACACCTTCATTAAACTCTTTTAGGCGCCAGGCATAGGGGACAAAGTTCCTCTTTAACCAGTTCTTTGGTTGGGTGACATCCAATTCTCTTTTAAAATGTGTTGGGGAGGGGAGGGTTATTGGGGTGTTTTTGTTTTTATTGTCTATTTTGTGTTTTTCAATATTGTGATTTTATGTCGCAACTGCCCTGAGATCTGCAGGTATAGCACAGTATACAAATTTTAATAATAATAATAATAATGGATAGAGGGAGGGGAATGTGCAGGAAAGCCACAATCTGGAGAGAATATAGTATGGACCACGGATAATTAATGGAATAACAGAAAGCTTACTTAGCCATGCTAAGCAACAGCATGAATGAGTCCCTAGTTGCTTGCCAGTGTGTGATTCAGATTCCTGGCACTTGAAATGAGCTAGCCTTAATCTTTGTTATCTTCTCTCAAGATTGGGGATGTATTACAGACTTCCAGTTGAATACGCAGGTATTTCACAGATAAGAAGTTACTCAGCGGTTGGATTGTTTTAACTTCCCCCCTTTTAAATATTTACTACAAGAGCCAATGGTATAGATTAGTTATAAAGTCAACAATGATATTTATATGGTGGTGGAGACCTCCGCAATCTGGCCTTGGCATCTCCAGATTAGATGACAGAGCAATAGGAAATGCTTCTGTCTGGCAAGACCTTGGAGAGTCACTGCCAGTTACAAAACAAGGAGTGTTCCAGCCCCCTAAAGACATCAATTTATCATGGGCAAAGTTCTGTTTCCTCCTGACCTCACATCTGCTCAGCTCACCAATAATAATAATAATAATAATAATAATTATAATTATACCCCGCCCACCTGGCTGGGTTTCCCCAGCCACTCTGGGCTGCTTCCAACCAAATGTTAAAATACAGTAATACATCAAACATTAAAAGCTTCCCTAAACACCTGTATCCTGTCTTTCTTGTGCACTGGGGTAGAAATTGTGTGGCCCCCGCCAGGATAGCTGATGGTCAGGGTCTAGGGATGATGGGCATTATAGTTTAACAACATCTGGAGCAGCACAGGTTCCCTGAGACAGGCTGCCGATTTAGGACTGCACTTCATGGCTGACCAACCCAAATACAACATACTTGTGCAAGTATGCTCAGTGGCATCTGTGGTTGTTTTTCCACACCCTGTAGGTACAGGGGCGCCACCCAGTTTATCAGTTTGCCATACACTGCACAGCCTGCGAATGGAACTGATAGTCAGTGGCTGAATGAACAGAAGGACTTCTGGGTAACTCTTGCTCCGGTTTCTCCTCTCTCAGGTATAGGAGTCTGGAACAAATACCTTGGGGGCTCAATACAGTTTTCCCCTACCCCCTGGTAAACCCATCGTTTTGGCTTAAGTGACACTACCTCATGCTTCCTTGTGCTGAGTCCACAGAACATCTGCGGGATTTATAACCCACTTCCCCAATCTGAGTCTATGCCAACAAGAACAAAACAGAAATATATATTCACAAAAGGGATGAAGGACCCACTGCTGCTCTGCAGGCTACGTGGAAGAGCAAGGAACAGGGAATCTTTTCAGATACAGATTTAATGGGATAGCATAGAAACAAAGGACTTTCAGGTTCCTCTTTAATATCAGTTGATATTTAGTTTGCAGAGACTTCTAGCCCCAGCTTATTAGAACTGAAAGCAGAAGGCAAATAAAAGTGCATACAAGGCTTTTAAGGGCATGGTTGTGGTCAAGCTAATTTTGAATCTTTAGCACCAATGTCTCAGAGTGGGGGAGAACGAAATCAAGCCAAGGACTCTGAGCAGGTGAGAAATCAAGTGTTTTCAGCTTAACTAAAAACTACAGAGCATTAGCAAGCACCAGGCAATGTTTGGCTGCTAGTATTTAAATCAGGTTTTTCCAAGGATGATGAAAGACTGGCCAGCAATCTTCTCTTCCCCACCTGCAAATCAAGGGAATCTAGGAAGCTGCACTCAAACAGTGTCAAGACCATAGGGTTAATCTAACTCAGTAATGTCTACACTGACTGGCAGCAAATCTCCAAAGAGGACATTCCCAGCCTTCCCCGGAGATGTTACTGGGGATGGAACCAGGGGACCGTCTGCACGCAAGGCATCTGTTTTGTCACTGAGCTATGGCTCTTCCCCAAAGCACCAGGATTGATTCAAACAGTGAGCCTCTCAAAACAAGCTGCTCAGGCAGAAGCTGCTCTTGCGCTAGAAGTGCATGCAAGGTTTGGAGAGTTTGCAACCTGGGATAAAATGAGGCTGGTGGATACAGAGAAAAGGGGAAAGTGTAGGTAGACTGAAAAGTACGTAAGGCTGAATATTCACAATTCACACACACCATCAACAAAGCACGAGCCATTTGAAGGCTCCTGCCAGCTCCTGCTGCAGAATGCCAGTGGTTTGCTTGTGGCACCAAGTGACAGGCAGATTCTGGCAGATGATTGCTTTCCCCAGAACACAGCTATTCAGTCGATGGTAACATTTGTTCCATTGCACCTCCTTGCCAGGAGCTACCACAATGCAGAAATAAGAAACAGGTTAGCCCTGATTTTAAGTTTTATTACATAGTCGTCATGGCACCACAGGAGTCACAGGAAGCATTCCTGGGCCCAATACCAAAGTCCAAAAAATACACAATAACCCCTGCCCATTCTCCGCTCCCTACAGCGGGTCTTGGCTTGTTAAGCAGGGGACTAGTCTCTTCAATAGGAAAATATATATATATGTGTGTGTGTGTTTGTGTGTGTGTATATATATATATGAACCTAAATGAAAAAATATACAGTTAGAAGAAGAGTTACTAGCTGGGGAAACTGCTGCTTTGCTTGTGGAGTCTATCAGCTCTGCAGGATCCATCTGAAAGGCCAAGAGGTATAATGTAGTAAAGGCAGAATCAGTCCAGGTTGCATGAGTTTGCTTGGCCTGGTTAGGAGATGGCCTTTGCCTCCGGTAGGAATGCATCCCAGTACTTCACAAACTGCACAGGACACAAGAAAGAGGAGGAAATGTCAGCAAAGGAAAACAGAACTGCTCATCTAAAAGTATCTAGTAACGCCACCCCCTTTTACCACCCACTGAAGGGCTTTGTTTCCTTCCTTAATTTTTTTAAGTGAGTAATCAACATGGCCCTGCAAGCTGCTGGGACATCTTTCTTTAGGCAAGGACATACAGCTGTGCTCTGCCTTGTGTAATACACAGGACAGAGTCTCTATTGAAGGGTCACAGGGCAGCTATACTTTGTGGTCCACTAGGTTTCGTTCTCATATGGGACCCCACTGGCATTATGCACTGGATAGGAGCAAAAGCAGGGCAACTCTAACGAGACAGGTGAGCATTTCACTGGGTTGCGTTGCACTGCAAGGTGTCTCCTGGGATAAATAGCCAGCAAATGATGAAAGTCAAGGGAAGATGTACATGGCTGATTGCTCCCTCACCTGTTGCTGCGAATGTAACAGCGTCTCCAGGTATTTGGTCACATGAGTTTTGAAATCTTTTGTTTTCTCTTTCTGTAGACAAAGGATGTAAAAGAATAATAATAATGAAGACTTAACCATCCCAACAGGAGGTTGTAGCAAGTCTCTTATGAGACATCAGGCACTAGGATTTGGCTTGATACTAAGGCATCCTGCTTTGTAGACAGCTGCATGCCCAATTAAACAAACAGAAACAAGGTTTGCCTATTGATGCCACAAAACCAATCAACCCCCAAGATGCCACAGAAATTATCTTACTGTAACGGAACAGTGATAACTGTTTTGAGCAGCAGGAACCGGCAGGCATACGGTTTGCAGATCTACCTGATTTCTAGCCGAAACCTTGCACCAAAGGCAAGTGCACAATAACAATTAGTTAAGGAGGCAGATATGTACTCAGAACTAGTAGGGTGTCTGCAGAGGAACTGGTTTTTGGTACTAGTACTGAAGCTCAGGACTTACACAGCAGCATCTACACCAGCTTCTCCCCAAAGCAGTGCTGTTCTTTTAAAGCAGCCCAATCTAGAAAAAAAGGCTTTTTGCTGTTGCTCCTGCTAAACTCACACCAGAAACCTTGGCTTATCTACTGCAGAATCACCAAAAGATCCAACAATAGATTCACACCTAGCTGCTGCCCACTCCTGTTGCAGTTTTGCCCAGCAAAATCAAGTCAACAAGGTCTGTTTCACACTAGATTCTGAAGCCACCTAAATACCTGCAGCCCAGTCTCACAAGCTATCACAGGAAGACTGACCAGCATTTCTTGGAGCTGCTTTGCAATGGAAGCTGAAACCTCCATGTTAAAGCATTCAGTCATATCCAAATCTTTAGCTTTCCTTGACACAGAGACTACCAACTACTGCGTATCTGCTTTAGGGCAAAGTTTATCAAATTAAGGGCAGTGAAAGCAGCATCCAAGTCAAACCTAGTTATGAGACCTCTCAACTTCCCCCACCCAGCAATATCTCAGTTCAGAGTGGTAGGAAACCAGGTCCCCCGGTCTGCCAGCGCCGTGTTAAACTGTCAAGTTAAAGGGGTTTCAATGCGCTTAATGCAAGTTCTATACCTCAAACCGCAACACCTCCTTCCGGAGAACTGTAGATATTCGTTCAAAGTCTCGCTCATATTGCGTCACACGAGATTCCCACTGCAGAAATGTGAAAAGGACAGATTGTCAGGATGCAGAAGTGTGTGTGTACATCTTCATTACACACAACTTGGCACTACACGTTTTAACACCCTATAACAGCCATGTAAGCAGATATATAAAGATAAGGCTTTTGTTAAAATCATCAGGTTTCCCCACTAACTGGAGGGGCTCATCTCTGAAAGAACTACGCCATATCTCCTTGCTTACAGATGAAGATTTGGTTCATATAACCCTTCTAAGTTCCTCGGGGCTTATTAGGATAGGGAGATACACACCAACAGGGATGGAGAGAGGAGACCTGTCAGCTTTGGGTGTCCCTCTCACCTCTGAGATCTCCTCTTTGGCTTGCTGAAGCTTGTCGGGTTTGTTGGCCCACAGCAGCCGAGCCTCCGTTTCTCGTTTCTTCTGCAGCATGATCTGGGCATCCTGCCAGCGTTGCCAGGTCTTCATCCGCTGGTCAAAGGCACCCTGTTGGAAGGGAAGGGCACACCTTCAGAACGAGTTTCTCCTCCATCAGGCAACACCACACACAACAACGAGTTAAATCAGAGCATCAAAAGACCCTCCAACGTATGGTACTCTTCCGAGACAATGGCCGGCTGTAAATGCTGCATCTTCAGTGGAATGTAAGAAATGGCCTTGGGAGGCTGGTAACTCAAACGAAAACACGTTGAAAAGGAAAGAATTGAGTTTCCATATAAATTAAGATGGAAAAGAAGAGTTTCTGTGGGAATGACTGTGCAAGCAGGCAGAGGACAGTAACTTCCAGGGATAAGAAAATGCAGTTACGTGAAACTTAGAAAGACGAATGAAAGATTTAAATTACTATAACCTCACTTGTTATTTGATATAATTTTGTTTTATCTATATGCAGGAGTCGGTAATGGGACAGCTGATGGTTGAGAAATTCGCTAAAAAAGGCTGTTAATTAGAGATAAATCTGGAAAATAAGTAGCATTTAACAGGGGAAATAATGGAAATACCTGAGAGAATGGGAAGCCGGTTTTTGAAAAAAAAATGTATTAAATTAGTTTTAATTTGGTGCTTTTGTATTATAAATTTGAAAAATAAAATTAAAAATTGGCACCCCCCCTCCACCTCCAACACATGTTGTGGACAGTGGAACAGCAGGATGATGGGTGTTCCACAGCCATCAATGCCAGAATAGCAGAGAGTTGTTGTTTTGATTACCCACAGACTCACTGCTATTCTGGAATCTGAATGAAGGGATCATGGGAATGGCTAGAGACAATTTAAAATGCCCTTGTCTAATATTAGCTAGCTGAACAGCCCAGTCAAGAACAGTAGTATTGCAAAGGCAGCTATTTAATTAATTAACAGTAACAATAATTTATTATTTATACCCCACCCATCTTTGGGTGGCTGCCAACATAATATTAAAAATAGAATCAAACATTAAAAACTCCCCTAAACAGGTCTGCCTTCAAATGTCTTCTAAAAGTCAGATAGTTGTTTATTTCTTTGACATCTGATGGGAGGGCATTCCACAGGGCGGGCGCCGCTACCGAGAAGGCCCTCTGCCTGGTTCTAACTTGTGTACAGTGACACACCTGGGTTTATTCAGAGCACAGACTTATTGTTTATATCTCAAGATAGTGGGGCTGGGCCTGGAAGCATTCTGAATGCAGCAGGCCTGGGGCTCTCAAGCCCATGACTGGGAACATAGGCATTACACATCAACACATTTAAGCTTCTTGTCAAGTCATTCTCACCCTCACAACAGAAAGAAGGCGAATGTAGTCACTCAGGAGCTCAGCCAGGAGGAAGAAGTCACTGTTGGCCTGTTCTTGGTGCAGCTGTTCAATCTTCTCTTCCACCTCAGCCAGCTGGGAGAGCGCCCGGGACATGGCGGTGTTGTCCTCTGAACTCCCCAGCATGGCTAAACTCTTGGCAAACTGACCCGTATTCAGCGACAGTTCTGGTGGGTGGAACAGAAAGCATTAAGCGCAGCAGGAAACGTGAGAAACTAAGCCAGCCAAAGATCACCGTTGGAGAGGCAGCAATTGGTTACACAATTCACTGGCTTGCACCTCACCATTTGGTATTTTGGGATATGCAGCAGCTGGAGACTGAAGATGCTACAGAAAGTAAGGACCTGCATTACAGTTTGCCACATGTTATGCCAATAATTGCATGTTGCTATTTGCCACGTGGCAGCCTCCCATGCCCCTGGAAGCTCTTTGCCTTCAGTAGCTATTACCCATCACTGCCATGCAGCCCCTAAAAGGTTGCCCAGAAGGGAATGTGAACGTTTGGGTTGAAAAAGGTTGCCCAGCCCCGATTTGCAGCATGCTCAAGATGCTGCACAGAGATCTATAGAAGTCTTGCATAGTTTTTCAGCTTTACAAAGCAGGTGCCAGGAGCGAGCCCACAATAATCACACCGTGCAAGCTGGAGTTAACTCTTTATTAGCAAAAGTATAATCTGCAAAAAATTGGCGGAGCACCAGGCCTCATGAGCACAGCAGCTCATCCCTGGTAGATCTTGCCCTATGGATCAGTTGCAGAGACTGAAAGCCCCCACCTCTTCACGGCTGCCTAGGTGCCCTCCTCTCCAGGGTTTTCCCCAAGCAATCGGAGACCGTGCCTGTGTGAATCCAACCTCTCCTCTGCCCCTTTCCTGCCTCTTCTGGTTCTAGGAGATGGGGGGAAGCTTGTTGCAGCAGGAGGGGGAGACACCTGTGACTCTTCTTGAGCCTGACTCATCTCTGCCTCCTGGCCTCCCTCCTCCCTGCTCCAGCTTCTGCCTCTGATTCTGGACTGCTCTCTGCCACAGACTCTCAAGCTCACCACATCCTGTTACCTCTTCTCAGTCTTCTTCCCTCTGACCATTCGTTGTTGTCCCACCACCACTCCCTGGGCTTTGAGCCCTCTCTGCTTGGTGGTTCCCCAACTGGTTCCTCCCACCTGTGCCCAACCAGTCCATGACAGCGAATTGTGATGTTACCTTTCCTGTGATTAACTAGCAGTTCTACAACAGCATGTAGCTTCCGCAGGCGCTGCTCCTCACATTCTACCTCCTGAAGCTTCTCTTCAAACCACTGAAAGAGGTAAAACCACCAAGGTCTCATTTTAAGGGAAGTCAATGTGATATCCAGCTAGGCCTGGAAACGCCAGTGTGATGCCCTCTGGATGCTGTTAAACTCCCATTAGCCCCAGTTAGCATGGTATACTCGAAGATGGTGCAAGTTGTGGTCTGCCAACATCTGGAAGCCGCCATGTTGGCAACCCCTGTGATAGGTATTCACTTCCACAAACACGCCCCAAAGAAACACATTAATGTCAAACATACAGCTGTTAAAAACTTACGATGTCCGACTCATTCATCTTGATGGTCATTTTGCTGACGGCATCAGTAGCTCTGTTGAACATCTTCAGAAGTCCAGCTCCACTCAGGGTCTGAGTGCCAACTGCTCGTGGCAACTGTAGGGAGAGTAAAGCCTGATCATCTACAGCAGGGGTCAGCAACCTTTTTCAGCCGTGGGCCAGTCCACTGTCTCTCAGACCTTGTGGAGGGCTGGACTATATATATTGGGGGGGGGGGATGAACGAATTCCTGTGCCCCACAAATAACCCAGAGATGCATTTTAAATAAGAGGACACACTCCTCTCATGTAAAAACACGCTGATTCCTGGACCGTCCACAAGCAGGATTGAGAAGGTGATTGGGCCGCATCCGGCCCCCGAGGCCTTAGGTTGCCTACCCCGATCTACAGCACTGACAAACTGAGCTACTTGAAGTCTTATATTAAGAGGCCATGAAAGAAGCATGAAGTATAAATGGGTACCAGAGATATTCCAAACAGAGGCGGGCAGCAATGTTTGGCAGAAAATATCCCCGAGTTCCATACAGTTCAGAAAATTGAAGCATCAGCCTGTATTCTGCACTAGGAAAAGCATCTTGTAAAACAGAAAAGGAGCTCCGAGGCCCATCAATTGTGAATGGTGTTTCTTCCCATATAGAAACTGCCTCCTAGGACTGGGTCCCTGCTTTGGAAAGAGACTGCCTGACCCACTTGCTGTTTTCTTTCCATGCTATGTCCTGTCCTAGTCAGCTGGGATGGACCACCAGGTGGGAAGAGGGGTTTATTGTGCAGCTGCTAACATGTCATATTGTGCTAGACACTGGAGTAGCTCTTGAAAGCTTATAAGGTTCTAATCTTGTTCTCTTCCAATTTCATGATAGCTGGGCCCAACAGCTGAGAAGGCCTCTCAGAGTACAAGGCATCAAGACCTCATCTGATCCAATCGCCTGCTAAAGATTAGCATCCTCCTCCAATAAGGCTGCTCAGTGAACAACCCATGCAACCCAGTAACAATAATAGTAATAGTAATTACTTGTACCCCATCCATCTGACTGGGTTGACCCAGCCACTCTGGGTGGCTTCTAACAGAGTAAAAAAGAACACAAAATACGCCAGACATGAAAAGCTTCCCAATACAGGGCTGCCTTCAGATGTCTATGGATATATTTGTTTATCTGTTTGACATCTGATGGGAGGGCGTTCTATAGGGTGGGTGCCACTACTGAAAAGGCCCTCTGCCTGGTTCCCTGTAACTTCACTTCTTGCATTGATGGAACCTTCAGAAGGCCCTTGGAGCTGGACCTCAGTGTCCAGGCTGAATGATGGAGCGGTGATGCTCCTTCAGGTATATAGGTAAACACCAAGTGGCCCAGAAGCCTTTGGGAAAAAAGTAAAACCAGTAGACCTCATTCTAAATCATGCTTCTGGAGCTGCTAGGAATACAAGGCCGTGACTTGGAAGCAATGGAGGGATATTGTTACAGACCCATTCCTAGAACACACTCCAAGTGTTCGCTGAACATACGGGTACTTATTTATGATTTGTGAACTGTGAATAGCGACTAGAACTTGCCTGCTTTCCTTTTTTTAAAAAAAGGAGAACATGATACAACTAGGCAACTTTTGTGGTGAGAATTCACCACAAAACCACACATTGACTGGAAAGCCTAATTTCACACCAGAACCAGTGAGCAAGGAAAGCAGAAACAAGCCGTGATGCCTCAGCACGAAACCAGAGGGTTGAAACTAGGCCTATTTGCTGAGAAGTTGGTTACAACTACAGAGAGCAACAAAGAGAAGAAGCTGTGGCCATGCTATGCATTGAAGTGTCTAATATTAGCCCTAGTAAAGGTAAAGGGACCCCTGACCATTAGGTCCAATCACGGACAACTCTGGGGTTGCGGCGCTCATCTTGCTTTATTGGCCAAGGGAGCCAGAATACAGCATGTGGCCAGCATGACCAAGCCGCTTTTGGCGAACCAGAGCAGTGCACAGAAACACTGTTTATCTTCCCGCTGGAGTGGTACCTATTTATCTACTTGCACTTTGATGTGCTTCCGAACTGCTAGGTTGGCAGGAGCAGGGACCAAGCAACTGGAGCTCACCCTGTCGTGGGATTCGAACCACCGACCTTCTGATCAGCAAGCCCTAGGCTCTGTGGTTTAACCCACAGCACCACCCGCGTCCCATATTAGCCCTACACAACTACAAAAGGAGAAAGTTAACTAAGTTAGCTCCATTCATTTCAATGGCTCTGCTCCAAGTAAACTTTGCTGAATACCACCCAAAGAATACTGACAAAAAAGAATCACAAGGCTTGCATAAGGAAGGGACCTCAAGAGCTTAGGGCTGGAGCACAAGACTGTTAAAAAAAAACACAACAACCTCTCCTCAGTGTTATACGCATCTAGTAATCCCTATGCCATCAGAAACTCCTTAGCCCCACTCCAGGAAGAACAGTCTGAAGTGGCATGGATTAAGTCCTAGTCAATCTGTATCAGGTGTCACATGTTGCTTACTAAATTGCTGCAAGACTGAGTGGCCCAAGAGCAGCTGACCAGAGGGAGAACACACAAGTGGTTTCTCTGTTTTGACAGAAGCTGTGACAAGAGGTTTGTGCCTTTCTACCTCTTCTGCAGCTCACTAATGTGTCCGAGAGTACAAGTTCGTTCCAACTGAGAACATCTACAAAACGAATTCCTCAAGAGTTTTACCAAATAAACTATGTTAGATAAATAAAGCGGGCCCCAAGTGCAGAAACACTTTGCAGACAAGTGTTGTGCACTCAGGTACGGCAGCAAACCAACCTCATCTTTTTCCAAGAATTCCCTGACATCTGGGTCTTGTAGCATGGCTGGATGGTTGACCGTTCTTTGAAGATACCTGTGGGAGAAGAAAGGATGAGGCCAGGCTCCCTTCATTTAGCATTTATTTTTTTTAAAAGGGGCGGGGAATGCACATTGACATCACAACATTCAGGACAACTGGAATGTGTGGAATTTGCATTTTGCCGGGATCCTCAACCAAGGGAGGAGGGTGTAGAATGTGTGGTGGCAGCTGTTAATGGAGAAGGAGACTTGAATGACATGGATGTTTAGGTTGGCATGATGGGCAAGATGCCTGTTTCAGCTTGAAAACGGCTCTTTAGACGGCAAGCAGCGGGATTCTGGGTTTAGAATCAGGTGATGGAGTCGAGCTGTGTGATTGCTCTTGGCGGAGGAGACAGGAGACTGGGGGAGCAGCAATGCTGGTGAAAGCATGGCATCAGGCAAGATGTGCAAGGGTGACATTTTGGAGCTGAATTTCGGAAGCCAAGCTCTAGGCATCTCCACTCCCAACATCAAGAGAGGTAACTTATTCAGGGAAAGACTATGGGGTGCAGCCTCTGCAAAACTGATGGCTAGCAGGTTTGCTCTCCAACTCATTTGAGAGGCACACTCCTAGATAAGGAAAGGTAACAGAACAAAACATGTGATGTCTTAAAGGAAGGTGACCCTTTTGCAGTCTGCATCACTGATAGCAAAAGTGTAACAAAGCAGAACAAGAACTGGAACGGTGCCTGCTTCCTCTCTCACTTCCCTATCCAATGAGAGATACCTGAACCTGCTTTCGATTTTAATTATCTTTGCCAGCCCCTGTTTTTATCAGAATTTAACTTCAGCTAGTAGGATCATGCTAGAAGAGGCTTGTTTTTTTGTAAAGGTATGGTTACAGAGAATGTTTTATAACTGATGGAAATTCACAGGATGATGACCCTGAGGAATTTTAAGAAAAAGCATGCATTGTTAAAATCAGCTTGAAAGCAAAGGAGATACTTTCTTTATTAGGTTGAAGTCAGAGGATTTCTTCTCAGAAGTCAAGAACAAAAAGGAGGCTGCGTTTTGTATTATGAATTATTTCAGGCACTTCTTCCAAAGCTTTCAATATTTGCTCCTCTGACAACACAAAGGAGAAGGGTTAAAGATCTATGGCTTCCTACCCCAACCTGGTGACCTCCAGATATTTTGAATGGCAACTTCCATCACCCCACCTAGGCATATGGCTAAGAAGGCTCAGAGCGATCTCTGCTTGGGGATTGGGAGAGCTGTTGCCATTCAGAGAATACTAGAGGGACCAATGAACTGACTCCATATATTGCAGTTTTTCCTTGGTAAAGAGTTTTACATAGCAGAGTAGGCCAAGTGAACAGCTTACCGTGGCCTTTGACAACGGTCAACTACAGCAGACAGTTACATGCATGGAGTGATTACCTTTCCAAGGCAGCTCGTCGTTTTTCTAGGAATTCTGTGGAGGAAGAATCTTCTTTCCCAACTTTTACTTTGGTCATTCCTGGAACAAGAACGAAGCGATATGGTCAGCTGTACCTGTGCTGCACCTTCAGCTTGCTCTCGCTGTGGCTTTCATAGGACAAACATGTCCTCGGTGCAGCACCTGAGCACCCATGTGAAGAAAACTGCTCTCCACTCTGCAAGCACTGTGCGCAACTGGCTCCAACAGTGCTTGCAGAGCAAGTCAAAGAGCCAGAAAGGCATTATGACAACAGCACAGGTCACATGAACACTGTGTGTCCAGAAGGGCATTGCTCTCTATAGAAAGCCACAACATTCTGTGTAGAGCCCAAAGGCAGAAGTGCTACAAGAGGCTGAGAGATGCACATGGAGTATTGGAGCAGTGTAGTAGAGAACTGCAAACTGAAGCAGGCAGTGAAACTTCACCAGTATCAGAGATGCAATATTAGGAAGGAAGTCAGGTATGCCTTATGTGTTTATCGCTCTCTACAAAACGAAGAGCAGCCAACAATTACACGCACAAGGACAAGGTGGGCTGATGATGCTTTCTTGTTGCACAGTGTTATGCTTTTAAAAGTCCATTGTTTTAAGTGTTAATAACCTTGGAAAGCTTAAGATCACAGTATCAAGGGCACCTCAATTACAACGATGCACTGAAAACAGAGAGCAGAGGTCAGCAGAGATGTTGCTGGCAGAGCGACTGACCAACCTCACCTATCAAACTCTTCTCAGGAGGTGGGGGGACGATGAATCCATTTTGTGCGTGCTTCTCTGATAGCTTCTCATACAAGCCCAGGAAGTCGCTGAATCTCCTCTTCACGGAGAACTGCTTATTCCTGAACATTGGCAAAGTGGTCTGAGGAGGACACAATGGCATCACGTTAACATGGAGCATCCTGTATCAAGTTATATCTTACAAACACAAGCATGTGCATAGAGATGCTTTGCTTGCAGAATTCTTGAAGCTATAAAAATAAACTATTCTTTGCCACTGCTGCGCTGCCACCACTGAAAGAACTGAAAAACACACAACATTGGCAAGCATGAATTTTACATGCTGCAGTCCTTTGACTGCTTACCTGGGAGTAAACCGCTTTGAAGACAAGAGGACTGAACTCTGAGTAAAACATACTTAGGATTGTACCATAAGAATATGAAAGGCACTACATATAGTAAAGGTAATGAACAGTCCACATTATTAATTATATATTTCTTGATTTTTTACTCAGACAAAATGACAATGGTGGAGATGAAGCTGCTGCTCTCCAGAGGTTCCCAGGCATGGTCAGGATACAAAAATTCTACTGAGATAAGGCTGTGACCTGGTTTATGCCACTTTGCTTCCCTTTGAGTATACCATATGAAACTGTCCTCCACCCCAGAAAACTTGTAAAAATGGTTTGCCATGCAGCATGAAGAAGTTATGTTCAGAAGCAAAGACTCTCATGAAACTCTTTGGATCCTGCCCAGTATATGTTTACTCATTTGCAGGAACAGGAGAAACACAGCTTGGAAACAGAAACCACCAGCACTGTGGCTGGGCTGCAAAAGGATGAGCAGATTTAACTCACCAACTCCTTGTCTTTTAACTGATCAACTGAGTACATGAGATGTGCATGTGACTAAAGATTCCAGAGCGGACGCTTCGAGATATTCATGGAAAATATTAAGAAAAGCTTTCTGTTAGGAGCTTCCCTCTTACTGAGATTTACCCAGAACCAAGTGAGCATAAAAAAGTCCTTTAACTCTCAGCTCCAGAAATTTAAGTTGGCCTTAGCTGAGCAAAGCAAAGCTGTAGTTGAACAGTCTGCTGGTGTAACTAGGTATTTAAGTTCTATTTCTTAGCCATTAACTGGAATGTTGTCATGCTGAAGAAGAGACTTGTGTAAGAGGTTGCACACCCCTATTAAAATAGTTTCCAATCATGCAAAAATATTTTTATTATTATTAAGAAGTTCAGTTTTTCTATATCATGCTTTGATGTGTGTGTCTGGGGGTTGGGGTTGGGGTGAGGAGAAGGCCTTTCCTCTGAACTTTTTGATGCATCTTACTGTGTTTTTTGTATTTTCCTTCAGAATGTACTCTCTGGAAGCCACAGGAGTCTGACTCCTCTGCTGCTTCCCTGTAAGGCCAGCACCAAACAATATAGGAAGAGTAGGAAGGGAAATGACTGTGCTACCCTAAGAAAAGAAACCTGGTGTGTAATCAGTCGATTGAAAAGTGCATTGACTACCCAAGGTTTGCAGTGCAATACCAATGGAAAGGCAATTTAAGCAGAAAGAAACTTTGCATTGATTGGACTTGGTGCTACCAAGAAAGAGTGTAAGACATACCTGTGTTGACACCTTGTAGGCCACATAGGCATTCATACCATCTCCTATGGAAAGGAGGAGAAAGGAAGGAAAAATTCAGTTGTCTCTAGCAAACTGCCATACTGAAGCTGTGGGGATGCCTCCTCCTAGTGGGCTCTTGATAAACTGATTAACGGAGGCTGTTGCCCAGGATAGCTAAAGAATCTCTGCTGATTGTTTGAGGGTCATGCCAGGAATTGCAAACTAGCTTTGATCTTATCACATTGCTGTGGATTAGCCTGTGTACCTTACGCAAGGTTCTTAGTGCAATCGTGGTGTTTACATGTGCTCAAAGCACATTTGAAGCATACTGAACTCCACACCATTTCAAGGCATGAAGTGACCTTGAGAAATTAAGAATCAGGGTTGTTTTTTTGGGGGGCGGGGTTGGAAGTCCTGCTTAGCTCCCAAATGGCTTATGCTATTCTACTGGGTGAGACCCTAGAATTTTGCTTTTTAGAAAACTATCAGGAAGACAATCCTCCAATATTGAATTCAACATTACCTGCAACAACTCACACTTCCACAATGGCTGGGCAACTATATTTCAGCCTAGCAAGGTGACACAATTTACCTGAAGCTGAACGTAAACTTACCAAACTAGCAAGTATAGAAAAAGGGATGGGAAGCTAAAAATGGCAGGAAGTGAAAAGTTATAAGCACTAAACAATGAATCAATTTAAAAGTGAGATAGTTAAGCAACTTCTGGCCGAGAAGTTTCCGGGCAGCAGCGTGAATCACAAGCTGAGCCATGTGATGTTATAACAAAGGCATGCAGAATTCTGGGCTGCATCTCATGTTTCCTATATCAAAAACATTTGGAATTCAATAGGCTACTGCTGGAATAATATGTGCATCAGCTGATTTTGTTGTGGAGCGTGTGTGTGGGGGGGGCAGTGAACCATAGAAGACTCCAGAAACAAGTTTGCAATGAAGGTTTTAGAAAAGCACGGTAGTTTGTAATACTGTAAATAAAGTTTACTAAAACAGAGTGTTAGATCTGGTAAGCAAGCAAAGACGAAAACAGTTAACCGGTCAAGGATGAAACATTCTGAACATTTCCCATTCCACTGAATAAATAAGCCCCACTTGAGTATTTTTCCATCTTGCTAGTCATCCCCCATGTATGGAGGTGGTTCAGATGATCCAGGAGGTCTCCTTCAGCTATCCAACCATACAAGCTACAGGATGCTGACAGCTGAAGCTTACACAATAGTGGCTCCTCGGTGGTGCCAAGTACTGTCTCTACTTCCTACAAAGATGAGCCTAACATAATAATTAGTGACTTGTTATACTGCTAGGATCTGGGAGAGCTCTGCACATCTGCCCCAGGCTGAACAATTAAGTAGCTGTTATGGCACTGAAGGCATTTTTTTTTTTTAAAAAAAGAACACACATAGGATGCTGGCCAAAGAATCCCTTCACTGTACACGGCTTGCTTTTCAGAGCATAGAAAGTCTAAAAGCAAGTAGCATGAATAGATACAGAATTCTTTTTGCAGAATCCTTTCCAGTAATAAAACCTGCAGGATCTGTGCAGCTGCAATAAAATATATGTGCCAAATTATCTATTATGCAAAATAGCTGCATCTCAGCTGGTCTTGAAATATTCCTCTCCAAGAAGTCAACTCCTGGTGTTGCTAGGTGAAAATGGTGCACATGCTTTGAATGCCAGTAAATTGGAAGTTGGTTGTATTAAGTCAGGACCTCAGAGAATGGTTGTGTGCATTCAGCCAACAGCTGCAAGGAAGGTGCAAGCCAGCACACTGTACATTGTACATTTGAATTTTAAGGTTCCTGTACACCAGCTCCCAACACACTGCTGTCTCTCATTTAAGTAGCATTTTTGGGAATTCGGGCACAAGAGTAGCTGAAGTGCAGGTATTGTTTTAGGCAAGCTCTTGTATTCAGGGCCCAAGTTGCTTTTTAAAGCACAAAGCCTTTTAAAAATGTTGAGCAGTTTAAAGAGCACCACAGAAATTCAGGAGTGAGAGGGATGATGCTGAACAAACTGCTGTACTGCTGCTTCACCCCTCTATAGAGCTGTGCATCAGTCAAAAGCCTCTATAGAATCAGATTAAAAACTAAATATTCAGGTTGTTAATTACTCAACAGACACAAAGTGTAACTTAAAAGGATCATCTGTTGCTTGGAAAATAAGCTTGAAGCAATGACTTCAGCACCTGCAGTAACAGAACACAATTGCCTTAAGCTTCCGGTCAAGAACACAATATATAAGATCATCCAGCTTCAGAATGGGCATCTACTGTACAGCCTTATTACACTTGAACATATACAAGTTAAGAAACCCATGTGATTTATGCTGCTAATAGCCGACTATCACCCACAATGGCACAGAAGGGGAGTGGGAAGTTAACACAGCAATTTATGCAGTTTTTCCCTTGACAGTACTATTCTATCACATTTTTGGCAACAGGAAAAACTTCAGAAACAAGAAGCTTTTGCAGAATCTTGCACTGCTGTTCTATGCAAGAAGCAAGAGCAAAGTATTGAAGTTGATCCATAACAGTAAGTGATGGGGGTTGACAGTTCAATCAGTGCCGTTCTGAGCTCCACCACCGAAAGCAGAACTTTATTACTAGCCTTCCTCAGTCCGGAAGGCAAAACACATACGCATGCAGCTTTCCCCTTTAATTATGTCAAGTAATTTCCATTTCATAGTGACTCACCAATTTTCTCAGGATCACTCACTTCCACTGAAAGTTCAAATTTGTCTTCCTGTTCCTCTTCTTCCAACTGTAAGAGAGGGACATTCAAGTCAGTTAACCCAGGGACTTCTGTCAGGACGTGTATCAGGCACAACATAATATTCAGATTTGTGTGTATATTAAATATTGTGTGAATATTAAAAGAGTTAGGGGTAGATTAAAGGCTCCAGCATGTAGAGCTCATTCATGTTCAATACATAAAAACATAATTTCTAACATAGTACCACAGCTCTGAAGTATCTGCTCCAAAAGCATTTCTATGGAACCTACTGTTTCCTAAAAAATTGTCTCCTAAAAAACTCATTTTTGTAAGTTTTTTTTCTATTTGTCAGGTTCAATAGGGTCGTCGTCCCCCAATATTTATATATAATTGACAAAATAGTAAATGTTGTAAACTTTAAAGTTGCAAGGCAGGATATATGTACAGTGGTACCTCGGGTTACATACGCTTCAGGTTGCATGCGCTTCAGGTTACAGACTCCGCTAACCCAGAAATATTACCTCGGGTTAAGAACTTTGCTTCAGGATAAGAACAGAAATCGTGCTCCGGCAGCGCGGCAGCAGTGGGAGGCCCCATTAGCTAAAGTGGTCTTCAGGTTAAGAACAGTTTCAGGTTAAGAACAGACCTCCAGAATGAATTAAGTTCTTAACCCGAGGTACCACTGTATTTTAAATATTACCTGTTAGATGTGGGTATGAAATTAGCTTAGGGATGTAGCAGGCTATTCACAATAGTCACCAAGATTCACCCTTCCCATATAGTCAGTTATATATTGTATATTCACCTGGGAAGGGTGAATCTTGGAGGGACGCGGGTGGTGCTGTGGGTAAAACCCCAGTGCCTAGGGCTTGCCGATCGCATAGTTGGCGGTTCGAATCCCTGTGGCGGGGTGAGCTCCCGTCTTTCGGTCCCAGCTCCTGCCCACCTAGCAGTTTGAAAGCACCCTTAAGTGCAAGTAGATAAACAGGTACCGCTTTATAGCGGGAAGGTAAACGGCGTTTCCGTGTGCTGTGCTGGTGCTGGCTCGCCAGAGCAGCTTCGTCACGCTGGCCATGTGACCCGGAAGTGTCTCCGGACAGCGCTGGCCCCCGGCCTCTTAAGTGAGATAGGCACACAACCCTAGAGTTGGATACGACTGGCCCGTACAGGCAGGGGTACCTTTACCTTTATATGACTAGACAATCACAGAAACACTTACCTCCTCATAGGTTTTTGACTGTGGCTTAGAAGGCAAATTTGCTGTTTTCTCTAAAGAAGGGACAGGGCTGATCACAGTAGCCATCTCTTTCTTCTGGTTGTTTTGTGTGCTATCAAGAGACAATTCTACAGTGGCATCTGAAAGTGGATAAGATTTATAACTGGGGGCAGAGAACCGGAATGGTTTAGGAATCAGGAAAGATGTTGAGTTTTTCTAGGCCAGAAGAAATGTATCAGGAAGAGCTACTAGACATTATCCTCCCCAATTCCAGCCTGTGTGGCAGGCATACAAGTTAGAGATTCGCCGTAATCTTTGGCAATCAAATCTGATCAAGGAATATAAATATGGAACTATAATGCTGCTGCACTCCTTCTTTGTACTAGGCCACAACACCAATTCCTGCTCTTTCTGGATGGATTTATAGTGAAATAATTGCCTAAGTCATACTGCATACCATAAGAAGATAATAGCCCCCTGGATCAGGCCAATGGTCTATTTAGTTCAGTATCCTGTTTTCACAGTGCCCCAAGGAAGACTGCAATCAGGACCTGAGCGCAACAGCAATTTCCCCTCCTGCAGGTCCAAACAACGGCCGTCCAGAAGTATGCAGCCTTCAGCAGTAGAGGTCAGGACTGCACTGAGAAGCCACCTGAAAGCTGTCATTTAGGTTATGTATAAACTTTGTTTTCTTCTCCGAACTTATTTTATTGACCTTTTCAAAATACCAAAACAAGAATAAACTTCATTTTGCATAAACTTCATCTTGTTAGCAAACAGGTCCCATCAGTTCCCAAACTATCTGAAAACAAATGGCCAGTTGTCAGCTTAAAAAGAAGAGGAACACATGTAAATTGTGGGCTGGACCTAGGGACATATCTAGGCGCACGTACGACAGATGAGGTGGTTGGGTTTCCTGTTTGGGAGCTTTCATGTTTCAAGTATAGTTTAGTACAAAGACTTGAGGGCCTGCTAATTTCACTTCCTTAACCTAAACACAGAGCAGCTACTAGCCTGGGCATAAGCACTCCTTGGAGAACATGCAATTATCACAAAACTGTCCTAATTTGAACATGTAGAATTACCAGAATTAGAAATACCATACATTTGTTCCAACTAGCTTTCAGCTAGTTAAATACTCTACCTGGTTTTAAATCTCCAATGATCCTCCTTGGCTCAGATTTACGTGTCTAATATTATCACCATCTAATATTATCTACTTAGCGTTCATATAAATGTTCATACAAATGTTCACGTGCGCTATGCTGTAAGTCTTACAACCATGTAAGATAACTCTGTATTATTACTTCCCACCCACCCCATGTTGCAGATGAGGGCACGGAGGCTGAGATCACCTCCTTGAGCTTGTGGTAAAAGCAAAATTAAAACTGGAGATTTCTTGATCTGTAGTGCCACTACAGCACAACTTTTGAGCTCATGTCCAGAGATTTTCTATAGGAGAGATCTAAAGCCCCATTTCTGCAAAAGGGTTAACAGCAAAAGACTGCTGTAACGGCTACATGGGTTTTAGCAGAAGAATATCAGCAGACAGGCTTGCTTGCAAAGTCAAGGTGTTTGTTTCTAGCAACTTTGTAACACCTTAACACAAAGCACCTCTTCTCCTGTGCAACTGGAGAATCCACAGCAGTGAATGCTTTCTTAAGAACTTACACCATCACACCTGGTAAGAAGACATACCTGCGAATAGGTCCTGATCATCCTGTTCCTCCTGAACACCATTTTCTGTGGAGGTAGTTCTTACTGGTACAGGCGACTCTTTCTTAGGCGACATTGGCTTGCTCTAAGAAGAACAGACAACAGTTATTATACATGTTACAAAGTTAAATCTGTTATTGAAGTATATGCCTGAAAAAATACATTGCATGCCTTCAGCCACATGGATGCCATGTGTTTCACAAAACTCTGCCAACTTTACCAATGGTACACTTATTTTGCAAACCCATTGTTTTTCAAACCCTTATTTTTTTAAAAAAAAAAAAACCTTCCCATTTCAGTACATTAAGTATGTTTCTTCTCAGCAGCTATGAAGAATAAAAGTAAAAAAAAGCTTCTTTGGGGTGGAATTAATAATGCATACATTGGTGCATTTTACACTATTCTGTCATTGCAGTGCTGGCTTATAAAGGCCCACTGTTTCCCAACAGCTTTCTGAAGACACAATGCTCTGGTATCTGGAGACAGCACTGACACTGTTTGCACGGCTGAGTTGCTAATTTCAAAATAAATAAATAAAATAGCAGCATGAAGGGGGTCACAGACCCAAGAGACACCATGGACAGAGCTGTTGAGGCTAGAAGTCAGACTCTTTGTTGCCAGAGCAATGAGCTGCAGGAGCAAGGCTTGCTGACGACAAACAAATCCTTGGAAGGCTTCAGCCCCCTGCAGCTCTGCCAGAGCCATACTGCTTCAGAAGAAGTTCTTATGTTTTATGCGCTCCCTGAAGTTCTAAGTTGCAGAAACTTGATTGGAAGTTTGAGGCTGCAAGTTTCTGCACTCTTTTATTCTGTATGAAGAGGCACAGCTCATGGCAACATGCGGCCCTACAGTTAAATAAGGATGTATTGTTCCCCAAAATACAGCCTTAGTCCATTCTTCTGCTTTGGTACTTGCATTTCTGTATCAGTAAGAGCTAGAAATATGGTACTGTAGGGGGCGGGGAATTAGATCAGAAGTAGATATACTATTATCCATGGAGAATTCTTAGAAAGTTACCAATACTGAGCAGAGTAAAGCTAGCCTTTCCAACAGCTCTAGTCATTTTGGTGAAGTTTTGCAAGTTTTGCATGATTTCTACAGAGATTGAGCAACTTCCGGCATCATGCTTACTGATTCTTTCCAGTCAATTGGTGCCACAGAGTTCTTCCTCATCCCCTTACCAGGAATCTGAATTTCAAGTTCATCTCCTTTTATGTGGGTATCTCAAAACCATTCACTTTTTAGGTTTTGCAGTTTATCCCACAGACTGTTACCTGAAAGAAACATTTCTTTCTGGAAACATAAGACCTGGTAAACATTGACTAACTATGACTCTTAGCCAATTAGCTGCATCTAGATAAGATAGGGCATCCACTGCAAAAAAGGGGCTCCACAAGCAGAATTCTATGCCCTGTTTGCAGTTTACAAGTTCCCTTCACATTAACTTAAGTTTGGTAGCAGTAATCTTCTAAAAAAGGAATCAGGATAGGACAATTTTGCTAAAAACTTAATTGCACCAAACTTTTCCCATCACATCAATTATATTCCATCACACGATGAACATCCCCAGGACTGGTCAAAGGATGGTTGAATGAACATGGGCAGTTTTTTGCATGCAGTAAGAAAGGCTTTTCAGGATGTTGTTGATAAGAACAGGTAAAAATTGTCATTATCAGCAACAGTAAGAATGTGAATCAGTAGATTAAAGTTATCCTCCTTTTGAGGACAGTAGATTAAAGTTATCCTCCTTTTGAGCAATTAAACATAAAGTAAATTCAAGTCCTTTCAGACAAATGGAGAGGATAACTGTTCAGTGGAAAACATACCACTGACTCAGGATGCAAAAGTGACAGACGAGTGTTTAAAGACTAATCAGGTGTATGACCTAGTATTCCAGCAGAAGTGTAACATAAAACAAGCCTCAAAGTAAACAAAATTCATTTTAAGACAAGCAGTAGCAGCAACTCTTAGGAAGAATACAAAATATATGCACTTATGCAGCATGGGATTTAGAGAGCCTCCTATAAAGTCTTATTAGCAAAGAAAGGCTGTGAAACAGAGAAAAGATAATAGATTAAGTAGCTACAGAGAGGTAACATATTAGGCTGCTGCTTTAATGCAATGGACAAAACTGGGAATTAATAATAATAATAATAATAATTTATTTATACCCCGCTCTCCCCAGGCTCAGGGCGGTTGAATTGAAACCTAGACCTGAACTCAACCCAAGCGTAGAACTTTGATCAAACAGTCAACACCAGTGGGACCTCCAGCCATCCAAAAGAGGGGGCAAAGATGATTTTATGTTCTAGATTTAAACTGCTTCCAAGCCTCCACCATGCAACAGATTCATAACATAAGCCCAAGATTTGATTTCCCATTACCATATCCTTACAATCAATCAATCTGCAGCATTCTGAGAGGAAGCCATGCCCACTCTATTGCAGGGAAACCAATAAAGAACCTTGTGGCACTTTAAATGCCACCAGGTTTATCATAACACATCTTCAAGTACATAACAGAGTACAGGAAGACTGCATAAATGGGCTACCCTCAGAAGGCAGGTGCCTATACAGGAAGGGGGAGGGGAAATGGGTAAGATATTCGCCATTTAGCCCTTCCAGCACCACATGCATGATTCTTTATGGAATTCGTACACCATCTTTCACTGGAAGGTCACAGAACGCCTTACAACACAAAAGCACAACACAAAATGCACGACGAAAACAACACAAGCAGACCAACCGCACCTTCCCACTCGCATGCACACCCTTGCTGAACAACTTCGTGGAAACTAAAGAAACTAAAGAAGTGGGCAGTTTGCAGCCCGTTTCCGAAAGCTTGCACTGCCATTAAGTTTGCAATCCTACACACACAATTTCTCATTATATATATATATATATATATATATATATATATATATATATATATATATATATATATAATTATGATTTTCAGTTTTATGCATTTCAATTAGTTTACAGTCATTTTAACATTTCGAAACTTGACTCCCTCCCCCTCCCTCTTTCTGCGGTTCCTTAAATTTGTTTTTAATATTTTCTGCTCCACACACACACACACACACACACACACACACAATTTCCGGGGTAGCAAAGCCCCACCGAACCCTGCGAGGCTCCGCTTCGGGCGAGACGGTGCACGGGCGCATCGGACCCGCCGTGGCCCCTCCTCGCCCTTGGCCAAGTCCGCAGAAACTTCTCAAGGCGGCGCTGAGGGGAAGGAGGAGGAGGAGGGCGACTGACAAGGGGGGGGGGTCCCAGCAGGGGGAGGGAGGGGGGCGCCCCCCCGAGGAAGCCACTCACGGAGCTGCCGGTGAAAATGTCCTCCCCGTCCGAGTCGCTGCCCGCCTCCGGGACGCCCGCAGGCTCCGCCGCGGGGAAAGGCGGAGGCAGCCGGTCCACAGGGGAGCCTCCCGACGCCATGTCGCCGCCGCCACCGCCGCCGCTGCCACCCGCGGAGGCCACTTCCGGCTCCCGCACAGCCCCGCCGGAAGCGGCAACAGGCGGCTTATGGGGAGAGGGCAGCCCGCGGCGGCGCCAGGATGAGGGGGCGGGGCCTCGGAGAGGAAAAAGGGGCGGAGCCGGAGCCGCCCCTGGGAAAGAGGGAGGAGAGGGGGACGGAGGTGGGCAGCCAATCAGGGCGGGGGAGCGAGGAGCAGGGCGTGGCCTCTTGGCATCCTCCTCGCCCAAGCCTGGTCCTACCTCGCTTGGCTTCTCGTCCAGTGGAATTGAGCGGGGGGCTTACTCCCGAGTAGACGCATGCCTGGTGCTGGGCAGCCGGCTCCGCCTTGCTTTTCCAAGGAGCGCAAGGCGGCCTACTACGCGGCTCGCTTGAGGCAATGTGGGGTGGCGAGACCCGCAGGGGCAACAGATCCTGCCTCTTCCGCCATGTAGGGTTGCCACCTGGTTCTGGCAAAATACAGGACAGGGTGGGGTGGTTGGGGGGGATCCCCCCCCCCAAGAAAGCGGTGCATTACGATCTAACGGGATGGCCCCACCCGAATTTGTCACATGCACACATAAACTTAAAAAGGTAAGGGGACCCCTGACCATTAGGTCCAGTCGTGGCCGACTCTGGGGTTACGGCGCTCATCTCGCTTTATTGGCCGAGGGAGCCAGCGTTTGTCCGCAGACAGCTTCTGGGTCATGTGGCCAGCATGACTAAGCCGCTTCTGGCAAACCAGAGCAGCTACTTGCATTTTGACGTGCTTTCAAACTGCTAGGTTGGCAGGAGCTGGGACCAAGCAACAGGAACTCACCCCGTCGCAGGGATTCGAACCACCAACCTTCTGATCGGCAAGCCCTAGGTTCTGTGGTTTAGACCACAGTGCCACCCGCGTCCCCTACACACAAACTTATGAATGTACAGATTTGACTGTGCTTTGCTGCTTTGTATAATGCACGTAGGGGCCATAGGGGCTTCGGACCCTACAATAAAATATTTGAGGGGGCCACTCCCACCCAGTTAATAGGCATTCCCATTCAAATAGTGTGTGCACTGCATCATGTGACTAATTATCCGGGGTAGGGCTTACCTGAGCCCCTACAGTATTTTATTCAAGTTGGCACTCCTGATAATGCACACTGTATCCCTCACCCAAAGAGTTAAAGGTGGCATACATGGTCCCATTTAATCCCAACAACATTGCCAGGTAGGTTAGGCAGAGAGACTGACTGGCCCAGTCATGCAGTGAGCTTCATGGCAGAGGCGGGATTCGAATGCTGGTCTCCCAGGTCCTAGTCTGAGATTCTAACCACTACACGGTATGCATAAATGCATTTTATAAATCAATAGTATTTTATGTGTTGTATTAGTCTAGGATTTGATTGCTAGTCTGCCTCTTCTCACATCTACAAATAAGAGATCATCTGCCTTATATATGGGGCAGAGCGGGGTGTAGGGGGTGGGAAGAGTAGAAGGAAATTTTATTCCACCTTAGCTTTGCAGATTGCCAAATACTGTTGTCAAGCCTTTTGTTATATAAAGCAGCATTTGATCCCACTAAATGGTTGCCATGCTAGACATGAGATTTAATCTTTATTGATCTAGTACTTGGTAACACTAGAACCCTAGGTTATTTACAGCAGTATAGCTACTTCATCCCATTATGAAGTTAGCTGATAGGCTTGCCTTTTAGTTGGCAAAGGAAATTCTTTAGTGGTGGTTGGCTCTAACAGAAATGGCTTCATGCCCAGCCAAAGGCAAAACCCTCTCCTCTTTCTGTATTCACCAGTAAACAGGTGGACTACCACATGATTTCCTATACAGCAACTGTAGCCATGATGGAAGTGGGCAGTTATAGCAAGATACTGTTTATAGAAAAATACTTTGGGTGTATTTAGTACTAAGGTATCTTATAGCATTTGTAGAAGCTTACCCATTGCAACCCATTTTCATCCTTACACTTACTTAGCACAAGGACAGAACACCAACCAGGCCTGTGCAAAGCTTGTTTGAGGCCTGGGGCAGGAGTCTTGCTAGAATAAAGTCATAAACTCAACAAAAAAAAAGCTGGTCCCAGAGCAAGTGTACCTGGCTGCCCCACCTCTGCAAGGATCTAGCACCAATTGCATTGGGACAGCCTTAACACAGTTGCTCTGATGTTTACTAAACACAGACAACAAAGCTTACTTGGAGCTGAAAGCACTTTCGTTTGACAAAGTATCAAGACTATGTGGTTCAGCATTCTACCTCTTAGGCTCAGAGGGCTACCACAGGAAATGAAAAAGACTGAATTCTACACTGGTCCATTGTTTGCAACTGTAGGTAAAATTCCAACTAGCTTTTCGTAGCACTGAGATGGCAGACAGTACAATGTCATGTTTAGTTAGTAATACAGAGGCTGAGATGGTGCGACTTCTAGCTCAATGAATAAATGCAAAACTGCTTAGGGGGAATTCTCTTGTCCGAGGTGTTCAGGAACCACGATAAAGTACAGGAGGAAGCCACATTGTAAATACACAAGCATACAGACTACAGTAGCTTGCAGTGGCCAGGATTGAAGGAGTTACCATACTGTGTCTGTGAATCTGTAGTTGAAGACATGAAACAGCACATTTATCACACTAAATAATGATATTGCATTTTTATTGCTGCTTTCATTTTGTATATTCTAACTGTACTGCAATTCTATTTGCAAAACAATGAAATGAAATATGTAATAAATAACAGCAGCAATAAATATACACTGAAATATCCTACAGCATCTGGCATAGAATATTAATAATTGCAACAACATAAAGCAGTGTTCCAAAACATCCAGCAATATTTAAGATCTCTCTCTCTCTCTGTGTGTGTGAATTTAGGACCCATCACATATACCAGAACCAGACAGCAGCATACAAGTGTCTGTACTTTTTGAAAAAAAGTCTGTTTAAAAGAGATAAAAATGGGATGTGTTTGTACATTTGAAAGCAGCAAGCCCTTTCTGGCCTGAAAAAGAGTGGTCATCTAGCTCCAGTTACAGACACAAACAATCTCTGAAGATCAACAACTCATTCTGATGTAGCATCAAGCCAGATCTCTACCAGTGCTTGCAGTTCATGTAATATAAATAAAGGACCAATTTACATATAATACTGAAAAACACAGCCCTTGAAATTAAATGTCTTCTCTCTCTTCTACTATTAACAGGCCAGGACGGGGGTGGGGAGAAAAAAGGAGCAGAAAAGAAGGAGAAATTGCATTTTCATTTTTATTAAAAGAAAAAAAGGTGGAGGGGACTGCAAGAAGGTTCAACCTTTCCTCCCGCACTATGATAGTCCCAGATGAAATCTGCCACTAGCCTTCATAGCAGCGTAGAGGCAATTTAATAGAGACCACAATGGGGGAGGAAATGGTTAACCCACCCACAGTCCTAATGAAAAGACTAGGGAGAAAATGAAACATGGAACTTCAAGTGATACAATTAGCATCCTGTTCAAGGCACTGGCAGGAGTTCCACCACCTTCAAGGGTCTCACATCTGTAGGAAAAGTTAAATATTAACAAAGAAAAGATGCACAATCGTTCTTAGGGTAACTATGCGCTCCCACATCTCCAAGATCCAATATTTCAAACTAGTTTTATTTGCTTTTATTGTATAAGTGCTGTACACAAGATATTGTAAAAAACAAAGTTCATCCCCCACAACCTAGTATTTACTGTACAGGGAAGCCTGTGTTCACTCATTTCAGGCTGAGTTTATGTGCTGAGCTAGCATTGAATATCTACAATTGGCACAGAGCACTTTGGGGTGTGGGGAACCACGTCGTACCACAAACAAAAGCAGAATTTGTGAATTAAATAATCGTTTTCTTTAAACAACCACTGTGTTCTAGCTACAGCCAGGCCTCTCGAAGACTGATACTACCACCGAAGATCACGCTGTAGCAACAAAGGAGGCTCCAAGTGTTGCGATAGCTCATGAAGGCAGAAGCCAATCACCTGAAACATAAAGGAAAGCGAATCAGGAATCAAAGGGGAAAATTAGTTCCCATCAGTGGCCAACTGCGTTCTGTAAAGCAGGGTTAGCCAATGTAGTGCTCTGCATATTGTTTTGCAACACAACTCCCATCAGCCCCAGTCAGTGTAGCTAATGGTCAAGAGATTACAGGAGTTGTAGTACAAAACCTTGAGAGGGCACCACTTTGGCTATGCCTGCTGCAAGGCTTCAGCTATTTTGTGGCATCCCCAGTGAAGAGCTCTCTCCAATCTCCTTTTATCCAATTTTACCAACTACAAGGAACCGTTCCACAATTATATTTGCAAATCATGAACCTTACACAAGTTTCTGACCACCCAATCATTAGCTACTGCAGTGGTGCCTCGCAAGACGAAATTAATCCGTTCCGCGAGTCTCTTCGTCTAGGGGTTTTTCCGTCTTGCGAAGCAACCCTATTAGCAGATTAGCGGATTAGCGCTATTAGTGGTTTAGCGGCTATTAAAGGCTTAGCGGCTATTAAAGGATTAGCGGATTAGCGGCTAAAAGGCTATTAGCAGCTTAGAAAAAGGGGGGGAAAGCGGAAAAAAATCGGAACACTTGCAAGACGTTTTCGTCTTGCAAAGCAAGCCCATAGGGAAAATTGTCTTGCGAAGCAGCTCAAAAACGGAAAACGCTTTCATCTAGCAGGTTTTCCGTCTTGCGAGGCATTCGTCTTGCGGGGCACTACTGTACCTTGCCTCCCATTTTTATTTAGCAACGCAGCTCATAATGGGTCCACCATTTGCATGCATAGAATGTGAACCATATGAGGATGTTGAACAGGAAGCACTTGAGCAAGGGCTCTTATAGCTTTCCCCAGCCGGTTTTGCCAGGGCTTGCTGCCATTCCACATCTCTCATTCTGCTACTCAGAAATCAAGGTTCTCAGCCAGGTAGTCGAAGGAAGCCCACCTAAAAGAAATTACAATGTGGAAGAATTCTCTGCTGAGAACAGCATCGCTATCCAAAAATGTATGGCGCTCACAGCTGTCTAAAGGCCCCCAAAGTATCTCACATATCAATATATGCAATCTCTTGGCTGGGCCAAGAGGTAAAGGTAAAGGGACCCCTGACCATTAGGTCCAGTCGTGACCGACTTTGGGGTTGCGGCGCTCATCTCGCTTTATTGGCTGAGGGAGCCGGCGTACAGCTTCTGGGTCATGTGGCCAGCATGACTAAGCCGCTTCTGGTGAACCAGAGCAGCGCATGGAAACGCCGTTTACCTTCCCGCTGGAGCGGTACCTATTTATCTACTTGCACTTTGACGTGCTTTCAAACTGCTAGGTTGGCAGGAAAAGGGACTGAGCAATGGGAGCTCACCCCGTTGTGGGGATTCGAACTGCTGACCTTCTGATCGGCAAGTCCTAGGCTTTGTGGTTTAACCCACAGCGCCACCCATGTCCCCTTCCCAGGAGGTGGAAACAAGTAAACCCAAACAATAGCAAGGGTCCTTCAATGTTAAGAGGACAGTGGTCAGTGGTAGAGCAGATGGTCCCAGGCATCTCCAGGTAGGTCTGGGAGAAACTATCCTCTGAAACCCGAGAGTGCCTCTGGCAGTCAAGGTAGGCAATACTGAGCTAATGGGCCCAGTGGTCTAACAGTGCAGTGTAGCATGTTGAACATGAAAATAAGCATTGTGAAAGCAGTGAGTTTTCAGGTAGGGAAAACAATGAACTCATATTGCCCATAATGAACCCTTCATTTCCAAGAGCAACAAGCCATCATAAACAGGGATCCACCATGAGAGGAGACCAAAAGCAAACAGCTAGAAAAGGACACGTTCCTGTAGGAGAATTTTCTCTGCAATCGCCTGCTATGCTCCAATTTGCAGCTTTGCCTTACATCTGGGTACCGCCATGTTATTTCTGTCAGCGGTGGTGACTGGTGTCCATTTGGACTGGCGGGGTGGAGAGACAGGGAGATTAACAGTAGATGAATCCAGAGCCAATGAGACATGGGACCAGCTGGTTCTCATTTGGCCCCCCCATCACTCTCCCTGCCGAATTAACAAATGGCAAAACAGAGTGAGGAGGAACCTGACAGCCAGGGCCACCCCACTGGGTGGTTTTAAGGAGACAGGCCTGACTGAGGTGAGGTTGGTGGGACAGCATCACATTCAAACTAATACAGTCTCCACTCTATGTAAGAGTTCACTTGAAACAACAACAACAACAACAACAACAATAATTTATACCCCACCCATCTGGCTGGGTTTCCCCAGCCACTCTACATGACATGCTCTTCCCACTCCTCCAAGTACCTATCTACCTGCTCTTTGTCAATGCCCAAAACTTACTCCATCTTGGCATCTAAGTGGTTTGCCATGTCTTTGTCTACATAGCGGCAGAAGAGAAAAAGGAGGTTGCTAGGTAGGTGAAATGGCTCCACCATCGATGCCTTGGGTACCTGAGACAGCTCCCTAGCAACAACGAGCACTGTATCCACCCTAAGGGGAAGAAAAGGGAAGAGGGGGAAGAGAGAGAGAAAAAGGACGGAGATGGTTAAGAGGCTTGGTGTCTGCAGACACAAATTACTTGGGACTACCCTGCCCAACAGATGCCACCTCACCATTTTTCAAAGTCTCCGTTGCGGGGGTTCAGGGGCATTCCAGAGGAGAGACATCTCTCCCCGTGACTCAGCAGAAGGTATAGAAGTGAGATGGCAAACTTGGAGAGGCAAGGAGAGAAGATGGCACAGCATGAAATGTTAGCAAGGGAACAGCAGCAATGGAACCCACCTCATTCAATGCCAACCTCGAGGTAAGGTGGCATAAAACCACACCAATACTGGCAAATACTAAGGTCATTTTAAAGTCTCCCCTCCCACCCTGTTTGTTGCTCTGCCACAAAATTCTGCCAGGACCCCCAGGAAAGTTTCAAAGCCCTGTCCCCAAACACACCTTGTTCCCAAACACCATAGCAAGTGATTGCTGGACAGACTCCGGTTGCAATCTGGTTAGCTCCTGTAAGAGGTCTATCATCTCACTGAAGGTCAACTGCTCAATGACATCACAGAGAGGACCGTAGAGAATGGGCAGAGACTACCAAGCCCACAGAACATGGAAGGAGTAAATTGAAAGGATAAATGTTAATATCAAGTTTGCTTGTCCTTTAAGAGTTAATAAACCTAATCTATGGGATAGAGAACTCTTAACACCATAGGAAGTATTGTTAAGAGTTATAGGTCTTTATTTCTATACACTGAGCCCGTTAAGAGAAATGAAGTTTCAACTCGCAGCACAGGATGGGCTTGATAAATTTAACTCAAACCCTTACAACCTATCAAGCAAGGGTTACTGGTTGCTCTCTGAAAAATTCTGCAGCCTGACTCTCAGCCTAACAGGACTCAAGCAACATTTTCAGTTCATTCAGTAAAGACACAGCCCATCTTACACATTTCAGCTTCTACAAAGCTGTGCACATATTTCAGTTTTCTGGCGGCTTGGGGAAAGGCTTCACTGCCCTGCTCGGGTCTGGTTATGCAAGAAAATCTGGAGGAAATTAAATTGTGCAAGCAATGCAGTTTAGCTCCCCCCACAACCCAATTTAAATGTCTTATTTTAGTGCAAGCCCTTTTTGCACCCCAAAAGTCAATTTATAATGGGGGCCTCATAACATGGTCATCAATGATGCAGGTGGTTTTAGAGAGAAGTGGAACACACAGGACGGATACCTCATCCATCATGTCCTTCTGAAGGAGAAACGGTAGGTGCTGGGTGATGCTGACAAGGACCTGCTTGGCCTGCTCCTGCGACAAGTGTGGCAACAGACGGGCCACCAGCCTCCTCCCTTTTCCCACAAGCAGGATCTGAAGGAACTCATCTTTGGCTTCCCTGGAAGGAAAAGACCAGCTGGTCCACACACGTATTCACTGCCAAAGCACCATGAGAGTCTAGAAAGCGGAAAGGGGCCTAAAACATACCCAATGCACAAACATAAAGGCCCATGGTTATGTTCTACCTAGTGCTGTCTGGACTTCAGACCTGGCTGTTTAACAGACCAGAGCATCTCCTGGCTCTTTCTTCTTCTTCTTGTGCGTTGAAGACTTTCCCTTTAAGGGAGATTTATTGGGGGCAAGTGGTTTTTCCACCTGGCCTGGTTTAGTTCTAGTTGTTTTTCTATTTTCCGTGCCTGAGCAGATTATATTTCCTATTTGGCTTGTTGTCGACTGCTTTATGGGGACGGCAGTCTTCTTTTCTCCTAATTAGCTAAGTCTGGGAAGTTAGCAGGCCCAAACATTCCAAGAGGAAATTTTTGATTGGCTCAAGTTCTTTGCTTATCTGTGTTGAGTATTCTTTCAGCAGATCTTTATACAGCCCTATACATTTCCTGGCTCTTCCGCTAGAGAGGGAGGATGGTATGAACCAGTAGAAATTGTCAGCGGCCTGATAACCTAAGTAGGCAGCTGGCCTGATGGATAGAGGTGGGTCCACAGACACGTGGCCAGAATAATCATCGTCTTCTTCATCCTAACACCCATCTCATGTACCATCACTGCCGCAAATATTCCCCCTGGACTCACTTTTCCGAATTCTGCTCTTCGATTCTTAGGGCTTGATAGATATGTCCCAGCTCATGCGCAAATTTCTCACAGAAGTGGAGGTGCTCCTCCTCTGGCACCTGCTCCAGTTTCCGCTGACCATCTTCTATATCCAGCAGCTGCAGGTACATCTGTTTCAGGAACACACCAACAAGATCCATAAAACCACTGTCTTTGACAGGGCAGCTCTTTAGCCAACTACCGTATTTTTCGCTCTATAGGATGCACCAGACGATAGCACGCACCTAGTTTGGTGGGGAGGAAACAAGAAAAAAAAAATTCTGAATCCCAGAAGCCAGAACAGCAAGAGGGATCTGGCTTCTGGGATAGCCTCTTGCTGTTCTGGCTTCTGGGATAGCTGGTCTAGCTTTGTGCAAAGCCTCTGCAGAGCATGGGGAGCCCTCATCCCCGTGCTCTGCGGAGGCTTCGCGGGGCCATCCAAAAGCCAGAATAGCAAGAGGGAGCGCTGCGCAGTACTCCCTCTAGCTGGTCTAGCTTTGCGCGAAGCCTCCGCAGGGCACGGGGAGCCTTCATCCCCGTGCCCTGTGGAGGCTTCTGGGACAGCCCATGAAGCCTCCGCAGGGCAGCGGGATGAAGGCATCCCACTGCCTTGCGGAGGCTTTGCGCAGCTAAGCCAGAAGCTAGAACAGCGAGACGGAGCGTTGCGCAGCGCTCCCTCTCCCTGTTCTGGCTTAGCCACGCAGACTGCATTCGCTCCATAAGACGCACACACATTTCCCCTTTCTTTTTAGGAGGGAAAAGGTGCGTCTTATAGAGCGAAAAATACGGTATATTTGCTGAGCGTCTAGCTGTGCTCTCCAGGTGGTTGCTGTTTCCCCTGTTATCTCCCATCTGCCAATGGGGGGGGGGGCAAAGGGAAGGCAGCAGATAGTATTTTCTTACCTAGAGTTCATGGGAACTGTAGAGAAATCCATGCCTCCATTTCCCAAAGAGTCTCCTAAACTTGTTTAGGGCCAGCAGTGTCACAAAGCCACAAGTTCAGGAGCATGAACCAACTATTCTCTAAACAGTGGTCAAACCCTTAATTTGGTGCTAGCATTAAGGATCACATGCTCAGGCACCACAGGCATGTACATGTACCCCCCGCACCAAGGAATTATTGCTTTGCAATGTAAAATCTTTTGGCAGGGTCACTGGGGGCAGGTAGCAGTTTTGTCCAGCAACCTGCAAACTGATGTGGCTGGATTACAACTCCCATCAATTAGGCAATTGCAATCTACTACAGTGGTACCTCGGGTTACAAACACCTCGGGTTACAAACACTTTGGGTTACAGACTCCGCTAACCCAGAAGTAGTAGCGGGTTAAGAACTTGCCCCAGGATAAGAATGGAAATCATGTTGTGGCGGTGCGGCGGCAGCGGGAAGCCCCATTAGCTAAAGTGGTACATCAGGTTAAGAATGGTTTCAGGTTAAGAGCGGACCTCCGGAATGAATTAAGTTTGTAACCAGAGGTACCACTGTACTTGTGACTGGTTCACACCGTAGGGGCTTTTCTCAATTTCTACAATGACTATTTCATTAACACAGCCAAATCACTCAGTTCTGGAGGCATGTGAGGAGTTCTAGCTGAACAGAGCTATTTGCTAACAACTCTGCAAGAGTTTCTATGCATCATCATCATCATCATCATCATCATCATCTGTAGTAATGACATTGCCGGTGTTGGATACGGCACGCTAGGAATCTGCTCCACTGGAATATCATGATCATGAGTTTCATATTATCAAGCTCTTTGTTGTGGGGACAAAGGGGGCGGGTATGTGACTGGAGGAAGAAGAGCACACACTGCCTTGCTGAATAGAGATTGATGGAGTTTACTTATATGCTGCTTTTGCACAATGAGCTGTACCCAAAGCAGCTTGCAGCAAACATTCAAAAGCATCAAAACATTGAAAATACAAACATACAAAATACAGAACATGTTAGTAAATTCAAATGACAAAAATAAACAATTCAACAAATGCAGAATATATCAATACAATTCTTGAACTTAATCCGTTCCAGGAGTCCATTCGATTCCCAAAACCATTCAAAAACCAAGGCGCGGCTTCTGATTGGCTGCAGGAGCTACCTGCATTCAATTGGAAGCCGCAGAAGCCATGTCGGATGTTCGGCTTCCAAAAAGCGTTCACAAACCAGAACACTTACTTCCGGGTTTGTGGCATTCAGGAGCCGATTTGTTCAACAACTAAGCCGTTCGGGAACCAAGGTACCATTGTATTACCAACCCCCCCCCCCCCCGCCACCAAATCAATGTTTAAGTACATAAATACAAAGCCAAACAAGAGTTAACCCACAATAATGCTTCTGGTACTGGCCTTGCCACACTCCAAGGACATTGGCTTAAAAAACAAACAAACACAGAACTGCCTTCCCAAGCTATCTCAGTGACTCACCTTCTCAATTTCATATAGCACTTGCAGTCGCTGATTACCCACAGCCTTCAGAAGATGGATAAAAAAGGGGAGGGGGAACAGGTGTTAGTTTTCAACAGCAGAGCAACCAGCACCAGCTTGACATCCCTGGATGTTACATTAACAGCTCAGGGGGCTCTGCAATACAGTTTCCAGTGGGGCCGTTTCCGTTTACAGAATACAACAAGGTGGCCAGAATTCCACTGATCAATTAGAGGTGGTGTGAAAAACAGGAGGAAAAAGCCGATAGAATATACCGTCCACCCGCCAGTTAATAATGTGCCCTATTTATTAGGGGGTGGGGAACAACCATCCGCTGTGGACCACTGACAGGTGAACAGGGCCGCCCAACCATAAATCATCTTGTGTCACGTGTCAGGCGGTTCAAGCAGCAGCTGCAGAGAAGATTCTTCCTTTGCATCCCCAGCTTGAATTCTGGTGACAACTGCAAATGAAGAACCTTCCTCAAACTTTCCCATGGCCAACATTCATGGGACTCCAAGGCCCAGGAAATCAGGCATGGTTAGCCCAAATGGCCTGGTGAGACAAGGCCCATGGGTTGGAAGGTCCCACCAACGATATATAAGCAAGAGACTTCATGTCCACACGCAGCAAATCTGTGGAGCCGAGTCCCAGCTTCTGGCAAGCCAGAGGCAACAAGACGGGTGCATTACCTGTTCCAGTGGGATGTTGTGCACGGCATCAATAGCCCTGCGGGGACTGTAGCACGTAGATACTGCCACTTGGCCCAGGGAGCCCGGTATCCGCACCACTAGAAGGAGGAAACCATTGTCAGGAGGTGCCTAGCATCCCTAACATCTAGGGAAAAGCCTCTTTTCTGCAGAGCGCTTACCAGATTCGTATGCCTCCACTTTCTGGATATATGGGGTCACTAGCTTGGGGACTTCAGTCTTGCACCCTCCAAGAAGCCCCTTCTCTGCCTGTTTGTGCTCCAGCTTGCGATAATATTCCTGGGGGGTGGGGAGGACAGGACAGCTCAGTACTGAAGGCAATGGAAGCACACAGCCCTTCTGTTGCTCCCCACTCACCCCAACTCCAGCATCCAAAACTGTCAAGATGGCAATTCTCCCCGAGGCATTCTCGACAGACAGTGATTGACTGTCTTTTGAACTATAGTTCTCCGTTTCCTGGGCAAACATAATGGGGTGCAAGGGAAGGAGCTCCACCATGCTGTGGAGAATATGGTTGTCAGAATGCAGCCCATCATATGAGAGCAGGTCTGCAGTTGCAAGAGACAGAACTGACCCAGACCCAAGCCTTGTGACTGGGAAGCTATGCCCACCCTCTCAAGAGTGGTCTAGGATTATGGACTTCCAAAGGCATTCTTGCTTAGGGGTGGGTGAACCTATCAGTGGCAGTTTCTCATTTTTCACATCTTCAGTTCAGTTCTCCACATTCTGATATCCTAAAAACAGTTCATCAGCATCATCATCATCATTAATTATTGTCATTTATACCCCAACTTTTTCCCTAATGGCACTCAAAGTCTCTAAATAAAAGAAGCACTAAAAACATAGAAAATTAATTTTAAAAACCCCAATAGAATTCAAACTCAATACATATATGAAATCTGTTTAAAACCTACAAATAATTACAATAAAAACAGCATGGCACCACCCTTTTCATTAAAAGCAGCCGGTTCCCCAAAGCCCATTGGAACAAGGAGGTCTTTACCTGTCCGTGGAAGGACAAGTCAGGAGCTAGTCTACCTTCTTCAGGGAGGGAGTTCCAGCATTGTAGTGCTAATTTATCCCAATATGCTCCCTTGTATGCAATTACATCCAATATATGTATTCTTCACAAAGTAGATTTCCCCCAGTACAAAGCATTTCTGTATAATATTTCCAGTAAGATGTGAATTTTTACTGCACATGTTATACAGGCATATGTATCATAAACATTACTTGGCTGGAACGGAAAAGTGTGAACAAAGGTCCGTATAGTTAAAGCTATGGTTTTCCCAGTAGTGATGTACGGAAGTGAGAGCTGTACCATAAAGAAGGCTGATTGCCGAAGAATTGATGCTTTTGAATTATGGTGCTGGAGGAGACTCTTGAGAGTCCCATGGACTGCAAGGAGATCAAACCTCTCCATTCTGAAGGAAATCAGCCCTGAGTGTTCACTGGAAGGACAGATCGTGAAGCTGAGGCTCCAATACTTTGGCCACCTCATGAGAAGAGAAGACTCTCTGGGAAAAAACCCTGATATTGGGAAAGATTGAGGGCACAAGGAGAAGGGGACGACAGAGGACGAGATGGTTGGACAGTGTTCTCAAAGCTACCAACATGAGTCTGACCAAACTGCAGGAGGCAGTGGAAGACAGGAGGGCCTGGCGTGCTCTGGTCCAGGGGGTCACGAAGAGTCGGACATGACTAAATGACTAAATAACAACACTCACCTGGTAATAATAGTCATCCCTGTGAAGGTTGTCACTCTGAAGCTGCAACATTTGCACCTTTATCACCCACTCTTTTTCTACTGGAGTCATGAGCACAGCATAGGGATCCTCCTTCGGCGGCTGGCGCTTCATACGGGGAATTCTTTAAGAGAAGAAGAAATTCGCTTACGAAAAGGCTTCTGCACTGGTCCATAATACCACCAACGCCTTGCTGCGGTCACATACAGTCGTACCTTGGAAGTCAAAAGGAATCTGTTCCGGAAGTCTGTTCGACTTCCAAAACCAAAGCGCAGCTTCTGATTGGCTGCAGGAGGCTCTTGAAAGACAATCGGAAGCCCCGTCAGACGTTCGGCTACCAGAAATAGTTTGCAAACCAAAACACTCACTCCCGGGTTTGCGGCGTTTGGGAGCCAAAATGTTTTGAGAACTAAGCTGTTTGAAAACGAAGGTACGACTGTATTCTTTCTTCTGAACTGCTTTTAAAAAGGGCTCTGTCACGTCAGGGCCGGAGGAGTAAGAAAACCTAAACACGAAGCAGAGTTTCTAAAAAATAGACCAGAGGCAACTGTACTTCATCCAGCAGAGCTTTAGTGCTGCTGAAGGCAAATGAGCATAATGGTCACAAATCCAATACAATCAGGATTGGCACAGTTCATAAAAATCCAGTTGCAGCACTTAAAATAAAACTTACAAACTTTATAATAAGACTTAAACCTTAACAGCATACAGAACAGACCACCAGAACAAAGAGAAAGAGAAAGTGAGAGTCAGGCTCCTCCTGGTCTTATTATTATAGTCTGCACGGCCTTGAAAGAAACATAACAGAACCAGTTTAAACCAGCTATAATCAGCTTCCCAGCGAAATAAACAAAACATCAGAAACCTTCTTTCTGTTTCTCTCATATAGAAATAAACCTTACAGAATCCTCCTGAACTAATCAGAATAGGAAAAATCTCTACACATCAGATCCATACTTTCTACACTAAGAAATGAAAACTGGAAGTCTCATCTAGGGTAACAGCACCGAACTTGAATACCTTCAATAATTCAGAATAGAAGCTTGTCTAAGTTTTAGAAGTCTGAATGAAGTTGGCGCTTTCATTGTATTTTTCCAGTTTAGTTATTTCATTCAATATTCCATACCGTACCAAAAAGTTTGGGGTGGGGGGGGGAGGAGAGGAGAAAAGAAGAACACTAAATGATCTCCAATGCGCATCAAAACATTGAAAATCTGTAACTAGCCCTCAGAAAATAGCCAACATTATCTTCAGTAATTCACAAGCTTAATCCATTTTAACACAAAAATATGATGTGTATTACGTTCCTTCATGGGACGTGGGTGGCGCTGTGCGTTAAACCACAGAGCCTAGGACTTGCCGACCAGAAGGTCGGTGGTTCGAATCCCCGCGACGGGGTGAGCTCCCGTTGCTCGGTCTCTGTTCCTGCCAACCTAGCCGTTCGAAAGCACGTCAAAGTGCAAGTAGATAAATAGGTACCGCTCCGGCGGGAAGGTAAACGTCGTTTCCGTGCGCTGCTCTGGTTTGCCAGAAGCGGCTTAGTCATGCTGGTTACGTGGCCCAGAAGCTGTACGCTGGCTCCCTTGGCCAATAAAGCGAGATGAGCACCGCAACTCCAGAGTCGGTCACGACTGGACCTAATGGTCAGGGGTCCCTTTACCTTTACCCTTTACGTTCCTTCATATAACTTCATACAACAAGTTAATTTTGCCATTATAATAGGTACTGTACTGAGTCACCAACTGATCCCATGAGGGCCAGTGGGGTGCAGTGGTTAAGAGTGATATTGACTAGGACCTGGAAGAGCAGGGTTCAAATCAGCCATGAAGCTCACTGGGCAACCTTGGGCCAGTCATTGCCTCTTCGTGTAACCCACCTCACAGCGTTGTTGTGAGGATAAAATGGAGGGGGGGGGGGAGAAGTGTGCATGCCACTTTGAGCTCCTTGGAGAAAAAAAGGTGGTATATAAATGTAATAAATACATACATAAAGATTGTAGCAATGTTCATACAGTGGTGCCTCGCAAGATGGAAAACTCGCTAGACGAAAGAGTTTTCCGTTTTGGAGGTGCTTCGCAAAACGAATCTCCTATGGGCTTGTTTCGCAAGACGACAATGTCTTGCGAGTTCCTGCTGGTTTTTCCCCCCTTTCCCCTCCCTTTTTCTAAGCCGCTAAGCCGCTTATCAGCTGATCCGATCAGCAGATAAGCCGCTAATAGCGCGAAGCCGCTTATCGGCTGATCCAATCAGCAAATAAGACGCTAAAAGCCTCTAAAAGCCGCTAATAGCGCTAATCCGCTAATCCTTCAATGGGCTTGCTTCGCAAGACGAAAAAAACCGCTAGACGAAGAGAATCACAGAACGGATTCTTTTCGTCTTGCAAGGTACCACTGTATTAAGTTGTCTTTATTTGCCCTCCCTTACCTCCTTTCTTGCCCTCGCTGTCTTTGGGTCAGGATCCGTTGATGCAGGGGGTGAAGTTGCGTCATGGCACTGGGAACACTGTAATAAAACAGAGGACAAAGGTGAGATACCAGGATCTGTCTCCCATGCCTTTAGGACTCTCTTTCGCTTAACATTTACATTTTTGCAAAGCAACTTCCCCTAATAGAGTGTGTTTGTTACTACTAAAGTGCTATTTTTATGCACACTTTATCTCAGTATACATTCTTCTGTGCACATTACTTGGCTGCAGAACTAGTTTGAAAAACTGAGAACTGCTATTTCGAAGATGGGCTGCGTTTGGTTTTCATATTGTGGCAGAAAGTGTGACTTAAAGCAGTGGCGGAGCAAGCCGATTGGGCGCCTTGGGTGGTACGCGTGTCCTGCGTCCAGGGGCGGTGCCAGCCGCCCACGTGGGCGGTGCCAGCTGGGGCAGGACGCTCCGTGGGGCCTCTGAGGAGTCCGCCTGCCTCCTCTCACTCAGCTGCCCTACAAGGGGAGGAGGCAGCGGGAGGACCGTTTGGGGCAGCGCGGATCCTGCGGGTGCCCAATCCACTGTGTCACTTCCAGGAGAAACACATGGCTCGGGCGTGCTGCTGGCCCTACGGTGAGTGCCGCCCGGCATTTTGTCACCCCCCTCAGTGGTGACACCCGGGACGGCCCGCCCCCACTGCACCGCCCTTCCTCCGCCCCTGACTTAAAGCAAGTCACCTTTAAATGGTAACTGAATTGATTTTCTCCTCATCCCAAATTGCAAGTACAGATCTTGCCCACAGTTCTCAAATATTCAGTCTGCATGCCAAGTTCCCTACTCCAAAGTTAAGTCTCAATTACTGGCAACAACCCTGATCAAACTTATTTGCTGGCTGTCCTCTTCCCCCCAAATACTATTTGAATTAACAGACGACAAACAGAGCCTGTAGATCATGATCAACACTCCATATCTGTAGCCTGTGCTGAACCAGAAAGCCTTTTGAGCACTTGGCTGTGCTATCTGCCCGGGACTAGCAAGTGGCATGCAGTAGTCAAGGAGGAGGTATCTGCCTGTGCCCTGGAGGGAAGTGAGGGGCAGGTGGGGCTCAATCACCTTGGAAGGTAGTCCATCTAGAAGGAAAACTCTGATCCTAAACCTCCGCTGCCTTGCAGGGTATCTTCAGGAGAAGAAAAGGCTAAGGAAAAAACCCTACACAAATTCACAGTGGTCAATTTTAGTGATCAAGATTTAATGTATATTTTTAACTGCTGTTATATCTGAATTGTCTCTGTTAAACCCAATTGCAATTCAATGTATTCCTGTTGTGTTTTATGATTTTTCTGATACTGTAAGTGAGCCGGAACTGGTCTGTGACCGTAATAAATACACAAGTTCACAGTGGAGTCCCTAAGACAGCTGGATGCAGTGGCGTAGCGTGGGGGGTGCCAGGGGTGCCAGCCGCACCGGGCGCAACATCTGGGGGGGCGCGAGTCCAGAGGGAAGGGACAAGTTCCTTCCTCCGCCGGGCTCCCCACCGCCACCGCCAGCCTTGCGTCCTAGCGCTCGCGCGCCCCCTGCCGTCGCCGCTGCGCTCCACTCATTGCTCGCAGGAGCAGCCGCTGCAGCAGTGCCGACGCCGCCACCGACGCCTGGCCGGGCACGGGCAGCCTCCGCACCCCGCCGCCATCCCCTCGGCCCAGCCACAGGCGGCGGCTGCTTCTGCCGACTGGGAGGGAGGAGAGCTCCGAGGGGCCTCGCCGCGCCCTGCGCTCCCCAAAACCCTCCGAGAGGAAGCCGGCGGGCGGGCGAGGGTCTCCCGGCAGAAGGGGGCGCCGCTGGCTCCGGCTCTCAGCGCAAGTCTCAGCCGCGGGGGGGGGGGGGCGAGGACGGAGCACGGCTGGAAGCCCCCGGACCCGGCCGGGAGGAGGAGAGGCGCTCGCCGAGCCCGGATCTGAAGCTCCACCTACAGCCCAAGCAGAGGAGGGGACGGGGAGGCGCCCGAGGGGAGGGGGCTTCGGCTGCCTTGGCCCGCGGGGGCTCCGCAAATAATAAATTTAATAAATTCCTGCTGAGCCTTTTGGGGGGGGGTCCTTGGCTCCTTCGCTCGCCCCCAGCCCCAGTGGCATAGCGTGGGGGGTGCATGGGGGCCGGGCGCAACATCTGGGGGGCGCGCGCTCGCACTCGAGTGCTAAAATCCACGGGTTAGGGGGCGCAAATTACTTGCCTTGCCCCGGGTGCTGACAACCCACGCTACGCCACTGGCTGGATGGCACCTTGTACGCCTCCTTCCGGCAACTCCTGCAGCCAAGCTGGTGCCAAACGTATTGCTCTGCTTTCCTTTGGACCCCATCAGCAAGCCCAAGAGGGGCGTCTTGCCATCTGGGTGGCCCAGGACCTCCATACCCACTTGTCCAGGCTTGCGTTCCAGAGAGGTCATTTTGGGGCTGCTAACTCGGTGGTTTGACTTTGCACTTGGAGGTGCACTCCATCGTCTCTTGAGACACATGGATGCCAACAATCAATCATTCAGGTGTCATAGCAGGGATCCAAGAGCATGCCAAGAAACTCTTGTGATTATAGTTCTCCAAGCTAGTCAAAATAACCCCGCCACAACTCTAATCCCATGTACTAAACCGCAGATGGAGATGGAGTCCTGAACAGGCTGCATCTTCTCAAACACAAGGTGATCTCACCCATGCTTTCTGTACCTGAACTTCTGCTGGTTGCCAGATGTTGGACTGAAGAGTGGAGGATCAAGATTATGGGCCATAGCCCAGCTTGGGCTATTGACATTTGGGAAAAAGGGCCTGTATGGAGGTGGAGACGCATAGGCAGATGTCTGGAGAGAAGAGGGAGGAAAGGAGATTTAATTTTTATTATTATTGTTTGATATTCCCCTTGATTGTAAAAAAATGTCAAAGCAGTTGAATCAAAAAACCAAAACAATAAAACTTTTGCTAAAAAACCAACTATTTAAAACATTTAAAAATGTAAAACCGGAAACTAAAAACAAATGTGTTAATATTCTACATATCAGGCTAGGCTTGCCTAAACAAAAGTGTTTTTAGCGGGAGCTGGAAAAAAGTACAGTGAAGGTGCCAACCTGATGTCAACAGGCAGGGAGATCTTTCTCTTTCAGATGCAGAACAAATATTATGTGGCACCTGTTAACAGTGCTCATGAAGCAACTTCTGGTGGTTTCAGATAGGCAACTATAACTGGCAATTGAGAAAATGCAGATTCCCAGCCACATCCAACCACTTGGGGGCATTCTAGTCCTCTAGTTGACAATTCTCTCTACTTTGCATCCTAATAGCAGCTAGTGGAAGAAGGAGTCCTGCAAGCAAATAACTTGCTCTTACTTGGAGACCAAAAAAAGGTATACGTTGCCTGCATATCTAAGGTTTAGCTTGTTACTTTACAGTTAAATATCTATATATTCTTAACTAGTGCTTTTTTTTACTCAAGAAAACCACCATTTTATAGTTCAGATCAGGGAAAATAAATACAGTAAATGGACAAAAGCACAAAGATTCACAAAATGTTTAGGGGTATGTGTACCCCTGCGTGGTCAGGACACACAGGAAACAAGTTGTGAATTCTGACTTTCCAAAACCTATGCTTGAACTGTTAAATCCCGTTCAGGAGAAATTCCCTCCTATACACAGTAGAGGATTAGAACACATGATTAAAATAGTAAAATAGATTAAAACACATCAACATCTATGCATCTGGATAGGTTTGCCTAAACAAAGAGTTTTAAACAGGTGCCAATAAGCCAGGAGTTTCAAAGTGTAGGTGCTGCCACACTGAAATACCCCCTTTTTTTCTTTTTTACAATTGTGGAACAATTAATATATGTCACCTATAACAGTGAAAGTTCTGTAGATCAAAGGGAACAAGTGAGCACATAATTGTCTAAGGTAACCCCCACCAGTAAACTGGTCCCAAGCCAATCAAGGCTTTCATTATCAATAGTAATACCTTGAAATTGACCTGGAAACAACTTGGCAACCAATAAAGGCGACATGACACATGACATTACCTGATTAAGGCCAAGTACACGCCGTGTTCTGCGGGGTGGAGTGAACAGGTAAGGCGATCTCATAGAGCCAGACATTGTGGGAGATTGCTGTGAGACAGTAGCAAAGACAATTTTTTAAAAAATATTAATTAATTTTATTATTATTATTAATTATTATTATTATTATTCCATTCATCTGACTGGGTTGCCCCAGCCACTCTGGGCAGCTTCCAACAAATTACCATCTTTTTTGCTCTATAAAATTCACTTTTTCCCTCCTAAAAAGTAAGGGGAAATGTGTGTGTGTCTTATGGAGCAAATGCAGGCTGCACAGCTATCCCAGAAGCCAGAACAGCAAGAGAGATCGCTGCTTTCACTGCGCAGCGATCCCTCTTGCTGTTCTGGCTTCTGGGATTCAGAATATTGCTTTCTTGTTTTCCTTCTGCAGAAATTAGGTGCGTCTTATGGTCTGGTGCGTCCTATAGAATGAAAAATACGGTATGACATCAAACACAGTAAACCATCAAACATTAAAAACTTCCCTATACAGGGCTGCTTTCAGGCGTCTTCTAAATGTCTGATAGCTATTTCTTTCCTTGGCACCTGACGGGAGGTTGTTCCACAGGGCGGGCATATCCACAGCAGCTCAGGTATCCCAAGCATTAGGTGAATGTTCTGCATACTGTATAGAACGGTTACTCCAGACTAGTAAACCCAGACAACTGCTTTGTTGTTCTAACACAAGCAATTGGAAAATTAGCTCTGCGTAGCACAGAATGACAGTAGCAAGATTGAAGGTTTGAGGATCGGGGGGGGGGGGGCAGAAGTGAGACAGGGCCAGGTGATGAAGCCAGTTTACCTGCCGCATGAAGCGCTGAGAAGAGGACTTGAAGGTTCTCCCACGGAAGCCTGGACGCTCCAGGCCAGATGTGTCTAGATAGCTTCTCTGCGCCGGTGAGGCCAAAAGATCTAGGTTAACCCGGGACATAGAAGCCCTGTCCAGCGCCTGAGGCATAAGAGGCAACAGTAATATTTAATACAATTATACAGTGGTTAGGGATGGGATATATCTGTCCATTTTGGTTTCTCATTTTTTCCTGTGTTAAGTTCTCCACTTCCCGCAGCAGTGCACGATTTGCTTGTTAGAAAGCCTTCATGAAAATTCATCAGCGCTTTCATGCAAATCTCTAATATACATTTTCAGGCCCTTATGCCAATATACACACTTTTACAAAGCAATTTTCCTAATTATAACTGAATTTTCACATGTTAGTTTCACTCATGTATGCATTTTTATGCACAGTAGAGTGTCTGATGTTTTATCACATTTTAAACATTCTGTTGCGAGCCTTTAAATCCAAAATTAACCCCCCCCCATGGATATTGTGGTGAAGCGTATTGCACCATCTCGGTAGCTAGAGAAATTTCTATTTTGGGTGAATTTCTGGTTTGCTCTCAGTTCATGCTCTGAAGTGACTCCCAACTCAGATTTTAAGTGACACTGTATATGGATGCAGATATTGGCCTAAAGTGTTTGGGGGACAGGAGTGTTGGGGGACTGATCATTAATTTTGCAGAAAACTGTTTGCGCGAGTAAGCTTCTGTTAACTGGAAGTGGAGAATGTTCCAGAAACCTACCAGAGAAGCCTAATTGCTTACACAGGTGTGAGATACGGTTCAAGAGTTAATTGGTTTATTGGTTTCAAGAACTTGTAGCCTTAGAAAGGCTGGTCTTTAGTTTCTCTTTCTTTTTAAAATTTATTTTTATTAATTATTTTATTGGTTTACAGAAGTACAGTGGTGCCTCGCAAGACGAAATTAATCCATTCCACGAGCCTCTTCGTCTAGCGGTTTTTTCGTCTTGTGAAGCAACCCTATTAGCGGCTTAGCGGATTAGCGCTATTAGCGGTTTAGCGGCTATTAAAGGCTTAGCGGCTATTAAAGGCTTAGCGGCTAAGTGGCTAAAAGGCTATTAGCGGCTTAGCGGCTTAGAAAAAGGGGGGGGAGCGAAAAAAAATCGGAACACTTGCAAGACGTTTTCATCTTGCAAAACAAGCTCATAGGGAAAATCGTCTTGCGAAGCAGCTCAAAAACGGAAAACCCTTTCGTCTAGCGGGTTTTCCGTCTTGCGAGGCATTCGTCTTGCGGGGCACCACTGTACATGCCTTGTCTTTTTTTTTCAGGTTGTACATCTTTCTTACATATCACTGGCATTTGTTGTGAGACGTTAGTGTTGAGTGCACCAAAGGATCAAGGCAAGATGCCATTGGATACAGCAGACTTGACCCTAAGCTGCTTCTGTGGTAAAGACAGGGCAAGCGCTGTTATCATTCCCTTTGCTGGGCAGAAAAGTGGTGTAGAATGAGCCTTACCTCCATCATAGACAGCGACTGGACTCTCCTCCGGGTAGAATTCCAGATGGAAGGTTTTGAAGCTGTCTGAAAGGGATCAGACTGCAGGGGTCAGTAATCTTTTTCAGCCGTGGGCCGGTCCACCGTCCTTCAGACCATGTGGTGGGCCGGATTATATTTCGAAAAAAATATGAACGAATTCCTATGCCCCACAAATAACCCAGAGATGCATTTTAAATAAAAGGACACTTTTTGCTCATGTAAAAACACACTGATTCCCGGACCATCTGTGGACCAGACTGAGAAGGTGATTGGGCCAAAATTTCAAATTTCAAACAACAGGCTTGGACAACAGCCTGGATTGGAAGGATTTAGCAACTGGGGAGTTGCTGCGTCATTAAACTTCAAACGATAGACTTGGACAACAGCCCGGATTCGAAGATTGGAAAAGCTGTGGAAAAGCTGTGCTGGCAAATAGACAATTGAAAAAATATATATACACAAATAAAACTGTATTTGATGGATGAAAGGATATATGATTTCTGACACGACTGAGAATCGCATAGCCAGGGACGGAGAACTTTAAAGCGTTAAGATCGGAATGTGGAAAATATGGGAACAACAAGAAGACGACAGGAACGAAGATACTGGAGATAACTTCAGAGGTCCAGACTATGGGAAGCCCAGAATTTTTTTTTTTAAATAATTTGGACTGTAATAAGTTTTTAAATTTTAGTTTATTGTTTTTAATTGGGTTATGATTGGATTATGATTATTATTTGATGGATATGTTAATTGGCTGTTTTTATTGGAAAATTAATAAAAATGATTTTTTTAAAAAAAAAGAGAAGGTGATTGGTCCGCATCCGGCCCCTGGGCCTTAGGTTGCCTACCCCTGGATCAGAGAGATTCGTTCAATGAAATTAAGCAAAACGAGAAGGGAAAAGAAGAACGTAAGCAATTAAGATTAATAATAATGACTGAGTAATTCAAACCCAATTTCAGCACACTGAAAGGATTGCAATAAGGATGGCGCAGTTGAAACCAGCAGGGCTGCTAAAACTAGAGGGACAACCAACTGTGTTCTATCAGATTATCCCAGTGGCTGAGCTTGGATCTCAGGGCTCAGGAAGTCTAAGGTATCCTGGACCCAGGATGCTCAGGGATTTGTACTGTATATTAGTATGAGAACCTTGAACCCAACCCAATAAAATACAGATCTTTTAGCAGAGGCGTCACATGCTGTCACTTGTCTGCACCCACCAGCAGTCTAGCTGCCACATTTTGCATTGCCTGGAGTTTCCAGATCAGGCCCACAAGAGCACACTCTGGTCTTAAGGTTAAAAGTGCATGGACTACAGTGGCCCTGCTATCCCAATATGGCTGCAGCTGATGTATCAGAAACACTGATAAAATGAATGTACAAGAGGCTGTATCCTAAAGGGGGGTGGGGAGCAGTCTTACCAAGAAATCAGTAGGATAATCTGAGAGGTCGTTGGCAACTCTGCTATCTAGGACAGCAGAATCTTCTCTCTGCAAAGCAAAACAAACAAAAAATGAGCCTAAAAAAGAACATCTAAAATATTGCATAGCGGTTCTCAACCTGTGGGTCCCCAGATGTTGTTGGACTACAACTCCCATCATCCCTGAGCTCTGGCCTTGCTAGCTAGGGGTGATGGGAGTTGTAGTTCAACAACATCTGGGGACCCACAGGTTGAGAAAGGCTGGGAGTGCCAATGAAGCAAGTTGGGACTTGGTGAGGCTTGAAAATCCCCATCTCATCTCATTTTTAACTAGAAAGTGACTAGTCTTTAATTATGAGCACTTCTAAAACTATGCAAAGGTTTTGGAGGCCAGGGGATTTTAGATTTAGGCAAGACCTGCAGTTCTTGTTACCCTTTGCAGCCAAAGCCCGCCATATCAGGAGCATATACAAAGATCTAACTTTTACCTGCAATTTATACTAGTTGCAGGAGGGTGGACTTTCAAAAAGACAGAACTCTAGTTTCTCAGTATGGGGAGGGTTATCTGGCTGTGAGCCAGGCAAGAAAGCTCATTTCCCCACTGCTATCTCTTCCGTCCAATGAAACAAGAACACTTCAAGCTAGAGAAGAAATATGACTGGTTCGATTTGTACCGCCATTCTGCTGGCTCTTGAAGACACACCTATTCAGGCAGGTAAGCAGTGCCCTGAACGTGAACTTTTTTATCCAGCTGTTTTTACATGCATATTTTCTAATGGGCTTGTTTTTTATTTATTTTAAATATGGATGTTTAATGCTTTAATGGATGTGTTTTATGGTGTATTTTAATTACATATGGATTTTATGATTAACTGCATGCTGCTATGTAAGTGGTATATTAATTGATAGCAAAACTACAATGGTACCTCGGGTTACAAATGCTTCGGGTTACAAACTCCGCTAACCCGGAAGTAGTACCTTGGGTTGCGAACTTTGCCCCAGGATGAGAACGGAAATCGCGCGCCAGTGGCGCATAGGCAGCAGGAGGCCCCATTAGCGAAAGCACGCCCCAGGTTAATAATAGTTTTGGGTTAAGAACGGACCTCAGGAACGAATTAAGTTCATAACCTGAGGTACCACTGTACTACATAGCTGTCAACGTTTCCCATTTTTTAAGGGAAATTCCCTTATTCCAAATAGGATTCCTCACAAGAAAAGGGAAAAGTTGACAGCCATGCTGTACTACTTCTTTGTGACACAGATTTATCCACCTGGAATGTAAGCTCATTCTATGGGGCAGTGAAAACAGCACCATCCATTTTCAAAATGGTGCCCTCTATAGCTGCTGGGCTGGGTTGCTAAGTAAATTCCTACATAACAAAAGTCACAATGATAGAATCGGCTCCATATTACTGGCCTCAAGTTATCCAGCTTTCTCAAAGTACAAGACACCCAAAGGGCAATTTATATTTTACATAGATCATTAATCAGCAGCCCCAGCTGACACCTGCTCTCAAAACACCTTAAACAGATGTGACATGCTCTCCCTATCCATATTAGGGACCCCAAGTCATACGATCCAACTCTTTTACCAAACCTACTGCCCGTTTGGTTGCAAAAACCAAACAAACAGAAGTGATTGGCAAGACTGTAAGAGAAGTCTTGTGTGACACACCTTAAGTCTATCTTACCTCCAACGTACGTTGGCCACGCACAGCTCTCATAACTGCTGGGTCTCCCAGGTTGTTTGGCTCTCCAGCTTCCTTGCTTTCATGATCCTTCTCCAATGCAGGTTCCTCATCTTGGTCAGCCATTGCCACTTCCTCCTCCTCTTCCTCTCCCCCCTCCTCTTCTTCAGCATCATCATAAGCAAGTTGTGGCTCAGTGGGAAGGCTTTCACTCTCTGCCACATCTTCTAGCATGGGTTCTGCCTCAGTAGCTTCAGGTTTCTCTTCCCCAACAGTCACCATCACCTCCTCAAATCCACCCACATGAGCCTGCTCTGCATCTGCCTCCAGGACTTTCCCTCTAGTCTGCTCCAGGTAAGCTTTAGAAGTGAGGGGAACAGATCAGCAGCAGAAGGAGGGATCTTAGGAAGAAGGCAGCAACATTTTACCTGCCACAGCGAATCAACTACAATGCAGGAAGCAGGCCCTTAGACCAGGGGTCAGCAAACTTTTTCAGCAGGAGGACGGTCCACTGTCCCTTAGACCTTGTGGGGGGCCAGACTATATTTGAGGGGGGGAATGAACGAATTCCTTTGCCCCTCCCCAAATAACCCAGAGATGCATTTTAAATAAAAGGGCACATTCTACTCAGGTAAAAACATGCTGATTCCCGGACCGTCTGTGGGCCGGATTTAGAAGGCGATTGGGTCGGATCCGGCCCCTGGGCCTTAGTTTGCCTACCCATGCCTTAGACAGCCAAAAAAAAATCGAAACCAGAGGCCTTTCTCCTGGGCATAGTTGGCCAATCGGTGTTAAAGAAGGATAGAACTTTTTTTATGTATGCTACAGCAGCAGCAAGAATTCTTATCGCAAAGCATTGGAAGACACAAGATCTACCCACCTTGGAAGAATGGCAGTTGCAACTAATAGACTATATGGAGATGGAGGAAATGACTGGCAGAATCCGAGATCAGGGAGAAGAGTTGGTGGAAGAAGATTGGAGGAAATTTAAAATTTATTTGCAGAAATATTGTAAAATTTTTGAATGCTGATGACATTGAAATGAATTGAAGGGGTTCTAGCAACAAGGTAAAATGTAAGATGGGATTAATAAATAGATAAACTAATAGGACATGAATTTGCTGAACCAATTTTTAAAAGGGATACAAAAATGGGAGACGTGAGGAAGTCAGGAAAATAAGTTAACTAAAGATGAGAAATTAAGAAAGAGGGAATTTTTGTTTTCTTTTATATGTGTTTTTTCTTTTTCTTTTTTGTGTTTAATGTCTGTATTTTTGTACTGTATTTTGTAATTTTGTATCTTTTTCGTTTTTGTATTTTTCTAAACTTTTCTATTGATAAAACCTAATAAAATATTATGAAAAAAAGACAGCCAAAAAAATCACACACTGTAGAAGAGACACACCACTGCCATTGTCAATCTTGGTAGATTCTTTGGATTTTGTTTTGGCTGTGAACACACCAGACATTTAAAGAATATTACCCGCTCAAAGAATAGTAGGAGCTGTAGTTTGCTAAAGGTGCTAGGCAGGGGCGTCTTGCCCATAGAGGCAAGTGGCGCAGGGCGCCAGGGCATCCAAGATCTGGAGGGCGCCAGGGAAGAGGCGGGGGCTGGACGCTGTGCCTCCCGGCATCAGCTTGCTGCTCTCGCCTGCCTCCGCCATGCTGCGCTGAAGCAGCGCCGTGCCCAGAGCCTCCACCTGCCGTGGCCACCGTGGCACAGGCACCAGGGAAGAGGCAGAGGCTGGGCGAAGGAAATGGGGGGGGGGCACCGGAGGGATCTTTGCACCACGGAGCTGGATATACTTAAGACGGCCCTGGTGCTAGGAATGGTAGTTCTGCGAGCGATGAACTAGTTTTCAGGATTTGGGGTTGCAGTAAATGTGAGGGGTGTATGCAGCTTTTTATTCAAGTGAAATGCCGCTTTTTTGAATTGCATTGAGGGGACTTTTGAGTTTTAAAAACTGAAAATATGGCTTTGCTTTTGTTGGAATATACTATTATTTCCAGAACAGTTTAAATATTTTCTTACCTGTTGAAGTGAACGTCAAGTTAACGTAAAGATCAATTTCTTCCTCTTCAGCTGTCTTGTCACCCAAAGGTTCTTCTTCCGTCATAAAGTAATCCTCCAGGATCTGGTTGGAGATGGAGAAACAATAAGGGACTCATCCTGCTGTCAACTCCCTTGTGGGAGAAATCGATGGACAGTATAGAAACCTCTTCCAAAACTAAGTACACAAACCAAAGCCAACTTGTTCCTGCAATCATGGTAAACTATGAACCATGAATGCAAGTATGGCTCCAACATCATCCTCTCCTATCAGAACCAACAAACCGCAATCCCTGGCTTAGTGTTAGAACAGAATCAGGGTTCGTTTCACTTCAAACAAACCGTGATTGGTAAGCCAAGAAGAAACCCTGGTTTCACACCACAGTTTGGAACTAAAACATTTTCCAGTTCCGACACAACACAACATTAAGCTAGAGATTGTTTTTTCTTGCCTCTGTTCACACTGGGGTGGGAAAGGAGCCATCTATGCATTCATGGTAAATCATTATCTATGGTTTACTGTGATGTGAACGCAGCAATTACATTGGGTTTCTAACCCACCCATATTCAGACTCAGATGTCTGGCCTCCCCTTGGCAACAGGTCACCTGTTAAGTATCCCTCACTGACTTGAGTCTTGAGACTTATTAATCTCAAGGAGGAGGATGTGCCCTGCTCCAAGATTTTGGGGACACAGAAACTTCACAATTACTGTACAGTGGTACCTCGGGTTACATACGCTTCAGGTTACATACGCTTCAGGTTACAGACTCTGCTAACCCTGAAATAGGGCTTCAGGTTAAGAACTTTGCTTCAGGATCAGAACAGAAATCGTGCTCTGGCGGCGCAGCGGCAGCAGGAGGCCCCATTAGCTAAAGTGGTGCTTCAGGTTAAGAACAGTTTCAGGTTAAGTACGGACCTCCGGAACGAATTAAGTACTTAACCCGAGGTACCACTGTATTGGTGAAATGCCTGGGGAAATCCGGACAATCGGTAGCCCATGCCAGCAGTGCCGATTTCCCCTTAAAATAGCTACAAAACAACAATTTGCGACCTTGCCCCCCCCCAAAAGCTCAGCTAAACAACTTTGCAAAAAACAAAATAATTTCTGTCCAAATTTTCACTGTTTTGAAATATGGCAATCCTAGTTCAGTGTACACTAGTTCCTCGCAAACATCTAGTCACAATAACCAACATAACTTCTTCTATAACCCCATCACTACCCAGCCAGAAATGTGTCTTTAAACCATCTTGGTCACTTTTTATACTGCAAACCACCTTGTGATCATCGGACGAAGAATGCTATAGAAATTTGATTTATTAATTAAACACACACACCCCTTATCATTTCCTACACATTATAGAGGGAGGGCGAAGGGAGGGCAGAGCCGCTGGTGGAACCCCTTATCATTTCCTTGTTCCCTTTGACTGTTTATAGGCACGTTACCTGCTAAAGTTCTTTTGAATGTTTTAAAGGACCTGTTTTCACTGATAACTTGTATTTCATTTTGTGTTTTTGTAAACTGCTCATGTTTTCTTACCATCAAGCAACATGCACATCTTGTTAATTAAATAAGCCAAAGCTACAAGAATGTACAGCCACTATCAAGTACACCTGCGGAACTCTACCCGACTTGCTTCTGAGTAGACTTATATTGTTAAAAGCTAGCAGATTTGAATGTGGCAGGAAGGCTTTTGCTACAGTAAGCCTGCAGGGATTTTAAGGAACACCCCCCCCCCACACACACACACCAAAAAGTGTTTCAGGCAGTGCTTTTTTTCTTTAAAAAAATGTTTAGGGGTATTCTCATTTTCCTACTCATATTGAAATACCATCAATGATGCCAAACTTAGATCCACAAAACGTTTAGGGGTATGCCTCCCCCTAGAAAGCAAGCACTGGTTTCAGGTAATAATCAGGCTGCGTGGTGTGGCTTTTTTCTGGCCCACGTAGGACCAGTCTGGATAGTTGGCCTTGGTGAAGATTTGATGTTTTCATCCCCCAAAAAGTTTTTGATTTGAGTTTTAACTGAATTGAGTCTGCATTTGAATGTTGTACTTTAATCTTGTTTTTAAGTTGTCTTTTAATCAATTGTCTTTATACCTGGTGTTAGCCTCCCTGAGCCTGGTCTTGGCTGGGGAGGGCAGAGTATAAATAAAATTTATTATTATTAAATAAAAATAAAGAGCGCCCAGGTGAGTCCTAGAGAGACGTGACTCCGCAGGTGCTTCCCCCACCCTCGATTTGCAGCTCCAGCCTTTACTCTTCCCGCAAACCCCACCTCCGTGTTCAAGCGAGGCTCATGCCGACGTGCGCGTGTACAACGCGTGTAAACCCCACTGGACTCATCCCGCCCGCCCCCCCCAAAAAACTCGTTAAAACAAGCGTGCTTCAACCGCCCGATGCTTTTCGTCTTCCGTTGCCCCGAAATAACAGCAATAATAAGCATCCAGGCGAAACACGCGTGTCGCCCGGGCTTCCCGAGAGAGGGAGGGCGAAGGGAGGGCAGAGCCGCTGGTGGAACGTCTGAACGTCCAGCAGGGACTCTCTCCCTCCGGCTCTCAAGGAGCTGCAAACACAGAAAGCAAGGAGGAGGTGGAGCTCCAGGCCGCCAACAGAGGCCGGGGATCCCTCCGGCGCCAATCGCTTACCAGATCCTGCGCGGCCCCGGCCGCCGCTTCCCCTCCCTCCGCCATCGGGAACGCGCGTGTCCCTCGACGGCGTCTCCCATTCCTGCCTCTTTTTGAAGAGGCCTCGTTAAGGGAGGGGCAGCAGCTGCTGGGCTTCATTTAAAAATATACCGCTATTGCTGCTGTTTGCGAAGCTCGCCTCTCGGTTGGCACCATCGCTTATGTATTTTGAGGCTCTGGGCGAAATCTTCCCACTTGTCATTTATTGCATTTGTACCTTGGCGTCCGCAACATAAAAATGCAAAAACGAAAAGCCCATGCACGGAATAAAAGGAGAGCCAAACCAACGCTTCGCTCAGCTGGTTGGAGCTGATAAGATCTAGGTTGGAGGTTGGAGCCCCAGATTTCTTGCATTGCAGGGGGTTGGACTAGAATGATTCTCAGGGTGTCCCTTGCAGTGGCGTAGCGTGGGTTGTCAGCACCCGGGGCAAGGCAAGTAATTTGCGCCCCCTAACCCGTGGATTTGCGCCCCCTAACCCTAACCCCCAGATGTTGCGCCCGGTGCGGCCAGCCCCCCCTGCACCTCCCACGCTACGCCACTGGTCCCTTGCAACTCTACCATTGGATGATTCTGTAGGGCATCCTGTGCGAAGAGAGTTAAACGCCAAATGTCAAACACCATCAAATGTCACGGAAATAAGCAACTCTCTGACTTTTAGAAGACATCGGAAGGCGGTCTAGTTTAGGGAAGTTTTTAATGTTTGATGTTTTATCGTGTTTTTTACTATTCTGTTGGGAGCTGCCCAGAGTGGTTGGGGAAACCCAGCTAGATGGGTGGGGTATAAATATTTATTTATTTATTTATTATTAATATAGTAAGCTGTCCTCGGGGAAGTAGCCCCAGCTTCTTGGCACATTTTGGCTGCCCTGCTTGGAAACTTTCCTAGGCTTTTGTGGTGCTGCGAGCAGAATTGCACCCTGTATTTAAAACGCAGTCACAACATAGATTCGCCTAATGGCATTATATTGGCAGCTGTCTTTTCAGTTCCTTATGATCCCTATGGAATTCTCATTTTTCACACTTGCTGGGCACTGGCTCGACACCTTAACTGAACTATCCACTATGACATAGTTTAGTATGTATATTTTAAAGCTGTTGGTCTTATCTGTATTTGGTAATTTTATTTTTACAATTTTGAATGTCTGGTTTCATTGCTATTTTAACAAATATCTCATGCTATTGTATGTAAACGGCTTTTTAATTTTTATTGTGGTATATAAATCTCGCCACCTTCCATTTCGGCAACATCTGTATTCCCTGTTTTCGGCTGCATTGCATCCACCTTAGGTTAGAGGACAAGACGAGGCTGGTGGATCAGGCCAATGGGCTCATCTAGTCCACCATCCTGTTCTTACTGTTATTCAGAAGCAATACTGCCTCTAACCATCTTGTGGGAGTGAGTTCCACAGTTTAACAATGTGCTATGTGAATAAGAAATTTCTTTTCTCTTTCCTGAATCTTCCAACATTCAGTTTCATTGGATGTTCATGAGTTCATCTACATCTATTTTATCCACGCCATGAACACAGTAATTTTATAGACTTCTATCATGTCACCTTGCCGACAAAGGTCCGTATAGTTCAGGGGTCAGCAACCTTTTTCAGTCCACCGTTCCTCAGACCTTGTGGGGGGCCGGATGATATTTTTTTGGGGGAAAGGAACAAATTCCAATGCCCCACAAATAACCCAGAGATGCATTTTAAATAAAAGCACACATTCTACTCATGTAAAAACACGCTGATTCCTGGACCAGATTGAGAAGGTCCACAGGCCTTAGGTTGCCTACCCCTGGTATAGTTAAAGCTATGGTTTTCCCAGTAGTGATGTATGGAAGTGAGAGCTGGACCATAAAGAAGGCCAATCGCCGAAGAATTGATGCTTTTGAATTCTGGTGCTGGAGGAGACTCTTGAGAGTCCCATGGACTGCAAGAAGATCAAACCTATCCATTCTGAAGGAAATCAGCCCTGAGTGCTCACTGGAAGGACAGATCCTGAAGCTGAGGCTCCAATACTTTGGCCACCTCATGAGAAGAGAAGATTCCCTGGAAAAGACCCTGAGTTGGGAAAGATGGAGGGCAGAAGGAGAAGGGGACGACAGAGGACGAGATGGTGGGACAGTGTTCTCAAAGCTACCAGCATGAGTTTGACCAAACTGCGGGAGGCAGTGGAAGACAGGAGTGCCTGGCGTGCTCTGGTCCATGGGTCACAAAGAGTCGGACACGACTAAACAACAACAACAAATCATGTCACCCTTTACAGTGGTACCTCGGGTTAAGTACTTAATTCGTTCTGCAGGTCCGTACTTAACCTGAAACTGTTCTTAACCTGAGGTACCACTTTAGCTAATGGGGCCTCCTGCTGCTGCCGTGCCGCCAGAGCACGATTTCTGTTCTCATCCTGAAGCAAAGTTCTTAACCCGAGGTAATATTTCTGGGTTAGCAGAGCTGTAACCTGAAGCGTATGTAACCTGAGGTACCACTGTAGTTGCTTTTTCTCTAAACTAAAAAGTCTCAAACGTTGCAACCTTTCCTCAAAGGGAGCCATCACAGCACCTCTGTGCTATCAATTATTATTATTATTATTATTATTATTTAATTAATATGCCACAGATTCTGAACAGGTATCAGGCTTTATCTGAACCTGTGGAACATTAATAATAATAATAATAATAATAATAATTAAAAAAAACATCTTGCACTCTGGCCCTGGTTCAATTGTTATCTTGTTGCCGCAGCGGCGCTTCTCCCATTTCTCGGAACTGGCCTGCCTTCCAAGCAACGGAAACTGAAAGTAAAATACAGTATATATAAAAAAAAAATCATCGTGCGGCGGGAGTGCGCATGTACTGGAAAGTCCCCGGGGCCTTTCAGCCAGCTTGCGCTGAGACATCTCCCCGGCTACTAGTGATGCGTGATCTGTGCGTTATTGTGATTGGCCAGAAAGGAGCGATTTCTGGGCGTGAAGTTCCCTCGGCCGAACTCTGCCGTCTCAGTCGCCGAGTTTCGAGACTTAGAAGCGGACGCTGCGAGTCACCTTTTGCCATGGCGAAGGCTCTCATGCTGCCGTGCTTGGCGCTCGTGCTCCTGGTCGGGATCCTGGAGGCCACTCCAAGTAAGTAAGGCTGTGTTGCAGCCCGCCCAACCCTTTCCCTCTCCCGCTTCGGATGTCTTCCAGGGGTAGACCTCGTGAACGGGTTAAGAGGCGCGCGTTCTCACGAGTAGCTTGACACGGGTTACCTCTCCCTGTGCCCACTGGCCCAAAATTTAGCACCATGAAACTCGGTGGGTTTTAGTTATATACGCGGTGGGCGCGTATGTAGCATTGCACTGCTAAAGAATTAAAAGATCCATAGTGGCAGACGTGGAATATGTCAAGCAGGCTTTAGCCTAAGAAACCTCGTGCTATCCTGAATTTGTTAAACCGCAATTCTAAGTGTGTTTACTCCGAAATAAGGACGGCGACCTTGGCGAACAAACCTAATTATGCTTTTCCCCCTAAGTCCCACTGTGGTCTTACTCCTGTGTAGGATTTCCGCCTGAGCTTTCAAAGGTGCTACAGTGTTCCTTAGTGTTTGTGATCCTAAACATCATATTAAGCAATCGCTATGGAACACAACTGGGTTTTTCATCGAATCCAAGAGTTAGAAGAGACCCTGAGGATCATCTAGTGTAACCCCCTTATGGGGATCGAACCTACAACCTGCATATGCCTGTATACCTAAGTACTGTATGTTTCTTTCCTAACCAACTGAGCTATGTTGTTTTACTTCTGAGTAAACACGTATAGGTTGTGTTGTTTTAGTTCATCCTGTTGGGTAATTGGGGTGATTAAAAGAGTGAAGAGTGCCTCCTTGATTATTTTTGGGCGTTTTTGTGGGGGGCCTAATCCGTGTTTTGCTGAAGCTGATGGGGCAGAAGGAAGCAGCTGACCTGAGTGAGTCAGTAGAAAACAACAAAGGCTCATGATGGCTTCCCTGCATCTGAGAAACATTTCGTCTTCCTTTGTGCTTCTAACTTCTTAAAACATCGTTGGTTCTTTTGTCACACTTCCGGCCCGAACCACAAGTGCAGGGCTCCCAGCAAATGCTGTCTTAGCACTAGAATGCAAAATGGGAGGTGACTCGAGAAGAGGGAGGGCAGAAGTAGGTCTGTTGAGTGGGATTTTTTGGAGCTCAAGGTACCTTCTGATTCCAATGAGACGGTAACATCCCGATAGAAGGGACACTTTTTGTTATGTGGTGCCGTCTTTGTAAGCTCAGCTTCCTTCCCCACCGCCTCCTCCCTTTACTGCAGACTAGAGGATTTTACAGCTGTTAAACTCAGGAGAATAGAATTTCTAAAATGTGAATTTAGGCAGTTTACAGGTAAATTCATGCACACACCCCACAATCATTTTGTGGGGAAGGGAGAGTTCATATTCACTATCTCACTAGGGGAAAGAAAAGGGGTATTTAAGCTAGCTAACACCCGCCTCCCCCAAAAGCTGCTGCCCTCTGTGCCCAATCTCGCCTCTACATAGTGACAGCACCTACATGATGCTCTCTTCCCCCAGCGATATTCCTCAGGAGAAGGAAGCCCACATGCGCTAACCCTTGTTTTGGGGGCCATTTCAATTCCCCCTACTGCTTTCCTGAAAATCTCCTTCCCGTTTTGGGTTTCTAGCTCATGTATGCGCAAAGGGTCAGCTTTAGAATTTTTTGGGGCCAAAAATGAGGTGCCAGTACTTTTATGTTGATAAAAGTGTCATGGGTGCCATCACAAAATGGCTGCTGTGGGCAACGAGAGAGAGAGAGAGAGTTGGCCGTACTCTGCACCAGTGAGTACTGTCATAAAAAAGCCCTTGATAAGCTTGTGTTGAAAGCTGGAAATGCTGCCAGGGCAATAGTGGAAAACTTTAAAAGAGGCTTACAGAGCCAAGCTACACAAGTCTCAGGAAGTCTGCCACAAGATCTCCCAGTGCTTTAATTTTTACTTAAAAACAGCCAGTGCAGGAGTGCTTTAGATTGAGGCTCTGGCCTGACATTGTTTTCCCATCCCATCACCCTTCTGAAGCCTCTGCCACAGAAGAACGCACCTTGGTGTTTATTTCCACTGTAGAGCTAATAGCAGTTTGAGGAGAGGACACTTGGACCAGAAAACACCCCCTTAATCACTGCTGCTTTTATGAAACTGGAGCACACCCGCAGCTGCTTTTATGTCAAAATAATGGTGGGTTGTATCTAACAGCACTAAGTAACTTGTTCTGGTAGAGCAAAGATTAAGGGTACACCTGCACCTCAGTTTGCACCACCGCTTTCCCCCAGGGAAACCTGACCTTTAGTATCAAATTGGAACAAATGGCAGTTGAGTTTTCTGCAGATCACGGTTTGTTTGGATTTAGCACTAAAGAGTGGAAGTGGGAAGGCAGCGAGGCAAAGGAAAAACTGCTTGGATCTGTGCTTTATAGGCATGGGACAAGTGGAAGTGTGTGAAAGTGCTTACGCTTGTGCATCTGAACTAAATCTGTTATGTGGGTTGCTTCAACCCTCTGCAGTGGATTTGGGAAGGGTGTGCCATAGTGTGGGAATAGAGGGGAAGTTGTGCAAGTGTAAATCCCTGCACTAATGGACCAGGTTCCTGGATACTACTTCCTGTGCACTTTTGCCTCAGAGTAGACGGACAATTAGAAATCTTGTCCGTGAAATTGTCCTTCCACTCAGCAGTTGAAGCCGTTGTCTGAAGATGAAGGGCAGGTGACCCACTGTACTTTGTGGCCCAGGGTTGAGGACGAGATGTGTCTTAATCCTTGCCCCAAGCTGCTTTGCCTTTTGAGTTTCCAGATGTGTAAAACATTCATCTGGAACACGGGGGGGGGGGGCAGGGAGTGAAAGGCATGGAGGTGGCCAGCAGGGAAGGAGTTAAACACACACCAGAATGTTCCTTTAATTTCAAATACACAAACAGTGGAGACCTACATTTATATCTGCTACTTCTTCTGCGGTGGAACTCAAGGTGGCGTATTAACATATAATTTATCCATTGCCCCTTGCTGGCTCATTTCCAGGGACTTTCTGACTAGTCATTGGCCTTTGACCAGTTCTGTTTTCATTACTATCACATGCAGCTAGAAAAGCAAGTGAAATGGCATCTTGGTCTTTTATGAGTGCAGATCAAATGTTGCTTTCACTTTTTATTTCCCTTTTCTCCTAGTTACGTACGCAGCAATCTTCTGGTTTTTCAGGCCCGGAACCTACCTTTAGGACATCTTTAGTTTAGCCCCAAAACATGCATTTGGGGACCTCCTCTTTTTATTGTATATTAGTACACTGGTAGAGTGCTGTTGTGAACCACCTTTAGGTTAGGCTGCAACCTAGTAGGGGAAGATGAATGGCATAGAGCAGGAATAGGCAACTTGTGGCCCTCCTTGTGTTGTAGGACTCCAGCTCCCATCAGCCCCAGCTATCAATGGCTAGTGATCCAGGTTGATTGGAGTTGTAGTCCAACAAAATCTAGAGGACCACAGATTTCACAGGTCTGGAGAAGGGCGGCAGGGCAGTTCTGCTTTGCATGCTGAACATTCAATGCATGGCACCTCCAGGACAGGTAAGGCTAGAAAGACACTTGTATGTATCCACAGAAAGTCAAATACATGAAGGGGGCAGCAAATCACAGGAGCAGGCACCAGCAAAAAATCACTATGTGGGGAAATCTGTTAAGTCAGCCAATGACTCTACACAGCTCCACCCTTACTTCAAACATAGTGATATATCATTAAACCGTGATGTTTAGATGTTGAAAACCAGATACCACCTTGGACTAGTGGGCTCCTGTTCTATGTGTATGTAGCAAAATGGACCACATGGGCTATTTCAGTCTCTGACAGTACAGTGGTACCTTGGGTTAAGAACTTAATTCATTCTGGAGGTCCATTCTTAACCTGAAACTGTTCTTAACCTGAGGTACCACTTTAGCTAATGGGGCCTCCTGCTGCCGCCGCGCCACCGCTGCCTGATCTCCGTTCTTATTCTGAAGCAAAGTTCTTAACCTGAGGTACTATTTCGGGGTTAGCAGAGTCTATAACCTGAAGCGTAGCGGAGTCTGTAACCTGAAGCATCTGTAACCCGAGGTACCACTGTATACATGCAGCTTCTTGTATGGAAGCAATGTCCAGGTAGGAAATTTATCTCCTAGGTCGGATATAGCCCTTGAGTGCATAGCTAATAAAGCATGGCAGATGATAACCTGTATCCTTAAACCTTGCCTTTTTACCTCTTTCACCCATTCCTACAGGAACTCCCAACGTACAAGTTTATTCCCGCTATCCTGTGGAGAAGGGCAAAGAAAACATTGTGAATTGCTATGTGGACAACTTCCACCCTCCCAAAATCAACATCACAATTGAGAAGGGCGGGAAGCCACTTAAAGATGTGAACCAGTCTGACCTTTCTTTTGATAAGACCTGGGCCTTCAATCGCCTTGTCTATGCCAAGGTCACTCCAGATGGAGAAGAGGTTGCCTGCAGAGTGGAACACAGCACCCTTGTTGACCCAAAAGTTGTCAAATGGGGTGAGTATCTGCCACTGTGGTCTACTTTCTTTTCCCTTTTTTTTTCTTGTCAAGTCTTGAAACATGAACAGCTGTCATCTGTAGTCCCTCCAGAAAACACCCGTCTTCAGATGATGTTCACAGGCTAAGATTTGCATCTGTACGTTGCTACAAGTAGTCATGAACACCTAGTCATCCTTTGTAAGAGCAGTAGACATTCATTGACCATAATCTTTCAGCAAGTTGCAAGAAATCTGTAGGTGCTTCAGATTAACACTGTCCTAAAATATTGGACCAATTTATGTCCGAGAGACGCTTATCTTGTTTTCTTCTTCTACAGAGCAAGAGTAATAACCAAATGACCCCTCAGCAGGAAAGGTAAGATATAGATGATTATTATTTAATTTAATCATCACTTTTTATAAAAGTGCAGTTATTTTACAAAAATAACTAATGAATGATAATGTGATTTTTTTATTTATTTAAAGAAATACCTTTCCTTTCTCTCATAAGGGACAAATCGATCAATTTTGTGTTGGACTAGTTATAAACTGTGGGTGAAAACAGATATAATATGAAAAGGAACTTGCACCTAATTCTGGAGCCATATCTTTTACTCCCAGCTGCAGTTACTGTGATGGATGTATCTGGCAGCGAATCGATCTTTGGTTTGGCCCACCATCTGCCCTACTTCACTATTCCAGTGGGCTTTTTGCCTTTTTTTAATTTTTATTTTTAAAAATTGAATTGCCATCCAGACATTTATTTGTCGGAGGGGGTTGGTTGGTCTGAATTGAGGAAATATGGAAGCTTTTTCAGATGGCCAAACTGCTCTAGAGATTGAGGGTAGGTGGGTTTGTGACATCTGAGGTACTAGCCAATCGGTGCCATGTAATGCCAGATTCTCCACAAATTTGCAAGACCAGTTTTTTCCAGAACTCTGTCTTCTAGTGTCTTACTATAACATAGCTTTACCCCTTGCGATGATACTTTGTGGAGAGATCAAAGACTATTGTTTCCCCCTTTCCTCACATTGTTTAAAAATATGTCTTTATTGTGTGTGAGGGGGTATTGTATTGCTTTTGAATCTGTTTTTAGCTGTTCCATTACTAAGTCACCTTGAAACTCCCATGAAAGGTGATTCATAAATTAATAAAATAGTTTTATTCAGCTAGCTTTTACTCAAGAGTGGAGCCATTCAAATTCATGGAGCAAAGTTAGCTGTAGCTATTTCAGTGTAGCTACTCTTGAGTTACCGTAAATAAAAAGCTGAATACAACACATTTTAATATATAATAATTATTTCAAAATGCTGGGGGTTCCAAAGGTTAACTTTAGGTGGGGGGCGGGCACAAGGCTTCTTCAGTGCTTCCATGTTAGGCATTTATAGTGTAATCCTAACCATGTATACTCAGAAGTAAGTCCTGTTGAATTCAGTGGGACTTACTCTCAGGTAAAGAGTTCAGATTGGAGCCTTAGTGTGGAATTGCTGTGCTTTGTTTCTTCCCTTCATACAAGGCATCCACACACCAAAAGCACCCAGTCTGTTTTGTATTTTCCCCATGGCTCTTTTTCTCAAAGGGCCTAAAGCCCAACTTTTTTCAGAAGGAACAGAAGAGTAGCACAATATTCTTCAGTGCAGATGCCCTTTGGGCCTCTCTTCTGACTTTTATTCAAGAGTCAGTCTTGGACGTATATCTTGGACGTATATCTATCACAGCTCAGCTCAGCACACATTTGTTAGAACTTTTACTGTGGGTACCACCTTGCTTTTGTGGGTGGTTTCCCCCCCAAAGGAATTGCTTATTGCTAAAATATTTTTTTCTGGTTACAATCATAAGGAAAGAAAGACTGTAGAATGCTGTGAGAATCTGAAATCTGCTGGGCAGAGTAAATAAGAACATGGGAAGCCCTCAGAGCTCCAAAGCTCTCTCTTAACTTCTGATGTCCTGGGCGAACCCTCAAGTCTTTTAATCAGCATTCAGCTCAGGGGGAGCAGCCACTGTGATGAATATCCTATTGAACATATTATACCCCCTTGGGGTATAATGCAAAACTGAAAGTACCCTTTTAGTGAGTCATCCCATTGGTCCATCTAGCTCAGCATCGTTTACACTGACTGGCAGCTCTCTCGGGGTCTTCCCCAGCCTTGCCAGGAAACGTCTGGGGTTGAACCTGGGGAATTCTGCATCCAAAGGAGGATGGCTATGACCCTATTCCCCCCCAACCATATGTACTCCTCTTTACTGTCCTCCCCATCCTGACCCACCACTGGTTATACACAGCTAGTTTCCCCTTGCATCTCATGCTCTCCAGCTCAGTCTTGGTCTTTTCTCGGGGAGGGGCACAATATAACTGCCTCTACTGCTGCCCTCTCTCCCTCCTCCCCAGCCACATTTCCTGTTTATGCAATAGGAAGAAGGAGGAGTATGGCAGGCAGCCATTTTGTTGCACTTGCCGCAGCACATAATTTTCAGCCTGCCCATGTATACTACTACTACTACTACTACTAATAATAATAATAAATTAATAATAATTTTATTATGTATATCCGGCCCATCTAGCTGAGTTTCCCCAGCCACTCTGGGTGGCTTACGGCACATAAAAAATGGTAAAACATTAGACGTTAAAAAATTCCCAATACAGGGTTGCCTTCAGATGTCTTCTAAAAGTCAGATAGTTGTATATTTCCTTGACATCTGGTAGGAGGGCGTTCCACAGGGCGGGCGCCACTACTGAGAAGGCCCTCTGCCTGGTTCCCTGTAACTTCACTTCTCCCAGTGAGTTGGGTTGGGCATGCTACAACATGGATGACAGTACCAACCAAATCCTTTCAGTGTTGATTTTAAATGATTTCTTTAAAAATACCTTTTTGGTCACTGGCAACTGTATTGATAAATGACCAGAAACTGTTGGTGGGGGGTTTTTTTTTGGGGGGGGGGGTGCGGCGGCAGCAAACTATTTTTAAAAAATCGGCATTGGTGGATTATAGCGTCATAATACGAATGATATTTTACTGTTATGGTGTGCTAACATTACACTACAGTCATACCTCGTGTTGCGTTTGCTTCTTGATACATTTTTTCAGGTTGTGTCCAGCGGCGACCTGGAAGTACCGGAAAGGGTTACTTCCGGGTTTCGCCGCATGCGCAGATGCACAAAATGACGTCATGCGCACGCCGCAGACGCGGGTTGTGTTCTGCTCATGTTGCGAACGGGACTCTGGAACTATATATACAGTTGCACACAGATAACTCTGAGCAGTAAGGAGCAGACTGGTTTTTAAAAATGAATGCAAACCATAAAATGTACCCACCACAAGGGCTATATTGAATGTATGCTGAAGTTCCTATGGCCCCATCTACAACCACTGTGTGTCCCTGGGGTGCTGGTGGTATATGAAACCTAGCATTTCCCACTGTGTAAAAAGGCCACTTGTAGTTTGCGACAGAAGAGCAAAGCAGCCTTGTCCCACAGTCGTAGAAAAAGGCAGGATACGAAGGGAACAGGAAAACAAATACATGCAAGGATGAATTTCTCCCCTAAAGTCCAACGCTGTTTTTATTTTATTATTTCATGTATATCCCACCTCTCTCCCCCTGCTGCCCAAGAAACGCAAGGTAACATGCATGCTTCTCTGCCTCTGCTCTCGTTTTATCCTCAGTCGTATGAGGTAGTTTAGTCTGGGATGATGACGATGATGATGATAATAATAATAACTTATTGTTTATACCCCCACCCATCTGGCTGGGTTCCCCCAGCCTCTCTGGGCAGCTCCCAACAGAATATTAAAAACACGATAAAACATCAAACATTAAAAACTTCCCTAAACAGGGCTGCCTTCATATGTCTTCTAAAAGTCAGATAGCTGCTTATTTCCTTGACATCTGATGGGAGGACGTTCCACAGGGCGGGCGCCACCACCGAGAAGGCCCTCTGCATGGTCCCCTGTAGCCTCACTTTTTGCAGTGAGGGACCTGCCAGAAGGCCCTATGCCTAGCCCAACATCACCCAGCAAGTCTCTTGGCTGATTTGGGAATTCGAACCTTGGACTGCCAGACCCTAGTCCAACACTCTAGCCACTATACCACATGCTCCCCAGCCCTTCTGAAATCAGTATTGCTGCCTATATTGGGGTGGAGGGGGGGGCTTGAGACTAAGAGAGAGGGGGTGACTTGGTCAAGGCCACCCAGTCAGTTTCTGGTGAACCAAGAGATTTCTGGATTTGCAGCTCAGCCCTTAGTTAGCTCTCCCAATACTTCTCACTGTTCAAAGTGCTCTTCTACATAGCTATCCTGCTTTCCCCTGCCACTAACAGGCAAGATTAAGTTGCAATAATGATGCTCAAGACCACATTGAGGTTAATTGTAGTTTGGCAGCATTTGATTTTTTTTCCACATGAGTCAGTATAAAAGTTGGTTTTATGTTTTTTCTCTCCAGGTCCAAAGAGCCTGCCTTTTTATTGCCCCTTGAGCATTCTTCCAGCGCTGTTCCTGCTTTTCTACTGATTATGTAACTCTCTGGATAGTTTTCCATCATGAACCGCATACATCAAGACCTGCTGATGGGCTGTGCTTGAGACTTTGAAATGTATGATGTGGGCTTTCATATGTGTTGTCCACTGTAGGCAGACAATTGAAGATTGCCTTGGAAATCTGATCAGTCATGCATTTATTGTAACATTCAGTGATTTGCAGTGTGGCTTCATAAAAAAAAGTAACCTACTGTTGATTTTTCAAATACTTCTATCAGCAAAATCTTCCAGGATTTTTTTTAAAAAAATTCTTTATTGATTAAAAATTTACATATCTATACAAACATATGCTTTCTCTTTACATATGAAGAAAAAGAAAATTATGTAGAAAATTTCTAAAGGAACAAAAAAGAGGAAAAAATAAAGAAATAACAAAGATACAAAGTCAAAAGAGGAAAAGAAAAGACAAGACAACATTATTTACACAATAAAAGTCATCGACACAATCCTTCCCATCCTTCTCATTATACTGTAGGAATTTGAATCTTTCCAAAAAGAAGCAAGTAGAAAGGCTTATGGGTTGCATCATGTACTAGTTGTACTTTGAATAGAGCCATTAAAGTTATTGGACTTGAGTAACTTTGGTCCATTAATTTCAGTGGATCTACTCTGAGTATCCTATATATTTCACTTTTTTGACTATGAATTAGTTTCTCATTTGGCCTGTCTGGAATGTAACTTGTAATGCTATTAGTATTGGCATTTATTGAACTCTTAATAAAGTAATTCTACCAAGATTTCCTTTTGTAACAGTTGGTGGCCTTGATTTATTGGTTTTCCAGGGCACACCCATACATGTTTATTCATAAGTAAGTCCTATTATGTTAAATAGGCCTTATCCCTGGTAAGTGTAAACAGAATTGCATCCAAAATGCAAGATTACATCCATCAGCAGATCTTCACAAACATGTACTAATCATAAGGAGTGTTATATTTCTCCTCTCATTACACAATTGCAGTTAAAAGCGAGCTTTAAGAATCAAAATAAGGAGAGAGATTGTAAATCACACTGTACTCCTTTCACAAAATAGGCCTCAAATTATATCTGTATCAGAACTCAAATCCCAATGTCTCAAAATGCGTTGCATGACTTGGAGGTGGGGGTCCCAGATAACCCTTTGAGTCTGTGAAAAAGAAGATAAGTAAAATATGCTTGTTGCCCATATGTAGCAAGCTGTAACTTTTTAAAAAAATTATTAAAACGAAACTAAAAACAAACTGCAGAGCTCAGAACAAAGCAAACTGTCTCGCTGCTTTCTGCTTATGATAAATACTGTAATTCTTGGCCTGTAGAAGAGGGGAGCTGACAGCAAAGGATTGACTCGGGGGTCGGCAAGGTTTACCTCGCCTGGACCGGTTCAATCCAGCGGAGATCCCTCCGTGGGCCGGATCACGGGTGTGTGTGAGAGTGCCTGTGATTACCTGCATCTGCTCAGATACAATTTCTGGTGCCGCGGAAGCAAGTCGCTGCGCTGTGCTGCACCACTTTAGCGCAGCGCGCGGGGACACTCCAGGCAGGCTGCTCAGTTTGGGGGTGGCTCGTGGGCCGGTTAAATGACCCCTGTGGGCCACAGGTTGCCGACCCCTGGATTAACTCTTCTTCCAGAAGAAGGCAGGACCAATCAGAAACACTGATCTTCCTGAAGGAGCAAATGGGACTGGCAATTGATGGGATTTTTACCTTTTGCAATAGGCTGCATTTCTAAACACACCCCAAGCAAGAAGCTATATGCCCTTCTGAGTTCTCCATGACAGGCCATTCCTTCTGTGAAAGAATAAATGATCGCAAATCTAAGATTAGAAATGGCAGCATCCAAAAGCAAGTAGGGGAACATTTCTACCTTCCAGGAGACTGTATATGATCTAAAAGTAGCCACCCTAGGACAAAGGAACATCAAAGGAAGACTGCAATGTGAAATTGCTGTGTGCTTGTGTATATATACACCCATTACTCAGGATCATCTGATGAACTAGACTGTAGACCATTAAATGTTATACCATAATAAATGTGTTAGCCTTTAAGGTGTTATAAGACTCGTGGTTGTTTTAGCAGATCATATAACCCACAAAAGCATATTCTGGGCCAACATCTACAGTTCCAGAGTGGAGAGGGAATCTAACTGATGGTAAACAACTGATTTTACCAAGATTATAAATATGTTTTTCAAACACCTTATCACATGCAAGGCAAAAGTGGATTTTTTCCTGCATACATCAGTAATTATTGACCATGGAGAAGCATACATCAGTAATTATTGACCATGGATACCATGTGAGAGATATTTCTGGTTATACAGCATAAAGGAGTAGGATAGCAATGCTGAGGAAAGAATAAAAACAGGCCTGTTTTGATGGAAGTTAAGCTTTGATCTCATCTGGAGAACCTGATGGCTGGATCTGAGAGCAAATAATTTCACTGGAACACAGATGGAATCTTCTGGAAGAGGAAAACAGTTGGTGAGTGGCAGTTATCAGCCAGGGCAGCAAAGCTGCCTAATGAGATAGGGTGGTAGAGAAACAATAGCTCCTTGAAACATTATTTCTGGGAAATAGGTGAGTTGGGAATAAACTGCTTAGAAAAATGGTGGCAACGGGAAGCTATTTTAATATAGAATGCCACTCTCAATCTGTCGGTAATTTTGAAAGGGAGATCCAGAGCAGGAAAGTGGTATTGGTGTGGAAAGATAGAAGGTTGGTACTGACAAAAGCTTTATTTTCCCCAAACAACACAGAATTCCTGGCGATACTGTGTTTGTATTGAGTAAACCATACAGCTTGTGTGAAGAGGCTATATTCATCCCAGCAGCAGTAACCTTATTGCTGGCACCTGTCCTGTCTTGAGAGGTAATGGAGTGTGCCTCCAGGGTGAAATCAAACCGCAAGCCTGGGCAATGTGGACAGATGTCCTGGGCTGCCCAGATGACAAGACCTCCTTCTGGGCCCTAGAGCCCAGCCTGGTCTTGCCACAGTGCCCCCTGACCCACTCACCGAATGGCTGCCCACCCAACGTTGGAGGGATGCACCCACCAAAGGCCGCATTGACTTGCCAGCTGGACTCCCTGCATGGGCAGGCAGGCAGGTGGCGCATTGCAGCCCCACGAACCCTCTGTGCCCCACACTTGCCTGGCAGCATTAGCGGTGACTGTTGACAGGCTCAAGGCGAACACTACACTGGTTGCCCATATGCTTCCGAGCCCCCATTAAAAGTGCTCTTTTTGACCTTGAAAGCTCTTTATGGCTCAGGTCCCCAATATCTTCTAGAACATCTCTCCTGATACGAACCTACCTGGATCCTTAGACCAGGCATAGGCAAACTCGGCCCTCCAGATGTTTTGGGACTACAATTCCCATCATCCCTAGCTAACAAGACCAGTGGGCAGGGATGATGGGAATTGTAGTCTCAAAGCATCTGGAGGGCCGAGTTTGCCTATGCCTGCCTTAGACCTTCCTCTGAGGCTCTTCTCCAGGGACCCCCTCTGAGGGAGGCTTGGGTAGTGGTGACAAGGAAGAGGGTCTTTTCAGTTGTGACTCCCTATTGGTGCTATGTGCCTGGTACCTTTGTTGACATCTTTTCAGCATCATTTAAAACTTATATATCCCTCCAGGCTTTTGATCGACATAATAATAATAATAATAATAATAATAATAATAATAATAATAATAAAATTTATTATTTATACCCCGCCCATCTGGCTGTGTTTCCCCAGCCACTCTGGGCGGCTTCCAACAGAACACTAAAATACAATAACCTATTAGACATTAAAAGCTTCCCTAAACAGGGCTGCCTTCAGATGTCTTCTAAAAGTTTGGTAGTTATTTTTCTCTTTGACATCTAGACGGAGGGCGTTCCACAGGGCGGGCGCCACTACCGAGAAGGCTCTCTCCTTGGCCAGTGTGGTGCAGTGGTTAAGAGCGGTAGTCTCGTAATCTGGGGAACCGGGTTCGCGTCTCCGCTCCTCCACATGCAGCTGCTGGGTGACCTTGGGCTAGTCACACTTCTGTGAAGTCTCTCAGCCCCACTCACCTCACAGAGTGTTTGTTGTGGGGGAGGAAGGGAAAGGAGAATGTTAGCTGCTTTGAAACTCCTTAAAGGGAGTGAAAGGCGGGATATCAAATCCAAACTCTTCTTCTTCTTCTTCCCTGTAACTTGGCTTCTTGCAGCGAGGGAACTGCCAGAAGGCCCTCGGCGCTGGACCTCAGTGTCTGGGCAGACAATATTGTTTGTTATTACTATGCTCAAAAGCTTCCTGTGGCTGCTATAGGAGTTGTCTTTTTCCTTCTGCTTTAAGACACTTGGAGTTAATTGGGTAACAAATGGCAAACTAATAAATAGCAATGGTATTGCCCTGGGAGGGAAGACTCTACTGAAAGGTCTCACATCGAGTAGAGTTTTGCCACAGTGCAGGATGTCCTAACATAACTGCTGCCCAGCCTTGATTATTATGCTTTATGATAAGCTCATTTAACTCCTTTTTCATCTGACAGGATGGCCCTATCTTGACTGCTGCCTTAGGGCATGTCTTTCTGCTACAATGTCCACACCCGCAAGCAAAAACCCTTCAACTACCTCATTTACTACAACTGAAAAAGAAGCCCAACCTGCCGGTGCCAGTTCTTCTGAAACCTCTTGGGAGATACATGCAGATGATTTCACCAAGGAGTTATCCTGTGCTATATGTCTAGAGCTGTTTAAGGAGCCTGTCATTCTGCCCTGCGGCCATAACTTCTGCAAAAATTGTCTAGAGTCTGTATGGGGGAAAAAGGGAGTCTTCTGTCCACAATGCCACGCCAGCGTTCCAGAGCGAAAGTTCATAGCAAACAAAACACTGGAGAAAATGGCGGATAGGATTAAGACCTTTCATGTGGGGTGCCAGCAACAGAAGTGCATAGAACACAGCGAGCCCTACACCCTCTACTGGAAGCCACAAGAAAAGCTAGCCTGCTTCAGCTGCCGAGAAACTCAACAACCTAAAGAACAAAGCACCCAGTTTCTCCTTATCCCAGATGCCGTCCAGATTTATACGGTAACCATCTTACCAAGGCCGGATCAAAACATGGGAAATGATCCAGCCAAACTCAAGGGGCAATATGCTAGTCCTAGTCAGAGCAGGCCCACTGGAGTTGATGGACACTACTAACTTGGATTTCTCAATTTCAGTGGGTCAACTCGGAGTAGGGCTCTGGGCTGATTTGCACTTACCTTTTTGCCCCAGGCACTGTTCTGTGCTTTAAAGCTCTGTGTCAAGTGTTTTATTTTCGCCCCAGATTTCCCTGTGAAGACCTGTGCTTTGGTGCTCAGTTGGAGCAAATGGCAATTTAGGCTTTCTGCAGGTTGCCATTTGCTCTGATTCAGCTTTAATGAGCGGGTTTTTGAGGGGAAATCTCAGGAACAAAAGAAGAAGAAGAAGAGGTGCTCAACACTGAGTTTTAAAGTGGATGCACCCCTACCTGGAAAGAGTAGAGGAAAGGTAAGTGTGGACAAGCCCTTAGCTAAATACAACCCAAGCTTTTTAAAACTATGCTGGTTTCAAAGGGAAACACCTAAGTACCTACTTATCAGGTCCATTGAAATCAAAGGTGTGTATATATGTTCTAAAGCTAGCTGGGCGTTGCTAAGGACTTCAAAGTACCTACCTGTGACACAAATTTTCATGAATGTATAATGTTCCTCTGGGGAAATGAAGATGGGTGGTTGAGGTCCCACCAGCACCTTACTTTGCAGCATGCTCAGCTGTCCTATAAGCATTGTTTTAAAAGTTTTTGCTTTGTTTTTTAAGGTGGAAGGGTCAGGAAATTGGGGGCCCAGCTCAAAAGATCCAGTTTTTGGGCCACCTTCTCCCTGCACCCACAACCTCCTGGCTGGTTGGATAATGTTTTAACAATGGATGGAGATGATCCTGTACAAACATTTTAAAATGCTTCCATTCAGTAAGCAGGGCTCTAGCTCAAATAGACTTTTCTGCTAACTGGATGCAGCTTAGAGCCTTACAAAACAAACAAACAAACAAACAAACAAACAAACAAACAAACAAACAACTTTATCACACACAAGTGGCACAGATTAGTTGCTTCATGGACTGCTTTTCTCATGGTTGCATTTTGTGCAGAAGGAAAATTCCATGTACCCAGGACAGCCTATTGCCACTCATGATGATGTATCAACTGCAACTGTGGCTGCCCTGTGGAGAATAGTGTGGAGTATCACAAACACATGTTGGGTAGCACCCATGTCACTCCTGATGATGAGCAAAACAGCATCTGTGTCAGAAAACATATTTTTTTCTATTTTAAAATATTTCTAAAAAGAATTTCTCCTCTTTTTTATATGTGGATGAATCTGTCAAATTTGATTATTCCAGTTGCAAATTTAGTTTGCCATATATCTGCATCAGTTTGCAATGAATATTCGTCAGCATTTTAGTGCACATTTCTCCGGATACACACATTTTTTGTCTAGTATATGTATTTTTGCAACCAATTTTCTTTAATACCATGCATTTTTGTGTGTTATTTTGACTAAATTTTGTGTATGCTTTTCCCATATATGCACATGTTTCTACACCATTTTGAGTTGTAGAACTGTATCACAACACTTGAAGGAGTTGTGGGTTCGAGTTCCCACGTTGGGGGGAAATATTCCTGCATTGCAGGGGGTTGGACTTTGGACTAGATGGCCCTTATGGTCCCTTCCTATGATTCTTCCCCTCCCTATGGTTCTAGGACTTTCTAGGACTTAAGTTCTAATTTTTCTGTGGGGGTGAATGGATGACATGTGAGTTAAAGTTGCCCTCTAGTGCATGAAGATGGGAAATGCAGGTCTTGCCCAATCCTGTGCATATTTTTACAGTACTTGGAAGTTGGCTTACTTAAGTATTGCGATTTAAGTGGTTTTAGTTGCAGATGGCATTACTATTGCATCAAAGAATCTCAGCCATGAAGCAAAGATCCTTCCTGATTGGCACAGCTCAAAAAGAACAGAGATGGTGCCAACATAGCAGCTTGCATTCTGCCAGTGATTTTCTAAATTTCTAGCTGTACTAAAAGGAACACTTTTCCAGATTAACTCATCTGCCAAGGAATGCCTGCCTCTCGGTCATGGACTCCTTGCATGTTGCAGAGAGTTATAGGAAGAAGAAGAAGAAGAAGAGTTTGGATTTGATATCCCGCCTTTCACTCCCCTTCAGGAGTCTCAAAGCGGCTAACATTCTCCTTTCCCTTCCTCCCCCACAACAAACACTCTGTGAGGTGAGTGGGGCTGAGAGACTTCAAAGAAGTGTGACTGGCCCAAGGTCACCCAGCAGCTGCATGTGGAGGAGCGGAGACGCGAACCCGGTTACCCAGATTACGTGACTACCGCTCTTAACCACTACACCACACTGGCTCTCTAGGAAGCACATATTTACAGTATATGCCTATCCAGTGCTTTTTTCTGGGGGGGACACAGGGGTACACATACCTCTAAACCAGGGGTCTGCAACCTTTAAGACAAAAAGAGCCACTTGGACCCGTTTCCGAAGAAGAAAAAACTGGGAGCCGCAAAACTCGTCATTATAAAAATAACTTTTTTGTCACTTTTTAAAAATTATTTCTTTGCTTGACCCCTCAGAATTACTCCTCCTCATAGAAATAAACGTTAAATTAACAAGTTGCCTTTTTGTGTGTGTGTGTTCTTCACTCCCCTTCAAAACAGTGACCAGCGTACATGCTCCCTTTCAATGCAGTGACCAGCGTACATGCCCCTTACACTGTAGCGGGCGGGCGGGCGGGAAGGTGACGGGACAGTGTGTGACTAACACACGCACCGCCCCACTGCGACATCACAGCCAGTACAGCGCCCGCCACAGTGGGGAGTGTCGGGGCGCACAATGCGCCTCCTCCCCTCGCTAGTATCCGCCCCGGAGCCGCGGCAAAGGTGTAAAAGAGCCACATGCGGCTCCGGAGCCGCGGGTTGCAGACCCCTGCTCTAAATATTTTGTGAATCTAAGTTTGGCCTCATTGAGGGTCAGGGGTACCTTTACCTTTTTATTTCAATATGAGTAGGAAAAAGAGAGTACCCCTAAACATTTTTAAAGAAAAAAAGCACTGTGCCTATCTATATAGTAATATGCTTGTGAAAGATGTGAAATGCAGTGACCACCATGGAAAAGTTTCATGCAACTCTGGTAATGCGGCTAGCAAACTTAAATGGGACTGATCACCTTCCTTGGATATAGAATGACTGAATTATTTTTTATAATTATAGAATTATTCTGTGGATTATAGAATTATTCCTATCCCCCTCCAGGAAAAACTGCTCATGATGAGAATGCAGCTGAGGTCCATCATGATGAAACTCGAGATGTTGAAAAATGCCCAGGAGGAGAAGATTTCTAGTCATAAAGTGAGTAGCATTAATTTGTGTTTAAGAATAGCAGCAGTGAAATTACTTTGTCTATACACCAGAATGTTAATGCACACGTGGGTCTCACAGATCCGATTTTTTCCTTGTAGCTTTGGTGCATGTTTGTCCACACACGAGCTCTTTCAATTGATTTCTGTCTGAATGCTTTCCCATCCACACTTGTGGGTGGTGTTTGATGAGCTTCCGACTTCTCCTCTCAATTAACACTTCCCAACCCTCCCAGAGTTCTGGAAGCCTGAGGACCATAGTGGGCATGCCTTCACATGTTTGTTTACCTGTGCATGACCTATTTTTTATTTTTGAGGTACAAGTCATCAGATATACCAGACTTGCACAAAAGAGGCAAACAATTTCAGATCCTCTGTGTCCCTATGTAGAGAAGCTGTCCCCGTATCTGATTTGATCGTGGAATGTCTCGCTTTTCCTTAGGATGTCCCTATTTTCACTGGAGAAATGTTGGAGGGTATGGAGTTATCTGACCCCCAAGCTGTCTGAAGGCAATACTGTATAGGGAAGGTTTTGTTTTGTTAATGGTTAATGTTTTATTTTGTTTTATTGTATGTTGAAAGCCACCTAGAGTGGCTGGGGCAACCCAGTAAGATGTATGATGTATAAATAGTAAAATGATCATTATGGAATGGGACGTACCTATTTTCATCGGAGAAATGTTGGAGGCTATGCAATTTTTAAAATGTACATGTGAGCCTAGCCATGCCAGTAGTAGGCCATTAAGGAGTGCCTCACCATTGGACATAGTGGTTTGTGGAAATAGATGGGACCAAGAAAAATGTCATACATGTAAAAAATGCTCCACTCGGCCATCCACCCGCAAAGTGAACTGCAGTACACCCACAATTGGGTAACACAAGATTTTATATTAGATTCCACCCCACCGCTTCACTGCTTAATCCATAGTTCAGGAAAATTCAAATTATAATTAGGGAAAGTATAGGCTGCCCCTTGGATGAGGATAACATTGTGTGAAAAACATCACACATGGAATGCACTGAATCTACTTTAAACTGGATAATAATAATAATAATAATAATAATAATAATAATAATTTATTTATACCCTGCCCATCTGGCTGGGCTTCCCCAGCCACTCTGGGCGGCTTCCAAAAAAATATTAAAATACTGTAATACATCAAACATTAAAAGCTTCCCTAAACAGGGCTGTCTTCAGATGTCTTCTAAAAGTCTGGTAGCTGTTGTTCTCTTTGACTTCTGGTGGGAGGGTGTTCCACAGGGAGGGTGCCACTACCGAGAAGGCCCTCTGCCTGGTTCCCTGTAACTTGGCTTCTTGCAGTGAGGGAACTGCCAGAAGGCCCTCGGTGCTGGACCTCAGTGTCCGGGTAGAATGATGGGGGTGGAGACGCTCCTTCAAGTATACTGGACCGAGGCCGTTTAGGGCTTTAAAGGTCAGCACCAACACTTTGAATTGTGCTCGGAAACGTACTGGGAGCCAATGTAGGTCTTTCAAGACCGGTGTTATATGGTCTCGGCGGCTGCTTCCAGTCACTAGTGTTTTCCATACCTACATTAAATCAATTGAATGAAGGAAGCTAACTAACTAACTAACTAACTAACTAACTAACTAACTAACTAACTAGAATGCTGTGCACATACTTCAGTTTACTCTGAACCCAATGTGCTCCCACCACTTGTTTGTGAAACTATGTACACATGCTGTTAGTCACAATCCACATCTGTTCTGTAGTTTCTTGAGAAGTTTTGTGTTTTGATGCATTTCCCCCAAAGTAGCTTCAATCTTATTTGAACAATATCAAGATGCCTGCATCTTCTCTCCATCCAATGGTGTCAACAGACACCAGGCTACTTAGAAACACATCCAGCCATACTGAGGCACTTAACAATATGTAATGAAATTATCACCATCATCATTATTATAATTATCAATGATGTGCAAATGCAATTTGAAACCCAGTGGAGGGGAAAGGCCCCAACTATGTTTTAATCTAGCCCAAGCTAACTTAGCCCAAGCTAACTGAGCTCTGTTCAGTTCTGGTACTGAAAACAAATTCTAATATCAGGATGTACTCATCTTTTACTCACATCTTTAATTGCAAATACTCACATCTTTAATTGCACAAGGTCTGGTTGACAGATCATGTGATTTTAGTAATATATAAATAAAATAAATTTGACACGCCTGAAGTCTGCAAACCCCTGATATAAAAGTAAGCTTGTCTGGAGTTGTAACTCGATGCACTTCAAATTTGCTCTTGATTGCCTATTATTAAAGAGGAAAAGAAAATCTAGAGAATCCCCCCAACAATAATGTTGCTATTTTAATAATTGTGTGCTTCCAGATAGGGTTTTAATACTGCGAAAGGGTCACTGAAATATTACAAAGCAGTAATAGACAACAGTTTTCAAAAAAGAGAAGATATTACTTATTTATAAAAATACTTATATCAGCTACTAGAGTACCCTTTGCTTTGTCTGATAAATTATTTTTTTCCAGGAGAACAGATTGCAATTTCAGTACCACATTTCCTTGGAATTTCTAAAACTGCACCAGTTTCTTCATGGCAAGGAGAAAATGTACATCAATCAGTTAAAAGAAGAGGGTGAAATTCTCCTCCAAGAAATGGAGGCAAATCTAAACAAACTCCAAGACCAAACACAGAGTGCTAAGGATACCCTGGTCTGCATCCAGGCCCGTCTGTACCAGCAGAATTCTGCTGGCTTCCTGAAAGTAAGGAATTTGGACCTTAACTGTACAGCATTGTTTGGGTTATTGTCCATGGGTTATTTCAGAGATTTCCAGCCCAGTCACTGTATGCTTAGTATAAGGAAACAGCCCATAGTAATAAGGGATATGTTAATGAAAAAAGGGAGTTTTCCAGCTCCAGGAAATGATGCTCTGAGTTGCATTACCCTGTGTTTCCCCTTGACTGCATCACTTGAGCTCTGAAGGTCCTGACCAGGGAGATGCAAAATGTCCAGCAATTTGTGGCACAGGAAGAAGCCCTAAATTTCTATGAGCTAAAGCACAAATTGTATTTGGGCCCTCTTACATGGAGGTGAGGCAGGAAGCCAGTCAGCCAAGCTAATAGTGAGGTGAGCAGTGGCCTTGAGTGTGTGTGTGTTGTGTGCCAATTCACTACCCCACAATGCCTGCTGCCAGAAGGCTTTGATACTCAGGCCTTAACACCTATGCTAGCCTGGAGCTGATATAGCAAACATTTAGGAGGAAATTCATGCTAGTTGGCTGGTAGGATTAAGAATGCGGCAGTTAATCTACTGCTTTCCTTCTTCCCTGTCCCCACATAGAGTTGTTTTGCCACTTTAGTAATGGAAGCTGAAAATAGAAGAAGGGAATCTGGGATACAGCAACAACAATATGTTTTTATAGCCTCGCAAAGAGATTTGGTGAAAGCAACTTTTTAGATCACCTTGAACATCTGCGAGAAAAGAAACACCTTCTGGAAGAGGAAACAGGCAGGCTGTGAGGGGCATCGATTGGTTTCCGGTGCAATGAACCACCTGTTCTGTTTGGGTTTGCTAGGTTCCACATATGCTGAAAGTGTGTCCCAAAGACCATTAGTAAATAACTGTTTTTCCCCCCCTCTCTCCTTTCCTCTGACAGGGAATAAAAGCTTTCATGGAAAAGTAAGTGTGAGTCTGTGAGCAAGTGTTATCGAAACAGTAAGGCAGGCTTTCTTTAATCAGTCAGGGAACAAGCCTTATTCAGGTGTGGGTACCAAATGTGAGTGTGATAGGGTGGGTAGCAGGAATGAGTATACTAGCCATGACCTTGAAAGTTGGCATATGTTCCAGTGGCAGGATGTTCTCCATGGGATCAGGCTATGCATTCTTGATACCTTGGTTCTTGGTATCTTCTATGGATGCTAAATAACTAAATAGGGCTAATAAGTTTCACCATATGTAATTAAGGGCGATATTTCATATTACAGAAGAGTAGGGCCTGCTTCAGACATAACACTATACAGGTAACTCACGCCTATTCAACTTGTGAACATTGAGGCTTGGGTTCCAGGCACACAAACACATAGTGGGTAGAAAGTGGGTGATGTTTGTGTGTGTGTGGGGGGGAACCTTTGGCAATTTCCCCCACCATTGCACCCAATGTCTTTTGATTATACTCGATTTTTGCATTGTGTGCTATCTCCGGAACGTAAGCATCCCGTAAGTTGAGAGTTGCCCATAGCATAATTTAATATTACAGGAATGAGGTAGCATGAGCCTTGGGCTCAAGTGTGCCCTTCTCTTCTGCTGGCATATGTCAGAGTGTAGGGATGGAAGAGAAATTTGATTTTGTTTGCATTTTGAGGAGAAACTACCTCAGTATTTCACATTTTATGAAACAGTTTCTGAAGTGAAACACAGCTAGCCGTCAAAATTTGCACTACTCTGAATTTTTCAGTGCAGTTCTGCATCCAAATTAAACGTACATTTTAGTTAAAATAACATGCAAAATAGCATTATATTAGGGGCCATTAATTGCAAAAATATGTACATTTGTCAAAACTGCATACAAATGTGTGCTTAGTAGGAGAAATGCACACAAAAATGATGACAAATTTAAAAGAACTTTGTAAGGGGGTGGGGGGGATGGACAGAATATTAAATTGCTATAGAAATGTGGAGAACTGACTTTAATATTGGGGAAAATGAGAAACATAGTGAACTTATATTTTAATTGGTCACAAACATATCTTCAGGCAAATTATGGCTAAATGTGAACATGAATATAGTAATGCATTATCTTATACAAATATGTTTTAAGTATATTTTGAGCAGTGCATCCCACATTGTCATTATACTTTTGAATGCTTTGATGGCCTTTGGCTAAGCAGTGAAGATTTGTTTTGATATGTGAACCACTATAATAGTTGTTTATAGAACTTTTTTGCAGGCAGTATCCCTTCCTGCTAACTGGAATGTGAATTCATGATTTGTGCAGGATGGAACAGAAAACGGAAAATTCATCTCTGGGTGAACTAGTGATTGGAACTCTGAATGCAGGGGACTACAAAGGGCCCATACATTATGCCGTATGGAAGGAAATGAAATCCATCCTCAGCCCAGGTAAAGCTGTGTCCTGCACCACTTACTCATCTTTAAAACAAACAAAAGCTGCAGCTCTATACACACATGGGAGTAAGCCCCACTGAACTAACTTCTGAGTAATTCTAAAGATACTGCAGCAAGGCATTAGAAAATTTGGCACTGCATTGTGGTCAAAGGCAGGAAAGGCACCATAAATTTGTATAGGACCGTGCTGTAAAATGGTTTAAGAGAAAAGACAGGCAGTCACTGAGCTTCACATAAGTGTTCTGATTCCTCTTTCTCACCACAATAAGGGCTTGCAGGATCATTTGTTGTTGTCTCCTGTTAGTCCCCCACAACACAGGAATATAATTTAAGAGAGTGCAAACATCTACCAATCAGTTTCTTCAAAACAAAGTTAACATGAACAATAATTTCTAACCTAAAAGAAGATACCTCAAAGAGGTGTTTTCAGTGTTACATCACCAGCATCTGCCTGAACTAGCAAATTCCTTTCTCTAAAAGTGTTGTGGAGTCCAATATACATGGAACATCATTTTTTGCTGAATTAATCTCCATTTTAAATCTCTGCTTCATCACTACATATAGATGCTGAAGCAACTTTTCAGTGATTAGAGGTGAATGGAATGCTCTATTCATTCATCAACAAGTTTCTGAAAATCCAATTTACAACATTCCCCAAAACATTTCTCAACAACCATTACACAAATATCCAACTATTTCCTCCAGCAATATTGGAGATAACTAGTTATTCAATGCCTACAGTCTATAAATAGACACTAAAAGGTGCTGTAGCTGAAGATACTGCCGTTCAGCATTAGTGAGTTAAGTGGCATTTGGACTGCAAACTTTAAAATGAAAGTGGCAAAATTTAAAATGATATTGTATTGCTTTTTTGTTGGGACAGGGAATACAGGTTTTCATGAATAGCTTGCATATCTTTACATCTAGAAAGAAGTTTTCTTAATGTTTTTCATGTATTTACATCTCATTTTTCTTCCACTATGGAACTTAAGACAGCCTTAACAGAATTATTAGTGGTTTCCAAACTCAACATTCACCAAACCCAGACTTGCTTAGCTTTAGCAAAGCTGTTGAATTAAGACCTTAGCTGATGCATTAAAGAGAACATCATATATTGAGGAATCAATTTTTTTGCATAACACATTCTGACAGTAGGGTCTTATTTACTGGGTGTATTTACACTTTTACAATTGTCCTTAAATGTCTCCAATGCTACAATAGTCATCTTTTTCTTGATCCCACCAGACATTTCCTTCCTGACTCTGGACCCCAAAACCGCACATCCAAACTTGGTTCTCTCCGACAGGATGACCTGCGTGAGACATACTGACACAAAGCTAGTTTTGCCGGACGTTCCAGAGAGATTTGACTGCAGCGTTTCTGTCCTGGCGGCTGAAGGGTTCACCACTGGGAGACACTACTGGGAGGTGGAGACATGGAACAAGACCAAATGGACCTTGGGGGTTGTGAGAGAGAGCATTAACCGTAAAGGGAACTACCCACTGTCCCCCAAAGAGGGGCACTGGCTTATAAAGCTAAGGAATAAGAATGAGTTTAAAGCTATAGACATGGAATCAAAACCTCTGGCCCTGTCCAAAATTCCCTCTAGAATTGGGGTGTTCTTGGATTATGAGGGTGGCCAGGTATCCTTTTATAATGCAGACAATATGTCTCACATCTACACTTTCATGGACAATTTTGCAGAGAAACTCTACCCATACCTTTGTCCATGTCTGAACGACGCAGGACAAAACAGTGAGCCCCTGAGACTTGTTGCTTTTCACTTATAGAGCCAGGGTGAGAAGGAGCACCTAGTGTAAAATAGATCTCTTTCACCCTGAGCGATTAGATTCAGATAACTCATATGATCCAGTGCTAAGATCCCATTGTCAATGAAAGGGGACGGCAGGTGCCCCTGGACTTCTTTTGGGACTTAACTCTGGCCCTATCATTGGGACCTGCTCTGGTAGCTATCCTGACCCTTCCTGTGGTCCAGCTTCAACTCTGCTACACAGCCCTGCCATGTCTGAAAAGTTAGCAGGATCCCACGTTGGTCCCTAAAAGTAGCATCACAGTTGAGGCCTACAGAATTCTTACACTAACCACTCCTAATTGTAAACTTGTAAGGAGAGATTAATTATATATTTTTCCCCCAAAAGGAAAAAAATTAAAATTATTATTAATTTTTTAAAAAATCCTCTCGAGTTCACAATGTAGCACAAGTTTAGCACATGTATAAAACTGTCCACATGTATATTTATTAGAAAAATATTCAGCTTAGAAATGGCAGGGAACAGAAGCAAAGGTTAATAAGTAATAACTCTGGGATAAAACTTGTTCCCCCCAAAAAATGTTTTGGTGTGTCCTTTTGTATTTGTTTGATTAAATCCAATAAAAAGAATACTCATATCAATTTCACAGTGTGCTGCTGGGCTCTTGAATAAAGTTCAAATAATAGTCTTAATAAAGGGTAAATATTTATGTCTGTAGACCATTATTATCTGGCTTACACAGGTTTTGCACTCATTACATTACACTACTGCAGGGCTAGCTGGGGTTGAAGGGTGCTATTTTTAAGGAGAAAGTCATACAAAAATGCTGATCAATTTCTATAAGGATTTTTTTAAATAAAAAAAACCCAAAACATTTTTTGCGATTTCCTGCGAAAATGTGGAAAACTGAATGTAAGATTGGAAAAATGAGAAACTGGGGAAACTGGCAGATTCATCCATCCCTTATTGTGATAGATGTACATAACTGTCAATGGAAAATTAAGTCCCTAATTTCACTATGACCCCATGTTGTAAGATGTTTTCAAGTAGGCTTTCCGTTTTACTGCCCTTTATGCTACCAAGACAGGCACTAGCAGCCGAAATATATCAGAAATCCTCTTTCACACAATTGCAACCTGCCATAGCTGGGCAGTCCCAGCAAGGCCCACCATCGGGGTAGGGGCCTAGCAATGGAGACTTTGCGCACAAGCCTTCAAAACCTAGATTTGACCTTGTTCATGATTAATTGATTTAAATTATGACAGGAACGCTGCAAAGTCAGTAGCATCGAAATAGCCTTTATTGGGGTGGGGGGAGAGACTGCCTCGGACACCCTCTGTGTGCAAAACGCCATGAATTCCTGTGAGGAAAAGCATGGTTTTTTTGTGGGTTCTCTCGTTTGTGTTCATTACACTGTGGAAAATGAGTGCACATATTGGTCAAATGTAGTTGTGGAAAGCAGGTGGAGACATATTCCTCCTTCCTTCGCTCTGCAGGATTTCGGTTTCACTGTATCAATAAAAAGGCGGGAAAGTGGAGGCCTGTCAGGGCCACCGTTTACCTCACAACAGGATGTTCAGGGGCTGCAGCGCCTGGTTTTCTCAAAGCGTCAGCCATGAGCTCCATGGCCTTTGGGGTGAGGGGAAATCACGACACTGAGGAAGGAAAGGAGGAGATCTTATATCCCTCAACCTGAGGAGAAGGTTGAGGGTGAAAGTAAAATTCAGTGTTTTCATTGAGGGCAGGGGTACCAAATTGAATAAAATGGGTTTTTTTGTGGGAGGACAAGTAAGCCCCGACTTGCAAAATCGATCCCAGGTCACGGAGCACTCACATCATTTGAAATGACAATGCCCATATACTTTTTTGGGGGGAGGGGGCAGCCCCGTCAAATATTTTATTTTGGCTCCTATGGGAGATGGGATTGAGAGGGGTTGGTGGGAGCAGCTAGCTTTGAAGGGACGGAGAGCTCCAGCACAGCAAACATTTATCTATCTTTCTATCTATCTATTGGTATAGAAAAAATAGGGGTGGTTGGCTTTTGCTGCCCAAGGGACCGAGTCCCCTAAGTCTATGATCGGTCAGAGATGAATGGATGGAGGCAGGAGGCCAAAAAAGCATGGCAGATCATTATTTTTTTTCTGTTGCAACCGAGTTATCTCCCCTCCTAGCAAGGAGGCAAGAGAGACTATACCAGTGCAAAGAATAATGTCGGCTCCGCAACCCTCAATATAAACTATGAACCTTTTGAGTTATCTCTTCACCTTGCACTCTGTTAAGAAATTCCCTGTAAAGAAATTCCTGTAAAGATAACATAAAGGAGAAAGTATTAAGAATACCATTATGTTTCGTTATTAAGCTGCCTTAAGCCTGTTATGCTAATAACTCACCCCTTGATTCTGATTGGCTTCGTTTTTAATTTGCATCTTCAAAGAAGTTTAATAAAGAATTAGTAAACAACAACAGTTCAATGCAAGGGATACATGTCTGCAAATTTCAAAACCCATATTTCAAAGAATAAGTATATTTTGAAGAAGAAAGATTATTCCCTTGTGGCATTTTTCTGCAGTTGCTGAAGGAGGAGTGATCACAAACCAGGATGCTGCTGATTATCTGTTCAGCAGTGATGCTTCCCACCCTGACACAAAAAGGTATATTTTGTAGCTGGCTTTATAGCTCAGTTTTTATCAATACCATACATGGTCTGAAGTCTGGGCATTGTACACTAGAAGTTTCTGCTTCTACTGCTTAATTTCTGGAAGGAGAAGTGTTGGGATGTAAATCAGGTTTAAAATATCCTTCTGTATTGGAAATGAAAGAGGTATCTCACAGATATTTAATAGCTTGGGGATGGAGGATATGCATATATTGTGGATTATATTGCCTATATACCTGAGAATGGAGATGATGTAAGGCTGTGGTTCCCAAACTCTCCCCCCCCCCAGCACATGAAAATTGCTGAGGCTTTTAGTGGACCACTTAATGATTTTTCTGGATTACTGTAGCAATTGTCATGTGCTACCTGTGCTAGATGCTATATCGTTTTATGTATTTTATAGTATTACAATTTGGATTCCATTATCTTCAAATTGGAAAACTGTTAAATACAATGTGGGAAATAAACAATGAAAATGCAATTAAAACTCAATATGAATATTTAATGTGCTGGTCTCCAACCACAAATCCACATATGGGCTGCAGAACACCTGAATGAAGTTCATGGACCACAGTTTGGGAACTCCTGATCTAAGGCATTTTGCTGCCAAGGCAAAATATCCTAGCAGCACTCCCTTGTGGTGGTAAAAAATATAGCAACAAATAAACTACAGTAATTCCATTTAAGGATGCCTCCAAATCCTCTACCTTGGCTGATCTTTGGAGGAATTCATCCTGCTTAAGAGTTACCGTAATTGAAAGCTGTAATTAAAGCAATTGTTTGGATGTTTCATATTCATTTCTGTAACACCCTTCCTCTTCCTCTAGAATACACCAGAGCTTAGATTATCTAGAAGACAGAGTCACTGTTTTTCATTCTTCTTATCTTACGGCATGTGTCAACTCTGAAACAAAAAACTCAACAGCATTAGGACACTTCCTCCTTCTACCTGCCTGCTTGCAGCAAGGTGTGTGGGCACGAGTATTTTTCCCCCGTTTCAATATTACACTTGTTATTTAAGACAGGGGTGGAAACCTTGGGCATGGGGTGTGTGAAAAGCAGTCCTTCGGTTTTCTCTGTTCAACCCTTGGCACTCTCACCAACCCAACACATCCCTCACCAACCCAGCTGAGTAGCTGCTTCAAGTGCTTTTGCCTGACTAAAATGGGTCCTTGAAGTACTTCAGCAGCAAACATTGTTAGTGAGTGATGGCCATTACACTGCATCATCTGATAAAGCTGCACAGAAAGCCTGATTCTTTTTGCAATCCCTACAGAAATTAGACAGAAAAATGGCAGCTTTATATGGGAGCAGATTTCCAACCTTCTGAAGTTGCAGGTAAGAAGAATATCGAATACATTACATGATTTTAATTTTAATTTAGTTATCTGTTTTGGTCTGTAACTTTTTTATTTTAGATTTTCACATACAGCATTTGTATGTACAGTATGGAATAGTACTCCAAAATGAAATAACTGAAATTTGCTGAAAGCATGAACTTGGTATGTAGTTTTCTTCCTTCAGAGCTGCCTGTCTTTCCCTCTGTGCTTCTCTGCCTGTCTCTATCTGCTCCTCCCTTTGCCTGTCTCCTGTGATGGCTGATGACCAGGGTACCAACTTGAAAAAAATATTGTGGGGCCTGGGTAAGCCCCACCCTGAATAAACAATCACATGATGAAGTGCACCAGCTCCAAGGGTCCCGTCATTTGAATGGGAATGCCCATCAACCTTGTGGGGGCCCAGCCCCTTCAAATATTTTATTGTGGGGGCTGATGACCCTTGGAGCTGGTGGGACAAAAGGCAGGGAGGCCAGAGGTGTAGCCAGAACCAATGACAGATGGACTGCTAGTTTTGACCCCATCCTCCTCCCTGCTCACTTATATAAGGGCAGCCCTGACATTAAGTCGGAAGGCAGGCAGATGGGGCCTGGCTGAGGTAGGTGGGGTAATGCCCCATTCTCTCTAACTGGTCAGCCCCCAAAGCTTATCTCTCTGCATGCTTACCCCTCCCTCTGCTTTACTGCCATACTCTCTCTCCTTCTGCCCATTTCTTTCTCTGTTCCCACCCATCCACCTCCATGCTAATTGCCTAATAAGGATGTGAGTCTTGTCCGTAGGAGGAAAAACTCAGTACCAATGACTCTCCACACAGGAGTGAAAGACTGAGCTTGATTCCGGTGTTATGTAGCTCAGCACTGAATAATGCATGGATTGGTGGCAATAATTAATAATACTTTTAATATTTTTGGAGCCAATTCCTATCTCTTTTATAAAACTGCATTGCTACATTGAGTCCTGTACCCAGTTTCAGCTATGGCCATTTTTTTATACCCACAGCCCAGTCAACCTGTTGACGTAAAGTGCCACAGGGTAGAAGAAGAGATAAAGGCCAAGAAAGGGTTGGAGAAAAGGTATATTTTGTATCAGATGATATTTTTGGAGTTCTGTAGTTTTATGCAGTAGCTAAAATACACTGGTGGTGGCATGTGTTCAGTGATAGTATGGATTAGCTAAAGTCACTTCCCACAGCTAGTTCTCAATTCTTAATTTTTTATTGTAAATGTCCGATATCATTACCACTCCACCAACAGTAATTTTATCAACGGTGCCCAGATTTTGAGTTGTATCCAGAGTTAATCAACACTGGAATTAATCAACATGATTAACTTAAGTCTATTAATTTCAGTGGATCTACTCTAAGTTGAGCTTGGATACCCGATATGAAAGCATTAATTAGCTCCCCTCACAGAAGGGAAGTAATTTGAACCAAAGAAAGTTAGTCTGCTCAACTGAGCTCCCACAGCCAGAAAAGATGTCTACATCAGGTTACTTAATGCATCTTGTTCCATTGCCTTGGCCTATTATTTTATTTATTTATTGAATTTATATACTGCCTGGAGGTCTCAGGGCAGTGCATACTAGAAGTCATACAGGGCGGTCTCTACAAGAAGTCAGTTATATTGGTTTTATTCCACTTTATCATATGGTGCTTCTGGACAGGTTTTGTTTGTGGGAATAGTGCTCCTCATGAATGCAGGTTTGTTGTTGTTTTTCTGTGTCTGCAAGATGTTATTGGCATCAAAATGCCAGCTTGTATGCTCCCCCACTTCATCTTGATTTTCCCATTCTTGGGGAAATCCTGTAAATTAAAGAAATCTGTTTCTGGCAACATATTTAGAATATATCGCTGGTTGTGTACACCAGCGATATATATTGGCATGTGACTGCCCAAAAGACTCATAGGAACTGTGGTTTACATCAGAGCTACAATTCAAAGCCCTCTTAACAAACCACAGTTCCCAGGATTTGTTGGGGAAATTATGGGCTTTCAGTGTATGTTCCATATGAAGTCACAACCTGTTCACAGTAAGCTCCCATGACTTCCAACCAAAGTAATTCCAGGGAATTGACAGTTCCAAGAATCTTTATGAAGAGAGGATGCCTTTTAACAGTTTGAACCTGTTTGCTTCATTAATATAAATGTCTGATGAATCATAGCTGGAGGCTGGGTCTAGATAATACAAAGCAGCACAAGTTAAAAATTATGCTCTTGTAAATCTCCTTCTTCAGGGCAGATTCTTGTCCCTTGAGTAGCAAGCTGATGGAAAACAAAAATAATAATCTGGAATTAAAAGACTTCTTTGGTGTTATATTGCTTGTTGTAAAAAACAAAAGGCTTTTGAAAGAGTAAATAATAGCAAAATTTCTGTCTGAAATTACAGTGAAGACAATCAAATCCCAGGGACAGTAGAAACAGTGAAGATGGCATATATTCCACTACAAGATTATCCAGCAAGCAATATGGTGATAGGTAAGAACAAAGCGTAGTTTAGGATTTATCACTATTAGGATTTATCACTACAGGTCATGCACATGACCTCAGTTTTAAGTACAGAATAAAGCCAATACAATAAAACACAAAACAAAGATTAAAAGCAGCAAATTTTCATCTGATCTTCATCAATGAATGGCAGACTATAACTTGCTCAGTTAGATAAGTTAAAAATCTATTGAAACCCCTGGTTCAACAACTGTGGTTTTCCTAGAGACACAGGCTCTGTACACAGTATACACCATACATTTAAAGCAAATTGAAGGGACATTCTTTCTCCCAAAGAATTCTGAGAACTATGCTTAATGGCTCACAGAGCTACAATTCCCAACACCCTCCACAAACTGCACTACAGGCATGCATCCTTAAGTGCATTTGAATAGAACTGGTGGGAGATATGTGACAGCCTGGCTTAGAGAAATGGCAGGAGACCAGAGTCCTTTGTGATAGCTACTTCTTTAGGAACTCACGTCTCAGTTTAGTTAGGTGAAGTTCAGCATCTTGAATTGGCCCCAGGAGCAAAGGTGAAGAATTAATTTTTTTAGAATTGGTGTAATGTGGGTGAATTTTCTACTAACTGAAGCTCCCAAAACTCCTGAAAGGGTGGTCCCACAGAACTCAGATTGCAATAATCCAACCATTACTCTAGCCAGATTACTGCTGTCCAGAAGTGGTCATAGCTGGCAAGCCAGACATTTCTGGTAAAAGGCACTCCATGCCACAGAGGCAACCTCTATCTCTAGTGACAAGACTGGACCTCAGTGTACCTTTAAAGGGTTTAATTAGTCTGATTCAATTCATTTCATTTCATCTGTTTTGCCAACAGTTTCTGAAAGGGCTGAAGTGAATTTGTTATTGATTTCAGATATTAAAATTGAATTAGATTTACAGAAGCAATCCTTTTCATCCAGTTTTAATAGTTTTTAAAAAGCTGCAGTCAAAATAATATTACATTTATTCATGCAAATAGACACAATTTAAATTAATGATATATATCTCTCTTTATATGCCTGTCCTTGGGTTATGACATCAGATCATAGAACTGTAGAGTTAGAAGGGACCCAGCCAGATCATCTAGTTCAACCCCCTGCAATGCAGGAATATGCAGCTGTCCCATATGGGGATCAGGACAAAATGAAATATGACACTGGAGAGTTATCCCTGAATTTTCTGTCTCTCTCAGAAAATTTCATTATTTTAAGAGCAGGTGTGTGTAGGATTGGGTTGTTGGGCTAGTGGAGGGCTTTTTAAAAACTCTTTCTCTGTTCCTCTGTGCTGTTTAAATCACCTTCTCTCAAGTTGCTAATTGTGTCCCATTAGTGGAAACACAAGGGTTCCCCAGCCAACAAAAAAAAATGCTTTGTAATTGAGCTACTTAAGGCCTTCCAATATTTCTTTCTGTGCTTTGCAACATTTCTTTCTGTGTTTTTTAAAACAATATTGAGATTGTGAAATGTGTCCCTTTTAACCTTTACTTCACAGGTTATCCTTCTGCTAAAGAGATGAACAAATTCCTTGGAGAAATACAGGATTTCATTCCTGGCTGCTCTGATTACTTGGCATACTGGATTCCAAATGAAACAAGTATTTTCTCTGATCGGAAATCAAAATTAAAACGGAAGTTATAAGTAACATTTAACAAACACTCCCTGCCTCTGAATATTCTTCCTTGTGATCCTCATTCTTAATTTTGCCAGATGTGCTTTACTCTGAATTTTATCCTGAAAGGATTGCCAAATTTACATTAGAACGTTTTGTCCTGCATGATACCTTATAATTTGAACAGTTAAATTCTGTAAATAATTTATAATTTCAGAACTACAAAGATTTTGTTTGATTTCTGTTCTATTACTAGAACTTACTTAAGCCAAATAGCAATGGTTTCAGTGTTACTACTTCTGCACAAATGTGTGTGTCTACTTTTCAATGAAGCTGCTTTGATTGCTTTCAAAGGTCATCTATAATACAAGGAGAAGCATTCTGAATTGCAGGGCGATAAGTTTTAGCAGCCCAATTTTAGGTCCTGCTTTCAGGCTTCCCACTTGCAACTGGTTGGCCGCTTTGAGAACAGATTGGTTGACTAGATGGGCCAGCAGCCTGATTCAGCAGACCCTTATGTTCTCGTTCCTGGTACAGCTTGTGAGGTAGAAATATGCAGTTGACAACACATCCAAATGTGATAGGAGAACACATACTTTCCATAGAGAGTGTGAAAAGTTTGCACCTTGGCACCTTTCACTAGGGCTGGGGAAAGGTCTCTGTCTCAGATCCTGTAGATCCACTGCCACATGTGGTGCTTACAGATTGAAGTTTACTGTGGAATCAGAGCTGCTCATGGATGTAAGTTTGTCACACTGTCTACATCAGGGGTCAGCAAACTTTTTCAGCAGGGGGCCGGTCCACTGTCCCTCAGACCTTGTGAGGGGCTGGACTATATTTTGAAAAATAATAATAAAAAAATCCTATGCCCCACAAATAACCCAGAGATGCATTTTAAACAAAAGCACACATTGTACTCATGTAAAAATACCAGGCAGCCCAGAGATGCATTTTAAATAAAAGGACACATTCTACTCATGTAAAAACACACTGATTCCCGGACCATCTGCTGGCCGGATTTAGAAGGCGATTGGGCCAGATCCGGCCCCTGGGCCTTAGTTTGCCTACCCATGGTTTACATGGTTGTAATTAGCCTGTTTGCTAAATCTACCCCAGGTTTTGTTTTTTTGTTTAAATCAGACTCAATTTCTGTAGTCATAAAAAACACAAGCAGGATAAAGAATGGATATTCAGCTTTAGTTTAGCCTTTCTGAAGATTGCCTGAATGGAGTTCATGGACTTCCAGTGGTCTGCAGACCACAGTTTGACAACTCTTTGCTTTATGTATGCCTGAGTTTGGACTGTATTTCCACTCTGAGCTGCAAAGTTTTGGTTAAGTTGAACAGGTGCATGTTTTTCTTCAGATTCATAGTAGTGCTCTTTAGATGGCAACATATGCCCATAGGCAGCTGGGCCAGGTTCAAGGCCCTTGTGTCACTGTACAAAGCCTGGGACAACCTGGGTCCAGGATACCTTAAGGACCACCTGAACCCTTAAATCTCAATCTGGTAACAGAGATAAGCGCTGTTAGTTGTCCCTTGTGTTATAGAGTCCTGACCAGCCTCAACCAGAAGTTGGCCATTTAGTGTTGCTGGTCCCATGTTGTGGAACACTCTTCCAGCAGAGATGTGGCAGGCACCCTCACTTTTGATATTCAGGTGTCTCTTGAACAGGTGTTTTATTTTTAATATAATGTTGACAGGCGGATGCAGCTTTTGAAACATTCAAACCTTGTTTAAAGTTCACCGTTTTCTTAAGTGGCCAGTCATTTTAATGAGTGTTCTGTACTGATCTTAATGTGTATGTTTTCTAAAAACGATGCCCTTCTATTGCTGTACTGCACCCTGATATTTTATGAGAGGGCATGGTTTTATAAATAAATGTGCACGTCAGAATGCGCTAAGCCAGCCCTTCTGCTTGGAGGGGGCTTGCTCATTCCGCTGAGCAGGCCCTGAAGTCCTCCTCCTGGTACTGTAGGCACCAGCAGCCTCGCATCTCCTCCGCCTTGCATCCTGGCTCCTCCTCTCCGGCTGCTCGCCGCACCCAGAGACGTTTCAGCACCGGGGACAGCGGCAGCATCTCCGCCTCCGCCCCGCCCCGCCCCTCTCTCATCCGCCGGAGCCACCCAGCCCTGGGTGCGTGCGGGGCGGGGGGAGGAGAAGGAGGATCGGAGGAACCTCGCGAGAGCTGCGGCCGCTGCAGCAGGAGGCGCCGGTGGGCGCTGCGGGTCAGGATCCGGGGGAGACGTTCGGCGGGGCCCGAGGACCGGGGCAGCGAAGCGGTGAGTCCTAAAAGCGGGGGATGGAGAAGGGCGGAGGCCTCGCCCGTTGGACGCCCGGGCAAAGAGGCCTCCTCCTTCCAGTCCGCTGCCCTCCCCGCGCTATGTTAGCGTGGTGCCTTCGGGGACATGGGGACGGGGTTGTGCTTATCTTTCCCCGGGGCCGGGCAATGTGGCCTTCAGTGCGATTTCCTGGAGAGGGTACGTGCAATGGAGCCTTTCCCCGGCGCGTCTCTTCCCCTCATTCCCCGCACTCCACCCTTGCAAAAAAAAAAAGGGGGGGGGGACCGTGGATCAGGGGAGCTACCTTTTGGCTTTCCCTTTTCTCTCCGAACCGTTGCAAGATGCATGCCCTGGACCCCGCTCCCTCCCCCCACAGGAGCGCCGTGCAAAAAGGAAAAAGGGATTAGAGGCAAAAGACTGTGCAGGTTCCATCCGCAAGCTGTAGACATTGATGGTGCTGGTGGGGAGCGCGGGTTCCTTCATTTTGAGGCCTTCCGGTAGATGAGTGCCTGTGCTTAGTGTGTGTAAACTGTTCTGCTCTATATGGGTTATATTTATGTAAAACGGTAAGTTCCTTCTCTTCCCACCCCTCCTTCAATGAGTGCATGAGTGTGCAAAGATATTCCAACAGAGACAAAATGTGTTTGCAGAGTGACCTCAGCTATGGTATTGTAGAACCAAGGGCTTTGCTGAACTCCATCCAATCAGCATCTTCCCTAAGGCAGTTGTCCTCTTCCACGGTTAACCCTGAACATTTCAAATTTTGTGGGTTACATCTCCACTATGCCAAAACCAAATGACTGCCAGTTAACGCCACAGAAGTAAGCAAGATTTACTTTCAATAGGTAGATAATAGGATGGTGCTGTCAGAGAGTTTAAGGGCAGGTTTGTGTTGGGGAGGAGTTATATGCATTAAGAAGGCCTTAGTAAGTGTGTGTGTGTGTGATATGTAATGATTTTGGTTGAACATTAGGAGGAACTTCTTGATGGTAAGAGCAGTTGCCCAATGAAAGCAATGACCTGGGCAGGTGTGTTCTCCATGGCTGGAGGTCTTCAAGCAGAGGCAGAACAGTCATCTGCTGGAGATGCTTCAGCTCTGGATTCTTTAACTGAGCAGGAAGTTGGATAAGATCACCTAGATTCTGTATTATCCAGGGTCACAGCTCAGTGGTAGAGCTTCAGTTTTGCATGCAGAAATTCCCAGGTTCAGTCCCTGGCATCTTCAGGTAGGTCAAGGAGACATCCCTGCCTGAAACCTTGGAGAACCTCTGCCAGTCTCATAGGCAATATGGAGCTGGGTGGACCAATGGTTGACTCAGGGCTCACCCAGACTCCCTTTTGTGCTGTGTTTCCAGGTACAGGTCTGGACTTTAAAGCTTCATGTCCAAGTGGTATTTTTTTGTCCTGGCGTTTTCCTTGGGAAAATTCACATTTTGGCACTGAATTGAAGCAAACAGCAGTCAAATTTTCTGTGGATTGCCATTTGGTCTGATTCAGTGGTAGAATGTGAGGTTCCCTGCGGAAAGTGTTGGGACAAAAACAAACAAACCCCTGGCCGGATACAGAGCTTTAAAGCATGGACCTGTTCCTGGAAAGCACAGTGCAAAAGGAAGTCAGGATGAGCCCTCAGTATAAGGCAGCATCCTGCACCATACCTTTAAAGTACATTCAGAGCACATCTCCTGTCCTCAGGAATCCTGGGGATTGTAGTTTACCCTTCACTGTGCTACAATTCCTATCACCCTTAACAAACTACAGTTCTCAGGATTCTTTGTGATGTGTGTGCTTTGGATGTGCTTTAAAGGTCTGGTGTGTGCACAGCCTGTGTTGACCTTCTCTTATGCATCATTTCTCGCTTGGAATCTTGGCTGCAAATGCATCCAAAGCCAGGGACTTGATACATAATCTCGTCACCTTTATGATGTGGCTGCTCAAGTACAAGGTTCATTTCTTTCAAGCTGATTCTTCCGTTTTTGCTGACAGAGGCCTAGGATGTGTGGCTAACCTAAACATATTGTTGTTCAAGGCAAGCCTATCCAGATGCTTAGAAATGCTTATGTGAATTTTGATCTGTTTTAGTATTTTAACTTTATTTCTGTTTATAGTATTGTATTCCCCCCCTGATTTTCTTGTTGTTATCTTTTTGTAAATCACTTTGAGACTTGTTTGGTTTGTCACAATCAAGTGGTGTACAAAATTTATGAAATAAATAAATAAAAATAATGATATAACTGTCTAACAGTGTTATTTAGTACAGAACGGGGGACTTGAACATACCAGTTAGTTGTTTTTTAAAAAATGATATTTATTGAAAAAAGAATTTTTTAAAGAAAAAAGACAAAAAAACAAAAACAGACGAAAACAGAAAAAGAGAAAATAAAAATAAAGCCAACATTTTCACATTCTCCACTTTCATTACCTTCTTTCCATGACCTCCTCCTCCTCCCATCTCCTGTATCTTAATTAATAATTATCACAGCAAATCCTTTCCATAATTCATAATATTCTGTCATTGCATTACCTTGCTCTATTTTCATCTTATTTTATAAAAAAACCTTAAAACTTAAAACTTAAATCTTATTTTTACCAACTTCTCATAACCATTACCTTTTTACCTAATTCTTTAAACATTTTTTACAAGAGCCAAGTAATTTCATTTCAGCATTTTCCCAACGTTCATCAATTTTATACAACATTCCTAATGATAAAAAAAGAAATAAAAACAATCCAATCTTCTTCCAGCGTCCCCTCACCCTGGTCCCGGGATTGTCAGTCCTTTTTATCCCATGAACATACCAGTTAGTACAGGTCAACAAACCTAGGTAGCTGCCTTATGCTGAATCAAGCATTGGCACTTCTAACACAAGGCTGACCTGCACTTACATCTCTGTACTTTCTAGGCATGGTCTATGCTTATAGCTCCCATTCCCAACCAAGCAACATTTGCAGGGCACCAGGTTGGGGAAGGTTAGTGTAGGATGAGGTTTTCTTTGGGAAAGTCATTCAGATGGACCCATTCTCACAAAATATAAACAATTGATTCCTGGGGACTTCAAAAATTGGCTTGAGGATCAATGTACTTGTGTATATGTAGAAAGAAAACAAAAACGGTATTATTTTATAACTAGATTTCATCTCCCAGAAGTATGGGCATTTATTTGCATTAGAAAGAGAGACAGTAATAAGCAGAGAGGAACCCTCAGAGAGAGAAACAACCATAAACTCCTTAGGGTAGATGTTCAGGCTCCATTCAACTGCAAATGGCAGATAATGTTTTGCATGAAGATGGGGCTTCTATTATTTATAAGGTCAAAAATGTTGGGTCCAACCAATGCTGAAATATCTGCTTAGGTTGGACTGAAGTCCTAAAATATGCACAAGCTCTTCAGTCCAATCCTTTGTATGTTTATTTGTCCTCCTGAGATGAACGGCAGTTGAGTGTGCATCAATCAGTTTGAAACCCAGCCTAGGGGTATTGCATTTGGAAATTAGGTAGCAGCAGAGTCTGCCTTTCTCAGCTGGAAAATGAAATGCCTTTTTTATTATTTCTCGGACACAAGGCTACCTGGTGTTCCTTCACATTAATCAAAATAGGGTCTACTCTCAGTGGTGCAGCTGGCATTTTAGAGTTCTTCCTTGGTGGCACCATATCAGGCGAAGCGCCATAGCTTCTTCATAGAGCATTTAGATGACCTGAGGTTCAATCCCTGGCATCTCTGGATAGGCCCATGAAAGACTGCTGTCTGAAACCCTGGAGAGCCACCGTCAGGATGGACAGTACTGAGCTAAGTGGATCAGTGGACTGACAGTTCAATGCAGCTTCCTCTGTTCCCAATCCAGTGACCTGGCTGGAAGCAGAGAGGCTGCTGTCACCTGTAATATGATAACAGCAGAATTTGTGGGCATTTGCAGATTATTGTCTTACACTTTTGAGTGGTGGCGAATGTATATGGAGGTTTCTATGCTGTAGCTATTGTAGAGCTGGAAGAGGTGCAGAAATCACAATCCAAATGATTAAGATGGCAGAACATGTTTCCAGTTAGGCAAGTTGAGACTTTCTAGCTTAAAGAGAAAGAATATTAAGTGGAATATGACCATGGTCTACAAAGTTATGAGGTGGTGTGGGGAAAGAGAGAGAAAACTTAACTCTCGTTCCACAACATCCATAAAATTAATGAGTGGAAATTGCAGGGAAGCCAACTTTGGTTAAATTCCAGGAGAAACTTCCATCGGAAAGGGATGTAGTCACCTGTCTTGCATGCAGGAGATCCCAGGTTCAATCAATCCCCAGCATCTCTAAGTCGGGCTGGGAAAGATTCCTTACCTGAAACCCTGGAGAGCCGATACTGAGCTAAATGGACCAATTGGCCTGACTCACTATAAGGCAGATTCTTATGGCCAGAGCTGATTTCAGAGTTGGAGGCAGAGGGGCAGGAGACAGTTTTGTTGGCAAGAACCAGGCACCCCCTTCCTTGGTGGGATTAGATGCACCCACTCAGAACAGATACGTGCACACTCAGCAGTCTCGTATGACAAGAGTCCCCCCTGAGTGAGCTCACCCCATCCTTTCTTTAATAACTTGACACAAGGGATGTGTCAACTCTTGGGATATCTGTGTAATTTCCATTTGGTTATGAACCACTTGCCTTGTTTGTGCATCTTGGAACCTTGACCTCTGGACCCCCTGCTTCCTACTGAGCCTTTACCACTATTAGCATGGGAAGTTATCTCTTCCTCACTTACAAGTAAGAGTCGCTGCCAACATGCTTTGGGATAGGGTCCTGACAGTGATTTGTTATATGGCAGCTTTCCCATGCAGCCTGTTCACATTTTAAGATTCTGAAAATGCCCATCTGCCCAAGGCTTGGTATTTATTCCAGCCTTTCCCAACCCTGGTGTCCTCTATATGTTGTTGGATTCCTGCACCCATCAGTTGCAGCAAGCAGGGCTAATGGTCACAAGGGATGGGTTCAAATACAGGGGTACCTCGGGTTAAGTACTTAATTCGTTCCGGAGGTCCGTTCTTAACCTGAAACTGTTCTTAATCTGAAACACCACTTTAGCTAATGGGGCCTCCTGCTGTTGCTGCGCTGCTGGAGCACGATTTCTGTTCTCATCCTGAAGCAAAGTTCTTAACCTGAGGTACTATTTCTGGGTTAGTGGAGTCTGTAACCTGAAGCGTATATAACCTGAAGCATATGTAACCTGAGGTACCACTGTAGTGATTCAGGGAAGAAAATTTCACAGTGCTTTATTTTTCCTTGGGAAATATCCCATTTCTTAAGTTTATTAGTAACAGTGAATGGAGTCTAAGTGAAAATACCTCATTAGACAAACCTGGCAGTTTCAAAGTGTTTAGCTTTGTTTATTAAATGCAGTTTGAATAAACATGCTAGATTAGATCATTCCTTCGTCCACCAGTGAGGAACCTCCAACCTATTGGCTTAATTAGGCCCAGCAAAGGTCACAGTTGGGTCCCCCAGGCCATTTCCCCCCAACCACACTCACCTGCCCCACACCTTACATATGTGATGCCAGGTGTGGGGCAGGTAAATATTTGCCTGCAAATGAGCAATTGGGAACTTAAACTTTTCTCCTGATCATGTCTTGTTTTGAATTGATTTAACACCTGTATTCCATTTCTTGGTGAGTGGCACTCACTGACAGCACTGCGAGACCTGCTGGGATTGGCTGCACTAGGGAGTTTCCTACTGGGAACTTTCTAGCACAGCTGATGGGAGTTACTCTTGCAACTGCCAATTTGGGGAGGAAAAATGTCCATTTGCAAGAGCATTTTGATACAAATCACCCCTGTAAACTGACATTAAAAGGGCACACCATAACTGCCAATCAGCTGCTTGGGGGTTACAGCAAGCCTCACTGAATGCATTCTCTCAACCCAAATAAGCTGATTAGCCCATCTTCAAAGGGGTCCAATCAGTTGGTTAGTGAGTCCCTCTAAAGTTGTCACCTAATAAGATGATTGGAGGTGATTGACAGGGCTGCAGCCCAATCCATCTTCTAAAGGTGGCCTGGGGGTCTGCCCCACTGGTCAGATTCCCTTCCCCACCCCTGCTCAGAATCATTTCCTGCAAACTGAAAATTTCCCTATGCAACTTTGACATTTTTCAGAAAAGACACATCACTTGGGTTCTAGTCCAAAACATTGGGCTGGTATCAGGTTGGGACAGCCTCCCTTGTTGCATTTATGGAACACTCTCCCCAAGAAAGCTTCCCTGGCACTGAATTTAACATCCTTTCGGCACCAAGAGAAGGCACCTTATTTGCTTTGGCTTTTGTCAAAAGCCACTTAATGCTAATTTTGTTTTTGTTTTTGCTTATTGTTTTGTGCTAGCTTTAATATGGTTGTCATTAGTTTTTAAGTGTTAATTGCAAAGTAGGGTGTGACATTAAAACATTTAAGTAAATAAATGAAACGGAAACATTAGTCCTCGGAAAGATCTGTAGATGGTTTTTCATGCTAATCAATGTAATGTATAAGTTCAAATCTGAGAACCAGTTCTGAAAACATTTAGTATGGGATAAGCACATATAAGTACCATATTTTTCCGTGTATAAGACTAGGGTTTTTTTTGCCAAACAATTAGGTTTAAAATTGGGGCTTGTCTTATACACGGGTAGTGCTGAGGGGTGTTTTCTTAATTTGGAGTCCCCTTAATTTGGAGTCTTATACATGGAAAAAATACAGGATTTGCATATTTTGGTTCTGTCATCCCCCTCTCTCCCACAGTATCTTCTTTTCTTCTGGTGTATATTTTGGAAAATTGCTGTTTGCCCCTCTGTCTATTCTCTATACATTCAGACACCTCTTGAGGTGTAGACACCAAACTTGGCATGATGGTTTCTGAGATCAAGGGGCAGGTTTTTGTGTGTATATTTTGAATCAAGATAGTGGATCGAACCTTTCAAAATGGCATTGATTTGTGTACCTCTTAAGTTATTGTTAACTGTCATGCGGCCTACTGGACGAATCCTCTTCAGAGGAGGACCTGGCACTCCCCAAAGCACATGTTACAGAGGAGCAAGCTGGGCCATTGGGCAGTAAGACAGTGGAGGCCAATCTGGGACCTTTAGGGGTCACAGCACCTCAATTTTTCCACAAGACACAGAGGGCCCCTACACAGAATTGGAGGTGGGAGCTGAGCTATCACCATGTCCATGAACTGATTAGCCATGAAGCTGTTTGGGGTAACCTTTGGCCAGTCTTTAAGCCTAGCTTACTTCACAAAGTTGTTGTGAGAATACAGTGGTACCTCAGGTTACATACGCTTCAGGTTACAGACTCTGCTAACCCAGAAATAGTACCTCGGGTTAAGAACTTTGCTTCAGGATGAGAACAGAAATCGTGCTCCAGTGGCGCGGTGGCAGCAGGAGGCCCCATAGCTAAAGTGGTGCTTCTGTTTGGTTTGGTTTGTTAAGAACAGTTTCAGGTTAAGAACGGACCTTCGGAACTAATTAAGTACTTAACCCGAGGTACCACTGTAGAAGGAGAAAGTGCTGTGTAACCTCCTTGAGCTCCTTGGAAGAAAGACGTATCAGTGGAATCAAATGAAACAATAGAATTGCAAAGAGGATTCAAACCATGGTTTGCAATCCTGGTTTGTGCAGACCTTGTGCAGAAGACTCTAAGCTTAGCATAGGTGTATCTGTGCACCATACATTTAAAGAACATACAATAGTTCCAACAAAGAATCCTGGGAACTGTAGTTTGTTCAGGAAGTGCTAGGCATTGTGGCTCTGTGTGGGTAAACTACAGTTCCCAGTATTCTCTGGAGGAAGCCTTAAGTATATGGTGTTTATGCAGCTATAGAGTCACCTGCTTTAAGTCCTTGGGAATGCACCAAACCAATACCTAATCAATGCAAGAAAACAGGGAGATAATCCCCTATGAGGAACAATGCATTCTGCTATATTTTCATCTTGATGTCATAAGGCAGAAGCTTGGATTTTTTGGATACATCCTTCAGAAAAGCCAAAGTCTGGGACTGTAGTGCCACTACAGTCAAGCTGGCTGTCCTTGTAGATCTATTCTGGCTCTTCCTGTCCAGGTCTGCATCTGTGGATTAGAGAGTAGTGTGGGTCAGTGTAGGTCACTCATAGGTTACTCAGGAAGAGCCAAAGGCTAAGTATGTCTGTCCTACATTGTGGAACCTTTTTTAACTTCTTAGGCTAAAGCCGGTTTGTTTAGCAACACAGGCTTCTGCTGGACGCTGGCTATGGATACCTCTAACAGCTTTGCCTGTCAGTTGCTAGTCAGATCTTTCCAATTTATCTACTTAGGAAAGGGATTCTAATTGACTGGGATAGAATAGGAAGATGAGCACAATTATTATTGCACCGTTAAATGTATATTCCCCCTGCCTGTTTCTCCCAAAGGAGCCCAGGGCGGCAAATACATCAGGCTTAAAATAGCTAAGAAGGCCTTACTCTTTATATAATGGTTTGGAAATAAATGTGGCCTTCCAGGCTTCTATATCTGGTTCCCTGGGAATTCTCTCCATGCCGTACCTATTAATGGCCCTCCTTTGCCCCCCAAGTGGTTTTGCATGGTTGGAATATGTCCTTGGAATAACGTCTCTCGTTTGTCTGGAGACTAGAGAGGAGTGTGTGGACAAACTATAAACTTTGCATTCATTTCTCCACCCACATTTGTGTCTGGCCCTGTCCACCACTGGCCTGTGGCTCTAAGAAGCTTGCCCAGAAGGTAACGTGGCCCTCAGCTGGAAAAAAGTTCCCCACCCCGATTTACATTGATCTTAAGTTTACTGAGGTGGTGATGCTTTTGTTTCGAGTTGTGCCAAGCCACTGCAAATGTTCCCTTGGATTTTGAGCCAGCAAAGGAAGCAAATTGCACAATTAGCCCTGGTCTATCAGAAGTGGAAAGGCTTGCATGTCAAGGACATGTTTATCTCATGTCTCTTGCTTTAACATCATATCTGTTGTCATTGAAGTCTTGGGAGCCCACACAAGTCATAAAGCTAGCCCAGTACTTGATTGTTTCTCTCAAACAAGCAGGAAGTGCGTGGCTCCAAACAGATACAAATAAGTCCAGTGTCATCTGGTGGCAAAACTATATAATGATGCTATCCACATAACTGTTCCCTGATTTCTTTCAGCTTTATTGGTGCTGTGACAAGTTCTTCTGTCTATCTGTGGAATAAAGACTGAGCGACATCATGGGAGGTAAGATGACAGTAAGATTTCCTTGTGTGAGGAAAAGCTTTCATTGTGTTAGGAACTGATGCTCTGAGCAAGGCCTGATTCTATCAACACTTTTTATCCTGGGACAGTAGTTTGTATATTCCCATGTTCCAGCCTGAACTGGGAGGATGAAGTGAGTCAAGACTTGATGACAAGATCAGTACTCCTGAGACGCCTGTGTTCGACACAGCGGCAACTTTTGATGGACAGAGCTCCCACTTTCATAGCAATTCACAGTGCTGATCTGTCAGTGGTCTGCCAATGGCCAAAAATAGACAGCAATAAGTGGGACCAGTCTAGAGATGCCCGTCTGTTGCTTCACAGAAATCTCCAGTCACAACTTCTTGTACTCATCAAAGATATCTGGACTTTGAAAAGAATAAGTAGTGGAGATTATTGGCCCCATATGAATGCAAACCATCCTAGTATTCCACTAGGATCGTCTAATAATCAGTGAAGCCTGGCCAAATGGTGCAAAATTTGGCTTTTTTGATTTGTCCTCCAAATAATCGTACTTAAGTGATAATGTTCTCTGAAATTGCCAATACTAATAGCTTTTCATACTAAGCCTCTATAGAGAGGCCCTTTAGATATTTCCAGTATTTAGAGATTAATAGTCTCGCAGCCATTAAAAAGCCAACTTTTGCTTTGACTATATTTGTTCTGGTTGCCCCAAATACTTAGCAGTGTCAGGTAGGGCACTGGTAATAAGTTTTGTGCTCTTATTTGGTTAATTTCAGGAAACACAGATTTTGTTGCAGTCTTGAATCCTGTTGTTCAAGGCAGCCAGCTAGCCATGCTTTCTTTCAGGATATTCAATCTCCCTCTTCCTCTGCCCCACTACAGCTTCTGTTTCAGTGTATCTGAAGAAGTGTGCATGCACACGAAAGCTCATACCAAGAACTAACTTAGTTGGTCTTTAAGGTGCTACTGGAAGGAATTTTTTTATTCCCACTACAGCAGTCAGCCAACATTCCATTCCCACAGAGCATGCTTGCGGGACTCTTCCCCCAACATTTTTCTTTTCTTGTAGATTTGTGTGTGTGTTTGTACTTCCACACACCTTGGGATTCCACTGAGTCTCCGGTATGCCCCACGGAGAGCCTCAAGGTCCATAAATAGCAACACCCTAGTGGTCCCGGGCCCTAAGGAAGTTAGATTAGCTTCAACCAGAGCCAGGGCCTTTTCAACACTGGCTCCGGCCTGGTGGAACGCTCTGCCTCATGAGACCAGGGCCCTGCGGGATCTGATTTCTTTCCGCAGGGCCTGTAAGACAGAGTTGTTCCGCCTGGCCTTTGGCTTGGAGCCAATTTGATTCCCTCCCTCTCTTTCTTTTTTCTTTTCCTTTCTCCTCCTGCGATGAGGCTACATTTTAATATTTTAATGTTCCAATATTTTAATGTTGTATTTTAATTTTGTTTTTAAGTTGTAATCATTCAACTTGTTTTTATTATTGCTTGTTAGCCGCCCTGAGCCCGGCCTTGGCTGGGGAGGGCGGGCTATAAATAAAAATTATTATTATGCCTCTCTCTTGTGTGTAGATGGTGCTGTTCTGACTGCACAAGAGTCCACACTCAGAGAAGGAGATTGCCATGAGTATATGCCAGGGATAGCCAATGTGGTCGCTTCCCATTGTTGTTGACTCCCCATCATCCCTGGCCATTGACCATGTTAGCTGGGACTGGTGGGAGCTGGAAGCCAAGAACATCTGGGGGATGCTACATTAGCTGTCACTGATATGTAGAATGGTCTATGGCAGAAGTCACCCACAATTCCTCAGTGATGTAGAGTTACAGCAAGGGCTGTTTGCAAAAGGGCTTTCAAATAGCCCTGTGTTGAACCTTGCTTCAGGAGCAGAAAGCAGTTTCCATTGAAAATGCTGTTAAAATGGACAAGAAAGGCCTATCTATATTAGCAAGTGTTTCAGTGGAAATCACTTCCTCCTCCTTCCTCCATTCGTGAGCAGTGGAAGCATGCCTTGCTCCAGCAAAGGAACCACCAGCAGTTCATTTTCAGCTCCCAACTGTTCATTTGAAGCCATATGAATACCAGTCCCACACCTAACATCACCTATAATGTCAGGTGTGGAGGGGGGAAGAGGCCAAACTGGTACCCCTGGCAGGTGTACCAGGGGGCGTAGCCTGTGAACCAGAGGTTCCCCACCCTTGATGTAGATGGAAAGCAGCCCAATTATACACTCTGGATTTTGATTTCATAAGGAAGGCTTCCAGAGTTTTTAATGGTACTCATCACTGGAATGCTAGTGGTCCCTTTTCTGTATGTCAGTCTCCCTTCCTCTTTGACCTGAAGGTCACCCAAATGAGCCTTTTATATTATTGTGGCTGTTATCAGTCCCACGAACCCCAGAGCACCAAGAGAGGGAGAAAGAGTTCCTCTCACTGTACATAGTTCTATAGACCTCTGTCATTTCTCTGCCCTCCCTACCCTCTAATCAATATGTTATGCTGTTGATCATAAATGTATTTTCTTGGAAGTTAAGCCAAATCTGCCATTAGGCAGAAGGGCTGTTGACTCAGACCTGGGATATCATTGTCATTCATTTAATTTATTATTGGATTTTTACTGCTGGGAGGTGATGGCATTAAACAGTGCCATTTAGATTTTATATCTAAAGTGCTAAATTGTCTTTGGCAGGCCCTTCTTAGGAATAAATCCTCTTTCTACAGGTTCACCTCCAGGCAAATGTTCTTAGGATTGCATATTGAACTGCTCCTGTTCACCTCAAGCAAATTGTCACAAATAATAATAAAACAAATTGTCACAGCTCATTATCTGGGGATTCTGAATAATTAATTTAGTCATCACAACCAGTAATGGTTTGTTAGAATGTCCTCTTCTCTCTGCTCCCCCACTGTCTGGGGCATCAGCTTCTGTGTTATCTTTGTCACAGAACAGGTGCATAGGAGGCTGCTAACTTTATCTGTATGTAAAGTGTGCATTGGGGATGGGGGACAGACCAAAAGAGAAGTATTTAAATGATTAATGGAACTGTTCTTGGGAGCAGAATGGGGAGTTCTTTTTTAGAAAATGCAGTCTGAACCACATTTCAAACTACTGTACATTTGCACTCACATTCTCATGGACAAAGTAAGTTCAGAGGATCTGCAATATGGCTAGTTGAAAGTTGCAATGCTGTAATGATCAAGAGTCTCAGCTGTACGCCAGGAAGTCCCTCAGTCTGAACATACGAAATCACTGAGTGACTCAAGGCAAGCTGTTCTTTCTCTGCTTTTTGCTTATAACAGGGGTTGGGAACTTGGCACTCTATATATTGTTGGACTCCAACACCTATTGGAGTGTGGCTAAGGACCATGTGAACGCTAGTTCAGCAACGTATGGGAAGCCACAGAATGCCCATCCCTTGCCTATAGTATTTTCACAGTAGGGTTGTTACAAGAGTGGCAGAGATATTTGCTGGGTTCAGACATAATGGCAATACAGTGATTTATTTTTGCTAAGCCATTGTTGTTTAATGTGGTTAGTGTAAGCCACGGTTTTGTGCCTAGCTTTTGTATACAATCATTGTGTTCAAAAGTGTTGAACCATTTGGAAACGGCTCTGCTTGAATATTGAATATTACTTGCGGAGGGAAATGGAAAAGAAACAACTTGCCTTCTGTTTTTCTTGCAGAAAGAATGAACAATTTCCCTCCTCTCCCTCGTTTCATCCCATTGAAACCGTGCTTTTACCAGGATTTTGATGAGGAAATCCCACCCCTACACCGAACCACAGTCAAACGTCTTTACTACCTCTGGATGTGTAAGTTGTGGAGGTTGGAGGGTTAAGAGGGCAAGCCAGCATTCCAGTCGGTGTAAGTGAGGAAGCATGGACCAGAAGTAGTAAGGGACCCACTCTTTCATTTCCCTTTCCACAAATCTGAATTTTAAATTTTAATTTATTTTCAATATTGATAGAATTTTTTTTTGGCCAGAGAGGCAGAATTAGGCTCACAATGCGGAATGTGGGGCTCCTGGCAGATATGAGCTACCAACCTTAGCCTTGGGGGACCTCCAACAGATATACCCTGAAAGATCCTGGATATCGAAGGCATCAGGTGGTCATAAAGGCATCGTGGACTCAAGTTGTTAAAGGTTTTGTAAATTAAGACAAGAACTTGACCTTGGCCTGGTAACATATGGGCAGTCTGCAAGATTTTAAGCACTGGAGTGATGTGGTGTCAATAGTCTCTCTGCCATTTTGTTGTCTAATTGCTATTTAAGAAAAGGGCAACAATGGCTGAAGAAAAGAGACATCAGACATTAAAAAGTTCCCTAAATAGAGCTGCCTTCAGATGTCTTCTAAAAGTCAGATAGCTGTTTATTTCCTTGACATCTGATGGGAGGGTGTTCCACAGGGCGGGTGCCACTACTGAGAAGGCTCTCTGCCTGGTTCCCTGTAACTTCACATCTCTCAGTGAGGGAACCTTCAGAAGGCCCTTAGAGCTGGACCTCAGTGTCCGGGCTGAATGATGGGGGTGGAGACACTCCTTCAGGTATACTGGGCCAAGGCAACAATTTTTGTGTCTAGATTTACACCTTTTGAGATATGGCAATCCTAGGTTATTATTTGTAGACATATGTGTGGAACCAAGTCCAGATAGAGTATTAATTCTTCAGATCTGGACAAAAGGTTTTGGCCAGCATGAAACAGTTTTCCAGTCCCAGCCTTCATCTTTGTTCCTGGTTTCTGTTTCTATTAAGGGCCAACTCAGTCGTCAGTGTAGTCTCAAAATATTTAATAAAAACAATTTAAAACAACAACAGTGTAGGTAGTTGTTGACTGTTAAGAGGGTAGATTTATTTGGTTCCTTTTTGTTGTTGTTCTACTCCTTTGTCTCTCTTCCTTGCCTTTCCCAAAGGGAATGTGAGAAACCTGACATGGGGCACTTCCAGACGATGTGTGTTTATAGAACATTCATACTGATTTGTTTGTAAAAGATTTGGGAGGCGGCTAGGTTCCTGTCATTTTGGAGAAGTGGGTTTGTTGGGCAAGGCCTCTAACTCAGCTTTAATTGCGTAACCTGAATTTGCCAGCATGTGGTTGAATCATACCTGAAAATAGCTATGGTCTGGAAACACCCTTAGAAAATCGTGGAGGTGGCACTTATTATTCTTCATTGAAGCTCTGAACTCATTTATCTTTCCCATTCTCAGCTTGTCCAGCTCTTGCTGTGTGATCTGCTACTTTTGCTCCTCTCTCTGTGTGTCTCTTTCGATAAATGTGTTTGCAGTGAATAGCATCACCTTGGCAGTGAATCTGATTGGTTGCCTTGCGTGGATGATCGGAGGTGGTGGAGCAGTTAACTTTGGACTGGCAATTCTCTGGCTCATTCTCTTTACGCCTTGCTCCTATGTCTGCTGGTTTAGACCCATTTACAAAGCCTTCAAGTAAGTGATAGGCACAGCTTCTCTGTCTCTCTCTCTCATTCTCCAGCCCCACCCCAGTGTGCTCCTCAGTTCTTTTGGCTAGGTCCTACTGCACAAAAGGGGAATCCATGACTTCCACTTGTTGTTGGACTCCCAACTCCCATCAGCCCCAGCTAGCCTGATCAACGGTGTGGGATGATGGGCATTATAGTCCGACAACATCTGGAAGGCCACAGATTTCCCATCCCAGTAGCCCCTCCATATCCACCCATTTCCTAGTTGCTGTTTTATTCTCCTGTGCACAGATATTCTAACCCGTGGTGGTCTCCAGCTTCTACCACACATTTCTGCTTCTGTAGTTCTTGCCTGCGAATCACATCACCCTTCCTTCTCTTATCCATTCCCACCCATGACTTTAAGCCATGTGTCTGATCACTATCACTATAAGGAAAGGCAGTGTGGCAGTATGTCCTCTCCATTTCCAAGCAGTGCTAGTCATCTTCAGTGTGTGTTCGATGTTCTTAGGCATGCAGAAATGGGGGAAAGCTTTTTAAAATTAGCACTGCAAATTAATGCTAGCTTGGCCATCCTTTCACTGTTAACCCATTAATAAATAGGTGCTTTCCTTCCTGTCTTTTCCTGGAGGCTGCTTACATCCTAGCTGGGTCATCTTGTTTGGTGACAGGTCTCTTTTCAAAGTACGGGAGAGCACTCTCTCTTCCCTTTTGAGTCTTGACTGCTGGTGGGAGACCTGCCTAGTGGTTGGACTGGTTGTCAGTGGAGGAAGCAACAATGATGGGCTCTTTTCTTTTGTAGGACAGACAGCTCCTTCAGCTTCATGGCTTTCTTCTTCACCTTCATGGCTCAGCTGGTGATCAGCATCATCCAGGCAGTCGGAATCCCTGGCTGGGGAGTCTGGTAAGTTGGACATCTAAGGTGTTAACAAGAGCAGCCACCCACTTAAAATAAATATTTAGGCAATTAACTGTATGGCCTAGATCAGGGATAGGGAACTGCCCTATGATCTCGTTAGCTGGAGATGCCGGGGATTGAATGCCCTTTTTGTCCTTCATACCTGCTGTGTAGGAGAGGGGAAGGTGGCTGCTGAATGATTGAAGCAGGGTTTTGAGCTCTAAGGCCAACTGTAAGGCAAGTTTCTGCTCTATAACCAACCCATAGCATTTGTTTTTATCCTCTCTTCCATTTTATTTCTTAACGCCTTTTAGTGCTTTGTTTTGTAGTTTTAATTTATTGTTTTATCCCATTGTTTTATTGTTCTAACTCCCCTAAACTGTGAGGCTGCATGGAGCTGGGCTGGGCTGAGCACTTTGCTAGGCAGTGCCAAACGCAAGGTCGAACCAAAGTTTACAAGATACTTGTTATAAATTAAGGAAGAGAAACATCTTGATTATCAGAACTGTTGACGAGCCCAGGTGGCAGCTGCAGAGAGTCTTCAAAACACTCCCTTCTGCTGGATGGCACTGACGCCGGACTCATAAATTCAAAGCCACCACATTTGGAGATAATTGATTTCTGCAAACTGCCGACAAATAATCATAATTATTATGTTACTTACTAGAAAGAACTGCAAAGTTCTGGGAATTATGCCAGATTCGTTAATCAGCTCCCCAGAACCCTGAAGGAGACAGCAAAATCACACATTATTTTCCCCAAAAGGAGGGGGGTAAGAGGGAGCTGAATGAGTTAATTCTAGATGAGGCCATTCCTCCTCCTTGCACTGTTCTGGACTGGTCAACTCATCTTAAAGGGCTCCAACAAGATTCTGAAAATATTAACTACCCATCAAGCCTGGCTCAATAACTGGCCTTAGCTGAGAAATCCTATAAGGCAAATATAATTGATATAACGACCCAGAGGCCACCTTCTGAGCTTGGATCCTGGGACCTTCTGCATGCAAAGCAGGCTCTCTGCCACTGCACTATGACCTTTCTCCAGGTTATGACTCAAAGGAGTGGTTCTGAGTGGTGGCAGTAGCAGCACCATAGCTTCCTCACAATGTTTCCTCTCCCTCTCATTGTTTCTCTGCAGCGGCTGGATTGCAGCAATATCTTTCTTTGGGACGAACGTGGGGTCAGCTGTCGTGATGCTCATCCCCACCATCATGTTCACAGCCATGTCTGTCTTCTCCTTCATTGCCCTCAGTATGGTAAGACGTGGGAAAGGTTTTACATGGGAATGCTACATAGATATATCTCACACTCTATTGGCTGAGAATGCCCAGGAGACTCCTGCTGGCTGATCCTTCTGTTTCCAAGGGCCAGAGTTGACATGACTGCGTTCACACAAGTGACGTGCAGTGTGCATGGATTTTGATTGGCATATACCAGTCACCAAGAAGCTGCTTCTTACATTTTTTTCCTGTGTGCACCTCACACCTATATATTTAATGTGTGCCTCAGAAGTATCTGTCCATGTACTTGGAGAATCTTGGGCAGCCACTAGCAAGATTCAGGACAGAGAAAAGAAAGAACTTCTTCACATGGTGCACAGTTAAACTACGGATGATCACCAACTTGAATTAAAAGAGTATTATACAGTTTCATGGAGAATAAAGGCTTATCAATGGGTACTCAGAATACTAGTTACTTGGATTCAGAAGTGGGGAGAGTGCTGTTGCACTCAGGCCCTGCTTGCAGGCTTCCCATGGGCGTCTGGTGAAAGCAGGATGCTGACTAGATGGGCCCTTGGCCTGATCCAGCAGAGCTCTTCTGATGTTTGATGGCTACATGATTTCCCCAAGAAACGACCATGAGCTTGGCTCCTTTGTTTGTCCTTCCAAGGCTAAACTGAAAAAGGTGATGAACGACCCTGTTTTACTTTTCCCCCCACTCCAGGTCCATAAATTTTACCGGGGAAGCGGTGGGAGTATCAGCAAAGCGCAAGAGGAATGGACGACGGGAGCCTGGAAGAACCCCCACGTGCAGCAGGCAGCTCAGAACGTGGCGGTCGGTGCTGCCCAGGGAGCCATGATGCCACACGAGACGCAGTATTCGGCCACTCCTAACTATAACTACCCCAATGACATGTGAGGTGTGACCTTCCCCACCCAACTAGAACTTCCCGAGTGAGATGTGAACCTGAGAGGGTTGTGACTTGAAGTGGGCAGGAAGAACTGGAGGAGAGCGTGTGTGTTTCTCTGTGTATGTAAATTCCACTGTATAGAAGGGTTGGCGCAGGGCGGGCTGTATAATAGCCTCCTTGATGGGATGGAGGCATGTCAAAATTGTTATTCTTCCTCCTCCACCCTTTGACTTTGTTCTAGGATAATTGTCCTTGGAGATAATTTGTTCTCTCTCTCCCACTCCCCCCAATCTGAAGAAGCTGTTGCGTTGACATGCAGGACTATTGTGTCGTGCTGTAGTGACTGTACATGTGTGTGCTGGTCTCCCTTCCCCTTTTGTGAAACAATGTACAGTGGTGGTTTTTAAATTTTACTGTGTTGGTAGATGATATTATAGCTGCATCAGCCGGGGTGAGCGTGGAGAGCCCAAACATTCAAGAGCTGCTAAAGGGACACTCTGGGGGTTTCATGAATAACCCAGTTCACAATAGCTGCCGGTTGCAAGAACTTTGTCGGGTTCATTCTGTCTCAGCTATTTGCAACTTATACTGTATAGAACAGGGTTAGGGAGCCTTTGACCCTTTGGGTGTTATGGTCTCCAACTCCCATCAGCCCCGGCCAGCATGGTCAGAGATGATGGGCATAGTAATCCAAAACCTGGGGGGGCTGCATGTTTCTGACGTAGGGCATTGCTGGCTTATTAGCATTTAAACCCTGCTTTTTTTCACACCCTCTCTCCACTCTCAAAACCAGAGCTCAACCTTTTCATTCCATGCTGATCCACCAGAGGTTACCACTTACTTTAACGTGCGGTATTATAAACAGGTCCATTTACTCCTCCGATGTATCGATAGGAAGGCAGTGCTAGTGCGTGGCTCAAAAAACAAAGTTGTGAGCAGTGCTGTAGAGCTGCCCTTTTTGAACTGGAGCAGACCTCTGTGTTCAGTGTGAACCACATTCCAAACATGCCCCCAACCCCAGAAGCCCCATACCTAGAATCATGGAGAGGATCTTGTTCCCTTCTGGACAAGCTTTTGAGGGCCATGTGCTGGTGGTGTGCAGGGCCAGAGGAAAATCAAGTGGAGCTATGAACGCCTGTGTTACTTTTGTACAGCAGGCTAGTTTCTCTCTGCCTTCCATCTAGACAAGAGTTCAATCAGAGTTCAAGACACATTCCAGCCAGTCAAAATCATGAATTGTGTGTGTGTGTGTGTGTGTGTGTGTGTGTGTGTAACAGGGTCAAGTGAGGGGTGTTGCCTGGGGGAAGGGCCAAAAGGCCTGAGGTTCCCCACCCCTGTTGTGTGGGCCATATAGATCAAGCCCCTGCTTGATGCCACAAACCCAGATGTAGAGCATCACCAACTGGTGGTTGTTCAACTTGTGCTCGAAGACCTCTGGTCAGCGAGAGCCTCCCCCCAACCAGGCAATTGGTTCCATGACCTCATAATTTTACGGAGACTGAGAGAAGATATGATAGCCATAGTCAAATATATGAAGAACTATTGCGTGGAAGATGGAGCAAGCTTGTTTTCTCCTGCTCTGGTGGGTAGGACTTAAACAATTGGATTCAAGCTACAAGAAAGGAAATTCCGACTACTTATCAAGGACAATTTTCTGACAGTAAGAGCTGTGTGACAGGTCTCCTGCAGGAGGTTGTGGACTCTCCTTCCTTGGAGGTTTTTAGGCAGAGGTTGGATGGCCATCAGTCATGGATGCTTTAGCTGAGATTCCTACATTGCAGGGGGTTAGACTAGAGGGCCCTTGGCATCCTTCAAACTCTACAATTCTATGCGAGCCAGTGTGGTGTAGTGGTTAAGAGCGGTAGACTCGTAATCTGGTGAACCGGGTTCACATCTCTGCTCCTCCACATGCAGCTGCTGGGTGACCTTGGGCCAGTCACACTTCTCTGAAGTCTCTCAGCCCCACTCACCTCACAGAGTGTTTGTTGTGGGGAAGGAAGGGAAAGGAGAATGTTAGCTGCTTTGAAACTCCTTCGGTTAGTGATAAAGCGGGATATCAAACCCAAATTCTTCTTCTTCTATGAACAACGTTCCAAATTCCATTGGCTCACTAATACACGGCAATTCTCAACTAAATATAAAGAGTGGCATTTTTTCTTTCCTTGGCCAAACCATTGTAGTATAATTCCTAATGTTTCTGAATTGTCTGGTGGTGCCAGAAGGCCCAACATCCAGAAATTGTATTTTCATTGATTTTTATCAGTGTTTCCACAGAGCCGCAAGGCTGCTCTATGGATTTTTGTTTTTTAAAAAAACATGCAGGCACAGAAGATGCTTCTGTATAGAAATTAATGTGAAGCTTGTCTATAACAGGCTGTCTTGTGTGGAGAGCCATCACACATGGACAAACACTTTTCGGAACATGGAAGCCTCTACTGCATCCTGAGCAGACCTTCACTTCCACCTCCAATGCTTTTTCTTGATCTGAGTATGGATCTTGTATTTTATCTTGTATTTTAACTCACCCTGAGATCTATGGAGGAAGGGCAGCATGTAAATTTAATTAATAAAAATAAAATAACCAATAATGTGGCAACTCATTCTGGTTTCCTTGGCCAACACACCCTCTTCCCCATCATATCCAACATCAGAACATAGGAAGCTGGTTCATACCAAGTCTGGCCATTGGTTCACTGGCTCAGTATAGCCCACACTGACTGGCAGCCACTCCCAGTCTCCAAGGTATCAGCTAGGGGTCTCTCCCAGCCCTACTGGGAGATGCTGGGGGTTCAACCTGGGACCTTCTGCATGCAAAGCAGGTGTTCTGCCACACTCATGGTCCTTCCCATGGTGAAATACAGTGCTACACCTGAACAGGAAATATAACCCAGGTAGGAGGCAGAGGGTCATGTCTGCAGGCCCTGCTCCCGGTGCCCCCCATGGACCCTGCCCCTCCTCCCCACGGTTCCCAACCTTTGCATGTTGAGCTGGAAAGATCTGGTGGGTGACTTCTACTTGCACTTGGCTCCTCCTGATCTTCCCAGGTCAACGCAGGAAGAATGTAGGGACTGAGTGGATAAGGATGGAGTTTTTGGGAGATGGGTTCACCATATTCACCCCCTTGCTCATTAAGTGGGTTGGTACCCATGGTGCTTGAACAGGGCTATTGTTTGTTTGCTTTATGGGATTGTGTGCTTTGAATAAGAGAACGTGATATTCCCTGGTGTTCAAGTGGCTGTGAAGTATGTTTATGCCTTCCTCTGCCCCTGCGTCTTACCTTGCTGTATTCTCTGTTGCTAGATCATGACTGTTTGGCCTCACAAGTGTGTGTGTGCATTCAGGGTTTATTAAAGATTGGCAGTTCCACTGAATCAGAGACACTTAAAAGAGTCTTGTCTGCCTTCAGAACTTAATGTAGACTTCTGGCAAGAGTAGATTATTTTCACCTTAATTTTGGTGGGTCCTCCAGAATGGAGTTATTGTATGGGCAGCCATTCTCTTTGGCTACCTGCAGCAACTTCTTCCTCTATTGTGTTAGATCTAATAAAAGTGGGCTAATCCCGTAGGATTAGAGACCACCAAAGAAGAATGCTTTCAAAACTCGTTCAGATTGGTGGTGTGCTTTTCCTTCCTTCTTGAAGCTTTTTACTTCCTTTTCTTCCCTCACCTCCATCACCTGCAATTTCCTCCTTCTGCTTCACAAGAGCATATTCCCTGCTCCTGTGTTGGTTCTGTGAAATGGGTTAATGTATGTGTTGGTGGGGCAGGGGGGGAAGCAGCAAGGGTTTTTAAACTCTGCTATTTTTAAGCATCCCTGTAGAAGTCCACCCACCTCCTCAGTGCATGCCTGTTTCTCTCGTTAAAAACTGCAAAGGCCGGCCTGTTCTCAAAGATGGGAAGCCAGCTTTTGTCATTCTGAGCAGATGGAATCAGTTGGAACAGCTTGGCCTCTGTTCATCTTGCTCATCAGTCGGAGGAGTCAGACTTGAGAAATTCAGGGAGCTCTGCTTTCAAATGCAGCAACAAGAAGGGGGTAACTTGCTTCCCATTGAGTGTGCCTGGCAGTGCCCTGTAATGATCCTTGCAGCTCTGGGATTAGAGAAGTTGGTCGAGTCTGTGAAGGGAATGGGGGGACAATGTGGTTTGAAGATGATCTGTAGCTCTTGATCCCCAAGAGGGAAAATGCCCTTCAGGTATACATGATGAGCAATTCTCTCTGCAGTGGTGAATTTGTGTTGAGGAAGTATTACTTCAGCTTGCACGTAAGGGCTCATAAACTTGGATCTTGAATGGTAGACTCATAAGGAGTTGTAAGGGACCTCAAAATCACCTAGTTCAGCCCTCTGCCATTATTATTATTATTGTGGATAGCTCAGCTGGTAGAGCATGGGACTCTTATTCTCAGGGTCGTGGGTTTGAGCCCCACGAGGGTCTTCTAATTCCACCCCCTGCATTGCATTGCGGGGGGTAGGATTAGAAGACCCTCGTGGCCCCTTCCAACTTTACAATTCTGTGATTCTATTATTTTACATGACTATCTCTCACTTCCTCTCTGGAGCGCAAGGTGGCACACACAGTTCTCCCCCTCTCCATTTCAATCCTCACAACAACCCTGTGAGGTAGGATAGGTTGAGAGATTGTGACTGGCCTGAGGTCACTCAGTGAACTTCATGGCTGAGTGGGGAATTTGAACCCTAGTCTCCCAGGCCCCAGCCCATTACTCTAACCAGCACAGTATTTGAAGATGGCTATCACATCACCTCTTAATTGTCTCCTCTCCTGCTAGAGATGCCCAACTCCTTCGAACTTTCCTTGAAGGACTTGGTCTCCAGGCCTCTAGCCATCTTTCTTGCCCACCTCTGGACATGCTCTGTTTATCAGTATCCTCTGCAGTCCCTAGAACTGAACACGGTACTTCAGATTCAGGTAGGTAGCTGTGTTGGTCTGATGCAGTCGAAAAATAATAATTAAATATGCTACTTTTAATAATTAAATTAAATTAAATTAAATTGTGAGAGCCAGTGTGGTGTAGTAGTTAATCTGGTGAACCAGGTTCGTGTCTCTGCTCCTCCACATGCAGCTGCTGGGTGACCTTGGGCCAGTCATACTTCTCTGAAGTCTCTCAGCCCTCACAGAATGTTTGTTGTGGGGGAGGAAGGGAAAGGAGAATGTTAGCCGCTTTGAGACTCCTTCGGGTAGTGATAAAGCCGGGATATCAGATCCAAACTCTTCTTCTTCTACTGGACAATTTTTTATTTTTTCCTGACAGTACTTCAAGTAAATGTTCCTCCTTTAAAAAAAGGAAAAAAAATCCCTGTACATGGAAAGCAAGCAGTGAGAAAGCTAAGCTAGAATTTATCTCCCTGATGTGCTAGTTTTCTTCATGTAGGGATGTTGTTGTTTTTGAATGGAGGGGCTTTCCATCATGTGAAATCCCACCCGCAGCTGGAAGTAATACAGTCCCATCCCAGGTTGACCAGCTTGGTGATAACAGGACCCAAATGATATCAGCTCCAGGGTGGGTGTGTTAGCATCTATCCTTCCTTGTTCACAGGTTTTGTTGTAAGCCAAAAACGGCAGGCGCGTTTTTAGTACAGATAAATCTTGTGCCCAAACTGCATCTCAGGGATTCTAGGCTAGAGAATTTGTTCATTCTCTGTGGCTCTCCCAAATGGAGACCATGCAAGTGGGGAATGACTGTGGGCTCTGTGCCAGCCAGCATGCTGTTTGCAGGGATTGGGGAAAGCCTCCTTGAGATGGTTTGGAGAAGAGGTGCGTGGAGCTGAACCAGAAAGGATACCCCTAGTGTCAGAGACAATGTAACTGTGAATAACAGTGGCCAGGGAACAAGAGTGAGTGAGTTCTGTTGTATTCATGTCTTGCTAGTGGGGTTTTCATATGCATCTGGCTTTGTCGCTGTGAGAACAGGATGCTGGCCTTTGGTCTCATCCAGCAGGGCTCTTCTGCTTGTGGTGTCCCATCACCTCACCTGCAATTACATATTGTTCCATTGCTTGCTGTCATCTCCCAGCACCTATGGTAAGCCATAGGTGACTTCTCCTGTATTCACAAACCTCATGCACCAAACCTCACTGTTACCAGCACCAGCTTCTGTCCATCTGTCCTGACGTTTAGCTTCCCATTGCTTTTTCCTCCTTAGTTGGATTCTGGCTTCTTGTCCCCCAAGGCCATCTTGCAGCTGCATTTCCAGCGTCCACTGTGTGCTGAAATGTGGTAGCACCAACAGGCCTTGAATCGTAGCCTGGAAGTAGTGGGTGTTGCTTATGGGCTGCCACTTGAGACAGTAACGTCTTAGAAGGGTTTTCATTTGCTGGCTGCTGATGGCTGGACTGAGTTACTCATGGAAAAAAATTCAATCTGATAGGGAACAATTGTGGGCTGAATGCATTTGTAATAATTTATTTTTCAGAAAGGGAATATAATGGCTTCTAATCATTGTGCACTGAATTCTTGTGAGTTTCCCTTGCTTAGGCAGGGCAGAGGTTTCTCCTCCGCTGAGCTCCTGTTTGGTAAAGAAGAGAGAGACACTGGCGATCCTGTTCTGCATTTCTTTTCAGAGACTCCTCAAATAGCTGTGGTGCCATAAGTAATCATCTCAATGTATCTAATTCACAACAGAGTTTTTAAACAAATGTTATATAGAGAACAAATGGGGAAAGCAAGGGATGGGGTTTTTAAATATGGGGACCACTTGTGATTATTCAGTCATTCCATGTCTGTCCCTGATGAAATGGTGTCAACCTGGAGACTAATTAATAAAACAAATTATATCAAATGTTGTGCTTTTGGTTTGGTTTTGTATTGTGATGGTGCATCACCACAAAAAAAAATGTGTGCATTGTTGGAGAAGAATTCATCGGAAAGAAAATGGCAAGAGAAAAGAGGAGTCAGATGGAGAGATGGTGAAGAGGAATACAAAAATGTTCGAGAAATTGATATGAGAGAGAGGGAGAGACTGACAGATAGCTGTGACAGGCAAGAAAGTGGGTGGATATAGATTCTTGCATGGGTTGCTAATTGGGTGAGTAGTCAGCAAGTGTATGGTTGCAGGGCTGGGGGAGGAGGTTTTTATAGTGTGCAGTTGGAAAGCTGATAATGTGCAGTTTGAAAAATGGGGGAATTAGACACATTAGGTTTATGTGTTTATTAAGCACTTAAAAACAGGCAACATCAGGAACAGCATGTACACAAATTACATAAGGGTAGCATGCCTTCAGTATCCATTCTTAAAACAAAATACCCTGGCAATATTGAAACACCTTAATTTAGACCATCTTCATTTTCAAACAGGTAATCCTTTGCATCTTTGTAAATACTTTTAAAATACCCCATGCCTTTTAGTTACTTAACTAACACAGTTTCATAAGCTAATCATCGCTGAGTATTAGATCAGTTCACAAGTTTATTGTTCTAGCCAAAGGCCATGACATACAATAGTACCAATAATAACAATACAGAACATATACCCATAACAGAAACCAGCATCCATTATGTAAGAGAGTGAAGACACATAGAAACCAATTTGCCAAAATCTAGCTTGATTTCAAATTAAACCTCCAAATCACCGCAACAATTTATAGCGATTTTAGCTAACTCCTTTTCCCTGAAGTTTTTTTTGCAGTTTTCGCATAGAGTCACTGTGTGTTACAAAGCTATTATTGTCACTCAAAAAACCCTGAACCATTTCTGCCAAGGTGTACCTGCCTGTTTGTGAACAAAGGTTTCAGAAAGCGATCTTTGGGATCTCAATATAAGGGGCAGGTTAACAGATAATGATGTATTCCACCCAAGGTTAACCACAAATACAAAGTCTGCCTGCATACAGGACCTTGTTGTAGCAGCCATCCAAGACTGCAGTGGACATCACTTGGAAATGCAGCTCAATAAAGACAGTTCTTCAGGGAATGTAAGAGTTTGTTCAGATAACTAGCATAATATGCTCTGTTCAGTAGTGCTATTTTTCTAGAAAAAATGGTGCCGGAACTCGTCATGAACACCTCCCTTCTTCTCTTAGAATGGCAATGGCACCCATCAGAGGTGTCAAAACTCAACCGAGAGATGCTGGAACTGAGTTCCCCCTGAAAAAAAGCTCGCCTTGATGGAGGATGGAGAAATTGTTGGAGCATGTGTGTGTTTTACTCAAAACGTGTGACTGAAATGTAGCCTATTGCCCAAATGTAAGAGACATGTCTGCTGCTCTGTCCATTCTTTTTTCTTCTGGCTCAATGTTGGCACTGGGGCCCAAAGAAGCTTGGCTATTCAGGGAATGTGGCTCCTTGCAGAATTCCAAAGTCCATAGTAGCTCAGTACCTTTATTGGGCTAATTAAAATGTCACAAAATAGTGAACAAATGTCTTGAGTTCTACAGAATTCAAGTGTTAAGCAAGGTGTTAAGCAAGGTGGTGAGGGCAGGGGGGGAGACTGGTTTGGCGTTAAAGCCATAAAGTCTGCATTGGTCTCAGTCTTAAGATGGATTGTGAGCAGGAACAGAATTAATAGGCATTTGGAGGGCTTATAGTAAGATGTATGTACTGATGATTATTGCATTCAGCTTGTGAACAGCTGGTTGCTATGTTTTTTGTTATTATTAGCAGTATTTAAATAGTATTTCTAATTTTATTTATGTTTCTTTGTTAAATTTGCGAATAAAAAATCAGTAACTAAAAATAGTTGTGGGATTTCCTATGCCCTATGCAGGCTGCCCTTAGAGATGCTAGGATTAAGAGATACAACACCTGGCTGATTTGTTTATTTCTTTCCTTTTTTTAAAAAAAGATCTCCTAAATCCTGGAATCATCCATTAAATGCCATGAGCACCTGCTGCTTCCTCTAGCCTGGGGGGGGGGGGGAGATGGAGGAGTAAAAGTTGACGCTTGCGCGCCACTCTACATTTAAGTCTATGGTTACAGTCGTTCGAGAAAGGAACCGGAAGTTGAGCCGCACAGTTCGTCAGTCTGTCCAGTAAGTCTATGGAAGGAAGCGGAAGTGGTTTTTCGAGTACCGCTCAAATAAATGCGCCTGCAGCAGCCGTCTAGGAAGCGGAAGGTCCTTTCCCATTAGTGTCCGTGCTCCTGCGCCCCTCGCTGGAAGGTTCCGAGAACGAGTCTTCCCTCAGGTGAGTTTGGGAAAAGGGAATGTCGAGAGTCGCTGATTATTTATATGCTTTTCCTCCAGGGGGTTGCATTTCCTCCAGGGGGCTGAGGGCATCGTACCCCGTTCTCTCCTCGCCACCCCCACCCCCCGTTTTAGGCTGCAATCCTAACAACGTCTCCTTGAATTCAGTGGGGCTTACTCCCAGACAAGCGCGGTTAGGATCGCAGCCTGGGTCTCACGAACAACAGCTCTGTGAGGTAGGCCAGACTGAGAGAGGGAGGGATCGGGCCAAGGTAATGGTTACCTGGGGATCTGATCCATCCTCGGATCAAACACGCCCTGACATGCATATATACATACACATGTATTCCTCGCCGTGTTGTAGCAGGAACCCCCCCACCCCAATCATTCTGTTTGCACAAACTTCACACACACTCACACACTACATACGCCACATTTCTGTTATAAATTCATAGAAAATCAACCATACATCGGATTTGCACTGTTCCATTTTATTTTACTCCATGTGACAAGGACTATCAAAGGGGGGGGGGGTGGCTTGGTTCTGGTCAGCCATAATCCCTTCACCATCCCAGCACATCCACAGGAGCCCTGCCCAGTTGCTATGTCAACCCTGATAATCCCAGACAGAAGACAATCAGGATCACAAAGAACTTGCATATGGTAGTGGATTCAGCATGGACTGAAACAAAGGACAATAATCAGATCTTCCCTCTGGGGGCAGGAAACTGCAAACTCCCCTTTGTCTCCTGGAAAGTACTCATGGGGAGGGGGAAAGGAGGAACCAGCCAGGTGACAGGACACTCAGGTTACCACCACAACTCCTCCCTCAACCCCTCCTTTCTGTAATGTATGCATGATGTCAACCCCTCCTTTCTGTAATGTATGCATGATGTTTCTGGAGGTGGGCTTGACCTAGAGGAGGGGAATTTCAAAAGCTTTTATAAGGTCTGGCACACCATTTTTCTGGGTCTTTCCTCTCACCTGCAAGTGAGGGGAGCACCCTGTCGCGACAGTCTTTCTTCAATAAAGACCAAGCCTACAGGCTGCTGATTTGCTTCAATTTACCCTGGTTGGTGTCTTTACTTTTTGTCCAAGGGAGCCCTCAGATTTTTCCGTTAACAGTGTGCACATGGCGTGGCTGCTGAAAGGCGTAATAAAGACTGGGAGGGCTATATTGTCACTTAATAACAATTTTATTATTTATACGCTGCCCATCTGGCTAGGTTTCTCCAGCCACCCTGGGCTGCTTACAGCACATTAAAAAAATGGTAAAACATTAGACGTTAAAACATTCCCGATCCAGGGCTGCCTTCAGATGTCTTTTAAAAGTCAGATAGCTGTTTATTTCCTTGATATCTGAAGGGAAGGCGTTGCACAAGGCGGGTGCCACTACCGAGAAGGCCCTCTGCCTGGTTCCTCTCTTCTCCTGCAGGAGTGAAGAGGTTTTAAGGAGAGTGGCACTTTTACCTGTAATCCTCAACCCGTCTTCCTAAGAGTAAGCCCCTCTGAATTCAGTGGGAATTACTTCTGAGTTGACATGGTTTGCACCCTTCGTTGGCTGATTTGCAAGGCAATGTTCCCATGTTGAAAAGATAATTCAACCATAGTCAGTCCATCTTGCCCCCAAATGACAACTAGACACCCTTTTGGTGCCCAGCTTATATTTCTGAGTTTCTAACACTGCCATACATTCTAGAAAATATGGGGGTTAGAATTCCCTTTAGTTGCACAAATGTGGCATGTCAGCTTTTGTCCATTCTCTGGAGTACCATGCTTCAGTGTTCAAGCCTGATGTGTACATTCATCAGGTATGTATTTTTCTAAAGTTTGTATGTCTTTAATGAGCTGGATATTATCCTAGTTATGGAGTTATTGGAATGGACTGGAAATATTGAATGGGAAGATTTAAAAGAGAGCAGCCAAAAATTCCTGATCTATCATTCAGCAGATTACATGGAGAGGTCCTGCAGTCCCATCACTCTCCTTCTCCTATGCACACCTGCCATTTCAGAGATTGCTTAGCCTGTGTTTGGTCCTGAATTGGCATTTTCTGTAGGAAAGTAGACTAGTAAGTCATTGTGCATTGAATCCACTGTTGTCCCTGTGCTGGTAACCTGCAGGTTGTATTTCTGCAGTGTGCTGTATGTGGGGCTGCCTTTGAGGTTGGCTCAGAAGGGACGGCTAGTGCAGAATGCAGTGTCTGAAATGCTCACTAGGGCCTACTGTCATCATTGTGCTATACTGCTGTTGAAAGAATTGCACTGGCTGCCAATTAGTTACCAAGCTAAGTTTGAGCTGTTGGTTCTGGTATACCGAAAGCAGTATACAGTTTGGGACCAGGATACCTAAAAGATCAGCTCACCCCTTATATATCCAATAGATTACAGTACTGTGCTTTACAGCAGTGTTTTTCAACCGCTGTTCAGCGGCACACTAGTGTGCCGCGAGATGTTGCCTGGTGTGCCGTGGGAGGGAGGCGGGTGAGTCGGGCGGCGAGAGGCGGGGCGGCGACGGCGAGGAGAGGCCGCCCAGCGCGGGGCTCTCGCCGTCTGCCTGCCTGGCTGCCTGCGTGGCGCTGATGTCACGGGGCTGTAACGTGCCCCACATAGGCACACGCGGGGCGGCGAGCGAGCTCCCTCCCACATCCCATCGCCGCTCTGCCGCACGCTAGCTCGCTTCGGCCGGCCTACTGAGCTGTTGCAGGCGGAAGGCCTGCGCATGCGCGAGGTTTTCACGCCTTCGGGATTCCCTTCACGCCTTCCTCCTCCCGGGGCCTTGAGAGTGCGGGAAGCAGCAGCGCGAGACCGGCTGTTGAGCCTGGCAGGTATTGCGCTTGCCAAGGCAGTCATGCAGATCATCCTTTATTATCCTTTTTAAAAGTTGCATGTGGGATTGTGGCATTGTGCAAAATGCATGAATAAATCTTTCATGGAAATGGGCAGTGACACAAATCCGTAGTCATCCAGGAGGTTCTGTAAAGCAGGCAGCAGTTGGGCTTGTTTGGGCGGACAGTCTCTTCCCATACTATGAAAGAAAATGGATAGTCAGCACAAGGAAAGCCAAGGCCAGGTGAAATAAGGATCACCTGGGAAATACAGAGAACTGGACTATCAGGAAATTATTGAAATCCTAATCACAAAGAGTTTGAACAGTGTCCCACATAACCTTTGTGGAGCTTTAAATAGATTTTATTTTATTTTATTTATTGCAATGCATTGCATTGCAAACCACTCTGTGGGGATTTCTTTATCCCGAAAGGCAGCTTAAATACTTTAATAAATAATAAATCAATTCATTATAAATGAAATTGAATTTAGATTCACAGTATAAGCACAATTTAAATCAGACTCATGCCAGCTACATTACTGCCCTGGAGATGTTTGGGTTGAAAGGCAGAATACTAATTCAGTTAACAACGCCAACAACAACCTTTTTACAGGCATATGTCAAGGGCTCAGCACCTCCTTTTAAGTATTTGAATCCGTTACGTTTACATGGATATTTCCCCAGCTTCTAATAACATTTGCTCTCTTCTCTCATAGGATTTTCATACGTTTCTGGTGCTCTGTTATAGATTATTTTTAGAAAATGCTTGTATTTTTTAAAAAAAGCACAATATATACAACAATGTACAATTTAATAACACATAAATTAAACTAAGTCATTATTATATTGTAAATTAATCTGAAATAATCTTAATTCCTCCAGCATCATGTCTCTGTATATTAAATTTAGGATCAATGTTGTATTCTAGATTTAAAATGATGATTCAGTACATAAATACAGAGGCAAAATTCAGAGCTTACTAGCAACCACCTTTTTAGGTTTTCTGTAAACTGGGGAAGACATCCATGTTGGAAGTTCAATTCCTTGCTTAGCCATGAAGCTCAATGGAAATTGCCTTGCTCTTGCCCTCTCTAATCCAGTGTTTTTCAACCGCTGTTCCGCGGCACACTAGGCCCTCGGGGACCTCGTGGCTTCCGCTTTTGCGTGTGCTGCCGTCACTCTTCCCGCCATTCCCATGTATAATTCGTGCCCGTAATACAGGCAGTAAAAACTGTTCTGTATAACAACTACCCCGCCTCTCCCCCCCCCATCTAAACCCATTTTTTTTTCCTTTGCAGAAATGAGCCGCTGCATTGAGCTCACACAGTATGCATGTTTTTGCCTGGCTGTGATTGGTCCGGACTCCAGCCTGGACCTATCACAGTAGGACATCATCTTCCGACTTCCTTCCCACTCGAGCACAGAGACCAGGACTGAGCGGGAGTCGGCACTGCAGAGAGGTCGGATACTGCAGTGATGGACAGGTTTTTGAAAAGAAAAGAACTGGACTCTGAACAAAATTTGGAGCCAGATGAGAGCCCAAGTATGAGTGGGGATGAAAAGAAAGCAAAGATGGTTAGCTCAAGCAAATTCTCTGTCACAAGGCAATATAGCGAAAGCTATATTTCATTTGGATTTACTTTCACCAGAGATGCAAACCAACCAACTCCACTGTGCGTGGTGTGTGGTGAAAAGCTAGCTAACAGTGCTATGGTCCCAAGCAAACTTAAACGCCATCTCCAAACGAAACACCCTTCGCTTCAAAACAAGAATGCGGATTATTTTGTTCGCCTGCGTGAAAAAACGGAGAAACAGGCAACTTTCATGAGAAAAACCACAAAGGTAAATGAAAGAGCTCTTAAAGCTAGCTATCACATTGCTGAACTTATAGCCAAGTCAAAAAAGTCGCACACTGTGGCAGAGACATTAATACTTCCCGCCTGCAAAGCTATTGTAGAGGAGATGCTCGGACCTGAAGCAGCTAAGGAAATAGCCAAAGTCCCTCTCTCAGACAACACAATTTCCAGACGTATTAATGACATGTCTGCAGACATTGAAAGTGTGGTTTTGGAAAAGATCCATATCAGTGAGAAATTTGCATTACAACTTGACGAGTCTACTGGTATCAGTGGACATGCTCAACTCTTGGCCAATGTGCGTTTTGTTGATGGTGATGCAATTAGAGCAGTGTTTCCCAACCTTTTTTGGGCAAAGGCACACTTGTCTCATGAAAAAAATCTCGAGGCACACCACGTTACAGCCCCGTGACGTCAGCGCGCAGCGTCACGCCGGGAGGGACGCACGAAGGAGGGGGTAGGGCGAGCGGAGGCAGCGGCGAGCCCCGTTCCTCCCCATCCACCCCTTTCCGTGCTAGGAGCGCGAACAGGTGTGAGAAGGGGGTCAAACCTGTGGGCCGGCGCCGGGGAACCTCCAAGCTTTGGGGGTGGGGGGGGGAGGAGGCAGCAAAGCGAGGCAGGAAGGAGAGCGCGGCTTGGGTGGGTGAGCTTTGGCAGGGGCAGGGAATGAGAGCCGCGAGGCGGGCACTGCGGACGGAGGCGCTGCCCGCCGAGCTCGCAGGCAGCCAGGCAGGCAGACGGCGAGAGCCCCACGCTGGGCGGCCTCTCCTCGCCGCCGCCGCTCCGCATCTCGCTGCCCGACTCACCCGCCTCCCTCCGGGGACGGCGCCCCAATCAAAAATTTGACTTTAAAAAAAAAAAATCTTTCGAATTTTTTAATTTTTCCCACGGCACACCAGGCAACATCTCGCGGCACCGCGGAACAGTGGTTGAAAAACACTGAATTAGAGAAAACTTCTTTTTTTGCAAGGCATTGCCAGAAAAAACAACAGGAGAAGAAATTTTTCGGGTCACATCAGAATACCTTGAACAAGGAGGACTTAAGTGGGAAAATTGCACAAGTGTCTGCACCGATGGAGCTGCAGCCATGGTCGGGCACACCAAAGGCTTTGTAAGCAGAGTGAAGGAAAGAAATCCAGATGTGATTGTTACGCATTGTTTTTTACACCGTGAGGCCCTCGTAGCCAAGACTTTACCAGCAGACCTAGTTCATGTGTTGGATGATGTTGTGCGCATGGTAAACTTTGTAAAGTCACGACCCGTGAAAAGTCACATATTTGCAGCTTTGTGTGAGGAGATGGGAGCGAAGCATAAAACCTTGCTGTTTCATACGGAGGTCCGGTGGTTGTCGCGTGGCAAGGTCTTGGTTCGTGTGTATGAGCTGCGGGAGGAACTTAAAGTGTTTCTGACAAATGAGAGGACAGATTACGCAAAACTGCTTGCAAGTGATGAGTGGTGTGCAAGGCTGGCATACCTGGCAGATATATTTCATCATCTGAATGAACTGAACACACGAATGCAAGGCCGAAATGAAAACCTGCTTACAAGTACAGATAAAATAAATGGATTCCGTTCAAAGGTGCAACTCTGGCATCAACACGTGGAAAGTGGCAATCTTGAAATGTTCACACTCACCAAGCAATGGCAAGGTGTTCACACTGCTGCACTGTGTGAGATAATAGTTAAACATTTAAAAACTCTCGAGGGGAAGTTGTCATTTTATTTCTCTTCAGTCTCCACTGAATGCCTTGACTGGGTTAGGGACCCTTATAGCTCAGCATCAGTTGGTGGAAAGGACATGACTTTACAGGAGCAGGAGGAACTAACTGAACTGAGACAAAATCGTGGTTTCAAGCTAAGATTTGCTGATCTACCTTTGGACAGTTTTTGGTTGGAAACTGCCAAGGAGTTCCCCCTTCTGGCAAACAAAGCTATTTTGACATTGCTCCCATTTTCCACTACATATCTCTGTGAGTTGAGCTTTTCAAGCATGATTGCTATAAAAACTAAATACAGAGAGAGACTGAGAGCTGTTGATGAAGAGCTACGTGTGTGTCTTTCTTCGATTCCAGCCAGAATATCAGCTTTGTGTTCAGCCAAACAGGCCCAGGTTGCGCACTGAATAAAGTATTTTATAATTTTTCATATTTCTGTTTACTTACTATTTCATAATAAAGTAATTATAAAATACTTTCTTTGGGTTTATTTGATTCCTATTAAAGAGAATTACTTTATATATAGTCAATATAGGCACAGAGTTAATTTTTTAAACATTTTCTAATGGTGGTGTGCCTCGAGATTTTTTTCATGAAACAAGTGTGCCTTTGCCCAAAAAAGGTTGGGAAACACTGCTTTACAGGATATAATCTCATCAGGAGGTCCATTCCATACAATATAGGAATTGGGCCTTTAGCGTGGTAGTACATACCCTTTGGGACTCCCTCCAGATAGGCACTGTCTCTATTGTCTTTTCAGTCCCTACTGAAGACCTTCCTTTTTCAACAGGTAAATGGAAACCTTTATGCCACTGTGTTGGAACTTGTCCTTGCATATGGAATTGCTTTTAGTTGTATATGTTTTTTCATATGGAATTGTTTTTGTTGATGATGTTCTTACTAAAAGTAAAATATCCTTTCAAATATTTTATGCGAAGTGATTTATCCACGGAATCAAGGAAATAAATAAACAAAAACTGGCCCTACACAGATTCCTGAAATGATGTTTGAAAGCAACAACAGTCCCATGTTTTCCTTGTTTGCATACAGAATGTGATGGTTCCCAAGATTGAAATGGATCCCATGCAGAAGAACACTCACATCCTTGTTGGTGTTACTGGAAGTGTGGCTGCTTTAAAGTTGCCTGTTCTTGTATCAGAGCTTCTAAAGATACCTGGGGTGAGTAGTTGTTACCTGGGCTGATGCGAGTAAATTGCTGGCTTTTGTGTTTACAAAGTGGGACTGGTCATTGCTTCTTTTTCTTTGTGTCCTTTTGCATTGGGCACAAACTGACTTAATAATTAGGCAAAGAGTTTCTCAAGGCACTATGTAAAAGAACATAACATGCCACAGCAAAAATATATTTCCTATATCTCTAGGCTACCTTTATCCAATTCATCTACCTATTGTTCTTGATTAGTGCCTGTAACATGTCTAAAATTGTTTGGAAGTGCTCTGTAGAGTTTAAAAGATAAAGATACTGTAGTCCCCTACAGGGGCGCCGACTTATAAAAAATATTGGGGGAGCCCGCGAAAGCTCATGAATAATAAATAAGCTCATGAATATGCAGATAAAGTGGCGCCGCCTCCTCGTGAGCGAATAGGGGAGAGCGTGCTGCGCCTATTAATCAGCTCCGAAGGAAATTGGGTGGAGCTTTTGCTGGGGAGGGAGGGCAGGAGGCATGCAGCCCGACCCTGTGCATTTTGGGCTGGGGGAGGGGTGGCGATGGCGCTCCGCTGGAGGGGCGCCCGAGATTATTGGGGGGCGGAGCCCCCCAAACGAATTTTTAAGGGGGCTCGGGCCCCCTCAGGCCCCATGGAGTCGGCGCCTATGGTCCCCTACCTGCAGACTCACTACCATGACACAAAATAAATTGTGAAGGAAGAGGAAAGCAAGTAAATTCAGCCACCAGTAACCTCAGCAGGATCCTCTGATCTGGATTGGTGACCTTCCTTTTAAGTACACATGCAAAGCAGTCCTTAGGCCACAAGCTCTTTTACCCTGACTTTTGAAACTTTAGGTGTATATTTTAGGACCCACTTGATTTTCTGTGATCATAAGTTGTTTTAAACTGTTTTTAATGTTGTGTTTTTGGGACGCGGGTGGCGCTGTGGATTAAACCGCAGAGCCTAGGACTTGCCGATCAGAAGGTTGGCGGTTCGAACCCCCGCGACGGGGTGAGCTCTGCGACGGCTTGCTTGTTCCCTGCTCTTGCCAACCTAGCAGTTCGAAAGCACGTCAAAGTGCAAGTAGTAGTGGAGTGTCTCTTCCCGCTCTGGCGGGAAGGTAAACAGCGTTTCCGTGCGCTGCTCTGGTTCGCCAGAAGCGGCTTAGTCATGCTGGCCACATGACCCGGAAGCTGTATGCCGGTTCCCTCGGCCAGTAAAGCAAGATGAGTGCCGCAACCCCAGAGTCGTCCACGACTGGACCTAATGGTCAGAGGTCCCTTTGCCTTTACTTTTTTAATGTTGTGTTTTAATTGTTGTAACCAGCCCTGGGACCTCAGGGTGAAGGGCAGGTAATTAATAATAATGGCAGAGGCCAGAGATCGTATCCCAGTGACAGAACAGGGCCTCTGATGTTGATCAGAAAGCACAGGATAAAGCAGCCCTTAAGGCAGGGGTCAGCAAACTTTTTCAACAGGGGGCCAGTTCACTGTCCCTCAGACCTTGTGGGGGGCCGGACTGTATTTTGAAAAAATAAATAAATGAACAAATTCCTTTGCCCCACAAATAACCCAGAGATGCATTTTAAATAAAAGGACACATTCTACTCATGTAAAAACATGCTGATTCCCGGACCGTCTGTGGGCCGGATTTAGAAGGCAATTGGGCCAGATCCGCCCCCAGGCCTTAGTTTGCCTACCCATGCCTTAAGGTATCCAGATCCCAGGATTTTCTGTCAAGTTACACCTCATGCAGTTCAGGTTTAGGAAGGCTACTCTGAATAGACTTGGGAGGTTTCATGGGAACAGACATGCTTGCAGCTATATCATCCCTTGAGCTGTTGTATGTAGTAATGCCTCCGACCGGTAGATGTCACTGTTAGCCAAGGCTGAGTGGGTTTAATAAGTTGTGTTTTCCCCCCCCCTCTTTAGGCTCAGGTTACAGCCCTGGCTTTTGCAGTAACCTGTGAACCTATTTATGCCCATCTAAGATGATTTGCGTTCCGTTTGAATGGATGCTAGACTGCATCTTTTGGAAGAGGTGTACTGTACTTCACTGGCTAAAGTGGTACCTCAGGTTAAGAACAGTTTCAGGTTAAGAACGGACCTCCGGAAAGAATTAAGTTCTTAACCCGAGGTACCACTGTAGTCTGAAATAATCTGGACGGTGTCGGGTTGGCAAAGACTAGGATAAACCTTTGCAGTTAAAGACCAATGAGAAAACAAAATACATTGTCATTTGATTCAAGATGGCTCCTGTTGAGCTATGATTCCAGTGGCTGCTTAATTTGTTACCTGCTAGGAAGCGTTCCTGTGCAGAACTGCCTGCAGAGACTGGGGATAAATTTTCATGCATACAAAATATACCTCAAGAAATGCCTTAATCCAGGGATTAGAACCTGCAACCTTCCTGAAGTTGTTGAATTCCAACTGTTGTCAGCTCCAGCCTGCCTGGCCAATGGCCTGGGATGATGGGAGTTGTAGTCCAATTATACCTGGAGTGCCACAGTTTTTTCATCCCTGCCTTAATGTGCCATCAGACTCCTTGATTTGCAATCCGGGGGTGCCCCCCCTCTCTCCACAATATAAAGACTATTTGTATATAGAATTGCAGTCTAAGAAAGTCCACCTGGTTCTTTCGATTCTGGCATACTGGGAACAAAAAAGGCTTCCTTCATCCAGAGTTTATTCTGAACCAGAATGTTGCTCATCAACAGTCATGATTACATTCCAGCTTGGATAGCAGAACTGAGCCTCCCTCGACCTTGATGCTGGAATGCAAGGGAGGCTGATTAATGGCTTTAACTGGCCCTGTTCCGCCATTAAATAATGGACTAGGATGAACAACAACAGCAATGTTGTACATTCACTTTGGTCAGCAGCAGCTGGGAAATCTTCATGGCTTTGGCCTGGAATGTTTCCCTGATAAGACACCTATAATGTTCCGGTCTCCCTGCTTTAAGCAAACAAAGGGAAACTTGTCCAATTCAGTTTCCCCCCCCCCAGTCCTGTGGTCTCCAGATATTGTTGAGTAACAACTCCTATCATTCCTGGCCATTGATCTTGCTGTCTGGGGTTGGTCCAGCAGCGCCCGAAGGGCCGGAGGGAGGAGAAGGCTGGTCTAAATGATGTTGCAAAATTGTCATAGCCTGGCAATTGAGCTGTAGATGTTGGACTACAACTCTCATCATCCCTGATCGTTGGCTGTGCTAGCTGGGGCCGATGGGAGTTGGAGTCCAGCCACAGCTTCCCCAACTCTGATCTATACAGAAATGAATTTAATTGGGAAAGTGACTTATGGGAGGGTTGAGAAAGATAGACAAAGGGAAGTATAGAAAAGGATAAGTCATTTATTCCCCAGATCTCACTTTGTTTTTAAGGCAGTTGTGGGGAGGGTCTTTTCTGGACTCCAGTTTTTTGCCATTTCTCTTACAGAGGAGAAAGGGGCTTCATGTTTTGATTTCCCCTCTTGCTTATTATACATGCCCCGGGTAATGTTTACACTGGAGTAGTTCTTGGAAAGCTTCTGTTTTCTAGGACTGAATGTTTTGTTTCTTTTTTCTCTCCAGTCCTTATTGCTTCCTTTTTGGCATTCCATTTCCTTCTGATTCTTTGGAATGAGACCTGTTTTCAGATTTTTACTAGTTTTCACCAGAGGACCACTTCTATGTTTCACTACTTCTTACCTGAGACCCACATGAATCTTTCTCCTTCTTATTTAGGTCTTGATTGGTAGCTATACATTTCTTTTGGTATTTATGTTAAAATGGCGGGCTGTTAGAACAACTAGGAATTTATAGTGTGATGCTATACATGCATACTCAGAGAAATAAGTCTCATTCAGCTTATTGGGACTTACTCCCAGGTAACCGTGGGAGCCTTAGAAAGATTCTGTACCAGTATAGGAGGTGGCAATGAAGGATGGCAGTATTCAACTTGTTGCTGTTTTTGGAAAGTATACTGTGCCTTCCTGTTCTTTCTGCATTATGCAATTCTATGCATTAATAATTGTATATATTAGTCATATTCACCTTATGCTTTAGTACAGTGTAGTCTTTCATATGCTTCTCTTTCATCTTTCATGGACATATTATTCTTTTGTGCTACGTTTCTATCATGGTCACAAGCTTGTACGTATTTGCCATTTGTCTACAGGGGGAACTTCAGCCCAGGGGCCAAATCCTGCCCTCCAGACATCTCTGTTTGGCTTCTAGGACTGTCCCTACCAAACACTTTCCTCAGCCACCTTCCTTTCTGGCCTTGCTTTTTACCCTCCTTGAGTCCTCGAACTCTGTTCACGCTTCTTGCTTGTCTGGGTGTTAGATGGAATACGTTGAGACTAGCCTACCGTACAAAGATAAAGCCAATCTGTTGCACAAAGGTAACACTCACACTTGTTTCTGTGCCTATTTTCACCTCTGGCCTTCCTCGCTACTGGCACGTGGCCCCCAGAAGGTATGAAAATGGTTCTCTAAACCTGGCCCGCTGTGATTTCAATCCGCCTTGGAACCAAGTCCACAGAAGCAATTTAACCTGCAGAGAAATGTTCTCGTCTGCTGGGGACTGTCTGAAGAGGCATGGAGAATGCCATCCCTTCGTCAGCAGCCCTTTGCAGTTCTTTGCTGTGCACAGAGGGAGGTGCTTTTCCATCGCACCTCCTTCAGCCTGCTCCCTCACCTGAATGCCAGTTCCTTTTCACCTACCTAGTCACCTGTCAGGTGAGTGCTTAATTGCAAGGCTGATGGGAATTAACTTTTCAGGTGAGTTTTGCTTGGAATCTGGTTCTGTGGCCCTATCTGACTGCACCTCCACTAGCTTGTTGTTGTTGTTGTTTAGTCGTTTCCGACTCTTCGTGACCCCATGGACCAGAGCACGCCAGGCACTCCTGTCTTCCACTGCCTCCCGCAGTTTGGTCAAACTCATGCTGGTAGCTTTGAGAAGACTATCCAACCATCTTGTCCTCTGTCATCCCCTTCTCCTTGTGCCCTTCATCTTTCCCAACATCAGAATCTTTTCCAGGGAGTCTTCTCTTCTCATGAGGTGGCCAAAGTATTGGAGCCTCAGCTTCAGGATCTGTCCTTCCAGTGAGCACTCAGGGCTGATTTCCTTCAGAATGGATAGGTTTACTGGCAGAATCCGAGACCAGGGAGAAGAGTTGGTGAAAGAAGACTGGAAGAAATTTAAAGACTATTTACAGAAATATTGCAAAATTAATGAATGTTAGAAGGATGTTGGATAGAAACTAAGGGGTTTCCAGCTGTAATGCTTTAGGAGATATGAAAAAAAGGTTTACAAATGGGTAAAAGCTTAATGGTAAGGATTTGCTGAACTAATAAATTGAAGTGGAATACAAAGAAGGGAGGTATGAGGAGGTCTGGGGAAATAAACATAAGGAAGATATGTTACGGAAAATTATTTGTTTTTTAACTGTTTTTATGTTGTATTTTGTATTTTGTTTCTTTTTATTTTTCATTTTCATTGTTATATTTTAAAAACTTTAATAAATATCTTTTGGGGAAAAACACAGAATGGATAGGTTTGATCTTCTTGCAGTCCATGGGACTCTCAAGAGTCTCCTCCAGCACCATAATTCAAAAGCATCAATTCTTCCACTAGCTCAGTGGAGTACAAATAAAAGTTAAGCTTCAAAAGATTTAAACTCTTTATCTCAAATGGCTTATTTTCTTTCCTCCTCCTCTGTGCTCCCCCCCTTTTTTCTTTCCAGGTGGAAGTGCGGGTGGTGACTACTGAGAATGCAAAGCACTTCTATAACCCCCAGGAGGTCCCTGTGACCCTCTACAGCGATTCTGATGAATGGCAGGTTGGTGTTCAGTGCCACTTAACTTTTCAGTTAGGAACATAGAAAGCTGTCCTATACTGAGTCAGACCACTGGTCTCCATTCAACTTAGTATTGCCTACTCTGACCGCCAGCAGCTCCGCAAGATTTCAAGCAGGGTTCTCTCCCAGTCTTACCTGGAGATGTCAGCATGTGTAGGGCAAAGCACATGCTCTACAGCACCTCTCCAAAATCAGCATCCTTTTTAAAAAATGAAGCAAAGCATACTGGTTTTTTTAATAAAAAAATTCCTTCCAGTAGCACCTTAAAGACCAAATAAGTTAGTTCTTGGTATGAGCTTTCGTGTGCATGCACACTTCTTCTGATACTTCTTCAGGTATCTGAAGAAGTGTGCATGCACACGAAAGCTCATACCAAGAACTAACTTAGTTGGTCTTTAAGGTGCTACTGGAAGGAATTTTTTTATTTTGACTATGGCAGACCAACACGGCTACCTATCTGTAACTGGTTTTTTTAAGAGTGTGAAGGGAAGTAGAGAAAACAAGACTGTCAATTCATTCCTGCCCACCCCCAAAAGGATGCTCAGAAGCTCCTTGCCACACTCCATGCCAGCCTTTGCAGGGCTGCGAGTGTCCTGCCTGCACACCTTTGCTCTTGTAAAGAGCAAAGTGTTGCTTGCGTCTTCAGGTGTTCAAGCCTCGCATGATGAGGGAGAGAGAGGAGAGGAGCCCGTTGGCTCTAGGCTCTTGATTGCATCCCTTTCTTGGGTTTAAGCACCTTCCCATATTGAAAGGGCATCCCTTTGCAGCTGGCAACCCTTTCGGGGTGTTGAGATTTCCTGCATGATTGAGGACCCTGGAAGTTCAGAGTTGCAAATCACTTGAGAATCCTCTGCCAATAGAGCAGTCTCCTTACATTTAGCCCTCCGACTCTTGGAGGGCGACAGGGTCAGCGATGGAGGGGTTGGTGCTAGCGTGCTGCCTCCCTCATGCGATTCTTTGCATGCAGCAGATCTGAACTCCCAGATAGAGCTTTGGCTGAAAGGGGATCTGGTTTGCACCCCAATTCCCATTTATGTAGACAGTGTTCTGCAAAAGGATAATAACTTTCTCAGGTTGCAGAATTCACCTTTGGAATTTGCTTTCCTTCGGGGCAGGTGGCAGAGGGTCCTGCATTGCACATCTGGTATTATTTGAATTACAAGTATGGTCTAATTGTACCATGTCAACTTTACAGAGCACAGGATGTTCTACGTGATGGAGGTGTCCCCCCCCCCAATGGAATCTCTCTCTCTCTCTCTCTCTCTCTCTCTCTCTCTCTCTCTCTCTGTGTGTGTGTGTGTGTGAGAGAGAGAGAGAGAGAGAGAGAGAGAGAAGGGGTGTCTTGTCTCTGTTCTGCATTTTTCTTTTTTCTTTTTTAAATTTCATCTTGATTGAAAGTTTAAAAGTACCTAATTATATGTGCACTAAACATGGTGGGACGTAAATAAAAGAGAGAAAAAGAGAAACAGCACTCATGTAGAAGGGAAAGTAAAGTAGGGGGGGGACGGGGAAAACCCCCAAAACTGTATGCTTTACAAAGTTGTTATTGTACTTCACCAGATCTTAACCTATTACTGTATTTGTAAGAATGGATTCCAAATATCATTGAATTTGTCCATGGCAAGTCTGCATTTATATGCAAGTTGTTCACACGTTGCGAGTTTGTATAAGTCTTCAATCATACTGTAGAAGAGAACTGCATTTTTATTTTTCCAATTCATCAGTATCAGTCCTTTTGTTGTAATAAGGGCACGGAGAGTCCACTCTATTGTCCTTTTGTCTCTGTTCTGCATTTTTCTAAGGTGAGAATTTCCCTTGCCCCTAAACATTCCACATAACCTTCAGATATCTTGCAAGATGCAGTGGGGCTTAGTGTCTGTTAGTGTGTTGTGCATATAATGTAATGAAACATACCAGGTGATTTCACTGATTTGAGGGTATTTCCTGCAGCTGTGGAAAAAGCGTGAGGATCCTGTGCTGCATATTGACCTGAGGCGCTGGGCTGACCTTTTGCTGGTGGCTCCTCTGGATGCAAACACCCTGGCCAAAATGGCCAATGGCCTCTGCGACAACTTACTGGTGAGTTTCTGCAAGCTTTGTCTGATGCTTCATGCAGATGTCCCCATCACTGATGCCTGCCTGTATCTTCCAAACTTCTGTTTATCTGTCCATTTGCTTGAGGCTCGGGTTTACACTTTCTTGTATTGAACTGGAAATCCTAGAATGTGTTGCAAAGAAACTAAATAATTTGCTTCAGATTCATACCTCCATGCCCTTGTTCTTTGCCTGTGTGCCCATTTCATCATTTTTTGGTGGAATACAGCTACTTAATTTCCTTTAATGCAAATAATATTTTATTAAATTTATATTCCGCCCTTCCCAGAGGTGCTCAGGAGGGTAAACAACAAGAGATAAAACAGCAAAAACATATTGAAAAACATTTCCGATACAGGTGCAGACTGGGAAAGATCTCTACTTAAAAGGCTTGTTGAAAGAGGAAAGTATTCTGTAGGCACTGGAGAGGCAATAGATATGGTGCCTTTTTAAGGGGAGGGTATTCCAAAAGGACGTGGGTGGCGCTATGGGTTAAACCACAGAGCCTAGGACTTGCCGATCAGAAGGTTGGCGGTTCAAATCCCCGTGACGGGGTGAGCTCCCGTTGCTCGGTCCCTGCTCCTGCCAACCTAGAGGTTCAAAAGCACGTTGAAGTGCAAGTAGATAAATAGGTACCGCTCTGGCGGGAAGGTAAACGGCGTTTCCGTGCGCTGCTCTGGTTGGCAAGAAGCGGCTTCGTCATGCTGGCCACATGACCCGGAAGCTGTATGCCGGCTCCCTTGGCCAATAAAGTGAGATGAGCGCCGCAACCCCAGAGTCGGCCACAACTGGACCTAATGGTCAGGGGTCGCTTTACTTTTTTATTCCAAAGGGAAGGGGCCACCATAGTACAGGCCCAGTTCCTACATTGTGTGGAAAGCGCTTCCTGATTAGATGGAATCTGCAGGAGACCCTCAGCTACAGAGAACAGCGATCAATTGGGTATATATGGGGTGAGATGATCTTTCGGGTACTAATGATTACATGATGATTATGAGTAGTGTTCAGCTAAGTTTGACTCCAAGTAGATCCACTGAAATGAATGAACGTTGCTAAGTTAGAGCCATTAATTTCAGTAGGTCTAGTGTAGTTGAATTCCATCCTGTGAGTTTAAGACCATGTTTCTAGGCAATACTTCCAAGTTCTTGTTTTGACCCTTAAAAGGTCCAAGCCTGCCTTCCCCAACCAGGTGCTCTCCAGATGTTTTGGTCTTCAACTCCCATCAGTACCAGCCAGCATAGTACCTGCATCAGTACCTGCCTGCACTTTGGTTGTATCCAGCATTCGTCATCCTCTGGGTAGACACGTTGAAATTAATGGGCATGGCTAATGTAGCACCATTATTTTCAGTGGGTCTACTCTGATTCACACTAAGATGAAGACGACTCTGGGGTGGGGGCTATTCAGGACAGGGCCTTTTCTGTGGTGACACCCAATCTCTGGGACTGCCATGTCCCAGGTGCCTACATTTGTTGGCTTTTAGACGCCAGTCGAAAACTTTGCTTTATTTTCCCAAGCTTTTCAGTGAGATATGTCCCATATCTGTGACTTCCATCTTGGCTGCATTCAGATACTCAACTCACCTTTCATATTTCATTCTTGTTTTGCTGTTTCTCCCCCCCCCCCAATTATGAATTGTTTTAAGCTATTGTGTGCCAATTTATTAATATGATGTTCATCGCTTTGGGGGTCTTTGGGCCACAAAGCCCCAGCGAACAGTAGCATGACTCATCTGTGGTCGTTTCCAGTTTGTCAGCCAAGGAATGGGATGGGCCTTTCCTTTCCTTGCTTGCATTTGTGCAGATGCACTACCCATGTGGCAAGAGAGGCTGTCCAATGCTTTGCCTGCCTTTGCAGACATGCGTCATCCGCGCCTGGGATCTGAGCAAGCCGCTGCTTTTCTGCCCTGCCATGAACACCGCCATGTGGGAGCACCCCATCACTGCTCAGCAGGTTGATCAGCTCAAGAGCTTTGGCTATGTGGAAATCCCTTGCATTGTGAAGAAACTCATCTGTGGAGATGAAGGTTGGTAGATAGCCAGCACACTTTCCCTTCGTCCTTCCTTCCCTTAAATGAAATTATGGGCATGGCAGGAGGTACGCAACCCTGCCTCTGTGGGCTGGTTCCCATGCTGCGTTTCAGAGATGCTGCTGGGCTCCTTTGAGTCACTCCGGGAACATTCAGAAATTGCTACACATTCTTTTGAAGAAAGCTTCCAATATTTACAGTGCAATCTTATATGCATATACCTCTGAGTAATTCCCCTTGAAGAAGATACGTCTAAAATCGCACTGTCAGTCACTGGAGCAAGACGGTTGGAGCATATTAAACCTATCCTGGTCCGACTGCACTGGCTACCAATTAAGCTTCCGGGTCCAATTCAAAGTGCTTGTTTTGCTCTATAAAGCCTTAAACAGCTCAGGACCGCAATTTCTCAAGGACTGCCTCTTTCCATATGAACCGACACAGACCCTGAGATCAACTTCTGAGGCCCTTTTTCATGTGCCGCCTCTTCGAGTGGTCCAGAGGATGGCAACATGAGAACGGGGCCTTCCCTGCAGTGGCTCCCCGTCTGTGGAATGCTCTGCCCAAGGAAGTTCGCCTGGTGCCTTTGGTTGATTTGATCCTATGCCCTTTTAAAATGTGGGGGCTTTTTTTGGTGGGGGCGTGTTATTGGGTTGTTGTTTTTATTCTGATTGTATATGTTGCGATCTTTTCTGTGAACCGCCCTGAGAGCTCCAGGTATAGGGCGGTATATAAGCTCAATTACCGTATTTTTCGCCCTATAGGACACACTTTTCCCCCTCCAAAAATGAAGGGGAAATGTGTGTGCGTCCTATGGTGCGAATGCAGGCTTTCGCTGAAGCCTGGAGAGCGAGAGGGGTTGGTGCGCACCGACCCCTCTCGCTCTCCAGGCTTCAGGAGAGCCCCACCGCCAGACCCACAAGCTCGGGGGACAGCGGGGAGGCACAGCGCGCCATTCCCGCTGTCCCCCGACTTGGCTAGAAGGCTGGCAGGGGGAGAAGCCTGCTCCTCCCCGTCGCCAGCCCCGCAAACTCGGGAGACAGCGGGAGGCGCAGCGCACCTTTCCCGCTGTCCCCCGACTTGGTTAGAAGGCTGGGGGGGGGGAGAAGCCTTCTCCTCCCCATCGCCAGCCCCGCAAACTCTGGAGACAGCGGGAGAGGCGCAGCGCACCTTTCCCGCTGTCCCCCGACTTGGTTAGAAGGCTGGCGAGGGGCTTCCCCCTCCTCCAGCCTCGCAAGCTCCCAGAGCCATGCCAAAGCTGCACACAGCTTCGGCATCGCTCTGGGTCCTGTTCTGGGGGCCCCCCGCCTGGGGGAGGGGAAAATAAATCCCCCCCTTTATTTCTCCCCCCCCCCAATCTAGGTGCGTCCTATGGGCCGGTGCGTCCTATAGGGCGAAAAATACGGTAATCATCACCATCATCACCACCATCAGTTTGATTATCTGATTAATAATTTCAAAGGTGGTCCTTCAGTTGTTGTTGGACGCCCCTGGCTCCCATCATCCTTGATGATTAGCCATGCTGGCTGGGGTTGATGGGAGTTGGAGTTCAGCAACATCTCGAGGGCTGTGGTTGCCCATCCCTGGTCAAAAGGAAGGTGTATTCAGCCTTGGAGATCAGAGCTGGAGGATAGAATCATTTCTCCCTGTGGAGGAGCTGGCCTCACCCTGCTTCTGTCCTCGCTTTACAGGTCGTGGCGCCATGGCAGAAGTGCCAACCATTGTGGCGAAAGTAAAGGCGATCCTGTCAGAGCGGGGCCTGTCGGCACACAGCTGATCCCCAGGAACAGACAGCATTTCTTTCTCCTTCTGGGACTATGAAGGTAGAAAGAGCAGGGAGGGAAAGTGAAGACCACAAAAACTGGATCCAGTCCTTACTGGCAGCTCTGTCTCTGCATGGTTGGAAACCTCCTGCACTTGAACTTGAGAGTTTTGATGGGGGGGGGGAATCCTCTGTAATTCCTTTCGTGCAACCCCAATGCTTGTTCCAGCTTGAAGAGGGAGTTGTAAACTCACAATATGCCGGGCAGTTTTATTGGTGTGGCATTTACCTTGTGGACAAGAGAGGGTGTTCATAAAAAGTCAGGAAAGCAGCTGTAGTAGAGGTTCATAACGGTTTCTTAGGTGTAGCCTTTGCACCAGGGAGTTCACAGGATTAGAATGGGAGCTGTTTCACAACTTTCCTGGGGTTAGGCTTCCATCAGTAAGTCTGCTTAGGGGCCCTATGACTTTAGCTTTTGCTGCTCCCCATGTCTGCTGACGTTCAGGAATGTTGACATCTAAGACACAAGGAAACAGACCCTCTGCAGGAGAGGTCTTGTCAGGCTTCGCTACCGCTGTGTAGTGCTTTCGGCACCTTGATTTGGGGCTGGGGTGGGCGATGGCCTGGGAATTTCTTTGCTGAGAAACGGGCTAAACAAACATTCACAATTGATTAACAGCTTTGTTACACAAGAGTTGGAGTGGTGCAGTCCGGGATTGGATGGTGGGAGGAGATCCATTCCAGGCCCGTCTCTATCCCTTTGATCCCTGCCGGTGGGCCAGTGTCAGGTGGGGTCGGTGGACTGGCCTGCCTGGTCAGTGGCCTGTCACATAAACACAGCAGAGTTTGCTCTCGTGTCCTTAGAGTGCATTTAAAACCAAAGCAGCTTCTACACAAACACGGGCGCCTGGTACAAAACGTACATGAAGGGCAAACTTTGAACTGCTACGCACAAGAGAAACATTGGATCCTTCTCAGTTTCCTACAGATAAAAAGCTCTTTGTAGTTTTCCCACCTTGCCTTCCAGCTTGTCGCAGGGACACTACTTCCTGCGTGGGGATGGAGGACTGGGGTTAAGGGCATGAGATTCACCATAGGTCATCATCTCTCGGAGACGGAGCACAAACTTTGCGCCCAGAAAGAGCCTCTGGTTCCACAAGTCGGCAGCTTGGCAGGGCAGGGGTGGCCTTGAGAGAGCCATGACCAATTGGAGTTAGATGGAACAATGGCCGCAGGAGGCTGATTTCTTGCCTTCAATCTTTGGTTCTCAGACTGCAGGGACGGCATAGCTGAAGATGGCAGGGAATTCCAGGGAGAATGGATTCTTTGCCCTGAAGCATACAGTGCCTTTTCCCTCCACCGGCCAAGACCTGGGTGGCTTGAGCCCCTGACTGAGGACCCTCACTGATCCACACTGAACTTGTGGGGGCAAAAGTATCATCATTGCCCTGTCACCCCACCCAGCTGCTCTTGGAAGAGCTGCTGCTTTGCCTTACCTAGGAGAGAACAAAAGATGCCCTGGTATACAGTGGTACCTCGGGTTACAGACGCTTCAGGTTACAGACGCTTCAGGTTACACTCCACTAACCCAGAAATAGTACCTCGGGTTAAGAACTTTGCTTCAGGATGAGAACAGAAATCGTGCGGCGGCAGTGGGAGGGCCCCATTAGCTAAAGTGGTACCTAAGGTTAAGAACAGACCTCCAGAACGAATTAAGTTCTTAACCTGAGGTACCACTGTATTCTAAATTTGCTGCTGGATTAATTCCCCAGTTCACTGCAGCAATTGAGAAGCTGACCCATAGACACAACTTTCTTTGCCTATACTTGGTTTGAAGTAGCTTCGGGATGAATATTTTTGGGTTGCGCTCTGCGGCGACCCGGAAGTAACAGAGCACGTTACTTCTGGGTTTCGCCGCTCGCGCATGCGCAGGCGCTCAAAATGACGTCACGCGCAGTCGCGTGTTATGTTCGCTTCAGGATGCGAACGGGCTACAGAACGGATCCTGTTCGCATCCAGAGGTACCACTGTACAGGCCATATATTTCTTTGTGCTTTTGGGGACAAAACCATTGGATGGAGTCTCCCCCTGGAAGACAACCTCTGATTTTGACTGGAGCGATGGCATGGCAAGGGATGTCAACCAGTTTTCTCTTCATGATCAACCCCCCCCCCCATCTCTGCTATCAGCTCCATTGCGCCAACCCAGTGCCTGCATTGTGTCTGTATTCTACCCCAACCACCAAAGTGGTGCAAGTAGCTTGGGGAGTAAGACAGTTTTGATCAGGAAATGGGAGAAAAGACCAGACACATTTCCTATTATTTCAGTGGGTAGAGTAAGTAGTTTGCATACAAAGAGTCCCTGTTTCTAATTCCTGGCACTTTCAATGAAAGGGATCTTGGACAGAAAGTGTGATGGGAAAGTCCTGTCTCCTGGGGAGACTCTGCCTATCAAGGTAGATGGACGAATAGTCTCACCTGGTATAAAACAAGTCCTCTCTCCCTATGTACATGCGTGTTTTGCTTTCAAGCCAAACCAACCGTGGATTTTCCATGCCAGAATTGGCTGGACCAACGGTGTTTCCAGCAGTGCTGCTGCCGCCTGTTTATCTAATGTGAGCCGTCAAAGAGGGTTTTTATAGGCATTGTGCAATGGCTGCCGTCCAAAGCTCAGGGCCAGGGGAAGGCGGTGCTTTCTGACAATTTGCATGCGCAACATTGATGTTTGCAAACTGGCCTTGCAGACTGGCGACCAGCTGCATTTATAAATATTGACAGAAGCTTGCTTGCCTCCCTATGCCCAGCGAGGCCAAGCAGATAAAAGTCCTGGGAGACTCCTCTGCTTTGCATGTTGCATGGCAGTGCAGACACAGCATGCAGCTGTGCACTTTTACTCGGGTTTCGTCACTGAGGGATTCTGTGCCCCGTCGTATCTGCCCTCTCACCACTGACGGTGGAGGCCTGGCAACCCCCAAAAACAAATTTTGCCCAGTGCACACAAAAAATTGCCGCATCTGCAAAACTCCCAAGTTAACCTCTGAGATTGATCTTTAATGCGATTGCTCTTCTAAGTTTTCCATGGAAGTGTCCGCCACTCGTATCTGTTGTATGAGTTGAATCGTTCAAAAGTGCAATCCTGCACATGTTTGCTCAGAAATAAGCCCCTCTGGGCATCATTGGGGCTTACTCTCATGTAAGTGTGCATTGGGCTGCAATCTCTAGTTCAGGCATAGGCAAACTCGGCCCTCCAGATGTTTTGAGACTACAACTCCCATCATCATTGTAGTCCCAAAACATCTGGAGGGCCGAGTTTGCCTATGACTGCTCTAGTTGCTCTCTTCCCTGCCTTTTCCAAGAGAGGCTCTTGTACAGGGTCACATGATGTGGGTTGACCTCTTGTGCTCCGTCATGTGACTTGAAGACCCATTTAGATGAAGTGTTTCGGTCTTGATAAACCTGTTCCAGGCTAACCCCACTAAGCAGGTGGGTGTGACTCCAGGTACATTCTGTTTGGCTGACAACCCAGCAACTCGGAGACGAAAATGTTGCAAGATATCGCTGTAGAACAGACAGAACAGGTAGTTTAGAGTTCCTTAATTGAATTGCTTCTTAGCAAAGGATGGGATAGAAATACTCCCCTATTGTACTTTTCACCATCATAAACAAAAGGGGCAGAGGCTTTCTTTTTTATTTTCAATGAAAGCTGAACATTCAGGGAAAGGTCCTGGTATGTCCTTAAGGTTCTCAGGCCTCCACTGGCTGCTTTGGCTTTGCCACCCAAACAGTCTACAGTGGTACCTCGGGTTATATACGCTTCAGGTTACAGACTCCGCTAACCCAGAAATAGTACCTCGGGTGAAGAACTTTGCTTCAGGATGAGAACAGAAATCGTGTGGCGGCGTCACGGTGGCAGTGGGAGGCCCCATTGGCTAAAGTGGTATCTCAGGTTAAGAACAGTTTCAGGTTAAGAACGGACCTCCAGAACGAATTAAGTACTTAATCTGAGGTACCACTGTACAGTGGTCTGTTGGACTGGTTGCCTGCTAAGGGTACAACATGCTGTAAATTTTAATTCCTTTTCCCACAACCTTTCCCACGCACTCAATTCTATATTATGTCCTATGTCTCTCACCTAGTTAAGCTGACTTAACCATCTCGTCCTTTGTCTCCCACTCCAACAATAATTTATACATCCTGGAAATTAACTTTCCTGACGATTCTATAAGGTCCCTTTCAAATTGTGAATTTTGTATCACAAACCCATTTTTCTTGTCAACTTCAAACAAGGTTAAAGGAGTGGATAATGTTGAAGAATGCACACATTTTAGATCTTGAAGGACACAATATAAAATTTGGCTGGCATGCATGTCTATGGTATGGTAAAGCTGAAATATATAAGAGCTTCTTGAATCATGTAGTCAGGAAGAATTTGTTTAGAGTATGGGATAAATACAAAAACCTGCTTGAAAGGAGAACATGGCGCTCACCCGCGGAAGCAGAATCCTTGAGAATATCGCCAATGGATAACATATAGAGATTTACTGGACTTTTCACAATAAGAGATCAGATTGAAGAAGCTGGAAGATGTTAGTTATGTGGTAACAGACTGCTTACAATATTATCAAGTCAATGAAATTTATTATTTGCCTTTTATTTGTAAGCTGCCTTGACCATATTTTATATTGAAAGAAGGGATGAAAAAAATAATAAATTTAAATGAGTGGAACTAAAAATTGACTGGTGTTCTAAATAAATATTAGAGTCTTTCTCATGCTGTGATTGCCCGGGGCAGGATTATGATTGTTAATATGTTATGGAAGCTCGTGATAATTAAGGAAGTGATTAATTTTATTATTATTATTGCACTATCATCACTGGAGAAGATGATGTATCTGTCAAGGGTATGTGGACTTCACATTTGGTACGTGGTAATGAATAGCTGGCCGCATCTCCCCCCGGGGTTGACCTTTATGTATATAGAAAAAAGCTGAGTTTTAATTAATGCATTGCCAGGCCTCCTGTCCTGCTTTGCTAAGGACAAATTAAGTCTTTGAACAGAGCTTGGGAGTCTGTCTTTTATGTTGTGAGAACGCAGTACTGAGTCAGCAGCATCGTCCTAGAATAATAACCCACGAACCCCAGAGGCTCTCTGGCTTCTAGTCCACCCAGGTCTTGAATACATGCAAGGCAGCAACCTTGGTGAAGCTGAAGAATCATAGAATCATAGAGTTGGAAGAGACCACAAGGGCCATCGAGTCCAACCCCCTGCCAAGCAGGAAACACCATCAGAGCACTCCTGACATATGGTTGTCAAGCCTCTGCTTAAAGACCTCCAAAGTAGGAGACTCCACCACACTCCTTGGCAGCAAATTCCACTGTCAAACAGCTCTTACTGTCAGGAAGTTCTTCCTAATGTTTAGGTGGAATCTTCTTTCTTGTAGTTTGGATCCATTGCTCCGTGTCCGCTTCTCTGGAGCAGCAGAAAACAACCCTTCTCCCTCCTCTATGTGACATCCTTTTATATATTTGAACACGGCTATCATATCACCCCTTAACCTCCTCTTCTCCAGGCTAAACATGCCCAGCTCCCTTAGCCGTTCCTCATAAGGCATCGTTTCCAGACCATTTTGGTTGCCCTCCTCTGGACACGTTCCAGTTTGTCAGTGTCCTTCTTGAATTGTGCCCAGAACTGGACACAGTACTCCAGGTGAGGTCTGACCAGAGCAGAATACAGTGGCACTATTACTTCCCTTGATCTAGATGCTATACTCCTATTGATGCAGCCCAGAATTGCATTGGCTTTTTTAGCTGCCGCGTCACACTGTTGGCTCATGTCAAGTTTGTGGTCAACCAAGACTCCTAGATCCTTTTCACATGTACTGCTCTCAAGCCAGGTTTCACCCATCTTGTATTTGTGCCTCTCATTTTTTTTGCCCAAGTGCAATACTTTACATTTCTCCCTGTTAAAATTCATCTTGTTTGTTTTTGCCCAGTTCTCTAATCTGTCAAGGTCGTTTTGAAGTGTGATCCTGTCCTCTGGGGTGTTAGCCACCCCTCCCAGTTTGGTGTCATCTGCAAATTTGATCAGGATGCCCTTGAGTCCATCATCCAAGTCGTTGATAAAGATGTTGAATAAGACCGGGAGAGGCCTGGGTCTGGTCAGCACCTGTGTAGGAAAGTACCTGGGCGCCCTCTTTACCCTGCCCTGAGTTGCGTTGCTGTGGAACAAATGGTAGTGGAGAGCTTTTCGCTGAATGTCATGCTGGTCAAATATTTTGTAGCTCATCAGAGGAGCTATGCACCCAAATGAACATCAGGGTATGTGTGTGCATGGCTTTTGCATCTTAGTTATTAATAGTTTTTTATTAGGTTTTCTGTTTTACAATTTAAGATACTCATTTTACATCCTTAAGAAATCAATGATTTCCCTTCTTCTCTTTCCATGGTTCATTTTGCTTATCTTATACCCCTGCATATTTTACAAAAAACTATACCAATCGGTTTTCCATTATTCCATTATTTACACTGTTGAATTTATCTTAATGCTGCTGGCGTTTTCAGCTGTACACAATTATTTTCCATATATTCAATAAACGTTTTCCAGTCTTCTTTAAACATATGTTATTGTTCTCTTATTCTATACGTTAAGTCTGCGAGTTGTGCATATTCTGTCAACTTAAGTTGCCATTCTTCTTTAGTTGGGACCTTGCTCGTTTTCCATTTTTGGGCTAACAAAACATGGGCTGCAGTAGTAGCATACATAAATAACCTTTTTTGACACCTGGGAATTTAGTTATTAGTTATTATACATTTTTCCAATACATGGAAAAACCCCCCAGAACCCTCAACATTCCCCCCCCCCCACTTTAATATATATATGCCATCCCTGCTCCCTCCTCCCAAATAGGTAAGTCCCTCTACCCATCAAAGCTCACAAGCACTTTTCATGCATGCATGCTTATACTAAAAGGCACCAGTCCAAATTTCCAATTTGTAAGATTTACTGACATTTTTAGCGATACTGATATTTTTTTTAAAATGATATTTATTAAAACAAAAGAATTTTTAAAATTACACAGAAAAACAGACAAAATTACAAAAAAAACCAAAACCAAAAACATAAGAGAAAAAAGAGAAAAATAAAACCATGCCTTTCAAATTCTCCAATTTCCATTACCTTCTTTTCATGACCTCCTCCTCCTCCCATCTCTTGTATCTTAATTAGTAATTGTCACAGCAAATCCTTTCCATAATTCATAATATTTTATCATTGCGTTACCTTACTCTGTTCTCATTTTGTCTTATAAAAACGACCTTAGATCTTAAAACTTAAATCTTTTTTACCAACTTCTCATAACCATTACCTTTTTGCCAAATTCTTTAAACATTTTTACAAGAGCCAAATAATTTCATTTCAACATTTTCCCAACATTCATAAAGCATTTCTATTAATAATAATATTTAAAAATACAATAAAATAAAAGCAATCCAATCTTCTTTCAGCGTCCCCTCCCCCCGGTCCCGGGATTGTCAGTCTTTTTTTTCTTTTTCTCCATTAGTCTGGCTCATTAACCTGGTGCCCTTATGTCCGAGGCCTTCAAATCTCTTCCATGTCCCTTTCGCAGCTCTTCTTCATATTTTCCTTTCACACGCGGGAACTCCAGCTTAGTAGTGTTTTTGACCCTTTTAAGCAAATCAGCCCTTTTCTCATAGTCCAGACTAAACTGCATGTGATGTTTAAAAACATATTTCAAATTCCCTCCAAAAGTGGAAGTCCCAACAGCTCCGAACCTTTGACGGCCCATTACTAGACTCAGAAAGTCCAAACAACCCCCCCATTTCCAGTTCAGTCCAAACTTTATCTTTCCCAATCTGTTTTTTTCCAAATTCATTTATCAGATCCAAAGGCTCATTTTCCTGCTTGGCCAAAAGTCCCTCCATCTCTGGCGTCTCAGATTCAGCAAGATCCTCTTCTTTCTGTTGTTCTGTCATGGCACACTCCTGTTTTAGTTCCTGAGTGGGTTCCATATACTTTCCCACTACCTGATCAAAGGTTCTGGCAGCATTAGTCATAAAAACCATCTTCTGACTTAACTGATCCAATAGGGCATTAATTTTTCAGAAAGCACCCAACAGTGCTTCTGAAGGCATTGTTCTGCAAGGTCACCAAACTCTTTCCCACGGTTGTAATCAGCAACAGCTGCAATTTCCCAGGATTTAGTTACAATTTCATGGCTCCCCTCTAGGGGGAAAAACTTCTGATTGTTCTTTTCCTTGGAAACAATAGCAACAGAGTTTCTTCTTTAAGATATTTTGTCCATACTTGTTCTTTAAAAAAAAAAAACCAAAAGGAAAGGAAACAATGGAATCACAATGTTTCCCTCCTTTTAACTATCTGTCAAAGCATTTGTTTCTGATCAATGAGCTTCAATCGTCAAATCTGACACCCCGTTCCAGGGTCAGGACAGTGGAAAATTACTCTACTTTAACTTTATTTCCGCAGGTTTTAACAACTCAATAAAAGCCCCCCTTCTTCTCCTGCTTCCGAAGGGGGGTTCCGCAATTTAGAATGATGAAAGACGATCCTTTAAAAGTAATTTTTAAGGCTCTAGTTTACGTTGTCTTTGCTTTGTTGTAACTACAAGAAAACGGAAGAGTGACTTCCTGTTTAGCCCTTTCCGTTTCAGTACCAAATTAAGGTAAATTTTAGAGTCCAAGTTCCTTTTATTTCGCCAATTCTTGTTTAAAGTCCAGATGTTTAGCGTTCCAGTACTCACGGTTAGTTCTTTTCAATGCCAAATTGTCCCAGGAAAAAGGCAGCGCTCTCCGGCGACGGCTGTGCGGCTTCGCTCCGCAGAAAAAGCAGTTGACTCACAGCACCGCGCCACTTCCCCCTCTTCACTTCGGAGCCCGTTTCTGGGTTCCTTAGTGGGTTGGGGGGCGCTAAAGGTGCACGCTGAGTCCCACGGTCACAGGCTTCATCCGCCTGTGATTTTCAGAAGGGTCCCCGCTACGCCGCAGCGGAAAAGACCCGTTTCATGCGGAGCTTGTCCCTCCAGTTCAGAGGGAGTCCGCCATCACCGGAGGCGCCACCCCGGAAGTCTCTTTTAGCGATACTGATAGTGGTGTCATACCTAAGGGATGGGGGAGGAGTTCAGTTCAGTTTACATTTAAAGCTGAATCCATCAGATTTGCACTTTTGAATGGAATATGTGAATCAAAACACAGCTACCCTCCAACATTTGCACATTTCTGATCATTTTGATGCAGTCCCCCAGCCAACATTTGCAAAACAATGCCTGTATTGGGGAGGGTGTGTGTAAAAAATGAAGATATTAGTGAAAATAGCATACCAAAATCCATTATACGTGGGAAATTTGATTGCATGCACTTTGTGTACAAACGTGTACACCTCATATAAAAATGTGTTAGTTAGGAGGCATTTACTGATGAATTTCCATGAGGATTTTTTTTTAAAAAAAACACCATTATGCAATTTGCTGCAAAATGTGGAGAACTGGAAACTTCCACCCCATAGCATACCTGTGGAAAGTCTTGCTGGGGGTTGGCTCCTGCCTTGGATGGATTTTGCTGGCTACCTTGAGGAACAGAATGTGTGGACTGGATGCAACTTTGATCTACTCTATCTGGAGTGTTCATATTTCCTCCTTTTGATGTCGTTCATCAACGAAATACGCGATTCCAAGCTTGCAGCAAAAACAATACTGATAAAGAAAACAAGAAGAGCAGATAAAGGACTTGGCCGTTGGCAGCCTAATTCTTAGGAACACCCTTAGATGCTGTTGTAAGACGCAGGCACGTGGGGGTGGCTGTCTTGTGGCCAAAGCCAGGAAGCGCAAGAATAGAAGTGGTTTGAGGCACTTGGGCCTTGCGGGTTGGAAAGGGCGATCGAAGAGGAACTGAAACGAGATCTTGCAGCGCTGTGCACCTTTCCTCAGGAGCAAGTCCTGCTGAACTTGGGGGGACCAAATTCCGAATAAACAGACAGAAATGTTGAGCTGTCGGATTTCACAAGCCGGAATGAATGCGTGGGGAGGAAGTGAAACTGACTGTGATTACAGACAACTCTGGCGACGTGGAAGAAAGGAGAAGGCTTGGGTTGTCCTCGTTGACCCTCTGATCTCAATCTTCCGTTGCTGTGGTTGCCTGCCCCAGCCTCCCTCTCTTTTTATTTAAGAGCACAAACCATTCAGATCTAGGGCAGCACCCAGTTTCTCACAGGAAGCCCTGGTGCAGGTGATAACCCTACCCTACTGTTGCCTCCCAAAGACTGGTATTCGGAGATAACACTGCCTCAGAACATGGAGAGTAGCCTTTTAGCTATCATCACCATCGGTTTGTTTAGCATGAGCATTTTTTTTCCATCTCACTCTTCAGCCTCAAGAAGGGGCTCCCGAAGTAGCCGACAACTATTGAAAAGTCAAGACCTTGCCCTCGGACTCGCAATCTGAGGGACAAGCTCAGGTGTGACTTTTTAGGCACAGAGATATTGTTGTGAGAACCAGAAATGATAATAATTTTGGAGAGGAGCCGAAAATTGCTGTTTTTCAGCAGAGACAGTGGTGAGGTCCTGCGGCGTCAGCTCCCCTCCCCCAACCTGATGGAATGGCTGCCACGGGTAACAGTTGAGGGAGGAGCACGATGCAACTCATCTGTGCCACTGATAGGCATGTTCTCTGCATTTATCTAATCCCATTGAAATCTAGTGATGCTGCCTGGAAGTGCGGTCAAAGATAGCTCAGCTATCAGTAGCAGCAGGACTTGTGGGGAACTTGTGGTCCTTCAGATGTTGGCAGACTCCACCTCACATTAGCTCACAGCCCGCGTGTCCAGTCGCCAGGGATGCTGGAGTTGTAGTCCAGCCATATCTTGAGGACAATGAGTTCCACCATCCGTGGGTTACAGAATTTGTGTCTGAAGCACTTTTTTGAGTAACCAAGCTGGGTCTGAGCTGTGACAAGATGCTCTCACAGACGTGGAATTCCACTGGAATGCGTGAAATGCCGTACTGAAGGGGAAATGCAAAATCTCAAAGCTTGCATAGCTTTGCATAAGCATTTCCCAAACTTGGGGTGTTTTTGGACTACCGTTCTCATCATCCCTGACCACTGGTCCTGCTAGTGTAGCACCCTGCTTGTGGTTAACGCTTAGCTGGAATGAAATATTCAACGCAGCAATAGAAAAATTAAAATAATAATTTATTTGTCGGACAAATAAATGATAGGCACAGTGGTATATGGTTACCAAAGCTCTGCCCACTCCAGGCCTGATGGCCAGCGCTTATATTTCCTCAGCCCAGCCCCATTGCTCCTCCTTTGGCTGCCTCTGTCCAATCAGCCTGGTTGAAATTCCTATTGGCTGTTTGCTAGAACCAATCATAAAAGATACACCCATTTCCTATTACCTTTTATGGGAGACAAAGAGCTATATTTCCTTCTATCCATAAATGGCAGACAAGTAGCCATATATCTTATATTTGCCTCAACAAGGCACCTTAATTACCAGATCACCTTTTGCCCCTGTTGCCCCTGCATTCCAAAACAAATGGCTAAAACAAATGGCTCATGGTATTAAATTCTATCTAAACAGAGATCTTGGGTTCACATTCTCACACACCATCAATGAAATAAGAATCTAACATTTCTTACTTTCTAAATCCTTTGCATAATTACATTAAGCCAACAAATCTCATACATAACATAGATAGCTTTTTAGAAGAAAAGGCCTTTGCAAAGTAAAAAAGGAACTCAGTAAAAACAGCTTCAAAAGAAGCCTCTTCAGTCCCCCCCTTCCCAGCCAGCTGCTTTTCCCATTAGCTCTTCCCAAAATCTATTGCCCTTTAACTCTCTCAGTATACCTTAAACCTTAGGAAAATATGGCTAGAGTCTGATGAGAGGCACATGGTACTATTTTCTGTTAAACAATAAATCTTACTATTTACCAACTCTTAATTAGTGTTTTTGCAGCTTGATTGTATTCTGTAATATGTAGGGTCATTGTAACATTTGCTCCCAGCCTGTAATTCCCTTTTACAACTTTGAGAAACTTGTCTCCTGCTACTGCTATAAATCGGGGGGGGGGGGGGGGGCTTGTTCAGGAGAGCAGGAAGATAAACTGCCGAAGTACTTAGCCAGCTGGTATCTGCCACGCATGAAACATACAAACATTTGAAAATATATCTTTAAGCTCATTTTAAAATACAGGCCTTGATCAGATGCCTCACTACCTAGCGATGACGGGAGTTGAAGTCCCAAAATAGCTGGAGACCCAAGTTTGGGAAACACTGGTTTAGATGAACTGGGAGTTTTGCCTGCTTAGAAATCTTCCTATTAACTACACAGAAAAAAACAAATAGCCATCTCTGCTGATTCTAGAATTTAATGTTTGGGTGCCTCATGTTTCTCTCTCTCTCTCTCTCTCTCTGGTGCTCTTCCTACTTCTGGAGTTAGAATTCCACCCTTTGCTACCTCATTGAAAAAACAATACCACGTTTTTGCATTTGCAGAGCTGCACCCTAGTGAAATGGGGAAACTTGAGAGGGGAGGGAGGAAGTGAAAGTACCGGTGCATATACCACAGGCTGCTCCTTAAATCTACTTGCCTGTGTCTGCAGCTCATTTTACCACCGCCACCCATGTTGCCCTTTCCTGTGGGAGTGAGGAGTAGAAAGTTGGCATCCGTACCACCTTCTCCCATAGTTGGAGAAAGGTGGGGGCAGTCTCTGAGATTCAGAGAGAGGTAGGGTGACTTCACATAGCTGCAATTCCCAGGAAAGAAGAATTGACTGTAAACAACTCTGAGAAATGTATATTTATGAAGGGAGCAGGGATCTCCTATGAGCTCTCAGCACCCTTGACAAACTAGAGTTTCCAGGATCCTTTGGGGGAGGTGATGACTATTTAGAGTGGTATGTCTAGTGCAGATGGGGCCTATATCTGGTCTTTATTGAGCATTCCTCCTTATATGTTTATAGGACGGTTATATGATGATTGCATTCATCCTGATTTACTTATAGGGTGTTTACTTGCCTTCCCCTTAGTCATTTGTTCTTTATACAGTAATAGTTCATGAGTGGTAGCTTCATTCTGCTTTCTTAGTTGCTCTGTGATGCTTCTCCAAACGTTACTGCACCCCTTGCACTAATTTCACAATGAAAGTTGGACAACCTTCCCCTCTGGTAATAAAGTTTTGGTAAGGTTACCAGATGTTCCCGTTTCCTGGGGACAGTCGCCAGATTTACAAATCAGTCCCCAGACAAAATCCATCCATTCTGACTGAAGTTGAAAAGTCCCCGGATTCACTGAAAAAAAATCTGGTAACCTTAGGTTACCAGATTTTGGCAGGAAGTTATGGCATATGCAGATTGGAAATGAAGCAGTTTTGACCAATGTAAACAGTACTGAAAGTGGGATTGTGTATGACTGCCCCATCAGCACCACAAGCACAAATCATCGTGAGTGTGCAATAGAAAGGTTGCTTGGTAAAGGTAAAGGTACCCCTGACAATTAAGTCCAGTCGCAAACGACTCTGGGGTTGCGGCACTCATCTCGCTTTACAGGCCGAGGGAGCTGCCGTTTGTCCACTTCCGCAGAGAGTTTTTCCGGGTCATGTGGCCAGCATGACTAAGCTGCTTCTGGCAAACCAGAGCAGTGCACGGAAACACCGTTTACCTTCCCGCCAGAGCGGTACCTATTTATCTACTTGCACTTTGACGTGCTTTCAAACTGCTAGGTTGGCAGGAGCAGGGACTGAACAATGGGAGCTCACCCCGTCGTGGGGATTCGAACCACCAACCTTTCGACCAGCAAGCCCAAGCAGCACAGTGGTTTAATCGACAGCGCCACTCATATCCCTAGGTTGCTTGGAGGACCCCCAAAAATTCTGTTACATGCCACCCCTATCTCTGAGTGGTACAAGATTCCAGGGGTAACACGTGTGGTAAATCTGTAACAATACTAACCGTTTGGAGGCAGCTCTTCTTCTATATGGGTCAGTCAGGCATGGGTGGTGCAGCTCAGCAATTTCCTTGTTCCAAAGCACACGTCCCCAAGGAGCTTCCCCACCGCCACCATTGGGACTTAAAGGTAGGCCAACATGCATTTGGAATCCCATAAGCTATGGTTTTCCCAGTAGTGATGTATGGAAGGGAGAGCTGGACCATAAAGAAGGCCGATCGCCGAAGAATTGATGCTTTTGAATTCTGGTGCTGGAGGAGACTCTTGAGAGTCCCATGGACTGCAAGAAGATCAAACCTATCCATTCTGAAGGAAATCAGCCCTGAGTGCTCACTGGAAGGACAGATCCTGAAGCGGAGGCTCCAATACTTTGGCCATCTCATGAGAAGAGAAGACTCCCTGGAAAAGACCCTGATGTTGGGAAAGATGGAGGGCACAAGGAGAAGGGGAAGACAGAGGACGAGGTGGTTGGATAGTGTTCTCAAAGCTACCAGCATGAGTTTGACCCAACTGCAGGAGGCAGTGGAAGACAGGAGTACCTGGCATTCTCTGGTCCATGGGGTCACGAAGAGTCGGACATGACTAAATGACTAAACAACAACAGTGTTGGGGGAAATTACTTCAGGGGGAGGGTGGCAGGGAAAGAGGTTATTTACGGCAAGGAAATGTGCCTCTTCCTCCTCCCCCACCAGGGCCAGATTTAGGTTTGATGAGGCCTAAGCTACTGTAGTGAATGCCATGTTTGTATGGGCTTCAAGATGGCCCATACAAAATGGATGCTGTTAATAAACTAATAAAGAACTGTGTTAATCAAAGAGCTACTGGAATGTGCATGTTGTGGCCAAGTGAACGGCGCATGCAAGGCAGCGTAAAGACTGGCTATGCAATGCTAGTCTCAAACAATGAGTGTTGCAACACGCCACAAGGTACAGAACACCAGGTTCGAACAATGAGAGTTGTGATATGCCAGGAACATGCTAAGGACAAAGGACTGCCAAGAACATGCCAAAGACAGTCAGAAATGCTAGGATTCAGATGAACACCCAAAAGGACTATATAAGATGAGACTTTTCAGATAGGTCTGTGTGCCGGACATACGACAGCGCTGGCGTCTGCCACCCATAACTCTTACTGGAAACTGATCAATTCCAGTGAAGAGTGGTGAGTATGGATGAGTGTGTGGTTGTGTGCATAACTAAGTGCATGTTCCCTGTCTTGGTATATGTTATGTTTGTTAATAATAAATTATGTTGTAGACAAATTCCAATATATATTGGATGTCTGTGCTTACTTGTGTTTTCCCTGGAGCATGTTGAGTCTCATTTATGCTAAACACCTAAACAGAATAAAAGGACCTATATTTTATTCATAACATATTTGGTACCAGGAGTGGGGTACCAAAGGTAATGGGGCCCTTTATATGTCCAGCTGTCCTTTGTCAACAACCATTTGTCTCTGTTTTTTCTGTTGAATATATGCTATATGGTAATTTATGGACCTAAAAGGTATCTAAAGCCATTTGCACCTGTTGCCATGCAATCAGTCCATGCAAAATGTAGTGTTGTAAATAAAAATATGCCCTTTTCCCTTATGGGGTATCCAAGAGCCCATATAGAGTCCTCACATAGGTTCCCTATTGGTAGGAGAAAATAACAGAGGCCAACCAGAGAATATTGAGAAGCAAAGCAGCTAGTAAGCTTGATCTTTATTGATCTGTTGCAACAGGGTGCTCCCCTCACACGCAGGAGAGGAAGAGGACCCCCCAAAATGCCATGCAAGGGCTTATAAAGACTTTTGAAATTCCCATTCTCTAGATCAAGACCACCCCCAGAAACATTATGCATACATCACAGAAGGGGTGTAACCTAAGACCACCCCTCAGATACATCCCACCTACATCACAGAAATTTTAGTGTTGTTTTTCTCCTGTCACAGTTTATCTCCTGTCTGGCAAGTTACTTGATTGGATTGCCTGGGGAGCCTGGCCATTCTTTTGTAGTGGTAAAATACTTATTTCCTGGCCAGGTCACAGGCTCACACCTTATTCAAACAGACATATCCTTGAGACAGGATTTGTGAGGAAAGAGACAATGGGGAGGCTTTTCCAGTTTAACCTTGCAGAGAAAGGATTTGGTCAGTTTAGGAATCAAAATGGTTCCAGGTTGGTCTTCCTGTGTTGATCTATGTATGTGCAGTTATGAACATTGCCATATATCTAAGACCATAAAATTCCTATCACAGTAGGCACCCTATATATAGAAATGAGCAAACCAGTGATATTTTAGGGAGCAGGCTAGCATGCGGGGCCCATGACTTACATCATAGGCACCTACACAACACAAAACACTGTTGCTGTATGTAGGTTTTATTTTATTTGTTTTTTATCTTATATTTTGGAAATGTACCTCCAGTTTTCCCCCCTTTAATTTTTTTGGGGTCCCCAAGAGAGTGGGGCCCTAAGCTATAGCTTTTTTTAGCTTATACATAAATCTGGCACTGCCCTCCACCTGTGCTGGACACTGGTACCACCAATTCACTTTGGCCTTTCTGCCAGAAGTTGCTTTTTCCCATCCAAATGGCCATTGGGCACAATTTGTTTTCTTTTCTTTTTTGTTTATAATTTTTATTAAATTGTCTGTTTTACAATTTAAAATACAGTCGTACCTTGGAAGTCGAATGGAATCTGTTCTGGAAGTCCATTCGACTTCCAAAACATTTGGAAACCAAAGTGTGTTTTTCTGATTGGCTGCAGGAAGCGCCTGCAGCCAATTGGAAGCCCCATCAGACGTTTGGCTTCCCAAAATAGTTCACAAACTGGAACAGTCACTTCCGGGTTTGTGGCATTCAGAAGCCAAAACATTTGAGAACTAAGCTGTTTGAAAACCAAGGTATGACTGTACTCATTTTTACATCCTTAAGATATCCAGGACTTCCCTTCTTCTCTTTCTATGGTTCATTTTACATATCATAAATCCCTGCATATTTTACGAAAACTATACCATTCAGTATTCCATTATTGCATACATCAAATCTCATTTACACTGTTGAATTTATCTTAATGCTGCCAACGTTTTCAGCTGTACACAAGTTTGTGGCACAAGTTACCGGTATTTTCTTATTATTCCTTATGAGTTGCTTCCCACAAAGCACCCTGAAGTGATTTACAATTCAATAAAAACATGCACAGAACATTTGCACATTAAAAAACAACAATTATACCTCTAAAGACAATATAAAACACCACACCATGTAATTCGCATGCAGTACTGGTGCCAGATGTGTCCACCGAGAAGGCTTGCTGAAAGAGAAATGTTTCCATCAACTGCCAAAAATAGAGACTGCACCTGTTTGATATCCAGTGGGAGGAAATTCCAAAGTGTAGGCTCTGCCACACAAAAGGCATGATTCCAACATTGTGCAGAACAGATCTCCTGACAGAATGCTCTCTGCAGGATGCCTTCTGCAGAACATAGTCATGGACTGGGTATATAGGGGATGAAAATATATTTTAGGTATGCTGGTCCCAAGCTGTATAGGGCTTTGTGCAGCAGTACCTGCACACTGAGGGACATGGGTGGCGCTGTGGGTTAAACCACAGAGCCTAGGGCTTGCCGATCAGAAGGTTGGCGGTTCGAATCCCCACAACAGGGTGAGCTCCCATTGCTCAGTTCCTGCTCCTGCCAACCTAGCAGTTCGAAAGCACGCAGTGCAAGTAGATAAATAGGTACCACTCTGGCAGGAAGGTAAATGGCGTTTCCATGCGCTGCTGTGGTTCACCATAAGCGGCTTAGTCATGCTGGCCACATGACCCGGAAGCTGTACGCCAGCTCCCTCGGCCAATAAAGCGAGATGAGCGCCGCAACCCCAGAGTTGTCCATGACTGGACCTAACGGTCAGGGGTCCCTTTACCTTTACCTGCACATTGAACTTGGTAATGTTAGATATGTGGACATGTAAAGTCTGGGCCTATGAGTCATTTCAGCTATGCCATGTCTGGCATGGTACAGTCCTCTCATTGAATCATATCGCCTCAGGCTGCACATGGGAGTCAGTCTATGTGAAAACAGCAAGGCATAGTCCAAGCCATGGGTAGGCAAACTAAGGCCTGGGGGCCGGATCTGGCCCAATTGCCTTCTAAATCCAGGTTGTGGACTGTCCGGGAATCAGCGTGTTTTTACATGAGTAGAATGTGTGCTTTTATTTAAAATGCATCTCTGGGTTATTTGTGGGGCATAGGAATTCAATTGTATTCCAAAATATAGTCCGGTCCCCCACAAGGTCTGAGGGACGGTGGACCTACTGAGAAAGTTTGCTGACCCCTGGCCAAGCATTCCCACCAAAGAAGAATGGATAAGCAAATTAATGGACTATTCAGAACTAGCATAATTAACAGCAAAATAAAAAAAAATCTATTGATGAGTGTTTTATGGAAGAATGGATGCCTTTTTTGGACTACAGTGGTACCTCGGGTTACATACGCTTCAGGTTACAGACTCTGCTAGCCCAGAAATAGTACCTCGGGTTAAGAACTTTGCTTCAGGATGAGAACAGAAATCGTGCGGCGGCAGTGAGAGGCCCCATTAGCTAACATGGTACCTCAGGTTAAGAACAGTTTCAGGTTAAGAACGGACCTCCAGAACGAATCAAGTTCTTAATCCAAGGTACCACTGTACTTGAAGAAATATTATAGTATGATGAACTTGCAAGCAGGATTTGAGCTAATGGCAACAGAAGTAAGTAGATTATAGTATTGTGGTTTTGATTTATTTATTATTTATTATTTATTGAATTTATATATCACCCTATACCCGGTGGTCTCAGGGCAGTTCACAGAACAAGATCAACACAGGCTATAGTTTGAGTTCCTCAGTTGCAGTTTTATAAATCATTTAATGTGTCAACACAAATAGTAGTTACAGATAGGTAGCCGTGTTGGTCTGCCATAGTCAAATAAAAAAAATTCCTTCCAGTAGCACCTTAAAGACCAACTAAGTTAGTTCTTGGTATGAGCTTTCGTGTGCATGCACACTTCTTCAGATACCAACCCCTTGGGAAAAGGAATGGGAAGTTGATAAAATGAGAGAAAGAGAAAGAGAGAGAATGGCAATGCTTAGTCCAAGAAATCCTCATCTAAATGGGCTATCATTTTTGTCCGGTTTGAATGCCAGAGGCATGCTGATCCTGGCTTGTTACCAACTAAATCCTCCTCAGAGCTGACCCCCTGAAATTTGTTGTTGTTTAGTCATGTCCGACTCTTCATGACCCCCTGGACCAGAGCACACCAGGCACTCCTGTCTTCCACTGCCTCCCACAGTTTGGTCAAACTCATGCTGGTAGCTTTGAGAACACTGTCCAACCATCTCGTCCTCTGTCGTCCCCTTCTCCTTGTGCCCTCCATCTTTCCCAACATCAGGGTCTTTTCCAGGGAGTCTTCTCTTCTCATTAGGTGGCCAAAGTATTGGAGCCTCAGCTTCAGGATCTGTCCTTCCAGTGAGCACTCAGGGCTGATTTCCTTCAGAATGGAGAGGTTTGATCTTCTTGCAGTCCATGGGACTCTCAAGAGTCTCCTCCAGCACCAGAATTCAAAAGCATCAATTCTTCGGCGATCAGCCTTCTTTATGGTCCAGCTCTCACTTCCATACATCACTACTGGGAAAACCATAGCTTTAACTATACGGACCTTTGTCAGCAAGGTGATGCCTCTGCTTTTTAAGATGCTGTCTAGGTTTGCCATTGCCTTTCTCCCAAGAAGCAGGGGTCTTTTAATTTTGTGGCTGCTGTCACCATCTGCAGTGATCATGGAGCCCAAGAAAGTAAAATCTCTCACTGCCTCCATTTCTTCCCCTTCTATTTGCCAGGAGGTGATGGGACCAGTGGCCATGATCTCCGTTTTTTTGATGTTGAGCTTCAAACCATATTTTGCGTTCTCCTCTTTCACCCTCATTAAAAGGTTCTTTAATTCCTCCTCACTTTCTGCCATCAAGGTTGTGTCATCTGTATATCTGAGGTTGTTAACAGGCCTTTTTTTAGCCATGCCCCTTAATATCAATGAGGCTCCTCTAAGTAACATTGCACACAACCCTCTGACATGGCACTGGCCGTGGTTGGTGCCCTTTGAGATTGGTAGGGCAGGAAGCAGAAGGCCAACTTTAGGTGGAGCCAGAGCCAATGGCAGGCCTCCGGGCTCCTTCTTCTCTGTCGATCCCTTGTAGCAGAGTAAGATTGTCTTCCATAAACACAGTTTTAACAATGAGTCCGTAAGTGACCGTGTAAGCCAATTCTGGATCCACACATCCTTCCACAGTGGGGACATAGGTTTCCGGGCGGGAGTTGATCACGGTGTGTATTTGCCAAATGTGCCTTCCTCTTAGCACGTCTCCCTTTCGTCCTGAGTTCGAGTGTCTTCAAAGCCCATGACACCTTTGGCAAAGGCTGTTCTCCAATTGGAGTGCTTGCAGGCAAGCGTTTCCCAATTGCTGGTGTTTATACTACATTTTTAAAAATTTGCCTTAAGACAGTCTTTAAACCTCTTTTGTTGACCACCAGCATTACGTTTTCCATTTTTAAGTTTGGAATAGAGTAGTTGCTTTCGAAGACGATAAGCAGGCATCCGCACAACATGACCAGTCCAATGAAGTTGATGTTGAAGAATCATTGCTTCAACACTGGTGATCTTTGCTTCTTCCAGTACACTGGTATTAGTTCACCTGTCTTCCCAAGTGATGTGTAAAAATTTCCAGAGACACCATTGATGGAATCTTTTGAGGAGTTGGAGATGGCGTTTATAAGTGGTCCATGTTTCACAAGCATACAGCAAGGTTGGTAGTACAATAGCTTTGTAAACAAACGTTTTGATTTCCCTGCGAATGTCCCGGTCCTCAAACACTGCACTTCAATCAGGAGAAAGCCGCACTCACAGAGCTCAGACGATGCTGGATTTCGGCATCCGTGTTGGCCCTTGTGGAAAGACAACTGCCTAGGTAGGAGAAGTGATCGACATTTTCCAACGTTACACCATTGAGTTGGATTTGTGGCGCTGCAGAGGGGTTATTTTGTACTTGTTGGTGCAGCACTTTGGTTTTTTGGATGTTTGAGGATGGTGGGGCTGTGCCCCGCTTGCCCTATCAGACCATCCTCCACAGAGTGGTACAGTCCTCACATTGACCTGTGTCGTCCCAGGATGCGCACAGGGGAATGGATGGTTTGAGATGAACCAAAGTACAGTATACCAAGGATCTGTGGAGTTCGGTGTGCTGGGCTTCTTAAATCCTCCTATTTGTACTCAGTTTCAAGGAGCTATATGCGAAGTCTGGTCCTTTGGGCTGATTAATTATAGGCACACCTTGGCTGCCTGGCAGGGGCAGGATGGCAATTAGAGGTGGAGAACTCTGCCAGCCCGCTGGCCTTGTGGGATTGTGTATTATTTCCCCCAAAGACTTGCCACCTCGTGGCAAATTCCAGAAGGGCGAGCAACTGGCTTGCAGGGTTTCATCAGCCATTAACCCCTTAGAAAGGCGCTATAGTCTGTCAAGAGCAGAGCCCAATATATGCAAACGGTACAGGAAAATGCAGAAAGTGGTTGTTTCCCCCCTAAAATAAAAAAATAACAACTAAACTCTATGGGCTAATATATTTTGACGATATTTACTTAAAAAGAAGAAGTGATAACCTTCCATGTGGTATGACAGCACTCTTTTTAGAATAAAGTTTTGTTTTTCGGGTAATAATTTTTATTAGTTTTCAATTACAATAATCCAATAATAGCCTTATTATAACAATGCAAATTATAATACAGTTACTAATACCAATCATTCAGATGCCAAATTATATAATTTAGGTGGCCCCTCGCATGCTAGAATTGATGGTTTGAAGATTTACTTTATTTCTGCGTTCCAAAATCTTACTGGCTTCAATTACACGCCAGTCAAAATAACAACCCCTTATACAACAACTGCAATTTTAATGACCTCCATTTGTACTGACACATTAAATGATTTATAAACCTACAGGTGAAGCATTCAAACTATATCCAGATACCATGATGGCAAAGTAAAGTTTTGTTGAGACATTTATAATACATTACAGTAAGAAAATCAACTAATCTAAACAAGAACATAAAAAAGAAAGAGATGAGAGTGCAATGTCCTCTTTTACAGGTATATCTTAACTTGTCCCATACAGAGAACAGTCCCTTATAGAATGGGTCAAGGGAAAAGTTCTTAGGACAATTGCCGCTGCCCCTTTAAAACAGGGATTGTGAGATTGTGGCCTCCATACTCCAACTCACCTCACAGAGTGTTTGTTGTGGGGGAGGAAGGGAAAGGAGAATGTTAGCCGCTTTGAGACTCCTTCAGGTAGTGATAAAGCGGGAGATCAGATCCAAACTCTTCTTCTCCTTCTTCAACTCCCATCAGCTTCCGCTAGCATGGCTAGTTGTCAAGGGTCATGGGAGTTGTATTCCGGCTAACGCCTGAAGACCCACAGGTTCCCCAATCCTGATTTAAAATGACAATCAATTCCGATCAAGAATTCCAATTTTATTTTATCTTTAGAAGATTTTGGCCTTTTTGTGGCTGATAAGGTAATAAATCAGTGGCAATTCACCTCTAACATTAGATTAGTAATGGGGAACCTGTGGCTATCCAAATGTTGCACATAATATCTGAATGCTATGATGGGATTTGGAGGACCATAACATCCCTATTCCTGCCTTATCTTCCCCAAACCGGCAACTATTGAGAAAGAAAGTTTTTAATTTGGGGGGGAGAGATTTCCACATGTTAGGGATGCTAGCTAGCAGAAAGCTCTGTTTGCTTATCTTTTTTGGTTATGAATTTGAATACCGCTTTCCATCGTAAAATTCTTGTTTCCGCTCCTCATCAATTGATGTGACTTGTTGGGCTGCAAGATTCAGCTGGACTCTATCTGGTTTTTTTTGCAGACAGATAAGGAATATTCCTTTGTGACACAGGAAATGGACAACCCAAGCTGGCTGCAGCAGCTATTTTCCCTATTTACAAAAAAAAGGGGGAAAGAAGTTTAGGTGCAGCAGAGAACCATGCAGTTAACTATGGAATAGTTAAAGCAAGCTTTCAAATGGGGTTGGGGAACATTTTTTAGACCCAAGAGCTGCCTTTCCTTTTGGGCAAACCGCCCAGATGCCACAAGGCAGTGGTGTCACAAGTCTGGTGACGGGATTCCTTTTAGATCAGAGCGTTTTTAAGAAGAAACAAAATGACCTACCGTATTTTTCGCTCTATAAGACGCACCAGACGACAAGACGCACCTAGTTTTTGGAGGAGGAAAACAAGAAAAAAAAAATTCTGAATCCCAGAAGCCAGAACAGCAAGAGGGATCGCTGAGCAGCGAAACCAGCGATCCCTCTTGCTCTTCTGGCTTCTGGGATAGCTGCGCAGCCTGCATTCACTCCATAAGACGCACACATATTTCCACTTACTTTTTAGGAGGGAAAAAGTGAGTCTTATAGAGCAAAAAATAGGGTAAATCTTTTTAGAAATAATCCTTTATTGATTATCAAGTAATAACTAATAAGAACTCATTCACTCCTCTCATTCATATTCACCAGATGGGCGGACTCACTAAAAAAATGATCAATCTCTTTTAAGAGTCTTTGGACGGCCACCTCTGCAGTCAGGATAGCAACATGCTGTGCCAGGGACTTACCAGCCATTATATAGTTTCAGGTTTGATCCCCGTATGGCTGCATTGTCTTGTATCGCAGGGGGTTGGACTAGATGATAGCTGTCGTCATGCTGATTCCCCAAATAGTTATGAATAGTTATTTGTCCCAATATGTCTTTTGAGAACAGTGGCTGCTGTCTGCTGGGCCAGGCGAGCACATAAAACACAGCTTGGCTCTTCCTCTGGGTCAACCCAGAAGTGACTTGTCTCAGCGTGTCCTCTGAGAATAGTTACTTGTCTCAACCTGTCCCCTTCATGTCCTGTGAGTCACCCAAAATTCTGGCACATCCTGCTTGCCCATTCCATTACAGTGGTACCTCGGATTACATACGCTTCAGGTTATATACGCTTCAGGTTACAGACTCTGCTAACCCAGAAATTGTACCTCTGGTTAAGAACTTTGCTTCAGGGTGGGAACAGAAATACAGCAGTGGCGGTGCAGCGGCAGCAGGAGGCCCCATTAGCTAAAGTGGTGCTTCAGGTTAAGAACAGTTTCAGGTTAATAACAGACCTCTGGAATGAATTAAGTACTTAACCCGAGGTACCACTGTATCTAGTTTGACCGTCCATCTTTCCTATTTTCTTCAGAATCAAACAGTCCCTATCTTCATCTTCAGAATCAAACAGTCTCTCTATCTTTATTTTTATCTTCAGAGTCACATACAATCTGGTTTTACTCATACTCAAAACATACCGTATTTTTCTCTCTATAACACGCAGATTTTTTCTCCTAAAAAGGAAGGGGAAATGTCTGTGCGTGTTATTGAGCGAATGTGTGATCCCTGGAGCCAAATGGCGCAAGTGGAGGCAAAAATCAGGCAAAAATCAAATCGTGTCTCGGAGAAGGGAAACCTGAAAAGAGGAAGCGGCTGCTTTCCTGCATTCTGCCTCAGGGTCTTACTGCCCACCCTGCTCTGTTTCGTTGCTGTGTTTGCTCAAACGGAACAAAGAGCAGGGAAAGCCCCTCCCCTCCAGGCAAGCAGAGGGGAAAGCAGAGCGTCCTTCCATCTAATTCCTCTCCGTGCTCCAGCCAGAAAACATGCAGGTGGGAGAGAGAGAGAGAGAGCTGGCTGGCTTGGGTGGGTGGGTGGGTGGGGGGAAACTTTTGCCTTCCTTTCCTCCCTCCCGTTATACCCCACTCCTGCATTCTTAGCCAGCTGCTTCTCTGCACACCCCTCTCATGCTCCTTGTCCCTTCTGTGTTTTTCCTTCCCTCCCCACTTAAAATGTGGTTACAAAGCATGGATCCACATGGATCCTCAGGATCTTTGCATTGGGTCACCCCAAATTCACCATCAGAGCACATAGCATGTCCATGGCTACAGCCTGCCCCCCCAAAATCACGCACCCACTGTTGCCTGGGGCTGCAATGGTGCAAAAACGTGGTTACAAAGCATGGATCCACAGGGATTCTCAGGATTTTTGCATTGGGTCACCCCAAATTCACTATTAGATCACATGTCTGTGGCCACAGCATGAAGCACAAAAATGATACGTCCACTGTTTCATTCGGAATGTTTTTTCCCTTGTTTTCCTCCTCTAAAAACGATGTGCGTGTTATGGTCAGGTGCGTGTTATAGAGCGAAAAATACGGTACATATCTCCATTCATACTCTGAGACCCTCATAGGCCTCACAGTGGTGGGTGGATAGCTGGGGCCACAGGGGAAAGTTGATGGAGCCACGAGCGTAACATTCGTCTTGGTACAGTATGCTTGTTTCCACACACACATGCACATGCTCTTCTATCCAGAGAAGTAAGAGGTATTATCTACCAAGGCAGATCTCCTGCCACTGAGCTAGTTTACTCCCTCACAGAGCTACAATTCCCATCAGGTTCAACAAACCACGGTTCCCAGGATTCTTTGGGGGGGGGGCGAGCGGGAAGAGCCATGACTGTTAAAGTGGTATTCAGAGTGCTTTAAACCAGGGGTAATTTAAAGAAGTTGGAATTTCTTGGTATATTTAAACCAGGGGTAGGCAACCTAAGGCCCAGGAGCTGGATGCGGCCCAATCGCCTTCTCAATCTGGCCCGCGGACGGTCTGGGTATCTGCGTGTTTTTACATGAGTAGAATGTGTCCTTTTATTTAAAATGCATCTCTGGGTTATTTGTGGGGCATAGGAATTTGTTCATTCCCCCCCCCAAAAAAAATATAGCCTGGCCCCCCACATGGTTTGAGGGATGGTAGACTGGCCCACGGCTGAAAAAGGTTGCTGACCCCTGCTTTAAACGTATTGTGCGGAGGTAACCCGGCAAATGGCAGCTTCCTGTGGTTCAGATTTCATTGGAAAGGTGAAGGAAACAAAAGAGAGATCCTAGCCCGGGAGAATTTTAATTGCTCAACGCGGCAACAAAACTGCATGGCCTACTGGGCCGGACGGCTTGGAAACCCTCCAGCATGGGTAGTGTTTATATGCGAAGGTTTAGGGACCTTGCAAGAGTTATTTCTTGTGTTAATTGGCTGTTTGTTTACACAGCTCATAAACGCTGTTTGTCTTCTTGGCTCTGAGGATCAGGCTGAAATCCGGGACGCGCAGAATGATTCAAACTTTAGCTGGTGTGCCTTTGTTCTCTGGGATTACTCCGGGGGTGTCAACTTGAATGAAATATTGGGAGGTGGCCAGGTAAGCCCTGCCCCGCATAATCACAAGATGAGGTTCATGGGGGGGGGGCTAAAATATTTTATTGGAGGGCCCCAGGCCCCTATGAGTTGGGACCTTTTCCTTTTGCCAGGCTGGAATGTGTCTTTGAACTCTGAGCATGCTTCTTATTCACCTGGATGGAGGATAGCGTGTGAGTGTGAAGAAGCTAGGAAATTGCACAAAGGTAATATTTGCATCCATTGCTCCACCCATTTTTTGCCTCTTGTCCCACCCACCACTTGCATGGGGTCCCTGAAATCAGAAGGTTCCTCATCACCACAGAGTAAGTGGAATCAGGTAGCAGGTAATGGGGAAGACCTGTTGCCTGAAACCCTGGAGAGGTGTTGCAGGGAGACTGAATATAAAATACTGGGCTGGACATTAAAATGGTCTGTGTTAAGCTGTGGGTGAACATATCAGACGACACAGCGATTCTTCAAACAGCTCTTGTTTATTCACAGGCCAGAACAGAACTGAACTGAAGGGTTCAGTCAGCCTGCTTATATAGAGCTCCAGTACAACGTTACTGTAACAACTTTCTAAAACTATCCAATCACTGAACGTCACTTTCGATCCTTCATTTGCATAACTATCTACAGTATCCCCCTGCTGGCCCAGGGTGAGAACTTCAGTACATAACAGTCTGGCCTGCCATAATGCTGCTGTGTCTTTCTGCAATATCTGAATTTTCCAAACATTCTTCAGTGGCAGCCCCATGTAGAGCTTAATGCAGTAATCAAATCCGGATGTGGCCGAGGCACATATAACATGACTGAAATGTGTCAACTTCTATCCCTCTATGGATTCTTGGTTGATCGAAGTCTGTGGCAAAATGAACAAATCTGATCTTAAGTTAGAGAGGACCATTTTTGTAAAGGAGTAGAGCTTATTTATTCAATGTTGGAATAAAAGGACCTGTGAAAATTAAAATGTTTTGAGTATTTAAGTATTTATACACCTTGTTATTGAAATTAATATCGCATTTTCTCAAATTAATTTGGGTAACTTTAGTCACTTCTTCTCCTGTTAGGGTGATAAATTCATCATGAATATTTTTTAGGACAAAGGATATGGAAAATACTGCATTGCATTGAAATTGCACTTACGTTTATAGAATTTGAAATTTGAATGGTACTATTATCATTATTATATTAACTAGATCGAGGCACAAATTGTAATTAATATATTGGTTTTCTTCTTTCCTCTTCATCTTTTTCCTTGCCTATGTAGATTATTATATGAAATCAAATAAATATAAGTTTTTTTTCTGCCAAAATTGCCCCATCCCAGGCAGCCAGTTCCTGCAGCCATGGTCAGCAACTACTTTTTCATTGGAACAAATGAGAAATCAGGCCAAGTCCTTTCTCCCTTTCTGTTCCCAGATTCAGGTACTGTCCTCTCCTCCCTCTTCATTATCTACATAGGTTTTCCCAAGAGTTTTTGTATTCCCAGTTAGTTTCTTCTTTTCTTAGAGCAGAGCTCCCATGTCACATCACAGAGAACTTTGAAAAAACTCTGTCAAGTTTTCCAGTGCAGTTTCTGTCCTGTTGCTGTCCCTTGGGCAAAGCTGCTGTTTAAGAGCTGCAAGTTCAAAATCTTTCTTGGCACGTGGAACTAGTTGCTCAGTTGGCTGAGTTTTTGGATACCTTGCTTCCCTCTGAATGAACACTTGTCAGCACTGAAACTTTTGTGGGGGGCAGGGAGGGGAAATCTCTGAGACGTGAATAAACCCCCAAATCAGCACCCATATCAGGAAACATTTTATCCATTTTTATCCATTAATGACAGGTTACAAATTGCTGTGTTATACCTATTTTGGGAGCTACAACAAAAAGCTGTTGTGCTTGTTCCCTGTCCCAGCCAGTCAGCTATTCTTCCTCCATATTATTCCAGTTCATTCTCTCTTCCACCCTGTCTGACATCAACTGCTCCACCTCAGTCAGCCCACATCCCATGGCCCCCAAACACTTCTGGGGAAGGGCCATAGTCCAATGTCAAAATGGTTAGGTTATTTATGTATGCAACAACCGCGGCCCGTGTTTTGTTAGCCCCAAAATGGAAAATGAGCGAGGTCCCAACCAAAGAAGACTGGCAACTTAAGTTGACAGAATATGCAACTACAACTAATCCAGAATGCAGCAGCTAGACTGGTGTCTGAGAGTGACCACCAAGACCATATAACACCGGTTTTGAAAGACCTACATTGGCTCCCAGTACGTTTCCGAGCACAATTCAAAGTGTTGGAGGAAGGGAAGGAGAATGTTAGCTGCTTTGAGACTCCTTCGGGTAGTGATAAAGCAGGATATCAAATCCAAACTCCTCCTCTTCTTCTTCATTGCGTCCAAGCACACACATAGAGACACGCAAAGTTAACCACATTATCAAGGGATCTGACAGCAAAATGCTCAGGGTCCCACAGGAATACCCCTAGGAATAGTGATTTGGAGTCCTTACCTAAAAATAATGTGTGACCTTTAAATGTTCTGAAGCACTGAGATGCACTGACATTCGTCCATTATTAAGGCTCCCATGGTGGTTTGCAATATGCAATTTTTGTCGCACAATTTGTATGCACTCCAGATTTTCTGAGATACATGTGTAAGAGAGTTAGGTAAGGAACTTTTTTGTTAGAAATGCTTGCTGCTGACTCTCTCCCGATGCTTTTCTAAACACCTTGGTTTCCCCTGGAGCCTGCAGAACGGGTTAGGGAAGTGGGAGACGACTATCTGTGGGAGGGAATGAAGAAAAACTGACCAGCATCTGTTGGTTTGACCTGGCTGTTATCCCTGGGAATGCCTTCTCCCAAGATGGAATGTCAGGTGGGAACTATTTGCTGGAGACAAATGAGTCAGGAAATGGAAAGGGGGACAGATCGCTTTTCACAATCCTGGGAAGTTAGAGAGGAACAGCCAGGAGGAATCTTGAAAAGAAAGGAGGATGGTGAAACTAGTCTCATCCTCTGTGGATTTTGGCTCAGATCCTGGGACAGAGGCATCCTCAGTACAGACTGAAATGAAGGGGAAGAGAAAAGAGCGAGACAGACAGGAAGCAAGAGAAGAGAAATAGCTTGAATGTGGGAGAGACAAGGAAAGGCGCAATAAGGTTGATGAGTCAAAAAAAACCAGAGTCTAGGAGGCAATAAATTACAACCCACTGAAGACTGAATCAGCACAAAGGTTATTTTTAAAAATTGCATTGTATGTGAATTAGCTTTTCAATGCCAGGATGTCCATGGTATCAATAAATTTGGTTTGTGTTGTGAACGGCCACTGTTAATAATGCAATTATCACCATTGGTACTTTCTGCTTTTCATTTTCTGCTGCTTATAATTCTCCACCCCCAACCCAGGGTCCTCTCTGGGGAAGGGACATGGGGAAACTGCCCCAGGGCCCATGCTTTGGGGCACCCACCCACCTTAGGCGCAGCGATGCTGGTGTCTATGACTTCTTCCAGCAGCTGTTCTGCATCCCACCACCTGGTAAGGATCTCCACCTCTTGCCTTTGTAAATAGACACCGAGGGAGAAGGGGAAGGGCTCCTTTGGGGCTGGCACTGGTAAAACAATGGCAAATGGGGGAAGGAGTAAGTCAGAGGGATGGGGAAGAGGTTGCCAACATTAAAGACAGATCAAAACGACAACAAAAAGTAAGCTGGGTGAAGAGCCATCGCCATGAGAAGAGGAGTGGCAGCGATGAGAAGGGGGTGGGTGAAAGCAATGGGAGGGAATATACAGTGGGATTTGCCCCAGGCCCTGTGACACCCTAGGGGCAGCCCTGCTCCAAGTAGTGTGGTGCAGTGGTTAGAGCATCAGATTAGGACTTGGGAGGCTAGGGTTCAAACTGCTACTCAGCCATCAATCTCACTGGGTGGCCCTGGGCCGGTTACTGTCTCTCAGCCTAGCCGAACTCACAGGGTTGTTCTTAGGATAAAACAGGGAAGGGGAGAACTGTGTGTGCAGTGACGGACCTTGGGATCTAAGAATTTCAGCAGCGCCCTATGCGATGCCAAAATTTGGCCCCCATCCTCACCTCTTGCCTTCCATTCTGCATCATAGTTGGGGCACCCCCTGAGGGTCTGCGCCCAGTGTGCCGAAACTGGTCACGCTACCCCTAAACCTGTCTCTGATGTTTGCCACCTTGAGCTCCTTGAGGAAGGTGGCATATAAATGCCGTCATTGTCCCATAACTGAGAATAACACTTCCTGCATTTGATGGATTGTGGTCCAATAAAGTTATTAAACTGTGGCCAAGTCATCCAGGAGTCTCATTCGAATGGTTGGTAGCGTACCTGTGGATTTGTGGTTGAAAACGTCAGGTGGCACATCTGTCAAAAGTTAAATATCTGTACTGATTTTTAAATGTATATTACTTGCTTCTTTCATCTATTATGTTGCATTTTGTTATATTATGATTTGAATTCTATGGAATGCAGAAAAAACACAATTTCTAAGAAGTAAAAGAAGCAATAAAAATGCAATTAAAAATAAATCATGCAGCCTCTGGCACAATTCATTATGACTGAGCTGACAGACAGCATAGGTGCCAACTCTTAGGGGCCAAGGGCCCTTTGCCCCCCCCCAAATATTTGTGGGCCTCCCTCCGCCCCCAAAATTGATGGCAATTGCCATTCAAATGGTGTGCATGTGCTGTTTCTTGTGATCAATTTTGCAGGGTGGGGTTTACCTGCCCCATATATTTTATTCGAGTTTGCACCCCTTTCAGCCATTTTAAAGCGGTCAGTGGTGAAAAAGATTTGGGAACACTGCCATAATAAATTGGGTAGACTTTCAGGTGCCACGGGACTCTTTGTTCTTTCTGCTACCACAGGCAACCTCGAGTCTCTGTCTGGAAATGAGGGATGCAGTCTCTGAGAGGCGGCTGGGCAGATAATCAGAGGTGGAGGGTGAACGATCTCATCCTTGCAGAACACAGTCGCCTTGTGTCTCCCCACCCTGTCCCTGAACAGGAAGTTCCTGGGTACTGGTGGTTGCAAATGCGATGCGTATACAAGGAATTCATTTGATCCTCTTGGCTCACAGAGCAAAAATGACACAGATGTCTTGGAGCTACAAGATCAAAGGGCCATTGTGCCTGGCATCTCAGTGAACCCTGGCGGAAGATGGGCAGGCCGTGTGCTTTACCCAAAGCCACAGGAATGTGAGCCACAGAGCTCTCCTGCGCCAGGGGAAAACCTGTGGCATCCAGGGAAGGCCCAGGAAAGTCATGCTCATGTCAGATAATTTGAACCCCACCTTCCCTTATCAAATCAGACCGGGGCAGTTTACAAGGAACATTTGGAAACGAAGGAAGCATAACGTTCCTGTTACAAGAGACAAATATCGAAATGGCAGGGCAATTTCCTTCTTCAGCACCACCCTGCAGAGGAAACTGAACGAAGCTTCAGTCAATCTTGGCATAAATCAGTCTGTTATTGTTTGTTTACTTATTTATTTACATTACTCTTGCCCGGCCCCCATTGCAAGAGTCCAGAGGTGCATTGCGCGTCTCTTTGAAATTATAGTAATTATTTCCAAATGGCTTCTACCCATATAAAATAGCGTATTTGACATTTTCTTTCAACATGCACCGCACCCCCCCCCCACTGGCGAAATGCCCCCTCCAGGAGATGCCAATCTTGCCGGTGTTTCAGTGCCAGGCAAAGATGCTTTTGTTTTCCTGGGCATTTTCCTGGGCAGCACAATGAATTGTTTGTTAGCTCTATTTTTTTTTTTAAACACATTTGTCATAATTGTATTTTTCTAACTTGGTATTAAATTGTTTTGGGACCTTTTTTGTGGGAAATGATATATAAATGCAATAGAACAAGCCTAACTCTTCTTCAAAACTCTGTCTTCTATTTTTGCAATGCCTAAGTGGCCACACAAAATCCAGTATGTTGGGAAGAACGAAGTGATTTATGATCAGCTTGTAAGTAAGCTCAGGCCAACTTATTCTCGCTCTCCTGTCCCCAAACTTACCCACCATGAGGGCACAAGTCAAAGAGCTGCTCCTCAGACCTTTATGAGTTTCCAAAGCCTTACCAATGGGTAGTTCTCTGTGCAAAAATCCCTGTGAATTGAAGTTTGCAAGAATTTCAGGGTCCTTAAACTTGGCAGCCTGGACAAACTTCAGTTCCCAGACATCTTTGCACTGGGATATTTTGTTGGTAAACCTTTGATGCCTAATAAAAGCCCAAGGAACTTATCTCACTTTCATGATCTGGTCACCACTACTCAGAGAGCAGGGATGGAGGAGAAATTCGATTCAGTTCGCATCTAAAGATGAACATACTCAATTCACACTTTCTGAAACAATATGCAAACTGAAGCACTGCCTTTTCCCAATTTGCACTTTTCCAAATTTTGCAATACAAAAAGTGCACACTCTAGGTTAAATAAATGCACATACGATTGAATAAGGTAAAGGTAAAGGGACCCCTGACCATTAGGTCCAGTTGTGACCGATTCTGAGGTTGTGGCGTTCATCTCGCTTTATTGGCCGAGGGAGCCGGCACACAGCTGGTCATGTGGCCAGCATGACTAAGCCGCTTCTGGTGAACCAGAGCAGCGCATGGAAATGCCGTTTACCTTCCCGCCAGAGTGGTACCTATTTATCTACTTGCACTTTGACATGCTTTCGAACTGCAGGTTGGCAGGAGCAGGGACCGAGCAACGGGAGCTCACCCCGTCACGGGGATTTGAACCGCCGACCTTCTGATCGGCAAGTCCTGGGCTTTGTGGTTTAACCCACAGTGCCACCCTTATGATTGAATACAACATGTAAAAAAAAATGTATAATATTCAGGAAAATTCTGGTGAATTTTCATGAGGACTTAATTTTTTTCGCAAACTGATATGGAAATTGGAGAACTGAATTTATGACTGGAAAAAAATGAGAAATAGAGAAAAGCAAAAATTGACCACACTTATAACACCAGTGTTGCCGGTTTGATCCCTGTATGGGAAAGCATATTCATGAACTGCAGGTGGTTGCACTAGATCAGGCATGGGCAACTCCCAAGAGACTGTAATCTACTTCCACTATAAAAAAACCTGGCAGTGATCTACCCATTGGATTGACCAAAATTGTTGAGCTTCTTTGGGGGAGGAAGAGCCAAAGTTGTTGAGCTTTTTTTTGGGGGGGGGTGTGTGGAACCAACCAGGAACCTGAGATCGACCAGTAGATCACAATTGACCTGTTGGACATCCCTGCACTAGGGTCCCTTCCAACTCTAGAATTCTATGATATTCTCCCATCCCTGTGGGGGTACAGTTTTCAGAGGCAAGGAGGGGATGGGATCAAGGGGAAATTTGGGGTCCCAGGTAGATGGAAAGCAATGGAGGGCTGGCAGGGCAGAATTGGAAGGGTGCAAAGCCCTCAGCAAAACCCTGTACTTTCCCTGAGATTTCTCCGAAAAAGCTTGGCATGAACGAGACAGTTCTGAATCAAGTCATTTCAGATTCCCTGTCATTCTGAACTCAGCTAGTTCAGATTCTTATCCACTTCCCCAGTCACTGCTGTGGCCCTTCTTGCCAAGCAGAACTTTAGGCAAAACATGTCTGCTTTGAACAGGACCCCAAACATTGCATGCCAAAGTGTTACTGAGGTCAAGATGCCTAGAACAGATTTCTGTCCAGCCAGTTGCACAAGAGGCTGCCAGCAGCGACTTGCTACCAGCTGGTCTTTAGTGAGCAAATTTGTGAAATGGGTTGGCTTCAGAAAAGCAGATGTTAAGGCTGTCGCAATCCAGCAATACTCCAAAGGCAATTTTAGGCATGATGGAATGATGGGTGGGGGAGCCATGTGCGGAAGGCTAGAGCAGCTTCCTCCTCAACATACGTGGCTCTTTCAGAAGATAACATAAAGGAGAAGTTAGCCAAAGATGATTTGTTCTTGGTTTTTGGCTTGTAGCTGAAGCTTGAACTGGTAAATCCCTGCTGAGTAAGGGAGCAGCATAGGTGAAAATGGCAACTCTATAGGAGCTGGCATGTCAGAGGCAGACTTGGGAATTAATCAACATGATTAATCTCTCATAATTTAAGTGGGTCTACACTGAGTACAACTTAGCTGGCTGTAACCCAACTCCTCATTTTGACCTGGCAATATATTGCGAATCATTATGTGTGTGTGTGTCAAAAATCACAATATGGGAAAAACTGTGAAGCCAGTCAATGCCTCTACAGAGCTCCATCCTTATTTCAGACATTGTGATATATCAGTGTATCGCAATGTTTAGCTGGTGATGTATCACGATGTTGAAAACCGGCTATCGGCCAGCCCTGCATGCTCCTAGCTCATGTTGTAACTAGCTTGAACTATCTTGGAGAAGAAGCAGGAAATTTAAAGCTTGAAAGGAAGTGATCTGCTTTACCAACCAGTAGTTAATTTAGGAGGTTTGGGTAAGTGATTGCAAGTTTTGCTCCTGATAAGGTCACTATGCGTCCTGCCTGCAATCCAGGCCCACCTGTGCTTGTCCAAAACAATATGGCGCCATCCCTCAGGGGGCTGGCTTCTGTTGGAAAGGCACCAAGACTTGCTGGAAGAGCGTCAAAACCAGTTGGAAAGGAGTCAAAGCTATATAGAAGAAGGATTGCTCTATTGTTAAGGCCTAATCGGGGTAATTAATTGGGGACTGAATCATTTGTCTAAGGAAAGGTATATAAAGGGAGAAGACTTTCTTTGTGGCAGGCACTAAATTTTGGGATTCCCTCCTTACAGAGATGCAACTAACACTTTTATTGTGCAGCTTCTGTTGTGTGCTGAAGGAGTACCTCTGTTCCCTGACCTTGGGCAGTTTACGGGACCCACCATGTCTCTTTTGTTGAATCTATACTCTGCTGCTTTTGTCTGAATTGTTTCACTTGTTTTTCTAATTGCATATAGGAATAGAAGGGTTTGTCCATTTCTGTTCTCTCTGTTACTCACTTTCCCCCAGCCCTTAAATTCATCTCTCCACATTTCTGTAGCCAAAACCTAGAGAGCCATTGCCAGTTAGTGTAGACAGCACTGAGCCAAACTGATCAGATCTGAATTCCTATGTTCCCTCTGCACTCACATAATCTGGGGGTGGCAGGGGGGAAGAACATGAATTCAGTTTAAATTGATGGGGTTTAGTGACTGACTACATAAAATTGAGATGAGCACTTCAACCCCAGAGTCGTCCATGACTGGACCTAACGGTCAGGGGGTCCTTTACACAAAAGCCTTCCTGCAGATCACGGCTGATCACTTCCCAGACTCTGAGCCAGGCTGGACACAACAGTGGTTGCAGCAGGAGACAAGGAGGCAGCGATGTAAGAGTGAAACAGATCCAGGAAGTGTGTTTTTCCCCCCTGCTCCGGCTTGGCTGGCTGGAGGAAATGCTCTTCAAACTGCAGCCTGTCTGCCAGACAGGTTGCAACCTGAACCTTGCTGAGATAATAGAGACCAAGAGGGTCAAAGCCTCCAGCTGCCCCTCTGGGTCCCGTATTTATACAAGGGCACCTTTCCTTCCAGCGCTCAACAGAGACAGCATCCTCTTACTAGAATGCAGAAGAAGAACAACAGCAAGTGTTGAAAGAGAAGCACTCTGTAACCCACTCACCTGCTTTGGGATTATTTGGGATTAGTCTGAGCACAGCCCCACAGCGTTTGGGTCACGAGGTGGCCCCGAAGGAAGAGCCCTGCATTCCCCCAGCTTCCCAAAGCATGAGAGAAAGCAAGAGTCCATAGGCAGCTGCCCCATACTGCAGACTTCCACAACTGCCCTGATTTTACTGGGACGTCCTGGATTCACAAAACCATTTCCAGCTTTGGATCTGGGAATGTCCTGCTTTCCCCCTCCAGAACAGCTGTTGAGCTCTGGGAGTAGGATGAACCTGTTGAGCCTCTCCATGGCCGCTGCTGCCCTTTTGCAGCTCATAGCGGTTGCTGGAGAATGGGCGGAAGACGATAGGCTGCCATTGTGAAGCCCAGTGCCCAGTGACTGCAGCTCTGGCCCACCTGCTGCAGGAGCCACGGGCAAGCGTCATCTCCCTACAGAGGCTGTCCGTACCTCCCCTCACACGCCAGAGCCCAGCGGAGGAGAGATGCTCCTTCTCCCCTTTGCTTCATGTCAGTTTGCATTTCTTAGTACAGAAAGTATTGAACTGATATGTAGAGATCTTTCCCCTTCTGCTTGGTTCAAGAGTATTTTGGAACGTTTGGAAAGTTTCCTATGTGAAAGAAACAGGCAGACGTTTCTTGTTTTGGTTACTCCTTCTGAGAAGCTGAGTGCAGCTGGTTTCAATCAATTCTGTTATCTTTCTGCCAAGGTCATGCTGAATATAATAAGAGGCCAGGAGGGGCCTGGGTCTTTTACTTTCTCTTTCTGTCTCTTTGATCTGGTGTTCTGTATGCTGTTAAGTTTAAGTCTTATTATAAGCATGGTAAGTTTTATTGTAAGTGCCGCAACTGGATTTCTTATGGACAGTGCCAATCCTGAATATATTGGATTTGTGACCATTATGCTCATTTGCTTTCAGTAGCAGTAAAGCTCTGCTGGATGAAGTACAATTGCCTCTGGTCTATTTTGTGGGGGACTCTGCAACATGTGTTTAAATTTAAGAGAGCCAGCGTGGTGTAGTGGTTAAGAGTGGTAGACTCGTAATCGGGTTCACATCTCTGCTCCTCCACATGCAGCTGCTGGGTGACCTTGGGCCAGTCCCACTTCTCAGAAGTCTCTCAGCCCCACTCACCTCACAGAGTGTTTGTTGTGGGGGAGGAAGGGAAAGGACATTATGAGCCGCTTTGAGACTCCTTCGGGTGGTGATAAAGCGGGATATCAAATCCAGACTCTTCTTCTTCTTCTTTTTCCTCCTCCAGAGATGGCATGTCAGTTCTGCCCCATTGATGTCCCAAGTGAGTGAGAAGGTTTGCAGGTTTGGAATGGACCATTGGTCAGTATTGTCTACACTGACTGACAGAGGCTCCCCATGGATAAGGAGTCTCTCCCAGTCCTTTATGAAGATGCCAGGGATTGAAACTGGGGCTGTCGGCGCATGAAGCAGATGCTCTACCATGGAGCTACGACCATCCCCCACTGAGATGCTTTCGAGTATTCTCAGAATTTCACATACATTATCTTGTAAACCTCAGAGTAACCCTGCAAGGTAGATTGGGATCAGTTATCTCCATCCTGCAGACAGAGGGCTGCGGTGGAGAGATTGACGCTTGCCTCAGAGTCGCCACGTGACTTCCTGCCTGCGTCGTCGACAGGGCTCTCCGTCTATGTCCGCCAGCAGTTTTAAAATATTTTCACTGGGCCCGCCTTGACTATAAAGGAACGTGAAAGCCCGGGCTTCAGGCGTCAGTCTCAGTGAGTGTCGAAACCTTTCGACATTTGCCTTGTTTGCCACCTGCCAGAAAAGAGGGAGGACAAAGACTGCCCACCCAAACTGATTTATGGATTAGCACACTTTGCAGCCAAGTGCCTGCAGGCACTGTAAAGGAAAACAAACAAGGTCCACAGAATGGATGAAAGCTGTTTGCTTTAGAGCTGTGGATTGCTACGCTGCCCAACCCAGTATGTAAATCACGGGTGGGGACTGGGGACCAAATGAGGCCCTCCAGGTAATGATGATGATGATGATGATGGTTTTATTATTTGTACCCCACCCATCTGAGTGGGTTGCCCCAGCCACTCTGGGCAGCTTCCAGAATATACAGAAACATAATGAAACACTGAACATTAAAACAGGGCTACCTTCAGAAATTTACATGAAGTCGTATCCACAGGGCTGGTGCCACTACTGAGAAGGCCCTCTGCCAGGTCCCCTGTAACTTCACTTCTCACAGTGAGAGAGCCACCAGAAGGCCCTTGGAACTGGATCTCAGTGTCTGGGCTCTATGTGGCCCTTGTTCTTCTGTCCAGGCAAACACCTGTTCTCGGCACCCTCCTCTGGTGGTCTTGCCTGGCTGGAATGTGCCTTGAACTCTGATAACATCTCTTGTTTGTTTCGATTGAGGATGGAGGTGTGTCTGTCTGTCTATGGACACTTTTGCCACCCCTACCATAGCTACCAGTGTGCCCCCTCCCCCTGCAACCCAGCGCGTTGTGCACCACAAACCCTCCAAGTCTCCCTATTTTCCAGGGACGTCCCTGATTTAGAGAAGCCATCCTGGTTTCTGATTTGATCCTAGAATGTCCTGCTTTTCCTTAGGATGTCTATTTCCTATTTTCATTGGAGAAATGTTGGAGGTTATGGAGTTTTCTGAAGCTGTCTGAAGGCAATCCTGTATAGCGAAGGGTTCTCTCCCCCCCCCCCCATGTTTAATGTTTTTTTATATGTTGGAAGCCGTCCAGAGTCGCTGGGGCGGCCCAATATGCTGTGTGGGGTATAAATAGTAAAATTATCATTATTGAATGAGACGTCCCTATTTTCATTGGAGAAATGTTGAAGGGTATGTATGCCACCTAGAAACATGGTCCTTCAGATAGAAAGGATTTCCCACGCTTGGTACACAAAGCACCATTCACCAGTTGCTTCAGAAGTCTTGCAAAGGCATAACTTCTTTGCCCAGGCTTTCCCCTGACTCATAAGATTGGGCCCTGTTTTCACGGAACTTTTTGTTTTTAATCTGATTCTGAAAGACCGTTGGGGTGACGTTTGTATCTCTGTTGTTAGGAAACAGTTGTGTTGTTTTTTTCCATGTTGTGTTCTTGGATGCCTCTTAAAGATTTTTTTAATTATTTTTTTAAAAACATGAAGCGGTTTGGCAATGCTTTTAAATAAATAAATAACTGAGCTCAAGCTATGGCTGCCAGCAGGTTCCAGAAAGATCTCATAGCCCACAAATTATGAGCCGCACAGTGCCTGTAGTCTATACGTTCATGGTGTGCCTACCTGTCCGAACCCCTCGAGAGAGTCATTGCAGACAATATTGAGCAATGGTTCCCTGTGTTCCTAACCTGAAGCACCATAATTTATTTACTCAATTTCAAGCTGCACCCGAATATAAGCCGCACCTTTAAAATTGGAGGGGGGCAAAGAAAAAAAAGAAAAAACAACAACCCAAATTTAAACCGCTCCATTCCTCGCTGCTCCTGGGGGGTGGGGAGCCGCACTGTGTTGCCGACGGCCTTTCCCCTTCCTTGCTCTCTCCCTTCCTGGCTTAAGACAGCCCTGGTTCCCACAGAACGGCAGACTAAACGTATGGCAGGTGCTGCTTTGCTGCGTTCCTGGTGCTGTTCTCCCCACGCTCCTGGCTGCATGCTGTAAGGTCGCGAATATAAGCCGCACTTTAACTTTTCACAGTTGGAATTTGGGGGGAAAGTGAGGCTTATATTCAGGCCAATACAGTATGTGAGAAATGCTTAATAGTCATAATAATAATTTGCCCTAGATGTTGCTCGTTGGCACACCGCATTCCAAATTGACGCTGAAAGGAAAGCCAACTAAAACTAGGCCAAATATTTCACATGCTGGGAGCGTTTGCCACTGTGATGTCCCAATCCTGCTCTCATTCCCTGTTCTTCTAGCCTTCCTGTTCTCCTGAATCAGCAGCTCTTAACTTTTGATGTTGGTTCCACAGAGAAGCCTCTGGTCTTGGACGCCCTTTCTTGAGTTTTGGAGAATTGACCACAATGTTCTCTTTACCTCCCACTAGGCAATGCCAGGGCCCAAAATGTGATGGTGGAGGCAGCAGAAAGTCGTGTCTGGCAATTGCTTGGCACTTTGTGTAGCCCTGGTATTCCGGACAATTGCCTTGAAGTGAAGGCAGTGATAGGAATGGAGATATAAACTGAATTGTTGTTGTTGTTCTTGTTGTTGTTAATCATCACCGTCGTCTTATTTATTTATAAACCGCCAGCTCATTAAAAACTTTGTTGTGGTGTGCTGTGAAATAATTGAAACTTTGTAAGATTGTAAATAAATAAAAAACAGAACAAATGGCTAACACCCTATCAAATAAATTAATAATAGCATGTTGCTATTTATGTATTAGATGACCCCAATTAAATTCATGATAGCCGTGTTAGTGATGGCATTAAAATATTGTGGTGCGGAAGGAATTTATTTGCAGCATCTGTGCCGCTGATGAGATTAATGCGAGTTGAAATATTTACGTGCCATTATTAAAAAGGTATTTAGTTATTTATGTTATTTTTGTGCTGTGCTTGTCATTTATATGAATGATAGTAATTGAGGTATTGAGGTTTTCTACAATCAAGCAGTGTATACATCTTACGAAATGATAGATAGATAGATAGACAGACAGATAGATAGATATAGATACAGTGAGTTACAGGTTGTTGCTATGGTATAATATTTGACATGGGGATATGAGCTCTTGTTGGTTTGTATTTTGTGTAACTATAAATGTGCTTTGTGCCCCATGTATTCTAGGGAGCCATTTTGAATCAAGATGGCGGACCAAAATGTGACTTTGGCTTGACTTCACACGACTTTTGGCTTGACAGGTCCAAACTCACAAATTACTCTAGATACACACACACACACACACACACACACACACACACACACACACTCACATTTCCCCCCCTAAAAATACCCGGGCAGCACCTGGCACTACCTGGTTGTGTGTGTATGCTTGGGTCTACACCCCCACCCATGTGCTTGGTAGGGTTGCCAGCTTTCTTCTGGTAAGGCATGGAGATAAAGTACGCTGGGGAAGCTTCATCTGTTGAATTTTCTGACCGGCATGCTACCATTAACTGCATTCTTTGGAACCTGGCCAGGGTTTCCCCTTCTTCTTCTGAAGGCAGCAGCGCTAGTGCAGAGCAACACGAAAAGAACCAAATTATACATGAAGCCACAGCCTGGTACAAAGAGATCTCAAGTGGGTCAAGGACAGGGTGATGGAGGAGTTGAATCGTGCTCTGAGATACAGCTTCTGCTGATAGGCTGGCCTGGCAGGCTTCCAGCACCTTATTACTTTGCTACAGCGCCCGTGATTAAAAGCTTTCTTATCACTGGAAAATGACTCAAAGACCGATTCTGGTTTGATTCATTTCCTCCCTTTGTAACAAAGGCATTGAGTGCCTTTGATTCTCCTGAGATGGTGGGGATTCCCACGTCTCCTCAGGCTCCTTATCTCGTTTCAGCTACCGCTCTTGACACCTGCACACCGGTTTCAGCTCCTTCTACAAGTGCCCAGCTCAGTTCGATGTCAAGAAAAGATGTGCGGCCCCCACTTGCGTTTGCTCTCTGAGATCTGCTTTGAAGAAATATACGGGATCCGTCGTTTTTGCTTTTATTCGTGTTCATTGCAGAAATTGGACGTCTGAGAACTGTCGTCGTTCAGAAAGACTCTTTGCGGGTTGCTGTGAATGAGCAGAGGAGCATGCAATGAATGTAAGATTTCTCATAATGACTGCAGTGGTGATCACAAATGCTCCGAAATGATCTGGCAGGGCCTTATTGGCGCTGTCTAACTAAGCCTTTGAGATTTATGGCAATGCCAAGCATATTTCATTAGGCGTTTGTAAAATCGGATTGACAGATGGACCCAAGGCAAGGCCCTGTTGGTGACGGTGACCCTGGAGACCACCCGGTTGTGTTGACCCATGACAGGGGCTTTTTGGTGGCAGATTCCCCACCTGTGGAACGCTTTGCCTGGTAATTATGCCGTATCGTCCTCATTATTGACTTTGAGGAGGTGTTTAAAAACATTCCTGTTAACGTAAGGACCCAAAAAGGGGAGGAGGGAAGTTGATGGGAATTTGTGGAATTCTCTTTTTGTTTTGGTTGCTTGACGATTGTAAATTTCAAAATCTGGGAATTAAATAAATGTATAAATAAATTTAAAAAAATCTGTTCACCTGGGCATTTGATGGCTAAATGATACTGTTCCTGGCAACTTTAAAATCATGGGTGGAAATATATTATTATTATTATTATTATTATTATTATTATTATTATTATTACCACTATTATCATTATCATTTATTGAATTTATATACTGCCCTATACCTGGAGGTCTCAGGGCAGTTCACAAAATAAATAAAATACGGTTTCTAACTGTTTTTAGAATGTCCTTAACTGGTTTTGGAATGTTTTTAAGTACTGATACGTTTGCTGCCCTGAGCTCCTTTGGGGGGAAAGGCAGGATATAATTTGAATTAATAATAATAATAATAATAATAATAATAATAATAATAATAATATGCCATGCTTATTCTTATTTGTGGTTGGTTGCAAGTTGCTTTGTGTTAGATAAAACGACTAACAAATGTATTAAATACAGTGGTACCTCGGGTTAAGTACTTAATTTGTTCCGGAGGTCTGTTCTTAACCTGAAACTGTTCTTAACCTGAAGCACCATTTTAGCTAATGGGGCCTCCTGCTGCCACTGCGCCACCGGAGCACGATTTCTGTTCCCATCCTGAAGCAAAGTTCTTAACCCGAGGTACTATTTCTGGGTTAGCGGAGTCTGTAACCTGAAGCGTATGTAACCTGAAGCATATGTAACCCGAGGTACCACTGTAAATAATTCCTTTCGCTGCTATTTTGCTAGAAAAACAGGTGCCAGACCTCACTATGAACGCCTCCCTTGTTCTCTTATAACGACAATGGCGCCCACCTGAGAGGTGCCGGAAGGGAGTTACAGCAAGTTACGGCAGGAAAAAAGCCCTGATTCCTTCTACATCAAAGTTCAGGAGAGTGTGTGGATCTTCATGCAGATAAAACTACTATACGTGAACAAAAAGGTGGCATTGGTAGGCTTAGGGGGAACTTCAGGGTTTGCAGAAGTCCAAAAAAAATCTTTAGAAGCACAACTGTGCTAGACCAGAAACAGCTCAATGAATACAGGGCATGCCCAGTGGACATGAAATGTTGGAGGGGTGCAATAGAAATTGGGTATGGAGCATTGGAACAAACACTTGACTGGGTACACACCAGACCTTTAAAGCATATGACTTCCCCCCAAAGAATCTTGGGAACTGTAGTTAGCACCTCAAAGAGCTAGAATTTCTGGCACCCTTAACAAACAACAGTTCCCAGGATTATGTGGGGGGAAGCCATGTGCTTTGAGTATGTGGCATGCATGCAGAGTATCCTGGAATAGGACCTGACTGCCTGCTGGAACCCTGAATAGGATTCTGTGCAGCTTCCATATCTGAGTCCCATATGGCCAATTTATAATGGTGGTTACAGGGCAGAGGAGGTCCGTGCTTGTGACCCACCAGAACATCCTAACAAGACCAATCACCAGAGAAAGAAAAAAGGAGAAGTAGGCTCTCATCGTTGTTTTACCACATAACCAGCAAAGTCTTGTGACCTGACCTTTTGGTTAGATATTTCGATGGATGGAATTCCCAGAAGTGCAAGTAGTTAGCAAGATGTACTCAAGATACATCAAGGACTTGGGGAGTCTTGATTAAAACAGAGCTTCCCAGGAGCCTTCTACTAAACAAGTGACTCAGGAATTTTGTTCAGGAATGGAGGCTGGACAACAGAAATGGTCTTATCAGAAGCCGTCACAGACCTGGGTGTTTTTCAGCCATAACAGCCTGGAAGCTTCAAGGTCGGGATGCAGATTCCCAAGAATGTTTCCCAGCAAGCTGGGACATGTTGTGAAAGCAGGCTTTGAAAACGGAACTGCACATTTTGCATCAGTACTTATTATAGATAACCCCATGCAATTCTGCCCAGCGGTTGAGGTCATCGTCCAAGCTGTGAGGGTGATGTGCTCAGCAACAGAACACATACATTACATGCAGAAGGTCCTGAATTCCATCTCTGACATCCCCAGAGAGGGTTGGAAAAGACTACTGCTGCTGGTCAGTGTAGACAAGGGACAGCCAATATGGTGCCCTTCAGATGTTGTTGGATCTCACCACCCATCACTCTTGGCCATTGACTATGCTGGCTTGGGCTAATGGGAGTTGAAGGCCTAGAACAGCTGGAGGGCACCACGTTGGCTACTCCAGGTGAGAACAATGCTGAGCTAGATGGAGCAGTGGCCTGACTCATATAAGGCAGCTTGCTGTGTTCCTATCACCCATCTCTGAGTTCCCATTGCTTGCTGGGTGGGTGACAACCAGATTGAATATGTTTTCTGTAGTTCTTCTCCAAGTGGTGCTGTCCCTCCCAAGAGATATCTGCCAGGAACCTTCATTATAATGCTTTAGGCTCTGGCAACACCTGCCCTCACGACTGCCAGCCTTTAGTGGAACTCCTGTGTTTGTTTGCTGGCTCTTTGGGCAACTAGGGATGTGAGGAGGCGTTTATTTCCTTTCCAGGCTGTGTTCACTGCATGCAGCACTGTTTCCGTTCTGCTGCATTTCGGCTTCCAACCAAAAAAATGCCATTACAGTGGTACCTCGGGTTACAGACACTTCAGGTTACAGACACTTCAGGTTACAGACTCCGCTAACCCAGAAATAGTACCCCGGGTTAAGAACGTTGCTTCAGGATGAGAACAGAAATCGCGTGCTGGCGGAGCGGCGGCAACGGCGGCGGGAGGCCCCATTAGCTAAAGTGGTACCTCAGGTTAAGAACCATTTCAGGTTAAGAACAGACCACCAGAATGAATTAAGTTCTTAACCCGAGGTACCACTGTAGTCTCATGGTCCCGTGTGGCAGAATTTTGCACCATTAATTGCACCGTTATTACATTCATAGAATCATAGAATCATAGAGTTGGAAGAGACCACAAGGGCCATCGAGTCCAACCCCCTGCCAAGCAGGAAACACCATCAGAGCACTCCTGACATATGGTTGTCAAGCCTCTTCTTAAAGACCTCCAAAGTAGGAGACTCCACCACACTCCTTGGCAGCAAATTCCACTGCCGAACAGCTCTTACTGTCAGGAAGTTCTTCCTAATGTTTAGGTGGAATCTTCTTTCTTGTAGTTTGGATCCATTGCTCCGTGTCCGCTTCTCTGGAGCAGCAGAAAACAACCTTTCTCCCTCCTCTATGTGACATCCTTTTATATATTTGAACATGGCTATCATATCACCCCTTAACCTCCTCTTCTCCAGGCTAAACATGCCCAGCTCCCTTAACCGTTCCTCATTATTTCACAACGCATTGTTAAACGCCACCCCAACAGTGCGTAAGACTTTGAGGGTTCCAGGCACTCACCCAGGATTTGTGTTTCCTTTGAAAGATTAGGCACAGTGGCGACTGTGGTGTCTTCATGATATTTGGTTTATTTACACATGTATACAAGCCGAGCCTGCTTATGGAGCATCATACAGCAGCAGTACCCAAAAACACACCAGCTTATAGCAGCAGCAACAATAAGCCCAGCAGCATTTTTTCTCTGCAGAGCACAATACAACTTTCTGGTTACATCACTCCAACCCTAACCCCACAGCTTCTCCCCCTAGCCAAAATCCTTGTCTCATAACCCAGGGGGAGTTCCCTCCTTCGATGTGCTAAAGCTCATTACCTCACAGGAGATTAGCTTTTCATACCTATTCACACTTAGCCCTTTCAATGCTTTGAACGTTAAATGGTCTATCCCCACAGGCGGTTCCTTCAGGAGGAAATTTGTCTTTCGAGTTAACACTTTTTTATATTGGGAAAAATTATTTGCTTTTTTATACTGGAAACTTTTCATTTACCAGGAAGGATGATGCCATCATACTTCTGCTGGAACCAACGCATGGCGTCCTCCTTGCTGATTCGGTGCTGGACCCCAATGCCACCAGTTTGGTGCTTCTTGTCAGCAAGGCTGAAGCCTGGCCTGCCCAGAACCAACACTAGGATCGTATTTCATCCCTAGATCAACGTGCTCCTGGATTCCGAAGCCAAAGTTGCCGGTGTCAGAAGAGTTATTCCTCCTCAGCTCGTATTCTCGCACCTTCAGCCCTTTCTCTAAGATCTCCTCAGCTTTGGCCCCCAGCATATAGTGCAGTGAATGTCTATCTTCTCATTTCTCCTGATCCCAAAGGACCTGGCTGTGTATCCAGCTTTTGAGAAAACAGGAGTCTGTCCCATGAGCTGCTCCAGCACTTTGGCTGAGCCTGTCTCCACTTTCCCCAACACAGACGTTCAGGCAAAGTTGGTGGATGTGCATTTCCCGCATGGGTTTCTCCTTCTCCCCCTGGTCCTGTGGCGCCATCTTGGAGACGTGCAAGAGATCGTGACAGCCCCAGAACTGAGTTGAGTGTGGTGGAGTGTGGTGGAGTCTCCTTCTTTGGAGGTCTTTAAGCAGAGGCTTGACAACCATATGTCAGGAGTGCTCTGATGGTGCTTCCTGCTTGGCAGGGGGTTGGACTCGATGGCCCTTGTGGTCTCTTCCAACTCTATGATTCTATGATTCTATGAGTTAAAACTTGTTGATTGGCTAGGATTACTGTCCTAATACAGTGGTACCTCTGGTTACGAACTTAATTCGTTCCGGAGGTCCGTTCTTAAGCTGAAACTGTTCTTAACCTGAGGTATCACTTTAGCTAATGGGGCCTCCCACTGCTGCTGGCGTGCAATTTCTGTTCTCATCCTGAGGTAAAGTTCTTAACCCGAGGTAGTACTTCCGGGTTAGCGGAGTCTGTAACCCGAAGTGTTTGTAACCCGAGGTGGTTGTAACCCAAGGTGGTTGTAACCCGAGGTACCACTGTACACAACTTCAGAAATCTGCCTAATTTAATTTGTGTTTATGCATGCTAATTACTGATTCTTATCAGTGGGTCAGGAACACTTCTACCCCTACTACCCCAGTACACACTTGGGTGTACCTACTTTTCAGATTCGACTCTAATTAAATCCTAACATTTATTAAACCCAAGCGTTTAGTAAGGGTCATTGCAAGTGCTGTTCTTTTTGATGGTAAAAAAACACAATGACAATGGGGAAATTGTAAAAATGTACAATTTTTCTGGCAAAGGGTGTTTAAGGAGATAACAGAAGTCCCTGGGTTAAAGCTAACCGAAAGTGGCATTATTATCAATTTACGATGGGGTGGAAGGTTCACAGGCTATGAATGACTTGCTCACAAGTTTATTAACACTAGAAAAATGCTACCTGTGCTGCTGTTAGAAGTAGTACGACTCATGCAACACGCTGGCAACTAATATACACACAGTAATTACCAAAATAATTATACATTCATTATCAATCTTCTGAGAAAAATACAAAACCTTGTGCAAAGCCACAGAGGCTTCTGAACTACCCAACCAAAGATGAGCTTATAACGTCTGGTTTCAATGGATTTTTCAAATGCTTAACTCAGTATTTTGTTTTCTTTACCTTTTCAGGTAAGTTCATGAAGTCACCAACAAAGGGTAAGTTCGGTGTCGTTCACAATACTGAGAGATGCTAGTGAAGCTGTAGATGGATGTTAGTGAAGTTGCTGGTGTTTTGCACCTGTTTTGCCCTAGCAGTCCAAGTAAGGCTGCTGTTAGCCCCCGATGGGGCCCTTTTACTGGGGCTTGCAGATAGCACACTGCCAAGGTAGTTTTCCGGGCTTCTTCAGTGGTCTACTCTCAAAGCCTTGATACGTATATTGATATTCAATTTCATAAAGAATACTATTTCTTGGCTTAAGCTTAAGAGACTGATTTGCACTCATTATTATAGCTAGGAAGTGGAAGGGGCAAGCAGAATATAAAAAGGAAGATAAATTAACATGTGCCATTAAGGTAAGACGGGGAAATATGCAGCAGAAATGATTCTGAGGAGATATGGAGGGTGTTTGTAGAATTTGTACTGTTAAAAGGGAAAGGGGGTCAAACCATCACAAGAGGTGTTGAAATTTTGGGAGGCTGGGTAGTTACAATGGAATGGTCTCGGTGGTGGGGCACACATTTTTATTCTTAGTTATGTAAAGAAAAAAGAAAAAAGAAAATAGAAAATGGGGGAAAGTCATGGATCAAGTATTCCTTGCAAGCCAATTACCACTGTAGTGCACACTGATCATATTTACTGGATTCCAGAGATAGCACAAATCAGCAAACACTGGAAATTCCTGTTCCTGTTTCCACTGGAATTCCCCAACATTCCAGGAGGGAGAGTGACTGCCCTCCTCCACCCACAAAGCAGATTGCCTCTCCTCCTCATTGCTGGACTCCAGTGATTTCTTAATATAATAATATAAGAAGAGGCCTGCAGGATCAGACCAATGGCCCCCCTAGACCAGCTTCCTGTTCTCATAGTGGCCTTTGGGAAACATGCAAGCAAGGACCTGAGCATTATAGCATTCTGCCCACCTGCAATTCCCAACAACTGGCATTCACAGAATCATAAAATCATAGAGCTGTAGAGTTGGAAGGGACCCCCGGCAATGCGGAAACCTCAACTCAAGCATTCAAGATATGCATTACAGTAGAAGCAATTGCTTACAATACTGTGTGCATGAGTCAAAACTGCATGTAAAAATGTGTTTACAGTGGTGCCCCGCAAGACGAAAGCCTCGTAAGACGAAAAACTCGCTAGACGAAAGAGTTTTCCGTTTTTTGAGTCGTTCCACAAGACGAATTTCCCTATGGGCTTGCTTCGCAAGACGAAACGTCCTGCGAGTTCTTCCGAGTTTGTTTCCTTTTTCTTAAAGCCGCTAAGCCGTTAATAGCCGCTAAGCCGCTAATAGCCGCTAAGCCGTTAATAGCCGTGCTTCGCAAGACGAAGAAACCGCAAGACGAAGAGACTCGCGGAACAGATTAATTTCGTCTTGCGAGGCACCACTGTATTAGGAGAAATGCGCACTCAAATGCTGGTGAATTTTCAGGAAGGTTTTAAACACGCACACACGCTGTAGAATGGTAGAGAAACAAATTTTAAATGGGGAAAAACGAGAAACTGAAGTTGGCAGATCCATCTCTTCATCCCACCAGCAAATCAGGGTGAATTCAGGTTGAGGACTTGTTGTAGAAATAATAATTGCCGCTGCAAAAAATAATAAGAACTAATGCTCAGTAAAGGCCAGATATAATCCATCTAATCTCCATGTCACTTTGTTCCAAGCAATTCAAGGTGAATGCTCAATATATTTCTTGGAAGAACTAGGGGAGGGGCAGAGGGCGGAGGGTGTATTTAACCCTAGGTCTACTACCTCTGAATTATTTTACTGCATGGTACTCATACTGGTAACCTGCCTCAAGAACTTTGGTTACTGGACTCCAGAAAAACACGATGCTCCACGTGTCGGGAGAGAAAGTGAGCTGCATTTGTTGCTGAAGGAAGAACTCAGTGCCAATGAGCAGCACAAGGAGGCGAAGAAGATGATGCCGCGCCTTCACTGCAACCTCCTGCAAGCCTCGCTGAGAGTTTCATCATGGCCCTCGTTATCAAGAGGCTGGAGAATTCCCAAGGTCCCTTCCTTGTTGTTCCTTATTTGTCAAGAGAAGGATATCGAGCTCTGTAAAAGGCTCCCCTCAGGGACACTTTGGGAGCTGTTTTGATTATTGTTTTTCTTCACCGCCTGGTGCTACCTTCTAACAAGGCCATGTGCAGAATTAATTTCAGCTACATTTATTAGATTTCTCCGTCTCGGGCACCAGGCAGAAAGCAACCAACAGTGCGTTCTTGTAACAAAAATTCGCCCGTCCAGAGAAGCTGCAGAAACTCAAAACTGCTGTCAGATCATCAGCATGTGTGTGTGTGTGTGTGTGTGTGTGTGTGTGTGTGTGTACTGATGATCTGAAAATCTATCTATCATCTATCTATCTATCATCTATCATCTATCTATCTATTTATCTAATCTATCTATCTCTGTGATTTTCAGGTTTATACATTTCAATAATTTTACAGTCATTCTAACATTTCAAAACTCAACTTCCTTCCCCCTCTTTCTGCGGTTCCTTAAATTTATTTTTAAATATTTTCTGCATGTTCAAATTTGTTAATTTATTCATCTACTTTAAATATATCCTCTTGTGAAACTGCAGGTTATTACAATTATCCTGCCAATGTTCTTATCTGTTTACAGTTTGCTTGTAAATATTCCATAAACCATTTCCATTCTTTTATAAAAAAGTTTGTGATCTTGATTTCTTATTTTTCCGGTAAGTTTCGCCATTTCTGCGTATCCCATAAGTTTTTGTACCCATTCTTATTTCGCTGGGACTTCTTTTCATTTTTGGGCAAGTAACATTCTTGCTGCTGTAGTTGCAAAACTTCACCCATCGAGCGAAGCTGCAGAAGCTCAAAACTGCTGTCAGATCATCAGTCATGGTCACGGTCACCATCTTCTGTTGTTTTTCAAAAGCATCTGCTGAGACTCAGGCAGTATAAAAAGTCCCGGTTGTATACAAGGTCTGTCCTTCTCTTAGGAGACTCACTGAGCTTAACAGACACAGCTACCGGTATCTCGGGTCCTTTAACGTCAACAGGTCAACTCTAAATATGGCATAGTTGGGTACACTGGGAACCTTTGCTAGTCTGCTGATATGACTTATCTTTTATCTGCTGCCCACTGAGATGAGTTTTATTATGATGTGAATTATTATTTTGTGAATTGATTCCTATGAAGAATCCTGAAGTGATTTTGCAACACAATACAGTGGTACCGCAGGTTACATACGCTTCAGGTTACAGACTCCGCTAACCCAGAAATAGTACCTTGGGTTAAGAACTTTGCTTCAGGATGAGAACAGAAATCGCACAGTGGCGGCGTGGTGACAGCGGGAGGCCCCATTAGCTAAAGTGGTACCTCAGTACCCATGAGCTAAAGTGGTGCCTCAGTACCTCAATGCAGAATTACAATATAAAATACAATAAAATGAATACAAAGAGAAAAAAGGAATAAAATAAAAAAATAAAAGAAAATCAACTATAACAAAACATAACCAAATACATATGCATACATTTTGACTTCCTTCCATCCTTTTTCTTCTTCATTGTGTTTATACACACACACACACACACACACACACACACACACATTTATTACAGTGGTACCTCGGGTTACATACGCTTCAGGTTACAGACGCTTCAGGTTACAGATTCCGCTAATCCAGAAATAGTGCTTCAGGTTAAGAACTTTGCTTCAGGATGAGAACAGAAATTGCGCAGTGGTAGCGCGGTGGCAGCGGGAGGCCCTATTAGCTAAAGTGGTACCTCAGGTTAAGAACAGTTTAAGAACGAATTAAGTTCTTAACCTGAGGTACCACTGTAATATACAGTGGTACCTCGGGTTACATACACTTCAGGTTACAGACACTTCGGGTTACAGACTCCGCTAACCCAGAAATATTACCTTGGGTTAAGAACTTTGCTTCAGGATGAGAACAGAAATTGCGTGGGGGCAGTGGGAGGCCCCATTACCTAAGGTGGTGCTTCAGGTTAAGAACAGTTTCAGGTTAAGAACGGACCTCCAGAACGAATTAAGTTCTTAACCCGAGGTACCACTGTAATATATATTACTAGGGATTGTACCCCTAACTCACTATGTTCACCAACCCCTGTACCATTGCCCCCACATTAACCCCCTAGAATTTCCCTTCAGCTTCTGCTGTCCCTCACTGTCTCCCCCCTAAATTCAGAGATTCCCAAACAATCAGTGTAGTTCTCCTATTCAGATTTTCAAAGCATAGGGGATCTCTGTATTCACCGACAAGAAAGTGTGGGGCAATAGCAGTTGGAGGAGAACAGGGCATGGATGAGGGGGAATCCAAGGAGGAGGCGGGTGTGGGCAGGATTCAGGGGGTTGGACTAGATGACCCTCGGGATACCTTCCAGCTCTACAATTCTATGAATCCACATGAAGCCATGGTATGGACAGGCCCTGAGTGGCATACTTGTGCCACTGGCAGATGTTTTGCACCAACGTAAAGTAGTTTCATAAGCAAGTTGCTGGTAACTTTGTTGCACAACAGATTACACCACCCATTGTACAAAAGAGTTGCCGCTCGCACAGTTTTCGCACAACATGAAAGCATTAAAACACACCTAGGGCTGCCATATGCAGTGGCGTAGCGTGGGTTGTCAGCACCCGGGGCAAGGCAAGTAATTTGAGCCCCCTAACCCGTGGATTTGCGCACCCTAACCCTAACCCCCAGATGTTGCGCCCGGTGTGGCCGGCCCCCCCTGCACCCCCCATGCTACGCCACTGGCCAGATGTCCAGATTTCCCCATACATATATGTCTGGGCAGAAATCGGATAAATGTCCAGGAATATAGGGATGTATGGCTGTTTTTCAAAAAGATACAAATAAAATTTAAAAATCTCAAAAACAGCATTTTTTTAAAGCGTACTTGTCCGAACAGCTCAGCAAGCAACCTTGGGTAAAACTTTAAAAAGCTTAACAACTTTGCCGAAAAAAGCTCAACAACTTTTCTGTCCGGACTTTCACTGTTTGAAATAGGGCAACCCTGAGCACACCTGCTTTGTGAAATTTGCTTTGTGCTAGCAAACAGAGAACATTGAATGCAGACCCAAATACACAAAGGGAGTAAATAATATTACTGATTTAACTAATCTATTTAGAAATCTACAGGTTGAGCCTCCTGATGCCAGTACATTGCTTGTATCAAGGTGAGCCAGGGCTTGCCTGTCAGTGCTTGTATCAAGGTGAACCCAAAACATTAAAGTAAAAAAAAGTCCCTCTCCCCCTCCGCCAGGCAAAACTTTTAGCTCCCCCCTTGCAGGCTGCTAGGATGCAAAGGATGAATAGCTGATTGTGCCCATTGACTCCTACGAGATAATGATGCGATGCCTGGTTTGTGGAGGAAGCTGTTTGCCCAATTTGCATTAACAGGGCAGCGTGGTTAATAATACTGTTAGATTAAATCTTTATGCATGCATGAGCATGAAATGCTTGTTCAAACAGCCTTATGTTACCCCTAGAAGGTATTCAAGGTTTTTGGCAAACCTCAAGGCGAAGGAAGGTTCCAAGCTGGTGAGCAACTACCAGGAACACCTCACGTTGTACCCATTTTGTTTGCATAGATAGAAAGCAGCAAGAATCACAATTAGCCTCAACTTTGGATAGAAAGTGAACGCCAGTACAGTATTGGCTTTTATGGGCATCACTCAGCCTTGGCACTGAGGAATATAGGAAGTTGCTTTACACAGAGTCTGACCGTTGATTCATATCGCTCAGGGTTGTCAACACAAAGTGGCCGTGGCTTCTACAGGGTTTCAGACAGGCGACATTTCCAACTGTACCTGGAAAAGCCAGGGGTTGAATGTGGGCCCTTCTGTATGCAAAGTGAATGCTCCACTACTGACCTTCCCTAAAATTATCCATGATACATAGGAGCAAAAGAAGATGCCTTATGCTCAATGGCTGTTGCCCAAGCTGTGGTCTTTCTATTGTGAAAATGATTTGGACTTTGTGTGGATAATCTGAGTGGACAATCAGTTCAGTTTTATTTCGTTATTTGTAGTACAGTGGTACCTCGGGTTAAGAACTTAATTAGTTCTGGAGGTCCATTCTTAACCTGAAACTGTTCTTAACCTGAGGTACCACTTTAGCTAATGGGGCCTCCCACTCCCTTTCCCCTACTAATGGCCATTGACTCATGGAAAAAACCAACCAGGCAGTCAGAGCTGTTGGTGAGTGAAGCTCATATCTCCCTTCTTGTGCCACCCTATTCCTTCTCCACATTTCTACTTCTTGGGTACATGCACAGTTCAGAGAGCAAGTGTGGGCCTGCAGTATCCTGAGAGTCAGATGATTCTGAGGGCCAAAAGAAATTGGGTTGAGGTCCACCTATGGCCCTTGAGCTGCAGGTTCCTCACCCCAGAATCAGAGCCTGAGTTGAAGTGGCCTAGTCTGTGATAGGATGCAACCATCTTCCTCTCTTTGACTTGATGCATTGGGCTACTGATTTCTGTGGCTGACCTGCATTATCACTGACCTGTGTTTTTGTTCAGGGGAGGCAGAACCTGCTGAGACTGGAGCCCAATCTACACGTCTAGAAAAAGCTAGTGGGGCAACCACCCCTGTGATTGTGCCATCCTGGAGTGTCACCTGGCAATCACATAGTAAAATGGACCCACACCTCGCAATCTCTTTGCAGATGGAAGGCTAATGTATTGGGGAGAAGAGTTCTTGCACAGCAGGAGGGGGTTAGATTGGGATCTACTGGTAGATCTGTTTAGTAATTCGCAGTAGGTCAGCAAGGATTTATGATGCCCAATTGCTTCACAACAAAAATGGCCTTTTCCACTCTCGCCTTCTAAATGAGGCTGTTGAGATCAAGGGTTTAAGGGCGGGGACCAGGAATAGATTTTTGTGTGACAGGCATGTGAACTCAGTTTTGATACTGAAAACAAATTCTTGGGTTGAGCATGTGCTTAGAGGGATAGCCAACGTGGTGACTTCCAGATCTTGGCCTGAAGTTCTCATCATCCTTTGTTCATTGGCTAAGCTGGTTGCAGCTGATGGGAGTTGTAGTTCAACAACATCTAGAGAGTACCACCTTCTCTTTCGTAGGCTGAGAGGCAGCCTGGTCCTTAATTCTATGTTACCCCCCCCCATTCCCCGAGCCTAATTTTGCACCTGGCTCTGGTCAGTGGATCTTGAAATTCAAATCTGAAAAACCGGGCATGTTTCAAAAGTATCCTGAAGAGGAGGCCACACAGAGACTGCCCAAACACCCACAACTTTCATACAAATAGTTTGCAGAAGGAAAACCCAAGCTTCAGGCTGCTGCTTGTCATACATAAACGAAACTGAAAGCAGAGTGTCCGATAGTTGACTTGGGTAGTTTTTAGAATGTCATGCCAGGAGGATCAATATACTACAATATTGTTGTTGTTGTCGTCATCATCATCATACTTACTACCCTTTATCAGAAGATCCCTGGGTGGTGTACAACATTAAAAACACATTACAGAACATCAGTGATAAAAAACATTAAGGTGTGAAGGTCATCTGGGGGTCTTGGCAGGAGGAACATCATTCACCTGCTCAGGGAAGTTTTCAGTGTTGGATGTTTCTAATGTTTGATGTTTTATTGTGTTTTTAATATTCAGTATCCTGAAGGAGCGTCTCCACCCCCATCGTCCAGCTCCGAGGGCCTTCTGGCAGTTCTCTCACTGCAAGAAGCAAAGCTTCAGGGAACCAGGCAAAGGGCCTTCTTGGTAGTGGCACCCGCCCTGTGGCACGCCCTCCCACCAGATGTCAAGGAAATAAACAACCATCTGACGTTTAGAAGACATCTGAAGGCAGCCCTGTTTAGGGAAGTTTTTAATGACTGATGTTTTAATGTACAGTGGTACCTCGGGTTAAGTACTTAATTCGTTCTGGAGGTCCATTCTTAACCTGAAACTGTTCTTAACCTGAAGCACCACTGTAGCTAATGGGGCCTCCTGCTGCCACTGCACCGCTGGAGCACAATTTCTGTTCTCATCCTGAAGCAAAGTTCTTAACCTGAGGTAATATTTCTGGGTTAGCGGAGTCTGTAACCTGAAGCGTATGTAACCCGAGGTACCACTGTGTGTACGTATCTTTACCCTTCACAGTGGAGACGTGGATACAGATTCCTACACTTGATGCTGATTAGGGTGACCAAGTGATCAGCGGATCGGGTCAGAACGATGTGACATCAAGAACATGAGAACAGTCTGGTGGATCAGGCCAATGGCTCCATACCCTCCAACATTTCTCCGATGTCAATAGGGACTTCCCATCCCATAATGATAATTTTACTATTTATACCTTGCACACCTGACTGAGTTGCCCCTGCCACTCTAGGCGACTTTCAACATATATAAAATAAAGTAACCAGATTTTTTTTCAATGAATCTGGGGACACTTTTCCACTTCAATGGATTTTGTATGGGGACTGATGTATAAATCCGAGGACTGTCCCTGGGAAATGGGGACGTCTGGTAACCTTAATATAAAAACATAATAAAACATTAAACACTAAAAAAAGCCTTCCCTATACAGGGCTGCCTTCAGACGGCTCGGGGGGTGGGATAACTCCATACCCTCCAACATTTCTCCAATGAAAATAGGGATGTCCTAAGGAAAAGTGGGACATTCTGTTATCAAATCAGAAACCAGAATGGCTTCTCTAAATCAGGGGCGTCCCTGGAAAATAGGAACACCTGAGGGTTTGAGGTGGGCAACGCTCCGGGTTGCGGGAGGAGGGAGTGCAATGATAGTAATGGAAGGGGTGGCAGAAGTGTCTTCTCTAAATCAGGGATGGCCCTGGAAAATAGGTCATTGTAGGAGATGAATTTAATAGATAGGATTGTAAGTTGTTTTTATATGCAACGACAGCAGCAAGAATATTATTGGCACAAAAATGGAAGCTAGAAGAACTACCGACGAAAGAAGAATGGAGGATGAAGTTGATGGACTATGCAGAATTAGATAAATTAACAGGAAGGATTCGAAACCTGCAGGATCAGAGATTCCTAGAAGACTGGAGTAAATCTACGAACTATTTGAAAAGTAATTGTGATGAACCGATTATGCTAGTAGGACTGCAAGAAGTTTTGTAAGGTATTTGAAATATTGCAGGAAAGACCATGAAGGGAATCATTAGTTAAGGATAATTAAATGTAATATAGAAATTAAGAAATGCATAATAAGTGATAAAGAACGGAAAATCATCGGAGGTGTTGATGGAAGTCTAAAAATATTGTATAAGATGAGAAGTTATGTAGTATGATTGTTGGAGCTGACATGTTAAAAATTATATATATATATATATATATATATATATATATATATATATGAGAATGAAAATAGGGACACTTTCAGGGTCTGTGGTTCATCCTGTTCTGACAGTGGCCCATGAGATGCCTGTGAGCCAGCAAGCAGAATTTGAATGAATTATTGCCTCCTTCTCCATGTGCTTCCTCCTGGGCCATTATCAGAGTGTCGATATTGCCACATATTTTACACCAACGGTTGTGGCATTCCAGAAATTGCTGAGAATATTATCTGGAAACTCAGCGGCTTCTCCTACTTCAGCAAAGAGACAGAAAATGTCATGCTTTCTCTACTGCAAACTACAGGCAGCCGGAAATGGTACTTAAGAAGCAGTTGAGCATCTTGAAATTTGCATAGATGAAAAGATTGACTGTTAAAGGAAGGTGCTAGGTGCCATTCCAAACAAGTTCTGGACAAAGAGCAATTTAAAAAGTAGGGAACGTTGGGCTGTAAAACTTTATTGCTCAAGATTAAAAGGTTTTCCTGAAGTTTGCTTATCTGTGAATGATCAGTAAATAATATTGGGTAAGGGAAATGTTTATAAACTATAAAATTGATATATCCTCCTGTTAAGATAATGGTATTGTTGAATTAAGGCCTGTCTTATCTCTTCTAGAAAAAGAAATGCAGAAGTTAATTTAGAATTTATATGTGACAGTCTCCTTCCTTATGTTTAATCTCACAGGAGTTTTTGGCAACAATAAAATAATTACGATTATTTATGGGGCAGATGATTTAGGGGACAGTTAAGCTACGTTAAAAATGTCATCAACATAATGCACTTTTAAAAACAGAAACGTTACAAAAATGCTGTGGTTTCAAGGTTAAGTAGCTCTTTGACATCTGAGTTCTCTCGCTTTGTGAACCAGGCAGCTGGATCAGCCTTTTGCAAAAGTGGCGTAAGATTTCTGGTATTTCCTTTTAAAATTTTGAGTTTTGTATAAATAAATCTACAGGGGTGAGGGAACCTGTGACCCTGAAGATGCAGATGGACACTGTCAGTCCCAGCAGGGATGCCCAGGGGGATGATGGGAATTGCAGACCAGCCCTGAGCCATATGGAACTAAAAACTAAGGAAACATATGTCCTTAACAAGATGCAGAAATCTGCTGGGGACACTGCCTATACTCCCTATAGCACAGTGGCGTAGCGTGGGTTGTCAGCACCCGGGGCAAGGCAAGTAATTTGTGCCCCCTAACCTGTGGATTTGCGCCCCCTAACCCTAACCCCCAGATGTTGTGCCCGGTGCGGCCGGCCCCCCCTGCACCCCCCATGCTACGCCACTGCTATAGCATAAACCTAAATGCTATAACTTGCTAGCTCCTAGTAGCAGGTCATCTATAGATGCAGTTGTATTATACATCCAACCAGCATTTTCTTCATTTTAATATCTTGCCCAGGCTGTCCGTGAATCTTCCTAGTTTCTCTTTTATTCTCTTTTATATGTTTTCTTTTCTATGATGCTGTTTTAATGGTTTTAGGTTGTGCTCTTGTTTTACGAATATATTTGAGGGTTCTTCTAGACTTTGCAGCCCTTAAGAGATCATTAAACTATTACACGGCATATAATTGATTTTAAATAAAGAAGAGTTTGGATTTGATATCCCGCTTTATCCCTACCTGAAGGGGTCTCAAAGCGGCTAACATTCTCCTTTCCCTTCCTCCCCCACAAGAAACACTCTGTGAGGTGAGTGAGGCTGAGAGACTTCACAGAAGTGTGACTGGCCCAAGGTCACCCAGCAGCTGCATGTGGAGGAGCGGAGACGCAAACCCGGTTCCCCAGATTACGAGTCTATCGCTCTTATGCAGGATTCTGCTCCTTGTAGGGTGTCCAGGACAGAGATATCCCAGACCTCTGAGATTTCAGTACCTAAACCTGAGGGTCAGGCTCTGGCGATGTCAGTAAGCATAACACATTAAGCATTAACCACAGACCCTCCAAGGTGTCCCTATTTTCCAGGGACAGTCTTGGATTTACACCCCCATTTCTGATTTGATCCTGGATTGTCCCGCTTTTCCTTAGAACATCCCTATTTTCATCTGACAAATGTTGGAGGGTGTGGAGTTATGTGAGCCCTGAGCCTAGGAGATAAGTAGCTATACAACCTTTAGAAGACAGCCCTGTATAGGGAAGTTGTTTAATGTTTTATTGTGTTTTTATATATGTTGGAAGCTGCCCAGAGTGGCTGGGGCAACCCAGTCAGATGGGTGGGGTATTATTATTATTATTATTATTATTATTATTATTAAATATGGCGTCCCTATTTTCATCGGAGAAATGTTGGAGGGTATGCGTCGCTGAGCATATGTCATTCAAATGACAAACACAAAGCCTAACAGATGAGCCAATGTTTCACTGGTATGAAATCACAATTGAAACCTTAGCCTAAACAGCCTCTGCCCAGTATACCTGAAGGAGCATCTCCACCCCCATCGTTCTGCCCGGACGCTGAGGTCCAGCACCGAGGGCCTTCTGGCGGATCCCTCACTGCGAGAAGCAAAGCTACAGGGAACCAGGCAGAGGGCCTTCTCGGTAGTGGCACCCGCCCTGTGGAACGCCCTCCCATCAGATGTCAAAGAGATAAACAACTACCCGACATTTAGAAGACATCTGAAGGCAGCCCTGTTCAGGGAAGTTTTTAATGTGTGACATTTTCATGTATTTTTAATCTTTGTTGGAAGCCACACAGAGTGGCTGGGGAAACCCAGCCAGATGGGCGGGGTACAAATATTATTATTATTATTATTATTATTATTATTATTATTATTATTATTATTATTGCAGGAGGAGCTGTTTCCAGGTCCAGCTGCAGGAAGGGGATCATTCCTTTCTACCTGCTTAGAGATTCTGGGTGGAGAAGGCTTTCCTGCCCACCTGGGGACTTAAGCCCACCTCCAGCCACCTGGGAGAAGGCGGAAGAAACCTGGAGATTTCAGGGTGGCCCTGGGGGTATGGCAACGCTAGCTCCCCACATGAGCCAGATCAGATAAGAGATGGCTGTGCACCATATTTTAAAATGTTTCAAAAAACACCCATGTTTGTGTGTGTGGTGGTTTCTAATTTAGACTGGGTGCTGGGAGAAGCGGGGTTTAGTACTGGGGCGGAATGAGGTGTCAATAAAAACCACTTAGCAAATGGACTTTGAAGCGAGAGCAGCCGTCTGCCTCACACTTGATGTCGGGGCAGGGCAGGTTGGTGTAAGTTTTTTTGGGGGGGGAGGTGAGGAAAAATGACCTCTGTGCTCCCTGCTTTACAAGGGGCTCAGACTGTGCTTCTTTAACAGTATCTTTGGACTGGCAACACGATGACAGAACCTCGTAGTCATTAAAGACATACTTCTCACCAGATTCCACCAGATTTGCTGTCCGATTAAATTCTGCTGGCTTCTGCAAGGTCAAAACATATGAATACACACTGAAGTTTCAAAACCCATGGCCTAGATCATGGGTAGGCAAACTAAGGCCTGGGGGCCAGATCCGGCCCAATCTCCTTCTCAATCCGGCCCACGGACGGTCCAGGAATCTGCTTGTTTTTACATGAGTAGAATGTGTCCTTTTATTTAAAATGCATCTCTCGGTTATTTGTGGGGCATAGAAATTTGTTCATTCCCCCCCCCAAATATAGTCTGGCCCCCCACATGATCTGAGGGACAGTGGTCTGGCCCCCTGCTGAAAAAGTTTGCTGACCCCTGATAATGCATCAGGGGGAAAAGGTCATCTTTCCTTTTCATTACCCCAAACTTTCTAGCCTTGTTTCCAGGATATTTGGTTTCCTCTTAATGAATCACTATATACACAAGTAATTTATAATAATCACTTCATAATGAAAAACACCTGACCTTTCCCCTCTTACCATTGTCACACTGCTCCATTTATTATCCAGCTCCCAGGAGCAGTCTAAAAGTACTTAAGGTTTTAAATGCTCTGTGCCAAAGTTCAGTTTCAGAATGGAAGCCCTCGTAGGGCACATATGGCTTCCAGACCGAAGATAAATTATAATGCAGATAGAAAACGTATCTTGCTTTTAACATGTTGCAAAATCCCTTATAGAGTAAGAGACCACGCCCTTATGGCGATGCTGGAAAAACGGTAGATTTGTCGCACGTGCTGTGGGATTGCGAACTTATTTTGTCCGTCAGAAACCAGACCTCACCTTCCTTTGCAGTCAAACTCCTGCTTCCACCAGAGACTTGTGTAAGAAGCTAGGAGGAGTCTTGCTGGTTCATCAAACCCAGGTCTTTGTTTCCTACAGAGGCCAATCTCAACGATGCAGTTGAAGCACTTTTATATTTTGGATTGAATGGTCTGGTCTTTAGATGTTGGTCTTTAGATTTACTTAAAAGCATTTATATACGACTTAGGGATAATCAAAGAAAATTATTAAAATAATGCCATATCAGAGAGGTGCAAGACTAAAAAAATCAAGGAAAGAGAGAAAAATAAATAGATGATTCAGAGTCTTGAAACCAAGCCTTATGGGGAACAGTTGAGGGAGTTAGCCTGGAGGAATTAAAGAACCTCTTAATGAGGGTGAAAGAGGAGAGCGCAAAATATGGTCTGAAGCTGAACATAAAAAAAAAATGAAGATCATGGCCACTGGTCCCATCACCTCCTGGCAAATAGAAGGGGAAGAAATGGAGGCAGTGAGAGATTTTACTTTCTTGCGCTCCATGATCACTGCAGATGGTGACAGCAGCCATGAAATTAAAAGACGCCTGCTTCTTTAGAGAAAAGCGATGACAAACCTAGACAGGATCTTAAAAAGCAGAGACATCACCTTGCTGACAAAGATCCATATAGTTAAAGCTATGGTTTTCCCAGTAGAGATGTATGGAAGTGAGAGCTGGACCATAAAGAAGGCTGATCACCAAAGAATTGATGCTTTTGAATTATGGTGCTGGAGGAGACTCTTGAGAGATTCTTTAGATTCCGACTAAATATCAGGAAGAACTTTCTGGTATTAAGAGCTGTTCAACAGTAGAATGAACTTCCTTGGAAGGCTGTGCATCTTTGTATGATTATCTTCACTAATATATGCATTTTTGCTTGCACATTTCACTAATATACACACTTCTTGCACACATTCATTGGTTGGAAAACTGCATCACAAAATTTGGAGTGTGCAGATTTTGAAAAAAAAGCTATATTTTGGTTTGCATATTGGTTCGGGAATTCTCTGGCAATGCTTAACCTGCCAACCTTTTAGGGGGGCAATATTAAGAAGGTTCCTGTAAGTTACAGATACAGCCTTGTAATATTGAAGAGTCAATGTTGCATGTTCTTTTTTAAAATGTAGGGTGGTTTTTTTTAAGCAGAGGATGAGAGAAACTGATATACCCTGTTCCACAGTCCCCAGGATGATTTTCAGAGTCTCTGTTGATGATTTTGTCCGAGGGCTCTAATTATTTAACCACTAAGCAAGTTGCAAAATTTCTAAACTTTCTCATTTACGTTGACAGTTGTCCTATGTTTCTTACAAGGATCAACAACATTCCATTCCATTTTTGCTAGGCAGTTCAGAAACTTCCTTCCTTCCTTCCTTCCTTCCTTCCTTCCTTCCTTCCTTCCTTCCTTCCTTCCTTCCTGTTTTCCATTGACACAAGGTGACATTGCTAGGCCATTTGACGTACTATCTTCCCAAGGTTCTTGGCTGATAAGCATTTCCCCTTAACTTTTAATTTTGTTTTATTTAGGAGATTCGTATCCTCCACTATCTCTCTCAAAAGTTACTGATGTCAGTTTGAAAGACAAGCAATTCACCAACAATTAAAACAATAAAACCTTAACAAATGGCTGTTAAACGGCGGAAACAGCAGATAAGAGAAACCATATGTACTACGAGAGAATAAAACATAAAACTGCAATCCAGAAAGCTTGTCTAGCCCAGCATCCTGTTCCCACAGTGACCACCCAGAGGCCGATGTGAAGCCTGGAAGAAGGACTCTTCTCATTACTGGTCCCAGGAAGGCATATGAGTCTTTTGGGTTCAAATCCCTGTGATGGGGTGAGCTCCCGTTGCTTTCTCCCAGCTCCTGCCAACCTAGCAGTTCTAAAACACGCCAGTGCAAGTAGATAGGTTACTGCTGTGGCGGGAAGGTAAATGGCGTTTCTGTGCACTCTGGTTTCCGTCACGGTGTCCTGTTGTGCCAGAAGTGGTTTAGTCCTGCTGGCCACATGATCCAGAAAGCTGTCTGTGGACAAACACCGGCTCCCTTGGCCTGAAAAGCGAGATGAGCACCGCAACCCCATAGTTGCCTTCCAGAGTTAACCATCCATAGTTAACCATCCAGAGGTCCTTTACCTTGACCCCTTTTTTTATTGCCTCCAATATTGGAGTAAGGACACATACCCTTCAACATTTCTTCAAAGAAAATATGGATGTCCTATTTTATAATAATAATAATAATAATAATAATAATAATAATAATAATTGTATTATTTATACCCTGCTCATCTGACTTGGTTGCCCCAGCCACTGCTGTTGGGAAACTTCCAAAATATAAAAAACATAATAAAACATTAAATATTTATTTGTTTTTAAAAAATCCTAGACAGGGCTGCCTTCAGATGTCAAGGACCTACTCAGACTGAGTAATCCTGCCCTCACTTTTTTTGGGAGCAACTCTGCAAGACTTATGCCCGAGTGAGCATCCCTCAGACTCTCACATACACAGGGAAAAATGTTCCAGTAGGTTCATATGCAATATGAAGACAGGCGAACTAATGCCATTGTACTGGAAGAAGCAAAGATCACAATGATTCTTCAACATCAACTTCTTTCGACTGATCATGTTGTTTGGATGCCTGATTATCATCTTCCAAAGCAACTACTCTATTCCGAACTTAAAAATGAAAAGCGCAATGCTGGTGGTCAACAAAAGAGGTTTAAAGACTCTCTCAAGGCAAATCTTAAAAAATGTAGTATAAACACCAACAACTGGGAAACATTGGCCTGCGAGTGCTCCAGTTGGAGAACAGCCTTTACCAAAGGTGTCATGGGCTTTGAAGACGCTTGAACTCAGGACGAAAGGGAGAATCGTGCTAAGAGGAAGGTACGCTTGGCAAACCCTCACCGTGATCAACTCCCGCCCGGAAACCTATGTCCCCACTGTGTGGATCCAGAACTGGCCTCCACAGTCACTTACACTGTTAAGACCGTGTTCATGGAAGACAATCTCACTCTGCTACAAGGGATCAACAAAGAAGAAGAAGAAGCGATATGAAAACACACAAGTGACAGCACCGACTGGTTTGTACAAAATTTTCCTGGAGTGGCAATCATCGGAGCGTAAGCTAACAAGCCAGGTCAGCTCAGTTTACAAGGAAGGTACTCGGAGAATGCCTGCAAGGCAGGTGACTCCATCTGACATTACCTGCCCTCCCCATGCGGGCGGAGAATGGTGTCTGGTATCCGAGTCAGTTCCCCCAGGGCAGCTATACAGGTGGGAGACGTCAGCCTGAAGCTTGTTTGTCTCCTGCCTGGTGCCTTCCAAGAGAAGCGTGCTGCTTTCTCTGCGGAGGAGGGTGGGCCAAGGCGGGGACATAGCAAGGGTTTATGGCTTTAAAAGAACAGCGTTTTTGCGGCAGGCGAAAAGGAGGTGTGGTGGGTGCCCATCTCCCCGACTGAAGGCCAATGGAAGCAGCCCAGCAGGTCGACGTCTCTGCACCTTCTTAAAGGAAGGACATTGCAGGCATCTCTTCGTCTGCTAGCAAAATGGCCTTTGGGGCTGGTGGCCTCTAGCACCCACCTGCCCCCCAACCAACACTCCCCACACCCATCCTACTGGCTGGGGTAGAGTCTGAAGAACTACCAGAAATGGAAAAAAATCCCTCTGGGCTTTGCATCTGACCAGGAAAGAGGTGCTTTCAGGGTCTCTGTGGTGATCACACAGGGTCCCCAGATGTTTGACGGTCTATTGATCCCTGTGCCACCACTGTGATTGCTTCCCCGCTGTCACCAACCTGTTTCTCTCGGGTACACACAGAGTCCAGACAGTTGTTAACTGTTGGGTTGAAATAAACGACAGCCGAGTGACAAGTGTCATATGGGAGGCATCTGCCGAGCATGTCTCGGCGAGTCCCTTTTATTGAATATTACAGCATTGCCACATATGTGCTTGTTGCTGATTGGTTAACACAAATACAATGCAAGGGCATTAATCATCAATAGATTAAAGGTTGGGAAAGGGAACACATGAAAAGGTTGGGAAAGGGAACACATGAAAACCTCCTTATTAAACTGTTACTAGTGATTGATATTGCATGACTTAATAAACTACAGTGATGCCTCGCAAGACGAAAAGAATCCGTTCCGCGGGTCTCTTCGTCTTGCGGTTTTTTCGTCTTGCGAAGCAAGCCCATTAGCGGCTTAGCGCTATTAGCGGCTTAGCGGGCTTAGCGGATCAGCTGATAAGCGGTTTAGCGGCTTAGCGGATCAGCTGATAAGCGGCTTAGCGGATCAGCTGTTAAGCGGCTTAGCGGCTTAGGATCAGCTGATAAGCGGCTTAGCGGCTTGGGGAAAAGGGGGGGGGGAGGGAAAAAACCCCGCAGGAACTCGCAAGACATTTTTGTCTTGCGAAGCAAGCCCATAGGAAATTCGTTTTGCGAAGCACCTCCAAAACGTAAAACCCTTTCGTCTAGCGGGTTTTCCGTCTTGCGAGGCATTCGTCTTGCGGGGCACCACTGTATTACTAGTGATTGATATTGCATGACTTAAAAGAGCATAACAATCGCATTCCGTAGATGTGGTCAACCATGCATTAAGAACAGGTCAGGGTATGATGCTTCATGAACTCAATGGGAACTGAACATTCAGAGCGGTGTGCCAGACTCATGTGCAGAAGCAGAACCTCCCATCCCATCATTAAATCAAATAAGCAAGTTTATTTTATAATCATTAACAAGTTTATGGTTTCATATAATTTTTCTTGTCAGTTTCTTAATTTTAGTTTCTTTACTGGCCTATACCCTCCTAGTAACTTCTAACTGATTATCCCAACTGTCTCTCTGACTCCTCCTAACAGTTTCTCTCACTCTCTCACATCAAAACTAGACCAACCCACAGACATATCCTCCCTCTTCCTTCTCCAACTCCCAACTAACTCCAACTCTACTCTACTCTAACTCCACCCCTTGGCCAATCACTTCACACTCATTTAACCCTTTCCTTATGACCCACCCAGGAGGGAAAACGCCACAGTCTCTGAACATCATTCTGCTTGCCTTCAGGGAAACTGTTGCTGCTTTCGCTATCTCTAGATAGTTTCTTGGACATTCAAAAGCAGATATTAGAACAACAAGGATGCATCAGATTCTGTGACCTTTTTGCGTCACGGGGAAACCTGTCCTGTCCTGCCAAATCTTCCCGAGGGTTATTTTATGGATTTAAGAGATTCTTAGCCTTCTCAAAGCAGTTTACAGCCATATATCCCATGCAAATTCACAAGGTAGGTCGTGTTCACCCACAGCAGCAAAACAGTAAAAGGGCCCTGAGGTGCCTCTTTTGAGGCATAATGTACCGTATTTTTCGCTCTATAACACGCACCAGACCATAACACGCACGTAGTTTTTAGAGGAGGAAAACAAGAAAAAAAATATTCTAAACGAAATAGTGGATAAATAGTGGACATTTCCCCTTACTTTCTAGGAGGAAAAAAGTGAGTGTTATGGTGCAAAAAATACGGTACTTCTTGCGGCATATGCTTTGGTACGTCACAATATGTAAGCATTTAGATATTTCTCAGGCAAATTGCCTCCCTCTGTGGCAGATTGTATGCAAAGTGGGGGAGATCTCTCTGGCAAATTGGATGCAAATCACCCCCTCTCTACTCATGAGATTCATCAAGTAAAAAGTGTTGAGAGGCGAACCATGATCTGCATGGATGAGCTGGAGGCTGGACTGTACTTAATTCACACTTCTTGAAATGATGTATGAACCAGAATGCAGCTGTCCCTCAAAATCCCCAATTCTCAGAATTTTGCGATGCAGTTTTCCAACTAGAAAAATAAATAAAAGCGTGTGGAAAAGTGTATGTCAGCATGCATAAAAATGCATATATTAATGAAAACGCATTTTTGTAAACCACTTTGAGGTCTTCTTTTTACAATCAAGCACTGTATAATTTTTATTTAAAAAATAAATATTAGGAGGAGCTACTTACAAAGGTGTCTTTATTGGCCAACGCAGCATCCAGAAACTGAGTATGTTCAGAGAAACGCAGACTCAGATGCTGACAGATTTCCATAAGGACTTTTTTCTTTCATTTAGAAAATGGCAAAGCGATGCCAGAATGTGACACACTTTACTCAAGAGGGCGAATAAAATGAGAAACCAAAACTGACAGATTCGTCAACCTGTAATACCCATTCAGGGGCGCGGATTTATAAAAAATATTGGGGGGGGGGCCAGGAAAGCTCATGAATAATAAATAAGCTCATGAATATGCAGATAAAGTGGCGGCGCCTCCTCGTGAGCGAATAGGGGAGAGCGTGCTGCGCCTATTAATCAGCTCCGAAGGAAATTGGGTGGAGCTTTTGCTCGGGAGGGAGGGCAGGAGGCATGCAGCCCGACCCTGTGCATTTTGGGCTGGGGGAGGGGCGGCGGTGGCGCTCTGCTGGAGGAGCGCCCGAGATTATTGGGGGGCAGACCCCCCAAACGAATTTTTGAGGGGGCTCGGGCCCCCTCAGGCCCCATGGAGTCGGCGCCTATGTACCCATTTCTGGTGACACCACCAATCAAGGGGTAAAGTGTTTTTGTATTTTTGCAATGACTTTTCAAAAGGTTCGCCTTTTATTTTTTTGTTTTGTTGCTGCCATTATTTGTGTTTGCCATTTTATGGTGTCCAGGGTAGCGACTCTGTTTTCTACTGTACATCACCCTGAGAGCCAAGAACACCTAATAAATGCTTATAACATCAGTGATGATCTCCTTAGGGCTGAGACCTGTTTTATTGGTGGTGCTTTGAAGAGCACCCTGTATTTTCCCCGCATTGAAGAAAATAACAACAAGCACTATAATTCCCTCTAATAGCAAACTTAGATGTGAGTGCTGACAGCTATGCAGCCCAAAAGGAAGGGATTGGCATATTTGAGGAGACATAGTATAGGAAGTATGGGATGCGGGTGGCGCTGTGGGTTAAACCACAGAGCCTAGGACTTGCCGATCAGAAGGTCAGCGGTTCGAATCCCCGCAACAGGGTGAGCTCCCGTTGCTCGGTCCCTGCTCCTGCCAACCTAGCAGTTCGAAAGCACGTCAAAGCGCAAGTACAGTGGTACCTTGGGTTACATACGCTTCAGGTTACATATGCTTCAGGTTACAGACTCCGCTAACCCAAAAATAGTGCCTTGGGTTAAGAACTTTGCTTAAGGATGAGAACAGAAATTGTGCTCCGGCAGTGTGGAGGCAGCAGGAGGCCCCATTAGCTAAAGTGGTGCTTCAAGTTAAGAACAGTTTCAGGTTAAGAACAGACCTCCGGAACGAATTAAGTACTTAACCCGAGGTACCACTGTAGATAAATAGGTATCGCTACGGCGGGAAGGTAAACAGCGTTTCCATGCGCTGCTCTGGTTCGCCAGAAGCGGCTTAGTCATGCTGGCCACATGACCCGGAAGCTGGACGCCGGCTCCCTAGGCCAATAAAGCGAGATGAGCGCCACAACCCCAGAGTCGTCCGCAACTGGACCTAATGGTCAGGGGTCCCTTTACCTTTACCTAGTATAGGAAGAGGCCATATGTTAAGTCAGACCATTGGTTAATCTAGCTTGGTATTATCTGATATTTCACCTTCTAACTAGGAGAGCTCAATCAGTCGAGCAGGAGACTCTTAATCTCAAGGTTGTGGGTTCGAGCCCTGTGTTGAACAAAAGATTCCTGCATTGCAGGGGGTTGGACTAGATGACCCTCCGGATCCCTACCAACTCCACAATCCTATTATTCTATGACTGGCAGCAGCTCAGCAGGATTTCAGGCACTGGACCCCTCCCAGATCTACCTGGAGAAACTGGGGCTCAAACCTGGGACTGAGCTATGGCCCGCCTCCAAGTTTGCAAGAAATCTTTAAGGGAAAATCTCTTACGGCAGCCCCCTCCCTTCAGAACTATTCCAGCATCTTAAGGTAATTCCTGAAATTTCCAGCTGAACTTGAATGTGAATTAAGTTTCTTTTGGCGTGGGATGTCATCTTAATCTTTTTAGGTATATGATGAAAAATCTAACTTGTTGCATTAGACTTTGAGAACATAATTATAGAGACAGTGTTGGTTTTTGTTTTGTTTTGCTTTTGCTTTATCAAAGTGGAGTTAGTTCGCTGACTATTGTAGTTTTATATCAAATACCTCCAAATCTTAAGTATGGATTTTCAGTACCTTGAGCTGAGGAAAGCTGAGTTTAGAAAAGGCATCCCAACAACACTTTCTTTAAAATTTTGGTTTGATTGTATTGTTGGCAAGATAACAACAAAATAGTTTTGAAAAAAGAATATTTTCTACTTCGGCACAGGACCTTATTGAATGTCGGTTTTCCATTCTTGTGTTTTTTTCCTCTGACGATCATTCAGATGTACGTACATGAAGTAAACTCCCCATGAAACAAGCTAGTTCATTTTGTCAAGGGACAAACATAAATTGGAGCTGGTTCTCTTTGGGACGTGTTGAACTAGTTCCTCTTCAGAATGAACTTTCCAAACTCTGCCAGGAACCACAGGATGTTGAGGGTCATCTGGAAAAGAAGAACAGAAAACTGGACGGGAGGGGAGCTGAATGACGCATCCCAGAGGAGCACATGACTGGCTTGGCTGTCGCACTGAACAAGAGCTCTCCTATTAAGAGACAAGGACATTATACTGTTGCATTCTGTTGCAGATCCTACTGATACAAGAAGCTTTCATTATTATGCAGCGAGACTTCTGCGCAAAAATTAGGTGTTTTTCCACATCACCTTTTTTTTTTAAAAAAAAAATCTGAATTATAAATGGAGGAGGAAAACAGGTGTCTGGTTTTGAAAGGGAAGGAATAGTGCAATGCCCATTGCGCTCGACGACTCGCAGGTAGAGAAGCAATGGATTTTGAGGAGCAGCTACTAAATGAGAGGACATCTGTCTGCACCTCCCTTTCGCTGGTAGCTATTTGAAAGCTTTGTCTTCCCCACATGCTTTGAGAGGACCTGGGGGCTCTTGCTGTGTGCTTAAGAGACCCCCTGCTGCCGCTTGGTGACTGCATCAGGGTGAATCTTAGCCTAGACCTTGCCGTGACCCCTTGGTAATGACACCAGAGGGAGTTCATTAGGAGCAGGCACCCTCAATGCCTCTGCAAACCAGTAATTGTGCCCCCTGTGGTCTGGGAGCATTGCTCAGCAGATGCGATTCCGTTTTTTCTAGGCTGATTGCTAGCAAGGGCTCTGTAATGCTCTGCTATGAACATCAGCTTTGGATGACTGAACCCTGCCTTGCTCCCTGCGATAATCAGGTTGAGATAAAGGGATGCATCCTGTTTGTTTTATCCTCTGTGTACACATGCCCTTCTGTATGGCAGGCATCTCACAAACTGGGGGTGTGACTTTCACTTTGCTCACTCCCTGCATGTGCCTTGAATGGTGGGTGGAGCAACTCCTATGAGGAGAGGTTACAGCATTTGGGGCTTTCTTTTTCTTTTAAATTTTTTAAATTTTCATTTTCAAAAACAGGAATAGAGAACATATTTAACCCCCTCCCCTCCCCTCCCCTCCCCTCCCCCTGTCCCACTTACAACTTCGTACCAAATAAAGCATGTGTACATACACTATATTATTTCCCTTCCACACTTTTCCTGGTTCATTTGCTTTTCTACTACTCCGCGCAATCCACATCTTCCAAATGATTACATCCCTCCAATCACATATATCAGGGATTTTTTGTTACACATTTTCTTCTTGACTTCCCGTCCCTCCTTCCCTGATTTCTTTTTAAAATCCCTCCTTAATAGATTAATTAAAACAATAGCGTAATTAAAACAATAGCTTAATTAAGTATCTCTGATAGGTCTGGCCCCATGGATCAGTTGCCGAGACTGACAGGTCCTGCCTCCCCGCAGCTGTCTAAGTTTCCACCTCTCTAGGGCTTTCTCCCAGCAATCGGAGACTATACCTGTGTGAAGTCAACCTCTTCTGTGCCCTTTTCATGTCTCTTCTGGTTCTGGGAGATGTGTGGGGTGGGGAGCTTGTTGCAGCAGGAAGGGGAGACACCTGCGACTCTTCACCAGTCAGATTCATCTCTGCCTCTTGGCCTCCCCCCTGCTTCAGATTCTGCCTCTGTTTCTGGATTCTCTCTGCCACAGACTCTCCCAGCTCACTAAGCCCTGTTATATCTTCAGTTTCTGATGCCTCCTCTTCCCTCTGCCCATTCATCATTGTCCCACCACCACTCTCTCGGCTCAGAGCCTTCTTCCCTTGACGGTTCCCCAGCTGGTTCCTCCCAGTATTCTGCTGTGTCCGACTAGTCCATGACAATGATGAAGATGCTCTTTGCATTTCCTATCCATCCAGCCTTGCTGCTTACAATTCCCCCTTCCAACTGTGTGAAAACTTAGGATGATACTTTGTGCATCTCATGAGGTGGACTCCAGCCCAGAAAAGCTTATCCATCAAATAAATGTGTTTGTCTTTTAAATTGGCCCAGGACTCTTTGATGCGTTTGCTGCAACAGACTAACACAACTAGACCCTCAAAAATTCTTCCCTATTTCAACACTCAAAAGGACACATTGAACCAGTTCAGGATAACCAAGTGCACTGGGACATCGTAAATATTGACTATTTTAAATATGCATATTAATCAGCACTGCTTGGCACATGCCTGCCTTAGGGTTGCCAGCCGACTAGGAAATAACTGGTCAAGCCTGATCCTGCAAATTTAACACATGTTTAATATGCAGAAATCAGCCATGGAGTGAGGAGGGGCAAAGCGTTGCATTGCACTGAGCCACAAAGAAATCATCACTTCCTAGTCCCTGTAGTCAAATAGCAGTTAAACCAGGAAGGGGGTACCTGGTGCCCTCCACGTATTCTGGACTCCAGCTTCCATTAGCCCTGGCCAGCATTGCCAATGGCCAGGAATGATGGGAGTTGTGGTTCTGACAACTCCTGGGCTACAGGCTCCCTGCCCACTTGAGTTACGTTTGCTGCCACCTGGTTCCAAAGCCAGCAGACCTCGGTTGGTCTCCACATGGCATTCATTTGGGATCTTGAGCTTCAATGGGAAAGAACCTGAATCTGATTGGCTGGTGTGTTTGTATGAGCACTTAAGGCTTCAATGGGACCAGGAACACGCATGAAACAATTAGGTAAGGGTCTCTTCAGATGCAGTTCCCCACTTGTGGAATATTTTTGAGGGCTGCCTGGCATGATCATTAACATCTTTTTGGCACTAGGAAAAAGCATTATCTGTGGGACTGAATGTAGGTATGTTTGTATATATTTAAGGATTGTATGAAATGTATGTTTGTATGCTTGTATATTCGCAATATGTGTGTATTTTATAATAAAAAAAGATTGTAACAAAAAGAAAGGAAGGAAGGAAGGAAGGAAGGAAGGAAGGAAGAAAGAAAGGAAGGAAGGAAGGAAGGAAGGAAAAAGCATTTTTCTTCTCCCAGACATCTGATGAATTGAGATGGTTTTGCTATTTATTGATTGTATGTTTTTCTGCATAAGTTTTTGCTGCTGGTTTGTTGCGCGCATTTTATAGATCTTTGTATTTCTTTATTGAAAAGTGTTATTCTTTTTTATTTTTATGTTACACTTTATGGTCTTAACATTTAGTAAGTCGCTTGGAGGCTCTTTGGGTGGTGAGTGGCTAATAATAATAATAATAATAATAATAATAATAATGTTATTACTTATATGCTGGCCATCTTACTGGGTTTCCCTGGTCACTTTGGGCACCTCCCAACAGAATATTAAAAACACAATAAAACATCCAACGTTAAAAACTTTCCTATAGAGGGCTGCCTTCAGATGTCTTCTAAAACTGGTTTTATTTCCTCAACATCTGAAGCAAGGCCGTTCCACAGGGTGGGCACCACCACCAAGAAGGCCCTCTGCTTGGTTCCCTGTAACTTCACTTCTTGCAGTGAGGGAACCGCTGGAGGCCTGCAAGCTAGACCTCAGTGTCTGGGCTGAACAATGGGGGTGGAGATGTTCCTTTAGGTATACTCGGCTAAAACTGTTTGGGCTTTAAAGGTCAGCAGCAACACTATGAATTGTGCTTGGAAATGTACGGGCAAGCCTGGGGAAATCACGGACATACGGAGGGAATGCTCTTTACGGAGGTGTGGAAATGGCGTCTGTTCTTTACGTGATATGATTTTTGGAGACTGTAAAACCCACACTGAGGATGTTTGTTTTCAACCCGCTTGTGAAGATTATCAGAGATCGCAAGGAAAGGAATATATGATAACAATAAGAAGATGAGGCAAGTAATAAAGAGACTATCTGGACAGAACTGGATAGAACTGTTTAATTAAAGCAGCAACATGAGTGATGTTTGGTCCCCTTTCGGAGCTTGATGTATGGGTACCCCCAACAAAAATTTAAAAATCTGGCTGTATAATTTGGAATTGTGATTTGGAATTAATGTGATTTGATTGGCCTGTTAATAAAAATTATATATATATATGGAAATGTACTGGCAACCATTGCAGGTCTTTCAGGACTGGTGTTATACGGTCCCAGCAGCCACTCCCAGTCACCAGTCTAGCTGCCGCATTCCAGATTAGTTGTAGTTTCTGAGTCACCAAGTGTTGTTTATAGCAGAAGCTCTGCATGGTGGTCTTGGGTAGGCGATACAAGGGATTGAACCTAGGGGGCCTTGCTGCCCCTGCCAAAGCCTCCATTAATCTGGCCGGTGTGGTGGCGCTTGCCAAGTTGCGACAACAACGACTGGTTCTGGCAAGATCTCACTGGAAATGCTGGGGCTACCAATACTGTTTCTCCACCAGCATTGGAGGTGCTGGGCTTCCGCTGCCCGAGGAAGCTGCCTCAGCCTGCCTCATGACTGGGCCGGCCCTGGTCAGAGGTTCATACAGATGATCCACCATGTGCTTTTTTGGTTGCAGCACAGTTGTGTCTTGTAAGCTGCCTTGAATCCGCTTTAAAAAATAAAAGAAAAGGGCAGGGTGAAAGTCTTTCAAACAGAATAAATAACGTATTACAAAACACCAGGAAGCCTCCAGGGCTTCCTTCAACAGGAAACGAATTCGAGGTAAGCCCTTGCCCTTCCCCCACTGCCTGGAGAAGAAGGGCATAACAATGGACTTCTTCGCACATTACTCTGAACTCAGGCACAACACTTGTGCAAAGGTTTGTGCGAGAGTGTACACTTCTTGATTTGTACAGCTCAGCAGTGGCACACACAGGGACTACACTCACTAAATATTACATGTGAATAACTTTACAGGTGTACAGCTCAACTGCTCTGAACACAGATAGTATATTTGTTGAATGTAATGTGGAATCACCCCCATCATCAAAATCTTTCTTTGGTTTATATCCTGTTTTCCCTCCCAAAGGATCCCAGGGTGGAATGTGAAATTCAGAAAGAATTCTCTGGATAAAACAACATGCTGATACATATGGATGCCTTACAGCTTACTTAATTTGCTTCAACAAATTGTTTTGGGAGGTTCCTGCAAGCCCCGTGGCTTGGTACATTGCATGCTTTTTCGGATTTAGATAATCTGAGATAAGTCATCAGTACTTTGCATCCAAACTATCAGTCTCCCATTCAACGCCTCCGTAACAGTGCAAGCGAAATAATATAGCATGTCTTGGGAAAGATCTTGGATTACTCACAGAGCTTTTAGTTAGTTTGAACTCTCTGGTTGCCCTTCCAAGGAATTGAGAGGGCATTGTTTGACATCACAGTGGAAGGAAGGCAGAGAGGTTGCAGGCGTGAAACATGTAAGGGCAAACACACAATTGCCCTGAAAAAGGAGAAAATGAGGAAACCCAGATTAAATTACACAATGCTCAAAAGAGCTTATCAAGATTGGTTCTTCTAGCCCAGTATGCCCTCTGTATGGCCAACAGAGCTCTTCAAACCTGTTACACAAACCTAGATTTCCAGTATGCTCTTGAAGTCCTCCCACAAAACACTGACAATCGAGAAGCACCCATTTCCGCCCATAGTACAGTGGTACCTCGGGTTACGTACACTTCAGGTTACATATGCTTCAGGTTACAGACTCCGCTAACCCAGAAATAGTAGCTCGGGTTAAGAACTTTGCTTCAGGATGAGAACAGAAATCATGCTCCGGTGGCACGGCGGCAGAAGGAGGCCCCATTAGCTAAAGTGGTGCTTCAGGTTAAGAACAGTTTCAGGTTAAGAATGGACCTCCGGAATGAATTAAGTACTTAACCCGAGGTACCACTGTAGTTGCTTTTAGACTAGGGGTGCCCAAACTTTTTTCAAAGAGGGCCAGATTTGATGAAGTGAACTCAAAGTTGCTGACCTTTTTTTAGGATTGAAGTTGTTGAGGTTTTTTTTACAATTTTATCCCAACCCCAAAGGATTGATGTTGTTGCTGAGCTTTCTTGGGGATTTTACCCCAGGAAATAAACTTCCACAGGGGCCAGATTAAACCAACTGGCAGGTCGGATACGGCCCCCAAAACAGACTTTGGACATGCCTGTTTTAGACAGATCAAATGTTTGGTAGAATGAGGGCGAAAGTCTTTGCTAACCTCCTAAAACTCAAGAGAAGGGAAGCAATTGTGCAATCCAAGCGCCACAACTGAGAAGGCCTTGCACTAAGCCAAACCCAACCTCCCGACTCAGTGGGCATGTAACTTGTGAAGACCTTCCTTTAATTTTCCCAACCTGGTGCCCTCCAAATTCCAGCACCCACTTGTTCCGACCTTGCTGGTGAAGACTGGTGGCAACTGGAAGCCTTGTGCTAGTGCATGGCAGAGTTTATGGCTTGTTCAATAAAATAATACAATGCAGAAGTAGTGCTAGTGAAAGCTTTTCATGCAACAGCTTGACTATTGTCATGCAATCCATTGTGCTGCAATCATGGATAACGTACTTGCATTTTTCCTTGCACAACAGCATTTCACAAGCATAACAAGGACCACAAAGGGACTTTAATTTGGCGGGATGTTGGATACAGTCCGATAATAATGGCAAGATCTGTTGTGTTTTTGTTTGAATTACAGTACAGTGGTACCTCGGGTTGCATATGCTTCAGGTTACATACGCTTCAGGTTACACACTCCGCTAACCCAGAAATAGTGCTTTAGGTTAAGAACTTTGCTTCAGGATAAGAACAGAAATCGTGCTCTGGCAGCGCCGTGGCACTGGGAGGCGCCATTAGCTAAAGTGGTGCTTCAGGTTAAGAACAGTTTCAGGTTAAGAACGGACCTCTGGAACAAATTAAGTACTTAACCCGAGATACCACTGCAACTGCTTCTTAATATGTTGCTATGTGTTTGAGGTGTTAAGACCCCTCTAATCCCAGCAAGTGTTATAATTTAATCTTGGAATAGCCAGTTTAGTCTCCTGGTGAGTTGACAGTCTGGGTGATGAGCCATTAAGGGAGACTAAGGGGTGTGGTGTGAAGAGGCAAATGGGTGGTTCCCCCTCCCTCAACAGAGAAAGCCAGAGTTTGCAGTTGGAGGTGGGTGTGATGTGACCAAGAAGTAATGCGGCAAGTCGGAGAGAGGATCAGAGCAATGTTTGAAAGCAATGTTTGATTTTTGCTTGGATCCAACTCTGCACCTATGGGAGAAAAAAGACCCTATTGGGGTGCTTATGCTAGGAACCTATCCCTCTGCCTGGATGCTGTTGGCGGCTCCCAGCCGGTTGCCCAGGAAAATATAAAGACAAGGAAAGGTTTCTTACTGTCCATTTTATTTCAATCTTTACGGAGAGAGGCTATAGAATCCAGCCTCTTGGATAATGGTGTTGTCCCGAGTGAATCTCCACCCCCTGTCTCTCCCACTTCCTCATCCATCACTTCTGTGGGCGCTGCTACGTGCCCTCTGTCTTTGAGCTTTTTGTTCTCCTACTTTTAAGGCTTGCCAGATTCTGGGAGATGGAGGGTCTGGGATGCTTTCTAATGACAATGTGTCAAGTGGGTGTTGCTCTGGCTCTCCCATGATTTCCCAGCTTTCCCCCTCATCTGCCTCTGAGCTGCTACCTCCGTCAAACCCCTGTTGTCAATCTATCCTGCCTTCCTCTTCCTCCTCCCTGGAAAGGTCAGGATGGGGAGGCGGTCTCCACCATTCCTCCTCTGCCCAGTCCCTGACACCATCATAGACTCAGCTTGCATAAAAAGATGTTAATGATCTGTGTAAATAAACCATGTATAATAAAGATGCCACAGTCTCTGTTGTGCCTCAATGCCAAAGGGAAACACAAGCCCTAGATAAGCACCTTGATACGGAAGGGGGGGCATGTCTTCTTCACCTCCTTCTTCGCTACAATATATCCATTTATTTCCAATTGTCAATGTCAAAAGGGACTAAAATCTATAAAATTCATAGAAAATCAACTTGCCAATTTGCTCAATTTCTCTAGGACTCCATGACACCTTCCCTGTCCTCCATAATCCCTCAAGCAAGGTGTCAAGACCCTAATCGTGTCAAAACACTCTGCCAAGCCTCCGGGCAAGGCCAGGTGGCAGACCATGCATACATGGACCATTGTCTTCTCATCAGGTACTCAGGATGTGCTTATCTGCGCATATCTCCAGCTCTGCATATTCCCCCCTCCCTACTCCATATGTTAATCCTGTGTGACCCAACCTTTTCTTAATGTATCTGAAGAAGTGTGCATGCACACGAAAGCTCATACCAAGAACTAACTTAGTTGGTCTTTAAGGTGCTACTGGAAGGAATTTTTTTATTTTTCTTAATATATTCATGATGTAATCTGTGTAACCCAACCTCTTCTTAATGTATTCATGATGTAACTGGGATGTATTTTGCACTGTATTCTGGGACATGGGGGGAAATTTCAAAAGTTCATGTCACCCCTTTCTCGCTGTTCAATCTCGTCTTGAACCTGTTGCGCAATAAACTTGGATCTTCTCCAGTTTGCTCCTGTCTCCGGCTGAGCTCATTTTCTTCCGCAGGGACCCGCGGACCTAGTCCGACGAGCTGGGTGGCAGAGTAGCCCCGCACCCAGATTTTACCGTAACAACCTGGAATGAGGTGGTGGGCAACAATACATAAAAATTAGCACGCACACATTTTATGCAGATCTGTGTCCTCTTTCGTTTCATTTTTTGTGGGGGAGGGATGTGCTGTGTTGAGTGACCACTTTGCCTGTCTACGCTGTCCGGGTCGCACTGGGGAGGGGAAGGCTGCCCCCTCTGCTCCCCCGAGAGCTATAGGACATTGAATGCCTTTCATTCTCTATCTAAATCATCAGAGTTAAAGCAAATGAAATCTCATTGATTCAACAGCGATCCTGTTCCAAAGCAAACTAAATAGCTCCAGCAGGTATTTGCCTACACATTCTGATAGTCTTGGATTCAGAGCTCTGGTTCAGGGATGGCTGGCTCAGGCAGATTCCAGTTAAGCTCCTGGAAACTGAGGTCCCACCCTGAAAGATCAACAACTTCCAGTTGTTTTATAGCCGCTTCCAGAAAGGTTGGCTCACCTTACCGGACTATATTTCTGGAGCCACCAAAGCCTGTTTTTGAACTGTGAAGAATTTTTATCTGAGTTGGTCATTATAAGAATTTTGTAAGATTTGGTACCTGAGCTGACTTGGTTTTCCTCTTCCCTTCCCATCCCCTTTTCATTTTGTGTTATGACTTTTCTGATTGTAAGCCTGAAGTGGGGAATGTTCTATTTCTTTTCTGATTGGTATGTAAGCCACCCCAGGAGTGGGGTATAAATGCTCTGAAATCATGATCCTGAGACTCTAGACCACTGAATGCTCATAGACCTAAGCTCATGAATGACTTTTATACTACTTTGATAAATGACGCTGATATCTAGATGCTGTAATTCGAAAGTTGTTTCCATGTTGTGGTCTAATGGGACATCTGAGACAAGGGATGGGTGGATGGATGGATGCGGCAATTTCAGTTTCTCAGTTTTCCAGTTTTACATTCACTGGAATGTATATATTTATATTTCTGCTGTATGTGTATTTATATTTCTGCTGCAATTCATAATTTATTTACTTTTTAAAAATCCTCATTGACACTTTAGTGCAAATTTCTCCCAATAGGCACATTGATGTATGCAGTTTTGAGTGATATACATATTTTTGCAGGCAATTCTCTCTCTCTTATATAATAATTTTATTGGTTTTACAATTGAGTTTTTCATTTACAAAAAAGAAAAATACAATAAAAAAATATAGAATTCTCCGAATTCTCTGACTTCCACCCTCCCTTTCGTGGTGTCCACTAATAATCATTTTCACTGCATATCATATTATCTTCCATATATCCTTAAATCTCTATTTTCTCCTATGGTCCTTTTCACATTGCAAGCGTAATTTCAATCCTGCTAATGTTTTTAACTGTTTACAATGTTCTGTCAAATGTAGTACAAATTTTCCCCAGTCTCTGTTGAAGTTTTTATCATCCTGATTCCTGATTTCTCCAGTCATTTTGGACATCTCAGCATAGTCCATCAATTTTACTGTCCACTCCTTTCTTGTAGGTGTTATGTCCAAAATATATTCTCTTTATCCCAGAGATTTAACTCAATAATTTCTGTCCACTTATGAATCACTTCTTGTAAAATGTCTCAAAGCTTCAAAAAATTAAATAAAAAAATACATATAATACAATTTTTGCATGTAAAAAAACTATTTCAAAGCTACTTCAGTTACAGGCTGAGATAGAGCTGCGCTCAGAAGGCTTTTGCGAAAGAGGAAGGTCTTTGATAGGAGGCAGAAAGGCAGCTGAGATGCTGCCAGTCTGATATCTAGTGGGAGGGAGTTCCAAAGGGTAGGGGCTGCAATGTGAAAGCCTCGATTCCTTTAGCACATGGAATGGACCTCCTAATGAGATGACATCTGCAGAGCATTGTGAGCAGTTGGGTATCTGGTGGGTGAGGTATCTTAGTCCTGGCTTTGAACACCAGCATCAGTGCCTTGAACACAGCCTAGTAAGATAAAGGTACAGGGACCCCTGACCATTAGGTCCAGTTGTGGCCGAATCTGGGGTTGCAGTGCTCATCTCGCTTTATTGGCCAAGGGAGCCGGCTTACAGCTTCTGGGTCATGTGGCCAGCATGACTAAGCCGCTTCTGGCGAACCAGAGCAGTGCACGGAAACGCCGTTTACCTTCCCGCCGGAGCAGTACCTATTTATCTACTTGCACTTTGACGTGCTTTCAAACTGCTAGGTTGGCAGGAGCAGGGACCGAGCAACGGGAGCTCACCCTGTCATGGGGATTTGAACCGCCGACCTTCTGATCGGCAAGTCCTAGGCTCTTTATTTCAGTAGCTGTGTAACATGATAGTGATATCCTGCCCAGCGAGTTCCTGCCTTTTGCACTAGTTGTGCTTCTCGAAATGGGAGCGTTTGTTCAATTCAGTAAGCCCTACTAACTGATCTGAAACATGCGCAAACTCTATGTGAAGGGACACTATATATGCAATAGGGAACTCTGCAGAGACTTGGGCCCTGATTGCATGATTGTACAACCATTTACCTTCTACCTCTGCATACGTCAGGTGAAGCAGCCTGTGACCTGAGACACATACCGTATTTTTCGTCCCATAGGATGCTCCGTCCCATAGGACACACCTAGTTTTTTTGGGGGGAAATAAAGGAAAAAAAAATTCCCTTTATTTCCCCCCCCAAAGCAGGTCGGGGAAACAGAACCAGGTCGAGGAACAGCGGGATGGCGGCGCTGCGCCTCCCTGCTGTTCCCCGAGCTTGTGGGGCTGGCCGATGTCTGCCCGGCGCGGGGGCACTCTGCTTCAGGGCGCCCCGCCCGCCGGGCGGCAGGCTGCTATCCGCAGCGTGGGGAGCCCTGCGGGGAACTCCTGCAAGGCTCCCCACGCTGCGGATGTCTGTCTGGCGCGGGGGGCGCTCTGCTTCAGGGCGCCCTGCCTGCCGGGTGGCAGGCTGCTATCCGCAGCATGGGGAGCCTTGCCGGGAACTCCTGCAAGGCTCCCCACGCTGCAGATGTCTGCTTGGCGCGGGGGGCGCTCTGCTTCAGGGCGCCCCGCCCGCCGAGCGGCAGGCTGCTATCCGCAGCCTAGACATCCCTGCCGGACCTCCCGTAGGGCTGCCTAGGCTGCGGATGTGTTCCTGAAGCCTGGAGAGCGAGAGGGGTCGGTGCGCACCGACCCCTCTCGCTCTCCAAGCTTCAGCAAAAGCCTGCATTCGCCCCATAGGACGCACCCAGATTTCCCCTTCATTTTTGGAGGGGAACAAGTGCGTCCTATAGGGTGAAAAATACGGTACTTGTGATTGTTAGACTTGCCCCATCGTTATTGATTGTGCATGTTCTCATGCAGCCCAAAAAAGAATTTATGGGAAGTTTTAAAACACCGTTCTCTGCCATCAAGTGCCGTTTCCCCGTGACACTTTTGGGACCTTCTCTCCTTTCGTCTCACCTCTACTGGTTTCTCTGTCTTTGAAGTTTAAGTCTCAAGCATTCCTGCTACGAAAACAATACGAATGCATCTGAGGTCAGGGCAAGAGCAGACATGCACCCAAGAAAGGAAGGAAAGAGGGTCAGGAAGGATAAGAGCAACCAATGGCTACACAGTACAACAGTCACAGGAACATTAGATGCCTTCACACATCATGAGCAGGTTTAGGTTTGATGAGGCCCTAAGCTACTCAAGGTAATGGGGCCCTTTATATGCCCAGCTGTCCTTTGTCAGCAACAAATTGTTGCTGTTTTTTGTGCTGCATATATGCTATATGGTAATTTATGGACCTAATAGGCATCCAAACCATTTGCACATAACAAATAGGAGCCTAAACAACACAAAACACTGTTGCTGTATGTAGGTTTTATGTTATTTGTTTTTTATCTTATATTTTGGAAATGTATATCCAGTTTTTTTCCTCCTTTACGTTTTTGGGGCCCCCAAGAGAGCTATAGCTATAGCTTGTTTAGCTTATATGTAAATCCGGCATGAGTATTATTCTTTAAAAAAAATGAACTTACGGATTGCAAGGCTTAATAAAGCCTTGAGCTAATTCTCTGCATTCATTTTTTTAAAAAAAGATATTTATTGAAAGTTTTTAAGATATAACAAAAAAAAGGAGAAATAAACATACAAAATGAAAAACAGTTAAAAACACACATTAATTTTCAATAACATAACTTCCATACACTTATTTCCTCGGACCTCCTCGGACCTCCCTTCTTTGTATTCCAGTTCGATTTGTTAGTTCAGCAAATCCTTACCATTAAACTTTTACCCATTTGTGAAACCTTCCCCCCCCCCCTTATCTCTTAAAGCATTACAGCTGGAAACCACTTAGTTTCTATCCAACATCCTTCTAACATTCATTAATTTTACAATGTTTCTGTAAATAGTCTTTGAATTTCTTCCAGTCTTCTTTCACCGACTCTTCTCCCTGGTCTCGGATTCTGCCAGTCATTTCTGCCAATTCCATGTAGTCCATCACCTTCATCTGCCTAATTCTCTGCATTCATGGCATACAGGCTGCCTCCTTTGCACACTTACCTAGAGGTGAGTCTTGGTGAATACTTGCTCCAGAGTAAACATGCATAGATAGGATCACACTCTAGGGCAAAGGTGGAGGGACCTGTGGCTCTCCAGATGTTGTTGGATTACAACTCCCATCAGCCCAGAGAGTACAGCCAACCATCAGGGATGCTGGCAGCTGGAGTTGAAGAACATCTGGAGGCCCAGAGGTTCTCCATTCCTATGGTAATGAGGTTTAATATCCTTCACCTATCCCAACTGTATCAGGGACAGGCCACGTATTCTGGTTCCTGCTCTTAGTTGATATAGAAATTGCACACACACCCACGGGCAAATTATTCCTAAGGACAGATGCAGATAAATGTGCTCCAGCAGCCATTCAGAGGGTTCAACTCAGTCAACAGTCACAGCTTCCCCCCCATCCAAATGGTGCAAATGTCTTGGCAGGCCTGTGAACAGCATCTTGGTAGCTGAGATGACCCCGGGACTAATTGGTGGAAGATGTAAAATGAGATCATATATGCTTGCTTTGAAGCTTTGAAGTTTTGAGTTTTGGTTTTAGTTGGGAAAGGGGAGGCTTCTCACTGCCTGCCCAGCAACTACTCCCTATCTGAGAGATGGATGGGAATGTCAAACAGGCCTTTAAGCCAGGAGTGGTTAATTGGGCTATTGTTGCCAGCTAATTTAGCTTGCTTTTCGTATAAGTAACGCTTAACATATTAGCTTCTCATGGGCAGTCCTGACGAATGCTTACTGTTTTGGTGTCTGAGTATGTAACTTACTGGCACTGCATCACAGGTTTTCGCCTTTTCATAACAAAGCACTAGGATTAATCACTCTGCCGTTTTCGACATCTTTCTTTGGAACCCCCGCACCAAACCAGTCGCACAACCCCTCCTTTGGGCCCGTGGATCAGGATCATACAGAGGTGCCGTCCCTCTGCACACCTAGCCTACGGCCCCATTATCACAGCTGGAGGAGCAGAGATCACGAGCAGCGATATGTTGTTGTTTAGTCGTTTAGTCGTGCCCGACTCTTTGTGACCCCATGGACCAGAGCACGCCAGGCACTCCTGTCTTCCACTGCCTCCCGCAGTTTGGTCAAACTCATGCTGGTAGCTTCGAGAACACTGTCCAACCATCTCGTCCTCCGTCGTCCCCTTCTCCTTGTGCCCTCCATCTTTCCCAACATCAGGGTCTTTTCCAGGGAGTCTTCTCTTCTCATGAGGTGGCCAAAGTATTGGAGTCTCAGCTTCAGGATCTGTCCTTCCAATGAGCACTCAGGGCTGATTTCCTTCAGAATGGATAAGTTTGATCTTATTGCAGTCCATGGGACTCTCAAGAGAGCAGAGCAGCGATATATTGGGGTATAAAAGCAGAGAGTTAAGTGATTGTGGCAGAGAGGTGAAGAATGGCAGTGAAGATAAGGACTAGGGTTTGGAGGGTCAAGAAGCCAAATTTATTTATTAAGGCGATTCCTACCATGCCGGTTTACAATTGTTTGCAATAGTATCCCACCCTCTCGCATGCATGCACAAACCCACACCACCCGGCCCCCGCTGATGGGTGAGGCCAGAAATTTTCAGGGAATTTCCTGGAAATTCTCATTCCGTGGCACAGAACGGTACAGTCCCATGGATGAGAACACAGCAAGCTGCCTTATACTGAGTCACACCATCTAGCTCAGTGTTCTCCACAGTAATTCTCTGCGGTTTCAGAGTGGGGGTATTCCTAGGCTTACCTGAAAATGCCAGGGACTGAATCAGGGATGTTCTGCATGCAAAGCAGATGCTCTACCACTGAGCTGCTCCCCCCCTAAAACTGCAGCCCTTCCCAGGTCAGCTGGAGGGAGGTGGCATGCTCCCAGCAGCTGTTCCTTCTCTGACTGATGGATGGGAACAAGCAGGTCTCCCACATGTACCTCCTAAGAGGAGAGAGGTGCTCTCTCCCAAGGGTTGATGGCAAAGGCCGGATTGTGCTTCCCTGCTGCTCTGAGCTCCCAGGGCAAAATTGATTTCACTCTCCAAGCGAGCCAACTAATGTTCCATTTAATTAAATGTTCTGTTTAATTGTTGCATTGCAACACACGGGTGAAATTGCACTGCACTGCAGCAAGTTATTTCCTGGAGTGGCGAGTGGGTACATCTTGTCTCTAGTACAAGGGTGGGGCTGCATTCTCCACTGGGCAACGTGCGGGGTGGGCGCATGCCAGGGGCAAAAGTGGGCAAAGCAATAAATGTGAATTTTACCATTGTGCAGGAGGCGAGTTTCTACATACGCTCACCCTGGCCCCATCTTCCGTCCCGGCAAGCGAGAGTCATTGTCTGCTTTCAAGGGCACCTTTCAGCCAGGCACAAAGAAGATGTGAAGTTGTGCCCATGTATCAAGAGCCTGGGAACCTTAAAGGGAGAAACCCCATAATTACGCTCTATGGAAAGACCTCCGGGTGACTTAATGTATCGGACGAAAAATCCAGTGAAGGGGGAAAAGTGATAACACATGTCAGAAATGCTGGCCCTCTCAGGGAGAAAACTCATTATAAGGAGGAGGAATAGGAATGAAGTTATAGCTGACATAGTGTAGGTTAAGCAAAGTGTGAAAGTGTTAAGTAGATGATAGCAGAAATATTATATTGCTATGAGTTCGGGGTGTCGGCTTGCATGCCATCCTTGCAGGGGTGGGGGTGGGGGCAGCCTTCCAGGCCTGAGAGTCTGTCTCCAGTAAGGGTTAGAATCTAGTAGAAGCAGCTGTTGAACCAGTCAAACCAGTCATTTCATAAGGTCATGGCCTTTGCTGGCCAGTAAAGTCCTTTCATTTGCATCACAAAGTGTGAGCTAAGTGGTAGCATTCTCTCATAGCCTCCAACATTTCTCCAGTGAAAATAGGGTAGTAATAATAATAATAATAATAATAATAATAATAATCATCATCATCATCATCATCATCATCATCATCATCATCTCATACCATACCCCACCCATCTGGCTGGGTTGTCCTAGCCATAAACATTAAAAACTTCCCTTTACAGGGCTGCCTTCAGATGTCTTCTAAAGGTTGTATAGTTGCTTATCTTCTTGGCTTTGGGGTTGCATGACTCCATGCCCTCCAACACTTCTCTGATGAAAATAGGGACGTCCTAAGGAAAAGCGGGTGGCGCTGTGGGTTAAACCACAGAGCCTAGGACTTGTCGCTCAGAAGGTGGGCAGTTCGAATCCCCGCGACGGGGTGAGCTCCCGTTGCTCGATCCCTGCTCCTGCCAACCTAGCAGTTCAAAAGCACATCAAAAGTGCAAGTAGATAAATAGGTACTGCTCCGGCGGGAAGGTAAACGGCGTTTCCGTGCGCTGCTCTGGTTCGCCCGCAGCGGCTTAGTGTTGCTGGCCACATGACCTGTACGCCGGCTCCCTCTGCCAATAAAGCGAGATGAGCGCTGCAACCCCAGAGTTGGCCACAACTGGACCTAATGGTCATGGGTCCCTTTACCTTTACCTAGGGAAAAGCAGGACATTCTGGGATCAAATCAGAAACTGGGACAGCTTCTATAAATCCGGGACAGTCCATGGAAAATGGGGACACTTGGAGGGTCTGTTCTCACAACAATTCCTCACCTCGCTAGATGCAACATCATCCTAGGTTGGGGAACAAGAGGCCAAGGAGGTTTTGCGTGTGTGTGTGTGTGTGTGTGTGTGTGTGTGTGTGTGTGTGTGAATTTTGGCTGACGCTTGAAGTGGGAGAGACAGAGGCATGTCTTGCTCTGTGCTGGATCCAAAGCTGAGACTTGGGGTTTTCCTGGATACCTAATGGGGAGGCAAGATCTGTGTGAATGCTGTGAGCCCCTCCATCCCACTAGCAAGGACAAGGGACATTCGATAATTCATTAACAAGCAAAATTTTATTTCTTACTTGAGCAAGGTTACAGCAAGCAACTGGGGACTCGATTAGAGAGCATAACATTGACCTTTGTTTCAATACAGTTCAGACATTCAACACACCCGGAGGTATGGTCTAACTGTCACCCTAGCCACAAAGGCAGGTGTTTTCACACTTGAGCTAAATTATCTAGGCATTTTCCTGTTTATATATCCAAAGTTTAAGCCCTTGCAAGCTTCCATAACTTCCCTTTCTACACAAATCTGTTCTTTATTTGTTCCTCTCTTTAGCTTGCGTTACAGCATGATTAAAACAAAAATTATGTTACACCAAAATGGCGTCTGTTTGGTTCAAGATGGCGTTAGTCTGGCTTTCAAGCCATAACACTGTATTCAGATTGTATGTATGTGTAAATAAATCCACCATAATGTCCATTTGTCTTCATTCTAGGAAAACCAAACCCTGGGTAAGCACTGCAACCCCTGGAATCTCTTGCTTGGGTGTACGCGCAATGTTGTTGTTAGGTTTCTTAGCATTTATTACGTAGTTGCTTTTTTCATGTAAGCTAAGTGAAACGTCTCAAGAGAATACTGAGTGACATAGAAGAGCAAAGCATTGTATCAAGGCTGGGCACATTTGGAGACAAAATCATAGCAAGGCATACTGTGTGTCTGCCATGGTGAGAGCAGGAAGGCATGGGTTGATCACAAGGGTCCAGCACATCATGATCTACACTTAAGGTGAGGCCCACCTGATCATTTTGGCATGGAATTTGGCAAGCTGACTAAGGAATTTGGCAAGCTAGCCTGGACAATGAGTCTAGTAAGGTTCATGCTGGATTAGAATGGGAGCATATCAACTCTTTGCTTAGTGTATTAGAACAGGATGTGTGTGGGATGAAATTAGGAATGGAAGGATCTGTCCATTTCGGAGCTCTCAGCTTCTCGTTTTTCCAATTTTAAATTCAATTCTTTTCTGCAGCAATTAGTGATTAAATAATATCTCATGGCAATTCATCAGTGTTTCAGTGCAATTTTTTCTTAATAAACAAATGGCAAGAAACCAGTCTTTTTGTGTACCTTGGAACTCCCTGCCTATTGGCAACTGTTGATTACAGTGGTACCTCGGGTTACAGCTGCTTCAGGTTACAGACGTTTGAGGTTACAGACTCCGCTAACCCAGAAATAGTACCTCGGGTTAAGAACTTTGCTTCAGGGTGAGAACAGAAATCGCGTGGTGGTAGTGCGGCAGCAGCGGGAGGCCCCATTAGCTAAAGTGGTACCTCAGGTTAAGAACAGTTTCAGGTTAAGAACAGACTTCCAGAACGAAGTAAGTTCTTAACCCGAGGTACCACTATAATGTATATTGGTTTCCTCAAATCTTGTAAGGTTTTCAAGGTTAGTGTACCTGATCGTGCTAAATGAGGATGTTTTTAAGCCACTAGTCACTGCTAGTATTTCTTTTTATGAATGGATGAGATGAGAGACACATAATGCCTTTTCTATGCTTTATGCACTCTTTCGTTTGTTAGTACATACAACTCATATATGTAGTGAATCATTTCAATTAGGGAAGGGAAATAAAATTGATTCTGTTCTCATTTAAAGGAAAATCTATCAAATTTGCACTTGGTGAAAGAATGTGACAACCAAAACACAACCATCCTTCAAATATCTTATCTAGATTTTGAGATGTGGTTCTCCAACCAAGCAGTGTTTATAAATGCACATATTAGAGGGGAGGGTGCATAAAAGAAAGCTACTAGTGAAAAATGCATTATATTGAGGGAAATTGCTTGCAAAAATGCAGTGGCGTAGCGTGAGTTGTCAGCACCGGGGGCAAGGCAAGTAATTTGCGCCCCCTAACCCGTGGATTTGCCTAATCCCCAGATGTTGCGCCCGGTGCGGCCGGCCCCCCCTGCACCCCCCACGCTACGCCACTGCAAAAATGTGCATCTTAGTCAGAACTACACACCATGTGTGCCTTCTTGAGGTCCTTGGGCCAAAGGCATGCAAAAAAAAAAATGCAATAAATAAATAAAACTGACAGTCGATGTATAGCAGAGCTGCTTTGGTGTAGAAATTGCACAGGAACCCTTAGCCACAGGAATGGAGATAACTACAGCTGCAAATGCAGCTGTTTCATTAACCTGATCCCGACTGATTTCAAAAGCGAAAGCTGGAGTGCTCCCACACAAGGCATTTTTCTACAGAACTTGTGGTTTCTACAGGCAGATTTGATGCCTTATCACAGACTTGATCTGAGGCTTGTCTCACATGACATGAAGCTAACCGAATTGCAGTTCTGCTGGGCTGATGCAGCGATAAGAGGGTCATCCTTAGGATCTTAGCAACGACTGCTGTACTCACATAAACAATGCTAGGTGGGTTTTGTTTCAAATTAGAAACTGCTCCCACTAAAAATAGGTGCACTGATTTCTACACAAACGCACAACCGTTTCTCAGGATCTCAAGACCAAGGGCCAAATATGGCCCCCATCACAGTCATTTCTCTGGCCCTCAGGTTCTCCTCAGGACAGTGGCGTAGCGTGGGTTGTCAGCACCCGGGGCAAGGCAAGTAATTTGCGCCCCCTAACCCGTGGATTTGCGCCCCCTAACCCTAACCCCCAGATGTTGCGCCCGGTGCGGCCGGCCCCCCCTGCACCCCCCATGCTACGCCACTGCCTCAGGACACACTCTTCCCCAGGCTCTGCACCATCCTCAAGTGTTTTTGCCTGGCCAGAAATGTGTGTTTGGATTGTGCTAATGTGTCAGGGCAGGTGTCAGGAACAGGTCAGCGGTAACTCACATGCCAGTGAAGTTAACTCTCTTTACTCAGAGAAACAAACAGCTCCGGAGCCTAGTGAGCACAGCAACCCTTCCTGGTAGATCTTGCCCCATTTGTGAGGACTGAAGGTCCCCGCTTTCCCACAGCTCCTTAAGTCTCCTTCTGCCCTGGCTCCTTCCCAAGCAGTCTGAGGCTCCATTGCCTTGTCTGTCTTTGCTCCTCACTCTTCATACCTCTTCTGGTTCTGGGAGACAAGGGAGATGGGGAGCTTGTCACAGCAGAAGGGGGAGACACCTGTGCCACTTGGTCTCCGTCATCCTACTCACCTGCTTCAGTTTCAGCTTCTGATCAAAACTTCTCTCTGACACAGACTCTCCCTGCTCCCTTTACATGTTTCTGGACTCCTGGGAACTATAGTTAGCTAAGGGTGCTTGGAATTGTCAGGAGAGCCTTATTTCTCTCACAGAGCTGCCATTCCCGGAGTTCTCTGGGAAGAAGGATCGATGGTTAAACCACTGTAGCTCTGTGTGGGGAACAGGGGTCTCCTGACTATGCCCAGAACCCTTAACTGCAGTTCTCAGGATTCTTTGGTGACTATTTAAAGTGGAATCATAGCACTTTAAACATATGGTGGAGATGGGACTGATGTTATTTTTGCATTAGTCCAGCCAGCGGCGTAGCGTGAGTTGTCAGCACCCGGGGCAACGCAAGTAATTTGCGCCCCCTAACCCGGGGCAAGGCAAGTAATTTGCGCCCCCCCAACCCCTAACCTGCGAGTTGCCGCTGGCGCTGGCGCCCAAACGACGCCGCTTGCCCGGAGGAGGAGGGGGGCAGAGAGGCGAGGAAAATGCAACGGCCCAGCAGCAGCGGCGGAGGCGGGGCTGTGAGGAGGGGCTGCCTGGTGCGTCCTCCGCGGTGAGCGCTGAGAGCCGCTGCCTGCCGGGCGCCTTCAGCCCGGACGCGCGCACAGCTCGTCAGTTCCGCGAGACATGCGGCTCTGCTACAGCCTGCGCCCGAGGCTCTTCGGCGACTCCGGAGGCAGCGAGCGCCCCCCCCAGATGTTGCGCCCGGTGCGGCCTGCCCCCCTTGCACCCCCCACGCTATGCCACTGAGTCCAGCAAAAACTAACTAGAGCAGGAGTGCTGAAACTTTCCAGTCTTTTGTGGGTGGCCTTGCAGGGGGCTGCATGCTAGGTGGGGCCAAGGCCAAAATGTGCAGGGAAAGGGCCCAAGGTTAGGCAGGGTGCTGGGTGGACTCTGACCTTTCTATGGCACTTTGCATACTACTATGCAAAAGCCACTGGTTTCTCCGGACACACCCCTTTCCCCTACTCAGGAATGCAAGAGGCAATATCACAGTTGAAAAACACATTCTGTTATCATTTGAAATAATTTCCAGAGGGCACACCCTGGTACCGCAACCCACTAGTCCACTTACCCAACTCCCATTAGTCCTAGCCAGAACGACAAATAATCAGGAATGAAGGGATACCCAGTCCAACAATATTCAGAGGGCCGCAGGCTCCCTATCCCAGATTTAAATCAAGCATCGCCATAATCCACTTGTCTCTTAATAAAAAAAATCCTTCCAGTAGCACCTTAAAGACCAACTAAGTTAGTTCTTGGTATGAGCTTTCGTGTGCATGCACACTTCTTCAGATACACTGAAACAGAAGTTGCCAGATCCTTCTATATAGTGAGAAGGTGGGGAGGGGTATTACTCAGAAGGGTGGTGGGAATGGGAGATTGGCAGATAGCTGAGATGAGCCTGTTGACGACTCTTAACGACTGCAATAGGTCTTCCAGGAAAAGGCAAGGGGTGAGAAGGTGAGAAATGGCTTAGTCATGTATAATGAGATAAGAATCCAATGTCTTTGTTCAGACCAGGTCTCTCCATGGTTTTGAGTTTGGTAATGAGTTGCAATTCAGCAGCTTCTCTTTCCAGTCTATTTCTGAAATTCCTTTGTAGTAAAACAGCTACTTTGAGATCTTGTATAGAATGTCCTGGGAGATTGAAGTGTTCTCCTACTGGTTTCTCTGTTTTGTGATTCTTGATGTCAGATTTATGTCCGTTTATTCTTTGGCGTAAGGTTTGGCCTGTTTGTCCAATATAGAGAGCTGAAGGACACTATATAGAAGGATCTGGCAACTTCTGTTTCAGTGTATCTGAAGAAGTGTGCATGCACACGAAAGCTCATACCAAGAACTAACTTAGTTGGTCTTTAAGGTGCTACTGGAAGGAATTTTTTTATTTTGACTATGGCAGACCAACACGGCTACCTACCTGTAACTGGAACCACTTGTCTCTTGTTTATTCTGCTATAACTACATTGCAGCTTAGGTTTATATTATTTCATTCATTCTGCAGGTGTGTGCGCTCCAAAATTCTTTACTTGGCTTATGCTTTGCTCTTCCCCTTTAGGGTAAGGACAGTTAGGAGATGGGAAGTATGCAAGCATTGGTTAACTAAGCCTTTTCTGGAAGTGAGCAATTGTGTCAATAATGGAGAGGTATTCAGTAAAGAGAAATCACTTGACATCCCTTAACTGCCAATGCATATTTTGGAACAATGATTCTATTTTCATACAAAATGAGGTCATTTGCCTAGCTTTGGGAGAAGACCTTTGCATGCAAAACAAGGTCGAGAAATACAAGCAGGTGACCCCTCTGTCCCTCCTTCCCCAAGGCCTTTGGGCTTTGCTTTTAATAACTGCATGGAAGACCATCATTCAACAAATGCAGCTTTTTTTCAACCGGAAGATGAGAGGACCTGCTCTTTGTTTATTTCATCTTATCACACAGCTGCCAAGGATCTTACCTGCCAAGGTAAGAAAAGAAGACAATGGGCAGGGTGGAGGCCATTGAAGATGTACATCAGGACAATCAGGGATGCTTCCAAGTCAAAGATCAAAAGCTGAATGATACCCATTGCAGGTACGGGGAACCTCTGGCCCTCAGGGTGTTGTTGGATTCCCAACTCTCATCAACTCGAGTCAGGGATGATGATGATGATGATGATGATGATAATAATAATAATAATAATAATAATAATAATAATAATAATAATAATTTATTATTTATACCCTGTCCATCTGGCTGGGCTTCCCCAGCTACTCTGGGTGGCTTCCAAATTTTTTTAAAAAAATAAATACTGTAATACATCAAACATTAAAAGCTTCCCTAAACAGGACTGCCTTCAGATGTCTTCTAAAAGTCTGGTAGTTGTTGTTCTCTTTGACATCTGGTGGGACGGTGTTCCACAGGGAGGGCGCCACTACTGAGAAGGCTCTCTGTCTGGTTCCCTGTAACTTGGCTTCTTGCAGTGAGGGAACCGCCAGAAGGCCCTTGGATCTGGACCTCAGTGTCCGGGTAGAACAATGGAGGTGGAGATGCTCCTTCAGGTATACAGGACCGAGGCCGTTTAGGGCTTTAAAGGTCAGCACCAACACTTTGAATTGTGCTCGGAAACGTACTGGGAGCCAATGTAGGTCTTTCAAGACTGGTGTTATATGGTCTTGGCGGCCACTCCCAGTCACCAGTCTAGCTGCCACGTTCTGGATTAGTTGTAGTTTCCGGGTAACCTTCAAAGGTAGCCCCACGTAGAGCGCTTTGCAGTAGTCCAAGCGGGAGATAACCAGAGCATGCACCACTCTGGCAAGGCAGTCTGCAGGCAGATGAAATACATGGAAACTGTATTTCAACAACAGCCCCAGGACCACATGTTCCTCATCCCTGGTGCAGCAGTTCCAGTTTCACAAGAGGCCCAGGTTCAAATTCCTGATCAGCTGTGAGATTGATCTTGGGCCAGCTCCGCCCACTAAGCCCAGGTCACCTCCCAGGGTTGATGGCCAATGGAATCATGTGTGCTGCCTTCTTTGAAAGGTAGGATACATATCTAATACATTTAATTAGCGCTTGTATTTTTATAGGTGAGGGATGTTAAGGCCGAGAAACAACTCTGAGCAACTGGAGCAAGGCAGGCTCTCGCAGAGCTCATTTGGTCTCAACTTGCAGTTATGGTTGCTATTGACAAAAAGCCTTGCTGACCTTCTAGTTAAGCTTAATCTGTTTATGCACTGGGTGACCTTGGGACGGTCGCCTCCTTTCAGGTTAGCTTCCTTCAGAAAGGAAAGGAAAATGTTTCAGCAAAAGGGCCATAGATCAGTAGTAGAGAATATGCTTTGAGAGGGAAATGTTCCAGGTTCATTTCCAGGTATGACCCTTCCATGAAACCCTGGAGAGCCAGTGCTAGTATTCATTGCAGAGCAAGACAAGAGAATCTGGGGGCTTCCAGATACCGCTGGACTACAATGTCCATCATCCTAACCATTTGCAACACTGGCTTGGACTGATGGGAGTTGGAGTCCAACATCTGCAGGGCTCAGGTCTGCTCTAGCAGGGATGCCCTTTCAGCCCATCACTGCAAATGGAGGCAGGAGTTAGATTAAGCCAGTTAATTTCAACAGGCACTTGTAGGCAATAGGCTAGGGTTGGGCCGCTAGGGAAATGCTCCTGAAGGAGAATCGTAGAATTGTAGAGAGTTGGCAGGCACCCTGAGGATCATCTAGTCCAACCCCTCCAATGAAGGAATCTCAACTAAAGCATCCATGACACATGGCCACCCAACCTCTACTTAAAAACCTCCGAGAAAGGAAAGCCCACAACCTTCTGGGAGAGACCATTCCACTGTTGAACAGATCTTAGAGAAGAGCTGTTGAGGGTTCCCTTCTCCATGCAAGGCATAAGAACCTAGATATCTGGTCAGCCTCTCTCTCTCGGCTTTGTGGAGGTGTTTTGCTTGCTTCTGTTCAGGCTTTCCCTACCCATGGGTCTTGTTAGGTGAAACTTTCCACTCTGAGCTGGCAGCTCATCAAAAGCCAGAAGGTTCTTGCATCATTCACTGAAGTCTCCCTTGTTGTCAAAGGTTGGCAAGGGGAGGGGAGGGAGGGAGGAAGGGGAGGGGAGGAGGAACAACAGGAGAGGAAGGGGAATGCCTTATTCTACAGTTCGGCTGGCTGAATTTTCTTTCAAAGGGCGTCTGGTGGAAAGATGAGTCAGTCTCTCTCCCTCTCCCTCTCTCCTTCTCTCTGATAAAGTCTGGAATCCAGGAGTGGGGAAGCTCGGGCCCCGGTGGGGCTCCCCAGGCTACACTTGAAGTATTTTTGCTAGGCAGGAGATGCTAGGGACTCAACCTGTGACCTTCTGCATTCAAGGCAGGTGCCCTAACCATTGAGAAACAGCCCTTCTCAAAGGCTCAAGTGGACTGTCTTATCTCGATGTCACGGTGAGCTTCACCAGCCAGTATTATGCCAGACAAACAGAACCAGGTTTCAGGGAGCTCTGGCAGTATGTCCTCCGGTGAGCTCCCTCCTCTATCCATGGGTCCTGATGGACTTCCCAGGTTGTGATGGCAGCACTTGGAAGGAGGTTTTGGCCACCCCTTTCAATTTCCCACAATGCCCTGGAAGTCAGAATGCATAGATCTAGTTGCCTGCCTATGCTTGAAGCACCGGGGAGGGGAAATAAATATTATAATATAATATAATATAATATAATATAATATAATATAATATAATATAATATAATATAATATAATATAATATAATATAATATAATATAATATAATATAATATAATATAATGGCAAGCATGAGCAGTCAGCCCTGCAGGATACTGAGGCCCTGGCAAGGTTGACAGATGTTGACACCAGCCTTGAGATCAACCCTCTGTTGAAAATCTACAGATTCAGACCGACTCTTCCTCTTTTTCTGGCAATTTGGCAATGAGGGAGAATGACTGTGCCCTTGTGGGCCCCCCTTCCTTATTTAAAATTGGCTTCTTAGAAATTTCCTAAAGCACGCAGGGAAAGAGTTGTGCAGAAAAGGACCACGAACCTGGAACAACTCCTGCAATGAGGAAAGGTCGCAGAGTTTGGGGCTTTTAAGATAGCAGTCTGCGTCTTTATTGGATTTGCAATCGTTTTCACATATGAAATTGTTTTAATAGTTTGCGTATATGGAGTTGTTTCTAACTGCTGATGTTTTTACTGTGAATCCCTTCAGGTTATTCTGTGGAAAGTGATTCATAACTAGGATCAAATAGATAGATAGATAGATAGATAGATAGATAGATAGATAGATAGTGGGGGTGGGGGTGGAGAAAGGGCATAGAGGGAAGTTTTTATCTTTCCCTCATAATATTAGAACCAAGGGTCTCTCAATGAAGCTGAAGGGTAGGAGATGCAGGACAGGCCAAAGGAAGGGCTGCACAATAGTGCACTGTGGAATATGGAATTCTCTCCAAAGGGATGCAGTGATGGCCACCAATTTGAGCAGCTTTAAAAGGAGATTAGGCAGAATTATGGAGGATGAGGCTACTGGAGGTGGTATGTCTCTGAAAGGCAGCTGCAGGCAGAACCTCAAAGCAGGAAGCCAATGTGGCCCTCTGGGAATCTCTGTCTGGTCCTTCAAACTCTCCATACATCCCTCATTGGCCTTACTTCCCACCCTCTTTGGATATTTGTGGCTGGCTGGAAGGTTCCCTTGAACTCTGACGATGACTCTGGCTTGCCTGGCTGAGTGCCTGTAGAGCACCTGAGCCTCAGGATCTCAAGTAAAACTCATATCTGTTAGTCTACCCACTTTTACTTCTGGCTCTGTGCACCATGGGCACGTGGCCCCTGGCAGGTTTCCCAGAAAGCAACGTGGCCCTTGGGTTCAAAAAGTACGGTGCTCCCTTTCCTGGACAATTCAAAGGACTCATTTTGACCCTTCAAGTTCTGAAAGTTTGGATGTGGTTATTGAAAGCACCGCCTCTCTGCCCTCAATATGAACCTGCTGCTGTCATGCAATGCTTGTCAGAGGATCCACGATCCACGGCCATGCAATTTGCCAATCCACATCTAAACATGTGGCCGTAAAATACCAAAATGTGTACAGAGAAATGTCATTGCATGTTCAGAGTGCTGAAAATGTTGCTGACATATTTACAAAACCGTTGTCGTTTGTAAAGAACAAGCAAATGTGTGAAAGCTTGGGTTTGCAGAGCAAAGTTGGGTAAAATACTCTGTATGTGCTCCGAAGTTAATTGCACTGTGTGAGAGCTGTGAGGGGGGTGTTGGGAAACTGTGTACGTGCAGCTACTCATACAGAGCCAATTAAGGTTTGGCAGACAGCCAGAGGGTCGTGTGAAGGAGTACCGTAAGTCTGCCTGGTGATAACAGAGGCATGGAGACAGCTCTCTGACTGGTCAAACTCTCTCAAGGGAGTGATAATTAATGGCCCACTAACTGGAATGTGTTAGTTCAGAGTTTGTGAGTTCAGAGTTCTGTGTCAGTGTAGGAATTGTGAGTTGTGTGAGAGAGAGCTAGCTAAAGATCCGTGTTCTGTTCCTGTAAATAGTCCACTATAATGAACACCTAACTACAAGTTCCTGGTTCCTGCTTCGTCTATCCTGTCTGCAGCCAAGTTGCCAATTGCTTCCATGGATTCTGCGTTGACTCTGCTAGGTCTGGGTAAGGTCCTGCAACTAGTCAGAAAGTCATGAAACGTCAAATTGGTTTTGCTAATAAGTCACACTTCTCTGAAGTCTCTCAGCCTCACTCACCTCACAGAGTGTTTGTTGTGGGGGAGGAAGGGAAAGGAGATTGTTAGCCGCTTTGAGTAGTGATAAAGCGTAGTGATAAAGCGGGATATCAAATCCAAACTCTTCTTCAATTTAACAGGCAATGCTGTCAGTGGTTAATTCCTGGCTTCTGTTTTTATAGTTCGTGTTTTATTGTCTTGATGTCAGATGTCATTGCCTGTGGCTTTCTTCCTTTGGGATGGAAAGGCAGGATATAGATAATAGATAAGACGCAAGGACAAATGTACACTTATTACACAATCAACTGATCATCTAGAAATATGTGATGATGTAGAACAGGCAATGACTTCTCAGAAGGGAGGACTCTGGGAAAATTTTCAAAGAGGAATTTAAGGGATAGTGTGCCCCCCATGTTTTTTAATTGTCAGACAGTTGCCGTACTTATGTTCTGGCCCCCCTTAATGGGGAGGTGTTCTTAAAGCTGTAACAACTGAATTCTGATGTCATTCTAACCCATGTTTCGCAAAGTTTCGCTGGGGTTGGTTGTGAACTCCCAACTGGCAAACTGCGATATAAAGCTGTGACCTTGCACATGCATATCTGGAAATAAAGGTGAGATTCGACCCTCTATGGTCTGCTTTGGGACCTGAGGTGTTACAGTGGAAACCTTTGCATGTCTCATTGTGTTCAGTGGGGCTTACTCCCAGGAAGAACTAACAAGGACTGCAGCCTCAGAGTAGGGAGACCTGCTTAGACACAGCCAGGATATTTTTTTTGGGGGGGGGCAGGACACCCACCTGCCATCATCTGCCTAGCAGATTCAGAATAAAATGTCTCAACCACAGTTGATTTAAATTACCGTATTTTTCGTCCTATAAGATGCACCAGACCACAATACGTACCTAGTTTTTGGAGGAGGAAAACAAGAAAAAAAATATTCTGAATCTCAGAAGCCAGAACAGCAAGAGGGATCGTTGCGCAGTGAAAGCAGCGATCCCTCTTGCTGTTCTGGCTCCTGTGATAGCTGTGCAGCCTGCATTCGCTCCATAAGACGCACACACATTTCCCCTTACTTTTTAGGAGGGAAAAAGTGAGTCTTATAGACCAAAAATTCCAGTACTTTCTTTTGACCCGAGTGCTCAGAAAAACCTGTCAAAATCTTCCTACAATTTCTACTTTTCGTTAAGTATTTGTATTTATTTACTTGGGGTTTTTCTTGAGGGGGGAGCAGCTTGCCCCCCTGGCTATGCCCATGACCTCCAGTACCTATATCACAGGACAGGAACCCTGCTTCCTTGAGAGAAAGGTAAAGGGACCCCTGACCATTAGGTCCAGTCGCGGATGACTCTGGGGTTGTGGCGCTCATCTCGCTTTATTGGCTGAGGGAGCCGGTGTACAGCTTCCGGGTCATGTGGCCAGCATGACTAAGCCGCTTCTGGCGAACCAGAGCAGCGCACGGAAATGCTGTTTACCTTCCCGCCAGAGCGGTACCTATTCATCTACTTGCACTTTGTGCTTTCGAACTGTTAGGTTGGCAGGAGCAGGGACCGAGCAACGGGAGCTCACCTCGTCGCAGGGATTCGAACTGCCCACCTTCTGAGCGACAAGTCCTAGGCTCTGTGGTTTAACCCACAGACCCCACTGAATTCAGTAGCACTACTTCCAGCTGGTTAGGATCACAGTCTTGGCTCCTGCTTTCCAAAACCTAAAGGGTGGGGAGACAGCTGGGCCTTTTTTCTCCCATTCCAAGAACTGGCTACCTGGCAGGGTTGTTGTGTATGTTCCTTCGAGTTGAGCTGTGATTCTTGCATTCTGGGGGTTGGGCTAGAATATGATGCCCCTTCTAGCTCCATGATTCTATGAGCTCCTTGTTGAAAGGAATTGAATGAGCAACAAGTAATTCAAAAAGGGTAAAAGGTAATAAGAATAAGATGATGATGATGATGCAAAGGACTTGGCTCCACGCGCATGCTCTTTATCTTACTGGCTTCTTTTCTGTCTTTGCGAACTTTCTAGCCTCTTTCTTTTCCGCCTGTTGATGCAACCTCTCCGCGTGGGATCCGATTGGCTCGGCTCGTCCCGAATCCGGATTACGCGGAAGGTTGCCATCACATTTCTGCCTCTTCGGCTCCTCCCTTCTCCCTCGCGCGCCCTCACCCTCCGGACTCCCCTTCGCTCCTTTCCTCCTCCCGCGAGGCGGGGAGGGACCGGAGAGACACACGCACACAGAGATCCCTTTCAGATGACTGAAGCAGCAGCAGCGGCTCCGGATCAAGCTCTCGTCGCTTCCTTTCTGCAAAGTGGTTTTGTGTTTTTGTGTGTGTGTTGGCGCGTGGAGAACCAACGGGGGACGGCGGGGAAAAAGAAGTCCAGACAGAGTTTTTAGGCCTGGGCAAGTCGGATATGAGTTTTCCCTTTTTATAAAAGGAGAAGAAGCGAAATCAGTCCGGATCAGCGCTCGCTACAGATCTGGATCCTCTATTTGCTGCCTGCCTCTTTTAGGCACCCGGAGTTCGTTCGGCCGGCTCGGATCCGAGTGCGCCCTGCGTTTGCAACTTTTACCTCCTGTGAGGCTGCCTTTTTCTATTTCTTTTTTCTTTTTTTAAATAGAGAAACCATCTCGTCCTCTGCTACCACTTGCTCCCCCGCCCGGAGCCTCCCGGAGCGATTCCCCACCCTACCGGGGGACTAAGATGCGCTTCTGGGGGGCAGCCTTACCTGCGGGGAGCGACGGAGTCCGACCCCGGCAGCTCCAGGTAAGATCGGCTCCTCTCCGCGCAAGATTTAAGCCCGCTTTCCAGCGATGGAGAAACGGCGGCTGCCTCAAACCAGCCCTTGGAAGGCGCGCTGGAAGCGTAAAATTGTAGAGTTGGGAAGAGGTCCCGGGTTCATCTAGTCCAACGCCGAGCAATGAAGGAATCTCAACTCGCTCATACATGGGGGATCGTGGCATTATTATTATTATTAATAATAATAATTTGAATTTATATACCGCCCTAGACCCGGAGGTCTCAGGACGGTTCACAGAAAATAAATAATTTTATTATTTATACCCCGCCCATCTGGCTGGGTTTCACTCTCCGGGCGGCTTAGAGCACATTAAAAATGGTAAAACATTAGACATACCCCCCCCCCCATGAACCAGGGTTGCCTTCAGATGTTGCCTTCTAAAAGTCAGAGGGTTGTTTGTTTCCATATACTGACAGAGAGATATCACACACACACGAAAACACACGACTTCCCCTCCTTCCCTCTCTCCTTGCAACTTACCGGAGGCATGTTTACTCGGGAGTAAGCCCCGCTGCGCCCACTAAATTAAGTCAGTCTTTGTCAGGATGGTAGCCCCGGGCTGCATCCCTGTCAAAGGATGGGAGTAGGAGCCCCGTGGAGTTTGCGTGGGTCCTACTCGCGAGTAAACACGGAGGTTTGGGAAGGAGGTATACGCGCGTGCGTGTGTTGGGGAGGGCTGCCTGCCCCCCGTCTGAAACGGCCTTTTGTTAACCTGGCCTCCCCAATGTAGACAGAAGTAAGCCAGAACAAAACCCGGAATGATAAGCATCGCGATTGCATCACTTTGCTGGCCTGGGGAGGCGGCCAGGGCGCATTTCCAAAAGCACCCAGGTGTTCAGCTGTGCGGAGGGGAGGGGGGTGTTTGGGTTGGTGTCTGGCGGAGAAGCGTCTCCTCCAAGATAAACAGAGAGCCTTAAAAAAAAAAAAGAAGAAGAAGGAAGGAAGGAAGGAAGGAAGGAAGGAGGAGAGCAAGCAAGCGTTGTTTAGTCTCTTGGTGCGTTTGGAAGGGTGCCCAAACGCGCTTTGCGGACTCGATCCCAAGAAGGGATCGTACGTTGGATGCCAGGGACCAGTTCTCGCTCTACCAAGCAGAATTCTCTTGGAACCATGCAGGAGATTGTGCTGGCTTATTTTTTTAAATCACAGGGCAATCTAGTTTGTTTAAAAGAAAGAAAACACAATTTTTAAATTGTTATTTAAATCAAGAGTTGCCTACCACTTAGGTTTCCTTGGAGACCTCTAATACAGAGGCTGGTTGCAAAGCACTCTGCACATGAGTGGAGGAACTCTGTTCCTCTGTTATTTTTCTGTTTGTGTGTGCCCTGTCCTGTTTTCCCCAAGACGTGAGCATTTAGGAAAATTAAGGCTTCAGTCTTTAGCTGTGTGGAGGAAGCTTCATTGGGGGGGGGGCGCTTAAGTTCTGGGGGGTGGGTGGAGGTAGCATGCCTAGAATTCTGGGTCCCAAACCCCCAAGGAGGTTTTTCTCAGATTTGCTGCCTGCTTACAAGAGCTAAGGAAGTAAGTAAAGCGTGGGCTTTCTCTTTCAGCAGCAGGAGGAGGTAACATAATCCCACCCCCCTAGAGGAGGGCTGACAAAAGTGTGTTGTGTTTTTCAATCCTGACACTCCTCCTCTTCTCTCTCTCTCTCTCTCTCTCTCTCTCTCTCTCCCCCCTCCCCCTTCTCATTTGCTAAAGGGTGGGATTTTTCCTTTGACGAAAACCCCAACAACTTGTTCCCACAAGATCATCTGTTTCTTGTTGGGTGCTTATGAAAATATAAGGGCCTTGAGGCTCTGGATAGGGCCTTCGTGACCATTTATGGATTGCCTAAGTTGTGTGTGTGGTTTATAGGAGTGCTTGCATGCGTGCACATGTCCGGGGCTGGAGACTGCTGCTCTGCAGGCACGTGGTCAGCGCCGGTTGAAAAGCCATGCGTTGCAGCAACGGATCTGTGGGCACCGCCTCTGTTCCGAAAGCTCGTGTTTGCGGTAACTATAGTGCTCGTGTACACAAATGCGCTCAGTGGGCAGAGTTTAGGAAATGCCATTGGTGTGAGTGAGTGTGTGATGCTTGGAGCAGAGGCATGGAGGAACAGTTTGGCTCCGTTTTCTCTGCGGATGCCCAGAATGAAGTAAGAAAGTCAGGCAACAAAGAAAGGGGGGTGTGTGTGTGAAAGGATGTCTCTTAGTTGCACCAAACCAGGGGTGAAGAATGTGCTTCCCTCCTGATGTTGCTGGACCCCAACTCCCACAGTGATGTGCGGCGATTTTTTGTTGTAGGGGGGCAGTTAGGGCCAGAGGCGCCAGCTTGTGAAGGCGATTTGGGGGGCAGGGAGCATCACAACTCCCTCCCTGAGCCAGGCAGAAGTTTCCCAGGCTTGGAAAGGAGGTGCCAGGGGTACATTTAGGGGGCCTAGTCCCCCTTGTAGTGGCGTAGCGTGGGGGGTGCAGGGGGGGCCGGCCGCACCGGGCACAACATCTGGGGGTTAGGGTTAGGGGGCGCAAATCCACGGGTTAGAGGGTGCAAATTACTTGCCTTGCCCCGGGTGCTGACAACCCACGCTACGCCACTGCCCCCTTGTAACGAGTTTTGTTGAATCAATAAAGATCAGGCCCTTCTGGCTGCTGGTTTGCTTCAATTTCATGGCTGTAGTCTTGTTTGACATTCTATCCTAAGCCTGCGGAACCCACTGCTGCACCCTAGTCCACTGACCACATGCCGCTGAACTCCCATCAGCATGACTGATGGTTGGGGAGCTATAGCACAACCACCGGCTGAAAGGCCGTAGGTTCTTCAATTCCACCACTGGTTTCGGTTGGGTATTTAATGCCTCTGAAGGAGTATATTGTGTGTGGGGGGGACCCTATGCATGTGTACTTGGAAGTAGCCCCCACTTGCCAAGTTCAGTTGGGTTTATTATTCTCAGCTCAGTGTCCACGGATTTCCATCTTTTGCATGCCAAGACATGTGCTGTGCTGCTAAGCTACGGCCTTTGTCCAGCGCACTTTGCCCGTTTACCCCAACCTATGCGTCCTTATCCTTGCGCTTCTTTTCCCTGTGTCACATTTTGGATTGTAAGCTCTCTGAGACAGGGACCCCCTCCCCCTTGTACTCTAGGAAGCACCATTCACACTAATGGCACCATCTCTTCTTCTTTGGCAATCCCTCGTCGCCAAGTAAGATTGTCTTCCATGAACACGGTTTTAACAGTGAGTCTGTAAGTGACTGTGGAGGACAATTCTGGATCCACATGGCCTTCCACAGTGGGGATATTGGTTTCCGGGTGGGAGTTGATCACGGTGAGCATGCCTTCCTCTTAGCACGATTCTCCCTTTTGTCCTGGGTTCGAGTGTCTTCAAAACCCATGACACCTTTGGTAAAGGCTGTTCTCCAACTGGAGCGCTCGTAGGCCAGTGTTTCCCAGTTGTCGGTGTATATACTACTTTTTTTAGATTTCCCTTGAGAGAATCTTTAAACCTCTTTTGTTGACCTCCAGGACTACGCTTTCCATTTTTTAAAGTTCGGAATAGAGTACTGGTAGTTTCTAACGGCACTAGATAGATAACAATAACAATATTTAACCAGAACTTTCTCTCTGTGTTCCATGGGGCTGTCCCAGGTAAGTCATAGCTGTCATCCTAGGCACACTTAGGAAGTTAGCCCTGTTGAACACAGGCAAGCTTACTCATCAGCAGTGCTTTTTTCTGGCAGTACTCAAGGGTACCCCCCGCCCCATGTTAAAAGTGTGGCACTTATTGTGACAACTTCATAGTGAGTACTGGTACAGTGGTGCCTCACAAGACGAAAAGAATCCGTTCTGTGATTCTCTTCATCTAGCGGTTTTTTTGTCTTGCGAAGCAAGCCCATTGACGGATTAGCGGATTAGCGCTATTAGCGGCTTTTAGCGGCTTATCAGCTTATCGGATCAGCTGATAAGCGGCTTAGAAAAAGGGGGGGAAGGAAAAAAAACCCCACAGGAACTCGCAATACATTTTCGTCTTGCGAAGCAAGCCCATAGGAGATTCGTTTTGTGAAGCACCTCCAAAACGGAAAACTCTTTCGTCTAGCGAGTTTTCTGTCTTGCGAGGCATTCGTCTTGCGGGGCACCACTGTACCTTTTTCCCTTTAAAAAAGTGCTGCTCATTAGAAAATACGCACAGGATTGTGCTGTTAGAGTGATACACACACACAGCTGTATTCAACTAATTGAAATTAACAAATCTTAATTACTTTTGTTGGCTGATTTCAAAGGGCCTAATGGATAGGACTGACATTGGATGCAGCTACCCCCTCCTAGATCGTAGGTTGATTTTATTGCCCCCACCTGTCGCCTCCTGCAACCTGTGTTTTCAACTGAGACGTTGATGACTTAGTGATTGTATTGTGACCTGCACAGTGATCTGAGGATGTAGGGAAGGATAAAAATAGCTCTAATAAATTGTCACTAATAATAACCAGAAGCACTGCCTGGTTACAGATAAAGAAGGCAGGTAACTTTGTTGGCCCATCAGGAAAAATCCGACCAGTGTTATTTGTAATGTTTCTGCTTGGCTATGAGTGGATATCAAACGTGGCAGAATGTTATGCCAGTGGTATTTGGTGTATTTGAGTTATTCCCCTATCATCAGTGGTAGTTACATCCTTCTGGACTCCCTAGTAATTATGACTATGGTTATGCCTAGCTATGTGCATTCTGTCAATGCCGGTGGAGTATTGTGAGCTACAGTCAGCAAGAGAGTTGCACGTTTCTAGCAGCCTGGAAATGCTTGTGAGCATTGGTACCATATAGACTTTGTCACTTTGATGTTAAGAGGAACCTCAAGTAAAATGGATGATATGCTGTGTGCACCTTAATCTAGTTTGGGATTGAACAACACAGTTGTTCAGAGACAAAAGGAAACTCTCAAGCAAGGCAACATTAACGGAGTTGCCAGCCGGTAGAGTTCCCCTGACAAAGGAGGTCTTTTTAAATTTTAAAAAAGTGCTTTATAAGTTGTACGCCTGTGTTTATATAATATGCAACAGAATGGCCATGAAACTGGAGGAAGGCATTTTCGATTTATGTTGTACTCAGCTCTTGTAAGACTGAAAATCAGCATGATGAGGCGACGGGTGGCTTTCTAGAAAACCTTACCAAATGTGTGTTTCTCTGAGACTGAAACTTTTTGGCTTGCTTGGTCAGGGTTTATAAAATGTGGGTAGGTCTCACTATTCAGGCCTGTGATGGGAAGCTGGACTTTGTGGATAGGCAATGTATTACAGTGGTACCTCGGGTTACAGACGCTTCAGGTTACAGACTCCGCTAGCCCAGAAATACCGTAGTACCTCACGTTAAGAACTTTGCTTCAGGATGAGAACAGAAATCGTGCTCCGGCAGCAGCGGGAGGCCCCATTAGCTAAAGTGGTGCTTCAGGTTAAGAATAGTTTCAGGTTAAGAACGGACCTCCAGAACAAATTAAGTTCTTAACCTGAGTTACCACTGTACTGAAATCTTGTGAAGGATAAGCTGTCGACACTGTACCTGCTATATTTTTAACACGTGCATGGGACAAACCTTAAAACTTTGGCACAGCAAATCCCTCTGATTGATACAGGTACACATGCCACGGAAAAGGGTTTGGCCATAGGTTTTCACACAGCATGGACACATGGACCCCATTTAAAGCAGTATTATATCACTTTGCACTGCCATTGCTTCCTCCAGGGAATCTGAGATTTGTGGTTCAAGGGTGCTGAGAGTTGCTAAGAGACCCCTGGTCCCTTTACAGAGCTACAATTCCTGGAGTGGTTTAACCAATCAGTCTTTCTTCCCGGGGAACTTTGGACCCCCCCTCCCCATTACATGCAGAAAACTCTGCTCTCCTTTCAACACCTCTGATACAACCTGTTAGACCAGCCTCCTCCAACCTGGCTCTTGCTGGATTACATCACCCATCATTCCCGACCCTTGGCTGGTGCTGATGGGATTTGTTGTCCAAGAAAAAGATCTTGGCTGCACTAGGCTGGCAAAGGCCGTGTTCGACAGAGGATTCTGGCCCAAGCAAACAGCAGCTAGGAGGCAAACTTCTGAATCTTTCTGATGCTCAGGATGGAGTCACTTGCCCAATAAAAGGCTTACCACACAGGTTATAGGAAGCTATCTTCTGCCAGATCAGATCATTGGTCCATCTAGATCTGCGTCAGCAAACTTTTTCAACAGGGGGTCAGTCCACTGTCCCTCAGAGCTTGTGGGGGACCAGACTATTTTTTTTGGGGGGGGGTTGGAATGAACAAATTCCTATGCCCCACAAATAGCCCAGAGGTGCAATTTAAATAAAAGCACACATTCTACTTATGTAAAAACACTCTGATTCCCGGACTGTCTGTGGGCCAGATTTAGAAGGCGCTTGGGCCGGATCCGGCTGCCGGGCCTTAGTTTGCTTACCCATAATCTAGATCAAAACTGGCAGCGGCTACTGACTCCAGGGTTTCAGACAGGAGCCTTTTCTGCTTGGAGATGCTAGGAATAAATTGTGAGACCTTTTGCATATGCAAAGCCATATGCTCTACCACAATGTAAATCTAGGCATGTTTGCGGAATTTGATCTTTGCAAATTCCTGTAGGAGGTGACCTCTTGGAATAATGTGCAGATAGACTCCTAAAGTTGGAAGAGACCCCATGGATCATCTACTCCAACCCCTTACAATCCAGGCATCTTGACTAATGCATCCACGACAGATGGCCATCTAACTGCTGCTTGAAAACCTCCCATGAAATCCTTTCTCACTGCTTTTTCTATGATTGAATGCATGGTTTACATCAATCATCAATCTCATTGAGATGACTTTTTGTACACACGGACTGTGTCTGTTAAACTGTTCATTTAAATTAGGATTGATAGATTATTCATGCTAACCTCATTGTAGAACAGCCATTCCTAAACATCATTTACAAACTTCCAGTTTTGGCTCTTGGAAATGCAAACAGAGTTGTTCTGATTTCCCAAACACAGCAATGCTAAATTGCACCCCTTTAAAAAAACTATCAGTTGTGTCATATTGCTGTTGTGACAATCAAACTTTAAAACACCACCAGAACCAATGATTTTTTGGGGGGAGATGATTTTGGTAGTGCAAAGTTTCATCCATGTGGTATTAAAATCCAAGTGATGACAGTAATGGATCCAGACTTTTGCCTTGCATGTGGGTAGAGCAACTAAGCCATGTTTGAGATCCACGTACAATATTTTCAGTATGTTTGTTGCACAACTGCCAATACTAGGAGGAACAGAAGCAAAATAGAACTGTGCCTTAAATAATCCATTCTAGAGGAAAACCCCATGAAAAGAGTGACCTTTTTTCCACTGATTGATTAGAAAAATGGGCTCAGCTGCCATTACACGTGCACAACCACTTTGTATACTAGGAATGAAAAAGGCTTGAAATTTTTCCAAAGTACTACAGAGTGGCTTTGGAGTACATTTCTTAAAGGCTGGTTTTCGCCCACACTTAAATACTCCCCTCTATCCAGGCAAGCAGAAAGCATGATCAGAGTGCAAGGACACATTCCAGCCAGACAAAGAAACTTGAGGAGGGTGCAAAGTGGGGCTGGCAAAGGATTTGGCTTGCGGAAAAGGAGTGTGCGGTTTGGGAGACCTCCAAGGGCCAGATGGAGAGGTATGGAAGGCCGCATTTGTCCCTGGGTCCTGAGGTTCCTATCTCTGGTTCACTCATGTGGCGGTGTTTAAGAGGGGGCTGTTGTGCACCCCAGATGCTGGCTTTCTGCCTCCCTGCCTTGTCGGCTGTCTGTCTAACCGTACCGCATACAGTGGTACCTCGGGTTAAGTACTTAATTCGTTCCAGAGGTCCATTCTTAACCTGAAACTGTTCTTAACCTGAAGCACCACTTTAGCTAATGGGACCCCCCGCTGCAGCTGCGCCGCCGGAGTATGATTTCTGTTCTCATCCTGAAGCAAAGTTCTTAACCCAAGGTACTATTTCTGGGTTAGCGGAGTCTGTAACCTGAAGCGTATGTAACCTGAAGCATATGTAACCTGAGGTACCACTGTACTGCTGTGGAATCTGGACATAGGGTTGCCATATTTCGAAAAATAAAAACCAGGACATCCCAGAATTGTTGCGCTTTCCCAAAGTTGCTGAGGTTTTCTTTTTGATTGACTATCCTGAGATTCAGGACAAAGCTTTTCAGAAATTTCCCCCCAGATGTCAGTTACGCCATTGAAGTACTGGTGATGTCTGGATGTATGGCAGCTGTAATTTCGAGCAGCCACAGGCTTTGCGTTTGGCATTGACAGAATGGCATCATAGTTACATTATGTACCCACTTTCTGGCTTCCTAAAATTCTGGTTTAGGGCCGAGAAAAAAACTCTCTCTCTCTCTCTCTCTCTCTCTCTCTCTCTCTCTCTCTCTCTCTCTCTCACACACACACACACACACACACACACACACAATATATGTCTGCAATGCTAAGTTTCATTTTCCAGGAAAATTCTACAGAATGAGGGACATGAACTTCCCAGTAAACATGCTTAAGAGTGCCAGATAGTTCATCAAGTGTCGCTGGGCTGGCTGGCTGGCTGAAAAAAAGATTGAAACTTCGTTGTAATGTTTAACATCAGCCTATTTTGGATACATGCCTCTGAGAAGGCTGGCTGGGGGCGTTTTATTTTACAAAATGGCTTTCTCCCTCGATGGCTTCCTCATCCTTCCTGTGTAACCCCGACTCTTTCTGTGGCCTGCCTCGTAATCTTTTGAAAGTGCCACCAAGCCACGGTGTGGCTTTCAAACATCAGAGAAACATTGCCTGCACCTGACCGCGCTTGTTCTGAATAGGTCCAAGTCTTGAATGCCATCAGTGGAAAACTCAACAGAGATTCAGCAGGGCGCCTTCTGTTTTAACTTTTCCTTGTTTGCTGAAAACTTCTCTATGCTGCCAAACCTGCGTAGACAATTGGGAAAGCCTCTTCTGTAATAGCCAGCTGCTGATCTCTGATGCTCTTACGTGGTTTTTATGGCATGTATGTACAGTCGTTGCAAACGTGTATAGTTTTTAATGAGATTGTCATATAGAAGTATTTTCATAAATAAAATAAACAGACTTGGGGCACAATCTGCCCAGAAACTTGTGGTGTCTCGCTGCTCTTGTTAAGTGATCTCACACCCTCAATAACTTCCTTTGTCAACCTACTTGGGTCCTAGGTTGGCTGCAGCAGCCCAGGGCAACTAAGGCTGATAAGCTAGCAGGTATAAGAAACGGGGGCTTTTCATAGAAATCATAGAATTGTAGAGTTGGAAGGGACCACAAAGGTCATCTAGTCCAACCCCCAGCAGTGCAGTGGTCTAAAAGACTTGGCCCCACATGTTGAATTCTCTTTCCCTTAGAACTTTTTCACCCCTCTTTTTTTAAAGAAAAAAACCCCACTAAGCCGTTTATTGATTTTTAAACTGCTTACCCCCATATACAGTGGTGCCCCGCAAGACGAATGCCTCGCAAGACGGAAAACCCGCTAGATGAAAGGGTTTTCCGTTTTTGAGCTGCTTCGCAAGACGAATTTCCCTATGGGCTTGCTTCGCAAGACGAAAACGTCTTGCAAGTTTGTTTCCTTTTTCTTAACACCGTTAATACAGTTGCGACTTGACTTCGAGGAGCAACTCATAGAACGCAGTGTACATAGTAGCCTTTTTTGAGGTTTTTAAAGACTTTGGTGATTTTTGAAGCTTTTCCAATACTTCTTTTGCAGCCATTTGGTAAGTTAAGCTTTTAAAACTTTTTTTTGGGGGGGGTTGGATTTTGGGTTGGGGTGTTTGGAATTCAAGGACTTGGTGTTGGGAAGGGGTTTGCAAGAATCTGGAAGCTTGTGTTCCCCCCCCTGCATTTTTATGATTTTCTGTGACCATTGGGCCACTCTGCTGTTTTTTTTAAAAAAATCTGGATTTGAATTTCTATGTGCTGGGTGGCTGGGGGAACAGTTGGGGAGGGGTTTGCAAGAATCTGGAAGCTTGTGGTTTTTTTCTGCATTTTTATGATTTTCTGTGACCATTGGGCCACTCTGCTTTTTTTTTTATAAAAAAATCTGGGTTTGAATTTTGAAATGCTCTTTACAGTATGTGTGACTTTAAAGAGCACTTAATAAAGTCTTGTTGTACCAAATTTGGCTTTCTTTGGACTTTTTTTGACCATAGGAACACATTACCGTATTTTTCGCTCTATAACACGCACCCGACCAAACACGCACGTAGTTTTTAGAGGAGGAAAATCCGCAGGCATGCCACCCGTAGGCATTCCCTCCATAACACGCACAGACATTTCCCCTTACTTTTTAGGAGGAAAAAAGTGAGTGTTATGGTGCAAAAAATACGGTAATTGATTTTCAATGCATTCCTATGGGAAACCGTGCTTCGCAAGACGAAAAATTCGCTAGACGAAAAAATTAACGGAATGAATTAATTTTGTCTTGCGAGGCACCACTGTACCTAAAAGAGTACCTTCTGCATTTTCAACCATGTTAGATTCTACGATTGGAGTGTGTAGGCCTTGTTGGTGGCGCTGCCACTGGGGGCTTCCTGGTTGGCGTTGACCCCCCAGACAGGGCCTTCTCAGTGGTGGTTCCCTGTTGGTTGAATGTCCCCTCCGGTGAGGTATGCCTGTATCATTATTCGCTTTAAGAAGACATTTCAAAGCATTCTTATTTACTGAGGCATTTGATGGCTGAAGAGCACTAGGCATAAAATAAGTCTTTATAAGTTTTTAGTTTTTTAAAAATGATGATGATGATGATGATGATGATGATAATGATTATTGCATGCATTCGCCACCCTGGGCTCATTTGGGAGGAAAGGTTGGCTATAAATTGCATGCATGCATGCATAAATTGTTATATGCTGTTGCTCCTGAGAGATGTATTGATGGCCCCAACCTGAATGGATTGGCTCTAAAGGACAATTAGATAAATTAATAGGGGAGAAGGGAATCAACGACCACTAGCCATAATATGGCCACACCAGTAGGGAGAGTGCTCTTGCACTCAGGACATGACCTGGCAATATATCATGAAGCATGATGCGTGTTTGTGTGCTAAGCAGAAATCACAATGTGGGAAGAACCGTGATACCAGCCGATGGCTCTACATAGTTCCATCCTTATTGCAGACACTGTGATTCATCAGTATATCACAATGTTTTAACTGGTTATATATCAAGTTGAAAACCACAAATCACCCAGCCCTGCTGTTTGCTTCTACATAGTTCCAGGGTTGAAATCCCTGCTCAGCCACAAAACTCACTAGGTGACCCTCGGTCAGTCATTCTCTATCTCTCTATTATCATTCTTTCTTAAATGCTTTTCAATTTTATACATTTCAATAATTTTATAACCATTTTAACATTTCAAAACTCGACTTCCTTCCCCCTCTTTCTGCGGTACCTTAAATTAATTTTTAATATTTTCTGCATATTCCAAATTAACTTAATTTGCTCATTTATTCATCTATGCTTATACACTATTATAAAGCTGCAGGTTATTTCAATAATCCTGCCAAGTTTCTTATCTGTTTACAATTTCTCTGTAAATATTCAACAAACCATTTCCATTCCTTTATAAAATGTTTGTTACAGTATCTTGATTTCTTGTTTTTCCCTGTAAGTTTTGCCATTTCTGCGTTTCCCATAAGTTTTTGTATCCATTCTTCTTTTGCTGGGACTTCTTCTTCTTTCCAGTTTTGGGTCAGTCACTCTCAGCTGAAACTACCTCACAGCATTGTTGTGAAGGATAAAATGGGGAAGGAATTCCATGCTAGCCTGAGCTCCATGCAGGAAAGGTGGGTTATACATGAAATAAATATAAATGAATGAATAAAAAGGTAAAGGACCCCTGACAGTTAAGTCCAGTCGCGAACGACTCTGGGGTTGCGGCGCTCATTTTGCTTTACTGGCCGAGGGAGCCGACGCAGACAGTTTTTCCGGGTCATGTGGCCAGCATGACTAAGCCGCTTCTGGCTAAACCAGAGCAGCACACGGAAACTTCGTTTACCTTCCCGCCGGAGCGGTACCTATTTATCTACTTGCACTTTGACGTGCTTTTGAACTGCTAGGTTGGCAGGAGCTGGGACTGAGCAATGGGAGCTCACCCCGTTGCGGGGATTGAAACTGCCAAGCTTCCGATCGGCAAGCCGTAGGCTCAGTGGTTTAGACCAGGGGTCTGCAACCTTTAAGACAAAAAGAGCCACTTGGACCCGTTTCCGAAGAAAAAACAACAACTGGGAGCCGCAAAACCATTGCGACATTTAAAACAAATATATCTCCGGAGCCACGATCTGACAGCGGGCGGGAAGGTGATGTTGGGACGGTGCGTGACTAACGCACGCACCGCCCCCATGCGACGTCACAGCCAGTACAGCGCCCGCCACAGTGAGGAGTGTTGGGGCGCACAATGCGCCTCCTCCCCTCACTAGTATCCGCCCCGGAGCCGCAGCAAAGATGTAAAAGAGCCACAGGTTGCAGACCCCTGGTTTAGACCATAACCCCCTGTGAATTGTAGTTCTTTGAGCCCTATATATCGCCCTTTGCAAGCTCAAATAATCAGCTGATGGTGAGGGCCTTGCCTACTTTAGCTTGTAATGAGGAATGACACCCCCCCGTCTAAATTTGTTGCTGATGTGGAGGAAGTCTGGCCTCATCTGTGCCAAGGCCTCGTGACTGCAGGCTCCTGAGGGCTGAAGTGACGCTAGACAGTCATTTTGTTGACTGTCCTCAACAAGTGACAGTTCCATTGAGAAAGGACTTCCTAGTTCACGGTTGCTGGCTCGGGTGATTTTGTATGGGTGGGTTGTTTTTTTTAAAGGTTTTCTTGCTTCAGGAGCTGAGGGGTAGCTGGGGTGGGAAGCAGGAAGGCGGTGAAAACATCTCCTCCCCATCCCTGGCCTTTGTGACTCTCGATGCCCCCAGATAACCCCGGGCTGCAATTGGCAAATATTGAGCCTTTTGCGATTTGGCCTGTGGCTCATGCAGCCTCTTGTTTGGTTCTGAAGAGCAGCTGCTTTCTCCCTCCCCTTTGGTGCTTCTGGGAAAATCCCATCTAAAAACAGGAACAGGTCTTTATTTACCTAAGCAGCGAGGTTTCGAGATCGCTCACAGAGAACTTTGCACGTGTTGAAATACGGGCAAGAGTTTTGCCTTCTTTTTCAGCATCCCTCCACACCCTCCCTTCACCTTTCCTCCTTGCTCAGCAAAGTGATGACGGTGTCTATCCTGGCCTTCGTTTTTAGTAAAAAAGAAGAGGGGGGAACGGAGGTGGGTGGGGGACCCTTTCTGAGCCAGAGAGCCACATTCTCTTCTGAGCAGCCTTCTGAAGCCACATTCTGGTGGCTGGGTGGTGGTGCAGAGACAACGTGCAGAGCAACAATTGAAAATTTCACTTTTGTACAGTAGGCAGTTCCTACGCACACTCTTGCTGCCTCTGTCTTCCAGCCAAGCAACAGGCATTCTAGGAGCACTTGAGCCGGGCAAAAATGCTCAAGATGCAAAGCATGGAGGGTTTTGCCTGGGGAGAATTCCAGGGGCCAGGAATTTCATCCCTGGGAAACCTCCACTCCTTGCAGCTCCCCCACACCCCTCCAGCTTCTTGGCGGATATATCGATATACAGTGGTACCTTGGTACTCAAAAGGCTTGGCTCCCGAACAAATCAGATCCCAAACGCCGCAAACCTGCAAGTGGGTGTTCCGGTTTGTGAACATTTTTCGGAAGCCAAACGTCTGATATGGCTTCCACGGCTTACGATTGAGTGCAGGAAGCTCCTGCAGCCAATCGGAAGCTGTGCCTTGGTTTTCAAACTTTCGGGAGTCAGTTTGACAACCAAGGTACCACTGTATTGTCCAAAACTGGTTTGGAGTCAATATTGTGGTGTCGGTTTCATAATTTTTGACCTGACAATACATCACGAAACATGGTGTGTGGGTGTGTGCGCGCGCCCGCACACTATGCAAAAATCACATTTCCCGTTGTTGAATTGCCATTTCTGGGAAAAAGGCTGCTGATTTTTTACCATAATGTACGTATTTGCTCAGGAGCCTGGCACTGTGTGTGTGTTGTGTTGTGTTACGTTGATAATGCTATTCTGAGTAAAGTTGCATTGCCCTGCCCTGGGGGGAAAAAAGTACAATGTAGGAAAATCCGTGAAGCTGGCCAATGCTTCTCTAAATTTCTGCAGCCCCTGTTAACTCTGTCAGCTCCGCTCTCCCCTGCCATCTGCAGGGAGCAGTGAATCACGAGCAGGTGCCCACAAAAATCATGATGCGGTCATAATATATTGCTTTGTTGAGATGTTGAGCTGGTGATATATCACAATGTCGAAAACCAGATATCGCCAACCCTAGTCTCCAGAGTCCTGGGCAGAGGTCTTCCCCCATCTCATGCTACCTCATTCTTCTATGTGGAGATGCCAGAGACTGAACTGGGGATCAATTGCCTTTCCACCATTATCAATCCATATTTACATATTCTTGTTAATCTTTTTACCAAAACCGCTTATTTTCAATCCAACATCCCTTGTTTACCTTCTTCTTTTCCTTCATGTTGTAATTAATCAATTTTCTTCAACATTGCCCCTCCTTCGAAAACTCATTTCTAAGTACGCCACAACTCCCTTTTGCCTCTCCAAAACCGAAAGCACTCCAGCGTCCGGCCACAACTCCTGGCTTACTTTCCAGCACTTATCTCCTTTCCTCCTTTCCAACCTTCTAACGAGCTGGTGTCTTGCCAAAGCCATAATAAATCAAAATTAGAGTTCTCTGGGACAAAAAGATCCTTGAGCCTGCTCCACTGGGTGGGCAGCTATGAACTTAAGATAAAATAACTGGACCATTCAGAATGGGGAAGAAATGCTTGGTGCTTTAAACTGGATGGGCTGTGGGGAATTGTAGCAGGGAGGTGCAGGTTGAGGATTCTCGGTGCAAGAGATGAGTGGGCAAGCTGTAGAGGAAGAGCTAGTCCAGGGAGCTACTGCTCGGACATGGGCTCTCAGTAGGTTCCTGACCAGACTGGCCTGGTGATGCTGGCCCTGGCAATTAATGACATTGGCAGAAGTTTAATTAAGAGATGGGGGCTTCTTGCACCTGCAGAATGGGGACTGGTGCTGGCTCCAGGATTTGGCAATGACCTCACTGGGCCTCCTACGTCTTCATGGTTCTTGCTGCTGCCCACTTGCTTGCCTGATTAGGTTAAAGGGAATGTGGCTTTAAAACAGGGTGGATTTGATTTACAAATCAAATCAATTTCAATCACGATTTCAATCACTAGTAAGACTTGATTTAAATCAATTTTTATTTTTATTTTTACAGAAAGACTGATTCTTGCTGGTATAATCTTAATATTGACAACAAGATGAAGGTTTCATTTTTGGAATAGTAAATTTTCAGAGTACAGTGGTACCTCGCAAGATGGAAAACTCGCAAAACGAAAGGGTTTTTGGTTTTTTGAGTTGCTTCACAAGACGATTTTCCCTATGGGCTTGCTTCGCAAGACGGAAACGTCTTGCAAGTTTGTTTCCTTTTTCTTAAAACCGTTAATACAGTTGCGACTTGACTTCGAGGAGCAACTCATAGCACGCGGTGTGGTAGCCTTTTTTGAGGTTTTTGAAGACTTCGGTGATTTTTGAAGCTTTTCCAAAACTTTTCCGACACCGTGCTTCGCAAGACGAAAAAAACCGCAAGACGAAAAAACTCGCGGAACGAATTAATTTCGTCTTGCGAGGCACCACTGTAGTTTTTTACTGTACAGTTATATCAAAAATTAACTGATTTGGTTATACTATTAGAAATACATAGACAGATAATTATGAAATTATTGTGAGGTTGAATAAGTTAACTGTTTATATTTGGACAACGTTTCTGCTGTACTTTATTGGAAGGAGAAAAACAATCATTTCCTTAAGGACAATTTATTTAACTAAAACAATAACATTATAGCATATGTATGCATGTTTGTTAACTGATGTGGTTAAACAATTTTGGGAAACAAAATGTCACTTAAGAGAAAGATCTGAAAAATTTTCCTTGAAGCTTGCATTTGTTGTACTGTGGATTGTCTGATTTGATGTTTTAAGGTGTTGTAAACCGCTTTGAGATTTGTTCTTTAAAATATAAAGCGGTATAGAAATGGAATGAATCACCGTCTTCACTGTCATCATCTCTGTTGCACAAAAAAGCCACAGCACTTAGACATCTCGTGGTGGTGACTGCAACCTAGGTTCAAGGTACCATTTGGCAATTAGATTATATATCTGAGTTTCGAAAACTGCCATTGAGGCCAACAGCCGAAGCCAGCCCTGGCTGCAATTTGAGAAGAACTATGAAAAGCTTTTTTGTTCTCTGAAGATTGCCTACTTGTTTGTATGGGTGTGTTCTCTACAATAGAGACACCTGGTTCTCCTTAAAGTGCTTTATCATAGCAGAGCCTGCCAGCTTAAAAAGTTGGCAGTCTTCAGGGGAAAAGATCTTTATTCTTTGCGTATGAACCAAATCAAGATCTGAAAACAAGGAAGGCGAGTGAGAGGCACTCAGTTGCTTGTTTTGCCGTGCTCACAAACCCAGATTCTTTGTGAGCAAATGGATCATAGGTAACAGTGGGCCACTTTTCCTGGGTCACGCCCAAGAATTTATGAAACAAGCACTTCTCATTTGCTCACAAAGACCACACGGATGCATTTCTCTTATTATCTCATGATAACGTAAACCAAAGACTCACTTAGTCAAACGTATTTCCCTCTGGGACCAGTTGGATGCCTCCAGGAAGCCTGCGATCAGTGCTTGAAACCAATTGCCCCAGCAGCTGTTGCTCCCCAGAAATTGAAATTCAGAGGTTCTGTTCTCAGCTGTTGTAATGCTGGGGAGTCCAGTCCATGGTTTATGTGTGTTTCAGTTCACCAGGGTCTGGAGCAGTTACAGACTAGGTCTTACACACCAGCTCTAGAGACACTAGGCCCTGAAGCAGCTGAATTTGTAGATTTCTGGTGGGCTTTTTCTCATGCCTCATGTTTGTTATAAACAAAGTATTTTGGTCACTGTCATTTGTGCCAAGAATATGGCAACAAGAGACTTACGAACTCACATGGATTTTGGGATGCTGGCTGAGGTCTACTTCACAGACAGAAGCCTCCATATACCTGCTCATAAGTTAATAATAATAAGAATAATTTATTGTTTATACCCCGCCCATCTGGCTGAGTTTCCTCAGCCACTCTGGGCAGCTCCCAATCGAGTGTTAAAAACAATACATTAAATATTAAAAACTTCCCTAAACAGGGCTGCCTTCAGATGTTTTTTAAAAATAGGATAGCTGCTTATTTCCTTGACATCTGATGGGAGGGTGTTCCACAGGGTGGGTGCCACTACTGAGAAGGCCCCCTGCCTAGTTCCCTGTAACTTCACTTCTTGCAATGAGGGAACCGCCAGAAGGCCCTCAGAGCGGGACCTCAGTTTCTGGGCTGAATGATGGGGGTAGAGACGCTCCTTCAGGTACACAGGTGTGTATAAATGTGTATAAATAGGTGTGTAAATGTCCTTTCGTCTTCCTGCTTTGTATAAGATGGAAAATAGAAAACCAAACCTCCTATGGCTGCTCCCTCTGACTTTCCCTCAACCGATGCTCATGATTCCTACACAACCATAGGACTCTGTTGGGATGAATGGAGCCAGAGACTGGAAATTTTGTTCCTTGCTATGGTAATGGAATGCAACACAATGGAATATGCTCTCCTTCTGCTCTATGCTACAGAGTGTGTGACATCTTTACCATCCTCCCAGTTGCAGGAGATGGTGATGGTTACATGAAAGGGAAGAATACACTGACAAGGTACTATCGCCCAACGAAGAACATAGATTTTGAGATGTATAAGTAATGCCAGGACACGGGTGGCACTGTGGTCTATACCACAGAGCCTAGGGCTTGCCAATCAGAAGGTTAGCGGTTCAAATCCCTGCAATGGGGTGATCTCCCGTTGTTTTGTGCCAGCTCCTGGCCACCTAGTAGTTCGAAAGCATGTCAAAGTGCAAGTAGATAAATAGGTACCACTCCAGTGGGAAGGTAAATGGCGTTTCCGTCTGCTGTTCTGGTTCGCCAGAAGCGGCTTAATCAAGCTGGCCACATGACCCGGAAAAACTGTCTGCAGACAAATGCCGGCTCCCTCGGCCAGTAAAGCGAGATGAGTGTGCAACCCCAGAGTCGTCCTTGACTGTACCTAACAGTCAGGGGTACCTTTACCTTTAAGTTATGCCAGACCAGACAGAAGCAAGGAGAATGCAGGGATGAGCTTCATGCATGTCTGAGAAACCAAGCTGTTTTCTCTGAATTCAGCAATATTGTCAGTGAGGGGAAAGCTGAGATATTCTAAGGATTTCCCCAGCAACCGTACTTTTTGGATGTCTGATGCCAGAACTTACAGTTCCAGCTCAGCATGGCAGGATTGGGATGCAAGACATGCCAGCCAAAGGAAAAATAAATGAAGAATACCGAGAAGTACAGAAACCTATGACAGCTAACCATGCAAGCAGGAGATTAATCCTTGGTGAAAAATTTGGTGACCACAAGGCAAGCTTTCTCTGTCTTATATACCAAAGCCATACAAAGTCATAAGCATTTGAGGAACTATGATTCCAGCACAGCAAAAACATAATAAAGTCACCCCAAATGTATCCCACTTTGGACTCCTAACGAGACTCTATCCTGGGCCTCTGGACGAGGTGGAACTACCGGATCTGAATGCAGCAGGGATGGTACCCAACTTCCCATGTCACCAGCTCTAGAGCCAGGTTTTCAAAGTAGCGGAGGAGCCTCAAGCTACCCACAGGGGACACACGGAGGTTGTAGAGAGTGTTTCAGAGATGATGGCCGATGTTCAACTAAGTTTTGTTTGGAGTACACCCTTGAAATTAAGTTAGGTCCGCCTATTTTGAATAATGCGTCATTGAATACCACCCAATGTTATGATGCTACATTATGGAGACTGTTATACAAAGGCAATTCTCTTTCCCCCCATTTTGTGTGCATATATATATGTGTGTGTTTATTAAAATTTATAATTTAGAGTATTCATTTAAACAACCTTAAAATATCAATGATTTCCCTTCTCTTTCCATGGTTCATTTTGCATAACACAAATCCCTGCATATTTTACATAAACTAAACCCTTCAGTATTCCATTATTACATCCATCAAAACTTATTTACACTGTTGAATTTATCTTAATGCAGCCAACGTTTTCAAGTGTACACAATTTCCCCCCATATATTCAATAAACATTTTCCAATCTTCTCTCAACCTATGCTCTTCTTGTTCTCTTATTCTATATGTTAGATCTGCAAGCTGTGCATATTCCATCAGTTTAAGTTGCCATTCTTCTTTAGGTGGGACCTAGCTCGTTTTCCATTTTGGGGCTAACAAAACACGGGCCGCAGTAGTAGCATACATAAATAACCTTTTTTAACACCTGGGAATTTCCGTCTGAATTATCCACAACAAAAAGGACTCTGGGTTGTTTTTTGAAAAGTGCTTTTAGACTTTTTTTTCAATTCATTACTGCCCAATACTCTTTTACCCCTTTACAGGGTAAATATGAATGAACGTACGTTCTTGCAAAGACAGTTCTCAGGCTTCAGGTGCAGGTTGATGTAAGATGCAGTTTTTCAGTCCGGTTTGAGTGGAATAAAATATTGGGGGGGGGGCAGGTAAGCCATACCTTGCATAACCAATCATATGACTCAGTGCATGCACATCATTCGAATGGCAATGCCCATCTAACAACAGCTACGGTTAGTATGCGTATCTAAATTATGATAAATCTAAAGTGCATAAAGGTTTCATTATTAATTACTGCCCAATACTCTTTTACCCCTTTACAGGTCTTTACATAGTAGTAAGAAATGCCTTATTTAAGGTATGGGAAAAATACAAAAGACTGATGGAACCTAAGACCTCTCGATGGATATCTCCATTAGAGGCTAAGGCCGTAAAGAAGAAAACTATGAGAGGAAACTGGCTAACATATAAGTCACTACTGATAGAAGATGGTAGCCAAATTAAGATTAGAAAATACGAGGAAATTAAAGATCAGCTCTCATGATGGCTAGAATATCATCAACTCCACGAGAACTTTAGACAGGATAAAAGGAATGGATTTGCTAATGAGCCCTCGAGATTTGAAAAGGAATAAGTAAACATTGTAATAACGTTAAGATAATATCAAGGATGTACCGACTCTTCCTTGACTGAGAAGTCAAGGAGGAAGAGGTTAAGGTAGTTATGATCAGATGGGCCCAGGATATAGGGCGCCCTATACTGCTGAGTGGGTGGGAAAGTCTTTGGAATACAACTATGAAGTTTACTGCGTGTTACAACATCAAAGAAAATATGCTAAAGATGCAATATAGATGGTATCTTACACCATCAAAGCTCTCAAAGATGTACAAAAACATAGCGAACAACTGTTGGAGGTGTGGGGAAAGCAATTGAGACATGTACCACATGTGGTGGTCATGCAGAAAGATCAGAGTTTTGGTGTCTCTTCTATGAAGAGCTGAAAAAAAATTATGGGGCTAACATTCTTAAAAAAGCCAGAAGCCTTTCTGTTAAGTATTCCAGGCAATGATATACCAATTTTTTTTAGAGAGCTCTTCCTTTATGCCGTGGCCGCAGCTCGAATGCTGGTAGCAATGAACTGGAAAGGGCAAAATGTCCCAACTATATCAGATTGGCAAAGTAAGTTACAGGAATAAGTAGAAATGGCAAAAATGACTAATAGTTTGAGAGGCAACTCTAGGCAAGTATTTGTTCAAAAATGGGATAAATAGAAGAAATATTTACGAAAAAATAACAGAAGCATAATATCTATGGCAGCGTTTGAATGACCCTTGTTTAAAGACAAATATGAGGGGGTGGGAAGACAAAAGGTACAAATTGCTGTAGGAATGTGTTAGAAAAAACAAAAAGAATATGATAATAATGATATGTACATTCACTATTAGAATGAGAATATACATCGGGAAATGATAGGAAGTCAAATTTTTAGTTTATTTCATTTAATCTATGTTACTAATCAGGTAAGACATTAAATCTTATGATAGTAATTAGATAAGAATAGAAGAGATACTACAAATACAACCTAAGTTTAAGTTCTGTAAATATGTGGAATATTATTTGTATATGGATTTTGTTTATACAGTTGTTTTCTTTTTGTATATTCAAGATGATGCACATCATATATGCTATATATGTTATATGAGATCTTCAGTAAAGCATGAAAAAGAAAGAAAGAATGGCAATACCCATCAACCTGGGGTGTTTGTGTGTGGCCCTCTCAAATATTTTATCAGGGGGCGGGTGAGGACCCCTCATCCCCTAGGAGTTGGCTCCTATGGCAGAAGGTTTTGTTAAGCAGTAAGAAAATAAGGATGTGATGTTGGGGAGTCCAGTCCATGGTTATGCAGGTTCCACTTTGCCAGGTTCTGGAGCAGTTCCTGCCTGGGTCTTCCACACAAGCTCTAAAGAGGCCAGGCCTTGAGGCAGCTTGAGGATGTAGTTTTCTGATGAGTGTATTTCTCATCAGAGAGCCAGTGTGGTGTAGTGGTTAAGAGCGGTAGACTCGTAATCTGGGGAACCGGGTTCGCGTCTCCGCTCCTCCACATGCAGCTGCTGGGTGACCTTGGGCCAGTCACACTTCTCTCTGAAGTCTCTCAGCCCCACTCACCTCACAGAGTGTTTGTTGTGGGGGAGGAAGGGAAAGGAGAATGTTAGCTGCTTTGAGACTCCTTCGGGTAGTGATAAAGTGGGATATCAAATCCAAACTCTTCTTCTTCTTTTCATGTCAAATGTTTATTTGGGTTTGTTATAAAGCAGCCTTTCTCAACCTTGGGTCCCCAGATGTTTCTGGCCTACAACTCCCATGATCCCTAGTTCACAGGACCAGTGACCAGGGATGATGGGAATTGTAGGACAAAAGCTTCTGGGGACCCAAGGTTGAGAAAGGCTGTTTATAAAGTATTTTGGTCACCATCCTTGGTGCCAAGAGTACATCTTGCAGCTATCATGATTTCAGACATCTGGGTGGACCAAAACATTTTGTCTTCTCCTTCGCAAGAAAATAATAAAAGCTTTGCTGGGTGAGGGCAAAGACCCACCTAGTTCCTCATATTGTTTCACACCGTGGCTGATCAGGTGCTTAGGAGAAGCCCACAACCAGGATGTGAAGGTATTTCTAGAGGAAGGTGCAAGGAACCGTCTCATAAACCTGAGCGTAATGGTGCTAGCCAAGTGAGATCATTGCTAGCTGCAATCTTTCAGGGCTTGATGTTGGGCCACTATGTACTGGCAGCTTGGGCAAAAATACCTTTTGTATGAGTTCAGTAGGTACTGTGCCTACTTATCTCCCTGTGCATATTAAGTGTGTACAGCCTGCTGCCTTGCCATGGGCTTGCCTCATTGCATAACAGGCTGGTGGCGCAACTGTGTTCTCATAATGAGTTGCCTCCTGAGAAATGTGTGGTCCAAAGTTACGCCACGAGCAAAACCATTTAAATAAAGTTGCGGTTATCAATGCATTTTTCAATGCATGCAGGACTGCAGCAGGAAAGGGGACTGCCAAAATAAGTGGCCCCATGAGTTCTGACACCGAGAGTGGATGATCTATGGGGTGGGTGGAGTAAACAGGAGAAGTGGATTCCTATGAAAGCATCCCAGGACTTCTGGCTATAGCATGATAGGTTTCTGTCTGCAGGCAATGGATAATAGCAGGGGTAGGCAACCTAAGGCTCAGGGGCTGGATGAGGCCCAATTGCCTTCTAAATCTGGCCTGTGGGTGGTCCAGGAATCAGTGTGTTTTTATATGAGTAGAATGTGTGCTTTTATTTAAAATGCATCTCTGGGTTATTTGTGGGGCATAGGAATTCGTTCTCCCCCCCCCAAATATAGTCCACCCCCCGGCTGAAAAAGGTTGCTGACCCCTGGACTACAGATATTGTATGTCACACTTAACCCAGACTGAAAGCCAGTGTGGTATTGTGGTTTGAGTGTTGGGACTAGGACCTGGGAGGCCAAAGTTCAAAGCTCCAGGAAGCCATGAAGTTTGCTGGGTGACCCCGGTTCAGTTCCTGGCTGCATTCAGACCGCACTTTATTCCATTTTGATAATAATTTTTATTAGTTTTCAATTGCAATCCAATAATGGCCACATTATAACAATACCAATTTATAATACAATTATTAATGACAATAGTTCAAATACCAAATTAAATAATTTAGATAAGGTGGCTCCCCCACGTGTTAGAATTGATGGCTTGATTATTTGCTGTACAGTGGTACCTCGGGTTACATACACTTCAGGTTACATAAGCTTCAGGTTAAAGACTCCGCTAACCCAGAAATAGTATCTCAGGTTAAGAACTTTGCTTCAGGATGAGGACTGAAATTGTGCGGCGGTGGGGCGGTGGCAGCAGGAGTCCCCATTAGCTAAAGTGGTGCTTCAGGTTAAGAACAGCTTCAGGTTAAGAACGGACTTCCAGAATGAATTAAGTTCTTAACCTGAGGTACCACTTTATTTCTGCATTCCAAAATCTTATTAACTTCCATTACATTCCAGTCATAATAATAATCCCTTGTGCAACAACTGCAGTATTAATAACTTCTATTCGTGTTGGCACATTAAATGATTTATTAAACCATGAGTGAGGAACTCAAACTATATCCTTCTTCTTCCTGTGTGTGGCAATTATTCTGTCCGTGGTGCTTCTTCCCGTACTTTATTCCATTTTGGTGACATTTCCTCATCTGAGAATTTCCACATTTCACGCGATCTTTCTCACGATGCAAAAGTCGCTTCTGGAAACCTATCAAAACCGAGTGGAAGTTTTGCATTTATTTCTATGTTATTTGCTTACAGAAAACGTATGTTTGCAACCCAGCCGACCTGGAAAGTTGCGAGAGTTTTGAAAATGCAATTTATTGTAATTCCATACTATGGAATTTGGTGTGTTGGCATTCCAACGTACATTTTTCCCTGCCATTTAACATTTAGCGGTATGTTGATTTTTTTTTTTAAGCCACAGTTCCAGAATGGAATGGCTAATGCTTTGTAAAAGGAGCCTTAGAATCTGGGATAGAAATACTAGAATTATAATAGGAAAAACAAACACAGCAATTCCTGTGTGTTAATGGATTTCCTGTCTCTGTCAGCCTAGTCTACGTCACAGTGCTGTGTGAGGAGAAACACAACACATACCGTATTGGTCCAAATGTAAGCCGCACCCGCAAATAAACCGCATCTTTAAAATTCATGGGGGGGGGGGGGGAGACAATACCCGAATATAAGCCACTCCCTTTGAATTGGGTTACAGGCTGAAAATTGCTGCGGTTGGTAGACTTGTAACTCCGAGCCAATTTAAGCCCAATCTTGCAAGCCTACAAAAGTTACCGTACAATCGCTAAAATTGCAAATTGCTCTTCAATTGCTACAATTCCGCAGGCACTCACACCTGTAAATGGCAAATGAACAGTCTCAAGCTCGCAAATCAGCAATAAAACATGTTTTTGTTCCGTTTTACCGTACGTCTGTTTCAGCAGCGACATCATAAAAGCCCATTTATGTAAGGTCACGAATTTAAGCCACACTTTAACTTTTCACGGTCGGAATTTGGGGAAAAAGTGAGGCTTATTATATTCAGGCCAATATGATACAATCAATCAATCAATCATCCTTTATTCGACCGATAGTCAGAAATAAAACACAATAATTATAAACTATAACATCATAGGGGTACATAAATAAGGTAGGGCCACAGTACTAGACCTCTCACAGATAACCCACATCAAGGCATTCAGTTATACGTTTTCGACACTTGAGTGCCAGGAAAAGAAATTTAGCCACTGACAAAGTTGTTTTCCCAGAAGACTTATTTAGCAGATATGCTGTCTGCTTTCCTCTTTGTCGGGAACTGAGCTGGGGTAAGTATGGGGTTATAAGATACTGTCTTAAATCGTTGTAACTGGGACAGCTCAGTAAAATGTGCTCTGTGGATTCTACAATCCTCCATGCTTTGTTCACCCCCTGCTAAAAAGCTCACTCTGGTCCCTACCAGAGAAGAATGGCAGATTAAGTTGATGGACTATGCCAAAATGGCAAAAATGACCGAAAGAATTAGAAATCAGGAAGACTAAAATTGTAATAAGGAATGGAGAAAGTATATACTTTCTTGCCTTAAAAATATGTAACTTACCTTAATGTGTAACTTACCTTAAAAACCATTGTAAACAATTAAAATTATTGGTAGGATTGGAATAACACTTACAGTTTAATGTTGAATTTTGGTTATAAAGAAGATTTAATAGATTTGGATTAATAGACAAGATTCAAGAGAGAAAGGTGAATATAAGGACCCACAAAGGGGTGGAGATTCTTCAGAGCTCTCTTTTTATGTTTGTTTGTTAATTTTTTTTGTAAATTTCAAAATCTGGAGAAACTAAATAAAATTTATAAAAAACACATACTCTAAGGGTTTCTCGGAGTACAAATAGAAAAGATGTGTGGGAAGATGTGGGACAGATTCTGTGTGAAAAGCATAGAGCCGGGAGGGTTAGTTTGTTGTGAAGTGAATTAACTCCACACTCTTGTATCGGTATCCCCCCCCCCACCAGATATCTTTCCCCCTTCGTCTTCTGTTTCCTCTCTTGAGCTCAATATATGGCCACTGTATGGAGAGGGGGGCAGGATGGAAGGGAAGAAAGAGCTGCACCTTTATTGATTGTGCAGAAGAATTTCACCTGCTGAAAGGCCTTTTGCACCTGGCTACCCCTTTCTATGGACACCTGTGTGTTTTCCCCAGGGGATGAACAGCAGTGTGTGTGTGTGAGTGATGATTATAATTATCATCTTGCACAGATTCAGCATGCAGGTTTCCACTTCAACTCCCCAGATATATTTTTTCAAACACACTGTTTTGCCGCAGTTAATAGTTCCAATCCGCGGTGCATACAGCTAATCTCGGTTTGTTCTTTGGAGAGAAGTATATAATTAGCATCTCCTTAGGGAGGTGGAAAGGAAAGATAGTTCGCATCCAGCTCTGAACTTTGGAATCTGAGTCTGTTGTACCTTGGCTAAGATGCTGACACAAATCTGGCTATGAATGTGGCTGCTGATTCTGACCTAATTGCATTCTCTTTTTTAAACTGGGGTGCTGATGAGGCAGGTCTCATGGGACCTTACTGTATTTTTCCTTTTTTGCGGGGGGGGGAGGAGAATGAGGGTGGGTTAGGGGTCAGAGAGAGTTGATGATCTCAAAGCGCCCGTGGCGCTGTGGTCTAAACCACTGAGCCCAGGGCTTGAGGATCAGAAGGTCAGCAGTTTGAATCCCCGTGCCGGGGTGAGCTCCTGTTGCTCGGTCCCTGCTCCTGCCCACCTAGCAGTTTGAAAGCATGTCAATGTGCAAGTAGATAAATAGGTACTGTTCTGGCGGGAAGGTAAACTGCGTTTCCGTGCGCTGCTCTGGTTCACCAGAAGTGGCTTAGTCATGCTGGCCACATGACCCGGAAGCTGTCTGCGGACAAACGCTGGCTCCCTCGGCCTATAGAGTGAGATGAGTGCGCAACCCCAGAGTCGTCTGCGACTGGACCTAATGGTCCAGAATTCAGTTGTGGCCAAAGTAGATAATCCGTGAAAATTGTGTTACTAATTTATTTGGGAGAATGTAAAGCACACCTGCTAAGCAAAGTGCTTCAGGTGGTTGACAATTTAGGGAAGGGGAGAAATTTGATTCATTGCCTAGCTAGCAGGACCAGTGGTCAGGGATAATGGTGGTCCAATAATAGCTGGTAATCCAAGTTTGAGAAAAATTACTGTAGCCCCAACAGAACAATAAACAATTTGTGGAGAGACAATAAACAAATCTTTCCACAATAAACAAATTGCAAGAGCAGAATGTTCTCAATCTTATATTTCTGCTTCCAAACATCTTTTGTCATGGGTGACCAAGTCGTGGGATAAGTTTATAACTTGACTAAGATCCTAAGCAGACTTGCTTACTAGCGAATAAGCCTGTTTGAGCTTATTCCCTTGTAAGCAAGTAAGTAGTAAATGGGACTTCACTTCTGTGTAGACATGCACAGGATTGCTCTGTCAAAGTAGTTTCTATCTAAGTTGTTTACCTTCTGCAGACTCAGAGGCCTGGAGGAGAGCAGGTGTTGACTGTAGCCTGGAGGAGAGCAGGTGTTTGAGGTCAGATTTGAAATTTCCAAGAAAAATAGAGGAACCTTTAAGAAGTGCCTCCTTCCTAATGTGAGAATCCCAAATCCCAAACGGTTTAGTGGTGACTCTGCATTTGCTGAGAAGCCTGAAATGTTTAGTTCCTAGACATTTTTGGCTCCTGCCAAGGAATCACGCAGGGACCTAGTGCTGTCTGACGGTTCCTTCTTAGTTGGTTGTTTTACTGACTTTCTGACTTAAGCGAATGTGTAACTGCAAAGATGTGAATGCAGGGGGAACACTTAAGTGATGCAAGATTTGAAACAGGGGCCAGCAAGGCTTAGAGCCTGTTTCTCTCTTAAGTCAGGCTCCCTTCTCCCTCCTCTTAACCCCCTCTGCAAAAGTTATTGTTTGCTTTGAAAAATCAGAGTATGGACCAACCAGTGGGATCACCAACAAAATGCATTAGTGTAGAATGCTCCTGTTTTACATTCCAGCCAGCTCTATCCTTTTCTAGGATATTTTATTCTCCCTAGTTTTCCATCTCCCCACCCCAAAAGTCAACCAGCGTACCATGCCCACTGGGCATGTTCAGCCTTTTCTATTTTCCAAGAAGCAAGAGACTATGAAGGTATCAAGGACACCTTCCAGCAGTTTGCATCGGGAACTTTTTCACCATAGGGTGAATGTAGCATGTTTATTTTATTTGTATTTAGTGAACAAAGCTAGAAAAGTCAAAACTGCCATGCTTCCCAAATATTGCATTGGCCAAATATTGCATTTGTTCACTAAACACAAATAAAATAAACATGCTAAATTGACCAGTTAGCATAGCACTCTGAGAATTTCCACTTTCATGTTTTGTTTCATTTTTTTTAAAAAAACCCAGTTTCTAGTCCTTAAGACAGTGGATGTATCTTGAAAATGTGTGGATGATACCAGATGAATCTGAGCAGGTTTACTGTAGGGGACTTTGTCACCCTACTTAATACTTTTCCCCCTTGGGGGGCTATGGGAAATAAAGCAGAATTATGAAAGATGAAATGAGTGTGTACATTTGTGATTGATTCCTCCCCCCTTTTAAAAACTAATCTTCCTCGATAAATGTTTTCTATACAAAATACTGCCAGGTTTAAAAAACCACAGGAGCTTGGTAGATAGGCAAAGCAATTCCTCTGTTATATTGTAGTGAAAAGGGGATTTCCTCTCTCAGTGCCTGAGCAGCTGGCTCTGTGTGCCCTCTGCTGGAAAGATGTCAGATCTATCTGCAACCTTTTCAGTTCAAAAGAAGAAGAAGATGACTGTGGTGTATGAAATCTGGAATGGAGTGGGAAAAGTGCAAGAGAGAATTTTCTCCTTCTCTCATAATTTTCCCAGTTTGGTGACATAACCAGAGAACTCTATTTGCAATAGGTTATATACCCCCAATGTTTTACATAGTCAAACAGGGAGACAACGCACTGTATTTTTCACTCTATAAGACGCACCAGACCATAAGACGCACCTAGTTTTTGGAGGAGGAAAACAAGAAAAAAATATTCTGAATCCCAGAAGCCAGAATAGCAAGAGAGATCACTGCGCAGCGAAAGCAGCGATCCCTCTCACTGTTCTGACTTCTGGGATAGCTGCACAGCTGTGAGTGCTGTTGCTTGTGTCTCTAAAATGGCATCACCCACTTGCAAGAAAGAAGCACCAGCTATGTAGGGATAGGTAACGCTGATGGCTTCCAAGTATTTTGGAGCTACAGCTCTCCTGGGCCCCAGCCAGCATGGCCAGGGATGAAGATGGGAATTGTGGTCCATCAAGATCTGGAGAGCTTTGGTGTACAGATGACTGCCATGCGAGCAAACCTTTGCCTAGCAAGAAAACAGTGTGGTAGGCTTGGATCCCTGATTGTTTGCCTTTTCTTTCGTCCCCTTGCAGAGTATCCAGAGTGACTCTCCAAGACCGGAGGTGGTGAGGGCAGTGTAATGGCTGAGAAGCGACGTTTGGAGCCACTCGGGGCCCTGAGTTACAGCAAGCACCCTCGACTGGAGGTGGAGGCAGGCCATGTTCTCTCGTCGGGTTTGTGTAGGTCGAGCGCCCTGCCTGGCTATACCTCAGACAACCATTACAGCTACAAGGGATCGTGCTTTGCCTACCCCCTGCAATGCCACGAAGGGCCCAAGTCTTTGTCTCCCTGGACTCCCACCGAGACCTACGCCCATTGCACGGGTGCTGTGGCCAGCCACCCCTCGAGGACAGACAAAGCCCTGTGCATGCTGTACAGACCGGAAGCAGAAAGTTTTGGGGCACGGGGTCAAATTTCCGGGCACGAGAAGGCTGGCAGCAAGTGCATGGCTGCTCAGGAGAAGCTGGCCAACTACATGGGCCATACAGGACTCGCTCAGCAGGCCTGGGTGCACAGCTACCCGGCACAGCATTCTCCCCGAACAGCGGCAGGTTTCTCGACTCTGGCGGTGCCGAAACCGGTGTACCGGAACCACAGTTATTGTCCCGAGTCTGGCTACAGCCCAAAAGGCTCCCTAGCCTCGGGGATGCAGGGAGAGAGCATGCCCAAGCAGTCGGCGGGAGCAGAATGGGCTCTGCCACCGTCTGGACACCTGGTTCACTTGGAGAGGGCTGGTTGCGGAACGGCCGTGCCCCCCAAATCGGTGGTTTCTGAATCGGGTTACCTGCCGTCCCACCAAGGGTCCAAAGACACTTCTGTGAGCCCTGTTGGCTTTTCGCCGTTCCGCAAAGTGTTTGAGAAATGCCAGGCCACATACCACAGCCCGCCGAATATCCCTGAGGCTCGTGGCGGAAGTCCTCGCAAACATGCCTGGTCAAAGCTACCTCCTGCTACCAGCCCACTGGCCAATCCCCAGAACCTGATGTATCAAGAGAGGTCACCTGCATGTTACCCGCTCACTTCCTACCCACTGACTTCACACGAACAGATGCTGTTGTACCACCAGAGCTGTGTGCAGGCGGAAAAACCCAATTCCCCCTTTGCTCTGCCAGCCTGCAAAGCCTTTGCCTCTCCGGGCCGCGAAGATCCCCAGCTTCTCCCAGGATCGTACTTAACACCACAGAGTTATTATCCTACTCACTTGGACAGCTATATCTACAGATCACTTGGTCCTCCTCCTCCTGCGGCAACCCCACCCAGCCACCAGCCTTTTCGGGAACATGAGCCCCAACCAAACGCGAGGACCAAAGAGGCTCCCATCTCCAGCTGCACCCTGTCGGAGAAGGCTTCGTATTGTGGCTCTTTCCCCAGCAGAGATGGCCTTCCGGATTGTCGCGAGGGCGATCATGTTGCCAAGCTAAGCAATGAGAACATTCCGAGTCAATGGGCAACTCCTCAACGCCAGCCTTCGCAGATGCACCACCCTGCAGACAGATTGCCTGGCTTCCTTAGTCGGTTTCGGTCCATGCAAGAGGCTGCCTGCAGGGCGGGTCTGAGCCATTCGGAAGAGGCCAACGCTAAGGGAGAGGAACTCTGTGATGCACCCAGAAGGTCCGCTTTAATACCTGAAGCCAAGAAAAGGAACCTCTGGGCTTGCAAAACTGAATTGGGGAAATGCATAGTGATTTCGGACAGTCCAGTTGCGTCCCATGACTCCTGCGTTAAAGGAGATCTCCTCCAAAACATCCTTGAGGATTCCGGTTCCTCATTCCCAAGTATGCTGCAGCCATCAGAGGACAAAGGAAGGGGTCCTAAAAGACCCGAGGAACCCCTTCCCTCTTCTTCCCCTCCTATGCCGGTTATCAACAACGTCTTTAGCTTGGCGCCTTACCAACGTTACCTGGCTGATTCCGAGTCAGCGGAGATTTCACTCTCTAAAAGCTGTCAAACCCAGGAGACTTCTTTTGGTAACTCAGGCAAATGCATGGAAGTTCAGAGCCCACCGCAGCCAGACCTTGGACGGTCAGGGGAAGTGTCTCAGGCACCGCTGCCCGGAAGGAAAGAAACCGTTTGTGATGTGATGGCAAAAGTTGTAAATAGGGAGCCAAGCAGAAACTGTGCCGGGGTTGTGAGAGGGCGTGAAGATTATGCTGGGACTTGGGAGAGCTGCCGGGTCAAATACTTGCCTCCCAGTGGACCTGTGCCCAGTCACCAGGCCCCACCAGCTTGTATAAATGGCAGTGCTGGGGCCAGAGAAGACCATGCCCTGGATCTCAGCTTTAAAACAGAAGGCTTGGCAGAAGTGCCCAGTCTTCGGAGGTCACCTGGGAAGATGGAGGCTGTTGAAAGGGAAAGTTCAGAGAAGAAAGGGAAGGAGGCGAGCGAGACTTTGCCTAAGAGGCAGGAGATTGTGCAGGAGTCTAATGTGCAAATGGCAGAGTTGGCCGGGAAAAGTGGCCCTGCGGGAAAGAGCAGTTTTCACAGCTCTTCGGCATTCTTGTACAAAAAATTCAAAATCCAAAAGTCGCATGCAGCTGGGCGAGGTTGTGCAGTGAAACAAGACTCTTCCTCCTTGCAGCCGAGCTCCCATGTGTTTGTTAAGGCCAGTGATGTCTCTACATTGCGAGAAGGCTCTGGACAAGCAATAGATCTGCAAAGCAACCCACCAGTTCAGCAAAGCCTCCCACAAGTGGCGACTCAGCAAAACACACCTCCGGTTCAACAAAGCCTTCCCTATGCAGCGACTCAGCAAAACACGCCTCCGGTTCTGCAAAGCCTCCCCTATTCAGCGACTCGGCAAAACACGCCTCCAGTTCAGCAAAGCCTCCCACACGCGGCGACTCAGCAAAACACGTCTCTGGTTCAGCAAAGCCTTCAGCAGGCGGTGACTCAGCCTGAAACTCAACTCTTGCCACAGAATTGCTTTAACGTTAAGCTGCCAGATGCTTCAAAAGCCCCACCTCCTAGTGCACCTGCTGCGTCTCCTGCCCTGGAAGAGACCGGTGCCTCGCTTTCCACCAGCAGCGAATTGCCCGATAAGCAACATTCCCCCAGGCAGCATTTCACTGCCTTGCATACTTCGATCTGCGCCATCATTTCCTGCTCCGTGTCTACCTCCGCTCCAGAGCTGCTCAAGGAGTGGCTGGAGAAGACCAAGTCCAAAGGGGATCGCCAAGGGAAGGCAGTAGGGTCGGCGAAGCACAAGAACGGCTCGAAGTTTTCTGAAGCTCCGACGCCTTCCAAGGGCAAGGAGATCTGGCTGGCTTTCAAGGACATGGCGCTGTTCCTTAACAAACTGCTGTCTCAGCTGGAGGCCATCCTGTTTACTCGCAGGTGCCCCTTTCCTCACGTGATCCGAGCGGGCACCATCTTCATCCCCATCCACGTGGTGAAGGAGACCCTCTTCCCCAACCTGTCCAGCTCCTCTGTTGACCACGTGCTGCAGGACCACAGGGTAGAGCTACGTCCCACAACCTTATCTGAGGAGAGGCTGCTGAGGGAGCTGGAGCTAAAGAGTTGCACCTCCCGGATGCTGAAACTGCTGGCCTTGAAACAGCTGCCCGATATCTACCCAGACCTTCTGAACCTCCACTGGCACGACTGCGTCAAGCAACAGCTTGGTAAGTGCAGCTAACGGTGGCATGCAACCTGCTTTTCAGCAAGGAGCTCTCTCCGCGCTCTACCCTGAAGCAAAATGATATCTCTGCTGTACTCTTGGGTTTTCGTGCCTGCGCTCAGCTGCTTCTCGTTTGGCATGGATGCTATTCTTGTGAAGTCTAGGCATTTGCATGACTGTGAATGTGACGTGTAGGATGGGAGCTCTTGTCTAGTTCAGAATCTGGTGGGGTGTGGGTGCAAATATCTCGGACCATTCCAGCCTCTTGATTTGGATAGGGCAGAATGGAGCTGGTTTAGGCTGCAGGGAGGTCAGCAGAAGGAATGGTGAAATTGTTAGGGGAAGGGGGAAATCTCTCTCTGTGTGTGCATATGCACACGCACATCCTTGAGCTGGAAAAAATAGAAACAGGCTGAGGGAGCCGGCATTTGTCCACCGACAGCTTTCTGGGCCATGTGGCCAGCATGACTAAACTGCTTCTGTTGCAATGGAACACCATGACGGAAGCCAGAGTGCATGGAAACGCTGTTTACCTTCCCGCCGCAGTGGTGTCTATTTATCTAGTTGCACTGGTGTGCTTTTGAACTGCTAGGTTGGCAGGAGCTGGGACAGAGCAACAGGAGCTCACCTCGTCACAGGGATTCGAACCGCCAGCTTTCCGATCAGCAAGCCCAAGAGGCTCAGTGGAGTTCCACAACCCCATAGTCACCTTTGACTGGACTTAACCATCCAGGGGTCCTTTACCTTACCTTTACCTAAAGAGAAACATTTCTACCTGTCAGAATTATAAAACCATAGAATTGTAGATGGAGTTGGAAAGTACCCGGAGGCTCATCTATTCCAATCTGGGGGAGGCGGGTGGTGCTGTGGTCTAAACCACTGAGCCTCTTGGGCTTGCCGATTGGAAGGTCAGCAGGTTGAATCCCTGTGATGGAGGGAGCTCCTGTTGCTCTGTCCCAGCTCCTGCCAACCTAGCATTTCGAAAGCATACCAGTGCAAGTAGATAAACCTGTACTGCTGTGGCGGGAAGGTCCAGGGGTCCTTTACCTTTACCTTCTTTTTTTTTTAGTCCAATCCATGCAATGCAAGAATCTCCACTAAAGCATCCATGACAGATGGCTATCCAACCTCTGCTTAAAAACCACCTCGGAAAGCCCACCACCTTCCGAGGAAGCCAATGTGGTGTAGTGGTTAAGAGCTGTGGACTTGTAATCTGGTGAACCGGGTTCGCTTCCCTGCTCCTCCTCATGCTGCTGCTGGGTGACCTTGGACCAGTCACACTTCTCTGAAGTCTCTTACGCCCACTCAACTCACAGAGTGTTTGTTGTGGGGGAGGAAGGGAAAGGAGAATGTTAGCCGCTTTGAGATTCCTTCGGGTAGTGATAAAGCGGGATATCACATCCAAACTCTTCTTCTTCTTCCTACAGTCAGAAAGTTATTGAATGCAACACCCACTGCACACCAGGATATTCCGTCTGCTCCCTAGCCTTGGGAATGCAGATGAAAATCATGCCCAAGCAGCCTGCAGGGGCAGAATGGGCTCTGCCACCGTCGGGATACCTGGTTCTCGTGGAGAGCCCCAGTTGCAGCATGGCCGTGCCTCCCCCACCCCCCCGCCGGTGGTTTCTGAATCTGTTTTCCTGCCATTATACCAAGGGTCCAAAGACGCCGCCGTGAGCCCGGTGGGCTTTTTTGCCTTTCCGCAAAGTGTTGAATAATATCCCCGAGGCTCATGGTGGAGGTGCCAGGTTCAGTCCCCAGCTAAGGGATCAAAGAAGAAAGACGTCTGCCTGAGCCCCTGGAGAGCTGTTGCCAGCCAGAGCAAGCAATACTGGGCTAAGTGGACAATCTGACCTTGTAAAAGGCAGCTGTCTATATCCACGTGTGTGTGTGGGAGGCTATTAGGGGCTGGTGGCCCTATTTGTGCTGCTCACCGATCCTAGCACCCCGCATTACACTTCATGTGAATGCTGCATCCCCTAAGAGCTCCTTTGATCCCCCGTAGCCTCACGGCTCTTCCAAGCCTGTCCCCCCTCCTCATGACAAATCCAGGCACTACAACTCCTCACACAGGGGGTGTGCAATGGCAGCCTAATGTGTGCACAGTGGAACCTCTGTTTACAAGGTTCTGGAAGACCGCTCGACTTCCGAAACATTTGAAAACGAAGGATCAATGGGCTGGCTGCAAAGTCAATGGGGAAAAAATATGGAAAATGCGCCTCGGAAGCTGTTTGACTTCTGAGGCACGTTCGAAAACGGAAGGAATTACTTCCGGGTTTTCGGCGTTCAGCTTCCGAATCGTTCTGCTCCCAAGATGCTCAAAAACCGAGGTTCCATTGTATGTATATATTTGGAGAGAGAGAGGGCACAGTCTTCTTTTGCAGAGGGGGTTGTCACCCTTAGATTAGCTGCAACCAAACACCCAGTGCCAGCCATCTTTATGACCGACCCTTTCACTAACACACCAGATGATTTTGCGTAACTTTATTTTTTTCCAGGTCCCACTTCACAGGCTGTCCTGCATACCTCCAAGTAGGTATCTGTTCTTTGTGTGGGTTTATGTGGTGTACAGCTGCTTATAGTGGTGGAGACCAGCTGGTGCCCCCGGCCTCTGGACCTCCAGGGGTGCTTGGACTCCCAACTCCCATAATCCCCGACCAGCAGGTATGCTGGCTGGAGCTGATGGGAGTTGCAACAGCCACCAGGAATGGTGGGGTTTGTAGTTCAGCAACAACTGGAGGGCCAAATGTCCCCCCTGCACTTTCCCTATGTAGTAGAGCCTATGCTTTGCTTGCTGAAGGACCCTGGCTTTGATCCCTAGCACTGGGATGGCGAAACCCCTAGCACTGGGGTGGGTGTACTCTTAATGTTGCTGGATTCCAGCTCCCATTAGCCCCAGGCAGCATGACCCAATAGGCAGGGGTAGTGGGAAGTTTTAGCTTCAAAGGTAGCGAGTGCTGAAAAATACACACACACACACACCAGTCCTAACACCGTAGTGATTCATCACTGATCAGAGTTAAATGGACTAGTGGCTGGGTTCAAGGCATCTTGGTTCAAGGTGTCAGAGAGAGAGAGAGAGAGAGAGAGAGAGAGAGAGAGAGAGAAGGGGTTGGTGGAAGAAGTCAGAAAAGCAGATTCCTGCCTGCCTTTGGCCCCACCCTCTGCCAACCAGCTGCCCCCGACAGATTACTCTCAAGGCAATGCAGCCCTTAAGAGAAAGACGTGCCCCACCGTCTGCCCTGGAATGATGCTACTCTGGCACTTTGTGAAATTTTGAATGGTAGTGCATAGCCAACCTTGTTGTGGGGGTGTCCCTGAGCAGGCTGCGGTGGGCCCTGTCCCAAGGGGCTGGGGCTGCGGCAGCTGTCCCAAGGTGCCAGATGACGATGCCAGCCTTGCTTGAAAACATACTTTGAACCTCGCTGTTCCTGTGTGAATTGCCTGGAGCAGAGATGGTCGGCTTGCAGCCACCTCGGCATGTGTGCGCCAATCGCCTCGTCGCTCAGCAGGCGAAGGGTGCTGAAGAAATCAATTGGAAAATGCAAGTGGTGATAAGCTGTCCTAAAGCATTATATATCAGGGACTGGGCAGAGGAGGAATGGTGGAGATCGCCTCCCAAGCCTGTCCCTTCCAGAGAAGAAGACAGTTCAGAATTACAACAGGGGTTTGAGCAAGAACACAGCTCAGAGGCAGATGAGGGGGAAAGCTGGGAAATAGTGGGAGAGGAGGAGGAGGAGGAAGAAGACCAAGCGGGGGGATGACAGCTGGCACACACAGTCCTTTTGGAAAGCATTCCTACCCCCCCTCCCAGAACCTGGCAAGCATTGAAAGCAGGAGAGCAAAGAGCTCAAAGGCAGAGGGCCCTTTTCAGCACCTGTAGTGATGATGCATGAGTAAGTGGGAGAGACGGAAGGGTGGAGACTCACTCAGGACAACGCCATTATTCCTGGAGGCAGCATTCCTAAGCCTCTCTCTGTGAATTTTGAATAAAAAGCAGATGGTAAGAACTTTTGCTTGTCTTTTTCTTTCCTGGCAATCTGCTGTGGGGGTTGGTTCCTCTGCCACCTGACATGAGCACTGCAAGTGTGGGCATCAATGGGTGCCACCTCTGTGATGGAAATTTCAAAAGGTTGCAGTGATGCTGTTATCCTGGAGTCTGCACTCTTGCTTACGAACGTGGATGGGGAATTAGTGGCCATCCCAGGTATTTGCTGGGCCACAACTCTTATCAAACCCTGACCATTGGCCAAGCTGGCTAGAGCTGTTGAGAGTGTGGAGTTCAGCAACATCTGGAGAGCTCCAGGTTCCCCAGCTGTGTGCTCAAGAACAAGATTCACCTGACCCCCAGTTTCTTTGCAAGGAAACCAGTATTCCATTGCAAATTGTCCAGTGGACTCCAGTTGACCTTCTTCCCTCTCCATGGCTTAAGAGGATCTTTGCAGGAGCTAGATCAGGTGTACAGTCTCACCTAGGGTCAGGGGGGGCACTGTGGTCTAAACCACTGAGCCTCTTGGGCTTCCCGATTAGAAGGTCAGTGGTTCGAATCTCTGTGACGGGGTGAGCTCCCGTTGTTCTGTCCCAGCTCCTGCCAACCTAGCAGTTCGAAAGCATTCCAGTGCAAGTAGATAAATAGGTACCGCTGAGGCGGGAAGGTAAATGGCGTTTCCATGCGCTCTGGCTTCTGTCACGGTGTTCCATTGGGCCAGAAGCAGTTTAGTGCTGCTGGCCACATGACCTGGAAAGCTGTCTGTGGACAAACTCTGTCTCCCTCGGCCTGAAAGCGAGATGAGCACCGCAATCCCATAGTCACCTTTGACTGGACTTAACCATCCAGGGGTCTTTTACCTTTTTATCTACAGTCCCACCTACTGGGGGAGTCCAGGTGAGAGTCTGTTGCATCTTCTGAGTGAAGGCTGTGTATTTTCTGATCAGGTTATAGGACTGTGATGGATGGTTGTCTGTTGAGGGCGCAGGCACTAATTTGGCTGAACGTTTATTATTAATTTTCTGTTTCCACAGGTGATCTTGCAGAGGAGAGCCCAAAGATGGACACTGAAGCTTTATCACCAGACGTCTTGAAGTCAACAGATGCAACCAGATGTTTACAGGGTATGACAGCCCAGTCTCTCACCCAACACTTCGCAAGGAAGCATAAGCAAGGCAAAAAATATAGATTGGCTTCTTGTTTGCCCTCCAAGACCCGCCATCAAATAGATGATGATATGTCTCAGGGACCCTCCTCACCTTCTATCCAAAGGGACGCTGCATTAAAGGGAGCAAAGTTGCAGCCTGAGAAAGACTCTGCCTCTGTGGCCTTGAAGACCAAAGGACTGCCGCTTCACCCTAAAACTGCGGAGCAGCTTTTGCCAGCCCTTAAACTCCCCGGGGCTCTTAAGGTGAAGCTGGCCAAATCAGATGACAGGAAAACAGCCAGTACCTCAAAGGGTCTCCATCACTGTAAGAAATCTATGGTCCACATCAAATTCCAGAACGCCCTTCGAGATATCCAGGGGCCACCAGCCCCAAAAGCTGCCCGCAAGAGGAGGAGAAAGCAGCCTTCAGTGCTCCTGAAGAGGTTCAGGCACCGGGCGCCAGGTGGTACGAAGGCCTACGCTTTGCCCCCTCAGTATCCGGACCTTGTTGGCAAGCGGATCAGGCACTTGTACGAGGAGAAGGACAAGACAGAAGCGTGGTACCCAGGATTGGTGGTGCGGATTCACAAATACCACAAGAACCCCCTGAAGACAGTTTACGCGGTGCAATATGACAGTGAACCAGAGTGGCAATATTACCTCGAGATTTTGCAGGACTATGTGAAAGGCTGGTTGGAGGTGGATGAGTGAGTGAGTGTGTGTGTGTCTGGTGTGGGTGGGAAGAGTGAGATAATGTCAAATTGTGTCATCCTGCTGGCAGATTGGAACCCCATTAGCAAGGTGCCTGAAAGCATAGCTATGTTCCATGGTCCTGGGCATCTCCCAGGCCTAATCTCCATGCTTTGGAGAGGCTGATGAGGACTCTCTCCAGATGTTCCTCTGGTGGTGTGGAGCCCAACAAATGCCACAGGGCTCCACATGTCTTCAGGAAACCTTGGCATATTGCGGTAGTTTGTGGTGGCAGCCATGTCAAAGGAGGAACATGGGAACAGGACCTAAAGTTCACAAGATGGCTTCTGTGCTCTTCCTCCCGGCAACAAAGCACACTGCGCTTGCTGCTGAAGGAGGCAGCTGGCTACTGGTCTTTAAAAACTCCTCAGTTCAGGGTTGAGATCCAGGTTTGAGGAAGCCCTTGGTCTGTTTCCCACTGGTGGGCCTCCTCTTGTGTTGGTGAGCACCGGCAAGTATAGCTGGCCGCAGTGACAGACAGCTGTCACCCTCTAAATTTCCCACAGTGCTCCAGAGTGACAGCAGGTCAGGGGCATTGTCGGAAAGGAAAAGCTGCCTGGCACTGCTCAGAGGGCCAGCGAGAAAAAAGGAGGTGTGGATCCCTGGATCCCTTTCAAACCATGAGAGTTCCGTCTATTCTGAAATGGTCCAGACACAATTCTTAAGCAATTGCCAGTTTGGGTGCTGGAGAGAAAAGATTTTGCTTGGCAGTTTGTAGTTCATTCTCCTTCCTGCTGCCTCAACACCCATGACGAAAAGAGTGAATTCAGCATTACTGGTCCAGGGGCATAAGAGGGCAATGGACTTCAGCTGTGACCACTGGCCCTATTTGCTCACCTTGGTGAACAATAGCTAATGGCTCATTGTGAACACATTGATTTTAGCTGCTCTGCTACCCCTTGCTGTTGCAAGGAGAGGAACAAACCGTGATCCCTGGCTCAGCATTCTTGCCAACTAAGTCAGAGTAGATTCATTGAAATAAATGGACTTAAGTCCATTAATTTCAGCGGCTTGGCTTTGAATTGGACTAGCACTGGATCCAAGCCTATGTCCAGGTCAAGAACTATGGTTTGTTTTGTTCAAAAACCAACCACGGTCAGCACCTGAGGTTTGTTCATGGCTTACCTCTTGGGGGTTTGCTTGAGTGGAAAAAAGACCGCTATTCCATACTCCGAGACATAATGCTATGCCCAGAATCATCAGTTTGTTTCTCCCAATGGGGTGGAAGAAAGCAGCCCAGATCATCACGTTTGCAGTAAAAACCTTGCTTTGCCACAAATTGGGGATTGGGCCTGCAGTTCTGTTGATTTGCTTGTTGAGGCATCAGGCAAGACTGGTGGGTGGGTGGAAGAGAGGAACGGATCCTTGCAGCATGGAGGCAGGAGCTGTTGCTGTACTAGCAGCTGCTGCTTCTTCCTGCTTTCTTGAGGCCTCCAAAAAGTGACGAGCAGCACCTTTCGGGAGTCCTGCCTCCCCCACTGGCATTGCAGAAAGGGCTGCATTTCATGGGTTTCCTTTTCCTGTAGATGAATTTCACTCACGGGAGGTGCCATACCCGACTCTGGTTCCTTTTCTTTTTTTGATGCCTTTCTTGCCAAATTCACTTGCTCAAACCACGCAGGTGAGGTGGAAGCCCAATTTTCTGAGTTACTGAATACGCCGTCCATACAGCAATAAGTATCACCGAACATAGAAAGCTAGCACACCATGGTTCTATTTCCCCCTGATATGCTACTTTTCTAAGTGCGGCAGGTTTTTCCTTTTCTTTTTGAGGCTGGAGATTTGTGAAGCATTCAGTCTTGGTGGCCTCCACCCGTCACCATCAGAAGAGAATCAGCCTTGGAAATAACTTTACCATTTCACCTGCTTTCTGTGATAACAATGACCCATGCTTAATTCTAATGGGGACCACTTGATACATTTTTTTTTTAAAAAAAGAGTTTCCTTCCTGTTTTTTTTTTTTTTTTTTAAATAGAAGACAGGTTTGAAAAGTTCTGGTTTCTCCATAACGTCAGTGGGGACATGGCTCCTGTACTTAAAAGTTTGGTTTTTTTGAGTCTTAAACTACCACATTTTAGAAATGTGACAGCTTGGCCTTTATAAGATCTATTATTCAGATCTATTTTTTTTCATTAAAGGCTTCAAATTTGGTACTTTATTTTTGTGCAAGTTTTCAAAGCAGTTCTTGGTACTGTTTGTGGACTTAAGATCATTTTTTTTTAAAAGAAGCTCTTGTGTATATTAAAGGGAATCGGAAAGGAAAGTATGAATGACAGATTAGCTCTGTCATCTGCGAATCGTCCAAGACACCTGAAGATGTGTTTGTGCTGGTGGCAAAATTACTGTTCTGAAAAAGAGACGTGAGGCAGTAATGGAAGATAGTTTTAAGGCAGGACTGTGGTGCTGCCCAGATGTTCTTGGGCTGCAAATCCTATCCGTTCCTGACCATTGGCCATTCTATGAGAGTTGGGTGTCTAACAGCAGTTGGCCCTCCCTGCCACACACTGAAACTTGCAGCGGACTGGAAGGCTTTGGATATGACAAAGTTCCTTTCCAGCCAGCTCCGGACAGAATTCAGAGACTAGATGTGTGTACAGAACACAACACAGCAAGCTGGGTCACAGAGGAAGCGATTTATCTTAAGCAAATCTTAGGCGAGGGATGCACTGCGACGCCCCTTGTGCTCATGTGATAGTATCTAGAGGCAGCACCGCTTGCCATTTTCTCCTTGTTATTTTTGCTGTTATTATTGTTGTTAATATTATTATTTCCGTGGTGCACTGAGTATGCAGATTGGTTTGGAAAGGGGAGGGGGAAAGCCTGCTATTTCCCCATCTTGCAGTCCTGCCAGACAATTTAAAAAGGGGTCTTTTCTCCACCTCATTTAAGTACTGTGCAACCATTTGGAAACAAGTGTTTGATACTGTATATTTTGTACAGAGTTCCAATGAGAGCACCTTGGCCTTTTTATTTAAATAAAAAAAGTTTTGTAAGGATACAATTTCTAAGAGGTGCTTCACCAAGATTAAAATGTCTGTTTTGGAACTGGTGTGTTGCTGTCTTCTGTTTGTGTGTTCATTCATCATTCTGTTTAATAGCAGACCTGGGAGACCTGTCATTTTTGGAAGTGCAATGGAACCACCCAAAAATACAGCAGTGCTTTCAATGCACACCAGTGACTCTCTAGTCTAGTGCAAGTCTACACATATTTCTTTTTAATCCCCCAAAAGGCCTGTCAAGAACTTGAATGCTTCCAGGACAAATAGAACATTGGAGAGTCCATTGGCTGGTGCCAAACTGGGTCTTTGACCTGGGTGAAATAAAGCCCTATAGTTTCTTAATTTCTAGGATTTAGGGGGTGGGTCCCCCAAAACATATAACATTATGAATAAAAAGAACACAACTGGTCTGTCTAGAACAGGCTTCCCCAAACTTGGGTCTCCAGCTAGACTACAATTCCCATCATCCCTGACCACTGGTCCTGCTAGCTAGGGATGATGGGAATTGTAGTCCAGCTGTTTTTTTGGAGACCCAAGTTTGGGAAACCCTGCTCTAGAAATCCATGGAAAACTGGCAGGTAAGGCAGGGGAAGGAGAGCTTTTTCAGCCCAAAGACTGAACCCCCTTGCAGAAACACTTATAAATGTGTGCGTTGGGGAGGGGGCAAGAAACAATAGTGGGTGGAGGAAGTTGGCCTGGGAGACCCGGGTTCATATCCCCACTGAGCCCTGAAGCTCACTACTTGACCTAAAATGCGAACTATGTACAGCACCTTGAGCTCCTTTGGAGGAAAAGGGGGATAGAAATGCAACAAACAAACAAACAAAACATTACTTTTTACTCTGTTTTACTGTTACTTATGTGGGACGCAGGTGGCGCTGTGGGTTAAACCACAGAGCCTAGGACTTGCTGATCAGAAGGTTGGCGGTTCGAATCCCCGCAATGGGGTGAGCTCCCGTTGCTCGGTCCCAGCTCCTGCCAACCTAGCAGTTCGAAAGCACAAAAGTGCAAATAGATAAATAGGTACCACTCTGGCAGGAAGGTAAGCGGTGTTTCCGTGCGCTGCTCTGGTTCGCCAGAAGCGGCTTAGTCATGCTGGCCACATGATCCGGAAGCTGTACGCCGGCTCCCTCGGCCAGTAAAGCGAGATGAGTGCCACAACCCCAGAGTCGGTCACGACTGGACCTAATGGTCAGGGGTCCCTTTACCTTTACTGTTACTTATATACATAACCAACTTGTTAAAAACAAAACCAGTATGCTAAAAGAAAAGTTTTTCAACACTATACCCTTCCTGCAGGACAGAAACAAAACGTTTGCAGAAAACAAGTCTTGCATGAGGAACGGGCAATGCAATAAAATGATAGCACCATTCACATTTGATGTATATAACAGCCAGGGGAAGGATCCCATTGGCAGGTCTTGGCACCTCTGGAAACACATTCCTAAAGGGAAGGTGGGCCCATGTTTAAAATGGACTTTGGTCTTGTTTGTTTGGTTGGGGATTTCCCCCTCTTTGTTGTCTTGGCAGATTGGGGATAAGGTAGCTTCCAGTGTCACTAAGAGAATACATTTGCAAAGAGCTTAGAGAGTCACACCAGTTATAAAATCCACCTTCATTAGGGCAACCAAAACAGTGACAACGTAAGTGTGTACACATTCAGATTTTCTTCTCTTTTTAAATTTTTTATTTAGTTTTTCAGATTTTAGAAATTTACAAACCCTTATCCAATAACCAACATAAAAAGAGAATTTCAAAGAATCTCCTGAGCTTCCCTCCTCCCCTTTGTGGGTCCCTATATTAACCTTTCCCTCCTGCATCTTGTCTATTAATCCAAATCTACACACTGTATAATGACCAAAACTCAACATTAAACTACAAGTGTTATTCCAATTCCAGTCCTACTACTACTAATTTTAATTGTTTACAATGGTTTTTAAGGTGTTATATACTTTCCCCATTCCATAGTAACATTTTGGTCTTCCCGATTTCTGATTCTTCTGGTCATTTTTGCCATTTCCGCAAAGTCCATCAACTTAATTTGCCATTCTTCTCTGGTAGGGACTCTCTCTTCTTTCCATCTCTGGGCTATTAACATCTGGGCACCTTCATGGTAAAAGTTTGGGGATATGGGTGGCAAACAATACAAAGGGTTGGGCGAGGGGTGGTGGTGGTGGGATGGCTGATATTGGAGCCATAGAGCAGGGGGTCAGCAACCTTTTTCAGCAGGGGACCGGTCCACTGTCCCTCAGACCTTGTGGGGGGCTGGACTATATTTTCTTTGGGGGGAAAGAACAAATTCCTATGCCCCACAAATAACCCAGAGATGCATTTTAAATAAAAGAACACCTTCTACTCATGTAAAAACACTCTGATTCCTGAACCGTCCAAGGGCCAGAATGAGAAGGTGATCTGGCCCCCAGGCCTTAGTTTGCCTACCCATGCCATAGAGGAAATTTGCATTCAGACACAGTCTTAAGGTGGAATGCAGTGTGTGTGTGTGTGTGTGCGTGCAAGCAAGCAAAACACCTCACAGAGCTTCATTAAACTTGACATTATCCGCCACTCCATTTTTGTTGTCTGTCTTGTCCAAAGAAGCATTCAGTAAAACTAAAAAGCTTGCACATTTTATTTTGTAACAGCTTGGTTTGGAATTCGGAATTTTTCTACATGGGCTGACACAGCTACAGTTGCTTTTGGGTGACAAAAACCAGAAGCAACCATACTGGTCTGGGGGCAAAACACACTCTATAATAAAATTTGCAAACAGGGTCTCTTCCATACCTAGTGTGAGAGCCAGTGTGGTGTAACAGTGTGTTGGATCGGGAACCCGGGAAACCAGGGTTCAAATCCCCCACTCAGCCGTGAAACTCACTAGGTGACCTTGGCCCAGTCATGTTTCTCAGTCTAACCCACCTCGCATGGTTGCTGTGAAGATAAAATGAAGAGGAAGAGAAACATGTTTGCCACCTTCGGTCCCTTGAAGGAAAGGTGGGATATAAATGCAACAAAACTAGATACAAATTATTAAGCAACATATCATAAATACAAAACAATGCAAGATACAATGACAATGTGATCGACATTCAACTTTACAACTTTGTAACATGCTCCTTAACTTGCTATAACAAGTATGTCATTTACTGCTCTGGAATAGCTTAAAGGTAAAGGGACCCCTGACCATTAAGTCCAGTCGTGGCCGACTCTGGGCTTGTGACACTCATCTCACTTTATTGGCTGAGGGAGCCGGCGTACAGCTTTGGGGTCATGTGGCCAGCATGACTAAGCCGCTTCTGGCGAACCAGAGCAGCGCATGGAAACGCCGTTTACCTTCCCGCCAGAGCGGTACCTATTTATCTACTTGCACTTTGACGTGCTTTCGAACTGCTAGGTTGGCAGGAGCTGGGACCGAGCAACGGGAGCTCAGCCTGTCGCGGGGATTCGAACCTCCGACCTTCTGATCGGCAAGCCCTAGGCTCTGTGGTTTAACACACAGTGCCACCCGCTTAGTTGGTGGGGAAAAGATTCCTGCATTGGGGGGGGGGGTTGGACTAGAATCCTAGTGGTCCCTTTCAACACTATGATTCTGTTTACCCAGCTTTTGGTAAACGTGTAAAATGATTATAACATTCCAACACAGATTTTTTGTGGGGGGGGGGCATTCTGACTTTTTCTCCGAAACTTTAGTTTTTGATTAAAAAACATACTCAATACCAGAATTATATTTTTGGGGGGAATGTGTTCAAAACTAGGATTTTTAAAAATGTGGCAAACTGCTTAGATATTGTTGCTAAAAGTGGCCCGCAAACTGTTGTTATCAAGTAAAATATTCATTTGTGAAAGAAGTTACTTTACTTATTAAAAAATCCGTGTATATTACTCACTGACAGAAAATATCAAGATGGTGTACATCAGCATATACATATAAAATGAGATAAACATATTTTTCTCCAGTGCAACCTTCCCTTTCTTTTGGATTTAACACCCCGGAATGTCTGGCAAGGAAGAAAGCTAGCTTGACTTGATAAAAGATGCTGAAAGACAGGATGTTATTGTTGCATCCAAACAGCTGACAGCCTTTTTCTCTTTGTCTTGCAGTTTCCCCCATAAAAGACCTGTAGCAATGACTTTCCTTAAGGCTATGGACTCTGGAATCCCTCCTTGAGGCTGTTCTTTTAACAGGGGTGCCATTTGCAGCAATTAGCAGGTGATCTGCATTTTTTATTCGGCTCCATATTTCACCTCTAAACATCACATTTTACTTAAAGGCACAGGAGCCATATCCCACAGGAACCCTACCCGGTTAATACATGGTCTCCCAACCAGGTTTGCTCAATAGAAGTCCTAGGAGGAAATGTGTGGCAAAGTCTACTCCAAACATCTGAAGGGCACTGGGTCAGAAAAGGCTGTGGTTAGCAAGTTAGACCTGGTAGATCCTCACTCGACTATGAAGCTCATTGGCTGACATTGGGCTAGTTATTCTCAGCCTAACCTACCACATAGGGTTGTTGTGGGAGGAATGGAATTAAAGCCCTTGGTGCAAGAGCAAGATAAAATTGCAATTAATACCAATAATCCATCTCCTTGGCTGATTTAATTATTTGTGAAAGTACTCTGCAATAGGCATCGAGGAAGCCCACAGAGAAGTCAGTGCTTGCTCCTGCTGCTTAAAAACACAGCAGCAGGAGCAAACAGGTTTTTAAAAAAACCAGAAGCATTTTTACTTGGTATTATAGGTCAGGACATTAATAGGCGAGATGTTAAATTATTTTTATATGCAACAACTGCGGCAAGAGTATTGTTAGCCCAGAAATGGAAACAAGAAGAAATTCCGACAGAAGAAGAATGGCAGGCTAAATTAATGGACTATGCAGAATTGGACAAAATGACAGGAAGGATTTGAAACCTGCGGGAGCAGAGATTTACAGAAGATTGGAAGAAGTATATGAATTATTTGAAGAGCAACTGTAATCAGCAAATTACATTAGAAGGACTACAAGAAGTTTTGTAAGGAGAAATATACAAAGTGTTACAAAGTAGAAAAAGATAGAGATATTGGTTATGAGTTTGAAATGTAATAGGGAAGATAGGAAATGCATACTGAGAGATTAGATTGGAAAATTTTCAGACAGGATTGATGGAAGTCAAAAATTTGAATAAGATGTAAAAGTATGTTTAATTACTGTTGAAAATGACATGTTAAAAAACTAATAAAAATTATATTAAAAAAACCAGCAAAAAACACAGCAGCACAAAAGTTGGCAACACTGTACTGTTTTTACTTTTACGCATATGTTCTGTTACAGTGTCGCTGTTGTGATGGTTTTGCAACCCGCATGTTGCTTTTCAGTACCAAAGTTTCAAGGCGGTTTACAGCAGCTTTTTTTGGAAGACTGGAGCGCACCAAAACGTACCTGGCTCCTCTTCCTCCTCATGAGTAAAACCTGCTCAGACAGCCGGGGAGGCGTCAACACCAGAAAAAAAAAGACGACCCGCCGGGTGGCCGCGATTGTTTTGCAAAACCTTTGTTGAGATGGGGCCACCTTTGGCTTGGAGGCGATTATCTCCTGCAAAAAGGTGTTAATTGGGCTTGCAACCTGAAGCAGGCATTGGGTTTCTGGGAAATCTCAGTCTCCGCCCCTCAAGGGGCAAATGCAATAACAGGAGGCGCGGAGGAGCAGGCTGGGGTGCAAGTCTTCGTTTCTGTGCTTAGATTACTGTAGTTCCTTGCAGGTAAGAAAACGGCGGCGGTGTTTTCTGTAAAATGGGTCCAGGGGAGCGAGCAGGCGACCTGATTTGCTCTAGCCCTGTTTCAAGAACTCTCTCTTCCCAATCTGCTCCCCCTTCTAATAATTATAATAAATGAAGGACGATGATGGTCTGCAGTTTAATGCTGTGCTGTCGTTGGAGCAGTATTGAACTGGGCTGAATTGCCCGTATCTTTTTAACGGGGTGGTGGTGGTAGAGGAATATTCTAAGTCAGTGAGCAAGCTGGCAAATGCAAACTCCTTGCCACGCCTGTAGGGCTGCCCAGAGAGATGGGCCAGAGAGATGCAGCTTCTACAAATCGCGAGGTAAGGAGTGCAAGGTTCAAATGCCCCACTCAGCTGGGAAAAGGCGTGTTGGAAATTTGCTTCTCAGCCTAACCTACCTCACCGGGCTGTTGGGAACTGAGGAAGGAGGATGAGCACCATCTGGACATGCTGTCTTGAGCTTTTTTGGAAGACTTGTTGTTGTTGTTGTTTAGTCGTGTCCGACTCTTTGTGACCCCATGGACCAGAGCACGCCAGGCACTCCTGTCTTCCACTGCCTCCCGCAGTTTGGTCAAACTCATGTTCGTAGCTTTGAGAACACTGCTCAACCATCTCGTCCTCTGTCGTCCCCTTCTCCTTGTGCCCTCCATCTTTCCCAATATCTTTTTCAGGGAGTCTTCTCTTCCCATGAGGTGGCCAAAGTATTGGAGCCTCAGCTTCAGGATCTGTCCTTCCAGTGAGCACTCAGGGCTGATTTCCTTCAGAATGGATAGGTTTGATCTTTTTGCAGTCCATGGGACTCTCAAGAGTCTCCTCCAGCACCATATTTTGTCCATGGAGTTTTCTTGGCAGGGATACTGGAGTGGCTTGCTGGTTCCTGCTCCAGGTGGATAATGTTTGGTCAAAACTCTCCACTATGACTTGTCCATCTTGGGTGGCCCTGCAGGGCATAGCTCATAGCTTCTCTGAGTTATTCAAGCCCCTTTGCCACGGCAAGGCAGTGATCCATGAAGAGAAGACTGGAGCACACCAAAACATACCTGGCTCCTCTTCCTCCTTCATTAAAGGTTAGGGCTCTGCACTTGCCTTGCAATTGTTGTAGAAAAATTTGGGGTTGGCTTTTGCAGGGCAGGCCTTTGTTCTTTTCTCTCCTGTCGGAAAAAAGGGGGGGGGCGGAACTCTGTTGCAACAGGAAAATAAAGATCTTCCTGGCTTTCCTTCTGCTGGTTCCTGCCTCCATCTATTCTTTAACCCATCACAGACTTAGGGGACTCCGAGTCCCTTGGGGAGTTGGGCAGCAAAAGCCAACCTCAGTTGTTTCTACAACAATTCCTAGGGACAATGAATGCCAAGCTTTGAAAGCCTTAATGGGTCTCCCGCTCCCCATCTCTTCACCTTCTTCCTTCTATCCAACATTTGTTTGCTATAGGTTGGTTTGTGAGCCACAATGTTCTAACTTGGAGGCGATTTCTAAATGCATTTGGACTACAACTTCCATCAGCTTCTGTTGCCAGGATTAGTGGTCGGGGATGATGGGGCTTGCAGGAGGGCACCATGTTGGCCACCCCTGGGCCTGAGATATGTTGGGCTCCCGGCATCCTTGACCATTGTTCTTGCTGATGGCAGGATCTGGTAACATCTAGAGGGCAAGGGTTGTGGCTGGCCTGCCACAAGGAGCTTTAAGGCTGCGTGCAGCCTTTGTGTGAAACAGAGAAGGAAGCCAGCTAGCCGGAATTGATGGGGAATTCGAATGAGGGCAACACACACACACACACACACACACACACACACACGAGTGTGAAGGCAATTCCTCACATAAGCAAAATGGGGGGCCAGGTCCTCTTTGGTTCTTGAGCCTGATATTTGCACAAACTTTGTACTATCCCGTAAATTGGTGCATGGACTGTACCAGCTTAAGTCTGTATTTGCATGATTTGGTGTGCTTGTATGCAGGGCTGGATTAACCAGTAAGTGAAATAAACACATGGTTAGGGCATCAAGGGAAGGGGGGCACTCCAGAAATTTTCCATTGCCAGATTTACCACTAGTCCTGTTAGCTAGGGATGATGGGAGTTGTAGTCTCAAAACAATCATCTAGATCAAGGGAAGTAATAGTGCCACTGTATTCTGCTCTGGTCAGACCTCACCTAGAGTACTGTGTCCAGTTCTGGGCACCACAGTTCAAGAAGGACACTGACAAACTGGAACGTGTCCAGAGGAGGGCAACCAAAATGGTCAAAGGCCTGGAAACGATGCCTTATGAGGAACGGCTAAGGGAGCTGGGCATGTTTAGCCTGGAGAAGAGGAGGTTAAGGGGTGATATGATAGCCATGTTCAAATATATAAAAGGATGTCACATAGAGGAGGGAGAAAGGTTGTTTTCTGCTGCTCCAGAGAAGCGGCCACGGAGCAATGGATCCAAACTACAAGAAAGAAGATTCCACCTAAACATTAGGAAGAACTTCCTGACAGTAAGAGCTGTTTGACAGTGGAATTTGCTGCCAAGGAGTGTGGTGGAGTCTCCTACTTTGGAGGTCTTTAAGCAGAGGCTTGACAACCATATGTCAGGAGTGCTCTGATGGTGTTTCCTGCTTGGCAGGGGGTTGGACTCGATGGCCCTTGTGGTCTCTTCCAACTCTATGATTCTATGATTCTAAGAACATCTGTAGGGCTGAGTTTGCCTATTCCTGATTAAGGGCCTCTAAAGGTCTTCATCCAGCCCTGCCTGTATGCCCTAAATAAATTCTGCCAGGGGTGAGCCCTAATCTAGCCTTTTGCCTTCCTATGTGTAGGGAGTCTTCTCTCCCCCCCACCCCAATTTTGTCAGTCTGCAAGGTTCTTCCAAAGGCAGCAAAGGCAGAGCCACATTGAATAGTGCTTTAGTATTTGTATTGCACTTATTCCAGTTTCTGAAAGTACCACACAAGCTTTGTTCTGGCTGCCATCCTGCCAACAACTTTAATGATTATCCTTCTCCTGACTCTATATTGTAGATGGAGGGATCTCAGGCTGAGAGCAGCTTTCTTCAAGAGCTCCTGGTGGACAGCAGATTTGAGCCAGGGAATTCTGATTCATTAAAAAAACAAAATTTAATTTTCCAAAATTTGACATTTACAATAGTCAAACAACCAAAACAAAAAGAGAATTCAATAAATTCCTATGGACTTCCCGCCTCCCTTTTGTGGATTCTTATGTTACCCCCATTTTCTCTATTAATCCAATTCTATTAAATCTCTATTATAACCATAGCACAACATTCAACTCAAAGTATCATTCCAATACTACTGATAATTTCAATTCTTTACTATGATTTTTAAGATAAATTATGTATTTTCCCCATTCCTTATTAAAATTTTGGTCTTTCTGATTCCTAATTCTTCCAGTCATTTTTGTTATTTGGCATAGTCCATCGATTTAATCTCCCATTCTTCTCTGGTAGGGGCTCTGTTTAGCCTGGGCAGCTGTGGGCACATACATAAATAGTCTCTTCTGGTTCCTTGGTATTTTGGCACCTAGAATTCTTAGAAGAAAAGCTTCAGGTTTGGTTTTTTTTTTAAAGAAAAAGTTATTTTAAACATTTTTTTCCAGTTCATCATTATCATCTCCCAAAATTCTTTTACTACCTTACAAGTCTACCACTTGCGGTAAAAGGTGCCTTTTTTTCTTCTTACATTCCCAGCATGTATTTGACCTTGCTTTATACATTTTAGCTAATTTGCTAGGGGTTAAATATGAGCGATACATCATTCTTATATAATTTTCTTTCAGAGTATAACATACAGTGATACCTGGGGTTAAGTACTTAATTCGTTCCGGAGGTCTGTTCTTAACCTGAAACTCTTCTTAACCTGAAGCATCACTTTAGCTAATGGGGACTCCTGCTGCCGCCGCACCGCCAGAGCATGATTTCTGTTCTCATCCTGAAGCAAAGTTCTTAACCTGAAGCTCTATTTCTGGGTTAGCAGAGTCTGTAACCTGAAGCGTATGTAACCTGAAGTGTATGTAACCCGAGGTACCACTGTTCTGTAAACTTTAAATTCCAGTTCCATAACTTCTCCCATGCTGCAAGTTGTATATTATGTCCAAAGTCCCTTGCCCAGTGTATCATAACTGATTTGACCTGTTCGACTTTCGTATGCCATTCTAATACTAATTTATACATTTTAGAAAGCAATTTAGTCCTATTCTCTAACAGCTCTTTTTCTCATTTAGAGGTTTCATTAGAAAAGGCTTTCTTTTTGTCCATCTTAAAGATATCATTAAGCTGATGGTATTGTAACCGATAAGTTAATAGTCCTCTTATATCTTCAAACCTCTTTAATTTTAATTCATGTTCTACTTCCATTAATAATTCTTTATCAGTTGCCCAGTCAGTTCTCTCTCTCTTTTAAGGGAGATATCACCTCCAGTGGGGAAAGCCACCATGTTTTAATAAGGTTAGGTGTTTTAAACAGTGCATCATGTCAGCTTTTCATTAGGTAGCTAACTAGAAATGGCTGGCATCCATTTGCCTCATCTTCAAATAGTGTGATTAATAAAGCATGATTTGGTGCCAATGCCATTAGCGCATGTAGAATGGAGGTAGTCTGATGAGGAACTATGGTCTTGCAGAGAGTTAATCCCTCTCATTGAGGGATGTTTAGAGCAGGGGTTAGCAAACCTTTTCCACAGGGGGCCGGTCCACTGTCCCTCAGACCTTATGGAGGGCTAGACTACCTACCTACCTACTATCTATCTATCTATCTATCTATCTATCTATCTATCTATCTATCTATCGTGGTACCTCGGATTAAGTACTTAATTCGTTCCGGAGGTCTGTTCTTAACCCAGTGGCGTAGTGTGGGGGGTGCAGGGGGGGCCGGCCGCACCGGGCGCAACATCTGGGGGTTAGGGTTAGGGGGCACAAATCCACGGGTTAGGGGGCGCAAATTACTTGCCTTGCCCCGGGTGCTGATAACCCACGCTACGCCACTGTCTTAACCTGAAACTGTTCTTAACCTGAAGCACCACTTTTGCTAATGGGGCCTCCTGCTGCTGCCGCACCACCAGAGCACAATTTCTGTTCTCATCCTGAAGCAAAGTTCTTAACCTGAAGCACTATTTCTGGGTTAGCGGAGTCTGTAACCTGAAGTGTATGTAACCTGAAGCGTATGTAACTTGAGGTACCCCTCTCTCTCTCTCTCTCTCTCTCTCTCTCTCTCTCTCCTAATTCCTATGCACACTGTGAGAGGGGCAAGTAGTCCTCCTCCCCACCCCTGCCCCGGCCCCCTTCTCGGTTTCCTGCCAGCCTCATTCGCCGAAGGGCTGGTGGCAGTGGCACAAAACGGGCATCCTCCCCGCCTAGAGGAAGAAAGTGTGGTGCTTACCTTCCCAGGGGCTGCTGCCACCACCACCGCTGCTGCTGCTTCTTCTCATGAAGCGGGTAGACAAAGTGAGCTTGTCTGCTCCACTTTCTGGCCCATAGAAGCACCAGGGTGGCGACGGCGATGGGAGGAAGAGGCTGAGTGGCGGTGGCTCTGCCAGTCAAACGCCATGCCTGGTTTACCTCAGCTCAGCACAGGGATGTCTCTGCCAATCAAATGCCGCTGAGGTAAACCAGGCGCGGCGTTTGATTGGCAGAGCCACCGCCACTCAGCCTCTTCCCCCCATCGCCGTCGCTGGGAGTCTCAGCTTCGCGATGGGTTCTAGCTTTGCTGTGCGGGCCGGATTTAGGACCCAGGTGGGCCTGATCCTGCCCGGCGACCACAGTTTGTCGACCCCTGGTTTAGTATAAATAGTAGCTGAGGGCCCACCCTACAACTGGAATGGCTTGCTCATGGTTGCATGTGGGCAAGCCCTCAGAATGCAAGTCTAGAACGGTGTTTCCCAAACTTGGGTCTTCAGCTGGTGTTTTTTTTAATAAGATATTTATTAAGATTTTCAAAGTATTACAAAATAAAAATAAAAAAATAAGAAAATACAAAATAAAAATGGTTAAAAACAACTCATTCTTTCCATTACTTATTTTTCATTAGCTTGTTTCCCGGACCTCCTCACGCCTCCCTTTTTTGTATTCTAGTTCAGTTTGTTGGTTCAGCAAATCCTTACCCTCTTTGTTTATCCTAGTCTTTAATCTTAAAATATTGTAACGTTAAATTTTTACCTATTAATAATCCATTTTTCATATTCCCTTACAGCTGAAAACCACTTAATTTCTATCCAACATCATTCTAGCATTCATTAATTTTGCAATATTTCTGTAGATAGTCTTTAAATTTCTTCCAATCTTCTTCCACCGACTCTTCTCCCTGGTCTCGGATTCTGCCAGTCATTTCCGCCAGTTCCATGTAGTCCATCACCTTCATCTGCCATTCTTCCAGGGTGGGTAGGGTCTTCAGCTGTTTTTGGACTACAACTCCCATCATTCCTAGCTAGCAGGACCAGTGGTCAGGGATGATGGGAATTGTAGTCCCCAGACAGCTGGAGACCCAAGTTTGGGGAACGGGGGTCTAGAAGAACTTGAGGAGGTAGTTGTAATATCTTGTGATGAGGAAGAACTGTTCCTTGAAGCCTAGTTGTATCCTAAGCAGTGGGGGAGCTCAGGACCCAATTCGTTGGTCTGCATTGTTGTTTCCAGTCCCCTCGGGCAGCCCCTTCCCCTAAGTACACCTCAGTTGCTTTGAAGAGGTCCTTTGCCTCTGGGTCTTGGTGTGAGCAGCAGAGCATAAGCTCAGAGGCAGCTTTCCCCTGCCAACCCTAGTGCCCTCAAGATTGTTTGGATGACAACCAATGGCAGCTGTCATCCAAAACATCTGGGGGGCACTAGGGTTGGCGGAAAAGCTGCTTAAAGGGCAGCTGGGTGTCATCCATCCATCTCACTTAGCATGATCTATACCATCTGACAGCAGCTCTCTGGGATTTCAGATGGGGGTCTCTCCTAGCCCTACCTGCAGTGCTGGGGAATGAACCTTCTTCATGCAAAGTAGATGCTCTACCACCCGTTCCCCAAGTGTGCTATGGCCTTGGCTGTCACTTCATGTTTGTGGGTGTGCAATTTAGATTGGGGAAAACTAGGCAGGTCCCATTTGGTCAGGGGTGGGGAACTTGTGGCTCTCCAGATGTTGGGTTGCAGCTCCCATCTTCCCTGATCGCTGGCCATGCTGGCTGGGATTGGTGGGAGTCCAGCAAAATCTGGAGGGCCAGAGGGAGCTGGCTTATTCCAACCTTGCACTTAAGTATGTGCTTAGTAGCAATGGGTGACCAGGAATTGCATGTAGGCGAATGAGCAGGCTGGCACAGCATGGATGGAGCATTGCATCCATCCTCTATGCTTGGCATAGAAATCAAATGGGCTTCTATAAGAGGGAAGTCCTCTCTTCTGTTCAGACTAGTATTTTTTTACCTATCCTGCCTTTCTTCCAAGGAGCCCAAGGTGGCATATATGTGGATCTCCCTCCACTCCCCATTTTAGCATCACAACCCCTGAGAGGTAAGTTGGACTGGGAGACAGTGACTGGTTTGAGGTCACCTGGTGAGCTTCATGATTGAGTGGAGGTTTGCACCGTTGTCTCCTAGGTTCTAATCCAGTGCTCTAACCCAGGATTTCCAAAACTTGGATCTCTTAGCTCTTTTTGGACTACAATTTCCATCATCCCTGGCCACTGGTCTTGGTGGCTAGGGATGATTGGAGTTGAGTTTCCAGCTGTTTTTGAACTACAAGTTTGGGAAACCCTGCTCTAACCACTGCTCCAAACTGGCTTTTATGAGTGGGCAGGGCTGGTGTCCTGATCCCTTGGCCCATTCACACAATTTACCCCATATTCTAAAATGATGGGGAATATGCTTTTAAAATCCATTTCAATGAGCCTTTTTTCCATGGAGCACAGGTGTTGCTCCCATCCAAAGTAAGGCACATGGTCAACAGAGAGACTTCTCAGTGATGGCACCCATCTGCAGAATCCCTTGCATGGGTGGTGCTGTTCTGGCTACATAATGTGGATCCTTATTAGCTTATAGGATTTATAATTTAGGAGAACTACTGTTCTCATACTTTTATTTCTGTTTAAATAAATCATTTCTTCCTTCCAGTTCACAGCCAAGCAACCATGATGGGGTTTTTTATGATAAGTCAAACAACAGGACCACCTGGTGGCAAACTGGCCCCTTCTGGAAGCTCAAGTAAAGCCAGGAGAACATCCTCATGCTTTAATTTGGGTTGGGCAACAACTGCCCAAAGACAGACATGGCAAACTGTCTTGTCCATCATTCCTCTTCTTTTTGCCAGCACTGCTGCTTATAACGAAAGCTATTTAGCTGCGACTTACCAGACTCCACCTGGCACAAAACCAGGGTCTTCAGATTCCTTGCCTTTCCAGAACGTTACTGATGGGCAGCAGTTGACTAGGCAAGACTTGCAAAATTGGTCTGACAGTGGCCGACCACGTTTTCCTGCTACAGGGAGAGATCTGTATACTGCAAACTTATCAGCCAGCATGGCTGGCACTGTTGACTGGTCCTTTGTTGCAAATGCCCAGTGGGATTCAAGTAATGTCTCTGGAAATATGGAGTTAAACTTTAGTGAGCAAGGACCCCTGAGTGTTGACTCCACTGTCTTGAAGATGGATGAGAACAGTTCTAATGTTCTGGACCTTGCAACTTCACTTGTGCCTGATTCTACAAGCATTTCTCTTAAGCTTGCTTCTAAAGGGATTGAGCAGCTAGAAATTACCACGGCACCTCTGTCTCTCATATCACAAGCAGTAGGAACTGAAAAAATGGAGACTGCTTACACCATAAGGGTAACTCCTACATTGTCCCCAATATTGCCTCTTCCAGACACGAGCAGCTCCTTGCCGTTGGATCCAAATATAACACACCTGTCTGCACCTGCTTTCCAAAATACTGCTGCTGCTACTGATCAGCCAACTGCTGCTGACACTGTGGTCTTAACTTCAAGAAACCCAATTGCTCTGGAGCACATCACCAGGGATGTGCAGGGCCTACATGAAACGTTGTTGTCTTCAACTGAAATGGTCTACAAAACCAGTATAAGTAGGATAATGTCTGAGTATGCTGGCACAGCTACTTCTACACATAGTGACTTCCTCAGTGAGCAGTACAGGAAGAAAGAAGGGTCCTACCTAACATCTGTAGGTTATGAGACACTGCATACCACTCATCAAGATTCGATGATCTCTTCTGTTGGAACAACTTCTCCTGGAACCACTAATATAAGGATGAAATTTCTCCATCCAAGTAGTGGGCATGCATCCCATAGTTCTCTGGCTTCCATGCGGCACACTCCTGCCAATACCTTGCCTGATTCTTCTTCACAGTCTTCTGGTGCAAGTTCACATAAGGCTGACTCTGAGCCGAATGTTGTGTCCAATGGCCAGAAACTTGATACCACTGAATCAATGAGTAGAGGGCCCCCCACAGCTGTTCCTGTAACTTTGTCCCAGTCTTCCCTCTGGCCCTCACTTAGTCATTCAAATGAAGCTTTGCCAGCTGTTACTTTCCCCGCTTTTACAACTTTGGCAGGCTTCACAGGCTCTAGAAAGTCCAGAGGGTTTCCCACTCTGCAGCAGCTTGAACTCCTAAGCACTGGCTTTTCTCCACATAGACCTATCCCCATGACTACAGAGTCTCCTTTTGTGTCTTCACTGTCGGCTGCCACTGATGGAGCCCATGTCAATCCAGAGAACTACACTGAGGTACCTCTGAATTCTGTCTTCCCTTATTGGGAGGGTAAGGGCACAATCCCGCCCAGCCATAGCTTACCATCTACAGCTGCTCTGACTAGCTCTTCAATCCAGCCAACCATGACAGAGTCCACCATGAATAGGTCCCTGTGGTCCAAAGCTAGAAATCCTACTCTACCCGTTTCTCATAGTTTGACAGCAGAGTCTTCTGCTGATGTGGCTCATGGCAGTGTTAACAAGGTGGCTTTGGAGACTACTACACATATTCCTCATTCATCAGCAGATGGGGAGGCAGCGTTCAGCCTTTCTCTTGCCGCTATGTCACTCGGCCTTGGCACTCATGCAGCAACTGGCCTGTCTGTTGGATCCCAGAGTTCTTGGATGAAAGAGCAGGTCACATCTCTGCCGCCATCTCCTAGTACTACTGAAGAGGACTCTTTAGCCACTGTTGGAGTGATAAGCACTTCTGCAGGCGAAGAAGCTAGGCTGGAATTTAAGGAAGACCCCTCTCCTGTACCACAGGAGCTTATTGGTTTCAATGAGGCCTCTACACATGGCACCGTCTCAAACAGCAAAAGTGGCATGACCAACTTTGGCATTAGTTCCCCACCCTGGCAAGCTTCAAGTTCTTCACTTGGCACATTGCATGCTGGGGATGCTGAAACAGGATATAATGTTGGTCCACTGGAAGGTGTAACCAACACTGCTAGTTACAGGGAGCCCCATAAAATAACTGCTGCTGCTCAACTGATGCCTATGTTCTCCTCGGAGGTCCCACTGATGGCTTCAGGAGGTACTCCAGCTGAAGACTTGGTCTTTAGCTTAACTTCTGCAGAGTCCCCAGTTCAGCTGACAGATGAGCACCATGCTTTGCCCAGGAGGAGGAGTGGATCGATGCCAACCCCTTCTCCAAATTCTACCTCTCTTGCCACGTCGAGGGTTGTGCTGAAGTCCAAGGAGCCTTCTGAGCGAGAGACTCTAACAGTGTCCTCGACCACAAAGATGGCTAATGATTCCACTGTGCACACATTTACAGCAAGAAGTGACACTATGCGCCTCTCTAGCCCATACCTAGAAACAGCAGAGGCTATCCTGCCAAATAGAGATGTTTCTGATGGTACGGTACATGTTGATCTCTCTACAGGAGATGCTACAACCAGGTCTGCAGCAGAATTTCTCAGTGTGACTTCCCAGGGATGGAAGCTTGCCATTCCAATGTCATCTCATGCCACAGCTTCACATGGAAACATAACAGAATCAGGAAGATTTTTGGTCATTCCAACCCGTGGGTCTGTATCTACAAGCTTTATCTCAATGGGCTCCTCTAGGAGCAGCATTCCTGAGTCAATTTTGAAGATAAATGATGAGGCTACTGAGGGCCCAATGAGCACGTGGAAAGAGCAGGGGACACCTACCAACATAATGCTGCCTGTTGCGTCCAGTGCAGAAGCATGGACACATGATTTGAAAGCCATCACTTCTTCTCAAACAGCAGCTAACACTACAGATACAACCACACTTTTGCCTACAAGGGCCTCTGAGGTTGACTTCAATGTCTCTGCTGTAGCAGCTACACTGGGGACCATACTAGGATACAAGATCACAGAAGCCTTTACTGCAGCTGTCCCACAAGTAGTTAGCACAATGGCTTTGCACATTGGCAGCTCAGGGTATGAAAGTTCCACTGCCTCTCAAGGCCCTGCATATCTGTCTCTCCCAGAGACCACATCTACCCAGGCTGTCCCTGTGTCATCTGTTACAACAGATCTGCCGACTAGCCCAAGAATTCTTCCTGGTGAGTTGTCAAGAGCAGCTTGCAGGAATGCCCCTTGTACAGTGAGCACCATCCCAGCATCTTTCACTCTGTCTCAAGGTGCATCAACTCAGATTCCCACTACTACCCAAGCACTCACGACTAGAAAGCTTTTAGTTACTCTACTGGGGTCAACAGATGCCATGAAGAATGGGGCCAGTGCAGTTCTTGGCACCAAGAAGACCAGCCCTGAGCATCTGATAAGCACAACTACACAAATGGTGTCTGGAAACCAAGACGGCAACACTCCAAAGCAGCCAGTGTCAAAGTTCGAGGCTGCAGCACTGAGCCAGTTCACCAGGAAGGAGAGTTTGACCTGGAGAACATCTACGCCACCTGTTCTGGCTGTGCATAATCTGCCTCTGCAGTTCCGTCTCATTGGAATTGATTATGAAGAATCCTTGCAGAACAAGTCCTCTCAAAGCTACAAGAAGCTGGAGAAAGAAGTAAAGTTGACTGTAAGTATTCTAGACAATGGTTTAAAAAACAACACCACCACCACACCTATTTAACTGACTTTGGGTCAGATTTTGGTGCATTTTTGACATTATCACTGTGGTAATCTACCCTTCCACCACTTTGTCCTACAGGATTGTTGGTGGTGGGCCCTCTACCCATGGGTGAGGCCAACTCTAGGAATCCATACTATTCTTTTTATCCCTCTTGAGTCAATTACTTGCACAATTGTACAGCATATCTGCAACTTATGTGCATTTAACTTGTGCCCACTCAGCTTTATGCTCTTGGCAATTAATTTTTTTAAAGAGGGCCAGAAAGCCTACTGTACAACTATAAGATCTACACTTGTTGCTCTTCTCTCTCTATGCTCTGACTCTTCTGAAACTGGCAAGTGGCCCCTGGAAAATCGCCTAGGAGGGAATGTCCCCCTTGGACTGAAAAAGGTTCTCCACCCCTGTTGTTAAGGCGGAAACAGCATCGTTATGTATCTGGTCCAATTTGTCTCTTGCTGTCCAGGAAGAGCAAACATTGAGCTACATCCTATGGCATCGCCATCTGCATGTTTGTTCTGTGGGAACTCTGCATTCTAAATGTTCTTCTGGGCAAACAGTCCCTGCAGAAATAAGCATCTTTGTGTTCTGCTTTCAGTTAAACAAGATGCTATCTACCTATGAGACCTTTCTCCAAGCAAACATTCTCCGTTTCCTGTAAGTTACTCTTTATCGACCGCACTGTTGCGTTTCCAGAGAGGAAAAGTTTGGCCTGTTCAGAAAGTACCTGGCTTTCATTTCTTGAGCATTATCACATATTGCTTAGCTGTGAACTTAGGATTCACCTTCAATGTAGAAAAAGGCCTTTTTTTGAGGTGCACTTCAAGCTGAGAGAGAACTCATTCATTCCTCATCTATGTTTGTTGGTGCAACTTGACCTACACTCTTCAGCAGGTCACTGCTATACATTTCAAGCCGTAGCCTACCACTTTAAACACTCACAGCTTCCCACAAAGAATCCTGGGAATCCATTTGTTAAGGGTGCTGTGAGATGTTCAGAGACCCTCTTCCCCTCATTGAGCTACAATTCCAAGAGGTTCCTGGGAAGAGGGCTTGATTGATACGCCACTCTAGGAACTGCAACATGGCGAGGGGAAGAGGGATCTGCTAACCACTCTCAATGCCCATAACAAACGACAGTTCCCAGAATTCTTTGGGGGAGGGGGAAATCACAACTGTATTAAGTAATACATTATTGCTTTGAGTGTATAGAGCAGGTGGGTCTTCACCACCAGTCCGCCTGTGAATTAACTCCAAATATCATTGGGTGGTTTGGAAATGCGAGTGGCACCAAGACATGGAGTATCTGAACCAGACTTTCTCACCCAGATACTGGTGGATTGCACCTCCAGTCAGCCTTGACCATTGCCCACACTGGCTTGGCTGATGGGAGCTGCAGTTCAAAACATCTGGAGGGGGGCACCAAATCTAAACAGAGGAGGATGAATGGAGGAGGCCCATGCCTACAAGCTCCATCCTAACTGTCACACATTCAATGGGGAAATCTCAATCTTCTCATTCAGTTGATCAGGCATAGAGTTCTCCCCAAAGGTGGGAAGCCTGCATAATGGGAAGAGTCTATATGTAAATAAGAGAATCAGATAAGTGCTGGAAGTGCAAAGAGGTGGAGGGAACGTTCTTTCATATGTGCTGGACATGTAAAAAGGTAAAAGAGTATAGGGAAATGATTTATAATGAATTGAAAAAAATGTTTAAAATTACTTCCCCCCCTTTCTTTTGGGAATAACCAGACTGAAATCCCCAGGTGTCAGAAAAGGTTATTTATGTATGCCACTACTGCGACCTGTGTTTTGTTAGTTCAGAAATGGAAAATGAGTGAGGTCCCACTTAAAGAAGAATGGCAACTTAAGCTGACAGAATATGCGCAGCTTGCAGACTTAACATATAGAATAAGCGAACAAGAACATACGTTTAGAGAAATATATGGACAAAAATTGTGTACACTTTAAAACGTTGGCAGCATTAAGATAAATTCAACAGTGTAAACAAGTTTTGATGGATGCAATAATGGAATACTGAATGATTTAGTTTTTCTAAAATATGCAGGGATTTATGATATTTAAAATGAACCATGGAAAGAGAAGAAAGGAAGTCACTGATATTTTAAGGATGTTTAAATGAGTATTTTAATGGGAACACTCCAGGGCCCATTTCCTCCTGGCATTTTGAGAATGCATGGAAGCCAAACCTTTGCTCTCGAAGTAGAGTTTAAAATGGTTAGTCATAGCACGTCATCCCAAACTTGCTTTTCTAGGAACAGGGGATCATATTGATCAATTTGATGGCACTCCAGAGGCTGGTGGATTCTTTCCTCCTTGCAATGGTGTTATGACAGGAGGTCTGCTAGAGGTGGCCAAATACATCGTGGTTGTTCTGGCTTCTTCACAGGAATGGCTCTGTGATCGCTGAGGCTGTGGCTGTGTTCCAGGCTGGAGCCCCTGTTCCCACACCCTCGGACATCCTCCGTACAATTGTCACAGAGGTGGAGAGGCGGGAAATGGACACCTTCTTTGGCTGGAGGGTGGATCTGAAATCTCTTCAGTCAAAAGGTGAGCTCTGTTGGAATATCTGAAAGCCATCATAAAGACAAGGAGGATCTGGAAGTTGCAACAGCTATGATCACTGCAGCCAGACTAGTCATAGCAAGAAACTGGAAATCTGATAAAGCATTTGACGTCTTACAATGGAATAAAACTATATCGGATGTAGCATAGTTGACAGAACCTGTGTATTATATAGATGAGTAATTGAAGGACGTGTAGCAAATGAATTTACTGGTGGGGGGGAATAGTAATTGTTGAATATTGGAACAACTACAGTATGTTCAGCTTTATATTAACAGTATGAGGCCAGTTTACTTGTAAGATAGCTGTATACCATATTTGCTCACTCAAGCGCTTTGATATGCTACCTGTGCACTGAAATACTTGCTTTGCAAGGTATGCTTTGCAAGTATTTTAGTTGTGTGCATGGTCTCTCTTTAGTTGTGTGCATGGTCTCTCTTTTACACTCACAATGTTGCAAAATTTAGGCAGTGGTACCCACTTATGTGGAGACAAAGGATTGACAGACACAGCAATTTGGAGAAAAAGGTGAAGTTTATTTCTGAGCAATAATGGACCCAGTTGGAATCCTTTCCAAAAGACTGGGACCCCAAAGAATTCAGGTTCAGGAGTTATATACCTGAGTGCAGCATCACAGATCATGAGACAATCATGAGACAATCACGAACGCCAGCGAAAAATAACCAACGAGCGCGCATTCTGCCATGCTCTTGACCATCTTGACCGCGCGCAGAGTACAACTCCCAAATTCTGCTTTCCTTTGTCTGTACAGTCTGAACTTTTCCCTAGTTGATGAAACAGGAAATTGAAACTTCGGCTAGGAGGGGATCTCCTGAGGATAACTCCCCCGTGCATCTGTTCATGTAGGGGTATTGTGGTCAGCCCTTCCTGTTTCGTGTCCAGAATTAGTCTGGACTAGAGGGGGAGAGTTGTATCAGCGACTTCTGATTTATAGCTTCCCCTTTCTCTAGGGTGCAAGAAAGCACTGGGGGAAAGGTCCATCTCTGAACTTGCGGTTTCAAGCAGTTTGCTGTTAGACTAGGCAAAGCTTTTATGATTTAAAAGGATTATAAAAATCACTGTAAAACTCTGGTTATATGTGAGCATATGTGAATATATTGATAACTGATAACTGATGATATGAATAGCTGATTATATGAAAAGCCTAAGGATAATAATCCTCTAGGGTCTTGCTTCAACAGCCCTGCAGGGTAGATTTTGTTGGGAGAGTGCCTGCCCAAGGTCAGCTCTGTGACTGAGTATGGGGTTTGAACCCGGGTCTCTACTCCAGTTTTCTCTCTAAACACACACACACACACACACACACACACACACACACACACACACACACTTTCTGCCTCAAGATCAACTGTCTATACTATATATTTAAAGAAGATGAATAAATGAGTAAATTAGGTTAATTTGGATATGCAGAAGATATTACAAATAAATTTAAGGAGCCGCAGAAAGAGGGGGAAGGAAGTCAAATTTTAAAATGTCAACATGATTGTAAAATTGGTGAAATGTATAAAAATTAGTGAAATGTATAAACCTGAAAAGTATAAATAATTTTTTTTAAAAAAAACCACAGTCTATACAGCAGTAATAGCAGTCATTTGATAAGCTAGAGGAGGGAAGAAGAAAGCAAGCATGTTCCTTTTTCTATTAATAATTATAAAACAAAAAACATGAGAAATAAAAGCAATTATTATTAATTGCTATGTTCCTTGAATGTTAACTGTATCTCTTACTAGGTTTCAGCTTGAAAAACCTAGAACCAGAGAAGCTGGCTGTATCATTCACAGTTCTGGGGCTGGGATCTTCAGCATGGCATGATGAACTTGATGGCATGATGAACCTGGAACATATGGAAAAGCTAAGGCGCAAGGTAATTTGGGGGTGAAAGGCCCTTTGGCTTCAGGTGTGGGAGACTTAACGTCTGGAAGATGCTGTCCTCCTTGTGCGTTGGTTGCAATAATTCTCTTTTTACCTTTCTCATTCTTACAGCTAAATCAGATGTAGTTGGGTGGCTGTAGCAGTATAGCCTAATCTTTTAAGAGTGGCTGACACATCCTGCCTAAGCTTATTGGTGCTGGTGACAACTCCTCACTTAGAAAACTGATCCTCCCTTACCCACAATAGCTCTCAACCCTGCTTTTAGTGAATTGCAAGACACCTAAGAGTATCAGATGGGAGCAAAAGGCAGGAAAAGAGAGTGCAGAATAAAAGGAAGGAATAGATTGCAGCTAATGAAGTTTTGTAAGCAGTGCTTCGGGTTGCTTGGCATCTGTGGTGTTGAAGAAGCCCAGAAGTCATGTCTATAGCAGTGATGGAAAACCTGCAGTCCCAAAAGTTAGGAGGATCACAGCTTCCATCATCCCTGACCATCAGCCAGGCTGTCTGGGGCCAATGGGAGCTGGGGGTCGAAACATAATCTCTTGGGCACCTGCTCCTGATCTAGAGGGAAGTACATAGCTGACCTTTAAAGCCCTTAATGGCCTCGGTCCTGTATACCTGAAGGAGCATCTCCATCCCCATCATTCAGCTCGGACAATGAGGTCCAGCGCCGAGGGCTTTCCGGCAGTTCCCTCGCTGCGAGAAGTGAGGTTACAGGGAACCAGGCAGAGGGCCTTCTCAGTAGTGGCACCTGTCCTGTGGAACACCCTCCCAGCAGATGTCAAGGCAATGAGCAACTATTTTACTTTTAAAAGACAACTGAAGGCGGCCCTGTTTAGGGAAGTTTTTAATGTTTGATGCTGTATTGTTTTTAATATTTGGTTGGAAGCCGCCCAGAGTGGCTGGGGAAGCTCGGCCACATGGGCAGGGTAGAAATAAATTATTATTATTTATTATTATGGCATGCCACCATAGAAGAGGCCCCCTCTGACTGGCACCTGCCTGACCTCCACAAGTGGCAGCATCTGAGAAGGCCTTCAAATGGATGAATGGGCAAGTTCACCTGGAGTCAGGTGCTGCTTTTACATACCGTGGTCAGGTCTTGCCCTTGTTGGGAAGCAGAGGAGGACGTGGCTTGAATGGCTTTGGGAAGATTCCTGTCTTACCTCTTTGTGGGTCCCAAGTGCCTTCAGAACCCCGTGTCTGCCCTTTCTCCTTATTTCTGCTTCAGTCAGCACCTTGCTCTCATCTCTTCTTACTTGCCCTGTTCCTGCCCCTGTTTACTCCCTGCATCTCTGCTTGTTCCTCCTCTGTTTTATGCTTCCTTACACATTCCCACTTTCTCCCCATTCTCCCTTCACTTGGTGGCTGGGATCCACACCCAATGTATCTCTCATCCCACCGTTATCCTCTGCTGGGCTGAGCGGTGCTGCATCCTCAGCAAGGCTCCCCCCGCTTTATCCTTTCCAGTCCAACTGGCTCACCTTCCAGCTGAACCACCAGCGCTGTGGCACATTGAAGAGGAATCTCCCCCAAGCTCTGCTCACAGGGTTCTTGTGGCCTCATCTTCCCTTGTTTTCCATGGAGACCCTAAGCTCTGCTAAGCATGAGACAATCTCAGGGTCATGGATTCAAACCTTACAATTCTATGATTCTGTCTGGCAGTGATGGCCCCAGCTTTGAGGTTTAACATCTGCATGCTGATGAATTCTGAGTAAGAACAACATTGACTTTTGTCTGTAGGTGTTCCTGTTGCTTGGAACTCGGTACACAGTCCAGAATATCTCTCTTAATCAAGTCGGGTATGTACATGAGTTAATCTCCTTTAGGGACTGGGCAGTGGTGCTGTTGGGCAACTTACAAGCGTCTGCTTCTGTTTTGTGTCCTATCTGGGAAGGATCCACTCTTGAAGAAGGTAAATCTGTGGTCATGGCATCTCCTATACTAGATTTGTACTGGCTCAAGCAAACAGTTTGTATCTCAGCAAAGCTTTATAATGGGGAAAGGGGAACTTGCGGTCCTCAATGTTGGACTACAACTCCCATCAGTCCAGGCCAGCATAGCCAATGGTTGGGACTTGTAGTCTGGCAATATTTTGGATGCTTTCACAGGTTCCTCTTCCATACTTTATAATCTGAACCCTAGAAAGTGCTGGTGTATACTTTTTGAGCTGGAGGTATGAGCTATCTAGTACCTAAATGCCTAGGCTGGTCAAAGCTGGATAACCTTCTCTTGGTTGTAGTCTTGGTATGTATTGATGGAACCTTTGGACTTGACTAGGAATAAAATGCTTTTCACCAGTAACTTCTTGTTTGAGCGGGACCTCAAAGACCTCTATGATTGGGTGCCTGATCAAAACCAATCCCAAGTGTTAAAACAGTCAATGTTTTTCAACATGTTTGACCAGGTGCCTGCTTAATAATAATTTTATTATTTATACCCCACCCATCTGGCTGGGTTCCTTAGGGTGTATTGTAGCACCACTTGGGGGTAGGGATACTCTCTTATGTGCACAGGGTAACACAACTTCTGTTGCTTGCAGATATAGCCAAGGTGGTGTCAATATAAATGGAGATGTCTATATTGATACCAGTGCTCATGTGGACATTGACTGGGCTCTAAAAGCACTGATGGGGCTAAGAAACTACTCTGTGGACCTCACGTCTCTCTCCATCAATGGTCAGTAGCCACTCTCTTTCTGGCTTGCTTTTAGGGATGATGATGGGCAGTAGGTGGGAAGCTTAATTCTCTGCTCCTAACCCCATGCTTTCTGCTTACAGGGTCACGCCTAAGTCTCCAGGTCTTTCCAGTGTCTTTCTTGGTAACCAACAGGATATTCAATGAGAGAATGATGGATCGTTCTTCTGTAGAGCATCAGAACATTGCTAAGGATATATCTGATGTGGTAGGCATGAGATGTTAATAGTTGGTAGGGTCTCTAATATAAAAACAGGGGATCTCCAGCCCATAAGCTGGATGTGGCCCTTCAGACCTCTCTGTCTGGCCCTTCAACTCTCACTAGCCCCATTCCATCCTGCCCTCTAAAGACACATTCCAGATAGGTAAAAGCACTTGAACTGCTGCTTTAACAACCGCAAGGGATGTAAGATGGAATTGCTTGAAGGAGCAGGAAACCACTGGATGATGAAAAGGGATGCAACTGGCCATCTATGGGGCGGGGACGTATTGAGGATATTCAAGCAGAGATGAGGCTGGCAAGGCCACAAAAGGCAAAGCAAGGTGTTTGTGCAGGATCTTGCTGCTTGCAGGAAGCCAATGAAGGAATTTAAGCTTTATGATTTCCTAGGATTTTGAGTAATGATTCGCAGAGCAAGTGACCAACTGTAAACATCCATCATCATCATCATCATCATCATCATCATCATTATTATTATTATTCCAGCTAACACATATTCTGGGGAAGTACAAAAACCTCCTGCAAGTGGCAATCCGAGACATCACGTAAGTAATTCTGTCTTGATTTTCACTTGCTCTGATACAGACTTGGCACTGAAAGCTGAAACTCGCAGGTGAGTCTTTTTTTCATTTGCAAAACATGCACAACCTTTTTAACCTAGGTAAACTGAACTTGTTTTTTAAAGGCTAAGCTTATCTCTTTTAAAACCAAGGTGACTCTCCCACTAGCTGCGCCTCTTATTGTGTGAAGCCAAATATATTAGTGGGCTTTTCTTTTTACCCCTTCTCCACAACTGTAAGTTTGCCTGGTTTGCCCTTTCTTCACAAGTGGGAATTTAGCCAAGTTTCTACACTAGGGTAGTGTTGAAAACTCGGTTCCTACAGGTTCCTATCCTTAAGCCTATCTCTTTGTCCTGACTGCAGAGGTGGATCCCTGATATGTCATGGAGATGTGATATTCCAGCACCCAGCTCCAACAAGCAAGGATGTCCTACAGACGCTCGCTCTTTCAGTTGGCCCGAAGGATTATCTGGACTCCTCAGATCTCCAAGTGGACCCATTCTCCTTTACTGTAGCAGGTATGCCAGTATAAGTTTCAGAAAGGGGCCTTAAAGGGAAAGCATTGCAGTAATCTAATCTTGAGGTTACCAGAGCATAGACAATAGTAGTTAGGCTATTCCCGTCCAGATAGGGGCATAGCTGGGCCACCAGCTGAAGCTGATGGAAAGCACTCCTGAGGCCACCTGAGCCTCAAGTGAGAGCAAAGGATCCAGGAGTTACCCCCAAGCTACAAACCTGCTCCTTCAGAGGAACTGTAACCCCATCTGAAGCTGGACCAATAAAGCACTTCTGAATTATAATCTGCTTTCTCCCCCTGCAATTAGCAGTGGGTGGTGGATGATGAACTTCCTAAATGAACTTCTAGGAACCATCCAACTTGATGATTCTGTGACTTCTCTTCATTTTAAATATTTATTTAGGTGATGGGCTGGAGCCTCCCATTACACATCGAGGTGTCCCTGGCTATGTGGTAGCCATCATTGTGCTCTGTGTCCTTGCAATAGTTGCTCTTCCTATCCTGGCTCTGCTGGTAAGTATCTCATATGAACCATACAACCATTCTTTTTTGCATTGCTCTTGTCCCCTGTAAGGGTTCTGGCTTTGTCTTGCCCTAGATCAGCATTTCCTAAACTTGGGTCTCCATCCAGCTGGTTTTGGACCACAACTCCCATCATCCCCAAGTAGCAGTACCCCAGTGGTCAGGGATAATGGGAACTGTAGTTCAAAACAGCTGGAGTCCCGAGTTTACGAAACACTACCCTAGTTAAAGAGCAGCTTCCTCCCTGCGCCCCAATCAGAACCAGGGTGACAATGTCCAATGGGTCAAGGCAGGTCCTGCTATTCAGTTTTCCCCTTAGGCAGCTGACCTGTTGGCAGTTGGAATGCCCCACAAGTCAGGTGGGAGCTTGATGGAGTTCTCCTCCTCCTCCCTCACCCATGCCAGGAATCACTTTTTATATCACAAAATGTTTTTGATTGTTTTCTTCCGAGTCTGGCATGTAGAAGGCAAAGTGTGCTGAAAATAAGGTTCTTGAGCAAACTGCAAGACAGAGGTGCAGAACCTGATCTGGATAGAGGGCCAGATCTTTTTCTCCTCTGTGCCACCAACCTGATACGCGGGTGGTGCTGTGGTCTAAACCACTGAGCCTCTTGAGCTTGCTGATCGGAAGGTCGGCGGTTCGAATCTGCGCAACGGGTGAGCTCCTGTTGTTCTGTCCCAGCTCCTGCCAACCTAGCAGTTTGAAAGCACGTCAAAGTGCAAGTAGATAAATAGGTACTACTCCGGCGGGAAGGTAAACTGCGTTTCCCTGCACTCTGGTTTCTGTCACAATGTCCTGTTGTGCCAGAAGTGGGTTAGTCATTCTGGCCACATGACCTGGAAACCTGTCTGTGGACAAACACCAGCTCCTTTGGCCTGAAAACGAGATGAACATCACACTCCATAGTCACCTTTGACTGGACTTTACTATCCAAGGCTCCTTTACCTTTTAGCTTTACCCACCCATCAGTCACCTGATGGCACAGGGACATCTGGTGATGATTACCAAGACTTCAGAGCACAGCACAGGCCTATCCACTGGTGGGCCATCACTTGAATCCTGCTTTCTGCAGGGATTGGCCATGCGAGTTTGGAAGATCTGTGGCTGTCCTCTCTCCATCAGTCCCAGCCAGTGTGGTCAATGGTCTGGGGACAAGAGATGTAGTTCAGCAACATCTTGGGGAGCACCCAACTGGCACTCCTTGTCTACAGGTTTGGTAAAGCACTAAAGGCTTACCGGTAATCTTGTATTAGGTGAGATCTTCAGATGATCCTGTGATGTAGGAATGATGTACATCTTTGGTAGGGGCATGCCTGCTCCAGACTTCTGGAAGCAGCTTTCTTTTGTACTATGAGCAGCCTATTCCATTGAGCGCCACTTAGTTTGGAAGTCTGGGTGGTTCAGTTGGTTGGAGCATGGTGCTGATAATGCAAGGTTGTAGGTTTGATCCCCATATGGGACAGCTGCATATTCCTTCACTGCAGGGGGTTGGACCAGGGTCCCTTCCACCTCTACAGTTCTATTATTCTAACTGGCAACTTGCTAGGCTACAGTCCCTTAACCAGCTCTGCTAACTTCTCCTAAGCGAAAGGTGCGTGGCCGGAGAGACAAGATTATTATCAACAGGTGGCGTGACCATGAAGCGTGCGTAGAGACATTTGAACTAGATAACCCAGGATTCTACCCAACTCCGGATGAGGTATACTCCAGACTGTCAGAACACATGGAAAAATGTGAGTGTTCAGCCAGCTCCAAAGGACTTGAAAGTTCCTCAAACTGGCCTTTGAAGAATCTAGAAATCTTTGATATTTTGGTTATACATGCCTTGGATTTTTTAAATTTATATTTTGGCAGGGGGAGAAGGGACAAGGGCTTCTGCCATGAAAAAACTTCTTTGTGCATTGCTGAAGCACAACATCTGAATTGGCAGTGTGCTGATAACTGAATATACTAACCAAGGCACAGTCTTTCTTTTTTATGAGCAGAGTACATCAGGCTTTCATGCTTCTGAATAAAAACAAAATAATTTGTGAAGACACACTCTCTTGATGTAGCTTAGATTTTTAAATTCTAGCAGATTAGAAACGTTGAAATGGTGATGGGGGATTTCAGTGTGTCCAGCACTGAAAGTCTCCCAGTTCACGGGCTTCTGGAGTTGACAGCGTTCTGTTTTGCTTTTTGCCCACAGGATGGTGCCAGATGCTAGACTAGAAGAATCAAAGGCTTGGGATGAAGATGGGATGTTTTCATACCATCTGAGTTGGGCCTTTTTGTCTGCTGATGTGATACCAAACGGTGTCTGAGCCAGAGCGGCGGAGGATGCAGGAAGGTGTCGACTGGTGACTGGTCATAAGAAGAAGAAATGCAAATACTGATCTCAATGCAAAATTCCTGTGTAGTGTCTTGAACAGAATTGGGAAGGGGGATGTGGAAGCAACGAAACTTTTTTTAAAAAGAGGGGAGTGTGTAATGGCTTCCCTTTGTAAATTCCACATTTGATTTACTGGGCATCTCTTTAAAACTAGAAGTGAGGTTTTAACGCCAGGAAAGGCAAATGGTCCAGAACGAGAGTGCAAGGCAGTAGCTGGTTGTGTTCTGTAGCTTTGAGGAACGGTGGCCCCAGAACTTAAGCACACAGGTCAAAAGGTTTATTATACCTCTCCCTTGTGCCCGTACTTGAGGCCTTCATTGTAAAGATTTTTCCTCCCGAACCAGCAAAGAAGTCTCGTATATTTTTTATGACTAAGCTGATCTTTTATGTATGTCTTTGAAACATTTCTTATTACTTTGTATGTTTAGGGCATAGAAGCTAGTTTTTTGTTAGTTTTTCCTGACTGGATGTTTACTGTTCCTGACCAGATCTTGGTGGGATAAGAACTCAAGGTGTGTTGGGGTGGGGGTAGGCAGATTTGGGGTGGGGGGCAGATAGAGCCCTGGGTATATCTGATGGTAATAGTCTCTCTTGAACAACCTGCAGACTTGGAAGCTCTGAACACACCTTTCTTTTGAGAGTATGTGCCTCTTTGCTGCTATTCCTCCAAATTTGTGCAGAACCCAGGTGGTTTCTATAGCATGAGGAATTTGAGAGGCGCTTTTAGTTCAATTTTCTAGCTAGGATGTCGCAAGGGTGAAACTGATACAGACTGCCAGTGATCCCAAAGAGTCAACTTGTTATAACATGCATTTCAGCAGCATTGGATCTTGGGATCCAAAAGATTTTATTTGTAGGTGCACTAATTTCCAGGTGAGATCTTTAGCTTCAGTTTTGCTACTGCAGGAATCTGGTTCTTTCAGTAGCTTTGAGGAAGATGTCTATCTCTGGCTTCACACGTTTGCTAACGGAGGTGTCTTATGTCTGTATTTTTTGAATGTCTAGTTTAAACTGGGAGTGGGGTTGGACTCCAACTCCCATCAGCCTGAGCCAGCATCGCCAATGGTTGGGGATGATGGGAGTTGTAGTCTATCCATATCTGGAGGGCCGCAGGTTCCCTGCCTCTGGTTTAAAAGTTCCTTCCTGAGGAAACGCAGTGTCTTTTGCTCACATTGCCTTTCCAAGGGAGCATCAGTTTTTACCTCATTTTGGCTTTTATCCCTGGCAAATGGTTTCCCCCCTCCGAATCACTTGGCAGAAGTGCCTTTCTTTTAAAGTAATTAAGTTGAACCTGGTTAGTAAACACAATATACTTCCTCCCCTCTCCCCTCGGGCTCATTGCCATTATTTCCAAAGAATGATGTTATGTATTAAAATATAGTTCTGAATAAACTGTAACAGCTTTTTTTTTGAAGCCTGTCTTGGAAAAGTCTTTGTGGGGTATGTTGGGAGAGAATCCTGCTCAAAAGGCTGGAGTGTTGCTGCTAGTGTGGATACGAAACACTGCTGAACTAGATGCAGCAGTGGTGTGGGGTTAAAGCAGCTTCATATGTTCATAATATTTACCCCCCTATTGGTAGAAGCTCCATGAGAAGGCACCATGCTGATTACACCATAGTTTTTCTTTAGGAAATAGCAAAAATAAGCAGGTTACTTAAGATTCTTCTGAAAGCCTTTAAAATGAGAATAAAACAAGAGAACACATAATGTGTAACTCCTGGGATCCCTGACCATTGACTGCCCTTGCTGAGACTGAATTGGGAGACTGTACCAACTGGAGGCCACAGGTTTCCCAACCCTGCTCTAGTTTTCACTTGCATCAGCCAGCAATAAATCACAGCTTGCGAGTTGGAGTTAACCCTTTATTATCTAAAACACGATCGATATAGGAGTGTCAGGTCTAATGCGCACAGCAACTCCTCTCCAGTAGCTCTTGCCCTGATGAAAGGTAAAAAAAAGGTAAAGGACCCCTGGACAGTTAAGTCCAGTGAAAGGCAACTACAGTGGTACCTTGGGTTACAGATGCTTCAGGTTATGCGATTTTGGGTTGCGCACTGCGCTGAACCTAGAAGTACCAGAATGGGTTACTTCCGGGTTTCGGTGGCAGCGCATGCGCAGAGCACCAAATCGTGACCCACGTGTGCGCAGACACGGTGCTGTGGGTTGCGAATGCTGAGGGTTGCGAATGTGCCTCCTGCATGAATCATGTTCGCAGCCCGAGGTTCTACTGTATAGGGTTGTGGCGCTCATCTCGCTTCAGGCAAAGGGAGCTGGCGTTTGTCCACAGGCAGCTTTCTGGGTCATGTGGCCAGCATGGCTTAACCGCCTCTGGTGCAACGGGACACCGTGATGGAAACCAGAGTGTGCGGAAACGCCATTTACCTTCCCGCCACAGCAGTACCTCTTTATCTACTTGCACTGGCGTGCTTTTGAACTGCTAGGTTGGCAGGAGCAAGGAAAGAGCAACAGGAGTTCACCCTGTCACAGGGATACGAACCACCAACTTTCTGATTGGCAAGCCCAAGAGGCTCATTGGTTTAGACCCCAGTGCCCCAATGAAGCAGTTTTTGAGGCTGAAGGTTCCTGCTTCCCACAGATGCCTAAGCCCTCTCCTGTCCAGGTCCCCCCCACCCAAGCAATTGGAGATTGCGCCTGCATGTCACCCATCTCTTCTCTGCCCTTTTCATGCCTCTTTTGGTTCTGAGAGACAAGTGAGGAGGGGAGCTTGTGCTTCTTCACCAGCCTGACTCATCTCAGCCTCTTGCCCTCTCTCCTCTCCTACTTCAACTTCTGCGTCAGATTCTAGACTTCCCTCTGCTACAGATTCCCTCAGCTCACTAAGCCCTGTTACCTTCTCAGCTTCCAACACCTCCTCTTCCCAGTCTTCTCCCTGTGACCACTCATCGTTGTCCCACCATCACTCTCTGGGCTCTGAGCCTTCCACCCTTTGGAGTTTCCCACCTGGTACCTCTCACCAGGTCTGCATCTAACCAGTCCATGGCATCACCATTCACAAGTTTGCTTCTTTGCCTCTAAGGCAGCCTTTCTCAACCTGTGGGTCTCCAGATGTTGTTGAACTACAACTCCCATCACCCCTAGCTAGCAAGGCCAGAGCTCAGGGATGATGGGAATTGTAGTCCAACAACATCTGGGGACCCGCAAGTTGAGAACCACTGCTAGTCTAAGGCCACCACACCCCTTCTGACATGACAGATCTCCATAAAACTGCATGGCATGGAGAAAGTGGAGAGGGAAAGGTTATCTTCCCTCATATAACACTAGCATTTTTAGACATCCAGTGAAGCTGCATGTTGGAGGAGTCACAACAGAAGGAAGTTCTTGAGTTCTAGTTTAACTGTGGAACCTGCTCCCACAGAAAGTAAAGGTAAAGGGACCCCTGACCATTAGGTCCAATTGTGGCCGACTCTGGGGTTGCAGCTCTCATCTCGCTTTATTGGCCGAGGGAGCCGGCGTACAGCTTCTGGGTCATGTGGCCAGCAGGACTAAGCCGCTTCTGGTGAACCAGAGCAGCGCACAGAAACACTGTTTACCTTCCCGCCAGAGTACTTTGGCAGATGTTTATCTTCCTAAACAGGGCCCCTCTGATTTATAGCATTAGCAGGAGACGAGTTTCTCAAAGTTGTAAAAGGAAATTACAGGCTGGGAGCAAAGGTTACAGTGACCCTACATATTACAGAATACAATCAAGCTGCAAAAACACTAATTAAGAGTTGGTAAATAGTAAGATTTATTGTTTAACAGAAGACTTGAGCCATATTTTCATAAGGTTAAAGGGCAAGAGCTAATAGGAACAGCAGCTGGCTAGGAAAGGGAGTTGTAAATTGAAGAGGTTGCTTTTGGAACTGTTTTTACTAAGTTCCTTTCCTTCTAAAAATCTATCTATGTTATGTATGAAATATATTGGCTTAAATGTAATTATGCAAAGGATTTAGAAAGTAAGAAATGTTAGATTCTTATGTTAGATTCTTATTTCATTGATGGTGTGTGAGAAGGTGAACCCAAGATCTCTGTTACCATGAGCCATCTGTTTTGGAGTACAATAGGGTAATAGGGCAATAGGGCAAAAAGGTTATCTGGTAATTAAGGTGCCTGGTCGAGGCAAATATAAGATATATGGCTATTTGTCTGCCATTTATGGATAGAAGGAAATTTAGCTCTTTGTCTCCCATAAAAGGTAATAGGAAATGGGTGTATCTTTTATGATTGGTTCTAGCAAACAGCCAATAGGAATTTCAACCAGGCTGATTGGACAGAGGCAGCCAAAGGAGGAGCAAGGGGGCTGGGCTGAGGGAATATAAGTGCTGGCCATCAGGGCTGGAGTGGGCAGAGCTTTGGTAACCATATACCACTGTGTCTCTCATTTATTTGTCTGAGAAATAAATTATTATTTTAATTTCTTTATTGCTGCGTTGAATATTTCATTCCAGCTAAGCGTTAACCACAAACAGGGTGCTCCCTTTAAGGGGCATGTAAGTGTGTTGGTGGTGGTGGAGCATTATAATGGGGGCAGAGGGCCTTCTTGGTAGTGGTGCCCACCCTGTGGAATGCCCTCCCATCAGATGTCAAGGAAATAAACAACTATCTGACTTTTAGAAGACATCTGAAGGCAACCCTGTTTTGGGAAATCTTGAATGTTGAATGTTTTACCATTTTTCATCTGCTGTAAGGCACCCAGGGTGGCTGGGGAAACCCAGCCAGATAGGCAGGATATAAATAATAAAATTATTATTAGAAAAATTATAGTAAATGCATGCATTTTGTTGATGAAAGGGTTTCTAATATCAAAGGGTTTCTAATATAAACCTTCATAGTAAGATGAAATGTACTTCTCTAAAGCAGTGTTTCCCAAACTTTTTTGGGCAACGGCACACCACCATTAAAGCCCCGCCCCGTGACGTCAGCGCGCAGCGTCACGCCGGGAGGGACGCACGAAAGTGAAAGTTTTTTCCCTCCCCCCTCAGTCCCTCGCTCGGAATTCAGCTCGTTTGGGGCATCGCTCCGGCTGCTCCCTCTCCCGCCGCGCAGGAGCGATGCCTCTCTCTGGCTCTCCCTCCGCGCAGGCTGAGGGAGGGAGGGAGGTGCGCGTGTGACCCGTCTCTGCTGGGAGACCAAACCCAGTGAGGCAGTCGCGCGGAGGCGCCCAGGCAGCGCTGCCGGCTGCGAGGAGGAGCGCCAGGCAGCAGCAGGAGGCGCGGCCTCTCCTCGCCGCCGCCGCCGCCCCGCCTCTTGCCGCCCGACTCGCCCGCCTCCCTCCAGGCATCTCGCGGCACACCAGCCGATGTCTCACGGCACACTCGTGTGCCGCGGAACACCGGTTGGGAAACACTGCTCTAAAGCACCACGTTGACTCTGCTTCTAGCAATGATTTGCTTGGTGTGAAAACAGTTGAATGAACAGCAATTTATGGCAGTCGCAGTCCAATAAAAGTCAATACAAGCACAGTGGACTGCATAATGAAAGTTCAAACTGTGGGAGTGGAAAATAGATCCGAGCCATGTGTGGGCAATTAACAAAAGAATCAGCTAAGCATCTAGATTCAAAACACGGGGCGCTGCACACTCTTTGGTGGGAGAGCGCTCCCAGCAAAGTTAAAAACACTATTAGAGTTAACCAGCAGCATAGTGTGGAATACAAGTTGTTAAACACTTTTGCAGATCCTGTTTAGTCTGCTTTATAGGTCTTGCCCCTGCTCTCTACCCCTCTAGCAAAGCACAGGCCACACACTGTTGAGTAAGTTTTAAAAGTTTTCCTTACTAAATCAAAAGCTCTTGTTCATGCGTTATTCCATGCAGCAACATGGAGAACACATAAATTGTAGAGTTGGAAGGGGCTCCAAGGGTCAGCAAGTCCACCTGCTCTGTGTCTGTGTGATCAGGGTCCTCACCTTTTGGAGAGTCTATTCAGAGCTATGTACAAATGTGTGGCAGCTGAGAGTACAGGGGTCAGCAAACTTTTTCGGCAGGGGGCCGGTCCACTGTCCCTCAGATCTTGTGGGGGGCCAGACTATATTTTGAAAAATAAATAAATGAACGAATTCCTATGCCACACAAATAACCCAGAGATGCATTTTAAATAAAAGGACACATTCTACTCATGTAAAAACATGCTGATTCCCAGACTGTCCGTAGGCTGGACTGAGGTGATTGGGCCGGATCCGGCCCCTGGGCCTTAGTTTGCCTACCCATGGGCTAAGTGTTTTCAGGATAAACTATCTTCTGTGATTGGATTGAAGACATACACAAATTTGCAACATATGAACAACTTGCATAAAACGCATACTTGCCATGGACAAATTCACTGATATATGTAATCCATTCTTACAAATACTATAATAGGTTAAGATCTGGTGAAGTACAATAGCAACCTTGTAAAATACACAGTTTTGGTTTCTCCTTCCCCCTTTATATCCCCTTCTACACAGGTTCTGTTTCTCTTTCTCTTTTTCTCTCTTTTATTTACATCTCACCATGTTTAGTGCCCATATAATTATGTGCTTTTTGCACTTTCAATAAGGATTTTTTTTTTTTTAAAAAAGGATAAAGTCCCAGCAAGTCAAGCTGCACTGTCTCCAGCTGAGGCTCATTGCTCTTATTCCTTCTCTACAGCTGGCAGGGGAGGCAAGGCTGCTTGGAACGTAAGGCAGCTGTGAAGGGGCTGGGTCTGCAGCATTTAAAGCCTTCCTCTCCTGCCCTGGTCCTCTTTGGGGCACAGTGGGTGGTGGGTTAATTTTGCAGTCAGAATGGGGCTATTAGCTTCTGTTAGTGGTGTGCTCTTGTGTATAGTAATTGGTGTGGTGGACATCGCAGGCCCTTGGGAGTTGTCTGGGGATGATCTAGTTTGGAGATCTCCTTCCAGGACTGTTGCTCCAGTGGGACAGCCTCGCGGCTCAGTCTTGTCTCGGTCTTCACCCTGGACTTGGGTGGACGTTCCCCAGCTGAGGGCTTTATCCCTCCTGACTCCCGTGACTGTGCATTGCATGGAGGCTCAGGTGGTCGTAACTGTGAACAGGGACCTGTTTGGGACAGGGAGGCTCATCCAAGCTTCGGACCTGATCCTGGGCTCTCTTGGTTGCCCATACACCTCCTTTGACAATGCAGAGAATTTGGTGGTCTTTGAAGCTGGACTCCATGAGTGTGGCAGCATCTTACAGGTAAGGTGAACTGATGAAATGCACTTGCTTCTTGAGTTCCTTTTAGTTGTTGTAAAGTAACAAGAAAAGCCTAATGTGTGAGGAAGTACAATGGGGGTGGAAAGACTCCTCATATTTCTGATGTTCCGGCTGTGGCTAATGTTTGTTTATGTGGTTAAAAAGATACTGCCCGTGCATGAGAGGGAGGTATTGATGGCTTTGGGAGAACCCTAATATTGGACACGGGTGGCATTGTAGTCTAAACCACTGAGCCTTGGGCTTGCTGATCGAAAGGTCGGTGGTTTGAATCCCCATGATGGGGTGAGCTCCCGTTGCTCGGTCCCAACTCCTTCCCATCTAGCAGTTCGAAAGCATGTCAAAGTGCAAATAGATAAATAGGTACCACTCCGGCAGGAAGGTAAACAGCGTTTCCGTGCGCTGCTCTGGTTTGCCAGAAGCGGCTTAGTCATGCTGGCCACATGATCCAGAAGCTGTCTGAGGACAAACGCTGGCTCCCTCAGCCAGTAAAGCGAGATGAGCGCCGCAACCCCAGAGTCGTTTGCGACTGGACTTAACTGTCAGGGGTCCTTTATCTTTAAAGGTGAGAAAAGGAGCAACTATCTGAGAGTAATGTGATGGACAGGTTGGGATCCTGAACCAGCAATACTCTGTGCACCAGAACTTGTGTACTGTACTAATCTTAGAGCCTTATCATAGAATCCTCCATTCAACAGAAACTTCTCAAAACGAAAGGGATAGGAGTACCGGTAGTTATCATTATGTGAGGTCTGCAAATAAAACATTAGGTTTCTTCTCCAAAATAGTCAAAAGTTTCACTTCCTATGGCTTGCTGCTGGTTTAATGATGGTTGAGCCTAGGTAGTGACTGCTGGTATGTTCAGCTAGGACTGGCAAGACCTGAGTTCAAATCCCCACTCACTCAAGAAGCTGACTGATTACCTTAGGCAAGTCATCTGCCATTTTCTGTGGGGCTGGATTTTTACTTGTGTGCGCTGCTATCACTAAACCTGGTGGGTTTTTAAAAACTGTACCTGGAGATGTTTTGCATTGGGTGACAAACTAAACAAATAACTACAACAGAATTGTTGTGAGGATGAAATTTGGTTGTCTATAAAATTCTTTTTTTAAAATAAATATTTATTGAAGTTTTCACAATATTACAAAATGAAAAAGGAAAAGGAAAAAATACAAAATAAAAAGCAGTTAAAAACAATTCCAACTTTTTGTCACTTATCTTTCATTTACTTATTTCCCAGACCTCCTCATACCTCCCTTTTTTGTGTTCCTATTCAATTTATTAGTTCAGCAATTCCTTTCCCTCCTTATTTCATCCTGGTCTTTAATCTAAATATGTTATAGCATAAAATTTTAACCTGTTCAAAATCCACTTTTATCATATTCTTTTATACCTTTACAGCTAGAAACCACTTAACCTCAATCCAACATCATTCTAGCATTCATTAATTTTGCAATATTTCTGTAAATAGTCTTTAAATTTCTTCCAGTCTTCTTTCACCGTCTCTTCCCCCTGGTCTCGAATTCTGCCAGTCATTTCTATAAAATTCATGTACCACTTTTTGCAAGCCTACACAAGACAACTTGTGCTTTTCAGATGTGCATGCAATTTGTCTGGTGGTCCTAGGTTCTTTGTCAATGTGCTAAGCCCTGCACAAGGCCACCTCTGCATGGTCCCTCACTATCCTCCTACATTATAACAGATGGTGGAGGGGGCATCCCTCTGGGCTGATTGTGCCTCCCTACACTTAATAGGGAATATATATTGAGACTAGCAATGGAATGATAATAGAATTGGGAGTTGGGAGAGATCCAAGGGTCAAGTCCATATTTTTAAGATGGCATTTTTTTTTTTTTAGGAATATGATGTGTTTATATGAACCAACAATAATTTGAGCAGCCTTCTCTACCCTGGTGCCCTCCAGATGTGGTGGGCTCCCAACTCCCATCAGCCCCAGCTAGAGCAGATGATGGGATTTGGAGTCCATAACACCTGGAGAGAACCAGGTTGATGAAGCCTGTAGTGACTCTATATTTGCCACTACTCTTCTCCTTCCAGATGACTCCCGACTCTCTTGTCTATAGCATAAGCCTCTACTATAGACCTAATCCTGGAAGTAACTCTCAAATCATCAGGACCAGCCCAGCTGAAGTTCCTATTGAATGTCACTATCCAAGGTGAGTGGCTCTTTGTTCTCTGATCGCACCTTCCCAATGACTGTTCCTTGGAGAACTGGTTGATCAGTGAAGACTGTCCCTTTCAGGAAAGACAACGTGAGCAGCAAGTCCATCAGGCCAACGTGGATTCCTTTCAGCTCTACCATTTCTGCAGAAGCAAGGTTGGCCTTTTCGTTGCGTCTGATGAACGGTAGGTGGCAGCCTTGGGGAAAATACTGTCTGCTTCGTAAGTCGGGATGGGGAACCTTATTTTTAGTCCAAGGGATGCATTGCCTTCAAGGGCTGTATGTCAGAGATGGGTGAGGCTAGAGGCAAAAGTGTGGAGTGATGAATATAAATCTTAACTTTTGTACAGTAGGCTACCCCAGTCTCTGAGTGACACGAGGTTTCAGGTGCTCACATAGGGCACCTGTATTATCCCATCCCTGTATTAAGATAAGGCTCACCTTCTAGATGACTGGAGTGCGGAGAGAACCATTAATAGGTATCAGTTGGGAGATGCCATGCACATCCAGGCTGATGTCAATACTGAGAACCACGTGGTTCTGAAGCTCTTCATTGACAACTGTGTGGCCACACTGAGCCCAGACAGAGACTCTTCTCCCAGTTATTCTATAATTGACTTCAATGGGTAAGTTTGTCTTTCTTGCCAGGATCTCTGGGTTGCATTTATTTGGCTGTCAACTACTGGGGCAATGTTGGTAACCATGTGTTTTGTCTTAGATGCCTGGTTGATGGGAGATCAGATGACTCCAGTTCAGCCTTTGTGTCCCCAAGACGCAGAGAAGATTCTCTCCAGTTCACAGTTGATGCCTTCCAGTTTGCAGGAGATAATGGAGGCTTGGTGAGACATTATTGAACACAGCAAGCTTCCTGATCTGGCACATTTTGCAGCAATTGGCATTTTTTAAAAAAATCCCCATGAAAGTTCACCAGCATTTTAGTGTGAATTGATTGTAATAAATACATTTTATATGCAGTTTTGACTAATGTATACATTCTTGCAAGGACACCCCCTTTTTGTATGTTGTTTTCATTAATATCTTGGTTTTTTTAGAATCCACTTTCCTTAATGTGTGCAATTTTGTAATTATTGTCAGCTGGGATAGCTCTGTTGGTAGAGTAGGAGACTCTTAAACTCAGGGTTGTGGGTTTGAGCCCCACATTGGGCAAAAGATCCCTGCATTGCAGGGGGCTGGACTAGATGGCCCCCGTGGTTCCTTCCAGCTCTACAGTTCTATGTTTCTAAGAGAACTGCATTGCAAACATTCAAATCGGTGCAGATTCCACCCCCCCAATTTTTTTATTGGTTTTCACAATATTATAAACAAACAAACAAACAAACAAACAAACATAACAAACATAAATCATAGCCTTATTGAAAATTACTGTTATTAACTTCCTCGCTTCCCCTTAGTTGAATTTCATTGCATGTTCTTTTAACGCTTTTCCAAATCCCAATTTTTATAAAATTTAACTTAAACATTAACATCCTTAAATCTTCACCTTATATAATTAAACATATTAATTCACTTAACATAAACAAAAATCCTAAGCCTGTTAAGTATCTGCAAGCTGTTTTCGGTTATTTTGACTTAACAAATCGGTGCAGATTTTGAAGGATAGCCGTATTTCAGTTCTCATATTATTTAGAGACGTGCAAATTTGGAAAATTTGGCTTTGAATGTGTATAGAATTGAATTTTTCCTTCATCCCTACCTACAGGAAAAGCAGGGCATGGATGAAAGGGGCTTTGCAGGTAATGCCAGTCAGCTGACTGTCAATGCCTGCAAAAGCCCCTTGCACAGTGCTTCCTAAAGGCCAACAACTGGCTAACTTCCCTGTGCCTTCTGTACTTTGATGGCTAGAGAGGCTGCGTTGTACACTATGGGGTCCAGATATAGCTACATGCTGTGTTTTTAGCCTTTAATTGGGCTGTTGTTTTTATTCTGATTATATATTTTGTGGTTTTATATTTTGATTTTGTTCTGTGAACTACCCTGAGACCTCTGGGAATAGGGTGGTCTATAAATTCAATACTGTATATAAATAAACTTGGTGACTTGGTGAAGCCACTGTGACAGAGCTGTTTGAGCATGAGTGTGGGGGAATCTGTGGTTCTCCAGATGTGGACGGACTAGAACTCTCATTATCCCTGACCATTGGTCATGCTGGCTGGAGCTGATGGGACTTGGAGCCCAATGGCATTTGGAGAGCATTGAGTTGCTCAATAGGCTGCAATGCTAGAAAGTCCAAAGGTCTTTCTTTGGGGTTCCCTCTCTTACTTTCTCCCCCCTTACTTTCTCCAGGTGTACATTACTTGCCACTTGAAAGTCACAGCAGCTAATCAGCCTCTTGGTCCTCTGAACAAGGCTTGCTCTTTCAACAAAGCAAGGAACAGGTGAGGGAAGCAGCCGAGAACTGCGGAGGGTGGGGCTGTCTGAGAAGCTGAGAGCAGCATGGGAGGAGTGATTCCTGTACCCCCCTTTTGCTGCAGCTGGACTCCCATTGAAGGTGCTGCAGACATCTGCAGCTGCTGTGAGAGGAGGAACTGTATGCCACCTGGAGGCCGGTCTGGAAGGATGGATCCCTGGTGGAGAGAGACGAGAGGACGCTTCCAGAGAGATGCTCCTGTTATTGTGCATGGTAAATTCTGTGTCCAGAGTGACTTATGGAACAGGGGTGGTGACTCCAGGATGTGAGGCCTTGCTTCCTGCATAGCAATTAGGCATGGGTCAAAAAAGCTTCCTATTGGCTCCAATTTTTCAGAGGACGAAAAGGCAACTGGTTCCAGTCAACTGCTCTTGCCATCCAAGATGTTTCTCCTAATGTTCAGCCAACAAGTACCCTCCTCCTGGGACTTAATCCCATTAGAGCTCATCCAGTCGTACCCCCCCACCTGCTGCCACCAACCCCTCTGCATCGTCAGGGTCTAGATTGGCTATAATTGTCCCATAGGAGGAAATGTGTTAAAAGGAGCTTAACTCGAACCTGATCAAAATAAGTTTCTAGGCTTTCATGCTTTTGCAGGTGACTCTTCGGTGGGAAGAGCAGAGGCTGACGTTGTGATAGGGCCTGTTGTCCTGGGTGTCCCAAAGAGTTTGGGGCATCTTCCTGAAAACCAAAGAACCATGGGAGCAATGGAAGAAGGTAAGGCTGCAGTTTTGAGTGGCATTTTTTGCATGCAGAAAGTCTGCTGTTCAGCCCCTTGCACCTCTAGGGAGGGCTAAAAAAGACCTCTGCCGGACACTTAGAGAGCTGGCAGTCATAGAATCATAGAGCTAGGGTCATCTAATTCAACCCCCTGCAATCTTTCTGCGCATGGTAGGTGATGGTAAAGGACGTGGGTGGCGCTGTGGGTTAAACCACAGAGCCTAGGGCTTGCCGATCAGAAGGTCGGTGGTTCGAATCCCCGCGATGGGGGTTTGTTGCTTGGTCTCTGCTCCTGCCAACCTAGCAATTCAAAAGCACATCAAAGTGCAAGTAGATAAATAGGTACCACTCCGGTGGGAAGGTAAACAGCATTTCTATGTGCTGCTCTGGTTCTCTAGAAGCGGCTTAGTCATGCTGGCCACATTACAGCTGTACGCCAGCTCCCTCGGCCAATAAAGTGAGATGAGCGCTGCAACCCCAGAGCTGGCCACGACTGGACCTAATGGTCAGGGGTCCCTTTACCTTTACCATTATGGTAATGCACATGCTCTAAACGCAGAAGGGCCCATATTCAATCTCCACTTCTTTTTCTCAGGTACCCATGAGATGTCTCTGTTGACAATGGCAGGACTGTCCATAGCAACTGTCTTCCTAGCTTTGACATTGGGGATTCTGGGATATCTCATTGCCTGCAAGAAAAAAAGCCACTCCAATTCTACTCCAATCTCAGAGCTTTCTGGAAAAGCTGTGTAAAATGAAATAAAAATAAAAATGGGTGAAATGGACTGTGACTTGCACTCTTCTTCTGTAATGGAAAGGGGAGTATGTAATTGGAGTAGCCAATAGGATGGTGCCCTCCAAGAAGCCATTGGTCTACAGTGCCCATCAGCCCCAACCAGCATGATCAATAGTTGGAGATGATGGGAGGTGCATTCTAGGGACACCTGGGAGGCCACTGGTTCCCCACTCTTGAATTAAGTTGCTCAGTGTATTCATGACGGCTGCATTCACATGATGGTTTATTCAATTTCCCTGGAGCTTCCTCAGCTGTTAATTTGAGCTTTGAAGCGATGTCCAAATGTAATGCTAAGAGTTGCATGGGCATCTGTGCCATGTCTAAAAGTGTGTGGTAGCCCTGACAACGTCCTCCCCTCCCTAAATAACACTGTGCTAACTCCATTCTCTGGAGTCTACAAATGCAGTAACATGACTCGATGGCTGGAGTCACTAGATTCAAGTATCTATGGCAGAGCTTTATTTTGTTCACCTTGAAAGGATGCAAGGACGAGAATTTGTCCACCTCATTGTTGTCCAACCTAGGGGACCTCTTGAATGGGTAGGCTTGTAGTTTAAACCGTGTCCAAGTGATCTCTGGAGGTAGTTGAAATGAGAAATGATAGCTTAAATTGAGCATGAGCAAAAGGAGAGGGGATTATTCTCTTTCTACAGTCATAAGAGGTTAATATTTTTCCAAGATGCACCCCCAGAACAGGTGTGGAGAACCTTTGGCCCTCCATATTTTTCTGAGCAGAGGTTATTTCTGGATTCAGAACACAATGAACACACAGATTAGGTGAAAGCTATTGTTAATAGCTGGGGGGGGGGGAAGCTAAAACTTTATTTTCTTGCTGCCTTGCCTTTGGTTGCTGGGAGCCCCAAGAGCAATGGACTCTTGAAGCAGGAGCTAGGCCAGCACACATCACTTTCCTCCCCCCCCCCTTTTTAAATATTGTGAATATACAAGCATACAAACATACATTTCATACAATCCTTAAAAATATTCAAACATACCTACATTCAGTCCCACAGATAATTCCTTTTCCCATCACCATCCACCACGCCTCACCCCACCTTTGTGTTAGACTTCCAATCTACTCAATTGCAATTTCTTTCCACTTCTATTACTTTCTTTCACACACCTTTAACCTAATTTCATGCTTCTTTTTCTAATAAACATCATTATCCATCTTATTTAGTATTTCAGTATTTTAAATGGAGCTTGTTTATTCTAATAGGAGTTCTGATTTTTCAATAGGGTTTTGCAAGTATCCTTTAAACACCTTCCAATCCCTGTCTATCTTCTCTTTTGAGATCCTTCCAATTTCTCCCATTGTTTTGGATATATTGTAGCACTCCAATAATTTGGCAAGCCACTCTATTTTGTCGGTATAATACCACTTTTCCAAAATTGGAAAAATTGCGAAAAATTGGAAAAATTGCGAAAAATTGGCACACATCACTTTCCAAATCTAGCCTGCGCTGAGGTTCTACCTGACAGAGGTGCTCTTCAGACTTATATACTGTTAGGTTTACATAAACCACACCTGGTATTCAGGTTATTGTTCAGCAGCCTGATGTTTATACATTCTTGTAAGGCAAAGGACTACTTAGCCCTTGGCATGTAACCAACATAAATCTCTCAAGTTCATCCATATGCTTTCTGCCAGGTGGGACTGTAAGACCCTGCTAGGGGCTTATCCGAGAGATTAAAATTCCCAGGTGCTGCCATCTTGATATGTAAGTAACGTTGAGAGAATAGCATTTTATATAACGAGAGAAACAGAATTAACTACTTAAAGGTCCCAGGCGCCACAAGATACCTAGGCATGAAGGAGCCTTGCTGTGTGTCACCTAAAACTCATCAAACCCATAATGGTCTTCTGTGGTTTGCCAGTGCATAAGGTTGAATTGAAACAACTAACATACCTGGCCATTGACTGTGCTTAGTAGGGCTGATCGGAACTGTAGTTCAGCAGCATCCCTATTTAGAGATTTCTCTGAATCTCTGGATTTCCCACCTTCCCCTCCATGGGTCATATTAGCAACCTTTTCAACTGCATATTATTCAGTAATCTATATTTTGTGCCAGTCCATCTTGTCCATAATATTTGCTACATTACAAGTGTTAAAGTTTTCATCTACTTACAGTGGTCTCCCGGATAAGTTATAATCCTGCTCTAGAACCTCACAACTACTCTCTGGCCTTAAACTTTGGGAACCAGAGGTCTTGCCCTCTTATCTTTTCAGCAGAATCTACACAAGTTTTCCTTCCACTGCTGAAGTGCTGAAAGCCAAGGTCATATTGGTCGCCATTCTTCCATGGGCATTTGTTCGTGTTGATAATTGCCTATAGTGCAATACAAGAATAACATATACTACATATGGTTGATAAATCAATGAACTTAAAGGCAGAAAAAGTTTATATAAGGCCTACAATAGAATTGTAGCTAAAAAAGTTAGTACTTGCAAAACAAGCAAAAGTGACACAGAAGTGATTATGCGTGGGTAAGATCTTTCTTTTTAAAAATAGTTGAGCATAGGTTTTCAGCAGCAGATATGCTTTGATCAGGTTTCTTTTTTTCTTTTTTGCAGGACAGTTAGACAAATGGCCAAATTAAAAGAAAAAAAGGGGAAGAAGGGGAGTTAAACGTGATGTACTGCAGAGGCACTCAGTTGTGCCCAAGATTGCAGGGGCCCCTCAAAGGATTGTGCCAGATCTTTGGCACTCTGGCATGACCTCTGATGAGATTGGAAAGTGTGCTGGGTTCATACACAGGGTCATGCCAAAGTGCTGACTTTTGGCACTCTGGTGCGACCTTGCTGATGAGCCCAGAGGGCCAGTATCAGACAGGAAGGTGCACTGGACTTGTCAGCAGGGCCAGAATGCCAAAGGTCCAGCACTCCACCATTTGAAGAGCCCAGCATACCAGTGTGTGTGTGTGTGTGTGTGTGTGTGTGTGTGTGAGAGACATCACATATTGAGGAGGTCCAGCCCCTTGCCCTAAGATTTGAAGGGGGCTAAAGACATGACCCCCTGGAGTTGGCGTGCCCGATGTACTGAATTGGAAGACAAAATCTGTTTATGGTGATATATATATATGTGTGTGTGTGTGTGTGTGTGTGTGTGTGTGTGTGTGTATCCTATTGAATAAGGGACACGGGTGGCGCTGTGGGTTAAACCACAGAGCCTAGGACTTGCGATCAGAAGGTTGGTGGTTTGAATTCCCGTGATGGGATGAGCTCCCGTTGTTCGGTCCCTACTCCTGCCAACCTAGCAGTTCAAAAGCACATAAAAGTACAAGTAGATAAATAGGTACAGCTCCAGTGGGAAGGTAAACTGCATTTCCGTGCGCTGCTCTGGTTTGCCAGAAATGGCTTAGTCATGCTGGCCACATGACCCGGAAGCTGTACGCCGGCTCCCTCTGCCAATAAAGCGAGATAAGCGCCGCAACCCCAGAGTCGGTCACGACTGGACCCAATGATCAGGGGTCCCTTTACCTTTTACCTTTTATCTTATTGAATATTGTATGATCTAAACAGTACAATAAAGCATAACAGCAAAACAAATACAGTGGTACCTCTGGGTATGAACAGGATCTGTTCCGGATCCCCGTTCGCATCCTGAAGCGAACGTAACCTGCATCTGCGTGTGCATGGGTCATGATTCGCTGCTTCCGCGCATGTGTGTGACACCATTTTGACTGCACATGCGTGAGCGGCGAAACCTGGAAGTAATGCGTTCCGTTACTTCCAGTTCGCCGCAGAATGCAACCCGAAAGCGCTCAACCTTGAAGCATATTTAACCCGGTCTGTTGTGACTTGTTCCATAAACTAGTGCATACAGAGGGAAGAAAGAATCAAGGAATGGAAATGAAGTAAGAGTGTAGGGCAAAGAGCAAGACACGGTGGAACTCTGTCCTAAATCTGCCTCTGGTCCTGCCAAATCCCTACCCTAGCTCAAGCGTCTGGGTTGGCATCCCTTCCGAGTGGCTCACAGCTGCCGCTGTGCTCTCTCTTTGGCTGCCAGATCTGCAGGCTAGAGCAGATAAAGCTCTTCATGAGAATTGCATCCTGGTGCCAGGGCAAACCGCATGGTAAATTCCTGCTGGGCATGTGGCTCTTGAAGGCACAAGAGGTGCCAGGAAAAGAGCTGGCATGTTTACAATGCCCTGGGACGTCCAGTACTACCCATCCTCTGAAGTATTGATGTACAAAAGTGATAATCTGTCTGGAAAGGAAAATAAAAACTTTTGATATGCAGATCTGTCTCCTGTTTGCTTTAAGTTGGTGGAAGTGGCTCCTTTTTGCCAAATGAACTGCATAATCTATTTTCTTGCATTGGAGGGCAATATCATATTTTTCGCTCCATAAGATGCACCTGACGATAAGATGCACCTAGTTTTTAGAGGAGGAAAACAAGAAAAAAATATTCTGAATGATACAGTGGATGTATGATTTTTGTGGTTCATGCTGTGGCCCCAGACATGATGTGTGATTTGATGGTGTGTTTGGGGTAGCTCAATGCAAAAATCCTGAGGATCCATGTGGATCTGTGCTTTGTAACCACGTTTTTACACCATTGCGGCCCCATGCAACAGTGGGTGTGTGATTTTATTTTTTTTGGGTGCAGGCTGTAGCCATGGACATACTATGTGATCTGATGGTGAATTTGGGGTGACCCAATGCAAAAATGCTGAGGATCCATGGGCTTTTACCTCCCCCCTCCCAGGCAGCCTCTTTTATTGCTAGCCTCCCTTATCTCCCTCCTGATCACAATCAGCTGCTTCCTTTCAACACCCCCTTCCCTCTTGTTTGCCTTAGTGTCTTTTCCTTAGCTGGAGCAGTTTTTTGCTCCTCCTTTTCTTCTAATTTCTCTCCTCATTGTTTGTTTTTAGTATTCCTGTCTCTTCTCCTTGCAAGTTACCTCCCCCGGTAGCCTCCTTTACCAGCAGCCTTATCTCCCTCCCGATCGCTTGCTGATCAGCGGCTTTGTTTCAACACCCACCTCCCTCTTTCTTAAAAAAATAAATAAAAAGCATGATCTCCTTTTTGCTCCTGGGCAATTTGGCTCCAGGGACCAGACATTCACTCCATAGGATGCACAGACATTTCCCCTTACTTTTTAGGAGGAAAAAAGTGTGTCTTATGGAGCCAAAAATACGGTGTTTTTCATTGCAGGGACCACATTCCATTCTCCGCGACCTTCGGAAGACCAAAGTGGGTAGAACAACTAATATAAATTTTTCCTTGCACACTAGACTAGTTTCTGTGCATGCTGTCTATCCTCCATGCAGGCAATCAAGAGGCATGATCAGAGTTCAAGGGCACCTTCCAGCCGGGCAAAAACACACAAGGAGGGTGTGAAGCAGGGCTGGTGATGAGAGGGTGTGGCCTGGGGGGGGAGGGTGGGGTGGTAAGGAGAGTTTTCTGGGGGCCAGATAAGAATGGAGGGCCACTTTCAGCTTTGGGGCACATTATGTTCCTCACCCCAGTTTTATTGTGTGTTTTAAACATGGATGTTCTTTTTAAAATGTTTGCCCAACTGCTTTTTGTACTTTGTAACCACTTATATACCGGCATTAAGCAGCGAAATGATAATGATAATTGATGATTGGTAATTTAAAAATGTAATATAATGTAAAACAGCTGGAGGACATCAGGTTCCCCATCTTTGACTCACGCTTATCATTTGTAGAACTCAAACACAACTTGAACAGCTTTATGAACCCTTAAAAGGGGGAGATAGGAAATGAACCAACAGCAATCTCTTGGTTTCAGTTTCCCAAACAACACTAATCCCGAATATTGCTTCTGGAAACCATTTTGGGGTGCTATTTCCTGAACTGCGCAGGATGAAAATAAAGCTGACTTACCTTTACAGGCTGCTTGTAAGGATTGCAACAGAACTTTGTCTGCAAAGCAATGTGAGCGCCTTAAATCACTGCGGAAATCCCTTCCGTTGCTGCTGATGCTTCAGAGAGGCTTCTGGAGGCCAGCGTCTAATGAATCACATGTTGGACCTGCTGTGGGACACTTAGGATGGTTTTTATCCAGTAATGTTTATCCACCTTCCATTAAGCTAAGAGGTTCTCCTGCCTTCCTGCTAGAATAGCTGCTGTTTAACAAATCAACTAAATTGCCTGCGATAGCTTGTCCTTGACTGCCACTTAGCGGTAGTTTGGAGTTTATTAGATTAGCAAAACTCCTGTTTTCCACCGGGAGCCTGTCTTGTGTGCGGGATTCCAGTGTGCGCACTGTGACTGGAAAGCGTAGGAAGCGACCTTATACTGGTTTGTCCAGCTCAGCATTGTCTTTTTTAAAAAAAATGTTTATTTGGTTTTCAGATCAATGTTTTACAATCACATATCCAATATACAACATAAAAACAAGATGCCAAAGAATTTCTTGGACTTCTCTCCTCCCCTTTGTGGGTCCTATTACGAATCATTTCCTCCTGCATCTTTTATAATAATCCATATCTTTTATATCTCCATTATGTCTGAAATTCACATTAAACTACAAGTGTTATTCCAGTCCTACTAATGGTTTTAACCAGTGCTTTTTTCCTTTTAAAAAAATGTTTAGGGGTACTCTCATTCTCCTACTCATATTGAAACACTGTCCCTCAATGAGGCCAAACTTAGATTCACAAAATGTTCAGGGGTATGCATCCCCCCAGAAAAAAACCCCTGGTTTTCATTGTTTGCAATGGTTTTTAAGATAAATTATAAATTTTGGTCTTCCTGATTTCTGATTCATAGAATCATAGAATCAGAGAGTTGGAAGAGACCACAAGGGCCATCGAGTCCAACCCCCTGCCAAGCAGGAAACACCATCAGAGCACTCCTGACATATGGTTGTCAAGCCTCTGCTTAAAGACCTCCAAAGTAGGAGACTCCACCACACTCCTTGGCAGCAAATTCCACTGTCGAACAGCTCTTACTGTCAGGAAGTTCTTCCTAATGTTTAGGTGGAATCTTCTTTCTTGTAGTTTGGATCCATTGCTCCGTGTCCGCTTCTCTAGAGCAGCAGAAAACAACCTTTCTCCCTCCTCTATGTGACATCCTTTTATATATTTGAACATGGCTATCATATCACCCCTTAGCCTCCTCTTCTCCAGGCTAAACATGCCCAGCTCCCTTAGCCGTTCCTCATAAGGCATTGTTTCCAGGCCTTTGACCATTTGATTCTTCCAGCCATTTTTGCCAATTCGGCATAATCCATCAATTTAATCAATTTAATCTTCCATTCTTCTCCGGTAGGGACTTTATCTTCTTTCCATCTCTGGGCCAATAATATCTGTGCAGCCGTGGTCACATACATAAATAGCCTTTTCTTCTCATTTGGGATTTTGGCACCTAGAATTCCTAAAAGAAAAGCTTCAGGTTTTTTTGGAAAAGTTATTTTAAACATTTTTTTCAACTCATTATAAATCATTTCCCAATATTCTTTTACTACCTCACATGCCCACCACATACGATAAAAGGTGCCTTCTTTCCCCTTACATTTCCAACAAGCATTTGATCCTGTTTTATACATTTTTGCTAAAAAAAAACTTCCAATGAAGGAGGGTCTACCACCTTCCATTGGAGTCCATGCCGTGGCTGAACAGCTCTTATTGCCTTAAAGTTCTTCCTAACGTTTAGTCAGAATCTCTTTTCTTGTAACTTGAAGCCATTGGTTCAAGTCCTACCCTCTGGAGTAGCAGGAACACGCTTGTTCCATCTTCCACATGATGGTTGATGAGCAATTTCAAGGCCCCTCCTGCTCTCCTTTCTCGCTTGATCTTCAGGCTGGGCTTGAATCAGGCTGCCTTTCCAATGGAGGGCTGTCTTCCACAAAGTAGAACACGTGGTCACCTACAAGGAACAGATCCCGCATTGAGTTTAGAAGTACAGTGGTACCTCGGGTTAAGAACTTAATTCGTTCCGGAGGTCTGTTCTTAACCTGAAACTGTTCTTAACCTGAGGTACCACTTTAGTTAATGGGGCCTCCTGCTGCCGCCATGCCACTGCTGCGCGATTTCTGTTCTCATCCTGAAGCAAAGTTCTTAACCCGAGGTACTACTTCCGGGTTAACAGAGTCTGTAACATGAAGCATCTGTAACCCGAGATACAACTGTACGTGCAAAATGTGGCCTGGGGTGTAGTTCTGTAACTTAAACAGACTGGAATAGGTACGTGTGACTTTATTTAGTTGCGGAGAAAGAACCTTGCACCTGCCGCTTTGGGGCTCGGCGGGCTTTGCTTGCCGTTGCCAAAGGTGCTTTGCAAGCTCTTTGATCTGCCTGCACACTCTCGCCACAGCCATTTCCTCACCATATTTACCCGCTTTCCCCTGTGGCTTGAATGTCTTTTCATGTTCAAAGCGCTTTCTGCTTGGAATTCAGAGGCCGTCTGAGTTTTGTATGGGGCAAGGCTCTCTGGATAAGTGTCTGTGTAATGCTTCGGAGGTCAAAGGGCATCAACACCCTGATGTGCTCAACTGCCCGTGATGAGCCCCCATTTTAAATACAGTGGTACCTCGGGTTACAGGCACTTCAGGTTACAGACGCTTCAGGTTACAGACTCCATTAACCCAGAAATAGTACCTCGGGTTAAGAACTTTGCTTCAGGATGAGAACAGAAATCGCGTGGCGGCAGCGGGAGGCCCCATTAGCTAAAGTGGTACCTCAGGTTAAGAACAGTTTCAGGTTAAGAACGGACCTCCAGAACGAATTGGGAGTTTTAGTCTGAATTATCCCCAACAGGAAGGACTCCGGTTTTTTTTTGGAAAGTACTTTTAAACTCCCCCCCCCCCCCAATTCATTATGGATCATTTCCCAAAACTCTTTTACCCATTTACAAGTCCACCACATAGGAAAGAACGTTCCCTTTAACACATGACTCACTTCCATAAAGCAGTGTGCTGAACACGCAAGCCTGGTAGATCACCCACCTGGTCATTAGCATCAAATCTTCCCATACCCTTTTGGAGAGGCAAGACAAATTCGCAGAGAATAAAGCTGTCAGTGCCTACTAGTCATGATGGGTACAATCCAGCTCCAGTAGGTGGTCTCTAAACAACAGTTGCTGGGAAACATGTGTGGGGAGAATTCTGTTATGCTCATATCCTGCTTGTGGACTTCTCAGAAGAGGCAACTGGTTGGCCACTCTGGGAATGGGGCCTGATCCAGCAGTCGGCCTCTTATGAAATACTTAGTGACCATGCTGCTGGGGATTCATCTGAGTTGGGAGTTCTGCTGCATCTGTACATATTTTGCATATAGCCCGCAAATTCTCAATGGGATTTACGTCCGGGGAATTCCCTGGCCAATCAAGTACCTGTATTTGCTGCTCTGTCACGAATTTCTTCACCACTTTTGATGTGTGAAAGAGGGCTAGGACCTGCTGCAATATCCCAGTACCACCAGGATACTGTATTTTTCACTCTATTAGATGCACCGGACGATAAGACGCACCTAGTTTTTAGGGGAGGAAAACAAGAAATAAGAAAGTAATGCAAAACATCCTGAGCTAAGAGGGAGCGCGCCTCCATCTTCGCTTAGGAGGCCTTGTAGGGCTACCCCTGAAGCAAAGAGAGCAAGCGGGATTGGTGCGCACTGATCCCTCTTGCCCTCCTGGCTTCAGCGAAAGCAAGCTCATTGGCTTCCCTCCTGCAAGAGCCGCACTCTCTTTAAAGGGAGCGTGGCTCTTGGGGTCTTTTCTGGGAGGTGGGGGAAGGGACAGAGCCATGTGCTAAGCCAGAAGCTAGAACAACCAGGATCCCGCTCACTGTCCTGGCTTCTTCTTTAGCCGTGCACAGCCTCTCTCGGGCAATGTGAGCCTTCATCCCCTGCCCGGGAGAGGCTGCGTGCGGCTACGGCTCCCCCAAGAGCCGCGCTCCCTTTAAAGGGCGTACAGAGTGGGGGGAAAAGCCCCCAAGAGCCGCACACATGCTCCACACAGCTCTTTAAAGGGAGCGCCGACAGAGCCTCCCACCTGCATTCGCTCCATAAGACGCACACACATTTCCCCTTACTTTTTAGGAGGGGGAAAGTGCATCTTATACAGCGAAAAATACGGTACCTCTTTTCCAGCTCTGGAATAACTCTCTTTAGTAGAACCTCAATATATTGTGGCGAGTGCATCATTCCTTCTATTGGCTGCAGGCTTCCGACACCATAACAAATGAAATATCCCGAAAACATCTTCTTTTGTGGGTGCTTGAGAGACTCGTCGATGTGGCAATCATGAAGCTTCTCTCCCTGTGACCTTCAAATGTGCTGACTTTGTTTCAATTGATTTCCACAAGGGTATAGGGCCACAGATCCCTCATCGTTGCCCTAAAACATTCAGTTACAGAGGTCTGGCTTTGGAGATTATGCATAAAACCAGAGTTGTGTGCTCTCCTGCTTCTTTCAAGGGGTTAACTCCGAGAGGAATGTGCTGAATCGGCCACTGCATTCTACTCATTCCTGACTGTCTCTGCCCTGACCTGCTTTCCCAGGCCCTGCAGCTTGGGAACTTGGCTGCTCTTTCTTGGGGAGGGCAGGCAGTGGAGGGCGGGGGGAGGATTACTGTCTAATCTCAGGAGCGCTAGATGAATGGAAAGCATGTAGAATGGCCTGGCGGGCTTCCGAATGTGACATCTACAGAACGTAATTGAAGGTGCCTCCTAGGGAGGAGCAAACTTCTCCATTTCGGTTCTCTCAGTTTCTCATCTTTCCAGTCTTCAGATCTTCACATTTCCACACCAGTTTGCTGCAGTTGTTGTTATTATTATTATTATTACAGTCGTACCTTGGTTTACAACCATAATCCGTTCCAGAGGTCTGTTTCTAAACCAAAACAGGTTGTAACCCAAGGCGTGCTTTCGCCAATGGGGCCTCCAAAAAAAATTTGTTCGTAATCCAAACAAACAAACAAACAAACAAACAAACAAATAAACAAACAGGTTGTAATCCAAAGAAAGGTTGCAAACTGGGACACACACTTCCGGGTTTGACATGTTTGCAATCCAAAATGTATGCAAACCAAGACGTATGCAAACCAAGGTAACACTGTATTATTATTATTATTATTATTATTATTATTATTATTATTATAAATTCAGCGGCATTTCAATGCAAATTCCTCCCAATATGCACATTGTCGGATGCGATTTTGCATTTAGGGATGCTGTTTTCACACAGCATCTCCTCTCCTGTCCCTGCCCCCACTGTTAGTTTAATCAGTGTTTTAAACTTATGAACATTAGTAAAGGTAAAGTTAAAGGGACCCCTGACCATTAGGTCCAGTCGTGACCGACTCTGGGGTTGCGGCGCTCATCTCACTTTATTGGCCGAGGGAACCGGTGTACAGCCTCTGGGTCATGTGGCCAGCATGACTAAGCCACTTCTGGCGAACCAGAGCAGTGCACGGAAACGCCGTTTACCTTCCTGCTCGGGTGGTACCTATTTATCTACGTGCACTTTGGTTGGCAGAAGCTGGGACCGAGCAACGGGAGCTCACCATGTCACAGGGATTTGAACCGCCGACCTTCTGATCAGCAAGTCCTAGGCTCTGTGGTTTAACCCACAGCGCCACCCGTGTCCCATGAACATTAGTACCACCCTCTTAATTGATTCAAGCCAGATCCACGGTGGGGATGGGGGGGTCCCTGGGCTGGCCCAGGGAAGAGTTGATCTGAAACCCAGCCAGATGGGCGGGGTATAAATAATAAATTATTATTATTATTATTATTATTATTATTATTATTATTATTATTATTATTATTATCAGGGATATAGTCAGGGGGTCGTGCATAGCCCTATTAATCAGTGGCAGCACCCTGTTTAAGGACCTACCTTCCCAAAGAGGCTTGTCTGGTCTTGGCACTCACTTTGCTGTCATCTTTTTTTTAGTGCCAGAAGTAGACCTTTCTGTTCTCCTGGGCATTTTGAGCTTTTAAGCTCTGAGCCTGAACTGCAATTTCCAGTGTAATCCTATTAAGGCTTGCTCAAAAGTAAATGTTGCTGTGTTCTGTTGAACTTAACTCCCCTAGTAATCAGGCATAGATTTGCAACCTTAATCAGCTGCTCTTGGGCTGCTGTCCTGTGCACACTTACCTGGGAGCAAGTCCAGTTGAAACCAATGGGGCTTACTCTTGAGTATTTATTCTGTTTTCATTCATTTGCTGCATTTCTTCCCTGCACTTCATTTATTTATATATTTATATATATATTTATTAAAGATTTCTCCGTTCGCAAAAATACGTGCAATGTCTCTTTTTTTCAAGTTCTGTTTTTTACAGATCAGTTTCATTCCTTGCGAGACATTAGTCTTGTGTGCAGTACTAGTTTGGGAAGAAAAGAGGGGGGAAGAGTTGGGATAGTGATTGGGGTGGGGTGGTTATGCTTCTATTCTCCTGCTTAATGTATGTGTGAGGTTTTCTGTCAGCGTCACTTGTATCGGTTCTCTTACAGTTCCCTTGTTGTGTTTACATGGCTGTCAATTGGTGGGTCTGTTGGTTGCCATTCTGGCGGAGAATTGAGTCTGAGGTTCTCCAATAGTTGCAGGGCTTCAGGTATGTTGGTGGCCATATACTGTGCTGTGTAGGTGGTTACAATGAGGCGAAAGGAGAAGCTCATTAGTACCGTATTTTTTGCCCTATAAGACTCACTTTTTCCCTCCTAAAAAGTAAGGGGAAATGTGTGTGCGTCTTATGGAGCAAATGCAGGCTGTGCAGCTATCCCAGAAGCCAGAACAGCAAGAGGGATTGCTGCTTTCACTGCGCAGCGATCCCTCTTGCTATTCTGGCTTCTGAGATTCAGAATATATTTTTTCTTGTTTTCCTCCTCCAAAAACTAGGTGCGTCTTCTGGTCTGGTGCGTCTTATAGAGTGAAAAATACGGTACTTGATTCCTGCTTGTTGAAGACGTCGGATACATGGGTGTAGGTTTTCCCTCTGGTTTAGGCTCTCTTGTGATTACCTGTCTTCATTGCAGTTGTAATTTGAGAGAGGGTTACAGTTAAAACAAATGCATATTCATAGCACAATTATTAAAGAGCAAGGCAGATCACTTACAACCAGGCATAGAAAATAAGCAGACATGGATAGAGCTGCCCTGTTCATTTCTGACTTTAATGAATTGGATCCAACAAAGTTCTACTCAGACCTGAAATGAATGCATCTAAGTTAGCCATGTCCTTTAATTATACTGGTTCTACTCTGACTCTAAACAGCCTGTTTCCCCCCACCCCCAAATTGTCCATTTCTTTTTATACTGTTTTGTTTTTATTGTTTACCAGGTTGCTAACTGTCCTGAAAACCAGCTGGTATGCAGAAACATAGCCAGCAAACAAACAAATGTGTTTCCTGATGACTTGCAGATGCCTTTTCAGTTGGCTGAAAAAGCTTAAAATTGATTAATCAGCTATTAAAGGTTAGAACCTTAAAGAAACAAGCGAACAGCAGGTTGAACAATGCCTGCAATTAGACCACCTTCTGTTGATGCAAGATATGTCACTTTGGAGTTATAGTATACTGAGGTCCTTGCCATCAGCTGGGGTGTTACGATGTGTTACAAATGCATCAGGTTTCCTTCAGACAGTCAATGCTGTTAGGAGTCTGGATGAAACCCCAGATCCCCTACCAAACCTGGGACCCTATATCTGTGAGAGCAAAGCTTGCCAAACCCGTAACTTTGTCAAGCGTGGCTGGTTAAGTTCCATGATTCAGCATGAGCAAAGAATTTGCTCTGGGTTCTAGCTGTGACATAGAACCAGAACCAGAGTTGTGTGTGAGTGAGTTGGAAGGAGGCTGGAAGCTAGAGAGACACATTTGCTCCATTCTGGGCTTTGGGGCTCCCCTGGAAAACCTCATGCAGATGCAAGATCTGTTGGGGTGTTAATGCTGTAAGCCCTCTCTCCTATGCTCAGGTTGTATATACAGTCAAACCTCGGTTGTTGAACGTAATCTGTTCTAGAAGCCCGTTCAACTTCCGAAATGTTCAACAATCAAGGCGTGGCTTTGATTGGTTGCAAGAGCTTCCGAAAAATGTTTGAAAACCAGAGCATTTACCGTATTTTTCGTCCCATAGGGCGCTCCGGCCCATAGGACGCACCTGTTTTTTTGGGGGGTAAAATAAAGGAAATTTCCCCCCCTTTATTTCCCCCCCCCAAACCAGGTCGGGGAATCCAAACCAGGTAGGGGAACAGCGGAATGGCGGCGCTCCACCTCCCCGATGTCCCCCAAGCTTGTGGGGCTGGCGCTGGGGAGAAGCGGGCTTCTCCCCAGCGCCAGCCTCCAAACCAGGTTGGGGGATGGCGGCGCTCCGCCTCCCCGCTGTCCCCCAGCTTGTGGGCTGCAGGCTGCTGCCCGCAAGCCTTGCGAGCCCGCAGGAACTCCCGCCGGGCCCGCAAGGCTTGCAGACACCTGCCCAAGGCACGGGGCGTCCTCCGGAGGGCACCCCATGCTTCGGGCTGCAGGATGCTGCCTGCAAGCCTTGCGAGCCTGCGGGAACTCCCGCCGGGCGTGCAAGGCTTGCAGGCACCTGCGCGAAGCATGGGGTGTCCTCCGGAGGGTGCCCCGTGCTTCGGGCTGCAGCCCGCAAGCCTTGCGAGCCCGCAGGAACTCCCGCTGGGCTTGCAAGGCTTGTGGATAGCTTCCTGAAGCCTGGAGAGCGAAAGGGGTCGGTGCGCACTGACCCCTCTCGCTCTCCAGGCTTCAGCGAAAGCCTGCATTCGCCCCATAGGACGCACACACATTTCCCCTTCATTTTTGGAGGGGGAAAAGTGAGTTCTATAGGGTGAAAAATATGGTACTTCCGGGTTTTCGGTGTTCGGGAGCCGAAATGTTCCAAAATGGAGCTGTTCAGGAACCAAGGTTTGACTGCATGTGGAAATAAAACCATATATCCTAAAGACACAACATGAAGGAGAGACTCCATTTTATGTGAAGCAAGATGACTGTGCTTTAGAATCAACTATGAACACTGCTAAGTTGAATTGGGTGTTGGTGTGATGGCCTGGGAATCGGATTCAGAGGCTGAACCTGAGGAATCCCAGCCTGCACAGGAGTCCCCGCCTCCAGGACCAGCTGAGCTGGGGCTGGGACTTGAACCTGAAGGGTCCTCACCTGTGCCAGATCCTCAGGAGCCGACGCCAGCTGAATCTGCTCTGGCTCCGGAGGTGATCGAGGACCCATTACCTGCAGGTGCTCCACTCTCAGCCCCGTCAGGGGAAGGTGAGGTTGCCTCTGGGTCCAGTAACCCTCTAGTCTCTCCTGAGCTGCAGAGGCTCAGGGCAGAGAGGCGGAGGGAACTAAGTTCTCGCAGGAGGAGTGCTCGCCTCCAGGCCAGGAGAGGCGAGTTGCCTGTGGATCGGGGCCACCCTATGCCTCAGGGCAGATAAAAGCCAGCAAGCCAGCCCAGTCCCAGGTTGCGGGAGCAACATTGTTGGTAACCTGTTCCTGCCGACACCCTGTCCTGCTCTTCTGTCAGAGTTCCTGACCACACCCGACTCCTTGCCTTGGGCTCCGCTTCAGCCTTGACGGACAACCTCCATACCACACCCTCGACCTTGGACTGGACACAGACCAGGCCGCACGGTAACCCCCCGGGACCAGCACAGTTGGAGTGCTTCTTCTCTGCTTGAAAGAGAGCAAAGCTACAGTAGAAGATAAAGGGCCCATTAATTTACAGGGCCCCACGCTGCCCAGGTCCAACATTATTGCTACTTATGGTGGTTGCTTGTAGTTTTGCTTGCTTACCATGGCAGGATTGTTAACTTTTGTTGTTTATTGGACCTATTTATATAATTTTGTAATTTTCATATACCATTTCCCCTCTGTTTATCTTATTGCTTTGTTCCCTGCTATGGGATAGAAGATATTCAATGAATAGCGGACTATTGTGTCCCATTCACACATACCACATGCCCCCACTCCAAATGACTGATGACCTTCGCGCAAAACAGACACAGAGATTAAAGACAAAAGTATTTATAAAAGTATTTAAAGTGACAACTCTTTAACTTGTGTTCTCAAAACGAAGCAGTCGAACGGTTGTCCTCTCACACAGATGCTGGTGGCGGTCAAGCCGTTTCCTCTGGGTGTGCTACCAGCTTGAGAGATGTTTGGATTTTGCAGGGTCTGGGGACAGGGGAAGAGTGAGGCCTCTACCATTCTACCACCCTGGTTGGAATCAAGACCTGTAAAAGGAACAGTGAGGGAGAAAGGTCTAAGGCTGCGGACAGCAATTGCACATCAGTTTTGTACTGGCAACTTCCTTGATGTTTGTGGATGCTCATTGTCAGGTGTCAGAGTCAAACCCCCATGGTAGGTTGCCAGGAACAGACAACAACAACAACAACAACAACAACAACAACAACAACAACAACAACAACAACAACTTATCTATACCCCGCCCATCTGGCTTACCAATGCTTTTTATTCAATATTCACAGAGAGAGGCTTAGAAATGCAGCCTCTTGGAGTGATGACAGTGCTTCAAGTGAGTCTCCACCTCCCCTCTCTCACGGCTAGAAATTGGCCGCTGTTTCTTTAATGCTTAAAATGCTGGGTCAGCATGAGACAGCGGCCTGCACCGGGTTGTATATATATAAAGTGAGAAATGTTAGTTTGCTGTTGGGTTGGTTGGTTGGTTAGTGAAAGCTGGTAGTGTTGATGTGTACAGTTGGTCAGTCGCTTTTGCAGAAAGACTTTTAAGAATAAAAGCAGAAAGTACTCTGCAAGGACACTCTTCTCGTGGACTCTTTTATGCCGACAAGGGTCCGAGGACACTGACACCCTCTCTCACTTCCACTATGCATCATCACTACGGGTGCTGAGATGTGCCCTCTGCCTCTGAGCTCTCTGCTCTCCTACCATAAATGCCTGCTGGGTTCTGGGAGAGGTGTGGGTCTGGAATGCATTCTAAAGACACTGTGTCCATCAGCTGTCCCCCCTCTGGTGCTGCTTCTTCCTCCTCTCCCACTATTTCCCAGCTTTCCCCCTCATCTGCCTCTGAGCTGTGACCTTCCTCAAACCCCTGTTGTAATTATGAACTGTCGTCTTCTTCTCCGGAAGCACAAAATAAATAAAAAATTGTCCAGTAGCCCCTTAGAGACCAACTAAGTTTGTTCTGGGTATAAGCTTTCGTGTGCATGCACACTTCTTCAGATACAGTGAAAAAGAAGTCACCAGACCTTTATATATGGCGGGAGGCTGGGGTGGGGGGTTTTCTCAGAAGGGTAGTAGGAGATGGATGATTGACTCAATGGGTATGGTAAACCTGTTGATGTCTGTTAAGGACTGGAAGGGTCAGGCTGAGGAGGTGGTCTCCATCATTTCTCCCCTGCCCAGTCCCTGACACTCATGCACTTTTAAACTATATTCCTATGGTATGGGGATTAAGTGGGGTCTTGCATGAGTGGAACAATGAGTTTTTTTATGTTGTGCAACAGAGGAATCCAGTACAAAAGTTGTGCTAGCAGGAACCTGCTCCTATTGTGCCACAAAGCTACTAGCAACCTGCATGTGCATCCCCTTGCGCATTAATGTTCCACATTAAAGCAATGGGATGAAGTAGACCTCTGAGTGACTTTAACTCAGCACTACATTGCTTACAACCCACTGGCTCTCAGGGGAGTTGATACAGTTGGCAGCAGTTCAGCAGAGGGCGCATGGCTGAAGCGAAAACGGTTGAATGCAGTGTTGCGCAGGTGTATGTGTAAGCCAATGGATGTTCCCATCTGTGCATGCCTTCATCACACCTCTCGATTACAGTCTAAGGCAGCCTTTCTCAACCTGTAGGTCCCCAGATGTTGTTAAACTACAACTCCCATCACCCCTAGCTAGCAAGGCTCAGAGATGATGGGAGTTGTAGTCCAACAACATCTGAGGACCTACAGGTTGAGAACCACTGGTCTAAGGCATGGCATGCCTCCTAATGCCACACTGGTTTTAAATTCTTAAAGCAGCTTAGCATCAACAGGAGAAGTCAATGTTCCAAATGAGCCCACGAAAGGTCCAGTTTTGAATACTCTGCCAGTTTGACATGGTCTGCAGCAGGGTTTAGTGTGGATCCACTCCCATTCATCTTCCTTCCTTAACATTTAGGGAGCCAGAATCGGCACCCCTGCAAATCCAGGATTGTGGCTACTCAGGGAACTCTGCTCTGAGCACCACCATATCCAATCCCAGGTCCAATCCCAATCCACCACGGGCGTCTTCCTGCTTTTCCATTCAAAACCCAAGTTGGAGCAAAACACTGGAAATGCACATTTTATGAGAATTCAAAGCTAGGAATGCATTTTTATGAGTTTTTTTTTAAATAAAAAAGAGCAGCAACACAACTACATAATTTTAGGGGAAAACACTCCCTTCCTCTTCCTTTCCCCTCTCAGTTCCTTTGTCAAAATCAACAAGCATTGCAGTGCAGTTCTGGGAAGGCTCCTGTTTATACTGGCGGTCCAGCGAATGTGGTCAGGAGGATGAAAAGGCTTTAGAAGCATGAAAAAGCTGACTCTGGTCAGCCTCAGGAACCAAAACACGCAGAGAGGCTGGGCTGGGCTGAGGAGGCCAAATGAAAGATGGGAGCTGCAGCTAGTGGTCATGAGTGAAATTATCGGAGGTGGGGACTTCGATTGCCACTAGCTCCTCTTGTTCTGAGCATCTGCAGGGACATAGAGACTTGGGCCCTATTTGAGCCATACATTCTAAAAAGTATTGTGCCACTTTATGCAGCCATGGCTTCCTCCAGAGAATCCTGGGGACCGCAGTTTGTCAAGAGTGCTGAGAGACCACCCCACTGTTCCCCTCACAGAGCCACAATTCTCAGACTGATTTAACTGTCAGTCCCTCTTCCCAGGGAACTCTGTGAGAGCTGTTCTGACAGTGGAAGAGACCTGCTTTGGGAGGTGCTTAAGAAGAGGCTGGGTGGCCTTCTGCCAGGGATGCTGCCATTCAGGGATGAAGAGGTCGTGAACCAGTGGTGTAGTGTGGGGCCACAGGGGTGGTTGCACTGGGCGCAAAATTCTTTGGGGTGCAAAATGTCAAAAGCAAAGCCAAGCCAAGCAATGTAGTAATAACAAATTTAAAATAGTGTATCCTCATCTTCACACAAAAAATCTCCCATTGTTTGCACAGGTAGACTGAGAAGCATATTTGGGCAGCGTCTGGTTGCTATGGCACCTTTTACATGGGCTTTGAAAAGATGCCGGCTCCCGACCAATCCCCTGTCCTGCTCTCCGCCCTGCTCAGTGCTCATGGGATGCTGTGGTTGTCACTCAGATAGGTCGCTACACTTCTGCCCCTTCATTGCAGCCTATTGGTGGGCAGTGCCTTGCTCCAGGCACTGACAACCCACGCTACACCACTGCTGTGGACCTCCAGATGATATTGGACTTTTGCACTGAAGCAGGCAGTTGGGCTAGATGACCTACAAGATCCCCTCTAGTCTCTAAAACAGTGGGTCCCAGTTATCTAAGTACTGTGCCCCCCTGTTTTTCCAAAGCCAAGCCAAGGACTCTCTACTTTTGAAAATGTTGATATCTCTATGGTAGTTTTTGTTATGTGACTGGTGCCACAGACCCCCTGTGTGGGTTACATGGACCCCTAGTTGGGAACCGCTGCTCTAAAATTCTAGGATTTCTCAGTCAGTTGACACTGGACTCCTAATCTCAGGGTCGTGGGTTCGAGTCATGGGCAAAGGATTCCTGCATTGCAGGGGGTTGGACTAGATTACCCTTCCAGCTCTATGATTCTCAAAACTCTTACTGGGAGATTTTGCAGTTTGTAGTGGCGACGTAGCGCCCGGTGTAGTGAACATTGCATCTCACCACATTGTTGGTGAAGTCCGACTCCATCACAATATATTTGGGGTTCACCTGAACCTGCGGCAACAAAGCAGAAAGAACAATTCAGACTCCAGGATGAAGAACTGGGTGTATTGTATAGCCATCATTCATCTGCATAGTCAAATCCCTTAGAAATGTTATTTTATCTGGCAACGTCTGTAAACAGGAAGACCTTCTGATTTTCTTTTTTCTGTCTCTGCCTCTGCTTTATACCCAATTTATAATGTAATAACCGTATCCATTTTAATTGCTCCTGGTTTTTCCCCCTTTCAGTTTTATTATCAAAAGCTCCTCATGCCTCTCTTATATTATTTTGTTCTTGGCTTTCTTTTCTTTGTGTCTATTGTCTGTTTTCGTTGCTCAATAAAATTCTAAAAAAGAAACTTAAAAATGTTCAAATTTCCTCCCAATCTGTGAAATTTTCTCTCCTTTAGAATGGAAACTGATAGATGGCAAATTTGGAGATAAGTGTTTTGGCTATGAAACTTCCAAAATGCCAGCCAAAAAGCAGAATCTCTTCTACGAATATTACTTGGCACAGCAGAACACAGAAATTGCTTTTCATTTTATGGCCAGCTCAGTTTTGTCCTGACAGATTTAGAAAGACAATGAAGAGGACGACTTACCTTTAGGATATAATTCCCAGGCTGAACATCTGTGATATCAATCCACTGGCAGTCGATGTCAGCATTGTAAGTGTCATAACAACCAGGGCTCAGACCCTAACACAGAAAACATAACTTTAATTTGGCACCAAACACAAAGCCAGAGTGGTACATGCTCTGGTTATCTCCTGATTGGACTACTGCCATGCGTTCTATGTGGGGCTACCTTTGAAGGTGACTCGGAAACTGAAACTAATCCAGAATATGGCAGCTAGACTGGTGGCTGGGAGTGGCCGCCGAGACCATATAACATCGGTCCTGAAGGATCTTCACTGGCTCCCAGTACATTTCCGAGCACAATTCAAAGTGTTGGTGCTGACCTTTAAAGCCCTCAATGGCCTCGGCCCAGGATACCTGAAGGAACATCTCCACCCCCATTGTTCAGCCTGGACACTGAAATCCAGCTCTGAGGGCCTTCTGGTGGTTCCCTCACTGCGAGAAGCAAAGCTACAGGGAACCAGGCAAAGGGCCTTCTTGGTAGTGGGGCCTGCCCTGTGGAACGCCTTCCTGTCAGATGTCAAGGAAATAAACAACTATCTGACTTTTAGAAAACATTTGAAGTCAGCTCTGATTAGGGAAGTTTTTTATGTTTGATATTTTATTGCATTATTATTATTATTATTATTATTATTATTATTATTATTAAGCTCAAACAGGGATGGGGTCCACTTAGGACCTCCCCAGGTTGATCCCTGCTGAAAGCAAGACTGGCATCCATCAATCAACTGATTGGCAATGATTGCCAGTCCTGTTTCCTTAGCCTGTGGGGTTTAACTTTGAACTGCGCACACAAAGGAAGTGTTTTGCTCGACGTGTCTTTTGCCTGTGTGGTTTGAAAAACCAGTTTGCAAAGGCAAACGCTCTACCTGATGCCATGGTAAAGTCAGGCAACTGACACATGGATGGCATCACTCTTCCATCCCGGTGGTGTTTGGTGGGTGGGAATATCAGGAATCAGCCTCCTGGCAGGATCTTGTTCCCCATCCCTGGTCTTCAGTGGCTGGCCAGGTTTTTATTCAGGATTTCCCCCTCAGACCTACCTGAGCAACTGCCAGGAGCTGAACCCGGGACTTTCCAACATGTCTGCTTTAGTCTTAAGCATGAGGCCTTGGCATCGCTACTTGCATGCCCGTGACCAACAATTCAGTAATATGCAAGGCAACACAATTACCAAATACAATGATACGATATCAATAGACACTGCTCCATAACAATTGTTGTTCTACTTTTCCATTCACCATATAGAGGGGTTTATGAAGCATTTCTGTGTCCTTATGCTGTGCTGAAGAAGAATTCCACGAAACGTGGGTATATCCGGAATCACTGTTCACAACGTCTGTTTGCAAACTACTTCGGCAGTGTTGGACGCCATAAACAAAGCTATACAGCCTGTTTTCACCAGATAAGAGTCTGATACATTGCTTCTTTCAGAGACTTGCGTAGTCTTCAAAGACTTTCAGAGACTTATAAGACTTATGTCTATTTGGTTTTATGTTTTCAAGAGAATCCATTAAGAGTGCATATTTTGTGACTTTCAGAGATTCATAAGTTTTCTGTTTATGTGATTTCATATATTTCATATTATATAAAGAGTGTGTATTGATATTGTATCATTGTATTTGGCCATCGTGTTGCCTTGGATATTACTGACTATGGTTTGCAACACAGGGGTTAAATTGTTTTGTGACCAACAGCTGGCAGAGGACCTGTCCTGAGGCAGAGGACTTCCCTCTCCCAGTCCTCACCTGGGTGTGCGATGTGCAGGCATAGCGCTTTAAGTTCCCGAAGTCACAGGTGGTGTCTTCCAGGCAAAAGCTTGCTTTGTGGCCCTCTGCCACTTTCTTGCCCGTGGCCGCATCTAGCAGGTCATAGTGGCTGAATTCATCCATGCTGTGGTAATGCCTGAGGATGGTAGCAGGAGGATATACACACAGATCTGCACAGTGCCGGATTCACGTATAAACTAAACAAGCTATAGCTTAGGGCCCCACTCTCTTGGGCCCCCCTAAAAAATTTAAAGGGAAAAAACACACTGGATGTACATTTCCAAAATATAAGATAAATGAGGAACGGCTAAGGGAGCTTGAGGAACGGCTAAGGGAGCTGGGCATGTTTAGCCTGGAGAAGAGGAGGTTAAGGGGTGATATGATAGCCATGTTCAAATATATAAAAGGATGTCACATAAAGGAGGGAGAAAGGTTGTTTTCTGCTGCTCCAGAGAAGCGGACACGGAGCAATGGATCCAAACTACAAGAAAGAAGATTCCACCTAAACATTAGGAAGAACTTCCTGACAGTAAGAGCTGTTCGACGGTGGAATTTGCTGCCCAGGAGTGTGGTGGAGTCTCCTACTTTGGAGGTCTTTAAGCAGAGGCTTGACAACCATATGTCAGGAGTGCTCTGATGGTGTTTCCTGTTTGGCAGGGGGTTGGACTCGATGGCCCTTGTGGTCTCTTCCAACTCTATGATTCTATGATTCTAAAACCTACTTATAGCAGCAGTGTTTTGTGTTGTGTATGATGTAAATAATGGGTCCTGCCTGCTAGCCTGCTCCCTAAAATATCACTGGTTTGTCAACAATTTGTTGTTGACAAAGGACAGCTGGACATATAAAGGGCCCCATTACCTTCAGTAGCTTACGGCCTCAACAAACCTAAATCTAGCCCTGGATCTGCAGCAGGAGTTCATGGGGTATGCCCAGCACAGACATAACCTGTTGGTTTTTTTGCAAATAGGGATGTACTTTGAGCATCCAGATTCTAAAAATGGTGTCAAAAACCTTTGGCCAACAATTGCTGCTGAACTATAACTTCCACCAGCCTCAGAAAGTGTAGGATGGTGGGAGTCACAGCTCAGCGACAACCGGAGGGCGGAAGTTTCCCCATACCTGCTCTAATGCTAGGGATCATTATATGAGCCACCTCTTCATGTCACTATTCTGTATTACCGAAGCCCTAAGAACAGGCCTGGCGTAAGTACCTGCCACTCTTGAATAGGGATGTCAAAGAATCCCAGTGAAAATGGGAAAGGAAGTGGAAATTGCTCCAGTTCACAAGTTTGCCACTGGTCTGGAACAGAAATCACCTAAGGGAATGCGATCTGTATTCATTTACGTTGTGTTGCTTTTAAGTCCACAAACAATACAGGCTTCTTTTATTTCCATCTTTTGTTGTTCCCTTTACACAGAAATGAATGCATTTTACGTAAATAGTCATGTAAGTTATTTAACTTGGGTACCTTATGTTAAATAGTGGACAGGGAGATGGATAACAGTTTTTTGGTGGAAGCTGAACTGCAGCGAAATGGAAACAGCGTTGATTGTGACAAATGTAGGTAGGGGCAAAATTTGCTATTATTGGGCAGCTGTGCTGAGCTGTCATGTCTGCAAGCTGTCTTGGGTGGCCGCTAATAAATCACCAAAGGGGAAAGACCTACATGCTATTTTTTATGTATTCATGCAAATTTGGGAACAATGGCTGTAATTTTAATAGAATTGCAATTTATTTCTCCCCATAGTGGGAGAAATCCTTTAACTGGACTTGGATCAGACAGCATTTCCCAGCCCCATTCAGAGAGTCCCATGAATAGCACCCCCTACTTACTGGTGGCAGCTGTGCCACTCCCAGGTGTGGCGGGCCCGGTTGGGCAGGAAGTCTGCTGTGCCCTGGTTCTTCACTCTTTGCGGGAAACGCAGGAGAACTCGGACGTCGTAGTCTGTTGCTTCAGGGGTGTAGGCGGTGCTGGAAGGACATTAAAGCAGGTGGCAGGACGAGGTAAGAAGATTTCTGGGAAAGAATCAGTCCCGGGTGTAAATGCAGAAGGACTGCCAGCTTTTGAAGTGCACCCAGTGCCTCTATGCTGCAGTCTGAGCAGGGGATTGTGTTTATTTCCATGCCGTAAAATAGCACCCCCAGCTTTGGGGTCCTTATTGGATTTTTAAAGAATGCTTTTGTATTTCTGCAAAAATCAGGATTCCCCCCTTCTTTGTTCTTCAGTGGGCCTCATTGCTGTTGGCACTCGCCACATGAGTTTGCTGTTAGAAGGGCTGATGTATGTACTTCACACCTATTAGCATGGCTTGCTTAGTGCTGTACAACCTAGACTGTGATCCCAGGCATATTTACTTGGGAGGGAGCCACTTTGGCCTCAGTGATGCTTACTCCCATGTAAGCGCTTGGAATCTTCAATGACTTGAGTTAAAATAATTTGAAATTGGTGTTAATATTGATATCATTTCCTTTTGCATTATAACTTGTATATTGAATGAAGAGAGAGGTTGATTCTCCCACTGTTAAGAATTGGGAAGATCTGTGGTTTTGGTATTGTTTCACCTAAGGGATGTTTCTTCCATATCATTAAGAGATGTTGGAAAAAGAAGAAGATTCTGCAGTGCAGATTAGGAGATATATTTTGTTGTCTTCTTTTAAAAAATGCATATTTGTTGTCATTAAGTTTTTAATTGTTATATCTAGTTGTATGGTTTTAAATGTGTGTTTAATTTTATTGGTCGATGACCATAAGGAATAATTGATTCATATAATATTACCTTTTTGGAAAGGAAAGGGTGATAGAGAGGGAATTGAGGAAATGGGGGGAAAACAACATGAAGATGTTTCGAAATTTCTCTGTAACCACAAATGCTGGAGACATGCTGTTGAATAAATTGAACATCCAGATCCCAGGCTGGCTTAGGAACAAAGACAGCTGTTTTATACGAAGTCAGACCCTTCGTCTATCTAGCTCAGTATTTTATACACAGATGGGCAGTGGGTCTCCTGGGTTTCAGGCTGGGTTTCCTTCAAGACCTGCCTGGAGATACCAGGGATTGTATCAGGGGTTCTTCTGCAAGCAAGGGAGATGTTCCACCACTGAGCTTGGCCCCTTCACCAAGGTCATTCAAGCTCAGTGCCAGCTTCTGCAGCCATGGAACAAACTCCCCATACTTATGCACACAGCACAGACCTTATTGGCAGGCTGTACCTGTGCATGAAGGCATCTTCCATCAAAATGCTCTTCTGTTTCTTTTCAGTGAGCCTCTGAATGGTTAGTCGCCTTGGACTGGCGATCAAAAACACCCAGAGAAGCATTAAAAACTAATTGCTGGTTTGCTAGTCTGTGGTCTGCAAGTCATGATATTGCTGTCGTGAAACATTACTTCATCAATATAGTATTTCCCCAAACATCTGACAGATGAAACAAGGGCTGGTGTCAAGAGAAGAAGAGATCCATTATTTCCTAGCGAGTTGGTTGCTATCTGTAATATACTCTGTTTAATAAGGAGTTGAGTAAGAAATAGTCTGATGAAAGAACCATGTACAACACATCTTCTCTCCTTAAGCTACTTTCTCCTTCTGCCTCATGCTTGGATCCACATCCTAAACTAGATAGTGAAAATGTCCTTAAATGTATCGTCACATTTACCCTAACACTACCTTAGAGCCTAGAGGCAGGTAGGTTTTAAGACATGTCTGCATTTAGGGTTTATCCACACTTACATTTTGTCCCACACTTTCCAGGGACAGTTCTGTGCTTTCCTAGTCCATGTGTGAGCACTTTGAGTCCCTCCCCCCCTGCACTGCTTTCCCCAGGAAAACCCACTCTTTACTCCTGAATCAGAGCAAACAGTGATTTGGGTTTTCTACGTATTGCCGTTTGCTCCTGTTTAGCTGTAAAGAGTGGGTTTTTGCAGAGAAAGTGGTGGGGCAAAATAAAGGGGAAAAAGAAAAGAAGAAGAAAAAAAGAAGTTCTCCAACACAGATCTGCAAACCCAGACCTGTGCCCAGAAATGGAGAGCAAAGTTAAGTGTGGATGTAAGGAACTGACATTTCCAAGTAGGGTTGGGAGATAGCCCTGCCTGAAATCATGGAGAACTACTGCCAGATAGCCTAGGCTATATTGAGCCAGAGGGATGTCTGACTCGGTATGAGATGGTTTCCTGTGTTCCTACATTAGTGGTGAAAAAGGGGGCCCATTCAGGAAGCCCCCCCCCAATGAGTTCAAAGAGGCATAGCAAGGATGTTCCCAGCGGCAACCTAAAATGGCAGATCTGATTATGAACAATGAGACAGATGAACCACACAGCAGAAAGTTGTTTCAGGGGTGGGGGGTTGTGGAATAAAGGCAGCCATGAAAGGACTGTTCTGAAGGAAGGGACATTACCTTGCAAGACATTTCTCTTCAGCAGCGCAACGCAGGGAGTAGAGATGAGCCCTTTGGACGTAAGTGGAAGCTTGGACATAGTTTGGGTCGGGAACAAGGTCAGGGAGGCCTGTTGAGAGAGGCAGGAGTTAGTTAGCTGTGGTGATGTAAGTGCAAGAGCAGGGATTGGCAAGGTTTACTTCGCCTGGGCCAGTTCACTCCAGAGGAGATCCCTCCATGGGCCAGATCGTGCGTGTGCATGAGCGCACATGCACACGATTTCCGGCATCTGCGTCTGCGCAGTCGCGAATTCTGGCACCGCGGAAGTGAGTCCCTGCACCACGCTGTGCCAGTTTAGTGCAGCATTCAGGGACTTGCCAAGCGGGCGGCTTGGTTCAGGGGACAGCTTGTGGGCCGGTTAAATGACCCCCGTGGGCAGCTTGTGGCCCCTGGGCCTTAGGTTGCCTACCCCTGTGCAAGAGCAACCAGCCAAAGATGGACTTATAAAAAATTTCAAAGCAGAAGACAGCTTTCATTTTTAGCTAAAGAGCCTGCCTGTCTAAGCCTGACCCTGTTTTAGTTTATTTTGTGTGTGTTGGCAAATAAAAAACGTACCTTGTCCAAGACCACTTGGCTGTTCTTCTGGAGTTGATTAAATCAAGTGTTTTCATTTCGCTAGGCTGGCCCCATCCAGAGCATCTGTGGTGATTTTGCCCCCTGTAAGCTCAGGGTGGCCACGGGTCCTACTGTCACCGTTCTCTCTAAGGTTAGAGGATTATCAGATGACAGGCCCCTTTTTGAAGGAGTCCTCTGTCCCAAGGACTCTCTCTGCCCATGTGTGGCTTGAAGAGAAGGAACCACAAGAAGGGGAAGTGGGGACCTCAAAGGCCTTATCACCCACATAGTGGGTTGAGCAAGCCACCTAGTCCACCTGGACAAAGCCTTCTTCCTGGTAAGGTGAGATCTACTATATTTCTGTTTAAACTTCGACAAAAACACATGGATGGTGTTGACCCGTGTTTGGTGTAATGCGTGAACAAGCCTCAAGCGAACAGGCAATGACATCAAGTTAAGAGCAGCAGCCCAACCAGCAGGCTCCAAGGGCTGGCAGGACGCCCTGCAAGATTGTGGACATTGGATTGTGGCCTCTCACTGATGCCAACCCTGAGCATGACCCTCAAAACATGGGAATTTGGGAAGGTAGGGATGGGGAGATGACTACCATTCACTGACTGAAGCAATAAAAGCTCGTGAGAAATTTCCCCTTCCTGCCTTGAATATTGTTGTTATTACCCCTGAAAATCCCCCCGCCCAATGTCTCAGTCTGCAAATGGGGCCACCACATTGAGGGGGCCATTTTGGCCTAGCCCTATATTCATAGGAGATTTACTGATATTGGGTGCTTCCAGACCATGACTATTTTCAACCAAATGAATCCAGGCCATGCAACTGAAGCTGAATGGATGTTCTTGGGGGGAAAAAACATTTCTCTCTCCCACTCCCTCAAAAGCACTGGGCTTTTTGCTGTAAGGAAAGTGATGGGGAAAATCCGCTGGAATGTGTGGGATAACACTTGCTTTGAGATGTCATCTGACTGCCCCGCAAACAAATCGAAGTGAATGTTCGTTAAATAGACAACATCATTTAACCTTAGGTTGAATGCTCGATGAGCATGTCACCTGGAAATGCCTTCAGAGGCGCACAATGGAGGGTCCTGCGGTTTTTGCCATCAGTGTGAAGACATCCCAGTGGTGACTCTAGGCTATGTGGTTTGCAAGGTTTTCCTTTGCAGTGGTTTGCAAGGTTTTCCTTTGCAGTGTTTCAAGTCTCATTCTGTTGCCCATTACCTGATGCGTTTCCCCATTCCCCGAAGCCATCATATGAGCATTCGCAACGGCTGCCTGAAATTACACACCTCAACTTAACGGCAGCTTCTGCTTTCAAATCAGATGGAAGCTGGTTCGTAGGAAGGTGCATCAAACAGGAGTATTTCTCAAAAACCTATGGGATACCTATGGATTGTGGCTAACGCCACTTGCCCCTAGCAGTGGGAGCATGCTGGAGTCAGGGTAAGCAGCAATGTGCACATGACCTTAAACTCTGGTCGTAATGATCTTGTCTCCAACACCTACCTCTTAAGATGACCATGTGTGGGCCGAGCCAGGTCTGTTGTGGTTGTCCCCCACCCCTCAGCAGCTCATTGTGCTGGGGGTGGAGTTCCCAGTCTTTTGTCCCAAAATCTTCTCTTGATGCACTCTTGCTGTGTAAAATGTGAAACCCACTAATGGGCCATGGGGGTTCTGCTTAAAAACGAATGCTGACTGTTCAAGGGGAAAGCCTGCTCTTCTCTGATCCAGATTTTAATGGGAGCACCATTGGCCCCTGATTTCATTTTTTTTAATTTTTACTGAGAGTGAAAAAGAACAATGCTTTCTTGTTTCGTGGGCTGTTCTCCCCGGAGGAATCACATCACCACATTGGCTCTCGTTTCCTGCCTCTATGCTTAGTCATTTCTGCTGATGTAATCCCCAAGGGATTCTCACATTAAGAGAAGATGGGGGGGGGAGGTGTTGTGGGGGGGAAGCGAAACGGTTTCTTTAACTGAGCTATTCCCTTCTTAAAAAGTGAAACGTGAGACTCGCTCCCCCCCCCCCAATTCCTTGAGCTGATTGTCAGTGTTTAAGGAGAAGGGATCTTTATGACTCAGTGATTTAATACATGCATTAAGAGGTTGGGGGTGGGGAGAGAGTTGTCATCATGCATATATATACACACACACTCCCCTTATTTGTAATAACTCAGGGATGAGGAAGCTATGGCTCTCCAGATGTTGCTGCTCTCCAGCTTGCATCAATCTCAGTCAGCACAGCCAAGGCTGATGAGTCCAGCAACAACTTGGGTGATGCAAAGGTTGCCCATCCCTGGATTGGTGCCCCACCCTACAGATCTTCACATGCAGCAGTGGGCTGCATATGATGGGGTACAGTGCCCATATCCACCTGCAGGACAAATGGTTGGCGTCGGACTACAAGCGACATATATTTATAAGGGAGTGGATGTGCAAGGGCATTCTTATTTCTCCCAGAGAGCTACTGCCAGTCAGTGTAGACAAAAGGTAAACAAAAGGATAAAGGACCCCTGCAGTCCAGTCAAAGGCAACTATGGGGTTGTGGCGCTCATCTCGCTTTCAGGCTGAGAGCCAGCGTTTGTCCACAGACAGCTTTCTGGTTCATGTGGCCAGCATGACTAAACTGCTTCTGGCGCAACGAAACACTGTGACGGAATCCAGAGCTCACAGAAACACCATTTACCTTCCCACCGCAGTGGTACCTATTTATCTACTTGCACTGGCATGCTTTTGAACTGCTAGGTTGGCAGGAGCTGGGACTGAGCAACGGGAGTTCACCCTGTCGCAGGGATTTGAACCTCCCACCTTCTGATCGGCAAGCCCAAGAGGCTCAGTGGTTTAGACCACTGCTCCACCTGTGTCCCAGTGCTGAGCTAGATGATTCAAAACTTTTGAGAAACCATTCAGGGACCAAGGCATAACCAGTGGTCCAGAATTCTGGTTCCCCATTCCTGTAATAACTGGTTGGAAACAGAAGGCAGGAGAAAGCTGATTCCTTTGCAGCATGCATGACATCTGAATGCCCTGCATCTTCCTGGATTGGTATTGGAGCCATCAGTTCCTGTTTTTGCTATGACAGCTTGGTAGCAATCAGCCAGGACCACCAACGTGTTACAGGTGAAAATATGCTTATATAACAACCCTGGTTTTCAATGAAGGATCCAACAACATGCCCTGGCTTGCTATTTCACCCTGCTATTCCACCTACTGTATGGTACACTGACATAGCCTCTCTTCTGCTAATTTAAAAGCCCAGAGGGTACTCAGTTAAAACGATGTGCCAAACAGTGAAAACAGCACCAACCATGCCCATTGGTTGGGGGTTCCTAAAGGTTTTCAGAAGTACTGCTTTTGGGGGAACCTGCAAAAGCAGCCTAACAAGGACTGAGCATGGGCAGTTGCCACATAGGAACACAGGAAGTTGCCTTACACATAGACCACTGGTCGATTGTATTGTCCGAGCTGCTCTCTGGGCTTTCAGGAAAGGCTCTCTCCCAGCCCTACCTGTCAGAAATGGAACCTGGGACTTTCCGCATGCAAAGTGGATGCTCTGCCATTGAACCACGGTGCTTCCTCTAATGTTGACTGTTGATTTTGGGGGGAAATGGGAAGAAGAGTTTGGATTTGATATCCCGCTTTACCACTACCCTAGGGAGTCTCAAAGCGGCTAACATTCTCCTTTCCCTTCCTCCCCCACAACAAACACTCTGTGAGGTGAGAGGCTGAGAGACTTCAGAGAAGTGTGACTAGCCCAAGGTCACCCAGCAGCTGCATGTGGAGGAGCGGAGACGCGAACCCAGTTCCCCAGATTACGTGACTACCGCTCTTAACCACTACACCACACTGGCTCTCTGGGAAACTGGGAGCAGGTAGGAATGGACTGGAGTCGGTGGATCTGGAAGAAGGAAGACCAGTGATATGGGTTTTCAGGGTGGGAGAGAAGGATGTGTAGACTTTTTCCGGGAAATTAGGCTAATTTAGACTAATTAGGCTTACTTGCACAGGGTGATTTGCATTGGAATAAATCTTACTATGCTACACGGACCAGTTGTCAGACTCTGCCTGTGCCCACACCATATGTTCAAAGCACATGACTCCCCCCCCCCCCCAAAGCCCTGGGGGTTGCTGTTTTCTAAGGGTGCTGGGAACTGTAGCTCTGGCAAGGGATGAACTGCGGTCTCTGGGATTCTCTAGCTAGCAGAATGCATGTGCTTTAGATGGGCTTTAAATTTATGCTGTGTGCACATCTTTATAAGGCAGTTTCTGATACTCTTTGCCTTTTGAGACAAGGGAGGCTTTTTGTGGGAAGAGGGCCCTAAAAGCAAGTTTCTCTGGTCTCATTTAATGAGGCTTGGGCACTGTTGGGTTTCCTATACAGCCTGGGAACATCTGGGCATGTTAAGCCCAGCCCCTTCTTAAGTGGAATGGACAGCTCTTCTGTGTTAGCAGTGCTTTGCAAATATTGTTTATAGGAGAAGAAGTTCGGTAATTGGAACTGCCCGGGGAATTTCCGATAAGCCAGAAACGAATTACTCAGATGGAAAAGCGTCCAAGAGACGCAGATTCTCTCTCTCCCTCCTGCGAAAACTGTCAAGGAATTTTTCGGGGCACCCTGGGTCAGGACCTTGGTGTTACCTCTCGGCAGAAACCCAAGGAATCTCCATCCACTTTAAGTGAGCACCTGGGGAACAGGGAAGGAATGTAGAGACCTGGTTATCTTGCCACCAGTATCCCAGGGTCTGAGATTCAGACCAACTTGCAAATGGGAAAAAAGGGGGGGCATGCACAAAAATCACCCCAACGCCCACGCGGTGAATCAAAATCCCGGTGGGAATCCAAGACAAATATGCAAAGCCAAGCTGTTGCTAAGTGATCCTCGTACATATACGGAAATAAAATGAAAATAAATCTAATCAGAGACATGTGGAGGCTGCAGAGGAGAAGGCAGGCGGCTTCAAGCAGAATGCCTCTGTTGGTCAATGGGTCAGGCTTGAATATAGAAGGCAAGTGTTTTCTTTTAAAATGGTAGATTACCACTGCAGGGCCTGGTCTCGGTTTTAGCTCACTTTCGATCTGATCCACTGTCCTTGTGGCTCTGTGGTGTTTCTCTTTTTGCTTTTCCGAGGAAGCTGTTCCTGCAGGCTAACAGAATTAAGATCAGCTTTGCAAGAGCTAACCTGCTAAGTCAATTCAGAGCTCCTTGCAAGAGCCCAGCTCCTCAGTGGCCAGTTAATGGATGCAAGGAAGAGAAAAACTTTAAAGAAAAATGCAATCACAGTAGAAGGGGGGGGGGAGCAGCAATAGCAACTTTGATCTGTAGATTAGCTCTGAGAGCTGAATTGCCATAATGGTGCTGGTTTTAATATGTTGTTAGGAATTTGTTTGAAGTATGCATGGACTGGTTAGAGCCCTGCACAGATGACAGTTCTGGGGATAAGTAATGCATGGAGGGATAGATAAGCATCAAGCCCATTCTGGCCTCTGCCCAGTATACCTGAAGGAGCATCTCCATCCCCATCATTCTGCCCGGACACTGAGGTCCTCCTCTGAGGGTCTTCTGACTGTTTCCCCACTGTGAGAAGTGAAGTTACAGGGAGCCAGGCAGAGGGCCTTCTTGGTAGTGGCACCTGCCCTGTGGAACACCCTCCCTTCAGATGTCAAGGAAATAAACGGTTATCTGAATTTTAGAAGACATCTGAAGGCAGCCCTGTATTGTGAAGTTTTTAATGTTTTTCTGTGTTTTATATGTGCTGTAAGCTGCCCAGAGTTGCTGGGAAAACCCAGCTAGATGGGTGGGGAATAATAATCATAATAATAATAATAATAATAATAATAATAATAATAATAATAATAATAATATTTTTCCACATGTTGTTAAGCTCATCTACCTACATACAGTCTACATCCACACATTTTGAACATGTGTAGACATTCTCCATGCAATCTCTGTTCTGCACAGCTTCCTTCCTCAGCCGTCATCTACAGTTTTTCGTCTGTCATTCAGTAGAGGCTGGTCCATTAGGAAAAAATGGGACACTGCTTCACCAACTTCAGTTTGCCCTCAGCCAGGCCCTACCTGCCTGCCTTCTTACTTACAGCCTGTCCAGGAGTTGCCCTGCCTGTTAATTTCCTCCTCTTTGGTCTCAATGTTGGCCTCCTAGATCTCAGTAGGAAGTTGGATATGGACCAAATTAGAATTAGTTGTCTCTGCCGGTCATTGGCTCTGGTGCCACCAACTGGTGGGCTCCCTGTCTTCTTCTCTACCAGTCTTAATGGGTACCAGTCAACACGTTTACACTTTTATGAAGTGATTTTAAGCAGGCTACTGATAGGTAGCACTATCCATATTGTGCTTTTAATTGTGCTGGCCAAATTGTTGGTTTTTCCCTCTGTGTTACCCAGTTTGATGTTTAGACATTTGAAGATTTTAATCTGGTTTGCTGCTGCATGCCATGTTTGCTACTTTGTGAGGAGATTCTTCTAAAAAATGCTTTCAAATATTTTAATATTAAAAAATCCTATTAAACAAATAAAATGATGCTTCTCATGGCAAAACACTGAATGAATGTTTTTGACTCTTGGGCTATTGAATGTTACCAATGTGCAAGAGAGTGTGGAAGAAATATCAAATGTATGTCCTGGCTGGTTTGAACTTCCTATGCTTTCAAGGTTTGAATGAAGGAACATTGCAAATGAAAGGAGCAGTGTGTGGATACTGTTGTTATATAGCTTAGCCACTAGGTGGCTGGCCCTAGACCTAGTTGTTTCTGGGTGGAGTCAGGAGTTTCCTGCTGCTGTTCCGTCCCTGTCGGGGAGAAACAATTGTGTCCTGGTCTTGCTTCCTGTTTGCTGTCTCCCGTATAAGCCTTTCAAGATGTGAAGATTTCCCCTATTGCTTCGTAAGGTTGCATTTAATAATCTTTCCTTTTCATAGCCTCAAAAGTTCCATTGTTTGTTTGTTTGCTTTCTCCATGGTTCCTAAACTCTTTGGCAAGACGTCCAGGCTTGTTTTGATACGACCTGGCACACGATGAACAGGGGGTGGGGAAACTTTATTTCTCCCCCCACCCCTGTCCAGCACTGCTCACCCCCCACCCCGCTCTCTGTCTTATATTGAAGACTGCATGCTGGCAGTGGGTGCTGCCAGAGTAAAAAAAGGCAGGGTTTGCAACGTTGCTGGATTGTAAAGCCCTCTCCCTCCTGCAGTTGTACCTCGGGTTAAGAACTTAATTCGTTCCGGAGGTCCATTCTTAACCTGAAACTGTTCTTAACCTGAGGTACCATTTTAGCTAGTGGGGCCTCCCACGGCGGCGGCACGATTTCTGTTCTCATCCTGAAGCAAAGTTCTTAACCCGAGGTACTATTTCTGGGTTAGCCGAGTCTGTAACCTGAAGCGTCTGTAACCTGAAGTGTCTGTAACCCGAGGTACCACTGTATTTGCCTCCTTGCCTCTCTGGAGTGCTTAAAATTCAGGCTGCCAGAAACTAGGCTGAGGGCTGTAGGTTCCACACCCCTACTGACCCACCCAGGCTGACCCACAGGGGCCTGCCCCAACAACCTCAGCCTGCCTTTGATGTACATCTGGGGAAGCCCAGCCAGATGGGAGGGGTATAAATTATTATTATTATTATTAGTCAGGGACTGGGCATAGGAGGAATGGTGGAGACTGCCTCTCCAGCCTGATCTCTCCAGGAAGGAGGAAGAGGAAGACAGTTTAGATTTACAACAGGAGTTGCAGAGGTCGCAGCTCAGAGGCAGATGATGGAAAAGATGGGAAATAATGGGAGAGAAGGAGGAGGATGGGACATAAGCAGAGCGGCAGCTGATGGACACGGTGCCTTGAGAAAGCATTCCAGATCCACCCTTTCCCAGAGCCTGGCGAGCCTTGAAAGTAGGAGAGCAAAGAGCTCAAAGACAGAGGGCACGTAGCAACAACCGTAGACGTGACGAATGAGGAAGTGGGAGAGACGGGGGTGGAGATTCACTCGGGACAGCACCGTTATCCAGGAGGCTGGGTTCTATAGCCTCTCTCTGTAATTATTGAATAAATTATACTTTTCTGGGCAACTAGCCGGGAACCGCTGGCAGTATCCTAACAACATCCAGTCCATGGGCCGGAAGCGGCTTGCGGAGGTCGTTTGACTGGCCCATGAGCCGCCCCTAAATCAAGTTGCCTGCTCGTGTGCTGCGCGGCGTGGGGACTCTCTTCTGCGGTGCCAGAAATCGTGTGAAAATCACGGGTGCACTGTGCTGGGCCTGGGGGTCCAGTCCTGAATCCAAGGATTCCACGAGGAGTCAGTCCAACAGGGCCAAGGCAGGAAACCAGGATAGGTCAGGCACAGGGTCTCAGGCAGGTTGCAGCAAGCAGCAATGTTGCTCCTGCAACCTGGGGCAGGGTCTGGCAGCCTTTTATCTCTGACAGAGTAACAGCCGGTCCTGATCCCCTGGTGACTCACCTCCCTGTTTCGCCCGAAGGCAAGCACTCCTCCTGCAAGTACTCGGGTCTCTCCTTCTCTCAGACCTGAGTCTCTGCAGCTCGGGAGATGTCGGTGGGTTACTAGACCCAGAGGCCGTCTCAGCCTCTCCTGACCCAACTGGTAGTGGAGCAGCTGTAAGTGATGGCCCAGCAGAGAGCAATGAGGTAATCCCCGCACCTGGAGCCAGGGCAGGCTCAGGCCCCTGACTCAGCCCAGCTGGTGCTTGTTGCAGACTGGGGCTCTTCAGAATCAGGCCCCAGACTTTGTTCAGATGCCGCCTGAGGCAGAGGATCCAGTGCAGACTGAGACTCATCCAGTTCCAAGCCCGAAGCCCAGGCCGTCACATGCACGAACTCATGCATGTCCGCAATCCGGCCCACAGAGGTATCTCTGTGGGACTGATCTGACCCAGGCAAGATAAATCTTGCTGACCCCTGATCTAATCCAACCCACTGCAATGTAGGAATCTTTTGCCCAACATGGGAATTGAACCCTCAACCCTGAGATTAAGAGTCTCATGCTTTACCGACTGAGCTACCACCTATCAGCCCCAGACAGCATGGCCAATGATCAGGGATGATGGGAATTGTGGTCCAGCAACTTTTGGAGGCCCACAGGCTGCACATCTCTGCTGTATGTTGAGTTTTAGCTCTACATTGATGTTTTAGGACTCTGCACTAGGGCTAAGAAAGTCCCATAAGTTCAGGACATAAGAAAAGCCCTGCGGAATCAGGCTGCAATGGAATGAACTCTGCTCAGCTCTGGTTTGACAAAGGCTGGCTTTCTGAGCAGTGATTTGTCAATGTTTTATATTTGGGTCTGTTTATAACCAATGGTTCCATGTCCAGAGAACCTTGGTGATGAGATGTCTGATAACGGTACAGTGGCACCTTGGTTTAAGAACAGCTTAGTTTATGAACAACTTGGATTAAGAACGCTGCAAACCCGGAAGTAGGTGTTTCGGTTTGTGAACTTTGTCTTGGAAGCGGAACATGTTTCGCTTCCTGTTGAGTGTGCTCCATTTGTAAATTGAGTCCCCCGCTGCTATGGGAAAACACGCCTTGGTTTAAGAACACTTTGGTTTAAGAACGGACTTCCGGAACAGCTTAAGTTCGTAAACCAAGGTACCACTGTACTCAGTTAATTGATAATAAATAAATAAAAACCCAGGGGCTTTCAGGAGTGCGACTCATTGAAGACAGACCTGGCTTCACATCCTGTAATCTGAATTCTGCTGAACAGCCTGAATTCTCCTCAGGGCTTGACTGAAGAGAAAGGTTTACATCATTCCTAACTGGTGTGAGCTAATATAGGGAGGAGAGTGCAAAGGGCAGTACCAGTGGAACGAAGGGGAGTAAAGTAGGAGTTTGTTTTTATTTTAGAGAAGCTAACATATGTCAGAGAGAGCTGACAAGGATAGTCACACTCATGGCTCCCTTTAGCCTCTAGAGCTCTTGGAGCCAGGCCCAAATCAGATGAGGTCAAGCTAATGAAATTAGCCTTTTGTTCACTCTTGCTTGCACGAAACGTGGAGTGCACTCCGAGGAGGAGGTCTAATCTCAGGAACATGCTTGGAGCTTGGCATCCTCATGGACCGCTGGGATTTCCCACCAGTCTGAGAGACAGTTTGTGACTCCGGTGCTAGGGGTTATCTAATCAGGAGGCACCAGGCCTTGGGAGAGAAAAAGAGAGCCAAAGGCTGGCCCTGCCATTACTCAAGCACAGTTCTGGCATGGTCTTGTTGCACCGTGAAAGGAATTCTCTCGGGTTCAGACGTAACAAGCCTCTTCTGGTAAACCTGGGGCCTTCCAAGGTACTGGTTCAATTTTGTTAGCTATAGCTGTCAGTGTCCAAAGTCCAGCTCTGTTCTCAAGCATTGGTGGCGGATAAGGGTACAATAAAGGGATGCAGGTGGTGCTGTGGGTTAAACCACAGAGCCTAGGACTTGCCGATCAGAAGATCGGCAGTTCGAATCCCTGCAACGGAGTGAGCTCCCATTGCTCGGTCCCTGCTCCTGCCAACCTAGCAGTTCGAAAGCACGTCAAAGTGCAAGTAGATACCTTCTCTGGCGGGAAGGTAAACGGCGTTTCCGTGCACTGCTCTGGTTCGCCAGAAGTGGCTTAGTCATGCTGGCCACATGACCCGGAAGCTGTACGCCGGCTCTCTTGGCCAATAAAGCAAGATGAGCGCCGCAACCCCAGAGTCGGTCACGACTGGACCTAATGGTCAGGGATCCCTTTACCTTTTAATGGTGCAATTATCTACATGTCTACTGGGATGTAAGCCCCATTGAATCCCATGGGATTTCTTCCAGATAAGGGTGAATTTGACTGGGTCCATAGGTAAATGCAGGGATGAGGAACCTGTGGCCCTCCAGATGTTCCCGGACTACAGCTCCCATCATCCCTGACTATTAGTCAAACAGGCCAGGTCTGTTGGGTGTTTTGGTTCAACAGCAACTGGAAGGCCACAAGTTTTCCATCTTTGGGCAAATGCACGTAAGCTGCAAAATAGTCTTCTATGCACACTTCCCCGGGAGTAAGTCCCATGGAACATAGTGGGCCTCACTTTTGAATAAGCTATATACACTTGTGGTGTAAGTCATCATGCAATGCCTGACATTTTGCAAGCTGCAGCTACTGTGCTTCCAACTGATAATAATACACTGTAGGACAACCCTGGTTTCCTACTATATCTTTAACAAACCAAAGAAACATCACCCTCTTGGCTTTTAAAGAAGCAGAGGATGGAGTTATTGCAGAGGAAATGAATAGACCACATGCAAGATGGTGAAGGGCCGATCACTACCACAACCCACAGATCTTCAGACACAGCCTCAGGCTGTAGGCACATGTTCTTTGCACATTCCCCTGTAGAAAAAAGTAATTGGTGCTGGCTTTGCAGAGCTAAGAAAGTTCCATAAGTTCAGGACACAAGAAAAGCCCTGCTGGACCCATCCAGACAACCGTTCTGTTCTCACAGTGGCAAACCGAAAGCCTATGGGAAGTCTGCAAGCAAGACCTGAGCATAAAAGCACGCTCCCCATTTGTGACTCCTGGTAATCATGAGTGTAGCCAAGGGGGCGGGGGCAGCAGCTGCCCACCCTCAAAATCAAGTAAAACCATAGAAATATGAAACTAACTGACCAATCACATCAGTTCTGGCCCCCCAAATCCTGGCTATGCCCATGCTGGCAACAGGCATTCAGGGACATATTGACTCCAACAATAGGCAGATGTGGTCCAAAGAAAAGCAGAGCGAGACGTTTGACACTAGCTGGGCTGCAGGAGTTGCCAAAAGGAGGGATACAAGTTGCCGTCCAACTGGCTTAGGGACACTGGGGGAGGAAGAGGACTGCAGGGGGAGCGTACCGCCCCCTGCAGCGTGATCCTGGTGGAGAGCCATTGTGGCTGCCCCCCCCCCCCCGTGCTAGGCGCCACGACCCGCAGGCGGCATGCCACGCCTCCAGGATGCGCACCATGCCCTTGTGGGTGGCATACCATGCCCCCAGGACGCGTGCCAGCCCTGCCCCCGCCTGCTCTCTGCCCCCCCCCGGTACCAGAACATGAAGCTCTGCCACTGCTTCGGGACTCCACTCTGAATTTGTGTTGGGCTTAGTCCTTAATCTTTTCTTCTCCCAAAGATGGGATGAGTATAGGCACAAGGCAGCAGAGTTTTAGGATCAGCGTTTTCCTTTTCCTAGATGGGCTATTTTCCCAGGGTGATGAGCCCCATTTCCCCCTCATTTTCCTCTACAGCTCATGCAGAAACTGCCTTCTTTGTGGCCAGGAAAGGGAGAAGGGTGGATTGTGTGTGTGTGTGTGTGTGTGTGTGTGTGTGTGTGTGTGTGTTATAGTGCTAAGGGTCTTAGCCTCCTTTGTTTTTCACAAGTCAGTTGGAGAAGCTTTTTAAACCCGAGGGTCACCTTCCCTTCTGGGCAACTTTTTTATTGGGGGGGGGGGTCACATATCAGTTGTAGGTGGAGACTAGGAATGGAAGGATCAGTCCGTTTTGGCTCTCTCTCTGTTTCTCATTTTTCCAGTCTGCACTTCTCCATATTTCTGCAACAACTTCTGTAAATCCTCCTGAAGATTCTCCCATCTTTTTGTGCAGCTTTCCCCCAGTGAACACATTTTTTGCTTGCATTCTGAGGAATGTAATGCAATCTTTTGTCTGTGACTCTCACTGATATATTAATTTTAGTTACAGATAGGTAGCCATGTTGGTCTGCCATAGTCAAAATAAAAAAATTCCTTCCAGTAGCACCTTAAAGACCAACTAAGTTAGTTCTTGGTATGAGCTTTCGTGTGCATGCACACTTCTTCAGATACTTCTTCAGATACTTCTGAAGAAGTGTGCATGCACACGAAAGCTCATACCAAGAACTAACTTAGTTGGTCTTTAAGGTGCTACTGGAAGGAATTTTTTTATATTAATTTTATGCACATTTCCACCCTGATAGAGTATGCATTTTTGTAAATGTTGGGTTGCAGAACCGCATCGCAAAATGCGGAGCACTGCTGATTTTGAAAGAGGGCTGTGCTTGAGGTCTCGAAAGTACCAATTTGATAAATTGGCTTTAAATGTGAACTGAATCTGATTTCTCTCCCATCTCTAGTGGGACAGAGGCAAAAGTGGACAGAGCAATCCAGGCAAATCTTACCTTTGTAGGGCGGGCCAGTTTCTTCACACTCACCCACCCCTCTCTACCCTCCATCTGGGCAAACAAGTAGCATGGTCGAAGTTTCAAGGAGATGCTCCAGCCAGGCAGAAATGCTCATGCAAGGTGCAAAGCAGGGCAAGTGATGGGTGTGGCTCAGGTGTGTGGCTCAGGTGTGTGGATGTGTGGCCTGGAGAGCATCCCAAGTGCCAAACAGAGAAGCTCAGTTCGCCTCATTTGGCCCCCCAGACCTGAGGTTCCCTAACCCTGTCCAGCCAGTTGCATGGCAGACAGGGCAAGATTAACAATGGCAGCTTCTCTGCCCCTCTCCCTATATCTAGTACAGGGGAAAGCTATGCCTGTTGAATTTCTGGCACATTCCCCACAACATCAGACAGGCGTCTTTGCTATGTGCCTTTCAGCACCTGCTAAAAACATTTTTGTTCAGACAAGTCTACCCAGGCATGTGGAATGCCTATGCATGCTTTAATCTGTTTTTATTTTATTGCCATTTTTAAATGTTTTAAATAGTTGCTGATAATTTTATATACTGATATACGGTATACTGATCGTGTTATTGTCTTATTCTCTTTGTAAACCACTTTGAGGTTTTTTTTAAAAAAAAATAATAACCACCACGCAAGTAGAAATTGTTATGAAAGAAATAAACAGCAATCCTAGCAATAGCAAATGTGTTTTCTCGGTTTGGATGTTGGAAACTGAAAACTGCAGCTAATGCGAAACAGGAAACTGCAAGGGAAGTCACACATCAGAAATGAAGGGAGTAGGAAAAGTGTGCTTGCACTTGTGGCTTGTTTCTGATCCTATGAACCAGGGGTAGCCAATATGCCCTGCAAATTTTGTAGACTAAAACTCCCATCATCTGTGATCGTTGACAATGATAGTTGAGACTGATGGGAGTTGCCTAAACATCTGGAAGACACATTTGCTTTCCTTTAGTCTTAACCATAATATTCTGGTTGCCCAAATTGTCCCTGCATTTTTCCAGTGTCTGCAGATGTTCTAGGGCAACCCCAAACTCAGGCATCCCCAAACTCAGCCCTTCAGATGTTTTGGGACTACAATTCCCATCATCCCTGACCACTGGTCCTGTTAGCCAGGGATGATGGGAGTTGTAGTCCCAAAACATCTGGAGGGCCAAGTTTGGGGATGCCTGTTGTAGGCGGTACTCTCCCCTATGCAAATCCCATACAAATTATTAGGAATTAGCTATCAGTTGCTTTTGCCCAGGGATAGAGAACCTGTGGCATTCCAGGTGTGGTTGGACTCCAATTCCCATTTACCCCAGCCAGCACGGCCGGTTGTCACAGGTGATGGAACTTGTAGTCCAACAATATCCAGAGGTCCATCAGTTCCCCATCCCTGTTTTTGCCCAATTTGGTGTCATCGAAAGAGATTTCTATTAGCTGATTAGATTAACTTGGCAGGAGCCACCAACAAATGAGTAAGATAATGGCAATGGCACAGCCTCCATAGGGGAAGATGTGCAAGGCCCTGCACACCAACACAACTGTTTCACACTTTCAGGAAGCAATGGCACAAATATGCCCCAGTGTGAAGTTGACCCTCTTCTCCTAGACCCTATAGCTACTATATGCAGCTGAAGTAGCTTTGCAGCTCATTGCTCAAGCAGCTTTACCAGAAGACATGGCATTTCCTAGTTGTTCTTCTTAAGAAGAGTAGGAGGGATTCAAGCTAAGACAAGGTGCTGAAGGTTCTTTCTTGGACCGCCTCGTCCCTAGAGGTCTACAGAAAGGAATCACCCCACAACCCACTGCTTCCTCTCCTCCCCAGCACCCCTCCCACCAATCATTGGGGTCTGTGACTCACCCCGTCCATTCTGATTGGGCCGGTAGATGCTGCCCACGCTGACCCGGGCTTGGTTAGCACCTTGGCTGTCTGGAATCTGTTGGGGAGGCTCAGCGTTCCGGATGGGAAGGTAGGGCTCAGGCCTAGGCACCCCATGGGGATCTAAGGGCCGGAAAGGTGGCTGAGGTTCCACGTTGCGGGGAGGGACGTAGGGTTCTGCGGGCGCCTCTCCAAAGGGAGGGTACTGCCCTGCCCACGGCTCGTTCCCATACCTGGTCCCAGCACTCACGGGGGACCCGGAGTTGATGTGCAAGTTGTCTGCCACAGGCACCCCTTGCCCCGCAGACTGCTGGTTCTGGGCATAAGGGTCCTGGACACTTTGGTCATAGCTAGTCCCAGTGTCATGGTAGAGGCTGTGCGAGTACCTTCGGTCTAAGCCGTCCGAGGGCTGTAGCTGTTGGGGCACAGGCACATAGGGCCTTTCCTGTGCCGGGTAGTATCCTTGGGCTCTGTAGGGGTTCTGCTCCTCAGCATGTTCCTCGTATCTCACCCTGGGCTGGAAAGGGTAGACGACCCCAGCGCTGGCTGCAGCTGCGGCGACAGCACCCCCTCCGGTTCCCGTGGTGCGGTAGTAGGTGTAGCTCTCATCGTACGCACGGGGGACCTGCGGGTCGTAGGCCTCATATTGGTTGGCGAATGGCGGCTGTGGCTGGGGGTAAGAGGCCTGCGGGTAGAGCTGTCCAAACGAGGAATGTGCAAAGGAGGAAGAGGAAGAAGAGGAGCCCACCTGACGCTGCCGAAAGGTGGGCGACCAGGGACGTGGAGAGTTGGAGTGACCGTCCCCGGTGGCCCCATCCCGCCAGTTGTCAGGGACCTGTCCGAAGCCAAACGGATGCCGTGTCTGGCCCCGGATGGTATCGGATCCTGCCCGGACTGGCAAGGTGGGAGCCTGCCGCCGGGTGTTCCCCGGGACCCTTCTGCTGCCTTGGCTGGCGGCAGCGTCAGCCAGCATGACCCTTGCGCTGCTGTCTGCCCTTGTGTGGCTGGCCGGGACATACTCGGAGCCTGAGTTCAGGAGGCTGTACACTCTGCCGTTGTTCTCCCACTGGATCATCTGTCTCCATCGACCGGCGTCTACGTTACTGCCTTGTGGGTGTTGACCCCGGACCAGCAGGACAGCCCCAAAGCCCATCAAAGCCCACAGGTCCCAGAAGCTGAGAGGTGCCATGGTGATGAAAGGGATCAATGACCTTGATGGGTGTTTTTGATGGGAGGAAGTCGTGGAAGAGCAGCCTGGAGGGCCTGTGGCAACAGCTTGTCCCCTTTCTCTTTCTCCGCTGCCTTCTCTTCTTCTTTAGGTGAATCGGTCTCAACTCTGTCCATTCCCTGTTTGTTTGAAGCTGCTCCAGGGGTCTCCCGCAAGCTTCATGTTGAGCTTGTTGGAGGAGAAAGAGAAAGGGAGAGAGGAAGATGAACGAGTCTCTTGAGAACTCAGGAGAGCCTGGAAAGTTTTGCTCCTTGTCTATTTCTTGCTCTTGGTCGTCGTCTTCACGTTGCTGCTTTGCCCATCGCAGGGGACGCCAGTTGATCCTGCCTACTCTTGGCTGAATGTCTTTGCTTCTGGTCTGAATGAATAAGCAACAGGCTCTGAAAAAATGCTGGGAAGTTTCAGGACTCTTTTGCGAGTGCCTGGTATGCAGGGTCCTAAAAACCGCCCACTTTTATTTTGTTAGCTTCTCAGTGTTTCCCCACCCCCCACTCTCAAAGCACCTCGACCAAACGGCTTCTGTCGAATGTTTCAGAGCAAACTCTGTCTTCAGGGATAACAGTGAACAACCCCAAAGAACTAGACAGAGCAACTGAAACACGTCCTTATGTTTTGCCAGGCCATGATATAAGGGCAAAATGAAGCCCTCAGGATTATACATGAATGCATGCATGCATACATGCAACATACCCAGAAAATACAGCTGAGCGTGGGTTTTTCAGCATGCAAGGAAACTTTGCTCTTTATTTGACTCTGTATTCAAGGGTTTTTCTTGGGTGGAGGTAAAGGGAAAGGGTTGAAGCATTGCTATGTAGGAGAAATTTGTTGCTGTGTCAGACAGGTATGAGGAACCTATGGCCATTCATACACTATTGGACTCCAGCTTCCACCGGCCTTTTTGCCCTGATGACCAATGGCACATGCAACCTGAAAGATGGAAATAGAGTGGGTGGGGTTTCAGCAAGGGTTTAGGATTGCATCACAGGGAACAGGGTCCCATGCTGCCCTGGGTGGATGTGAATGGGGCCCTCACAACTGTGCATGATTTGTAGGCCACGGTCTCAAGAGGTTAGTCTCTGCCTATGATTTTATCCCAGCTTTGAAAGCATCACATTCTTGACGCTTCTCAGGATGGAAACCACCCAGTTGTGCACAGAAGAAATATTGCAACCAGGTGTGTGTTTTTGGTCGTCGAATTGAATTTGAAGATTGTACCTTGGGGATGGAGGAAACTATGGAAACCAGTTGTTGTGGAGGAATGAATCCGGCATCAATAAATATGCTGCTGTAGCTTGAGGGGAATTTGAGGGGCTGACATAGCTGGCTTGTTTATAGAATATTATTCTGGGAGGGTTGGCATTGGCCCAGATGTTCCTGAATATTATTACTAAGAGCCCAGATTCACAATTGACCTTCCCTTTCCTGACAAAGGCTGTCGAATCTTTAATGTCCGAGTAGGAAATGAATTGCACAGCCAGTTTCCTCCTTCTGTCAGGAAACCACCATCACCACTCAAGGCGCTGGCAAAGGCTGGAATGGAGAAGATTTTTTCAGCCCAAGAGCCACATTCCTTCATGGAGAAACTTTCAGAAACCACATGCTGGTGATCAGTGGGGCCAGAGGCAGAAGTGGGAAGAGTAATGGGCAGGACACTTGTAGAATAGGCTACTTTCCAGCCAAATAAAAGTTTGAGTTTTCTATAGCCTTGGTGTTATCAACACCACGCTTGAAGAAATTGAGTCATTCAGGCCGCATGTATTCCCGTGCAGAGGATGTGTGATGACACAGGGGTTTATATGAGCCATGCTCTGCTCATGCCTCCATCATATGCCATTTGGTCGGCAGTAACAGGCATCACTTGGCAAGGCTGAAGACCTGCAAGCAACAGGAGCAGGAAGAGAGAAGGAAAGATTAGACACCTACCCCCTTTTGTTCAAAGCCTGAACAGCATGGGTGTAACTTATCTAAACAGTCATCTTCGGTCAAATAATTTTTCCCATATGCAAAGATCTAGCTCAAGGGTCCTTCTTGGGAGCCCACCATTAAGATCTAGAGGTCTCCCTGGGACGCACAAGAGAGGCTTTCTCAGTGGTGGCCCCTTAACAATGGACACACCCCCTTTAATAAAATATAGTTTCCAGGATTCTTTGGAGGAGCCAGGACTTAGTATAAGAGGGCTTTAAATGTATGGTGAAGCTGTGGCCTTTGCTTGCAGAGCTGCCAGGCATTTTGCAAAGCACATCGCCAGTGAGATCTCCAACCATCCATTGCCTTAAATATGCACCTCTCTAGATATGTAAATTAGCATATGCAGATTTGGTGCAGATTTATGTCAGGGGGCTGTACCCTGATTCTTTCAAGTACTTAGCCAACACCCCTGTGAGCAGGCTGCTGTCTACCAACCTGTTGGGCCACAGCTACCGGGCACAAGCCAAGGTGACTCGTGTCCATACACTCTGACATGAAAACTGGTTTCTGGTCTGGGATCTGCCCTCTAAGACCAACTGCTTGAAATGCCTTAATGCAATTTTTAAAATACATATTTCTTCCTCCTGGGAGGGTGGGGAGGAAGTTGGTTGGCTCAGGCTGAGATCTTGTTGGGAAGTGGCGTTGGGAGGGGAAGAGAATATAGATGGCAAAGAGAGGGACTGAAAAGGACTGGCTGGAGCCTGTGAGTTTATCCAAGATTTTATTTCTGGCGAGTGCTGCCTGCTCGTGACATCAGCTCTGGTATTTCCAATCCCTGAGGGGAGAAAGGGGGGAAGGGGAGAGGGGGGAAGAGAGAGGAGGAGGAGAGGAAGAAAGAGGGGGAGAGAATAAACAGGAAAATAGCACACAAGGGCACCAAGTTCTTTGGGGTCCTGAACGCTGAGCTGTTGTTTGGCCGAAGGATCTCATTGCCAGCAACCCACTCCAGGGTGTTAGGAAACCGGTGGCCTGACAAGGCCTTCCCAAATGTGCTCCATTTGGCCTCCAAACATCTCCCTCTTCCCTTTGCTTGAGCTGGCCCCATTCCCCAGCGCTCAAGCTGAGAATTGGAAGCAGCAGGGGGAAAATAAATTAAAACACGGTCAGAGTTTAAAGATACAAAATCCTCTTGTAACGTTTTCTTTCAACAGCCGGGCTCCCCATGTAGTTACACAGGACACAAGGCTCAGTTGACTGCAAGTGAGCCTGAAGTTTGGGGACGGCAGGCAGGCAGGCAGAACTCCTGCCTCTGAGGCACCCCTCCCCCGCAGCTGATGGAAAGAAGGGCTTGCTTACAGTGGCGTAGCGTGGGGGGTGCAGGGGGGGGGGGGCTGGCCGCACCGGGCACAACATCTGGGGGTTAGGGTTAGGGGGCGCAAATCCACGGGTTAGGGGGCGCAAATCCACGGGTTAGGGGGCGCAAATTACTTGCCTTGCCCCGGGTGCTGACAACCCACGCTATGCCACTGCTTGCTTATAATGCCCCTTAGTCTCGTACTGCAGATCATTTTGTGAGCCAGATCTCCCATTCAGGGATGTAGAACCTTCTTTGGTCCAAGGTCCGCTTTCCCTTCAGGGCAAGTTTTCAGGGGCCACATGCAGGGGTCAGCAAACTTTTTCAGCAGGGGGCTGGTTCACTGTCCCTCAGACCTTGTGGATGCATTTTAAATAAAAGCACACATTCTACTCATGTAAAAACACCAGGCAGGCCCCACAAATAACCCAGAGATGCATTTTAAATAAAAGGACACATTCTACTCATGTAAAAACATGCTGATTCCCGGACTGTCCGCGGGCCAGATTTAGAAGGCAATTGGGCTGGATCCAGCCCCTGGCCCTTAGTTTGCCTACCCATGTGCTAGTGGCCGTAGGAAGGATCTAAGGTCTCTTAAGATCCAAAACAGTTACTATAGATATGGTCATTCCTTTAGATCACAGATGGGCGCTTTTTTCAGGGCTGCATTTGCATCTTACATTTAAAGCCCTTTAAAGACCGATGACTTCCTGCAAAGAAAATGCAGTTTATTAAGGGTGCTGAGAATTTCCAGGAGAGCCATATTCCCCTGTTCCCTGGGAAGGGGGATTGTACGTTAATCTGCTCTGGGAATCATAGTTCTGTGAAGCGTCGTCTGCCGAACAAGAAGAACATGGGGTGGCGGGTGGTGTCATTCCCCAGGCGAAGTTCTGACTCAGAGTAAGGCTGCTTCTTATGTTCCTAAGGAATGCGGACAGCTTGTTGACCTAATTTTGCTGACAGGAGAAACTCAGCCAAGAGAGTGAGCAAGGAGGTTCTTAGAAATGGGAGATTTGCCTCTGGGGAGCTGGATCTTTCAGACTGTGATGTGTGGAGTCCAAAGCACCGGAGGAAGGACTCCAAGGCACTTGGGAAGTAAGTTATCAGGGGGAAAGGTGGAGTATATATATAACAATAATGACAACAATAGGAACAACAACAACACAAGCCCTGCTAAATCAGACCAAAGGCCTGGGGTGGACTTGAAATCTACAGCATGTTATTCTTTGAAGGAGAACTATTTGAAAATGGTTCATAGGTGGTCTCTAACTCCGAGTAGGCTTGCTAAGATTTACAAGACTGAATCAGATAAGTGCTGGAAGTGCAAAGAGGTGGAGGGAACATTCTTTCATATGTGGTGGACATGTAAAAAGGTAAAAGAGTATTGGGAAATGATTTACAGTGGTGCCTCGCAAGACGAAAAGAATCCGTTCTGTGATTCTCTTCGTCTAGCGGTTTTTTCGTCTTGCAAAGCAAGCCCATTGAAGGATTAGCGGATTAGCGCTTTTAGCGGCTTTTAGCGGCTTTTAGCGGCTTTTAGCGGCTTTTAGCGGCTTATCTGCTGATCGGATCAGCTGATAAGCGGCTTAGCGGCTTAGAAAAAGGGGGGGGGGAAGGAAAAAAAACCAGCAGGAACTCGCAAAACATTGTCGTCTTGCGAAGCAACCCCATAGGAAATTCGTTTTGCGAAGCACCTCCAAAATGGAAAACTCTTTCGTCTAGCGAGTTTTCCGTCTTGCGAGGCATTCGTCTCGCGGGGCACCACTGTACAATGAATTGAAAAAATGTTTAAAATTACTCCCCCCCTCAAGTCCTTTCTGTTGGGGATAACTCAGACTGAAATCCCCAGGTGTCAGAAAACGTTATTTATGTATGCAACAATTGCAGCCTGTGTTTTATTAGCCCCCAAATGGAAAGTTAGCGAGGTCCCAACCAAAGAAGAATGACAGCTCATGTTGGCAAAATATGCGCAACTTGCAGAGTTAACATGTGGAATAAGAGAGCAAGAAGAACATGCGTTTAAAAAAGATTGGAAAACATTTATTCGTTATACGGAAAATAACTGTGTACAGCTTAAAATGCTGGCAGCATTAGGATAATTCAACAGTGCAAATAATCTTTGATGGATGTAATAATGGAAAAGCGATTGGTGTATATACGGCCTGGGATGGAGAAACTTTTTGAACCCGAAGGCCATTTTCCCTTCTGGGCAACTTTCTGGAGGTCATAGGCCTGTGGTGGGTAGGGCAGGAGGCAAGACTCGGTAGAGGCCTCAATGTGATTTGTAGCTTTCTACAGCGGGGACGCAGGTGGCGCTGTGGGTTAAACCACAGAGCCTAGGACTTGCTGATCAGAAGGTCAGCAGTTCGAATCCCCGCGACGGGGTGAGCTCCCATTGCTCGGTCCCTGCTCCTGCCCAACTAGCAGTTTGAAAGCACGTCAAAGTGCAAGTAGACAAATAGGTACTGCTCTGGCAGGAAGGTAAACGGCGTTTCCGTGCGCTGCTCTGGTTTGCCAGAAGCGGCTTAGTCATGCTGGTCACATGACCTGGAAGCTGTACGCTGGCTCCCTTGGCCAATAAAGCGAGATGAGAGCCGCAACCCTAGAGTCGGTCATGACTGAACCTAATGGTCAGGGGTCCCTTTACCTTTACCTTACAGCAGGCTGGTTTCTACACATATGCATTCACACCTCTATCCTCCTTCCACGCAAGCAGGAGGCATCATCAGAGTTCAAGGATGTGTTTCACCCAGAGGAAACCCCGCCCCCAATTTTGTTTTTTTGGAGGGAAGTGGGTATGAAGCAAGACCTGGGGAGGGTCCCAAGAGTCAGATAGAGAGGCTTGCAAGTCCCCATCTGCTCCCAGGACCTGGGATTCTCCCTCGTTCCCCCGCCTGTGCTAAAACATGCTTGGTCCCAAAGATGGACACTGACCATGTTGGAAAGAATGGTGCACTAGGTGGTGCCATAATCCAACGGTTTAGTCCAGCTGGTTGAAAGATCCATCAATGAGAAAGCAATGGCTGCCTTTGACAGGGTGGGACTTCTTCGTTTCATCCTGGGCCTGCCCCGATAACATATCAAGCAAGCAAGAGGGGAATTTGAACAGGGAATCTGTGCAAGAGAGTGTCCTGTTGGATGAGTGCCCTTTGTGGGAAGGTCTGCTGCTTGCACACTAGTTTGACGTGCCCTGAGTGTGCCACCCTCCTTCTCCTAATAGCTGGCTTCCACACACAGAGAGGGAACGATGAGTTGCCTAACTTGGTTAAGAAGAAATAGATTAATTATATCTCCCTTTCCTTTTGTGAAAGGGTATGGAAGCTAGTAATCTGCCTGCCAGTCAGAGGATGCAGAAATGATTACCTTTCAGCTGACTTTGGGCAAGGTATCCATTATCCGTTGTTTACTTCTCAGAGAAACAATGGCCTCGCTGCCATGGATGCCTACTTGAACTCTGCAGGAGCTGCCGTCAACACTCTGCCAAGGTCTATGGCTCAGCATAATGATACCTTTGGCTCAGCTTTCTGTCACTTTGGAAATGAGTCCCGATGTTGCAACAGACTAAAAGTTATCTCCTTTTTGTTTGTTTGCGGGTGAGCCTATTTTCAAACAGAGGAGGTGGGGAGAGGGAGGAAAAGGCTGGGGTGCCATTGCTAAATGAGGAATTCTCTTTCTAGCTCATGTTGTAGTTTATAGCTGGGGTCTTGGCTATGTTGGCTAACAATCTGACACACACACACACACACACACACACACACACACACACACAGTTTGATCCAAATGAGAAGATTGAACTTGCACCCCAAAACCTGTCAATAGGTTTAAGCTGCAGTTGTTGTTGTTGTTTAGTCGTTTAGTCATGTTTGACTCTTCGTGACCCCATGGACCAGAGCACACCAGGCACTCCTGTCTTCCACTGCCTCCTGCAGTTTCGTCAAACTCATGCTGGTAGCTTTGAGAACACTGTCCAACTATCTCGTCCTTTGTCGTTCCCTTCTCCTTGTGCCCTCAATCTTTCCCAACATTAGGGTCTTCTCTTCTTATGAGGTGGCCAAAGTATTGGAGCCTCAGCTTCAGGATCTGTCCTTCCAGTGGGCACTCAGGGCTGATTTCCTTCAGAATGGAGAGGTTTGATCTTCTTGCAGTCCATGGGACTCTCAAGAGTCTCCTCCAGCACCATAATTCAAAAGCATCAATTCTTTGGCAATCAGCCTTCTGTATGGTCCAGCTCTCAATAATAGGCAAATCAGTCTATTTTGGTTTTTCTCTGTTGCTCATTTGTTCCAATCTTAAATTCAGTTCCACATCTGATTTTGAATTTAGTGTGAATTGCATCCAATATACACCTTTTTAAATGCAACTTTGCCTAAAATACATGTTTTGCAAGTGAATATAATATAATGCATTTATTGTATATTATCTTCACTAATATATGCATTTTTGGTAAATAACATTTTATTGTATTTTCAGCAGGGACAGCATACCAAAAAAGAAAGAAAGAAAGAAAGAAAGAAAGAAAGAAAGAAAGAAAGAAAGAAAGAAAGAAGACAGTGAGAAGATAGCAGAGGAGAAGAGCAAAATGGAAAAGGGAGAAAGAAGGAATGGAGAAAGGGAGAAAACCATATAAAACTAGATTAAGCGACTTCCCCTATTCCTGGCATGCATATTATAAAACTCAAAGTAAAGCAGTAAACATCTGGATCACCACAATTTCAGTAAACACAGAAGAAAGGAAGCATGTAGACCGCATATGACATTCAGTGGGTGATTCCAAATATCCCAAGCCTGAGCAGACGGTTGTTGAAAGTTTCACTTTATACACACTTGACCCTAGTTATGCCTTTTTCTACACATTACTTGGCTGGGGAACAGCACAGCAAAGTTCAGAGAAGTGTGAACCCAGACAGCTCCCCATTTATACAGGGGTCACATTCCAAGGCCCTGAACATTTAGGTGACATTGCGTATATTTGAGACACCATTGGAAAAGCCTGCAGACGCCCTCTAATCCTCTGTTTTGCATCCTTTGTTTAATTTCTTGTCTTTTGTTCCATGCTGTTCTTTGTAAACTGCTATGTGACTTTTTCTGATGAAAAGTAGTATGCAAGTCCTTTAAATAATAATAAAGCGGGGAAGACACAGTTCTTCTTTGGTGATACCTTGTAGCTGAGTAAGAACACGGTTTTAACAGTGAGTCCGTAAGTGACTGTGGAGGCCAATTCTGGATCCACACGTCCTTCCACAGTGGGGACATAGGTTTCCAGGTGGGAGTTGATCATGGTGAGGGTTTGCCGAACGTGCCTTCCTCTTAGCATGTTTCTCCCTTTCGTCCTGAGTTTGTGCGTCTTCAAAGTCCATAACACCTTTGGTAAAGGCTGTTCTCCAACTGGAGTGCTCACAGGCCAGTGTTTCCCAGTTGTTGATGTTTCTACTACATTTTTTAAGATTTGCCTTGAGAGAGTCTTTAAACTGCTTTTGTTGACCACCAGCATTACGCTTTCCATTTTTAAGTCTGGCGTAGAGTAGTTGCTTTGGAAGACGATAATCAGGCACCCAAACAACATGACCAGTCCAATGAAATTGATGTTGAAGAATTGTTGCTTCATCACTGGCAATCTATGCTTCTTCCAGTACACTGGCATTGGTTCACATTAGAACTGACACAGTTCTAATGACACAGTATGACGCTGAAGGTCAGCTGCTGGGAAGCAGCAATAGGGAGGTCTGCGTTTCTTCCATACCTCTCTTGTGACCTTCCCAGAGGTGTCCCATTCACTGCTGATCAGAGTGAGGAACCTGTGAACTTCCATCCCATCATGCCTGACCATTGGCCATCCTAGCTGGGGTTGATGGGAGCTGGCATCCAACTACATCTGGAGGGCCACAGATTCCTCACCCCTGGACTAAATTCTCACCCAGAAGGGCTCTTATGACATTTTGGTGGGAGCATGTTGGTGTCAGCATCCTTTGGGGGTTGAGATGCCAGCTGGCTAGCCCCCAGCTGGATCATGCCCTTCCAGCCGTGATGATCCCCCGATCTCTGGTGCAACGTAAATCAGTGACTCAGACTTCAAAAGCCTGAGCACGCTATATTAACAGAGCATACTGCGCAAACAGAACAGGTGTGAGGCTTGTGGAAACATACCAACAGCTAAAGATTTATTAAGCATAAATCAGGACAAAGAAAACATGTCGTCTCCCTTTCTTCTGCTCAGAGAGACAGAGAAAAGCAAAAGCTATACACACAACTGGAAGTTCCCAGCAGACTGTGCTGGAATGTAAACAGACATGTGACATGTAACAATCCCATGCCTGCTCCTTAAGGTGGAATAGAAATTCTCAATAGTTGGTACAGGAATTGTGTATCATCTCAATTATGATACTTGCGCTTCCCTGCTTCTGTAAATTCATCTTCAGCTCAGTTTGAGGATCTTAGCCAGTCCCTCACCAAGGGACAAGTTGCAGAATGAATTCCACCAGGGGTGAGTGTAAGTGCAAGCAGAGACGAGGCAGAAAAGGTATTCAACTGTGCTTGTTATGTGTAATGGCTTTCCCCTATACAGCAACCTTTATAAAATGCAATTAAACTGGGTAATGAAATGAAACAAGGGTGGCAGGACCCTTGCTGCTAGCCCAGCGTTGCTCTACTTGACTAGCAATATCCATGACTGTTAATGATTACGGATGAGGTTAGCAAAACCTAGTCATAGACGTGGTCTCTGTGGCTGAATTTGCCACAGCTGAGATAAGTCTCACAGTGCTTTTTCATAGGAAGAGCAATTCTATACAGTAGTACCTCGGGTTACATACGCTTCAGGTTACAGACTCCGCTAACCCAGAAATAGTACCCCAGGTTAAGAACTTTGCTTCAGGATGAGAACAGAAATCGTGCTCTGGCGGCGCGGTGGCAGCTGGAGGCCCCATAAGCTAAAGTGGTGCTTTAGGTTAAGAACAGTTTCAGGTTAAGAATGGATTTCCAGAACGAATTAAGTACTTAACCCGAGGTACCACTGTAGTTCCTAATTTATTTATTTTTTGAAATGGACATTTTCTTTTCTCAGTTTTAAAATGCATGCATCGACAACTGGATAAAATGGATAGTTTGAAAGCATTACAAACCAAGAGTCCTGTGTCCCATTAAGAAGTGGTTGATTTTATTATAGCATAAGCCAGCCTTAGAGACACGGGTGGCGCTGTGGGTTAAACCACAGAGCCTAGGACTTGCCGATCAGAAGGTCAGCGGTTCGAATCCCCGCGATGGGGTGAGCTGATGTTGCTCGGTCCCTGCTCCTGCCCACCTAGCAGTTCGAAACCACGTCAAAGTGCAAGTAGATAAATAGGTACCACTCCAGTGGGAAGGTAAACGGCGTTTCCGTGCACTGCTCTGGTTCGCCAGAAGTGGCTTAGTCATGCTGGCCACATGACCCGGAAGCTGTACGCCGGCTCCCTTGGCCAATAAAGCGAGATGAGCGCCACAACCCCAGAGTCGGCCACAACTGGACCCAATGGTCAGGGGTCCCTTTACCTTTTAAGCCAGCCTTTGCCCACTGGGTGCCCACCAAATGTTATGGACTGCAGCTCTCATCAGCTCTAGCTGGTATAGTTCAAAACGTTAGGCACCAGGTTGGCATAAGGGTCCATGACCTGGAGGCCACTTCAGTGGACTGTAAACTGTAAAAGCTTATGCTGTGATAACTTTTGTTAGGTTTTAAGGTGTCTTCAGTCTTTTGGTTGATTTTGCTGCAGTGCACTACTGGAAAAAACAAACAAACTTTCATTCATTCCAGAAGCTCAAGGTGGTATTCATGAATTGCACGGGGTTGGACTAGAGGAATATTAGGGTGCATTCCAGCTCTACACTTCTATGATTTTATGGTTCTTCCATTCCCCATTTTATCCTCACAGCAACCCTGTGCAGTAGGTTAGGTTGAGAGACAGTAACTGGCCCAAGGTCACCCAATGCCTGAGTAGAGATTTGAACCCTCATCTACCAGGTCCTAGTCTGAAACGTTAACCACTACACCATACAGGCTCCAAATGTCACATACATGTGGAAATTTTAATACTGGGTACATGGGTAAATCTTTGATCTTGCATAAGTCAAATATCTATATTTTCCACTGATTCCCTCTATCCTTAGCATTCCTCTTAAGATTGTCATTAATGTTAATCTGCAGCTGACTATATTTGTAATAAGCTATAAATGCAACTTTATTGCTCAAATGCAGCCCTGTTTAGTGAATAATAAGAGAGTTTGTGTACTGGTCCAGTAAACGCTTCCGCTGCGCCACCAGCAACAGCTCTCTTTGCAGAGTATTAATTAAGTCCAGTGCAGAGATTCTTGTTGCCGTACAGGCTTCAGAGTCTCAGCAGCAAAGAAATAACGACACAGGGAAGCCTGTCTTTCTAAAGACAGGTTTATTGCAGAAAGATAACAGAAACACCTCCGGAGCTTTCAGACATTTTTGCTTCACGCCCCACACACAGAGAAAACAAACACTCTTTATATACTGAGCAACTTAACAACTTAATGAGCTTGACTACTTAAAGTCACATGACATTGCTAACTTGCCAGCGTCTTAGGTTTCACACCCTAACACCCCCTCTCGCTGGCAATACAAAAAACAAAATTACTTCAGACCCATTTCTTCACAAAAGTTTTCATGCCGCTGAAACCCTAGCGGTTTTGTAAAACCATCAGCTTGATTTTCATGACTCGGACAGTAATTTAATTTAACAATTCCTGCTTTTACCGTTTGACAAACATTTTGAAAGCGGATATCCAAATGTTTTGTACGACCTTTAAACTGCCCATTTTGTGCTAACTTAAGACACGGTTGATTATCACCCCATACAGTGATTGGAGTGATGGCCTTTTCATACATCTCTTGTGCCAAGCATTTGTAAAATTCTAGATCTCTACATAACTCAGATAAGGCACAGAACTCAGCTTCTGTTGACGACAAAGCAATTAGGTTCTGTTTCTTGGATCTCCACCCAATCAGAGAGTTACCAAATTTTATTACACAGCCAGACACTGATTTTCTATCCTTTAAATTTGCCCAATCACTATCTGCCCAACAAGTAATCTGTGCTTGTCCTTCCGAAGATAATTCAAGGCAAAAATCTTTGGTGTATTGTAAATATCTTAACACTCTTTGAATTCCTTTCCATGCATTTACACTAGGTTTCGAAGCTTCTCTGCTGAGTAAGTTAACAGCGTAAGCAATATCTGGTCTACTCCATTGCGAAAGATGAAGTAAGCTTCCCAGTGCTGACTGAAAGATTTCAGCACGCTTGAATTCAGCACTATCCTTGAACTCATTGTCTTTTACAAAACCCATTTCCATTGGTGTTCTAACACCTGCACACTCCGTCATGTTAAATTTTTTCAACATTTGCAATATCTTGCCTTTTTGATTCAGTAGAAAACAGCCATTTTTGGTCCTATCTATCTGAACACCAAGATAGACCTTCACATCACCAAGAGTCTTAACTTTGAAGTGTTTATTTAACTCTTTGGCTAGGTTTTTTTTACTTGTTCTTGTGTCTTTGAAGTATAAATCAGGTCATCTACATAAACAAGCAAAGATTCTTGAGCATCTCCTGAACTTCTGAAATATAAGCAATTGTCAGCCTTGCTCCTGCTAAAACCAATGCCTACCAAAACGTCATTCAAACACTCATTCCAATTATGAGCAGATTGCTTGAGTCCATAAATAGATTTATGTAGTTTCCATACCTGATTTGATTTACCAACTTTCAATCCTGGCGGTAGCTCCATATAGAGCTCTTCAGCCAAGTCTGAATGAAGATAAGCTGTAGAGACATCAAATTGATTCACTTTGAACCCTTTCTGAGCAGCAACTGCTAATAGTCCCCGTAGGGATTCACTCCTTGAAGTGGGTGCATAGACTTCGGAGTAATGTAACCCCTTTCTTTGCGTAAAACCTCGAGCTACAAGCCTTGCTTTGTACTCTGGTTTCCCCATCGCTGTTGTATTTATCCTGTACACCCACCTACAACTTACTGCCTTGGCACCTTCTGGCAGTTTGGTGATGGAAAACACACCCAGTTCTTTCATAGAATTCAACTCCTTTTGCATGGCCTCACGCCACCTACTGGCCTCCTCCTGGGGTAATTGCTCAACCTCCTCAAAACTTTCAGGTTCGCAATTTGCCAAACCAGCCCAAACACTAATAGCTTGGTACCTTTCAGGAGGTTTACCTTTGTTGGTACGCTGAGAACGCCTTAACAGTTCCTGCGATGTTCCTTCAGTTTCCCCCTCTGACCCAGAATCACTAGTCGTCACCTGTTTGTCACTAGTAGTTGAAGAACTTTCTGGTTCTGACTTTACACATCTCTCTTGCTGTACAGGTGAACTTTTAGAGCTAGAAGATTCTGACTTTACAGACTTGGGTGAACTAGGCGATTTCTCACCCTTGTCCTCAGACTCAAATTCCTCAGTCTGTTCTGGAACTAATACCTGCCCTGGGGCCTGAGTTTCATTGCTACTGTTCACCACATCAAATAGTATGTCAGGATTTCCATGAATTTTATTCCAACCATCCTGTTCACAAAATTCCGCACTTCTGCTGATTGTGATTTTTGTTTGATTTCCTTCTACATTCACAAATCTCCAACCTTTTGTGTTGGCTTGATAACCACAGAAAAACATTTCTTTAGACCTAGGATCGCCTTTCCTACGTTGTGCCCTAGGCACCAGCACATAAGCACGACATCCAAAAATTCTTAGATGATCAATTTTTGGTTTTTTTCCAAACAGCATGAAGTAAGGAGTGTTGCCTACTGTGCTATTGTACACTCTGTTAAAAGTATAATTCGCATACAGTGCAGCCTCAGCCCAAAAACGCTGTGGAAGACCAGAATCAAACAGCAAAGCAGTAATGGCTTCCTGTAATGTTCGAAATTTTCTTTCGGCAACTGCATTCTCCTGTGGTGAATAGGGATTGGTAAGTCTATGAACTATACCTTTCCTTTTTAACCACGTCTCCAGCGTGTGGTTCACATATTCCCCACCACGATCTGATTGTATTTTACGTACCCTGGTGTCAAATTTACATTCAACTTCTTCAATCCAATCCATCAGGATGGAAGCTGCTTGTGATTTTTCTTTCAGAAAGAAAACCCAACTAGCCCTTGAAAAGTCATCCACCAAAATTTGCATAAATCTCGCACCTCCAAGCGATTTGACTGGCATAGGGCCACACACGTCTGTGTGCACAAGTTCAAAGGGTTTCTTGCTTACTCTATCAGATCTAGGATAGTTACATGTCTTAACCTTAGCATGTTTACAAGCACAACAATCCAGAAAATTTGGACAGGGTTTAATGCTACACTCCTCAGCTAAATCTGGCATCTTGCTTACATACTTAAAGCATATATGAGCTAACCTTCTGTGTAGTAGATGTGCACAACCTGTATGAGGAGCCTTATTTACACACTTAGCTTGCACTTCACCTGTTGAACATCTACCTGCTGCTAACTGCTCTTCAACCAAAACAAAAAGCCCATCCTCACAGGGAATTTTAACTAGCTCCTTCCCCTGTTTCGAAATGATGCACACATCATTTTCAAACTCAACCTTAAAACCACTTTTTACCAGGCATGACACACTCAAAAGTCCATTCTTCATTCCTGGAAGAACAAAAACAGGAAGGTTAGTTTGCAAACAGTTAACATAAATTGTGCCTTTAAGGTTCATTTCTCGTTTACTATTGTCTGCTATAGTCACGGTTTTTGCAACTGGCAATGTCTTGCAGTTCATCAAGCGGCCACTAGATGTCGCTGGAACTAAACTGTGACTTGCTCCACTGTCAATTATCCACTTCAAGGTTTGTTGGCTCCTTTTAGGACTCTGTTGTGCTGCCATTGCAGATAGCCCCTTATCAGCACCTGCTCCCCCTCTGGAGCGTTGATTCTTGTAGTTCTCACGTCGTCTTCCCCTGTAGCTCCGGAAACTGGCCTTGGACTGTTGAAATTCCTGTTGCTTTTCTGGACACTTTGCTATCAAATGAAACCTGCTGCCACATCGAAAACATGACTTGCTGGCCATAGCAGACACTTGTGAGGCTTCCTTACAGCTCTGCCTGCTAGTTTCCCCACGCTGGGAATTATCTGAACATCCAACCCTTGGGGTATTTGAATTATCAATACGTTTTCGATGATGTTGATATTCTTGCTCACACAATCTACCAGTCACATAATTCATATTCAGCTGGTCCTCTGGCAAAACTTGTAAAGTTAGTACTAAGTTTTCAAACCCTGCATGCAGGCTGCTAAGCAGAGTATAAACTTTAATATTTTCAGGAAAATTCACACCTAAAGATGACAGTCGGTTGAAATACTCAGTCATCTGTGACGTGTGTTCAACCACACTATCCCCTGGCTTCAGTTTCAACTCATACAAAGCACGTATAATGTTCACCTTCTCTCCGGGCGTGGCTCTATGGTGAATTCGCCTAAGAGCTTCCCAAATTTCAAATGCAGACCTTAAATTTTCCACATGAGGTAATTGGGAATCGTCTATCGATAACATCAACATGCATCTAGCTTTAGTGTCCATTTTATCATGTTCCCTGTTCTGAGCATGTGCAGCAGCCTGTTGCTCTGCTGTGGCATCTGCTGCAACAGCCACAAACGGCTTTCGCATCTGGACATAGTCAGCCCACACTTCTTTGGCTTCCAACCAGACTTGAGCCCTCTTAGACCACTGCACGTAATTAGCAGAGTTCAACTTTGTAAAGGGAACCTGGAAATTTTCCATTGCCATTCTTGGGGTCTGCTGCTACTCCCTCTGTGTGCCCTTGCTTCTCTTTCCCCTTGGGATTTGTTTTACTCACTTTTCAGACGCCTCCAGCCTCCTCTGAAGCCTTTTAAACTTTCACTTACGCAGCTCTCTCAATTTTCTGCAGCCTCTCAGTTCCTTTAAGAGCTGGATTTACGACCAAGCCGGTCTTCTCTCATCCGAAAGCTGCTTTCACTTTCTCTGCACACAATACATCTGTAGAAACGTAGAAGGATCCATAACCTAAGAGAGTTTGTGTACTGGTCCAGTAAACGCTTCCGCTGCGCCACCAGCAACAGCTCTCTTTGCAGAGTATTAATTAAGTCCAGTGCAGAGATTCTTGTTGCCGTACAGGCTTCAGAGTCTCAGCAGCAAAGAAATAACGACACAGGGAAGCCTGTCTTTCTAAAGACAGGTTTATTGCAGAAAGATAACAGAAACACCTCCGGAGCTTTCAGACATTTTTGCTTCACGCCCCACACACAGAGAAAACAAACACTCTTTATATACTGAGCAACTTAACAACTTAATGAGCTTGACTACTTAAAGTCACATGACATTGCTAACTTGCCAGCGTCTTAGGTTTCACACCCTAACAAATAACTGATGTTTATCTGTTATAAAATGGTTCGGACTGCAAATAAAGGGTCATCAGAGATTAGAAGTTTAGTCAGAAAGTCGTGGTCAGTTCCAGCTAATTAGTACAGTATCAAAATACTTTTTTTTTTTAAAAAAAATATACAGCCAGAAATAGTATGCACAACTCTCTTCAAAAGCATTGGCTATTCTTCTACAATTCTCCATGACATATCATGAGCATGGATTTTCAACTCTGACAAATATGAAAGACCAGAGAAGAGAAAGGCTTCTTTGTGTTGATGAGAAGAAAGTCTGTTTATCTCAAATTAGACCTAATATAAACGAGATTACACTGCAAAAGCAAGCTCATGCCCCTCACTGAGTTTGTATACATACCTACGGTGCATACGTAAGAGGCTCATTTATAATTATATTTTGGGAATGATTCATGTTCTTATGTTGCTGCATTGTTTTATACTTTCTGGGTGTCCACGATTGTATTATAAAATAGCTGTGTTCAATGTTATAAATCAGGCACTGCTAGGAGCTGTTTCTGCTCATTTTTCAATAAAAAAATTGGTGTGGTGCAAGAAAATTTTTATTCTGAGAGTGTGGCCCAGAGGAAAACAGTTTGAGAACCACTGGCCTAGGGAGAGTCCTGAGGGCCAGATGGAGCAGTTTAGAAGATTGCATTTGACCCCTAAGTCTGAGGTTCCCTGCCTCTGCTTTCTGTCATTAGGGCTGGCATTTAGGGTTGGTGTTGTTTGGCATCTGCTACTGTCTCCCAGAGAGGGATGAGGGTGGCGCTGTGGTCTAAACCACAGTGCCTAGGGCTTGCCAATCAGAAAGTCGGTGGTTTGAATGCCCGCGACGGGGTGAGCTCCCATTGCTCGGTCCCTGCTCCTGCCAACCTAGCAGTTCGAAAACACGTCAAAGTGCAAGTAGATAAATAGGTACCACTACGGCGGGAAGGTAAATGGCATTTCCGTGTGCTGCTCTGGTTCACCAGAAGCGGCTTAGTCATGCTGGCCACATGACCCGGAAGTTGTACTTGGCCAGTAAAGTGAGATGAGCGCCGCAACCCCAGAGTCGTCTGCAACTGGACCTAACGGTCAGGGGTCCCTTTACCTTTTACTGTCTCCCAGATCTCTAGGGGTTGGTTTCACTCTACCTGATCATAGGGGTCAGCCTCGCCTCTTGCCTAACCGTGGTTTCGAGTATTTTAAAATGGATTAGGCAAACTCGTGAAGTTGTGAAGATGGCTGGTGCAGAGGATGTAGGCCACTGACAATTAGCTGTTGGAGGCAAGAGCAGGAGAGGACAATGGCCTTCGTTCATATCCTGCCTGTGGGATTTCCTATGCTCCTAGCTTTTAATGTCATGGCAACAAGGAAAGGTGTCACTTCATAATGACACCTTGACAGTGGCGTAGCGTAGGTTGTCAGCACCCGGGGCAAGGCAAGTAATTTGCGCCCCCTAACCCGTGGATTTGCACCCCCTAACCCGTGGATTTGCGCCCCCTAACCCGTGGATTTGCGCCCCCTAACCCTAACCCCCAGATGTTGTGCCCGGTGCGGCCGGCCCCCCCTGCACCCCCCACGCTACGCCACTGCACCTTGAGAAGTTCATAAGGCCACTGTGATAGGGCCTACATCCATGATGTTGTTAGTCAAGCCAATGCTATTGCAAACTTGGGGGAATGGTGATTTATTAATGGATGGGTTGATGATATGGGTAAGGACATGGCTCCATTTCCCTCCCCACACTTGAATGGAACAGGGTTTGTAACAATAGCAATAGTCATGTTTCAACACCCAGTAGCTCTTCCATGGTCTTGTCATCTGCTGAGTTGTGGGCCAGGCCCCGCGGTCTCATTTGCCGAATGTCTTAGCAATAAACATCTATCCATCATGACCTCTGGGAGCAATCTACTGCCCTGGAGTCCTCTATGCCAGTGTTTCCCAACCTTTTTTGGGCAAAGGCACACTTGTTTCATGAAAAAAATCTCGAGGCACACCACCATTACAGCCCCGTGACGTCAGCGCGCAGTGTCACGCCGGGAGGGACATGAATTGCTAGCAAATTACATAATCACCTCCTTGAGGGCTGGCTCATCTTCTCCGAAGGCAGAACCCCATTAATTAACAGCACAGACTCACACCATAGCCAAGACGAGGGGGGGAAACCTCAGTCATGCACAGTCATGCACATGTGGGGGCTAAATGAGGACGAAGACCGGGCAGAGAGCAGGGTTCAAATCACCCCACCTGGCCAGGACAATCCCTGGGTGCTCCCTTGGGCCACTCGCCTGACCCACCTCGCAGGGCTGTTGTTGCGAGGATAACACGGGGAGAACCACGCGCGCCCCCGGGAGCTCCTTGGAGGAGAAAGCGGGCGATGAATGCAATGCACGAAATATATGAGAGGCGACCAGGTTTTGCAGGTGAGGGGCCCCTGCCAGCCTCCGCTTCCAACACCCAGCGCAACGACGCCGAAGTTTCCCCCCGGGCTCGGCTCGGGGAGCAGCGCTGCTCCCCCCCGGCTCCCCTTCGCCCTCCCGGCTCTCTCTGCCGCCCACTGGGGACCCCCCTCACCTGCCAAGTCCGGAGCGCCGGTGGAAGTTGCATGCATGCATGCAGGGCGCCGCGTTGCCATTGCATTGCACTGCACTCCATGCAATGCCTGCACGCATGCATTGCCTTGCATGCCCGCCAAGGGGTCTCCCCGCGGTCCGATGCGTCCCCTCCGGCGCGGATGCAGCATTGCAAAAACACCCCCCCCGATGCAGCCCTACCTGGGGGGCAGCCTCCGCCTCCGCCGCTCCGCCTCCGCGGGGATCCCGCGGGGGCGCAGGCAGGCTGCGCGGGGTCTACGCGGAAGAGCCCCTGCCCGCCCGGCCGCCGCCGCTGCGCTCATTCCATGGCCGGGAGAAGAGCGCTTCAAATAAAACGCCCGGCCCGCCAGGCCACGCTGGGAAACATAGTTCGCGCACCCCGCGCGGGCCCGGAGCCCAAGGGCGAGGGGACTACGAATCCCGGCAGCCCCCGCGCCGGGGACGGAGGGGGAGAGGCCGGGTGCAGGGATGGAGGGACGGGTGGGCGAGCGAGTGAGTGAGTGGCAGCCGCCAAGCCTTGGCCGAGAGCCAGGAAGGGCCTCCCCGGAGGAGGAGGAGGAGGAGGGAGGCGCAGAGCGGGAGGGAGGGAGGGAACCCCAGGGGTCATCTAGTGACGGTGCCCCAATCGAAAATTTGACTTAAAAAAAAAATCTTTCGAATTTTTTAATTTTTCCCGCGGCACACCAGGCAACATCTCGCGGCACACTAGTGTGCCGCGGAACAGTGGTTGGGAAACACTGCTCTATGCCTCAAACTGACTGAGATGTATAGGCCAGACAGATGAGAATGAAATTCGCTGAGCTACTGCTTGCTGCGGATCAGGTTCATGGGTGGAGGCTGTGTCCTTCCAGGGCCTCTGAAACCTTCCAGCACCAGTAAACACCTTTGCAAAAGCTGAATGGAAGGAATGGAGAAAAAGACAGGAAGACTATCTCATGCACTCCTGTCTAAGTACTGGTGTAGAAAAATAGCTAACGAAGCTGAAAACCAAGACCAAATAAACCAAATGAAGACAACCTAAGAGATATATATAAACTTTGTTCTGAATTTTGCCTTTTAGTCTCCTTTTAATTCACTTCTCCCGTTATTCCCCTCCTTCAAATCCCTTCTTTCCTTTCTGTCAAATACAGTGGTACCTCAGGTTACAGACACTTCAGGTTACAAATTCCACTAACCCAGAAATATTACCTCGGGTTAAGAACTTTGCTTCAGGATGAGAACAGAAATCGCATGGCAGTGGTGCAGCGGCAGCGGGAGGCCCCATTAGCTAAAGTGGTACCTCAGGTTAAGAACAGTTTCAGGTTAAGAACGGACCTCCAGAACGAATTAAGTTCTTAACCCGAGGTACCACTGTAAATCATTTTTCTTTCTTCCCTTCACTGCCTCTTACCCGATTTCCTGAATTTACCCTATTTCTATTTTAATAATTGTATCCAAGTATTCTTTTGTAATTGTATCCAGGTAATTTTAAGTTGTATCTAGGTATTTTTTCTCATAATTGTGTCTTTGTAAATGTGAATCCCTAAGGTGACCCTTTTGCAATTGTTACATTTGGCGTCTTTGCAAATGGAACTGACCCCCTTTGTATCCTTGTGCCTTATCAGCATATGTTCAACTTCTCAATGAATGTAACTACTTTCAGGAAAATAAGAAGTGGAACCCATGTATTCAAATTGCACCACTTTATTGTAACTATGAAAGTATAAATGTTTTTAGCCTCAAAGTAATCACTTCCACTCAGCTCCCCTTCCTTCTTCTGTAAAGTGCCAGAGGACCAGATCCATTTCCTTTGACCCTGTAGGGAGAAAAATCCAACTGTTGGATGACACTCTCATCCTTATTGCTAATCTTGAAAAAACGGATTACCATATCATTTGCCATCTCTTCCTGGATTTCTAGGTATTACCTAACTCATGTGGATAGGATTTACACGCCACCTTGTATCTTGCACCCAAACCTCCCTTTTGCACCCTGCACCCATGTACCTCCCCCTTTCCTTGTAATTTGATGAATTTGTGACAAATATGTTATAAGAATTTAAGGTCTCAAATATATACAGTATAAACCACATGTCTGAAAACAGTACAGGAAATCAGTCCTGAAACCATTTTGACTCTCCCTGTTGTTGTTTAGTCGTGTCCGACTCTTCATGACCCCATAGACCAGAGCACACCAGGCACTCCTGTCTTCCACTGCCTCCCGCAGTTTGGTCAATTAGTTTCTCCCTAATTGACCTCAAATGTTTTGAAATGGGAAAACCTCCCCATTGTCTCTTTGCTGACAAATCCTGTCTTAAGGGCGTATCTGTGTATGAATAGGGCGAGCCTGTGACCTGGATTCAGGAACTGAGTATTTACCATCCCAAAAGAGTAGCCAGACTGCCCAGGTAAAAGCAATCAGTGACCATTATCAGGTACCCTGGCAAACAGGATTTCTGCTGTAGACCACCTCCTTCTGTGATGTATGTATGATGTTTCAGGGGGGTGGTCTTGGGCTACAGGGTGGGAAATTTCAAAATTCTATATAAGAGCTTGCACACCAATGTTCTGGGTCCCTCCTGCCTCCTGTGTGTGTGGGGAGCCCCCTGTAGCAACAGTTAATAAAGATCAGGCTGACTAGCTGCTTCGCTTCTCAATATTCTCTGGCTGGTCTCTGTTATTTTCTCCTACCGATAGGGAACCTACATAAGGTCTCTATACGGGCTCTTGGGTACCCCATAAGGGAAAAAGAACAAGTTTTTCTTATAACAAATAAGACCACCCACAATTGTGACTGTATAAAATTCTGGACTTACCTTTGGGTTCCTTGTACCTTTTGTCACCTTCGTGTAGGGAACCTGATGGCAACTGAATAAAGGATCTTTGCTTTTAAAAAGCTGCTTGCTTCTTGCTCTCCCTGTTTGGACATCACCCGTCTTCTCCGACTGTAGTGGACCCCTTTGGGGCCCCAAACCAAAATCCTATGTTTTTTTTTACCTCAGTACTGCTTCTCCATGATCACTGCAGATGGTGACAGCAGCCACAAAATTAAAAGACGCCTGCTTCTTGGGAGAAAAGCAATGACAAACCTAGACAGCATCTTAAAAAGCAGAGACATCACTTTGCCAACAAAGGTCTGTATCGTAAAAGCTATGGTTTTCCCCGTAGTGATGTATGGAAGTGAGAGCTGGACCATAAAGAAAGCTGATCGCCAAAGAATTGATGCTTTTGAATTATGGTGCTGGAGGAGACTCTTGAGAGTCCCATGGACTGCAAGAAGATCAAACCTATCCATTCTTAAGGAAATCAGTCCTGAGTGCTCACTGGAAGGACAGATCGTGAAGCTGAGGCTCCAATACTTTGGCCACTTCATGAGAAGAGAAGACTCCCTGGAAAAGACCCTGATGTTGGGAAAGATGGAGGGCACAAGGAGAAGGGGACGACAGAGGACGAGATGGTTGGACAGTGTTCTCGATGAGTTTGACCAAACTGCGGGAGGCAGTGGAAGACAGGAGTGCCTGGCGTGCTCTGGTCCATGGGGTCACGAAGAGTCAGACACGACGAAACGACTAAACAACAACAACTGCTTCTCCCCAGTCATGCTCCCAAATATCCTGTTCCCACCTTATTCTAGTTACTATATTTTTATCCTTCAAGGAGCTCAGTCTGATGTATTATTGGGGTCTCAAAGGGACTCCTTAGAGTTGGAGCCACTGACCTGAGGGATCCCCACTCAACCCTAAAGCTCACTGGGGGACTTTGGGGTAGTCATACTCTCTGGGCCTAGCCTGCCTCACAAATCTTACCAACCTGAAGATGCTGCTGCTGTTGTTATATATAAAAAGGACATCTCAGGGCTTTCTTACCCCTGTGATTATAATCTGTTGCATCTTTCTTCTCGTTTTTTAATTTTAAATTGCTGCAGCCTCCCCTGGGACTTTGCAGGTAGTAGTTGTAGTAGCAATAATTAGAATAATATGAAGACATAAAACAATAGAATTGTAGAGTTGGAAGGGATCTTGTGGAGCTATCTAATCAAATTCTTTTCTCGGTGCAGCAATCTTGCAACTCCAGCATCCTTAACAGGAGGCAGTTTAAAGATCTAGACATGGTTGACAGTACCACACAGTTTTTTCTGGGTAAAATTAGAAGCTATCATTCTCTCTCTACACCCTGACACTTTCAAAGGGAGAGAAAAACTCATGACCTACCTTGCCGTTGTGCCATCAATAACTTAATGGTCAGACTGTTCTTACAATTGAGCCTGAAAATAGAATAATTACATTTTAGCTCTTTTGCAATTTTGGCTGCAATCCCAACCACCGTCTCTTCATCACCTCAGCAACGTCCGACTCTCTATCTTCTCCTTCTTTAATCTGTGCCCCCTCCCTATATCGTTTTCCTAATCTTTACCTCATCCACTATTTTCCATTAAACAATCTAAGCCATTTGTAGCTGGCCCCATCTATGCTCCGTCAAAGTGGACTGGTGGAGTGTTGGATCTCTGAAATCATTTCTTAAGGAGTTAGTTTGGATGGCTATTATTTCCTAAATGTTCTGGAAAAATCAAGGGGCGGGCCTTTTGGGGAAGGGATGTGACTCAGTGCTAGAACATCTGCTCTGTATGCAGAATGTATTAGGTTCAATTCCTGGTGGTGTTGTGGTCTAAACCACTGAGCCTCTTGGGCTTGCCGATCAGAAGGTCGGCGGTTCGAATCTGCGCAACGGGTTGAGCTCCTGTTGCTCTGTCCCAGCTCCTGCCAACCTAGCAGTTCAAAAGCACACCAAGTAGATAAATAGGTAGCACTGTGGCAGGAAGATAAACAGCGTTTCCATGCACTCTGGCTTCCGTCACGGTGTTCCGTTGTGCCAGAAGCGGTTTAGTCCTGCTGGCCACATGACCTGGAAAGCTGTCTGTGAACAAACATTGACTCCCTCAGCCTGAAAGTGAGATGAGTGCCACAACCCGATAGTCACCTTTGACTGGACTTAACCATCTAGGGGTCCTTTACCTTTACACTTACCTTCAGTTAAGACTAGGAATGTCCCTATGCCCTTTTAAAACGTGGCTCTTTTTTTGGGGGGGGGGTGCTAGTGGGTTGTTGTTTGCATTTTGATTATTTATATTGTGATTTCATGTTGGTCTTTTCTGTGAACTGCCCTGAGACCTCTGGGTATAGGGTGGTGCATAAATTCAAATAATAATAATAATAATAATAATAATAATAATGTCCCCTGTTTGATACCTGGAAGACTGCTGCCCATCAGTTCAGGCAACATTGAGCTAAATGGACCAATGGTCTGACTTGGTGTAAGGCAGCTTCCTCTGTTCCCTAAGGAATGTGAGAAGTGGAAACGAAAGGTAGTCATCATTTAACATTTACTCAGAATAGACCTATTGGGAATTGATTGTCATACATTTGCCATGGGACGTGGGTGGCGCTGTGGTCTAAACCACTGAGCCTCTCGGCCTTGCCGATCAGAAGGTCAGCGGTTCAAATCCGTGTGACAGGGTCAGCTCCTGTTGCTCTGTCCCAACTCTTGCCAACCTAGCAGTTCGAAAGAACGCCAAAAAGTGGAAGTAGATAAATACCGTATTTTTCGCTCTATAAGACGCACCAGACCACAAGACGCACCTAGTTTTTGGAGGAAGAAAACAAGAAAAAAATATTCTGAATCTCAGAAGCCAGAACAGCAAGAAGGATCGCTGCGCAGTGAAAGCAGCAATCCCTCTTGCTGTTCTGGCTCCTGGGATAGCTGTGCAGCCTGCATTCGCTCCATAAGACACACACACATTTCCCCCTACTTTTTAGGAGTGAAAATGTGAGTCTTATAGAGCAAAAATTACGGTAGGTACCACCGTGACGAGCAGGTAAGCGGTGTTTCTGAAGTTCTGAAGTTTAGAAGACATCTGAAGGCAGCCCTGTTTAGGGAAGTTTTTAATGACTGATGTTTAAATGTATTTTTGATATTTTGTTGGAAGCCGCCCAGAGTAGCTGGGGAAACCCAGCCAGATGGGCAGTGTATAAATAAATTATTATTATTATTATTATTATTATTATTATTATTATTATTATTATTATTATATTGGAATCTGCTCTGGATCAATATTGAGTAGAATCAGGGGTGTCTTACCCATAGACGTTAGTGGCGCAGGGCACCAGATTCTGGAGGGTGCCACAGGCTGAGTGTCTGGCAAGGAGAGTCAGGGTGCGCTCCCTTCCCCACGCTGGGGCAGCCCACTCCTCTCCTCTCAGCCACCCATTGGAGCATGCTGCATCTGGCTCAGGGAAGCCCCTTTGTGTCCCCTCCCACCAGGGCTGCTGCCTGGGTGCCTGATGGGTGCGATTGGGGGCAGGCGTGGGGCACTCCTCTCTGGCCATGTCGCTGCCTGCGTGCTTCCCTGCGGAGTCTGCGAGCAAAGCAGAGAAGCGCCCTGTGCGATCCCGGTGCCGAGCGAGGATGGCACAGCCGGGAAGCCACTTGATCTGCGCAGACTTCCCCGGACGGGGGCAGGTAAGGGGCACCGGGCGCTTAGAGGGAGGCTTCATGGGAGGCCATCTGGGCTGCGATCCGGGCCATAGCTGTCAACTTTCAGATTTGAAAATAAGGGATCAGCAGCCTCGAAAATAAGGGATCAGCAGCCTCACCCAGTGGCGTAGCGTGGGTTGTCAGCACCCGGGGCAAGGCAAGTAATTTGCAGCCCCTAACCCGTGGATTTGCGCCCCCTAACCCTAACCCCCAGATGTTGTGCCCGGTGCGGCCGGCCCCCCTGCACCCCCCACGCTACGCCACTGGCCTCACCTGTCCTGGGGACAGTCTACGGGATATCTAACAATCCGGGATAGCAGTGGGAAGCAGTGGGAAATGGTGCTGGAACAAGGGAATTTCCCACAAAAAAAGGGAAGGTTGACAGCTATGATCCGGGCGCCTCTTACTTACGTGCCGCGCTGAGCGTGCGCTGGACCACATGATGTGAACCAGCTGGACTGAAGTCCCCCCCCTTAGTAAAAACTCTGGGAAATGGGGGGTGGGTGTGGGTGCCGGAGAGATATTTGCACCACAGCACCGGATATGCTTAAGACGGCCCTGAGTAGAAAGCCACGTCCGACATAAGGAGGAGGTGGTGTTGTGGGCTCAAGCCCCCAACAATCATGTGGGGCTGGCTGCAGCCCCGCATGACCAGGGGAATCCTCGGGCTGCGTCAGCCCCAGAGCCAGCCAATCAGCTGGCTCTGGGGGCGTGGCCTGGGACATTAAAGCCTGGCGCGGCCCCAGGATCTCCCCTTTTCGTCCCAGCTCCGGGTTTGGTTTTATTATGTAGATGTGTTGGGGGGGAGGAGCGCTGTCACCTCCCCCAAATATTAAAGGGTAACCTGGTAAAGGATTCCGGGGGGCGTTGTCTCATCTGAAACCTATGGAGGCCAGGGCCTAAAGCACGCCCCCGAGCGGTGACCCCTGGGGGAGTTCCTAGTGATGTGCATCCCAGGGCTCCTGCTGCTCGTGTTAACCCTTTCTGGTGTTCATTCTAACAGTCTGAAACTGGATAGTCTGATAGGACCAATGCCTAAAGCCAATACCGCTCTTACCTGTAACCAATAAAGTTGTGGCCAATTTTTGCCCATTAACCTTAATCAATGGTGTCCTGTGTCTTTATTTATTCCAATTGGGGGGAAGCGGGAATCGCCACGCAATTCAAGGACACACACACACATCTCCACAAGTGGTGCAGCCTAGCCAGGTTGGCATTCTCAGTCTCATCTCCACCCATCTTTCTGTGACTGACCTGTGGGGGCTCCCTGTGTCCCCATGGCCTGGCTTGGTTGATCTTCAGTACCGATTCCCCGCTTGGGCCCAGCCAGGTCCTGCGGTGTACTTTTCGGCCCAGGAAGGGCAGTGGTAACAGTTGCCTAAACTGCCATCCCAAAGCCCACCACAGGTACCGCCGCTTCACCATATCCCCACGACACGTGGTCCAAGGCATGGTTCCCTGTCCTCTCGGTGTGCTCTCCTCACTTGCGCCTCCTTCTTTTCTTGCTCTCTTGAGCTCCCTCTTCCTATGGCCACCTGGAGCTGGAACAGAGGGGCTTCTGTGGAAAATATATATCCGGCAGTTGGGAACACACAGAACACTTTAGAACATTCTGGAACCCCCATCCCCTCTTTGGCTGTGTTGAGAGTTCATAAAAAACCCACAGTTTTTTCCCCAATTTGGGGGAATTTATTCTAAGTTAAACTACAGTGGTACCTCAGGTTAAGAACTTAATTTGTTCTGGAGGTCTGTTCTTAACCTGAAACTGTTCTTAACCTGAGGTACCACTTTAGCTAATGGGGCCTCCCGCTGCCGCTGCACAATTTCTGTTCTCATCCTGAAGCAAAGTTCTTAACCCAAGGTAATATTTCTGGGTTAGTGGAGTCTGTAACCTGAAGCTTATATAACCCGAGGTACCACTGTACTAATAACTTTTTTTAAATCCTAGTCAATATCTGTACTGAACTTAAAGTCATTTTTACAGATTCAATTTTTAAAAAATGTTTATGCCACCACACTTATGCTGACCACTAAGAAAATATCTTCCGTAATAGTTAGCGGATCGTCTGATTTTAAATTTTTACGTGGTTTTTGGGGTGTGTGTATGTGAATGATCATATTACAGTGGCTAACAAAACCTGAATGCTAAACTGTTATAACAAAATGTTCCAGCTTCTGCCTTCGTCAATTGCTCTGATCAAAATGATGCTGTACCCAAGGTGGCCTTTACTATCTGTCTTATCTGGGGCCACATCCATGCCATACATTTAAAACACTACGATAGATAGTCATGGCTTTCCCCAAAGAATTCTGGGAATTATAATTTTTTAAGGGTGTTGTTATGTACTGAGTTGAATAGGATCCAAACTGCAGCAGTCTGATTGGTCCTAGAACAATAGGATTCAGAATGCAGCAGTCTGATTGGTCCTAGAACAATGCAGCAGTATGATTGGTTGGCAGGAACCACCCAATCCTGCTCCAGATAGAAGTGAATCCACAACCTGATTGGCTTACAGTAGAATTCCGGAATTAGCCAATCATGTGCAGCCCATTGTGTAAATAATGTATATAAAGCAGATACTGTGAGGGGACTTTCATTCATTCCTCCTCACCACTATGAGCTGAATAAAGAGCATGAAATCACTTTGCGACTCTGAGTATATTTCAGGTGTTGAGAGTTGTTGGGAGACTTCCCTCACTGAGCTGCAATTCCCAGTCTGGTTTAATAACCAATCTCTCTTCCAATGGGACTCTAGGAATTGTAGCTCAGGGAGGGGTTTAAGGGTCTCTTAAGGATGCACATCTTAAACAGCATCTTAAAAAGCAGAGACATCACCTTGCCAACAAAGGTCCGTATAGTTAAAGCTATGGTTTTCCCAGTAGAGATGTATGGAAGCGAGAGCTGGACCATAAAGAAGGCTGATCGCCAAAGAATTGATGCTTTTGAATTATGGTGCTGGAGGAGACTCTTGAGAGTCCCATGGACTGCAAGAGGATCAAACCTCTCCATTCTGAAGGAAATCAGCCCTGAGTGCTCACTGGAAGGACAGATCGTGAAGCTGAGGCTCCAATACTTTGGCCACCTCATGAGAAGAGAAGACTCCCTGGAAAAGACCCTGATGTTGGGAAAGATTGAGGGCACAAGGAGAAGGGGGCGGCAGAGGACGAGATGGTTGGATGGTGTTCTTGAAGCTACCAGCATGAGTTTGACCAAACTGTGGGAGGCAGTGGAAGACTGGAGTGCCTGGTATGCTCTGGTCCATGGGGTCACGAAGAGTCGGACACGACTAAACGACTAAACAACAACAAAGGATGTTCTGCTCTCCTTACAATGAATGCTCACATTATTTAAGTGATGTTGCTAACAATGATTAGTGAGGAGAGAGCTTAGCCATGAGCCCAGGTTCAGACAACAAACATGTTAAACTTAATCAAGAGGGCCAGAGAGGAGCAAAATGGCTGTAAATTCCAGTAGTCTGCATATTTGTATGGTCCTGGCAAGCCATTCTTTGGCTTATCATTTCGTGCAAAGCAGGCATTATGTGTGTGCTTTCACTTGGAAAAAACAAAAATGACTTAAAAAGCAAAACATAATCCAGAGTAATAAGTAAAATTAGTTTTTTTTTTAAACGCACAGTAGTAAAAAAACAAAACAAAACTATAGGTATAGTATCATGACACCTGCATTTGTTCAAAAAGCAAAACCCTGGAGACATTTTTCCAGGTGCATACCACCAGGTAAAAGTGCGTGATGATCAAACTGTGATCAGGCAGTCTTTCCATTTGACTGACAGCTTCTGATAAATTAAAGTAATTGCTGGTGTTTTGCATTCCTTTACATCAGAAGTGATTCAATTACTTAGCAAGTTAACTGCCTAAATATTTTGAAGTAATTTGCAATAACTAGTCAGGCGAGTAATTGGATATCATGTTATCAAATTACTAGGCGTTTTTGTAGAGTCAAATGTATGAAGTAATAATAATTAATAATGATGATACCAGCAAGGAGACCATGATGGTGTTTCGACTGTAATATGGAGCATTACAAACTAGAATATCACCTTGCAGATATCTTGACCGCAGGAAACAAGCAGGGATAAAGGCTGAAAATACACGAGGCGTTCTGGATGTCATTACTGCAAGAGAGACGAGGCCAAACAAAATGGTGGTGCAGAGGATCTTTGAATAGGACCCCCCTACTTTCTTTTTTTGATTATTTGCCAACCTTTCATGGCCAGTGGGGACATTTGCAATTTTGAGAAACTGCTGTGGGTGCCAGACACAAAATGGCTGCTTTGGAGGGTGGGGCGGTATATTTCTCTCCATTAGACACAAGTGGCCAACAGATAGATATACAGTGGTACCTCAGGTTACAGATACTTCAGGTTACAGACGCTTCAGGTTACAGACTCTGCTAACCCAGAAACAGTACCTCAGCTTAGGAACTTTGCTTCAGGATGAGAACAGAAATCGCGTGGCGGCGGCGCGGCAGCAGTGGGAGGCCCCATTAGCTAAAGTGGTGCTTCAGGTTAAGAACAGTTTCAGGTTAAGAACAGACCTCCAGAACAAATTAAGTTCTTAATCCGAGGTACCACTGTACTGCAGCCCATGTTTTGTTAGTCCCAAAATGGAAAACGAGCGAGGTCCCAGCCAAAGAAGAATGGCAACTTAAGTTGACAGAATATGCACAACTCACAGACTTAATGTATAGAATAAGAGAACAGGAAGAACCTACGTTTAAAGAAGATTGGAAAACGTTACTTGGATATATGGGAAATAATTGTGTACAGCTGAAAATGCCAGCAGCATTAAGATAAATTCAGCAGTGTAAATAAGTTTTGATGGATGCAATAAAGGAATACTGAATGGTATAGTTTTTGTAAAATATGCAGCGATTTATGATATGTAAAACGAACCATGGAAAGATAAGAAGGGAAGTCGTTGATATCTTAAGGATGTAAAATGAGTATTTTAAATTACACGGTTCAATTTATCTTCATCTTGCTTTGCCTTGGGGTGTGTGTGTGTGTGTGTGTGTGTGTCTCACACATGCCAGGTGCAGGCCAGAGAAGCAACAAATGCAACTGTTGGATGGATGGCGGTTAACAGATTGAGGTTGAATCCTGACAAGACAGAAGTACTGTTTTTGGGGGACAGGGAGCGGGTTGGTGTGGGGGATTCCCTGGTCCTGAATGGGGTAACTGTGCCCCTGAAGGACCAGGTGCGCAGCCTGGGAGTCATTTTGGACTCACAGCTGTCCATGGAGGCGCAGGTTAACTCTGTGTCCAGGGCAGCTGTCTACCAGCTCCACCTGGTATGCAGGCTAAGACCCTACCTACCCGCAAACTGTCTCGCCAGAGTGGTGCATGCTCTAGTTATCTCACACTTGGACTACTGCAACGTGCTCTACGTGGGGCTACCTTTGAAGGTGACCGAGAAACTGCAATTAATCCAGAATGTGGCAGCTAGACTGGTGACTGGGAGTGGCCGCTGGGACCACATAACACCGGTTCTGAGAGATCTGCATTGGCTCCCAGTACGTTTCCGAGCACGATTCAAAGTGTTGGTGCTGACGTTTAAAGCCCTAAACGGCCTCGGTCCTGTATACCTGAAGGAGCGTCTCCACCCCCATCGTTCAGCCCGGACACTGAGATCCAGCGCCGAGGGCCTTCTGGCGGTTCCCTCATTGTGAGAAGCGAGGCTACAGGAAACCAGACAGAGGGCCTTCTCGGTAGTGGCGCCCGCTCTGTGGAACGCCCTCCCATCAGATGTCAAAGAGATAAATAATTACCTTACATTCAGAAGACATCTTAAGGCAGCCCTGTTCAGGGAAGTTTTTAATATGTAACGCTGTACTGTTTTTAACACTGATTGGGAGCCGCCCAGAGTGGCTGGGGAAACTCAGCCAGATGGGCGGGGTATAAATAATAAATTATTATTATTATTATTATTATTATTATTATTATTATTATTATGACCTTTGTTTCTACACAGACTCACACAGATCTCCCCATTCTTCCTCCAGTCAAGCAAGAGGCATGGTCAGAGATCAAGGATACATTACAACCAGGCAACATAACAACAACAAACATTTTGGGTGGAAAACAGAGACAGTGAAAGGTGTGGAGCATTCTGAGGGCCAGGCAGAGAGTCACGGAGGGCCGCATTCGCCCCCCCCCACCTTACTTTTTTCAATGCTCTGATCTTCCCTTCCTCGGTTCTGAAAGAACCAACCTCAATCATCAAAAGCATTCGAAAGAAACCGCAATCAAGATTAAAAGAAAATAAAAAACCCCGAATTTTCTCCACTTCCTTCTGATCCATTTAATTCTCGAGATATGCTACCGCAGAACAATTTCATGGAGAATTACTCAGAGAAAGGGCAGCTTTGTTTTCTGCATCAGCAGTCCTGCTATTCTACTTCCAGCCCCCTCCCAATTTATTTGTGTTTCCCTTTGAAGTCCCACAGAAGGAAAAAATAACAATGATTTGTGGCATAGTATTGTGGTATCACGTATAAGTCTCACATGGGGTGAGGCAAGCTGGGCTTAAATTTAACCCATCCTCGCCACCCTTCTCGAAATAGGTTTGTCTACCTGATGTGCAGAATTCTGAAACGAGGATGGGGAACCATGTGGTCCTTCAGATATTGTAGGACTCCATCTCCCATCACCCCTGACCCTTGCCATGCTGTTTGGGGCTGATGGAAGCTGGGGCCACTTAAGCTGATAAAATATGTGCAGCTTGCAGGTTTAACATATAGAATAAGAGAACAAGAAGAACATACATTTAGAGAAGGCTGGAAAATGTTTATTGAATATACCAGGGGAAATTGTGTACACTTGAAAACATTGGCAGCAGTAAGATAAATTCAACAGTATACCGTATTTTTCGCCCCATAGGATGCACCGGCCCATGTGACGCATCAAGTTTTTTGGGGGGGAAATAAAGGAAAAAATTTTTATTTCCCCCCCAGGCGCTTGTGGGGCCGGCAGCGGGGAGAAGCGCTCTTCTCCCCGCCGCCCGCCTTGAGATCAGGTCCGGGGACAGCGGGAAGACACGATGCGCCTCCCAGCTGTCCCCGGAGCTTGTGGGGCCGGCAGCGGGGAGAAGCGCTCTTCTCCCCGCCGCCCGCCTTCAGATCAGGTCCGGGGACAGCGGGAAGACGCGCTGCGCCTCCCCACTGTCCCCGGAGCTTGCGGGGCTGGCGGCGGGGTCTCCCCGCCGTCAGCCTCCAAACCACTTCAGGAGACAGCGGGATGGCGGCGTTCCGCCTCCCTCTGTCCCCCGACCTTGTGGGGCTGGCGCTGGGGCTCTCCAGGCTTCAGCGAAAGCCTGCATTCGCCCCATAGGACGCACACACATTTCCCCTTCATTTTTGGAGGGGAAAAAGTGCATCCTATAGGGCGAAAAATACGGTAAATAAGTTTTGAGGGATGTCATAATGGAATACTGAATGGTTTAGTTTTTGTAAAATATGCAGGGATTTATGATATGCAAAATGAACCACGGAAAGATAAGAAGGGAAGTCGTTGATATCTTAAGGACGTTTAAATGTGTATTCCAAATTGTAAAATATAAAATTTAATTACATACACACAAACGTGAAAATCTCTCAACCTTACTTTGAAATACACCAAAGTCAAAATGCTAAATTAGATTAAAATTACCTTAATGTTCTAAGCATCTGAGTAGGCTTGTCTAAACAGGAATGTTTTTCGCAGGCGCCAGAAAGAATACAGTGAAAGTGCCTGTTTGATCTCAATAGGCAGGGAGTTTCAAAATGTAGGTGCTGTCACACTAAAATGACAGCTGTGGAACGGGTATTATGTGTCACCTGTAGTCGTGCCAATCATGCCAATCAAAGCAGTTGTGTAGGCACATGTGGGGTAAGGCGATTTTGTAGGCCATCAAGGGCTTTATAAACGAATTGCACCACCTTGAATTTGGCCCAGTTGCATATCAGCAGCCAGTGCAGATCTCTGAGCGCCGGTGCCATATACAGTGGTACCTCGGGTTACAGACTCCGCTAACCCAGAAATATTATCTCAGGTTAAGAACTTTGCTTCAGGATGAGAACAGAAATTGTGCTCTGGCAGTGCAGCAGCAGCGGGAGGCCCCATTAGCTAAAGTGGTGCTTCAGGTTAAGAACAGTTTCAGGTTAAGAACGGACCTCCGGAACGAATTAAGTACGAATTAGGTACCACTGTACTGACAAGGCCTCACCCCTGTCAGCAATTGTGCTGCAGCATTCTGAACTAACTGCGGCTTCCGGATCAAGTGCAAGGGAAGTCCCACATGGAGTGCCTTGCAGTAATCCATTCTTGAAGTAATCAATGCACAAACTACTGTGGCAAGGCTTTCCCGGTGCAGGAATGGCACAGGAATGGCCATCATTGTCAAACCAGCCTCAGTTGATAAAGGCATTTCTAGCCAGATGGGCGGGGAATAATAATAATAATAATAATAATAATAATAATAATAATAATAATAATAATAATAAAAAATAATTGCCACTGAGCAGCGGCGGGTCTCGTCCTCTCAATTTCAGTGGCACCCTGGGCGATACCAAAATCCAGTGCCCCCATCTCTCACTTTCCATTGGATTTCATAGTTGCAGTGCCTGCTGCAGTGCCCCCAAAGCTCCATGCGCTGTGTGACTCAAGTGGTTGCGCTCCTATAGATCTGCCTTTGCATTGAGGCTACCTCAGTTTCCAGTGACAGCTCTGGATCCAGAAGCATCTCCAAAACTATGAAACTGCTCCTTGGGGGGGAGTGCGACCCCATCCAGGGTAGGCAACTGAACAATTTATTGGACATGGGAACGACTCACCCACAGGGCCTCTGTCTTGTCAGGATTCAAGCTCGTATTGTTTTCCCTCATCCATTTCACCACTGCTTCTTCTTTCTTCTTTGGCGATCCCTTGTAGCCGAATAAGATGGTCTTCCATGAACACGGTTTTAACAGTGAGTCCGTAAGTGACTGTGGAGGCCAGTTCTGGATCTGCATGTCCTTCCACAGTGGGGACATAGGTTTCCAGGTGGGAGTCAATCATGGTGAGGGTTTGTCAAGTGTGCCTTCCTCTTAGCATGTTTCTCCCTTTTGCCCTGAGCTCAAGTGTCTTCCAAACCCAAGACGCCTTTGGAAAAGGCTGTTCTCCAGTTGGAGCCCTCACAGCCCAGTGTTTTCCAGTTGTCAGTGTTTATGCTACATTTTTTTTTTTTAGATTTGCCTTGAGAGAGTCTCTAAACCTCTTTTGTTGACCACCAGCATTACGCTTTCCATTTTTAAGTTGGCCACTGTTTCCAGGCAATGGCCCAGGGACTGCACAGCCTCACCTGATTCAGACATTATGGAGGAATAGAGCTGTGTCATCAGCATACTGAAGGTACCTTGAGTGGCTGTGCTCATTAGGCCTGATATTCCAACAGGTCTGGACAGATCATGTTTTTTTGCTAATAAAGAGTTAACTCCAACTTGCACTGTGTGATTTATTGCTGGCTCGCTTCTTGGGAGAAATGTGATTTTGTTTCCATTTTCATGAGCAATTGCCCCATTTGCACTTCTTGAGCCAATGCATGAACCAAAACACAGCTGTTCTTCAAAATCTGCACGTTTCCAAATTTGTGGTGAGAGCAAACAGTTGTACAAAAATGCATATATTATGGATAAAAAAGCATGTAGTCATGCAAAATGTATCGTATTCAGGGAAATCACTTGCAAAAATGTGCACGTTACCCAAAGCTGCATAGAAAAATGTTTTTACAGTAGTACCTCAGGTTACATATGCTTCAGGTTACAGTCTCCGCTAACCCAGAAATAGTGCTTCAGGTAAAGAACTGCTTCAGGATGAGAACAGAAATCGGGTTCTGGCGGCGCGGTGGCAGCAGGAGGCCCCATTAGCTAAAGTGGTGCTTCAGGTTAAGAACAGTTTCAGGTTAAGAACGGACCTCCGGAATGAATTACCGTATTTTTTGCTCTATAAGACGCACCAGACCACAAGACGCACCTAGTTTTTGGAGGAGGAAAACAAGAAAAAAATATATTCTGAATCCCAGAAGCTAGAACAACAAGAGGGATCGCTGCACAGTGAAAGCAGTAATCCCTCTTGCTGTTCTGGCTTCTGGGATAGCTGTGCAGCCTGCATTTGCTCCATAAGACACACACACACATTTCCCCTTACTTTTTAGGAGGGAAAAAGTGAGTCTTATAGAGCAAAAAATACGGTAAGTACTTAACCGGAGGTACCACTGTATTGGGAGAACTTTGCACTAGCATGCCGACAAATGTTTATGAGGATTTTAAAATGAAAGAAAATCTCAGATTGTGGAATGTGAGAAACTGAGAGAAACCAAAACTGGCAGATTCATCCAGCCCTAGTTTGGCCTAATGTGCTGTGTGAACTTGATCGATATCTGAAGACCCACATGCTCCCCAGCCCCTCTCCAAGGATTCAGACAAGGCCTAACTGGGGATGATGATCATTTCCTTCCTTCGGGGGGCATGAATGCCGTCTCAGCCCAGCCATGTGCTACCCCATTAACTCTTCCTATTGGAAAGACAATGGGGAAATATGACTTGTAAAGATTTCTTGCAAGAAAATCATTATTGTAAGGCAAGGCTTCCCTATTTCTCAGCTCTACACACCAGCCGTGGCAGCCGGTAAGTGTTTTCAGCAGGGCAATGTATTTTCAACCTCATTTGTGTGTCAGCCTAAATGGAACACACTTTATTACCTTTATCCCTGCATCTCAATAAAGGGGGGAAAATGCTTTGTCAGTTGAGTGGAAATGCAAGCGGCACCCTTTCAGTGCCATGTGCTCATACGTAGGTCACTCCTGGACATCTGCTTTATCGAGCAGTTTGCAGGAAGGATAGATGAGCCTTCCTTCTCCCACAGTTTCCTACTGCTTTCCATATTATACAAAGTCAGATTTAATGTGTGTGGTTGTTGTTGTTGTGGTGGTGGTGGGCTGAATTTGCTGCACAATCAACTTCAGTTGCCTAATCTGAATTTGCTGGTTTGTCATTGAACCCCACCTGAAAATAGCAACTGTCTGGAAGTACCTACAGACGCACTCCTCCAAATCGAATTTCCTACAACGGAGCCATAGGAAGCCACAGATCAGCAGGGCTCTCAAATTTCATCTTCGAAAATATATTAATATGGCTTAAAAAACGACTGGCATAATCTCTCACCAGGTCTATGTTTGACTGCCCTCTGTTGGAAAAAACCCCCTCTAAGGCACACATACACAATTTTAGGCAACTGAGAATGCTTTGGAAGAGGGATCACATCTCATGATGTCCATCCCAGTTTGTAATTTTGGTTTTATTTGTGTGTCTTGTTTCATTTGTCAGCTTGGGCACCTCCATTTTGCAGGGGGAGAATTGGGACAGACAGACAGACAGACAGACAGACAGACACACACACACACACACACACACACACACACTCAGAGAGAAAGAGAGAGAGAGAAATATATACAGTGGTACCTTGGGTTACAGACGCTTCAGGTTACAGGCGCTTCAGGTTACAGACTCCACTAACCCAGAAATAGTACCTCGGGTTAAGAACTTTGCTTCAGGATGAGAACAGAAATCGTGTGGCAGCAGCGCAACGGCAGCGGGAGGCCCTATTAGCTAAAGGGGCACCTCAGGTTAAGAACAGTTTCAGGTTCAGAACGGACCTCCAGAACAAATTAAATTCTTAACCTGAGGTACCACTGTATTACCAAATAAATAGGCTTGGGAGCAGGTCAGTCTCAAGACATTTTTCTGCCTGAGGCAGAAATGTCGAAGGCTATGGAGTTATGTGACCCCCGAGCCAAGGAGATAAGTAACTATACAACCTTTAGAAGACATCTGAAGGCAGCCCTGTATAGGGAAGTTTTAAAGTGCTTTATTATGTTTTTATATATGTTGGAAGCCTTGGCTCGGGGGTCACATAACTCCATACCCTCCAACATTTCTCCAATGAAAATAGGGATGTCCTAAGCAAAAGAGGGACATTCCAGGATCAAATCACAAACTGAGATGCCTTCTGTAAATCTGGGACTGTCCCTGGAAAACAGGGGTACTTGGACGGTCTGCGTTTAGACTCTGGGAGACATGCAAGTGCCTGCGCCACAATTCTACCTTAAAGTTTCCTACCTCCTCCTCCTCCCAACCCCATCGTTGAATATATAATTTGTTTTAAATTCTTTCTGAGACTAATGGGATTTAGCTCGGCCTTGAAGCCACATTTAAGAGGAGCACTTTTAATGGAAGAAGCAGGAAGTGGCACGGCAGAGCCCTGCAAAGCAAAACGACTCTTTATACTGCTTTTGCTGGAGGTTCCTCTCAGCTCTTGTAAATTTAATAAAGATGTCACCCTAATATAAATGGTTCTGCTTGAGAAACATCCCTTCCCTTATCTCCACCAAACTTCCTGCCTCAGGTTTTCGGCCTCCGAGGGGCTGCTTTAATGTTCTTGCGATACAACACAGCTCTTAGGAAAGGGAGCCAAGGGAATGCACCAGATCCAACTCAACTGGCCGCCCCATTTGGAGGCCAAGAAGACGCTTCAGCGAAAGAGGAAAAAGTTCTAGAACTGAAGCATAAGGACACCTGTCCTCCTGAACCCAAGCAGAGAGGCGAAGGCTGATGATGGCCTAGATTATGCGTTCTTCACAACAAGGTTCCAGGGCGATTTACAGCAACAGCGGCGTAGCGTGAGTTGTCAGCACCCGGGGCAACGCAAGTAATTTGCACCCCCTTAACCCGGGGCAAGGCAAGTAATTTGCACCCCCCCCTAACCCCTAACCTGCCGCATCAGGTGATCTGAGACGAGTTGCCGCTTGCCCGGAGGAGGGGGGGCAGAGAGGCGAGGAAAATGCAACATGCCCCAGCAGCTGCAGCAGCAGCGGCGGAGGCGGGGCTGTGAGGAGGGGCTACCTGGCGCGTCCTCCGTGGCCCTGACGCGCAGGGACCGCGGCGAGCGCTGAGAGCTGCTGCCTGCTGGACGCCTTCAGCCCGGACGCGCGCACAGCTCATCGGTTCCGCGAGACATGCGGCTCTGCTACAGCCTGCGCCCGAGGCTCTTCGGCGACTCCGGAGGCAATGAGCGTGCCCCCCCCAGATGTTGCGCCCGGTGCGGCCGGCCCCCCTTGCACCCCCCACGCTACACCACTGTACAGCAATAAAATATACAGTGAGAAAAAAGGAAAACATCATTTAAAAACAATAAAACAAGTGTAAAACAACTAAAAACAGGTGTGTATACAGTCATACCTCGGGTTACAGACGCTTCAGGTTGTGTGTTTTTGGGTTGCGCACCGTGCTGAACCCGGAAGTACTGGAATGGGTTACTTTCGGGTTTCGGCACTCGCTCATGTGCAGAAGCGCTAAATTGCTCTTTGCACATGCGCAGAAGTGCTGAATCGCAACCCGTGCGTGTGCAGACGTGGCACTGCAGGTTGCGGACGTGCCTCCCGCACCGATCACATTCGCAACCCGAGCGCCCACTGTATATATATCTCAAAGTGATTCTAATACAGATGCAAATGGCTATTAGCCATTACTCCATGGTCTTTGACAGTAATGCTTCTGAATGCCAGGTGCTGAAAACAGCAGGAGAGGAAAGTGTTCTCGTGGTTGAATCCTGCCTGCAGTTTCCCCACAGGCATCTGGTTGGCCACTGCAGAACAGGATGCTGCACTTGATGGGCCATTGGCCTGATCCAGCAAGATCTTCTTATTTTCTTAGATGCAGACCAGGATGAAGATTTCTATTGAAAAGGCTTGCTGAAAGAGGACAGTCTTCCCCACCTTTCAGCAAAAGCATGCAATCACAGCACACACTTTGGTGGGCAGACAGGGCAAGGCAGTCACTGTGGGAATGTTCAGGGTGGCAGGACAGGATATATTGTTTATTAATATCCTTCCTAACTTGTGCTAGCAAGTTTCTTTATGTAGCAGAGTTACAATCCCCTTTCTTACATGCACAGCAGATAACTGGTTGCAGGCTTGTGTAAGCCTCTCACTATTCTACAATTCAGTCTGTATCAGATCGAATTGTATGTTCCTGGTAAGTTCCCTTGAATCCCTCTTAAAAGAATAAAGACATGGCAGTCTTATTCAAAGTCAATAAAAGAAGTTTACTCACATCAGTTTACAGTTGGATTCCTGAAGGCAGACTTAGTTACAAATATGTACATGTGGATCTACCCCATATGGGGGAATAATCCCATTTTAGCTAGAGCATTCCTAGCTAAAAGCTGGTCAAACGGAGAAGGAAGTGAAAAAAGAGAGAGGTATGCTGTGTGACTCGTCCTTTTGTTACCTGGACAGGTAAGGTCACAACCACCTTCTATCACATGCAAAAGAAGAATGCTGCAGCCAGGTGGAACAGGAAGTTTTGACTGGCTGGACCAAACATTCCCCTGCATTTCTTCTCTAGCATTACAAGGAATGTTGTACTTGACTGCTCTCAGCGGATTACATCGGATTGCTGGAGGCCATATACACCTGGACATGAGTAGCTGAGAATCACAAGTGGGGAGAGTGCTGCTGCGCTCAGGTCTTCCTTGTGAGTTTCCCATGGACATGTGGGAGAATAAAATGGCCTTCACTTGACACCTAGAATCTAGGAGAAAGGACATTAGATGCTGGCATTTGGTCTGAACTCCACTAAACTACCCAGATCCAAATCACACTGACACAAACACTCCTTGAGTGTTTTTGTCTGGCTGGAATGTTCATGATCTGGCTCCCAGTAAGTTTCCGAGCACAATTCAAAGTGTTGGTGCTGACCTTTAAAGCCCTAAACAGCCTTGGTCCTGTATACCTGAAGGAGCGTCTCCACCTTCATCGTTCTGCCCGGACACTGAGGTCCAGCGCCGAGGGCCTTCTGGCGGTTCCCTCGCTGTGAGAAACCAAGTTATAGGGAACCAGACAGAGGGCCTTCTTGGTAGTGGCACCCACCCTGTGGAACACCCTCCCACCAGATGTCAAAGAGAAAAATAACTACCAAACTTTTAGAAGACATCTAAAGGCAGCCCTGTTTAGGGAAGCTTTTAATGTTTAATAGATTATTGTATTTTAGTGTTTTGTTGGAAGCCGCCCAGAGTGGCTGGGGAAACCCAGCCAGATGGGCGGGGTATAAATAAATTATTATTATTATTATTATTATTATTATTATTATTATTATTATTATTAATCTCTTATCATGCCTCTTGCTTGCCTGGATTGATGATAGAGGGGGATGGGGAGGAGAATATTTGTAGAAACTAGCCTACTGGTGGGCAAAGCTAAAATGTGCATTTGCTGCTCTGTCTGCTTTTCCTTCTGAGCCCCACTTGCCCTTGTCATGTGCCCCCCAGAAGGTTTCTGAAAAGTGAATGTGGCCCTGGGCTGAAAAAAGTTCCCCAACCTTGCTCTAATTGGAGACCATTATCTGAATGGGTATCATAGAATCATAGAATCATAGAGTTGGAAGAGACCACAAGGGCCATCGAGTCCAACCCCCTGCCAAGCAGGAAACACCATCAGAGCACTCCTGACATATGGTTGTCAAGCCTCTGGTAATACTAGGATAGATGATACCAGGACACCCTGAAAGTTGTTGAGCTTTTTCTAAGAGAGGCCCCAAAAGTGTTGAGCTGCTTTTTAGGAAACCACCAAAATGGTTGAGCTTTTTTTTAAAGGAAAACCTGACAGCTGTTGAGCTTTCTTTTACACCCCCCCCCCCAATTTTCTGATTGCCTTGCCTAAGATCCAGGACAAAGCACCACCTTTCAGAATTTCACCCCCGGAAGTCAATTCCGCCTTTGAAATCCTGGCAGCCCCAGTGATACTGAAGGAATGGCAGAACTGCAGGAATTCACACCTCAGGGATGGGAAGCTGAACTAAAAACTCAATCTTGCCTGCAGACTTTTTTGCTCTCACCTGCGATAATCTCTCTCCACACCCCAATAAGTCATAGATGAAGTGGAGTTAGATTCCTGAGAAACAAAGTTGACTGTTGCAAACTCCTTGTTGCGCCGACGTCTCCAACCGATCCAATCTCACGTCGGGAGCAGCCAGGCTGCCTTGGGTGTGTTTGTCTAAACTTTGGGGTAATAAAAAAGGATGCAACAGATTCATCAAGAGTTAGGGAACTGTCGCTGGAAAGAGACATACCCTGCGCGATGGGGAGAAATCCATACCCTGCTCTAATGAGCACACCGAACAGCAGAACAAAGCTATTTAGATCCTGTCACATTTTATCTCTTCTGCTCCCCAGTTTTATCAGGTTAATGCAGCAGAGAATAGACTGAGAGAGCAATAGCAAAAAGAGGAAACGGAGCCAGCCTGGGTGAGTCTCAAAGCTGCACAGGCGGACCAGAGTAGGGAAGGGGGAGAAATCTGATTCAGTTCCCCTCTGAAGATGCATTTACCCAATTTGCGCTTTCCAAAACCACAGACAAACCAAAATCCATCCATCGGAATCTGCATTCCTCTGAATTTTTCAAATTGGTTCTTCAGCTAAGCATAGTGTACAAAAATGTGTGGCGCCCCCCCTCCCCCCATGGTGGATTTGTTGCATCAGGGCAGGGGTCTGCAACCTTTAAGACAAAAAGAGCCACTTGGACCCGTTTCCGAAGAAAAACAACAACTGGGAGCTGCAAAACCATTGCGACATTTAAAGCATGCGTGCCGCTGCCCTCCGATCTGACAGCGGGAGGGAAGGTGATGTTGAGACGGTGCGTGACTAACGCACGCACCGCCCCCATGCGACGTCACAGCCAGTACAGCGCCCGCCACAGTGGGGAGTATCGGGGCGCACAATGCGCCTCCTCCCCTCGCTAGTATCCGCCCCGGAGCCGCGGCAAAGGTGTAAAAGAGCCATGTGCGGCTCCGGAGCCGCGGGTTGCAGACCCCTGCACCAGGGCAACTGATAGATTTAATCCACTTTTAAATACACAGTCCTAAAGTTCTGGCATGTGCTTGAATCCTCCCACAAAATACTGGCAGTCCGGAGGCCTCTGGAGTTTGCCTGCCTCCTCCCATTCAGCCACCCTACAGCTGGGGGGGGGGGGCAGCGGGTGGACCATTTGGGCAGCACGGAGCCTGCACATGCACAAGCCTGCAGGCGCTGTGGTGAGTGCCGCCTGGCATTTTGTCACCCCCCTCAGTGGTGACATGTGGAGTGGCCTGCACCTACTGCATGTTGGCATACAGCCAAGGAAATGGGAGCAATTGGCAGGCCCCCAGCTGGCTCCAGCCCACCGGCCGGTGTGCCAGGCGATCTCCGGTCCTGGGTGCAGCATCAGCGACCCCAGCTTCAGAAGGTGGAGCATGCTCTAATCAGCAGACTAAACACTATGCAACAGAAGTGGCAGGGAGAAGCTGTGTTGAGCATATTTACAAGCAGTTTATTCAGCATACATCAGGACAAGAGGAAAGCATGTCTTCTCTCCTTCGTGTCCAAGCAGGCAAGCATAAGCAAAAGCAATTTGTTGTTGCTGTTTAGTCGTTTAGTCGTGTCTGACTCTTTGTGACCCCATGGACCAGAGCGCACCAGGCCCTCCTGTCTTCCACTGCCTCCTGCAGTTTGGTCAAACTCATGTTTGTAGCTTTGAGAACACTGTCCAACCATCTCATCCTCTGTCGTCCCCTTCTCCTTCTGCCCTCCATCTTTCCCAACATCAGGGTCTTTTCCAGGGAGTCTTCTCTTTTCATGAGGTGGCCAAAGTATTGGAGCCTCAGCTTCAGGATCTGTCCTTCCAGTGAGCACTCAGGGCTGATTTCCTTCAGAATGGAGAGGTTTGATCTTCTTGCAGTCCATGGGACTCTCAAGAGTCTCCTCCAGCACCATAATTCAAAAGCATCAAACGGAAGTTCCCAGCAAGCTGTGCTGGAGTGTAAACAGGCATGTGACACACAACAGTCATGCCTGTACTTAAGGTGGAACAGAATATCCTAACACAGCACCCCCTTCCTCTGCCCCTGCCAGAGGCACCCACAGAACCACTAAGGGAGAAAGGCCCATGGAGGTCATTGATTAACAGAGGAAGGCAGGGGCCTAGAGGGGGCCTAACTTGGAGCTGCCAGAGAGTTTTAGTGTGCCAGCATGCATGCATGTGAAAGAGTTCTACCTATCCAAGGACCTGAACAATAGTTATAACTGATGAAACATCAGCCAAGAGATTGTGGACTATTAACCACCAATCTGCTTAATAAGAAATGCTTGCCAGGGCCCCTAACAACTTACCACTCGTTAGTCTCCCTTTCAGCAGGGCATCCTGGATTTACAGAAGCTGCTGGGGCAATGGCGGTGGCGGGCGAGGGGCGGTGGCAGAGGCATGGTGTGTGTGTGTTGGGGGGCGGGGGGAGAACGCCCTGGATTTGGGTGAGAAAATGTTGGAAGGTATGTAACAATATTAGACTCTGGCACCAATTGTCACTTACTGTTAGTATCAACATAGTAGCCAAATGACACAGAAGATAACGCACACATCGTGGAGGAAACTGAGATGCCCATTTAGGGTTTGGGGTGAGATGTGGGCCCAGGTTTTGCCCTGGCAATGCCAGGTTGTTGTTTTTTTGCTGCTGCAGCCAAGATGCTAGTGTTGGGAACATAGGAGGGCTCATTCACATGCAAAGGAGGTTGCTTTCATTATTCCTGCAGCCCATTTCCTAGGCATTCCAGAAGCAGCGAGGTGTGGTTGGAGCTAATTAGGTGAACCATTACCTCCCATTATTCACTCTTGGGGGTGTAACACCCCCCCTTGCCCCCCTTTTTTCTATTTGTAGGGAGGCTACTTTGGGCTAGTGCTCAGGCTATGCATATTTGAAATCCACAAGAAGCTAGAAGTGCCTAGCGTGCCATGTCTGGTAAACCAAGCCGTGGGCTGACAAAGCGTGATATTCATTTATTTTATTTATTTATTACTTGAATTATTGATATACCACTTAATGCCATTGTAGGCTTCTAAGTGGTTTCCAAGTATAAAAACAGTTGACACAAACACCGAAATATTAACACCCATCATCAAACAATGCAATAAACCAACCCCATTAAAAACATTTAAATATAAACACCCGTAATTAAAATATGCAACCAAACAATCCCGCTAAAGCAATGTAGGAATTAAAAGCAGGATTGAATAGATGGCAAATTAACGAGGTTTCCCATTCTGTGCTCTGGGCCATGGGTTCCCCTCAAATAAATGGACATCAGATAACTTCTGGGCCAGAGAGTTGTGCTTTAAAATCATAAAATGGAGCTGGCCCTCCAAGATCTTGTTGGGCTCCATCACCTCTGATCTTTCAGGACATGGGGGGGGGGGGCGCTGATGGGAACTGGAACCCAACAGTATTTGGAGGGCCACAGGTCTCCTAGCCCAGATTTTGTGACATTCCCTTATTTTGGATGCTAGTGAAACCCTTTCCAAGGGACGCGGGTGGCGCTGTGGGTTAAACCACTGAGCCTAGGACAGGCCGATCAGAAGGTCGGCGGTTCGAATCCCCGCGACGGGGTGAGCTCCTGTTGCTCGGTCCCAGCTCCTGCCTAACCAGCAGTTCGAAAGCACGTCAAAGTGCAAGTAGATAAATAGGTACCACTCTGGCGGGAAGGTAAACGAAGTTTCCGTGCACTGCTCTGATTCACCAGAAGCGGCTTAGTCATGCTGGCCACATGACCCGGAAGCTGTACGCCGGCCTCCTCGGCCAGTAAAACGAGATGAACGCCACAACCCCAGAGTCGGCCATGACTGGACCTAATGGTCAGGGATCCCTTTACCTTTAAAACCCTTTCTGATACAATGGAAATTGGTGGACATGCTCAAAGGGCTCAGCCAGATTTCATTTTGTGCTGCGTTTCTAGGCACAGATCTGTGCTTGTCCAAGCCCCCACCTTTCCTCTCTCTCTTTTTGCCTTGGTGCTTTCCCTGCGAAAGTTCGCTCTTTAGCGTTGAATTGCAGTGAAAGCCCCCACAATCCTGGACATGACCTGGGGTGTGTTCACAGGGCCACAAAGAGAGGCTTGAAAGCCCAGAGGCTCATCGCTCCTGCCCTGAACCTTCTTTGGCCCTCGTTTTCTTGTGCATTTCAGAGCACCGCATGAATTCTTTGGCCCTCATTTTCTTGTGCATTTCAGAGCCCCGCATGAATCTGCCCTGATTTATTGGATGTCTTCTGTTGGGATTCTTTAGCAGTGGACTTCTCATAAAGGGCTTTTGCCTTCCTGAGCTGTCCAGCTGCTCATCGGTACATGGTCCTCTGGGTGCTGTATGGTTTTCTTTTTTAATGCATTACGTCCAGCAAGCTCACATTTGAGATGCCAATTACGAGCCGGTCTCCAATATGGCTGTGTTTTAACAAGCCCCAGAGTTGCCGTGTACCGTGAACCTGTACATGCTGTTAACAAAAGGCCACAGTGCCTTCCCTTTCCCCAGGCTTTCTTCTGCACACGTATAAAAACAAAAAGATTTCCAAGGTTGACTTTGGACTCATAGCAATAATCCAACTTGACTTGCCGTTGGCTTTCGCCATCATTCACCCTGTCAAGTCTTGAACAGAGGCAAACTTTTGCATTCGTCCGCTGAAAAGGCATCTCAGGGTAATAAAAAGGTCCCCTGGGGAAGAAGGCATTGCAGCCTGGGAGTGTGATCCTCAGAGATGACGGGGGGAGTGGTTTCAATGAACTGCAGAAAACGAACCGCAGCACAACGGAAGCAGCACTGCATGCAGTGTGTACAGGACAGCATGGGAAAAGATGACCTTCTTCCATTACTTAGGATTTCTGCCCATGCCATGCACCCTTCTCAGGCACCCCCACCCTCCCCAGGCCATGGAGTGTGCAAGAAGGGAGCCAAATGATCTTGTTCCTGCAGATTCCAAACCCTCTGGGCATTCTGCACCAACCATTCTTGCCCGGAAAGTGTCAACTGAAAGTCTTGCCTCTTGAAGATGGAGCTGTTTGAAGGAAATATGCGTCCTAAGAAGCAAGAAGAGGCTTACCTTGGTGTCTTCCTTTTCCATTTTTTAACAAAGTTTTATTAAGACATTACAATAAAAAAAACATTAAAAAAGGAAAGGAAAGAGAAAAAGAATACAAAACAATGTTTTACAGATAAATCTTGACTTGTCCCGTGCAGAGAAAGGCTGTGTTACTTTTATTGTTGTTAGCTGCTCTGAGCCCGGCTTCAGCTGGGGAGGGTGGGATATAAATAAAATATTATTATTATTATTATTATTATTAACCCTTCCAGCTCTCACCTGGAAGCTGGCCTTTCTTCTCCCACCCTGGGAGATCTTCTCTTCCCTGCCTCTTACACAGGTCTTTAATCAAGAGTCCACCATAGTTCTTTCTTTTTCTACTGCAGGGCTGGGGCATGTCTGGTCCAAGGGCCACACAAAGCCCTCCAAACCTTTCTATCTAGAGCTAGGCACTGTCCCCAGGACAACACTTCCTGGCGTGAGCAGAGGATCCCAGTGCCGGCAGCAAACCGCTATGTACAGCGCATGTGCGGTGTCGCACGCATGCGCTGTATGTAATGACGCCGCACATGCACGGTACATAGTGGTTTGCTGCTCGAGTGCCATATGGACGGTGCTTGGATCCCTCCATCGTCGCTACAGCCGCATGTAGAGGACCCTCTGTTCGCGGCTGTAGTGGTGATGGAGGGATCCCGGCACCGACCATATGGCGCTGGAGTGGCGCCGCCGGCAAACCGCTATGTACAGCGCATGTGCAGCATCACTACATACAGCGCATGCCACACATGCGTCCTTCGTAGTGACGCCCCGCCCCAGGTGTCACGACGCCTTCGTTCGCCCCTGATAATACCCCTGTTTAGTTAGTCACTGTAATCTGTGTATATTAAGGAGAAATGTGTCCTATGTAGCAGCTGTTCAGGATTTCAGACAGGGAACATTCCTGGTCCTACCTGGATGTCCCTGTGACCTTGTGCATGCAGTGCAGATGGTGTCTGGTCGTGGTGGTTCAATACCTCTGGCTGATTGTCTCCACGAGGTCCCATAGCAGTGTATTTTAAAGCCTACCTGAAATTCCATGGAACGATAGTTCCTTCGTAACAGGCCTTCTGCCGGGCTTCTCTCCATCTTGCCAGATGGTTCACTTGCCCTTTCTCCTGCCCCGTGCTGTTCACAAGAGTTCCAGACTCTTTAAAAATGGATCTGCTGTTTTATAGTCCTCTTGAAAAATTAATACAGGTGCTTCATGCTAGGCTGAGAGGAGGAAGACGAAAAAGCAGGCATGCATGTGGTCTGCCCATTACAGGGTCATTTTTATTGTTATTATTAATACTATTTATTGGTCTACTTCATAGACAACAACCTGAGGCCCTGTTTCAGCACAAGGGTACCCTTTCTTCATTTCCCTGCCCCAAACAAGGCAGCAAAATGGGCCATCTCAGGAAAGATCTCTCTGCCTGAGCCCTTGAGAAGTGCAGCATAGCGTAGTGGTTAGACTGTTGGACTACAACCTGGGAGACCTGGGTTCAAATCCCCACTTGGTCGTGTAGTTCACTGGGTGAGCTTGGGTCTGTATTGGTCTCTCAGCCTAACCTACCTCACTTTCATGGACTCGTTGGACACAGAGTAATGGTGGGAGGAACCAGCTGGGGAACATCAAGGGGAGAAGGGTCAGAGCCAGGGGATTGGTGGTGGGATGATGATGAGTGGTTGGCGGGAGAAGACTGTGGGGGGTGGAGAGAGGAGATTTCGGAAGCTAAAGAGGTAAAAAGGGCTTAGAGAGCTGGAAGAGTCTGTGGCAGAAGTCCAGAATCAGAAGCAGGAGAGGAAGGAGTCCAAGAGGCAGAGGGTCTGGCTGGTGAAGAGGCACAGGTGTCTCCTGCTGCTGCAACCTCCTCTCCTCGCTGGTCTCCCAGAACCCGCGGAGGCATGAAGCAGGAGGAGCAGAGGACAGGCATGCTGGCGCAGTCTCAGATTGCTTGCAGAAACCCTGGGAGAGGAGGGCACTTAGGCAGCTGTGTGAAGGCAGGGATCTTCCAACTGCCTCATAGGGGTAAGACCTACCAGAGAGAGTTGGTGTGCTCATTAGGCCTGGCACTTCTGTGCCGATCCTGATTTTTCTAATGAAGAGTTAGCTTCACTTAACTCTGTGTCTCTTGAGACTCTTGAGAGTCCCACGGACTGCAAGAAGATCAAACCTCTCCATTCTTAAGGAAATCAGCCCTGAGTGCTCACTGGAAGGACAGATCCTGAAGCTGAGACTCCAATACTTTGGCCACCTCATGAGAAGAGAAGACTCCCTGGAAAAGACCCTGATGTTGGGAAAGATGGAGGGCACAAGGAGAAGGGGACGACAGAGGACGAGATGGTTGGACAGTGTTCTCAAAGCTACCAGCATGAGTTTGACCAAACTGCGGGAGGCAGTGGAAGACAGGAGTGCCTGGCGTGCTCTGGTCCATGGGGTCACAAAGAGTCGGACACGACTAAACGACTAAACAACAACAACAACTCTGTGTCATTTACTGCTGGCTGGCTCCTGACAAGGACCCCTGGATGGTTTAGTCCAGTCAAAGGCAACTATCGGGCCGTGGTGCTCATTTTGCTATGGGCCGGGGGGGCAGCATTTGTCCACAGACAGCTTTTTGGGTCACGTGGCCAGCAGGACTAAACTGCAACGGAACACCATGACGGAAACCAGAGTGCACGGAAATGCCGTTTACCTTCCCGCCACAGCGGTACCTATTTATCTACTTGCACTGGTGTGCTTTCGAACTGTTATGTTGGCAGAAGCTGAGACAGAGCAACGGGAGCTCACCCCGTCACAGGAATTTGAACTGCCAACCTTCTGATCAGCTATGAAGAGGGGGAAACCCATGTAAGATGCCCCGTTATGCTCCTTAGAGAAAATGGTGAGATAGAAATGCAATGAATGAATAAGCAAGGACTCCCTTTCCCACCCTTGGGCTGTTTGGACGAGTGGCCTGACTCAACAGAACACAACTTCATGCCTTCATCTGTCAGCACCGCTCATTCAGGGAGGTTGCTATTACAAACTCTGTTGGAGTGTCAGAGTGCTTGGCCTCCATCATTTGTTTGTTTGTTGCCAAGATCCATTAATGAGCGGAGAAAGAGGGGGAAAGTCTTCATGGGGAAAGAAAACACACCTCCAGAACACATCGTGTTCCAGGGCCATGTGCAGACTCCATGCTGCGTCTAGGAAATAACTTATTTATAGGTGAACGCTTAACATGCAACGGCTCTGCATATTTCATAAGCTCTGGCACTGAATGGAGATTAATTAAACCAAGGCATGGCAAAGCAAAGGGTTGTGGGGAAATGTAGGCTCCGTGGCAATGGGATGTGCAAGCGTGTGACACTGCAAAACCGGCACACGCCCCAGGCCTCTTGTACTCCCTCCCTGGGAGCTAAATTAAATTCAATAATTAATAGAACTTTATTAGTCTCCCTCCAACGGCAGCCGTTTCCTATTAATCAACGGGTGTTTACATGAGCAACGGGGGGAGAAGATAGGAGGTAGCTTCATACTGAGTCAAGCCAATGGGCCATCTGGACCAGAACTGGGGAGCCAGTGGGGCAGATTATTATCCCCCCCACCCCAGCCACAGACCAACTTTGTCCTGCCCACCTGTTAAAGTTGGCCCATGGGCTATTTGGGCAGGGGGAGATAGCGATGAAGCAGGAGTGAGCTCCCCTCACAAATAAATAAATAAATAAATAAATAAATAAATAAATAAATAAGAAAGAAAGAAAGAATTGCTTCATTCTATCAGCCCTGCGGGACTGTTTCCAAGCCAGTGCTTCTACATAGCCTCCAATATTTCTGATGAAAATAGGGACCTCCTATTTAACAACAATAATAACAATAGTAACTGTAATAACTGTTGTTGTTGTTGACGTCGTCATCATTTTCATCATCATACTATTTATACCCCACCCATCTAACCGGGTTGCCCCAGCCGCTCTGGGCGGCTTCCAACATATTAAAAAAATAAGAAAACATTAAACATTTTAAAAAATTGCCTGTACAGTGGTACCTCAGGTTATAGATGCTTCAAGTTACAGACTCAACTAACCCAGAAATAGTACCTCGGGTTAAGAACTTTGCTTCAGGGTGAGAACAGAAATTGCACAGCGGCAGCGGGAGGCCCCATTAGCTAAAGTGGTACCTCAGGTTAAGAACATTTTCAGGTTAAGAACGGACCTCTGGCACGAATTAAGTTCTTAACCCGAGGTACCACTGCAGAGGGAATGTCTGTGATAGACACTGTGGGTTTCGGGCACGCGCAGGCTTCCCGCTGTCGAAAGGGTCAGACCACCGGCTCCCCCTCAGCTGTAGGGGGGCAGGCAGACTCCTCGTTGCAAGGCATATGATATCCGCAAAAAAAGCTTAACAATTCTGGCTCCCCCCCAAAATATGAAATAAAGTCAAACCATTTTTACAGGCAAAAAAATTAAAAAATTCAATGGAGGGCGTGTGTGCATGACAAGAAATTTTCCGCACCGGGTACCACCTGACCTTCCTATGCCACTGGCATGGGCTCCATGAGCAGTGGCGTAGCGTGGGTTGTCAGCACCCGGGGCAAGGCAAGTAATTTGCGCCCCCTAACCCGTGGATTTGCGCCCCCTAACCCATGGATTTGCGCTCCCTAACCCGTGGATTTGCGCACCCTAACCCTAACCCCCAGATGTTGCGCCCGGTGCGGCCGGCCCCCCCTGCACCCCCCACGCTACGCCACTGTCCATGAGGCTTCACAGAGTACAGTACGGTATTTTTTACAGCAGGGCAGCAACAATACTGCTTTATTACAGTGCTGTTTCAAGGACTGGCCACGAGATGGCAAACTCGAGGCAAGGTGGGCCTCTTCCAGGCAGGAAAATTTTCTCCCTAGCAGCGCGCGGAATGCTAAAGCAAAGGGGTTTTGGGTGCACCCAGGTTTAGCAGCAATTTCCACACTGACAGGGGAGACAAGCCAGACACGTTACCAGGATCAGGGCTCGCAAGTGTATTTGCAGCATCCCCCTCCCCCGGATAAACATGCCCAAGGTGCTTTGATGAGCATCCTTTCCCATTATGCCCCCCCACCTGCCGCCTTAACCTTTTGAATGTCAAAATAGACGGAGTCGCCTCCTTTGCATTTTGCCCCGACGTCTTTCTGAGACCCCCCCACCCGCCCCCGCCCGCTTGCGTCCTGCCGAAATGGAAGAGAAGAACTCATTAGCAAGGCAAAGTAGATAATTACATGTTTTAAATTTGCCTGCAACGTGTTTCCCACGGAGGAGCTTATTTATAGGGAGCCGGCTACAATTTTACAAATCAGGCTCGAAACTTTATAGTAAGTTGCTCAGGGCTGTCCCCAAGCGCAGCATCTTTTCATGGCTGAAGGCAAGGATCAAATAAGATACAAGAAAGTTGCCTGAATCTCACAGCCCTCTAAAAATGGGTTTAGAATTTATTACATGTTCTTTCAAGAAACTCAGGGTTCTCTCTCCGCCCTCCGCAAAAAAACCCTCACAGAGTTTATCACCATAATATTGCCATGTGGCAGGTGCACACACCTGCCCAGTTCAAACAGAAACAGCAGTGGAAGCATGTATTTTGTGGTGTCAAAAACTTATTGCAGATAAGCTCAATAAGAGTCCCCATGCAACTTCCCCCAATTTGGTGCCTTCCTGATGCTTTGGACTACAAACCCCATCAGCCCCAGCCAATATGGTCAGTTGTTAGGGATGATGGAACTTGTAGTCTAACAGCATGGAAAAGGCTAGGAAAAGCTGGTCTACAGCAGCAGCAGCGCTATAGGGCAGGGGTCAGCAAACTTTTTCAGCAGGGGGCCGGTCCACTGTCCCTCAGACCTTGAAGGTGGGCCAGACTATATTTTGAAAAAATAAATTAAAAAATGCATGGATTCCTATGCCCCACAAATGACCCAGAGATGCATTTTAAATAAAAGCACACATTCTACTCATGTAAAAACATGCTGATTCCCGGATTGTCCGCAGGCCGGATTTAGAAGGTGATTGGGCCGGATCTGGACTCCAGGCCTTAGTTTGCCTACCCATGCTATAGGGTTTCAGAGAGGTGAATTTTCAGATTCTACTTTGAGATGCCAAAGATTGAACCTGGGGTATTTTTAATAAAATAATAACATTTTATTTATATCCCACCCTGCCCAGCCGCTGCCGGGCTCAGAGTGGCTAACAACAGCAAAAGTAATACAGCATTCTAAAATCAATTCATTCTAAAATCAATTGAAAATCAAATTAATGGCAACTATTGGGCTAGAGTTCTCTGAGGATTACCAAAGGAGGGGGTCAGGCTGTGCCTTGGCCAAAGGCCTGGTGGAACAGCTCTGTCTTTCAGGCCCTGTAGAAAGATGTCAAGTCCCTCAGGGCCCTAGTCTCTTGTGACATATTTTTGTATGCTCTTTCATTAAGTTATGGCCCTTCCCTGTGGGTCATGGACTGGGAACCTGCAGCCCTCCAGATGGTTGTTGGACTGTGGCTTCTGCCAGGTTCAGCCAGCATGGCTATTGGTCAGCAACGATGGGTGTTGTGGTTCAAGACATCTGCAGAGTGCCAGGTTGGGAAAGCATATCTTTTGCTAGAAACAAAATACCAGTCACCCGTGGGCTTTCAGATCAGTGAAGGATGGAGCTATTGCATCGTGAAGCAAGACAGAGCGGAGCTGAAGGAGACCTTGTCTGCCATGTAGTCCAAATCCCAGCTCAGTGCTGAAAATCCTGAGTTAGAGCATCTCCAACAGATGGCATCCGTTGAACCAGGCATTCCCAAAAGGCAAACGCAGGCACAAGGATTTGCTAAACAGGGACAAAAGGAGCACATTGAATTGTTGCAACAGACTTACCTTTTTGCCTAGGCTTTCCCTGACCCATGAGACTGCACACTGTTTTATGGGTCTGAATCCCCAAATCTCTGTTTAATTTGTTTTAATTTGCTGTTTTATTGGTTTCAGGTTGCATGTTTGCTTTAACGGATATTGTTTTTATATTGTACACAGTGTACGCTGCTTAGAGAATTTTGAAATAGGAAGCTTCCGTGAACCTGACTATCACACTATCCCACATGGTTCAAAAGCCACTCACTGCCTGCAAAGTGTTCCACGCTGTTGCCTTAAGTAGGCAGGGTGAGGCCTAATGCGCCTCCTTTGCAAGAGGATTAATTTCTGTTGAATATTAGGAGAAACTTGCTGATAGTAAGGAGGAGTCTGAAGATGCAACCAATGGTCTGGAGCAGGCTTTCCCAAACTTAACTTGGGTCTCTAGCTGTATTGGACTACAATTCCCATCATCTCTCACCACTGGTCCTGCTAGCTAGGGATGATGGGAGCTGTAGTCCAAAAACACCTGGAGACCCAAGTTTGGGAAACCTTGGTGTAGAGCAGCGGTTCTCAACCTGTGGGTCCCCAGATGTTGTTGGACTACAACTCCCATCATCCCTGAGCTCTGGCCTTGCTAGCTAGGGGTGATGAGAGTTGTAGTTCAACAAAATCTGGGGACCCAAGTTTGGGAAACCTTGGTGTAGAGCAGCGGTTCTCAACTTGTGGGTCCCCACAGGTTGGACTACAACTCCCATCATCCCTGAGCTCTGGCCTTGCTAGCTAGGTGTGATGGGAGTTGTAGTTCAACAAAATCTGGGGACCCAAGTTTGGGAAACCTTGGTGTAGAGCAGCGGTTCTCAACTTGTGGGTCCCCACAGGTTGGACTACAACTCCCATCATCCCTGAGCTCTGGCCTTGCTAGCTAGGGGTGATGGGAGTTGTAGTTCAACAAAATCTGGGGACCCAAGTTTGGGAAACCTTGGTGTAGAGCAGCGGTTCTCAACTTGTGGGTCAACCACAGGTTGGACTACAACTCCCATCATCCCTGAGCTCTGGCCTTGCTAGCTAGGGGTGATGGGAGTTGTAGTTCAACAACATCTGGGGACCCACAGGTTGAGAAAGGCTGGTCTAGAGTGATGGTGGGCTCTCCAGTGGTGGTCTTTAGACAGAGGCTGAGGAACATTCTGCTGAGGATGCTCCCATTTTGGGTTTCCTACACCAAGCAGCAAGCTGGCTCCAAATCTCAAGAACCTGCGTGGCTTTCTGGCCTTCTCCATCTGGCCCTCAGGATTGCCCAGGCCATGCTCCTTCCCCAAGCCACTGCCTCATTGCTCCATGACATCCTCTAGCAATTTTTCCTAGCTTGAAGGTGTCCTTGAACTGTGAACCTCCTGCTTGCCTGCATGGAGGATGGGGAGTGGTGTGTGTCAGGCCACACCCACTTTTGCCACACCCAATACTGGTATGAAGTCCCCAGGAAATTGTCATCGAGGGTATGTGGTCTTCAGGCTGAAACAAAGGTCCCTACCCCTTATTCTGCGATTCTAAAAGGATGTCAGGAGTTTTAGTTGCAGAACTATCATATCAGTCAAAGCAAGAGATTAATATTGCCCTGGATCCTGACCAGTAGATGGAAATATATAGAAACTCCAGCAGGTGCAAAATGCCACGGCAAGACTCCTTATAGGGTCCTCACTGCAGGATCACATTCACCCGGTGCTATACCAGCTGCACTGGCTCCTGGTGGAGTACAGGATCAGGTTTAAGGTGCTGGTTTTAACCTTTAACACCCTATATGGCCTAGGACCCTCGTACCTATGGGACCGCCTCTCCTGTTATCCCCCATGGAGGACCTTACGGTCTGCTAACAACAACATCCTGAAGATCCCAGGCCCCAGGGAAATTAGACTGTCCTCGACTAGAACCAGGGCCTTTTTGGCCGTGGCCCTGGCCTGGTGGAATGCGCTCCCACAAGAGACCAGGGCCCTGCAGGATTTGACATCTTTCTGCACGGCCTGCAAGACGGAGCTGTTCTGCCAGGCCTTTGAGCAGGATGCAGTTTGACTTACTTTCCTTTGTATAAAACAAGCCTGAAGGAGGCCCCCGAACCCGCTCACCGGTCCTTGTATGATCAGTTGGTCCTGGCAATTATTAACCACTCTCAATTCCACCCTGATAATTGCCACCTGCCCGGATTTTAACTTGTCTGAATTAATTTTAAGATGTATTTTAATTAATTTATGTCTGTTTTTATGCTTATTGTGTTGTTTTTATGATGTTAGCTGCTCTGAGCCTGGCCTCAGCCAGGGCGGGCGGGATACAAATATTATTATTATTATTATTATTATTATTATTATTATTATTATTATGATTAAAACTCCATGGGTGTTGTGATTGCCTTAATATGAATCCAGGAGCATTGCTTTGGCTTTTTTATTTTTATTTTTAAAAACCCACCTCTCCTGGTTGGCAGTCAAATCCACATTGAGGATTTAGAATGATCGGGGAATAGTGACGTGGGGCGTCAGGCTTCAGAAATCATCAAAAGGAGCATACTGGATTTACAATGTCCCGAGGAAATTGGGATTTACAGAAACTGAGAAATGAGAAGACCAGAGATGAGCTGAACTGGAAGTGCACTAGGCACCATGCAAATCTGGAAAGCTCTCATGTTCAGCCAGGTTAGACCCGCATTGCAAAATAATAATAATAACGGGACAGGGGCTCAGACCTTTGCTCCAGAGTTCGTCAGGAATGCCTGGTGGTGATGGCTACAACCATGGATGGGCAAAGCTGTCGATTTTGTTTTCTCTCAGCTTCTCATTTTTCAGACCCTAAGTTCAGTTGTGCACATTTCCACATCCATTTGCAATGGTACAATGGTAAGAATCACACCAGAAGAGCCCTGGGCAAGGCCTGTCTAGCCCAGCAGACTGTTCTCAGAGTGGCCAACATCCATTCCAATATTGACTCTTGCCTGCCCACATGGCAAGCAGCCCCTGAAAGATTGCTGATGGAGGAATTCAACCCTCAGGCTGAAAAAATGTCCACCGTCATGCCTGCACTGGTCAAAATTTAGTTTTTGTTCTATAGTCTTGGAAGGGAGCTAGAGATGGAGCTTGCAAAGAAGGTCTGCACTTCAGAATATGCCTGTCAGGGACTCCTCCAGGGACTGGAGGAGAAATGGTGGAGTCAGCTCCCCCTTCCTTCTCCTGAACCTTCCTGAGAAGAGGAGGGCAGTATAGAATTACAACGGTGGTTTGCAGAAGGTCATGACTCTGAGACAAAAGAGGGAAAAAGCTGGGAGATAATGGAAGAGGAGAGGGAAGCAGCAGAGCCGGAACAGCTGGCTCAGGGCCGTCTTAAGCATATGCAGTGCAGGGGGGCCAATATCCATCCAGCGCCCCCCAGTTTTCCCAGAGTTGAAAACCTTTCTATAGGGGGGGAACCCCAAAGTTGTTGACTCTTTTTTTAGGGTGGACAGCAACAGAGGAGCCCGAGACAGTAGCAGTGGTGGCAGCAGAGCAAGGCCGGGGCCGGGTGCCGGGGGGGGGGGGGCAAGAAGAGCCCAGCACAACAACAGTCAAGCCCAAGGCTTGTGTGAGCAGCGTGTGCTGGATGGGCCTCTCGACGGCCCACCAATCCCAGGATTGCAGGAGGGCGGAGCTGGCCGGCTGCCTCAGTTCCTCATTAATGTGCAGTAGAAGAGCTGTGGTGCTCCAATGGGCTCTGCTTCGCTCGGCAGTGGCTGTCGGCTCTTCCTAATCCCTGGACCCCAAATCTTGGCCCCAGACTCTCAGCCTGGCACCCCTGAGAGCCCGGCGCCCGGGTGCCCCACACCCCTAGCACCTATGGGTAAGACGGGCCTGAGCTGGCTGACACATTATCATTCAAAAGCATTCCTGATCTCCCTTCTCCTAGAACCCGGCGTGCATTGAGAGTAGTAGAACAGGAGGCTCAGAGGCAGAAAGCAGAGATCAGCTGGCACAGGGATGGCGTACAATAGGAGAGACGTAGGGGGTGGGACTTTACTCAGAGCAACACCATTATCTAGGAGAGACGGCGTTCTGACGTTCTCGCTCTGTAAACATTGAATAAAAGACTTGGTAAGAACTCTTCCTTTTTATCTGCTTCTTGGCTGCCACCGGGGGAGGGATCTGAAGCCTGACAATGCCAGAACATCAACAGTCCCTCACTTCCTTCCTTCTCCCCATTTCTCCTTCCTCACCCTACTCAGCTATTGCATGCACTTAGAAGCACTCTGCCCCTAGTCAATACCATCTAGCATAAGGAAGGGCAGAGGAACCTAAGAACATAGGAAGAGTGTGCTGGATCAAGCCAACAGCCCTCCTCGCCCAGTATCCTGCTCTCACAGTGGCCAAGCAGATGAATATGGGAATTCCACAAGCAGGACCTGACTCCAGCAGCACTCTGTCCACCAGCGATTCCCAGAGACTTATTAAAGCCATACAACTGTTGGGATGCAGCCAAGGAAACGGGGGCAATTTGCAAGCCCCCAGCTGGCCCCAGCCCACCAGCCGATGTGCCGGGCCATCTCCAGTCCTTGGTGCAGCATCAGCGACCCCAGCTTCAGAAGCTGGAGCATGCTCTAATCAGCAGAGTAAACGCTGCGCAACAGAAGTGGCAGGGAGAGGCTGTGATGAGCATATTTACAAGCAGTTTATTCAGCATACATCAGCTCAATAGGAAATACATGTCTTCTCCCCTTCATGTCCAAGCAAGCAGCAGAAGCAATTGCTATACACAAACGGAAGTTCCCAGCAAGCTGTGCTGGGGTGTAAACAGGCATGTGACACACAACAGTCATGCCTGTACTTAAGGTGGAATGGAATATCCTAACAACAACTTGGTGGCCACCACTGCCTCCTGTGGGAGGAAGTTCCATAGGTTAACTGTGCACTGCACTAAGTACTTTCTTTTCTCTGTCCTGAATCTTCCAGTGTTCAGCTTCATTCAATGCCCCTGAGTTCTAGTGTTAGGAAATTTGTCAGAAAACGGGAGGAGGAACAGGCAATAGAATGGGGTCCTGGTGCAAATCACCAGGTGGACATTCCCAGAGGATTAACTGCTCACAACATCCTTGTGTCAGGGATTGGACTCAAGGGGACGAGAGGGAGGAGGAATGGTGGAGATCACCTTCCCCTTCTCCTGACGCTGCATGAGAAGAGGAATGCAACATTGATTGACAGCAGGGGTTTGAGGAGTTTTAGGAAGGTCACAGCTCAGAGATAGATGAACAGCAGAGTTGGGAAGTGTTAGAAGAAGGGGGAGGGGAGAGAGAGGCAGGGCAGCCAGCGGACACATTGTCACTGGAGAGTATTTCTGGCCCCCCTTTCTCCTAGAACTTTGCATTTGTTGACAGTGCAGCAACAAAGGACTCAGAGACAATTGGCCACTGTAAGGGGAGTGTGGCGTTCATATGGAGCCCCCGGTCGTCTCACGGACTATTGACCCGTACACCACTAATCCGCTGCCACCAACCAGGTCCTCCCTGGTAAATCACTTAGTCTCAGTCGGGTTCTCAAGTTAACAAAGAAGAGTGTACTTTATTTCAGACACAAACAAACTTTAACTGCATTCCAGACGTTGTTACTCTTCACCTTCTTAGTCTTATTTTATCCTCTTCTACTTCCCCTCACACAAGAACCAACTGCACTGTCTATTTCCAACTGCTTTTCCAACTGCTTTCCCCAACCATCCAACCAACAAACCCACTAAAACCAACCAACTACCCACCAACAACTAACTCAAACCTCGGGCTAAGCCCTTTTATAAACAGGTAGGCTCCGCCTATTGGTCTACATTTTAACCCTTTCTCTCCCCCCCGTACAGACATTTTCTAAATGAATGGGCAAACGCCACAGGGAGGAGAGCAGTTGGAGCAACGCCATTGTCAGGGCTTGTTGCGTTCTGTTGTCTCTCGCTACTATGAACGAATAATCTCATTGAAAAGGACTCTACCTTGTTTTCTCTGCTCTTGCTGCAACCGGGGGAGGGATAGCTTTCCCGAAGCCTTGACACCATGCTTCTTGGGGACGTCAATTTGGACATGACCTTAGAGAAAGACCATAGCTCAGTGTGGGGCCAGCTGGAGACCTTTTGGCACCTGAGGCAAGAGTGCTCCCCGCTACATCTGGGGCCATGCCCCAGTGGGGTGGGGGAAGCATGCTGCTTGGGGCTGGTTGCCTCAGATCACTTCATTGGTGCTCCGGCCAAGCTAGCACAGAGCAGATCATGTGGCACAGCTTTTTGGCCATTTTCTGCTCCTCAGAATTTGCCACCCAAGGCAGCTGCATCACTCTGCCTCATAGGAGGACTGGCTCCGGTTCAGTGGCAGAGTATGTGCTTTGCATACTGTTACAAAAGTTGGATGCCATCCCCTCTCTCTGCTAAGCTGAAGCAAGATTCCAAGACACTCCCCCAGGGTCTGTTGTCCTTTGGGGAATTGAGACATGGTGGAGACTGTTGTAGCTTTAAGAAATATGATTTATGCACCTAGTTTTGCCTTCAGTCTTCCTGCAGGGAGTCCAGATCTTACAGCATATTAATTTCAAGAGGGTCTTGTACCCCACAGCAGTGCAGCCCTGGAGTCTGAGGCATCTCTCCCAGCCAGCCTTCAGCCAACCTGCCCAAGATGGATTGCTTTCTTCTTCCTCCTCCTCCTTCTTCCCAGCAACCCTTGCTCAAGACTCTCTTTTCCTGTCACCTCACACCCAGTTACCCTCCCAAATCCCCAGTATGTTCATACCACAGGGCAAGGGGGAAGGACAGTTCTCTTGCATTGCCAATGGCCCTGTATGGATTCTTAAAGGCCCTAGCTTGGCCATGTCTTTTTTTGCATAGGCTAGCTTAGGAATTCCAATGTAGCTTGTATTTCTCCCTTCACATCTCCAATAATCAAAATCCAACCATTTGTTAATCTCTAGGTTGTTTTTTTGGGGGGGGGGTCCTTCCTCCCAAATCTCTAACAATACAGAAAGTCCCTGCCGCAACCCCCAGCATCACCGAGAACAATTGCTAAGAACAACCCCTGTCTGAAACTCTGAAGAGCCTCTGCCTGTCAGAGTCAAGAATACCAAGTGAGGTGAACCCAAGGCTTGACTTGCATAAATCAGCTTCCTCTGTTCCTGCTTTTCACGACCCGAACCTCTGCATCTCCTTTTCTGCAACCCTTTCCAAACTGGTGCAGTCAGGCTCAATTTCCAAGTCAAATGGAGAGGCTTAGCCTTCCGTTTTGGCGATCGAAAGAGACGCAGAATGTCAAAGAGAGTTTTGGAAGCCAGAGCTCAGCAAACGGTGAGCATAAGCAGTCAGGATTTGATTGCTGGAGGAGTCTCTCTCTCTCCCCCCCCCCCCGCGTATTCACTTCCTCGGATGGGTTTAAGGTTGCGATAACAAAAACAGAGGGTGAAATGATCTGATCAGATGACGCTAAGAAGAAAGTAAATGATGTGGCAAAGACGGGGGCTGGGGAAGAATATTGATGACTTGGGGGGCTCTCAGAGCATACGGGGCTGTGGCAATGTTTATGGATAAAGAGCCAGGCAGTAGCAAAAGCTGACAGGCTGGCAAACACGGCTGCGGAAGTGGGAGAACGGAGGCTTAGCAACGGAGCAGAGGAGAGAACAACGGGGCAAGCGTCAGGATTTATTGCAGAGAATCACAGAACGGCAGAGTTGGAAGGGACCCCCAAGGGCCATCTAGCTCATCCCCCTGCAGTGCAGGAGTCGCAGCTCAATAATCCCTGAAAACCTCTGTTTTAAAATATGGTTACAGTAGTGGGAATGGGGAGGCAAAAGAGAACAACAACAACAACAACAATTTATTATTTATACCCCGCCCATCTGGTTGAGTTTCCCCAGTCACTTTGGGCGGCTCCCAATCAAGTGTTAAAAACAATACAGCGTTAAATATTAAAAACTTCCCTTCAGATGTCTTTTAAAGATGGGATAGCTGCTTATTTCCTTCACATCTGAAGGGAGGGTGTTCCACAGGGCGGGCGCCACTACTGAGAAGGCCCTCTGTCTGGTTCCCTGTAACCTCACTTCTCGCAGTGAGGGAACCGCCAGAAGGCCCTCGGCGCTGGATCTCCGTGTCCAGGCTGAACGATGGGGGTGGAGACACTCCTTCAGGTATACAGGACTGAGATCCTGGGCCCAAGCACACATGCGTATTGTATAAAGGTGCAAAGCTCTTCTTTCTCCCATCAGATGTCAAAGCGATAAATAACTACCTGACATTTAGAAGACATCTTAAGGCAGCCCTGTTCAGGGAAGTTTTTAATCTGTGATATTTTACTGTATTTTTTGTTTCTATGGAAGCCGCCCAGAGTGGCTGGGGAAACCCAGCCAGATGGGCGGGGTACAAATAATAAATTATTATTATTATTATTATTTCACACCCAGTGAAACATAAATGTGCAGAGTTTTAAAAAAAACTGGGCAATGGCGCGCAGCCCGCCCATGACTCCCGAGCCTCCCCCGATCAGTCAAAACAAAGGGGGGAGGGGGCAGGAGATCTGTACTGCCAGACATCCCTGATTCCCCTTTGGCAGTGGCGGTGGTAGCAGCAGTCAGCAGCCTGGAGCCAGCCTGGTAGCGCAGTTGGCTCTGGCTGGCTTCAGGAAAAATGGCGGGCGCCACGGCAGCGAGCAGCTCCTGAAGCCAGCCAGAGCCAACTGCGCTACCAGGCTGGCTCCGGGCTGCTGAGGCTGCCACTGCCACATTTCCCGGGGACAGATTGGCAAATCCAGGGACATCCCGGGGACGGAATTTGTCCGGGACAGATTTGCAAATCCAGGGAGTATCCCTGGCAACCGGGGACGTCTGGTAACCCTATTTTAAAACCCCCTAGGAAGGAGAGCCCACCAGCTTCTGAGGTAGCCCATTCCGCAGTCAAATAGAGCTTATAATGAGAAAGTTTTTCCTAACATTTAGCTGAAACCACCTTGCAGTTTGAATTCGTTGGTTCAGGTCCTTGGAGAAAACAAGATTGCTCCACCTTCCAATGCGACGGCCTTTCAGGTACTTAAAGATGACTATCAGGTCTCCTCCCAGTCTTCTCTTCTCCAGGCTAAAGATGCCAACTTTTCCTTGTAAGACTTGGTTCTGAGACCCTCTATCACCCTGGTCACCCTCCTCTGCACACATTCTGGTTTGTTGATATTATTATTATTATTATTATTATTATTATTATTATTATTATTACTACTTCAGTGGTACCTTGGGTTAAGTATTTAATCCGTTCCGGAGGTCTGTTCTTAACCTGAAGCACCACTTTAGCTAATGGGGCCTTCTGCTGCTGCCACGCCGCCGGTGCATGATTTCTGTTCTCATCCTGAAGCAAAGTTCTTAACCTGAAGCACTATTTCTGGGTTAGCAGAGTCTGTAACCTGAAGTGTATGTAACCTGAAGTGTATGTAACCCGAGGTACCACTGTATTATTATTTATATACCACCCTATACCCGGAGGTCTCAGGTCGGTTCACATAAAAGTTCAACATAAAAACCACAATATATATGATCAAAACAACAATAACAACCCAATAATACCTGCCAAACTTTGGTCCTTAGAGCTGGACAGGTAGGATCTGACCAAGGTAGAACAGACCTTGCTCTAATGTTTTTCGATTTCAAGAGCAAAAGCTTTTATATATATATATAAAAGAATAGGAATCATGCTGCAAATCTTACCTGTCCATCTCAGGCCACCCACCCAAGAAACTGCACACCCCGAGGGCTCTTCAGATTCAATTGCCCTTCGTGCTTAAGTGATCTCAGAGAAAACGACAAGAGCGCCACTAATACTAAAAGTCCTCTTAGCTAATCCAACTAAGGGTGGGCAAGGCAGGGTGTTCCAAGGAGAAAAAGGATAACTTCAGGAAGCGATTATTTATTTAAGAAATGTGTTTATTATAAGTGCTTGCTTCAGCCTCCAGATCCCCCTATGGCATTAACCACACATGGAATTGCTTTAGAACTATTTGAAAATCATTTGGCTATTTTCACCATGTACTTTATATTTTATGATTCTCGATCTAGGTCACCTTGTGATATAAGGCAGCCACACACACACACACACACACACACACACACACAAATACACCCCTCATTGTTCTACCCTTGTTCCATCTCTACCACCCTCACCCACCCAACAAGTTTATCATTCCATAATTACATTTCCCACCACTTGATGTCCCTTTTATTTTTTTATTTCATGCTTTTATTGTTTGTGTTAAGATTTTTATTAAAGTTTTTTCCCCATAATGCACTAAGGTATAGAAAACTAAAACAGCTGCAAAAAGTAAAAATAGAATACTGAGTCCTCTTCTAAAGGGGTGTGTGTGTATTATTAAATTTCTGTCGTACACTTTAGAATATTCATTTAAACAACCTTAAAATCTCAATGACTTCCCTTCTTCTCTTTCCATGGTTCATTTTGCATATCATAAATCCCTGCATATTTTACATAAACTAAACAATTCAGTATTCTATTATTACATCCACCAAAACTTGTTCACACTGTTGAATTTATCTTAATGCTGCCAACGTTTTCAAGTGTGCACGTGTTTCCCCCATATAAATATTTCCCAATCTTCTTTAAACTTCTGTTCTTCTTGTTCTCTTATTCTATATGTTAGGTCCGCAAGCTGCACATATTCCATCAGTTTAAGTTTCCAATCTTCTTTAGTTGGGACCACACTCATTTTCCATTTTGGGGCTAACAAAACATGGGCCGCAGCAGTGGCATACACAAATAACCCTTTTGACACTTGGGAATTTCCATCTGAATTATCCCCAACAAAAAGGACTCTGTTTTTTTTTGGGGGGGGGGAAAGTACTTTAAAACATTTTTTTTTCAATTCATTATGAATTATTTCCCGATACTCTTTTACCCATTTACAGGTCCATCACATATGAAAGAACATACTCTCAGCCTCATTGCATCTCCAGTATTTATCTGATTCAGTCTTTTACATCTTAGCAAGCCTGTTGTTGTTGTTGTTGTTTAGTCATTTAGTCGTGTCCAACTCTTCGTGACCCCATGGACCAGAGCACGCCAGGCCCTCCTGTCTTCCACTGCCTCCCGCAGTTTGGTCAAACTCATGCTGGTAGCTTTGAGAACACTGTCCAACCATCTCATCCTCTGTCGTCCCCTTCTCCTTGTGCCCTCCATCTTTCCCAACATCAGGGTCTTTTCCAGGCAGTCTTCTCATGAGGTGGCCAAAGTATTGGAGCCTCAGCTTCAGGATCTGTCCTTCCAGTGAGCACTCAGGGCTGATTTCCTTAAGAATGGAGAGGTTTGATCTTCTTGCAGTCCATGGGACTCTCAAGAGTCTCCTCCAGCATCATAAGTTAAATACCACCTATAAATCATTTTCAAGTAGTTCTCCTTCAAAGAATAACATTCTGCAACAGAAGGCAGTGGTCCCTCCCAGCTCTCAGCTGGGATCTTTCCTTTCTCCTCTCATCCTCTCGTCTTGGGAGACATGGTCCCTCCACCAACCATCTACCACCCCCATGAGTGTGAAGTCCCTGGAGCCTAATAAATGCCCTGAACAAACGACAACTTGATTTCCCTATTAGACTGCCTCAGAACTGCCTCCCAGAATGCCTATGTGATTCTGCCTCTTTTATTCCCTTTAAAACTTTCCCGCCTTTCCCACAAGTAGGGAAATTCAATTCCATTCTCATCTAAAGGTGAACTTAGCGAAATTCTGCTTTCCAAAATAACATGTGAACCAAAACACAATCTCCCTTGGGACTTCGTACTCCTCTAAATTTTGCAATGGACTTCTCCGGCCCAGTGGCGTAGCGTGGGGGGTGCCAGGGGTGCCAGCCGCACCGGGCGCAACATCTGGGGGGGCGCGCTCGCTGCCTCCGGAGTCGCCAAAGAGCCTCGGGCGCAGGCTGTAGCAGAGCCGCATGTCTCGCGGCGCCCGGCTGAAGGCGCCCGGCAGGCAGCGGCTCTCAGCGCTCGCCGCGGAGGACGCGCCAGGCAGCCCCTCCTCACAGCCCCGCCTCCGCCGCTGCTGCTGCAGCTGCTGGGCCGTTGCATTTTCCTCGCCTCTCTGCCCCCCTCCTCCTCCGGGCAAGCGGCGTCATTTGGGCAGCAGCGCCAGCGGCAACTCGCAGGTTAGAGGTTAGGGGGGGGCGCAAATTACTTGCGTTGCCCCGGGTGCTGACAACTCACGCTACGCCGCTGCTCCGGCCAAGTCTTGTTTACAAAAATGTGTGTGTAAAGCATGCATAAAAATATCACCACCACCATTCATTTCATTTTAATACCACTTTATATTTTAAAGAAAATAATAATAATAATCTCAAAGCCGTTTACAACCATGTTGAAACAACCCAGAGTAAAACATCACCGAATAAAGTCAAATATAAAGTATACGTTCAAAGCAATGTAATTAACAGGAAGCTGAAATGTTATCGTAGAGATTTCAAAATAAAACGTTACAATGCAGGTCAACTGCAAAATACACATTTAACACAGCCAAGTTAACTTTTTAAAAATCTTAAAACATTTCAATAGAAAACATTACTAAAGGAAGTTAAAAAAACATGCTAATTTAAAACAGCATAATTAGCAAGAGAATAATCCCCCCCCCTTAAGCACAGAACATAATTGCTGCTGTTGCTGCCAATCCTGCCAATGGTTTCTCATGGCAGGCAGTGGAATGACCCGAATCTGCACTCTGAGTCCACCAAGATGGTCTCTGGCCTCTTCAGCAGCCTCAACTTTTGTAGCTGGAATCAGTTAGGGCCTCACTCTTCCAGGTCAGCTGGGAAAGGGCCTGCAAGGCAGGGAGCAGGAAATCTAGGGGCCAAGATGCATATATTCACGAGAAGCAACATGCATTCCATTAGGGAAAAGTGCTTTGAAATTGGTCAAAACAGTATAGAAAAATGTTTTCAAGATTTTTTTTTTTTTACTAAAATACAGATACATCTTAATGAGGATGTGCAACTTGATGCAGGCACCTCACTCTGCCTTATCACTGGGCGGTGGCTGAGGAGAAGGTGATGGCCTTATTTGCACATCACACTTGGCCAAACCATAGCTTAGCGCAGTGTTTCCCAACCTTTTTTTGGGCAAAGGCACACTTGTTTGATGAAAAAAATCTCGAGGCACACCACCATTACAGCCCCGTGACGTCAGCGCGCAGCGTCACGCCGGGAGGGACGCACGAAAGTGTAAGTTTCAATTTTTTCCCTCCCCTCCTGTGTAAGGTGAATGCACTCTGCTAAGTAAAGGCACTTGCCACAGCAGCGTCAACATCACAGCACCCACCGGCACCCAAGAGAGAAGGGGTCTCAGCAGCCCTTTTGCCAGGAAGAGGAGCAAGAACGAGAGGAGGAGGAGGAAGAGGAAGAGAGTCCCCCCCCAAAAAAAAACATTCTCCTTTTGATCTTTCTTATTTGCAATTCCTCATTGCAAAACAGCGGTTGATATACAGCTGATTTTTTTGTTATTACAGTCCCCACCCCCTCACCTAGAAAAACACCACCTGTCAATTATTATTATTATTATTATTATCATTATCATTATCATTATCATTATCATTCCCTGCCACTCTGGGAGGCTGAAGCCCTTTAAGGCTTCCTTCTGTCCACTCTCTGTGAATTACCTGCCCGGAGCGGGTTTCTGGGAGGGGGGCGCTGCTGCTGGTGTCCTCCCCGTCGAGTCTCGCCTTGCCCGGCGCGTGGCGGCCGCCCTTTCCCACACTCTGCCGGCTGCGCTGCCAAGCCCCGCGGCTCGGCCTGTCAGCGTTACTGGGCTCGGCGGGCGGTAATTCCCGAAGAAAGCCGGCGGCGCTTGAAGAGCTGGCAAGCCCCCATTTGCATGTCTGTTTTCCGCAGCCCTTGGAGAGGATTAAGTTCCCTCCTTCCTGCCGGGGAACCTCCAAGCTTTGGGGGTGGGGGGGGGAGGAGGCAGCAAAGCGAGGCAGGAAGGAGAGCGCGGCTTGGCTCCTCGCCGCTGCCGCCCCGCCTCTCGCTGCCGGACTCGCCCGCCTCCCTCCAGGCAACATCTTGCGGCACACCAGGCAACATCTCGCGGCACACTAGTGTGCCGCGGAACAGTGGTTGGGAAACACTGGCTTAGCGTACGTGTTTGAGTATACAGCATGAGTGGTGCTGTGGTCTAAACCAGTGAGGCTCTTGGGCTTGCTGATGAGAAGGTTGGTGCAGTGGCGTAGCGTGGGTTGTCAGCACCCGGGGCAAGGCAAGCAATTTGCGCCCCCTAACCCGTGGATTTGCGCCCCCTAACCCTAACCCCCAGATGTTGCGCCCGGTGCAGCCGGCACCCCCTGCACCCCCCACGCTACGCCACTGGGTTGGTGGTTCGAATCCCCGTGACGGGGTGAGCTCCCGTTGCTCTGTCCCAGCTCCTGCCAACCTAGCAGTTCGAAAGCACGCCAGTGCAAATAGATAAATAAGTACCACTATGGTGGGAAGGTAAACGGCATTTTGGTGTGCTCTGGTTTCTATCATGTTGTTCTGTTGTGCCAAAAGCGGTTTAGTCCTGCTGGCTATATGACCTGGAAAGCTGTCTGTGGACGAACACTGGCTCCCTCGACCTGAAAGTGAGATGAATGCCGCAACCCTATAGTCAACTTTGACTGGACTTAACTGTCCAGGGGTCCTTTACCTTTACCTTTTATGTATATACATTCTCCAGAGGAGCAGATTGGTCTTTGCAGGTCATTCTGCTCCTGTGTTGTGCTCAGCCAATGTGCCATCTGAACCTGGTTTAGCTCTCTCCAGATTAGGGGTGCAGGACCCCCCCCATAAATAAGTCAGAAATTAAATTGTTAAGGAAGAAAAAAACGCTATGGAAAAATCACATAATTTTCTTTTGCTCTACAGTGCCATCAGGTGTTTCATGTTTATAACACATTCATTTTTTTAATAATATTTTTATTGTATTTTTTCCAGATAGAGATATACAGTCAGATATACAAAGAAACAAGAACAACAAGAAAAGAAAAAAAGAAAGATGGATCATTTCAAAGCTTTTTTCAGTCTTCTACCGGACTTCCCCACATCTCCCTCACCGTGCATTCTTGACAATAAAAATATCAGCAAATTATAACCTTGTTTCATGCGTTTCTTTTGTACTTTCAGATCATTACATTTTAAGTTTAAATTACTTATTATCAATCAATTTACTCTAAAAACAAATATGATGTTATTTTAAACATTTAAACATTAGTCCTTTCATTGATATTACTTAGTTTCATATATCATCCACTCTCATTGCTGGAGCTAACCTTTCCAAATCATGCGAATTCTTATGATTCATATAACTTATAAAATTTTTGCAAATAGTCCTTAAATTTTTTCCAGTCCTCCTCCATTGCTTCTTCTCCCAAATCTCGGATCCTGGCAGTCATCTTGGCCAATTCCATATAGTCCATCAATTGCGTTTGCCACTCTTCCAGTGTGGGTAAATCTTGAGTCTTCCAATGTTTTGTGATAAGAATTCTTGCTGCTGTAGTTGCATACATAAAAAACGTTCTGTCCTTCTTTAACACTTTTTGGCCGACAATGCCCAAGAGGAAGGCCTCTGGTTTCTTAGGGAAGGTGTACTTAAACACCTTTTTTAACTCATTGTAAATCATTTCCCAGAAGGCCTTCACTTTTGGACAAGTCCACCATAGGTGAAAGAATGTCCCTTCAGCCTCCTTACATTTCCAACATTTATTATCAGACAAATGATATATCTTAGCAAGCTTGACTGGGGTCATGTACCACCTGTATATCATTTTCATAATGTTTTCTTTCAAGGCATTACATGCCGTAAATTTCATACCGGTGGTCCATAACTTTTCCCAGTCTTCAAACATAATGTTGTACCCAATGTCTTGAGCCCATTTTATCATGGCTGATTTAACTGTCTCATCCTGGGTGTTCCATTTAAGCAGCAAGTTATACATTCTTGATAATAACTTAGTCTTTGGTTCTAACAGTTCTGTCTCTAATTTCGATTTTTCCACCTGGAATCCTGTTTTTTTATCCATCTTAAACACCTCCTGAATTTGAGCATAATGAAACCAATTTTGCACCTTATTCTTTAGTTTTTCGTAGCTCTGTAACCTCCAGTTTTCTCCAATTTTTTCTACTATTTCCCCATATTTCAGCCAGCCGGCCTCCATATTGGGTTTTTTCCGAGCCTTAGCCTCCACTGGTGATAACCACCTCGGGGTCTTACTTTCTAGTAAGTCTTTATATTTTGTCCAGACCATAAATATTGCTTTCCTGACAATATGGTTTTTAAACATTTTGTGAGTCTTTACCTTGTCGTACCACAAATATGCATGCCATCCTAACGAATTATTAAACCCTTCCAGATCTAGGACATCCGTGTTCTCTAAAATCAACCAATCTTTCATCCAGCAGAAGGCTGCAGCTTCATAATAAAACCTTAAGTCTGGCTTCATAATATAACCTTAAGTCTGGCAGGAATGCGCTTTGACAGATGAGATGAGGGAGGAGGCTGTTGCTGGACCTCGGGTGGCAGAGATGGAGGGAGCTGTGGCCCAGCAGGGACATGAGTCATTGGACTTGATGAATGAACCTGGAAAGAGTCAGACTTGGAGAGATGGAGTTCTGCTTGGCTTGGAGATGGGGGGCTGGATGGACCCCCCTATGCAGAGATGTTTTGACTTTTCAAGTCTGGCTTTAGGCCGGGGGGAGCTCGGAGTTATGGGGGCCCCAAATTTTGGAGGGGCCTTGAAACATGCTGTCAGGGGTTCAGGAGCAGAGACGCAGAGAAGGGAGGAGACAGAGAGCGAGGGGGAGGAATACGAAGGAAGGATGAGTGGGGATGACGACCCGAGATCACCGAGCCTGTCTAGCGAGTCCGAGGATTCCCAGAAGGGAGCGCCAGCAGCCAGAGCAAGGGGGGAGAGCAGGGGGACACCCCAGGAAGAAGGGTCCAGAGAGGGATCAGAAAGCAGCAGTTGGAGATCGGGACCCACGTTCCCAGCCGGGAGCAGCGGGGAGAAAGGGGACCAGATATCGGGCTCCGGAGACTTTCAGAAGGAGGGAGGGCATGAGTCAGGAGTAGTCACGCCCACCTCGGGGAGCGAGGAAACGATCAAGAGGAAAGTGGAGAGTTGGGCGCGCGCGCCAAGTTCAAATGTAACGGAAGCTGGAGCAGCCAGCAGCCCAGAGAGTGAACCGAGTCCCAAAGCCCGCCGCAAGGAGGCGGAAGGGTCAGGGGGGTCCACGTCAGAAGAGAGTAGGAAAGGAGAGACCCAGGGGGGCAGAAGGACCCAGAGACGGAAGGAAAGGCGCAGGAGGTGGAGCAAGGCTAGGGTATTAAGCTGGTGCGCTAGAGGCGGAGACTCAGACGGGTCTTCGTCGTTCTGACCTAGAAGAAGTAGGGCTGCACGTTGCAGTTTGGAAATGGAACCTGTAATCCAATAAAGACTCTTTGAAACTGAACGCTGGCTGACTTGGTCCTATGTGAGCTGGGACTGGGCGGCAGCCCTGACAGTAAGACCCGTCTCTACAAGCTTCTGACACCTGATACCTCGCAGCGGAGACAGAAGCAGCTGGAGGAGGGGATCGGTGTTTGGGAGCAAGCTCACGACGGTTAGCAGAGATGACGGAAGCAGAGAAAGTTGCAGCGTTGCAACAGGCAGTTACCCAATTGAACGCGGAGGTACTGGCATCCAAGAAGAGGGAGGAGGATGTGGCAGCCGCCTACCGAGATCTCCACGCCAGGTTTGAAGCATGGGTTAAGCATGGGCAGCCAGGACCCAGACCGGAGGGGGTTGGGTTGGCACGGAGAGCAGGAGGGCTGGTGGCTCACTTCGATGGGAATTTACAACAGTACCCCAACTTTCGAGCAGATGTGATGTGCGCACTGCAACTGCTGGCAAAAGACTTTAGAGATGAGCAAGAGAAAGTGGGGTTTATACTGTCCCATTTGCATGGGGATGCGAAGGCGTGGCTGCGCAATTTGTGGAGGGATAAAGATCCGGCGCTTCAGAGTGCAGATGCCTTTATCAAAGCGATGGATGCATGTTTTTTGTCTACCATTGATGTGGATCTTGCCCGACGGGAGATTCATGGACTGAAACAAGGGAGGGCGAGCGTCCGACAGTACCACACCCGCTTTTTTGCGCTGGTCAGTGCATTGGAATGGGACCGGGACTCGCCCCCAGTCAGGGACCTGTTCTGGGAGGGTCTCAGCTCTGCTGTGAAGGATGAAATTGCGAGGGGGGAGAGGCCCCGAAGCACGCAGGAGGTGGTCCAAAGGGCGCTGACTGTGGGGGTGAGGCTGGAAGAACGTCCATGGTGCAGAGATGAAGGTCGTGGAGGGCGCGAAGCAGCGAGAAGTTTCTCTTTCGTTCCAAGGGAAGCAGCGCGTGCGCAATCCACACCTCCGCCAGGAGGGGGAGTGGAACCTATGGAAGTGGGAGGCGCCAGGGCTCAGTCAGCTAGCAGAGCCTCTGCACCGACAGCAGTCAAGACTAAACCTCCTAGAGGGACCAGGAAGTGTTACATATGCGAGAGCCCTCAACACTTGGCGAAAGAGTGTCCCCAGAGGAGCTCCAAGCACACTGCAGCCTCCGCAACGGTGAAAGTGGCCACACAATGCAGCGAAGACCAGCAGGGAAACGACGATGTCTGGCTGGAGACAGAGGCACTGGGGCCCAGCCAGACGCATCAGTGAAGCAGTCCCCAGCGATATTGCAACCCACGGACCCCCTCCCACCCAAACCAGTAGTGCAACTCACAGCGTCTCTCCAGCTACCCAATGGAGTCACCATCGAAGTACCGCTTTCTGTGGATTCTGGAAGCAACGCAGACTTTATAGCACAGGATTTTGTGGAGCAGCACGCTATAAAGCTGCTGCCTGCCACTCTGCCCCTGCAAGTCGTCACAGTGGATGGCAGAGAGTTGCTAGGGGGGCAGGTGGTGAAGCAGACGCCACCAATGGTGATGCAACTTGGTAACCACAGGGAAGTCATCAGTTTTAATGTCACCCGACTGTCGGACACGCCCATTGTGTTGGGCATGAGTTGGCTGGACAGGCACAGTCCAACGCTGGCTTGGTACCAGAGACAGCTGATCTTCGGCTCCTCTTACTGCGCAGAACACTGCATCCTGCCCAGGCAGGAGGGGGAGGAGGCGGACTCACAACTGCAGTTGGGAACGTTGCAAGCAGTTCCCCACAAATACGCGGACTTTCTGGAGGTCTTCTGCGAGAAAGAGGCAGACAAGCTACCACCGCACAGGCAATATGACTGCAAGATTGACCTCCTGCCAGGGGCGACGCTGCCGAAGGGGAAGCTATATTCCATGTCTGAGGACGAACTACAGGAACTCAAACAGTTCATCGATCACAATTTGCAGCGCGGTTTCATCCGGGAGTCCAGCGCAGTAGGGGGCAGTCCTGTTTTCTTCGTGAAGAAAAAGGACACGCCCCAAAAAAGATTGGTCGTGGATTACCGCCTCTTAAACAGAATGACCAAGCCCTCCGATTTCCCTATGCCCAGGATTGACGACCTGCTGGCGACGGTGCGCAAGGGACGCGTGTTCACCAAGTTGGACCTGCGAGGAGCGTACAATCTCATCCGTATGAGGGAGGGCGATGAGTGGAAGACAGCCATGTTCACGCCTCTGGGCACCTACGAATATAGAGTTATGCCTTTTGGATTGCAAAATGGCTCCCACGTTTTTCAAGCTTTTATGCATCACGTGTTGGCGGGACTCCTCTACAAGAAGTGCGTCTGCTTTCTGGATGACATCCTGATATTCTCTGACTCGCAGCAAGCACACGACCAGGACGTTCGGGAGGTGCTGAAGAGGCTGCAGCAGCATAGACTGTACGCCAAACTGGAGAAGTGCCAGTTCGACACGACGGAGGTGGATTTCTTGGGTTACAAGCTGTCGGACAAGGGGCTAGCCATGGACAGCGCCAAGGTTCGTGCGGTGTTGGATTGGAAGAGCCCGCGCAACCGGAAAGAGGTCCAGAGGTTTGTCGGATTCGCCAATTTCTATCGCAAGTTCATCAAGGGGTTCGCGATGCAGACGGCAGCTATTACGGACACGCTAAGCTCCAAGAAAAAGAAATTCATCTGGACGGAGCAGGCGGAGCGGTCCTTTCAGACACTCAAGCGTCTCTTCGCGTCGGAAGAGCAACTGCTGCATATCGACCCCAGCAGACCGCTGAGGGTGGAGACAGACGCGTCCGATAGAGCAGTGGGAGCGGTACTGCTGCAGAGGGACCCGCAGGGGGTCTGGAGGCCGGGGGCGTTCTACTCCAGAAAGCTCAGCAAGTTGGAGCAGAACTACACCATCTGGGATAGGGAGCTGCTTGCCATTCATGCAGCTTTCAAGGCGTGGAGGCACTTCCTGATCGGCGCCAAGCACACGGTGCAGGTCTGCACGGACCACAAGAATCTGGAGCACTGGCGCACGGCTCGGTTCCTGAACCAGAGGCAGATCCGTTGGGCGGAGTTCTTTGCTGACTTCAATTTCCGAATTGAGTACGTCCCGGGCGACACCAACATCATGGCGGATGCCCTGTCCCGAAAACCGCAGTACCTCGAAGAGGCGACGCCAGCGGCGGCCATGCACATCTTCGCGCCAACAGCGTGGGCGTGCGCTTCAGCCACAGTAGACCTGGATGCGGTGCGAAGGGCGTTGACGGACGACTCATTCGCGCAGGCGAAGATGGCAGAGGTGCACAAGGGCATGGCGAAGGGCGACGAGTTCCAGATACGAGACGGCTTGCTCTTACGTAAAGGGGCCGTCTACGTGCCGGGAGACGAACTTCGCGCCCGGGTACTGCAGCAGCTGCACGACGCACCCACGGCCGGGCACTTTGGCACAGAAAAAACGGTGGAATTGGTCGCAAGAGACTTTTGGTGGCCCAGACTGAGGGGGGAAGTCGCGGACTACGTCGCGAGGTGCGACACCTGCCAGAGGGCCAAGCCGGTGCACAAACCACCGGCGGGACTGCTGGAACCGCTGCAAACGCCGTTTGAACCATGGGAGAGGGTGGCCCTGGACTTTGTCACGGATCTACCCAGCTCGAGAGGCAAGACAGCTGTACTAGTGGTGGTGGACTTGTTCACCAAGATGGCACATTTCATACCGTGTGCGAAGGTGGCCACGGCAGAACAAACAGCCAAATTGTTCATAGATCACGTGTTCAAAGTGCACGGGCTGCCACGGTCTATACTGTCCGACCGCGGACGCCAGTTCATCTCGAATTTCTGGCAAAAGCTGATGGGCTTCCTGAACGTCAAGATCAACCTGACATCGGCAAGGCACCCGCAGACCAACGGGCAAGCGGAGAGGGTCAATGCCATCATGCAGCAGTACCTGAGATGCTATGCCAATCAACAGCCGGCGACGTGGGTGGATTACCTGCCGCTCGCCGAATTCGCCTACAACAACACGAAACACGTATCCACAGGGGTGACGCCGTTCTTCGCCAACAATGGGAAGAATCCCAGAACCTTCCCGGGACTGGACAGAGTGGGGGAAGGGGAACCACAGACGGCGGACGCTTTCGCATCTGAGTTGCAAGAGGTCCACGATCAACTCAGACGGCAGCTGGAGCTGGCGAAGCACGCATACAAGGTCCAAGCTGACAAGCACAGGCGAGTTGGCGAGGAGATCCGAGTGGGAGACTGGGTCTGGTTGGCAGCCCACGCGGTGCCGACCCGATCGTTAGCCAAGAGGAAGCTAGGGCACAAGCAACTCGGTCCATACCGAGTCGAAGCGCAGATCAACCCGGTGGCTTTCCGGCTGGTGCTACCAGAGGGTTCCAGGATGCATCCGGTGTTCCACAGGTCGGTGCTCACTCCCTACAGGGCACCGCACAGGTTCCAGGAACCAGGAACGGCACCGAGTCAGTCTCCGGAGCGGACGGAGGTGGGAAGATTGCCACAGCAGGACCCCATCAACGAAGTCACGGAGATTTTGGACTCCAGATGGGGGGAAGACGGAGTAGAATATCTACTAGCAAGGGAGGGCACCCGGGCCAGTACTAATAGCTGGGTGCCGGACTACGCCTTGGAGGAACCCCTGCTCAAGGATGAGTTTCATGCCCTTTTCCCACACAGACCTATGCCAGCGGGCTTCTTCGACGACTGGTTGTTCACGCCCACGCTTTCCTCCAGCACGTTCCATGGCTTCGACTCGGAAGGGGAACCCGCACCGCGCACACGTTCCCCAGAGGGGTCACCGGAGGGTTCGGCGTCCGACAACTCATATTGGTGGGACGATCGGCCAGAGGAGCAGTGGCGCCGGAAGTGGCAGGAGACACCAGGTCCAGCGACAGACGCAGAGACGGACATGGACGTTTGCGGGGAGGACCTTGGTTTCGAGCACGGCGGCACCGAGATGGAGGCGGAGGAGACCATCGTTGACGAACGCGGGGAGGAAGACTCGGAGGTCTTCAGTTGGCGGCCAGCAACGGGGAGCGAACTGTATCCGACATTCACTCCCGTGATGACGGAGCACCCACCAACCACCCTTGAAAGCGGGGAGGGGGGAAGGGGGGGCTTCGAGGGGGGGATGGATGTCAGGGGTTCAGGAGCAGAGACGCAGAGAAGGGAGGAGACAGAGAGCGAGGGGGAGGAATACGAAGGAAGGATGAGTGGGGATGACGACCCGAGATCACCGAGCCTGTCTAGCGAGTCCGAGGATTCCCAGAAGGGAGCGCCAGCAGCCAGAGCAAGGGGGGAGAGCAGGGGGACACCCCAGGAAGAAGGGTCCAGAGAGGGATCAGAAAGCAGCAGTTGGAGATCGGGACCCACGTTCCCAGCCGGGAGCAGCGGGGAGAAAGGGGACCAGATATCGGGCTCCGGAGACTTTCAGAAGGAGGGAGGGCATGAGTCAGGAGTAGTCACGCCCACCTCGGGGAGCGAGGAAACGATCAAGAGGAAAGTGGAGAGTTGGGCGCGCGCGCCAAGTTCAAATGTAACGGAAGCTGGAGCAGCCAGCAGCCCAGAGAGTGAACCGAGTCCCAAAGCCCGCCGCAAGGAGGCGGAAGGGTCAGGGGGGTCCACGTCAGAAGAGAGTAGGAAAGGAGAGACCCAGGGGGGCAGAAGGACCCAGAGACGGAAGGAAAGGCGCAGGAGGTGGAGCAAGGCTAGGGTATTAAGCTGGTGCGCTAGAGGCGGAGACTCAGACGGGTCTTCGTCGTTCTGACCTAGAAGAAGTAGGGCTGCACGTTGCAGTTTGGAAATGGAACCTGTAATCCAATAAAGACTCTTTGAAACTGAACGCTGGCTGACTTGGTCCTATGTGAGCTGGGACTGGGCGGCAGCCCTGACACATGCCTTTAAATATCACATGGATTTCAGTGTTGACTATGGAAAAGGGGCTGACTTGTCGAGAAGGGACAAAAAATATTGTCAAGTTGGAGTCTCCCAGAGTGAAAGGAGCAGAAGACAAAGTAAAGTACAGGTATAAACATGAAGAAGACCTGCGGAAGGGACATGGAAAAGACTTAAGAGCCTCGGATATAAGGTCACCAGGTTGATGGACTAGATGGATGGGATAGAAAGGACTGACAAAACCCGAGACCAGGAAGAAGAGACGATGGATGAAGATTGGAAGAAAGTTTTAAAAATTTATTTAGAAAAGTATCGTAAAATTAATGAGTATTAGAAAAATGTTGGAATGAAATTATGTGGCTTTAGCAGAAATGTTAAAAAGAATTATGTAAGAATATGTTATGGTTAAAAGAATTCGGTATAAGTAAGATTTAAGTTTTAGGTTTTAGGGTTTTTTATGGTAAGATAAGGTTAAAATAGATTAAGGTAATTTAATGACAGAATGTTGCGAAAGATGGAAAGGATTTGCTGAGATAATTAACATCTAGAATACAAAAAAGGGAGGTGTGAGGAGGTCGATGAAATAAGTTAATGAAAGTTAAGGATTTGGGAATATTGGATTTGTTTTTAAATTTGTTGTATATTTTTGTTTTTTGATTGTGTTGTATTGTGTGTTTTGTTCTTTCTTTTTGATTTTGGTTTCTATTGATCTGTATTGTTTAATTGTTACTTTTATCTACTGTTGTCTTTCTTTTTCTCTTTTTCTTGTTTTTTCCTTCTTCTTTTTTCTTTGTAACTTTAAAATTTTCAATAAATATCATTTTAAAAAAAAACCCAACAACAACAATGGTAAAATTCGCACAGTCCTCTCTACCCTCCATCTAAGCAAGGAAGAAGCACCCTCAGAATTCAAGGACAAATGACAGCCAGGCAAAATCGTGTGGGGCTGTAGCCTGGAGAGAAAGAGTATGGTCTGGGGAGAATTCTGAACCAGGCTGATGCATATCTGCAGCTAAAAGGCAGAACGAGGACAGAAATAATAACAACAAAGAACTGCGAAAGCTGAGGACAAATTGTAGCGATGCAGCCGGGATGGTGAGATATGGGGCATCTCTCTCAGGACAAAAAAGTGCACGCATTCATTTTCCTGAGAGCTGCTGCGAGAAGCCACAATGCCTGCAGCCTTGATGAATGTTGCTTTTGTCTTGATCCCCGCGCAGAATATATAATGTCCGGAATGCAGTGGGTGTTTATACAGGGCGGGAGGTATATAAATACGGAGGGAGTTTAAATGAATAGTTTTGTTTGTTCTGCACTTATCTAATTCAATAGCTTCTGGGTGAGCAATGACTCTCCGTAACAAGAGCGCAAAAGCAGCATTAGGATAATTGGCTGCATCTCCCCCTGCCCTGTGGTGCATAATGCAAGCTCCAAACACCGGCAAGTGCTCTTCAAATAGGCTCCTCTGTACCGGATTCCTAAAAGCAGGTGGCAATCAAGCCCTGGGAGAAAGAGGAGCAGGTTGCTTGTTCAATGGTTGTGCTGAGAAGGTGGAAGAGGAAGGAGCGGGTGTGTTGCTTTTTTTGGGGGGGGGAGAGACTTCTGCTATTGTCCAGAGGTTTCAGTGGCAAAAAGTGCATTCCACTCGCTTTGGCTGGTGGTCCAGCTATGCAACAGTCTGGGCAAGGACAGCCTAACTTCTGTGAGCTCCGCTGTGGCAACATCTGGGATTAGATCAGTGTTTCCCAACCGGTGTTCCGCGGCACACTAGTGTGCCGCAAGACGTTGCCTGGTGTGCCGTGGGAGGGAGGCGGGCGAGTCGGGCGGCGAGAGGCGGGGCGGCGGCGGTGAGGAGAGGCCGCCCAGCGCGGGGCTCTCGCCGTCTGCCTGCCTGGCTGCCTGCGTGGCGCTGACGTCACGGGGCTGTAACGTGCCCCACATAGGCACACGCGGGGCGGCGAGCGAGCTCCCTCCCACATCCCATCGCCGCTCGCTTCGGCCGGCCTACTGGGCTGTCGCAGGCGGAAGGCCTGCGCATGCGTGAGGTTTTCGCGCCTTCGGGATTCCCTTCACGCCTTCCTCCTCCCGGGTCCTTGAGAGCGCGGGAAGCGGCAGCGCGAGACCGGCGTTGAGCCTGGTAGGTATTGCGCTTGCCAAGGCAGTCATTTGGGAAATGAAAACTTGCAAAGCAAGCAACCAGTTCAGTCTGAAGTACGTGTATGCTTAATATCCTGTATCTGAAACCTGTTCTGCCCCCTCCCCCACACTTGGTGCCATTTTCATCTACACATGCAGCAGAGTAAGTTGACCCAGAATAGTACCAATTCAGATGGCTGATGGGAGAATGACAGTGCTGAATGCTTTCCCATGTATAACAGTCCCTGCAAATAAAAACCTAGCATATTTGGAAGAGGGATGCTAGCCTAACCATTACCTTCTATGCTGTTACTATTTTTTTTTTTTTTTTTTTACATAAGTAAAAAGTGACCTTTCCCCATCTGGCATGGTGGTGTGCCTCGAGATTTTTTTCATGAAACAAGTGTGCCTTTGCCCAAAAAAGGTTGGGAAACACTGGATTAGATAACAGCAATGCATTGTGCATGGGGCTGCCTTTGAAGCCTGCCTGGGCAGAAACTGCAGCTGGGGCAGAATTCAGTGGCCTGGTTGCTCACTGGGGCAAGACAATCTGAGCACCAATCTGGGCCTGACTGCATTGGCTGCCGATTAGTTTCCAGGTTCAATTCAAAGTGCTGATTTCAACCTAGAAAGCCTTATGCGTCTCAAGATCCTAATTCTTCAATAATTACCTCTCCTCACATGAATCAACCCAGACCTTGTGTTCATCATCTGAGGCCCTTTTGGAGGGTGGTGACAACAGAATGGGTGCCACCACTGCCTGTTTTTAGGTGACAGGCAAAAACATTTTTATTTATACCCAGGCTTGTGGCCCTTAATTTGGGTGATACCACAGAGCCTAGGGCTCGCCAATCAGAAAGTCGGTGGTGGGGTGAGCTCCCGTTGCTCGGTCCTTGCTCCTGCCCACCTAGCAGTTCGAAAGCACATCAAAGTGCAAGTAGATAAATAGGTAAGGTAGGGAAGGTAAATAGGGAAGGTAGGGAAGGTAAGCGGGAAGGTAAACGGTGTTTCCATGTGCTGCTCTGGTTCGCCAGAAGTGGCTTATGCTCATGCTGGCCACATGACCCGGAAGCTGTCTGCGGACAAACACCAGCTCCCTCGGCCTATAGAGTGAGATGAGCACCGCAACCCCAGAGTCATCCACGACTGGACCTAATGGTCAGGGGTACCTTTACCTTTACCTTTAGGTATGCTTGTGGTCTCTTCTTCCACTCATCTTTTCAATGGGGTGGGTTGAGTGAGATCTACCATCGTCATCTCTCTCTCTCTCTCCATTATATATATATATATATATATATATATATATATATATATATATATATATATGTATATGTATATGTATATGTATATGTATATGTATAATATAACAGATATATAATATAGCAAATGGGTATTTTAGATTCTTACTTTATTTTCATTCTTATCATAGAATTGTAGAATTGGAAGGGACCCTGTGGGTCATCTAGCTCTCGGACCTGATTCTAGGTTCCCATCTTCTAACTTATTCCAGACTGCTGCCCGCAAGCCCAGCTCTCGCTAGATCTTGTTGGACTCCAGTTCCCATCATCCTTGAACCATTGACCATGATGCCTTGGGGCTGATGGGAGTTTGAGTCCAACAACATCTGGAAGGCCATAGGTTCCCCATCCTTGGCTTACTCAAGTGTAAGAAGCAAGGTGCTGCAGTTGATTGACGGTTGGTTTGATCCAGCGGGGAATCTGCTTACGAGCTGCTGTTTTTCCAAAGCAAGCTGGTGCGACGAATATAGAGAGAGACAGCCTGTTTTGAAAAGATGCTGAAGCTGAGACTTATTTCCAGGAAGAAGCCTTTGCAGCCTTAATTATAGCATTCTCTTCACAGCGAACGCTGGATCCTCTCTGGAGGGGCTGAAGTAGCAGGGGAGCCTTTGGAAAGAGCTGCTTTATCCTGCAATAATCTGTTTCCCCTGTTATTACTGACAGAATTAGTGTTTGCTTATCGGTGCCTTCTTTTACGATTCAGCAGCTGCTGCTTAATCCCACCGTGAACATGTAATCTTCCTTTTCAGGCGACCCAAGTCGCCGGTCCAGATTAAAGAATAACATCCCCAACCCTTGTCACCTTTCCCAAGTTACATCCTCAGCTGCTGCGACATGGAGCGCTAATCCGGAGATCACAGGCAAAGCCGAGTTCCACGATCACGGGAAGGTGACAGCACGAGGTGTATCATAAATAATTCTTCTCCAGGGGGTGGAGGCAGGAAGGGAATTAGTAAAAACACTCAATCAGAGGCATAGATCCAGGTGCGCCAAAAGAACCAGCTCTCTCTCTCTCTCTCTCTCTCTCTCTCTCTCTCTCGCTCTCGCTCTCTCTCTTAAATCCCACCTTTTCCTCCAGGAGTCTAAAATGACATACACAACTCTTCTGTGCCCTGTTTTAACCTTGTGAGGTGGGCTTGTCTGAGAGGTCAGGGTTGTCCAGTGAGCTACATGGTAGAGTGGGGATTTGAACTCTGGGGGTGGCGCTGTGGGTTAAACCACAGAGCCTAGGACTTGCTGATCAGATGGTCGGCGGTTCGAATCCCCGCAATGGGGTGAGCTCCCGTTGCTCGGTCCCAGCTCCTGCCAACCTAGCAGTTCGAAAGCACGTCAAAGTGCAAGTAGATAAATAGGTACCGCTCTGGTGGGAAGGTAAACAGCATTTCTGTGCACTGCTCTGGTTCTCCAGAAGCGGCTTAGTCATGCTGGCCACATGATCCAGAAGATATATGCCGGCTCCTCGGCCAATAAAGTGAGATGAGTGCCGCAACCCCAGAGTCGGCCACGACTGGATCTAATGGTCAGGGGTCCCTTTACCTTTACCTCCCAGGTCCTAGTCCGATACTCTAACTACCACACCACACTTGAAGCCAATGTTCAAAGCTGCAGTTAGAACCATAGAATTGTAATGCTGGGGTCCACAGGGTCATCTAGTCCAACCCCCTGCGATGCTGGAAACTCAGGTAAAGCATCCATGACAGGTGGCCATCCAACCTCTGCTTAAAAACCTCCAAGGAAGGAGAGTCCACAACCTCCCATTTCTCTGTCAAACAGTTCTTACTGCCAGAAAGTTCTTCCTGATGTTTAGTCATAATTTCCTTTCTTGTAGCTTGTGTGTGGCTTGAGCCAGTCATCTGGTGCAAGGCTGGGGGGGGGGTAGACTGGCCATGATCTACTGCCTGATCTCTGGGGGACTTGAAGTAGAAAAGCAAAAATTTCTAACTGCCAATTGTTTAACAAGAGCAAGAGCAAAACAGCTTCTTCCCCCAGTACCGAAAATTATATTGCTGAAAGGAAGAAAAGCCAGAACAAGGAAACTAGGAATGCTTTTGAGTGAGGAAGGACTATAAGCCTCTTTCCATTCTGGTACTCAAATCAGATGCCTGGGAGCAGAATTCTTTCATCCTGGCTGTAGCTCTTTTGCACCTGTCTCTGGTTGGTGGCTCTTAGGATTCTAGTAAAAAAGCAACAGCAATAGGGACGTGGGTGGAGCTATGGGTTAAACCACAGAGCCTAGGACTTGCCGATCAGAAAGTCGGCGGTTCGAATCCCCGCGACGGGTGAGCTCCCGTTGCTCGGTCCCAGCTCCTGCCAACCTAGCAGTTCGAAAGCATGTCAAGTGCAAGTAGATAAATAGGTACCGCTCCAGCAGGAAGGTAAACGGTGTTTCTGTGCACTGATCTGGTTCACCAGAAGCGGCTTAGTCATGCTGGCCACATGACCCGGAAGCTATACGCCGGCTCCCTCGGCCAATAAAGCAAGATGAGCACCGCAACCCCAGAGTCGGCCACGACTGGACCTAATGGTCAAGGGTCCCTTTACCTTTACCTTTACCTTTACTGGCTGGTGATTCTTAGGGTTCTAGTAAAAAAGCAACAACAGCATAGACCCTACAAGCTTAAATTTTGCCCATTCCTGATCTAGAGGCAGATTTAGGGGAGTGTGACCGGTCCTGTTGCAATGGGCACCAAGTTTTGGGTGTGCTGAGGGGGACACTTGTGTGGTGTAGTGGTTAGAGCAGGAATGGCACAAGGACCACCTTAAAGATGGCCTAACCCTCTGTGGGCCACACCCTCTCTCCCATGTGCTCCCACATTCATGCACCATACATTCAACACACACAAACTCACAGGTGCAGACCAGACCAAAACACCAGTAAACACAACTCACTCTCTCTCTCTCTCTCTCTCTCTCTCTCTCTCTCTCTCTCTCTCACACACACACACACACACACACACACACACACACACACCTGTGTGTGCAGGCACAAACCACACCCATCCTCACTGCACCATTTCAAATAGCAGTTGCTGAGAATCACGAGTGGGGAGAGTTGGGCTCCGGTCCACCTGGTGAGTTTCCCATAGGGATCTGCTTGGCCACCGTGAGAACAGGGATGTGGTGCTAGATGGGATTTGTCTGATCCGGCAGGGCTGCCGTTCATAGCGTCCCCTCTTTGCTCTTGCCGATATCCAACAGCGCACTCCAGATTTGGGTTGGATCCCAATGCCACGGATGACGCACGGAGATGCGAGAGGTGGCAGGTCAGCGATGTAGGCTGCGGGCAAACGCGGCGTATCTGGGAGGAATTGCATAAAACATTCTGCTCGAGGCTGAGCTGACCTCAGCGGCCTGGGAAGTGTAGCAAAATGGTCCTGAAATGCAAATCCATGGTTGTTATCTTGTGCAGAAATAGAGTTCATAGAGACTTCCGCCTCCCTGCCTCCAGCAATTACACAGGTGTCGGGGGGAGAGAGGTGTCTGTTTTGCCTCTGGGATATCGCAGGAGAGGGGGACGGTATGCACACTGAACTTTCGAACCAAGAGCAAAACCTTGTTAATTCTCACACCGCTTTCTGGGAGAGCTTTTATAAAACCACAAGTAACCTACTAAATGGGGGATGCACCAGCGGTGGGTCATTTAACTACTTTAGCTACTTACCTACCGCAATGCGCTCTATGTGGAGCTGTCTTCGCAGATGGAAAACTACAGCGATGCATGAAACTATGCCCTGTGCCAGCATATGGCTCCGCTGGGCTTATTTCAGGGCCCCCGTGAAAACTACTTGCCTGCCCTGGGCTCCCTTTGAAAGATTTCTTTCTGCTGCTCGGATCAGCACTGGGCAGCAGGATCTGGTAGCTGCCATTTTTATTTCCCACAATGCCCCTTGTGGCATTGGGGGGCGTTGTGGAAGAAGCAAAATGGCTGATCCTAGCTGATCAGAGTGTTACTGCTTCTGCCACTACTTGGGCACCAGAGACATGAGTGGGCGTGTTGGGCAGCTGGCTAAGAGACCCCTCAAACCCATGGCTGCCCCAGTGCAGAAGGCAGAGGTCCACTCCTTGAAGTGTGTGTGTGTTGGGGCATGTGTGGAGAAGCAGGAGTGCAGCACCACCACCTGGAAGTCCTGTCCTTTGATTTTATACCGGTCAGGATCCTGTCAGCAGCTCCTGGCTGGTTGCCCAGGAAAGTATAAAGACAAGGGAAAATTTCTTACCCTCCTTTCTTATTTCAATCTTTACAGAGAGAGGTTCTAGAACCCAGCCTCTTGGATAATAGCATTCTCCCAAGTGAATTCCCCCCCCCCGTTTCTCCCACTTCCTTATTCATCTCCTCTGTGGGTGTTGCTACGTGCCCTCTGCCTTTGAGCTCTTTGCTCTCCTACTTTTAAGGCTTGCCGGATTCTGGGAGATGGAGGATCTGGGATGCTTTCTAATGACAACGTGTCAGCCAGGTGTTGTTCTGGCTCTCCCATGATTTCCCAACTTTCCCCCTCTGCCTCTGAGCTGCTACCTCCCTCAAAGCCCTGTTGTAAATCTGTACTGCCTTCCTCTTCTTCCTCCCTGGAAGGGTCAGGATGGGGAGGTGGTCTCCACCATCCCTCCTCTGCCTAGTCCCTGACATTATCCTGCACAAGTCCAAATGATAGTGAGATTCAGATGAGATTTCAACAGTGTATTCAGGGCATACTCAGGTGGGTTACGGCCCCACTGACCATGGTTTTTTTTTAAAAAAATTGCTTTTATTAAAGATTATCTTGGTTTACAAAAGTACATCAATTGTCTCTGTTTTCAGATCATAAAGTCCTTTCTACAGGTCAGTTATATTTGATGTGAGACATTAATGTTGTAGACAATATAAGGCTGTGGCAGTAAACTTTCATTCTTTTACATAGTGTGTGTGCAAGGTTTTTGTGTCAGCGTCACGTGGGAAGGTTCTCTTTTTATTCATTTGTTAGTTTTCATTGGCAATGTGAGAGGTTGTGGGGAGCGGGCTCAGGGCCTGGTTGATTGCCCTTAGTTGTCTGCAGTGAGTTTTGTTTAATGTGTGAGGGGGTGGTGGTTTTTGTGTCAAATTGATCATATTGATTTGTATGCTGTTGGTGGGTTCTTTTTGTGGTCTTGTTAGGCTGTGTGTGTAATAAAGGGGAGCCACACTGGGCACTCAGCTAAATTAGTAAAAAAAAGTGTTTTGAATGCATTATGAACATACAACACCAGATGGTGCTGAAGAGCAAAAAAACCTAAGTGATTTTCCATAGTCCCCCCCCCCCTTTTGTTATAATGATTTAATTTCTGGCTTATTTATAGTGGGTTTTTCCCCCTGTGTGTAGATCCATCCTGGATGAAGATGTCTTCTTTTATTTGTCCCCATGCTAGTCCCCAATCTCCACATGTGGTGGGAGTGCCCCCAAACCCACCCCTTTCGGACATCAGTCCTACAAGAAAGATGCAAAATAACTAGACAGGTATTAGAAGCCACCTCAGAACTGGCCCTACTGAATATTTCCCAAGACAACAATGCATACTCGCACTACAAAGAACTCACAAGCCACCCACTCTCAGCAGCCATGAGCATCATAGCTAGACAGGAGGGACCTATCAGGCGTGAACATGGAGCACTGGTAGCAAACCATATAAGAAACAGCCCCACTGGGCATGTTCTGAAGAATTTGGGAAAGTAGGTCCCTTGGCCTGGTCTAGGGCAGCGGTGAAGAACCTCAGGCCAGATGCCCTCCATGCTTCTCTATCTGGCCCTTGGCACCATCTTCACCCCAAACTCTGTCTCCATCCTTCAGGTATGAGATCTGGCCATGGAGAAAAGGCAGGCATGCTGTTCTGGTGACGTATACATCAAATCTGCCATGTGAACTGTCTTTGGGAACAGTCAGACTTCCTTGGGGGTGGGCTTCATTCTTACGCACCATTTCGCCAGCCAAGCATCATGTCATGTTTCACTGATGCTTCCCTTGACAGACAACAGCCTATGGCGTGGTTGTTCCATACATTCTCTTTAAAAACCTGCTGGTTTTGCTTTGCTGAGCCTGATTGACTGAGAAAAGCTCATTAAAAGGCTTGATCAAATAGCAGTGCTGGTCAACTCTACACCTGGCTGTCAAAGACAAGTCTGATTTACTGTTTGTTTGTCGGATGGGAAACTGGAGGAAAAATAACGGGGCAACGCAACAAAAGAGATTCAGATGCTGGTGTTTGATCCCGGCTGGTGGAGCAGTACTCTGAAATTATTTAACTTGGAGACAGCCAAACTGGTGCCCTCAACATTGCTGAACTTCGGCTTCCATCATCCCTGATCACTGGCCATGTTGACTGAGGTCGATGGAAGTTGTAGTCCAATAACACCTGGAGGGGCTTACCCTCATTATTCCTGATTTAACTTTCCTAGCTCACCTGCCTAACCTAAAGACTCCAAGCCATCAAATGTCAATGCGGATCGAAAATTCTGAACACTGATTCACTTACTGAGCCCTCCTATCGTCTAATGTGCAGTCTAGCCAAAGGTTTATTAAAGGGCATTTGCAGGATCTATTGGCCAAATGGGATACGGAAAACAGCGAAGGTATCTAGATTATCCACCACTTATCCTGTCATAAAAACTGAGTTTGGAATAGAGAAATATCTGGTTGCCTTTGCACGGAGTTTGCAGGCTTGAGGTTGCAGACAATGAAAACCAACTTCCTGGAAGGGCGATATAAAAATATCCCCAGAGAACAATTGGTTTCTTTAAGTATTTAGCCCTCAGAATTTCTTATAGCTTACAGTACAACATACAGGGCGAGTGTTTTAAAAGAGGCCCTGTAGAACATGTGTACTCAGTATCCATGGGGCCTCTTTTATTTTATTTTATTTTTAAAAATAATATTTATTAAGCTTTTCCAGACAGTAAGAATTACAAAATTGTAAATAAGAAAATAAAAAACCATAACAGTAGTAAAAGAGAAAGAAAAAATAAATAAATACAAAAATAGACAATAAAGAAGAAAATTAATAAAAAAAGAGAAAAACAGTCAATATTTTCATGTCATATCTTTCATTTACTTATTTCCTGACCTCCTCACACCCCCTTTTCTGTATTCTAGTTCACATAGTTAGTTCAGCAAATCCTTACCCTCTATCATTTATCTTTACTTATTATCTTAACCTTTTATAACTATATATTTCCAACCATTATCAATCCACATTTACATATTCTTATTTGTCTTTTTACCAATACAGCTTATTTTCAGTCCAACATCACTTCAACATTCATTAATTTTACAGTATTTCTGCAGGTAGTCTTTAAATTTCTTCCAGTCTTCTTCCACCGCCTCTTCTCCCTGATCTCGGATTCTGCCAGGCATTTCTGCCAATTCCATGTATTCCATCACCTTCATCTGCCATTCTTCCAGTGTGGGTAAATCTTGTGTCTTCCAGTACTTTGCAATTAATATTCTTGCTGCTGTTGTTGCGTACATAAAAAAAGTTCTGTCCTTCTTTGGCACCAATTGGCCGACTATGCCCATAGTCGGCCATGGGGCCTCTTTTAAAGGACTCATCCTGTATAAGGACTGGTGTCTGCAGCTGACTGACATCCACAGATACAGAGGCGCTGTTCTGGTTTTTTTTACAAACATTATTTTAAACATCCTTTTCAATTCATTATATAACATTTTCCAGTAAGCTTTAAACCTTACTACAAGACCACCGCTTATGATAAAAAGAACCTTCTTTCTCTTTACATTTCTAACACTTATTTTATTTAGATTTGTACATTTTTGCCAATCTACTCGGTGGTAGATACTATCAATATATCATTTTCATATAATTTTCACTTAGACCATAACATGCTGTAAATTTTATATCCATATTCCACAATCGTTCCCAGGCTTCCATGTCTATATTATGACCAATATCTAGGGCCCACTGTCTCATTGAAGATTTTACTTGCTCATCCTTTGTCTCCCGTTCCAATGACATACATTTTAGACAGCACTTTGACATTACATTCCAACAGGTCTCTCTCCAGTTGTGACATTTATTCCCCAAATCAGCCCTGCCCTGATTTTTGAATGCCAGCACGGTGTGCTCAAATCTGGCTTGTCCTTGAAGCTCACCAGGCAACCTTGGGTGAGTCTCTCCCTATCAATCTAAGCCTCCTTGCCAGGTTCTTGTGAGTATAAAATGCTGCAGAAGGACAGAAAAGTGGCTGCTTCCTTGATCATGATATACATGCTGGTGGCGCTGAGCTCTAAACCACTGATCCTCTTGGGGTTGCCAATCAGAAGGTTGGTGGTTTGAATCCCTGTGACGGGGTGAGCTCCTGTTGCTCTGTCCCAGCTCCTGCCAACCTAGCAGTTTGAAAGCACGTCAAAGTGCAAGTAGATAAATAGATAGCGCTGCGGTAGGAAGGTAAACAGCATTTTCATGCACTCTGGTTTCCATCACAGTGTTTCATTGCACCAGAAGCCATTTAGTCCTGCTGGCCACATGACCCGGAAGGCTGTCTGTGGACAAGCGCCAGCTCCCTCGGCCTGAAAGCGAGATGAGCACCGCAACCCCATAGGCACCTTTGACTGGACTGAACCATCCAGGGGTCCTTTACCTTTTTACCTTTTACATCAATGAACAAAGAAGCTTGTGTTAGGTGAGAATAAATTATTGTCACCTCCTCCCCTCCCCCTCCCCTCAGCCTGGATTCATGAAGCCGTTGCAGGGTAGTTCCCTGAACAGGAGACTGCATCTTCCTTTTCTGTTTGTGTTACCTTTCTGGAATAGAGGAGTCTTGTTGCTATGGCGGCGGGTGCTCAGAAAATAAAAAAAGAAAGAAAAAAAAATCCGCCCAAATCCAGGCCGGCTCTGCTGCTTGCCTTTTGCAATATCGAAATGGGAAGAGTCCCTTTTAAATTTACACTCGATGGCAATCTGGATGATTAGGTATAAGAGCACGCATATCCGAGGGAGGGAGAAATTGCACAGTGCTGTCATGTATGCCTCGCAGTTTTCCGGGGAAAAGGCCCAAGGTAATCACTCAGATTAACATCTCCTCTCTGGCTCCTTACCTGTGGAACTGTTTACTTCACCCCCTCCAGTTCCACAGTGGGTGTGAAATCAGAAATCCCGGCTTGCTGAATTATGCATGAGCCCTCAGTGAATAATGGCACCTCGGCTCAGAGTGGGCCCGCTTCGCCTTTGCGTTCACCTCCTCCCCGATTTCACGGGGAATGTTTGCTGCAAAACACCAGCAAGGGCCCTTGAAAGCATTGAGTGGGCTGGGAGAGGGGCTTCAGGGGCTCAGCGACATTCTCCATGCAGGACAGAGGCATATATGAAGAAGCTTGCAACTGCCATCAAGTGCACTATTGCCCACACGGGTGGGCAGCAGCTCTCCAAGGTTTCAGACAAGGTGTCTTTTTCCAGGCTTACCAGGAGACGTTGGGGATTGAAACTAAGACTTTCTGTATGCAAGGCAGATGCTCTACCATTGAGTTATAGGCTTGCCCCCAAGGTCCCGGGCAAAGGGGTCATTCATTTGCATCCCCTCCCTCTCCAAAAGCAAATGAAGGCCGTATCAAGGTCCACAGAGGCATCTGGTCAATGTTGGAGAGGGTATTTTGGAGCAGATGGAGCCACAACTAAATCTTTATGTTCCAATATGAAAAGCAATCAAGCCACAAATTTCCAAGTTGACCAGAACTTAAGGAAAAGAGCAGGCCCTCCACAGAACAACTTGTGCAGCATCCTACATTATTGTGTTCAAGAAGGACACTGACAAACTGGAACGTGTCCAGAGGAGGGCAACCAAAATGGTCAAAGGCCTGGAAAAGATGCCTTATGAGGAACGGCTAAGGGAGCTGGGCATGTTTAGCCTGGAGAAGAGGAGGTTAAGGGGTGATATGATAGCCATGTTCAAATATATAAAAGGATGTCACATAGAGGAGGGAGAAAGGTTGTTTTCTGCTGCTCCAGAGAAGCGGACACGGTGCAATGGATCCAAACGACAAGAAAGAAGATTCCACCTAAACATTAGGAAGAACTTCCTGACAGTAAGAGCTGTTCGACAGTGGAATTTGCTGCCAAGGAGTGTGGTGGAGTCTCCTTCTTTGGAGGTCTTTAAGCAGAGGCTTGACAACCATATGTCAGGAGTGCTCTGATGGTGTTTCCTGCTTGGCAGGGGGTTGGACTCGATGGCCCTTGTGGTCTCTTCCAACTCTATGATTCTATGATTCTACATACCATGGTGGTCAAACAGATCTCTCTGGGATGTGTCATAATGGAAATTGTCAGCAGGCTACAAGTCATATAGGTAATTGTCCTCCCCTTGCTACCCGACAGTTCTTGCTATTCGGAGGGAAACTGCCTTTGAACATGGATGTTCTACTCCACTACTGTGATTAAGTGGCATGGCTGCAACTATCTTCTGTGAATTTGACTAATCCTCTTCTCAAGCCATATAAGCTAGAGGAGATGCAGGGGCGTAGGAAGGGGAGGCGATGGGGCAGTCCATCCCGGGTGTCATCCGGGGTGTGTGTGTGACAAAATCCCCCTTGGGTGGATCGCCCCGCCCCTGGGCGCCTCTGGGTGCCGGAGCGGCTAGCTCCGCCGCTGAGGAGATGCACACAAAACAGAGCGCCTCCAGTTATCGACTTGGTGTCTCTTGACCAAGCCTTCCAGGCAGGCCTGGCACTAGTGGTCAACCAGGCTGGGCACTATCTGATGGTCCCAATGGTTCAGAAGTGAGGCTCTCACCAGCCCATCATGGCTGTGCTGCCTTACAACTGTCCTTGTCATCAGCACCACCATCCTTGCAGTATAAACATTGGGCAATGAAATGCAGAACCATGGCCCATAGATCTATGAAACCTAAGAGCCAGAGCATTTTAACCTAAATTAATTCAGTTTTATGTGCATTTTCGACACATTCTGTAGAGCTGAGTGCTCAGAATTTAGAGAAGTGCAGAAACCAAAGGCAAGGGAACTCTGATCCACATGGCAGCCCAGGCCATCTCTTACCATTGACTTGTGTGAAGCAGGCGCTGGAAGGCACTCTTGGCAGAATTCTAACCAGACCTTCTAAGTTCTCCTGAAGTACATAGGAAGCTGCCTTACACCCCATCAGACTATTCATCCAGCTCTGTATTGTTTTTGTTTTTATTCTCCTTTTCTATATATACAATATTTATTACATTTTCTGTTTTACAATTTAAAATACGCATTTCACATCCTTAAGATGTCAGTGACTTCCCTTCTTCTCTTTCCATGGTTCATTTTGCATATCTTATATCCCTGCATATTTTACAAAAACTATACCAATCGGTTTTCCATTATTACATCCATCAAAACTTGTTTACACTGTTGAATTTATCTTAATGCTGCCAGTGTTTTCAGCTGTACACAATTATTTCCCATATATTCCACAAACGTTTTCCAATCTTCTTTAAATGTATGTTCTTCTTGTTCTTTTATTCTATATGTTAAGTCTGTGAGTTGTGCATATTCTGTCTACTTAAGTTGCCATTCTTCTTTAGTTGGGACTGCCCTCGTTTTCCATTTTGGGGATAACGAAACATGGGCCACAATAGTAGCATACATAAACAAGCTTTTTTGACACCTGGGAATTTCAGTCTGTTTTTTTTTTCTTTTTTTGCAGGGGAGGGGGAAAGTACTTTTAAACATTTTTTTCAATTCATTATGGATCATTTCCCAGTACTCTTTTACCCTTTTACAAGTCTACCATATATGAAAGAACCTCTTTGTATCTCCAGCACTTATCCGATTCAGACTTATATATCTAACAAGCCTACTCAGAGTTAAATACCACCTGTGAATCATTTCCAGGTAGTTCTCCTCTGTATTGTTTACCCCGACAGAGGCTCTCCAGGGTACCAGACAGGGGTCTCTCCAAGTCTTACCTGGAGAACCCATGAAGAAGAAGAAGAAGAGTTTGGATTTGATATCCCGCTTTATCACTACCTGAAGGAGTCTCAAAGCGGCTAACATTCTCCTTTCCCTTCCTCCCCCACAACAAACACTCTGTGAGGTGAGTGAGGCTAAGAGACTTCAGAGAAGTGTGACTGGCCCAAGGTCACCCAGCAGCTGCACGTGGAGAAGCGGAGACGCGAACCCAGTTCCCCAGGTTACGAGTCTATCGCTCTTAACCACTACACCACACTGACCCTTCTACACAACAGGGCCGAGCTGTGTGCCCTATGTTGCCTGCTCAGCTTAAGCCAACTTGCTGACCTCAGATACTAGTTCATCGGCATACATGGAAGAAATATTTATTTGGCAGTCCAGTTGGCCAGGGGCAGACTTCAGTCTTTCAAATTTCAGCGGCAACCTGTGCGAGGACAAAATGTGGCACCTCTCGCCTTCCATTCCACGCACGCACCATATCATAGTGAGGCGCCCCCTTCAGCTTGGCACCCAATGTGCGGGAACCAGCCTCTGAATTGGCTTCTGCATGTGGAGTGGAGGAGAACAACCATCCCATCCATTGCTTCAGGCAGCAAAATGTCTCGGGCCAGCCCCACTTAGATTCATAGCTGTGGCACAGGGCAACCTGCCTGCCTGAAGTCTAGCAGCTGCAGGAAAGGTCACGGTTACAGCTGCCTGAGAGAAGGAGGTGCCACTTAGCTGACATCAGGACAAAGAAGCAGCTACCTAACAGATAGTGGACTCAAAACCCTTACGTTCATAAGGTTTCATGAAATAATAATAATAAATAATAATTTTTTTTATTTATACCCCGCCCTTCCCGGTTCAGAAAACCGGACTCAGGTCGGCTAACAACAAATTGAAAACACTTAATTGATGCAACAAAAAGCAGCATAAAATACAGTATAAAACGTGAATAACAATACATTTAAAATTCAAAAATCAATTTAGGGGGGAAATCCAACCAACAAACATTAGATGATCACTAGGGCTAGCTTGCTAAATTAGTCCTATTTGAGCCAGCGAGGAGACCAGCGGAGAATTAGCTGTGGGATCCCAGAGTGGGTAATCTTCATAAAAAGGGGAGGGGGAGGGAAGGGGAATGAAAGATCAGACTAAGTTCAAATTGAAAGCCCGGCAGAATAGCTCTGTCTTACAGGCCCTGCGGAAGGAAGTGGGTTCCCATTGGATCTCCCCCCTCAAAAAACACAAATGACCTGTTATAAAAGTTGAGTATCTGTCTATCGGTTAAAGATGCATCGACTCCTTAGCTGGCATTTTTTTGGTCAGGGAGGAAGAGAATTCAGTTTCTCCCCCGTGATATGCCTTTGATGCTGGTGGCGGCCACTGAGGAGGAGGAGACATTGCCGTGATAAGCGACACTTTGTCAAAAAGCCCATTTGCCGGTAGCAGGTTAAGAGTTAACCCTAGCGTGAAGAAAACAGAAGAAGTGTTGATGGATTTTGGAATAAACTCTTCGCCCTGTCCCTGTCACGCAGCAGGAAAAGGGCATTCTGAGTAAGCGGCTGATCAAAAGGAATTATGCTGTTGCAGAGTAATCTATATTAGCACCACTTATTCACAGGCTCCAAGATCTGACAGTGGAAAATTAAAGAGAGCGCTCTAAATGGTCTCGGACTACCTCAGATCCTTTTAACTACAGATGCTGAGTGCTAAATCTCGTATCATGTATAACACATGTTCTTCCTGTGATCTTGCAGTCCCTCGCCTCACATCATCAACAGGGAGATGGGAGAGAGCAGGCCAGCTCAACAAGATGCTGCCATCTCGCTCGGGGCTGTGAGACTAGAAGATGAGGCTGCTGGATCAGACCCAAAGTCCATCAAGTCTAACTTCCTGTGAGTCTAACTTCCTAGCAGAGTCTTCTGGGGAACCCGGCTAAAAGGGCTTGAAGGTAGGGAGGAGGGATGAATTTGATCTTGTTTGCATTTAAAGGCGCAGCTAGAATTTTGCTGGCCAAAAATTGGAAATCACAAGAAGTACCAACAGTGGAGGAATGGCAGATGAAGATGATGGATTTTTCGGACCTAGCCAACCTGACCGGAAGAGTCCGCGACCAGAAGGAGGAGGTGTATCAAGAGGAATGGAAGAAATTCAAAGATTGTTTAGTTAACTATGTTAAGATAAATTAAATAGAATTACTTGCGAGTATCAGATTGGCCTAGGATTTAAATATGTGATGTTGTAGAATACAGTGGTACCTCGGGTTAAGCACTTAATTCGTTCTGGAGGTCTGTTCTTGACCTGAAACTGTTCTTAACCTGAAGCACCACTTTAGCTAATGGGGCCTCCTGCTGCCCCTGCGCCACTGGAGCACGATTTCTGTTCTCACCCTGAAGCAAAGTTCTTGACCCGAGGTAATATTTCTGGGTTAGCGGAGTCTGTAACCTGAAGCGTATGTAACCTGAGGTACCACTGTACTATGGATAAAAATTAAAATGATAAGAAATAAAGAGGTTAGTGGATCAAGTAAATTTTATGTGAAACTAGTTTTGGAAAACTGCTACAATGATTTATATGGAAACTCAGCCAGGGGGATTTGAGGAAGTCACCCAACAATGATAAAAAAGTGGAATTTTTACAGTTAGGATATATGTTTGTTTGTTTGCTTGTTTGTTTGATGTTTTTTGTTTATATTTGTTATAAATTTGGAAAATTTAATAAAATGTTTTGTGAGCTTGCGGAATTCACGTTTTCGGAAACAACCTGGGAACTGAAACACAGCCAGCCTCTGCAATTTGCCCTTCTCTAAATGATGGAATACAGTTGTCTAGTCAAGTAGCGTGCACAAGAATGCATATGCCAGGGAGAAGTGTGCACCTAGTGAAAGGGACCGACAAAAATGCCTTTTCAATGCTGACAAATTTTCACAAGGACTTGAGAAGAAAATCGCAAACTAATGTGGAGAACTGAGCTCAAGATCGGAAAGTTGAGAAATGGAGAGAAGCCAAAATCGATAATCACCCATCTCTACTTGACGGCAGTGACTCCCACAGTTACATTCCAGCAACTAGGATTCAATGGCACACCAGTTGAAGACTCCAGCCCCTCCCAGCCCCCTATCTCCATTTCCCCCCTGAAGCATAGCGATGGACTCACCTGTGCTCCAACCAAGTTATGCTACCTTTTAAATTTTTTCCATTGAGGCCTATGGGCTTCCATCCTGGGAGCATAGGGCATTTTTAAAAACCTCCAGACAATGGGAGGGTTCTGTCTACTCTTCATCATTCCTTGTCCAGTTATTTCTTTCTGTTCCTCCTCCCACCCCATTGTCAATATTTTGTTCTCAGTCTACGAACATTTGATGCCATTGAGTTATCATAGGGATTTTTTTGGGGGGAGGAATTCCCCCCTTGAAGCTTTTTCTTAAGCTTTTTCACATCCCTGCAAATCTCAGGGTCACCCAGAGTCTTCTGACACCTCCCTCTTGTGCATGGGTGGTACAGTTTTGGCTATATTTGCATGAGCACAGGACAACTGGAAATCAGCAGTAGAAGGAATAACATTGCCCCTTGAACTGGGACGAATACTGGATACAACCCAATATTTCTAAACTGCCATATATATGTACAAAGCAGCAGGTGCAAATTTTACACATCCTCTTTTCTGGTATTTTGTAAGACTTTCTGAATAATAAAAAAATGTTTTTCAAAATGACAATTTAGCAAAGAAAAACTGAAAAAACATGGTGAAGAAAAAGAAAGATATACGCCAGCTCACATTAAGATACAATAACCATTGATACACCCACCTTAACGGAAACATACTGATGAATATAAGCCATCCAAATTTCCAGATAGGTATTGTGATGAATATAGGGGTTGCTCGTGCACAAGTTGCCGCCACTCCTGGTTAAGTTGGCTTGTTAAACCTTTCCTGTCTGGACAGCCCTTCACTTCGTGGCTGCCTCAGTCGCTAGCAGAATCCGTCAGTGGGCGTTTCTTAAACCTTTTCCAGCATAAAAGCTGTTTGACGCCAAGTCTCCTCCTACTCTCCCTGCGCGGAAGTCTTCTGCGCAGGGAGGGTGTGGGTAGCAGAGGACCCGTGCTCTCCCCGCTGGTGTCCAGCGAAGAGTCCTGGAGCCCTCTCGCCGATTCCCCCATCTGCCCCCCTTTATCCCTGGTGTTGCGCTGATTTCCTTCCCCAGCTGATGAGCTGCCTCTCTCCCTGCTGGGTCCCTCTCCAGCATCACTTGAGAGCCTTCCCTCCGCCTCTGGCTCCGATGTCAGTTCCCTGACAGGTATCTACACAAATAAACATTATCATTTAAAAGCCATGCACCTCTCAGAAATGAAGAATAAAACGGTGATAGTCAACCTGTGTGCCTGCTCTATTCTTGAGGTGCTGTCAGTGGGCAACTTCATGGTCGCCAAAGCTCTCTCATCTTATTATTCTTTATATTTAAACCACACTTGGAATGGGCAGCCTTTCAAATGGAGGACTACTGCAAAGAGATGACTATCCTTTGTAGAGTAAGACACACGGCCATCCTAAGTCAGGCTATTTTTCCATCTTGCTATCTACTCCAGGTGGTGGAGGCTGATCAAGAAAGACAAATGGGGCTCTGCCCCACCAACCTTAGCCAGCCCACCCGCCCACCTTCTTAATCACAATGAGTTCAGAGGATGGCATCCTCCACAGGGAGGATGACGGGGTTAAAACTGGAATCAGTTGACTCTCCCTATCATTGGCTCTGGTTCCACCTATTATTGGGTCTCCCTGTCTTCTGTCCAAGGAGTCTCAAGAGGCACTAACCACCACTGGCTCTAGCGATGGAGAACCTAAGGTCCTCCAAATGTTGTTGGACCACAACTTCCATCATCCTTGGCCATTGGCCTTGGTGACTGGGGCTGATGGGAGTTGGAGTCAACAATGTCTGGAGGGACACAAGTTTCCAACCCTTGATTTTCTTTGACGGGAGATCAGTCTGGAGCAATGAACCGTGGGTCTTTTGCATGTTCTAAATCTGAGCCATGATGGTCTCTCCCCAAGTAAATCTGAGATGAGAGAGTAATTGTGGGAGCACATCATGCACATTCACCATGAAATTGCACAAAGACCCTGTGAATCGAGCAAAGCACTCAGGCACATGTCTGCGCAAGCAGAGAACATGAGCACAGGAATGGTGTTAGTCTAATACCCAGCTTTTAATTGCCAGTGTCTCCAACAGCTCACTCTAATGATACCCAAGTCACCATGTCAATTGTTCTGGCCTGGACGTTTTATAAATGAAAGATTTTTTTTTAAAAAATAAACTGCTTCAGCTCTGCCTACTGTACAGCCACCCCAAGGCCAAGTCATTAAAATCAGCTTCAATGGTAACACAACGACCTTTCATTAAAGAAACAGCGTCGTCTGACTCACCACCCGCATTTGCAAGATTAATGGAAGACTTGCGCTTCCTCTTTCTCACGTCGGAGATCTGCTGCTTTCTAATTAGAAAAGAGATGAAATCATCACTGCTATTACTAATAAACTGGACCCCCCTTCCCTGTTTTGCTGAGACAATGCTTTCCTCCAGGTATGCACATAATCCATTAGCTCGGAATCCACATTTGGAAAATTGACCCACATTTTCCAATCTGGACAACTTTCCATTTTAGCTGTTAAGAAACGGAGGACACCGATTTTGTTCTGCCTTGTTTAGTGACCTTTTGGGCTGAGAGTTGTTAGGAGACCTCTGTTCCTCTCCCAGAGTGGTTTAAGAAGCAATCCCTCTTCCCAAGGAACTCTGGGAATGGCACCTCTGTGTGAGGCGGCTCTGGGGGTCTCCTAACATCTCTCAGCCTCCTAAGCAAACTACAGCTCTCAGGATTCTTTTGGGGAAGCCATGACTGTTTAAAGTAGTACAATCCCACCTTAGATCAAGTCTATGCTGTCTGGTGCCATAAGAAAGCTGCAGAGATAGCGCAGGATAGTACGCACCCCGGAAACGATCTCTTTCAGCTTCTGCCTTCTGGAAGAAGATATAGGGTTAAAAAGACCAGGACTAGCCGTGTGTGAAACAGTTTCTACGCAAATGCAATTCTGGTTCTAAACACAGCATAAGGAGTCTCTATAGTATATTGTATTTTAAAATGGGGTTTCAGAGTTTTTAGGGGTTTTTGAATGTTTTATGTAGATTTTCAATTTCATTGTTCTGTATGGGACAATGACAATAAAGATCGTATCATATCCTGCCTTAAATGCATAGTGCAGATGGGGCCAAGGATTTTTGTCCGCTTCACAGGTTGTGTAGTGGCTTCCTTTTAGCTATGGCACATCCCTTTTCTTATCTGGTCTATGTGTGTGACTGGCATAGAGGAAGTTTGGATGGTCGGTAGCCTTCTACCAGGGAAGAAAGAAAGAGAGAAACAGAAACACCAGAATGATCTGTCCTGCGTCCAGATGAAACTTGCAAGAGCAGGCCAATCTTCTGTCGTCTCCCCCCTTGCACTTTCCGCTCCTTCTCCCAGCTGTTCCCTCGTTCAGAAAATCCACTGCCCTCATTTCCAATTCTGATTTAAATCCAATGAATATTTTAATATCAAACTGTTATTTCGCAAGGGAAGGCAAAGCTTCTCTTCCTAGCATTTCTTTTGCTCCTTTGTAATCTTCCGGTAACTTTCTGGGGGCTTCTCCTTCTGCTGGGTTTCCGATTTTCAAGGTGGATTTGGGAAGCAAGCTAGGTTTCATGCTGAAGCAAAGCGTTTGGGCCCGAAAAATGCATATCCCCTTTGTGTCTGGTTCAAGATGTGAGAGGGCCCTCAGCAAAGGACCCTCTGTTGACCCTCTCCCAGGGACGGTCAAATATGTCAATTTCAGCTTCTCATCCCACCCCACCCCAGTATTAAGTTCAGTTCTCTGCATTTCAACATCAGGTCGGCAAATTCATCATCATCATCATCATCATCAATACTCCTTAAAATTAGTCAGCATTTTAGTGCAACGTTCTCCTGATATACAAATTATTGCTTGCAGTTTTGCCTAATGTATACCTTTTTGCCAGAATCGTTCAAAGAAAGAGGAAGTGGGTCTTGAAATTGCCCCTGGACCACGTGGACATGAGTTTGAGCAGACTCTCACCTCCGCTGGTTCATGATCTTCTCCACTGTGGCGAGTTGTATTGCATTTCCGTTTAAATGGAAATGCATTGCAATTCTGCTTCTAAATTCGAGTCTATACCAGTGGCAGCTGGTACACATTGGAACTGGTAGAGCAGAAGGCAGGGAGGCCCAAACACAAGGTGGAGACAGAGCCAAGGAAAAGTCAGAGCCAACTGAGGACTCAGCTAAGGTAAAGGTAAAGGGACCCCTGACCATTAGGTCCAGTCGTGACCGACTCTGGGGTTGCGGTGCCCATCTCACTTGGCCGAGGAAGCCGGTGTACAGCTTCCGGGTCATGTGGCCAGCATGACTAAGCCACTACTGGCGAACCAGAGCAGTGCATGGAAACACTTCCCGCCAGAGTGGTACCTATTTATCTACTTGCACTTTGACATGCTTTCGAACTGCTAGGTTGGCAGGAGCAGGGACCGAGCAACAGGAGCTCACCCCATCGCAGGGATTTGAACCGCCGACCTTCTGATCGGCAAGCTCAAGGTTCAGTGGTTTATACCACAGTGCCACCCGCGTCCCGAGGACTCAGCTATACGCCTGCAAATAAAACATTCTGAGTTGTTTTAAGTTCAATATACAATGTGACACTAGATGGCAATGGTGAGCCTTATGGAAAATTCAATGTATTTGTTCAATCGCTTTTTAAAAAAGCATTTTCAAAGAGGTTTTTTATATGCCTCTAGATTCCACCTAAGCCTTGTATTGTCCCCATCTTCCTTTCCCCTGCTGAGTTCTATCAGGGGAACACTGTGACTCAGGAGCACAGGAGCCAACTTCTATGGGCCATGGGGGCTTCGGCTCCCACAGTGAAATATTTGAGGGGGCTGGGCTCCCACAAAGTTGATGGGTGTTCGCATTCAAATGGCGTGTGTGCACCGCATCATGTGATTGATTGTGCGCGGGGGGGGGGGCTTACCTGGGCCCCCACAACATTTTATTCAAGTTGGCACCCCTGCTCAGGAGGAGGAGGAGGAAGAGGAAGATGCCAGCCAGGTAGGCAGGTAGATGCAAGTTGGCGAAGAACTGACTGAGGTTGGTGAAGCAATGCTCCATTCACCCTAATGCACTGGATATAAATGGGCACAATATGCAAATCTTCATCCTTTCCTAAGTGGCCACCCACCAAATTCCCATTTCCGGCGGCAATCAGGAGAAGGGCTTTCATCAGTGTCATATTAAGCAGACTTCACACACCTAATGAGTCCGAGCGTTTTGTGACTGCGCTTGTGTATTCATGCATATTATGTTAATCTTTACAATATTGCTATTTTTTTAAAAAAATGCAATCAATTACATTATGGCGGAGAAGGATTCATCGACTGGATGATTGATTACTTGGAACATGAGCTCTGCAAGGTTGCCAGAGGGGGTGGGGAACCGGGTTACTGGTGGCAATAAACAGGACTTTTGCTTATTATCAACATTCCTCAGAACTGTCATATTTCGGGACAGTTGTGCCAATTTGCATAGAGACACCCCCATAAGGCTGGGGATGATGTCCTTTTGTCACATGGTCCTTCCAATCCCAAAGGATTAGTCTGTAATCCTGAGCAGAGAGCAATGGAAGCTGGTCTCTTAGGATAAATGGGGCAATGACCCACCAATCTCAGTCTGCTGTCAGCTAACCCCCAGCTGCTCGCCTTCTTGTTGTTTAGTCGTTTAGCCGTGTCCGACTCTTCATGGCCCCATGGACCAGAGCACGCCAGGCACTCCTGTCTTCCACTGCCTCCCGCAGTTTGGTCAAACTCATGCTGGTAGCTTCAAGAACACTGTCCAACCATCTTGTCCTCTGTCATCCCCTTCTCCTTGTGCCCTCCATCTTTCCCAACAACAGGGTCTTTTCCAGGGAGTCTTCTCATGAGGTGGCCAAAGGATTGGAGCCTCAGTTTCAGGATCTGTCCTTCCAGTGAGCACTCAGGGCTGATTTCCTTCAGAATGGAGAGGTTTGATCTTCTTGCAGTCCATGGGACTCCCCTTCATGGATCACTGCCTTGCCGTGGCGAAGGGGCTTGAATAACTCAGAGAAGCTATGAATTATGCCGTGCAGGGCACCCAAGATAGACAGGTCATAGTGGAGAGTTTTGACCAAACATGATCCACCTGAAGGAGGAACTGGCAAGTCACTCCAGTATCCCTGCCAAGAAAACTCCGTGGACAAAGACAACAGGCTTGCCTTCTTATTTACATGCAACCCCAGGGGTGGCACTGGATGTCAGTTTCCTCCTTAGTCTCATCATTGCCTTTGGAGAACTCAGCAGGGAAGATAATAATAATAATAATAATAATAATAATAATAATAATAATTTTTATTTATACCCCGCCCTCCGCAGCCAAGGCCGGGCTCAGGGCGGCTTGTCAGTGTTTGTAAAAAAGCAAAAAAAAAGAAGGAAAGGGTTCTGACCTCCCTTTATCTTCTCAGCCTCCTTGTCGGCACAAAAAGAGTCCACGGGAATATCCTTGCAGAGTTTTATTAAAAGTCTTTGTGCAAAACACGACTGAATACCACGACTGAAACACACCAGCACCAACCAACCCAAACACCAGCCAACACCCCAAACCAACATCTCTCACATATATATACAGCCTGCTGCAAGCCGCTGAGTCATGCTGACCCAGCTTTATTCACATTAAAGAAACAGCGGCCATTTTAGCCGTGACACCCCTTCTGTTTCTTAAATGCGAAAAACCCCAACAGAAACCATACATTACAACAATACAACAATACATTATATACATAAACCCAGTTTTGTCATCAATTCATTATGGCATGTTGCTGGCAAAGGCTTGGTAAACAAATCAGCAATATTATCTTGTGATTGACAGTACTCCAGTTTGATCACCCCATTCTGTACACAATCTCTCACATTGGCATGACGGATAGCAATATGTTTTGATGCGGATTTCATTATTTCCGAGCCCGCTAATGCAATGCACGATTGGCTATCTTCATACACTTGGATAGGCAAATCTACTTTACAATCTAGATCTTTTAGTATCTGTATAAACCACATGATTTCATTGCATGCTAGCGACAGGCTCCCATATTCTGCCTCACAGGATGAGGCTGCAACAAATCCTTGTTTCTTTGACCTCCATCCAATTATGGAATTGGCAAACATCATGACCATTCCACTTGTAGATTTTCTAGTAGCTACACAGCTTCCCCAGTCCGCATCAACAAATACTTCTAGTTTTTCATCTTGTGTACTAGATATCTTTAAACATACATTTAATGTCCCCTTTAGATATCTGATAAGCCTTTTCAAAGCACACCAATCGGCAGTACTGGGTTTAGATACACGTTGGCTCAGAACATTTGTAGCACATGCAATGTCTGGCCTTGACCACTGGCTTAAATACAACAGTGATCCTATTTTTGAGTGATACAACTCAGGCTGATCAAATTCATCATCACACACTGTCTTTGGGAAATCTGGTGTCATGGGAGTCTGAACTGGCTTGCAGTTTTCCATGCCAAACTGCTCTATCAAATGAAGAATTTTCTCTTTCTGGCTCAATAGGAAGCTTCCATCAGCTTCCTGCCTTACTTCTACTCCCAAATAATTGCTTACAGGCCCTAAGGCTTTAAGCTTAAACCTCTTTTCCAGTTGACTTGTGAGTTTCTGGATCTCATCTGTGGAACTCCCTGCTACAAGCAAATCATCAACAAAGACTAAGAGCATTAGATATTTGTTGCCTGTCCCCTTGGTGTACAAGCATGGATCAGCCACACTCCTTTTAAAACCAAGTTTTACAAGGGCTTCATTTAAACACTGGTTCCAACACCTTCCACTTTGTTTGAGACCGTAAACAGCCTTTCTCAAACGCCAGACTGCACCATTCCCCTCTTCAAACCCAGGGGGTTGTCTCATTAACACTTCATGGTCTAAATTTGCATGCAGATATGCAGCATCAACATCAAAATGGTGCACTGCTAGTTGTCTTACAGCAGCAATGGAAAGCATTAAACGAAAAGTTTCACTCTTTACCGTGGGAGAAAACACTTCATCATAACTCTCCCCTTTAATCTGAGTGAACCCTCTGGCTACTAATCTGGCTCGAAAACGTGGTTCCCCAGATGCAAGGGTTTTCCTTTTGTAAACCCACTTGCATGACACCACTCTGCCACCAGGTGGCGGCATTATGACCTCAAACACTTTGTTACGTTTAAAAGAGTCCATTTCTTCTTTCATAGCTTGTTCCCACAAAGCACGTTCTCCAGGGGGTAAGTCTAAGACTTCATTATAACTTTGTGGTTCCACACAACTCACATTGCATACTCTCACTCCTCCTAGGGTCAAACGCTGAGGAGGTACACCCTTGTTTGAACGCTGGGAGCGCCTAGGCACAACTACTTCTTCTTCCCCCCTTATCTCTGGCTCTTCTTCCTCTTCCTCTAGAGAAGTATTATCTATTGCCACATCTTTTGGGGAAATCTGTGCCTCCTCCTCATTCTGCTCCTGTGTTGCCAATGGCTGAGAAGAAGTCTCTTCTCTTACTTGCAGGGGCAGTAGGCAATCAGGGTTGGCATGGATTGCAGTCCATCTGTCCTGGTCAGCAAAGTCTGCACTTCGTGACAGAACCACGCGTCCTGGGCGTAAATTGAAACGCCACCCTTTGCCATAGGACTGATATCCCACAAACCGCAGTTTCTGCGCTCTAGCGCCCCCTTTCTGGCGCTGAGCTTTGGGAATGTTTACATGTGCCCAAGAACCCCAATTATGGAGCATTGTCCACTCTGGTTCTTTCCCAAACAATACACGATATGGAATATCTTTTATAGAGCTAGACCAGGTTCTATTAATCAAAAAGTTCGCGGTCAGAAAAGCCTCGCCCCACAGCCTATGGTTGTGGCCCAATCCTGCATCTACTAGCAGGCAGTCCTTTACTGACTGTATCACAGCCCCACGTCTTTCACACAGACCATTTTCAGCAGGGCTATAAGGGTTAGTCAAACGGTGAGTGATCCCCTTACGTCGCAACCATGCCCCAAATTGTTTGTTCAGAAATTCTCCGCCCCTATCTGTTTGCAACTGCACAACAGGCCGAGCGAAGAGCTTTTCAGCTTGGGCAACCCATTCTCTGAATGTGGGGAAACACTCAGATTTCTGCCTTAACAAAAACAGCCAACTAAAACGTGATTTGTCGTCTATTACCAGAAAAGCATATCTGGCGCCCCCTTCAGTCTTCTGTGGAAAAGGGCCTATCACGTCACAATGGACAAGTTCTAAAACCTCTTTAGATACTCTGTCGCTTTTAGAAGCCACAGGCTTCCTCTTAGATTTGGCCATTTTACATACATTGCAATCTAGGAAACAGTTACAGCTATTTACTTTTAGGTTCTTGCACACCTTTTGCATTTCTGAAAGCACACGGAAATTGGCGTGACCCAGTTTTCTGTGCAGTTGATGTATACACCCCTTATGAACTGGCAAATTATCCTGAACCACCTGGGCTGCTTTAACAGGCTTGTCCTGCATTACATATAACCCATTTTCCAACTTTGCATGGCCACATACCTGAGTTCCATTCTTTATCAGACAGCCATCCTGCGTGAACTTAACACTATACCCTGCATTAATCAAACAGCTTACAGACAGTAAACAATAGTCCAAACTGCTGACAAACAGAGTCTCTGGTAGAGTAGTGTTCAAGCACTGCAGGAAACATGTTCCCTGGCCATCAATCTTGCTTCTACGACCATCAGCAAGATAAATTGAGTCTTTTCCATCAGCTGGCTTCTCCAGGGTCTTAAAGTCCTCCCGACTATTGCAGATAATCCTGCTGCTGCCAGAGTCCAGCAACCATGTTCCTCGATGTATCTTTCTCTCCTCTCGAGAAAACGCAGACACAAACTGAGCAGAACGCGTGTTCTTCTTCCCCGAAGAGAACCCCTTCTGCTTACATTTCTGTGTCGATTGCTGTCTCTGCTCCATGTCGTCTCCTGGAAGTCTTGCCCTGCACTGACGTTGGAGATGCCCGGGTTGGTTGCATCTATAGCACCTCCTCACCACCATGGCCAAGTCCAAACCTTGGCGTTGCTCCATTTGCAGATTCTGCTGCTGCCCCCCTCGACTGTAACTCCTCCGTTCTTGGAGTTCAGCCTGTCTATCTGACCTTCTTTCTGCTTCTTCAGTCAATCTGCCAACCACATACTCAAGGGTCAGATCTCGGGGACGCATACTCTCCATGCTGTTAATCACAGACAACCAGCTTTCAGGCAAACTTGAAAGGATAATGTAGGTTTGGTCAGTCTCATCATAACGCTTACCTCTCTGTTGTAGTTGAAGAAACAGAGATTTCAGCGTTTGAAGATGAGTTGCCAAACTCCCACCTTCTTTCATAACAGTCCTGAACAGCCTTCTGGTCAGAGAAATGATAGTTCCAGCAGTTTCTCTGACATGCATTGCCCTTAATAAATTCCAGCACTCAAACGCTGTGCTGGCATTTGCTACATGCAATAACTGAGAGTTGCTCAAACACAGCATAATTTGGGCACGGGCCCTTTCATCTAGCCGTTTTTTCTCAGCAGAGTCAGTCCTCAAAACCTCAGTTTCAACACAGTCCCATAGTCCATCTCTCCTTAACAACTGCTGCATTTTAATTGACCAACTCAGCCAGTTGTTTTCTGAGAGAAGTTCAAAAGGGATGCCTCCCCCAATATTTACAACTTGGGAAGACTGGAAATCTGCCATCTCTGCTGGTGCTTGCTGAGCCCCTTCTGTGGGGTCTCCAGCAATCTCTCCTGACTCTCTCTTTAGAGTCCAACTAGATGGTCCTGGCTGGCACTCACCGGCTTCTAGCTGCTGCCTTTGTTGACCCTCAGGTCCCGCCTGGCTCTGCAACTGGTGTAGCCACTCTGTGAGTCGCCTACTGTGGTCCTCTAGCAGTTCAAACTGTTCCAGTAGCCGACGCTGAGTGCTTTCCTGATCCTCAGATCCTAGCCGCTCCAGCGTCGCTGCAGACAGTTACAGCTTGCCACCAACTGCTCCAACGCACAGCCACTGTCTCCATACACCACCAGGACTCACCAGCTCCTTGCTGAAATGCTGTTAGTCGTTTTGCACTCTGCACATGCTCAGAAACACTGGGCCCATAACCTGTCAGTGTTTGTAAAAAAGCAAAAAAAAGAAGGAAAGGGTTCTGACCTCCCTTTATCTTCTCAGCCTCCTTGTCGGCACAAAAAGAGTCCACGGGAATATCCTTGCAGAGTTTTATTAAAAGTCTTTGTGCAAAACACGACTGAATACCACGACTGAAACACACCAGCACCAACCAACCCAAACACCAGCCAACACCCCAAACCAACATCTCTCACATATATATACAGCCTGCTGCAAGCCACTGAGTCATGCTGACCAAGCTTTATTCACATTAAAGAAACAGCGGCCATTTTAGCCGTGACACGGCTAACAAGCAATAATGAAAACAAGTTGAATGAATACAACTTGAAAACAAGATTAAAATACAACATTAAAATATTGAAACATTAAAATATTAAAATGCAGCCTCAACACAGGCGGAGAAAGGAAAAAGAAAGAGGGGGAGGGAATCAAATTGGCTCCAAGCCAAAGGCCAGGCGGAACAACTCTGTCTTACAGGCCCTGCAGAAAGAAATCAGATCCTGCAGGGCCCTGGTCTCATAAGGCAGAGCATTCCAACAGGCCGGGGCCAGTGTTGAAAAGGCCCTGGCTCTGGTTGAGGCTAATCTAACTTCCTTAAGGCCTGGGACCTCTAGGGTGTTGCTATTTATGGACCTTAAGGTCCTCCGTGGGGCAAGATGTGGACAAAACGAGGCTTAGGCTGGATCTACACTGACCTTTTAAACATTATTAGAATGACATTACACCACATATTACACTGATTCTGGTCCGACTGCACTGGCTACCAATTAGTTTTTGGGCCCTATTCAAAGTGCTGGTTTTGACCTATAAAGCCTTAAACGGCTCAGGACCGCAATACTTCAAAGACCGCCTCTTTCCATATGAACCTACCCAGACCCTGAGATCAACTTCTGAGGCCCTTCTTCATATGCCTCATCCATGAGAGGTCCGGAGGGTGGCAGCACGAGAACGGGGCCTTCTCTGCAGTGGCTCCCCATCTGTGGAATGCTCTCCCCAGAGACCTTTGCCTGGCACCTTCATTATACACCTTCAGGCGCCAGGCAAAAACATTCCTTTTTAACCAGGCCTTTGGTTGTTCTGATGGACATCCTGTGCCCTTTTAAAATGTGGCTCTTTTTGGGGGGGGGGGAGCGGGGAGGTGTTACTGGATTGTTGTTTTTATTTTGATTATATATTTATTGTGGTTTTTTTATGTTGATCTTTTTCTGTGAACCACCCTGAGACCTCTGGGTATAGGGCAGTATAGAAATTAAATTAAATTAAATTAATAAATATTGTCCTAAAACGTCACAGGGCATACTGGTAAATTAAAAACATTCCTTACCTTTGACAACACAGTTTCCCTATTGCTGGTGGCTGGTTGCTCTGCAGCGCCCTCTGTTGTCACATATTAATAACACATCATTAATAGCACATTATTCACAATACATTACATTGTGAGATTCATTCCTTAACCCTTCCTTAATATTATAAACCACGAGTGTAGATCTACCCTTAGTCGGCTCTACCTTCCATTGGCTCTGCCTCCACCTACTATTGGTCTCCCTGTTTCCACCTTGCCAATGGGCACCAACCAAAACTGGTGGTCATAATAAATAACAAGATGAAAGATGAAAATTCTTATTATGACTATAACAGATCAACCCGGCTATTCACCTGAACCAGAAATGGTAGAACTTTGAAGACACAGTCATTCGGTGGCAAAGACCACCAATATAATGGCAAATATATTCCAGCAGAACATGTGCTGATGTGTTGTGTGATAAAGAGCTTTTGAATAAATGAAATTAAACCATTTTTGAAAATTAGTACATTTGCCACAACCTCCCTGGTTCCTTTTATTACATGGGCATCCACATTCTAAGAGACTTTCCTGAAATCAGCCTAAGGAACCCATATCCCAGAAAGCTCCAACCATGGAGCCACATTTCTTTAAAAAAAATAAAATAGATGCAGAGTTTGACGTCCCTCAGTGTGCTTCTCATGTCACGGCACTTTCTCTTCAAATGTTCCCCACTCTTTGAAGTTGCTGGCAAAAATGCTCATTGATCTGAATGCAGCAGGACTGAACCCAAAGTCTGGTTCACTTGATCCAGAATAACCAAAAGCTTGCAAAGGCAAACTTCAGATTTTCTCTGATCATACGATTCTGAAAATAACAGAGGGGCAAAATTTGCTGTTCCACTCTTGATCCCAACTTGAGGTGATATTCTTTCAGGTGCAATGTTTTGCAGTCGCTTTTTTAAGTGTCAGAAAGAAAAAGAAGCCATTTCTCCCTCTTGAAGAGAGAGAGAGAGTGATCCTCACTAGCGTTGCTTTTAAGTATAGCTATAGTATAGGTGATAGCAGCCACAGTTAAAAAAAATCTGGCAGGATTTAGACAGCGAGCTCTTCCTCTGCTCAGCCTGAAGGACTTTTTCTATGAATTTTGTCTACCCTTATCATAGAACCACAAGGGACGTGGGTGGCGCTGTGGGTTAAACCACAGAGCCTAGGGCTTGCCGATCAGAAGGTTGGCGGTTTGAATCCCCGCGACGGGGTGAGCTCCTGTTGCTCGGTCCCTGCTCCTGCCAACCTAGCAGTTCGAAAGCACGTCAAAGTGCAAGTAGATAAATAGGTACCATTCTGGCGGGAATGTAAACAGCGTTTCCGTGCGCTGCTCTGGTTCGCCAGAAGTGGCTTAGTCATGCTGGCCACATGAGCCGGAAGCTGTACGCCGGCTCCCTCGGCCAATAAAGCGAAATGAGCGCCGCAACCCCAGAGTTGGCTACGACTGGACCTAATGGTCAGGGGTCCCTTTACCCCTTTTACTATCATAGAATCACAGAACTGTAGAGTCGGAAGGGACCTTGAGGGTCATCTAGTCCTACCCCCTGAAATGAAGTAATCTCAACATGTGATCTCCCCCATCCAATTTGAAATCATATCGATCTAGGGCTGCCATATTTCAAAAAGTAAAAGCCAGGACACCCTGAAAGTCATTGAGCTTTTTTAAAAAACACAATTGACTTGCCTAAGATCCAGGACAGAGAGCCACATTTCAGAAATCCCCCTGGACCTCATTTCTGCCTTAGAAATGATGAAATCCCAACACAAGAACAGTGGCAAGAAAAATTGATGAGCTATGCGGAATTGGCTAAATTGACATACAAACTGCATAATAAGGACAATTGTGACTTCAAGGAAGAATGGGACCTTTTTTACAAATTATCTAAAAAGACAACAAAATGATTTGGACGCCTTGGCAGGTTTTGAATAAACATGCACAAAATTATTAGTTGAATATATGATAGATAAGGCAACGATATACAGTGGTACCTCAGGTTAAGAACTTAATTAGTTCTGGAGGTCTGTTCTTAATCTGAAACTGTTCTTAACCTGAGGCATCACTTTAGCTAATAAGGCCTCCTGCTGCCGCCGCGTGATTTCTGTTCTCATCCTGAAGCAAAGGTCTTAACCCGAGGTAATATTTCTGGGTTAGTGGAGTCTGTAACCTGAAGAGTCTGTAACCTGAAGTGTCTGTAACCCGAGGCACCACTGTATATAATTTTATAATATGCAGAGGATAATATGTGCAAAGAAATCAGAGAGGGGATATATAATGAAATGAAAAAGGTATTTAAATATACCTTCCTTAAGAAACTAGAGGCCTTTCTCCTGGGCATGGTCGGCCAATTGGTGTCAAAGAAAGACAGAACATTTTTTATGTATGCTACAACAGCAGCAAGAATACTCATCGCAAAGTATTGGAAGACACAAGATCTACCCACCTTGGAAGAATGGCAGATGAAGGTGATGGACTATATGGGATTGGCAGAAATGACTGGCAGAATCCGGGACCAGGGAAAAGAGACGGCGGAAGAAGATTGGAAGAAATTTAAGAACTATCTTAAGAAACATTGCAAAATTAATGAATATTAGAATGATGTTGGTTTAGAAATTAAGTGGATTACAGCTGTAAAGATTAAGTTAAAAGAAAAGAAAGGTTAACAATTAAATAAAATTAAGGGTGAGGATTTGCTGAACTAATATTTGAAATTGGAATGCAGAAAGGGGAGGTATGAGGAGGTCGGTGAAGTAAGTTTTAAGAAAATAAGGATTTGAAATTATGCTTTGTTTGTTTGTTTGTTTGTGTTTGTTTGTATTATGGTGTTTGTTTATATAATTTGTGAAACTTTAATAAATATTTTATATATAAAAAAAAGAAATCAGAGAGGGGAGCTGAGGGAAGTCCTTGGGGGAGGGAGAGGGAGGGAGGGAGGGAAAAAAAAGGGGGCAATGTAAATGGTTATGCTGATTGATAATTTGTTTGCTAAAATTCTTCAATAAAAATATATTCCAAAAAGAAAAAAGAAAGAAATCATGGTAATTTCTGGGAAAATCTGGACGCATGACAGCACTATGCTGAACCCTGCTTAGCTTTGCAAATGTGCTAGCAGTTTTATTGCTGTACCTCTTCTAGGGAGAGAGCTGTAGCTCAGTGGCCGGCTATCTGCTTTGCATGGAGAAGGTTTGACATCTCATCCACTATTTTTTCCATCTCAGTCAGTGAGATGGAAGCTATGGGGTTTCCCAGAGGCATCTGGCAGGCCAATGTGAGACCAGGATGCTGGAGTAGATGGGCCTTTGACCTGATCCGGTAAAGTCCTTCTTATGTCCTTATAATAACATGCAACTTCTATGCAAAAAAGAAAAGATTTAAATGAAAATTTGTTGACATATTAGTGTGGATTTCTCCCAACAAACACGTGTTTGTAATGGAATTTTTTGTAAACACACACATTTTTGCAAGCATTTCCCCCTAATAGAAATGCATTTTCAAGGTTATTTTCACTTATATGCATTTTCCCGCCCCAACCTGGCCACAGTGATCCATGCGACGGTCACCTCCAGGCTTGACTACTGTAATTCACTCTACGCGGGGCTGCCCTTGAAGCTGTCCCAGAAACTCCAGCAGGTGCAGAATGCTGCAGCGAGGCTCCTCATGGGGTCTCTGCCATGGGAGCATATTCACCCAGTGCTTTTCCAGCTGCACTAGCTCCTGGTGGAATATTGGGTCAGGTTAAGGTGCTGGTTTTGACCTTTAAAGCCCTTCGTGGCTTAGGGCCCTCGTATTTACAGGACTGCCTCTCCTGGTCTGCCCCGCAGAGGACCTTAAGGTCCCTGAATAATCATAGTTTAGAGGTCTCGGGCCCTAAGGAAGTCAGATTATCCTCCACCAGGGCCAGGGCCTTCTCAGTAATGGCTCCAACATGGTGGAATGCTCTGTCCCATGAGACCAGGGCCCTGCAGGATTTAACCTCCTTCCGCAGGGCCTGTAAGACAGAGCTATCCTGCCTTGCTTTTAACTTGAACTTAGCCTGATCTTTTATTCCCCTTCCTTCCCTCCCTCTCCCCTTTTTATGAAGATTACCCACTCTGGGATCCCACAGCTAATTCTCCCCTGGTCTCCTCACTGGCTCAAATAGGACTAATTTAGCCAGCTAGCCCTGGTGACCATCTAATGTTTATTGGATGGATTTCCCCCCTAAATTGATTTTTGAATTTTGAATTTATTGTTAGCCACGTTTTATACTGTATTTTATGCTGTTTTTTGTTGCATCAATTAAGTGTTTTAAATTTGTTGTTAGCTGCCCTGAGCCCGGTTTTCTGAACCAGGCAGGGTGGGATATAAATAAAAATTTATTATTATTATTTATTATTATATTATTTCTTTATTCACACTTTACCCTAGTATATGCAATTTTCTGCACATGACTTGGCTGGTACCTTGTCACTGCAAGGTAGCCAAGAATGGTGTTTTCTCTCTCTCCTTCCATTAATTTTTTTCCCCAACACTCAGCAGCCTCCGTGATTGTCTGCGCTTCCTGAGCTGAAAAGCCCCATGGAAGGAGTTACTTAATGAAAATGTCCTCTGAGCTTTAATGGAAGCATGGGAACGCATAAGCCTGGGACTGGCCCCCTGAATGCTTTTTGTTTTGAAGGGAAGTCTTTCCTTTTTACCTGTTTCAAAAACAACATCTTTCCCCACTGCTTACTCATGGACTGTAGTACCATAATAAAAATTCCACAGTGTTCTTATTAGATTTAGGTTTAAAGTTAGCCACGTTGATAGTGCTCTTGTTTTGGATACCCAAATGCTTTGCTTATGCACTTCTTAAATGCAGGGCATTGATTTTCAGTCTCTTTATATGGAACTGAACATTTTAGTCCATGGGTAGGGAAACTAAGGCCCAGGGGCCGGATCTGGCCCAATCACCTCCTAAATCTGGCCCGCAGATGGTCTGGGAATCGGTATGTTTTTACATGACTAGAATGTGTCCTTTTATTTAAAATGCATCTCTGGGTTATTTGTGGGGCATAGAAATTCATTCATATCCCCCCCCCAATATAGTCCGCCCCCCCCACAAGCTCTGAGGGACAGTGGACCGGCCCCCTGCTGAAAAAGTTTGCTGACCCCTGGTCTAGTCCTTCAACCAGTATACTTCTGAGCTGACTCACACGATCAGGCAGAGGGAGAGGGTGACTTCTACTGGAACATAAAGTGCTGTTCTGTGATGAAAAAAGAACGTTGAACAGTGGCGGTTGTGTTCAGTAGTAGCTGGAGATTAATTCTGACAATCACCCGACATTAATGGAAATATAGCACCAAGATCATATTGGAAAATGCCCCTCCCCCAAACTAGAAAATGGCAACACTGAACAGACAAATTGATATTTGGCATGTTTGTGTAGGATGGCAGCCGTCCCAAAATGCAGGGTTTGGAGGTGTGCTTTTCTTTTCTAGAAAAAGAGGTGCTGGTACCATGAAGTTGTTACAGTAAGTGTCACACTTTTAAACACACACACACACACACACACACACACACACAGGTGCCAGTACTGTGTACCCTTGAGTACCCCCTGAAAAAGCACTGGGTAGGAGAGAGAAAGGGGAATTCATAGGCAAACGGAGGCGACATGATGTCAGGACAGGCATATGAGGCAGAACGACAGGGTCCTATTAAGTAGAACATGTAGGCAGGCTCTCAGCAAGGCCAGCTTATCAAAATTTGCTCTTGCACACTTGATCCCTCCTTGTAGTGATATTCTTTCAGGTGTAACCAGTGGTGTAGCAAGGTCAGGTGGTACCCGGTGTGGAAAATTTCTTGCCACACCCAGACTTCTTAGAGCGCCCCTCCAAGTCCCCAGATGTGTCTCAAATGCATGGGTTAGATTAGAAACGGGGGATGATGAGAGTGGAGGCTAACATCTGCCTAACATCAATCTACAAATGGCTGACATTGAATCTGCTCCCCGAGGGATAGCCCCATTGATCCTCTGTGATCAATTCCAGTTGGGCTGGCAGACTGCAGTCCTGAACACCCTCCAGAAACTGGGTTTTGCCCCTCAAGCCCTTCTAAGTTTGGGCTTGGTCCAGGCAAATGATACAGTCAGGCAAAGAATATTAGACACTGAGAGACAACAGGACTGCACAAGGTGCCCCAACTATAAAATTGGAGAAATCAAGAGATATATAGCTGCACCAGCAGCATATCTCTTCTTTCTCGTATCTAGAAATGCAAGAAGGGCCTTTACACTCGCCAGAAGCTCGGCTCTTCCCTCGCCGGTCTTGGATGGAGCCTTTAGAAAAGTCCCGTATGCTCAGAGACTTTGCACCTGTCCATTGGGAGAGATAGGAAGCCCAGAACACTTGTTCTTTAGTTGTCCCTTTTTGCAGAGCCAAAGTCGTTGAGTTTTTTTGCACAGCCAGAGTTCTTGAGCTTTTTGGGGGGAGCCAAAGTTGTTGAGCACCAAAGCCTCTCTCACACTGCTGTGCAGCATTTTGTCACCCCCCTCGAAGGTGACACCTGAGGCGGTCTGCACCCACCACACCCGCCTAGCTCTGCCTCTGCGTGCAATGTTTTGCTGTCGTTTTTTAAGTGTCAGAAAGAAAAAGAAGGCATTTCTCCCTCTTGAAGACACCCACCCACCCACCCTTTGCTTTGAAGTATAGCTATAGCATAGGTGATAGCAGCCACAGTTAAAAAAAAATCTGGCACAATTTAGACAGCGAGCTCTTCCTCTGCTCAGCCTGAAGGACTTTTTCTTTGAATTCTGTCTACCTTACCATAGAATCCCAAAATTGTAGAGTTGGAAGCATGACCCCCTAAAGCAGGGGTGGGGGGCTTGCGGTCCCCCACAAGTTGTTCAGCTGCAACTCCCATCATCTCTGACCCATACCCTCCAACATTTCTTCGATGAAAGTAGGGACATCCTATTCCATAACAACAACAATAATTTTATTATTTATACCCCACCCACCTGGCTGGGTTGCCCCAGCCCCTCTGGGCAGCTTCCAACATATATTAGGTAAAGGTAAAGGGACCCCTGACCATTAGGTCCAGTCGTGACCGACTCTGGGGTTGCGGTGCTCATCTCACTTTATTGGCCGAGGGAGCCAGCGTACAGCATGACTAAGCCGCTTCTGGCAAACCAGAGCAGCACACGGAAATGCCGTTTACCTTCCCACTGGAGCGTTACCTATTTATCTACTTGCACTTTGACGTGCTTTTGAACTGCTAGATTGGCAGGAGCAGGGACCGAGCAACAGGAGCTCACCCCGTTGCGGGGATTCAAATTGCCGACCTTCTGATCGGCAAGTCCTAGGCTCTGTGGTTTAACCCACAGCGCCACCTAACAAAACATTAAATATTCAAAAACCACTCTATACAGGGCTGCCTTCAGATGTCTTCTAAAGGCTGACAGTTACCTATCTCCTTGGCTCGGGGGCTGGATAACTCTATACCAGGCGTAGGCAAACTTGGCCCTCCGACTACAACTCCCATCATCCCTAGCTAACAGGACCAGTGGTCAGGGATGATGGGAGCTGTAGTCCCAAAACAGCTGGAGGGCCGAGTTTGCCTATGCCTGCTCTATACCCTCCATCATCAAATCAGAAACTGGAGCGGCTTCTGTAAATCCGGGACTGTCCCTGGAAAACAGGGACACTTGGAGGGGCTGCTGGCCTATGCCGGCGGGGGCTGATGGGAGCTGCAGTCCAGTGCCCTGTGGAGGGGCATAGGTTCCCCACCCCTGATCTAAAGATTAGAGCAAATAAGAGCAGAGTCTAAAATTATACAACTGCCCCGCTGAAAGCCATGCCGAACAGCATAAGGTATCACTGCAGAGCCAATTGCGCAGGGTGTGTGTGTGTGCATGCATGCCCACCTTTCCCTTTTGCTCTGTTCCCCACACCTTCGAGCCCTTGCTGCTGGCAGCTGGAAAAGCCTTTGCAAAAGCAGCTGCCAGTCGCCTTCGACAAGGCAGGCAGGGAGGCCGTGCGCATTCCCACTGCTGCCCACACTCTGGCTGCATTTGCGACGTGTTCTGACGCTTAATTGCCTGCAATGGTCTTGATTTACTCTGATGGCATCCAGACGAAGGGCCTTGATGGAGCGCGCCTCATTAACCATTCTGCAAAGCACTTTGTATCTTATCAGTCGGCAATGAAGCTGCCCGAACACCAGGCAGATTTGCAGCGTTATAAGGACATGAATAGCTGGGATCTTACAAGATGGTTGCGGGGAGGTGGAGAACAAAAAGGGACTCTACATAGTGCTTTTTTTTTTTTTTGAAAAAAAGATTCACCTTGGCTGATCCGAAGGAAGAGAAACATGGGTGTTTTTGATGAGCTCTTCTCGCTTGAAATGGATTAGCCCCAAATAACCCATCAATTCCCCCTCAAAGTCAGGAAATAGCTTGGGTTATATCCACAGCATCTTTCCTCCCTCCTCCAAACTGCTTTCTCCTTTCTGTCCCACGGCTGGCAGTTGCTAAAGCAGGGCTAATCCACCTCCAGATGTTTCGGACTACAACTCCCATCAGTCCCAAAGAGCACAGGCTGTGGTAGAGGAACGGCAAGCAAATAAGCAGGTGGAAAGAAAGAACCGAACTCAGGGGGGTCATTCCCAGACTGTTGGAATCAGAGCCTGGGAACAACAAACTTCAATGGATCTGGGCCTTAAGCCATGGCTTCTCCTTTGGGTTTGGGGGCAAATCGTGCTTCATCTGATTTGCAAAGCGTAGCAAGCTATGGTTACTGTGAACCAGGGAGAGCACATCAGGGAGGGAGGAGAGGTGAAGGAGCATGTGTGCAAGCTCAATGCTTGTTCTAGTTGGCCAGATCATGATTTGGATCTAACATGTCAACTGGGCCAAAGGCTGCTTCCAGGCGACCACTAATTCTGGGACAGATTCAATCACCCACCAGCAAATTCAGGTTGTGCAATTAAAGGTGACTTGGAGCTCTTCTACAACAAGCTCGTTTCCGCTCCCCCACCCAAATTGGCATTTTGCAATATGGAAAGTGATGGGGAAATGGAAAAAGTGGGATAACACTTCCTTGATGCAAAGGTGCCTAACTTTATAGGCACATGGGAAGCTGCTTTCTACTGAGTCACATAGTTGGTCCATCTAGCTCAATTGTCAGCAGTTCTCCAGGGTTTCAGAGAGAAGACATCCCCAGTCCTACCTGGAGACACCAGGGTTTGAACCTGCGACCTTCTGCATGCAAAACAGTTGCTCCACCACTAAGTTACTGCCCTTCCCTGCAAACAAATCAGAATGAATGCTCAGTCAATAGCTGATGACGTCTAACCTCCCTGCAAACAAATTGGAACGAGGGCACAATTAACAGCTCATCTGGATGGAGCCAAAGTCTTGGCACTTCCTTTTCCTACTTGCAGGTTCCTACTAGAAGGGTTGCCGATTTCATAGGAATAAAAATAACATCAACAATAGACTCAGTTCTCATTGAACTGTTTTTGGAGGTCCTGTAGACGATTCCCCAAATATTTTTTTTTGTGTTTCTGAGTATGATAGAACCTTCCTCTTGTGAGTGGGTGGTGTCATTTAGGCTACATAAGGAATGACATCCAGAGATTTGAGTTTGCTTCTTAATAAATATAAATATATGACATTTTCTCCAGGGAAGTCAAGGCAGCATCTAAGATTTTCCCTCGCCTCAGTTTTATCTTCCCAGCTGGGACTGGATTTTTGTTGTTCAGGAGATGAGATTAAAGGCTCTTTGAAGGGGAACTGCAATCAGAGTCAGTCCCAGAGGCAAGTCGGCAGGATGAGCTCATGGTTTCTGTGTCCTTTGTATCCGAGGATGTTCTGCTGCCATCCTCTGATTCTGAGGACCCTATTGCAGCGGCCCTCCATGAAGTCAGAGTCTCCTCTACTCAGTCAGAACAAAAGATTGACAGAGCAGACTGGTTCTTACCTATGAGGTTTAGTCCTGCTGGCCACATGACCCAGAAAGCTGTCTGCGGACAAACACCAGCTCCCTCGGCCTGAAACAAGATGAGTGCCACACCCCATAGTCGAATTTGACTGGTCTTACTTATCAGTAAAGGTGGAGTTTACAGTGGAAGCGGAACTGCTGCTCCGGAGACCTTCAGCCAAAGGCCACATTTACACCAGACATTTAAAGTCCTATCATACCATCTTAAGGAGTCTTGGCTTTGCCCAAAGAATTCTGGGAGATGTAGTTTGTTAAAGGTGCTGAGAATTGTTTGGACACTCTGCTATCCCCCTGACAATTCCCAGGGTGGTTTAACAATCAATCCCTCTTCCCAGGGAACTCTGGGAATTGTAACTCCATAAGGGGAATAGGAGTCTCCCAAGAGCTATCAGCACCCTTAACAAACTACAGCTCCCAGGGCTCCTTGGGGGAAGCCACGACTCCTTGAAGTGGTATCATAGCCTTTCAAATGCATGGTGTGAATGTTGCTGAACAACAGGAGGAGAGTGCTATTTCTTTATAGCTCTTGTATGCAACCATAGTACCAAGAACCCTGTGAGCTGAGTTAGGGAGAGAGAGAGAGAGAGAGAGAGAGAGAGAGAGAGAGAGAGAGAGCCAGCCCAAGATCACCCCATGGGCTTCAAGGCTGAGTGTGGATTTGACCCAGAGTCCACTATACCACTCTGGCCTTACTACTCACGATTGTTGCTGCTGTAGGATGACAGAGACCGCAGTCAATTCTGGCAAAGCTTTGCAAGCAGACAGTGAATGGCCGGTGTCAGGCTTCAGGGAATCTGATCCCCCTCCCTCACGGCAGGCTGCCAGTAATGGAAAAAACAAGATACTCTTACCAAGGTGTTTTATTCAATATTTACTGAGACAGACGTAGGAAGCAGTCTCTCAGATAATGGCGTTGCTCCAAGCAAAGTCCCACCCCCTCCGTCTCTCCTATTGTATGTCACCCCTGTGTCAATTGATCTGTGCTTTCTGCCTCTTAGCTTTCTGTTCTCCTACTTTCAATGCCCGCCAGATACTGTGTGTGTGGGGGGGGGGGGTCAGGAATGCTTTCTAAAGACCCTGAGTCTGTCAGCTGTCTCTTCCCTGGTTCTTCTTCTTCCTGCTGCTCTCCCAATATTTCCCAGATTCTCCCTTCTGCAGCCTCTGAACGATGACCTTCTGCAAATCACTGTTGTAAATCTATACTGTCCTTTCCTTGGGAAGGTTCAGGAGGAAGGGGGCAGTCCCCACCTTTCCTCCTTAGGCCAGTCCCTGACATCCGGACACATTTCTAAACCTTTTTTCTGCCCCTGCATGAATTTGCAATGTTCGGATTTCAGGCGACCACAATATATTTCCCCCCTTCGACAGTCTCACACCTGTTCATATTTCAACTTTCATGCAGTTGTTACACACTGCTCAATTCTGCTTACAAGTTAGGAGAGCTGGGGGAAAAAACATTCCTATCCACTGATTTTTTTTTATAAAAAGAAAACCTCTAACACACCAGAATTTCTCTTTTCTCTCTCCTCTCTCTCTTTCTCTCTTTTTTTAAAAAAGCAAAGCAGCTCTGCTCAGACAGAATAATCTTGTTAAAAAATCTCAGCGGGGATTGAACATAATTAATATGAGCAAATTCTTTTTGGAACAATCCCTCATTCACCTGCAAAATAAATCCACAGCTGTCACACAGTTCATTTCTCAATCACAAAGGGTGAGATTGCACCCGCCCCCTTCCCACAGACTGAAAAAAAACAATAAATCAGGGCCATTTCCGTCCAATGCTGCCAGGCCAGATACAATTAACACAGACAAAAACTGCAAGTACAATAAATCCTCCCTGATCCCAACAGGTCATTGTGCGGCTGTTTGCTGGGAGGAGGTGGTGGAGGTGGGAAAAAAGGATTTTCTCCCTTGTCAGAGCTATTCGTTGTTCCAAAAGAGCAGCGATGGGCAGCCATTTAAAGCCCAACCTGTCCTTTGTGATAGTTACTTCTTCCGTTGAATGAAGTGGCGCCACAGCTGCCTGACCCTCTCTGTTGCTTCACAGATGAAAAGCAGGTTAAAAATAAAGGCAAAGGACCCCTCGATGGTTAAGTCCAGTCAAAGGCGACTATGGGGTTGTGGCGCTCATCTTGCTTTCAGGCCGAGGGAGCCAACGTTGGGCCACAAACAGCTTTCTGGCTCATGTGGCCAGCAGGACTAAACTGCTTCTGGCGCAATGGAACACCGAAACCAGAGCAAAACATGAAAACACCATTTACCTTCCTGCCGCAGCAGTACCTATTTATCTACTTGCACTGGTGTGCTTTCAAACTGCTAGGTTGGCAGGAGCTGGGACAGAGCAATGGGAACTCACCCCGTTGCGGGGATTCGAACCCCCAACCTTCCGATTAGCAAGCCCGAGAGGCTCAGTGGTTTAGACCACAGCGCCACCGCGTCCCTTTGAAATGGAAATATAAATCTGCACATAACATGCCTCTTTTTTTCCCACGGATCATGATGTGCATTGCCTCATCCATAATCACACATTGCCGAAGGCTTCACTCCACGTCTGTTTTGCTGCACATTGGGAAGAGAACAGTGGCGGCTGGTCCATCAGAGCCCAGCAGGTGGCGCAAGCAGTCAGCTTCCTCTTTCTTAGTCTCCATGTTGTCATTATGGAGCTCAGTAGGGAGGATGATGGAGACAACACAGGCATTAGTGGGCTCCACCTATCCGTAGCTCTGGTGCCACCTACTGTTGGCCTCCATGGGGCCCGTTGCAGCTACAGAAGATGCTGGCAAGGCCAGCTGTGGCTGCGGGTACCTACTGAGCCCTGTCACAAGTTCTGGAATACTGAGGGGGCCCGACCCCTCCTTGGAAATTTTGGGGTGCCTCAGCCCCTTGGCCTTCCCCTAGATGACGTGCCTGCCAACTGCCCTGCCACCACCAGTATCAACCCCGATTTCTGGCGAGATCTTGTGCAATTTTGGTGAATTGAAGCTGCTTCTCTGCCAGTGGCGGTGGCAGGTTGTGTAGGTCACCCATAGGGGAGGGATTCACCACACCTAATGGCTGGGCACCATCCGCCACTGGGTGTGGAACCTTTTTGCAACTCCTTTCTGAGCATAACTCCATACCCGCCAACACACCTGATGAAAATAGGGACGTCCTAAGAAAAAGCAGGATATTCTGGGATCAAATCAGAAACCAGGACGGCTCCTGTAAATGTGGGACTGTCCCTGGAAAATAGGGACACTTGGAGGGTCAGAAATTGCCACACTTGTCCAAGTTAATTAGGCCACCCGTACAGTTAAGCTGCACCTCTCGAATATTTGCATACCGCACAAAACAGAAGCCACCGAGAAGGAAAAGGGCGATTCTCAGTGCTGCAAAAGAAGACAGAAAGAAAGAAATAGTCCTGATATTGAGTAATCGCCCCAACAGGGAAAAGTAATCAATCAACCATGTGACAGATCTATTATGTACACAACACATCTTGTTATAAGTACATCTTATAATATATTGCAGGGTGATAAAACCATGATATATAAAAGACAGAGCTATGGCAGTGTAGTTATAGCGCGCATATAATTGATCTGTCACAAGGGTTATTTTAATTTATTTTTCTCCTGTTTGGGTGATTCTTCAAAATCAGAACCAGGGCCTGCTCTCCAAGATGCAGAAGACCAGCCAGAAGAATAAGGGGATAAGTATAAAAGGGCCATAAAACACAAAGCGAAAACCATATTGGTGCCAAGCGCAGAAAGTTAAGGAACCCTTTGGGTGTTCCAGCAAGGGAGACTGCGAAGAGATCTAGGATGGTGTGATAACTAAGAGTGCCAGATCTAGGGGCAGATGTAGCTGCCCCCGTCTTTTGACCTGACCAACCTGGCTGGGCTGTTGGGAAGATGGAAGGGGAGACTCATGGACCTACATGTCCGGGGAGAAGGAGAAAGAGATATTCTGACAGCCCTCTTGCCAGGAGTTTATTATTTGCAATATTGCACTACCAAAACAGCACACAGATTCCCTGCTGGCCTCTGGTACTGATTTGTTGGTGCTGAATGCCAGGCCTTTCTTCAGGTTCCCCCCCTGAGTTCACAGGAACTCAGTCCCGGCACCTCTCAGGTGGGTTTGGGTACCTCTCAGGTGGGTACCATTGCCATTCAAAAAGAACAAGGGAGGTGTTTATAGTGGGTCCTGGCACCTCTTTTTCTAGAAAAATAGCACTGCCGAATGCCACATACAGTGGTACCTCGGGTTACAGACGCTTCAGGTTACAGACTCCGCTAACCCAGAAATATTACCTTGGGTTAAGAACTTTGTTTCAGGATGAGAACAGAAATCGCGTGGTGGTACTTACCAAAGTTGTAGAAGGAAGTCCAAGGCTCGGCAGAGCCTAAAATGAATGTATTCTTGACTTACAGATTGATTAGATTTTGTGCAACTTAAGTATTGAATTTTGTATATGTTTATTTGTATTTATGTATAACATGTATAATTACTAATAAAAATTTATCTGCAAAATAAAAAAAAAGAAAGAAATCGCGTGGTGGTGGTTCGGCGGCAGCGGGAGGCCCCATTAGCTAAAGTGGTACCTCAGGTTAAGAACAGTTTCAGGTTAAGAACAGACCTCTGGAACGAATTAAGTTCTTAACCCGAGGTACCGCTGTATATTTGTGCATGTTGATGTTTCATTGTGATAGCTTTCTTGCTTTTTTCCCCTGAGCCAAGGAGATAAGTAACTATACAACCTTTAGAAGACACCTGAAGGCAGTCCTGTGTAGATTCCGGCCCCAGAAAAAGTCCCTTTTTGGTGGGAAATCGTGGTGTGAAATCTCATGAGATCATGGCATCAAAAATGGCTGCTGTTCTTTTGTGAGAAAAAACGGGATGTCGCTTTTTTTCCAGGACACCTGCAGAATATGTGAAGCCTGAGAAATCATTGCTGCAGCTTGAGAACTCACCAGTTCTGCAGAAAACCCTCTCCTGCCTGACAGAGGTAATGGCGCAAAGTAGCAGTATTAGATTCCTTGGAGTCCAAAGTTTGTGTTTGGAGTAAGCAGGCTTGAAATCCTTGTGTGTCTGGTGCCAGTTTTACTCTTCCTCTGGCTGTATATCGTGAAAGCAGTTATTTCTGTTAATTGCTGGCTGATTTTCATCATATGTGGTGGGACTGCAGTAAGATTAGAAAATTTTAGGAAATGATATACAGTATAATGAGTTGAAGAAAATGTTCCAATTAACATTTGTTAAAAAACCGGAAGCATTCTTGTTAGGGATTGTTGGGAAAGAAGAAACCCCGACTAAAGAACTGTGGCAAGAGAGACTGATGGATTACGTGGAACTGGCGAAACTGACACACAAATTGCGGGACAAGGACAACTGTGACTTTAAAGAAGAATGGGAACCTTTTACAAAGTACTTAAAGAAACAACAAAATGAATTGCACTCCTTGGCAGGTTTTGAATAAACACTCACAAATTTATTACTAATAATACATAGACAGATAAGTTAAGGATCTTTACAATTTTACAATATGCAGAGAATTATAAGTATGGAAAACCAGAGAGAGGGGGAGGGGAGGGTGGGGTTTTTGGGGGGGGAGGGTGGGGAGGAAAAAAATTAGGGGAAAAACTTTTGGATGATATGTTTTATTGTTAAAATATTATGTTGTTATGCTCAATAAAATTCTTTTAAAAAAATAATTGTTGGCTGATAAAGGCAGCGGGACCCATGCTAGAAAACAAGGTGGTCACCCTGGTCGTTCCTTCATTCCCAGTGGCTGTGCATGGTCTTTTGCTACAAGGGCAAGAGATGGGAGTGATGGCATTGTGAAGAAGGGCCAGGGAAGAATGGTTTTTGTTAGGGTGAGCCCATTACTAAAGCGGTCCTGGATGCTTTGCAACAATTAATGAGCATCTGAGGAATGCTGGGATGGAGATAGACAGAGGTGAGACTGGTGTGTGCATGCAGAAATCCAAATCTACTCATTTACTGTATCTCTTGGATGGACCTATAAAGCATGTCGGGTGGATGTGCTTCACCTTCCTAGCAAAGCTGTTTTTCCTTGTCAGGATTGGACGCCTTCAAAAATTCACTTTGATATATCCCTCTTGTCTATCCCACAGTGGATTTGTGTGTGTGTGTGTTGTGGGGAGGGCAAGGGGAGGAGAGAGACAAGGAACCCCCTGTTGAGATCTTAAAGAGTTACATTCATTAAAATCTTTCTCCCATGGATGCCAAACAGCTGGAGAAGCAGGTTTTAATTACAGAAACAAAGGGTCGGACTGCACAGAGATTTCAAGTGCTTTTTTGGTTCGGGGACAGTCTGTTTGCCTGGAATTTTCCAAACAGAAAACTGCTGTGAACAAACCACCACCGCTTTAAAAATATTTACATTTACTTTCCTTAGCAATTTTATACTGCTACCTTTCCTAATTATTCGAGGCAGCAAACAATCAAGGGAAAGGCCAACAAGATCTTTCTCTCTCACACGAAAATATTCAGGAATGTGCATACGAAGTATTAGTGGCTAAAATAATAAAGGAAAATGGCAAGAAACATTCACTGTCAACAGAAGGAGTGGCAGCCACTACTAGACCTACTTGAATTTAACCCATTGAAGTTGATGAACATGACTATCTTTGGCTCATGCATTTCTATTGGTCTACTCTGAGTAGAACTAGCATTGAAGAGCACTGAATAATGCAAGTATGGCAAATTTGCAGCCCTCCAATGTTGGTGAACTGCAACTCCTGTCACCCCTGGTCATTGGCCATGCTTGCTAAGCCTGATGGGAGTTGCAGTTCAGCAAAATCTGGAGGGCCAAAGTTTCCCCATACCTGGTCTAATGAGATCAAAGACCTACCTAGTCTAGTACGTTTCCCACGGTGGTAACCAGCATCCCGTGGGAAACTCTTCTCAACCCGAGGGCTGCATTCTCTTACTGCAACAAGCCACTGGTGGGTGGAGCCAGAGGCAAAACTGTGAGGTATAATACATGCAGACTTTATCTTTGCACAGTCACCTGGATTCTGCACAGACTCACCTGGCCCTCTCTGGCCTCCACCCAAGCAAGCAAGAGGCAATTTCAGAGTTCAGGGATACAACCAAATCAGGCTAAATCACTTGAGATGCAAAGAATGGCTTGGAAAAAGAGGGTCTACCTGGGGTGTGTTCTTGGGGGAGCACACAGGTGGAGCTGTGATCTAAACTACTGAGCCTCTTGGACTTGCCGATCAGAAGGTCATCGCGATGGGGTGAGCTCCCTTTGCTCGGTCCCAGCTCCTGCCAACCTAGCAGTTCGAAAGCATGCCAGTGCAAGTAGATAAATAGGTACTGCTGAGACGGGAAGGTAAACAGCATTTCTGTGCCCTCTGGTTTCCGCCATGGTGTTCCATTGCGCCAGAAGTGGTTTAGTCCTGCTGGCCGCATGACCTCAAAAGCTATCTGTGGACAAACACCAGCTCCCTCAGCCTGAAAGCAAGATGAGTGCCGCAACCCCAGAGTCGCCTTTGACTGGACTTAACAGTCCAGGAGTCCTTTACCTTTACCATTTTATCCTCTTGGGGGAGAGTCTCGAGGGTCTGATGGAGAGGCTTGGAGGACTGTATTTGGCCTCCAGGTTTGAGGTCCCCCAACCCCAGCCATAAACAGAGCATGGAGACAAAAGCTACTCCTAGTTTTGTACCCCAGAAGCTGGTATTCAGTGGTGCACTGCCTAATTTAATTAAAACCCCAATTAAGCATGTGGTCAGGAGGGGGAGGAGGAGAAAACAATGTTGACGGCTGCATCTTTAATTAGGGACTTTGTATGGCTCCTCAATTTTGTCTAAGGCCCAGATCACTCCACGTCAGAATGGACCTTGCAGTGGAGAAACTGAACTCCTGGACTCCTTAGTGAACTGGAGGTGCTTAACCACAAACCTGCTCATAACCCCATCCAACAATACGTTTTGTAACTTGCACAGCAACTCCCTCAAAAAGCCCTGTGATGCATGAAGGGCCAAAATAATGGGAACACTAATTTGCCAAAGGTAGAAGAGGAAACAGATACTCTCCCTGGTAAATAGAGACATTTGGAGTATATGGTGTGGCTATCCAAGGTCTTTTGCCCAACCCTGGAGTTGAATGTGACGGATCCTCTGTCCTGGGGGAGTTTCCTGTTCCTGCCTCTTTCTCCTGCTCAACTTGTATTGCCTTCTAGATGAAATGTGTCAGGCTGTATTAGCAGAGACTCCCCTGATTCCCACCCAGAGAGCTTCTGTTGCAAAACAAATAGTCCGGCATCAGCAAAATGTCCGGAATAATAAAAGCCAGTTGCCAGAAAAAGGAAGATGTAACTCTATATTAATGTTCACTGGACACCTTCATAGCTTATTAGTGGCTCTGAATATGATATCGGCAGTTTTTCTGTTCTGCCTGCCACACTGCAAGGATTTCCCTGAGAGGATTTGCGATAGCAAGAGATGGGAAAGGCAAGAGACCCTGGGAAGCCACTGCCTCTCTGAGTAGATGGGGGAAGCCGAGATGGTGCCCTCTGGATTTTGTTGTGGTGTTTCTCTCATCAATGGTCTGACAACATGGTCTGACCTGGTACAAAGCAGGTTCCTTCTCTCTATGCTGATTGTACCAAGATAAAAGTGTTGTGCATTTCTTGGAAGTTTCCAAAGGGCAGGCCTCTCCACACAGGATACGTGATAAATGTATCCAGTGAGAAGCTGCTCCTCGCAGGAAACATATTGAAGGGTCTGTTAAATATAATTGCTGTACATTGAAATGGAAAAATGGGTCTGAATGAGTATTGCTAAAGGGAACATTGGAGAAATTCCATTGAGCTAGAGAGCTCTCTGAGCACCTAATGGGTTGATGATTAACTGTTAGAATATATCCCTGCTCTGCTCTGTCACGTGGTGTTTAACTTTAGATCACATGAGTAATGCATTCAGTTGCAAATCGCCATTGAGGGAGTCTTTTGTTCTTCAGTTTTTGTAGAAGAAAGATGTGCTAATGTCTCTCCCAAAGAGAAAACAGCTCCAGGCTGTAATGGAGGCTGTGGAGAGAGACTCACCTTTGATTTCAAGTCTGTTTGGAGTTATTGTAAGAAGCGGAGTCTGTGCTTGGACATGCATATGATTTTATGCAATGATTTGGATGTATCATTTATTGTTTTAAGTCTGTTTGAAGAAAGTTCTGTTAGCAAAGCTTTTAAACCATATTTTGGGTCTGTACAATTTTTATTCCAAGAGGAGTCAGTTTTTATTCATCCTATTGCTTCAAGCTGCACAATATTAATATCTGCAATAGAATTGGTAGGAATGGGTATGTCAAAAGGAAGGCCTAAGGTGCCCAAAAAGGGCAGCCTCCTTTTTGAAGGGAATATTTAGCCTGGAGAAGAGAAAACTAAGAGGTGATATGATAGCCATCTTCAAATATCTGGAGGGCTGTCACATGAAATATGGAGCAAACTTGTTTTCTGTTGCTCCAGTGGGCAGGAACCAAAGCAATGGATTCAAGTTGCAAAAAGGAGATTTCAGCTAAACATTAGGAAGAACTTTCTGACACTAAGAGCTGCTTGGCGGTTAACAGGCTACTTTGGAAGGTGGTGGGCCCCCCTTCATTGGAGGTTTATAAATAGAGGTTGGATGGTCAATTGTCAGGAATTATTTAGGTGTGATTCCTGCATTGAAGGGGGTTGGACTAGATGACCCTTGGAGGTTTTTTTTTACAACTCTGCAATTCCATGATTCTATGAAGAGGACAGTCCTCCATGTACCTGCAAAGGAGTCTTCTATTTGAAGGGCTGGCTGATCCAAGTCTGGGTTAAAGGAAAAGAACTGAGAAGAGAGTGCAGGAGGGGCCTCGAAGTTGCTCATTGACAGGGACTCTGAACTGAGCAGGCAAAGAGGTCACCTGGTCATGCAGTCTTCCCTCATATGAGATGGATTGTGTTTCTACTAAAATCATCGTGATTGTTTCTCATTGAACATCCATGCACATATATGGGCTCCTTTGGGAGGAAGGGAGGGATATAGATTTAACAAGAAGAAATTTATACATGCAAATTAGTATTTGTAAATTATATGCAAATCGTACAGACTTTTGCTGATGGGTAAATGGCCACCCTAGGGAAGGCTTTGACTCCCAGGAAGGAGAACAAAAAGTAGCAATGGATGTGTTGAATGGAAGGTAAGAGCAGAGGTAGACTCTGCCTTTGCAAGATGCAACATGGGACTCACAACACTATTCAGAGCTGGGGATTACTCTGGGTGCAGTATTTATTTAGATAAAATCTTGGACCACTTTCCCAGCTTGCTTAAGAGTGCTCAAAGTAACTTTTTCCCCTGGAAATTTTTAAAAGCATCCATTAAAACAGAAAACTCTTAAAACTGCTGAATGGCAAATTAAAATAACAGCAGTCAGCAAAGGGGAAAGAAACCATACACAACCCCTTTTAAAAACACAGTGTTAATCAATGGAGAGAAGTGGAAGCTTTTCCTCTATTATGTACTAAGCACTCTGAGTATATTTCATCCTCCCTCCCTCCTTTAAAGAAGGGTCTTAAGGATTGCAGGAACAGAAATAGCAGCCCAGTCCAGCTCTTTGAATGGGCTTATTTCACTTATGCACTTATTTTCAGCTTGGGTACACAAGGCAGCTTGTAATGGCTACTCATCGCCTCCCCTACTCCCCTCTTTTGGTGCCTCCTTGGGACTAATATGTTGCTCAATGAGGTTGGTTCAAATGTGTGAAGGATCCTGGGGCTGCCTGGAATGTACCACATAGAACAGTGGTAGGTAATATGGCGCCTCTCCAATTATTGTTGGGTTCCGAATCCCATCAGCCTCAGCAAGCACAGCCAATTGTCAAAGATGATGGGAGCTGGAGTCCAAGAACATCTCAAAGGCCACAGGCTCCCCATCGCAGGTACACATTGAACCCAGGATCTCAGCTGAGATGCTTGTATGTGTACATAAGGAGCACTGGAGCATCTGGAGAAGACATGTATGCAATAGATGTGCTAAATTCACACAAGGGTCAGAAAATATGGCTGGAGATCATGAAGAAAGATAAATTAGCTCTGTTCAGTGCAGCATCTCCCTTTGAAGAGCATCCCCCAGCACATGTTCAAACATCCCTCCACAACTACGAGGAAACATTTTTCAACAAACAAATGGATAAACAAGCAGTAAAGTTAAGAATCTCACCAATTAAAATTCTGTACCAGATACTCGATTCCACATGGAATTCCATGCTTGCAGAATCACGTAAGATGAACAGCTTCACTAATAGGCAATGGCACAGCCGCCAGCTGTTTGTTCATAGAGGTGGTCTTTCATGTACGATGCACCAGGATATAGGATTCAGAACACCTGCCTACATGTCTCAAAAAGTCATTTTAATTATGAAGGGGCTCCCTCTCTGCTTTACTGGTTCCAGGACTGGCCCAAGGCAATTTTCTGTCTGAGGCTAAAGACAAGATGGAGCTGTTTCCCTCACCTTCTACTTACAGAAGCTGACCAGAATGTCAGTTGAATCTTACTTTTTGACGCCAGCCACAGTGCTGTGTCTTCTTGAGGGGATCTGGCTTAATGTAGGTGGGGCACACAGGTCTGTTGTCCAATGCGCCATTGCTACTTGACATCTGCCACCTGAGATAGTTCCTTTATTCTGCCTAATGAGAGGGCTGGCCCTGCACTTTTATAGCCAGCTGGTCAACACTTCTAGCAAGCTCCTTGGGATTGGTGCTCCCTATTGTCTCCATTCTTAAGGAAATCAGCCCTGAGTGCTCACTGGAAGGACAGATTGTGAAGCTGAGGCTCCAAGACTTTGGCCACCTCATGAGAAGAGAAGACTCCCTGGAAAAGACCCTGATGTTGGGAAAGATGGAGGGCACAAGGAGAAGGGGACGACAGAGGACGAGATGGTTGGACAGTGTTCTCGAAGCTACCAGCATGAGTTTGACCAAACTGCAGGAGGCAGTGGAAGACAGGAGTGCCTGGCGTGCTCTGTTCCATGGGGTCACGAAGAGTTGGACACGACTAAATGACTAAACAACAACAACAACATTGGGTACTCCATAGCACAGCTAGTGCCTGCCTAAAGTAGGACTGGTGCGAAATGCCAATGTTGATTGGCTGTTATGTCAAACCCACAGAGTTCCTCACTGAAGCCTGCTCAAAGCGTGGCTTGGGGTAAGTTGTGATGTAAGAAGGCCTTGTTTCCTGCCCTGCCCTGTATTCGTCGCATGCAGCACCATTTCCATTCTGCTGCAGTCTGCCCTCTGCCCAAAACAACATTATTCGTCTCACTGTCTGTGGTGGCAAAATTACAGCAACTTACATACGTAATTGGGACGCGGGTGGCACTGTGGGTTAAACCACAGAGCCTGGGACTTGCCAATCAGAAGGTCGGGGGTTTGAACCCCCGAGACGGGGTGAGCTCCCGTTGCTCGGTCCCTGCTCCTGCCAACCTAGTAGTTCGAAAGCACGTCAAAGTGCAAGTAGATAAATAGGTACCATTCTGGCGGGAAGGTGAACGGCGTTTCTGTGCGCTGATCTGGTTCGCCAGAAGCGGCTTAGTCATGCTGGCCACATGACCCAGAAGCTGTACTCCAGCTCCCTCGGCCAATAAAGTGAGATGAGCACCGCAACCCCAGAGTTGGCCACGACTGGACCTAATGGTCAGGGGTCACTTTACCCTTTACTTTTACATACGTAATTAATCACATATATTATGTAAGTTACATTGTGATCACCTCCTTCGACCCCAGGACTTTCAGTGCAAAGGGGAAATGATGCAATTTGAGGGAGGGGGGGAACCCACCACATCCCATTAAGTATCGTTTGCTGATTGAAAGCAGCAACAGCAGGAAATACTAATTGGATTCGCCAGATTGAATTCTCTTCTGGAGAAGGGGCGAATAAGGGAACATTGTCACTTTCCACTCCGGTTTCTTTTTTCATCAGAATTCCCCAACTTCCCTTGCTGTAAGCTGGAATTGCTGTTGGCAATCCAAAGGATCTTCAGCTACATAGAAAATAAGCTTGGGTCACATAGTGTCATGGTGAGAGCCAGTGTGGTGTAGTGGTTAAGAGCGGTGGAGTCGTAATCTGGTCAACCGGGTTCGCTTCCCTGCTTCTCCACATGCAGCTGCTGGATGACCTTGGGCCAGTCACACTTCTCTGAAGTCTCAGCCTCACTCAACCTCATAGAGTGTTTGTTGTGGGGGAAGAAGGGAAAGGAGATTGTTAGCCGCTTTGAGACTCCTTAGGGTAGTGATAAAGCAGGATATCAAACCCAAAAAACTCCCCAAACTCCAAAAAACGGTGACCCAACCCACCTGCCAAAATGCCCCCCTGCCCAGAGTCTGCTTTGCACCCCTCTCCTGTAGAGCCTTAGACTGCTGGGGAAGGAACCGGGTTGAGAGTGGTTGGGAGGGCAGGGACCTTCAGTCCTCGCAACTGCTTCATTAATAGGCAAGACCTACTGGGAAGAGTTGCTGTGCTCAGTAGGCCTGTGCTGTTTTGATTTCTTTGAATAAAGTGTTAACTTCACTGACACCGGTGTTTTTTATTGACCTACTCCTGACTCCAGCTGAGAACTGTTAACCAAATAAGCCAAGGATTAAACTGGGTGTATCCTCTACATGCAAAACATGCACTCCGTCACTGAGTAATGTCTGCTTTGCACAAAAACAGACATCAGCAGGAGTACCTTAGCTGCTGACACATCACTAAAAAACAGGGAATGCATAGGGGGGAAAACACCACCAAAGAGGAAAGAGATTTGCATAAAATTTGCACAAGTTAATTCATATGTATAGCTACAAATTTAGAAGCAATTGTTATAATTCATTTAGGAATTCAGTGTATCTCACTGTAGTGCAGAAGACTGGCCTGTTTGCCTGCCTCCTCCATTCGCTGTCCAGGTTCTAACTGTGGACTGGCAACTTCAAGGACTCTGATCTCACCTTTTGCAGTTGCTTATTGTCAAACCAGACTTGGATCAGATAGTCCTTCAAATAGAGAGAACCCACTGCTTGACAAATGGCGGGGAACTTCCAGCTTGAGGTTCTAACTGGGCCCAGCAGGGATCCTAATTGACCTGAAAGGCCATTTCCCCCAAACCATGTCCCCCTGCTGCACACCTGGCATCATCTATGACACCTGGCATGCAGCAGGTAAAGGTGCAGCTACAAAGGAACAACTGGGAGTTTGGAGCCTGCTCTTGATTATTCATCTGCAAGCTGGGTTCACTGACAGTGCTGATCAGCTGATTGACGATGACAGTGAACCACACTTCAAACTAAGCCTGTGAATGGACATTTCCCCTCTGCTGATAGCTTTGCCAGCTTGCAGATAGAAAACTCCCACTTCTAGGCATTGTGTGAATCCCAACCATGCCTGCAAAAGGACAAAGAAGGGCTCAATGTCAGCGCCAATCAGCTGATTGGTGCTGGCAGTGAGCCCCTTTGAAGTTGCCACCTGATGCCATAATGATATCAGGTAATTGATAGGTGGGCAGGCCTGATCACCTGTCAAAGTGGTCCATAGAGGTTGGGGGTATCTGGATCCACCCTGCTGACCAAATCTAATTGCTCACCTCTGAAACAGAGGGCTGTCTCCTGAAAAGCAAGATGCGTCCTCATTGTAAGCAAAGCAGCAACAACAAGCAAAGCCACAGCCCATTTCTGTAACCAGAAATCCCACCAGCATCCTAAGACACACTGAGTTACTCTGGCTCTAGAGCTCAGCAAGTCCTGGGGGGAATGTTGAGAAGGTGCCCCTCCCTTCCCTCCCGCTGCGTCTCCCTCTGTCGCATTTGATAAGTGTCAAATCAAGGTTCTACCGAGTCTGTCAAGGTCACTTTCAACATGTCACAGTTCGGCGGGCAGCCTCGCTCCACTTCGTTTGCAATTTTCTTCCTTTCGTGTTTGTTTATTTGGCTTTTAAGTAGCCAGGCGCCCACGGAAACCGATGCCTGCGCTTCCAGCTCCAGGAGAGGCTAGCAGGGCAGGAGGAAAGAGCGGGCTGGGGGTGAGGAGGCCAATGGAAACATTTACTCGGCAAGGACCTGCTCCCATCTCCCCGTCTCCCTTCAAATGAAAGTGCACGTGATGGAGTCTGTTGGTGTTTCGTGCTTCTTGAGAGCCGAAAAGTCTCAAAAGAAGTGCTGAAGTTTTTGTCCAGAGGACGGAAGCAGCTTGAATTGGGAAGCCGCTTTTTGCCATGCTGCACCATTTTTGGGGGACAGGGGGCAGGTGGGTGTGGAGGACTCCCTGGTCCTGAATGGGGTAACTGTGCTCCTGAAGGACCAGGTGAGCAGCCTGGGAGTCATTTTGGACTCACAGCTGTCCATGGAGGCGCAGGTTAATTCTGTGTCCAGGGCAGCTGTCTACCAGCTCCACCTGGTACGCAGGCTGAGACCCTACCTGCTTGTGGACTGTCTTGCCAGAGTCTTGCATGCTCTAGTTATCTCCCGCTTGGACTACTGCAATGCGCTCTACGTGGGGCTACCTTTGAAGGTGACTCGGAAACTACAACTAATCCAGAATGCGGCAGCTAGACTGGTGACTGGGGGCGGCCGCCGAGACCACATAACACTGGTCCTGAGAGATCTGCATTGGCTCCCAGTACGTTTCCGAACGTGTTGGTGCTGACCTTTAAAGCCCTAAAGGGCTTCGAACCAGTATATCTGAAGGAGCATCTCCACCCCCATCGTTCAGCCCAGAAACTGAGATCCAGCGCCGAGGACCTTCTGGCGGTTCCCTCATTGCGAGAAGTGAGGTTACAGGGAACCAGACAGAGGGCCTTCTTGGTAGTGGCGCCCACCCTGTGGAACACCCTCCCTTCAGATGTGAAGGAAATAAGCAGCTATCCTATCTTTAAAAGACATCTGAAGGCAGCCCTGTTTAGGGAAGTTTTTAATATTTAATGCTGTATTGTTTTTAACACTTGCTTGGGAGCCACCCAGAGTGGCTGGGGAAACTCAGCCAGATGGGTGGGGTATAAATTATTATTATTATTATTATTATTATTATTATTATTATTATTATTATTATTATTATTATTATTATTATACCCATTGGCTCAGCATTGGAGGTGTGGCACCTGTGGCCCTCCAAGCATTGTTGGATTCCAACTCCCATCATCTCAGACAATAAACCATGCTGGCTGAGGCTGATGGGACTTGGAGTCCAATGACACCTGGAAAATCACAGTTTCCTCATCCCTGGTCTACATTGACAGGAACAGCTCTCTGGGGGCTCAGGCAGAGATGGGTCCTTGCCACCACCTGATCCCTTTCTCAAAAGGAGGGCTGTTAACATATTTCCAGGTAATCCTGCCATGGGGAAATGTGAAACAGAATCTTAAATAAAGTGGTTCAGAGGAACAGAGGAAACTGCTCTACCAGACCCTTGGAGCAGCCACCTTAGTGTTGTCCATTGTGACTGTCACCCATCCTACCCAGAGAAGCAAGGGGATTGAATCTGGAGCCTTCTGCATGTGCAGAGTTACTCTGCCTCTGAACTCTGCCCATTCCTTATGCTCGGTAATGTGCAGCAGGGGAGCCAGCCACATCACAGCTTCAGTCATCTTTATGAACATGGTATCCTCTTAAGGATCCACTGTCTGTGGATCTGGTCTGGCTTCAACTAGCTTGATGCTCCATTTGGTGCTAAGGCAACAGTGCATGCAGTTAGTCTACCTTTCTTGCTCTGACCCACGTCAATAGGGGCAGAGAGGGGACATCTGCCCCCAGTTGACTTCCATTCTGTGTCACTAACACCACTCAGGCCACATGACTCTTTCGACTTTTATAACAAGGCACCTTTATTACAGTGACAGACCAAAGAACTCCTTGAACTCCTTCGGAACCTGAGGACAAATGGAGGACACATCAGCAATATATATATAACAAAGGGAATAAATCATTGTTCACCTCCCGCCACCCTTTATTTAACTAGGGAAACTGCCTGAAGTGGCAGGGAACAAATGACCTCACAGAGGGGAACAGGGGTATTTGCACCAGCTGTACCCCCAACAGTGACATTTCTCAGGCTTTTGCCTGATTAGTAACAAAGTTTAGTTGTGTTTGAGTTTGAGTTGCCTTTGTTTGTTATTGTGAGGACAGACTTTTTTTTTTTTTTTAGAAAAAGCTTAAGCCTGTGAATGGAATCCTTCTCCGAACCCAGAAATATTATATTGGAAGGAGAGTTCCAGTTCCACCCCCCCTTACCTTATCTTTATATTTCAGGAGAACCTCATATGTGTTGCAGGATTTGGAGATCAATTCATCGGCATCCAGATCTACGATGTTATTGCACAGCTGTAACAGAGAAGAAATGTGACAGCTTATCAGTCAGCTGGGCTTGCTGTTTCACAGATTATATTGCCATTTCTGTTTGGTTGCAAATGTATTGCAGTCTCTGATATGAAAATATTAGAATATAAGAAGAATGTGGACGGATCAGACTAAAAGTCACTCAGCTCCAGCACCAGTGGGAAGAATCACTGGTGATGCCCACTAGTCCTGCAGGATGGCACCACCAAGCCCGGGAGCCTCCCGACTCTGCTATTACTCTTCCTTGCTTTCATTGAGTCTTGTTCACACATTACACCAAACACAGGTCCATGTGTTTGCATAAAAGGGTTAGACTTGTTCATAGAATAGAATCATAGAATCATAGAATCATAGAATCATAGAATCATAGAATTGGAAGAGACCACAAGGGCCATCGAGTCCAACCCCCTGCCAAGCAGGAAACACCATCAGAGCACTCCTGACATATGTTTGTCAAGCCTCTGCTTAAAGACCTCCAAAGTAGGAGACTCCACCACACTCCTTGGCAGCAAATTCCACTGTCGAACAGCTCTTACTGTCAGGAAGTTCTTCCTAATGTTTAGGTGGAATCTTCTTTCTTGTGGTTTGGATCCATTGCTCCGTGTCCGCTTCTCTGGAGCAGCAGAAAACAACCTTCCTCCCTCCTCTATGTGACATCCTTTTATATATTTGAACATGGCTATCATATCACCCCTTCACCTCCTCTTCTCCAGGCTAAACATGCCCAGCTCCCTTAGCCGTTCCTCATAAAGCATCGTTTCCAGGCCTTTGACCATTTTGGTTGCCCTCCTCTGGACACGTTGATTTGTTGATTTGTAATACTCAACTATTGTGTGCCCAGACTGTGCACTCATTGATTGTTATATCTGAATTAAACTCAGAGCTTAGAAAGCTATTATTTAGGGACTAGTTTTCAAAATGTTTAAAAAGGAACTAATACTGGTTCCTTCACAAAATGAACTAGTCCATTCACATTCAGTTCACAGTGCAATTCAAGTTCATCCAAATGATCTTTGGCATTTTTTTCCAGGATCCAGGCTGTTACAATCTGCTGGGCTGATGTATAAAGCATATTTAAGAATATTGTTGTTGTTGTTTAGCCGTTTAGTCGTGTCCGCCTCTTCGTGACCCCCTGGACCAGAGCATGTCAGGCACTTCTGTCTTCCACTGCCTCCCACAGTTTAGTCCAACTCATGCTGGTAGCTTCGAGAACACTGTCCAACCATCTCATCCTCTGTCGTCCCCTTCTTAAGAATATTAATAAAACATTAAAACGTACACACAGTGGAATGTGATCTGTTAATTTTCCCCAACTATTACAAACTTCTCAGAATAATAAAATTGTAGAGTTGGAAGAGACCATGAGTATCATCTAGTTCAACCCCCCCCCCGTGCAATTCAGGAATCTTTTTTGCCCACCATAGGGCTTGAACCAAAGAGTCTAAAGAGTAAAAAAGCACATGTAAAAGAATAAACTTGAAGATGATCTTGAAGGTGACCTTTACCAGGAGAGTAACCAATTGGCGGCAGCAGAGATAAAAAATCTGTGGCCCTCAAGATGTAGCTGGACAACAATTCCCATCATCCCTAACCATTGACCAGGCTGGCTGGGGCTGATGGTTGTTAGAGGTCAATAATATCCAGAGGGTTACAGGTTTCCTACCCCTTGTTTATAGCATGGTTGCTGAATATGGTTAGGTTGTATTGATGCATTATAATCTTTGTGGCAGGCAGCAGCAAAAATCTAGAAGTTCCCTAGGTATGCTCCGTTGCTTTCCTTCCAACCCTACAACTTCACCATTCAACATTTATTTATTTATAAGAGTATGTGTATGCCGCTGTATCATAAAATATCAGCGCAGCATACAATGTTCACCAAGATTTTTGTAGGTAGCTTGCCTATGTGGGAATTCCAGGGTACCCTGGATTATAGTCTTGGTGCTTAAATTGCATCTCATGTAACTTTTAGGTGTTCTGATAGTCTGACTCACCATTAAAATGTCGTCTCCGTTCATGTCTTCTCTGAGGATCTGATCTCTCACTGTCTGCAACATTGTGTAGGCTACAATCACTTGAAAGTTTCTGCAAGGCAGCCCAGTCAGAAACACCTTGGAGGAGAACAACACAAGCTAGAATTAGGGGTGAATGGATCAGTCTATTCCCAGGCTGTGCCAATTATATTTGTGCCCATTCATACGTCTGTTCCATCTCTGCATTCATCTGTGATTTTTTTTCCATTACAAAATCTGAACTCTAATTTTGTATAGACACAGAAGATTTCCCCCCCAAAAAGTTAAAAGTAAAATACCACCATTATAAATATTCTGGAGGGTGTTGTAACAAATGTTGCTTGCACATGATCTATTGTTCTTGTGTGAACTATACATTTTGAATATTATCTCCAACATATTTTGTTGTTATATAACCTCTAAAACAACTTGTCCTGTGTTTGTGTATTTATTATGACATTTAAAAATTAGCTTATGTCACAGTTTTAACAAATCTTTGCACTTATTTAACATTCATTCCCATATTTTCATATAATGGGAATATAGAATCTTGTGCCAAATTCCTGGTTCCCATTCTTTTATAGAAGGTGATGATGATGATGATGATGAAGAAGAAGAGGAGGAGTTTGGATTTGATCTCCCGCTTTATCACTACCTGAAGGAGTCTCAAAGCGGCTCACATTCTCCTCTCCCTTCCTCCCCCACAACAAACACTCTGTGAAGTGAGTGGGGCTGAGAGACTTCAAAGAAGTGTGACTGGCCCAAGGTCACCCAGCAGCTGCACGTGGAGAAGTGGAGACGCGAACCCGGTTCCCCAGATTACGAGTCTACCGCTCTTAACCACTACACCACACTGGCTTGTCCCCTCACCCCAATAAGAACATATGGAGAACCTGCAGGATCAGGTCAATGGCCCATCTAGTCCACATCCTGTTCTCACAGGGACCAACCAGATGCCTGTGAGAATCCCATAGGCAGAACCTGAGTACAAGACCACTCTCCCTTGCTGTGGTCTCCAGCAATTGGCATTCAGAAAGGCCTCCGACCCTGGAGCGAGGGCAAAAGAAAAAAGAAAGAAAGAAAGAAAGAAAGAAAGAAAGAAAGAAAGAAAGAAGGTTAAGGACCCCTGGACGCTTCAGTCCTGTCAAAGGCAACTATGGGGTTGCGGTGCTCATCTCGCTTTCAGGCTGAGGAAGCCGGCGTTGGTCCACAGACAGCTTTCCAGGCCATGTGGCCAGCAGGACTAAACCACTTCTGGGACAACGGAACCCCGTGACGGAAACCAGAGCACTCGGAAACGCCATTTACCTTCCCGCCACAGCGGTACCTATTTATCTACTTGCACTGGTGTGCTTTCGAACTGCTAGGTTGGCAGGAGCTGGGGCAGAGCAACAGGAGCTCACCCCGTCGGGGGGATTCGAACCGCCGACCTTCTGATCGGCAAGCCCAAGAGGCTCAGTGGTTTAGACCACAGCGACAAAGCTAAAGAGATAAAAAGGGCTTGGTGAGTTGGGAGAGTCTGTGGCAGAGAGAAATCCAGAATCAGAAGCAGGTGAGGAAGGAGTCCAAGAGGCAGAGGGTCTGGCTGGTGAAGAGGCACAGGTGTCTCCTGCTGCTGCTGCGACAGCCTCCTCTCCTTGCTGGTCTCCCAGAACCCGCGGAGGCATGAAGCAGGAGGAGCAGAGGACAGGCATGCTGACGCAGTCTCAGATTGCTTGCAGAAACCCTGGGAGAGGAGGGCACTTAGGCAGCTGTGTGAAGACAGGGACCTCCAGCCTCCACAACTGCCTCATAGGAGCAAGACCTACCAGAGAGAGTTGGTGTGCTCATTAGGCCTGGCACTCCTGTGCCGATCCTGATTTTTCTAATGAAGAGTTAGCTTCACTTAACTCTGTGTCATTTACCGCTGGCCAGCTCCTGACACCACAAACAACACAAGCAACACAAAGACCAGTATACTAGATAGCACTGCAATTCTTATTGCATAATATACAACAAAAACAAAAGCAAATTGTGTACACTTGTAAATTCCAGCGAAACAGTCAGATTATCCAGGATCACTGTCTTACGTTGTTATTCACTTACTATTTCGGCACTATGAACGCCTAAAAAGTTTTACCACTTAGCCCACAGGATAGCATTTATCACTTTGTTTCAACTATAGACCCATTATACTTCTACGAACTTTCAAAGATTGACAGATGTGTGTTCATTTGATTTCAAATATATTAGAGAAATTACAAGTGTACACAATTTGTTTTTGTTTTCATTGTATATTATGCAACTCAGGTGGCACTGTGGGTTAAACCACAGAGCCTAGGACTTGCCGATCAGAAGGTCGGTGGTTTGAATCCCCGCGACGGGGTGAGCTCCCGTTGCTCGGTCCCTGCTCCTTCCAACCTAGCAGTTCAAAAGCATGTCAAAGTGCAAGTAGATAAACAGGTACCGCTCCGGTGGGAAGGTAAACGGCGTTTCCGTGTGCTGCTCTTAGTCATGCTGGCCACATGATCCGGAAGCTGTACGCCGGCTCCCTCGGCCAATAAAGTGAGATGACCCCCAAGTCGGTCACGACTGGACCTAATGGTCAGGGGTCCCTTTACCTTTACCTTTATGCAATAAGAATTGTAGTGCTATCTAGTATACTGGTCTTCGTGTCGCTTGTGTTGTTTGTTGTGTTAAGTTTGCAACACAGGGGGTTGTTGTTCTGTATCGGCTCTTGACAATGACAGGGTTTTTGCAGGGGTTAAATGAGGAGCGGGAGACCCATGTAAGGAGCCACCTCAGTGGTTTAGACCTCAGCACCACCCGTATCCATTATGGCTAGTAGGCATTGATTGGCCCGATCTTCCATGAAATTGTCTAATCCTCTCTTAAAGCCATCCAAGTTAGTGGCCTCACTGCCTCCTGTGCGAGCAAGTTCTAGAGTTTAACTGTGTTGCACTGTGTGAAGAAGTCCTTTCTTTTCTCTGTCCTGAATCTTCCATCATTCAGGTTTATTATTGTTGTTTAGTCATTTAGTTGTGTCCGACTCTTCGTGACTCCATGGACCAGAGCATGCCAGACACTCCTGTCTTCCTCCCGCAGGTTGGTCAAACTCATGTTAGTAGCTTCGAGAACACTGTCCAACCATCTCGTCCTCTGTCGTCCCCTTCTCCTTTTGCCCTCCATCTTTCCCAGCATCAGGATCTTTTCCTGGGAGTCTTCTCTTCTCTTCTCATGAGGTGGCCTAAGTACTGGAGCCTCAGCTTCACGATCTGTCCTTCCAGTGAGCACTCAGGGCTGATTTCCTTCAGAATGGAGAGGTTTGATCTTCTTGCAGTCCATGGGACTCTCAAGAGTCTCCTCCAGCACCATCATTCAAAAGCATCAATTCTTCAGTGATCAGCCTTCTTTATGGTCCAGCTTTCAGGTTCGTAAGATGCCCGCAAGTTCTAGTGTTGTGAGAGAGGGAGAAAACCCTTCTCTATCCACTTTCTCATTGCCACGCATAATTCCATAAACTTATCATGCCACCTTTTCCTTGCCTGTTCTCTAATCTCAAATGCCCCAAATGCTCTAACCTCTTCTCGTAGGGGAGTCACTGCATTCCCTGGATTATTTAGATTGTACTTTTCTAAATATGTGGCTACTAAAATGCTCCCTGCAACCCAAATATTTGCCACTTGCTGGTTGTTGTTTTAAAAAAAGATCTGGACAAAAGTTTTTATCTAAGTATGTGTTCTTTATCACTGTACATATTTTAACACATTTCTGCAATTTGGGGCACACTTTGCTACATTTTGAGCTGAAAATTGTACCGAAAGATTCAGAGAAGTGTAAGATCTGAAGGATTATTCCATCTCACTCAGAACATTGGTCTGGGAGCTGCTGCAGATCAGATCAATTTGCACCGGAATGCACAGAAGCTGAATTCTTCCAGCGAACCTCACTAGAATCAGTGGATGTCATGGGGGAGCGGGAGTGGGAGAGGGTTGAACCGTTTGAAATCTCTGCTTAGCATTTATTCTACTTTCTCTTCCCCATCAGTCATTTTAGGTCGACAGCAATGTGTGCACCCAAGTGTTGTTTTGTGTCAGACATGCACTATGTCTGAAGGGGAAAGGATGACAACAAGGTGATATGAGCCACACTGCGATGCCTGGTTATTATAGAAGATGCCTGTTTTGTAACACCAGAAGATCACACTGCAAAGAATCTTATCCCTGACTTCTCAGGATCTGTATAGAAGGAGTAGTTCAGCACACCATTCAAGGAAGTGTCTAGTCTGACACATAGCTGGGTGCCAGCAGGAACCGCAAGGCACCTAGAGCCTTAGAAATGAGTCAATTTCCTCTGTAACTTCCTTTGTTTATCTCCTGATTTGTTTTGCTCTGCGTGCCACTCATCCCAGATTCTGGTTTAATTAGGAAAATGGCAAGCAACAATTTCAGAATTGGAGCATGCCTCATTCACAGCTTTCCGTTCCTTCAGAGAATTTGCATCTCTTAGACCCCTCCGCTGTGCACAGGTGCATTGACAAAACACTGCAAAATGGCTCTCTTGGTGTGGTTGCACATCAAGAATGTTGTTTTTTTTCCGGGGGGGGGGGGCTTTGGTCTTGTGCATTAGTAAAACACCACACCCAAAGAATCTTCATTAGTTATTGCATTGGAACACAGAATTAGGTGCGGAAGGTGCAACTCTTTACCCACACTTTTGCCATGTGGGATGTATATTTTAAGAACTCACCTTATTTCTAGGATGCAATATCTTTTAAACTGCTTTTCATTTTATGTTTTAATTGTTGTAACCTCCCCTAGGACCTTAGGATGAAGGACAGCTTATTTATTATTGTTGTTATTAATAAGGCTTTTTTGTTCCATCTTTTATCTAGGCTTGCGTGTGAATTACCGGTAACCATGAAGGTTGGAGAGGAAGATGTGAATGCAACAGAGTCGCCGAAAGTTGTAGCAGAATGTGCATGCGGTGTGTGGCACATGCAACCTTTGGAGAGTTTAAAAACCAAGAAAAATTGAGAATTCTTAATGCATTGAATCTACTTTGGAAGCAAAGCCAGGCAATTCCAGAACTCTAAAATGCAGGGACAAAATTGGAAGATGAGAATCCTAGGTGTGGATGTCACTGTTGTGGGTTTATCCTGCCACAACGAGGCCCACCTTCAAGATTTGGAGGAGACCAGATAACTTACTGTTCAGGTGCTTTCCCTTCCCTATATTTTCCTTTCCCACTTCATGCCCTGCCCAAGATTAGGATACTGAGTCACTGCAGCCTTCAGGAAATGAAGCAAAGCCCTTTATGAACAGAAAAACTCAGATTTCCTGTGGAGCACAGACTGATCTGGGCTGAAAAGTTTTTTCCGCATGCATATTTTTAAATAGAGCTTAGCTAAATCCAATTCTGCCACATAGCCAGTACAACAGAGAAGGTGACCTTTGGTTATTTCTTAAGCAAGACAGAGGTAAGCTAAACCAGTGCAGGGAAAATGAATGTGGCATTATTTGGTGGAGGAAAGAGGGCAGGGACAAGGTTGCTTCTAAGGCAGGCTTCCTCAAACTCGGCCCTCGAGATGTTTGTGGCCTACAACTCCCATGATCCCTAGCTGGCAGGACCAGTGGTCAGGAATGATGGGAATTGTAGTCTCAAAACATCTGGAGGGCCGAGTTTGAGGAAGCCTGTACTAAGGTCTCCTGTGGCTCAGGGGACGGGTGGTCTCAGCTGGTGCAGAAGGGGTGGAAGCTGTTAGGGGAGGGGGTGGAGCCTAGTGACACTTTCAGGAACATCTGGATTGGTGTGGTGAACTACTGGACTACAGGTGGTAGCTTCTCACTGGATTCTTCATGCTCTGGATTGACTCTGCCCATTCAGGCTGGTCATTGGATCATTTTGGGCAGTAGAGAGTATAAAAGGACTCCTGTTCCAGATGAGCTTTATTTGAGCAGGAATGTTTTCTTGTGCTCTAGTATGTCCATGTTTCTTTGGTGGTTGTTTGGTTCTGGCTTGCTCCTCAACTCTGCTTTCCAGTGAGTCCTTCAACCCTGATTACTGACTGGTTCCATGGCATAGCTGTCAACTTTCCCCTTTTCTTGCGAGGAATCCTATTGGGAATAAGGGAATTTCCCTTTAAAAAAGGGAAACGTTGACAGCTATGTTCCATGGTTATTAATTCAAGGTTCCTGGCTCATCCCAGACTTCTGCTTGTAACCCAACTATGACCAGCCCTGTCTTTAGCATATGCACCGCCAGGGTGCAAAGATCCACCCAGCACCCCCAAATTAACTTTTATTATGCTTATGTCAGACACCACGCTTATGCCTTATCTCTTGTTGTCAATGACAAGCGCCGTCATTGAGTCTGACAAACGCTGCCGTTGCGAATGACAAGTGCCGCGTGTCTTTGGTAAATGAGTGCAGAAAGTCTAAAGTCCTTTAGTGAAACAGTAGGTGTACATTTTGGTAATACCTAGGTATAGATGTATTTTGTTTTTCTAGCTTGATCAAAATGATTTATTATTTCATAACAGGTAGACAGTTAAGAGCTTAGGCAACTTCAGCGATGGGCGCCTGGCACCCCCCCCAGAATTCAGCGCCTGGGTGCCTCGCACCACTCGCACCCCCGGGTAAAGACGGCCCTGACTATGACGTGGGCAAAGGAATGCACATAGCTGGAACAAGCCTGACTTAAGGTATGTAGGAAGCTCAGTATTTGTCTGCACTGATTGGCAGTGAGACTTTCTACATGCAAAGCATGTCACGGCTAAAAATTAGCCGCTGTTTCTTTAATACAAAAGGAACTGAGTTAGCATGAATCGGCAAAGCCTGCATGACTCATACAACCTTTCACCTGCATATGCCTGTATATATAGAGTTGTCATTGGTTGTGTGTTGGTCAGATGGTAGAAAGCTGGTTGCGTTTGATATGTATAAAGCTGTTGGTCGTGGTTGTACAAGACGACTTTTAAGAATAAAAGCAGAATTCTGCAAAGTACTCTTTCTCAAGGACCAGGCAAAGGAGGCAAAGTGTTATGTACTGAGTTGAATAGGATCCAAAAGGCAGCAGTCTGATTGGTCCTAGAACAATAGGATTCAGAATGCAGCAGTCTAATTGGTCCATGGGAGCCACCCAATCCAGTTCCAGGTGGAAGTGAATCTGCAACCTGATTGGCCTACAGGTGAATCCCGGAATTAGCCAATCACAATTAGCCAATTGTGTAAATAATGTATATAAAGCAGACATTCTGGGGGAACTTCCATTCCTCCTCACCACTATGAGCTGAATAAAGAGCATGAAATCCACTCTTGACTCCAAGTATATTTCACAAAGGAGGTCAGAACCTTTTCCTTTTCAAACACTGACAAAGCAGATGCCCCACCACTGGTCCACAGTCCTTCCTTTGCTTGGCTTCTTGGTGATAGAGACTGATAGACGTATGAGAAGAGGGGGTTACAAAAGAAAAAAAGAAACCTCTTAAGCCATAAGGAAAGGAGCTTGTCCCTTTAATTTTGACCCTTCACCCTGAAATTTTACTCCTTCTACTAGAGACCCATGGAAGAACCCTGAACCATTAAAAGATCAGGTCAAACTCTGAGGTCTGGCAACCCCAGGAAGGATATTCAGCATTTGCAATAAACTGCTTGAAGCCCAAAGACCCCTAGAGGAACTGGCTAGGAGGCCGACCTGCTACAACAATAACACCAACGCAAATCCTAATGGCCTGGATTAATTGAGCTTCTTTGGAGATAGCGAAGAACTTTCCTTTCCCAACCCAGATGGAGCTTTGCCCTTTCACCTCCCTTCCACATAATTACCGGCAAACGGCTGGTGTGCAGAAGCCGACTCAGCAGGAAGGACAAACACAAGGGAAAAATTCTCTGCACATATTAATTGAAATAATAAAAGGCGCCGGGGTACAGGAGGGGCGGCTGAGGCTGCTAAACAAATGGCTGCTGTTTGGCGGGGTCAGAACATCCTGCTACAGCAGCAGTCCTGGCCTCCATTTGGGATTCGACTTAAAAAGGCAAAAAAAGAAAAAAGAAAAGAAAACGGCTTTAAGAGGAGCTGTGGCGCAACCACTAATGCGCACCAGCTGTGTAGCTGGCAGGAATCACTGGCCAGCATCAGGGAGGCAACTGGCGCAGTACCATGGAGAGGCTGCTTCTCGTCTGGCAAGGCTGCCAAGCCCCCTAATTTTTGCCCAGAGAGTCAACAAAACGGAGAGAACTGCCAGCCGTAGTGAAACAGATTTTGCATTTAAAATCCACTGTGGCATCCGCTGCACGGAGAAGATTTTGCTCACTGGAATCTGAATGCAGGTTTCCAGGACTGTGCTGAGAATCTCCCTTTCTCTCTAGATATATATTCTCATTTAATTATGCATTTGCTTTAGGAACTGCCTCTGTATCACTGTTGCTCTTAGGAATGACATGTGGAAGCAATCTAAACCCAGTTAGCCAGCATGGTAGCAAGCAAAATATGCCAATGCATTAAGATGCACAGATGAAGCTTCCTTATACCAGCCGAGACGATTTGTCCATTTAGTCACCCAAACAGGTACTGAGGGGTGTTTTATATCCAGCATCTCTTCAGGAGCATAAACTTCCAGCCATGTAAATAGCAAAAACCACTCACCTCCCAAAGTCTCCAGACATCGTCAAAAGACTTGAAAACTCGCTGGAAAAACAGGCAGAACCAAGGGAACAAGGACTGTACCACTCGACCTTTCTCTTCTAGAAATATTAAGGAAATGGAAGTTTAGAACCCATGAATTGTATCTCAACCCAGAGGGACTGGCTGATTGCCCTAACAGAACAAATAGGTACCTTTGCGCTCATCTAGTTCAACTTCCTGATCCATGTAGGATCCGCAGTGCAGTGCAGGATGCGACAACAATATCCCTGATAGGATGCCCTGTCAGCCAGCGTCTGCTTAAGTACTGACAGCAAAGGAGAGCCCACCACCCCTGGGAATGCCTTTCTATTGTTGTTTTGTGAATCAATGAAGCTGATGGCATCTTGGAACAGTGAGGTACAAGACTTCCTGTCCTGCTGTCTTCTGTGTTGAGGACAGAAGGTAGAGACATAGAATCATGTAGGTCATCTGCTTAAGCTTCCTGCTCTATGCAGGAAATCCAGAGCTACAGTATTCTCAACAGATGGCTGTCCAGCCTTGGCTTGAAGACCTTCAACCTTTTAGGCAAATTATTCCATGATCCAATTGCTCTTACCATGAACACATCTGTCTGTAGCTTTCCTTTTGGGGAATTATAGGGAATTATATACCCAAATTGTATAGAAATTTATTCATGTATGCAACTACAGTGGCAAGAATGTTACTTGCCCAAAAATGGAAAGATGAAGAAGTCCCAGCGAAAGAAGAATGGATACAAAAACTTATGGAAGATGCAGAAATGGTGAACCTCACCGGAAAAATAAGAAATCAAGGTAACAAACTTGTTAAAAAAGAATGGAAATGGTTTGTGGAATACAGTGGTACCTCTAGTTATGAACTTAATTCATTCTGGAGGTCTGTTCTTAACCTGAAACTTTTCTTAACTAGAGGCGTTCTTTCGCTAATGGGGCCTCTTGCTGCTGCTGTGCCACCAGCACACGATTTCTGTTCTCATTCTGGGGCAAAGTTCTCAACTCAAGGTAACTCCTCCAGGTTAGCGGAGTTTGTAACTTGAAGAGTTTGTAACCTGAGACGTTTGTAACTTGAGGTACCACTGTGTATCTACAAATAAACTGTAAACAGATAAGAACGTTGGCAGGATTGTTGCAATAACCTGCAGTTTTATATATTTAAAGTAGATGAATAAATGAGTAAATTAAATTAATTTGGAATATGCAGAAAATATATATATAAAAAAATAAAGGAACCACAGAAAGAGGGTCAAGGAAGTTGAGTTTTGAAATGTTAAAATGATTGTAAAATTATTGAAATGTATAAAATTTAAAATAACAAATAAAAGAAAAGCAGGAAAAGAATCTGTCTCTGTAACTAAATATCAATAATAGGGACTCTTTGCACACATATCTTGGCCTGTATAACTTCTGGCCCTTAAAGTCAAAGTCAAAGGCCTGGAAACGATGCCTTATGAGGAACGGCTAAGGGAGCTGGGCATGTTTAGCCTGGAGAAGAGGAGGTTAAGGGGTGATATGATAGCCATGTTCAAATATATAAAAGGATGTCACATAGAGGAGGGAGAGAGGTTTTTTTCTGCTGCTCCAGAGAAGCGGACACGGAGCAATGGATCCAAACTACAAGAAAGAAGATTCCACCTAAACATTAGGAAGAACTTCCTGACAGTAAGAGCTGTTGGACAGTGGAATTTGCTGCCAAGGAGTGTGGTGGAGTCTCCTCCTTTGGAGGTCTTTAAGCAGAGGCTTGACAACCATATGTCAGGAGTGCTCTGATGGTGTTTCCTGCTTGGCAGGGGGTTGGACTCGATGGCCCTTGTGGTCTCTTCCAACTCTATGATTCTATGATTCTATGATTCTAAGCCAACAATACTTTTCACTACCCATATACTGTGGCCTGCTAGAGTGGTTGGCAAGCCCAAAACTGTTGCAGGCATGTTGATGTGGCGTGATATCTGAAGAAACTGGGCAGGTGGCAGAACTTACCCAAATGCTTTGCAAAGGTTGGATCCATAAATGCAATCAAGGCTCTAAGCATGATCAGGTTTTTCTCCACCCCAACGTTCATAATGCAGCTATTCTCCTGGAAAACAAGAATCCTGGGCTGTGAAAATATTCAAAGGAGCATGATGAGGCCAGATGGCACAGGCTGGCTGCGTCCTGATCTTGCATAGGTCAGTCCACATGATGGGAATAAGTCCTCCCCAAGACACCCAGGAAACTGAAATATATAGTTGTTCCAGGGACACATTTGTACTCTGTCCAGACCTGTATGGGAGGAGTCCCTATTGTGGATCTCTAGCAAAATGCTGGATGTGCTAGCTTCTGTTCCCCAGCACAGAATGCAGAACAGGCACTCCTGCACCTCTGCTTCAACAGAAAGTCCTTTGCCTCATTGCTCCAAGAGATTGTAACTGGAGCTGTGCACTGCCCCATGTCTTCTATTTTGTTTTATAAAGAAAATCCCCTGCATTTCTTTGGAGTTCAGAGACCTTCCTACATCAAGCAAATGCACTCTTTAAAAAGACTTCCACCCCAAGCTTCCCATCCATCAGGACCCACAAGATGGCTTAACAAATATATAAATGAATTAGAGCACATGAACCTTGTTGTATCAGAATACATGTTTATCAATAGGACCCAGCTTGCTGTTTCACACAGTGGCTGGGCTTGTGGAAGTCCACAAGCAGGGGATAAGCATAATAGCCCTGCTGCTCATCAACCTACTGGTATTCAGTGGTATACTGTCTTCAGATATCTGAAGGGTGGCTGTTGTTGTTATTAGAATTGATATACAGAGGCTGTTCACAAGCAATAAAAGCACACAGCCAAATAATGAGTATCAACCAATTATAAAAATACAGCTACCTGTAATTAAAATAAATAGTAAAACAACCACATTAAAACATCTATAATTAAAATACATTAACAAAGAAGCCAATTAAAATACATAGTAAAGAAGCCTATTAAAACAGTGTAACAGCAAAAACCACAATCAAAGCGAGGAATTCCAGCCAGGAGGTCAGAAGAATGCTTGTGTAAACATGTGTATTCAAGAGCCGGTGGAATGCCAATACTGATGCGGCCTCTCATATTTCAGCATGCAGTAGAAGATGGAATGGACTTATTATCAGCTGTTCCAGGACTGAGAAGTGGGACTGGCTGGGAAGTCGTTTTCAGCAAATCTTCCTAATAGTAAGAGCTTTCTACCAGGGGAATGGATTGCATTAAGTGGGGATGGGGGCTCCCCATTGGTGCAAGCATTTAAACAGAGGCTGGAGAGTCATCTCTCGGGGATTCTGTAGAATCCTACACTGCAGACCATGCATTGAGCAGAGGGTTGAGTACAAATTCCAAAGTCCCTACCAGCTCTAAAGTGTTTTGACTCTGGAGACTGTGTGGACCCATAATGGCTAACAGTACCTGATAGAAACCATATCTCCGAATATCAGTTGTTGGGGATCACAAGTGGAGAAAGCCCTGTTGCACCTGGGCCCTGCTTTTGGGCTTTCCAGAAGGTTACAACAGAATCCTGGACTAGATCCAGCAGCACTCTTCTTGTGTTCTTACCAGCTGTTGTACAGTTGGTGAGAAACAAGGAGAAAGGTCTTCTGCACAACAGCATACAGACTGCGGAACTCTGTCACCAAGCGCACTATCACTATCATTCTTTACAGAATGTACTTTTCAGCAAGCATTTAGCATTCTGAGTCTTTAGTCTCCCTGCTGTATTTTGATTTCTTCTGCTGGTGAGTTCTTTTATTGGCTCCATTCTGATTTTTGCTAATTTCTTGAATAGTTAAAAATATTGCAACCTGCTTTGGACACTTCTTCTTGCAAAGGCAAGGTGCAAATCAACCAACCAACCAACTTACTGTTTTTTGGAGAAAGAATTGGAAGAGCCAGTAGATCTCATGCTCCTTCTCCACAAGTAGGCGGAAAAGCAAAAGCATCTCATGGAAGCCTTGCTGATATTCTGCCAGAGAGCAGAAAGAGTATGGGATGGTGAGATAGAGATGAAACTTTCTGCCCATCACTCTTGTTCTATAATTATTCTAGTTCCCAATTTTTCTAACCAGATAATTCATTGTTACAACTTGTCCCCAGTTACAACCTACACTCAAGCACCACTGATGTGGTGTCTCTTATCGTCCTTCCAGGCCAGAGGACACTGCTGTACCAGCCTCCTCTGATTCTGAAGACTTCCTCCCCCAGGAGAGCCCACATCACTCCCATGCCACAAGTGTGGGATAACCAGCCTCATATAACCAAACAAGCTTAAGTCTAATTAATGCATGAAGGGGTTAAAACCATAGAGTAAGCTGTCCTGCCAGACTTAGCCCAGATCAACCAGGAAGTTTTAAGCTAAGGGTAAGGTAAAGGTAAAGGGACCCCTGACCATTAGATCCAGTCATGGCCGACTCTGGGGTTGCGGCGCTCATCTCGCTTTATTGGCCGAGGGAGCCGGCGTACAGCTTCCGGGTCATGTGGCCAGCATGACTAAGCTGCTTCTGGCGAACCAGAGCAGCACACGGAAATGCTGTTTACCTCCCCGCTGGAGCAATTCCTATTTATCTACTTGCACTTTGACGTGCTTTCGAACTGCTAGGTTGGCAGGAGCTGGGACCGAGCAACGGGAGCTCACCCCATTGCGGGGATTCGAACCGCCGACCTTCTGATCAGTAAGTCCTGGGCTCTGTGGTTTAGCCCACAGCACCACCTGCATCCCTAAACTAAGGGTACAGTAGCCTTTGTAAAAAATTCAATAGCACTTTGCCTGTCTACCATGAGACAAGTAGGCAATGTAATTGTATTTAAACAACAACTATGTATGCCAGAAATCTGGTCTGGGGAAAATGGGAGGAAAACCAGAAAAAACTAAAATAGTGTGGGTTGGCAATGGCATCAGAATTAACCTCTACAAAGGCCAGATACGAGGGGATTTTCTGTTCATCTACTTACCAGCTTTCACATTGCACACATAGTTCAGCAGAAGGATCTTTTCCAGCTGGCTCTTGTCTACAAGTGTGTTGCCCTGTGCATCTTTGATGTAAAGCCGCTGAACATCAGATTCTGTGGAAAAAGAAATGGCCACATGGAGCTATTGCCACAAACCAAGCCAGAGTACAAGAAGAGAAAGGTGCTGCAACCCCTCTGAGTGATATTGCCAGCTTGCTGCAAGCAAAAGACCTGGATTCGATCTCAACCATTATAATTTATGCTGTAGTAGATGCCAGGCAGTACATTCACTTGCTGATTGGTCTCACAGCATGCATTAAAACATCTCATTTGCACATTAGTATCTCCTCTTTCTCCTTCTAATTCATTCCAACAGTCTCCTTTTAATCTTTGGATCTTTTCATGAATGTCACCTACTGTGCTGTTCAGTAATGGCCCCAGGGTATTTTGTTTTTTATTTGTGGGGTAAGTCAAGCTTCTCTCAGTGCCCCCTTTTTTTGAGTGCCCTCCCTGCTGTTGCAATTGCTCAGGAAGCTCCTAGATTGACAATGGACCCAAGTGCGGTGTGGGTCTTGGTAGGTTCCATACACCTCCAACTCCAAATGCCCATATATTGACTAGATTTTAGTACATTCTCCAGTCATTATGCACAATCCCCAACCAGGGCTTGGGGTAATATGCATATATTGACTGAATTTTGTTCCTCATCTGGCCATTATGCATGACCTCCAACAGGCTTTGGGGAATGACACATCTCAACTGCATTTTGCGCATTCTCTGGGCAATGTGCACACTCTTCAGCCAGTATGCACACTCTCTAAGAAACATGGCCTTTTCTATTTCTTCTTCAGAAGTGTGAAATTTGTACTCCCTAAACTGCATCTAGCCCACTGCATAATCTGTGTCTCAGTCAGCTGAGGGGCTGCAGGGAGAATCTGGCCTTAGGTACCCCACCTCTCGACTGTTGCACTGAGAAGGAGCAGCAGAACTGATGGCACTGCCTCTGCCGACATGGGCCACTCTGGACCCATCTGCACAATGTCAGAGGCAGAATCATAGGAGTTCTACAAGATCATGCAGAGATCTTAGTCAAGTGGCATGCCTACTTATGTTCAGCTGAAACGAAAACTTACCTTTTGAAATTAACAAATAAACTTTACTTTGAAAAATACAAACTAGCTCCTCCTCCTCCTTTCTTGCACACCACAAAGTATTCCCTCATGTCCAGGGCCAGATTTAGGTTTGATGAGGTCCTAAGCTACTGAAGGTAATGGGGCCCTTTATATGTCCAGCTGTCCTTTGCCAACAACAAATTGCCTCTGTTTTTTTGTGTTGAATATATGCTATATGGTAAGTGATGGACCTATTTTATCAAAGTAATGGTTGAACTGAAATACAATTAAGAAGAAGTGTATTAATAGTGGAATACAATTAAGAAGTATATTAATAGTGAAATAATTATTAAGCTCTAACTTAAAATGATTTTTATTCATAACAAACTTAATAATGCAAACACATGCAACCAGTCCATGCAGAATGTAGGCACCCTATATATAGAAATGAGCAAAGCAGTGATATTTTAGGGAGCAGGCTAACAGGCGGGGCCCTTTACTTACATCGCAGGCGCCTACACAACACAAAACACTGTTGCTGCATGTAGGTTTTATTTTATTTGTTTTTTATCTTTTATTTTGGAAATGTACATCAAGGTTTTTCCCCCGTTACATTTTTTGGGGCCCCCAAGAGAGTTGGGCCCTAAGCTATAGCTTGTTTAGCTTATACGTAAATCCAGCACTGCTCATCCCCACATGAAAGGTGTTGAGTAGAGCTCTGATAGAGACAGAGCCATGAGACAGAGATAGATGTAGGGAGAAGAAAAGGGCTGGAATGGACCTGCTGCTACTGCAACCAGAAGTCCTTCTCCCTTACTGCTACGGCTGAAGTTGATTGCCCTACTGCCACTTCCAGAGACAGACACAGGCAAAAGCTGCAGATTCATTCCAAATCCATTCCAGCTGGGTTGCAACTCTCTATTCCTTCCTCACCATGATTCCCAGTTAGTCAGTTTGCTTTAAAAAACACATTAGCACATGGCTATGTTAGGGACACAGGTGGTGCTGTGGGTTAAACCACAGAACCTAGGACTTGTCAACCAGAAGGTCGGTGGTTTGAATCCCCACGACAGGGGGAGCTCCCGTTGCTGGGTCCCTGCTCCTGCCAACCTAGCAGGTCGAAAGCACGTCAAAGTGCAAGTAGATAAATAGGTACCACTCTGGCGGGAAGGTAAACGGTGTTTCCGTGCGCTGCTCTGGTTCGCCAGAAGTGGCTTAGTCATGCTGGCCACATGACCCGGGAGCTGTACGCTGGCTCCCTTGGCCAATAAAGCGAGATGAGTGCCGCAACCCCAGAGTCGGCCACGACTGGACCCATAGGCGCCGTCTCCATGGGGCCTGAGGGGGCCCGAGCCCCCTCAAAAATTCGATTGGGGGGGCAGAGCCCCCCCAATAATTTAAGAAAATTATTAGTGCGCGAACCTTCGTGTAAAGTGGCGGGCCAGCGCTGCGGCCGCGGCGACATCAAAAGGACTGGAGAGTCCCGAGGAGATTGCACGGCGGGGGAGAGAGGGAGAGAGAGGCAGGAGGTGCACTCGCTCGCCGCGTGCACACACACGCAAATACAAACACACCGAGGGAGAGGGAAAAGTGTTTTGCAGGAGGAGCTGCTGCCGCCGGGTGGGAGGGGGAATCCGAACGGAACAACAACAAGAGAGAGAGAGAGAGAGAGAGAGAGAGAGAGAGAGAGAGAAGCAGCAGCGTCTCTGAATGGGCTGGATATTCCTCCTCAGGCGGCGCTGGCTCTGTGGCTCCCGGGGCCTGGGCGGCAGCAAGCAAAGCAAAGGAGCCGCCGACCGAACAGCAGCAGCAGCCGCCTGCCTGCCTGCCTGCCTGCCTGCCTGCAAGCCTGCCTTCTATACCAAGGTCCAGGTTCTTACCCGGTCTACCTGGAAGAAGGCAGGCAGGCAGGCAGGCAGGCAGGCAGGCAGGCATGGGACGTCCACGCACCCTGGCCTGCTGCCTTCCTGCCTGCCTGCGGCCGCCTGGCGCTTCTATACGAAGGTACAGGTTCTTACCCGGTCTACCTGGAAGCAGGCAGGCAGGCAGGCAGGGAACGGTCATGCTGCCTGCCTGCCTGCCTGCCGCCCGCCTGTCGCTTCTATACAAAAGGCCAGGTTCCTACCCAGTCTACCTGGAGGGAGGCGGGCAGGCACGGGGGTCCTGCTCAAGCAAGGAACCGACGCCTACCCGGCCAACCCGCTGCCTTGAGGCAGGAGCAGCAGCTGCGCGGGGTCTCGCGTTCTCTCAGAGGCTCGCGCTGCTTCTCGCGTTCTCCCTCCCCCAGGACCCCGGTATGGACCCCCCCCAATATTTTTTATAAGTCGGCGCCCCTGACTGGACCTAATGGTCAGGGGTCCCTTTACCTTTTATGTTAGCAACCAATAGAGTTGCTGTCTTTCTCAGAAGAGCAAGAGAAGTGAAAACCGCTCATTTATGTATGCTAATTCATCCACACATCTAGAGGTTAAAGAGTTCATAGTCAAGTGAAGAAACTGATTGTAAAAAAGGGGAGATCTAAAATAAAAGGCAGTGAGGCGATTTAAAACAAGACAGGAAATTTCAAAAATCTAATGGTGAAGGTGAGATGTCTTGAAACCCCAAGTGCCCTTGAAGTGTGCATCGTTGAGGAACTGCTATCTAACACGTTATCTTTTTCTATAAAAGTGGGAAATGATTTCATTTTAGACCAATTCCTGGGAGAACAAAGGGCAGTAATAAAGGGGAACATTTCCCTGGGTATGTGACCTGCTTAAGGAATCCTCTGCTGAGATGGAATATCTATTACCTCTGAAGGTCCCGCCTGGGTCCCACCTAAGCTATAAATCTTTCTCTAGGCTCCCTTGGCCAGATTTATGACCATTACATTGATTTGTAACATTAATTCTGCGGTATCGTTTAATATTCTTTTTGTTATACAACTGGGAGACGCTTGCATGGGAATCTGAATATAATCATAATAATCACTTACGTGCTGTCTTCCTGTCATTTGTGAGAAAATATACTCTTTGGTGCTTTTGTGGCCTTGGACTTCGGGAACATCATTTTCTAACTCTGACCCCATCTGCACTATGCATTCAAAGCAGTACCATACCAATTTAAACAGTCATGGCTTACCCCAACGAAGCCTGGGAGCTGAGAGTTGTCAGGAGACCCCTATGTCCCTTACAGAGCTACAATTCCCTGGGAAGAGGGGATTGACTGTCAAACAACTCTGAGAACTGTGGTTTTGTGAGAAGACTATAGGGAGTCTCCTAACCACTCTCAGCACCTTGAACGAACTGCAGTTCCCAGGGTTTATTGGGGCGGGGGGGGGGAGTCATGCTTGTTTAAAGTGGTATAATACTGCTTTAAATGCACAGTGTAGGCGGAGCCTCCCTCTTATCTCACATATGTGTGCATTAAAAAGGATCCCCTGACCATTAGGTCCAGTCATAGATGACTCTGGGGTTGCGGTGCTCATCTTGCTTTACTGGCCGAGGGAGCCAGCATACAGCTTCTGGGTCATGTGGCCAGCATGACTAAGCCGCTTCTGGCGAACCAGAGCAGCGAACAGAAACACCGTTTACCTTCCTGCCGGAGTGGTACCTATTTATCTACTTGCACTTTGACATGCTTTTGAACTGCTAGATGGGCAGGAGCAGGGACCGAGCAACGGGAGCTCACCCCATCAATCGGCAAGCCCTAGGATCAGTGCTTTAGACCACAGTGCCACCCGCGTTCCTTATGTGTGCATTACATTTGTATAATTACATTTTGTTAACCCTTTCCTGCCACTTAACAAGCTCAGGGTGCTCTATTTCAGGTATGGGCAAGCGAAACAACCTTATGCACACAAAACAATGAAGGAGAAGTAGCCCAAGAGTGACGGAGAAAAAAGACAAAGCCACACTGCTGATACTCATGTGTGAAATATCATTTGAGCAGCAGCCACATGTTTTGAACACTGTAGGAACACAGCAAGTTGTGTTATACTGAGTCAGATCATTGCTCCATCTAGCTCAGTAATGACTACAGCAACTGGTAGCAGGGGTCTCTCTCAGCCCCACTGAGATTGACCCTGGGACCTTCTGCAAGACACAATCACTCCTTTGCAAATTTGGCAATACTATATTTGTATTAAAGTATTTGTAGCAGAGCTCCAATGATTTAAGGTATTGGGGAACACTGGTCTTCAACTAGTTGGTCACGTCTGATCAAAGGTGGGTCACATCAGGAGCTCAACCACCAGGCAAATATAGGGTGAAGGTTTCAGAAAGGAGTCCTGGGTCTGAAAAGGTTGAACATACCTGTTTTAGAAGAACCATACTGGATGAACAAGATACACTTTGGAAAAATCAAACAATTGGCTTTAGGGGGATCTACAGCTGCCAGCTACAAGAAATTATCCATTTTGTTTCTGATGAAGTATGAAATTGGATGCAATCCAGCAGATCTCATGTAATATTTGAAGTGTTTGAAACCATCATTCGTGTGTGTGTGTGTGTATATGTTCATGTCATATGTAGTCTTAAACTGTTCCTTGTAAATCACTTTTTATGCTTATCAATTGCTTTTTGAGATTCCTGTGACCTTACTTCTTGTATTCTCAAACTTATTCACAATTTTTAAAAATTGTTTTTATCTAAACAGATTTTTATTTCAAAATTTCATTTCAATAACCCAGTCCAGAGGAGTGGCTAAGCCAAACAATGGCTAAGCCATGGCCGTTTGGACAATGTGCTAAGCCAAACTGGGTTAGCTCACAAAAAGGCAATAGGAGGACTCGAGAAACAGCAACTTAGTCATAACTCTGGGAGACCACACATTTGTACTAAGGCCTGGAAAACTAAGACAACGTGTGTTCCTGTGGTGATAGAAACCACTGAATCTGCAATGAAGATGACTTCACCATGAAGGCAGAAAGGATTGTCTTCTCTCCATAGTTTAGCAGAGGTGTGCTGATGGTGAAAAGAATTATCAGACCACTCAGAGTTAATGGTATATTCCGCAATACAATTCTTCATTACTAATAGGGCTGTAATCCTGTAGAAACGAGGTCTCTTTTCAAGCCAGAGACGACCGATCATGGTGGTGGTGGTGAGCCTGTGGCTCTCCAGATGTTGTTAGACTCCAAACCCGCCAGTCCCAGCCAGCATGGCCAATGGTTAGGGATGTGAGTTGCCCTGCAAAACGTTGAGATGGCCCCATGGCAGCTGCCCCAGGATTAGGTGGTTGGAGGTGGCCAGAGATACTTTCCAATTTAACAGACCTTTCTTAGAAAGCTTTCAAAACAAAGACAAGGGTAAATAAAAGCATGTTTATGCTAGACCTACAAGAGATGTGGCTGGGGAAGGGCCATAGTTCAGTGGTAGAATCTGTACTTTGTCTAGGGGTCAGTCTCCAGCAACTCCAGTTAGAAAGGTTCAGATAGCAGGTCATGAGAAAGACCTCTGCCAAAGAGTTGCTGCCAGTCAAATAACATCATCATCATCATCATCAATTTATTATCTATACCCCGCCCATCTGGCTGGGTTTCCCCAGCCACTCTGGGCAACTCCCAACAGAATATTAAAAACACGATAAAGCATTGGGCTAAATTTGGGGTAGGCAAAGGATGCCTGCCATATCTTGCTGACCACAACTCCCATCATCCCTGACTATTGGCTGAGGCTGATGGGATTTGGAGTTCAACAACATCTGGATTGTAGAGCATCATGTTCATTACCCCCAGCCTAGATGGAGCAATGGTGAAACCTAGGATCAGTCAGTTTCCTAATGCCCATTGATTGCATTTAAGCCACCTAGTTAAAACCCAGATACCATTTATTGTGAAAGCTCCCTTCATTTTGACCGCTGCCTTCCTGACTACTCACTGATGATGTTTCGCACCTCCATGAAATCCCTGTGCTCCGTCTCCAGGAGAGGTTGGATCTTTTCACACATGTTGCACAAAGATTCGTAACTTTTCCTGCAAGGAAGGGAGGAAATAGTCACTGCACAGAACAGAATATAAGCCAGTGCCCTCTGGTGGACCCCTCCTCTGTTTGAATTTCCTACACTGCCCAGATTGAAGTGATGTTGTGGGGGCATTGTGGGGATATTAAAAAGGCTGCCACTATCAGCCAGACCTGCAGCTGGGACTTCTGCCACCGCCTTGGTGAATTAAGTGCTGCCACTGGGTTTGCTTGTTCCTTCATCTGTTTTCCCAAGACACACTTCTTTGGCCTCCTGTGGGCAAAGGCAGCAACAGGGACAGAACCATAGCTGTCAACTTACAGATTTGAAAATAAGGGACCAGCAGCCTCAAAAATAAGGGACCAGCAGCCAAAATAAGGGATTTTCGGAGCACAGGTATGTTCAACTTCTGAGCCCCTCCAAGCCAAAGGCAGAAAGCCCAGCCAGCAGCCAAACAAAGCCTCAGGCGGTGGTTCCCACAGCACAGCAACCTGGCAAAGGGGATGCAGCAACGAAAACCACCATCACCTCTCTGCTGGGAAGCGCTGAGCAAAGGCGAGTCCCCAGGCAACGTGGCCGATTTGATCGGCTCAAGGCATGCAAGCTCCAACCCCCCAGTCGTTCTTAGACTCCTTATTGGGTGAGCAATGCAGACAAGCAAGACAGTTGGAGCCTCCCCCCTCCCTGGCCAGCAGGGAGGGAGGGAGAGGAGCTGCTTCCTTTGAAACCCGGGAAATTTAAGGGACATCATCAATAAGGGACAGCAGCGGGACACGGTGCTGGGATATGGGACTTTCCCGCCAAATAAGGGACGGTTGACAGCTATGGGCAGAACAGGAGGCTGGACGATCATCATAGGTGCATCTCTTTCCCCCAGTGCCTTAAAACTTTTAAAAGCAGACAAATTCCTCCCCTGTACAAAGGTCTGTCAAACTGAATGCAACACTCCTTAGGAAAGGAGTCGATCTGGATGCTTTAGTTGAGATCGCTGCATTGCAGGCAATTGTATTGCAGGGGCCCTTCCAACTCCACAATTGTATGATTCTGTGATTCTAACTTAGCATGCTCTCTGATTTTATTGCTCATGGGATATTTTGGATTTTTGTTGATATGAAGTTTTTTTGAGGACTGCCCCAAGCTCATATGTGCAGCAGTGGCTGGTGGCCATTGATTGGTGGGGCAGAAGGCAGGGAGACCAATGGTAAGTGGAGCCAGAGCCAAGGACAGGCAGAGCCACACCCTGATTGGCTGAAGCTAAGAAGACAGGCTGGTGGGCGTGGCTGAGGGAAGAGTGAAACATTGCTCCATTTGCCCTAATGGACCAATCTGTGCTACATGTGTGTGTGTATGTGTGCATTTGTGTGTGTATGTGGTGGGAGAAGAACAGACCTGTTTCATGTTCTTACTGTCATCTAAGACAGGACTCTGTACAAGAACTTTATAGTCTCCTTCCAGGGAGGAGACAACAGCCACAGGAAGCTCCTGCCTCCACCCAGCGACAACTAAGCCTAGTGCCATTTAGTGACTAAACTGTATATTGACATTATCCACACACCGCCTCATGCTGTCAACTGTCAGTCTCTCGTCACAGGAACTCCTCCAGGAGTAATAGCCTGTGAGAAACTTCCATGCTTCTGATCTCACAGAGGGATCCAAACCCTGCAACAACAACAAAAGGAGGGGGTGAGGCCAAAAAAGGTGAATCAGGTAGCTTACTCATCCATCTCTCTCACCCCCCACCATCACAAGGGTCTATAGCAGGCATCCCCAAACTCGGCCCTCCAAGTTTTTTGGGACTACAACTCCCATCATCCCTAGCTAGCAGGACCAGTGGTCAGGGATGGTGGGAATTGTAGTCCCCAAACATCTGGAGGGCTGAGTTTGGGGGTGCCTGGTCTATAGTCTAGGCAAGAAGTGAAAGGCTATGTAAGAGGCTGAATCCTGATAAGACAGAGGTGCTGTGGTTGAGGTAGCTCCAAAAATTAGATGGATGTCCTATCCTGGGAGGGCTTGCATTCCCCCTGAAGGAACAGCTTCATAGTCTGAGACAACAGCTGGATCCCCCCATTTCACCGGGATGAAATGTCAGAGAATTCCAACAAAAACAGAAACAAGAGGAGAAATTGTCAAATGTTCATTTATTTGTCCTTTATTTGGAATATAAATCAACCCAGCCAATACATTGGGTATTTACTGTTATTGCGTTCAGTCTGGAAATGATTACATCCTGCCCACCTGTTATGTACTGAGTTGAATAGGATCCAAAATGCAGCAGTCTGATTGGTCCTAGAACAATAGGATCCAAATTGCAGCAGTCTGATTAGTCCTAGAACAATAGGATTCAGAATGCAGCAGTCTGATTGGTCCTAGAACAATGCAGCAGTATGATTGGTTGGCAGGAACCACCCAATCCTGCTCCAGATAGAAGTGAATCCACAACCTGATTGGCTTACAGTAGAATTCCGGAATTAGCCAATCATGTGCAGCCCATTGTGTAAATAATGTATATAAAGCAGATACTGTGAGGGGACTTTCATTCATTCCTCCTCACCACTATGAGCTGAATAAAGAGCATGAAATCACTTTGCGACTCTGAGTATATTTCACTGTCTCAAACTCTGTCTTGGCACACTTCGACGAGAGGCTGCCGGTGGTGCTAGCATGCGACGCCTCACCCTATGGCATTGGCGCTGTCCTGGGGCACCAACTCCCGGATGGAAGAGAGGTACCGGTGGCGTACTTTTCCCAGACACTCAACGCAACCGAGCGGAACTACTCGCAAATCGACAAGGAGGGTCTGGCAATCGTGAAGGGAGTAAAAAAATTCCATGATTTCTTGTACGGGCGGCCCTTCACCGTGGTGACTGACCACAAGCCGTTGCTTGGCTTGTTTGCCCCCGAAAAGCAGACCCCCCAAGTGCTGTCTCCTCGCGTCCTCAGGTGGTCAATTTTCCTTGCCAGCTACCAGTATGCACTGATTCACCGACCTGGGAAGGCGATGGGCCATGCGGACGCCCTCAGCAGGCTACCACTACCGGAAACAGGCCCTGACCCAGCACCTGCACAAGAGGTTATGAGCCTGGAGCTGCTTCCCGACCGCCCCATTCAGGCACAAGAAGTTGCCCACCATTCCAAGAAAGATAGGGTCATCTCCCGGGTCCTGGACTGGGTGTGGAGGGGATGGCCCAGCAGCAGCCCCGGGCCAGAATTCGCCGGCTACACAACCCGCAAACATGAACTGTCTGCCCACAAGGGGTGCCTGTTATGGGGAAGCAGAGTCGTTGTTCCCCAGCCCCTCCGCAAAAGGGTCCTCACAGCCCTACATGAGACACATCCAGGGGTAGTAAGAATGAAGGCCCTTGCCAGGAGTTATGTGTGGTGGCCGGGGATCGATGGAGAGATAGAGGCCTGGGTCAAACACTGCCAGGCCTGCCAAGAATCCCGCCCAGATCCCCCAAGGGCCCCAGTCCAGTCCTGGGAGTCCGCCCGAGCACCATGGTCACGCCTGCATGTGGATTTCGCTGGCCCCTTTCAGGGGAAAACATTCTTCATAGTGGTGGACTCCTACACCAAATGGCTGGAAGTCGCACTGGTACCGTCCACTTCCACGTCTGCAGCCATCCGGGTACTACGCAGGCTGTTTGCAACCCACGGGCTCCCTGACACTCTCGTCTCAGACAACGGGACTGCATTTACGTCAGGAGAATTCCAAACCTTCACAGCACAGAACGCCATCCGCCACATCTGTTCGGCGCCGTTCCACCCTGCCACCAATGGCCAAGCAGAACGCATGGTGCGGACCACCAAGGACACCCTTCGCCACATGACGCAAGGGGACTGGGAGTACCGCCTTGCCACATTCCTTCTAGCACAGCACAGCACCCCCAGCTCAACGACTGGCCGGAGCCCCGCTGAACTACTAATGGGTCGGCGCCTTGCAATCAGATTGGACCGCCTTCACCCCGATAGAGCTCAGGATGAGGTAGTGGTGGGGGAAGGCAGGAACCCCCGGACCTTCGAGGCCCAGGACCCAGTGTACGCAAAGAATTTTGGGGCAGGCCCAGCATGGGTACCCGCCACAGTCACCAGGGTCACTGGCCCAGTGTCGTACGAGGTGCTAACGGATGGGGGGCAATGCTGGCGCCGCCACTGCGACCAGATACGGCGACGATTCCCGGGAGAAACCCAGGAGCAGGACAGGTCAGAGGAGTCCCAAGGGAACAGCGGGGCAGTGAGGCCCATAGAGCAGGAGGGGCCAGCAGGAGAGGCAGAATCAGTAAATACAGAGAGGACCCGTGAGGCCGAAAGGACACCGGAACCAGAACCACGACTGAGCAAGCTGGTTGCACCAGACCAAACAGCCCCATCACAGCCAGCATCCTTGGAACACGAGCCAGAACCTGGAGCCCGGACCAGGGAACACCCCAGGCCGCAACGCATACGTAGGCCGCCTGCATACCTTGAGGACTATGAATGCGACCTCCCGGGCAGGACTGGAACTTAGAGGGGAGGGGTGTTATGTACTGAGTTGAATAGGATCCAAAATGCAGCAGTCTGATTGGTCCTAGAACAATAGGATCCAAATTGCAGCAGTCTGATTAGTCCTAGAACAATAGGATTCAGAATGCAGCAGTCTGATTGGTCCTAGAACAATGCAGCAGTATGATTGGTTGGCAGGAACCACCCAATCCTGCTCCAGATAGAAGTGAATCCACAACCTGATTGGCTTACAGTAGAATTCCGGAATTAGCCAATCATGTGCAGCCCATTGTGTAAATAATGTATATAAAGCAGATACTGTGAGGGGACTTTCATTCATTCCTCCTCACCACTATGAGCTGAATAAAGAGCATGAAATCACTTTGCGACTCTGAGTATATTTCACCACCCTTTGCATTGTGTTTCCTTTGCACTGGAATGAATGAGTTGGAATAATAAAATAACAATGTAAATTATGTTGTGTAAATTGCACCATAGCAGACGGTGAAAAAATAACGTCCTTTCCAGTGAAAGGTGAACTGCAGTGGAATGGAAACAGTGCTGCATGTGCTGAATAAAGGGTGGAATGGAAAATGATGCCTTCTTGCATCCATACCCTCAGCAGCTTAGCTGTGTTTTGATGCCGGCAGAAACTAACCAATAGAGTACTTTCACCCGAAGCCAAATTAAAAGCGCTAGAGAATAATTAAACTTGAGTAAGCAATCAGTGGCAATCAAACTGCTTTTCCAGGTAGAAAAGCAACAAGTTCAGAGGTTGAGAATAAGCACTCTCCAAGTCCCAAAGACAGATGCTGTGGTTTAGATGAGAAGGGGAAAGGATGCAGATGCGGAATAACTTGGCAATTTTGATAAAATTACACGAGAGACAAATGGGATCTGCCAAGGTCATGGCACTGGCTAAATTTATCAAGGCAAAGACTAACATTTATGACAGACTGTGGAGCTCTTGAGGGGGGAGAGAGAACATTTTCACAGCTCTCCTCGGAAGTGCTAGGTTTCCTTGGGTTCATCTGGGCTTTGGTGGCTGTCTCTTTCCCTCCAATGAAGGTGGAAAAGCACTTCTCACCGACTGAAGAAACAACTTTAGAACACGTAGACTGCTTGAAAAACCCCTTGCATGATGGGTGAAACTAATTTGCCAAAGACGTGATAGGGAGATGCAAAATGTTCAAGCTTTTCATTGGATTAATTGGCAGATGGATTGGTTGGAGATTACACTGTTGGATCTCCCATCGTTCTGGCCATTGGCTTATGCTGGCTGGGCTTTATGGGAGCTGAAGTCCAACAACATGTAGAAAGCACTTACTTGGAAGCACATCTCACTGTCTTTAATGTGAATTATTTCAAGGCAATGTGTAGAGGGTTGGATTGCAAAGGTTTTGACCACACCTAGGGTTCTCCAGATGCCGTTGGAATTCAGCCCCATGAGCCACAACCAGGGGTCACGGGCAGAGATGAGAGGAGCTGAAGGAGTTCAACAACCATCCATATCTCTCTCTCTCTCTCTCTCTCTCTCTCTCTCTCTCTCTCTCTCATTTTTATTATATTTTCTGTTTTACAATTTAAAATACCCATTTAAACATCCTTAAAATATCATTGGCTTCCCTTCTTCTCTTTCCATGGTTCATTTTACATATCTTAAATCCCTGCATATTTTACAAAAACTAAACCATTCAATATTCCATTACAGTGGTACCTCTGGTTAAGAACTTAATTAGTTCTGGAGGTCCATTCTTAACCTGAAACTGTTCTTAACCTGAGGTACCACTTAAGCTAATGGGGCCTCCCGCTGCCGCTGCGCTGCCGCTGCACGATTTCTGTTCTCATCCTGAAGCAAAGTTCTTAACCCGAGATACTATTTCTGGGTTAGCGGAGTCTGTAACCTGAAGCATCTGTAACCTGAAGCGTCTGTAACCTAAGGTACCACTGTATTACATTCACCAAAACTTATTTACATTTACATTAAATTATCTTAATGCTGCCAACATTTCCCCCCATGTATTCAATAAACATTTTCTAATCTTCTCTAAACCTATGTTCTTCTTGTTCTCTTATTCTTTATGTTAAGTTTGCAAGTTGTGCATATTCTGTCAGCTTCAGTTGCTACTCTTCTTTGGTTGGGACCCCGCTCGATTTTCATTTTTGGGCTAACAAAACATGGGCCACAGTAGTGGCATACATAAATAATCTTTTTTGGCTCCTGTGAATTTCCGTCTGGATTGTCCCCACAAAAAGGACTCTGTTTTCTTTTTTGGGGTTTTTTTTTTTTTTGGAAATGTACTTTTAAACATTTTTTTTCAATTCATTATGGATTATTTCCCAATACTCTTTTACACTTTTACAAGTCCACCACATGTGAAAGAACCATCTATGGTTTACACTGTGTGCCCGTGGACAAGACTCATGCTGCTTAAAACGTTTGTGGAGCATCTGCATGATGATTTCTCATATTTCCAAAGTTTAGACCAGGGGACAGCAAACTTTTTCAGCAGGGGGCTGGTCCACTGTCCCTCAGACCTTGTGGGGGGCTGGACTATATTTTGAAAAAATAATAATGAATGAATTCCTATGCCCCACAAATAACCCACACATTCTACTCATGTAAAAACACCAGGCAGGCCCCACAAATAACCCAGAGATGCATTCTAAATAAAAGGACACATTCTACTCATGTAAAAATACACTGATTCCCGGACTGTCTGTGGGCCGGATTTAGAAGGCAATTGGGCCGAATCTGGCCCCCAGGCCTTAGTTTGCATACCCATGGGTTAGACTATGAGTGCCATAGTTTATGTAGGCAAAACAGTATCACCCATGAACAAGAGGGAAATGACCCATAAACAAGAGGGCTTCAGGAAACAAAAGCTTTTTTGAAGTAGAAAGAAACATTACTGTGCCGGGGGAACATAAGGGGAGGGGAACCCCTCCGCCCAAAACCCAAGTCTAATGAGGAATGAGTATACTCAGTGGGCAAGGAATGTTGACTGACTGTTGGGATGGGGAAGAAAATGTGGTGGGGGGGAAATGGAAGTGAATGGCAGGAATCCTAAAAAAGGAGCACTCTACACTACAACATTTTGCTGCAACTCCCACATGTTGTTTAGTTGGTTTAAAATGTAGCTGTTTAATCCAAGTTTAATTGGTTGGCAGCTCTGCAACGCTGATGATTATCATACCCCAAGGTGGATTTCTCCAGTTCTCTCTAGGTTCTGCTGGAACGCCAGTGAACGGAAAATCCTTCTGACCCCAAACCTACATCTGCTGGGCAAGACCGCTTCCATTGCCATGAAAAGAAACTTCCCTGGAGAAGAATCCTTTCCCGAAGCTGCCGGGGCTTCTGATTACCATGGCAACCTCACCTTGGCTCTGGAGATGTGCTAAATGAGCTAGCAGAAGGAAAGTCACAAATCTTTCACATGTATTAGATGCTCATAGACAGCTTAGTCCCACTCGGCCATTCAGGGATGTAGAAACAAGGCCATCGTGTCCTTGCCCCAGTGATGCCTCTAAAAGGCTTATTTCCCCTCCTTACAGAAAAAATCTGAAGCGATGAATCATGTAACAATACTCCCAGGAAACCACTCCACTCTCCCATGTCAGCTTCATTATATGTTTTACCTTCCTTCTGAGTATTATTCTGAATGTTTGCAAAATAAAATAAATAAATAAATGCAGGGCTGTAGCAGGCTATGGGGATATTTGTGTGTGCTTTGGGAGTCTGCTTTACTGAGCACAACTTGGTTGGTTGGTCCAAGTCTGGTTTAAAGATCAAGAACCTGAAGAAGACAGAGTAGTACAGGCCTTGAGGGTGACTGAGCAGTCCAACAGGTAGAGATGGAGAAATCTGACAGTTTCAGTTCTCTGCGGTTCACATTTTCCCAGTCTTAAATCTTAAGAGTAATTGTTTAATTGACACTGAAATGGGAAATGTGTTTGAATGTGTATTGCTGAAAGTTTAACATGGAAAATTCCATTGAATCTAAGAAGAGCTCTCTGGGAACCTTATCAGTTACTAATAAACTGTTAATGTATCTGCTCTGCTACCTCTCTCGTGGTGCTTAACTTTAGATCATGTGAGAGGGTTCTTCAGTTGCAAATTGTCATTTTAAAGAGTGTTTCTTTCTCTGAAAGCCACCGAAGACAAAGGTGTGCTAATGAAGTCTCTCCTGAAGGCAAAACAGCTCCAGGCTAATGGAGGTTGGGTGGAGAGATAGACCTTTGATTTTAGGTCTGTTTGGAGTTATTTCAAATTTGTAAGAAAATGAACCTGTGCTAGATATGCACATGATATTATACCACTATTTGGATGTATCATTGTTTGTTTTTGTATTATTATTATTATTATTAGAATACAATTAATTAATTAATTAATTAATACCCCACCCATCTTGAGTGATACATAAGTGGCCACTCTAGAGTTTGTCCTCTCAGGTCTCTTCCAGAACCCTCCCCTGAATTAAATTAATTTTATTCTTTTCTCTCCATGATTAAAAACTTTTGATGCTGTTTGGCTGGATGCAATGGGGAGTGTGGCTTTTTTTTATCCTACCTTTCCTTCAAGAAATTCAACACTGTGTACATGGTTCCCCCCTTTATCTTCCTAAGAGCCCTGTGAGGTAGGTTTGGCTGAGAGAATGTGACGGGCCCAATGTCACCCAGTGAGAGCTTCATTGCTAAGTGGGAATTTCAACCCAGGCCTTCCCAGCTGCTATTCAGCATGCTAACCGATGCCCCATATTGGCCCAGAGTAAAAACAGCAGCTTCCAAGAGAAAGGGCACACCATCAGCATTGCAAGGGAACATTTAAAGGTTAGATCTAATATTGCATGTAAAAAATGGCAAATGATAGCAACAAACATGAGAATGGAAACTGCCTCATCACCTCCAGTCTGTATACATTGCGCATATGAAACTGCCGTCTTGTATCTTTATTTATTTAGAAGATTTATAAACTACTTAGGTAAAGGGGGACCCCTGACCATTAGGTCCAGTCATGGCCGACTCTGGGGTTGCGGTGCTCATCTCGCTTTATTGACTGAGGGAGCCAGCGTACAGCTTCCGGGTCATGTGGCCAGCATGACTAAGCCGCTTCTGGCGAACCAGAGCAGCGCACGGAAACGCCGTTTACCTTCCCACCGGAGCGGTACCTATTTATCTACTTGCACTTTGACATGCTTTCGAACTGCTAGGTTGGCAGGAGCAGGGACCGAGCAATGGGAGCTCACCCTGTCGTGGGGATTCGAACTGCCGACCTTCTGATCGGCAAGTCCTAGGCTCTGTGGTTTAACCCACAGCGCCACCCGCGTCCACTTACTTGATAAAAAAAGCTCTCCAAGTGGTGTGCAAATAAAATGAGAAATGAAATACAACTAAGCCCACAGTGCAAATAAAAAACACTATGCATGCACACACACACACACACACACTACAAGCAGAGGTTCCCAGCTACCACTCACCCTCTCCAGGATTTTGGCTGAAATGAACTCTTTTGACTTGAGTAACTGGCCGCTCTCATCAAAATAACTTTGCCATTCTGAACTGTCAATGGGCAACTTCTTCATACTCTGGAAACAAAGTCAAGGGATTGCCGTTAACCAGGATGCAATGCAAAAGGACGTCAGGCTATCCCACTCCATGGTGTGGATACCAAACAGGTAGGGATGCCAATATTGGGGGAAGGTGTGTACAGCCATATTCTTTCTTTTAAAAAAATAATATTTTATTGAGTTTTCCAATTTAATAATACAATAAAAACAAGACTATAACATTCCAAAATACAATACAACCAAAAAAGAAAAGAAAAGAAAAGCCAAATATATTGCCAAATTATATATCTTTAGGTGACTTCCCATGCCCTGAATTTCACGGAATGCTAATAATCTAATATCACATTGCATTTCTTAATTAGTCTTAATTAGTCAATAAACCATTCTGATGTCAATCCCTCACTTAGTTTTCATTTAAGTGTGCAACCACTGGCCTTCATAGTTCTGGTGAAACATTTCCCCCTAATATTGTCCACTTCCAGCAATTCCATTTTTGGTTTCTGCCAACATGAGCCATAATACGCCAGATCCCAGACAAAAAGACACCATTTGCTCCGGGCAGCTGTCCAGAATACCCCTCCATAGTCTTGCACCATCTCCCAACTCCCAAGGACAAAGTACCGTATTTTTTGCTCTATAACTCACTTTTTCCCTCCTAAAAAGTAAGGGGAAATGTGTGTGTGTCTTATGGAGCTAATGCAGGCTGTGCAGCTATCCCAGAAGCCAGAACAGCAAAAGGGATCACTGCTTTCACTGCGCAGCGATCCCTCTTGCTGTTCTGGCATCTGAGATTCAGAATATTTTTTTTCTTGTTTTCCTCCTCCAAAAACTAGGTGCGTCTTGTGGTCTGGTGCGTCTTATAGAGCGAAAAATACGGTAACTCCAATCCAAGATTTTTTTCCTTCCTTCCACTGAGGAAACAGCAGCAATGTTCTTTTCAAACCCACTTGCGTGTTTCAAATCGTTGCCTTTTGGGGGAGGTTTACCCAGTAAAACAGCAAATACATATATATCAAAAGAGAATAAAAAAGGCTCACCTCCCCCTGGGTTGTACATCCACCTTCTAATCATACAATTAAAGTGCTATGATGCCACTGTAAAAAGTCACAGCTTCCGACAAATAAATCTGAGAGGGTGTTGAGAGTCGCTAGGAGACTCCCCATAGTCTTGCACAGAGCTACAGTTCCCAGAGTGGGTGAGCAATGCCAGAGGTAGCTCTGTGTGGGGAATAGGGGTCATTGTGGGAAATTAAAATGGCAGCTCCCCATTGTTCCTAGCATTTCAATTTCTCACAGTGCCTTGGAGCAATGCTACATTGGGGACACTGCAGAATTAAAATGGTATTTCACCACCCAGGGTTAATTCATGGTCCCTAGTGTTGCCATTGCCTGAGGATGTTGCTGGGAGGAACTGGCACTGAAGACAGCAATTATATGTCACGGAAAGAAGGGTTTGGACAAAAATTCTTAGGATGAGAAGGATGTTAAGAGAGTGTGAAGTATTAGAAGGTGTGCTGCATAGGTGGCCATGTGTCCTACTTAACAGAGGACAGTTATCTGTGTGAAAGAGTTCTCTATCTGTTTTGCAGATGTTGTATTGCAATTTTTTAAATTCTCGATTCAGTGCATTAAAACCAAAATATAAATAAAGAAATGATAAATAAATGGTTTCTAGCAGACTGAGATAAACACAATTAAAAGACATTACCTGGCATTTATATCCTTTTCAGAAGGAATCTGTTAAATTAACAAATATCCAAACACACACGGGCTTTTTATGCCCATTTGTTTTTAGCGCTTGCTTTTATCAGTATTTTTTTTTAAATGAATATTTGAATTGTTCTTTGTAAACTGCTTAGAGGCTTTCTGTGGAGTATGTGGCATATGGCTTCTGTTAAATAAAAAACATATCAAATTAGGGCAGGTAAAATACAAATTTAAAACCTACAGTGTAAAACCTGACAGGGGACTTATTGTACTTATTCAGCTATAACTTGTGTAGAGGCATATAAAATTCACAAATACAAATTGTATGCCAATTTGTGTCCACTTTTTGTGGCAATTCATACGTGGCCACACAAACCATTCTTGCCTTGAGCATTGCTTTAAATTCTTCCACAGGGTGATCCTCACCAATTATTGACCAATCTATTGGTATTGCAAAAGCTTTCAGCGTTCCAAATGGGCCGTGTCATTTTCTACAGTGCACTGCAAAACTGTCAAAGAAAAAGTTTGCTGTGGAGTCATATAATAGCCTCAAATATATTTTATTCCCCATGTGGTTTAATGTCTATATGAAGCCTCTGAGTGGAGTTATCCAGAGTTTGGGAGTATGTTGTCAGCAGTGTGCTGATGACACACAACTCTGCTTCTCCTTTACATCTGCAGGTGAGGCAGTAGATGTGCTGGACTGCTGTCTTGCCTCAGGTAATGGACTGAATGAGAACCAACAAACTGAAACTTAAATCAAATAAGACAGAGGCACTGTTAGTAGGTGGCTCCTTAGACCAGATTGTCAGGGACTGGGCAGAGGAGGAATGGCAGAGACCGCCTCCCCATCCTGACCCTTCCAGGGAGGAGAAAGAGGAAGACAGTATAGATTGACAACAGGGGTTTGAGGTAGCTCAGAGGGAGATAAGGGGGAAAGTTGGGAAATCATGGGAGAGCCAGAACAAAACCCAGCTCACACGTTGTCATTAGAAAGCATCCCAGACCCTCCATCTCCCAGAACCTGGCGAGCCTTAAAAGTAGGAGAGCAAAGAGCTCAAAGACAGAGAGCACATAGCAGCAACTGTAGAGGAGATGAATGAGGAAGTGGGAGAGACAGGGGTGGAAATTCACCCGGGACAATGCCATTATCCAAGAGGCTGGGTTCTATAGCCTCTCCCTGTAAATTGAAATAAAAAAGGGTGGTAAGAAAATTTTCCTTGTCTTTACACTTTCCTGGGCAACCAGCCGGGAGCCGCTGACAGCATCCTGACAGGATGGAAGGTAGGTTGCCCACCCTTGAGGGGGGTTACACTCCCTCTTAAGGAGAAGGTACATAGCTTGAGTGTGTTCCTGGATCTATTACTGTCACTAGAGGCCCACGTGGCCTCAGTGGCATGGAGTGCATTCTGTCAGCTTCAGCTGGTGGCCCAGCCACGCCGCTATCCGGACAGAGATAGCCTAACTTCTGTGGCCTACGCTCTGGTAACTTCTAGGTTGGATTACTGCAGTGTGTTATATTTGGGGCTGCCTCTGAGGATGGTTCAGAAACTGCAGCTGCTGCAAAATTTGACAGCCAGGTTGCTCAACAGAGCAACATGGTTTGAACATATCACACTGAACCTGGCCTGACTGCATTGGCTGCCAATAGGTTTCCAGGCCCAGTTCAAAGAGCCGGTGCTGACCTATAAAGGCTTACATGGCTCAGGACCTCAATACCTTAAGGACTGCCTCTTCCTATATGAACTAACCAGGACCCTGCGCTTGTCATCCAAGGTTTGGAGGGTGACAACACGAAAATGGGCCTTTTCTGTGGTAGCTGCCTGTCTATGGAAGGCTCTCCCCAGAAAGGCTGTTCTGGTGCCATAATTACCTCTCTTTAGGTGCCGGGTGAAAGCATTCCTGTTTACCCAGGTCTTCAGCCATTAAATAATCTATACTGAAAAGGATATATCAAGAACTCTGGCCAAAAGTTTCAATATAAGGAATAATTCCTACTCAAGAGTTGAAATGAAAAACGTGTGTATTCTGCTAAGAATAACAGTTTGAAGCTAGTAGTAGATTTAAACACAACGTATAAGTATGATAGTTTTAAAGTAATGGTAAGTTTGGATACAACGTTTAAGTGCAGAAATAATGTCGTTTCAAATATACAGTGATATAGTACAAAGGTACATGGAATACCAGTGCACAACAATTGTTTTATACAAGTCTCAATAGCAGTCAAAAAGAGTCCACATTATATAAAATTAGAATAAAGAATAAAGAATGAAGGATCAAATGGGGCCAAAAAGGAGTATCCGGAGTGTGAATCAGATGTACGGCTCAGTGGTGGTAACCAGGACAGGGCCCTGTTTCGGAGTACACACCTTCTTCAGCTGGTAATATCAAAAAATATGTCAAGATAGATCAAGGTGCTTCAATCCATAGATAATAAATATAATAAATTATATACATTCTAAAGTATGTTAACACAATAATCTATGGCTTGTTAAATGTGGTGTGGAGGGCCTGTTATTATTATTATTTTATTATGCTGTATTGGGTGTATTATGTTTTTATTATGCTGTGTAAATTATGATCCTAATTTTGTACACTCTGCTGGGATGTTTGGATAAAGGGTGGTATATCAAACAAACAAACAAACTAAATGTTTATATGACTGCTCTGAGGTTTTATTACAATCAAATAGTATATAAACGTTGTGTGCATATATATCTCTTCTCACTTCCTTCTCAAATGGTACATTTCCCAATTGGGAAACCTGAGCTGGGATATTTGTACTTAGGTTTAGTTACAAAGGAGCTTCAAGACTGAATGTGTAATTAGTTACAAACAACCTGATGAGAGGGACTGAGGAAATAAAATCAATGGCATCGGGCAGAGGGGGCCATTTAAGCAAATCTCATCAGAATCACAGAAGCTCTGTGGCCTATGGAATTGAAAAAGAAATTATGGGATTTTCAAGGCACAGGAATCTCTTTGGGTCGAAAAATCATTGACGGGGAAATTGAGAGCTGGCCAAAGTCTGCTAGGAGAGAATGCTACATTTATACCTACTGATAAATTGATAGCCTTGGATATTTGCAAGGCTTCCCATGATGACAATGCAAATTCAACAGGTGAACACACAAATAGGAAGGGGGGGGTGTCAACACCAAACAGGAAGCCCTTGCTGGCACCATCACCATTACATATACTTGCACTGAGTCGGACTGCTGGTCCATTTGGCTTATTATGGTTTACACCATGGGTAGACAACATCTTGCTGGGCATCTCTGGCCAATTGTCAGGGAAGTTTCTCTTGATGTTTACCCAAAATATGCTTCCATGCCATTCCCACCCCTTGGTTCCATCTGCAGCACCACAGAACACAGCTCGATCCATCTTCTTGCATGACACCCCTTCAGATATTTGAAGACATTTATCATGCCTTATCATGATTTTCCCTTCACCAGCTCTTCCAATTGGTCCTCATTATGCTAATGGAGGGGAACTCACCAGTAGAGTTGAGATAGAAGCCCTGAGTCCTACAATATTTTCTTCAGAGGACGTTGGGCCTTCAACCTTTTCTGCAGAAATCCCTTTCTGCATTGTCCCACAAAAAATAGTCTTATATCACTCTGATCAGATCTGAATTCCCTTTACACTTCTTAGAGAAGCCAAAGGCTCCCTTGATCTTTTCCTTTGTCTTTCCATCAAATGAATGAGACTCATGGAGATGAAGTCAACTGTTCTCCCCTGTAGAACTGAAAGTGGTTACCATAGTAGCATGAGGTCACAGAGGCATGAGGTCACTGGATGAAGAAAGGATTTGCAGAATGGATGTTCTCTCAAGGGGCAAGGGCATTTGGAGATACTTAGTGTGAGAGATGTTTCTATATTTCTAGAATAGGGTTGGGAAACCTGTGGCCTCCTCATGTTGCTTGACTTCAACTCTCATCATCCCTGACCACTATGTTAGCTGGGGCTGATGGGAAATGGAGTCCAATAACACCTGGATGGCCACAGGTTATCCATCTCTGCTCTAGAAAATGGGCAGAAGTGGCTTACTGGTGGGATGAGGTGGGTCACTGTAGACAAACTAGCTGGTGTAACATCAACCCTACCTCCACCAGGGACAAAGTCTTCTGCAGGCTTGCTTTACTTGGTTGGTGGTGACTGATGCTCTTGCACATACAGAGAGTGTGTATCTTGGGCATGTTGAGTTGTACAAGTGGGCCCTGCAACAAAATGTTAGAGGGTTCCTGTCCCAGCTTGCCATGTCATCTTCCAAGATTCCCTCCCCCCAACACACACACAGCATTGCATGGCAACCAAGAATGCTCAGTCTTCATGAATCTGCTTTCTTTCTTTTCTTTTAATGGAGTGCCCTTTAGGTTTTATCTCCTAAAATTGCTCCCATACTTCTGCAAACAGTGAGGCTCCACACCCTACAATCACACAGATTTGGTTTGTAGCCTTTTGTTTTTCAGTTTCACCCACAATCCTCTTGCCACTCTCCGCCTGAGTATATTTTAGAATCCTGTCTTTGCTCTGAGATCAGGTTCATTGCTGCTGGATCCTTGCGAGTCTCCTGGATGTAGATATCAATAGATATTCTGGCATATATGCACGTGTGAGAGGCAGTATGCTGCTGAATATCAGTTGCTGAGAATAGCAGCCACTGCACTCAGGTCCTGATCACATGCCTCCCACTAGCACTTGGTTGGCTACTAGATGGGCCATTGGCTTAATCCAGCAGAGTCATCTTATGTTCTTATGGATCATAGAATAGTCTATAGTGACTCGCTTCCTTTGGAAACTGGTAAAAATGGCAACATGGATAAGTGCAAATTGTGCGTGAGTTGTGGTCCACACATCCCTATTTGTGTGCCCTTTGGTTGCCACGTCTATTGAGGATATTGACACAAAGGCAAATAAGTTAATACTTTGCAAAAGGGAATCAAGTACAAAGCAGGAAATTTAGATTTGTGCAATTGAAGTCTTGTTGGCGCTGTGGGTTAAACCACAGAGCCTAGGACTTGCTGATCAGAAGGTCGCGGTTCGAATCACTGTGACGGGGTGAGCTCCCGTTGCTCGGTCCCAGCTCCTGCCAACCTAGCGGTTTGAAAGCATGTCAAAGTGCAAGTAGATAAATAGGTACCGCTCTGGCGGGAAGGTAAATGGCGTTTCCGTGCACTGCTGTGGTTCGCCAGAAGCCGCTTAGTCATGCTGGCCACATGACCCGGAAGCTGTACGCCGGCTCCCTCAGCCAATAAAGCGAGATGAGCGCCACAACCCCAGATTCGGCCACAACTGGACCTAATGGTCAGGGGTCCCTTTACCTTTACGTCATCCAAGCACAACCTACTTTTTGTGTGTCAGGGACTGGGCAGAGGAGAAATGGTGGAGACCACCTCCCCAGCCTGACCCTTCCAGAGAAGAAAAAGATAGTTCAGAATTACAGCAGGGGTTTGAGGGAGATCACAGCTCAGAGGCAGATGGCGGGGAAAGCAGGGAAATAATGGGACAGGAGGAGGAGGAAGTACCTGGAGGGCAACAGCTGATAGACACAGTGTCTTTAGAAAGCATTCCAGACCCTCCATCTCCCAGAACCCAACAAGCACTGAAGGAGAGCAAAGAGCTCAAAGGCAGAAGGAACTTTTCAGCATCCATATCAATGACGCATGAGGAAGTGGGAGAGACTGGATGGTGGAGACTCACTCAGGACAATGCCATTATTCCAAGAGGCTGCATTCCCAAGCCTCTCTCTGTGAATATTGAATAAAGAGCAGATGCCAAGGGCTTTTCCTTGTCTTATCTGCTCCTGGCCACCTGCTGCAGGGGTTGGATCCTCTGCTGCCTGACACTGTGGTTAGGGAAGCCATGGGGAAATGTTTCGAGGTGTACGGAAGGAATGATAGGTATTTATACAGGTAGATGCATAAATACCTCACAAGCACATCAGGATGAGTGTATAATGAAGCAGAATGAATGCTCAATAAAGGCAAGATATAATGTAACTTGTGCATAAACTTTGTGGAAGCAAATTAGGATGATTGCTCAATAAATGCTCATAAATGAAATAAATAATAAGTGGTTCATTTGAGGGAGCCCTAAAAGGAGGTTGATAATGGTTCATTGATGCTTATGGATGCGTCTGATGGGCCCCAAACCCATCAGATTAGATGATGATGCCATCACCAGTGAAGCTTTTAGGGCTTCAGGAAGCTTCAGTGGTGAAGTCTTGCTGATACCCTTGCCATAGAAGCTGAAAGAAATTGCAAATGGGTTGGAAGAGTATGAAATGAAGAGGAAATGAAGAAGAAAAGAGGGAAAACAGCAGAAGCAGAGGACCTCTTTAAACTCTGGAGACAGTTAATGGAGACGGCAGTGTTGCTTGTTGGTTAATTACCTGCCCTGAAAGTGATACACTAGAAAATGAATTTTTAATGGAAAAATAATGCACTTTGCTAGTAATGTTCATTTCAAGAAAGCAAAATGGGAGAGGATACTAGACCTCCACAGGCTCCGCTGGCGCTTCAATCACTGGGTTACAAACAATATGGGGGGGGGGGACGATGATGATGAAACAGAAATAGCGATATGTTTGCTGATTTAGGCAAGGGAAAATTTCAAGGAAATCATGGTGATAGCTCATTGTCCTCTAATTGAGTTGGATCATTTGTCCATCTAGCTCTGTACTCTATTCATTTGACTAACAGCAGCACTCTAGGGTTTTCAGTCCTGCCTGGAGATACCAGGGATTGAATTTGGGGCCATCTTCACCCCAAACACATGCTCTATCCTTTCCAATAGGGCTTCAGTCTTCTTTCTAAAACTAAACACCCAATTTGCTCACAAAGGTCTCCCTTCAGTTTTCCACCAGCAACACTGATGTCATATAGTCACTGGGAATTCTCTGGTACCTCGGGTTACAGACGCTTCAGGTTACAGACACTTCAGGTTACAGACTCCGCTAACCCAGAAATAGTACCTCGGGTTAAGAACTTTGCTTCAGGATGAGAACAGAAATCGTGCTCCAGCGGTGCAGCAGCAGCAGGAGGCCCCATTAGCTAAAGTGGTGTCTCAGGTTAAGAACAGTTTCACGTTAAGAACAGACCTCCAGAACGAATTAAGTTCTTAACCAGAGGTACCACTGTATTCAAATATTTGACGTGAATATATCCCAAATGCTCAATATCAGATGTACAACGAGCTTTCATTTGAGATTGATATATGACTCAAAGGGCAATTAGGACCTGCCTGTCTTTGATAGCAGACATGAAATAGCATTTAATGCTCAGGTTTGATCCACGCAATGGTATGGACACTATTTGATGGTTGGTGGCATGTTAGACTTCATAAACAGCACCTGACAAAATCAGAGTAGACAGCTGTCAGCTAAATTCAAAGCACTTCATTTAAGACTTTCCAAATCATCTTTGGAGAGACCTGTTGGGACAAGGGGAAAAATCATAGAGATTAATAAACTTATGGCGGCTTGCAATTGGCTATGACTTCCTAATGTAGGTACAGTGGTACCTCAGGTTAAGTACTTAATTCGTTCCGGAGGTCCATACTTAACCTGAAACTGTTCTTAACCTGAAGCACCACTTTAGCTAATGGGGCCCCCTGCTGCTGCCGCACCGCCGGAGAGCGATTTCTGTTCTCATCCTGAAGCAAAGTGCTTAACCTGAAGCACTATTTCTGGGTTAGCAGAGTCTGTAACCTGAAGTGTATGTAACCTGAAGTGTATGTAACCCGAGGTACCACTGTACAGTGAAATAGATATGGGGACATACATCACATATGATGGTGCAAATTGTGCTTCCCTGACATCAAGTATGGTTGGGAATATCCCTTGTCTGAATTCATGAAGAGCTGCTGCCAGTCTCAGTCAATAATGAGCAAAATGGGCCAATATAAGGCAGCTTCCAATGTTCCCAGCTCCCAGTCTTGCAGGATTCAATGTCTGACCAAAGAAAACAGCTTGCAAAGGAACTAGCTGCCCAGATGTCATGAAAACAAAGAAGCCATGGACCAAGCCACCAGGTAAAAGGGAAGGTGGTGCTGGCGAGTTTCTTATTGCAAGTTCATGGATCCAGCATATTCACAATAACTCTTTTAGCTTCTCTGTCAGCCTCGTCCATCTTGAATGGATGGAAGGCGGTGAGTATTCCTTTCCCTGCCTGTATTTTCAAAAACCTCTTATCCTTAAAAAACAAAGCAAAAAACTGCTCTATCAAAGAGATCTATGAAAGGCTCCGTTCTCAGCTGCTGAGCCATCTATTTAAAGTTTACACACCCGGCAACACTCTGGAAGATGCATTAATGGGAAATTGCCAAAGAAGTCTCTGCCCACAGGTTTGCACAGAACGAACACGGAGCCATCAAAGTTTAATGTTCCCCAGTTAACAAAATTTAATGTTCTCTCGTAATTCTTCTCCTTCGACTTTTAAATGCTTGAGAGAATTGTTTGGTTATTTAGTGCCGGCAAGAGGCGAGTGGAATGGGGAGGGACTTGTGCGCTTCATCCAGCACTGAGGGCCAAGCAGCTAACCGCTGCTATCAATGCACAGCTTTGCTGCTGCAAAACTGATAAGCAATTCATTTGCTGCCTGCCTGCAAAAAGTGTGCTAAAGAAAAGCCCACCGAAGGATTTGGCACAAATCTGATTTCCTTCTGTTTTGACCGTTTTTTTATCCTAATGTTCTTCCCAAGCGATGCTCTGCTTTTGGTTCAAGCATTGTAAATAGAGTTCCAGGTTCCTCTCAATATTTATTTTGAAGCCTAACACTGACATTCAGATTGTAGCCGGTGTTAATCCTACTCAGATTAAACCCATGGAAATTAATGGACGTGCCTGGTTGGCGTTGACTCATGACGGGGTCTTTTCAGTGGTGGTCCCTTGTTTGTTGGCATGCCCTCCCTGGTGAGTCGTGTGTCTCTATTATTAATGACTTTCAGGAGGAATTTGAAAACACCCCTGTTTACCTGGGCGTTTGATGTCTCCGGGCAACCCTGAGACCACTGGCTGAGAGAATATGCACTAAAATCCCAACCAGGCAGAGGGGCTTCTCGGTAGTGGCACCCGCCCTGTGGAACGCCCTCCCACCAGATGTCAAAGAGAAAAATAACTACCAAACTTTTAGAAGACATCTGAAGGCAGCCCTGTTTAGGGAAGCTTTTAATGTCTAATAGGTTTTTGTATTTTAGTGTTTTGTTGGAAGCCACCCAGAGTGGCTGGGGAAACTCAGCCAGATGGGTGGGGTATAAGTAATAAATTATTATTATAACAAATTTTCATGAGGGATTTCCTTTTTCAGAAAAATGACAGAGATATGGCTAACTGAACTGAAGACTGGGAAAATGAAAAATGGAGAGAACCAAGACTTGACAAATTCACTACTCCCTAACTTTGGCCTCAATGTGGCTCAGAGAGAGATGGCATTTTTGTGCCATGTTTGTCCGCTGGTCTTATTCAGTTCTAGCAAAACCACTGAAACTCATCACATTAATATGATTCCCATTGAAGTCACATCCACTTGAAACACATTTAATGCATATGGCTCCCTCCAAAGAATTATGGGAACTGTAGTTTGCCCCATCACAGCAACCCAATTCTCCGCACCTTTAACAAGCAACGGTTCCAATGGTTCTTGGGTGGGGGTGCCATGTGCTTTAAATGTACGGTGTGCATACTAAGGACGAAGAAGTCAAATCAGTAATGATAAAATGGGCACAAGACATTATAAAAACATCTTGAAGGTCCCAGGCCACAGAGAAGTTAGGCTGGCCTCAACTAGAGCCAGGGCTTTTTCGGCTGTGGCTCCAATCTGGTGGAACACTCTGTCACAAGAGACCAGGGCCCTGCGGGACTTGACATCTTTCCGCAGGGCCTGCAAGACAGAGCTGTTCCACCAGGCCTTTGGCCAGGGCACAGCCTGACTCCCTCCCTCGGCAATCTTCACGGAGCTCTGGCCCAATGGTTGCCAGTGACTTGAATTAATTAATTTTATAATGAATGATTTTAGAGTGTTGTTTATGCTGTACTTTTGTACTGTTTTATTGTTGTTAGCCGCCCTGAGCCTGGCTTCGGCTGGGGAGGGCGGGATATAAATAAAATTTATTATTATTATTATATTATTATTCAATTTTCATCTTGGGAAAAATTATGGAGGGAAGACTTAAAATTTACAGCCTGCTGTACGTTGAAGGAAAACTATATGAAAATGATGTATCAGTGGTATTTGATACCTGTAAAACTAACAAAAATGTATAGAACTGCTTCCAATGTTTGCTGGAAATGTAAGGAGAAAGAAGGCACATTCTACCATATGTGGTAGACGTGCAAGACAACTAAAGCATTCTGGGGAATGATTTACAAGGAGTTGAAAAAAATGTTTAAAATGGCATTTGTGGGGGGAAACAGAGGCTTTTTTGCTAGGCATTTTAAGTTCAGAGATTCCGAGGGAGCAGAAATGAATATTCATGTAAGTGACGACAGCAGCGAGGCTATTACTGGCCCAGAGATGGAAAGAAGACAAAGTTCCAACCAGACAGGAATGACCGATGAAGATGATGGATTATGCCGAAATGGCGAAACTGACTGGGAAAATCAGAAACCAGGAAGAGAAGAATTTCAAGAAGGAATGGGGGAAAATTACAATGTACTTAAGAGAACACTGTAAACAACTAAAAACTTTGGCAGGATTTGAGTAATGCTTGTAATGTACGAAAAACTATGGAAAAATGGATTTTTACAATGGTACCTCTGGATGCTAACAGGATCCATTCTGGAGCCCTGTTCACATCCTGAGTAGAACGTAACACGTGACTGCGTGTCTGTACATGTGCGGGTCATGTTTTGCTGCTTCTGCACATGCACGCGACGTCATTTTGAGAGTCTGCGCATGCGCAAGCGGTGAAACCTGGAAGTAATGTGTTCTGTTACTTCCAGGTTGCCGCGGAGTGTAACCTGCAAATGCTCAACCTGAAGCATATTCAACCTGAGGTATGACTGTATTTCTTTAACAAATTACAGTGGTACCTCGCAAGACGAATGCCTCGCAAGACGAAAAACGTGCAAGACAAAAGAGTTTTCCGTTTTTTGAGTCATTCTGCAAGATGAATTTCCCTATGGGCTTGCTTCGCAAGACGAAACGTCTTGCGCGTTCTTGCAAGTTTGTTTCCTTTTTCTTAAAGCCGCTAAGCCGCTAAGCCATTAATAGCCGCTAAGCCGCTAAGCCGTTAATAGCCGCTAAGCCGCTAATAGCTGTGCTTCGCAAGACGAAAAAACCGCAAATCGAAGAGACTCGTGGAATGGATTAATTTCGTCTTGCGAGGCACCACTGTACAGAAAAGAAGAAAAGCAGTTGAAAAAAAAAGATTGATAACGGTAAACATGGAAGGGCGGAGGGAAGCCAAAAGATTCAGAGAATCCCAGATGAAGAGGTGAATGATGTGTTTGAATTTAAATTTGTTACGTAAAAGTCAATCAAAATATTTTTTAAAAATATAACAAATAAATGTACGGTGTGGGTGAGACCAGAGGCTTTGCTGTTGGTTGGGGTTCTGTTGAGTTGCAAATGCTGGCAGTGAGTCATTGAGCTTATTTCTTCGAAGCAGACTTGAAGGAATATGAAGAGTGGGGGGGGGAGCCCACTTTTTCTTTGTAATAAAGCTGTCATTGTTACAAAGGCTGACATGCAGTCTCTCCGGGTGAATGTTCTCCGATGGATTCTTTGTGTCCCCCCTTTCCTATCCCCAACTCTTGCAAAGCCCCCAACTGCTTGCTCATTTGCCATCCACGGCGGAGGAATCCAAAGGGAAATCCCTTCAGTCACCAGACCAGCAAATGCATCACAGGTGCCTACTGATGCTGCAGCTGTCGAGGGACGGGCATGCTCTTCAGAAGGGATGTGCCCATGCCTGTTACATCTCATTTCTGATGTAAGGTACAGAAAAGGAAAAGGAGGAGGAGGATCCATAAGAAACAACAGCTGCAACACCTGCAGCAGTAGACACCAACGGTAGTGATCGCAGCAGATGAGACAAGACAGATGGGAACGCCAAGCATCCTCTTAACATGTGTAAAGAAGAACAAGGCTGTTCTTTATTGTGGGCCTGAAGGACCTCAGGTCTAGAGGCTGAATGCAACCCTCCAGGCATGGCCCTCAGGACTCTGCCTAGCTACATCCCCATCCCAGAAGATGCACCCACTCTCTCCAGGCCACCCCCCTCACTGTGTCTGCTCCACCTGGCTGGAATGTGTCCTTGAAGGGCTGTGATGCTTCTGGATCAACAATAGTGAAATGTGTTTGGAGGAGCTGCAGCCCTTTACATGAAATCTGATTCACATCCATTGCTCTTCCTGCTTTTGCCTCTGGCCTCACACACCAATGTTATGTGCCTACCCACCCCCCGAAGGTTGTCCATATTGGAATGTGGTCTTTGAGATGAAAACGTTTCCCCACCGCTGCCTATGACAAAGGAACAGGGGGCAATCCCAAGTCCTGAAAACCCCCAAATCATTTGTAGTGGAGAGATGCTCTAATCGTGTCAAAGTGATTATAATGCAGTTGATGTGTCATCCACAAACAATGGCAGAATGGGCCTGCACTTCTGGTGTGGTTTACCAGAGAACAGTTCAGAAAGATCAGATGTGGGAGAATCACAGAAAGCATATTTTGTCTGTAATATATGCTATGTTCTCATTGCCTGTTACCTGCGACCTCATTGGCTTGACTGCTGCTATGTCATGGAATGTTCACTAACATAACAGTTGAGGTGCAAGTGTCATTTATCTTCCCATTAACTATTTTCTAGCAGTCCCAGGACAGGGGGTGGGCTGGTGTGGAGGACTCCCTGGTCCTGAATGGGGTAACTGTGCCCCTGAAGGACCAGGTGCGCAGCCTGGGAGTCATTTTGGACTCACAGCTGTCCATGGAGGCACAGGTCAGTACCGTGTCCAGGGCAGCTGTCTACCAGCTCCATCTGGTACGCAGTTTTAGACCCTACCTGCCCATGGACTGTCTCACCAGAGTGGTGTATGCTCTGGTTATCTCTCACTTGGACTACTGCAATGCGCTCTACGTGGGGCTACCTTTGAAGGTGACCCGGAAACTGCAATTAATCCAGAATGCGGCAGCTAGACTGGTGACTGGGGGCGGCTGCCGGGGCCACATAACACCGGTCCTGAGAGATCTGCATTGGCTCCCAGTACGTTTCTGAGCACAATTCAAAGTGTTGGTGCTGACCTTTAAAGCCCTCAACGGCCTCGGTCCTATATACCTGAAGGAGCGTCTCCACCCCCATCGTTCAGCCCAGAAACTGAGATCCAGCACCGAGGGCCTTCTGGCAGTTCCCTCGCTGTGAGAAGTCAGGTTACAGGGAACCAGGCAGAGGGCCTTCTTGGTAGTGGCTCCCACCCTGTGGAACACCCTCCCTTCAGATGTGAAGGAAATAAGCAGCTATCCTATCTTTAAAAGACATCTGAAGGTGGCCCTGTTTAGGGAAGTTTTTAATGTTTGATGCTGTATTGGTTTTAATATTCGGTTGGAAGCGGCCCAGAGTGGCTGGGGAAACCCAGCCAGATGGGTGGGGTATAAATAATAATAAATAATATATTATTATTATTATTATTATTATTATTATTATTATTATTATTATTATTATATCCCTTGTTGTCAAGGGGTTCTCTCAGGACCCCACCTTATGAATGAATGAGAAAGGATTAGTTAGGGCAGAGGTGATTTTTAAGGAGTGAACTATTTCACACCAATTTTTTTAAAAAAATCCTTCCAGTAGCACCTTAGAGACCAACTAAGTTTGTTATTGGTATGAGCTTTCGTGTGCATGCACACTTCTTACTTCACACCAGTTCACTGTGCTTCTTGGCACCTCGCCTCTTCTTTTTGTTGATCATATAAGCCATCTAATCACAGATCACAAAGCTACCATGATGATATCAGATTATTGTCCCAAAACCAAACTGGAGTGTGGCCAATGCTTCCTGCCTTCACTCTGAAAGGGTGAAGGGTTTCACATCATTTTGTGAGACTGCCAAACTACCTCCATAGTGGGGAAAGAAGTTTTCATCTCTCAGCAGGTGCAGTTTTTCAAAACGCATGCTCCTCTTTTTTTCATGTCAACTCTCAGTCAAAACTAAGACAGAAAACAAAGTGGGATTGGGAAGAGAAAGAGAGGGAGGTGGTGGTGCAGAGAGTTGTTCCACTCACTTTATTGACAGGAAAAGCTTTATCTTTTCAACTCGACTGTGCATTAATTTTAAACAACACTCCTCTCCTTGTCATTGCGGAGAATAGGGAAGCCCGTCCTTACCAGGATTTTGACTGGCCAGCAGCATCTCCCTGAATATCTGTGGCTGGGAATCTCAGGTGGAGAGAACACTGTTGCCTGATGGTCCTGCCTGCAGGTTTCCCATACAGGGCAACTGGTTTAGCCCCTATGAGAACAAGATGCTAGACTTGATGGACCTTGGAGCTGACTTGGCAGAGTTCTTCTTACATTCTTATCTGTGTCCTTGGCTTCTGAATCCCATTGGTCACCTTTAGCCCAAGCACAAAGCGAGCCTTCCCTGAGATATCTCTGCTCCTTTGTCATACCCTTTTATGGGCCCATAAATTGTTTAAAAGCCTTTTTATTTAGTTATTTCTCCATCAGCACCCAAGTCAATTTCCTTACATTTATAAAAGAAGCAAAGGTAAAGCCTTTTTTATATCCGTGCAGTAAAAGTCAAATCCAAGTGAATTCTTCACACCTTTCAGTTTGGGGGGCTGTTTTGTTTTGTTTCGTTTTGTTTTGGCTGGGGACACACGCAAGCTTTCCAGGAACAAAAATGGAAGCTCCTTTAGAGTAATTATGGTTCTATCAATGTGATTACGCCGGAGAAAGTGTCTTAAATTTTCAGGTTGCTAGGGATGAAAGTCAATAAACAGTGGGCAACATTGCTGTGGACCTTTGTTCGGTCTATAGCCCAGGAGTCTTTGTAGAATGCATATGGCTAACTTGTGGCCCAAATAGATATGTTTCTGGTCTACAGCTCCCATCTTTTGCTGGCTATTGGTTATGCTGTGAGTTGGAGTTCCAGCAGCACCTAGAGAGCCCCATATTACCCTGCTGTTAAAATGAATAATATGATATAACATATTATATTAATACGTTCCAATGTAGCTACTAAAATGCAGATTTCCTGGTGTCCTTTGTGTCCGCGTGGACCATCTTCAGGATTGGGAAAACTGGGGTCCTTCCCATGGTGTTCCTGTTTCCATCAGCTCCAGCCAGCATGGGATGCTGGAAAAGAACATGGCTGTTTCGCTGGCCTGAACCTTGAATGGATGCTCTCCACCCTGCACTGTTTTGTTGCAGATCCTGCCTGAACTGTGCAAAGCAAGCAAGCACTTGGAAATGCCTCACATCTGTCCCTGCAGCTTGTGGAACTGGGTTAAAGGTAAAGGTACCCCTGACCGTTAGGTCCAGTTGTGGACGACTCTGGGGTTGTGCAGTCATCTCGCTCTATAGGCCGAGGGAGCTGGTGATTGTCCGCAGACAGCTTCCGGGTCATGTAGCCAGCATGACTAAGCCGCTTCTAAGCAGCACACGGAAACACCGTTTACCTTCCCTCCGGAGCGGTACCTATTTATCTACTTGCACTTGACGTGCTTTCAAACTGCCAGGTTGGCAGGAGCTGGGACCAAACAACGGGAGCTCACCCCGTCGCGGGGATTCGAACCGCCAACCTTCTGATCTGCAAGTCCTAGGCTCCGTGGTTTAGACCACAGCACCACCTGCGTCCTGTGTAACTGGGTTACTTGGATGCTATTTTTTTCCTATTCTATATTTTGATTCACTTGTGCACATGTAGTCCACAATCTTGGCGAGCCTAGCTGGGGTTACATTCCACATTTCCCTGTGCGCTGAAAAGATTCTGGAGCAGTGATTATGGGGATTACCATTCTTTGGACGAGGGACTGCTGGAGACTTTGCAGTATTTGCAAAGCATGGGTAGCAGCAAAGAGGCACACATTCAGCAGGCAGAAGACGTATTTGCCCTCTAAGATTGCACTCCTGGTTCTAGCTGATTCCAGCTAGAACATTTTATCTCCGTCTTCCACTGGACCTTCCAAATTGTTTCTTTTCACACATAGGAATGTGTGGATCTTCCATTTGAAGGAAGGGCTGCAGTTCAGTGGCAGACAACTTGCTTTGCCTGCAGAAGGTCCTAAGTTCAATCCTCAGCATCTCCAAGCAAGCCCGGGAAAGACTCCAGTCTGAAACCCTGCTGGTCAGTGTAGATTATGCTGAGCAATGGTATGACTCAGCACAAGGCAGAGTGCCATGTTATTTCTTGCAGGAATAGGGAAACAGTAGCCCTCCATATGTTGGATTTCACCGAATATCAGCCACAAGGGGTGCCTGTTATGGGGAAGCAGAGTGGTCGTATCCCATCCTCATTGCCAGTGAAATATACTTGGAGTGATTTCATGCTCTTTATTGCAGCTTGTAAAACAATGAAATGCCCCCCAAGCCCCAGGCTTTTATATACATTATTTACACAATGAGTCCGTCTGACTGGCTGGTTCTGCTTCCCTCCTGGAGCCTGATTGGTCTTTTCCTGCAAGCCAACCAGTTGTTGCATTCTAGGATCCTACTTGCCTATTGTTTTAGGATCCAAGCTTAGTACATAACACCCTGCATGGCCATTGGTCAAGGATGATGGGAGTTGTAGTTTGACAACATCTGGAGTGTCTGAGGGCACCCATGCCTGGTTTCATGGCATTGCTTACTGAGTTCTGCCTTAGTGAGTTCTTGTTTGGTTCTGAGAATTTCCAAAACTAGAGCATGCACACTTAGCCACAGCTTTCTGTTCTCCTGATTCCTTTGCATCTCCTGAACCCCCTCTGTGTTACCAGTGCACACATGTGCATGGATACAACACTGCACAAAAGCAGTCAATGTAATGGAACGCGCAAGGACAGCATGGCTATTTCTGCGGCGTGTGGCTTGTGCGCATGCCTTCCCAGACACATTAGTAAAGCACCACACATAATGTTGCTGTCATTGTATGGGTGGTCACAGTGAGACTGCTTTTCTGATGCATTTAGGAATGCACACGACACACCAGTGGCACGGGGGAAATGAGAGATGCCAATGAACTCAAGCAAAGGGCACTTGCTCAGCGCTGTTTGCAAAATTCAGGTGCAGAGAGTTATTAATGCATAGGTTCTGCTTGGGCAGAAAGTTCAGATAAATCAGAACTCTAAAATAACACATGCATCCCTCTTCCCATTTCCTCCAGCAAGAAGGGGCATCTCCTGGTCCATACCCTGATGGGTATCTTATTCAAACACATAAAGAGATTCCCAACAATCAGGAGACCAGGTTACTAACTAGCCTCCATTGATTAAAATTTGGCCTATTAACTACCAACTGGGTTACTGAACAGCAGGATGAATGGCAAAGGAATAGCCATACATTTATGAAGTAAAGAATGCTAATATTTCCTGTTAGGTGATGTGGCAGACATAAGACCTCTCTGATAGCATCTTCTGATGTACTTTGCACCTGCTGAAAGCAGTCTCATGGCCAGGTAGGGGGCTCAATTGATAGGGGTCCCTATTTGGATCAAGACCATAGTGTTTGGGGGGGGGAGGTCTAAACTTTCCCCTTTGCAATTTGGCCCTAGTCTGAATCACCTCCCTAGATGGGAAAGCATACAGGCACACTGAGTTTTACTATTGGCACCTAAGATTGTCGCCAGCGGAACGGTTTTGGATTGCAATGCTAGATGGAGAAGAGTGTTGGAACCCCTCTTATTTGGGATCATAGCTCTGATACCAGTTAGGGTTTCACAAAGCTTTTTTTAAGTGCAGGGGAGCCTCAGACATGGGCAGTGCCGGATTTACATATACCGGTAAGTTAAAAAAGCTATAGCTTAGGCTCCCACTCTCTTGGGGGCCCCAAGAAAGTTTAAAGGAAAAAACACCTGCATGTACATTTCCAAAATATAAGATGAAAAACAAATAAAATAAAACCTACATACAGCAACATTTAATAATACTTTTAACTTAATATTTAATGTACCGTATTTTTCGTCCTATAGGGCGCACCGGCCCATAGGACGCGCCTCGTTTTTTTGGGGGGAAATGAATTTAAAAAATTTATTCCCCCCCCCGCCCTGGCTGCCGCCCCAAGCCTTGCGCTCACCTGCCCGAAGCACGGGGCACCCTCCGGAGGGCTCCCCGTGCTTCGGGCGACAGGCTGCCACCCCAAGCCTCTCGCACCCGGCGGGACCTCCTGCCGGGCGCGCGAGGCTTGCAGACACTCGCCCAAAGCACGGGGAGCCCTCCGGACGGCTCCCGTGCTTCGGGCGACAGGCTGCTGCCCCAAGCCTCGCGTGCTTGGCGGGACCTCCTGCTGGCGCGCAAGGCTTGCAGACACTCGCCCAAAGCACGGGGAGCCCTCCGGAGGGCTCCCTGTGCTTCGGGCGACAGGCTTCCACCCCAAGCCTCGCGCACCCGGCAGGACCTCCTGCCGGGCACGCAAGGCTTGCGGACACTCGCGGGGGCTGCAGGCTGCTGCCCGCAAGCCTTGTGAGCCCGTGGGAACTCCCACCGGGCTTGCAAGGCTTGCGAATAGCTTCCTGAAGCCTGGAGAGCGAGAGGGGTCGGCGCGCACCGATGCCTCTTGCTCTCCAGGCTTCAGCGAAAGCCTGCATTCGCCCCATAGGACGCACACACATTTCCCCTTCATTTTTGGAGGGGAAAAAGTGCGTCCTATGGGGCGAAAAATACAGTACTTCTTCTTAATTGTACTTTACTATTAATATACTTCTTCTTAATTGTATTTCAGTTCAACAATGACTTTGATAAAATATATATTTTGTTATGTGCAAATGGCTCTTAGGTCCATCAATTACCATATAGCATATATTCAACACAAAAAAACAGTGACAATTTGTTGTTGACAAAGGACAGCTGGACATATAAAGGGCCCCATTACCTTCAGTAGCTTAGGCCCTCATCAGACCTAAATCTGGCCCTGGACATGGGAGCCAAAAGTGTTCCTCTCTAAGACCAGGGATAGCTCAGTTGGTTAAAGCACGGTGCTGATTTGCCCCTCTTTCTCTCTCTGGCCCTCAAAACTCCCCACCCACTCCTTACCTCCTCTCCTCAAGGAACCTCGCCCCCCATCAGAGCTGCTTCAAAATCTCCTTGAGTATTTTGGTTGACTGGAAGGTATCTTTGAACTCTGATAATAACACTTGCCTGCCAGGGTAGAGGCTAGAGAGGGGTGTGTGAATGTGTGTGCAGAAGCCAGCCTACTGCACAAAGAGAGGTCTTGGTTTGGGGCTGGATCCTTGCCTCCCCCACACCAAGGCATTTTGGCCCTTAGGTCCACATTAAGGTTATTTTCATATAGATAAAGCTATGGTTTTCCCAGGAGAGATGTATAGAAGTGAGAGCTGAACCATAAAGAAGGTTGATCGCAGAAGAATGGATGCTTTTGAATTACGGTGCTGGAGGAGACTCTTGAGAGTCCCCTGGACTGCAAGAAGATCAAATGTATTCATTCTGAAGGAAATCAGCCCTGAGTGCTCACTGGAAGGACAGATCGTGAAGCTGAGGCTTCAATACTTTGGCCACCTCATGAGAAGAGAAGACTCCTTGGAAAAGACCCTGATGTTGGGAAAGATGGAGGGCACAAGGAGAAGGGGACGACAGAGGACGAGATGGTTGGATAGTGTTCTTGAAGCTACTAACATGAGTCTGACCAAACTGCGGGAGGCAGTGGAAGACAGGAGTGCCTGGTGTGCTCTGGTCCATGGGGTCACGAAGAGTCGGACACGACTAAACGACTAAACAACAACAACAACAACAAAGGTTATTTTAATTTTAAAAAAAAACCACAAAAACCTTTTTGCTATCACTATCTAAAGTGGAGCGGGTGTTGTAGGGGCAGATCAGCTTTATCTACTCTTGCTAAGTTTGTTCCTCTAGTCTATACTCTCTCCCAGCCTCCCTCACTCCCCCTTTTTGCACATTTCCTAGTAACACCTGAACAAGCTGGTGGCAAGTTTGAGAGAGAATATGAAAGATTAATGGAGCTTTGTGTCCAAAGACTGGAAATTAGGCTGTTCCAGAATTTTAAGTTTTTCCACTTTCCCTGTTGCTGATTTGGCACATTAAGCCTTGAAGAAACTTGCTTTTCCGAGCAGTTTTGACCACGGTGAGAGATGCAGCAGCAGGGAACCTTGTGCAAGAGCCAAAAATGGGCGGGGAGTGAGTTTGCTGAAGTTTTGTCATTTCTTGAGGTTCGCTTCTGCTTGGAGGATGTACACTGATAACCTCCTAGAATCGGGGGCAGACTTGATGGGATGTGGGATGCGAGAGCAGTGATTATGTCTCCCCGCATCTTCTTATATTGCTAAAACTGGGGTGGGGAAACTCTTTTCATCCTAAGGGCCATATTTCCTTCTGGGCAAGCTTCTGGGGGCTGCATGCCAGTCACAGAGAGGGCTAGAGACAGAAAAGGATGGTGTAATAAATATAGTTTTTGCCCTTTCCCAGTATTTGGTAGAATTCAATTATCAAATAGCTGTGGAGGCTTGCCCATTCAAGTGAATGAGGCACTAGTCCACCAATCTCTGTCCAGTGGCTCTGGGTTGCCCCCAAGACTGGAGGGGTTGGTGCATGGCGCACGTATGTGACATCAGACAGAAAGTGAGTGACGTGTCATGTCGCCCGGCATCATGCAGGCTGGTGCAGCCTTCTGTGAGGCCGCACCAGTCTCAGCAGTGTTGGGAAATGCAGCGGGGACTGGTGCAGTCCACTGGAAGGCTGCAAAGGCCTGTGAGGTGATGGGAGATGTGGTGCAACCTTCAGCTACCTGCGCCAGTACCCCAGTGTCAGGGGACACATGATGTTGCACCAGGACACCTCAATATTGGGCTGGGCCCCCTTCAAACAAATGTAGAGTTGGTGTGCCTGCCTCTGTCTGCTTTCTTACTACCAGTCCAAGGAGTGGAGAGATCAGCTCCATCCTCCATAGTCTCATCTTTGCCCTCGTAGGCTACACCAGGGAGGAGGATGGAGACAAAGCTAGAATTACTGTACTTTTCGCTCTATAAGACGCGCCCGACCATAAGATGCACCTAGTTTTTAAAGGAGGAAAACAAGAAACAAGAAAGCAACGCAAAGCTTCTTGAGTGAAGAGGCAGGAGCGCTCCCGCTGCGCTCAAGAGGCTTTGCATGGCTATCCCCGAAGCCAGAAGAGCAAGAGGGATCAGTGCGCACCGATCCCTCTTGCTCTTCTGGCTTCGGGGATAGCTGCACAGCCTGCATTCGATCCATAAGACGCATACACATTTCCCCTTACTTTTTAGGCGGGAAAAAGTGTATCTTATAGAGCAAAAAATACGGTAGTCAACAGTGCCAATAATCATCAGCTCTGGCTCCACCTGCATTTCCAATAACCCCCAGCCACCACCTTCGCATAGTCAGATTATAATCTCTAAATTATCCTCTATGTTTTTCTTCATTTTTGTAGCAGTTCCCATCAATGTGGGCTTCATTTCCATAAAATTCCTGTAGTTAAAAGAAGAAGGTCGCCCTCAGTTAACCTTCTAAGGGAGCTGTTGGATGTGGCCCAAAAAGTTAAGAAACACAAGTGATGAAAATCAAGAGGGAGGATGATTTTCCCCCCATTGAATTCTTTTTTCTTTTTTTACAAAAATAATAAACGTGGAGCTTCTCAAATTGCTGCTTCGGCATCAGTCATGTTGAAAGACTTGAAGGGGTCTAGTGGCCAGATTGAGCCAAGGCTCCGAGAGGAAGCTCTAAATGAGACCTTTTCTTCCTGACATCAGCAACCTACTTTTTCCCCAATGCTGTAGCATCAAGAAACTTGCTTTTGCATCGAGCTGGACGTTGAGATGGCTGTACATTTATCTCCGGAGGCTGCACCAAAAATAACATTTGAAATACTGCTCTTTGTGCAGCAAGCTTTTAAAAAAATTATTATTCAAGCAAGAGGTTAATCAACTGTAGTCTAACCCCCCCCCCATTGATATGATTCATTGGCGGGTTTTGAATAAAGGCCGCATTCCTATTTAGTTTCATGGATAGCCACTGTAGATCAACTCGCATCTTTAATAATAATAATAATAATAATAATAATAATAATAATAATAATAATTTTTTATTTGTATCCCACCCTCCCCAGCCGAGGCTGGGCTCAGAGCGGCTAACATAAAAACAACACAAAATATAACTTTAAAATAAGCAACCTACATCACAAAAGTAACATTCTAGAATCATTAGGATAGTATAAAATAATAATAATATCAACATATAAAATTTAAATGGAAATTCTCTCAACAGCTACAATAAATAATTTCTAAACTATAATCAATAAAACAATGGCAAGCCACTGTACATAAAATAATACAATACAAATTGGGAAGCAGAGACTAGAGGGTGGAGTAAGGCAGGTGGAAGAAGGCCTTGCCTGATGGAGTCTCTCCCCTCACAGTTCTTCCTCCAGGAACTTTACCAACACACCTGTGATGTCATTTAGGGGGAAGGAGAGAGGGGCTCACCTGAGGCTACTATCCTGTCCTAGTACATAGTTAAGCTATGGAACTCACTGCTGCACAAGGCCATGATGGCCACCAACTTGGCCACCATCATCAAAAGAGGATTAGACAGATTGATGGGAGATACGGCTGTCAATGGCTTCAAGTCATGATGGCTACGCACTGTTGGAGGCAGTATCTTTCTGGATGACAGTTGCTGGAAATCGCAGCAGTGGAGAGTGCTCTTGTGTTCCTGTTCCGCTTGTGGGCTTCCCACAGGCATCTGTCAGCCAGCAGAGGAAGCAGCTCCCACAGCAGGATGCCAGGAACGGATAAGATAAGGAAAAGTCCTTACCACCTGCTTTTTATTCAATATTTACAGAGAGAGGGTTGGAACACAGCCTCTTGGAATAATGGCATTGTCTTGAGTGACTCCCCTTTTTCTCCCACTTCCTCATTGGTCATAATCTCCCCTATGGGTGGTGCTGAGGGCCCTTTGCTTCTGAGCCCTTTGCTCTACTACTTTCAAGGCTCGCCAGGTTCTGGGGGGGGGGGGAGTCTGGAATGCTTTCTAAAGACACTGTGTCTGTCAGCTGTTGCCCTACTGGTGGTTCCCCTTCTTCTTCCTCCTCCTCCTCCTCTCCCATTATTTCCCAGCTTTTCTCCTCATCTTCCTCTGAGCTGTGACCTCCCTCCAACCCCTGTTGTAATTCTGAACTGTCTTCTCTGGAAGGGTCAGGCTGGGGAGGTGGTCTCCACCATTCATCTTCTGCCCAGTCCCTGACATCATCTGGTTGGCGTCTGTGGGAAAGCATGCTGGACTAGTAGTGCCATTGGCCTGACCCAGCGGGTTCTTCTCAGGTTCTTTATCCATAAGCTTTTCAGCAGAGCAAAATTCTGCACCACTGCCTCTCTGGTCTCAATCCAACACTCTGACCATACCAAGAACATGAGAAGAGTCTCTAGCCTTCTTAGACTTTACCGACTGGTGGGGTCTGCGTTGCTCCCGGGAGGGAGGAAGGAAGTCAAATGACACCGAGGTTGATTCAGAGAAAGAGTTTATTCTGCTCTCTGGATAGCAGAAGGCATTTGCATGGTCAGTCCACAGCAAGTCCAAAGAAATGAGAAATTTCATGCAGTATATATATCCTCCAGGCACCCTCTCCCCCTTCCCCAGGAATCCAGCCACGTCAGCTTATACATGCAGGTTGACATCACATATGTTCCTGCTCCGGTACTCTTAACCATAAAAGGGTTTTCCTCTTTCTGTACTCTTGACCATAAAAGGTTGTTCCTGTTCCTATACGCGTCATCCCTGCTCTACTGGAACTGGCAAGGCCACTCATTGCCGTCACGGACTGATAAGGGAGAGAGCTTTGAGCACTTGTTTATACAGCTGGGTTTTGGCTCAAGAGCTCAAGTTAGAGCATTTTAGAAATGCTCCCTTGGAACAGGGAAAATGGGGATTTTGGGTCAGTTTCAAACTGACTGCACAGAAACCCATTCCTCCAAGTCCTGTTGGATCAGACCAATGGTCCATTTAGTGTAGCATCCTGTTCTTACGATGGCCAAACAGATGCCTCTGGGAAGCCCACAAGCAGAGTTTGAGCACTCTCTTGCTTTCATGCCATTGGGGACAACCTGGTGGTGAAAGAAACAGACTTTGTCTTGATCTACTTCTTCAGATCTTTGATTCCTAAACCCAGGGACACGTTTTCCTAGAAACGGGGCAGCTTGCTTTTCATCCAAGATTAATGAGTAAATAACAATAATAATTCATGTACATTTTGACAGCACTTTTCATCTGGAGTATCTCAAAAGTATTTTCATATCTACCTTCTAAGGAAGAAACTGAAGCACAGAAGGCTGAAATGATTTGCCTAGGGAGCCAAGCTGTGTTATTGACAGTGCCAAAGAATGGGACGTTTGGGTTTGGAGTCCCTGCCTCTTTCAGGGGGAGAAATAGTTGCCCTGGAACAGGAATAATAATAATACTTTTAATATTTGTACCCCACCCGTCTGACCTGGTTGCCCCAGCCACTCTGGGCGGCTTCTAGCATATACAAAAACGTAATAAGACATTAAGTATTAAAAAGCTTCCCTATACAGGGCTGCCTTCAGATGTTTATATGGTAACTTGTGTCCTTCTGATATGTTGGCACATCATGGCAACATTGACCAAGAGTGCAAATTATGTGTGCAAGAATGCAAACGCTTACACTTTGCCAAAGCCATTTCCGACTCGGAGGAGATGGGGTTGCGGGCATGCTCCACCCACACCCGCGCGGGGGGCTGGCCTTTTCCCCCGCGCGAGAACAGGGAATCCCTGGGCGTGTCACCGAACCGGCCAGCCTATCAGCTGGCCGGGGAGGAGGGACCTGGCCTACTTAAGGCCAGGCACGCCCGGGGACCGCCCTCTTTACACCTGGGTGCCAGAGAGGTTTTCCCATCCCACCCACCCTTAGGTTTTAGCTAGTCTTGGCCTTGCTATGGACTTTGGTTGGTCGCCGCAAGGAGCCTGGTAGGAATTTTTCCAAGTTGGCGCACTTTGTGCCTTTTGGTTTTTTCGCCTACCTCGTAGCAAACGTCACAACTTCCCCGGTGTTGGCGGTTAGGCATTGGCAGGGGGAATTGTTATGCAAATGAGAGGGGGGGAAGGAAGCGCCATCACCTTCCCCCAAATAAAGGGGTAGTCCGGTAGAGGACTCCGGGGGGCGTTGCCTTGTCTGAAACCTACGGAGGTAAGGGCCTCCGGCACGCCCCCGAGCGGTGACACCCGTGGGATCCTAGTTGGCGTACTTCAACAGGACCCCCCACGGTTTGTGGACAACCCTCCCCGGTCACCATGCCGGGTAGTCGATAGGAGCCAATGCCTAAAGCCAATACCTTTCAATTCTGTAATCAATAAAGTTGTGGCCTTTTTATGCCCATTAACCTAAAATATTGTGTCCCGTGTCTTCATTTCACAATGGGGGGGGGGAGTATTGCCACGCAAAGGGTAAGGTTGTCTCTAGGGATGAAAGAAGCTGCCAATTTTGGTTTGTCCGTTTCTCATTTTCTTTCCAGTCATAAGTTCAGCTCACCACATTCCTCCATTACTTTCACATTTATTTATTTTTAAACACAAGCCTTTTAGTGGGCAGTTCTCCTAATACACAATTTTTTACAAGCAACTTTCTTGAATATAATGCAATTTTGTACAATACTTTCAGTAACATGAGCATTTTTTTAAACATATCCGCTCCCCTCAAAGTTCTGCACACTTTTTTTTGATTGAAGAATTTTATTGCAAATTTCAGAGAAATGTGAATTTGACATGATATCTGCATTTTGGTTCCTGTATTGTTTCAAAAAGTGACAACTGGGTAAATTCACATTAAAACGTGAACTGGACCAAATTTCTACCTGACTTCTTTTTGTATAATAAGGCATTGGTCTATTCTTTTCTTGTGTTGATTTAAGACATTATATTTTAGAAGATCATGTAAAAAATGTGAACCATCTCCAGTCCTAATAGGTTCTATCCTTATTGTGGACAAAGCTCCCTGTATGAACAGTGAATAGATACAGATGGCTGGCTTCAGGAGCTGCTCTCTGCCGTGGCGCCCGCCATTTTTCCTCGCCGGAAGTCCCCATATGATGTGTCTTGTGCGCATATGATGTGTCTTCTGCCCCCTTCCCCCTTTGTTTTGACTGATTGGGGGAGGCTCGGGAGTCACTGGTGGGTGGCCGTTGCCCAGTTTTTAAAAAACTCTGCGTATTTATGTTTCACAGGGTGCGAAAGAAGGGCTTTGTGCCTTTATACAATATGCATGTATGCTTGGGGTCAGGGTCTTTTGCTTCATCATCACCACTACTGACTCCCTGTTGCTACTCAGCTTCAAAATAAAATAAAATGAAATGAAATGAAATAATAAAATAAAATAAAATAAAATAAAATAAAATAAAATAAAATAAAATAAAATATGTCCCCGGATTCATTGAAAAAAATCTGGTAACCATACGCTAACTGAAGTGTGGATGAGAAAACACAGTGTTCCTGATCACAGGGATGGGTCACCTGTGGTTCTTCTGATGCCATTGGACTCCAGGTCCCATTATCCCTAAATGAAAACAAACAAACAAACAAACTGTGCTTCAAGGCCCCCTTTGTTGGAAGGGAGAGAAGGAAAGCACACTTGTAGCACGGATGCTATCAAAGCATCCTTCCTGTAGAGGCCAAAGCCCATCAGACATAGTTCCATTCCTTTACCGTTTTATCCCTTCTTACTCCCACCTGCACTGAAACGGAGTCTTGTTTGTCTTTTCCTCGTAAGTTTCTTTTCCAAAGCTCGACGGTGCAACGAAACTGATCTTGCTTTCCCTTTCAGCTGCCGTGCTGAGTGGCGTGTTCTCAGTTCTACCTCCTTTATCGTCATCTCAAATGTGATCTTCCTATCAGATGCTGATCAGAGCTGTGTGCGCAGGGACGGTTGAGGGACGTCTCTCGGTGTGCGCTGTCAACATCAAGGTCCCTTAGATTGTCGTTCAGAAAGATGTGGGACGGCTGCAGCAGCAGCAAAGTGACGCAGACAAAACTTCTCAAGGATCTTAAAGTTATTTCTCTCCCCACCCCATCCTTCTATTCTTTTGCAGGCTGGGACTTCTCACTCATCACTCCCTCTATAGCAGATGCTCCTCCAGTCAAGTCGGGTGAAGTGAAGGAAGTTGCTTGTTGGCATCAGTAGGAATTAAATGCTGCGCTGAATCTTCCTCTCACATTTCTAGATAATGGTTGGTAGCTAGGGATGGGGGAGAGAAATTCAATTCAGTTTGCATTTAAAGGTGAATCTAGCCGATTTGAACTTTCTGAAGGAATATGAGAACTGAAACACAGCCATCCTTTGAAATTCTTGCTCCCCCAGATTTTGCAGCGCAGTTGTCCAACCAGGTAATCTGCACAAAAATGCATATGTTGAGTGAAATGGTTCGTGGAAATGCATTCATTAGAGAAAACGGCATACAAAAATGCATTGCACTGGGAAAAACTGGTTTGAGAAAAGTGCATGTTAAGGAAAAGATACACTAAAATGCTGGTGAATTTTCAGGAGGATTAAAAAAAAATCACAAAAATCACATTATAGATTTAGGTTAGGATGGAGAAATGAAGGTAAGATTGAAAACTTGAGAAACTCATTTTCCCAGTCTTAAATTTAGTTCTGAATATTTCTGCAGCAATCTGCATTCTTTTTTTTAAAAAACCCTTATAAAAATTATCTGCATTTGAGTGCAAATTTATAAGCTCATTTTTTCTATGCAGTTTTAACAAAAATGCCATTTTTAAAGGCAATTTCCCTTAATATACTGAGTTTCGTGTTATTTTCTCTAATACATACATTTTTATTCCCGTTTTCCCCAAGTATATGCACTTTTGCAAACATTACTTGGCAGCAGAACAGCACTGCAAAATTCAGAGAAGCGGGCAATTTGAAGGATGACAGCATTTTGCTTCACGTATTGTTTCAGAAAGTGCAAAGTTTGCCTTTAAATGAGAATTGAATTTCCCCCGCATCCCTCCTCCTAACATTTATCACCTGCAATGGACAGTCAAAACAAAAGCACCCCCCGCCCCCATCGTGGTTTCCTACATGAACATCTTTGTGATATTTATGTGTGGTTGGTTCAAAGGGCTCTTCTGACATTAATTATGTGTTTAGCGTTAATGCTCAGCTTTGACTGCAGAGTGTTCCACAAAAGGAAGGGTTTGACAATGATACTATGTGATAGTGGTGACAACCATCAATACTCCCCTGCTTTCTTAGACTGTAAATAAGCTCTTGTTCATCATTGTTATTCTGACAATAATTCATTGGATGCTTATGCAACACCAGTGCCAAAGAACTGACTTGAACACTGTGCCAACGCAAGGTCTATTTATCAGAAGGTGGTGGGTTCTCCTTCACTGGAGGTTTAAAACAGAGGTTGGATGGGCATCTGTCAGGAATTCTTCAGCTGTGATTGTAGAGGGTTGGACTAGATGATCCTTGGCATCCCCATCAATTTTATCAATTTTACAATTTGATGAATCTATTATCATTCTATCCCATTAATACTAGGTGTTATAGATTTAGGTAAGGTTCAGTTTATTAAGTTTGTTTATAGCTTCCCACTAAAAAGTTCCAAAGTAATGTACCAGCAGGCAAAAAATAATAATATAATAACAACATTGTAAAAACAGATGATAGGTGAAAAAGGTAAAGGACTCTTGGATGGTTAAGTCCAGTCAAAGACGACTATGGGGTGTGGCGCTCATCTCGCTTCAGGTTGAGGGAGCTGGTGTTTGTCCACAGACAGCTTTCTGGGTCATGTGGCCAGCATGACTAAACCACTTCTGGCGCAACAAAACACCGTGATGGAAACCAGAGTGCACGGAAACGCCGTTTACCTTCCTGCCACAGCGGTACCTATTTATCTACTTGCACTGGTGTGCTTTCAAACTGCTAGGTTGGCAGGAGCTGGGACAGAGCAACAGGAGCTCACCCTGTTGCAGGGATTCAAACTGTTGACCTTCTGATCGGCAAGCACAAAGAGGCTCAGTGGTTTAGACTACAGTGCCACCTGCGTCACAGATTTGACTATATAATATGTTATCACTGGTGCTGCCTAAATGCTGAGGAAAGCCTAAATGTCTGCCTGGTGCCGAAATGATTCCAAGGCTTTTTGTTCATAAACAGAGAAGATCCAATATAAAAATGCAACATGAAAATCGGTTGAAGGTTTTAGCTAATTTTGAAGAGCTGGTAAGAGGTGGAAGGACAATCAATAATTTTTTTAATGAATTAATTCTGCAGGAGGATGTGTGAAATACGTGCTCAGCGTATTGGCCAAGGTGGAACTCTTGAGAGTCTTGCACACTACTCAGGGTTCAGTTAGGGACCCTGCACATGGATGGGAAAACTGTAGTCCCTGTTCCTGCTGGACAAATAACAGCAATCTAGAAAGACCAGCAACCTTATGAAACAGCCTGACAAGGAGTGGTTGATTTGGATCATGAGTGTTGCTTGCTAATAACTGCATCTCCCTGCATCAGTCCGGAGCCATTGTTTTTGGCTGTCGCTCCCATCAGCCCCAACCAGCACATCTGGAGGGCACCTGATTGGCAAAGGCTTCCAGTTAGGAGGGCACCGTAGTAGCTGCTGCTTTCAGAGCTATTTATCTCCCTGCTAGCTCAGTTGATGAAACAGTTGAGCCAGAGTTGATGTGATGTGATGGCAAAAGCTGTGAAGCATCTTCCAGACACTCACAGCAGCTGCTTAAGAAGCAGGAGTTGGGAACTTCAGGGAGAGGTCCCAGGAATGGACTGTCTATCTACCCATCCATCCATGATAAGTGGATATTTCAGGCATTTATCAAACAAGGACAGTGGACAGGTTACAGAGAAAGGAAAGCAAAACAGAGAAATTAGGAGAGCAGTCAGGTTATGAGATGAGATCAAGGTACAGGGAAAGCTAAGGAAACAGACTTGGGTTAGTAAGCCCAAAGGTGAGCTAGGAGAGTTAAAGTGTAAGGCTGGGGGAAGGAAAGGCCGGCCCACCCATAAGGCAACATGAGGCAACAGCCTCAGGTGGCAAGATCCACAGCAGCAGCAGATCCTGTTCCTGATGTAGATCTTCACTCACTCCTTCTTCCCTGGCAGGAAGGAGGGAGCCATTTTGTGGTTCACTTTAGGTGCCAAAATGTCTTGGGCCAGCCCTGGAGGAAGGAGATGACTGCCACGGAGAAAACCTTAGCGGCTGTGTGTAGGAAGTGTTACAGTATGGGAAGCAATGTTGCAGGTCCTGTTATGAGAAGGGCACCCAGGTCTAACTGGTGAAGGACCCGCCAGTTAGTTTCTGAAAGGATGAAACAACAGAGGCCTCTGTGGATCCTGTGGACCTTAAGGAGCACAATTCTGGCACTGCCCTTTATCTTATTTGCCTCATCAAATATAGCTGCTTTAAATGTAGAAACATCTCTTGCAGAGATCTATTGGAGGCAAGGAAAAATAGACATAAATAGAGGCCAGTTCCCCTGAATGTGGAAATGTAATTCTGAGGCAAGTACTCTTTGGTAAGAGAACCCCAGCAGAGATTTTCAATCCCAAAATATGAAGCAAAGTAAAGCATGGAAATACAGGCTGTTACACTTTTAAAATATAAATTAGACTTAAGCATGTTGGTTACGTGAGGCTGGCTATCCCACAAGATCACCCTGCCCATGCATGGCTAGATCTCAACTGGGGCAGCAATGTTTAGCTGGGCAAAGTTAATCTAGATTTCTTGAACCCAGAGCCCTTGAGATGTTGTTGGACTGCAATTCGTATCATATGAGACCACCAGTCTGTCCAGCTCAGTGTATCGACTACAATGACTTGCAGCAGCTCTTCAGGATTTCAAGAAAGGTTTGCTTCCAGCCCTACTTGGAAAAGCCAGGATTGAACCCAATACCTTCTGCATGTCGGGGCTGAGAGAAACATACTGCAAAACTTCCTGCAGGTGCCTACTTGGAGAAGGTGAGTAAATCAATTAAAAGCTCCTTGATCAATGAAAAAGTAGAGATAGTAATAGTAATTTATTATTTGTACCCCGCCCATCTGGCTGGGTTTCCCCAGCTACTCTGGGTGGCTTCCAACAAAGATAAAAAATACATTAAAATGTCACACATTAAAAACTTCCCTGAACACGGATGCCTTAAGATGTCTTCTAAATGTCAGGTAGTTGTTTATTTCCTTGACATCTGATGGGAGGGCGTTCCACAGGGCGGGCACCACTACCGAGAAGGCCCTTTGCCTGGTTCCCTGTAACCTCGCTTCTTGCAGTGAGGAAACTGCTAGAAGGCCCTTAGTGCTGGACCTCAGTGTCCAGACAGAACAATGGGGGGAGGAGACACTCCTTCAGGTATACTGGGCCGAGGCCGTCTAGGGCTTTAAAGGTCAACACCAACACTTTGAATTGTGCTTGGAAACGTACTGGGAGCCAATGTAGGTCTCAGCTTGCAGTTTCCGGGTCACCTTCAAAGGTAGCCCCAGGTAGAGCACATTGCAGTAGTCCAAGCAGGAGATAACTAGAGCATGCAGCACTCTGGCAAGACGGTGTGCAGGCAAGTAGGATCTCAGCCTGTGTACCAGATGGAGCTGGTAGACAGCTGCCCTGGATACAGAAGTGACCTGCGCCTCCATGGACAGCTGTGAGTCCAAAATGACTCCCAGGCTGCACACCTGGTCCTTCAGGGGCACAGTTACCCCATTCAGGACCAGGGATGTCAACAATTTTAAGAATTTCTTGGCTCAGGATATGAACACTGAGAACATGTGCTTCCCTTTGAAAAAAAAAAATAGGGTGAGCATAATGAACTCCCCCCCCCCCAATCCTTTTCTGACTCGGATTTTAATTTGAGCCAGTGAAGAAAGAAGAATAAAAAACTTGCTGGATCAGGACGAAATCCCACAGGGAATGTGCTGCAAAGTAGCACCCAACAGGACTGAACCCTCCCTTCACCAGCTGATGAGCAGAGATGAAAGAGGTTACCCACCGCTGCAGAAGAGAGAGATCCAATGTTTCCTATGGTCTCTGGAATGCCCTCCGAAGGACCTGAGGCTTGCAGGGTAAGATTAACTGGGTGACAGACCTCGTTTCATGGCCACCCACTGGGTGAAAAAATATAATTGGAAGAAAGGCAAGCTTCAAATTGAACTGGTAAAGCTTATTCTTCTGGAATAAAAGTTACGAGAAGCCCAATGCTTTTTCTTTTCTTTTTTTAAATCTTCCTTGGGATCATTTCTCTCTGGAGAGAAAAAGAGAGTTCTCTTTTCAGAAAAAAGCAGATACTTCCCTTGAGGAAGAATTTAAATCAAAGGACAGCAGGCTTCTCACAATTCTTATTCCACAAGGGAGGGGTACACAAGTGCAAGCTTGAGAGTTGCCTCACTTCTCATCTCCCCCCTTCTTTTCTTTTTCATTTTTTCTGGTGCTTCTTTGTGATGGATAAATTCCCTTTGGCACTGCTTGGAAGAAGGTTCAGTGAGCAGAGTTATTTCCCCCCAAATACCTCCATCTCTCTTGTGGATTTCTGCTTCTGCTGTGACCTAGTACTGAAATGTGGATATCTGTTGCAATCCTGACAACATCTTCAGAAAACAGGCCCCAGGCTCAGTCCTTGGTGTCTTCGCCTTAAATGGATCAGGTAGCAGGGGATGGAGAAGACTGCTGGCTGAGACGTTGGAGACCTGCTGCCAGCAGAGTAGACAGTATTAGGCATGACCTGGTATAAGGCAGCTTTGGAAATTCCAACCAGGACCGGTTTGTGTGGCCTGAAAAAAATCCAGCTGCCTTGTTGCAAGTTCATTAGAAAGCCTTCAAAGGAAACTGTGAGGAAATGTACATCAAAAAGCAATCACACATACACACATACAGAGAGAGAGAGAGAGATCTTGAAACTCAGTTGGTAATTCACGGAGGTCGTTTGATCTTCGGCACTGACCCTGCAACGTGAAGCCTTTGATGACTAATCCTGCCTCCACTTGCCAGCCTTCTGATGGGATCCTTAGTCACTTTCACAGTTCCAGTGGCTGCAGAGCCAGCTGCTCCCACCATGCTGTGCTCTTCCCAGCTTCCGTACAGCAACACTTGAAAGCTTCTTGACACTGGATAAATTGCTACAGGCATGGAATCACTTTCTAATTGTATCTTATTTCAGTGGCAGCCAGAATATTTCCGTGTTCAGATAGGAAGTCCCCAAATGACAATAAAATAAAATGCTTTATGCCTGGCCAGTAGTTGGTGTGTGAATAATCCCATCGTGCCGTATCAAAGAATTTTGTAATTTGCTTAAGCTGAACTAAACACACAGCTAGGCCACGCTAATGTCCACAGGCATGACTATCTCTCTCCCTCTGTTCCTTTGCAGAGAAGCCAAGGAAAAGCTGCCTTCAGTTTAGGCGAGGCAAAATGCCATTGCGTCCCTCCTAATGGTCTCAAGCTTTTCCAGCACCGTGATTCCTTATTTGACATGTCCTATGGCTTCTCCCAAAGGATATTGGGAACTGGACAATTTAATGGAAGGCCTGTAATTCAGTGATGGAGCATCTGCTTTACATGTGGAAAAGTCCTAGGTGCAATTCTCAACATCCTCAGGTAGGGCTGGGAATGTCACCCACCTGGAACCCCAGCAACGTCCCTTACCTGAGAGCTGCTTCCAGTCTGGGTAGATACTACTAAACTAGATGGACCAGTAGTCTGAGCCAGGATAAAGCTGGCGTTCTTTAGAAGGTCCTTGTTGAAGATTTCCACCGTCCTCATAGAATTCTGGTCCCCAGAACTCCTTTGCTAGCAAATGTGAGTTAAATGAGCTTGAGATGGGTTGCTAAATCTATCATGTGGGCATGAAGGTGCCTGGGAATAGGAATAAGGGAGAGATTTGTTTGGTTCACATCTTAATGCAAACCTACCTAATCCTCACTTCCCAAGAAAGGGAAAAGGCTGAGCTGTGCTTAAACTGCATAGTAAAATTAGTATATGTTGACCCCATGCTCCTTTCATATGTCCAGTGCTGCTTGGAAGTGGCAACAGCCACTGAATAAACACTTTGGGAGTCACCATCATTTCCCCATAATGCCCTGGGAAGGATGCTAGAATCATTCACAAGGAAATTTACAAGGACTAATAGGAAACATTTTTTGGCGATGGTGGGGGAGGGGCAGAATATCCCAGTGAGTTGCTTATTTATAAAATAATTTCTACCCCACTTTTTGGCCCTCAGAGGAACCCACAAGGCAGTTAATTTCATCAATTTAAACCATTATCCAACCATTGTAATAAAATGAACACAGCTAGATTAGGGAGGTCCTCTCCCCAAATCACTATTTTACCTTTAAATCTGGAAGATGGGTTGGGAGCTGAAGCATTCTGGGGGCATGACGTTTACCATGGCAATTCTCGGTAGTGGCACCCACCCTGTGGAACGCCCTCCCACCAGATGTCAAAGAGAAAAAAACTACCAGACTTTTAGAAGACATCTGAAGGCAGCCCTGTTTAGGGAAGCTTTTAATGCTTAATAGACTATTGGTATGCCCCACAGAGGACCTTAAGGTCCATATATAGCAACACCCTAGAGGTCCCAGGCCCTAAGGAAGTTAGATTAGCCTCAACCAGAGCCATGGCCTTCTAAACACTGGCTCCAGCCTGGTGGAATGCTCTGTCTCATGAGACCAGGGCCCTGCGGGATCTGATTTCTTTCCGCAGGGCCTGTAAGACAGAGTTGTTCCACCTGGCCTTTGGCTTAGAATCAGTTTGATTCCCTCCCCCTCTTTCTTTTTCCTTTCTCCTCCTATGAAGAGACTGTATCCTAATATTTTAATGTTGTATCTTAATCTTTTAAATTGTATTTTAATCAACTTCTTTTTATTATTGGTTGTTAGCTGCCCTGAGCCCGGTCTTGGCTGGGGAGGGCGGGGTATAAATAAAAAATTATTCTTCTTATTCTTATTCTTATTCTTATTCTTATTCTTATTCTTATTCTTATTCTTATTCTTATTATTGTATTTTAATATTTTGTTGGAAGCAGCCCAGAGTAGCTGGGGAAACCCAGCCAGATGGACTGGGTATAAATAAATTCTTATTCTTATTCTTATTCTTATTATGGCAGCAGCTTAAACATCAGGAAGAGCGCTACTGCCACCACAATCATATTTGCTCTCGCGGAGTGGCCAAGGAATCACTCTAGCATTGCCACACTGGTACCATTTCAGGGGGTGGAAACACAGTCACAATCAGAGCTCTGTGCCTGCTGCTGCCAGCACTGAAACCACAGGCAGAGCTGGCAATGTCTTTAACCTTCAGGTAAGTTTGGTCGTTTGCTGAAGAGACTTTGCCTTTCATAGCTCAGCCAGCAAAGGCTGTTGGGAGCTGCCCAGGGTCCTGAACTGTCTGGTCTGACTTTGAGTGGGAAGATGCTCAAGTACCGTATTTTTCGCTCTATAAGACGCACCAGACCACAAGACGCACCTAGTTTTTGGAGGAGGAAAACAAGAAAAAAAATTCTGAATCTCAGAAGCCAGAACAGCAAGAGGGATTGCTGTGCAGTGAAAGCAGCAATCCCTCTTGCTGTTCTGGCTTCTGGGATAGCTGCACAGCCTGCATTCGCTCCATAAGACGCACACACATTTCCCCTTACTTTTTAGGAGGGAAAAAGTGAGTCTTATAGAGCAAAAAATACAGTAATTGCTACCACTTGCTCTCCAAGCCCCAGCAGAAGAGGATATCGAACATCTTAAAACACGAAAGATCCTGGAGCTGCATTGTGCTCATGGGCAGTCTGGCAACTCACAGGTCCCCATGGCCACCTTGCAAAATGATTCACAATAAAGTGAAAACTCAACCCTGTTGTAAGTGGCTGCCCCCTTCAAGAAGGATTTTGCAGGTCAGCACCACCTCAGAGCTAAAACAAGTAAAACAGGCACCCCAAATTCTCCAACTCCTGAAAACAGGATGGGAAATTTGGGTGGGCCATTTCTTTTCAGCCCCTAGAACACTGTCTGAACCTTGGCAAAAGAGCTATGTCTTTGTCAGGTGCAGGAAAAAACCACAGATGGGCTATACTGTTTGAGGACATAGCGTCTCTTACAGGGATATTAGGAAGGGGAAATGGTTGCAGTTAACTGGTGTCTGCAGAGATAATTAATTCACAGGGAGTCTTCCCACACCGGAATTACAAAAAGGCCCTCGATTTTGCCACCTATGACTGGAATATATGTGTGGAGGGAGGGGGTGCCTTGTGGTTCATTCCTAAATGTAATCAGTTCTGCAGGTTCCAGTTAATAAAATCAAGCACAACATATGCAACTCTATATCTTAATTTACTTAATCTGCCCAATGTGTTTGCACTGCAGAATTTGGTTTTCGTTGACACAAGACCAGGGTGACTTTGGTACAGAGTGTCGTGCTTTTTCTCAGCACAGCCAATTCACAGCCCTGTCTGGGAGGCATCTCAGGCGTGGATCATATGCTTCAGGCACCTGGATTTGTGTTTGCTGGTGGGATTCCTTGCCCGGCAAGCACCTGCGTCATATAGCACATTTTGCTCATTTCCCCCGTCTGCCAGGGATGAAATGAATATCCGTGATTTTAATTGTTTGAGAACATCACATTATTTGCAGCTGCAGATCAGTACCTAGAATATAGGAAAAGATTTCCAAACAGCTCTGGCAGACAGATCTGTGAAAAGAGAAGGGAGGGGGGCTTATTGCACTAGACATTGTATGATGAGGCTGGTCTGCTGAGCAATAGCCGGCAATTTGTGCAATATGTTGGTCAAGACCCTCAAACAGGGAACTAAATGAAGACTAGGAAGCTTTCTAGCACTTCAGATGCTCATTCAAGCCATTTTTCTTCCAGGTGGAGAGCAGGCTTTTTTAAAAAAATAACATATACCATATTTTTTGCTCGATAAGACTCACTTTTTCCCTCCTAAAAAGTCAGGGGAAATGTGTGTGCGTCTTATGGAGCGAATGCAGGCTGTGCAGCTATCCCTCTTGCTGTTCTGGCTTCTGGAATTCAGAATATTTTTTTTCTTGTTTTCCTCCTCCAAAAATTAGTTGCGTCTTATGGTCTGGTGCATCTTATAGAGCAAAAAATACTGTATATGCCTATGTGAATACGTCTCTCTGTCTGGCTCTTGTGCTCAGGCCGTGCTTGAAGATTTCCCACAAACACCTGGTTGGCCACTGTGACAACAGGAGGCTGAATCTAGTTTAAAGAGTTGGTGATTTTTTTTTTTGGAAAAGAGAAGATTAAGGAAAGACATGATACCTGGCTTCAAATGTCTGAAAGACTGGCTCATGGGAAGATGTAGCAGGCAGTATTCTCTGTTACACCAGAGGGCAGGATTGGAATCGATTGATGTAAGCTGCAGGGAAGGAACTTTCAGCTAAACAATACCAAGTTTGTCCTAATGGTATGAGCTGCTCAACAAAGAAACTGCATACTTTGGCGAGTGGTGGGCTGTGTTCTCTGGAACGATTTAAGCAGAGGTGGGGTGGCCGCCTGTTAAGATGTTATAGCTGCAGGATTCCTGCACGTAATATGAGGTTAGGCTTGAGGACCTCTGAGGACCCATCCAAATACTGCAGTCCTCGGATTCCTTTCTCAGGCTCATAGCTTTCCCTTTTCCACATGGTGGCGCTGCTGCCGAGCTGGTACATCCTCTTCAGGGGCCCATTATGGCTCTTTCAAGGGCATGTTACAATTATATAAAAATGAGATGATTCACCAAGGGCCAGCAAAATGAATGGTTAATCAATGCACAATTGGCTGCTGTTCAGAAACCGCTAAGACAGGAAATGGGATAACACCAATACACAAAATAAAAAGGTGTAAAAAATCATTAGCTGGCCTGTATCAGATGAAATTGGATGTGGACTCAACAGCACCAGAGCCACGAATCCTAAGCATGGCCAACAGAGGGGTGCAAGAGATGTTGTTCATTTTGTATGTTCATTCATTGTGCTATTAGTCTTTTATTAAAATAACGCTAATTATTCCATTACATGAGATCAACTTTGACTGGTTTGGGGCATTATTTGCATGCTTTTCAGTGATACCTGTAGCAGTGGCCACAGTAGAAGCCCTCTTGGTGGTTGCCTCCCAGTCAGGTGGTGAAGAAATTCAGTGATGTCACTACTCAGCAGCCCTGCAGCAGGCAAGAGTAAATATGTCCATTTCCATTTCCCCCCATTGTCTTATTTTTCCAGCCTTAAATTTAGTTCCCTACATTTCCATATCATATGAAAATTAATCAGCATTCGTGTGAATTTCTCCTGATATACAGTCGTACCTTGGTTGATGAACGCCTTGTGACTCAAATGTTTTGGCTCCTGAATGCTGCAAACCAGGAAGTGAGTGTTCCGGTTTGTGAACGGTCTATGGAACCCGAACATCCGACATGGCTTCTGCGGCTTTCGATTGGCTGCAGGAGTTTTAGATGTTTTAGAAGTCAAACGGACTTCCAGAACAGATTCCATTCGACTTCTGAAGTACCACTGTACACATTTTTGCATGCACTTTTGATTAATAAATACCAATTTTCTTTTGAAAAGTATATTTTCCTAATATACTTTGGAATCTGTTTCAGTCCAAGATTCTGGAGTACTGCATATTTTTATGACAGAAATAAATTCTTTGATTGATATACAGTGGTACCCCGCAAGACGAACGCCTCGCGAGACGAAAAACTCGCAAAACGAAAGGTTTTTTCGTTTTCGAGTTGCCTCGCAAGACAAATTTCCCTATGGGCTTGCTTCGCAAAACGAAGCTTGCCCCGGGGACAGCGGGTCTTCTCTTTTGAAGCAAGCGGCTGCGGGGAGATCGCTTCTCCCCACCGCCCCTTGCTTCAAAAGAGGTCCGGGGGCAGCGGGAAGCGCTCCCGCTGCCCCCGGACCTCTTTTGAAGCAAGCGGCTGCGCTTCTCCCCGCAGCCGCTTGCTTCAAAAGAGGTCCCGGACCTCTTTTGAAGCAAGCGGCTGCGGAGAGAAGGGATCTCCCCGCAGCCGCTTGCTTCAAAAGAGGTCCCGGACCTCTTTTGAAGCAAGCGGCTGCGGAGAGAAGGGATCTCCCCGCAGCCGCTTGCTTCAAAAGAGGTCCCCGACCTCGTTTGAAGCAAGCGGCTGCGGAGAGAAGGGATCTCCCCGCAGCCGCTTGCTTCAAAAGAGGTCCCCGACCTCGTTTGAAGCAAGCGGCTGCGGAGAGAAGGGATCTCCCCGCAGCCGCTTGCTTCAAAAGAGGTCCCCGACCTCGTTTGAAGCAAGCGGCTGCGGAGAGAAGGGATCTCCCCGCAGCCGCTTGCTTCAAAAGAGGTCCCCGACCTCGTTTGAAGCAAGCGGCTGCGGAGAGAAGGGATCTCCCCGCAGCCGCTTGCTTCAAAAGAGGTCCCCGACCTCTTTTGAAGCAAGCGGCTGCGGAGAGAAGGGATCTCCCCGCAGCCGCTTGCTTCAAAAGAGGTCCCCGACCTCGTTTGAAGCAAGCGGCTGCGGAGAGAAGGGATCTCCCCGCAGCCGCTTGCTTCAAAAGAGGTCCGGGACCTCTTTTGAAGCAAGCGGCTGCGGGGAGAAGCGCAGCCGCTTGCTTCAAAAGAGGTCCGGGGGCAGCGGGAGCGCTTCCCGCTGCCCCCGGACCTCTTTTGAAGCAAGGGGCGGTGGGGAGAACACCTGCCCCAGCCACCCCGCTTCGGAACGCTGCTCCGAAGCGGGGTGGGGGGGGCGGGAGCACCTGCCCCAGCCGCCGGGCTTCGTAGCGCTGCTGCGAAGCCGGGCGGGGGGGTGGGAACACCTGCCCCAGCCACCCCGCTTCGGAACGCTGCTCCGAAGCGGGGTGGGGGGGGCGGGAGCACCTGCCCCAGCCGCCGGGCTTCGTAGCGCTGCTGCGAAGCCGGGCGGGGGGGTGGGAACACCTGCCCCAGCCACCCCGCTTCGGAACGCTGCTCCGAAGCGGGGTGGGGGGGCGGGAGCACCTGCCCCAGCCGCCGGGCTTCGTAGCGCTGCTGCGAAGCCGGGCGGGGGGGTGGGAACACCTGCCCCAGCCACCCCGCTTCGGAACGCTGCTCCGAAGCGGGGTGGGGGGGCGGGAGCACCTGCCCCAGCCACCGGGCTTCGTAGCGCTGCTGCGAAGCCGGGCGGGGGGGTGGGAACACCTTCTGAAGGCGGGCGGGGGGGCGAAAGTCTTTGTCCCCCCTGCCTGCCTTCCCAGGGGCTTTTAAATCGCCCCGGACAGCGGAGAAGTCCTCCGCTGTCCGGGGTGATTTTAAAATGCCGCCCGCCAGCATTTTAAGATCGCCCGGACAGCGGAGAAGTCCTCCGCTGTCCCAGGGTTTTTTAAAATGCTGGGGGTGAGAAGAAAAGCCCTTGTCCCCCCCCCCCAGCCTTCAGAAGAGGTCTGGGGACAGACTGTCCCTGGACCTGGTCTGAAGGCGGTTTCCCTAGGAACGCATTGATTGATTTTCAATGCATTCCTATGGGAAACCCTGCATCGCAAGACGAAAAAACCGCAAGACGAAGAGATTTGCGGAACGAATTAATTTCGTCTTGCGAGGCACCACTGTATAAAACAATGCATTTTGAAAATATTATTTTCACAAATATATTCATCTTTATATACCCTTTGCACTAGTACACACATTTTCACACACCTTACTTAGCTGGAGAACTGGATTGCAAAATTCAGAAAAGTACAGATTTTGAAGGCAGGGACCACTTTGATTTGTGTACTGATTCAGAAAGCACAAATTAGGCAAGATCATCTTTAAATGAAAAGGGGACCAATTTCCCCCTCCATCCCTACCCTGCAGCAGGGATGGGTGAATCTGTCCCTTCCAGTTTTCTCTTAAATTCCATTCTCCATCTTCACAGCAATTTGGAATTCACAGCAATCTGTGAATTCCTTAAAAAAAAAAAAATATCTAGTCAAAATTTATCAGTACATCAGTACAAATTTCTCATTCAAAAAGCTCTGTATGCAGCTTTGACTAATATACACAATTTTACAAATGAATTTTTGCTAATATAAAGCATTTTTGTATATTACTTTCACCAAGCGCATGCACTTTTGTACACCTTGTTTGGTTAGGAAAGCTGCATTGCAAAATTGGGGGAAGCAAAAATTTCAAAGGACAGCCGTGTATTGGCTTGATAAGTGAATTAGGGGGTTTCCCATCAAACATGCAGGTGGCGCTGTGGGTTAAACCACAGAGCCTAGGACTTGCCGATCAGAAGGTCGGCGGCTCGAATCTCCATGACGGGGTGAGCTCCTGTTGCTCGGTCCCTGCTCCTGCCAACCTAGCAGTTCAAAAGCACGTCAAAGTGCAAGTAGATAAATAGGTACTGCTCTGGTGGGAAGGTAAACAGCATTTCTGTGCGCTGCTCTGGTTCGCCAGAAGCGTCTTAGTCATGCTGGCCACATGACCCGGAGGCTGTATGCCAGCTCCCTCAGCCAATAAAGCGAGATGAGCACCGCAACCCCAGAGTCGGCCACGACTGGACCTAATGGTCAGGGGCCCCTTTACCTTTACATCAAACACAATTAAGCACAATCAAATTTCTCACCCATCCTGGCTTTGCAGGGTTGCTGCTGTTGTTTTTAAAGAGGGATGTTTGAACTCACAAATAATATTTGCCAGCCTGGGTATAGCCAGGGCATGAGCGCCCATCTTCTTGCATCATATGCAAGCCAGCAAGGATTGCCAAGATTGAAGAGATTGGGATTGAGCAAGCAGAGAGAGGCTCCGGGGACAGATGCAGCCTGGCATTTGGAGGCTGAGGATACATTAGAAGAGGAACGGAGCCTGGCTATCATTCAAGAACATATTGAAGCAGCAGATGTGGCCAATATCACTAACAATGTGACATTTTTATAGGGGCGCATAGTTAACCACTTTAATAAGGAACTTTTGCTCCCCAGCAGGGGAGGTACTATCTCAGTGTATACCATTGGCAGCAAGCTTGGCTTCCCTTTTCCGAGTAGCGCTGCTACCCAGCCATACTTTTCTCTCACCCTCTGGACCTCCTCCCTGCAGGGCAGCCAAGATGCTGCAGTCATTCTTTATATTCCAAGGCCCCAGCACAAATCAAGGTCATTTTCTTCCATGCACTGGAAAGCTAAATAATGAAACAGTTCCCCACTATCCTCAACTGATCTTGGTTTTAGCAAGAGTATTAGATATCAAAATGCCTGCTGTTTCAGCAGGAGGCGCATTACTCATTGAGGCAGATGCTTCTGGAACGGGTGCCCAGAGTCAGAGGGAGGGACAGTTTTGTTGGTTTCAAGGAAAGTAATAGTACCACTCTATTCTGCCTTGGTAAGACCACAACTGGAATACTATGTCCAATTCTGGGCAGCGTAATTTAGGAAGGATGTTGACAAGCTGGAATGTGTGCCAAGGAGGGCAGCTTAGATGATCAGGGGTCTAGAAGCCAAGCCTTATGAGGAACAGTTGAAGGAGCCGGGTGTGTTTAGCATGGAAAAGAGGAGACTGAAAGGAGATATGATAGCCATCTTCAAATATCTCAAGGGCTGTCACATAGTAGATGGAGCAACTCAAGCCAATGGTTTCAAGATACAAGAAAGGGGATTCTGACTAAACATCAGGGAAAACTTTCTGACAGTAAGAGCTCTTCGACAGTTTGATGTATCATAGTATTTTAATGTTCTTTTGGAAGCCGCACAGAGTTGCTGGGGGGGCCCAGCCAGATGGGCGGGGTATAAATAATAAATTATTATTATTATTATTATTCGACAGTGGAACGGTCTCCCTCGGGGGGTTGTGGACTCTCTTTCCTGGGAGGTTTTTAAGCAGAGGTTGGGTGGCCATCTATCATGGATGCTTTAGCTGTGTTTCCTGCATTGCAAGGGGTTGGACTATATTATCCATGAGGTACCTTCCAACTCTACAATTCTAGGATTTTGTGACAAACATGTCACATTTTGTCTATTTTTAAAAATTAAATTTTCATACTACATAAAAGAAAAGGCTAAGATACCCTCCCAATACAAAAGAAAAAACCCATAAACATAAACATATATTAACCTATACAGTGGTACCTCAGGTTAAGAACTTAATTTGTTCCAAAGGTCCGTTCTTAACCTGAAACTGTTCTTAACCTGAGGTACCACTATAGATAATGGGGCTCCCGCTGCTGCCCTGCCGCTGCCGTGCAATTTCTGTTCTCATCCTGAAGCAAAGTTCTTAACCTGAGGTACTATTTCTGGGTTAGCAGAGTCTGTAGCCTGAAGTGTCTGTAACCTGAGGTACCACTGTATTATTTCCCCCCTCATGAATTCCCATCACCCCACCCTATCACTCCCTTCCACCACACCTCAATTTGCTTAACTTTTTTAATTTCACTACTCTCATTGCAGTCTTTATCTTATCTTATTTTGTCTATTTTTATCCCATTTATTTCACAAGATTTATATACAGCTTGATGGTAACAAAAACTCAAATCCATTTTCTCAAATCCCTCCTTAAATCGGGGATGGGGAACTGTTGGCCCTCCAGATATTGTTGGAATACAAATTCTGTTAGCCCTGTCAAGCATGGCCAAGTATAAGGTACAGTGGGAGTTGGGGTCCAAAAGCATCTAGGGGGCCATAGCTTAGCCAATGGTGCTTAGGGCTCTCAAATTTCAGCAGTGCCCTGTGCAACGCTAAAATTTGGCACACACCCCACCTCTCACGCTGTTCTACAGCATTGTTTTGGAGCCCCCTGCAGCGTGGGGCCCAGTGTAACTGCACCGGTCATGTCACCCTAAAACCACCTCTGGCTTAGACACCCACTGCTCTAGAGATCACAGATTGTCATACTGAATAGTCAATGGGGTGACTTTGCACCGGGTCTCAAAAAAAGAGAGGCTTATCCTAAAGGTGCTATCAATCTATCCAGTCATTATATCTCCTACCCCAGCAATGATGAGGACTAGACACTTAGAAAAACCAACATGGCAGTTTTGATTAGCAGAATATGAACAGGTGTTGCAAATTGCGTAAACATTCCTTGGGGAATGCTTATGACAGGCATAGGCAGACTCGGCCCTCCAGATGTTTTGAGACTACAGCTCCCATCATCCCTGACCACTGGTCCTGTTAGCTAGGGATGATGGGAGCTGTAGTCCCAAAACATCTGGAGGGCTGAGTTTACCTATGCCTGGCTCATGGCTTTCATGTTGTACCACTAATCTCTGGGTTCTATGGCTCATCCTCTTTTAGCAGGTTTCTGTCTTCTGTGGGGTGCTTTTCATTGCCAGCCTGGCTCTCAGGTCCTCTTGAAGCCTCGGAAGAGTCCCCAGGTGTCACACCAGCCAAGAGAGAGAATCCCCATTCTTTCACAGACATCTCACTGGACAGGCCACACCTCTCCATTTCTGAAAGCAAATAGCTATTGATCTCTCAGGCAGTTGATGTAAAGAAGGGAATAAAGCATTGATCTCAACAAAGTACAGGGACGCCGTGTATAAATAAAGAGAATTGGCTTTCAGTGCCTCATGGAGACATCACTCCTGATCCAGAGAGGGAGGAATTGATGAATTAGCTCTATAGGGAGAAACAAAGCACACACGTTGCAATCTCCATCTACTTTTCATATACCCAGAAAGGCACTGCCCATCATTTTCAGGACTATTGACATCTTTCCAGGGACTCGAAGGCTAGACATTAGTGGCATGTTGCATTTACCCATGGTGTTCAGAAGATTCAATGCTTGCCTAATTTCACATACTTTAGAATTAGATTGGGGAATAGTTCCCAAGCACAGAGTCTGAGCCAAATACGCATGGTCTTCAGCTAGAAGAGACCATCTAATTTCCACCTCCATTGAAACCACTAGAGCAGGACTGGGGAACCTGTAGTTCTCCAGTTGTTGCTGGGCTGCACCTCCCAGAAACCTTAGCCAGCATGGCTAATGGTCAGGGTTTTTGGCAGATGCAGTCCAAGAACTTTAGAAGGGTCACAGGCTCCCAAAGCCTGCAGCAGAGGGAAGCTTTGTCACATTCCCAGAAACAGTAAATTACTATCACAATATGCCTCCTCCAACTTTTCACGGCAATGTCTGATGAGCACAGCTTAGATTAGAATAAGAGGCAGCGAAGATTCTTTCATGCAAAGGGGTTAAAATACCAGTTGATGGAAAGCCATGGGCTAGATGAACTAGGAACTCTGGGACCAGCCAGTAGTCAGGACTAAAGAATGTTAAGATTAACAGACAAACCAGAATCAGAACTGGAGAGTTGGAAAATATCCTCAAGGGCCATGTAGCCCAACTTCCTGTGATGCAGGAATCACAACTAAAGAATCCCTTACAGGTGGTTAGGCAACCTCTGTTTAAAAACTCCTATGAAGGCGGGTTCTAGACCTTCCAAGTGTCTCTATTTTCCAGGGACAGTCTTGGATTAACAGAAGCTATCCCAATTTCTGATTTGATCCCAGAATGTCCTGCTTTTCCTTAGCACGTCCCTATTTTCTCTGGAGAAATGTTGGAGGGTATGGAGTTATGAGACCCCCGAGTCAAGGATATAAGTAGCTATATGTGGGATGTGAAACACAGAGCAGCCAAGTACAACATCCCTAGAGAGGACATACAAAGGGGATGTCTGGACCAGCCAGTTGGAACTTCCTGTTTCCTCCTAGGTTGGGACAAATTTCTTCTACATGTGACCAGAGATGGGCGTGGCCTCACCTGTGCAGGTAAAAAAAGCATAGGACTGGCCTCCATCTCTCTCTCTCTGACTACATTCATCAAAGAAGCAATATCTGCTTAGCCTAAGATGCTCTCTTGGCTTCCAGTCAAGAGCCAGAGATGGGCGTGCCCTCACCTGTGCAGGTAACAAAAGCATAGGACTGGCCTCCATCTCTCTCTCTCTCTCTGACTACATTTATCAAAGAAGCAATATCTGCTTAGCCTAAGATGCTCTCTTGGCTTCCAGTCAAGAGAGGACAAAGGGACTATCTCCTTATGGGATTGATTCCAAATCTGCCTTCTGGGATCCATCTGTGAACAGAATGAGTGAGTGAGTAAACTCTTTTTATACTTTTATAGAAGACTGTGTCATGTCTATTTCTTTTATGAGGGACTAAAGGGAAATTACCAGGTAACTTATTTTAGAGGCTTTAGCGAGCCTGAGCAAACACATTCGCTGTGCAAGTTTAAAAAGGGGAATGTTACTCTGTTAAACTGTAGAACTTGTTAACACAAGCTGGAAGGGATATAATCAAACAATATATCCTTTCCTGCATCCCTGAACATTCCCACACTATACACCCTTTAGAAGACATCTGAAGGTAGCCCTGTTTAGGGAAGTTTTTTTTTAAATGTTTAATATTTTATTATGTTTTCATATATGTTGGAAGCTGCCCAGATTGGCTGGCGCAACCGAGTCAGATGGACGGGGTAGAAATAATAACATTTGTTATTGTTATTGAACAGGACGTCCCTATTTTCATCAGAGAAATGTTGAAGGGTATGGAGTCACCACTTTCCAAAGTAGTCTGTTCTGCTGTCAAGCAGTTCTTACCATCAGGAGGCAGGATTGACGAACGGCCACCAAGGATATAGGGAGGATATGAAAGAGCTCAGAATGACCTTGATGCTCAAGCAAGGCTCAAGTGGAACAGGAAGTATTTTTTTCTATTTCTGCCTGTCCAGGAGGAGCCAATGGCCAGCCTGAGTGGGTGGATTCAGTCCAGGGCCTTGAGCAGCCACCACTCAGTAGCTCACCACTAGGCGCAGCTATCTACAGATCTTTGCAGGTCCTCAAAGGGACTATTCCCTTGTTTGTGAGCTTTGCGGGATGAGAAATCTGTGATTCTGCAGATGTTGCTGGACGTCAGAGCCCATCATCCCTCCACACTGCCAGTGCTGGCTGAGGCTAATGGAGTCCATCAGGAGGACTTCTGGTCTCCTGCCCTGATTCACACTAAAGTGAATAGATCTTGGATCTAATCCAAAAGCATTATTTTCCTCATGCTTTTATTAAATCTTTAATTTTGGTGCCCAAGTTGTGAATCACTGGGCCTCTCATTTCCCCCATTTTAAGGTCTTGTGATCTTTTCTGCACACACACAAAAATTCAGACAGGATTCCATATGATATTGAGTTATACTCCAGTAAGTATTAGGGGGTGGGGAAGGGGGCATTTTTTAATGGATTTTGATGGATTTTTCCTTCAAATGCTGGGCTGATTCATATGTTATCAGAATTTTTGCTAATTCTGTTTTAAAGTTGTTTCTTTTCTTTTTTAATGCTGTGACCTTAGGGTGAAGGGTAATAACTAACTAGCTAACCACTAAAATTAATAATAATAATAATTCCCTATGGCTGGCCTGCTATGCCAAGCTACCCTAGTGGCATGGGAATCAGCCTACAAGTTTTTAAAAAGCAGGATAGGAATTTTCCCTGCGCTGGTTTTTTTTTAAGTGTCTGGAAGATTCAACGTACAGAAAATGCATCTGTGTGCCCCCACTTACTTCATAAAAATTCACCATGGCAACAATTCAAAGACATACCTCTACTCCAGAGTCAGATATAAAAGCAGACGAAAGGAACAAAAGAACCCAAATGGAAAAGGAAGTACAGATGGAAGCTGGGGTGGTGGTAAAAGAGGGATATGAAAGAGATAAACATTTAAAAAACAAAACACTCATGTCACAAATAGCAACCAGGGACTCTATGCTCCTCTCTCCCCATCGCAAGAAAAAACGAGGGTGGGTTTTTGTAAAACCAACAAACCCAAAGCTATTATTTTATAGATAGAGAACGGCCGCTGAAAGGCTGGAGATATACAGCTGGAGTGCCTTATCCACTCTCTCAGCCCTCCTAGGAAGAGATGCCATAGGATTCGGTGTGATGTGTTCAATTTAGATAAGCATAATAAGCTTTGGAGAGGTGAACAGAGAGTTCGTTTAGATTTAAACTTTCCAACATGGGGGAACAAAAGCAGTTTTAACTGCTGCACTGTCTTAAACTAACAATGTGAAGAGTATTCATCACCACCCCTCTTTTTGTTTTGTTTTGTTAATACCGTAATGCTTCTGGGTTTTTTGGGGTGTGTGTATGTGATTATTTACTTATTTAAAACACTGAAACCCCAACTTTCTTCATGTATTTCTAGATACAGGTAGGTAGCCGTGTTGGTCTGCCGTAGTAAAAATAAAATAAAAAAAATTCCTTCCAGTAGCACCTTGTTGTTGTTTAGTCGTTTAGTCGTATCCGGCTCTTCGTGACCCCATGGACCAGAGCATGCCAGGCACTCCTGTCTTCCACTGCCTCCTGCCGTTTGGTCAGACTCATGTTGGTAGCTTCGAGAACACTATCCACCCATCTCGTCCTCTGCCGTCCCCTTCTCCTTGTGCCCTCAATCTTTCCCAACATCAGGGTCTTTTCCAGGGAGTCTTCTCTTCTCATGAGGTGGCCAAAGTATTGGAGCCTCGGCTTCAGGATCTGTCCTTCCAGTGAGCACTCAGGGCTGATTTCCTTCAGAATGGATCAGTTTGATCTTCTTGCAGTCCATGGGACTCTCAAGAGTCTCCTCCAGCACCATAATTCAAAAGCATCAATTCTTCGGCGATCAGCCTTCATTATGGTCCAGCTCTCACTTGCATACATCACTACTGGGAAAACCATAGCTTTAACAATATAGCACCTATAGTAGCAACTTAGAGACTAACTAAGTTTGTTATTGGTATGAGCTTTTGTGTGCATGCAGGAATTTCTTCATGTAGTTCCAGAAGGCTTACAAAAATAGTCCTCGTTGTTTGATGGTGATGGTGCCACCTCTTATTCTCTTCCCTTCCAAGAATTAGAAGGACCTAAATGGAAAAGAAGAAGTACTCAATTCCAGCAAATGAGCATGTTTACGTTATCAATATAGATATGGCCTCCTTTAGCATATGCGCCGCTGCAGTGCAAAGATCCACCCAGCGCCCCCAAATTTAGTTTAGCCCCCAAATTAACTTTTATTAAGCTTATGTCAGACACCACGCTTACGCCTCATCTCTTGTTTACGAAAGAAGGGAAGAAAAAGAACAAACTTTTTAATTTGCTCATTTATTTACAACACACTTATACTTAAGTATATAAAACCGCCACACTTCAACTTATAAGTATTGTTTAGGCACCTCCTTAGGAGAAACATTGGTAGCAGTTGCATTCTAATGATCAGTCGTGTCAAAGGTGCCGCTGACCCTGCTGCCGCATAGAGCTCAAAACAATACGATACGTAACATAATATTTTGATGTAAGAGTTAATTTCGCATGCATGGCGCTGTTGAGAATGACAAGCGCCGTCATTGAGTCTGACGTCTTTGGTAAATGATCACACAAAGTTGAAAGTCTTTTAGTGAAACAGTAGGTATACATTTTGTTTTGGTTTTTTTTTAATAAAATTTTTTATTGGTTTTACAAAATTTTTAAAACAATACAAACATATAAAAAGACATACAAACACGTATAATTTCATAACCTTTTTTTCCTGAACCTTGTTTCTCAGACTCCCCCATACTTCCCCTTTCTGCATCCCAATATCCAAAGTTTTTTAGCAACTTCTAAATATTTCTGTCAAGCCTCTGTCCTCTTAATCTTTCCTTCAGTCTAATCTTATATCACTGTAACCCTTTCTTTCTCAAAACCTCAACATTCTAACATTCATCGAGTTTATAGTAGTCCTTAAGATAAATTTTAAATTTCTTCCATTCTTCTTCCGCCGTCTCCTTCCCCTGATCGCGGATTCTGCCAGTCATCTCAGCCAATGTCATATAGTCCATCACTTTGATCTGCCATTCTTCCAGAGTGGGTAGATCTTGTGTCTTCCAGTACTTTGCGATGAGTATTCTTGCTGCTATCGTAGCATACATAAAGAAAATTCTATCTTTCTTTGACACCAACAGTAGGTATACATTTTGGTAATACCTAGGTATATATGTATTTTGCTTTTCTAGCTTGCTCAAAATTATTTATTCTTTCATAACAGGCAGATGCTTAGGACTTAGGTGGCTTCAGCGGTGGGCGCCTGGTGCCCCTAGAATTCGGCACCCAGGTGCCCCGCACCCCTTGCACCCCCGGGTAAAGACAGCCCTGAATATAGAAAAATAGCATTTCAATGTCAGGGCTTCTTGTAAGATGGCCCTACAACAGAAATGGCAGAATGGCACACTGCTTTAAAAACCCCAAGGTCTCAACATGGAAATGAGGCAATAGAAATATGAGAACAAAGTTTTACTTAAAATTCCCTACATTTCAATATTTTACAGAGCAATCCAAACCTAAGATCTGATGGGATGACAGATCTTGAGCTTTCCTGGCTAAGCCAGGGCTCAGCTTGGTTTATCCCTGCAAAGTATTTCACCCAAGCTAAGCTGGAGATAATGCCAGTGAAACTCCCTCACCCTGGCTAGAACTTAAGCCAGCAGAACTTGCACTGACGTATGTTCCAAAAGGGTTCCAAGTGGGAAGTGGGGGTGTGGTGGGGGCAGTACAGAGCAAGGAGAGGCATATACCTATTGCAAATCCCTTTCAGCTGGGAGCTGGGTGACCAGGGTTCGAATCCCCACTTGGCCCTGAAGCCCACTGGGTGATTTTGGGCCAGTCACTCCCTCTCAGCCTAACTTCTGTCACAGGGGTGATTAAATTATTGTTATTATTCCTTATTCTTTAGGAAATTTGTATACCGCCCTTTATCAGGGTGGTTCACAGCATAAAATCGCAATATGAAAAACACAAAATGTGGACGGAGAAAGCTTTGATCCATGGGGTACAAATTCAATAAGTGAATGAATAAACAGTGGCCACATAGCCATATTTTACTCTGTGAGTTATGCAGACACAGCTCCCTCTTCTTTAAAGAAGAAGGAAGGATGAGAGAAAGAGAGAGAGAAGCCCTGAAACAATGGGGGGGGGGACCTTAACAAGCACTGAAAATTCTTATGAGATCATTACCCCACTCTTACTTACCATCCCAGGCCGCCCATCTGAGGCCACGTTGTTCTTTCTTTTATCAGATCAAAATGATCAGAAAACAGCAAAGGTTACTAGGTTTATCGAGGGTGCAATGAGACTAAGGGCCACTATCTGAACGATAAACTTGACCATTTGATTGCCCTTTTTACCCATTGCTGTCTTTTTTATTTGTATATATTGCTTGTTTTATGTTGTCATGGCCGTTGGCTAATGCAAATAAAGTTTATCTTATTTTATCTTATGATGATCATTATCCTGGTTCCTCACAGTGGTTTAGATGTGGTCAGCGTGGCCAGAGTCAAAAAGTGGGTAAATAGCAGGATTTTAAATTAGCAGGATTTAAATCCCACTTGTAATGTAACAAATACCATGGACAATATGGATAGATACAATACATAGATGACAGTGGTACCTTGGGTTACATACACTTCAGGTTACAGACTCCGCTAACCCAGAAATAGTACCTCGGGTTCAGAACTTTGCTTCAGGATGAGAACAGAAATTGTGCAGTGGCAGCGGGAGGCCCCGTTAGCTAAAGTGGTGCTTCAGGTTAAGAACAGTTTCAGGTTAAGATCTCTGGAATGAATTAAGTTCTTAACCCGAGGTACCGCTGTATGAAATAATATGCAGTTGGAAATGCGGACAATAGACCCATGGAGGGCATGGGAGGAAGGTCTCGAGATTCAGAGAAATCTCATTTTATGGATATGTATTTGGTGTTGTAATTAATTTAAATCTGGTAAAACCAAATAAAAATATTTCAAAAAACAAACAAAACCAAAAGTGGGTGGAGCAGCAGGTGTGACTCTTGAAGTAGGTTTCTTTCAAGCCGTGCACCGTTCAGAGGTTCCTATGCACAGTAGTGGAGCTTCATGCTCCGGCACTGGGGGGCGGAGAACAGGAGGGGGCAGAGTTGGCGTGCGTCCCATGGGTGGGACATGCTGTCTGCAGGGGCGGGGCACACATCCTGGGGGCGGGGCCTGCCACCTGCGGGGGTGGGAGGCCAGGCGCGATGGCATCCTGGGGATTGTGCTGCCGGGGGCAGTGCGTTACCCCTGCACTCCTCTTCCTTCGCCAGTATCTATGCACAGCTCTCTCCATCCAGACAAGCAAGAGGCATTGCCGCAGTTCAAAGACACAATCCAGCCAGGCAAAAGTGCTCCATGAGGGGGCGGATCTGGGCCAGTGAGGGTGTGGCCTGGGGGTAGTCACGAGGGCCAGATGCAGCGGTGTTGTGGGGCCACATTTCACCCCTGGTCAGGAGGTTCCTTACCCCTGCCCTAGGGCCTAGGATGGAATTGATGCTCTGCTGCAATGAGCTGCTACGCACTTGCGCAGTGAGCTCATCGGAGTAGACTGAGATATAAATCTTCCAGAAATCTTTTGACTCCTAACTGAGAAGTGCATGGTCTTTTTGATGGAGTGCACTTTTTCTCGGCCCCCCTCCCGATCTCCCAGAATTCACGGCAGCTCCAGAAGCCCAGTGCAATCCATCCTAGCTGGCCCGTGCCTCCCCAGCCCCACACAAAGGGAGGGCCCTTTCGCCGAGCCAATTCTTCATTTGCCTGGCCTATTCAGCAGAAAGTGTTATTGCTAATTCTCCACTCTTGGTGCTCCAGGCGAAGAGGTTGCAGGGGAGAAACAAGGCAGAAAGAGAGATATAATTGCGGTCTGGAAATAGCCGTCACTGCTGTGCCAGCAAAGCAGCCTGACAGAAGCCTTTAACGGAGGGCTCGCTTCAAACATTTCCCAGCTACTGTGTGCTTTATGAAAGAGCAGACCCACAATGAACTAAAATTCTGCTGTCCAGGCTTGTCATAGCTTATAACAACCAGTACAGTGGTACCTCAGGTTACATACACTTCAGGTTACATACAGTTCAGGTTACAGACTCCGCTAAACCAGAAATAGTAGCTCGGGTTAAGAACTTTGCTTCAGGATGAGAACAGAAATCGCGTGGTGGCAGTGCGACAGCAGTGGGAAGCCTCATTAGCTAAAATGGTGTCTCAGGTTAAGAACAGTTTCAGGATAAGAACGGACCTCCGGAATGAATTAAGTACGTAACCAGAGGTACCACTGTACTGTTACACATGTTTACCTGGACTCACAAATTCAAACGTTTTTGCTTGTTTTCTTTTTGAGGATCTCCAGATAGGTTCAGACAGTTTTAATAATAATAATAATAATAATAATAATAATAATAATAATAATAATAATAATTTATACCCCACCCTCCCCAGCCAAGGCCGGGTTCAGGGCAGTTAACAAGCAATAATAAAAACAAGTTGAATGAATACAACTTAAAAACAAGATTAAAACACAACATTAAAATATTGAAACATTAAAATATTAAAATGCAGCCTCATCACAGGAGGAGAAAGGAAAAAGAAAAAAGAAAAAAGAAAAAAGAAAGAGGGGGAGGGAATCAAATTGGCTCCAAGCCAAAGGCCAGGCGGAACAACTCTGTCTTACAGGCCCTGCAGAAAGAAATCAAATCCTGCAGGGCCCTGGTCTCATGAGGCAGAGCGTTCCACCAGGCAGGAGCCAGTGTTGAAAAGGCCCTGGCTCTGGTTGAGTTTTGTTTTTTAAAAAAACAACAGCTGCGATGTCTTTTTTAAAAGGACGGGCAAGCAAATTCTTAGGATCCAGGGCAACACAGCAGATTTTGCAACATTGTTGTGCAAATCCAGTTTACTACCTGAATAAATCCATTGGGGAGCCTTGAACCCGCTTGCGATCCCACAAACAAGGAGGTCGGGCGAGTTTCGCGCAGCATCCGATGCAACTGCGTGATTTCCATCTGGTGCTGCTGCCAATCAGCGTGAAATTTAATTTGCATCAAATTGGCCTGAGATGGAGGGAGTGTGAAATTAACTTCAACTGATCTACAGTGCAGAGACAAAACAGCATGTGGCCTCCCCCTGCCACCTCCCCTATCCAGACGGAACACACAGGATGCAGGGTTGGGAAAGGAACGCCCCTCCCTCCCAGGAGCAGGCATTTAATTGAAGGGAACAGAATGCATCCCTCAGGCTTAAGAGATCCTGCCAGGTATGAGAAAGATGAGGGAAGCTTGCCCATCAAGGTGAATGCCCTACCAATTTAAGCCAGACGCAGAAGGTGGAGACAAAGCTAGAAATAAGCCTCATTTGCAATAACAGTATATCATTACCATTTTACACACACCCCACCCAGGAATCTCCTCACAGGTATACAATTTGCAGAGTTCTTCTTCTTCTTCTTCTTCTTCTTCTTCTTCTTCTTCTTCTTCTTCTTCTTCTTCTTCTTCTTCTTCTTCTTCATCACAGAAATGGCGTCTTTATTTCCTTTCCCCGGGTATTATTTTATTCTTATTCTTATTATTATTATTGCAGTGATACCTCAGGTTACAGACGCTTCAGGTTACAGACTCCACTAACCCAGAAATAGGACCTTGGGTTAAGAACTTTGCTTCAGGATGAGAACAGAAATCGTGCGACGATGACAGCGGGAGGCCCCATTAGCTAAGGTGGTGCTTCAGGTTAAGAACAGTTTCAGGTTAAGAACGGACCTCCAGAACGAATTAAGCTCTTAACCCAAGGTACCACTGTATTATTATTATTACTTCACACTATTTGCCTTAGTTCTTCAGACCCCTTTTCTGAGAAATATTAATTTGATCATGGGAAACGGTCACTGAGTTATGTGAGGGAGTGATTTGGTGTGGAACAGTTAAGCAGCACCCCATCCTAAAGTTTCTCTTTCTTGCTAGACAACAAATTCTGCTGCTCTGCTTTTGGCACTCTTTCCTTCCTTCCTTTTTCTTTTTTCAAAAAGGTCTGTTTTTATGATTTTCTCCTGAATCAACATATTAATTATTGATAACAACTAGCAAAGGAAGAAAACAGTGAAGCCTCCAGTGCCTTTCAAAACGATGAACTGGTTTCCCTTCAAGTAAGGCTGAGGGGGGAAGGGACCTGAACCAGAACAGAGGCAAAGCAGGCAAGGGGGGGAAAGGGCCAAACGAGGGGAATAATATGTTGCTTGGTATGGGGGGGGGACCCACCAAGTATAAAAGGAGAATTCCTGGATGCCAAGATCTAAGTTTGGAGCAAGTGTTCTTTGGTGAGAGAACCTCAGCAGAGATTTAAAATCACAAAACATGCAGCAAAGTAAATTGTGGGAATATAGGCTGTGAGACGCTTAATATATGCCCCCATGAGTTCCAAAATAGTCCCCTCTCCCCCAAGCAAAGAGAAAGAGCAAACATTTGATAAGTTAAAATTGATTTACTTACTAACTCTCCAAAGGTCAGATTCATGTGCTTTTCCATACAGCATTCAGAAAACACTGGCAGCACAACTTGGTTTAGTTACAGTGGTGAAAGTTCCTAAATTATTGGTATAGGAACTCAAGAATGGCTTGTAAAAGCCATGCAGTCTGAACTTGGAGCAATCAGTCAGACCTCACACTTTGAGCTTCTCAGGTAGTCTGAAGTACAACAAGAGGCTTGATAACCTTCCTCTTCGGGTGAAGGGAAGTGACCTAGCTAACCCTGGGAGAATAGCCTGCTCTATGGCATTAACCCCTTCATGCATTAATTAGACTTAAGCATGCTGGTTATATGAGGCTGGAAATCCCACAGAAGGGATCATAGAGGGCCATTTAAACTCATGCACTCTCTCAGATCTACCGTAGACTAACATAGCAGCCAAACTGTAACCCTCACCATTATGCCAGTTTATGGTAGCTACATCTCCTTTCCTCTCTGTTTCTCTGTCTTTCTGTCGTGTGTGTGGCAATATACCTTAGTGTTTTCTAGTATAACTTTAGTACAACCAAATTATATTCCCATCCATGAAACTGCGTAGACATTGGTGTACTGCACAAAGGTAAGATCCACATTCATTGTTCCACTTACTTTTGCCTCCAGTCCAGGAGAAAATCAACAACATTTGCAATAAGCTACCTGAAATTTGTTGTTGTTGTTTAGCTGTGTCCGACACTTCGTGACCCCATGGACCAGAGCACGCCAGGCACTCCTGTCTTCCACTGCCCCCCGCAGTTTGGTCAAACTCATGCTGGTAGCTTCGAGAACACTATCCAACCATCTCATCCTCTGTCGTCCCCTTCTCCTTGTGCCCTCCACCTTTCCCAGCATCAGGGTCTTTTCCAGGGAGTCTTCTCTTCTCATGAGGTGGCCAAAGTATTGGAGTCTCAGCTTCAGGATCTGTCCTTCCAGTGAACACTCAGGGCTGATTCCCTTAAGAATGGATAGGTTTGATCTTCTTACAGTCCATGGGACTCTCAAGAGTCTCCTCCAGCGCCATAATTCAAAAGCATCAATTCTTTGGCGATCAACCTTCTTTATGGTCCAGCTCTCACTTCCATACATCACTACTGGGAAAACCATAGCTTTAACTATAGGGGGCAATAAACAGGCATCCTGTTGTTCTTCCTCTGCAAGTCCTTCTCTTTCAGTAACTACTTGTTGTCAAAGTTGATCACAGCCTTTCAAGCTTTACTACCTTCCTGCTTCTTCTCCAGATTCAGTTAATATAAACCATATACTAGTGTTAACTTACTGGCTCCTTCCTGGGCATATGTAAAGCCTGATACCTGGAATGACTTTGTTTACCACGTGTAATAAACGGTAGCTTTCTTTCATGCCTTCAACCATCAGTCTTACCAGACGCTTTCTTTTAGCACACTGTTACAATATATTTACCAAACACCAGAATAATCATTGAATTGTAGAGTTGGAAGGGACCCCAAGGGTCATCTAGTCCAACCCCCTGCAATGCTGGAAACTCAGGTAAAGCATCCATGACAGGTGGCCATCCAACCTCTGCTTAAAAACCTCCAAGGAAGAAGAGTTCACAACCTCCCAAGGGAGTCTGTTCCACTGTCAAACACCTCTTACTGTCAGAAAGTTTTTTCCGTATGTTTAGTCGGACTCCCCTTTCTCATAACTTGAAGCCATTGATTCGAGTCCTACCCTCTGTTATAGGAATTTTGAGATCTTAGATATATGTTAAATGTTCATAAGTGTACCAACCAAGCAGGTACATAAATCAGCACAGGAAGACCAACCTGAAGCCATTTTTGATTCCCATTGTCTACTGACCAAATGTTTTCTCTGCAAGGAGGGAGGGGGTCAGGGAGCCTTCCCATTGTCTCAGGAATTGAGTAATTCCTGAGCATTTTAATGGGTGACAGACTACCAGGAAAGGCAATCAGATAACCTGGCAGACAGGAAAAACAACATTCAATTTTCTGTTTTAGACCACCTTTTCTGTGATGTAGGTATGATGTTTGTGGGAGTGGTGGTCTTGGGTTACACCCTTTCTGTGATGTATATATGATGTATGGAGGGGTGGTCTTGAGCTCCAGGGCAGGGAATTTAAAATGTCTATATAAGAGCAGGCACACTTTTGTTCTGGGTTCCTCCTCCCTCCTACGTGTGGTGAGTGAGGACCCTGTTGCAACAGATCAATAAAGATCAGGCTGCTTTGCTTCTCATTATTCTCTGGTAGGCCTTTGTTGTTTTCTCCTACCAATAGGGAACCTACGTAAGGACTCTATATGGGCTTTTGGATACACCATAAGGGAAAAAGGGCATATTTTTTGTTTACAACACCTACAGAGCAGGAGAAAACAAGTTTGCTCCATCCTCCATTTGACAGCCCTTGAGATATCTGAATATGACTATCATATCTCCCCTCAGCCTCCTCTTTTCCAGGCCAAACATACCCAGCTCCTTCAACTGTTCCTCATAAGGCTTGATTTCCAGACCCTTGAACATCTTGATTGCCTGGAAGGGAATGAAAAAGGTTCTCCACCTTGTTAACGGAAAATTCAAGGGTCCTCTTGGGCAAATGAAGACACCGACCAGAGCAAGTCAGAGCAAAACAGCAGCCAGTAGGCTTGGTCTTTATTTAAGAAAGACTGTCGCGACAGGACTCCCACCGCCCACGAGGTGAAGCAAGATGGAAGCCCCGAACAAAGGGAGACCCTAACTTTTATTAGTTACTAATCCCCTTAGCTACACCCTCAGAATTACATCATATTTACATCATGATTATATTAACAATAGGAGGAGTTGGGGAGGAGCTGCACAGGTAACTTGAGTGTCTTGACACCTGGCCGGAGCCTCCTTCCCCCTCCCTACATGAGCCATATTCAAGAACAAAGGAAAAGGGCGAAGTTCCTGCCCCCCTGAGGGGAATCCGGTCACAGTCCTTTGTGAGAGTCCGTGCGGAATACACTATGATATGCAGTTCATTATGTCCCTGATAGCCTTCTGTCTGAGCCCATCACCGATGGCTATCAAGGTTGTCACGTATACCAGGAAGGAACACAGAGTACGTGACTGCTCGGTGAAGGGATTATGGCCGTTTGATATCAGCCCACCCCTTTGATAGTCCTTGCAATATACAGTAGAATAAAAGTGGTCCGGTGAAAATCCGAAGTACGGCTGATTTTTAGTGAATTTATAAAGGATATTGTCTTTGAAGTTCAAAGCACTTTCGCCTTCAGGAAGCGGCTTGCTACATTTTGATTAGATCAGTCACGGTCAATTGAACTCGGAAACTTTGTATTGAGAGCTGTCAAGGGTCAGGAAAAGAGCGGCAGTAGCCTGCAGTACCTGCGTGGCCGCCGCAAGGGGCGCTGTTCGGTAATGCTGATTGGCTGAGGCGGGCGCCGATTGACAGCGGAACTCGGTCGGCCGGTCTACCCATAATAAGAATAGGACTATGCGGAGTGCCATAGCGGGAAGCTGTCAAGCTAGCGCTTCCTTATTTACGGAAGGCTTTAAGGGATGCCCCTCTAAAGGGACGTCCCCAGGGTCAGGAAGGGGAAGATGTGTGCATGTGTGAGTGTGGTGCTTGTGTAACACGTGTCAGTGTGTGTGTGTGGGGGGGTTTTCCGGCGACAGTTCCCCCCTTCGGAGATAAGATTGCGTGGGTAGGGAAACCGCGCAATCCTTTTCTCCGCATAATTAATAGAGGCTTGACATATCATACCTAGAGTCCAGAGTCCGGAGGTGGTGCAAGGCTCCCATCTCGACGGGAGTTGGTTGGATTTCTGATGCCGGTGGTCTGTAGATGGTGGTCGATCGCGGACGAAGGATAGGAAGACAAGAGCCACAAGTTTGACAGCACATCGGGAAGCAGTGGATCATGCAGCAGAAGAAAGCAATGCAGATGGCAACAGTGATCAATATTAAGAGGCCGTTCCCCAGAAGTTGTTTTATCCAAGTCGACCCAGGTAGCCAGTTCCAGAGCTGAGTGTCCGACAGGCCTTCGTGTTGGATATCCCTGAGTTTATCGGTCAGTTTGTGGATGTTATTGAGGTGTCCTGTGATGTTCAAGGTCTGATCTGTGACGTGAGTGCAGCATTCGGTTCCTATGAGGGCACAAACCCCTCCAGTCGAGGCGAGTACGTAGTCCAAAGCAAGGCGGTTCTGGATCGAATTCTGCCTGACCTCTGTTAATTCAGTTAAAATGGATTGGGTAGCTGCATTGGATTCTTCCATAAAGTTCAGCAGTATGTCGGTCAGTTTAAGGATATCGACGTGGTTGGAGCCAGCCCCATAAGCGGGAAAGAGGGCCCGGCCGTAAGTTTCCCCGTTGGCCGCTACATCGGAGAGTTCTGACAAATCTTTCGCTCTCTTGTTGCGCCTCTTTCCGGGGGGGGAGTTCTTGGGTAACACGAACCCCAGGTAAAATTAGTCCAAGGTAGCAGGTGCCACGGGAGTGGGGGCTGGCCCATGTATAGCCGCGGTGGCCGCAAATCCAGAACAGCCCCTGCAAGCACGAGTCTATGCGCCCAGTATGGAAGGTGCGGAAAAAGCACTGGGAGATCGGGGAAGGGTCCCAGGGGTCAGGCAAGTCCATTACACGTTTCCATGCGGACAATAGGGTAGGGTGGATGGAAGGTTTGCCTTGGTGCCATAGGGTAATCCTGCCGCTTAAAGTAATATCAAGGGTGTACTTACAGGTGCTCTCGCCGATAACTTTGTCGTTGCCACTGAATTTCCGGCAGAGGTCGCCTGTTGTGGGTCCCGTCAGGTAGATGTACTGGTGGGTTAAATTCACGGCGGTCAGGTTCCAGGAGCGTACATCAGCGGAAAGGTGTTGTTCTAAAGTGAGGGGTATTCCAAGGAATGGTATACCACTGTGGAGGTGTGAAGGAGCGTTGGCGCAGATCCAGCATTCGTTGGCAGTTGTTTGTTTTGCAATTTGGGAGATCAGTTTCAGATAGGTGTTGGAATGCCAGGTGGACAAGAGGTCGTTGTTGTTGGGGTCTTGGGACGTTGACAGTTCCCCCCTTTGTCGAGGTGCGGTGCCCGCCGGATGAAGGGGGTCTTGGCGCAACAAGTAGGTTAAGTTTGTGGCAAGGCCTCCACATCTCTGGGGGCCGGTGGTATCCCATTCTGCTGTTGGTGGTACGGGGTAGTGCCATCCTTCTAGGTACATTTTGCCGTCCCAATTGGAGGCTAATCCAATATCCCAGACGCAGCAGTACCTTCGGAGGCAGATGCCTTGTAAAATGGTTTGGCGGGGGGTGGAATCTACCCTTTGGCAGTAAAATCCGTGGATCAAACGATCTGTGGGGTGGTTCTGGTCAGTATAGACTGACTCTCCGCCACCGTTGTCGAGGACAGTCCAGTTCAGCGCTTGTTTCGGTGTACCATCCGAAAAAAGCACGTAGGAGCCATTGAGGCAATGGGCACGGTTCCAAGGGCCATCTCTGATGAGGATGAGTTTCCCTAGAGGTTTGAACGATGGTGAGCGAACAAAAAGTTCCCAGGTTTGGTGTGCAGCGAGGATAGGTGAGATGGAGTGTCGAAGGAGTACGCGGGTCTCTGGCAGGCAGAATTCAAAATCTCCAAGGCGGTCTAATGTCCCTTTTTTCACCATGTCGACAATCCCGTAGTCTAGGTGTTTGTATTCAGTTTGTAATCCAGGGCAATAGGAATGTGTGATCGCAGCGTTCTGGGAAAATACGGCGGTGAGATGAAGGAGGAGCAGGGTCGGTATGGGGGTGGCCATCGTCCACTCGGGAGTGATGAGATGATTTGGAGCTGTCAAATGCGGAGGTGTCAAATGGGGAGCGTTGAGATGAAGTGGAGCTGTCAAACTGCAGAGCTGTCAAATGGGGAGCGATGAGGTGGTGTGGAGCTGTTAAACTGCAGAGCTGTCAAATGGGGAGCGATGAGATGAAGTGGAGCTGTCAAACTGCAGAGCTGTCAAATGGGGAGCGATGAGGTGGTGTAGCTGTCAAACTGCAGAGGTGTCAAATGGGGAGCGATGAGGTGGTGTAGCTGTCAAACTGCAGAGGTGTCAAATGGGGAGCGATGAGATGAAGTGGAGCTGTCAAACTGCAGAGCTGTCAAATGGGGAGCGATGAGGTGGTGTAGCTTTCCGGAGTTTCAGACGGATGGGGGGTTGACCCTTTTGATTAGTTGTAGTGATGAGTTCGGAGGACCAGAGCGTTGATGTGTGAGGTGAGTCAGGTCCGGTCTGTTGGGCTCGATTCGTGCCCCGATCTGGTCCGGTCTGTTGGGCCCGATTCGTGCCCCGATCTGGTCCGGTCTGTTGGGCCCGATTCGTGCCCCGATCTGGTCTGGTCTGTTGGGCCCGATTCGTTCCCCGATCTGGTCCGGTCTGTTGATTCTGGTCGTTGTAGCTGTCGTCGTCTGCTGGTTGGCGCGGGACGTGGTAGGGTGACTCGTCAGGTATAGGTTCGGGTGGCAAAGCCGGCTTGCAGCGGGTATGATGCAACCAGGCTGTCTTTTCCGCTACCTTGACAGAAGTTGGAGTGGTTAAAAGTACTTGGTAGGGGCCCTCCCAGGTGGGCTGTAGGGGTACCTTGTGATATGTTTTTGCTAATATCCAGTCCCCTGGTTGGTACGAGTGAATGTTTTCATCTAGAGGGATGTTTTGGCTTGAGGCAGCATATCTGTGGAGACGAATTAGTTGTCTCTGTAGGTGTATTACATATTGTGTTAATTCTGACTCGCCTACCTCTAACTCGGAAGTTGGAAAGTGGGTATTATATACTGGGGAGGGTCTACCAAAGAGTATTTCATAGGGGGATAGGTTTAAGTTTCCCCGGGGACAAGCTCTTAGATTATGTAGAACTAAGGGGAGAGCGTTGATCCACTTGATTCCGGAGTCCTTACAAAGCTTTCCTAGTTGTGACTTCAGCTGTTGATTCATTCTTTCAACCTGGCCTGAGGATGGGGGATGGTATGGGGTGTGCAGTTTCCATTTGATTCCTAGGGCTTTGGCGACTTGCTGAACTATCTCTGAGGTAAAGTGTGAGCCCCTGTCGCTGTCTATATGTCTCGGTACCCCGAAGCGTGGTATTATTTCGTGCAGTAGGGTTTTTGCAACCGTTTGGGCATTAGCTCGGCGGGCTGGGAGGCATTCTACCCATCCAGTCAATTGGTCGATAATGACAAGGGCATGTTTATAACCTTGACAAGGGGGCAAATCTATGAAATCGACTTGAAGACTTTCAAAAGGGACGAAAGCCCATGGTCTGGCTCCGGGTGGACTTCTGGCAGTATGCTTAGGGTTAAAGGTTTGACAAGTGTGACAGTTCTTTACTGCCGTTTTCGCGGCGAGAGCTAGCCCGGGGGCATACCAGCAGCGTTGTACTGAGTCTATAAGCTTGTCTCTTCCCCAGTGAGTACACTGATGAAGAATTCTGACATGTTTGGGTACCCATAGTCTAGGCATTATAAGTCTCTTGTCGGGAAGGTACCAGATACCATTCTCAAGGATGGCTCCGTGTTCTTCCCATCCTTGCCTTTCTTCAGGGGTGGCGGTGTTATACATTAGGTTAAAGTCTATGTCCGATGGAATTTGGGGTCCCTGGAATTCATTGTCCGAGGATAGTGGTTGAAGGGCTGCCTCTTGTGCCATGTGATCTGCGCAGCGGTTCCCAGTGGATACTGGGTCTTTCCCTTTGGTGTGAGCTTTGCAGTGGACTACCGCTATTTCCTCGGGAAGGTGTATGGAGTCCATAAGGCGCTGCACTAGGGGCGCATGGGCGATCTTAGTGCCTGCGGCCGTTAGGAAGCCCCTCTGCAGCCAGATTTGTCCGGTAGCGTGAACTAAACCGAAGCAATATTTGGAGTCTGTGTAGATTGTTACCCTCTTTCCTGCTGCTAACTCGCATGCCCGGATTAAAGCGATGAGTTCGGCCGCCTGTGCACTATACTTGGCATGGACAGGGCGCGCTTCCAGGATATCAGTGTCACTAACGACCGCATACCCGCTTTTCCGCTCTCCTCCCACTACTTTCGAGCTCCCGTCAGTGTACAGTACTAGGTGGGGGTTATCTAAAGGGAGATAGTCAAGGTCTCCCCATGGTTTCTCGGCATGTCGTACCACTTGGCTACAGTCGTGGTGTGGGGTTCCGTCGTCTGGAAGGGGTAGGAGGGTTGCGGGATTGAGGGAATTTACTCTTTTAATGGTTACGTTTGATGGACTTAGGAGGATAGCCTCGTATCTATTCAGTCTCTGTATCGTGAAGCGTTGGCAGCCTTGTAGGCTAAGAAGGGTGGCCACCGCATGGGGAACGTTTACAGTCAATTCATGTCCCAAAACCGTTTCTTGGGCTTTTTCTAGAAGCAAGGCTGCAGCGGCTACGGCTCTAAGACATCCTACATTTCCGAGTACCGTAGTGTCGAGCTGTAGGCTGTAATAAGCCACAGGTCTGTTCCTTCCCTGGAACGGTTGTGTAAGGACGCCTGAGGCTACCCCTTTGTTTTCGTGGACAAATAGAGAGAAGGGCAGTCTATAATCTGGGAGTCCAAGAGCGGGCGATGACCTTAATTCCCGTTTGATGCATTCGAAGGCTTCGAGTGCCTCTGCAGTCCATTGCAATTGGTCTGGGGCGCTATCATGCGTCATTGCAGTGAGGGGCCGAGTGAACTCACCATAACGGGGGATCCATGCTCGGCAAAATCCACTCATTCCAATGAAGCCCCTGAGTTGTCTCTTGGTTTTTGGAAGGGGTAGTCTGGTTATGGCCTCGATTCTATCGGTGGTGAGGGCACGGGTACCTTGTCCGAGGATGTGGCCAAGATATTTTACCTCCTTTTGGCAGTATTGTATCTTCTTTGGGGATACTTTGTGGCCTTTATGTGCTAATATTGTCAGGAGAGTTATAGTATCTGATTTACAGGATTCCAAATCTCGTCCACAGAGTAAGATGTCATCTACATAAAGTCTGATGGCTGAGCCACCCGGAAGGTTCACATCAAGGAGATCTTGGTGTAATATGGAGGAGAAAATTGCTGGGGACTCTACATATCCCTGGGGTAACCGGGTCCACGTTAATTGGCCTGTTTGCCAGGTAAAAGCAAAGAGAAACTGGCTTTCTGGATCCACGGGGATACTGAAGAAAGCGGAGCAGAGGTCTATTACGGAATAAACTACAGTTCCCTCCGGGATGGTGCTTAAAAGGTGGTGTGGGTTTGCCACCACGGCGTGTCTGGGAATAACGAAGGAATTAATCAATCGAAGGTCTTGCACCAAGCGCCATTTTACGGGGTTGGTATTCGGCTTTTTGACTGGAAGTAGGGGGGTATTACATGGTGAGGCACAGGGAACTAGAACTCCCATTTTTAGAAATTCATCGATCATCGGAGTGAGGCCGTCGATTGCTTCGGGAGGTAGGGGATATTGTTTAGTGCAGGGAAAGGGTAGGTCTTTCCTATAGTTGACCTTTACTGGGGTTGCAGACTTTAGGAGTCCAACAGAGGTCGATTCAGTTCCCCATAGCCAAGAAGGAACACTATTTAGAAGTTCAGGAGGAAGATCAATGGGTTTGTTGTTAGCCTCTTGCAGGACTCCTTGGAAGTTGAATATGGAGTCATTTGGCATATGTAAGTAAATTCCTTCCTGGCCGCATTGAATAGTAGCATTTAGTTTACATAGCAGATCCCTACCGAGAAGGTTGACTGGGCTGGAGGTCAATAGAAAAGTATGTTTAACTGACAACGGTCCGACGGAGACCTTTGCAGGTTTGGATAAAGGGCAATTTCGGGGGATCCCATCAAGCCCCATCACGGTTTTGGTTTCCTCTCCTGGGGTTAAATGGCTGTTAGTGAGGGTGGAGTAAGTGGCCCCAGTGTCCAAGAGACAGTCGTAGGACTGTCCATCGATTTGCATAGTGCATATGGGGTCTGTTGAGGATAATTGCAAGACCGGGCAGAGAAATGAGAAAGAGGCGGGATCTGCTTTTAATTGTCACTGTTCCTGATATTCTTCCATCACCATTTCGTGGGTCGGGTTTGTAGGATGGTTCCCTTGGTTAAAGGGGTTGGTGGCGCCGTAGGGTAGGTTTCGGGGCCGCGGTTGCGGAGGTCCCGCACGGGGCTGCATTTGGGCTGGGGGTCGGTTCGCATCGTAGGAAGAGATAGGTTCCCTACTCCTAGGATATGCACCTTCTCTGTATTCTGGCCTGTATGGTTTAGAATTTTTATATTCAGACCTCCTGGTCAGAAGAGGACAGTATCTTTTTATGTGCCCGACTTCCTCACAGTTGAAACAGACGCGTTCATCCTGTAATTCCGGTCCGCCTGATTTAAACTTTTCTTTGAAGGTGGGAACCGCGGCCGCATAAGCTAATACTCGGGGATGGTCGGGTTTTTGGTCTTTCTTCTTCCTCTCATCCCTCGAGTTAAAAACGGATTTTGCGATGGAAAGGATTTCGTTTATGGTTTTTCCATCGTATCCGAGATGTGAATTTAACGCCTTTTGGATGTCGGCGGTGGCTTGATCTTTGAAAAACCCTTTGACTATCACTTCGTGCTGTGGGCTCTCCGGGTCTATTCCACTCCAGGTCTTAATAGCGGAGACTAGCCGTGAATAGTAGTCAGAGGGATGTTCGTCAGGTCCTTGAAGGACCGCTTGGACTTTGGTCCAGTTTACAGTTCGCTGTCCTGCAGCTTTGATGCCATCTAGGATGGCCTTCTTGAAGATTTTTATACCCCATTGGCCATCGGTAGTGTTATAGTTCCAGTCAGGGTCGTTAAGTAACGTCTGAGTGGTCAGTGGGGTCATTGAGGCCGGACAGTTTGGCTGGTATCCTTCCCGGCCGAGGGCTTCTCCCGCCTTTGCTAAGATCTCCCTTTTCTCTGCCTCATTAAAAAGGGCTCCCAACAACATGTGCACATCCGCCCACGTGGGGTTGTGAGTGGAGAAGATGGTAGCCACTTGGCGGTGGCATTTGTCTGGGTCGTCCCGTAGAGAGGGCATCTTATCGGACCAGTTCATTAGGTCAGAGGTAAGGAAAGGTTGGTGAGTAAAGACCATACGGGGAGGGTCTCCTGCTCTGACGGGAGGTATAGGTAATGCACGCAGTGGAAAGGCACCTTCTATTTCTCCGTTTAGCAGATTGTCCCTGTTTCTGGTTCTACTGGAAACGGGTCCCTCTCTTCCTTCAGTTAGGAGCTGCCCACTGAGTAAAGGCCCAAGGTCCAAGTCAGCCTGGTTCTCTGCCGAGTTCGATGCGCTTGAGGAAGGATCGGACGGCAGTGTGTTAGGGGCGCTTTGGAGAGGGGCAGTGGCTGTGGCTGGTGGGTTCGTTACATTCTCCCTTGGTCCTGCGCCTGGTAGGTTTGTTACGTTCTCCCTCGGTCCTGTGCCTCCCCCTCCGGCTCCCGCTCTGACTCCCGCACCAGGCCCTGGCTGTCGGGGTGCTTCGGGTTCGGGGTAGTAGAAGGGGACGAGGGTTCGATCCAATTGTTCCTCCTGAGCCCTAATCTCATCGTATGGGGGGGGGGGTCCAGTTGTTTTTAAAACAGCCATTTGGCGGACGATTTGGGCTTGCTGCCGTTGAAATAATTCGCGGGCTTCGGCAAAGGCGTTCAGGTAGTATAGTTGTCGGGGCCTCTCATCAGCTAGGTAAGTTTTAAGTGCTTGCATTTTTTGAAGATTAAAGGAGCCGTGGGATGGCCATCTAGAAGCTGGCTCTAGGTGGTGGGTAAAGGCAACCCACGAGATGTTACAAAGGTCCTTCAGCTTGGACTTTGAGAGCCCCTTTCTCCCTTTCAGTTCCTTCCAGTTTAAGAGGACGAATTGAAGAGGGGTATCAGAGTCCTCCCTGTGGCGGAAAGGCTCCGCGGAAGCCTTGTCGCCGGGAGAAGTCCAGTCTGAGTGTTTGGAAGATTGGGCTCCCATCCTTTCTTTCTATCAGGTTGCTGTTTCGCTAGCGAAGAAAACTAAAGACGGAAAGGGATGAACGTACACACACAAGGGAAGAGGGAAGAGGGTTTGGGAAGAAAAAGGGTGGAAAAAGATCCTTTCAGTATTTTGGAATGTCCTAGTCTTAGTGGAATCTCTACTTATTTCTGAACCACGAAATATTTGCTTAAAACCTCGAGCCTGAACGGAAATCTAAACCACGGGTCTCTGCCCGGAAACCTAAACCACGGGTCGCTGCCCGGAAACCTAAACCACGGGTCTCTGCCCGGAAACCTAAACCACGGGTCTCTGCCCGGAAACCTAAACCACGGGCCTCTGCCCGGAAACCTAAACCACGGGTCGCTGCCCGGAAACCTAAACCACGGGTCTCTGCCCGGAAACCTAAACCACGGGTCGCTGCCCGGAAACCTAAACCACGGGTCTCTGCCCGGAAACCTAAACCACGGGTCGCTGCCTGGAAACCTAAACCACAGTACTGTTTCAAAGCTAATCCTAGTGTGGGGCCCCAATTGTGAACCTCCCCTCTACCCTCCACAACAGCCCCCTGCCTAGCCTTTAGACTAAATTCGGCTTCCCTACTGAACGCCTGCACAGTGCAGTGCCAGATCGGGCTCCGAGAAAAACAAAAGTTTGAAGGGAAGCAAATGACCTTGCGTTCTCACGTACCCGGGTCATCCCTAACAAAGGTCGCCGGGCAGGAGGGGCGGCTTCATTTGCACAGGCAGATAAGGTAGAGAGAGAGATTTGTAAGGACACCCCTGGACGACTCCGAAAGGGACGTCAGAGAAATAATAGACACCGCGCTTTCCTGGCCACACTTCCGAAAGGGAAAGCGGGGGAGAAAAGGAGAGATTTGTAGGGGACGCCTTTGGCCGACTCCAAGAAAGGACGTCAGAGAAACAATAAGCACCACGTTTTCCTGGCCATACTTCCGAAAGGGAAAACGGGGGAGAAAAGGGAAAGGAGGTTCGAGATTTTGCAGATGCAACGTTGGAAACAAGGAGAAAGATCTGGCTGTTGTGGAGACGTTATTTTCCACCCTCCTCCCAATGTATTTTCTTCGGAACCATACTCACGTCCGTTGATGTCCCCCGCAGATCCCGGGATCCTTCCTTAGCCGGCTTTACCTCGCCTTTGCTCTCTCTGGTTGGGCTTCTGGTGACGGTTGATTACCGCCCGCAAAGAGGAGGCAGGGAGAGGAAGAAAAGGATCCTCGGGCTAAGGTAGCCCGGTGGCGCCCGATCCCCTCTATCTCCCCTCTCACCTTTACAGGAGAACCAAGTGTCCCTGAGTCGCGGTCGCCAACTGTTAACGGAAAATTCAAGGGTCCTCTTGGGCAAATGAAGACACCGACCAGAGCAAGTCAGAGCAAAACAGCAGCCAGTAGGCTTGGTCTTTATTTAAGAAAGACTGTCGCGACAGGACTCCCACCGCCCACGAGGTGAAGCAAGATGGAAGCCCCGAACAAAGGGAGACCCTAACTTTTATTAGTTACTAATCCCCTTAGCTACACCCTCAGAATTACATCATATTTACATCATGATTATATTAACAATAGGAGGAGTTGGGGAGGAGCTGCACAGGTAACTTGAGTGTCTTGACACCTGGCCGGAGCCTCCTTCCCCCTCCCTACATGAGCCATATTCAAGAACAAAGGAAAAGGGCGAAGTTCCTGCCCCCCTGAGGGGAATCCGGTCACAGTCCTTTGTGAGAGTCCGTGCGGAATACACTATGATATGCAGTTCATTATGTCCCTGATAGCCTTCTGTCTGAGCCCATCACCGATGGCTATCAAGGTTGTCACGTATACCAGGAAGGAACACAGAGTACGTGACTGCTCGGTGAAGGGATTATGGCCGTTTGATATCAGCCCACCCCTTTGATAGTCCTTGCAATATACAGTAGAATAAAAGTGGTCCGGTGAAAATCCGAAGTACGGCTGATTTTTAGTGAATTTATAAAGGATATTGTCTTTGAAGTTCAAAGCACTTTCGCCTTCAGGAAGCGGCTTGCTACATTTTGATTAGATCAGTCACGGTCAATTGAACTCGGAAACTTTGTATTGAGAGCTGTCAAGGGTCAGGAAAAGAGCGGCAGTAGCCTGCAGTACCTGCGTGGCCGCCGCAAGGGGCGCTGTTCGGTAATGCTGATTGGCTGAGGCGGGCGCCGATTGACAGCGGAACTCGGTCGGCCGGTCTACCCATAATAAGAATAGGACTATGCGGAGTGCCATAGCGGGAAGCTGTCAAGCTAGCGCTTCCTTATTTACGGAAGGCTTTAAGGGATGCCCCTCTAAAGGGACGTCCCCAGGGTCAGGAAGGGGAAGATGTGTGCATGTGTGAGTGTGGTGCTTGTGTAACACGTGTCAGTGTGTGTGTGTGTGGGGGGGTTTTCCGGCGACAACCTTCAGCTTAAGAGACAGAGCAGACTAGCCCCCTTCTCCCCACAAGCCAGTTGGCTACTGTATTGCCTGCTATGGAGAAGGGCAAAGGTTTCTGGCGGGTGATCTTCTGCAGACAGTTTTCATTAGCCCCCGGTAGGCTAAGCCATTACACTTGTTTGCAAGAGATTAACATTTCTCACCGGTTGCCATTGATTTCTTAACATAAAGTTAACAAACAGATTTCGTTGTCCTAGACCAGGCTCAAACAATTGCTAGTTCCACCTTTGCCAACCTGGTTGTTATGCTATTCATCTCAAACTCATCCCTTCCTAAATGCCAGGAGCACAAAAAGGTGGTGATGAAAAGGACATTCTTTTCTTTAGAAGCGGGGAGGGAAACCCTGCGCATTTCCAAAGCGTGATGCAGTCCTTAAAAAATCAATCAGAATTATGATTGGTGAGCCATTTTCCTTTCTGAAAACTGCCAGTATCTCTTCTGAATTAAATCACCCCAACACCTTCCTGCTGTTCTGCATCTTAGCATTTTCTCTCTTTCTCTTTTTATCTTTTTTAAAAATTGCTGCTTGTAAATGAAGCAATGACAAACAGAAATGAGCTCCTGTTTTGCAGCCTCTGCTTGCTTTTGTGCAAATCTCTAGGGGTGGGTAATGGGGAAGGGGAAGAAAGCAGTAGGAGAAGAGGGGATATGAATATATGCATTTATTTATTTGATTTTGCGCTGTTTCTGAACCCAGTTCATGGTGCCTCCAAAATCCATTGCACATTAATACTGCAATCCTATTCACACTCGTGAGGGAAGAAATCCCACCGAATTAAATGAGATTTTCTTCTGAGTAGACGTATATATCTTAATATCAAAAGCCAATCTCAGTAGGCTGGTCTCTGAAGCTCATTTAAATCTGCCAATATTCTAAATTTGACAGACCTTAATTTGACAGGCAGCTGGCTCCGTAATACGGGGGTGGGGCTCATCAACGAGAATACCCGCTCCATATCTAATAAAAGGTTTTTTGTTTTAGTTTTAAAGACATTATTATGAAGTTAAAATGACAATCCAGTAAGAAATATGAAACAGAATAAAAGAGAAGAGGGGATAAGCTCATGCACACACCTGGGCGTGTAGAACTGTAGAGTGGTGGGTCTTCTACTCCAACCCCCTGCAATGCAAGAGTCTCAACTAAATCATACATGACAGATGGGCATCCAATTCTGCTTAAAAATTTCCAGTGAAGGAGAGCCCCCCAACCTCCCAAGGGAGTCCATTCCACTGTCAAACACCTCTTACTGTCAGAAAGTTCTTCCTGGTGTTTAGTCGGAATCTCCCTTCTTGTACCTTGAAGCCAATGGTTTGGGTCACAGTATCTGGAGCAGGGGAAAACAAGCTTGCTCCATCTCCCCTGTGACTGTTGCCAGGGAACTGCCATCAGCTGAGAGGCGAGAGGGGGAAGGGCAGTTGTGTTATAGGGAGCCTCCGAAATTCTTGCGAAGCAGTTCCTCCTCCGGCGAGGAGGGAAGCCCCACCTCCAGTGGAGAGGAGGTGCAGGGACCAGGGGATGCTAGGGAGAGCCTCAACACCAAGCCTGAGCAAACCAGAGAGGAGGGAAGTACCCCTTTGCCAGCGTCCCTTCTGCGCAGTAGGCTTTGGTGCAGGGAGGGGTGGAAAAGGCTGGGGGTGATGCGACTTTTATGCTGGGGGAGGTACAAAGACTGACCACTCCCAGATTCTGCTAGTGATTGAGCCAGACTGTGATGACCTGGGATTGAGACTCAGAGGTTGAACCTGAGGAATCCCAGCCTGCACAGGAGTCCCCACCTTCAGAACCAGCAGAGCTGGGGCTGGGGCATGAACCTGAAGGGTCCTTCCCTGTGCTGGATCCTCAGGTGCAGGCACCAGCTGAGTCTGCTCTGGCTCCTGAGGTGATGGAGGACCCATTGCCTGCAGGTGTTCCACTCTTAGCCTCGTCAGAGGAAACTGAGGTTGCCTCTGGGTCTGGTAACCCTCCAGCCTCTCCTGAGCTACAGAGGCTCAGGGCAGAGAGATGGATGGAACTAAGTTCCTGCAGGAGGAGTGCTCGCCTTCAGGCCAGGAGAGGCGAGTCACCAGAGGATTGGGGCTGCCCTATGCCTCAGGGCAGATAAAAGCTGGCCAGCCCCAGTCCCAAGTTGCGGGAGCAACATTGTTGGTTGATAGTTCCTGTCTGAACCCTGTCCTGCTTTTCTGCCAGAGCTCCTGACCTGCCCTGGCTCCCTGCTTGCAAGCCTGTTCCTGACTTCACCTGGCTCCCTGCCCTGCAGCCAGCTTCAGCTACTATGGACTGCCTCCACGTTGCACCTTTGACTTGGATCTCGCCTCTTGGGTAACCTATGGGACCAGCACAAAGTTCTTCCTGAGGTTTAGTCAGAATCTCCCTTCTTGTACCTTAAAGCCATTGGTTCAGGTCACAGCCTCTGGAGCAGGGGAAAACAAGCTTGCTCCATCTTCCCTGTGACAGCCTTTGAGATATTTGAAGATGGCTATCATATCTCCTTTCAATCTCCTCTTCACCATGCTAAATAACCATACCCAGCTCCCTGAACTGTTCCTCATAAGCCATGGTTTCCAGACCCTTTTATCATTTTGGTTGCTCTCCTCTGTGCACATTCTAGCTTGTCAATGTCCTTCTTAAATTGTGGCGCCTAGAACTGGACTCAGTGCTATTGCTTCTGTCAACACTAGAATAGCATTTATTCCGTTTAGAATAGCATTAGCTCTGGGTCAGCGCTCCCTGCAAGGGTGTAGGGAGCTAGTCAAACCAGAGCCTATGCAACCACTCACTTTTCTGTAATCAATAAAGTTGTAGCCTAAATTCTGCCAAAATGAGTCTTCCCCACCAGGATAAAGTTCCATCATCTTGGGCTGCTGAATCCTTGCCCTCCATGCCTCTGACAGAGGAGGTACACATAGGCAGGGCCAGCAGCAGCAACCAATCCAGAATGGTTAGGGATCAGATTACCTGAAGGACAAGCTTGTATGAGCTTTGAGATTGGTTTCCGAGGCCTTGCTCTTTCCTCTGCTGATGAGCGATGTGTTGATTAGAGCAGTGTTTTTCAACCTTTTTTGGGCAAAGGCACACTTGTTTCATGAAAAAAAATCACGAGGCACACTACCACTGTGTGCGGAGAGGGAGATGTCAGAGCCCCGCTGCTCTCTATGGGGAATCGGATGAGAGCGGACCGCCTGTCCGCTCTCATCCGATCCCATCGGATCTGATCCCCACCCAGGATGGATGGAAAATAGAGTGGACACAGTCCAGCGCCCGCCTAGTGGGCGAAAATTTGACTTTTTTTTTTTAAAAAAAAAATCTTTCGGATTTTTCAATTTTTCCCACGGCACACCAGGCAACATCTCGCGGCACACTAGTGTGCCGCGGAACAGTGGTTGAAAAACACTGGATTAGAGAGCAACAGGGTCAGGATATTTTTTCTGTGGTGGCTCCACACATCTTTGAAACAATCTCTTCAAGAAATGCATCTGGCCCACTCTTTGCTGGACTTTTGGAGGATTTCCAAGACTTTTTTTAAAAATCCCAGTGTGATGGCCTGGGATTCCGATTCGGAGGATGAAACAGAGGAATCCCAGCCTGCACAGGAGTCCCCGCCTCCAGGGCCGGCTGAACTGGGGCAAGGCCTAGATGCTGAAGAGCCTGCACCTGTGGCAGTGCATCAGGAGCTGGCCCCAGGTGAAGCCCTTCTGGCCCCAGAGGGGCTTGATGACTCAGTGGCCACAGGTGAGCCTCCTCCAGGGCCCAGTAACCCTTCGGCCTCTCCTGATCTGCAGAGGCTTAGGGCAGAGAGGCGAAGGGAACTGGTTGCCCCCAGGAGGAGTGCTCGCCTTAAGGCCAGAGGAGGCGGGGCTCCTGGGGGCCGGGACCGCCCCTGGCCTTAGAAGAGGATAAAAGCCCAGTCAACCCGGCCCCAGGTTGCGGGAGCAACGTCGTTGTTGGCTTCGGACCTTCCTGTGTTCTTGATCCCTGCTCGGCCTCCTGTTCCTGACTATCCGGTACTCCTGTTCCCTGCTCGGCTTCCTGTTCCTGACTATCCAGTACTCCTGTTCCCTGCTCGGCCTCCTGTTCCCGACCATCCGGTGTTCCTGTTACCTGCTCAGCCTTCTGTTCCAGCGTTCCTGTTCCCCGCCCGGCTCTCTGCATCGGACCTCGCCCCTCTTCGTGTGGACTCTGCTACACTCACGGTACCTTACCCCCGGGACCAGCACACCCAGATTGCCTTGGGTTGATTCTAGAGCACTGTGCTTTGAATGTTTTGATCTCCCATTGCTGTCTTATTTCTTATTTTAATGAGCATCGTTTATGGATTTTATGGTTTGATTATTCTATTTTTATTAGTTAGTTAGTTAGTTAAATCCAAACATTCTTACACATGAAAAGAAAGTAATGCATAACAATGCCATTAAATACATAAATCAAATGTACAAGTATCAAGTAAGCTTATACATTCTTATATTTAAAGCAAGCAACTCAATTAACAAAATAATATAAATGAATACATTACAGAAATAAACAATAGATATAACACTTTAAAAGAAGTCAAAACCATTCTGGGCTTTGGGGAGGCAATACTTCCTGTGACAAAATTGCATTTCTCCAAATTTCTTGTTTTCAGCTGCTGTTGTTTTGGCTCTTAAGTAGCATGTTAATTTTATCGTAAAGGTGGTTGTACTCTGGGAAGCAGGCTAGAGATCTGTGAAATGCATAAATAAAAATTAAATTCTAAAAGCAACACTTTCAGGCTTGTGTGCTTGACATTTTGTGGGGGAGGGGGGGCGTGTATGCTGGCTATCAAATACGTGAGAAGCATTGTTTCAGTGTTCATAATTCCTTTTCTTTTCTTTTCCTTTTAAAAGCAACCCTTGCTACCCAGAGCAGAGGTTGCTGAAGTGAAATTGCCAAAGGGAGCAAAATTAACAAAGCCTAAATAAAAATTAACCTACTGCTGACAGGTTGACAACCTAAGAAGCTAATTACTGCATGGATACCACAATCAGCACGGAGAAAATGAGAAAAGTTGTTTGCAGAGTTGGCAAACCGTACGGGTTTAAAAAGACACTGCATTTATTCTGTTTGGTAGGCTCATCTGCATTTTTGTGTATTAGTGGGAAATGAAGGGTAAGAGCTGTTTAATGGTGGAATTAGCTACCTTGGGAGACTGTGGACTCTCCTTCCTTGGAGCTTTTTAACCAGAGGGTGGGTGGCCATCTACCGAGGATGCTTTAGTTGAGATTCCTGCATTGGAGGAGGTGTGAAGGAAGGCATTGCTTCTGCACATAACTGTGGCATGATGGGAAGTCTTGCTTCTAAGCTTTGTTCTGCTCATGCTGCACAAACCGTGCTGATGCTAAGACATTCCCTCATCACCCTGGTACGTTCTGTTGACCTTGAGTTCACACCATATCAATCTGTACTTACCCCTCCTTGTACATTCCTTTTCGTACCACTCTGGTACAGGCAGTCTGAAACCATGCCTGTGTAAACTCTGCATTCCTTTTCCCAACCTTTAACCTGTCTATGATTAATGTCTTATATGCCATAATTAATGTCTTATATGCAACCCTTGCTTTGTACTTATGTTAACCAATCAGCAACAAGTACACACGTGGCAAACACTGCATAATATCCCATAATATCCAATAAAAGGGGAGTCTCCGAGGCTTGCTCGAGAGACGCCTCCCGTATGACACCTACCTACTCATCTGTCATTCATTCTCAACCCAACAGAGGTTGAACTAGATGATCCCCTGGGCCCTTCCAACCTAATTTACAATTCTATGACTCTATGATTTCTCTCTTCTGCCCCCCGACTAAAACACCACCACCAACATATAGAGTTGCCAGTATCAGTTCTATTAAACAAAGATAAACATCCGAAAAAGCACTTTTCAAAAGTAAGCCAATCTCAGTGCAGATGGACTTACTTCAAGGGAAGGGAGCACAGAAGTGCAACCTAAAATGAACAAAAAGTTCAAATCCCAATCCAATCTCAATTGTCCAAACACTGATCCTCATGGAGACAAAATGGCGCCATTCACACCCAAAAGGGTGACTTTTGTTGTGGTTTCTGCTGCTTAGCTTATTTTTTTTAAGTTATGTTAATATAGTGGTACCTTGGGTTAAGAATTTAATTCATTCTGGAGGTCTGTTCTTAACCTGAAACTGTTCTTAACCTGAGGTACCACTTTAGCTAATGGGGCCTCCCGCTGCTGCTGCGCCGCCGGAGCACGATTTCTCTTCTCATCCTGAAGCAAAGTTCTTAACCCGAGGTAATAGTTCTGGGTTGGCAGAGTCTGTAACCTGAAGCGTCTGTAACCTGAGGTACCATTGTAGTGTTTTGTAGAATGTGGTTGTATTATGGATTATTTGTAATTGTTTCATTGATGATTTGTTATTTTACATAATTTATGTTGTATTTCACGGAACCATAGAATTGTATAGAAAGGAGCATGAGAGTCATTTAGTCTCTCCCCCAGCCATGTAGGAATCTTTCGCCCAACATGTTCTATTTTGTTATTTCCATTTATTGTTTTGTGAGCCGCTATATGATTTGTGGGAGTGAAAAGTGGCATAGAAATATAAAAAATAAAAATAAAAATACAGCCCTAAAGTTCTAGTCTAGCTTCCTAGCCGGTGTGTTACATAAGCCTTCAGGTAACAATTATGTGGTGTTGAAAGTCAAGTTTTAAACCACCTAGTTACTAACAAGATAAGGAAAGTGGTCCCACTTCCTGTTCCAAAAGCTTTCAACTTTAATAATCCCGTAGCATAGCTTTAATGGAAGGAGAGATTTACTTCCTTTCTGTTGGCCATAAAGCTTCATGAGATCCAGTGGACATTGTTTTAAGAGCCTGTGCCAAAATGTAGAGTGTGCAAAACACCCCGCGGACTAATTGTTCCGTTATTTCACAGGAATGAAATGCAGCTGGAAAAAGGATGAAGGAACATGACATAATTAAGGAAATCACCAAGCCTGCCTCGTGGTGTTGTTTTAAGAATTTTAAGGTCACTTATAAAAAAAATATGCTCATAACTGTATATATAAACCACATGTCTGAAACCCCACAGAAAAGGTATTGAACAAATTGAACTCAAATATTTCTCTGCGAGGTCAAAGTGGGAAACTTCCCCATTGTCTCTTTCCTCAAAAATCCTGTCCTCACAAATCCTGTCTTAAGGGCACATTCAAGATATGAACAGGGTGTGAGCCTGTGACCTGTGACTTAGATTCAGGAATTAGTTATCGTAACAAAAGAGTGGCCAGGATGCCATTTAATCCAATCAGCTAACCTGCCAGACAGGAAGAAACAACACACCCAGATTTCTGCTCCTTCTCTGATGTATTAAGGGGGTGGTCTGGGCTACACCCCTTCTGTGATGTATTCTGTGATGTATTTATGCTTCTTCTGGGGGGTGGTCTTGTTCTCCAGGGCGGGCAATTTCAAATGTCTAACTAAGACAGCCTTTCTCAACCTGTGGGTCCCCAGATGTTGTTGAACTACAACTCCCATCACCCCTAGCTAGCAAGGCCAGAGCTCAGGGATGATGGGAGTTGTAGTCCAATAACATCTGGGGACCCAGAGGTTGAGAACCGCTGATATAAGGGCTTGCACACCTTTGTCCTGGGTCCCTCCCCGTGTGTGTGGGGAGTACCCTGCTGCAACAGCTTTAATAAAGTTCAGGCTTACTAGCTGCCTTGCTTCTCAATATTCTCTGGTTGGCCTCTGTTATTTTCTCCTACCAATAGAGAACCAAAAAAGAGGACTCTCTATGGGCTCTTGGGTTAAGATTACCAGATTTTTTTGCAATGAATCCGGGGACACTTTTCAACTTCAATGGATTTTGTATGGGACTGATTTGCAAATCCGGGGACTGTCCCTGGGAAACGGGGACATCTGGTAACCTTATCTTGGGTACCCCATAAAGGAAAAAGAGCAGGTTTTTTTTCTTATAACAGTGTTGTGCAGCAATAGTTCTAGTCATCCAGGAAAAACAAATACCTGGTCACCTCAAATGCCCTCTGGAAGAGATGCACCTTGGTCTGGTATCTAAAAGGCAGTAATTTTGTTTTTGCGTGTTCAGACCCAGAAACCTCCCCCCTAAATAAATTCACACTTGACTCAAATTTTGGTTTTGGTTTTTGGCAGAATTTAGGCCACAACTTTATTGATTACAGAAAGTGTTTGGTTGCATAGGCTCTGGTTTGACTAGCTCCCTGCTATGCAGGTAGTGCTGACCTAGGGTTCCAGCATAGGTCAGCCAAGGGTGAACACCTGGATAAGCAGAAAGCTGGGAACAAGCTATCTTCACCACCCAAATGTCCCCCTGGACTTAGGCACAGGCACAACCCCCTCTCAGGTATTGACCAAACCATCGAGTCCCTGGATTCCTTTAACGGAATACCCTTCACATAGGGATGGCGAGAGCATTCGCCCATCCCTATCACCTGAACCAGAGCCTATCCGCAACCTTACAAGTTGTGATGATTTGCTACGCGACAGGTGAAACCCAAATGGCAACAGCCAATCAGCCAAGTAGGGAAAATTCCTGCTATGCCCCTGTCCCAACGACAGATGACACACGACAGAATAGCAAGGTCAAGTGCAAAGCCCTAAAAGTAGGGAGAGGTGGGCTGGTGTTCCAAATGCACACGCAGAAACAGGAAGGTCTGGGTCATGTGCATGGGCATAAATAGGTCCCTCGAACCATTTGGACTGCACCCCATTGGCCAGATTGCACCCAGCTATGAGGGACCTACCAATCGGGGGTTGTGGCTGACGAATTGTACCCACGCACAACACAGGGTGTTGATTCCCATGTCCCACCACAATACGTCCCCTCTTTAAGGGAGGACCCAATTTGCAAACTGATTTCATTGCCTGCTCTGTCATGTGCCCTACACATTAGGGATGGGATGGGTGGACTTAATGTATCCCATTTCAGTTTCTTTGTCACTGAGACACAAGTCTGTTCTGCCCTGTTTTGTGCAGATCTCTTTCTTGAAAGAATCCTATAGCATTGTGGAGCGCCCACCCTGCTGAAATATGAGTGTCCTCATCCATATTGGCATTCTACCGGCTCTTGTTTAGGTAAGTGTTCCCCTGAATTTGAACGTCTTGATTTAGTATATATATATATTGAAAAACGTTTCATTGTTGTTGTAATGTTTAATAATCGGTTTGTTTTATAGTATAATTTAATTAAGGATGCTTTTGATGCTTTGATGGAACTGTTTTATTGCATATTTTAATGGCGTGTGGATTTTATAACTGCTTTTATACAGGGCATTTAGGCCTGTTTTCGAAACCCCCATTGTCCTAGGCGCATTTTGTGACAGGGAATTTCATTAATACGAGCAGTTTCTGAGCTTTGGGCACAGTACTGCGCCTAAGATTTCAGATTAAGACTTCCACTGCTGGAAGAAAAGGAGGACCATTTTTCTGCCTCCCCACCTCCAGCAACTCTCTGAAGACTGGAAAAGGAACCCACTTAAAAATATTAGTGTGGGGGGGGGGGGCAGGCAGGGGAAGCATGGCTTTGTTTTTTGCAGTCTTCAGATGAGGACTAGACCATGTGAAAAATGAATATAAGGTTTTAGCTGCAGTTCATTTTCAGCTTTGTATTCTTGTTATAAAAAAGCACCCCTAAACACTCCATTGTGGCACCCATAACCTAGGTTTAAGGTGCCATTTAGCTCCTAGCTTTCATATCTCAGTTTCTAACACTAATTTTGGCATGTAAGCAGTATATAAATAAAGAAGTAATATTAATTTAAATCATATGCATTTTGTATGCACCTTTTTCATAATATACACACCTATACCCCACAGGCCAAATCAGGTTTGGCAAAGGCCCCAATTTGACTGATGAGGCCATATCCCCCAAACCATGCCTCACCTGACATCAGGTGTGAAGGCATGTGGGGGGCACATAGAAGCATGGCTGAAAAGGAGCAATCAGGACCCTGAATCTCCTTATTGTTATTTGGTGGGAAAACAGTTCCTGATTGGGGACTCCAAAAGAATATAAGCAAAGCCCTGCTAGATCAGGCCGAAGTCTCATCTACTACAGCATCCTGTTGTCACTGTGGCAACCAGATGGCTGTGAGAAGCTCACGAGAGGATCTCAAGCGCATACTGCCTCCAACATCAGAGGTTGAACGCAGCCACTGCGACTAGCTGACAGCTTTATCCTCCCTGAATTTGTCTAATCAGCTGTGGTGCAGCTGATCCCTGCCAAAGCAGGGCTTGCTGTCAGTGGCAATCAGCTGATACCACATAATGCAATATTTTTTGTCTGCACTGAAATTGCCTTGCAAAATCCGGAAAGTGTGTAATCCAACTGGGAGCTGTGCTCCAAACTGCAAGCCAGTTTGGGAGCATCCAAATGGGCCTGGTGTGCTGTGCAAAGTGGACCAAGGAAATTCCTATTCCCATTCCTACCGCGCCTCTTTCTTCTGCTCTTTTTGTTTGGGGAGCTCAACATCTTTCATGGCTTTCAAAGCAAATTCTGCTTACTGCAGCCCTGTTCCCTTGGTGCCTTTGAGCATTCGCCCTAAATCCTTTGGAAGTCTGCTAGGCCTTACAACATCTAAAAAGGCCCCTTTGTCAGATGCAGCCGTGCAGCTATGGAGACAATTTCTTTTCCCCAACAGCTCCCAAGGGACATCAAGCAAGGAAACAAAGCAAACCTCGCTGAAAAGATTTCAGGAATGTAAGCTATTAGCATGTGGAGTTCTCATTAAAAAGCAGAGCCTTTAAAACATTTTGTTGCAGTTTTCCCCCTCCTTTTTTTTAATGATGTGCTCTGCTATGCAAATGTGAAGTCAAGAAACGCTTGCCAAATAATTATATTAAACGAAAAGTATTGCTGTAGAAGACAATGATATAGTACGTGGACGGCTCACGGAGGGACTCGTAATCCTTCTGCAGTTCCTATTACTTCCAGGGCTATCACGGTTTCAATTGCACCATTATTGAACTAAGGAGCTTGATGTGCTGAAATCTTCTTTATTTCGGAAGCAAAAGTAGAATCTGTGGGGTTCTCTGGGGACACAATCTGCTTGAAATGCAAGGGTTGCGGTGACTCTCAAATGACATCAAATTTCAAAATGTGTCCAGGGAACATCTAGTCCATCCCCTTATAGTTTGTTTCCCCACTTCCTTGTCATGCCTTAGGGAGGCAGCAGCCCCCTGCCAAGTCATGCTGATTTCTTGTGGGGTTTTGTGTGTGTCGCATTAAGATGGCTGTAATATATGTTTTGTGATGTGATTTCATTGTATTTGTAAAGTGGTATTAGTTTGTTTTGTTTTGCAAATCTCCCAGGTGGCTTGGTTGAGTGGAATGTATGGACAGAATTCATTCATTCATTCATTCATTCATTTGTTCATTTAACACATTTATATGGTGGTGTTCTAACAATTGCTTCCAAGAAAACTCTACAATTCTATGATTCTTTAGGCAACAAAAATCACATTAAATATCAAAGAATGCATAATAATAATAGTGATAGCAGCAGTAAAATATTTTACTTCTTCTAATCCATGGGTAGAGAACTAGAGACCCTCCAAGATCTTGTTAGACAACAACTCCCATCACCCCTGACCATTGGCTATTCTGGCTGGGGCTGATGGGTGAAGTGAAGGACATGAGGCAGGAGTTGGTAATGCAGGTGAGCTGCACACAGGTGAGCTGCAAGTAAGCTGCCGGCCAGCTCTGTGGAGGCTCCTGTTATTGACACAATATGCAAACCCAGGCAGATAAATTTTGGGTTGTGACCTTCCAGTCCCAAGATCAAAGGGTGATACAAAGTTATTTTGGCACCTGTTTCCACTGCGTCATTTTCCCCTTGCACAATGTATGACGAAGGAAACAAAGGTCACAGACAGGACACCGCAGACTACTGAGACCGCAAAAGGTTAGACAGAGAGCAAGATGTTCATTCAGACAGCTGTGGCTTTATCTCTGAGGGGGAGTGTGCCCCGCACCCCAAGTTCACGCGTGCAGGCAGCTGAGGCTGCCCGCAGGCGGGGAGTGTGCTCCGCATCCAGCGATCATCCCTACAGAGTCCAACAACATTTGGAAGGTCAAAGGTTCCCAGTCCCTGTAAAATCACTTCTATTCCAGTTCTGTCTGCCAGCGATAAAAACATAACCCCTACCTCTTATGCAACTTCCACAAACCCAATAAAGAGTAAGAATATATTTAGAGTCTGCTTAAATAATAGCAAGTCAGGAGCTGGTCGTAACTCTTAGAGTTCCACAGCTGTAGGGACTGCAAGCCGGAGGTTGCCCATCAGTGGGTTAGATAGACAAATAGATGTACTCAGTGTAAGACAGCTTCTTAATGCCTCTTTCTCTGTAAAGCAAGAATGCTGAAGTTGTAGCCTCCCAGATGCTGTTGGACTTCAACTCCCATCAGCCCCAGCCAGATCAGGTAGTCAGGTGGTGGTAGTTTCAGTCTAGCAACATCTGGAGAGCCAGAACCTCCCCATCCCTGCTGTAGAGCTGGCGCTTGCTGTCCTGCCAGAAGAAAGGTGTGTGTGGAGGTGGGCAGTCCATGAGGAGCATCATTTTCGAAGTGCGTCAGGCAATTTCCAAGTAATCATAAATTGCTATTTCCAAGCACCAATCTGAGGGGTTCCTCCCCCTACTTTTCTGGTTTCTTGTCCTGACCTAGTTAAGATTTAAAATGAACCGAAAAACAATTTCAAAGTTGTCTCGCGCATCCATTGATGACCGTCTATGGTGTTTTATTCCTGGACAAACAGGATGGTGGCGGCCTTGGCCACCAGATGAGTCTTTGGGCAAGAGCCTCTGCACTGCTTGGGCTGACTCTGTGGATCAGTAGTTTGCCTGTGGGTGCCTAATTAAGTGTCCTTAATCAAAGCTCCCCTCCCCTCCCCGACACCCCCCACAACCACAATACTTTCCCATAACAGGCTTTGAAATGTGCTCTGCAAGCTGTGAGGTTTTCTTTCGCAATCCAGCTCTCATCGTACTCCCAACCTGGCAGCACTCAGCAAGTGCAGAGCACCCCAGCGGGAGGCTTGCTTCTTGAAGTCCGCTCACACTGTTAATGGGGGCAGGAAAGCCCGTTCAGCACCCCCGCTTAGCAAAAAAGGAAAAAGGAAAAGGAGAGAAAAAAGGTTTCCGTAATTGGCTTCATAGAAGCTGACAGATTCTTTTTCCGCTGGCGTCTTGCTAGCCAAAGTCCCACCAGGTGCTCCATTATAGCACTTACTAGAGGGAGAAATGGTTTCTTCACACCTCTTGAAGGCTGTTGAGTTGCTAATTTAAAACCGCTTACTCGATGACGGTACCAGACACAGAACATCCCGGTGCTTTCTAATCCAGGGAACGTCTTCATATACGTTCCTTACCATGTTCCGTTCTGTGTTCCTTTGCTGTCACAGATGTACACCCCTGAACCTCATATGCGACAGGAAGAAGCAGCTCCCTCTGAGTGAAGGAATGGGTTTCAGTGCAGTCAGTTTAAAACTGACTCGAACACCCCCTTTCTTCTTAGCATTTCTAAAATGCATAATCTTGAGCCAAAAGGCTCAGCTGTATAAACAAATGCTCAGAGCCCTCTCCTTTATCAGTTTGTGACGGCAAACAAAGTCTTGACTGTACCAGTAGAACAGAGAAGACACATCTGTGCCTTATCTTACGTCCTGACCACAAAAACGCACAGACCCAGTCTGGGAACAGCGCCAGAGTGTGTTCTCAGAGATGATGACCTATTGCTCCAAGATAAGAGTAGGAACAGGAAGATCCTTTTATGGAAAGAAGTACAGGAAGGAATACCCTTTTATGGTTAAGAATACCACAGCAGGAACATATGTGATGCCAACCTGCATACATAGGCTGACGTGGTTGGATTCCTGGGGAAGGAGGGAGAGGGTGCCTGGAGGATATATATACTGCATGAAACTTCTCGTTTCTTTGGACTTGCTGTGGACTGACCACTCAAGTGCCTTCTACTATCCGGAGAGCAGAATAAACTCTTTCTCTGAACCAACCCTCGGTGTCATTTGACTTCCTTCCTCCTGTCCGGGAGCAACACAGACCCAATCGGTGAACTCCAATAAGGCTACATGAGCACCAAAGTTGCCCAAGAAAGTAGTAGCTCTGAGGTCGTCAGTTAGTCTGATGACATTTGTTAAGAAGAAGATGGAGAAACTGAAGAGGGTGCAGAGAGCAGCAGAGATGGTCAGAGGTAAGGAAAGCAAGTCCTGTGATGGACTGGGGAAGTGGATCTGAGTGGTGGGCCACTTGTTCATCTCCTCTCTCCCTTTGCATGGGCCAAATTTGACAGATGGGCAGAGCCACTGACCTGTCAATCACTTGATATCACAAGGACATCAGGGGATACGGTGCTTTGATGCCCTGGCAACCAGCAGATTGTTGGGACTTCAAAGGGGTGCACAGGGGCTTGCAAAGTGTCCCACACAGCCCTTTGAAGTTCCTTCAGTAGTCAGGTGTCCAGTGCTTCTGAAGCATTGCCAATCAGCTGATCAGGGGCACATCCAAAACCCCTTTTGGCCCAACCCAGTCAACATTATACCTGCTCACACTTGTCATAATATATGATGCCAGGAGTTTGGTAGGTGGACATGGCCAAAATCCATGTCCGGGGGGGGGGGCGACGACGACCAACCGATTATTAGCAAGACTCTGAATAAGTCTCTGGGGGGTGTCAACCCATTATAAGCAATACTACTTTCATCCTCTGAAACTGGGGGGGCATGGGGCTGTGTTCTTAATATCAATGAAAATTACTGGTAAACACCAAAGAACATATGAACAATCACTAAATCCATACCAGAATAATTGAATCCAGGTAACTCACATCTTACACTTACCTTACATATGTGATCACAGTTGTGCACAGGTGGGTGGGTGGGTGGGGGAATAAATAAATAAATTGAGAGTGGAGAAACCCCACTCTCAATTTATTTCCCCCCTTCACCTGTGCAAAGCTGTGATTGCAGGCTTGCTTGGCTTTGGGAAGGGGGCGCAAAGGTTCTGGCAGCATCCCAGAGCCTTCATGCTACTTTCCTGAAGCCGAGGTAAGCAGCCTTTTGAGGGGTGCAGTACTGGGGGTTCCTGGCATAAAGTGTTTTTGCATATACATGTGGACCCATAGAACTGAACCCTCACATAAGCTGTGAGATACCTGTATATTGTAAAGTGCTCTTTCTGCTGTAAGGCTGACTGCTGTGCTTTGATGGAATATTTGGTCTCCCTAATTCCATATGATACAATAGACCAAAGCTCTCCCAACAAACCTGGTGTTTGTTTTGGGGCTTATTATGGACTCAAAATATCTGTGAACTCCCAGAATGGGAATTACAGTGGTACCTCAGGTTAAGAACTTAATTAGTTCTGGAGGTTCTTAACCTGAAACTGTTCTTAACCTGAGGTACCACTTTAGCTAATGGGGCCTCCCGCCACCGCTGCGCGATTTCGTTTCTCATCCTGAAGCAAAGTTCTTAACCTGAGGTACTATTTCTGGGTTAGCAGAGTCTGTAACCCAAAGTGTCTGTAACCTGAAGAGTCTGTAACCCGAAGTACCACTGTATTTACAAGCTATTTAAAACGACAACAAAAGGATTTGGACTCCTTGACAGGTTTTGAATAAACATCCACAAATTTATTAGTAGAACATATGAGAGACAAGGTAATGATAGGTACAATTTCACAACATGTAGAGAGTAATATGTGTGAAAAGAATCAGAGAGGGGAGCTGAGGGAAGTCTCTGGAGGGTGGGAGAGGGAGGGAGGGGGAAATGTAATTGGTTATATTTAATTTATAATTTGATTTGTTTATATATATATATATATATATATATATATATATATATATATATATGCAGGTTTTGGTGTCTTCGGGTGTCTTCCCGTGTAAGAGTTGGGGTGTCTAGGCGACGTTTCGACGAGGTCTCACTCGTCATCTTCAGGCTGGTGCTTTCGGCTTCTTGTTACTGGAACAGAGCAGGATCTCAGTGTTTGAGTTCCTATAAATACTGTTGAGGGGGTGTGGTGTATAGCCTCAAACGTTCTGGGCAGAGAGGAAGTTCCCAGGTTAGTGTGCCTTTTCTTCTTTTGTTCCTTAATTACTTGAGGGATATCTTGAGTGATTTCTTGAGTGATATTCTGAGTACCACTTAGGTGGGTCATTAGGAGCACAACTAAGTGCAGTACAGCCATCTTCTCAGAAAAACTCTTCACAAGCTCAAGAGGTCAAGACACGAAAGCTTTAGCAACTAATCCACACCTAATGACCCACCTAAGTGGTACTCAGAATATCACTCAAGAAATCACTCAAGATATCCCTCAAGTAATTAAGGAACAAAAGAAGAAAAGGCACACTAACCTGGGAACTTCCTCTCTGCCCAGAACGTTTGAGGCTATACACCACACCCCCTCAACAGTATTTATAGGAACTCAAACACTGAGATCCTGCTCTGTTCCAGTAACAAGAAGCCGAAAGCACCAGCCTGAAGATGACGAGTGAGACCTCGTCGAAACGTCGCCTAGACACCCCAACTCTTACACGGGAAGACACCCGAAGACACCAAAACCTGCATATATATATATATATATATCTGTGAATTCCCTTAAAGGACCCAAAAATTCCAGAAGGCTTCTATACCCTGGTTCCCCTCTCCCCCCAATTACAATATCAGGAGGGTGCCAAGTTCTAGAGGCCTTGAAGCTTGCCACTGTTTGCCTACATGATGCCAATCATTTATGAATGACAGGGCAATTAAGCTATCTGCCAATCACCCATTCCCACCACCCTTCTGAGTAATACCCCTCCCCACCTTCTCACTATATAGAAGGATCTGGCAACTTCTGTTTCAGTGTATCTGAAGAAGTGTGCATGCACACGAAAGCTCATACCAAGAACTAACTTAGTTGGTCTTTAAGGTGCTACTGGAAGGAATTTTTTTATTAGGGCAATTAAGAGCACACAATGTGTTCCAAGGGAGGAAGTGAAAACTCAAACACTAGCAGACCTTGTGCCTCCCAGGAAAGCCCTCAGGAGTGCAATGAGGATTATAAACCTTTTGGATCAATTGGTGCCTATTTTGGAGCCCAGAGGATCCACCTGAATTCCAAAATGCCCGTGTAAAATATGGACACCCACAAATCCAATCATAAGGGATGTCTCTCCCTGGCTGGAAAATGATTCCTTATCAGGCACCCCGACTGGTGAAGGCCTGAAGAAAGTAAACTGTGGTCAGAAGTGAGCAAAATGAATCTGAGATGCCTGCGACAAGCCTTTTTGAGCTCATCCGCCGACTTAAAGGAACCTTGAACGTTTCCAATAGCAAATAATACGATGTGGTGAACAGAGTTCTCTGCATACATTTCAAAGCAACACTAGATGTCAGTTAGAATACACAGTTTATTATGGGCTTGTTCTGAAATTGGATCATTACATCTGCAGTTTGGAAGTTGCTTAGCATTAATACTTTTATGACTTGAGTTCCTTCCATGTCTTATTACTGTTATGCACCTTTGTGATGTGTTTAAGTACTTGCGACTAAGGAACTAAGTAGGAATGGAGGAATTATGGTTTCTCTCAGTTGCTCACTTTTCCCATCTTTAATTAATTAATTAATTAATATACTCCCCTTCATCCGAGGATCACAGGGTGGTTTACAGCATAAAAACACAAAAAACAAAACCTATCAACAACGCAAAAAACAATATCCCCACAGTTTAAAAGGCCACAGCTAATCTTTGCAGTTCTCCACATTTCCACAGCAATTTTCAATTTCTTTTCTTTTTAATTTTTTAAAAAATCATTAGAATTTGTCAGTGTCTGTGTCTCTCTCTGTGTGGTACTGTTTCTTATTTCCCCAAGTCGTCCAGAGGAAAAAGTGAGGGGTCTTATTTCGTTTGGATGAGAATGCACAGGAGATTTACAGGCTGTAAAAAAAATGAGCTATGCCTCTGGACAATCTCTAGATTAATTAGGCTGGTTCAGCTTGAACAGAGGTTTATCCAGAGTGGGTCATGGCAGCCCCAGATCACTGTGGGTTGGGTTTAGCAGAGTGATCCAGAGCTGTCGAAATTGGGGAAGATTGGGTGGTGAGCAGAGGGAAGAATGAGATCATGTAGGTGTGGTGATCACACAGGGCCCCCAGACGTTTCACCATCTATTGATCCCTGTGCCACCACTTTATTTCTCGCAGCCACCACCCAGGCCCTACCTGGTACAATACTGAGTCCAGTCAGGGTTAAATTGGAACATAAACTTCTGTTTATTTATTGCAGTTTAACAAGCGTGTGGTTTCATAAACGGTATTGGTCAATTACAATCATGGGGTGCCTATCCTATAACTTCCGCTACCTGCTCTCACTCACTAAACCACCTCTCAGATATTTACTTGTCTTCCTAGTTCCTAACTATTCCTGACTCAGCTTATTTCGCTACACTAACTCAACCTACCCCCAGACTCTACCCCAATTCACTCCCACTCCAACCAACCACGCAAGTCCCAATGAACTCCTCCCTTTGCCCCTCCCAGAGCTGGTTTTATAGTCCCTCTGACTCCACCCCCTGGGTCCTGATTGGGTAACCTGTTTAACTATTTCACTTCCAGTACTCTCATATGTTAACGTCACAGTAGGGAGTGTCCCTTGCCTGCTTTACCTCCTCCTTCCTCCTCTTCCCTGCTGTCCACATGCTTTAATTATGCATCAGCTCATTTCCCCCAGAGGAGAACCTTCAGTACCTTCATCCGTGGCCTCCAAGTTGGAGGACATTGCCTTACCACGACCCACTGACGCCAGCAGCCTCTCTATCTCCTAGACCTTGCAGAAAACAAAGTGTAGGAAACCTGACAAGGGCAACACACCTGCCTCCTTAAAATATGTGTGGCCTAATGGAGAACAGGCTGTTGTTGACTTCAGCTCCTTGTTAAGGCAAACTCTTTCCATAGTTCAGCCAGCAGGGCCTAATTGGAGCTATCCATGGTCCTGATTTCTGCTTGAAGAGGCCTGCCTTGAATTGACATACTCAGCAGAGACTTGGCCTAACTGTGCCCACTTCCCTTGCGAACCCCAAGTTCCAGCTGACCAGGACATATTCCCTGGCACCAACAGCGTGGATTCTCACAGCACCCCAGAAACTTTCAGGCTAGCTAATCTCAGGTAAAAGTTCCCAGATCTCTGCTCCCCATATTTCTGCTGGAGGAGTCACCTTTGCAAGTTCTGGTGGGAATTTCACCCCAACACCTGTAGACATATTTCTCACTATCAAGTAATGTGACAGTTCTTTTCTTAAAGCCCTTGGCCTCTCTTTCATCTGATGACAGGCCCATTCACAGTCATCAAGATGGCTAAACTCACAATAGTATTTCCCCCCAGATATTTTTTTTCAGCCGGACTGTAATATAAATGCAGAGAGAATGATACAAGCAAGAAGGCAGAGACAGTTCAAAGGAGCCAGATAGAAAGCAAAGGATATTATAGTAAGATTAATGGTGTTACAGAGGGCAAGGGAGATAATTGAGAGAGAGGGAGAAAGAGAGATAGATAAAGAAGTTGGGAACTGGCAGATAGATGAAAAGATATAAACACATTAGACCAGAGGGGTGAGAGCAAGAATGAGTTGTGAGCTTTATTTTCGAAAGAAATCTTGAGCTTCTATTTCACCTTTTGGTTTGCAAACAGAAAATGTGCTGCCTTTGACAGATGGAGCTGGAGGGATGATAGAAAGTTCCTCACCTGTTCTTCCATCTCTGCTAATAATGCTGCCAATGGTTTATGTTCAGTAACAGGGATGTGTCTGTGGATGAAGGATGTAGCGTTGGCAAAAGCAACCTGGCTCCAATACCTTTCTCTCTCTCCTGGTAAAGAAGGAATTTTAAAAGGTTTGCCAAGATTTACACATGATATTTTAGTCGCTACGTACTTAAAGAACTGTGTGCCTCTATAGACATCCTATGTATGTATGAATTTCCTTGTACATGCGTCTCGAGGCAATTTACAAACATGCCATTAAAAGAGCTAAAATTATTTTTTTTAAACTAAAGGTAAGTTGGAAAACAATGCAAAATGAACACATAAGGCAGAGACCTTTTCAGCCAGCTGGAAAAGCTTGTCAGAACAAAAATGTCTTCAGTTGTTTCTGAAATGTACAGAAACTGGCCTCTTGTCATATCTCACCAGGGATGGCGTTCCAGAAAACAGGAGCAGTCGCACTGAAAGCCCTGCTTTGAATTACTTTGGAGCAGTATTCTGATATTTTTGAGACTTTAAGGAGAAATTTTAAGGATAACCAATGTTCTATTCAATATCCATGGGATAAGGCCATCTGCCAAGTAACCTGAGGCTCTGAGCTTTACAGGGCCTTATATTAACATATAAAATCATACCTGGACTCCTTCTCTTCATCTATAGCCTTTCCCATACAATTTGTGAATGCATTATGTGGGGTGGGGCAGAATGCAGGCACTATTCTTCCCAATCCTCATGCATTCTTCCAAGGCTGGTACATACATACACACTTTGCTGTGCACATGCAGGCTTTTCCCCACAGGATTGAGAATCCTGAAAAAGCTGGGCTCCTGATCGTGGAGAGAACGAGAAAAGGAGGTGCATAGGTAGCCATATCCATGAGGTTTCTATTCTAACATCAAAGTGAAAGTGCCTACGTTAAGAGTAGGGTCAGCGAATAGCTTCCCAATTTGCATTCAGCCTGCACACAAGGGAAGAGGGCTTATGTGGGGTTTCTACTGCTTCCAATAGGTATAACACAATTTTCTGCTACTTTACATTTACTTCATATGGGGGGGGGGGGTTGCAAGAGATGCTGTGCAGAAAATAGAAAGGCTCGTGGCATGTGTGTGGTTGACACACTGGAATTCCACCAATCTACTGTGATGCAGAGTTGCAGCTTCTTGGAATGCTAATAAATAAGGCAAATAATACAAAGCCACCAGAAGATTCCAGAGCTCCCTCATCAGTGCACAGATCCAGAAGCATCTCTGCCTAAGTGTTGCTCCCCGCAACCTGGTGCCCTTCAGATGTTTTGGTCCACAACGCCCATCTTCTCTGGCCGTTGGCCATGCTAGCTCAGGATGATAGTCCAACCCATCTGGAGGGCACCAGACTGGGAAGGCTGCCCTAGTGGCTCACCACAGGGAGCCATATTGCATTGAACTGGGACTCCTGCTCTTCTCCTTGCCAGCCTTTGACAATGGCTCCTTGTCTCGTCCCTTTGGGATCCTCTGGTTATCATTCTTTGCCTCTGGAAGGTCGTTCTTGACACCAAGCATGCAGTAGTTGGGTCCCAAGGTCTTCAACCCTAAATTGGTGATACCACCCCCCCCCCAATGCCAACAGGGAGGAGCATCTGTCTTGTTGGTTTTCTCTTCCCGCATTCAGGCGCATACTTGGAGAGAAAGTCATTACCTCTTGCAAGGTAGAAACTTTAAATGAATACAAATCTGTATTTGCCTCTTTGATTTATCCCTCTATTTCCTCCCTGATGTATTCCGTCCATCATGTTTATAGCTCCTGTGCAGAATAGATGGGGACAGATGCTTGGCAGGATTGGGGCTGGCTGATGTCTCTTTCAGCATTTAGAGGCTCTTCGATCGCCTGGGGGACAAAGAAGGGACAGCAGGTACAAAGAAAAGAAATGAAAGGGCTGCATGGGCCCCCCTCTTGGTTATTGAACATTGCTCCTTTGCCCCAGCGCATGGCCAGGATTAAATGCAACAACAGAGGCTGCAGCATCCTAGAGATTAGCCAAAAATACAGAGAAGAGAATTTTCTGCTGGCAGCTGGAAAGGCAGCAAAATTCACACCCAGAAAGAGAACAATATTTATGCAATATTCTTGGAGTATTCTTTTGCAGGGGGTGGGACCATCACCAGTGGTGGCATTGCTTCTTTGTAATATTTTAATGCCCTCAAAGTGTGGTAAAGCTCCCAAGTTAGTGGCCCAGGCAGCATTTTACTGTCCATCACAATACCTTACATGTAGTGTCACTCCAAGACACTCTTCCCCAATAACTTGCACACTAACTCTTATGGTCTCTGACCACTGGCCACTGTTGCTGGAATTGATGGGAGTTGGAGTTCAACAACATAGGCATGTAGTCCAAGAATATCTGCACCAGGTTTCCCGTCTTGGCATTAATTGGAGACACTAGGGATTCAATATGGAAACTTTGCACAACTTCTGATACTGTCGAAAGCTGGGAATAGCAGTCTCTGACCACTGGGCATGATGTCTATAACTGATGGGAGCTGGAGTCATCCAGAGGGCCAAAGGTTAGGGAAGGATGCTTCAAGGCACAGGAGCATGTGTGTAAAAACACACACCATTTGTTTGCATGTGTTGTTGGCACATTGCATTGTTGAACCAGCTCAATGGGGCGAATCAGTTGTGTGCACTTGCAACAACAGCCATTCACACAGCATAACGTGTATGCTCCCCTTCTGCATGGCTGTACTTGAGGCAGCATTGCAGCCCAAAGAAAAATAAAATTAAACAAATATTCATTTCACATACAAGCTTATACGACAATAGCAAAGTACGGTATTAAAATAATGAAACATCATTATTTACACCATGCCAAGCTCAAGGGGTTACGTCACCTACAAAAAGTGAAGTAGGATAATTAGATTAGGAAGAAGAAGAAGAAGAAGAAGAAGAAGAAGAAGAAGAAGAAGAAGAAGAAGAAGAATTTATTATTTATACCCCACCCATCTGGCTGGGCTTCCCCAGCCACTCTGGGTGGCCTCCAACTGAGTATCAAAAACACAATACAGCATCAAACATTAAAAACATCCCTAAACAGGGCCACCTTTAGTTGCCTTTTAAAAGTAAAATAGTTGCTTATTGCCTTGACATCTGCTGGGAGGGTGTTCCACAGGGCAGGCACCGCTACCAAGAAGGCCCTCTGCCTGGTTCCCTGTAACCTCACTTCTCACAGTGAGGGAACTGCCAGAAGGCCCTTGGAGCTGGACCTCAGTGTCTGGGCTGGACAATGGGGGTGGAGACGCTCCTTCAGGTATACTGGACCGAGGCCGTTTAGGGCTTTAAAGGTCAGCACCAACACTTTGAATTGTGCTTGGAAGCGTACTGGGAGCCAATGCAGATCTCTCAGGACCGGTGTTATATGGTCTCAGTGGCCACTCCCAGTCACCAGTCTAGCTGCTGCATTCTGGATTAATTGCAGTTTCCGAGTCACCTTCAAAGATAGCCCCACATAGAGCACACTGCAGTAGTCCAAGCAGGAGATAACTAGAGCATGCACCACTCTGTTGAGACAGTCTGCAAATAAGACAATATCAGCAAAAAAAGGGAGTCAATACATAAAATGCTACATGTACAAACAGATCAACTGAGCAGCCAGGTCACATTCACCTGCCACCCACACCAGGCCAAGCTCAAGGGACTACCATTGCCAAATAGTACTCCTCCCACGCTTGTAAGAAGCTGCTCTTTTAGCGTGGCAGCATCCATACTTCAGAACTCCCTGCTGATTGACATAGAATCATAGAATTGTAGAGTTGGAAGGGACCCTGAGGGTCATCTCTTGTAATGCTGGAATATGTAGCTGTCCCATGCGGGGATCGAACCTGCAACCTTGGCGTTATTAGCACCACACTCTAATCAACTGAGCTATACATAGTGAGGCAGGCACAGTCACCATGCTCTTTTCAGTGCCTGCTGAAAAGTTTTCATTTAAGCAAGCATATCCACGCATGCAGAAGTCATCATGTGCTTCAATCTCTGCTTAATTTATTGTGGATTTCAATATTTCCCTTTAATGTTTTAAATACTTGTTTTACAACACTTTTTTTTACTGATAATTCTGTTTTGTTATTTTTGACAACCCGCTTTGAGTTTTTATTACAATCAAGTGGGATGTAAATATTGTGAAAGAAATAAACAAACAAAATAATTGCCATTCCACCATAGCCACAACAGAAGAACAGGTAGGAAATTAACATGGTTCCAAAGCATTTTCTGTCCCCCTCCCCTTGTTTTGCTTTTTAGAATAAATGAAAAGCTGGCTACAAAACTAGCTGCAGGCAGAAACAGGTTATATCTATGCCTCTCACACCAAGATGTATATTTGAAGTAAAGATGATTGATTTTCAGAGCCAGAGAGCGATGGGTGCCCTACCAGGCTTATGAAACAATTCCTTGCGTTTGTGCCAGTCAGTCCTTGCATGGCAGCAATGGAAGAGGGAGGCATCAGAACAGACCATTCCAAGAGGTCATCTCATTGGCATCAAAGTCACAGAGTCTTTACAATCTATCCACATGTAACAGAACTTTTACCATTAAACTGGGGTGGGGAGGGGGAGTTCTGAGCAGTTAAACGGCCTGGATTCTGAAGAAAAAAGATAAGAAGTGAATTGCGATGTATGTGTGCATTTTTCATACTAGAGGGGTACATACTGCTAGTGCGGAAGTAGAATTAAATTCCATCCCAATGGAAAGAGAAAGAATTAGTCACACTTACTGATCATTTTGGGATGCAGGTGGCATTGTGAGTTAAACCACAGAGCCTAGGGTTTGCCGATCAGAAGTTTGGCGGTTCGAATCCCCACGATGAGGTGAGCTCTCATTGCTCAGTCCCTGCTCTTGCCAACCTAGCAGTTCGAAAGCACAAAAGTGCAAGTAGATAAATAGGTACTCTGGCAGGAAGGTAAACGGCATTTCCGAGCGCTGCTCTGGTTCACCAGAAGTGGCTTAGTCATGCTGGCCACATGACCCGGAAGCTGTACGCCGGCTCCCTCAGCCAATAAACCGAGATGAGCGCTGCAACCCCAGAGTCATCCGCGACTGGACTGGTCAGGGGTCTCTGTACCTTTACCTTTACTGGTCATTTCACTGGTTGCCAGATCATTTCTGGGCCCAGTTCAAGAAGTTTAAATGACTTAGGCCCAAAATATCTAAAATAGCACCCCTTTCTCTGCAGGCACTATTGGGCATTAAGATCGGCAGAGGGGACCCTCTTAGTGCTTCCAATTCCATTTGAAGTTTGGGAGGTCATGATTCCTCAATAGAGGGCATTCTCTGCAGCAACTCCTAATTTATGGAATTCCTTCCCCAGGGAGGTATACCTGGCAGGCTGTGTGGCATTTGCCCTCCTGGGTGGGTCATAAGGAAAGGGTTAAATGAGTGTGAAGTGATTGGCCAGTGGGAACCCAAGGGGTGGAGTTAGAGTAGAGTTGGAGTTAGTTGGGAGTTGGAGAAGGAAGAGGGAGGATATGTCTGTGGATTGGTCTAGTTTTGATGTGTGAGAGTGAGAGAAACTGTTAGGAGGAGTCAGAGAGACAGTTGGGATAATCAGTTAGAAGTTACTAGGAAGGTATAGGTCAGTAAAGAAACTAAGATTAAGAAACTGACAAGAAAAATTATCTGAAACCATAACCTTGTTAATATTTATAAAATAAACTTCCTTATTTGACTTAATGTTAACAACTGTCTGGACTCTGTGTGTACCCAAGAGAAATGGGTTGGTGACAGCGGGGAAGCAATCACAGTGGTGGCACAGGGATCAATAGACCGCCAAACGTCCGGGGACCCTGTGTGATCGCCACAGGCTGGCACCTTCATTGTAGAGCTTCTACCATATGAAGATGTGCTGCTTCATCCTGGTCTTAGACACCTGAGATACATAAATATTTAGGACCATCTCTATTGTAAATTGTTTTAACCGATTTTCAACTTTTATTTTCTATACGGTTGTAACCCAGCCTGGGACCTTTTATGATGGAGAGGCTGGCTTCTGTGGTGCTGCCTCTTGCCTTTCCCAGCTCCACAAGCTGCTCTGACCACTGTAGTTCTGGGAGGGGGACACAGAGTCTTCTACTAACTCTCAGCCCTCTTAGCAAACTACAGTTACTGTGATTCTTGGGGGTGGGGTGGGGAGCCATGGCTGTTTAAAGTAAGATGATGTCGCTTCAAATGTGAGGGGAGAGACTCCATCAGGCAAGGCCTCCTTCCACCTGCCTTGTCCCACCCTCTGGCCCTAGGAGTCCTCATAAGGGAGCTGTTCCTGGAGGAAGAACTGTGAGGGGAAAGACTCCATCGGGCAAGGCCTCCTTCCACCTGCCTTGTCCCACCCTCTGGCCCTAGGAGTCCTCATAAGGGAGCTGTTCCTGGAGGAAGAACTGTGAGGGGAAAGACTCCATCGGGCAAGGCCTCCTTCCACCTGCCTTGTCCCACCCTCTGGCCCTAGGAGTCCTCATAAGGGAGCTGTTCCTGGAGGAAGAACTGTGAGGGGAAAGACTCCATCGGGCAAGGCCTCCTTCCACCTGCCTTGTCCCACCCTCTGGCCCTAGGAGTCCTCATAAGGGAGCTGTTCCTGGAGGAAGAACTGTGAGGGGAAAGACTCCATCAGGCAAGGCCTCCTTCCACCTGCCTTGCTCCACCCTCTGCTTCTCAATGTGTATTGTATTGTTTTATGTGCTTGGCTTGCCGTTGTTTTATTGATTATAGTTTAGATATTATTCTAACTGTTGAGTGGATTTCTGTTTAACTTTTATATGTTGATATTATTATTTTATACTATTCTAATGATTGTTGAAAGTTACTTTTTTGATGGCGGTTACCTATTTTAAAGTTATGTATTATTAGCACATTTTTGTATTGCATTAGATTGTTATAAGATGCACATTTTTTTTCTTCAGCTTGTAAACCACCTTGAGTATTGTAAGATAGAAAGGCGGTATACAAATTAAAAATGATGATGATGATGAAATGTATAGTGCAGATAGGTCTTATGCTGCTAAAGGCTTGGCTTCCTCACTGATAGGATTAGACAAAAGTCCATAGCTCAGTCATAGATCTTCTGCTTTGCACACCAAAGGTTCAATCCCTTGAATCTTCAGGCAGGGCTGGGAGAGAATCCTATCCAAATCTGCAGTGAGTTGCTGACTGTCATTGTAGACAATTTGGAGCTGGATGTATGAATGGTTTGGCTCAGTAGAAGGCAGATCCCTAAGTTCCTATCTGCATGCAGCTTCCCTGTACAGTGAACCACTGAAATCCCAGTAAAGTACTTTCAGGTCCTGGACTGACTCTTTCCACTCTGGCTAGCCATTGGATCATTCTAGTCAGGAAGAGGGAGCCCTTGTTGCTTCATCAACAAGACCTAGGGGAAGGGTCATAGCCTAGGGTGGTTCATCTACTTGGCATGTGGAAGGTCCTGGATTCATTCTGCAGCATCTCCAAATAGGGCTGGGAGAGAACTGTGTCTGAAATCATGGAGAACTGCTGCTAATAAGCCAGTGGTTTGACAGGGTATAAGAAAGCATTTTAAGCTTGTATCTTCCTGAGCATTTCTGTATCTTTAGTTGTTGTTTTTTGGTCCAGACGTCTGCCTTGCTCCTTGACTCTGCCTCCTGGGATGCCATCCTGTCCTGACTCACTGCTGAGTTCCATGGCTCCTGAATAACCTTAGACTGCTGCCCACAACACAGTCTTGACACACACATCCATTGCTCAGGGGCTTCCTGTGCAGAACCAATGGATACACAACCTCAGGCTAACCTCTTCCTTTCATCTGGGACTCACCACTGATGGAGGTGAGTCAGGGTAAGGAGGCAGCTGCCCCACCCCGTGGAATTTTCTGCGGCAGGCTTGCTCCAGTACTGATAATATATTTGAGAGCAACCCAACCAGACCCCACCACTCCAGAGACTTCATTCGGGGAGAAAGCTGGGCAATCATTCCTCATAATGAAAACAAAATCCTCTTGTAAAGCTTGCCGGAAAACCAAAGTGTAAAAAAGACAAAAGGCTGGCAAGGGGATACATGTCAATAAAGGGAGTTTTATGGAAATTCACTGCTTCTGCACAGCAGCTGACATTCAATAAATCTCCATGGCCAATCCGAAGAGTGGTGTGTGTTAGTCTGATGGGGAAAGAACCAATTTCTCACACATTCTTTTCTGTTGCACTCCTCATAAAAATGGGCAAAGTTTAAAACAAACAAGAGCTAAAAAGTTTTATCTAGTGGGGAGGTCTCATAGATCTCACTCTCTTCGGATTCCTTGGGTTTTTATAGAGTTGAAATACCACACATTGCCTGACATGAATCTTTCTAACTTACAGCATGACCTCATCCTCCAGTTTTACCAGCTGAGTAGGACAGGCTGTGGATTAAGTCTTCTTGCAATCATGTTTCGTTATGGCAGCATAGTTGCATTGCAATGGTGTTGGGGGAAGGACTAGCTCAGTAGTAGAGCATCTGCTTTGCATGCAGAAAGTCCTGGGTTCAATCCCTGGCACCTCCAGGTAGGGCTGTGGGAAACCCCAGTCTGAAACCCACTGCCCATCAGTGTAGACAATATTGAATCAGAGGAACCAATATTCCTAGATTCCTTTGTGCTGTGATAGCATCCCTCCTGCTGTAACAGAGAACTGAAAGACCACACTACCTCACACAGGTGAGCAAAGGGGATAATGCAGTTGTCCTCCTTCCGCCAACCAATGTTTTCCCATTGTCCCAGCATGGTAGGAACTAAAAAACAGAGTCCTCTTGGGGTGCACTGAGTGTGCCAAGGGTAGAGGCCAGACACCAAGTGTTCAGGACCATGGATAGTTCTATGTGGAGCTAGATACAAGATCAAAGAGCTCTTCACACATGATAACCATCATACGAGGGAGAGAGGAGGGGCAAAATAGCCCCACAATCTCCTTATTGTCTCCACTGCTATTTCTGCATCCCTCTGCCTCTATATGTTGAGGGCTAATTGCAGTGCAGAAAGTCTTGACCAACGGACAGGTCCACCATATGTGCCATACCACAAGGTGCCGTACCATAATGCTCCTTTATGATGCGTTTTCCCGCAAACCAGGTTCCCTCCTATTTGAAAAAGGAAGCCACAATTCAGCTGAGGTGTGTACATTTCAGGCAGCCATTGCACATGCTCAGATGAGAGCACCAGCAAACTGGAGCTTGGTGTGGGGAAACAAACCTCTGGCCTGCACAGCAATGCAAGAATGCAACTTGAAATTCAGCGGCGTAGTGTGGAGAAACAACCTTGCTTCATTTCAGGCTGTTAACATGTGCCTAGCCTAAGTGGAAGCAGTGTGGCCAACTGTAGTTTGAGCCCATGCTAAGACTTTCTCACAACACCACTTAAGAATGGGCACAAAATCGCAAGTGTGGGTGGTGCGGATTACATAGGTCAGCAGGAGCAAAATGGTCCCAAGAGTCAATCTAAATCTAGTTTTGGTCTGGTTCTTTGCCTCCATTTTCCAGCCATTGAACATCTAATGAGAATTCCTGCAGAGCCCAGCCCAGCTTTTGCTTGGTGGACCTCCGAATATTGCCTAAACATGCCTGGCTATGCAAGGCACTCTCCGCCAGCTGAAGCGTGGCTGTGGGCCATCGCTGTTTGCTTAGACAGATGCGAGAGGGCTAAAAATATCCCAGGCATGCATATGCTTTATTTATAACAATCTGATGAGGATTTAGCCAGTGAGATGTAGGGGGTATGGGCACTTTGCTCTACCAGCATGTGTTAATTTCTTCCATGCCCATTTTTTCCTGAGAGGATTCAGAGCCTCAAATGTTTGCTCTCCTCAGCTGAGCACATTGCTGGGAGTTGGGGTCCAGCAAAATCTGGAGGGTCACAGGTTCCTCATCCCTCAGGCACACATTTACACACACAGAGAGACAGACACACACACACTTTATTCTCACAGTTGTGTCACGTAAGCTAGGTTGAGGAAGACACTGGCCTGGCATCTACCTGCTAAGTTTCATGGCTGAGGGGATTTGAACCCGAGGCCTATTCTGAATGGGACTCTAATATAGCTTCTAACATTTTATACATGCAAACAAAAGTAAAAAGGTAAAGGGACCCCTGACCATTAGGTCCAGTCGTGGCCGACTCTGGGGTTGCGGCGCTTATCTCACTTTATTGGCCGAGGGAGCCGGCGTACAGCTTCCGGGTCATGTGGCCAGCATGACTAAGCTGCTTCTGGTGAACCAGAGCAATGCACGGAAACACCATTTACCTTCCCGCCAGAGCGGCACCTCTTTGATGTGCTTTCAAACTGCTAGGTTGGCAGGAGCAGGGACCGAGCAACGGGAGCTCACCCCGTCGCAGGGATTCAAACCGCCGACCTTCTGATCGGCAAGTTCTAGGCTCTGTGGTTTAACCCACATCCCTTATGCAAACAAAAGTACCCACTTTTAAACAGTAAGAACCCAATACCCAAGTTTGTCATAAGCTGCTTGAATCTGTGGACAGCAGCCTCATGTTGTAAGCCACTGAACTGCAGGTGGTAGTTTCTAAATGAGGTTCAGGACTTATCCCACCAACCCAGGTTGGCCACTGAGTCGTCCTGCCAGGATGGTCTGTAAGAGGTCATCCTGCTCCAGTTGCTTGAGAATCAAGGCATTCCTGGGCTCTGATGTGTACCTGCGCCATGTTTGTTCTTCGCTCCTGACTTCTGATTTGATCTTTGCTCCTGTCTCTGGATTGTCCTTCCATCCTAACTTGCTCTTGAGTCCTGACTATCATCTCAAAAAGGAAGCGGGAGGCAATGTTGTCCCTCCATTGGTAGCAGCGGCACTATGCTCACCAGGGCAAGGATAGGAGTGGAGAACATTTCTCAGTACCTATTCTCTTCTGGGCAACCTTTTGGGAGTCACATGTCAGTGGTGGGCAGAGTGAGAGGCAGATGTGGGCAGAACAACTAATGTATATGATATCTCTGCACTGGAGGCCACACTCTCACACACACCTCTCTGTCACCCATGCAGGCAAGCAAGAGGCATTACCAGAGTTCAAAGATGTATTCCTGTCATGCAAAAATGCTCAGGGGAGGGGAAAGCAGTGAGGGGGGTGTACTAGGAACAGGGGGTGGAGCCTGGGAGAGTTCCAGGGGTCAGACAGAGAGGGGCCAGGAGTTATGCTTTTGGGCCCAGGGCCTGAGATTCCCCATCCGTACTTAAACCACAAAGCCACCCTGACTCTCAAGAAGCAGAAACAAAGCAAGCACATTCTTGACAGGAGCAGTGCTTTGTTGGAAGTACTGCAATTCCACTGGTTGTTGGGGTAGCCATGGAGAGCTCTAGCACATGTTTGAATGCAGATGAGAAACTGGCACAGTTTCTCTCTGTCTCTGTCTCTGAAAGAATCAGGTATTTTTAGAGGACAGATGGAGCTGGGTTGTGCTGGGAGGGAGAGGAGGCAAACTGTCTGGGGGGGGGGAACCATACTGTGTGTGTGTGTGCGCGCGTGCAGATATATTAGCCTGGCCAGCAAAAGTGAAACTGCAGCTGGAGGAAATGTGTCGATGACATGCCTTTCAATCTAGAAAGGGAGAATGCTGGTGCAGGATCTCACCCCACTCCCCACATTACTGAAGCCCCCAAATGCAGGGGAAAGTCCAGGATGGAAGGCAGAGGGGGAGGGGGAAAGAACAGCTGCCGTGTCATGGAAGCAGCAGGCAAGTGGCTTCTCAATCCTCTCTCCCACTTGAGCTGGAAAGGCCATCTCATGACTAACAGCCTGGTTGGAATGGTGGAGAATTCTGTTCAGTCTGCATTTTTAAAAGGAACTGACCTACTTCATAGGTCTGTGCACTTCTCTGAAGTTTGCAATGCAGCTTCGGCTAACCCCCAACCTACACAGATGCATATTTTTTATGGGGGAAACGTATACAGAAATACCTATTTTGCCCTTGCTTGGGGGAGTCTCCTTGGAGCAACATATCTTGCTGGGTGGGAGAGTGAGGAAGGGAGGTTCTTAGCTGGCGTTATTGAGGAAAGAGCCCACAAGAATGATGGGCATTAGGCCTCTCAGAGGGAGTGCACTACTTGGACACCCCAGGTGTGAGGTGAGGTAGGACCCTTGAATGCTGAAGATAGAGTCTTGGAACCAAACCATCGGATACAGGTGCTCCATCTGGAACATGGTGAGACATTGCCTCTCAACCTAAACCTCCTTACAGCTTAATCATGATGCTTAATTTCAGTAGGTCTGCTCCAGGTACAATTTAGTTGAAAAACACCAACAGAACTTAATTTTGGAACAATTAGCAGCAAACACTTCTCTAGGCTCTAACTCCTGTCCCCTTCATATCAAAAGGAACATCTCCAGTGGCACTGCCTGTTAGAATCCAATAAATACATCAAAAGACATTGGCTTGCTATTTATTTATTTTTAAACGCAAGGTCCTCAAAGTTAATTCCTACTTTTCAAAAGTGTCAGAGATTTAGGGAAAAGACAGTGGATCGGTGAGGCAAAACAGAAACAACATTCATCTTCTTTCTTTCGGAGATTAGAAGGGAAAGATTCACGGTGAGCCCATCACTATCCATTTTGTTGACAGGATCCGTCTTCATCAGCTGGGCTGCCAAGTGCATCATCTGATGGGAGCTGAGTCTCCAAGAAGCAATCATGGCTGGCCAGTGAGCTGTGCTGGCAGGTGTGTGGCCATAAGCAGAACACTCAGTTTGAGATTTTGAGGCTTGGTGGGGGAAAGAGGGACACAGAATTGTCCCCTGCTTAGCTTTTTTTTACTGCCACCTATTTCACAGGTCCGTATGCTTAAAGCTATGGTTTTCCCAGTAGTGATGTATGGAAGTGAGAGCTGGACCACAAAGAAGGCTGATCGCTGAAGAATTGATGCTTTTGAATTATGGTGCTGGAGGAGACTCTTGAGAGTCCCATGGACTGCAAGAAGACCAAACCTATCCATTCTTAAGGGAATCAGCCCTGAGTGCTCACTGGAAGGACAGATCCTGAAGCTGAGGCTCCAAGACTTTGGCCACCTCATGAGAAGAGAAGACTCCCTGGAAAAGACCCTGATGTTGGGAAAGATGGAGGGCACAAGGAGAAGGGGACAACAGAGGACGAGATGGTTGGATAGTGTTCTCGAAGCTACCAGCATGAGTTTGACCAAACTGTGGAAGGCAGTGGAAGACAGGAGTGCCTGGCGTGCTCTGGCCCATGGGGTCACGAAGAGTCGGACACGACTAAACGACTAAACAACAGCAACATTTCACAGCACCCCAGCATTCTTCCTGATGGTAGATAGTCATTCCCCCTGCCTTCCACTCCATTTGCAAGAGCAGGGATGAGGAACTTCAGCCCTCTAGTCTTCAATATTTGGCCCTTTGCTGCAGAAAAGCCACCTTGACATGTTTGTTGTGAAGCTGATTATCAGTATTCTCTGTGAGTGGTGTCCTACCCGTGCTCAGCAGGTCATGTGTGCAGCAGTAGATTTAGGGGTGGTCTGAGCAACGTAATTCCACCTTACTTCAGTTTTGCTGGTGCTCAATTATAGGTTTGTTCTGTGCTGTTTTCTGCAGGGTTTTTCCCGACGCACAAAAAGTCTGCGTTTTTGAAAAAATCTCAGTCTGTCTACACTGGATTCGTTTTGTTTCCCTACATGAAATTGTTTACACTGTAGATTGTATTAAATGAAGCCCTACTCAGAGTAAATCCATTGAAGTCACTTTACCAATGTTAGCCATGTCCATTAGTCTGAATGTGTCTACTCTGAGTAGGACTCAGCCTGGGTTTAGATATGGAGCTGTTCTGTTGCTGTTGTTTCTGTTAACTGATTTGAGATATTTCATAGAAAGTGATGCATAAATAAAACAAAGTAAATTATACACACACACACACACACACACACACACACACACACAACCACACAAAAAACCAGACATTGCAGGCACTTTATGTACCGTATTTTTCATCCCATAGGACGCACCTAGTTTTTTGGGGGGAAAATAAAGGGGAAAAATTCCCTTTATTTTCCCCCCAAAAGCAGGTCGGGGAAACAGAACCAGGTCGAGGAACAGCGGGATGGCGGCGCTGCGCCTCCCTGCTGTTCCCCGAGCTTGTGGGGCTGGCCGATGTCTGCCCTATGCGAGGGGCGCTCTGCATCAGGGCGCCCCCCCCCCGCGGGGCAGCAGGCTGCTATCCGCAGCGTGGGGAGCCCTGCGGGGAACTCCTGCAAGGCTCCCCACGCTGCGGATGTCTGCCTGGCGAGGGGGCGCTCTGCTTCAGAGCGCCCCTCGCGCTGGGCAGCAGGCTGCTATCCGCAGCGTGGGGAGCCTTGTGGGGAACTCCTGCAAGGCTCCCCACACTGCGGATGTCTGCCTGGCGCGGGGGGCGCTCTGCTTCAGGGCGCCCCTTGCGCTGGGTGGCAGGCTGCTATCCGCAGCGTGGGGAGCCTTGCGGGGAACTCCTGCAAGGCTCCCCACGCTGCAGATGTCTGCCCGGCGAGGGGGCGCTCTGCTTCAGGGCGCCCCTTGCGCTGGGTGGCAGGCTGCTATTCGCAGCCTAGACATCCCTGCCGGACCTCCCTTAGGGCTGCCTAGGCTGCGGATGTGTTCCTGAAGCCTGGAGAGCGAGAGGGGTTGGTGCGCACCGACCCCTCTCGCTCTCCAAGCTTCAGCAAAAGCCTGCATGCGCCCCATAGGACGCACCCAGATTTCCCCTTCATTTTTGGAGGGGAAAAAGTGCGTCCTATAGGGCGAAAAATACGGTAATACACACTTTTTCATAAAATTCACATTTTTACTGCTTTTTTATTGTAAAATACACATTTTGTATGGATTTTAAACTTCTTTTAAAAAGTTTGTGTCCCCCCCCCATTGAAACAGAATCACAACATCTAGAAAAACGTGTAATCTCACTGGGAGTTGCATTCCAATCCGCAGTTAAGTTTGGGAGCATTGAATCAGGTCAGTTGGCTGCAAAAAGTGGACCAAATACCTCTTCGAGCCCCATGTAAACTCCACGCAGAAAGCATTTTGAAGCAGTCACAGTGTGATCGTGCCGAGGTGGCTGTTTCACGGTGTTCTGTCAGTGCACAGAAGTGCACATTTGTATTCGTGAAGCGCTGCACAAAAAGGATGCAGCTGCATACTCAAATGAAGTGAATCCAGGGGCAAACTGGGCATGCAACCATTCTGGAACCCATTTTGAAATGTCTTCTCCTTGAAAGGCAGGGCAGAGCCAACTCATGGAACACCAACAACATAGGACAGTGGGGAATTAGCTATGCAAATTGTCAATTGCCTTTATATACTACAAGGCTCAGTCTAGGTCAGGGGTCTGCAACCCGCGGCTCCGGAGCCGCATGTGGCTCTTTTACACCTTTGCTGCGGCTCCAGGGTGGATACTAGCGAGGGGAGGAGGTGCATTGTGCGCCCCGAGACTCCCCACTGTGGCGGGCGCTGTACTGGCTGTGACGTCGCATGGGGGCGGTGCGTGCGTTAGTCACGCACCATCCCGACGTCACCTTGCCACCCGCTGTCAGATCGCGGCTCCGGAGATATATTTGTTTTAAATGTCACAATGGTTTTGCGGCTCCCAGTTATTTTTTCCTTCGGAAATGGGTCCAAGTGGCTCTTTTTGTCTTAAAGGTTGCAGACCCCTGGTCTAGGTCTACCAGGAGATTACCCTTTATGCCATGGTTCTTCAAATATTCAGTAACTATGCGGTAAAAGTGTATTTAACAGATAACGTACAATGAGAATGTTTGGAAGTCTTTTTTAAAACCTCAACTACTTTTCTTCTTTATTTTTATTTTTTTTCTCCTCCCCTTTCCCCCCTTTTCTTTTTTCCTTTCTTTTCCTTTTTTCATAAATTGTAGTGTCATGTCTATTGTGAGGTATACAAAGTATCTTGGCTTCAGCTGCCATCATTTTCGTTTTTGTTACAAACAAAAACAGAGTGTTGTATAAATGTAAATTTTTAAAAATAATAAAGATTGAATAATTTTTTAAAAAAGGACAGTGGGGGATTAGCTTATCTGTATACAGTGGTACCTCGGGTTAAGTACTTAATTCGTTCTGGAGGTCCGTTCTTAACCTGAAACTGTTATTAACCTGAGGTATCACTTTAGCTAGCGGGGCCTCCCGCCGCCGCGCCACCGCCGCATGATTTCTGTTCTTATCCTGAAGCAAAGTTCTTAACCCGAGGTACTATTTCTGTGTTAGCGGAGTCTGTAACCTGAAGTGTCTGTAACCTGAAGCGCCTGTAACCGGAGGTACCACTGTATATCAGGACTTCTGCTGGGGATCAGAACCACACTGGATGCCTCTGTCATTCCTAAGCTAGAAGAATGTTCTTAGCTCCTTCCGTGGTCTTCTCAGAAGATTCCCCCCCCCTCAATATTTAGTGCTTCGGCAAACTGTTTCATAACCACACACAGACATTTCCAGTATGAAAGCATCCACCTAACCCCTGGCAGTAGAAGAATGTATTTTGCAAGTTTAGTAGCATAATGTATAAATTTTTGAAGAGCTGCTGCTGTTGCCAGTGAGGGAGATCAATGTCTCTAAGTAAGATCGTCAGGCTACTGACAAAATCGAGTCTGTCAGCAATTTACAAATGTGCACTCGATGTTGCAGCATGGCACCCCCAGCCAGTGGCGTAGCGTGGGGGTGCAGGGGAGGGGCCAGCCGCACCGGGTGCAACATCTGGGGGGGGGCGCACTCGCACTCTCAGCTCTCTGCCCCTACCTGGCTCACTCACTCTCTCTCACTGCAGTGCTGGCTGTGCGAATCCGATCCGAGCCGCCGGGTCGCCACCCACTGTGGAGGGGGGGGGGTGCCAGGCGTGCGGTGCGGAGAGAGAGCGAGGGACTATCTGGGGGAGGGACAGTGCAGCGGCCGCCCAGCGCAGCGCTGAGCGCGGGAGAGAACCACACCACACCAGACCAGGCAGCAGCAAGAAGAAGCTGGCAGCGGCGGCAGGTTAGGGGTTAGGGGGCGCAAATTACTTGTCTTGCCCCGGGTGCTGACAACCCACACTACGCCACTGCCCCCCAGCCTGTGTGTTTCAGCAGCATTGTGTTCCCTGCCAGGCCACGTCATGCACCCCTCCTCCATGTGTTTTCTAACTCGCTAAAATTGAGGGCATAGCCCTTGCAAGGTGGTGTGCAAAAAGGTGGATGGAATCACATCCGATCAAATAAACCGTTGACAAAAAACCACCCCCATCAGGGAGCACATGCAGCAACCTGCATCAAGAATAACAGAAAGGCCTTCTAGGTCTTCTTAAAAGGCAGTAGCAATGGGGCCATGCGGGCGGGGATTCCAAAGAGGTGGGCCACCACTGAAAAGACCCTGTTTCTAGTTAACTAACATGTTTGCCTCACATACCTCTGAGTCCTGCAAGGAGCTGGTTGCTGCACCTTTGGGAGTAGAAGATCATTTATAATCGGCTAACGTCATGTGCAGAGAAGCCAGTCAAGCACTGTGCAGGATAAGATCCTTAACAGCTCTTAAGTGGGAGGAGTTGACCCCTTGTGGTGCTGATGCACCTCCTCTCGACCTTATTTTTAAATCCTATTTTAACTGTACACTAAAACAGGGTTTACAAAACTTTTCAAATTGCTTTGGAGATGGTTGCAGGATTGGGATGGGTGGCCTACAGGATGGCACAGGGTGAATCAGCCTCATCTGGGGCCACAGATTGGGGCCACAGGGTGTGGTTTTTTTTGAGGGGGGGTATCTGCTGGAATTTTGCCTATGCGCAGCTTCACACAGAGACAATTAAGAGTTGGCTGAAGGCCAAGAAGACTGAGCAGAGGGAGTTATTCTGCCTAGAGATATGGTGCCTTGGATACAGCTCTACGATTGGTTAAGGTCTCCACACAGGCATGATGACTCATGACCTTCCTGACTGGCTAGTGTGTTGGTCAGTGTGGTGTTCTGAGAGTCGTTTGGAGTTTGTTAAGAGAGCTAGTCAAGATCCGCATCTGTTCTTGTCTATAGTAACTTGTACATTAAATTTACGGCATGTAATGCCTTGAAGGAAAATATTATGAAAATGGTTTATAGGTGGTACATGACCCCAGTCAAGCTGGCAAAAATTTACCATTTGCCTGATAATAAGTGTTGGAAATGTAAAGAAAGTGAAGGTACTTTCTATCACCTTTGGTGGACATGCCCGAAGATTAAGGCTTTCTGGGAAATGATATATAACGAAATGAAAAAGGTACTTAAATGTACTTTCCCTAAGAAACCAGAGGCTTTTCTCTTGGGCATTGTCGGCCAATTGGTGTCAAAGAAAGATAGAGCTTTTTTTATGTATGCTACAAAAGCAGCAAGAATACTCATCACAAAGTATTGGAAGACACAAGATCTACCCACCCTGGAAGAATGGCAGATGAAAGTGATGGACTACATGACATTGGCTGAGATGACTGGCAGAATCCGTGATCAGGGAAAGGAGGCAGCGGAAGAAGAATGGAAGAAATTTAAAGTTTACCTTAAGGACTATTATAAACTTGATGAACCTTAGAAGGTCGAGGTTTTGAGAAAGAAAGGGTTACAGTGATATAAAACCAGATGTAAGGAAAGACTAAGAGGACAGAGGTTTGACAGAAATATTTAGAAGTTGCTAAAAAACTTTGGACATGGGGATGCAGAAAGGGGAGGGATGGGGGAGTCTGAGAAACAAGGTTCATGAAAAAGAGGTTATGAAACTATATATGTGTGTATGTTTTTATATATGTTTGTATTGTCTTAAAAAATTTGTAAAACTAATAAAAAATTTTATAAAAAAAATAAAAAATAAAATATAGTAACTTGTACAGTCTGTTGTAAATAATAAACACCTCTAAGTAATCAAGTTACTGGTAGCAGCGCCTTGTTCCTGCTCCTTCCTTCCTGCAACTGATTGCTCCTGGAAGTCTGCGTATGCTCTGCTATGTTCAACTGGGTCTGGCTAAGAACCTGCAACAGGTCAAAGTTGTGAAACACCAATAGTATCTGTGTGTTGTTGTTTAGTCGTTTAGTCGTGTCCGACTCTTCGTGACCCCATGGACCAGAGCACGCCAGGCACTCCTGTCTTCCACTGCCTCCCGCAGTTTGGTCAAACTCATGCTGGTAGTTTTGAGCGCACTGTCCAACCATCTCGTCCTCTGTCGTCCCCTTCTCCTTGTGCCCTCCATCTTTGCCAACATCAGGGTCTTTTCCAGGGAGTCTTCTCTTCTCATGAGGTGGCCAAAGTATTGGAGTCTCAGCATCAGGATCTGTCCTTCCAGTGAGCACTCAGGGCTGATTTCCTTCAGAATGGAGAGGTTTGATCTTCTTGCAGTCCATGGGGCTCTCAAAAGTCTCTTCCAGCACCATAATTCAAAAGCATCAATTCTTCAGCGATCAGCCTTCTTTATGGTCCAGCTCTCACTTCCATACATCACTACTGGGAAAACCATAGCTTGAACTATACGGACCTTTGTTGGCAAGGTGATGTCTCTGCTTTTTAGGATGCTGTCTAGGTTTGTTATTGCTTTTCTCCCAAGAAGCAAGCGTCTTTTAATTTCGTGACTGCTGTCACCATCTGCAGCGATCATGGATCCCAAGAAAGTATCTGTGTACAGCCCTACTAAATGCACCAAAGTTCTGACTTGGTATAAGGCAACTTCCTCTGTTCCTGTGAATCAGTGAAAAGGAGTATTAGAAGAATTCTTGGAGCTTTTCAAAGTTCAGCCATCCAGCGGAGCTGTTTGTTTAGTGCAATGCAGAATGATGGATTGCTATGTTCAAGGATGACTCTCTCTCCCCCCCCCCCATTCAAATAGGATTCCCTCCTCCTACCCTTACCTAATAATCCGGGCACAGCTGGAATTCTGCACATTCTGTACATAGCCCTGCTCTCTGGGGTTTCATCGTTTTGGTGTGTGTGTTTGTGTGTAAGCGAGTGAGAGAGAGCATTTTTTCTCCCTTCTTTGCCATGAGTACAAGCCCATTAGAGAAGAATGGGAGTGCTATACCTTCATGGCCCGTGTTTGCCTTTTGTATTCCCAAGTATCTCTGAGCAGACTACAAAGCAATGAGTCAGAAAACAGCTACACCATGATTGTATTGGCAAAAGCAGCAGGCGTAAAATCTCACACGTATATCAAAGACAATAAAAAAACCCCAAAAAACAACCCTGCTCCTGCAGAGAAGAGACCACTAGGTGGCACTCTCTCTTCTTCCTCAAAGGATAGGCAAAGGGGATGAAGTAACTCCGAATGGCGCCAGGAATGCGCTAGCTCTGCTAAAGGTAAAATGAGATTACAGCAAGACAAGGACCTAAGAAGAGCTCTGTTGGTTCAACATCCTGTTCTCACAATGGCCAGCCAAACGCCCACGACAAACTTGAAAGCAGGAACTGAATATAGCAGCCCTCTCCTCACTTGTGAGTCCCATCAAATTGTATTCAGAAGGATACTGAACCAACAGCGCCTCCTCCATACATCTGTCTAATCCAATTTGGTGGCCATCTTGAGGAAGTGAATTCTGTAGCTTATGCGCAGTGTGAAATGTAATTACTTTCTCCTGAATCTTTCAAGATTTAGCTTCCTTGGATCTCCCTGAATACTAGTGTCGTGAGAGAGGAAAACTTTTTTCTGTCCCCTTTATCCACAACAGGTCTACTTTTGAAAAAATTTTTTTTAGTTTTTTTAAACTTTTATTGATAAATGCAATACTTACAAACACAAACCAGAACACTAAACTTATTATACATAGATACATACACCTCTCAACTTAGATTACAAAAAAAGAAAACAAACGTACAAACTAAACATACAGACATAAATTTTGACTTCCCTCCACCTATGTGTGGCTTCCTTTGTGTCTTTTCTTCTTTTCACTGTGTTATCAATATTATTTTTGACTATCTCATCTTATACCCATTTCTTCTTAATTTTTTTACTCTATAAGTTTCATTCATTGCATATTGATATATTAATACCGGAACAATGTTTTTTTTTAAAAAATATTGTTTATTGATTTTCAAAAACAAAACAAAATTAAATAAAACAAACTTTTACATTCAGCATTTAGTATCTTCTTATTTACCCTGTGCAATTTCGCGCCCGGGCTTCCTTCCTTCCCTGCTTCGGTTTTCCCAATTTACATCCTCACTTACAGATTCTTATTTACACTCTATCCACGTCACAAGATTTATGTTAGCCCTGTTACAGTTTTTAAACTTCTACAATTATTCCGTATATACACAACAAATTTACTCCACTCCTCTTCAAACTTTGTCACTTTTTGGTATAGAATTTTATAGGTCATTTTCGCCAATTCTACATATTCAAAAATCCAATCTGTTACCACAGCCTGGATAACTTGCAATAAGGCTACAAAGCCTAGTCCCAAAGTTTCCACTTTGATGCCGCAAGGGATGGTGTTTCAGAACACTGCTAACTAATTGTTTCAAGTTTAAACATTCTGCTGACAATTGTAAAATATATCCTATCCTGCCTATAAAATCCATCCAATAGTCCTCAGGGATGACTTGGTTAGCCTCCTCAATATGCAAGGAGGGGGATGCAAAGGTCCAAATAAATAAATAAAAATCCTTTTGCTGTTTGGGCAGTTGGATTCGAGTGAGACCCGATGCACCAGCTTTCAGCCATTTGGCCAATTGTCTATCAGCCATGCAAAATGATCGTTCCAAGATTGCCAGTAGTTTCCCCTCCCTGCTCCTTCATAGGGTTGTGCTCAGCCCCTCTATCTGCCCCAAAGGGCCCCCATCATGGTAACCTGCCCTGGGCCATGTACTCCACCCTGGATCAAGTTCTGAATTAGTTCAATGGGCTAATCTTTAATTAGGTGTTTTTTAAATAAATTCCCAAATTAAACATACAGCCAGAGGAGGAGAGGGGGGATGTCCTGTCTCCTTCCACTGCACTCCTGACTGACAACATGGTGGATCAATTCTGCAGGTTGTTCCTTTGGAAACAGTTTCACTGCAGGGAAGCCATTTGCAAAGGAGTACCCTGAGCTACATAGGATCAATGCCTCTGCCGACAGAGCCACCAATCCTGTATGGTTTGTTCCTTCAAGGATGGGCCTCTAGTAGGAAGGAGAGTCAGATGGTAGATGCCCCCTTTCTCCAGGAATATGCAGCCAGCAGTCAGGTTAGATCTCAACTTTTCCTCTGGTGTTTCCAACTCAATGTCTACCTCTCCTTCCTGCCTGATGCCCTGCCCTTGGACAGCCCTGCCTGCTCTGGGCCATTTAACCCAACACATGGCTGTCCCTACCCAAGTTGTCTGATGCCCAAGCCTCCGGATTTGCCCAATTTGGTTTGGGCCTCAGCAACTTCCAATGCACAGCCCTACTCCTCCAAAATGCAAGGAGGAGTCATAAATCACAGTTCACTCCTAAAGTTCTGGCCTTGGCAAAGGTGCTGCCTACAGATTCTCTCACGAGATTCAAAAATGTAGGAAGTTTGAGCAACCTGTAACTGCAAAACAAGTAAAAAACAAACAAACCCATCTTATTAAATATCACTTCTAATTTTAACAGTGCATTTTCTCCTCAGCAACTGCAGGGGGAAATGAATATGGTGTCTTTTAAATTTCAATAGTTATTCATACCAAGCTGTTGAAGCTAGACCTTCACCAAGGATAGAATCACAGCAAGAAGGAATGATCACAGATAACTTTGAGGTCATTTTTCAACATGACACTTTTCTGTTTTGGAGAGGGCATCACAAGTACATCTTCCCGACTGAATGGTCAGAGCAAAAAGTGCAATTTGGCTAGAGATGGACATGCGACACATCAAACCAGGACAAAGCTGAAGGTTCTTGGGTCCAAGAGTAGGACCCTAGCATTAGGATAAACTCAGGGGCCACCTCAGTCATTTGACCTGAGCTGTCTTGAAATGGCAATGCGGTATTAATTTTTTAATTTATTATATCATTAACATCATCATATTGCTTAGTGCAAAAAAAGGACTTTTAGTGGTTTACGAGGGGTTGTATCCAAAGACAGAAATGTGGAAGACTGTCAGGGACGGAGCAGAGGAGGAATGGTGGAGACCGCCTCCCCATCCTGACCCTTCCAAGGAGGAAGAAGAGGAAGACAGTATAGCTTTACAACAGGGGTTTGAGGGAGGACACAGCTCAGAGGAAGATGAGGGGAAAAGTTGGGAAATCATGGGAGAACCAGAACAACACTCGGCTGACACGTTGTCACTAGAAAGCACTCCAGACCCTCCATCTCCCAGAACCCGGTGAGCCTTAAAAGTAGGAGAGCAAAGAACTCAAAGACAGAGGGCACGTAGCAGCACCCATAGAAGAGATGAATGAGGAAGTGGGATAGACAGGGGTGGAGATTCACTCAGGACAACACCATTATCCAAGAAGCTGGGTTCTATAGCCTCTCTCTGTAAAGACTGAAATAAAAAAGGACAGTAAGAAACTTTTCCTTGTCTTTATAATTCCTGGGCAACCAGCCAGGAGTCACTGACAGCATCCTGACAAAGACCTTTGTATTGGGGGGAGTTAGTGGTGTACAGCAGTGACTCCTCTCATGCCCACCCTTTCTTTTCCTGGGGGGCGGGGAGAGTCTGGGACCATTTAATTAGCCAACCCCATTTCTTAACTTGTGCTTGGGCATCTGCTGATAAGATGGATAACTGAAGATCTATGGCTGAGTCATGGTCAGCTCTTGATAGGGATTCAAGGTGAGTCACTTTTTATAGGAGCACGGGTGTCTATTCACTTAGGGCTCAGCCAGACTTCCTTTTGTGTCATGCTTTCCAGGCCCAGGCCCACACTTTAAAACTCTGTGTCTGAGCACGGTGTTGTTTTTTCACCATTCCAGCGCTTTCCCTGGTGAAACTCACATTTTACTGCTGAATCAGAGCAAACAGCAATCTGCAGAAAACTGCTCAAACACAGAGCTTTTGGGCCCAGACCTTAACGTGGCACAAAAGGAAGCCTGGATGAGCCCTCAAGTTCCTGAGAATGCCTATGTTTGCAACATACAAAAGGGGTTTGAAAATTATCCCCCACGACCCTCAGCATAAACCCTAGGCCATGGGTAGGCAAACTAAGGCCTGGGGGCCAGATCCAACCCAATCACCTTCTAAATCTGGCCTGTGGACAGTCTGGGAATCAGCATGTTTTGACATGAGTAGAATGTGTCCTTTTATTTAAAACGCATCTCTGGGTTATTTGTGGGGCATAGGAATTCGTTCATTTTTTTCTTCAAAATATAGTCCGGCCAACCACAAGGTCTGAGGGACAGTGGACTGGCCCTCTGCTGAAAAGGTTTGCTGACCCCTGCCCTAGACCATGAAACTGACCATTACAGGAGTCCATCCATTGCTGTTCCAAGAAGATACTCACTGACCAAAGGGATGTAAGCTGCCTGGCTTTTGGTTTGCTCCTTGTTCCTTTTTTTGTGTTCTCATCTTGCCTGTATATAAAATTTTGTTTCTTAAGGAACAGACCTGGTAGACTCTTTGCCTTGTCTTAATGCAAAAAGTGCCCCTGCTTTTGGCAGGACAAACATCCTCTCCACCTCAAGAGCCATTGTGCTAGTGAATGGCAGAGTTTTTAAAGGATGTGCAGTAAATGAATCCAAGGCAACAGTTGTGCTAATGGAAGCTTGTTGCACAACATTCTTGTTGTGCAACATTCTTTGAAAGGGGCATGGCTGGCTAGCTGCAACCCAAAACCCCAAAGTGTAACATTTTGATGCAGGCCCCACTTGTATGTGCTGCACATTGATAAAGTCTCTTTTGTGGGGGAGAATGTTTGGAACAAAACACATTTCTTCTGTAGCATTCCGCTAGTACATACTGCGGGTGTGTCTGAAATTATTCTTAAAGGTAAAGGTAAAAGGACCCCTGACCATTAGGTCCAGTCGTGGCTGACTCTGGGGTTGCGGCGCTCATCTCTCTTTACTGGCTGAGGGAGCCGGCGTGCAGCTTCCGGGTCATGTGGCCAGCATGACTAAACCGCTTCTGGCGAACCAGAGGAGCGCACGGAAACGCCGTTTACCTTCCCGCTGGAGCGGTACTTATTTATCTACTTGCACTTTGAGGTGCTTTCGAACTGCTAGGTTGGCAGGAGCAGGGACCAAGCAACAGGAGCTCACCCCGTCGTGGGGATTCGAACCGCCGACCTTCTGATCGGCACGTCCTAGGCTCTGTGGTTTAACCCACAGCACCACCTGCGTCCCTTTGAAATTATTCTTACTATTTATTAAATCTATATACCACCCTTCATCTGAAGGTGAAAAAGAGCTGTTTCTCTCTCTTTCCAAACTCAGGATGTGAAACCTGTGCCAGCCCATTAACCAGCTGTCCGTCAGAGTGTAAGACAAGGCACAGAAGGTAGGCTGGGATCCATGGCTGCAGGAATTCTTAAAAAGAAAGAAAGAAGCTTTGAATTGGGAAAGTAAAGGGATCACAGTGGCACCCAGGAGTGTGTACGTGCTTGGAGAAGTTAAACTTTAAATCTTTGCTAGCAGAAACATATGTTAACTGGCTAGATTTGATACTCCAGCCTTCTCCCTGAACAGAAGAAAAAGAAAGAATGAAGGAATCCCGCAGTTTCTGCCATGGAAGGAACTGCAATGCTGCTGCTGGTGAAATAAAGTTAACTGCCAGGCATCCATGGTTCTTGCCAGCAGCATAAACAACCCTTTCAAATAAATATTGATGAAAAATATGTCTATGAATAAATCACTGTGTAGAAGAGGAGGAGAAAGAGGAGGAGGAGGAAATAGTCAAGCAAGTACTAGCTGGTCACTAGCTGCACTTAAGGTTCCCAGATCTCTCTCATGTGGGGAATATCTTTCCTGGGACCATAGCTCATTTCTTCCATTGTACTTTTGTTCTGGTGTTGTGTAGCATGTATCTAACCTTGGAAGTCTTGGGAGACAAACCTCAGGAAAAAAATTGTGTGAAACACACACAAACAAAAAAAATTGGCCCTTTAATAGAATATATGATAGATAAGGCAATGATATGTCCAATTTTTAACATGTAGAGAATGATATGTGCAAACAAACCAGAGAGGGGAGCTGAGGGAAGTCCGGGGGTGGTGGTGGAATGTAATTGATTATTTGGACTGATAATTTGTTATGTTGAAATTGTCTAATAAAAATATTTGAAAAAAAGAAAAAAAAAGAGCAGAACAAAAAAAATGGCCCTTACCTTAACTGAAATTCATAAGAAAACGTTAGCTGCAATCCTAAACCCGCTGACCTGGTAATAGGCCCCACTGAATTCAACAAGACATCTGAGTGTTCCTGTTTGCAACATTGGCTACAGTGGGATTAAAACATGACTAATGTTTAGGGCTGCCATATGTCGGGGGGGGGGGATTTTCTAAAGATGATGCTTTGTCCTGGATTTTAGACAAGCCAATTGAAAAATCACTTTGGTTGTTTTTTTTTTGTAAAAAACCACACGTTTGGGGTCTTCCTAGAACAAACTTTGGGGTGTCCTGGTTTTTCCTTTTTGAAATATGGCAACCCTATGTTGGTAGGATCTCTGTGTGTGCTTGATATCTAAAAGAAATTTAGATTATAATCAAGTTGATCTTCTTCTTTAATTGTTTCAAAAGAGATTACACGTTTATGGTCCATATTTCCCCCCCCCCCCCACCTGCACTTTATGCTGGATTGTTGGGTATATTATTGTTCTGAGTCCGGCAGCTATTCCACATAAGTCCACAAAACAAATTTGGTAATAAACGTAAAACAAGGGAGCTTGGTTTGTTTGTTTATATTTTTTGTTGGTTTTTTTTAAATGAGATTTCTGGAAAATTACTTCTGGCAGCACAAGGAAAAAGAAACAAGGAACATTTTTCTTCTTGGCCCAGAAGCACAGAACAGAAACAAAATCCCATTTACATGAAAAGGAGGCAGCACGAGGAGGGGAAAGGAAACCTTTTGAACCAGGTATATGCTAAAGTGAAATGAGGGTGGGCTTCTGCTTTCAGTGTGTTCTTTCTCCCTCCACCCCCTTGCAGGTATATAGCCCTTGTTCAAGAGGAAAGTGAGTTTACCAGCTCTTGGGAATCGCAGGTGGGTAAAGTACTGCTGTACTTAGATTCTGTTTGCAGGCTTTCCAGGGACAATGATAAACAGTTTAGCAGGAGTGGGGCTTCTGTATCCTGTAGTAAGAGGCTTTGTCTGTTCCATTAAGTCCAGTCGTGGATGACTCTGGGGTTGCGGTGCTCATCTCGCTCTACAGGCTGAGGGAGCCGGCATACAGCTTCCGGGTCATGTGGCCAGCATGACTAATCCGCTTCTGGCAAACCAGAGCAGTGCACAGAAACGCCGTTTACCTTCCTGCTGGAGCAATATCTATTTATCTACTTGCACTTTGACATGCTTTTGAACTGCTAGGTTGGCAGGAGCTGGGACCGAACAATGGGAGCTCACCCCTCACGGGGATTCGAACCTCCAACCTTCTGATCGGCAAGCACAGGAGGCTCAGCGGTTTAGACCACAGTGCCACCCCCGTCCCTCCCCCCTCCCCATAGAGGAGCTGTAAATCATGAGAACTCCCACCTGCACTCAGAAATGCTAACACCAAGGCATTTGCTGGCCAAATGAAAACATCCATTTCCCTGCACAAATACATGGTCTCGGTTTCGTGCTAATATAAACCCATTAAACTCATTCAGAGTTTGCAGCAAATAGCATTTTCATCTCCTCGTTTTGCTGAGGATTAGAGGTTCTTCCTCTATTTGCTCATTCCAACTTCTCTCTGCCTCCTCCACCTTTCTCAGTTTTGGGTAATTTTTCTCTATCCATTCTTGTTCGTCTCTTCCTTTGCCCCTTTAATATTCATCATTATCCTTCCATCTATTCCTACCCCGTTCCCCTCCCATTGCTCTCTTCCTTGCTTTGTTTTTTATCATGTTTTGATTGCTCCGATCCATCTTTATGCCGGTCCCCCTCCCTTCTTTACATCCTGCTCAAATTCCCCTGACTCTCCAAATGCAAGCATCAAATTGAATGCTATTTTTACAGATGGATAATGAACTGAACGATGTATTTATTAATGGCATGAGGATATGATCTTTCCCCTTGCTTGTTAACTTTTTTGGCAGAAGCGGTGGTTCATGGCTGGAGATAGGGATGCGGGGGGGGGGGGAGTTCATTTGGTTTACATTCCAATGTGAGCCCCTCTAATATCTACCTCCAGAACCAGTGCACAAACTGAAATCGCAGCTGCTAATTGAAATTTTTCACTTTTGCAAATTTCTCAACCCTGTTCTCCAACCAAAAACTGTATGGCACACGGTGTATAGTATTATTTTGTTTTATATATTTCATAAAATTTATGTGCTGCTTGACTGTAGAAAAACCCCAATGAGGTTTAGTAGTAAAAAAATTAAATGTATTAAAATGCATTATATAAGGGAGAAATGCTTGCAGGACTGTATATTAGGCAATAATTGCCTCTATAAGAGGAAATGTGTTTCAAAATGTATACAGATTTTTTTTTGAGGTGAGGGGGTTGCAAACCCATGTGGAAATGGGGCCCACTGAATATGAAAAAAGAGAAAAGCTAAATGGAAATGACATTGACTGATTTGTCTCTTCCTAGCTGTAAGAAATGGAGGCAGTGAGAGAGTTTACTTTCTTGGGCTCCATGATCACTGCAGATGGTGACAGCAGCCACAAAATTAAAAGACGCCTGCTTCTTGGGAGAAAAGCAATGACAAACCTAGACAACATCTTAAAAAGCAGAGACATCACCTTGCCAACAAAGGTCCGTATAGTAAAAGCTATGGTTTTCCCAGTAGTGATGTATGGAAGTGAGAGCTGGACCATAAAGAAGGCTGGTCGCCAAAGAATTGATGCTTTTGAATTATGGCACTGGAGGAGACTTGAGAGTCCCATGGACTGCAAGGGGATCAAACCTATCCACTCTGAAGGAAATCAGCCCTGAGTGCTCACTGGAAGGACAGATCCTGAAGCTGAGACTCCAATACTTTGGCCACCTCATGAGAAGAGAAGACTTCCTGGAAAAGAACCTGATGTTGGGAAAGATGGAGGGCACAAGGAGAAGGGGACGACAGAGAACGAGGTGGTTGGACAGAGTTCTCAAAGCTACCAGGATGAGTTTGACCAAACTGCGGGAGGCAGTGGAAGTGCCTGGCATGCTCTGGTCCATGGGGTCACGAAGTGTCAGACACGACTAAACGACTAAACAACAACAACAAGCTGGAAGTCCACAGGAAATATTGAAACTGCACATCAGGAAGGACAGGAATATTTCTAAATTGGACTGACTGACTAAGCAAACACGGATGACCCTAGTACTATTTTTCAGGACTAACTCATACAAAACCCATATGAGGCCTCCTCAGAGTAGCATCCCGGGCACATACTGCATACTGATGGAGACAGAAAATTGCCAGAACATATCAGCTGCGCCAGATTTAAGGTTTTTGTATAAATTTAAAAAGCCATTAAAAACTTGGGTCCCAGTGTCTTCAGGACTGCCTGGTCCCTTGTACCCCTGCCTGATCTTCTGGGGGATCACTGTTGGTGCCCACACCCCTGCATGCTTCTGCATAGCTTGTGACTACCAGAAGTTGTGCATTCAGCATTTTGGACCCAACTCCCTCTCCACTGAGATTAGTCAGGACCCATCAGGTGCATGGCAAGGACTTTCTTATTTCAACAGACCTTTTAAGGTACTCTTTGGTTTTGTGATGAATTTTTATTGTTCTTATTCTTGCATGGTTTATTTTTATTTTTTTGTCATTTTATTTAAACTGCTTAGAAATTCGAATGATTAAGCACTATAAAGGTAAAGGTAAAGAGACCCCTGACCATTAGGTCTAGTCGTGTCCGACTCTGGTGTTGCGGTGCTCATCTTGCTTTATTGGCCAAGGGAGCCGGCATACAGCTGCTTCTGGCGAACCAGAGCAGTGCACGGAAACACCATTTACCTTCCCACCGGAGCGGTACCTATTTATCTACTTGCACTTTGACGTGCTTTCGAACTGCTAGGTTGGCAGGAGCAGGGACCGAGCAACGGGAGCTCACCCTGTCACGGGGATTTGAATCACCAACCTTCTGATCGGCAAGTCCTAGGCTCTGTGGTTTAACCCACAGCACCACCCGTGTCCCTTAAGCAGTATAGAAATACCTTAAATTAATAAATAAAATTTACCGTATTTTTCGCAATATAGGACACACTTTTCCCCCTCCAAAAATGAAGGGGAAATGTGTGTGCGTCCTATGGGGTGAATGCAGGCTTTCGCTGAAGCCTGGAGAGCGAGAGGGGTCGGTGCGCACCAACCCCTCTCGCTCTCCAGGCTTCAGGAATCTATCCGCAAGTCTTGCAAGCCCGGCGGGATGTCCCGCGGGCTCGCAAGGCTTACGGGCAGCAGCCTGCAGCCCAAAAGCTCGGGGGACAGCGGGGAGGCGCAGCGCCGCCACCCCGCTATTCCCCGACCTGATCTGAAGGCTGGTGCTCTTGTTCTCCTCTCTGGTTTCCCACAGGCTTCTGGTTGGCCACTGAGAGAAGAGGGTGCTGGACTAGATGAGCAGTTGACAGATTTATAGTCCTTTTATTACAGCGTTGTGTTGTAAGCACAAATACACAGCTCTCCGCAAGGAGGGCAGATGCCTAGTCTAATCATCTTTCCAGCTTCCACAGCATTTTGGGCGCCAATGGGAAATTCCTCCCTCCCTCTGACTCCTTTGATCTCTGATATGTTCAGACCTCCGAGTCCGAGGGGAGGGGGGGGATACTTCACGCTCTCCAGCGAATAATAATAATAATAATAATAATAATAATAATAATAATAATAATTTATTTATATCCCGCCTTCTCCAGCCAAAGCCGGGCTCAGAGCGGCTAACAACAATAAAAGTAACACAGTTTACATAAAATCACAATCAATCAATTGAAATGCATTCTAAAATCAATTCATTCTAAAATCAATTCAAAATCAAATTAATGGCAACCATTGGGCTAGAGTTCTATGTGGATTGCCGAAGGAGGGGGTCAGACTGTGCCTTGGCCAAAGGTCTGGCGGAACAGCTCTGTCTTGCAGGCCCTAAGGAAAGATGTCAATTCCCGCAGGGCCCTAGTCTCTTGTGACAGAGCGTTCCACCAGATCGGGGCCACAGCCGAAAAAGCCCTGGCTCTGGTTGAGGCCAGCCTAACCTCCCTGTGGCCCGGGACCTCCAAGATGTTTTTATTTGAAGACCGTAAGATCCTCTGTGGGATATACTAGCTGTGCCCTCCCTTCTGGTTCTGTCATCATTATCTTGTAACTGGGCAACTCCCCCCTAAGCTGTTTAGCTTCTGCCTCTCTCTTTGCTTCTGAACATGCTGTGGACAAGGGTGTGTGTGTGTGTGATTCTTCCCCCTCCAGCTCTCCATCGGAGAAAAGTTGGTCTGCCATAGAATGCATTCCCCAGTCCTCATCTTCAGACCATTCCCTGACTGATGGACAGCTTGAGGCTGCCACCCCAGGGGACAAACCACTTGGGGAGACATTGGAGTTCAGGTGATCCATTGTGTGTGCCTTCTAATAACAACTTAGCAGCCGGAAGACCTGCCTTCACATTTCTCCAGGACCCTAAAATTCTTGTAACACCCATTAACAACAAAAATATCCTCAGGAATCCAAGTCCTGCAATAAATGGAATCCAAGTCCTGCAAATAAATGCACTTTGCGCATGTGCAGAAGCGCCGAATCACAACCCACGCATGCGCAGGCGCAGGTTGCGAACACTGTGGGTTGTGAACGTGCATCCCACATGGATCACGTTCGCAACCCGAGCGTCCACTGTATTTATTTTTGCACACACTGAACAGCGGAATATGAGCGGCCCCAGTGATATATGTCCTGGGTGCAAATCAGGTGGGGTTTACTTCGAATCGGACATGTGCATGAGCAGAAAGTGTCCGCCGTTCAACACCAATGTAGATAAAAAAACACACATCATCAACCTACGGTAAACCATGACACACAATTTTGTATTTTTGTTCCGTCACCATAGTAACAACAAAGTAAAGAGCAAAGAAACATGCAAAGAGCAGAAGGGGTTATTCTCAGTTTTCTCCACTGACACCACCCCCAGCGCTTCCAACCCAGCTGAGACCACTATTAATGTGCTTCTTTAACAGGGCAATCGGACAGCAATCTTATGCACGTCAGAAGCATCGATAGGTGGGAAGCCTTTAGCCTTCCCGACCCCAGTCGCCCCTAATCCAGCAGAGATGGAACTGCCCCCCTGCCTGCTGCAATTGTGAATCATAGAGTGATTGGACAGTGATCTTTTGCATGTTAGGAACACGGGGGGTCTCTCCACATCCTGTATTTCCGATACAGCTGGGATAATTGTGACCCTGCTGTGAATCACAGCGTGATTGAACAGTGATCCTTGGCACATAGAGAGTGCTCTGGGCAAGTGGGGGTGTGTGTGAGTGGGACAACTGCCAGCTTCTGCCTCAAAATCTGTTCATTCAGACTTTCTCTTGCTTTCAGGCACATGTAACTTATTCTTAAAGCCAGAGTAGGAAGGTCTTGTATGTAGTGAGGGTGTTGTTATTTATTCATAGTGGGGACGTGGGTGGAGCTGTGGTCTAAAAACCACAAAGCTTCTTGGGGTTGCCAATCAGAAGGTCAGCGGTTCGAATCCCCACTACAGAGTGAGCTCCCATTGCTCTGTCCCAGCTCCTGCCAACCAAGCAGTTCGAAAGCACACCAGTGCAAGTAGATAAATAGGTACTGCTGTGGCGGGAAGGTAAACAGCGTTTCCATGCACTCTGGTCTCTGTCACGTTGTTCCGTTGCTCCAGAAGCGGTTTAGTCCTGCTGGCTACATGACCCGGAAAGCTGTCTGCGGACAAACACTGGCTTCCTTGGCCTGAAAGTGAGATGAGCTCTGCAACCCCATAGTCGCCTTTGTCCAGGGGTCCTTTTACCTTTTTATTCCTTCATAACTTAGAATGTGGTGGAGTAGCCCAGGAAACAGGACACTTCTGAAATTATCTTCTCCAGAAATTTTCACCAAATTTAGGAGTTTGGAATTAATTGCTTTTGTTTTGGTGGAAGAACCATTAAGAATGGACCATCAGGTTAATGGACTATGCAGAATTGGGCAAGATGACAGGAAGAATTTGAAACCAGTGGAACCAGAAATTCTTGAAAGATTGGAGTAAATATGCGAGTTATTTGAAAGACAATTGTACTCAACTTACTACGCTTGTAGGACTACAAGAAAATTTGTAAGGAGAACTATATGAAATATTACAGAAAAGACATATAAGAAGGGATTAGAAGTTATGGACTATTAAAAGTAATAGTTAGGGCAATAAATGTAAGATTAAAAGAGGAGGTTTGAAAATCATTAGATGTGGTTGATGGAAGCCTTAGGCTAAAATAACCAAATGATGTATAAGATAAGATGATATGTTCTGTTTGGAAAATGTATGCAAAAACCAATAAAAATGTGTGTGTGTGTGTGTATAGAATAGACCATCAGGAACACAGGAAGCTGCCTTATATTACATCAGAACTTTAGTCTACGTAGTTCAAGATTGCCTACTTGGCAGCAGCTTTCTAGGGTTTCAGGCAGGGAATCTCTGTTAGAATTCCTGCTCTATGATTGCAGTCATGGGATTGTTGTCTATCACATGACGGTATATGTTTTGACTCCACAGAGTGGGAAGTGATGAAGACAGGATGTTTGTATTACTATGTTCCATGAAGTGGGACTATTGTCCTTTGTTGTTGTTGTTTTCTCTTTGCTGTCTGATGCTAGAGAGAGAGGGAGCCATGTTGCAGTGCTCCGTGTGTGTTTATATGTAAATAAAGTAGATTAGCCCAAATGCTGAGTTGCTGAGGTCTCTTACGAAACTGCGCAAACTCTGTGGATCCCTAAGTGTGGCGGTATCGCTTGGCATTGGTCGCTGTGATGTTCAGGCAGAAGAAAGCTTTTGGAGCTCCTAAACGATTGACCAGGAGTAAGAGAACATGCCAGTTGGGCATGTGTCTCTACCAGGGTCCTACTCGAGTGTAGGCTGAACTCCTGACAGTCTCTCCTGGCTCTACCTAAAGATGCCAGGGATCCAGGTGGCACTGCAGGTATATTTCCTTTCCTTTCATCTCTTATCAGCAGTCTGCATTGCTGATGTGCAGGTGTGCATGAACTAAACTCTACACACACACACACACACACACACACACACACACACAGAGAGAGAAAATGTTGATGTGATTCTTCAGATGGCTGGACCAAGGCTTTTCTTGAGTAGGGTTTTACTAATACAGTGGTACCTCGGGTTACATACGCTTCAGGTTACATACGCTTCAGGTTACAGACTCCGCTAACCCAGAAATAGTACCTCAGATTAAGAACTTTGCTTCAGGATGAGAACAGAAATCGTGCTCCAGCAGCACGGCGGCAGCAGGAAGCCCCATTAGCTAAAGTGGTGCTTCAGGTTAAGAACAGTTTCAGGTTAAGTACGGATCTCCGGAATGAATTAAGTGCTTAACCTGAGGTACCACTGTACACAGGTGCTTATGTGCACAGGTGAAACAATGGAAAAAGAACATTGAGATTATCCTAAGAAGATCACATTAAGGGGGGGGGAGCCAGAAAAAAAACACACAACCTGAATTATGTACGGAACTACAGAAGCTCGGATTTTGTTAGCCCAAAAGTGGAAGGGGAGAGAGGTTCCTAAGAATGAGGAATGGCAGCTTAAAATGATAGACTATGCAGAGTTAGGAGGCCTAATCAGCTGAATAAGAGAGCAAGCAGATCAAGTAAATAAAGAGGAGTGGAAAACGTTTGTGGAGTATTTGGAAAATAACTGTAAGAAAGTGAAAACACGAGCAGGATTAAGGTAAATTCAACAGCATGACATACAGTAGTGAGATATAAATGGGTGGAAAATTAAATTAAATGGATTTTTTGTTTGTTTTTACTTTTAGAATATGCAGAAATTATGGGAAAATTTAAAGAACAGTGGAAGGGGAAGGAGGGAAGTCAATGAATGTGAGATTGCAATGGTGGTTATTTAATGATGGAAATATATATTTATCCCCCCCCCAATAAAAATCATTTTTTTAAAAAAGTGTGTGTGTGTGTGTATGTGTGTGTGCACATGCGCATGCACAGATTTACTCAATGCACATATGTTTACTGCTAAGTGGCAAGGTGGAGGTAGAAAGGAAAGGAAGGCTGTGCTGACACCTCATGTATCCACAGCTAATTTTAGAAATCCCCTAGTTGAAATCAGAATCCAGGATGAAGGACACGGAGGGCACAGCAATTCCATAGAACAAGAGATGAGTTGAAAGGGGGATAAATCTGCTTGTTTCTAGTTTACAGGGTAACACAGGAGGAGGAGATTCGCTGCAACAAAAAGGCTGCCGCGTGAACTACAGCTGTTCCGCCCAGGCCCTTTCTCCAGTTACTCCATTCCATTTCCCCTCCTTCCAGTTTTATGCGCCACCAGCACCCAACACCCAGTCAACATTCCATGCCCACTAAGCATGTCCAGTCCACACTGGATTGTTTTGGGGTCTTCTCCCCAAAGTCCCCCCCCCCCCGAATGTACACACACATAAATATTTTTTGTACTTCTGAAAACCTCATGGTTCCCCCAAGTCTACTGATACTCCCCGGTTTTTTGTGGATCGTCTCCTTTGGCCCTCATAAGCAATGCTACCCACAGCCTGAGCATCAGAAAGATTGCTATATCTAGTGCCAAATCATCACAGTTTTTGCTGTGAATAAGGATGGACAGAGCAATATATTTTTGCCACGTTTCGGTTTCACAACTTTTCAATGTAGGCACAGGGTGTGGGGGGATGCGTTCAGTTTACATTTTAATGTGAACTTACCTAATTCGCACCTATTGAGCTACTGTGTGACTGGAAAGGCTGCTATCCTTTGAAACATACATATCTCTGAATTGTGTGATATGGTTCTCTTGTGGGGGGGGGCGTTATTTATTTATTTACAAAAAAATGTGTATGTTTGTTAAAATAACATACTAAAGTGCATGACGATAGGAGAAATTGCTTAAAAAGCGGTGTATGTTAAGCAACATTGTGTAGAAAACCATGGTTCAAATCCCCGCGACGGGGTGAGCTCCCGTTGCTCGATCCCTGCTCCTGCCAACCTAGCAGTTCGAAAGCACATCAAAGTGCAAGTAGATAAATAGGTACCACTCCGGCGGGAAGGTAAATGGCATTTCCGTGCGCTGCTCTGGTTTTGCCAGAAGGGGCTTAGTCATGCTGGCCACATGACCCGGAAGCTGTACACTGGCTCCCTTGGCCAATAAAGCGAGATGAGTGCCGCAACACCAGAGTCGGACACGACTGGACCTAATGGTCAGGGGTCTCTTTACCTTTACCTTTATACTGCTTAATCATTCGAATTTCTAAGCAGAAATTCGAATGATCAAGCAGTATAAAGGGGCTTAGTCATGCTGGCCACATGACCCGGAAGCTGTACACTGGCTCCCTTGGCCAATAAAGCGAGATGAGCGCCACAACCCCAGAGTCGTCCGTGACTGGACCTAATGGTCAGGGGTCTCTTTACCTTTATGTCAAAATTCAGAGCTGCCAAAACTGAAGGATAACTGTGATAGTCCACATAATTATTCAGTGATTACTGATCAGCTTGGTTGCTTAAAAATGCAGACCAAATGAAGTCCTCACACAAATGAAGTGTTTGACCCTATGAATTTAAAGGTCATGAATTACTTGCACCCTTTACTTTCAGTGGGTCTATGAGTAGACCCACTGAAAGTAAAGGGTGCAAGTAATTCATGACCCTTAAATTCAATGAGTCTACTCTGAGTAGAATTATTGTATCCAATATGTTTTACCGATAGTAGACCCATTGAAATTAATGGGCCTAAATTTCTCATGTCCATTACTTTCAATGGGTCTACGCTGAGTTTCATGCATGTTTGTTAGGCCCTACAGTGGTTGTTGAGAGTGAAGGTTATTTTATGGGTCATCACTACCGATAATGCTCACATGTTTTTGTCCTGCTGTGCTCTCTTCCCAAACGAGATCTTCAGATTTTCACTAAAGTCCAGACTGGGTTGACTTCCCTAACCCCACAAAGCATGTTGCTTCCTTCTTTCAGAATGAAGACATAGGCTGGCTATTACAGACACACCTGTTGTGTTACACCCATGACATCACTGGACCAAAGGAACACCCCCCCATCTGCATCATTAAAGCATTTTTGCATATATATATATATATATATATATATATATATATATATATATCTCACCTCTGTTTTTCTTTAGCAAGATGAAATGGATATGTTTCTCTCTAAAAATATGATTTAAAAATAGTGCAAGGCTTAAAGCAAGCTTTGCCAGCTTTTTTCTTTAGCAAGATGAAATAGATATGTGAATCTCTGAAGAAAAAAAAGTGATTTAAAAATAGTACAAGGCTACCCACTCACGCTCTCAACATTGCCCCATCATTGAAAGATAAGTTCCTTATTTTTTTTTTTTTTGCAACAGATTTTCTCTGCACAGAAGATGTGCAGCACCCAGAAATATGTAAGAATCAGTGAGGGAAAGTGAGGAGAAAATAATCCAAGATAACCCTGGGGTTGTAAGCTTGGGGGGGGGGGGGGAATAATGGAATGATCCACTAGAGGGGTGAGGAGCAGAAGAGTGAAACTAGCACATTTTTATTGGTGTTCATTTTTAAGATATGAGAAGCCTTCCCAGAGAAAGTTAAGAGAAAGGAGAAACAGGGATGGAAGCCAGTTTATTTACAAGAACTGCTAGGTGCCACACTGGGTTAATCAAAGGAGGCAGGAGATGGATTTCTTCACCCCCTGTTTAATGTCCATGAGATGTTGGTGGCAGGAGGGGCCACCCCAAACAGCACTGTGCAAAGGTATGGTTGCTAACTGGCTAGCTGCTTTTGCTGAAATCAGCACTGTGCAAGTACGTGGTTGCCGATTGGCTAATCACCTACACCAGCCTTTCTCAACCTTGGGTCCCCAGATGTCTTTGGCCTACAACTCCCATCATCCCTGATCACTGGTCCTGTGAGCTAGGGATTATGGGAGTTGTAGGCCAAAACCATCTGGGGACCTAAGGTTGAGAAAGGCGGACCTACACGGATCAGCATCCTGCATCAGCTAACCCATGGCAGGGAAACTTTTCCAGACCAACAGCCACATTCCCACTTGGGCAAGCTTCTTAGGACCACATGCCAGTGAGGGGCAGAGAGGAGGCCAAAGTGGTTGAAGTTGTGAATTTTACCTTTGTACAGTAGGCAAGCTTCTATACAAACTGATGCTTCTCTACCCTCCACCTGTGCAGGCCAAAAACACCGAGGAACTGAGCCCTTGCATGGCTCTAACTGTGGCATCCCTTTGTCCCCACCATGATTGCTTCATCAAGATAGTTACCGATAAAGGGAGGAATTCACATCCTTTTGAGTGCCTCGTATCAGCAGCTGGTGGTTCCTACCAGTGAACCACTTCACTGATGAGAAATGTTCCATAAGGGTGGAAGAAAGAGTGAGAGGTACAAAGAATGGTAGTGCTGAAGATTACCAGCACAGATTTAGTGTTGGAGATAAAAGGAAGGGTGGTCGAAAAAAGAGCTAGGGTATATAAAGAGAGAGAGAAATCTGTCCCAGGTTAGCATGCCAGCTATGGAACATAAGCTACTACTGTGTCAAAGCTTCCAATTTCTATAAAGTTTTCTTCCTCCATGAAAAAGGTTTCTGCTCCATGCCTCATTCACAGGGCGGTTTAGAATTTATTTAGAAGACACACACACACATATATACACACACACATACATGTATATGGGGGTTGACATACATTATCTTTGAGAGGTGGCTGGTAGCTGATGCCTGTCTTTCTCTGTCCCTTTCTACTTGTGTTTCCTGAACTACAGTAAAAGGGCTCAGTTGGAGGAATGCGCTTTAACTGAAGTGCAGGTATCCATCGAGGCTGGCTACCAAGCACTTGAGATGGTAGCACTTGCTGATTTTGTTTTTAAGTCAAATCCTTCATTTCATTTTTGCTTTTTAAAAATCAGTAATTATTTCTTTAAAAGCAAAAGCACTTCACTTGTCTCTCCTGTGCCGAAGACCAGCTGAAAACATTATGTCTTTTGTGGGTTTGTTTTAAAGGAAGCTACTTCACATGGGTGAGCAACAAAGATAGTAATTTCCCCCATTCTTCTTCCTCCACTGTTCAGTATGGTAGGAAGTCAAAACATACAGGATTTGCTCTGTATGGTCTTTCTGACTGACTGGATGTGGGAAGGGTATAGGTCAAGGACCAAATGATCAGGACCATGGAGAGCTCTCTGTGGAGTTGGATGTGAGACCAAAACTTTATTAAGTCACTCCAATCCTCACACATGATTATCGTCGTGCAAAGGAGAGAGCAGAGACAAGTCTGTTGGCTGCACAACATCCCATGTGTCCCCACCGCTGGTCCTGCTGTCCCCTCCTCACATATTGAGGGCTGAATGTGTGCTTGAGGGAGACAGCTTTACTCAGGTAGTTTCCTTACACAATTAAGAGCTCCTGAGCTTTGATTGAAGGCTGTGTCCACCCAAGAAGTCTGCGCAGTGCAGACCTTTGATGAGATCATCTGTAGAATGAAAGCAAGGGCACTCGCCAAACCCCTCAACTGCCAAAAAAAGTAAGGTAAGCACAGCAGAAACTCTGCATCTCACTCTCGAGAATTCCAGCAATATTTACTTTCCCTGTTGATCATTTCATAATGCAATTTATTTTCTCTGTAATTGATGAAGCATGATCAAAGACACGGAAGAAATTTTCAGCACAATCAATGCGAGAGATGACAGAGAAGTGTGGGGGGAAATTCCCTGGGGGTTTCAACCTTGGCTCACACCAAATCCCCAATTGGTGAGGCTTTATTCAGTAATGAAATTACAGCACAGAGTTCCAAGAGTCTGCAAGAACTTTCCATTAGGATACACACTATATAGGAAAAATATATACCAGCTGTTCATCCTATACCCAACCACTTTCTGCCATCCCAGCACCTCACCATCTCTCAACCAGTCACAGCCCTTGAAATGCAACTTACTCAAGCTATTTTTACTGTATGTATCAGAATCCTCCTTGTACCATATATGTAATTTTTAATATTCAGCCATTATGTTCCTTCTCAACTGGTTCTTATCAGTTTTGTGGTCAGGTTGCACATGACACTGACCCCACTGATAATGAGTTTAACAGAAATTATAACATCAGCCAGAGAAAACTAGAGAACAGAGAGAAGAAAATGGTGGAAGGTATCAAAAGCCAAAGAGAAATCCAAGAGGAGGAAAAGATCAGCATGAGAGAAAGAGAGAGCGCTTGATATTTATCACCCAGAAGATAATCAGAAATCTAGGTGAGAGCTGTTTCCGCTGAATAAGCTGATGAAAATCCAAACTGACAGGGATCACGAAGAGAATTATCAGATAAAGACCCAAGGGCTTGAGGAAACACCACCAGATCGAGAACTAGAGAGAGAAGGAAGCAAAGAGATAAGATGATATTCGTTAGCAAGAAAAAAGGTCAAAGGCTTTAAAAGATTCACAGCAACAAGGGCAAACATTGTGCAAGAAGGCGAAGAGCTGAGCGCTAAGGAAAGATTTAAAGATATGATCTGGAGAAGGCGGGGTAGCTGGAGTGATAGATTCCAAGAAAGATGACAGAAAAGGGTCAAGAGTGCAAGCTGTTGAATGAGAAAGAGCTGAAATGTAGAATGTCCACAAGAGGAGAGGAAGAATAGGGTGAAGAGAGGATGAGAAAGGAGGGAAGGGGGCACAGATGGAAGCAAGGTAGAAACATGAGCAGCTGCCTTTTACTGAATCAGACTCTTGGTCCACCTAGCTCAGTATAGTCTACACTGATTGCTGGTGGGTCTCCAGATCTTTTTCACCCCTACTTGGAGATATTGGGGATTGAACCTGGAACATTCTGCGTGCAAAGCAGATGCTTTACCACTGAGCCATGGCCCTTCCAGTGTAGTCAGAAAACAAATGGGGAAAGACTTGGAGAAAGAACGAGGAGGAACTTGGTGAAAAGGAGAATGAATGAATGGAGCATGGATGGAGGAAAGCCATTTTGGAAGAGGAGAAGAATGCCTGGAATGCATACTAAAAATGCAAGAGGTGGTCAAGTGATCGTTAAGTGGCATGCATATGTACATAGTTTTAGCAGCAGGATCACCATGAGACACAGTTACTCTTGCCACGGCCTACTGATGATAGGCTTGTGGTGACATAGAATTGGGCTTTTCCACCTGTGGCAGTGGAGCTATGGAATGCCTACCCTGATGAATTACATGTGGCCCCACCTTTATGGGCATTCAGTCATTCTTTGATGACATACTGTACTTGTTTACACAGGCATACTCTTGATCTCTCAATCAGTTTCCATGGGATTCTTTTTCAGGATATTTTAATTATGGGTGTTCATATTTCAGTGTTTTAACGGGATTGTTTTGTTGTGTATTTTAATTATGGACATTTAAAAACTCAATTTTACAATTGCTATAAGCTAAGAGAAATAAGACGCGGGTGGCGCTTTAGGTTAAACCACAGGACTTGCCGATCGGAAGGTCGGCGGTTCGAATCCCCGCGACGGGGTGAGCTCCCGTTGCTCGGTCCCTGCTCCTGCCAACCTAGAAGTTCGAAAGCACGTCAAAGTGCAAGTAGATAAATAGGTACCACTCCGGCGGGAAGGTAAACAGCGTTTCCGTGCACTGCTCTGGTTCACCAGAAGTGGCTTAGTCATGCTGGCCACATGACCCGGAAGCTGTGCGCCAGCTCCCTCGGCCAATAAAGCGAGATGAGCGCCGCAACCCCAGAGTCGGGCACGACTGGACCAAATGGTCAGGGGTCCCTTTACCTTTACCTAAGAGAAATAAAACTACAAACCTGACTTGCCACAAATATTGTTTGTTTGTTTGTTTGTTTGTTTGTTTGTTTGTTTGTTTACTTACTTACTTACTTACTTACTTACTAGTCAAAATGGCTTCAGCCCAGATTTTCATTGGTTTCACCTTGCATGTACACAGGGCTATCATCAACAACTGGCCTTATAGGGCATCTACTGAAACCCAGTGTCCAGCAAAGGGGCCACTTTGCTCTACACCTCCTATTTTGAGTTGCTGCCTGCCATCTCAGTGTGTGCCTGCAGAGACAAGCACAAGGAGGAGTGGCAACCTCTGTGCACTTGGCATTAACCCTCTGGGCAGTGGTGTGGATCAGTCTAGAGCAGGACTGGGGAGCCAGCAGCCCTACAGAACCTGCTTGAGTCCAGCTCCCAGCAGGACTCACAAATATCAACAAAGATCAGGGGAGATGGGTGTTGTCCTCCAGTAACCTCTGGAAAGTTACAGGCTCCCCAGCTCTGAACTGGAGAGGACAGATGAATGGACAGAGGGGGGCACCAAGAGCATCATGCCCAAAGGACCCCAAAATCTGGAAGTCACACTGCATGTAGCAGTGTTGGCGAGCAAGATCTAACCGACGTCCTTTCAAATGAAATTGTGGATTCCAGCAAGAGATTGCTTGCTGCTGTTGGCTCTAAGTCAAACCTCAATTTCCATTCAGCCTCGGCACCTCATCAGTGTAATAGTGCAAAAGTGAGGCCTGGTACGGGATAATGAAATGAGAGCACACATCCTGCAATCAGAGGGAATCTTGAAAAGCCATCATGTACTTGAAAAGTCCCTGGCTTACAGCTGAGACGGCTGAACTGCCACATTTAGTTAATCCTGAAACATGATCCATCTACTATATTTTGCAACCATCCATCTGTCTTAGCACCAGAATGAATTTTTCAATTGCCCATTGAAGGGGAAATCATGGCACTCCTCTCTTGCAATCTCTTCTCATTCATTCTATAAACAATCCTGCAGTTTAGGGAATCCCCATAGGTTTGTAATGCAGCAGAAGGTGAATAGCAGGAAGACAATCAAGCACGGAATTTTGTCAGTGATCAACAACTTTGGATGTTTCTTTCATTGTGGATACAGCATTTCTTATTGCTTCCAGACTCTGGTATTTTCAATTCCCTTGGCACTAAACAGAAAACAGTAAATTCCACTGAACATTTTGAAGTAGGACATTTTGAAGAGGTCGACCTCATTCAGGAGAGCCCCTCAAGTCCAGAAATGCTTTGTATCGATCCATTATTATATACCCAACTTCATGAGGGTCAACATGATTGCATCTGCCCTGGGCTTATTTTCCTGGGAGCAAGGGCTCTTGGATTCAGTAGTGCATACTTCAGATTGCAGAGGTTCGACTTGTAAAACACATTGAGCTTTAACAAAAGATCTTCAGACAGCTAAAATGCAACCTGTAGCTTTTAATTAAGAATGCAAACTTGGCAAGAAGTGTTACCGTTTAAACTGCTAATGGGATGTATGGACCCCATCAAAGAAAAATATCTGGCCTCCTCTAGATGTGTAATGTTTTATTATGTTTTTATATATGTTGGAGGCTGCCCAGAGTGGCTGGAGCAACCCAGTCAGATGGGCGAGGTACAAATATCATCGTCATCATCATCACCATCACCATCCTTATTCTTGGAAATTCCTTGTTTGCTATGCAAACTTGAAAGCCTCATTATCACCTCATTCACTTGCCAATATCACCGTCGGTTACATCTGATAATTACCCTGCCATGCCTAGAGCTCCACTCCCAGGCATTCCTTCTCCACTACAATATGACCACTAAACATGTCAGAACCTTGCCTCATGATTATATGTATACCCTAATTGTTTTTCTGAAGTACCGCACTCTTCCTATGACAACCCTTGAAACAAAAGCTGTATCAGTACCCGTTGCAGCTATTTCCTGATTGGCTTCCAACAGGAGATTAAAAATACATTAAAACATGAGATTTAGGACAGATACAAGGAAGCAGTGGTGGCCACCAACTTAGAGTCACAGAATTACAGAATCATAGTATAGCAGCTTTTTAAAAACCCTATATGCTTTTGAGCGGAAAATATGAATGCAATGCTTTCTTTGCCACATTTGCTGTGGGTTTACGTCATTCAAGCTCACATCAGGATGTCAGGCTCCGCAGTCCCACTTCTGGCTTAGCTGTGCTTTCATCCACTCAGGTCAACTGCAGCAGCACAGAGCCTTTGAAGAGCTCCCAACATCCTTTGTGGCAGAAGTCTCGGGTCTTACTCAATGGAGTGAGCAGGAGGACCCTCCCCCACAGGGCCAGTCCTACCATTAGGTAAAGTGAGGTGGCTGCTATAATGAACGTGAGGGAGGGATGAAGAACCTTTTCTTCCCAGTCATGTCCAGTTCTCTGGTAGGTACCACCAGACCCCTCATGTTTCCTCCAGATGGGAGTGCTTTCCAGCAATCCAAGGCAAATACTGTACCTTTCCATGTATAAGACTATGTTTTTTTCTTTTAAAATGATGCTAAAAAGTGTGTGGGGGGGGTCACCTTATACATGGGTAGTGCATAGGGTGGACATTTGATTGGTTGCTGCCATGGCATGTTATTGGTTGCTGTGTCAATGGGTGGTGTTGATTGGCTGATGTGCCGGCAGTTGGGTGGGCGAATGGCAGCTTCTGCTGGTGATGGGACAGGTGGTAGGTGGATTTTGCGATGTGTGCGGGTGAGTGATTTTTGACAATCTCCCCCCCCCCCAAAAAAAGCTCAACAACCCTGTGCCATCTCCCCCCCCCCATTTTCTTAAATTAGAGTCCTCAAAAATAGGGGGCATCTTATACTTAGAATCATAGAATGATAGAATCATAGAGTTGGAAGAGACCACAAGGGCCATCGAGTCCAACCCCCTGCCAAGCAGGAAACACCATCAGAGCACTCCTGACATATGGTTGTCAAGCCTCTGCTTAAAGACCTCCAAAGAAGGAGACTCCACCACACTCCTTGGCAGCAAATTCCACTGTCAAACAGCTCTTACTGTCAGGAAGTTCTTCCTAATGTTTAGGTGGAATCTTCTTTCTTGTAGTTTGGATCCATTGCTCCATGTCCACTTCTCTGGAACAGCAGAAAACAACCTTTCTCCCTCCTCTACTTGGGGACGTCTTATAGACAGAAAAGTATGGTACTTGCAAGGGGGAACAGAGATGGCATCCAGCTTATGTGTCTCTCCTGAGGACCAAAGTAAGATGCTTTCATTGTCAAAAAATTCCACTGGAAGAACGGTTATGTCCCTGTGGAGATGGCAGTATGGAGACAGTGCCTCGTGTGCTTCTGGCTTGCACTCATTATAAAGATTTGAGGAGTGAGGTTATTACCCCTCTACTATTGTCCATGCTGGGTTGCTCAACCACTGCTACTGTGACCTTTCTTTTAGCAGATCAAGATGATCAGGTGGCAGCAAAAACTGCAAGGTTTTTAGCGGGGCCTAAATAATAGAATAAGATCTATTATTTGATTATTGATGTAAACACCCAAAATGTGTTTTCTATAGTTAAGTTTTTACCTCTATCTTCAGTACTGTGGTACCTCGGGTTACAGACACTTCAGGTTACATATGCTTCAGGTTACAGATTCTGCTAACCCAGAAATAGTACCTCGGGTTAAGAACTTTGCTTCAGGATGAGAACAGAAATCGTGCTCCAGCGGGGCAGTGGCAGCGGGAGGCCCCATTAGCTAAAGTGGTACTTCAGGTTAAGAACAGTTTCAGGTTAAGAACGGACCTCCAGAACGAATTAAGTTCTTAACCTGAAGTACCACTGTACATTTTATTTTATTATTTTATTTTATTTTATTGCTATGGTTAGTGGCTGATGCAAATAAAGATTCTTCTGATTCAGAAACATGCTTTTCTCCGGCAAAACTCAACTTTTACACACATGTGGCATGAACCAAATGTCTAGGGGTGGTAGTCAACTCAGTTTTACTCACAGCAGACCCACTGAAATCAACAAACACGACTAAATTAGGTGCATTAATTTCAATGGGTTCACTTCTGGGTAGGGCCTGGGACAGGTTACCATAACCCTTTAAGTTCTGGCACAAATGCACTCAGGATCCCACCACCAATTTTGTGATATTTATTTAGGTTTCTTTAGTCTTTTTTTCAGGGAGGGGAAGAGAACATATTGAAAAAGCAGAATGCTGCTTCTCAAAAATCATAAACAGAACCAGATGTTTCTGAATGATAATGTTTATCGTCCCTGACCATTGTCCCTGTTGGCTTGGGCTGACACTAGCTGTAGTCCAAGAACACATGTGGGGCATCATGTTTGCTACCCTTGAGTTAAACTATGGAATTTGCTCCAATATATAGTCATGGCTGCCAATTTGAATGGCTTTAAAAGAGAATCAGGTGTGTTCGTGGAGGATAGGTTTACTAATGGCTATTTTCCATCATGGCTAGGTTCTACCTCTGAATACCAGCTGTTGGAAAGTTCAGGAAGGGACAGTGCTGTTGCACTCAGGTGTTGCTTGCAAGCTTCCTATAGGCATTGGGGCACTGTGAGAACAGGATGCAAAAATAGATGGATCCTTGGCTTGATCTAGTAGGGCTGTTCTTACGTTCTTGGGTTCATTTTTAGCCTATGTCATCCTAGCAGCTGTGAGAATGTTCCACAGCACCGTATAGTGTCCATTATTTAGATAATGTTTTAGTAGAACCAACACAATTACATCTGGTGGCAATAATCAACTGTATGTTATTGACCACTTTTGCCCAATAAGGCTGAATTTTAGCATGTTGCCATCAGACGAATTAAATAAACAAACCACTTCACCAGCATTAATTGGCTTGGCTTCCCCAGCAAGTTGCAGACAAATGGTAAAACTTATTTAATTTAGCTGGAGTATTGATCTCTTTAAATGAAGAACATGTCCTTACGACTTAATCTTTGTGAAAAATTTGACTGGAAGACTGGCTAAGTTTTCACATTTGTTTTTGTTTCGTTTTAAATGCATTTTTTTTATCAACCGCGTCAATGGTTTCTGTTCAGCCTGAGCAAGAATGTGACAATGAGCATGACAAATTTAAAGCTCTGAAAATCCCCCACCTAAGTACATCCTTGGTTGTTGACTCTTTCCTTAGTCTGTTTGCTTAAGGTCTATTAATACTGCTTGTTTGTGCTTAGCTCAGCTAGTGTGGGGCGTTAGGGCAATTTCTGTGCTAATGATCATCCCTAGGAAACATCTTCATTTCTCCCCACCAAAGCTGGATGTTGGCCACTCTTGAGCACAATTGCTCAAATGAGCCCTCAACATGCTTCTATTGCATTTCTGCTAGGAATGAGCTGAGAAGGCCCAGAGATGAAGACGTCAGCCCAGTGTGCAGCAGCCATGAAAAAGGCAAATTCCATGCTAGGGATCATTAGGAAAGGAATTAGAAAAAAACCTGGCGATATCATAATGCCGTTATACAAATCTGTGGAATACTGTGCGTAGCTCTGGTTGCCTCACCTCAAAAAGGATATTGTAGAGCAAGCAAAATGATCAACGGGATGGAGCAACTCCCCTATGAAAAAAAAGATTGCAGTGCTTGGGACTTTTCAGTTTAGAGCTGAGTAAAAGGCAACATAGGGACGTGGGTGGCGCTGTGGGTTAAACCACAGAGCCTAGGACGTGCCGATCAGAAGGTCGGCGGTTCGAATTCCCGCGATGGGGTGAGCTCCCATTGCTCGGTCCCTGCTCCTGCCAACCTAGCAGTTCGAAAGCACGTCAAAGTGCAAGTAGATAAATAGGTACCACTCCAGCGGGAAGGTAAACGGTGTTTCCGTGCGCAGCTCTGGTTCGCCAGAAGCAGCTTAGTCATGCTGGCCACATGACCTGGAAGCTATACACTGCCTCCCTCAGCCAATAAAGCGAGATGAGCGCGGCAACCCCAGAGTCGGCCACAACTGGACGTAATGGTCAGGGGTCCCTTTACCTTTACCTTTAAGAGGCAACATAATAGAAGTTTATAAAATTATGCAGGGCACGGGGAAAGTGGATAGAGAAACGTTTTTCTCCCTTTCTCATTGTGCTGGGCCCTGGGGTTAACTCGAGCAACACGGTCCAGGTCCGGTCCCGAATCCAAGGATTCTGCAAGGAGTCAGTCCAACAGGGCCAAGGCAAGTCACAAGGCAGGAAACCAGGCTAGGTGAGGCACAGAATCTCAGGCAGATTCCAGCAAACAGCAGTGTTGCTCCCACAATCTGGAGTGGGGTCCAACAGCCTTTATCTCTGTCAGGGTAATGGCCAGTCCTGATCCCCCGGTGACTCACCTCTCTGTCTTGCCCTAAGGCGAGGACTCCTCCTGCGAGTACTCAGGTCTCTCCTTCTCTCAGACCTTATTCTCTGCAGCTCGAGAGACGTCGGTGGGTTACTAGACCCAGAGGCTGCCTCAGCCTCTCCTGACCCAACCGGTAGTGGAGCAGCTGTGATTGCCCAGCTGAAGGCAAGAAGGTAATCCCCACATCTGGAGCCAGGGCAGGCTCAGGCCCCTGACTCGGCCCAGCTGGTGCGTGTTGCAGGGGAACCTGTGCAGACTGGGACTCTTCAGGATCAGGTCCCAGACTCGGTTCAGATGCCAGCTGAGGCAGAGGATCCGCTGCGGATTGAGACTCCTCTGGTTCTGAGTCCGAGTCCCAGGCCATCACACTAGAACTCATGAACCTCCAAGGAAGCTGAATGTATGTTGGAAGATTTAGGACATACATGGAAGCACTTTTCCTGCAGCACATAGTTAAACTATGGAACTCACTCCCCCAGGAAGCAGTGGTGGCCACCAACTTAGAATCACAGAACTGCAGAATCATAGAATTGTAGAGTCGAAAGGCACTGTGAGGAGGGCTTTGAAAGAGGATTAGACAAATTCATGGATAAGGCTATCAGCAATTGCTAGTCATGATAACTATACTCTACCCCCACAACTGAAGGCTGTTGTGCTGGTCCTGGGGGGGAGGGGGGTTTACCGTGCTGTGTGGTCTGAGTCCGGTCCTGGGTTGAGGGTCTGGAGGCTGTCTGTCAAGGGCGAAGCGGGGTCCAAGGCAAGGAGCTGGGCGTGGTCAGGAACTCCGGAATAGCAGGCCAGGGTGCTAGCAGGAACAGATTTCCAGCGATGTTGCTCCTGCAACCTGGGACTGGGCTAACTGGCCTTTATCTCCTCTGGGGCCTAGGGTGGTCCCGGCCCACAGGTGATTCGCCTCTCCTGGCCTTAAGGCAAGCACTCCTCCTAAGAGAACCTAGTTCCCCCCGCCTCTCTGCCCTGAGCCTCTGCAGCTCAGGAGAGGCTGGAGGGTTACTGGACCCAGAGGCAACCTCACCTTCCCCTGACCGGGCTGAAGGCAACGGGTCCTCAATCACCTCTGGAGCCAGAGTGGATTCATCTGGTGTCTGCTCCTGAGGATCCGGCACAGGTGCAGGCCCTTCAGATTCAAGCCCCTGCCCTGGCTCAGCCGGCCCTGGAGGCGGGGAGTCCTGTGCAGGCTGGGATTCTTCAGGTTCAGCCTCTGAATCAGATTCCCAGGCCATCACAGCTGTACTTAAACAGAAGACGAGAGTTGCCAGATGGCTATTTGTAAAAGGGCCCCGGAACTGGATCCGTCATGTCCCTTGCACCCAGGTCCCAGTGTTGCCCTGGAGAGCATTCAGGTTTGGATCATTCACAGATCATCCCATATGTGTGTGTGTGAGAGGGGGGGGAATCCCTTGGCAAACTTAGACTCCGAGATAGATGCCCTGTAGATTCTCCTGCTCCCCAGCAATGCAGAAGAATGTATTTATTTCTGTCTTCCAAGTGGGTGCAGCCACTGGAAGGGATGGACCTGCTAGCGTTGTTTAGCCTTCAGATTAATCTGGTCCTTTGCTGAGACAATGTCTTTACACAGTGCAGTTTGTGGGGACCAGTGGGAACTGTCCAGGGTCCTGATCTGCCAGGCCTGACTAAAGAAGGTTAAAAAAAGGTAAAGAAGAAGAGGAGGAGTTTGGATTTGATATTCCACCTTTCACTCCCCTGAAGGAGTGTCAAAGCGGCTAACAATCTCCTTTCCCTTCCTCCCCCACAACAAACACTCTGAGGTGAGCGAGGCTGAGAGACTTCAGGGAAGTGTGACTAGGTCACCCAGCAGCTGCATGTGGAAGAGCAGGGAATCGAACCCGGTTCACCAGATTATGAGTCCACTGCTTTTAACCACTACACCACGCTGGCTCTTCTGGAGTCCTGGATGGTTAAGTCCAGTCAAAGACAACTATGGGTTTGTGGCACTCATCTCGCTTTCAAGCCAGCGTTTGTCCACAGATAGCTTCCCAGGTCATGCAGCCAGCATGACTAAACCATGTCTGGTGCAAAGGGACACTGTGACGGAAGCCAGAGCACAATGAAACACTGTTTACCTTCCCACTGCAGAAGTACCTATTTATCTATTTGCACTGGTGTGCTTTCAAACTGCTAGTTGGCAGAAGCTGGGACAGAGCAATGGGAGCTCAACCCATCACAGGGATTTGAACCCCCACCTTCTGATCAGCAAGCCCAAGAGGCTCAGTAGTTTGCGAAGCAAGCCCATAGGGAAATTCGTCTTGCGGAACGACTCAAAAACGGAAAACTCTTTCGTCTTGCGAGTTTTTTGTTTTACGAGGCGTTCGTCTTGCGAGGCACCACTGTACTTCCCCCATGACCCCCAAACCCTAGCAGAACAGGATTCTGGTCACCTTAAAGCACCAAAGATCCCAGAGATGAATCATGCATGGAGGCAGGTCAGTAACTCACAGCTTCCCATGGCCCCACTGCTAAGACCGTGTGCAGTAAAGCAAGAAGCAGCCCTGAGCTTTAGGTCCCATTGTGCAACCCTGCCTGTGACATGCTGCTGCAGCATCAAATGTCCTCAGCCACAAGATACAGGACTTACTAGTGAGACCCAAAGCTTCATTTGAAAAGTCTAAAAAAATCTGTACATTTCAAAAGGCCTTTCCTCAGCTTGGAAGAGGAATTGGGAAGGTGGGTTGGAGATATCTTCCCACTGTTTGCACCCTCAGAGATAAAAGGCAGATGTGAATAATTCTACACGACAGCTCGCAGGCAGAAACGGAATTGGCAGTGGGTGGGGGAGGGCAGAAAGGAGGGGATGGAGAAGAAAAACATAGTTTGATTTCTCTCATCTCCATGTTTAACATGGCAGGTGTGCAATGAAAAAGGGTGCAGAGGGATTTTAGCAATTCCTAGGTCGGTATTCATTACAGTTTGGGTGTTGAGGCATGAATGTATTTGGGTTAAGGATAGATAAGGTAAAGGTAAAGGGACCCCTGACCATTAGGTCCAGTCGTAGCCAACTCTGGGGTTGCAGCGCTCATCTCGCTTTATTGGCCGAGGGAGCCGGCGTACAGCTTCTGGGTCATGTGGCCAGCATGACTAAGCCGCTTCTGGCGAACCAGAGCAGTGCACGGTAATGCCGTTTACCTTCCCACTGGAGCGGTACCTATTTATCTACTTGCACTTTGTGCTTTTGAACTGCTAGGTTAGCAGGAGCAGGGACCAAGCAACGGGAGCTCACCCCGTCACGGAGATTTGAACCACCGACCTTCTGATTGGCAAGCCCTAGGCTCTGTGGTTTAGACCACAGCACCACCCACGTCCCTTTAAGGATAGATAGCCCTACCTATTTTTGCTTCACATGAATTTCATACATTTTCATTCCATTTCCCGGAGGGTTGGCCCTCACCACCCTCATCTGAGGGAACATGGCCCCCAGACTGGAAAAAAAGTCCTCACCCCTGCTTTAGGTCCTAGTCAGGGCTTAGTTGGGGGGGCCTTTGGGGGCAAACCTGTGCCGAATTTACCACGTGGGCAGCAATGGGCCGTGTGCTAATGTTCCTCGAGTTGTTTTGCGGAGATTGAATCTTCTCTTAGTTCTTTTTGCTAAACACAATTTACAGTAGCTTGAGTTGTTTTTCTCCACGCCCCCCCCCCCGTGTATTTGTGAAGGTAATGGCGGGGAGAAAAGTGTAGGAGACTGAGTGAGCGAAACACCTCCTGTGCAGCCCTTTGGCAATTGCATTCATTCTAGGACACATATTAATAGTTTACAGGAAGCATCAGCTGTTTACATCTGTTCTCTCATTACAGGCACATCAATGATTCATAGACCCATCCTGATTTGTTTAAACTTTTACCTTAAGAGACTAATTAGAAATTGTTCATCAAGTCACTTTTTGAAGGAAGGGGGAAGGGAGATTTGGAGGCAGGCGGGAGAACTGACATTTTCTGGACGAACATTGGATAAAAACAAAAACAGAATCACGGTGGCAAAGCCCCATTTTGTAGCAATGGCGCCATTGTGGATCGCACAGTGCTTCTTTTAATGTGAATATGAGAAAGGCTGATTTGGATGTGATCAGCAATAATGTTTCTGAGGTGGATCTATCTAAATATGTAGACCAGGGATGGGAAACCTCAAGCTCCAGACCTCTGACCCCCAGGACACGTCCTTGCTAGCATTGGTATAGCAGAGAACGTGGTAGATGAAGCTCCAGGTCTTTTCCAGAACAGGAGTGATGGCAACATCTTTTGGAGTGCTAAGTAATGGACAGGTGCCTGTTGCTCAGGCAAGTGGATGAAGCAATAACGAGGCTTTCAAGTTCATGTGTGACAGAATCGTGCAGAGGGAGTGAGAGAACAAAGGGGCTAATCAAGAAAAGTCTGGATTGTGCAAGTTGCAGACTTAACATACAGAATAAGAGAACAAGAAGAACATACATTTAATGAAGACTGGAAAACATTTATTGAATATATGGGAAATAATTGTGTATAGCTGAAAAAAGCTGGTGGCATTAAGATAAATTCAACAGTGTAAATAAGTTTTGATGGATGCAATAATGGAAAACTGACTGCTATAGTTTTTGTAAAATACGCAGAGATATAAGATATGTAAAATGAACCATGGAAAGAGAAGAAGGGAAGTCACTGATATCTTAAGGATGTAAAATGAATATTTTAAATGGTAAAACAGAAAATGTAATAAAAAACATTGTTAAAAAAGAAAGAAGAGTCTGGATCTGTCTTTTCTTTGATGGGGTTTCTACTTCACACAAGCACTTTAAATGGTCCCGCTTCCTTGAGAGATTGCATTTCAGTGGCTGCAGGTGTTTGGTTAAAACTCTGCAAGTTCTACAAGCTGAACCCATACAGTCAGAAATATAAGCACCACTGAGTTTGGGAGAGCTTACTCCTAGGAAATAATATACAGGGTGGATCCAGTTATGCTAATCCTGATGCCTCCAGGTATTATCTTCTATCTGGTGAGGGTATCTTCGTAGATCAAAGCAACTACCTGCATTTTTTAACTCTCCTTGGTGGCGGGGCTTGGAGGATGTTGCGATGAGCTCCATAAAATGGGATTAGTCTATAAGCTGTTTGAGACATTGAGGCAGACCCCATCTGCCCAAAGGACTTTTTGTCATTAGAGGTTTTAAGGTAGAGAGGCTGGATGGCTGCCCCGTATTTCCTGCATCAGCAGAGGACTGGACTAGAAGGCCCAACTCTGAATCTATCCTTTTATCATGTGCAATCTGTAAAAAAAAAGGGGGGGAATTGCCAGCATTCCCCCTCTTTCATTCTTTGTTTTACACTATGCAGCAGAATCCCAACCACTTACAACTGGGGGGGGGGGGGAGAGAGAAAGAGAAAGGGGGAAGGCAAGAAAACCGAGAGTCAATGCAGCTTGTGGGATGCAAGAGCATCAGTATCCTTAGCATGCCTTGCAAGTAGCAGCCTGTATTGCCAGCGGTTGTTCATTAAGACAGGGTAATGGAAGAATTAGTTGGAAGCAATGCAATTGGAGAGCACCAGAGGATAGTGTACGTATTAAAGCCCAGAGAACCCTCATTAGCATTCTCAGGGGGCCGGCATCCCCATTCTGCTGTGATGTATTAAAAAACAAAAAAAATTGGCACCGATATTCCGAGTAGATTTCAGGTTGCCTTGTAACAGAGCTGGAGGTGGGGAAAGCGAGAGCGTGAGACCTAATAGGCTCGTCTGTCCTGACTGCTGTGCACATGGGCACAAATTGAATGTATAGGCACCCACACGTGTTGCCCAAATCCTCATCTGCTACAAGTCTATAGGGCTTTTCCTCTCCCCGTGTGATGTACACTGGCTGATGCTTCGACTCTCCCTGCTTCATTGCTATTCCACCCAGTGCTCTTCTGGATGGGCTGCAAGCATAAATAAGAGGGAATGTTTGGCTCTCATTGGATTGGGAGGTGATTTATTAAGGGATGGTTGTGTCTATCAGTGACCTTTTTCTTCTGCTTTTCCATCAGCCCCTACATGCTCATCGGTGATAATTGGCTAATCCATGAGGTTGAGTTATCCGCAGTCTTCGTCACGCTGTATCATGCCTGGCAAATGTCAGTTTCAAAACCTTGCTCTTCTCTTTTTTCAATGGTTCTTTATCTTCATTTGGACTGGACAGCCTTCTAAACAGAGGACCATCTCCTATTAACATAGGACATATGGTCACCCTTTCAGTGGCGTAGCGTGGGTTGTCAGCACCCGGGGCAAGGCAAGTAATTTGCGCCCCCTAACCCATGGATTTGCGCCCCCTGACCCGTGGATTTGCGCCCCCTGACCCCCAGATGTTGCGCCCGGTGCGGCTGCCCCCCTGCACCCCCCACCCTACGCCACTGCACCCTTTCGCTGTGCATAATTGTCCTGAACAACCCCCTCCCAATTGCTGCAGCAGCTAGTACAGTGCTAGTACCTCAGGTTACAGATGCTTCAGGTTACAGACTCCACTAACCCAGAAATAGTACCTCGGGTTAAGAAATTTGCTTCAGGATGAGAACAGAAATCGTGCAGCGGCAGCAAAGCGGCAGCAGGAGGTTGCGTTAGCTAAAGTGGTGCCTCAGGTTAAGAACAGTTTCAGGTTAACAACGGACCTCCAGAATGAATTAAGTTCTTAACCCGAGGTACCACTGTACATTAACAGGGAGAAATGATACAGGTACCCAACTCAACATATTATATGTAGTATTATGGCACAGGACTCCCACATACTGCCCAACCTCCATTAAGAAGAGCTCAGTCTCCAGAATCACCCATCCTTTTCTTGTCTTGTCCCAAGAGATATCCTGTTTTAGGGCAACATTAGAAGCCCTGCCAGGGAGCTGTTTATAACCCTGCTTAATAATCTTGTTATTTTGCCCACGCCTGTGTAGAGCCTGAATGAGTAATCAAGGTTCAACAGACAGCACTTATAGCAGCTTGAGGAAGGATTTAAATGGGGGAAGGAAAACAGCACAGGGGAAAGTGTTAGGCACCACCTCCCTCAGCAATGCTGCTCAGATGGGAGGGGGGAATTAGGGACCCCATGCCATAGCTGTTTAAAAGCAACTCTCCCTCCACCCTGCCCAAATTTGGAAGATCATCATGTTTGCATAGTTTATGAGAATCTATCCGCAGAGCTTGTTTATAGAACCATAGAGTTATAAGGGTCAAAAGTCATAAGAACATAAAACTATAAGAAGATAGTGCAAGAAAAGTACTCTTTGGTGAGAGAGAACCCCAGCAGAGATTTAGGCTATTAGATCTTTAAAATATGCTCTTGCGAGTTCAAAAACTTTCTTATTTCTCTTGCATAGAAAAATACCACGTTTGGTAAGTTTAAAATGGTTTACTTACAAATTCTCCAAAGGTCAGATTCATGTGCTTTTCCATAAAGCATTCAGAAAAAGTTGAAGAGGCAGTAAAACTTGGCTTAGTTGCAGAGGTGAAAGTTCCTAAATTATTAATACAGTGGTACCTCTGGATGCGAATGGGATCCGTTCCGGAACCCCGTTCGCATCCTGAAGTGAACGCAACCCGCGTCTGTGTGTCTGCACATGTGCGGGTCGCGATTCGCCACTTCCACGCATGTGCGTGGTGTCATTTTGAGCATATGCACATGTGCGAGCAGCGAAATCCGGAAGTAACGCATTCAATTACTTCTGGGTCGCTGTGGAGCATAACCTGAAAACGCTCAACCCGAAGCTACTTCAGCACGAGGTATAACTGTATAGGAATTCAAGAGTGGCTTGTAAGAGCCATGCGGTCTGAGTTGCAGCAACCAACTCAGACCTCCTCATACACTGAGCTTCTCTAATAGACTGGGGGAAACAAAAGCTTGATTAACTAGTCCCTTCCAAGGTGAGCTAAGATTACTCTATAGTTTTAATCCCTCCATGCATTAATTAGACTTAAGCCTGTTGGTTAGATGAGGCTGGTTATCCTACAGGTCGTAGGGTTCAGGCTGGTTCATATGGGAAATGAGTGATAGCTTCATCCTCCATGAATTTGTCTAATCTTCTTTTAAAGCCATCCAAGTTGGTAGCTACCACTGCCTCTTGTGAGAGTGATTTCCATTGCTGAAATATGTGCTTCTTTTTGTCCATCCTGAATCTTCAGCTTCATCGCATGTGAATTCTAGTGTTATGGCAAAGGGAGAAAAACCTATCTCTACCCACTTTCTGGGACGCGGGTGGTGCTGTGGGTTAAACCACAGAGCCTAGGACTTGCTGATCAGAAGGTCAGCGGTTCGAATCCCCGTGACAGGGTGAGCTCCCATTGCTCGGTCCCAGCTCCTGCCAACCTAGCAGTTCGAAAACATGCCAGTGCAAGTAGATAAATAGGTACCACTCTGATGGGAAGGTAAACGGCGTTTCCATGCGCTGCTCTGGTTCACCAGAAGCAGCTTAGTCCTGCTGGCCACATGACCTGGAAGCTGTACGTCGGCTCCCTCGGCCAATAAAGTGAGATGAGCGCCGCAACCCTAGAGTCGGCCCTTTACCTTTATCATACCAACTTTTTCCACAGTAGTGGAAGTTTTTGTAAAGGCCATTGCTCACATCACTGGCTTGGTTTAGAGTCATGGCGTGTGAGGTGCTAAAAGGACCTGGGCAGCACAACATCATTTTCTTCTGATGCATCAAGGAAGTCAGTGGTGTAGCATGGGGGGTGAGGGCCATAGGGGCAGTTGCCCAGGCACAAAACTTGCTAGGGGTGCGAAATTTCAACATCCGGTGCTGCCTCAATATAGCGATGTACTTCCAGTGTTGGGCTCGGTTGAAAACGGCTTCTCTATGTGAATCAGAACGTGACCTCTCCAGACAATGGAGCAAGTCTTCTTTTCTTATCTCTGTGGCTGGGATCTCCTGGGTGATGCGGATGCTATTAGGCCATTGAATGCACATGTGTATTCCATCCATCCCTCTGCATGGCCCTGGGCACTGGCAACACACGCTACACCACTGAAGGAAACACACAATGCCGATAACTTAGACTGCAATCTGAACCCCTTTAGCACTGAGCTGGCATGAAAGGGCAGCTACATTAGGCAGAGATAGCCCTCCACTCAATCCTTTCAGCCGCCACCAGCCTCCATCCATGGAGTGACACCAGCTTCACTCTGCTGGCACAGATTTATCAATCCACTGAACATGTTGGTGGGCAGAGAAAGCCCCCAAGCAGAGTGTTCTGGGGTGTAAGAGGGGAGGGGCTGAGCTGGTCCAGAATCCATTGCATTCCAAGCTGACCCCACCACGATCACTTGACAGCACCAAGCCTGATCTTGAGGCTGGCATAGCAGTTTGCCTGCTCCCTCTACCCTGGCTGGTGCAAGCAACAGGGCTGCATAGGCAGTAGTGGATCTGCCACTCAGCCCCAAACCAACATGTTCCAGCCCCGATTTGGATTATCTTGCCCAGCATAATTTTCCTGGTTATTCCCTCTTTGATTGATACTTCCTGACATTGCCTCCCCCCACTTGTTTCAGCAGCAAATATATCAAGCCCAATTATGACAGGTGCAGTTTTATGTCTCGGTTTGACTTTTACGGGTGTCGTAAACAGTCCAGCTGGCAGTGGACTAGGAGGAGTTACAAGCAAAAGGATGCGGGGAGATAAATAAGATGGAATGTTGCTCTTGGAGCAAAGATCCCCCGTCCTGCAAATCACAATTTCATGCACAGGGCCGGTACTATTGTTCTCAGCATTGCATTCATATTATTATCAGTAATTACCTGCCCTTCACCCTAAGGTCCCAGGGTGGGTTGCAACATTAAAACGCAACTCTAAAAACAGTTTAAAACAACTTGCAATCACAAAAATAATGTGGGTCCTAAAAATATACACCTCGAGTGACACAAGCTAGGGTAAAAAAGTGCACACTCAGCATTTGCTAGAAGCTGTATAATGAGGGTGCCAAATGTACCTCTCTGGGGAGAGAGATCCATAGCTTAAGGCAGGCATAGGCAAACTCCAGCCCTCCAGATGTTTGGGACTACAATTCCAATCATCCCTGACCACTGGTCCTGTTAGCTAGCAATGATGGGAATTGTAGTCCCAAACATCTGGAGGACTGGAGTTTACCTATGCCTGGCTTAAGGGCTGCCACAGAGGATGCCCTTTCCCAGGCTGCGATCTCCCTGAGGTCTGCCATGTGGGCCCCCTCTCCTGATCTCAGCACCCAAGAGGGCCTGTAGGGAAGAAAATCTTTCAGATATTTGGGGCCTGAGTAGTTCAAGGCCTTAAACACTAACATGATCACCTTGAATTGGGCACAGAAACAAATGGACAACCAGGACAGCTATTTTAAAAGAAGTGTTATATGAGATCTAAACGGAACCCCAATCAGAAATCTGACTGCTGAATTTTGGACCAATGGAGGTCAGTCACAATCCAGACAAGTATCTTAGGGTTTTGTGGGAGGCCCCTAGGGACTGAGGCATGTTCAGGCCCTCCCCGCCCATGTTTTGTTTGAGGGGCAATTAGAAAACAATGGAACATTTCAGAGGGCCTTTAGCTCCACCCCCTGGCTCCTTGTGACACCACATGTGGGGCACCAGGACATTGTGTTGGGTCCCCTCAATCATATTGAGAAGATGGCGCCTCTGGTGGGAGAGATGTGCAGCCCAATCTTCTGCACAGTTCCCAAGCACTCTGTTAGTTTCGGTTCTTATCACTGAGCAGCTGCGTGGAGTCACAGGACTCTGTTTACATTCCAGAGACCTTCAAGTCTCACGGGAAAGGAGACGGGATGTGATGTTAGTGTGGTTTCCTGTTTCCTTTGTTCCTTTGTTCAGTTGCTCTCTGCTCTCACAGGGAGAGGATGTATATTTTTTTGCTCTCTGCGTAGCTAGAAAATAAAGCATAGCAATGTAGCTCATACTATCTCATCCTTCCGCGTGCTGTTTTGATGCTCTGCTGGGACGACGTGCCTGAGGCCTTATCAGAGGATCAGGTCTTCAATTAATCGTCGGGAGGCGATTCCGAAGATGAGCCTTATCAGCTCAGTCAAACGGAGAGTCCGACACACACTGCCCCGCTTGTAATTTCCAGCAACTGGTTTTGTTCAGATGCACACGGCCTCCAGCAATGGAGGTAGAACATAGCAATCATGGTTATCTATCAGAAATAATAATAATAATAATAATAATAATAATAATAATAATAATAATAATAATAATTTATTTATACCCCGCCCATCTGGCTGGGCCTCCCCAGCCACTGTGGGCGGCTTCCATAGAACCCAAAAATACAGTAAAATATCACACGTTAAAAACTTCCCTGAACAGGGCTGCCTTAAGATGTCTTCTGAATGTCAGGTAGTTGTTTATCGCTTTGACATCTGCTGGAAGGGCGTTCCACAGGGCGGGCGCCACTACCGAGAAGGCCCTCTGCCTGGTTCCCTGTAGCTTTGCTTCTCGCAATGAGGGAACCGCCAGAAGGCCCTCGGCGCTGGACCTCAGCGTCCGGGCAGAATGATGGGGGTGGAGACGCTCCTTCAGGTATACTGGACCGAGGCTCTTTGAAATGGTCAAATCCTTTCAACTGCTGACTGTTGCATGTCAAGTATTGTCAAAAGTTTACCTCTTCTGCGTGCCCCGTGCGTGACACTGTTAAATGGGGACGACTCCTCATTAGATTTCATTACATACTAACTGCAGCTGACTGCAAGTTGTCAGGTACTGTCATATCATGCAAAACCTTCAGATATCAAATGTGGGCATGGAAGGCCAATTATTCCCTGATTATACAGAAAAATACCTGCAGCTGACCTTCAAAATCTACAGAGGAGAATCTTGGTGACAGTGGTGGGGATGGCATAGTTCATTTCCGTGCTAATTTCAACTAATAAATTCTGAGAATCAAGAAATTATTATGTCATGTGAGATGATACATGCGAAGGCCCCGCTTCCAGCCCATCACTTAGAAACGACTGACCTCATTAGTCAAAGAGGCAAAGCGGATGTGGAGAAAACTGATTGAGCTCATTTCCCCACGTTGTCTCTGATAAGGATTTAAGAACATAAGATAAGCCTGCTGGGTCAGGCCAATGGCCCATCAAATCCAGCATCATTTTCTCATAGCGGTGGAACAGATACCTGTGGGATGTCCGCAAGCAGGACATGTTAATTCCAGAACTTGGGGTCATCCAGTGAAACTGAATGGTGAGAAATTCAGGACAGACAAAAGGAAGGACTTCACATACTTCATGGGGGGTTCACAATCCACTGCAAGGGATGATAATAATAATAATAATAATAATAATAATAATAATAATAATAATATATTTATACCCCACCCATCTGGCTGGGTTTCCCAAGCCACTCTGAGCGGCTTCCAACAGAATATTAAAATACAATAACCTATTAAACATTAAAAGCTTCCCTAAACAGGGCTGCCTTCAGATGTCTTCTAAAAGTCTGGTAGTTGTTTTTCTCTTTGACATCTGGTGGGAGGGTGTTCCACAGGGCGGGTGCCACTACTGAGAAGGCCCTCTGTCTGGTTCCCTGTAACCTCACTTCTCACAATGAGGGAACTGCCAGAAGGCCCTCGGCACTGGATCTAAGTGTCCGGGCTGAACGATGGGGATGGAGACGCTCCTTCAGGTATACCGGACCGAGGCCATTTAGGGCTTTAAAGGTCAGTACCAACACTTTGAATTGTGCTCGGAAACGTACTGGGATTGGAGTCTTAAAAGGAGAGGTGGGTGCAATCCATTGGAACGGAAGCACCTCAGTGTAACGAGATTGTGGTTCAGAGGCTGTCTGTTTCCTTTTTAAAAAGTGCTAAGGATAAACAACTGATTGGGAAAGGTGACGCGATACAAGCACCAAGACAATCAATCATTCATTCCCCATCTTCTTTTTGATGTGTTTTTACCCACCAGGAATCACGCCCCCCAAACATGCAGGTCTTCTCCTGGTAAAGCACATAATGAATTATGAAGGGTCTTGGAAGGCATGGCAGAAAACAGCTGAGCAGCTGTTGTATGGAATGAGGAAACAATTCACTCCCCAAGGGGGTTTGAGGTGATCGTTTTTTATTTATTTTAAGAAGGGAGCGACTTCACCTCCCCTACTCTGCGACACCAGCTCTCGCTGCTGCTGCTTTGCATGTGTGTGTTTTAAGTGACAATTAGTCTTTCAAGGAAGTGGCAATGAGAAATGGCAGACAAGGAAGTGCAATTTGAATTTCAATGAGACATCTGAGAAATGCTGGGGAAGATGTGGTAGTGATGGGGCTGTCAGTCAAAGGGCCTTTGACTCGGAAAACTCAAGAGTCACGACACCTCTGCCTACTTTCTGGTTGCCAGCTCCTTCCTATGCTCTCGGATCCCCAAAGAAGAGCAACATAGAAGCAACAGTCTCTTAAGCTTAAGCCAAGAAAGAATATTCTCTATAAGATTGAATATCAATATGCATATCAAGACTTTGAGATTAGACTACTGAAGAAGCCCAGAAAACTACCTTGGGAGGGTGCTACCTGCAAGCCCCAGTAAAAGGGCCCCATGGGGGGCGAACAGCGGCCTCTTGATTACTTGGACTGCCAGAGCGAAACAGGTGCAAACGCCAGCACCCTGTCACAACTTTATTCTCTACAACTTCATTAAAATCTATCTACAACTCCACTAGCATCTCTCGCTATTGTGAATAACACCGAACTTACCTTTTGTTGGTATCTTCATGAACTTATCTAAAAGACTGAGTTTAGCATTTGAAACATCTATTGAAACATCTATTGAAATCATCTTAGGTTGGGTAGTTCACAAGTCTCTGTGGCTTTGTTTAATGTTTTGTATTTTTCTCAGAAGGTTGATAAAGTATGTATAATTATTGTTCTGTGTATATTAATCGCCAATGTGTTGCATGAGTCGCACTGCTTCTATCAGCAGCATAGGTTGCATTTTTCTAGCATTATTTACATTTTGGTTGCCAGCTCCTTCCTATGCTCTTGGATCCCCAAAGAAGAGAAAGACAGAAGCACCAGTCTGGCTTCTTTTTCTTCTGCAGTGAAGACGGTCTAGTTTTCTTTGGTGTTCTAGAAATGAAACTAGTTATTTCCAATCTAGCGTTTTCTTAAACACAATCGGTAATTATTTGCCAAGCTTCAGATCAAGGGAAAAAGCATTCCCTGGTAAAGAGGAGACTGAGATGAAATATGCTTTGTTGTTGTTTAGTCGTTTAGTCGTGTCTGACTCTTCGTGACCCCATGGACCAGAGCACACCAGGCACTTCTGTCTTCCACTGCCTCCTGCCATTTGGTCAAACTCATGCTGGTAGCTTCAAGAACACTGTCCAACCATCTCGTCCTCTGTCGTCCCCTTCTCCTTGTGCCCTCCATCTTTCACAACATCAGGGTCTTTTCCAGGGAGTCTTCTCTTCTCATGAGGTGGCCAAAGTCTTGGAGCCTCAGCTTCAGGATCTGTCCTTCCAGTGAGCACTCAGGGTTGATTTCCTTCAGAATGGAGAGGTTTGATCTTCTTGCAGTCCATGGGACTCTCAAGAGTCTCCTCCAGTGCCATAATTCAAAAGCATCAATTCTTCGGCGACCAGCCTTCTCTATGGTCCAGCTCTCACTTCCATACATCACTACTGGAAAAGCCATAGCTTTTACTATACGGACCTTTGTTGGCAAGGTGATGTCTCCGCTTTGCTAGCCATCTTCAAATAGCTAAAGGGCTGTCAAATGGAGGATGGAGCAAGCTTGTTTTCTCCGGCTCTGGAGGTTAGGACCCAAACCAATGGATTCAAGTTCCAAGAAAGGAGATTCTGACTAAAGGTCAGGAATACCTTTCTGGCAGTAAAAGCTGTTTGACAGTGGAACGGACTCCCACAGGAGGTGGCAGACTATCCTTCCTTGGATGGTGATCTGTCTTGGATGATCTAGTTGAGATTTCTGCATTGTAGGGGGTTGGACTAGATGACCCTGGTGTTCCTTACAACCAGTGCTTTTTCTGGGGGGGATGCAGGGGTACACATACCCCTAAACATTTTGTGAATCTAACAGGAGAAGAAACTTTTAAAAAAAAATAAATAAATCAGTTTCTTCTCTAGCATGGTGAATCGTCTGTTCCGTTGCTACCCCTGATGGCAGTCTTATTTCCTGTCACATTGTTTCCTGAGTCTCAGATGGAATGAGAGTACCCCTAAATATTTGTTTAGAAAAAAAGCACTGCTTACAACACTATAATTCACTAGGGCTACTGAGGCACAGTCCACCTAAGAAGAATGTCAAACAATTTTTTTAACACCTCCCCCCATTCCTGCAACCCACCCCCCTCAAAACCAGGCTCGAATTGTGGATGGCGTGTCTTTGGACATCTGCATGGTGCAGTAACTCCTGTTTCCTGTTCTTTGCGTTTATAACACCTGCATTTTCCTCATTCAGATTACCTTGTTGGTGAGGCTTTAACATCTCAGCACAGGTGAGGTAAGGATGCAAATTTTGACTTTCAACAGGCCCCCCCCTTCCAATGCAGGTAAAAAAAAAAGCATTGAGAAAAGGGAATTAGAGAATTATTGGTTACTGAAAAAGTGAAAGAACTAAGATAATCATAAGTGAGAGAGGACACTGGCGAGGGAACTTCTCCACCAAAACCCGGCCCCCAGCTCAAAACGCGTTACCCTAAGTTGCCAATTCCTCATGCTTATCACAGGATAGGTCTTAGATAGGTTGGAGATTGTATGGGGGAGAGATTCAAAGAAAGCAGCCGTAATTTATTCATCTCTCCCTGATTGCTATTCCCACAGAGTTCTCTGTAATCAGAACCATTGATTTTTGGGTCCTGCAGGTAGATCAGCTGAACATTGGTCATTTTCTCTGTCTTTCTAACTATGCACATTGGCAGAGATGGAGAGCTCAGCAGAAGGCCTGCAGTTCATCTGATTTGATCTCCAGCAGCACCTGCTCTGAGGACCCACTCAAGACAACATCTTGAGAAGCAGACAATATTCGATTCAGCGTGGCTAAAATCTAGCTGCAGCTTCTCCGCTCTCTCTGCCACCCCCACATTTTCTCCTTCTGAATCTCACCTGAAAACCAGATCGGACTTTCTTCTACCAAGTTGTTTATAGCTATGCTGCTGAGCAAAGGGGAGAATGTAAGAAGGTCGAAGCTAAGTGATCTTAGACTCAGGATTAGGGACAAGTGGTCAGGGCCAGATTTAGGTTTGATGAGGCCCTAAGCTACTGAAGGTAATGGGGCCCTTTATATGTCCAGCTGTCCTTTGTCAACAACAAATTGTCACGGTTTTTTGTGTTGAATATATGCTATATGGTCCTTTATGGACCTAATGGGTATCTAAAGCCATTTGCACATGTTGCCATGCAACCAGCCCATGCAGAATGTAGGCACCATATATATATATATATGTAAAGGTAAAAGACCCCTGACAGTTAAGTCCAGTTGTAGACGACTCTGGGGTTGCGGTGCTCAGGTGCTCATCTGCTTTACAGGCCGAGGGAGCCGGCGTTTGTCCGCAGACAGTTTTTTCTGGGTCATGTGGCCAGCATGACTAAGCCACTTCTGGCGAAACTAGAGCAGCACACAGAAACTCTGTTTACCTTCCCGTCAGAGTGGTACCTATTTATCTACTTGCACTGGTGTGCTTTTGAACTGCTAGGTTGGCAGGAGCAGGGACCGAGCAATGGGAGCTCACCCTGTCGTGGGTATTTGAACCGCTGACCTTCTGATTGGCAAGCCCAAGAGGCTCAGTGGTTTGGACCACAAACCAGTGATACTTTAGGAAGCAGGCTAGCAGGCAGGGCCCATGACTCACATCATAGGAGCCCACACAACACAAAACACTGTTGCTGTATGTAGGTTTTATTTTGTTTTTTATCTTATATTTTGGAAATGTACATCCAGTTTTGCCCTCCTTTAAATTGTTTGGGGGGGGCCAAGAGAGTGGGGCCCTAAGCTATAGCTTGTTTAGCTTATACGTAAATCCGCCACTGTAAGCGGCTGTCCACAGTTCCTTCAGTAAGTCTTCCACCGTGACACACTGCCTTCTCCACCCACCTTCTGTTGTGCCAAGTAAAAATCCTCCAACATTAATTCCAGGATTTGCACATCTGCGCTTTCACCTTGCTTGCCATGCTGAGCCCTTTATTAAAATGAAGGGTCTGCGCACCAGCGCACCAGCGCTCTGCTGCACAGTTAGCAGGGGAAGCACCACAAGTTCCTAATTAATGTGCTGGAGCACTTCAGCACATCAGAGCCCCTCCTCCCCAAAAGCTGAACATTGAAGTAGGGGAAAAGGAAGCAGAAGACAGGAGCTCTGTGCAAATAAGAGACTGCCCCAGCCCTAGCTCTAAGTACGTACAGTGGTACCTCGCAAGACGAATGCCTCGCAAGACAAAAAACTCGCTAGACGAAAGGGTTTTTTGTTTTTTGAGCTGCTTCGCAAGACGATTTTCCCTATGGGCTTGCTTCGCAAGACGGAAACGTCTTGCAAGTTTGTTTCCTTTTTCTTAACCCCGTTAATACAGTTGCGACTTGACTTCGAGGAGCAACTCATAGAACGCGGTGTGGTAGCCTTTTTTGAGGTTTTTAAAGACTTTGGTGATTTTTGAAGCTTTTCCAAAACTTTCCCGACACCGTGCTTCGCAAGACGAAAAAAATCGCAAGACGACAAAACTCGCGGAACGAATTAATTTCGTCTTGCGAGGCACCACTGTATCAATTAGCACCAGCAACATTCACCGGCGCAACTGGGCTGAGCCCAGAGTGCATCCCAGACTCTATTGGCTCCCACTCCCACTGGTGAAGCTTTCCTGTTCTAGATGAAGGAGCAGATTGCTGTTCCTAATTGCCTCTTTCTGCTTGGAGGTGTGCTCGGAGCGCGAGCTGAATAAGAGTCCCATCTAGGAAACATTTCACTGTAACTGCCGTTCTTTGCATTTAAAGAAAAAAAAGAGAAAGAAACGAAAAGAATAACAAACCACGGAACAGAGAGTGCTTCCAACAATCTGCTCTTTCTGAGCCCAGGGAAAATTATAACTACCCATATGGAAAAAGCATCTGGCTAGTTTCCAGGTATTTTGCATGGCACGCAACCTTGTCTGCTGGGCGTCTCTGCTAAAGTGCGACCTTATATAATTTAGCATCTCACATTGTTACTTATCAGGATCCCCTCCTATCAGCAAATGTCGGGCTGAATGCCAGCTACAACAGCCAATGTTATTGACGGGCTTCATTCACAAGCTTCTGCGGTTGCAGAGCTCCCCCCCCCTTCTTCTTCTTCCTTAAATACTCAGAATTGTAAATGAGCACCAAAGCAAAATGTTCCTTCTGTGCTGGATCCAAAAGAAGAAGAAGAAGAAGTGCGGAATGTAATTTAAAACTCTTGAATGCTTTTTGCAGCTTTTTAAAGGCAAGAGTTGGCATCGTTCTGCTTCAGATACAGTCTAATTCTGGGCCAGAGAAACTAAAATTTGCATTCCAGGTTCCTGCTTATGAATCTGCTTATTTTACTGAGTGTATTCTATTTACAGAAGAAGCTTGTGTGTGAGAGAGAGAAAGATAAAGAGAGAGAGAGAAAGAGAGAGAGCGAGAGAGCGCTGTATTATACAGGCAATTGGTCAATCTGTATACCTCGGTCCTGTATACCTGAAGGAGCGTCTCCACCCCCATCGTTCAGCCCAGACACCGAGATCCAGCGCCGAGGGCCTTCTGGCAGTTCCCTCATTGCAAGAAGTGAGGTTACAGGGAACCAGACAGAGGGCCTTCTTGGTAGTGGCGCCCACCCTGTGGAACACCCTCCCTTCAGATGTGAAGGAAATAAGCAGCTATCCTATCTTTAAAAGACGTCTGAAGGCAGCCCTGTTTAGGGAAGTTTTTAATATTTAATGCTGTACTGTTTTTAACACTTGATTGGTAGCCGCCCAGAGTGGCTGGGGAAACTCAGCCAGATGGGCAGAGTATAAATAATAAATAATAAATTATTATTATTATTATTATTATTATTATTATTATTATTATTATTATGCATAGTATTGTCAACACCAACATGACTCCATGATTTCAGGAAGGGTTCTCTCTCAGTACAGTAGTACTTCGGGTTAAGTACTTAATTCGTTCCAGAGGTCTGTTCTTAACCTGAAACTGTTCTTAACCTGAGACACCACTTTAGCTAATGGGGCCTCCCACTGCCGCTGCACGATTTCTGTTCTCATCCTGAAGCAAAGTTCTTAACCCAAGGTACTATTTCTGGGTTAGCCGAGTTTGTAACTTGAAGCATCTGTAACCTGAGGTACCACTGTAGTATTCTTGAGATGAACCTGAAGCCATCTGCATGAAAAACAGGTGTCCTACCACTGAAGGGTGGGGGTGGGGACTGTGTACCTGCTCTTTCTGAATTGCAAGGTGGCAGGTGTATTTGGACTGAAGTGGGGTACTTTGAGGTGAGAAAACACACACCCACACAGTGATCTGAAGTGAAGAGGGGATCGCTCTTTGAAGATATTCCAGTTGTTTTTTTAAGAAATGTGAACTGAGTCAGACAGTCTGTCTCCAAAATGAAAAACCAGGAGGGAGAGTGGGGCAGGAGCCACTGACATTTGCCATCTTCAATCCAAGTCTAGAATCTCACCCAACGCTCTTCAGTCACGGTGCTGGGGGTCGGATGCTTTGATTCTACAAAGCCTTCACCCAGTGTTTTACTCACTCTAGTTCTCTAAATGTTACAAAGACTTTTTGGTGGCATTTTGTTGTACCTGTATTTATCCATCACTCAGCCTTTCTACCTGTTCAGTTTGTCTCACTTCTTTTTCATCCTTCCCAGTCCATACATAACTTTGGTTTGTTTCATTTCTTGTTTGTGTCCTCATACCTTTTTTAAAAAGTGTGACGTTTTATTTTGTTTTATATGTGCTGAAGTTGCCCAGGACATACCATCCAACATTTCTCCCATGAAAATAGGGACACCCCATCCCATAACAATAATTTTACTATTTATACCCCACCAGTGGTGTAGCGTGGGGGGTGCAGGGGGGCCCGGCCGCACCGGGCGCAACATCTGGGGGTTAGGGTTAGGGGGCGCAAATCCACGGGTTAGGGGGCGCAAATTACTTGCCTTGCCCCGGGTGCTGACAACCCACGCTACGCCACTGTACCCCACACATCTAACTGGGTTAATTTTTGGTGTAGCAATCTGGGGCTTTGCTGATCTTACCAAAACCGAAAGAGTTCAAAGCTGCTATGTGTGTGTGATTGCAAGAGTTTCAGACTCTACCAATCTTATTTAACTAGTTTGGAGCTGGGCATGGATATTATTTCTTGTTTAATATTTATTAGGACTGCTGACTGCTGATGCAGGATAAATTAGATGAAGGAAGACAGGCTACCGAAGATCTGTCTTGAGGAACAGAGGGCACTTGCTCAAGAAAATTTCTGGTTGCAAATTAGTTGTTTTGATTCATTCCAAGAGAGGGGGAGAGGAAACAAAAAACAAAATAAAAAACGAAGCATATGTGTTTTGGCAGATACAACTGGGGAAATGTACAGAATGCCATGAAATAAGAGGAAGCCGTATGGCTCTTTCCTCGCAAGCAAGCGAGTTCTGATTTCACCCGCTCATCCTCAGCTGAGAATCATCAACATTTTCCTTTCTGAGCATTAAAAGTCTCCTGCCATTGTTAAAAGCAAGGGGAGCAAATTGCAGCCTCCTAGGGGTGACCTCCATGATCTTGTGTCCCAACAACTTACTGGTCAGTAATTTAAGAACCAACTTGCAGAAGGCGGCACATCATTTATCTGAGGTGTGTGTGTGTGTTTGGATGTGTGTGCATTCCCAGCTTTTAATAAAACGAAATAAATCAAGACAGCTTGCCATTCTTTCTTTCTTCGTTTTCTTTTTAAAAAGCAAATTAAATGCCATAAAATTAAAAACAAGTTAAAAATGATAAAAGTCATAAAGCCATAAAATTTTCGTAAAAGCAGCAGAGTAAGCAACAGCAAACGAATAAAACACTCAAGAGCAGCCAGCTGATGAAAAGAAGATCATGTTAATTGCAAACTTGGGTTCTGATGGCTGGAGGCTTTGAAGCAAAAAACGGGAAGACTGGGAAACAAGAGGAAGGGTCCTGGCCCTCAACACCAGATAAATAACTTGCAACCCCAGTTCTGTTTCAGCTAAAGGCTTTAATGTGTAAATCGAATGGGCACGGCACAGGTTACAAGGTGCAGCAGGAACATAAAAGGTTCAGCTAAACACAAACTAATGCAATATTTTGATCCTGCTACTGCACCTTCTTTTTCAAGGGGGGGGGGCACAAGAGTCCCTGGACTGGGCAAGCAAATGGGCACTCCTTCAAGTAGGTTGGGCCTGCAAGGATTCTTTGCTGTGGCATATCCATGTCCTTGGAGATAGAGGTGGTGCTAGCTCAGCATCCAGTTTATTATTATTATTATTATTATTATTATTATTATTATTATTATTATTATTTTATTTATACCCCGCCCATCTGGTTGGGTTTCCCCAGCCACTCTGGGTGACTCCCAACTGAATATTAAAAACACAATACAGCATTAAACATTAAAAAGCTTCCCTAAACAGGGCTGCCTTCAGATGTCTTTTAAAAGTAGTTGTTTTTCTCTTTGACATCTGGTGAGAGGGCATTCCACAGGGCAGGTGCCACTACCGAGAAGGCCCTTTGTTTGGTTCCCTGTAACATCACTTCTCGCAGTGAGGGAACTGCCAGAAGGCCCTCGGCGTCCGGGTAGAACGGTGGTGGTGGAGATGCTCCTTCAGGTATACTGGACCGAGGCTGTTTAGGGCTTTCAAGGTCAGCACCAACACTTTGAATTGTGCTCAGAAACATACTGGGAGCCAATGTAGGTCTCTCAGGACCGGTGTCATACGGTCTCTGCGGCCACTCCCAGTCACCTGTCTAGCTGGAGTAATTGCAGTTTCCAAGTCACCTTCAAAGGTAGCCGCACATAGAGCACATTGCAGTAGTTCAAGCGGGAGACAACTAGAGCAGGCACTGTGGTGATCACACAGGGTCCCTGGACGTTTCACTGTCTATTGATCCCTGTGCCACCACTTTATTTCTCGCTGCCACCACCCAGGCCCTACCTGGTACAATACTGAGTCCAGTCAGGGTTAAATTGGAACATAAACTTCTGTTTATTTATTGCAGTTTAACAAGTGTGTGGCTTCATAAATGGTATCAGTCAATTACAATCATGGGGTGCCTATCCAGAGCTATAACGTCCGCTACCTGCTCTCACTCACTAAACCACCTCTCAGATATTTACTTGTCTCCCTAGCCCCTAACTGTTCCTGACTCAGCTTATTTCTCTGCACTAACTCAACCTACCCACAAACTCTATCCCAATTCACTCCCACTCCAACCAACCACCCAACTCCCAACGAACTCCCCCTTCGCCCCTCCCAGAGCTGGTTTTATAGTCCCTCTGACTCCACCCCCTGGGTTCTGATTGGGTAACCTGTTTAACTATTTCACCTCCAGCACTCTCTAAGTTAACGTCACAGGCACCACTCTAGGAAAAGGCTCCTCACTGACAGGAGGAGGTACCAGAAGCAGGAAGTGTTTGATGTCACAGGTTTGAACATTCTTCTGACAACCCATGTGGCCCCACCCTTGGATCCATTCCCTTAATTACTGGCCTCATCTCTGGACTTAGACACTTCTTGGGGTCCTTACTGCACCTCCTCCAGCCCACTAGGACCCTCCCCATGATTGTCCAGCTCCAAATTCTTGAGCTCTCCCCATTCCTCCGCAGAATCTGACTGTGGTACCTCCAGGGGACTCATGACGAGAAGTATTAGCATACTCAAGGGAAGGTTTGCTAAGGCACAAAAGAGGTATTGGGGGCGGGGACAGGGGTTAGGTGGGACGTTGTTGTTGTTGTCCATCTGTCTCAAGGGACAATGCGCTGCACCTCTGGGGATTAAGTCAAGCCACATAGTAACATCTCCAGGGCACAAGCCCTGCACTGCCCAGGTGACAAGACCTCCCTCTTGGCCTTGCTGATATTGTCCAAAAAAAGAGAAAAGCAATACATTTGGCACCAGCTTGGCTGCAGGAGTTGCTGGAAGGAGGAATACAAGGCACCATCCAACCATTTTACGGACTTCACTCCAAGTTTGTGTAGGGTTTACTCCTTAGCTCGTTCTTCCCCCAGAGATGTTCTACAAGGCAATGGGTACAGATTTTCCCTCAGGGTTTATCCGTGAAGCCTTTTCCTCATTCATGAGAAAAGCATCTCAATATTCCAGTGCCTTTCCCCCTTCGTACAACTCTCCCTCCCCTTAAAATGCGCGCTTTTGAAAAAGCAAAAACTGAAATGGCATCAGAAAATTCAGGGAGGTGTAAGTTTGGGACCATGGAATCAGGTCACTTTGCTTTGAAAGGCAGACCAGAGGATAGTCACCCCCCCCCACCCTCATCCGCATGTACATCTCCCGGTAAGTGACTGAGTTGGCGAATGTCACCTGTGAATGCATCCACTCTCTCATCTGATAATCTCCTCTCTATTCCAAGGAAGTCTTTGTTGTCCTACTGCCAGGAAACCTTCCTTCTTCCTTCCTATCCCCACCCCCACCCCCGCAGTGCTTCAACTTTTCCTTCTCTTGCTCCAGGCCATTGCTCCCCACCCTGCCATCTCCTGACACTCTGAATAATCTCCTTCCTTCAAGTTTGCTGTTCCCTTGAAGGCATTTCAAGCGCAGGCTTTGATCACGTCTCCTCCAGCCCTTCTCTTTTTTTAGCCTCTCTATATTCAGCTCCCTGAGTCTCCTCTCTTCATGTGAATGATAATCCACTTGTAAACGTGTCATACCGGAAACATTTGCCCCACTAATTTCTTCTTCTTAGGAGAAGGGCTGGGCTGGGCTGGGCTGGGAGAAAGAGAGAGAGACTCTGTGCTGTTTAGCAATAGAATAGTTTCAGCACACCCTCCAACATTTTTCCAGTGAAAATAGGGGCATCCTTTTCAATAATAATAATAATAATAATAATAATAATAATAATAATAATAATACCCCGCCCATCTGACTGGGTTGCCCCAGCCACTCTAGGCAGCTTCCAATATGTATAAATACCGTACATAACAAAACATTAAACATTTAAAAACTTCTCCACACAGGGCTGCCTTCAGATATCTTCTAAAGGTTGCACAATTACTTATTTCCTTGGCTCAGGGGTCGCATAACTCCATACCCTCTGATGAAAATAGAGACGTCCTACTATACCTTCCAAAGAAAATAGGGATGTCCTAAGGAAAAGTGGGACACTCTGGAATCAAATCAGAAACCGGGTTGGCTTCTGTAATCCAGGACTGTCCCTGGAAAATAGGGACACTTGGAGGGTCTGTAGTTCGGTGGGGCTAGGAGGCTGATCTGGTATGGGGCAGATTTCTGGCCCCTTCCTCCTACTTTATTATTATTTTTAAACAGACTTTTTAATTTTTTCCTTACAGGTAGGTAGCCGTATTGGTCTGTCATAGTCGAAACAAAACAAAACAAAACAAACAAAATAAAATTAAATTTAAAAATTCCTTCCAGTAGCACCCTAGAGACCAACTAAGTTAGTTATTGGTATGAACTTTTGTGTGCATGCACACTTCTTCAGATAGCCTGTCTTCACAAGGCAGCAGAATGCACACTGGAAACTGCAGTGTTGGTGCAATCCCAGCCACTTTCTATCTAAATTTGCCCAGAGGCACTCTGTACATAAGGGGTGGAGAGCTTCTGGCTCATGGGCCAATCTTGGCCCACCAGGTCATTTGCCTCCAATTACCGCCACCTGATGATGCCACTTAGGTTGTGATCTGATGGGCAGGAGGGTTTAAAGCCTGGCTTGGGTGTAGACGCCTGTTCCCCAGGAAAGAATGGGGGTGAGCAGTCAAGAACAAACAGGCAGAAGGCTGTTGTGCTCATGTCTTGCTGGTAGGCTTCCCACAGGCGTCAGGTTGGCCACCATGAGACCAGGATGCTGAACTAGATGGGACTTCAACCAAATCGAGCACAGCTCAAGTAGAAAAACACTGCCCTTCCACTCACAATGTTGAATTGGTCGAGGTCAGGGCTGGGAAGCCTCCAGCCTAAGGGTCTAATTAGGTCTTGTATCAGTTCCAATTTGGTTTTTCTTACCCCCAAACCAGCCACCTTGATAATATTGCCCTCTGTTGGACTCAAACTTCCATCGGCCCCAGTGTATCCAATAGTCAAGAATGATGGGAGTTGTAGTCCATTAATATCTAGAGTGTACCAAGTTGGGGAAGATGCTTTTATGGTATTGTCCTGATGTTGTTAACTAGTGGAACTCTGCCTTGGTAGGCTCTGCTGTCTTCAACATGCTTTTCAGAATATCCCAGAAAAATTTCCATGTTAGGGCTTCTGTTAAGGCAGGATTGGGGAACTCCATTGAGTGAAGATGATGGTCTATGGCAATGCAAACAGTCTCTGGTTTGTGTCCCACATTGGGCAAAAGCTTCCGCATTACAGTGGGTTGGACTAGATGACCCTCGCGGTCACTTACCCAACTCTAGAATTCTATGATTCTATATATTCCAATTACAGACCTCTATTTTCAACAGTTTTGAGTTCTAGCTAAGGGACATGCCTCAACTTCATGCAAAACCACCACCCCACTCCCCACTTTTTGCAGATCTCTAAAGGAGTAGCCACAGTTTCTTTGCTCATTTATGTGAACAACATATCCTGGGGTGGGCTAAATTAGGATAAAAGGATCTTTCTCCCAGAAGTGTCCCTATTGAGCTGAGCATTAAGAAAGCCCGTTCAATTTCCCTCCACTGTTGTAGTCTGATTAAAAATTCTCTGCATGGCCAAACATCAAGAGAATTCATTGTTTTTTTACACTGGGCCTCCCTCTGGTAAGATTTTCCGGAAAGGCAGATCTCAGTCTGCCCAGGGAGTCTTCAGCCGAGATGAAGACTATGTCCAGGAATGAGCCGGATCCCCAAGCTTGGACTGAATCCATCCTAGATCTTGGTCCTGAAATATAGATCATGAGAGATACAACGTATAGAATTAAAGTACATCCACCATTAATGAAGGGAGACATTTACCGTATGTTTTGCTCTATAAGACTCACTTTTTCCCTCCTAAAAAGTAAGGGGAAATGTGTGTGCGTCTTATGGAGTGAATGCAGGCTGTGCAGCTATCCCAGAAGCCAGAACATCAAGAGGGATTGCTGCTTTCACTGCGCAGCGATCCCTCTTGCTGTTCTGGCTTCTGAGATTCAGAATATTTTTTTTCTTGTTTTCCTCCTCCAAAAACTAGGTGCGTCTTGTGGTCTGGTGCGTCATATAGAGCAAAAAATACAGTATATGATATGGAGATTAAATATGATCAAAACTAGTATTAGGTGCCAATGCTAAATCCTTCTATAAAACCTTTACACAAATCAAATAGTTTTCTGTCTGGCACACCTGTCATTTAGCCTCCCATTCAAGTTACCTACTGCAAGCTGAATAACAGAGAGGGATGAGGGGTGAAAAAGAACTTCACCCCCAGATGGGACTTGAACCTACAATCCCTGGCCTAGGAGTTCAACGCATTATCCATTAGGCCACTGGAGCGGGTGGCACTGTGGTCTAAACCACTGAGCCTCTTGGGCTTGCTGATCAGAAGGTCAGCGGTTCGAATCCTCATGACAGAATGAGCTCCTGTTGCTATGTCCCAGCTCCTGTCAACCTAGCAGTTCGAAAGTATACCAGTGCGAGTAGATAAATAGGTACTGCTATGGCGGGAAGGGAAATGGCATTTCCGTGCGCTCTGGTTTCCATCATGGTGTCCCATTGCGCCAGAAGTGGTTTAGTAATGCTGGCTGCATGACCTGGAAAGCTGTCTGTGGTGCATGGCCTGAAGCGAGATGACCACCGCAACTCCGTAGTCACCTTTGACTGGACTTAACCACCCAGGGGTCTTTTACCTTTTTATTTTAATGCAAGCACTTGAGGGAAATGATCCATGTAGGTATTTAAGAAGATCCCTGCTAGATCAGGTCAATTGGTCACTTAGTCCAGCACTCTGTTCTCACACTGGCCGGCTAGATGCTTGTGGGAAGTCTTGAAGCAGGACCTGAGTTCAACAGGAACCCCATAACATAGGATTCCCAGGTTATACAGAGTTGTCCTTTTCTTTACATTCATTGTTGTTGTTTAGTCGTTAGTCGTGTCCAACTCTTCGTGACCCCATGGACCAGAGCACACCAGGCACTCCTGTCTTCCACTGCCTCACGCAATTTGGTCAAACTCATGCTGGTAGCTTCAAGAACACTGTCCAACCATCTCGTCCTCTGTTGTCCCCTTCTCCTTGTGCCCTCCATCTTTCCCAACATCAGGGTCTTTTCCAGGGAGTCTTCTCTTCTCATGAGGTGGCCAAAGTATTGGAGTCTCAGCTTCACAATCTGTCCTTCCAGTGAGCACTCAGGGCTGATTTCCTTAAGAATGGATACGTTTGATCTTCTTGCAGTCCATGGGACTCTCAAGAGTCTCCTCCAGCACCGTAATTCAAAAGCATCAATTTTTCAGCCTTCTTTATGGTCCAGCTCTCACTTCCATACATCACTACTGGGAAAACCATAGCTTTAACTATACGGACCTTTGTGGGCAAGGTGATATCTCTGCTTTTTTTTAACATTCATTAATACCATCAAATAAAAGAAAATGCTTCAAGGTGACTGAACAAGATAAAGTACCACTGATAAAGCAGTTAAACCAGAGCCTTTTAAAACAACGAACATAAAATACACAAAATGCTCATCCCAGAACATATTAAGCATTACAGGGGGTTGGAGCAGAAGACCCTTGAGCTAATTTCCAACTCTGCAATTCTATGATTCTAGGACAAGTCCTGCCCACCCTGCTAAAAGGGGGCCAACTTGAGTGCAAAAGGCCAGAATTAAAAAACAAAAATGAAAGGAAAAGAAAGTTTTAGCCTGGTGCCTAGAAGCAGATAGTGATTACCCCGTTCTGGCATAGTAACCATCCACCTCCTCCCTTGGGTGGGGTACACAGAGAAAAGCCCCTGAGGAATACTGCAAGATCTCAGCTGATTCATAGGGGAGCCACACTGATGGTCTTATCCTCCGTAGGTAAAGGTAAAGGGACCCCTGACCATTAGGTCCGGTCGTGGCCGACTCTGGGGTTGAGGCGCTCATCTCGCTTTATTGGCTGAGGAAGCCGGCGTACAGCTTCCGGGTCATGTGGCCAGCATGACTAAGCCGCTTCTGGTGAACCAGAGCAGTGCACAGAAACGCCGTCTACCTTCCCGCCGGAGTGGTACCTATTTATCTACTTACACTTTGACGGGCTTTCGAACTGCTAGGTTGGCAGGAGCAGGGACCGAACAACGGGAGCTCACCCCGTCGCGGGGATTCGAACCGCCGACCTGCTGATCGGCAAGTCCTAGGCTCAGTGGTTTAACCCACAGCGCCACCCGCATCCCTTATCCTCCATAAATTGGCCCAATCCTCTTTTGAAGCCCTATAAGCGGGTGGGCGTTGCTTCCTCCTCAGGTAGCAAGTTCCACTGTTTAACCACATGGTGACTGAAAAAGTCCTTTATTCTGTCTGTCCTTAGCCTTCTAACATTCGGCTCCTTTGAATGTTCATGCGTTCTAGTTTTAGGAGAGAGTGAGCAAAACAGTTCTCTTTCTCCATAGCATACATAATTTTATAAACTGCTATTATCCTCTCCTTACCTTTTCCATCAGCTAAAAAAGCCCCCAAATGGCAGTTGCCTCCAGCAATGAGCCCAATGAGGTTTTAATTTCATTGCATTTATTCCTTGCCAGGCAGTGCATCCCCGGGGCAGCTTACAGCAATAAGAAGTGCAACAAGACATGCAACCCCCCCCAACAAAACCAAATGAAAGCGTAGACTCAGGGGTCAGCAAACTTTTTCACTGGGGGGCCGGTCCACTGTCCCTCAGACCTTGGGGGGTGCAGACTATATTTTTGGGGGGGAAATGAACGAATTCCTATGCCTCACAAATAACCCAGAGATGCATTTTAAATAAAAGCACACATTCTACCCATGTAAAAACACCAGGCAGGCCCCACAAATAACCCAGAGGTGCATTTTACATAAAAGGACACATTCTATTCGTATAAAAGCACGCTGATTCCCGGACCGTCCACGGGCCAGATTTAGAAGGTGCTTGGGCCGGATCCTGCCCCCGGACCTTAGTTTGCCTACCCATGGCATAGATGGAGCTCCTCTCTCTGCCTATCTGACCCCTTTCGTCACCAGACCAGAGATTCCAAGGACTCGATGGATGATAGACAAGCATCTGAGATGCTGGTGCGGTTGAGACTTCCCCCAGCCTTGGCTGTGACAGCACAAGGCACCAATTCACCAAAACTCCCCTCGGCAAGAGTCCGTTCAGTAGCACGACAGGAATATCCATAGAACAAGCTGCTGATTAGCTACAGTGCTGTCAGGCCCAATTACGTCTTTACCGAGGCTGACAGGGGCTTTTGTGAAGCTTGTCCTCCATGCCTCCTCTGCCTTCAGACACCCACCCCTCTTTCCCCTTCCCTTGTCCACGCAAAGCACACTCTCCGGGCTAATTGCTCCGGGCGGCTGACATCTCCTTCGGAGCCGACGACGAAACAAAACACAGAGATTTTGCTTCTACTCATCCGGTAGTCTCCCATGGTCAGGAATTCGGGGGAAAGAGTAAAGGGGACTCTGGTGAGCTGCTCCCCTAAGCCAAGTAAAATAATAATAATAATAATAATAATAATAAATAATTTATTTATATCCCACCCTCCCCAGCCAAGGCTGGGCTCAGGGCGGCTAACAACCAATAATAAAAACAAGTTGAATGACTACAACTTAAAAACAAGATTAAAATACAACATTAAAACATTAAAATGCAGCCTCTTCACAGGAGGAGAAAGGAAAAAAGAAAGAGGGGGAGGGAAAAAAGAAAGAGGGGGAGGGAATCAAATTGACTCCAAGCCAAAGGCCAGGCAGAACAACTCTGTCTTACAGGCCCTGCAGAAAGAAATCAGATCCTGCAGGGCCCTGGTCTCAAGGCAGAGCGTGCCACCAGGAACTTTTAAATAAAATACTTAACTAACTGGCCAACCAAGTTGCACATAACTCAGTTCTGCCCCCCCCCCCCCAATAAAGCCTGCCCCCCCTAAAATAAATCCTGTGTATGTTCATGGCAAAGACGTCTCCCCTCAGACTCGTTCGAGGATTTGGGCAGCTGTGGACACAGTTAGGCCCTGCCCAGTCATGCTTCTTAGGGACTGCTGCAAGCTTGCAGCACAGTGGAAAACAACAGCATGCTATTGTTTACTAGGGCTATGTACGTCCCACCCCCAGCTACCCAGCATTAGAAACTCAAATATATAAACTAGGCACCAGATGGCTCCTTAAATCAAAATTATAGTAGCCAAACGGAATGTCTAGTTGCCATTTTCGGGCAAGACAGCTCTAAAGTCTTATTTTTCAAATGATGGACCGACTGGGATTGATGATCAGTTAAACATCTGGCTAGTTCAGAGTGCAACCTTGAGCTAGGTTAAGAATTTTGAGACGTTAAAGAAGAAAAGACACTTGACAAGCTACTGCAATTAACTATGACGTTGTTCACTGCTCTTGCTCAGGCTGCACAGAAAAAGCATTTTTGGTTCCAGAAATTAATTGTGATTGTGCAGATAAAATAGACTGGATATAATTCTACAGCATGTTTTGCTGGTGTGTGAAAACAGTCAAGAGCCAATGATCCCCAGATATGCACCTCCAGATGGTGGAGTCATCATGGCACCCAGAAATCTTCACTTGGCCACAGGTGGCTGATAGTCAGGTGCAAAATTAGCACCTGGCTAATTTCAAACACTGCATCCACCCTGTGGCCCTGATCCAGGAGTCCTCACTCAGATCAAGCCACCACACCCTGGATCCAGTCCCAAATGAGTTGGTGGGGGGCAGAGCTTAATTAAGGTTCTTTCAAATACTAATTAAACATACAGCCAGGAGGGGCAGGGGAGGGTGACATTACATCTCTTCCACCCCCCACAAAAACTCCTGACTGAGAGTCAGTGTGGTGCGTGTCACACTAGGACCTGGGAGACCATGAAACTCACCAGGGGACCTCAGGCCATTCACGGCCTCTCAGGCTAGGCTGCTTCACAGGGTTGTTGTGGGGAATAATGAAGAGGGGGAGAACCACATTGTGGCGATCACACAGGGTCCCCAGATGTTTAATGGTCTATTGATCCCTGTGCCACCACCGTGCTCACTTCCCCACTGCCACCAACCAGTTACTCTCTGGTAAAACACTGGAGTCCAGACAGTTATTAAAAGTGAACCAAAAAAAAATCAAGTTTATTTTACAAACATTAACAAGTTTATGGTTTCTCAGATAATATCCCTGTCAGTATCTTAACTTTAGTTTCTTTACCTATACCTTCCTAATACCTTCTGACTGATTGTCTCAACTGTTTGACTCCTCTTAACAAATTCTCTCACTCTCTCACACCAGACTAGCCCAACCCACAGACTTATCTTCTCTGTCTCTTCTAACTCCAGACTGTCTTCTCAACCACCCTAACTCTAACTCTCTCCAAAAAAAACCCCTTTGTGCTTAAACCTTAAAGGTAAAGGTAAAGTGACCCCTGACCATTAGGTCCAGTCGTGACCGACTCTGGGGTTGCGGCACTCATCTCGCTTTATTGGCAGAGGGAGCCAGCGTACAGCTTCCGGGTCATGTGGCCAGCAGGACTAAGCCGCTTCTGGCAAACCAGAGCAGCACACAGAAACGGCGTTTACCTTCTCGCCGGAGCGGTACCTATTCATCTACTTGCACTTTGACATCAGGAAATCAGCCCTGAGTGCTCACTGAAAGGACAGATTGTGAAGCTGAGGCTCCAATACTTTGGCCACCTCGTGAGAAGAGAAAACTCCCTGGAAAAGACCCTGATGCTGGGAAAGATGGAGGGCACAAGGAGAAGGGGACAACAGAGGACGAGATGGTTGGACAGTGTTCTCAAAGCTACCAGCATGAGTTTGACCAAACTGCGGGAGGCAGTGGAAGACAGGAGTGCCTGGCGTGCTCTGGTCCATGGGGTCACGAAGAGTCGGAGAGAGTCAGACTAAACGACTAAACAACAACACTTTGATGTGCTTTTGAACTGCTAGGTTGGCAAGAGCAGGGACCGAGCAATGGGAGCTCACCCCGTCGCAGGGATTCAAACTGCTGAACTTCTGATTGGCAAGTCCTAGGCTCTGTGGTTTAATCCACAGCGCCACCTTATACACAGTTAACTCTGTCCCTTGGGTTCCCATTGGTTAGTCATTTTACAATTCGTTAACCCTTTCCTTATGAACCCAGTATGATGTCACACACCTAAGAGGGCAAACGCCGCATACATACACCACCTTGGTGAAAAGGTTGGATATAAACACAACATATAAAAAAGCAGAACATTTGATTCAGTGAGGGGCTATTTTGCAAGGGGCTTCTCTGCAGGTTTTTCACCTTGACTTCTACACTCACAGTTCACCAAGAGTTGTTTCATGATTTTTATACCCCTCCTGTCACCCTCGACTGTGTTTCATGTGGCCTCCCCCCTCCCAGCACTCGCATTATTAAATAAACTCAACCAAGCAGAGAGCATATGGTAGGAATTATCGCAAACAGGCAATATGGGCTGCGTAAATAGCATCAGGTCTTGTGACCGAGAACAACCAGAGACGGCAATAGGAAGATTAAAGTGGGGGAGGCAGGGGAGCTACAAGCCGGGAACAGCTTAGGACCTGGCTTTTCTCATTAGTTGTGCCAACTGTTTGCATTTGATCAAAGCAGGCCAGAACCTGAAATGGTGGTTGCTGAAGTAGGAGTATCAAAATCGCAGCTAAGAAGCTCAAATCATATACCGTATATGACTGACACCCTTCTTTGGAAATTAAAACAATATCCAGACTTTAACATTCAAACGCTATACTTGCAGAAACTTAGTTATAGATGAATTGAAACATAATATTTACAGTCACATGCTTCTCCAAGCATGGGCTTACAGTCCCTTCTTCTAACTTCCAAACAACTGTATTTTCCTCTCTTTCCAGAGCTCAGTACTCTCAGCCTTCTGTATCTCAATTAGGTCATGCCTTGCAGCTCCTATGAGAGATTTCCACTTTTACCTTCTCCTGAAGCTTTGATCTTCCTTTCAAGCAGAGAAGAAGCATTCCAACACTCTATCCACCAGTGTTCACGGTGGATTCTAAAACACAGTCATCTTGCTTCACATAAAATGGAGACTCTCTTTCACTAGATACCTCCTATGTGACCATTAGCCAATCCCATGAGAACTACTAGAGAACTCTAGAATATATTTTGATCTGAGCCTATGAAGGAGGGGTTCACAGAATTAGCACCCCAAGAAGGTATTGTGTTTCCCATAGCTGCAGCCTTGGATTCAAGCAGGGATCAGGCATCAATCTCTCTAGTTATCCAGCCTGCTGCCTTTCTTGCAGCTTCTAGCTCACACCACTCAACTCTCAACTCCTAACTACTAGCCATTTGTTCTCTGGCACAGAGCCACTTCCTTTGTTCCCTTCATGGCCCATTACTTAGGCTATCACTTCACCAGGAAGCTAGTCTGGCTATTCCAGAAATTAGAAGGGGGCCCAGGCAAAAAGCCTATCCGCCACCCCCCCAAAAAAACTCATAACACTATGTAAAACAAAACATGAAAATCCACGAAGTTCTGTGCCTTTGATCACATGTATGCGTGTGCGTGTGTGTGTGTGTGTGTGTTGTAAGCTTGAATTTGATGGTGGAATTTGGGGGTCCTGGTGCAAAGCTATGAAATGCTAAGAGGCTGTCCGTCTTAATTTGACTGGATCTCCCTTTTAAACAGACCCCCTTGAAAGTCAAAGAATATGAGAAGTCTCGGTCCCTTGGGGCGGGGAGAGGAAGATCAAGTGGTGTATTTGCATTGGGGGTTCCCTACAGTACTTCAAGGGACACGGCTTGTGCTGTGGGTTAAACCACAGAGCCTAGGACTTGCAGATGAAAAGGTTGGCAGTTCGAATCCCCGCGACAGGGTGAGCTCCCGTTGCTCGGTCCCTGCTCCTGCCAACCTAGCAGTTTGAAAGCACGTCAAAGTGCAAGTAGATAAATAGGTACCGCTCCAGCGGGAAGGTAAACGGCGTTTCCATGCGCTGCGTTGCTCTGGTTCGCCAGAAGCGGCTTAGTCATGCTGGCCACATGACCCGGAAGCTGTACGCCGGCTCCCTTGGCCAATAAAGCGAGATGAGCACCACAACCCCAGAGTTGGCTACGACTGGACCTAATGGTCAGGGGTCCCCTTTACCTTTACCTTACAGTACTTCAAAAATCCCCCAAACACCCATGAAGTTCCAAACATTGGTGACTCTTGGTATACAAGGTTTTCTGCGGTGTCTCAGGAGCTTTTCTGGGTCTCTTCCATAGTTCTCTCTGCCTCTTTCTTAACTTTTGTTGAATTATATCATTATTTTTTGAAAACGGTAAGATCTTTTAGGGTGTTTGTGGGGGGTTTTTTTGTCTGCCAGAAAGCACTGCAAAATGCAGTTTCTCACTGCAAGTGGGGAAGTAGCTGAAACCCTGTTCCTATAAGTCAGGCATGTCCAACTTCAAGTTGGCTGCGATCTACAATCCAGTATCAAAAACTGGCAGTGATCTACCACCCGCCAAAGTCATTTAAGTTTATGAAAGAAAGAAAGAAAGAAAGAAAGAAAGAAAGAAAGAAAGAAAGAAAGAAAGAAAGAAAGAAAGAAAGAGAGGGATATTTATTTCAAAGATACAGTAGTTATGTTTGGATACAGTCATACCTCAGGTTGCGAATGTGATCTGTGCGGGAGGCATGTTCGCAACCTGCAGTGTTCGCAGCCTGAAGCGCCGCATTTGTGCAGGCGCGTGATGCGATTCAGCTCTTCTGTGCATGCGCGTGACGTCAGTTTGTGCTTCTGTGCATGCGCGAGCACCAAAACCCGGAAGTAACCTGTTCTGGTACTTCCAGGATCGGCATGGTCCTCAACCTGAAAACAAGCAACCCGCAGCGTTCGTAACCCAAGGTTTGACTGTATTGCATGTTCAGACCCAGAGACCTCCCCCCTAAATAAACTCACACTTGATTCAAATTTTAGTTTTGGTTTTTTGGCAGAATTTAGGCCACAACTTTATTGATTACAGAAAGTGAGTGGTTGCATAAGCTCTGGTTCGACTAGCTCCCTGCACCCTTGCAGGTAGCGCTGACCCAGAGCTCTATCATAGGTCAGCCAAGGGTGAACACCTGAGGTAGGTGGAAAGTCCAGAAACAGACTATGTCCATTCCCCAGATGCTCCCCTGGACTCAGGCATGGGCATAACCCCCTCTCGAGGGTTGACCAAACCAAGTTAAGTTCCTGGATTCCTTTAATGGAATACCCTTCACATAGGGATGGTGAGGCCGTTCTCACATCCCTATTACCTGAACCAGTGCCTATCCGCAACCTTACAAGTTGTGACAATTTGTTACGCAACAGGTGAAACTCAAATGGCAACAGCCAATCCACCATGTGGGGAAAATTCGTGCAGTGCCCCTGTCCCAATGACAGACGACACACAACGGCATAGCAAGGTCAATCACAAAATACCATAAATATAGGGAGAGGTGCACGAGCCGAAAAAGGAAGCTCTGGGTCACGTGCACAGGTAGAAATTGAAATGCTTTATTGTCACTTGTATACAGTGAGATTACACGAGCACCCCCCACTCAGCTCTCTTAGTCTTAATTCCCCTCTTTTACTGACGCACACCCACCAAACCCAAAAGTCAGTTGCCCTGTTGTTATCTTTTCATTCAGCACCCTAACAGCCCACGGATAGAAGCTATTCTTTACCCTGTTGGTGCAACTAATCATGCTTCTAAATCTTCTGCCTGAGGGCAGGAGATCAAGAAAGTGCCGGCCAGGGTGTGAATCATCCCTGAGAATTATCCTCACTCTCCTGAGGCAACGTTCTTCCGCTATTTCATCCAGCGGATTCATGAGACAGCCCATAATAGAAATAGGTCCCTTGGTCCGTTTAGTCAGGTCCCCATTGGCAAGATTAAACCCAGCAAGTAGGGAGCTACCAATCGGTTGTTGTGGCTATCCAATGGACCCACCCACAACCAAGAGGTCAGTCTCCAGATCTCACCGCAACACGTGCCCTCTTTTAGGGAGGACACGATCTGCTGCTGCTGCTACCAAAGCTGCAGAGAAAGGCCTTCTTTCTTGGCCTGCCCTGCGACCAACCATGATCAATCCCACGATCTACGAGTTGATCGCAATTGACATGTTGTACATGCCCGCTATAAGTAACACCCATTCACGCTAACCCAGTGAGTTGGCTGCCTGTACTTGGTGCTTTTTCCCCTCCCATTCCCCTGACTCTGTATGATTGCCGTGGGGATCACAGTGTTTGTTTTACTTGGCTGATTAGTGGTGATTTAAATATTGGGCTCATCTAATTACCTCCACAATGCTTTTATGATAGTGTATTATCATTAGGCACTTAAAGCTATGAAACAGGCAGGGCAGAAATGCTATACAGAAACAAAGCTCCCAACTTTTTAGGCAAAAAATTGATCTCTCAAAGCTGCTCCCGGCAATTAAAATCAAATGTGTCTTGCTGCTGACTGGTGCTGTACATAAATGGAAAAAATAAGGGCACAGGCCTTGCCCTCAGGCTTACAAAAGAAAAGACAAGCCTGGCAGAAGGGGAGGAGAAAGAACAGGTCCGAGGTTTTTGTTTTGTTTTGTTTGTTTTATAAGTCCAGAGCTAAAAGGGGAGTTAAGAGGCACTTATACACAGACTGGAATTGGCTAAAGGCCAAAGCACAAGTTGCAATGAACATGCTTTTAGAAAAAAGGTAAAGGGACCCCTGACCATTTGGTCCAGTTGTGACCGACTCTGGGGTTGTAGCACTCATCTTGCTTTATTGGCCAAGGGAGCCGGCGTACAGGTTCCAGGTCATGTGGCCAGCATGACTAAGCCACTTCTGGCAAACCAGAGCAGCGCACGGAAACACCGTTTACCTTCCTGCCGGAGTGGTACCTATTTATCTACTTGCACTTTGACATGCTTTCGAACTGCTAGATTGGCAGGAGCAGGGACCGAGCAACGGGAGCTCACCGCATCACGGGGATTTGAACCACCGACCTTCTCATTGGCAAGTCCTAGGCTCTGTGGTTTAACCCACAGCACCACCCGCGTCCCGCTTTTAGAAAAGTGCATGCTTAAAACTAGAAGAAAAAGCACCCCATTCTGTAAAAAAGGTGCAAAAAGCACTATCAGCAACCCCAGTGGGGTGATTTTCACCCTGTGGAGACCCTAATCTAGATTGGGAGCATGTTCTTGGCAGGGGTAGAGATGCATGGATCTGTAAACATTGACATCTCTCCATTTCTTGTTACACTACAAAAAAAAAAGAGCTTGCATGAATATCTGCACACATTTTCCTGTCCATTTCCCCTCATATATGTACGGTATTTTTGCACACAGCTTAGCCAAGCAGAAGCATTCTTGCAAACAATTCCCCCAGCCCCACAACAGAATGCATTTTTTAAAAAAAAGTTATTTCCACAAATGTATGCGTTTTACTATACTTTTGTTTTGCTTTTACTGGAGAGTGGCATTGCAAAAATGGAAGAGGTGTGAATTTCAAAAGAAAGCAATGGGGTTTTGTGTGTGTGTATTGGTTCAGGAACTGCAAATTTGGAAAATGTGGACTAAATAAATTTCTCCTCCATCCTTCTCACAGGAGTCTTGCAGCGTGATTTTTCTACCCCTTCAAAATCAAAGTGACTGGTTTTAGCATAGTCCTTTAAAGTATGAATGTCATGTGTAGTTTTGGCCGTAACCATCTCTGTTGCTGGGATAGAGATATTTACCGTATTTTTTGCTCTATAAGACTCACTTTTTCCCTCCTAAAAAGTAAGGGGAAATGTGTGTGCGTCTTATGGAGTGAATGCAGGCTGCACAGCTATCCCAGAAGCCAGAACAGCAAGAGGGATTGCTGCTTTCACTGCACAGCGATCCCTCTTGCTGTTCTGACTTCTGAGATTCAGAATATTTTTTTCCTTGTTTTCCTCCTCCAAAAACTAGGTGCGTCTTGTGGTCTGGTGCATCTTATAGAGCGTAAAATACGGTAATTTTATTTCCTTCTATATACCACTTTCCATCATGGAACCTGTAATAGCTATGAGCTACTCGTGCGTAAGCTGGTGCCTTTCTCGGTTAATTTGTCTTGTTAAACCTTTCTGACTGCACAGACCCTTCTCATCGTGGCTGTCTCAGTCACTGGCAGAATCCGTCAGTGGGCGTTTCTTGAACCTCTTCCAACATAAAAGTTGTTTGACACCCAGTCTCCTCCTGTCACTGCGGGGGAGTCTTCTGCGCAGGGAAGGCGTGGGTAGCGGAGGACCTGGGCTCTCCTCACTGATGTCCAGTGAAGAATCCTGGAGCCCTCTCTCCAATTCCCCCGTCTGCCCCCCTTCATCCCTGGTGTTGCGCTGAATGGCTTCCCCCTCTACTGAGCTGTTTCTCCCCCTGCTGCTGGGTCCTTCGCCAGCATCATCTGGGAGCCTCCCCTTCGCCTCTCCCTCCGATGTCAGTTCCCTGACAGAACCCAAAGCAGTATACATATGATTTCTAGGCAGTTACCCATTCAGCCACTATCCAATCCTACTCAGCTTGCTTAACTTCATCAACATGGCATCCTCATGGGTCTCCAGACCATATCCTGGGACTGCTATCTAACAGGCACAATAAATATGGCGCACCTTGCTTGATTCTCCTTCTTCCTCTAAAGTCCATGAGAAAATGCCCTTTTCCCCCTGAACTGAAATGGAGTAAAATGTGCTCCTCTTGTTCTCTGAATCTCAGAGATTTGTCTTCCTTTGCTTTTTCTCGCGGTTTATAACATATCTGGAAGGTTGACATTTTAGTTTTTTTTTTTTGTCCCAGTGCATCCATCCAGCCATTCATCTACTTGTGGCATTTCAAAATCACCTCTCCTCCCAACAGAGCTTAGGGCAACGTACAATAACATTATTTTTTTAAAAAATACAAAATACCTATTGTAAATGAGTCATAACCGTAACCGTGGCATCTTTTAAAATATCTATACATACAAAACCACCTGCATCTGTTAGATATAAATATAACCTTACTAGGATTGCCATATTTCAAAAAGTAAAAACCAGGACATTCTGGTTGAGCTTCTTGTTTTTTATGAAAAATTGAGAGTTTTCAATTGACTTGCCTAAGATCCAGGACAAGGTACCGCCTTTCGGAAACTCCCCCCAGGACGTCAATTCCACCTTTGAAATCCTGGGAATGTCTGGAAATGGCTTGTTGTTGTTTAGTTGTTTAGTCGTGTCCGACTCTTCGTGACCCCATGGACCAGAGCACGCCAGGCACTCCTGTCTTCCACTGCCTCCCGCAGTTTGGTCAGACTCATGTTTGTAGCTTCGAAGACACTATCCAACCATCTCGTCCTCTGTCGTCCCCTTCTCCTTGTGCCCTCCATCTTTCCCAACATCAGGGTCTTTTCCAGGCAGTCTTCTCTTCTCATGAGGTGGCCAAAGTATTGGAGCCTTAGCTTCAGGATCTGTCCTTCCAGTGAGCACTCAGGGCTGATTTCCTTCAGAATGGAAAGGTTTAATCTTCTTGCAGTCCATGAGACTCTCAAGAGTCTCCTCCAGCACCATAATTCAAAAGCATCAATTTTTCGGCGATCAGCCTTCTTTATGGTCCAGCTCTCACTTCCATACATCACTACTGGGAAAACCATGGCTTTAACTATACGGCAGCCCTACCTAAATGCCTGTGTGTGTGTGTGTGTGTGTGTGTGAGAGAGAGAGAGAGAGAGAGATGACTTGGGGGCAGGACCGCCCGCCCCCCTAATCTCTGTATTCAGTGAAGGGTTCAAATTTGAACAAAATCACAAATTCATGAATCTAGCAAGGGATGGAAATAAGGAAATACTGGCCAGCTTCCTCATGATGCCAGTCTGGCAATGGGTGAATATGCTCCCATGGCAGAGACCCTGTGAGGAGCCTCGCTGCAGCATTCTGCACCCGCTGGAGTTTCTGGGACAGCTTCAAGGGCAGCCCCGCATAGAGCGAATTACAGTAGTCAAGCCTGGAGGTGACCATCGCATGGATCACTGTGGCCAGGGTGGGGACCCTGGCCATGGGGGTGCCTAGTTGCGCCCCCTCAGAAATTTGCACTCAGGGCCACGGACACACTACACCACTGCATTGGCTAGCCCTGATGTGACTCTTAACAGTTCTGAATATAAACTCAGCCTTTTGTCTGGGAAAAATCGTAATAATGCCCTGACTGCTGTGCCTTTAAGAAATCGCTTCCTCCTCCTGCTGCTACTGCAGGATGCTATTCAGCCCCATTTATATTCAGTGCCTCTGCAGCTGCTGCACCTGACAGAGCTGTTAAACCTCAAACAAAACATGTTTTCTAATAAGCCAGCATTTAATTAGCCACCTGTGCAATAAAGGCCTTTATTAAACTGATGCCGGCAGAGCAGAGAGACAAAGGGCGATAGGACGCATGGGGCAGGGAGCTGGTGCTCAGCACCCCTCATAGGTTGCTTTATATCTCACTGGGTTCAGGGGAATTGCTGAAAGATTTCCTGTGCCTGGCAAGCATGTTTCAGCCAATCTACCTAGGGGGGCTGGCTGGCTTCTTACATGACAAAGTATAGAGATATGCATAAAAACCCCACAACCCATATCCATTTGTGTTGGACAAACTTGCCAGTTTTGGGTTCTCTCCGTTCCTCATTTTCCAAATCTTGAATTTAGTTTTGAAGCTAGTTGCAATTTTCTTCTTTCTTTGTTCAAAATCCTGTTGAAAATTTGTCAGCAAACTATCCTAATAAACTTATTCTTGGCTACAGTTTCAACCAATAGACATGCTCTTTTTTGCAAGCAAATTTCCTTAAAATAATGCATTTTATCTGCATTTTATTTTTTTGTTTTTACTAACACATTGTTATGAGTTTTTTGGGGGAGTAGACTGTATGCTTGGGCCCTTATTGGGCCATTAAGGTAACAAAGGAAGTGGCTCTATTGCAACTCATTGGTAGATAATAAATGAATGAATGAATGAATGAATGAATGAATTTATTTGTACCCCACCCTCCCCATCCGGAGCCGGGCTCAGGGCGGCTAACATCATAAAACTAACACAGTTAGAAAAACAAAGGCCAGAGCTGAGAGTTTAGTGAGGCGAGCTAGAAGCTGGCAGGTTACAGGATACTTACAAACTCTCCAAAGGTCAGATTCATGTGTTTTCCCATACATCAGTCAGGAAAGTTGCACAGGCAGTAAAACGTAGCTTAGTTACAATGTGGTAAAAGTTCCTAAACTATTAGTATAGAAACACAAGAGAGGCTGGTAAGATCCATGTGGCTGAGCTGGAGCAACACTGAATTCACAGCTGCACAGGGGGCAGGGGGGAGAGCAAAGGCTTGATTGCCTATTTCCTCCTGAGGTAAAGAGAAGTGCCATAGCTAAGCCTGGCAGGACAGTTTACTCTATGGTATTAACTCCTTCTTGGATTAGTTAGACTTAAGCATGCTGGTTATATGAGGCTTGTTATCCCTTGGACTTAAAAAAAAAAAAAGGCTCAGTACTCCTGATCTGTGGTATCTCCAGTGGAGGTTTATTTTTATTAAATTATTTTTAAGGTAGTATGTGATGGGTAGGATCACCTGTCTGAGACCCTGGAGAGTCAAAGCCAGTTGGAGTTGTCAGTGCTAGATTTAATGAACAAGTATAATCTGACCTGGTATAAGCAGCTTCTGACATGCAAGTAAACTGCATTTCTAAAGGTGAGTTTTGCTAGAATCACTGTTATGACTGCTTCTGCTTCTGTAGGGCTAGGGGGGAGTCTATGTTGTACAATGCTCTTTGTGCTGAATGTATATATGTTTGAGGTTTGTTCCATGCACTGCAATCTCCCTGTCGTTGAAAATTTATTATGATTGTTATCATTTCGGGAAACAGTTGAGAATTTTATCCCTTGCAAAATTGCAGCTTTCCCGCTTCACAGAAGGACTCTGCTATCACATCTGACACAGGTAGACTGTTTGCATTTGTGTGAGCGAGGCTTTTTTTATTTTCTTGCACAACTGAGCATAGCCAATTAGTCATGGGAACCGGCCATGACTTATCCCACGGTGTCTGCTGGCTTTGCTGCATGGATGCACAGAATGTGCACCTCCTCCTTCATGTTAAGGCTCAAATTCTCCAGCAACTGTTTCAGAGATGTCCTCCCTTGAGGCTGGCGGCTAGGACAACCCTTGGTAAGTTCACACGGAGGAAGGAAAAGAGAACAGTGTAGAATTTAATAATGCAACCTATTGTTTGACAAACCTTTGTGAGCCATGTCCACATCAGAACTGCTGTTAGATATGATACAACCCCCTTGTTGCGCAGTTTACCTGTCAGTTCAGTTTGTCTGTTTCCTTCCTTCTGCTTGGCTTACATTTCTCTCCCAACCCCCCCACCATTTTGATCAAGGAGGAGGAGGCAGAGGAAGGCTTTCCTAGACAGTGGGAGAAATAAGCAACCACATCACCACCTTCTATTGCAAGATGTAGCAATATTCTCCGTTAGCAAGGCATGGGCAGTTCAAAACTATGGGCTGTAGCCAACATTTTATGAGGGCTGTTGCATTAGCAGACAGGTGAGTTTTATTGCCCAAGCAGGCACATTCTGTGACCGGTGAGAGCAGTGAAATAACTGAGACAGGATGCCAGAGTTGGGTGAAAATCAGGGCAAATCTTTATTGACTACACTGGGTAAGTGGGGTCGGCATGGCAGTAGGGAAAGGGTCAGTTCCTTATTCTGCTCAGCTCTTATTGATGGAATGGCACTCAGTTGGTTGATGGTTGGCACTCAGTTGGCACCCAGTTCACCTCCATGGGAGTCACCCAGCATTGAGCCCTGGTGTGGTGCAAGCCAGAGGTCTCACGGGGCAACCAGGGGGAGATATTCTAGTCAGGCAGAGGTCCTAACCTGAGTTTAGGGAGTGCTTTAGCCAATCCTCCCTTCAGACCCCTTAAGGGAGCTCCTTTTATATACTGATTATCCCTAGTGCCCAGTGGCGTAGCGTGGGTTGTCAGCACCTGGGGCAAGGCAAGTAATTTGCGCCCCCTAACCCATGGATTTGTGCCCCCTAACCCATGGATTTGCGCCCCCTAACCCTAACCCCCAGATGTTGCGCCCGGTGCGGCCGGCCCCCCTGCACCCCCACGCTACGCCACTGCTAGTGCCATTTCCACCAAAGAATACAAGATTCCATACGTGGGTCGCACTATCGTCTAAACCACTGAGCCTCTTGGGCTTGCTGATCAGAAGGTCAGCAGTTCGAATCCCCATGGCAGGGTGAGCTCCCATTGCTCTGTCTCAGTTTCTGCCAGCCTAGCATTTCGAAGGCATACCAGTGCAAGTAGATAAATAGGTACCACTGAGGCAGGAAGGCAAACGGTATTTCCGTGTGCTCTGTCACAGTGTTCTGTTGTGCCAGAAGTGGTTTAGTCATGCTGGTCACATGACCCAGAAGGCTGTCTGTGGGGGTGGAGAGCTTGTGGGGCGAAATGGCCCTCAAGCCTCATGGGCAAGGCATTTTAAAGGCCTCGGCCTCTATTTCCTCTTGTGAGACCCCAAGGGATGAATGCCATCCTGTGAGATCTCATGAGGGCACAATGGGGAGCCATGGCTGTGTCTCTCGCGCCGCTGTGATCCTAACAGTAAAAAATGATGGAAGGATTGGAACGGCCGTGGCTTTCCTCTAAGAATTGTGGGAGCTTAGTTTGTTAAAGTTGCTGAAAGTTGTTAGGAGACACCCCCCCCCCCGTTCACTCCCTACAGAGCTACAATTCCCAGAGCAGTTTAACAATCAATATCTCTTCCCAGGGAAGTCTGAGAATTGTAGCTCTATCGAGGAAATAGTGGGTCTCTGAACAATCCCCAGCATCTTTAGCAAATTACAGTTCCCAGCGGCACATGAATCAATATGGCTTACCTGACCCAACAACCTACCTCCCCCTACAAAAAAAGCTACAATACAACCAACTGAGTGCAATCAACCAAGTTCTGAATCCCCTAACCTCTTGCAATGTCAAAAACAAACAAACCTATCTCTAAGGTGCTACTGGACAATATTTATTTATTTATTTATATTTTTATTTTTTATATGTTTCGACTGTGTCAGACCAACACGGCTCCCTACCTGAATCTAGACCTATCCAAGCAATGCCGACACAAACCCCTACACCAGTACTATGCAACAGAACAGAAGAACAAAACACCATCTCCCTCCCTCCTCTCTTTCCCCACAATTGTACTTTTCTCCGCTTATTTTTTCTGTTTTGTAATACAAGAAAATCTTTAATGAAAGCTAATTTTAAAAAAGCAAAAGAAATCTCAGTTCCTGGAATTCTCTGGGGAAATCCATGACTGCTCAAAGTGGCCTCATCCTGCTTTAAATGCACGGTGCAGATTTGACCTGTGTGTTGATTTGGAAACTGGACGCAATCTATGAAATTCGTGGCGGTCGATCATTTATTTTGGTATCCTGTTGATGAACTCCGTGAAAATGGAAAGTGGTCCAACACAGCACATACACACACACTGATGGGAAACCTCTATCCCTTCAGGTGTCCTTGACTCCATCACCCATCAGCCCCAGGCAGCATAGGCAACGGCCAGGGATGATGGAGTTTCAGTCCAACGATTTCTGGGGGATCACATTTCCCCGTCCTGGGGAGAATGTAATCCCCTCTCCCAGGTTGGCCATTCCTCCCAATATTACAGCTAATTGGCTGACTGCTGCAGCGCTGTTTGTTTCAATTAATTTCCCCTTTGCCTTAGGTTCTATTTATAGCGAGGCTTCCTCGGTAGGATCTTCCCTGAAACAGGAAGGCAGATGATGGGAAAAGGGAAAGCAAGAAAACTGAAGGCACCAGCACGACGCCTCCTTACAGTAATTTGCTTTCTGCAATATGCTACATCGTAGACAGTGTCACAGTCCACGTTCTTCTTTTCCTCTTCATTTGAAAATGTTACAAAAATCAAGTTGTTCCATCAGCAAAACTGAGCCGCTGGAAACAATTTGCTTTAAACTTTTTAAGATGCCGTTTGGGAGTTAATAGCCTGGAATGTGTTATTCACTTCCGTTTTAATAGATGATGTACTTTGAAATTCAGCTTTATTATTATTATTATTGATTATATGCATATATATATGGCAATTTTTGAGATTTAATTGTGGTGAGTGTGGGGTTGTGTGGAGGGGGATTAATGGGGAAATGGCTCCAGTGGTTTACAAAAACCAGGGAATGTCTGGCTGTCGGTGGTTAAGACTCGAGATCATGCCCTGGCTCAATGCATACAATGCTTAGTTAAACCATGACTAGTGAAACTCATGAGTGATAAGAGGTTCTGGGCCAAGGACCCTGTTTGAAGAAGCAGGCTGTCTTAAGGAGGCAGTTTTATATGGGAAAAGAGGCCCCTGAAGAGATGCAAAAGGTCATTTTCCATCCTCGAAACTGTGATGTCACAGTTGGCTGCTGGACAACGTGGAAGTGATGGCACAGAACTGCCTGTTGGGGTTGTACAGACTCATCTGTTTCCATTCCAAGACCCTCCAAGTGTCCCTATTTTCCAGGGACATTCCTGATTTAGAGAAGCCATCCCGGTATCTGATTTGATCTGATCTGATTTCCTTAGGGCGCCCCAATTTTCACTGAAGAAATGTTGTAGGGTATGGTAAAGGTAAAGGGACCCCTGACCATTAGGTCCAGTCATGGATGACTCTGGGGTTGCGGTGCTCATTTTGCTCTATAGGCCAAGGGCGCCGGCTTTTGTCCACAGACAACTTCCGGATCATGTAGCCAGCATGACTAAGCTGCTTCTGGAGAACCACAGCAGCACACGGAAATGCCGTTTACCTTCCCGCCAGAGCAGTACCTATTTATCTACTTGCACTTTGACGTGCTTTTGAACTGCTAGGTGGGCAGGAGATGGGACCAAGCAACGGGAACTCACTCACGGGGATTCGAACCGCCGACCTTCTGATCGGCAAGCCCTAGGTTCTGTGGTTTAACCCACAGTGCCACCCGTGTCCCGTAGGGTATGGTAGGACTTCCCTTTTTTCATCACACAAATACTGGAGGGTATGGAGTTATCCGACCCCCGAGCCATCAGAAGGCAGCCCTGTATAGGGAAGTTTTTCAATGTTTAATGTTTTATTATGTGTTTTTTTAATAATAATAATAATAATACAAATTTCCAGTAGCACCTTAGAGACCAACTAAGTTTGTTCTGGGTATAAGCTTTTGTGTGCATACAAACTTCTCTGAAGAAGTGTACACACACATGAAAGCTTATACCCAGAACAAATTTAGTTGGTCTCTAAAGTGCTACTGGACTTTTTTATTACAGTGGTGCCTCACAAGACGAAAAGAATCCGTTCTGTGATTCTCTTCGTCTAGCGGTTTTTTCGTCTTGCGAAGCAAGCCCATTGACGGATTAGCGGATTAGCGCTATTAGCGCTTTTAGCGGCTTTTAGCGGCTTATCAGCTTATCGGATCAGCTGATAAGCGGCTTAGCGGCTTAGAAAAAGGGGGGGGAAAACCCCGCAGGAACTCGCAAGACATTTTCGTCTTGCAAAGCAAGCCCATAGGAGATTCGTTTTGCGAAGCACCTCCAAAACGGAAAACTCTTTCGTCTAGCGAGTTTTCCGTCTTGCGAGGCATTCGTCTTGCGGGGCACCACTGTATTTTTTATTTCGACTGTGTCAGACGAACACAGTCACCTACCTGAATCTTAGTATGTTTTTATATATGTTGGAAAAGGTCCCAGAGTCGCTGGGGCAACCTGGCCAGATGTGTGGGGTTTAAATAGTAAAAAATTCATTATGGGCTAGGACGTCCCTATTTGCATCAAAGAAATGTTGGAGGGTTTGCCTTCCATGGGTGCTAAAGGACTGTTGCTATTTTCTAGCTGGATTCAATTGCATACCAGAAAACTCTGGTTGGGAAATTAAGCTAGATTTGGTTCTCTTGTGCAACAAACCCTCTCCCCTGCCCCCGCAAAAATATGGACTTTTGATAAGTGATGGGGAAATGCGCTTGAAACTGTGGAATAACATTTGCTTATTGCAACATCATCTAGCCTCCCTGCAAACAAATGAGGTTGAATGCTCAGTAAAAAGTTTGCCTGGAAGTGACCCTTGTCAGTTTCACATGTGTGCTGTCATATGTCCATGAAACTGTATGCTTTTAAAATATGTGCTCTCTCTCTCTCTTGCACATACTTTCCCTAAAACGTGCATTTCCGCCTTAAAATATGCATTTTTTGCACATTTCCCCCACAAAATGTGCAAATAGGCATTTTTGATAAACAGAACTGAACCGCACAATTCGAAGAAGTTCACAGAGTGGTTGTCAACTGTGTCCCGATCCTCGTATTTGACTGGGAATTGGGCTGGTTTGTTTAAAAATGCAACCCCAAACAGCAATCTCCCTTTTTGTCTCAGCTGCCTGCGAATGCAGAAGTTACTGGAACTGAAGATGAGAACGAAAGTGTTAACTGAGCTGCATGGATGGAAAGGTTCTGTTTCTCTTGAAAATGGGTTTGGTTGCCCCCATGGCACCTTTGCTGAAATGCTCTTTGATATTTACAACCATCAGTGAATCACAGTGAAAATCCACCGCGGTTGCTTTGCCTGCGCTACCTGAACTGTGACCTTCCCCTTCTAACAGAGGCAGCAGGCCGATAAGGAGAAGACGCAAGAAGCGGCAGAAGAAAAAGGATTTCATGACAATGTGTAAACTATGAATCACTAAAATTGCTGCAGGCAAGATGGAGCTGGGCTTTGGGGACACAGAGAAAGCTACTGGGATGATGGTTTATTTGCTTATTAGTGTGTGTGTGTGTGAGAGAGAGAGAGAGAGAGAGAGAGACCTTAGTTTCAAGACTTTGTCAAGATCAGGCTTCCTCAAACTTGGTCCTCCAGATGTATTGAGACTACAGTTCCCATCATCCCTGACCACTGGTTCTGCTAGCTAAGGAACATGGGAGTTGTAGGCCAAAAACATCTGGAGGGCTGAGTTTGAGGAAGCCTGGTCAGGATCAACATATAAACTCTCTAACCACCTGCAAGCTCACTGAGCCTGCAAGACACTCAACGCACTTCAAGTGTATGTCCATCTGTGGCAGGGAAACCTCTGGCCTGTGGGCCAGATTTGCCCACCATGCCCTTAGAAATGGCCCATGAAGTTCCCCACTGATATACAGTGGTACCTCGGGTTAAGAACTTAATTCATTCGAGAGGTCTGTTCTTAACCTGAAACTGTTCTTAACCCGAAGCACCACTTTAGCTAATGGGGCCTCCCGCTGCCGTTGCGCCACCGGAGCACAATTTCTGTTCTCATCCTGAAGCAAAGTCCTTAACCCGAGGTACTATTTCTGGGTTAGTGGAGTCTGTAACCTGAAGCATCTGTAACCTGAAGTGTCTGTAACCCGAGGTACCACTGTACTGTGATGCCATTTCACCTTTGTATGAAGAGAAAAGTTGGTGATGAGCTCAGCAGACATGAGGCAAGGAAGAGGGAAAGCAAGAGGGGTGACTGGTGTGAAGAAAAAGAGAGACAGTCTTATCAACCATAGGCTGTGGCCTCACTCACTTTTGTCTCCAAACCCGCCCCCTTTTTGACCTGGGTCCTGCTGGTATGTGGCTCACAGTGAATTGCCCCTGAAGAAATGTGACCTTTGACAGAGGTTGTGCGCCCCCAGGCTCGATAGAAGGAGGTTGTGGCGTTTGCCTCCTAGGTGGGTCATAAGGAAAGAGGTAAAATGAGTGTGATGTGATTGGCCAGAGAGAAACTGATGAGAGGAGTTAGAGTGAAAGTCGGTGTTGTGTGGAAGTCAGTTGAGAGTTGGGAGTTGGAGAAGGAGGAGGGAGAATAGTCTGTGGGTTGGTTGAGTTGTGTGGTGGAGGAGTGAGAAGAATTGTTAGGTGGAGTCAGATAGATAGTTGGAATAATCAGTTTGAAGTTGTTAGGAATGCATAGGACAGTTAAGGAACTAAGATTAAGAAATTGCCAAGGAAAATTAATTGAAACCATTAGCTTGTTCATGCCTATAAAGATAAACTTGATTATTTGTTAATGTTAACAACTGTCTGGACTCTGTGTGTACCCGTGAGGAGAAACAGGTTGGTGGCAGCAAAGAAAGCTATCACAGTGGTGGCACAGGGTCAATAGACCGTCAAATGTCTGGGGACCCTGTGTGATTGCCACAGAGGTGCTGCTTGAGAACTCTGAGCCCAGCTCAGCTGGCAGCTGCGGTACAACCCTCCAGCCGCATAGTGGTAGTGCTCAACAGCAGCAAGGAGGAAGCCAGCAACAATCTTAACTTTCCTTTTTTATTATGATTTTCAATTTTATACATTTCAATAATTCTATAATCGTTTTAACATTTCAAAGCTTGACTTCCTTCCCTCTCTTTCTGCAGTTCCTTAAATTTATTTTTAATATTTTCTTCATATCCAAATTCATTTGCTCATTTATCCATCTACTTTAAATATATACTCTTATAAAACTACAGGTTATTACAATAATCCTGCCAATGTTCTTATCCGTTTACAATTTATTTGTAACTATTCAATAAACCATTTTCTTTCTTTTATAAAAAGTTTGTTATCTTGATTTCTTATTTTTCCGGTATGTTTCACCATTTCTGCATATTCCATAGGTTTTTGCATCCATTCTTCTTTTGCTGGGACTTCTTCTTTCCATTTTTGGGCAAGTAACATTCTTGCTGCTGTAGTTGCATACATGAATGAATTTCTATACAGTTTGAAGAATAGAAGAAGAGTTTGGATTTGATATCCCACTTTATCACTACCCTAAGGAGTCTCAAAGTGGCTAACGTTCTCCTTTTCCCTTCCTCCCCCACAACAAACACTCTGTGAGGTGAGTGGGGCTGAGAGACTTCAGAGAAGTGTGACTAGCCGAAGGTCCCCCAGTAGCTGCATGTGGAGGAGCAGGGAAGCAAACCCAGTTCACCAGATTACGAGTCTACCGCTCTTAACCACTACACCACACTGGCTCTATAGTTCTGTCCCTATAATTCCCAAAATGAAAGCTTTTTTAATATATTTTTTAGCAAACGTTATTTTAAACATCTTTTTCAATTCATTATATATCATTTCCCAGCAAGCTTTAACCTTACTACAAAACCACCACATATGATTGAAAAAAGAACCTTCTTTCTCTAGCAATCTTAACTCTCCCAGACTTTCTGAAGAAGGGACTGTGTTAGAACATGCATAGGGCAAATGGATTTCCCACCCCCCTCAATAAACATTTGCAATCCCAACGCCTTTTTGGCCCTTTTACTCCTCATCCTTCCTTTCTAGCTGCCACATAAGGCACCTGGGATTGTTTGACAGAGTTCCTGAATTTGGGGACCCTAGCAGTGCCTTAAAGATTGAGGACAACTCATTTCATGACTTTTTCTAAAGGGAAAAAAAGAATCTTTAGGTAAATAGCAACCCTTTCTCATTTGAGCATTTGCCGCTTCATGAGATGAAAGCTAAAGAAGTCTTTGCACATTAAAAATTAACATGAAATAAAGTTTCATAAAACCAGAAAACACACACACAGAGAGAGAGAGAGAGGGAGAGAGAGTCAGCCACCTTCAAAGGGCCCTTTGAAGATCAATTGACGGAGAACTGATAGAATAGCCTTCTCCTGAATTCTCTTTTTGTGCTTTTGTAATTGCTGGGTAAATTTGAGCATCGTAACAGGTGGGTTGTGTTGTAGGAAGGGTCTGGGACAGAATCTAAAGGGGTTCAAAGGCCATGATGCCAAGTAGAAACTGCTCCTTATTCCTAAGAGGAAGGAAAACTCATCGGTGACAAACCACTAGTCAGTTGAGCGAAGGCAGCCCTTTTTCATGTTGTTGTCCTCTATCTTCCATCAACTTCAGCCATCATGACCAATGGTCAGGGATGAAGGGAGCTGGAATCCAAAACATCTGGAGAGCAGCAGTTTGGGGAAGAATGAGCTATAGAGTTTAGACACATTTCCAACGAAAATCTATATTGCATCCAACACATTTCTTTTCATTTATTATCTTTAACGGTTATTTCCTCAATACAGTCGTACCTTCGCTTTCGAACAGAATGCATTCCGGGAGTCCATTTGACTCCCAGAACTGTTCGAAAACCAAAGTGCAGCTTCGGATTGACTGCAGGAGCGTCCTGCAGCCAGTTGGAAGCCACAAAAGTCGTGCTGGACGTCCGGCTTCTGAAAATCGTTCCCGGGTTTTTGATCATTTTGATCACTTCCGGGTTTTGATCGTTCAGGAGCCGGTTTGTTCAGGAGCCAAGGCGTTCAGCTTCCAAGGTACCACTTAAAAGTCTTACAGGATCCAAGCCACTCCAGTTCATCCCAGCATTTCCAGGGAAATCGTTTCCAAGTCTTGCTGGGGCATGTCATCACATGACAAATGGGGAAGCGATCAGGCATCCCTGGGGAGGGCGAGCCACCAATCCATGTCAGGATCTGAAATCTGCCTCTGATTATAAATCCATATATCATGTTTATAAACCCATGCATTTTACCCAAGGAGCTCCATGGTTCTCCCTGCTCCCCATTTTATCCTCACAACCCATCTGCCATGGATACTTTAGCTGAGATTCCTGCATTGCAGATGATCCCTGGGACCCTTCCAATTTTACAGTTCTATGATTCTAATCCCGTTGTGGCAATGAAAGGATTGGTATGACTAAAGGTCCACTTTATTATACATGGTGGTGTAGAGGAAGTGGGCAGAGAGACATTTTTCTCCTGATCCCAAAACCAGGGGGTTATGAACCTGAATGCTGGAAAATTCAGGGCAGGCAAAGGGAAGTTTTAATTCACACCACACTTAGCCAAACTATGGGATTCTTGACCACAAGGTACAGTGATGGCCACCAATATGAATGGTTGTCAGTGGCTACTAGCTGTCAGGTGTACGTGCAGGAGCCAAGCCCTGTGACCAATAGGACTTTGCAGGGCTGGGGCCCTTCCTAAGTTTGTTCTGAAGAGGCAAGGCTTGGCCACACAGGTGAGGCCAGTTGGTAACTCACAGCACCTGGTGGCAAGAGCCAGGAAGGGATATAAGGTCAGCATTTCTTGCTGTGTTTGGCTCCTTGACTCCTTGCTTCTCGGACCCCTGACTTCGTGACTCCTTGCTTCTTGATCCTCGGACCCTTGACTTCGTGACTCCTTGCTTCTTGATCCTTGGACCCTTGACTTCGTGACTCCTTGCTTCTTGATCCTCGGACCCTTGACTTCGTGACTCCTTGCTTCTTGATCCTCGGACCCCTGACTTCGTGACTCCTTGCTTCTTGATCCTCGGACCCTTGACTTCGTGACTCCTTGCTTCTTGATCCTCGGACCCTTGACTTCGTGACTCCTTGCTTCTTGATCCTTGGACCCTTGACTTCGTGACTCCTTGTTTCTTGATCCTCGGACCCTTGACTTAGTGACTCCTTGCTTCCTGACCCTCAGACCCTTGGCTTCTTGCCTCCCGGTTCTCTGACCCTCGGACTCTTGGCTTCCTGACTCCTGGCTTCTGGACTCCCGTTCCTGCTCCCACCCCGCCATCTTGCCCCCAGTCCCAACGTCCGCAGCCGGGACTTCGATCACCCATGAACCAGACCGTGACACTAGCCATCTTGGCTGTGTAGTATAAGAGACAATGTGCTTCTGAATAGCATCTGCTGGGATTCTCAAGTGAGGAGGGTACTATTATGCATGTATATTCCTTGTGGGTTTCCCAGAGGCATCTGGTTGGAACTGGACGCTAAACGAGATGGGCCTTTGGCTTTATCTAGCAGCGTTCTTTTTAATGTTCTCCATGATCACCACAATATCACTAGTGTATTTACAGATGTGTTTCCAGCTCATCCATCACCCAGACCATTGCGGGGGCTAATTTCACCACTCTCATTCTGGCCTTACGAGATCGAGAAGCAGCGACAAAGGTGGGGACTTCATTGCAAGAATCCATCCATTTTCCTAAGTCGTTTCCTTTACAGCGATTTGGCGCACACATTTTCCGGCTGCTTCTTTTTATGCCATTTCCAAAAAGTGCCATTCATCTGAGCTGACAACAAGCTCCAGTCTGGCACACAAAGCAAGTCCAACGCTAGATTTATCTGACCATTTTTAAAGTTGGAAATGGCCAGGGATTCCAAGCATTGGGAGGGGATCCTGAATGCTCCATCTGCCTGTCATTGCATTGTTTTCATTTAGAGAGGGAAGGCATGGACTAGTGGTTGATTTCCTTGTTTTTCTTCCATTAATGAAGATGGGACATGAGTTTAACATCCGCAGGTCTCTCGTGAGAGTCTTAAGGTAAAGGTAAAGGTAAAGGTACCCCTGCCCGTATGGGCCAGTCTTGACAGACTCTAGGGTTGTGCGCTCATCTCACTCTATAGGCCAGGAGCCAGCGCTGTCCGCAGACACTTCCGGGTCACGTGGCCAGTGTGACAAGCTGCATCTGGCGAGCCAGCACAGCACACGGAACGCCGTTTACCTTCCCGCTGGTAAGCGGTCCCTATTTATCTACTTGCACCTGGGGGTGCTTTCGAACTGCTAGGTGGGCAGGCGCTGGGACCGAACGACGGGAGCGCACCCTGCCGCGGGGATTCGAACCGCCGACCATGCGATCGGCAGGTCCTAGGCGCTGAGGTTTTACCCACAGCGCCACCCGCATCCCTCGTGAGAGTCTTAACTAGCGCTAAATCCAGTTATTCAAACCTCAGTGCACTGAATAGGCTGGTGGGGAGAAACTGTACAAAAGTTGCAAAGATTTTTTGGAAAACCTGGGGGGGACGGACGGACAACAAACTGCACATTAAGCTAAATGCAGCGAAATCTTTAGGAGGGGGGAAGGCTCGCCATTTAAATAATACAGGCATCGTGAGAGTCACAGTGTATGGCAGAAGTGGACAACCATTTTTCAGCTTAAAGGCTGCATTTCAATCTGGGGGGCGTCACATTTGCCAGCCCCCAGAGGCTGGAGCAATAAGTGCAACATTCACCTTTGTACAACAGGCTGGTTTCTAAACTCCATTGCACACCCCTCTGTCTTATAGAATCATAGAATTCTTGAGTTGGAAGTTGACCATACCCTTCGACATTTCTCCGGTGAAAATAGGGACATTCTATTTGACATCAGGAAGCTTCTCCCATGTCTGATCTCCCGCACACGTAGATGACATGTACACATATACAGCTGTCACCTTGAGCCACTTGCAACCTCTCAGCCTAACCTACCTCACAGGATTGTTGTAAAAAGAGAGTGAGAAAATGGATCATGTATAACACCTTCAACAGATAAAATTTTAGCTGAGTCCCTGTCAGGGAAAAAGCCAGGAAATTAATAATAATAAATAATAATAATTAATTAATTAATTAATTAATAGGAACTTCAGAACTGATAAGAGAGTAAATCCTATTGAACTCAGTGGGACTTTCTTCTGAGTTAAAATGCTTAGGATTGTAATGTAAGGCTTCTCAGTCTTTACCCAGTTACCTGGTGTAAGCTGCCTTGAAACACTTTGTGCTTCACCCACTTTTGATAAGCTTTCCTGGTCTCTGTGATCTGAAGAAGAGGAGGAGTTTGGATTTGATATCCCGCTTTATCACTACCCGAAGGAATCTCAAAGCGGCTAACATTCTCCTTTCCCTTCCTCCCCCACAACAAACACTCTGTGAGGTGAGTGGGGCTGAGAGACTTCAGAGAAGTGTGACTGGCCCAAGGTCACCCAGTGGCTGCATGTGGAGGAGCAGAGACGCGAACCTGGTTCACCAGATTATGAGTCCACTGCTCTTAACCACTATACCACACTGGCTCTCTGAGCCCCGCTGGACCACAAGCCCATCCCAAAACCATTTGAAGACAAGTTGATGCACTGTTTTAAGCTTCTACGTTTGATCTTTTGGTTTTGGCTGAGCTATTGAGTGCTGATGGATATCCCCACCTTTGTCTGTGTTCCCGATCCTTGTGTGCTGTTGTTCGGCCAGGTTTATTTACCCTCACCTCCTTCCCCGCTACCCTGAGTGCTTTGCTTTTTTGCATGTACCAGCTCCGGAGGCACATGCTCTGGAATGGGTAATGAAGGCCCATTCATCACTGTCTCATTATGACCATAAGATGCTCTGACAATGCACTGCATCAAAACCAAGCTTGCCAATTTAAATCCCAAGCTCTGTGCAAAAACCGAGGTTAATAGAATCAAAACGATCTTTATCCCAACATCAACAGAAGGGGGAAAGAGTTGATAAGGTTTGGTGCAACAGCCCGAGAACTGCTTTGTCATAGGTCCCGGAGGACTGGCGGGGTAATTTGCTAGCCTTTGATTTGGAATATGGGGATTGGCTTTGGTGACCTTCAAGACTCTTCCAATCACAGAATGACAAAATGTGGTCTTTTTTTCCCATGTGGTCAAGCCGCTGCAATATAACTTTTTAAAATTCATGTAAACAGGGCCAGATTAGAGAAGAGTTAAATTGACCATTTGCTGTTCTGTTACTTTTGCATGTTTTTACCTATAATTCCATTGTGATTTGTTTTGGCATTCATCTCTGTGTTGTTGCATTTTTAAAAAATATCTCAAAACATGTACTTAAAATGGATATATTCCCCCCTCAAAAGAGGTATTCTAATGCACCTTTTCATACATTTCAGCTGTCAAGAACAGTACCACAGCATTTGGAGAAGGGAGCAGTCATGTGGGTAGAGACAAGGTTTGAATTCACACTAGGGATGGTGGAAAAATTAGATTTCATTCACATTTAAAGGTGAGCCTATCTATTTCACACTTTCCAAAACAACAACTGAAGCACAGCTGCCTTTCAAAATGAAACGAAATAAAAACCTCATGAAAATTAACCAACATTTTAGTGCAAAGCTGTAACATACACATTTTTGTGTATGCATTTTTGCCTAATTTTGTAGGTTATTTGTATGCTGTATTATGTTTACTAATACCTTCATTGTACGTTCCCTTTAATCTAATTAATGCATATATTACAGTTTGCTTGGTTGGAGAACTGCATTGCAAAATGTGGAGAAGTGAAAATTTCAAAGGGTGATTGTGTCTTGCTTTGCATATTGGTTTGAGAAGTGTAAATTAAGTCGTTTCTCATTAAAATGCAAAACAAAATCAAATGCCCTCACTCTTCCTAGCTACAGGCAGCATTTTATAGAAACTATGGGTTAAGCAGAGCTGGAAAAAATGCTCTCAATTCCTAGGAGTCAGTAGCATCCCATATTTTTGTGACTTCAAGTGTCCAGACACCCAGAATTTGTTTTATTTCTGGTCAGAACATCTTTATGACATAGCTTATTTCCCTGGAGACGTGAGTCTCTCACTGCATCACAAGCTGTGATATAATTGAGGGATACATGAAGTGCTTTAATGATCTCAGCACTGAAATAACAAAGTGGAATTCTCCCGTGAGATTTGAGTTTGGCTCAGAAATGTAAGAAAAGCTCACGAAACACCCAAATAACAACATTTGACAATCCCACTTTCACCCTGAAGGATCAAATGCCTCTCTGTCCTTAAGTAAACGCCTCTCTCACCCCACGCCAGCCTCCCCCAATCTTTCCCATTTCCAAAATAAGCTTCCTGTGAAAATGAATCCGCAAGCCGTGAGTTTGAAAATTGCCTCTATTGCTTTAATTAAGGAAGCAGAGGCATTGATTATCAAGCATCTGTGAAGACTTTTAATTAGGCCAAGAAGCAAGTGCCTGTGGTGATCATGGACAAGCTTAACTTCCAGGCATTGTTGGGTGATACTCTGGCCTGCACCACAAACATGTCATTCCTTCTGGTTTCCCCTTCCTATACTTACGCACTGCTGAGCTGAAATGCACTCTGCCCCCCGCCACTTTTCAATGACTTGACTGGAGGTAAGCATACTGTGAATCTCTTTGGGGAAAGGGCTGTTAAGAGGACTGTCCATTTAAGGGAACCCTATTCTGCCTCTTTGTCCATGTGATTTTCTTGGCAAGGATACTGGAGTGGCTTGCTGGTTCCTGCTCCAGGTGGATCACATTTAGTCAAAACTCTCCACTTAAGACAACATTTTAAAAAGCAGATACACCACCTTGCCGACAAAGGTCCATATAGTTAAAGCTATGGTTTTCCCAGTAGTGATGTATGGAAGTGAGAGCTGGACCATAAAGAAGGCTGATGGCCAAAGAATTGATGCTTTTGAATTATAGTGCTGGAGGAGACTCTTGAGAGTCCCATGGACTGCAAGAAGATCAAACCTATCCATTCTGACGGAAATTCAGCCCTGATTGCTCCCTGGAAGGACAGATTGTGAAGCTGAGGCTCCAATACTTTGGCCACCTTATGAGAAGAGAAGACTCCCTGGAAAAGACCCTGATGTTGGGAAAGATTGACGGCAGAAGGAGAAGGGAACGACAGAGGATGAGATGGTTGGACAGTGTTCTCGAAGCTACCAGCATGAGTTTGACCAAACTGTGGGAGGCAGTGGAAGACAGGAGTGCCTGGCGTGCTCTGGTCCATGGGGTCACGAAGAGTTGGACATGACTAAACGACTAAACAACAATTCTGCCTCTATAGGAGCCATGGCTGCACCTCAGTCAAGCCAGCCAAGAGTAGGGAACAGATGCCACTATCTAAGACTAAGGAAGAACTCCTGGGTTTAATCAGCCTAGAGGCTGCAGTCAATAGAGAGAAAGAAGAGGCAGGGGTGTAAGAAACAGGCAATGGGCTCTCAATGAGGCTTTTGATACCAGCAGGGGAAAACACCATTCCAACCAACATCCCTCTGATGAAAATTGGGATGTGCGTCTTTGGGTGCTGCGATCTCACGCAGGTCAGCTGACTTGCGAGAGAGCGCAGCACCACTGCAATCACCAACGCTGGCTGCAAGTGCCAGCTCATCCTCCTCCCCGAGCTCAGTGGGGGGAAATGGGACATTCTGGGATCAAATCAGAAGCCAAGATGGCTTCTGTAATTCTGGGATGGTCTGGGAAAATCGGGACACTTGAAACTTCCCCAGGCTGCAGTGGGACTACAGCCTCCTCTGGGATGGGCAAAGTCCCAGATCTCAGCCCACCTATATCCTCTGTCTTGTTGGGATTCAGGACCGAGAACTCTCTGCTTAGGCATTGTTAAAAGCCCCATGCACCCTATGAGAGATCAGCTGTAGCAGGGCTAAGGAAATTGGTTTTATTGCGTAGGTGCTAAGTATAATTGCGAGCTGCCATCAGTGGTCTTTGAAGAGCTGTTGTTCATCACACTTCAGCAAAAACAGAGACATTGCTCATTGAGGGTCAGATGCTTCCTTCATATTCTGTGAGCCTGCCTAATTCAATAACTTTCAATACAAAATACTCACCCAGAGCAATAAATGGAGAGTTTTGGTGCAATGCATTGTCATCAGAGCATCCTATGTCTTGAAGGAAATCATGGATAGCAACAAGACATGCAAGACATGCAAGACATGAAGGGTGTGTGTTCTCCTATGAAATAGTGTTCATTGTTTTGTCGGAAAATACCTCCTTTTTTCTCTCCCCAACTCCCATGATCTTGCATTCCTTGAGCAAGGAAGAGACCAACGTGCCTGAAAAGAGCTTAGGTGAACTCTAGGGGCTTTCGAGAACAGCTAAACTATTCCGTTTGGAATCGTGTTGCACTTCCTGATCCTGTCATCTTCCAGCAAGGAAGCTATGTGGGAGGGAAATGAGTCCACAACAAGATGCAGCACTTAAGAATTACCTTAAACAGCAGATGGAGATGGAGTTTGATGCTGATTAGAAAACCTCGAGGCTGATCACAGCTCCAGGTGGATCAATAGCAGTGGTCTGTCTGTTGAGCAGCTCTTTCAATATGTGATCGGCCTGTGATGCTCTACTCTCAGCAAGCCATCCTCGAAGGGAGGGAGGACAATCAAAGCTAAGAGAATACACTCCAAAGTTGTCAGAGATCTGGGGCCTTGGAAAAAGAAATTCAGAGGCTATGTGCCTGGCGGCTGGCTTTTCTTGTTTTCTTGAAACAGCTATTCATTGTGGGGTGGTTGTTTTTGTTTTTGTTTTTAATCCTTGGGTAATAGTGGGGGGTTGGCAGCCCTAAAGCAAAAAGTCTAGTTGACAGATGTACATCACACCTGTGACCCTAGCCCCAAGACACTCTTTGGGAAGCAGCCAATTAAGTCCTACTCAGAGTAGATTGATTACAATGAATGGATCTAAGGTAGTCGTGTTCACTGACTCCAATGGGTCTGCACTGAAAAGGACTATCAACCTTTGTTTTGATACACTTGCTGCGCTGATTCAGACATAACTTTAAATATCAATTGAGCTGTGGAATGAGAAACCTGTGGTCCTTGAGGAGACCTGTTTGCCTGCTCTTCCTGCTGTCCAGAACTGTTGATATGCAACTCAAAGGCCCCTGTTTCCCCTTCTTGGGGTTCTCTGTTACAACAGAGTCCTTCAGATCCAGGCCTGTTTCCTATTTGTACATGCCCACCGCAGGAAGGGGTGAGTTGCACTAATGCAAATGGAAGAAAACCCCTGACATTTTCTGGCTGGCCTTATTTTTCAGAAATGCTTAGGGCAAGGCAGGCATTGTAGTATGGAAGACATGCAATAAATAATTGGCCTGTCCACAGATATGGTGTGTCCCTCCATGCTTTCCCTCTCCACCCCCCTCTCTTTCTCTTTCTCTCTCTCCCCCCATAGTTGTAAGTCTGGTTTTTATTAAAAGCAATATTTTATTTTTACCTGGCTGCATAAAAAAGCACAGCAGAACAAGCAATGCAAGAGAAAGAGGCCACGAGGAGAAGGAGCCAGAGGTTGCAAGAGAGCAGAGGCTAGGTAGACTCTGAGGAATTGCATGTCCCAAGACTTTGCCGGCTGAGTCAATTCAAGGGTTAGAGACTTCTTGTTTAAACAGTCTGGGCAGTTTTTGATTGTTTTTCATTATCTTATGTGTAAATCGCCTTGATGGGTTGTTTGGAAGGCAATTAATAGTAATAAAAATCCATAAAGCAGCTCTTAAGGAATCCCAAGATGCTTAATTCCTATAGACCACATTTCAGCAGAGGAAGTTAATGTGGTGCCCTTCACCGGTAGTTGGCTTGGGGTTCTCTACAGAGTCCCATACTGCTACCATAGAGGAAGCCCTCCCAGGGTTCTCCTAGGGCAGGATCCTGGCAGAAGGGTTCCTTGATCTGGGTAATAATATGAGCTTAGAAGTCACTGCCCAAAGGCATCCCCAACTTGGATGCCTATGCTAAGGTGTGAAGGCAGGCTCAAGGCTGGGGGCTAGGGGAGCTGTATATTGTTGAGGTGGGGTCAGAAGGATGGTCACATAGCCTCTTCCTGCCCATCTTGCCCCTTCATGCAAGATATGTGTGACAGCGTTGTGCTCCAGCGGGTGCCCTCTGGGGCCAGGACCCCAGTCTAGGGAGATATAAGCCTCCTAGCCAAAAGAGTCCCCGCGGAGAGCTGGGATTATGGTACAAACCATGGATGAGCACAATGACTCCTTCAAGCTCCAAAACGTAATCCAGAGGCAAGGTCAAGGAAGGGTCTAGGGCCACATTCACACCAATTTACACAGTCAAGGTGTCCCCCAAAGAATCCTGGGAGTTGTAGTTTATTAGGGGTCCTGAGAGTTGTTAGGAGACCACTATCCCCCACACAGAGCTACAATTCTGAGTTCCCTGGGAAGAGGGATTGGCTGTTAAACCACTCTGGGAATTATAGATTTGGAGCGGGGGGATAGGAGTCTTCAAACAAGTCACAGCACCTTTAAATTCTATGAAGGACTTCTGCTTTGAGCCTATGAAAGAGGAAGGAGAGAAAGAGACTCATGTTTCCTTGATCGCCTTCTTATAGAGACATATAAAGCTGTTCTCAGTCACACACACTTGCTGACTATCTTGAGTAATTCAAAAGTAACTGGATGTATTGCTCCGGAGAGGCAAACTTATTTTAGTACAAGACTCTGACCTTCCATAGATTGAAGTCTGCTTTATCAGATTCGAGAAACAGAGTTAACAGCAGCCGAAGTTGGTTGCAATCTATGAATGCTTCTGCTGTTAACAGTAAAAGAAGGAATTAAGTGGCCCTTACATTTTTATTGAACAGCCATAGACACCCACAACTTGCTGCCAGTATTTCAAGTTGTTCGGTTTTCTGTTTGGAAAAGCAAAGCCCACCCAGATATAACAGGCCTACTGCTGTTGAAATCAAGGTTAGCCAATGTAACACCCAGCAGATGATGGTGTTTGACTACATCTCCCATCATCCATTGGCCATGCTGCCTGGGGTGGATAGGAGTTGGCACCCAGCAACATCTGGAGGACCACAGATTGGAGAAGGCTGTTCCAGGGCATTGAAGAGGGGAAATGATAATGAACACATACAAAAATGGTTGTTGGCCTAATGTGTAGCAGAGACAGTTCAAGGGTGCCCATTGGCCATGGTAGCAGGGGCTGGTGGGAATTCAAAAGTGTCTTGAAGGTACCACATTGGTTATTCTTTTTTTTTTTTTTATAAAATTTTTATTGGTTTTGCAACATTTTTAAGAAAAACAAACAAACATTAAAAATGACAAACATACACGTATAGTTTCAAACATATTTTCATAAACCTCTTTTCTTGGACTTCCCCATACCCCCCCTCTCTGCATCCCAATGTCCGTAGTTCAACTAGCAACTCCCAATTGTTACTTTCCAATCTCAATCATCTTAGTCCTCTTTTATAGTCTAACCTTATATCCCTGTACCCCTTTGTCTCTGAAAACCACGACATTTTAGCATTCATTAAGTTTATAGTAGTCCTTAAGGTAGCTTTTAAATTTTCTCCATTCTTCTTCCACCGTCTCTTTTCGTTGGTCACGGATTCTGCCTGTCATCTCGGCCAGTGTCATATAGTCCATCACTTTCATCTGCCATTCTTCCAAAGTGGGTAAATCTTGTGTCTTCCAATACTTTGCGATGAGTATTCTTGCTGCTGTTGTGGCATACATGAAAAAAGCTCTATCTTTCTTTGTCACCAGTTGGCCGACAATGCCCAAGAGAAAGGCCTCTGGTTTTTTAGGAAAGGTACATTTAAGTACCTTTTTCATTTCATTATAGATCGTTTCCCAGAAGGCCTTAATCTTCGGGCATGTCCACCAAAGGTGATAAAAGGTACCTTCAGTCTCTTTACACTTCCAACATTTGTTATCGGGCAAATGATAGATTTTTGCCAGCTTGACTGGGGTCATGTACCACCTGTATACCATTTTCATAATATTTTCCTTTAAGGCATTACATGCCGTAAATTTTATACCGGTGTTCCATAACCATTCCCAGTCAGCTGACATAATATTGTGTCCAACATCCTGAGCCCACTTAATCATTGCCGATTTAACTGTTTCATCCTGTGTGTTCCATTTCAACAACAAGTTGTACATTCTAGATAAATTCTTAGTGTTGGGTTCTAACAGTTCAGTTTCTAATTTTGATTTTTCCACCTGGAAACCGACTTTCCTGTCCTGTTTAAAAAATTCCATTATTTGGCGGTATTGGAACCAATTTTCTACTTTATGCTTCAATTTCTCCTGACTTTGTAGTTTGAACTTATCTCCATCCTGTTCTAAAATTTCCCAATACTTCGGCCATCCGACCTCCATATTGAGTTTCTTCACTGCTTTAGCCTCCACTGGCGACACCCATCTAGGGGTTTTGTTTTCCAATAAATCTTTATATCTTATCCAAACATTAAACAATGCTTTTCTGACAATGTGATTTTTAAAGGCACTGTTAACTTTACCATACCAAAGATATGCATGCCAACCAAAAGTGTTATTGAAACCTTCCAGATCCAAGATGTCCGTGTTCTCGAGGAGCATCCATTCTTTGAGCCAGCAAAAAGCTGCTGCCTCATAGTACAATTTTAGGTCCGGCAGGGCAAAACCCCCTCTTTCCTTAACATCTGTCAATATTTTAAATTTAATTCGGGGCTTTTTGCCCTGCCAGACAAATTTCGAGATATCTTTGTGCCACCTCTTAAAACATTCCATCTTATCAATAATCTGCAAGGTCTGAAACAAAAATAACATTCTAGGCAATACATTCATTTTAATTACTGCAATTCGGCCTAACATTGACAGTTTCAAATTTGACCATATTTCTAAGTCTTTCTTGATTTCTGACCAGCATTTTTCATAGTTGTCCTTATACAAATTCTGATTTTTAGATGTTAAATAAACCCCTAGGTATTTTACCTTCTTGACCACAGTCAAACCTGTTTCCTCTTGAAATTTCTCCTTTTCCATATCTGTTAGGTTTTTCCCTAAAACTTTGGTTTTTTGCTTGTTCAACTTAAATCCAGCTACCTGGCCAAACTGTTGTATTATTTCTAAAACCCTTTTCGTACTAGTGTTTGGCTCTTGCAAAGTCAATACTAGGTCATCTGCGAACGCTCTTAACTTATAATGTTTAGCTCCGACCTGCACACCTTTGACCTGCTGGTCATTTCTTATCATATTCAGCAACACCTCCAGAACTGAAATAAAAAGTAATGGGGAAATCGGGCACCCCTGTCGTGTTCCTTTTTCTATCTTAAGTTCCTCAGTCACAACATTGTTTACAATCAGTTTGGCTTTTTGTTCAGAGTATATTGCAGCCATACCATTCTCAAAGCCCTGACCTACCCCCATCCCATGAAGATTCTTCCTCATAAAACTCCAAGAGATATTATCAAAGGCCTTCTCCGCATCCACAAAGATCAATACTGCCTTGGTGTTTATATTCACCTCTAACTTCTCCAAAATATCTATTACATTCCTTACATTATCTGCTAGGTGTCTTTTAGGGAGAAAGCCTGCTTGGTCTTTATGGATCTTCTCCATCAAAACTCTTTTAAATCTTTTTGCCAAAATGTCTGCAAAAATTTTGTAATCCACATTAAGCAGGGATATTGGGCGGTAGTTCTTGAGTTGGGTCTTTTCAGTCTCTGACTTTGGTATGAGTGAAATATATGCCTCTTTCCACGATTCAGGTGCCTTTTTTCCCTCAAGGATCTCGTTACAAACTTCTCTTAATGGTTGAGTCAACCATTCCTTCAGCGATTTGTAGTATCTGGAAGTCAGTCCATCTGGTCCTGGAGATTTGCCCAGTTGCATATTCTGAATGGCAGCCTCTATCTCTTGTTCTGAGATTCTCTGGTTCAAGTCCATCTTACTTTGATGAGAGATGTTTTGTAGTCCATATTTTCCGAGGAATTTGTCTATATCTTCTTCATTTTGCGGGCCTTGGGTATAAAGTTTTTTAAAATAGCTTAAAAAGCAATTTCTAATTTCATTGGGTTTGGATATGTTCTTTCCATCCACCTCTAGGCTTGTAACTGTATTTAGTTTCTGCCTTTTCTTCAATTGCCATGCCAAAAGTTTGCCACATTTATTTGCTGATTCAAAAGTCTTTTGCTTCATTTGCCTTATCTTCCATTCAATCTCTTGGTTCATCAATTCCATATATTGTGTTTGGTATAATTTAATCTCTCTTAAAATGTCCTGAGACTTTGGTTTTGTTCTTAATTTCCTCTCTCCTTCCTTTATCATTTCCAGAATCTTCTCTTTTTTCTCATTTTGTTTTTTCCTCTTTATTGAGTTTTGTTGAATCAAAAATCCTCTCATCACCGCTTTACTTGCGTCCCAGATCACTCTTTTCTCCACGTCGGTCCTCAAATTTATTTCAAAATAGTCTTTTAGGGTCTTTTGGGCCTTCGTGAGAATCTCCTTATCTCGAAAGAGGGTGTCATTCATTCTCCATCTAAATTGACCAGTTATTGTGAGTTTCATCTCCATCTTCACGGCGTTATGGTCGGAGCAAGTTTTTGGGCAGATTTCCACTTTCTTGATCTTCGGAGCCATTCCACTAGTAACCCAGATTTGATCGATTCTGGTCCAGGTCATCATTGCTTGGGAGAAAAAGGTTCCCTCTCTCTCCAGAGGGTTCCTTGTTCTCCAGATATCTATCAAGTCCATATTTTCAGTCATTTCGAAAAAAGTCTTAGGGAGTCTCCCTTCCTTGGTGACTGTAAGTCTTTGTGCCTTGTCCATATTAGTGGAGACCACGCCATTCATGTCTCCCATAATTATCATATTGTAGTCCAGATAGTCCATCAAAGTTTCATGAAGTCTCTTAAAGAAGTCGGATTTGCCTTCATTTGGTGCATAAATTCCAACAACTAAGAATTTTTCTCCTTGTACTTGTATCTCCACAGCCAGATATCTCCCTTGTTCATCTTTGAATATCATTTTTGGAGCCCATTTCTCCTTCACATATATTACAACTCCTCTCTTCTTAACCTTGTCTGATGAAATAAATTCTTGTCCTAGCCTTTTATTTGAAAGTAATCTCCTGTGGGCTCTGGTTATGTGAGTTTCTTGTAAGCATATCAAGTCCAATTGTTCTCTATTCAATATATGAAATACTTGTCTTCTCTTCAAAGGCCCATTGAGCCCATTACAATTCCAACTGAGGAATTGCAGAGCCATCTTGTTATTTTTCTAAGGCTCCTCCAACAGCTCCAAGTTGTTGCTCTTCTTCTGATGGTAGTGGTTTTTGTCCAAACGAGAGATTCAAGATATCCAATGCTCTCCTCTGTTCTGCAAGTACGTCAACAGTCCCCTTCTGTAAGTCCTCCTGGTATCTTGCCAAAAATTTGTCTTTATCTTGAATTGTCTTTATTTTCACCTTGTTTCCCTTAAAGTCAAATGACAGCCCTTGTGGGAATTCCCACCTGAAACGAATAGCGTTTTTCTTTAATAAAAGGGCTAAGTCCTTGTAGAAGTTTCTTAAGTCCAGAAAATATTTTGGGATGTCTTTAAAGATCTGTGCAGCTGAGTTTCCAATCTGCAAGGCCTTTTCAAAGTGTAGTCCCAATATTTTGTCTCTTTCCTCCTTGGATCTGAGTGTAATCAAGCAGTCTCTCGGAGTCTTTCTGTTTTGCTTCTTACCCAATCTAAAGGCAGTCGTAATTTTGAATTCGTCTTCCTGGAGTTCCCAACAATCCACAAACTCCTGTGTCAAGTATTCCACAAGGTTGTCTCCTTCATTCTCCGGGATCAATCTTATTTTTAAATTTCTCTCTTTCCTCTGTAGCTCCCACAAGGCCAAGGTTGCATCATGCTCATAAACCTTCTTGGCGATCGGCTCTAATTTCTCCTGTGTCTCTCCCGCAGTAGCTTTGGCGTCTTCCGCAATTTGACGCGTAGTGGCGTTTTCCTCCACCAATTTATTTATAGATTCTGTATTCTGGTTTAATCTTGCTGAAATTTCTGCTAATTTTAGTGTATTCTCTGAAGTCTGTTTTGTCAGAGACTCCAGAGTTTGGTTTATCTTAAGCAAGGCATCTGTCACAGCTTCCATAGAGACGGCTGCTCCTTTGTCTTGTCCTGTTGATGCTGTTGTTCCTGTTGATCCAACTGTTGCGCCTGAAATTGAGCCTCTTTTCTTTGCCTGTAACTGTTGCAGCTGTTGTTGTTGTTGTTGCTTGGTCTTGGCCCTTGTGACTATCTCTTCTTGTGTGCCACTCATGTCAAGGTCAGTTCCCACGGGATTTATTCTCCCTTGGAAAATTCCACTGTCTTAGGCCGTGCCGGGCTTCACTTTGTCCTCTAGAGGGAGCAAATCAAAATGGCCATAGAGCAAAGTTTCCAAGTATAGAGACAAAGGAGACTGTCCCAAATGTCCAAAATATAAAAAGGGAGATTAACCCAGTCAAAAGTCTAAAAGCTTGTTGCTTCAAATTGCCACAGTTGCCCTATTTATGCTACTTCTTGTTGTATTGTACAGTAGCCAGGCACTGTGGAAACTTTGTATCAGAGTATCACTTCACAGGAAAAAGTCAGTTCAGTGTACTAAGAAGGCAGACCGTTTCATGCTTTCAAATAAGTGAGACAGCAGAGGTTTTTTACTTCCAACAAATCTTGCAGTTATTGCTCAAATTCACCTCCCCTCTGCCCTGCTAGCTAGAGGGGAGATCAAAGGGTCGGAATGTCCGGTTAAGCTGATCAAAGAGCTGGTTTAAACGGATGCAGGTTTAGAGCTCCGTTGCTTTCACTTTCATGCAGTCGGGGGGAGGCAGACTTCCTTTGTTTAGATCTCCCCCGTTTTTAGCCCAATTTTTAAAATTTGAAAAGTCCCGATTATATTTCAGCTCTTACTCACGGGGATTCAGTCCAGATTTTCTTTTCAGGAAGGAATCGGCGCTCTCCGCTTATGGCGACGCGGCTTCACTTCGCAGGCTGGGTAGCGACTCTCAGCACCGCGCTCACTCCCGATGTCGATCCGTAGCCTTTAAAAAGGCTCTTTCACGGTACCGGGGGGCGCAAAGGTGCCCACCGAGTCTCCTTGTTCTCAGGCTTCAGCGCCTGGGATTTTAGGGGTCCCCCGCTTGCCGTAGCGGGTAAGACCCGAACTTGCGAAGCAGTCCTTCTCCGGAGCTCGGAGCTAGGACCGCCATTAAGCGCTGGCACCGACCGGAAGTCCCCAGCCACATTGGTTATTCTTGGTTCATATGGTGACACACAAAATGGAATCAAGAGTATCTGTTCACTTAAAGGCGGACTCTATTTTCCTCCCCTTTAACGTTCTCCATGGCCTTATCTTCCTTAATTTCTCCACCTATATATCCAAATTCATTGCTGCCCTTATCCTTCACTCTTCCAGCTCTATCACCTGTCACTCAGTGGTCTCCTGCTTCCTTGAAAATGCTCCTCCTCCTCCCTTGTTCCTCTTTATGCTTGGAAGGTCCTCCTCAGATACCTGTATGATGGTGACTTCTCTGGGTTGAATTTTAGACTGCATGCCTTCTTGAGAAAGGACCTGTTTGCACAGTGTCATATCATATGTTAGGGTTGCCATATTTCAAAAAGTGAAAATCCAGACTGTTGTTGACTTTGTCTTGCCTTGCCCAATTTTTTTTTTGAGCTATTTTTATGGAAATTCACCAAAATCTACACTGCCAACATGGGTTGCCATACGTATGGATTTTCCCAGACATTTCAGTGATTTAGTGTTTCCGATGTCCAAATTCCCGCTATGTCTGGGAAATTCTGGACGCATGGCAGCCCTAACTTGATATTGAAATTGAAGCTGGAATCCTAACAAGACAAAGGATGATTGTGGTGAACAAGTGAGGTAAGTTGAGGCCTAAGATTTTGCCCATCCTAGAGGATATGCTAGGCTTCAGGGAAATGGATCCCTCCCCCCAGTGGCAGTGATTAAGAAGAACAAACAAAAGGAGCATTCTTACCAGAGTTTCTTTAATAATCACAGCTAGAGACAAAGGAATGCATATCTCTCTAAAAATGGTGTTGCTCCCAGTTAAGGTTCACCCCCTTCGTCCCCATTAATCTATGCCACTCCTATGGAGGGTAATCTGAGCTTGTTGCCTCTGTGCTTTCTGTTCTATCACTCTCAGAGCCTGTCTAGTCTTTGGGGGGGGGATCAGGAATGCTGTCCAAGGACACTGAATCTGCCAGCTGTCTCTCTCCTGGTATTCACTCTTCTAGCTGTTCCTCACCCAGTATTTCCCAGCTTCTCCCCACTGGACTATGCCCCTCTGCAAACCACTCTTCTAAATCAATACTGTCCTCCTGCCCTTCAGAAGGTTCAGGAGAAGGGGGGGTCAGCTCACACCATACTTCCTCAGTCTAGCCCCTGACAGGAGGCTGCAGTCCCACAGCAACCTGGGGAAGCTTCTGGATGCTACATTTTTTGCTGAGAGGGAACCCTTCTTCTCTGGGGCAGACTCTGGTTGCAATCCTATGCTCTAGGAATGGGGCACCATCTCCCTGCCATTCACACGATGGAAGCTGACCCATCAGAGCTCAGTTTGCATTCAGCCAGGCGCCAAGTGCCTGCCTTCTTGATTAAGAACAGTCCAAGAGGCGGTGAAGAAGAAGAAGAAGAAGAAGAAGGAGGAGGAGGAGGAGGAGGAGGAGGAGGAGGAGGAGGAGGAGGAGGAAGAAGAAGAAGAAGAAGAAGAAGAAGAAGAAGAAGAAGAAGAAGAAGAAGAAGAAGAAGATTTTTTAATACCACGCCCTCCCCAGGCAAGACCGAGATCAGGGCAGCTAACACCAGGTATAAAAACAATTCTATAAAATACAACTTAAAAACAAGATTAAAATACAACATTAAAATGCAGCCTCATTTCAGTAGAAACTCAAATTAGTGTTAGCTTTTCTCACCTTAGGCTCAGAGTTGTCCCTTTTAGAACTCAGAAGGTAGGAAGAAGATGATGCCCAAACTAGAATTAGTTGGCTCTGCCTATCAATGGCTCTTGCTCCACCTGCCACTGGCCTTCCTGCTTTCTGCCCTACAGGTACCACTGGGTACCAGCCCCCGCTGCATTACCTTTAGGGTAATCAATCGGGGTATGAATTCTGGTGGAGGGTAGAGCCAATCAGTGACATGCAATGACATTTTTCACAGGGAAACAGTTTGGGCCAGAGATGTCAGCATGCGAGGATGATTTGTGTGGGGTGGGGTGACATTGTGTGCATGGACATCTTCCCTCCCTAAGCTCAGCAGTAGCTTCCTGGGCTTTGGGAAGGAGGTGCCAGAGAAAAATCTAGTCTAGTCCCCCTAGTCCACTGACTGCATGTCACTAGAGCCAATCATGAGCAGAGCTAGAATCCAGAAAAAAATATAACCCTTCTTCAATTTTTACCATGTTTATTTCAGATTAGATTTCCTAAACATTTGTAGGTCTACTCAGAAGTAAATTTCCTGGGTTTGATGGGGTTATTCGCAAATAAGTATACAGAGGCAGGCTGTTGTTGTTTTATTTTAGTATAACAGAGTAATAATAATAATAATAATAATAATAATAATAATAATAATAATAATAATTTATTTGTACCCCGCCCATCTGGCTGGGTTTCCCCAGCCACTCTGGGCGGCTTCCACAGAGACCAAAAATACACTAAAATGCAGCTACTACCAAAAGCAAATGAAAGCATTTCCTTTCTGACTTTAATGTGCTGCACACAGAGCAGAATCGTGCCAGGTTTTTGTTGTTTATATCATTATATCAACGGGGAGCTACGCCCCTCAGAAATTAGAATCATGCCAAGTTATTCTTAGACAACCGAGGAGGAAACCTCCTTTTCCCCAGGTTATGTGACCAGGTGTGTTTTTTTTCATTTAAAAACATCAGTTTCATTTTATGAAATACAAAATTGCCCCTTGAAAAAGGCATAGAAGCTACATAAAAAGCAGAGAAAACACTTAACAGTGTTAGGAAGAAATGAATAAAAGGAACTCCAATGTAATGAAAGCATGGGGTGGTTCAGGAGGTTCCAGAGGCCATATGAAATGATGTCAGGGGCCGCATGTGACCCACCTGTACTGTGCATGCTTTCTTTGGAGAAAATTCACTGAACATCTGAATAGCCATTCACAGGAATGTCCATGTTTATGTCTTGACCACCATTCTGTAACTTCTCATTTGGACTGCTGCCATGTAGTGTCTTGGGATGAGGAATAATTGTATGTGCACTGGAACATGGGGCGGAGGAAAACAGAGAAAATGCCCTCCCTTTCTAAATGGCACATTTCCTGAAGTTGGTTTGGTCCAAAAACTTTCACATGTTGAATGACTGTTCCCCGCCCCCCCCCCCCACTGCTCTTCCACCAAGTTCTTCAACCTCTGCTTGGTTGGGACTTCTTCCAAAAGAATTCATTTATTTTCACTTTAAAAAGAATATATTGTGCATGGTGCTTGATTGACATCTGGACATTGAGCGATGTCACGACGTCAAGCATTGTTGCATAACCCCAATCTGTTTGCTTTGTAGCATGAGACCCACATGATCTCACTTGCGGAACTTGTTGCTAGCTTGCGAGCCAGGAACGGCTGTGTTAAAAGGGGTGCCAAAGCACTTTAAAATCAAACTATGCTTCTTTTTTAACAATGAAAAACAGGCAACTTTGTTTGTGGGGGTGGGGTGAAGTAAACCCTGCTCTTCTGAGTTTATGCTCATAGCCCAGAATTTTGTAGTGGGGGGATTCAAGTGTTCACTGGGAAGGCTTCCCCCAAATGTCATGGCATTCCTCAGCCAGAAAACGGAAAGGTGTGACATGTTTGCTTCTTCCTGAGCAACTGGGTTCATCTTGTATTTTTGTTTCCCCTTATACAGTACCTCCATAAGGAACTAAACTGGTTATACTTCCTTTTAAAAAGACAGAAAGTGCACACTAAACATTTTGGAAAGTGACGGATTTCCAAGAGGGCCAAGTTGCCAGGGGATGGATTAGATGACGCTTGATTCTAAGTCCCTATAGCTTCTTCCCCTTCCCAAATTGTTCTGAGAGTCTAGGTTTTAAAAAGGAAACCTGTAAACCACAAAGTAGCAGCGCAACTCTGGCTTTGACAACAGAGAAAAGAACTCCTTCCAGTAGCACCTTAGAGACCAGCTAAGTTTATTATTGGTATGAGCTTTCGTGTGCATGCATCGACCTGTAACTAGAGAAAAGAACCTTATTGCAAAGCAAAGGAGCAAGGAAACAACATGCTTGGACTGCTCAGGACCTTAAAGGACCACCTCTCCCCAAATCAGGGGTGCCAACTTGAATAAAATATTGGGTAGGGAGCATGTAAGCCCCACCCTACATAATCGATCACATGATATGGCATGCAAAAGCCAATTTAATGGCAGTGCCCATCAACACCTCCAAGGGAGGTCCAGAGGATCACAATGAGAAAACTGATGTTTTCCGTAGTCGCTCCCCATTTACAAAATGCTCTCCCTAGGGAGGCCCATCTGTCCCCAACTCTGTCATTGTTTTGACACCAGTTAATAAATTATTGTTTTCCCATCTTCACGGCCTAGGACCCTCGTACCTACGCGACCGCCTCGCCTGGTATGCCCCACGGAGAGCCTCAAGGTCCATAAATAACAACACCCTAGTGGTCCCAGGCCCTAAGGAAGTTAGATTAGCTTCAACCAGAGCCAGGGCCTTTTCAGCACTGGCCTCAACTTGGTGGAACGCTCTGCCTCATGAGACCAGGGCCCTGAGGGATCTGATTTCTTTCCGCAGGGCCTGTAAGACAGAGTTGTTCCGCCTGGCCTTTGGATTGGAGCCAATTTGATTCCCTCCCCCCCCTTTTCTTTTCCTTCTCCTGCAATGAGGCTACATTTTAATATTTTAATGTTCCATTATTTTAATGTTGTATTTTATTTTTGTTTTTAAGTTGTAATCATTCATCTTGTTTTTATTATTGCTTGTAAGCTGCTCTGAGCCCGGCCTTGGCTGGGGAGGGCGGGGTATAAATAAAAAATTATTATTATTATTATTATCTGGGCAGCATCGGAGACTGGATGTTTTAACTCTGCATGTCTTTAACAGGTGTCTCTCCCCCCCCCCCCCCGGGTTGCCGATTACTGTATCTTCTGCTCGTACATCGCTTCAGGGCTGTTTGTTGTGGTGAGCGATGTGCACATAAGCCACCTAAATAAAACACTTGCCGTTCTCTCTGTGTGACTGTGGGATGCTGAATCAGTCTTGCAAATGTTGATGGTGTAAATTCACAAGGGTCCCAACCAACCCAGCCCAACCCTGATGGGAAGGACCATTGCTCGGCAGGAGAGCATCTGTCTTGCATGCAGAAGATGGCAGGATCAACCTGTGGTGTCTCCAGGTCAGGCTACAGAAAGCTCCTGCCTGGAACCCTGGAGATCTGCTGCGGGTCAGAGTAGATTCTACAGAGCTCGAAGGACCAGTGGTCTGATGCAGTATAAAGCAATTTCCCATGTCACACACAAATACCCCACTTGTTATGTAAATGTTATGCTGTCCCAGAAACTTCAGTGGGTGCAGAATGCTGCAGCGAGGCTCCTCACGGGGTCTCTGCCATGGGAGCATATTCACCCAGTGCTTTTCCAGCTGCACTGGCTCCCAGTGGAGTACAGGGTCAGATTTAAGGTGCTGGTTTTGACCATTAAAGCCCTTCACGGTCTAGGATCCTCGTACCTATGGGACCGCCTCTCCCGGTATGCCCCACGGAGGACCTTAAGGTCCATAAATAGCAACACCCTAGAGGTCCCGGGCCCTAAGGAAGTTAGATTAGCCTCAACCAGAGCCAGGGCCTTTTCAACACTGGCTCCAGGCTGGTGGAACGCTCTGCCTCATGAGACCAGGGCCCTGCTGGGTCTGATTTCTTTCCGCAGGGCCTGTAAGACAGAATTGTTCCGCCTGGCCTTTGGCTTGGAGTCAATTTGATTCCCTCCCCCTCTTTCCTTTTTCCTTTTTCCTTCTGTGTTGAAACTCCCTATTTGGGGACTTCCCTGGCTTTTTTCTGGCCTGTGTAGGACCAGTCTGGATAGTTAGCCTTGGTGAAGACTTTACGTCTTTATCCTCAAAAAAGTTTTTGATTGAGTTTCCACTGAAATGAGGCTGCATTTTAATGTTGTATTTTAATCTTGTTTTTTAAGCTGTATTTCAGTCAATTGTTTTTAATTTGGTGTTAGCTGCCCTGAGCAGGAGGGCGGGGTATAAATAAAATTGATTATTATTATTATTATTATTATTAAATGGACCACCTTAGCCATCAGCACTGGGGTGGCAGGTCCCCAGCTGTGTCTGCCTGGCCCTTGCAAGGTCTTCTCCCTTCTTCTTTGCATGGTGTGGGAGCCACTCCAGCCTCTTGTAACTTCATCTGTTTTACAAGTCACAGCCTGCACAGCTCATCAGGAGGAAGTTGTGACGTTCCAGTTTATTATGTAAAGTAACTGCGGCGCAATCCATTTTAATGTAATAACAATTCATCCCTGTTGATTATGTCACAGCACAGGAGAGGAAAGGAGGGGAGGGAGAGGGAGACGACACATGCAATGTTTATTAAGAAGCACAGGAGCTCCAGTGTTGGTGGCTTTTGATTTATTCAAAAGGTCATTTGATTACTGTTTTTCTGCTCAGCCCTCCTGCATCCGGAGAGAATTCCTATCAGTTCAGGACATAAATCCCCCCCCCCTTTCATTCCTCCCCCTCCAGTTACAAAACAGGCACGAGAAATCCCGCTTGTAGCATTTCACGGAGCTACGCTCTCTCCCCCCGCCCCCAGCTGCTCGTCACATCTTTCTGGTTTTCAAAGACTTTGTGCAGAACCCCAGCGCAGCAGCAGCAGCAGCAGCAGCAGCACATTGCACCAGAGAGAGGTGTGATGGTGATTGGGGGGGGGGGCGCATTGCTCTGCAAATCCTGGCTAACGTCTGCCGAATTGGGTCTCAGTACTGTATGCATTATGAAGCAAAAAACAGGGCTGCCTGCCCCCGCTGCAAAAAAACCCCAACAACAACATGTTTGCTGGGTAATGGTGCAGGAGGAGAATTGGCAATTTGGAGAAGGCGCTTAACCCTTCTCCTGCCAACCAGTTCTTTTACACAACAACTCTCTCTGATGCAATTTCCCAGTGGGGTCAGTTGCTTTTGCCCAGCCAGGCTCTTATTGAAACCAGGCATAATCACTGCCATGGAGAAGAGTTGCCTATCGCACTTTTAAACTTAAAATCCATCGTTGTATATTGTTTTAAATGTTTGTTTTGCTATTGGGATTGTAGTTCCATTTGTGTTTCCCAAGCTGGTCTCTGACTGTGATAAATTTTATGTATGTATGTTGTCCCATCGCAGTAGAGCATCTGCCCTGCATGCAGAAGGTCCTAAGTGCAATAACCAGCATTTCCAGGGAGGGCTCAGGAAAGTCCCCGACTGAAACCTTGGGGAGCTGCTGCCAGTCAGTGCAGGCAGTGCTGATGCAGATGGACCAATGAGCTGAAATGGCATAAGATGAACGGGGAACCTGTGGTCCTCCAGAGGGGGGGAGAAATGGTTCAGCTTGCATTTAAGCTACCAACTTCCTGATACAAAATGGGAACCCTTCTACATTCACACTTCTTCCAATTTGGCAATGCAGTTCTCCAGCCAAGTGCCTATACTAGGGCAAAGTGTGCATACAAATGCATATAAAGGTGGTGGTGGTGAAACTCACATATAAAATGCTTTTTAGTCAGGGAAATGGCTTTCAGAAATGTGCATATTCAGAGAAATTCTCACTAAAATGCTGGTGAAAAAATTCTCAAACTGATATGGAAACGTGGAGAACTGAACTGGAAGAATGAGAAAGAGAGAAATCTGAAATTGCCCAGACCTACTCCAGATATTGGGACGCGGGTGGCGCTGTGGGTTAAACCACAGAGCCTAGGACTTGCCGATCAGAAGGTCGGAGGTTCGAATCCCCGTGACGGGGTGAGCTCCCTTTGCTCGGTCCCTGCTCCTGCCAACCTAGCAGTTCGAAAGCACATCAAAGTGCAAGTAGATAAATAGGTACCGCTCCGGTGGGAAGGTAAACGGTGTTTCCGTGCGCTGCTCTGGCTCTCCAGAAACGGCTTAATCATGCTGGCCACATGACCCGGAAGCTGTACGCCGGCTCCCTTGGCCAATAAAGCGAGATGAGCGCCGCAACCCCAGAGTCAGTCACGACTGGACCTAATGGTCAGGGGTCCCCTTACTCCAGATATTGCCTTCTGCACTATAACTCCAATCATCCCTGGCCACTGACTGTGCTAGCTGATGGGAGCTGGGACATCTTGTAGGGCCATAGGACTCTCTACCCCTGCAATAGAAGGCTCCTAGGTGTTCCTAGGTGATGGTGCCCGGGCCAAGCTAGAGCCAAGTTGCTGTCGGTTCACAGGTGATCTCTCTCCCTTACATTCAAATCAAGTTGGCAAACCTGGGCTTCAGTTACAGATAATGCTTTTCTGAAGAGCTGGCTGAAATGTCACAAAGGTCTAGTTAACACACTAGGCTTCCTTGCCAACTCCGCACAAACTTCCCCACCTTCTCTGCCGCTCCTGGCCCATTGTGAAATCCTTTCCCTCAAAAGGTACCTTCTAGTGGGAGCCATTGACTGTGTAATGGCAAAGGCTCCTCTACTGGCCTTCATGAATGCCGAAAGCCTAACACAGTCTTTCCCAACCTGGTGCCTTCCAGTTGTTCTGGACCATAGCTCCCATCAGCCACAGCCAGCGCAACCATGAGATTCCAAAAGCCATCTGGTTGGCAGTTTTAGGTGATGGGGTCCTGGATGAGACAGACCTTTGTCCTGACCCAGCTGTGATCTTCTTATGTTGTCCATGTCACCTTCCTAATTAGGCAGCATGATAACTGCCAGGTCCTGCTGCCAAGCTGATCAGAGTACCCCTGGCAGTCAATCCCCGCCAGCTGGTAAACCTCTTCTCCATGCTTAATCCTGCAATGGGCCACAGCTTCCATTTCGAAATTTAGTTCCAGAGCCTCTCATGCGCAGGCATGACTTCAGGCTGCGAATTAAAACCTTATCTGATTCTGTATAAGTCTTAAATCCAATCGTAGAAGGATTAGGCAAACTCACAACATAGGAACGGCTATTTGGAATTCATTCTTACAAATACTGTAATAGGTTGTTGTTGTTGTTTAGTCGTTTAGTCATGTCCGACTCTTCATGACCCCCTGGACCAGAGCACACCAGGCACTCCTGTCTTCCACTGCCTCCCGCAGTTTGGTCAAACTCATGCTGGTAGCTTTGAGAACACTGTCCAGCCATCTTGTCCTCTGTTGTCGCCTTCTCCTTGTGCCCTCCATCTTTCCCAGCATTAGGGTCTTTTCCAGGGAGTCTTCTCTTCTCATGAAGTGGCCAAAATATTCAGGATCTGTCCTTCCAGTGAGCACTCAGGGCTTATTTCCTTAAGAATGGATAGGTTTGATCTTCTTGCAGTGTAATAGGTTAAGATCTGGTAATGTGCAATAACAGTTTTGGGTTTTCCCCCCTCCCACCCTTTATTTTCCCGACTACATGGGTTCTGTTTCTCTCTTTCTATTTCTCCCTTTTATTTACGTCTCACCATATTTAGGGCAGGACGCGGGTGGCGCTGTGGGTTAAACCACAGAGCCCAGGACTTGCCGATCAGAAGGTCAGTGGTTCGAACCCCCATGACGGGGTGAGCTCCTGTTGCTCAGTCCCTGCTCCTGCCAACATAACAGTTCGAAAGCACGTCAAAGTGCAAGTAGATAAATAGGTACCACTCTGGCGGGACGGTACCGGTAAATGGCATTTCCGTGCGCTGCTCTGGTTCGCCAGAAGCGGCTTAGTCATTCTGGGCACATGACCCGGAAGCTGTACGCCGGCTCCCTGAGCCAATAAAGTGAGATGAACACAGCAACCCCAGAGTCAGCCACGACTGGACCTAAGGGTCAGGGGTCCCTTTACCTTTATGTTTAGTGCACATATAATTATGTAATTTTTGAACTTTCAATAAAGATTTTTTAAAAAAACAACAACAAAAAAACAAAAACACCTACCCCTGATTAAATTTTAGGAATTCATCTTAAACTTTTGGGGCTGCAAAGAAGGGTGATGAAATGTTACCGTATTTTTCACCCTATAGGATGCATTTTTCCCCTCCAAAAATGAAGGGGAAATCTGGGTGTGTCCTATGGGGCGAATGCAGGCTTTTGCTGAAGCTTGGAGAGCGAGAGGGGTCGGTGCGCACCGACCCCTCTCGCCCTCCAGGCTTCAGGAAGACACCCGCAGCCTAGGCAGCCCTGTGGGAGGTCCCGCAGGGCTGTCTAGGCTGCGGATAGCAGCCTGCTTCCCGGAGCTTCGGGCGCCCTGAAAGCAGAGTGCCCGGCGCTTCGGGAACACATCCGCAGCCTAGGCAGCCCTGCGGGAGGTCCCGCAGGGATGTCTAGGCTGCGGATAGCAGCCTGCCGCCTGGCGCGAGGGGCGCCCTGAAGCAGAGCGCCCCCCACGCCGGGCAGACATCCGCAGTGTGGGGAGCCTTGCAGGAGTTCCCCGCAGGGCTCCCCACGCTGCGGATAGCAGCCTGCCACCCGGCGGGCAGGGCGCCCTGATGCAGAGCGCCCCTCGCGCCGGGCAGACATCGGCCAGCCCCACAAGCTCGGGGGACAGCAGGGAGGCGCAGCGCTGCCATTCCACTGTTCCTCGACCTGGTTCGGTTTCCCCGACCTGCTTTTGGGGGGGGGGAAATAAAGGGGGAAAAATTCCTTTATTCCCCCCCCCCCAAAAAAAACTAGGTGCGTCCTATGGGATGGAGCGTCCTATGGGACGAAAAATACGGTATATATGTATTGATCCGCAAAGCTGTTGTTATCCACCTCTCTCCTTGTTTTAGTGCTGCATTTGTTTGCTTGCTTGAAAAACTATCAAGGATGTGAAATACAGTAGAGGGCACCACAAAGGGAGCCGGCTTTTGAAGCATTCCCAGGGGACCTGGACAGAAGTGGTGGAAGAATGCCCTGAGGAATAGACCCTTTCTGCTACTTGCCATTTGTAAGCAACTGATTCCAGGGAGAGATGGAAGCTGCTTCTATGGTAGGAGATGCTGTCATGGTGCAAATCCCCGATGATGAAAAGCTGCAACGTTGAAGACTATTTAGTTAGGGGAAAGGCGAGTCGAGGGAGACGCGATAGAAGTATCTGAAAATCATGCATGGCATAGAGAAAGTGGACAGAAAAAAAAGCTTTTCTCCTTCTCTCATAAAGCTACACCTCCTGGACCTAATAATAAGAATAAGAATAAGAATAATATATTTATAACCCACCCATATGGCCGGCTCCCAAGGGAATATTAAAAACATGATAAAACCTGAAACATTAAAAACTTCCCCAAACAGGGCTGCCTTCAGATGTCTTCTAAAAGATAGTTGTTTATTTCCTTGACATCTGGTGGGAGGGCGTTTCACCAGGCAGGTGCCACTACCGAAAAGGCCCTCTGCCTGGTTCCCTGTAACTTCGCTTCTCGCAGTGAGGGAACTGCCAGATGGCCCTCGGAGCTGGACCTCAGTGTCCGGGCAGAACGATGGGGGTGGAGACGCTCCTTCGGGTATACTGAGCCTAGGCAGTTTAGGGCTTTAAAGGTCAGCACCAGCACTTTGAACTGTGCTCGGAAACGTACTGAAGCTGAATGTTGGGAGATTTTGAACAAGCAAAAGGAAGTACTTTGCACAGAGCATAGTGAAGACTACGGAGTTTACTCCCGCAGGTGGACATGAGGTCCGGCAGGACTATCAGTGTCTAATAGATGTGATGGCTATGTTGTACCTCCACTGTTGGAGGCTGTATGCCTCTCAGTTCCAGTTGCTGGAAACCAGAGGAGAGGGGGAGGGCTTGCATGAACAGGCATCTGTTCAGCAGGTGTGAGTACAGGACGCGGGAGTAGATGGGCCATTGGCCCATACTGTCAGGGACTGGGCAGAGGAGGAATGGTGGAGACTGCCTCCCCATCCTGACCCCTCCAAGGAGGAGGAGAAGGAAGACAGTACACATTTATAACAGGTTTGAGGGAGGTCACAGCTTAGAGGCAGATGAGGGAGAAAGCTGTGAAATAATGGGAGAGGAGGAGGCAGGACCAGAATGGCAGCTGATTGACATGGTGTCTTTAGAAAGCATTCCAGACCCTCCATCTCCCAGATCCTGGCGAGCCTTAAAAGTAGGAGAGCAAAGAGCTCAAAGACAGAGGGCACATAGCAACACCCGTAGAAGTGGTGAATGAGGAAGTGGGAGAGACAGGGGTGGAGATTCACTCGGGACAACACCATTATCCAAAAGGCTGGGTTCTATAGCCTCTCTGTGTAATATTGAAATAAAAAAAGGACGGTAGGAAACTTTCCCTTGTTTTCATACTTTCCTGGGCAACCAGCCGGGTGCTGCTGACAGCATCCTGACACATACCCTCCAACATTTCTACAATGAAAATATGGACTTCCTATTCAATAATAATAATAATAATAATAATAATAATAATAATAATAATAATATCCCACCCATCTGACTGGGTTGCCCCACTTCCAGTGTATATAAAAACTTAATAAAACATTAAACATTTTTTTTAAAGCTTCCTTATACAGGGCTGCCTTCTCATGTCTTCTAAAGGTTGTATAGTTATTTATCTCCTTGGCTCAGGAGGTCACATAACTCCATACCCTCCAACATTTTTCTGATGGAAATAGAGATGCCCTAAGGCAAAGTGGAACATTCTCTGATCAAATCAAAAATTGGAATGGATTCTGTAAATCCAGGAATGTCCCTGGGAAATAGGGACACTTGGAGGGTCTGTTGGCCCAGCAGGCTCCTCTTCTGTTTTATTTGCCAGGCTGGTTATTGTGTTTCGGGATAGCAGAAACTTTGCAATTGTATAACTGGAACCTGATTTTTTTTTTGTCAGTCCCTCCAAAGTATTCTCTCCACTTCCCCTAGCTTGCCAACCCATTTAAGCAGGCTGTAATGTTAGGGAGCCATTTTGGCAACCAGAGATAGAGATGGGGAGGGGTGACCTGTTTTTCCACCTGAGGAGAAATGAGAATACAGTGGTACCTCGGTTTACGAACTTAATCTGTTCCGGAAGTCCGTTCTTAAACCAAAGCCATTCTTAAACCGAGGTGCGCTTTCCCTAATGAGGCCTCCCGCCACCGGTGCCCTTCCACCATTCGGCTTCTGTTCGTAGACCGAGGTAAAGTTCGCTAACCAAAACACCTACTTCCGGTTTTGCAGAGTTCGAATACAGAATAGTTCATTAACAGGGCTGTTCTTAAACTGAGGTACAGTGGTTCTTAACCTGAAACTGTTCTTAACCTGAAGCACCACTTTAGCTAATGGGGCCTCCTGCTGCCGCTGCGGCCGGAGCACGATTTCTGTTCTCATCCTGAAACAAAGTTCTTAACCTGAGGTACTATTTCTGGGTTAGCGAAGTCTGTAACCTGAAGCTTCTGTAACCTGAAGCGTATGTAATCCGAGGTATCACTGTACCACCGTATGCCACTCCCTGCCCCCTATCTTTGCACACACACACAACTTCCGCCACCACCGGAATGCCCTCCTCTTGCCAAACTCAGTGAGAGCCAGGGGTGGGGAAGATGACTGTCAACACCACATGCCGGAATGCCCCCCTCCTGCCTTTGTCCCAGAAGCAGGATTCAAGATGGCTCAGAACAATGAAAACCAACACAACAAAACACATAAAACTAACAACATGTAGAAGAGAATAGTTAAAAGGTGAATATAAAAAGACCTTTGGGCACATGACACCCCCCAAGGTGGCTCCCTTCTGCCTAATAGTGGCTGGGAGAAGACTGATGTACCTTAATTTCTGCTATGCTTCCTTATTTTATTCTATTTCTCTTTTTTAGTGCACAGATATCTGCCTTCCATTTTATCCTGAGTTCAGAGATGGTGGGTGCTGTAAAGAGAAATTGGAAGCTCCCGAATCCAGGATAAATCTCATTTTTGCTGGGAAAGTGATGCAAAGCACAGAGGCCAAAAGCCAGAGGCCAAGGACTCAACTGGTGTTTTCCCAGAGAGGCTGTTCTTCTCTGTTGAGAAACAACAGCAATTAAATTAACAAGAGAGTTACTGTTTGCCTTATCTATATTTCATGGCTTTGCTAGCGTGGTGGTTTTGAAAAACAGACTGGGGGGGGTGTGTTTCTTGAGAAACAGGATGTCCAGCAATTGCTACCTGTTTTCCTTATGACGGACAACATAATTTAGCTTTTGATTAATTTTGCCGCACACCTTTCCTCGCTGCATTAGGCTATTACTGCTTCCTCCTGGCACACCCTCTAATTGTCCCTTCCTGACTCTGTCTCTATTAACTCATCCTGTCTTTCCAGAATCACTTCTTCACCCATTTCAGTTCCTCCCATTTCAGTTCAGCTTCAAATTGAGGGGTGGGGAACCATTCCGAGGGCCAGGTTCCCTTCTGGGAAAGCATTCTGAGAGCCACTCGAGGATGGAGCCAGAGGCAAAAGTGAGCAGAGCAACAGGTACCTTTGTACAGTAGGCTAGTTTCTATGCACCTGTCCTTCTGTCCTCCATCCGGGAAGCCAAGAGATGTGATCAGCGTTCAAGGACACATTTTTAATAGGGATAATAGGGGAGGAAGTAAAAAAGGAGGACCATAAATTATTCCAATATGCTACTGCAGCAGCGAGAATTCTTGTGGCTCAAAAGTGGAAATTACAGGAGACCCCAACGATAATGGAATGGCAGGCCAATTTTTTTTGAGTATACAGAATTAGCTAAAATGACTTATAAAATTCGAGACCAAAAAGGGACAAAGTTTGAAGAAGAGTGGGGTAAATTTGTTGCATACATAAGAATTAACTGGAGAAGTTTAAAAACTATAGCAGGGTTAACATAAATCCTGTGGTGCGTATAGAAGGTGAATAAGAATCTGCAAAAGAAAATATATATTAAGAAAACCGAAGCAGGGAAGGAAGGAAGTCTGGGCGTGAATATACGCAGTGTAAATAAGACGACATAAAATGATGACTGTAAAATATTGTTTTATTTTTTTGTGTGAAAAACTCAATAAAAAGCATTTTTTTTTTAAAAAAAGGACATATTCCAGCCAGACAAAAACACTCAGAAAAGGAGCGAAGCAGGATCAGTGAGAGATTTATCCTGAGGAGAGTGGGTGTGGCCTGGAAAGAGTCTTAAGGGCTGCCTGGATGGCTATATTTGACTCCTGGGTGCAGTGGCGTAGAGTGGGTTGCCAGTGTCCCGGGCCACGTGGAGGAGGAGGGAGGGAAATGGATGGAGTATGCATGTGCATTCAACCACCGAAGGCGCCCGCATCACCCTGGAGATTTCAGCTACAGAGTTAAGAAAGGAAGAGTTGTTCCGTTGTCTGGAGAGGTCACTTCCTGTTTTGCATGGAGAAGCCGTTTTCAACGGAGCTCAGCGATGGAAGTGGGTGGCTGTATTGATGCAGGACCGGGTGTTGAAATTTTGCACCCCTAACAACTTTTGTGCCTGGGGCAACTGCCCCTGCGGCCCCCCACGCGACGCCACTGCCGGGGCATGACATACCATTCTGCAGTTATGATGTAACACATCCTTTGATCAATCTTGCCCATTCCACTTTGGCATAACCTTAGGTTCTAAAAGAGCCTGTGAAAGAAATTCCCCGCCCATCCCACACACCCCTTTTATTTCTTCATTCAGAAGGATTTGCATACACCACACAGGAGGGTCATGGAAGAAATTAAGGCTGCATACAAATGCAAATATAGCTTGAGGAATGAGTCATCTGTGCATCGCTCGTTTGGGGAAAGACATACGACGTGCCTCAGAAAACAGCATCAGGACAAATCGGGTGTTCCTGTTCTCCTGGAAGAAGTGGGCTGTTCAGAGTGAGGATTGCTTGCCCTCTGTGGCCCCCACAAGGCTTCCTCGCTCCTCGTGCTTAGCCAGCAGCAAAGTCTGCTTATTGAATGGCCTCTCTGAAAACCAGCCTTACCCAGAACAATGGCACAATTTTTATGAGAAAAATAGAAAACACCAGGTTGAGACTTCTGCATTTTTTTCTCTCCCCAAAGCTAAAAACTTGCCTGGATCATGGGGAGGATTTGGGGGGGGGGTTGGGGGGGATATTCATGTTTTTACAATACAGTGGTACCTTGGGTTACAGACACTTCAGGTTACAGACTCCACTAATCCAGAAATAGTACCTCGGGTTAAGAACTTTGCTTCAGCACAGTGGCAGCAGGAGGCCCCATTAGCTAAAGTGGTACCTCAGGTTAAGAGCATTTTCAGGTTAAGAATGGACCTCCAGAATGAATTAAGTTCTTAACCTGAGGTACCACTGTATAATAAAAGAAACAAACTGATCTACAAACATAAAGAAAAGAAAGAAACTAAAGAAAGAAGGAACAGGAAAAGAAACGACAAGATCCTTCCCCATCACTATATCTCAATTTCCATCCCCTAGAGAGGAAGGTGTGCCCTCCCATTTCTCACCTGGGCTCATCCCTCTCTTCTCACAGCCTCTCACCCTGTGATATGGAGATAAGCCCTGGATTTAATAACAACAACAACAATAATAATAACAATAACAATATTTTATTTATACCCTGCCCTCCCCGGCCAGAGCCGGGCTCAGGGCAGCTAACACCAATAAAATCACAGTAAAAACGTAATAGGGGGAAAAGAGAGGAGGAGAAAACCAATTTAAAATAAAGGTTAAAATGCAATTTAAAATGCAGCCTCATTTTCAAGTACCGTATTTTTCGCCCTATAGGACGCACCGGCCCATAGGACGCACCTATTTTTTTGGGGGGGGGAATCAAGAAAAAAATCCCCCCCCCCAGGTTTGCGCAGCCATCCCCAAGCTAGAAGAGGGAGACAGAGCGCTCCGTCTCCCTCTTCTGCCTTCAGGGACAGCTTGGCCCGCTATCCCGCGAGCTTGTGGGGCTGGCGGGGGGAGAAGCAGGCTTGCTTATCCCCCCGCCAGCCTCCAGATCAGGTCAGGGAATAGCGGGATGGCGGCGCTCCGCAATCCCCCTATCCCCCGAGCTTGTGGGGCTGGGGGGGGGGAGAAGCAGGCTTGCTTCTCCCCCCGCCAGCCTCCAGATCAGGTCGGGGAATAGCGGGATGGCGTAGCTTCTCCCCCCCGCCAGCCTCCAGATCAGGTCGGGGAATAGCGGGGTGGCGGCGCTGCGCCTCCCCGCTGTCCCCAGCTTTTGGGTGCAGGCTGCTGCCAGCAAGCCTTGCGAGCCCACGGGACATCCCACCGGGATTGCAAGACTTGGGATAGCTTCCTGAAGCCTGGAGAGCGAGAGGGGTCAGTGCGCATGGACCCCTCTCGCTCTCCAGGCTTCAGCGAAAGCCTGCATTCGCCCCATAGGACGCACCCAGATTTCCCCTTCATTTTTGGAGGGGAAAAAGTGCGTCCTATAGGGTGAAAAATACGGTAGCTGATAAATCAAGACCATAAGGGAAGGGAAACATAAGGGTCAGACCAAGTCCAAACCAAAGGCCAGGTGGAAAGATGTCAAGTCCTGCAGGGCCCTAGTCTCTTGTGACAGAGCATTCCACCATGTTGGGGCCAGTGCTGAAAAGGCCCTGGCCCTAGTTGAAACCAATCTAACCTCCTTGAGGCTTGGGACCTCCAAAGTGTTGTTATTTGTGGACCTTAAGGTCCTCCGCAGGGCATACCAGGAGAGGCGGTACTGTAGGTACGTCGGTCCTAAGCCACATAGGGCTTTAAAGGTCACCTTAAACCTGACCCCGTACTCCACCGGGAGCCAGTGCAGTTGGTAAAGCACTGGATGAATGTGATCCCGCAGCAAGGACCCCGTAAGGAGCCTCGCCACGGCATTCTGCACCCGCTGGAGTTTCTGGGTCAGCTTCAAGGGCAGCCCCGCATAGAGCGAGTTACAATAATCAAGCCTGGAGGTGACCGTCGCATGGATCACTGTGGCCAGATCAGGGCGAGAGAGGTAAGGGACCAACTGCTTAATACGGTGGAGAAACTGAGTCTAGTAAAAAACCATTTTGTATGCACCCTAATATGATGGCGTCTGGGTTCAAATCCCTGCTCACTAGAATTCCTTAATTGTTTGTTTGTTTTTAAAAAGCTCACAATACATTTTCTTACCTGACATCACAGATACAGTTTTAATTAACCCTAGATGAGCTGAGCCAGTTGTGATTCAGAATCGGGCATAGCTGAACTCAGGAACCTCTCCTCTAGCAAGCACATTACTGAAGGGCACCTTCACTGAGCGAGCAGTTGGGCACATTTAATGGGATATTCCTTTCCTGCCCCTGTGAATCACAGTGTCAAATGTCATGGTATATGTTATGCACTGGCTAATTACAAGCTTTGGTGGCATCACTAACTTTAATCCTGTTTTCAAATGGAACCAAGTTCACTAAAGGTGTTACTTTATGCTCATCTGGTTATACCGGTCTTCCCTAAGCTGGAACCAACTTTGAAAGGCCCTGCACAGTTCAGGACCAGGTTCTTTGAGAGAACACCTGACCCCTTATATACCTAGTAGAACACTGCATTCTGCAAGAGAATTTCTCCTTAGCACCCCCCAAATATCAGGAAACCACAGAAACTCAATAAGACTTTCTGTGTGGCAGTGCCTGTTCTGTGGAACAGCATGCCTGCCGAGATAGGATGGGAGCTGAATCTCTGTGCTTCCTGGTCAGTAGCTGATGGCTGTAAAATGGATTCTGGAAGCTGGAAGGCACCACTGCAGTAAGAATTCAGTTGGTAATATATCCATTCGCATCAACGTGATTGTGAATTTTTCATGGACCACATTATTTAGCCTAGGTAAGAGGCCAGATTCATATGACAAATTGTCTGATACTTTTTTTAACCACTGAGGAAGAGCTACATGGTGGGAATGCATTTTGAGTCTGAGCATATATTATGGTTTGTGACACATTTGTTGTTATACGGACTGAATATTTCAATTTATTTTTGCATTCAAGTGAGGGAGGCCGAGAGAGGCTAGCTGGCCCACTGTCACCCAGCGAGCTTCATGACCAAGTGGTGATTCGAACCCTGGTCTCCCAGGTCCTATTATGAAGGGACGCAGGTGGCACTGAGGGTTAAACCACAGAGCCTAGGGCTTGCCGATCAGAAGGTCGGCAGTTCAAATCCCCATAACAGGGTGAGCTCCCGTTGCTCGGTCTCAGCTTCTGCCAACCTAGCAGTTCGAAAGCATGCCAGAGTGCAAGTAGATAAATAGGTACCACTCCGGTGGGAAGGTAAACGGCGTTTCTGTGCGCTACTCTGGTTTGCCAGAAGTGGCTTAGTCATGCTGGTCACATGACCCGGAAGCTGTACGCCGGCTCCCTCGGCCAATAAAGCAAGATGAGCGCCACGACCCCAGATTCGGCCACGTCATGGACAGGGGTCCCTTGACCTTTAACCACTATGCCATCCTGGCTCTTAGAAAGTGCAAATGAAGTACGTTTGCCTTTAAATGCAAACTGAATCAAATTTCTCTCTCTTCTAGAACCAGTGGTGCCATAAACAAGCCAACCATGAGTTCTGTCCTGAAGCTGCTCCCAGTCAATTTCATTGAAGGGTCCTGTTACCCCTCTCTGTGCAATTTCTGCCCACCGGCCCCTTTCGAAAGTAGGGGCGCCCCTCTTGATTTGATGCTGAAGCAGGTAATCACTGCAGCCGGATGCAAATAAATGTGCCCATTCAAGGCCATCTCTGCCTGATGAATGGTATTTCATAGGGGAACAATAGCACAGCTTGTGCACTCATCAAGGGCAACAAAGGATATCGCTGAATGCTTAATATATGCTCCCGATCTCAGGATTTGACAAGGGAAGAGACTGAGCGAGCTTGCATGCTCAAATTATGTTTTCTTGTGCTGAAAGCAGTCACCCTCCCACTTTTTGGGTCTCTGTTGTTGCCAACAGAGAAACATTCCAGATCCCCAGGAATTGTTTGCTTCCAACTCCCAGCTGGGGCACTGATAACAGGAATATACCTCTCCATTTTCAAATGCTATCTTGTTGTTGCTTTCCTGTAAGTCACACAAAAAAATTCCTTCCAGTAGCACCTTAAAGACCAACTAAGTTAGTTCTTGGTATGAGCTTTCGTGTGCATGCACACTTGTATCTGAAGAAGTGTGCATGCACACGAAAGCTCATACCAAGAACTAACTTAGTTGGTCTTTAAGGTGCTACTGGAAGGAATTTTTTTATTTTGACTATGGCAGACCAACACGGCTACCTATCTGTAACTGTAAATCACACAGTTCATCCAAGGAGTTCAAGGGGGTCCGCCTCCTCTCCTTTTTGTACTCACAGCAACCCTGTGAGGTAAGTTCGTGTCTGAGCAGGTTGGAACTGCTTTCTCTGCCCCTCTCCCTGCACACCTGGCATGCTAACCATTGAACCACATGGACATGTTACACCAGCATCAATGTTACTCTTGCTTTTCCTCATCCTGTCACCTAGTCAGACAGTCAGCATTCTTTGACCACTGAGCACATACCTTCCAACATTTCTCCGATGAAAATAGGGACATCCTATTCAATAATAATAATAATAATAATAATAATAATAATAATAATAACCATAGCAACTACCCCACCCATCCGACTGGGTTGCCCCATATAAAAGCATAATAAAACATTAAACATTTTAAAAAAGTTCCCTATGCAGGGCTGCTTTCAGATGTCTTCTAGACGTTGTATAGTTGCAGTCATACCTCGGGTTACAGACGCTTCAGGTTGTGTGATTTTGGGTTGCGCACCGTGCCAAACCCAGAAGTACCAGAATGGGTTACGTCTGGGTTTCAGCGCTTGCACATGCGCAGAAGCGCTAAATCATGCTTTGCACATGCGCAGAAGCACCGAATCGCAACCCATGCGTGCGCAGAAGCGGCGCTGCGGGTTGCGGATGCTGGGGGTTGTGAATGTGCTTCCCGTATGGATCACGCTCGCAACCCGAGCATCCACTGTACTTATCTCCTTGACACAGGGGGAACATAACTCCATACCCTCCAACATTTCTCTGATGAAAACAGGGATGTCCTAAGGAAAGCAGGATATTCTCTTTTCCTACGGACGTCCCTGTTTCCTTAGGGTGCCCCTGTTTTCAACAGAGATGTTGTAAGGAAAAGCAGGACATTCTGGGGTCAAATCAGAAACTGGGACGACTTCTGTAAATCTGGGACTGTCCTGGGAAAATAGGGACACTTGGAAGGTTTGTGAGCATACTAAGTCCTCAGTGGGTGGTTTGGGGGTGCTTTTCCTAAAGACCTTTTTGCACTTCTGCAACTCCTGGGGTTTCCCTCAGCTTGTGCATAAATGATACCATTTTGGCTACAACCAGGGCCCACGCTCAGGAAATGAGCCCATTATTAGTATATAGAATGTGATAGAGAAATTAGGGTTCCTTGCTGGGTATACAGGCTATGGAACTGAAGGACATGGCCTGAAGGAACATGAAACCACCCTCTTGGGGAAACTAAGGAGGTCTGGGCACAGTCAGTAACTGGATGGGTTGCTACCTGGGAACCAAATGAATGCCTCCTTGGGTTCCATGATGGAAGAAAAGTAGGTTGTAAATATATGTAAATAAATGAAATACATAAATGCAAGGAAGCATTTTTTCTCCATATGTGGAAGAGAAAATATTGCTACATGCTACTGATTTCTGACTGCTGACATATTCCAAGTCTTAATTTTGTTTGAAGCGCAGTATGCTAGAGAGTTGTATTTTTGTATTCTTCTTCTTCTTAATATTATTATTATTATTATTATTATTATTATTATTATTATTATTATTATTACTACTTCAAACAAACACGTCAAACCAGCTACTCAAGACCGTCTCCAGTGGCTGAAACAATATCTTTCACCTGTACAGAGGTGACCTTGCTTACACTCTCAGCAATATTCTCAGCTCCTTCCTTCCACATTTAAGCTGTTCCTACAGCCATTTGTTGCAGCTATCACTTCCGATTCCTCTTTTGGGGATAACTATTCTCTCACGTTCTAACAACTAAGCAAGCAAAGCTTCTAGGAAGCAAACAAAGCTTCTTTTAGCAGATAGCAACTCCCACTTAGGCCCTTCCTGTGAGGTTGAACCTTTAGCCAGCTTTAGATGTAATCATTATTTGTGTGTCCATTCAAACTGAATTTTCTCCTTTCTTGGCCCTCAGCTGTGCCACCTTCTTCAAGATCTGATGGACATCTCATTCTAGATGGCTGGAGAGAGCTATATCCAGCTATCAGGAGATCAACTTCTGTCATTAGCTCCCATTGACAAAACATCAACTGGACCATCCTGGACGATTAGCCAGCAATCAGCTTGTAAAAGCTGGCCTGTCAGCAGCCATAAAGTATATATTTATGGGATAAGTGGTTCAGCTGATTGCTTAGAGGCATAAGAAAATGGCAGGCATTTCAAGAGGCGAAAAGCTGCAATGAAAAAGAAAAAGCTAAGCTAAGCGAGTTGGATACTGTGAATGTGTCCTACCCTATGGAGAACAAAAGTGGAAAAATTCCATATATGGTGTACAGTCAGGGAATCCTTGACATGTCTTATTTTAGAAATGAGATGCAATTACTTCTTCAGACTAAGCACTCACTAGAAGCCGTGTGGAGATGGGGGTGGGGGAGAATTTCAGTTTGGTTCACATGTGACTGCAAACCTGCCTAATCCAGAACATTATGTCAGTGGAAATGTCGCTACCCTTTTAAAAATTTGCACTCTCAGGATTCTTTTGCAAAGCAGTTCTCCAAGCAAAACACATGCATGAAAAAGACACACATTAGGAAATGCAATATTCTATTAGGAAAAATGAATCGCAAAAATGTATATGTTACATGAAAAGTGCCCTGAATTCTGACGAATTTTCGTGAGGACTTAAAAAAAAAATTCAACCTGACTGATAATTTAAGATTAGAAAAAGTATGTGTGTGTGTGTTTGGGGGAAGGCGGGAATGTAAGAGAAACTGAAACGGATGGAATCACTCACCCCTTGCCTCCACCAGGGTTAGGGAACAGGATCAGGTGAACTGAATTGTGAGCTCCCATCCCATTGACCACTTTTGACAGGTGCAAAGGGGCCACCCGCCATGGCATTAGGTGACCCAACTTTAAAGGAGATTCTTTCCTTACTTTCTTAAACAAATTCACAGACAGATGCTGCTGTCCATGCATTGAACAAAGGCCTGAAGAAAGGAGCCTGCTCTCTGGGTATAAATGCAGTCTGTACTCTAAAATCCTGCAAGATCAGATATCAGAGTTCTAGACACCCACCTTGCTGATACAGGCAACCTTTTAAGTCTCTTCTGTCCAACCTGGCCAGCCTTCCCAGCAAAGCTCTTCGGGGCTTCAACTGGGAGTTTTTTTTTGTCATAGGCTATACCCATACTAAGGGACGCGGGTGGCGCTGTGGGTTAAACCACAGAGCTTAGGACTTGTTGATCAGAAGGTCGGTGGTTTGAATCCCTGCGACGGGGTGAGCTCTCATTGCTCAGTCCCTGCTCCTGCCCACCTAGCAGTTCAAAAGCACATCAAAGTGCAAGTAGATCAATAGGTACCGCTCCGGCAGGAAGGTAAACGGTGTTTCCATGCACTGCTCTGGTTCGCCAGAAGCGGCTTAGTCATTCTGGCCACATGACCCTGAAGCTGTACGCTGGCTCCCTTGGCCAATAAAGCGAGATGAGCGCCGCAACCCCAGAGCTGGTCACGACTGGACCTAATGGTCAGGGGTCGCTTTGCCTTTACCGTTTTATGCTCATACTATCCAACATGACCCAAGCTTCAAAACTAGGTTATGTGTAACTCCATCTTGTTCTTAAGCAGCCCTCTCATATAATTGGGAACATGGTATACAGACCATGATTTGGTTGTCTGGCACACACAATGCATTTTTGTTCCAGGAATAGAGATTGAACAATAAGAAAAGTGTCACTGTGTAGTATCTACCTGGAACATAATTCCAAAATGGTTTCTTTTGGTTTGAGCTCTGCCTGTAGAAAACTGCACAAATCTAAGGGCTCTTCCAGAATTTCTTTTGTGCTGCTCATTTTGTGCCAACGTGGATGACTCCAGAGAAAGATTTGACCAGTAGTAATGGATGGTGCAATCATTGCAAAAAGGCTCCCAGCATATTTCTTACTTTTATGGGGGAAGACAACATTGAACTCAGTGACACTGACCTGAATATGCATAGAGTTGCACAATCAGTAAAAGAGATGCCCTTCGACAGCTGGTAGTTTTCTCTGGGGCAGAGATGAGGGAGTCAGTTCTAGTCTGGGGATAATACCCCTTCCTCTCTGAACTGTATTTAAGCTAGGCTATTTGGAGACTATTTGGAGTGCAATATGTCCTGGACCTTTATTGTCTGATAACTTTCATTCTGCCCTTCACTGAACACATTCAAGTCCAATTTATTCATCTCGTAACATTGAAGTTCTTCTAGGTTTGCTAAATGGTTGGTTTTGGTCTTTTAATTTATTGCTATGTTTTATAAAGCAACCTCCATGAGTAGATGAGCTGATCATCAACGACTCACCACAGCCTAGGTTGGGTGGCTGGAGCAGGTGGCGCTGTGGTCTAAACCATTGAGCCTCTTGGGCTTGCTGATCAGAAGGTTGGCGGTTCAAATCCCCACAACGGGGTGAGCTCCCGCTTCTCTGTCTCAGCTCCTGCCAACCTAGCAGTTCAAAAGCACACCAGTGCAAGTAGATAAATAGGTACAACTGCGGTGGGAAGGTAAACGGCATTTCCATGCGCTCTAGCTTCTGTCAGGGTGTCCTGTTGCACTAAAAGTGGTTTAGTCATGCTGGCCACATGACCTGGAAAGCTGTCTGCGGACAAACGCCGGCTCCCTCAGCCTGAAAGTGAGATGAACGCCACAACCCCAAAGTCGCCTTTGACTGGACTTAACCATCCAGGGGTCCTTTACCTTTACCTTTTAGGTTGGGTGAGATACTTCAGGAACCAAATATGGTACCATTCCCTAGTATATTGTGTGGTGGGGAAGGCTAGTGCACTACGTCAAATAGATTGAGAAGCACTGTTTTAAGCCAATTTGGGGGCAGCTTTTTGTGAAAAGGTGCCATATAAATAAAGTCAACCATTTGAAGAGCCCATCCTTGGAGACTACTATCTCTACTCCTGCTGGCTGTGTGTCTCTGGTCACCTGAGTGGGGGGGAAAGTGTTGTTCCCCTGGCATCCTGCTTGCAGACTTCCCAGAGGCAGCGTTCTGCCCACCATGAGAACATGGGATAGGCAGATCTTTGGCCTGATCTATCAGGGCTCTTTCTGTGTTCTTGAAGTAGGGGGGAGACACACTTCTGGTTTGGGTGATTCTCCAAAGATCCTTCCACTCCTGCCTCCAGAAGGTCCCAGCAGGCAGGGGTGTGTCTAGACAGCAAAGCCATTTGGAAAGCTAATCTCACCACATGTTCTACCTGCCAGGAAACGGATGCATCTTTTCAGATCATCTGAGTCTCTGTTGGCCCTCTTGTTTGTCAGCGAGTTTACTCTGGGAAATCTAATCATCTTTTTAGAGCTAATCCTCCTAACAAACCCTGCCAAATCCCTTTATCTGGCAGTTTATTAATATTAGCGCCTCTTGAGCAGAAGTGAATAAAACTTTTATTTCACATTTGTTCCTCGCTTTCCCCCTCATTGTTGTTAATAGGCACAATTCAATTAAGGAAGGAAACGTCTGCCTTTTTCTTAAAAAAAAATAAAAATGAGTGCCCCTCCCCCTCCACCCCTGCTGTTCACTCCAGAACTAATCATGTTCAGTTGTTGAAATTAACTCTGCTTTCCTTGATCACACAAAAGAAACCAGAACATCACAGCATGGTACAGCAGTCAACATGGCTGGCCTGACAATAGAGCTAGTTAGGTGAATGACTGCAGGATAGCAAAACTCCCGGGCAGCTCACTATGTTCGTTTTTTCTCCCTCCCTCTCTCTCTCACACACATACTAAGGTAAAGGTAAAGGGACCCCTGACCATTAGGTCCAGTCATGACCGACTCTGGGGTTGCGGCACTCATCTCGCTTTATTGGCCAAGAGAGCCAGCGTACAGCTTCCAGGTCATGTGGCCAGCATGACTAAGCCCCTTCTGGCGAACCAGAGCACCGCACGGAAACGCCGTTTACCTTCCTGCCGGAGTGGTACCTATTGATCTACTTGCACTTTGATGTATTTTCAAACTGCTAGGTTGGCAGGAGCAGGGACCGAGCAACAGAAGCTCACCCCGTTGCGGGGATTCAAACTGCTGACTCCTAGGCTCTGTGGTTTAACCCACAGTACCACCCGTGTCCCTCTCTCACACACTACAGTATACAAACTACCCATTCCAAACATGAAAAATGCTTAACACATCAGAATGCCAAGTGCCATGCATTAGGACTGAGCCAAAAAGGGGTAGGAGACTTCAGCAGTGCAGGACTCAAAATAGTTGGACTCCAACTCCCATCAGCCCTATTCAGCCAGGCCAGTGCTCAGAGGTGGTAGGAATCAGAGTCCAACAACATCTGGATGCAGGTGGTGCTGTGGGTTAAACCACAGAGCCTAGGACTTGCCAATCAGAAGGTCGGCGGTTCGAATTGCTGCGACGGGGTGAGCTCCCATTGCTTGGTCCCTGCTCCTGCCAACCTAGCAGTTCGAAAGCACGTCAAAGTGCAAGTAGATAAATAGGTACCACTCCAGCGGGAAGGTAAACGGCGATTCCATGCGCTGCTCTGGTTCACCAGAAGTGGCTTAGTCATGCTGGCCACATGACCTGGAAGCTGTACACCAACTCCCTCGGCCAATAAAGCGAGGTGAGTGCCGCAACCCCAGAGTCGGCCACGACTGGACCTAATGGTCAGGGGTCTCTTTACCTTTACCTTTTTAACATCTGGAGAGCCACACATTCCCCACTCCTTCACAAGAGGAGTGGGGGGGGGGGAGCACACCGCCCCCAGCAGTGCAATCCTGGTTGGGTGCCATCATGGCTGCCCCTCTGCCCGTGCTGGGCACCATGCCCCCGCAGGCAGCATGCCACACCCCTGTGGGTGGCACATAACGCCCCCGGGATGCGTGCCAGCCCCGCCCCCGCCTGCTCTCCACCCCCAGTGCCGGATCATGAAGCTCCACCACTGCACTCCTTGTGCGTAGGATGCTGTTGCTCAGGAATGTCATTTTCTCCTCTGGACCAAACCGCACATCTTTCGGAATAATTTTAAATTCTGAAGTATCAAAAACTGAATGTTCAGGGTCTGGATTCCTTGCCAGAATACGGGTACCAGTTTTTGTGGGTGGCATTCCATTAGTGGCTTGTGATTTATATAACATTCTTTTATCCAGCATAATGAGCACTGAAAGAGAGCTTGCAGTGGTGCGCATGCTGGACTCTCACACTAACGCATGGAATAAAGCCTTGCTTTTTTATTATTATTAAAAAAAGAAGACGAACAGTTGTCTCGGGAGACTGTGATTTTTAGCAGTGCAACGAAAAAAGAAGTGCCATGTGCCTTTCTCTGTCAGCTGTTTTCCCTGTCAAGATCGCACACATCCTGCTGTTTATACAAAAAGAGGAGCAAAGATACACACACAGGGTTTCATGTGCATTTTTAGAAGCACAAACTTTTAAATGCATCCAGAACCCTGAGGGGAAGAAGCAGGGGGTTATTTTGATTTGGAAAATGGAAGTAAGCTTATGCAGCCCCCTCCCCATTGCTGATGCTCCATTCAAAATTACAAACTCCCAATGCTTTTCCCCCCCATTCTAAAAGAGGTCTGTGTTGCATTCATTTGCAAGTGCGGTGGGCCTTGCCTAATAGATTAGGGAAACAGAGGTTAATCCTTGCATGGTTTTGAATCCTATTGGGCAGATCACTTCTTCTGAGCCCTGGCCTATATTGCGAGGCAGCTGTGAGGCTAAGGACCTTGCCGTTTGGAGAAATAGTGGGCTGCTAACGTCACAAATAAGCAGAAGGGATGCATTCCCATTTCCTTGACCATCTTGTTGAACTGAGGCTTGGAGAAGGCAGTGGGGCTTTATTCATAATAAGTAGCACAGCAAAGTCTCCCTGGCTTGACTCCTTCAGCTTGAGACCATATAATACCGGTCCCAAAAGACCTACATTGGCTCCCAGTACGTTTCTGAGCACAATTCAAAGTGTTAGTGCTGAGCTTTAAAGTCCTAAATGGCCTCATCCAGTATACCTAAAGGAGTGTCTCTACCCCCATCATCCAGCCCAGACACTGAGGTCCAGCTCTGAGGGCCTTCTGGCAGTTCCCTCACTGGGAGAAGTGAGGTTATAGGGAACCAGGCACAGGGCCTTCTCAGTCGTGGCACCCATCCTGTAGAACACCATCGCATCAGATGTGAAGGAAATAAACAACTATCTGACTTCTAGAAGACATCTGAAAGCCGCCCTGTTTAGGGCAGTTTTTAATCTTTGATGTTTTATCATGTTTTTAATGTTCTATTGGGAGCTTCCCAGAATGGCTGGGGAAACCTAGCCAGAAGGACGGGGTAATAATAGTAGTAGTAATAATAATAATAATAATAATAATAATAATAATAATAATAATAATAATAATAATAATAATAATAATAATTACAGATGTCACTGGAAACCGAGCTGTGGCCTCAGATGGAGGCTGCAACATGGGGGTGAGGTGTCCGGCCCATTGCTCAGCAACATGTAGGACTCCAACTTCCTGCTTCCAGCATCTCCCAGCTTGTCCTTTCCCCAGCTTCCTCCCCATTGTCCCACCACCAGGGCTCAGGATCTAAGTCTTTGTCTTCCCTGGGGGACTCCTGGGCATGAAGCTCCATTCCTCCACATCCAGCCAATCCCTGACTTCCAAATTGTCCTGTGCCAAGCAGAATGTCCCAGGGATGTCTGAGGCCAGGGTGTCAGGTGGGAAAGAGGAGTGCAGGGCTTTTTCCAAGGGGTCTTTCGGACAGACACACAGTCAAACTGAGCAGGACTGAGCCCTCCACTCACTTGCTGATCCATGGAGGGTACAATCCTCCTCGCTGCAGGGATCTGCTTCACTGAGACCATATAACACTGGTCCTGAAAGATCTACATTGTCTCCCAGTACATTTCTGAGCACAACTCAAAGTGTTGGTGCTGACCTTTAAAGCCCTCAATGGCCTCGGCCCAGTATACCTGAAGGAGCGTCTCCACCCCCATCGTTCTGCCCAGACACTGAGGTCCAGCGCCGAGGGCCTTCTGGCAGTTCCCTCACTGGGAGAAGTGAGGTTACAGGGAACCAGGCAGAGGGCCTTCTCGGTGGTGGTGCCCGCCCTGTGGAACGCCCTGCCACCAGATGTCAAGGAAACAAACAACTATCTGACTTTTAGAAGGCATCTGAAGGCAGCCCTGTTTAGGGAAGCTTTTAATGTTTGATGTTCTATTGTGCTTTTAACTCTGTTGAGAGTTGCCCAGAGTGGCTGGGGAAACCCAGCCAGATAGGTGGGGTATAAATAAATTATTATTATTATTATTATTATTATTATTATTATTATTATTATTTGCAGACTATTTGCAGAGAACGTGCTAGGGAACCAATACTCAGCAGGATTGTCCTCTCAGCCCACCAGCTGGTGAAGTGAAGGTGCAATCCTGCTCACTACAGGAGTCTGCTTGGCTGGTGTGTTCCCTGCAGGGAAAGCGCTGGCAAAGCACCACCCTGCAGGATTGTGTCCTCTGCTCTGGACCATGTCCGCATGTGTACCCAACCCTAGAAAGCAGCTTGCCCCACATTGCTCAGTACTTTCCCCTGAGTGCCTGTTTTCGACTCCATTTCTCTAGAACCCAGAAACGAGACTGATTGCTTTGTAGCCCCTGCTCACAAGAGCTGCCTGTCAGCTCCATTCTGTCGAAAGAGACTGTGGGTTTTCCAACTGTCACAAGACATTTGCTTCGTTGTGCTGTGCTCTGCCTTCCACCTTGCTTGGGTTACCAGTCCCGCAACTTCCCCTGGTGCCCAAGACAGGCTCGGTGATGGTGCCTGGCGGTGACTTTCAATTTCCCGCCCATCACTCGCAATTCCTCCTGCTCTCCCTGCCCCTGAGACCAGGGAAGGCCGTGGTGGAGTTTGCTTGGCTTCCTGTGCATGGAGGCAAGTCAACGATTCAAATGCTAACCCCAGTGCTGCTGGAGCATATTGCGCCTCGGAAGCAAGGCAGCGGCTCACTGCAAAATGTCAGCGATGTCCAGTTGAATGAGTCTCATGGCTGAGGAAGATAGGGCTGGACAGAAAACGGGAGAGAGAGAGAGCAAGAGAGACTGGCAATGGCAAAACCACAGAGACACAGACTCCCCCAGAACTCAGAATAACATAACATCCTGAAGGCCAATCAGGCTGATTTACATTTTTATGGAATAAATACTTGCAATTGAAGGCCAAGTCATGAATCACTACCTTTTGCATTTGCAAGCTGAAAGGAATCCATCTGAGCACAGGGGAGACTAGTCGAAGCATTCCAGCAATATGAATTCCAGCAAATGTCTCGGTGAAGGGGCACAAGTCACTGAGTTCCTTCGGAAACATCAGAGAGGAAGAAAAAGTCATCCTGTGAGTTTTGAGGCTTGCTTTGTAGTAGTGAGAGCTGGAAGAGGAAGACTCTCGCGGTTTTCATGGCATCTTCATCTGCGTGTCAGACTCAGGGGGCACTGGCAGGATCATATAATCATAGAATTGTACAGTTGGAAGGGGTCACCGAGGGTCATCTAGTCCAACCCTGCAATGCAGGAATCTTTTTGCCCAGTGTGGGACTTGAACCCACAACCCTGAGATTAAGTGTCTTGTGCTCTACCAACTGAGCTATCCTGCAGTCAGAGACAAACTATAGTCCAGAGAGGTTACAAGGTGGGATTTGGTTTCTTTAAGCATCTATTTTTTCCAGTCTTAAGTTCAATTCTCCCTATTTCTGTATCAGTTTGTAATCATTTATTTTTATAAGCCCACATGGAATTTTGTACACATTTTCTCCTGCTATATATATTTTGTGCACATATTTATGCATTTAAAACCATTTCTAAGCCACATTGGATTATATCCAATGTTAGTCCTACTCGCAAGTGGAGCCATTGAAATTAATGGGTCTAAGCTTACTGTGTCCATTAATTTCAATGGGTCTATTTTTATTAAGGCTAGCATTGGATACATTTAATATTTTAATTTTTTTTAAAGCAGTATACAAACAATACAGAATTGAAACAATAAGAAGAGTATAACCATAAAAACAGAGGTACCACACAAAAACCACTCACCTGACCTTCCCCTTTTGACAGCTCCACATTTCTTGAGGTCATCTGGAGCCACCTGAACCCACTCTTAGCAAATCCCAGATCAACCTGAATCAACCCTAAGTCTTTTTTGCCCAAAGCCAGTAACAGTCCTATGAAATATAGATGTTTCTGCAAGCAATTTCCTCCAACCAACGTACTGTGTTTTAAAATGTTAATTTCACAACTAAAACTGCATCACATAATTTGGATGGATGTGAATTTTAACAGACAGTTGCATTTCAGTTTTGCATTTTGGTTCAGGAAGCGCAGATGAGGTCGGTCGGTTTTAAAACACAAACCCAGTGATTTTCCTCTCCCGTACATCTAGTTTTCAAAGCATCTTCATCTATGCATCAGACTCAAGGTCTGGGAGGCAGGACTAGAGGAGAATGGTATGGAGCGAAGAAGTTACACATTAAATCTGAAAGCAGCAATCTCTGAGACCAGAGGCAAACAACCTGATCGAAGACAGACCAATGGTCAGGTTCTGGGGCAGGCAGGCAAAGACCAGAGCATCCCGAGGCATGCAGTGTGGTCCAAAGCAAGCAGGGAGTTGAATTCCAGAAGGTAAGTGTGCTGGTCTCGGGGGGAAGGTTACCGCTGGCGTAGTCAAAGTCTGGTCCTGAGTCACTAGCCTGGAAACAGTTCACAAGGAGCGGGGCGAGGTCTGAAGCAGGAAGCCGGGCGCGGACAGGAACACTGGAGGGTCAGGTCTGGGTCAGGGCAGAAACAGGTACTCAACAACGACGTTGCTCCCGCAACCTGGGACCGGGCTGACTGGCCTTTATCTTCTCTGAGGCCAGGGGTGGTCCCGGCCCCCAGGAGACCCGCCTCTCCTGGCCTTAAGGCGAGCACTCCTCCTGGGAGAAACCAGTTCCCTTCGCCTCTCTGCCCTGAGCCTCTGCAGTTCAGGAGAGGCTGAAGGGTTACTGGGCCCAGGGGGAAACTCACCTGTCGGCACTGAGTCCTCAACCACCTCTGGAGCCAGAGTGGATTCACCTGGTGCCTGCTCCTGAGGATCCGGCACAGGTGCAGGCACTTCAGAATCAAGGCCCTGCCCCAGTTCAGCCGGCCCTGGAAGTGGGGACTTCTGTGCAGGCTGGGATTCCTCCGGTTCAGCCTCTGAATCGGATTCCCAGGCCATCACAGTAAGGCATTGGTGCTTATTCTCAAACCTGGAAGCCAAACGCATCCATTCAGCCCTCTCTGTCTGCAATAGGCCCTTGAAGTGTGATATTGCCTCTTGTTTGCCTGGATGGAGATACAGTGGTACCTTGGGTTACAGATGCTTCAGGTTACAGATGCTTCAGGTTACAGACTCCGTTAACCCAGAAATAGTACCTCGGGTTAAGAACTTTGCATCAGGATAAGAACAGAAATCGCGTGGCGGCGGCGGCAGGAGGCCCCATTAGCTAAAGTGGTGCTTCAGGTTAAGAACAGTTTCAGGTTAAGAACGGACCTCCAGAACGAATTAAGTTCTTAACCCGAGGTACCACTGTATGTGTGTTAAAACCTCTGGCCTTGCTTTGCTTGAATGCAGGCTATTGCACAAAGGGAAGTGTTACATCTGCTGTTCTGCCTACTTTTCCTGTTCCCTGGGAAGCATACTCCACAAGCAGGGAGCCACCACTGAAAAGGCCAGCTCCCTTGTCACCATCCACCACACCTCTCTTAGAGAGGGAACATGGAGAAGGCACTCCAAAAAAGGAACACAGTTTCAGTGTACCCAGAGGGGACGGTGGGGGCGGACTGCCCCAGGTGCCCTCACTGAGGGGGGGTGACATTCAGTGTGCCACCTGCCCACAATTCCCAAGCCTACCCCAAGCCTTCAAGGTAAGGGGGTGAGCTGCGCCGCTTTGCCAGTGACATTCCCCCTTCCCCCTTTGTTTTGACAGCTTGGGGGAGGCTTGGGAGTCACGGGCGGGTAGTGCGCCAAATGTCCACCATTGGCGGCTCGCTCCACCCCTGTGGGTGGCTCACCCTGCCCCTGGCTGCAGGATGTGTGCACTGTTCCAGACACCTGAGGCTGGGAAGGCAACCTCCGCCCCACTCGGGAGCACGCCACACCCTGGGCGGTGCGGGCATGAAGGAGCCAGTGTGGAGTAGTGGTTAAGAGTGGTGGAGTCATAATTTGGTGAACTGGGTTCGATTCCCCGCTCTTCCACATGCAGCTGCTGGGTGACCTTGGGCTAGTCACACTTCTTTGAAGTTTCTCAGCCCCACTCACCTCACAGAGTGTTTGTTGTGGGGGAGGAAGGGAAAGGAGAATGTTAGCCGCTTTGAGACTCCGTCGGGTAGTGATAAAGTGGGATATCAAATCTTCTTCTTCTTCTTCTTCTTCTTCTTCTTCTTCTTCTTCTTCTTCTTCTTCTTCTTCTTCTTCTTCTTCCCCAATGGCAAATCAGGAGGGTTTTCTGGCATAGCAAACTCTCCTCCAAACCAGGAGGCTCTGAAGCAATTCTCACTCTCATCTGCAGCATTCTCAAATCCCTGCTGAAAGGAAACATCCCATGGGAAACGCCAGGATCACTGTGCCCTCTTACAGCCTCCCTTTTTCTTCCTTATATCAGCGATGAGAGTTTGTTCTCAGCCAGCTCTTCAGAGTCAGTGGCGCAGACTACATTCAGACCAGAACTGGAATACGGCAAATCCTACTTGGGATTCTGGCTGCTGGTGCTATGTATCTGCAGCCCTGTTGGCTCCAGTTCTTAGACATGTCCAATGTGGGTATTGAAAGAAGCTGCGGACTACAATCCAGGGACTCGGGGGTAGCGTCTCACAATAGGGAACCAGAATCTAGCCCAGAGGGATTGCACTAGAATAGGGGACACGTCTACAAAATAAATCACACACTTTTATTGCAACCCTGGCTACCACCATATGGCTCTTTTCACAATCACTAAAGTGGATTAGAGAGCTAAGGTTGTCAACACATTCCACTAAAAGTGGGATTTGGCTTGGAATATGTCATTCGTTTAAAACAGAAGACTGATCTGTGACAGCGGTGAGCCAGCTTACAGAAATGTTCAATTTCCCATCAAATCCATGGCATGCTCATTCATTCAGGAAAGCTTTTCTTGTTCCAAGGAGTGGAAATTGGCTAGAAATATGTACCATGTGGTCTTCCTTGCAGCTCCTAAGGTATCTTGCTGCCCTAGGGTGGGGTAGAGGACTCTCTTCCACCACCAGTCCTGAAGTAAGATTCAGCTACTCCTCTAGTCAGATTCTGTGCACAGAATGGGGTAAGCACCATCTTGTCTTTCGCCTCAGACAGAAAAATGGCTTGGGCTGCCCTTGGCTGAAAGACAAAGACTTTTGCAACAGGGAAATAGGGTTGCGAGGTGTGAAGTGCCCTTTTGGCTCAGTCCCAAGTAAAACCAAGTCTCTGTTTGGCTAGGACCTGTGACAGCTTTCCCCAACCTGCCCTCTAGATATTGGGGAACTAAAACTCCCAACATCACTACTGGAGATTGTCCAGCAGCAAGCTCTGAAATCCAGGCCTGTGCTGATCTCATTGAGCAGCTTCCATGTCATCTATTTTCTCTACATACTTTTTCCTAGTATCACATTACCACTACACACTTGGGTCACTCTCCAGAATCCATGACATGAAATCGATGCCATGTGAGACGTTTTGGAGAATTCTGATGGAAGCAGAAGGAGACATTGCCAATGCTCACTTATTCTTCCATATCCAGAACAGAAATAAAACATGTTGTTGTTTTCAGTCTGCAAACGATATGTAATTGACGACGCTCCCACCCTCTCCATTGCACTTCCCTCTATCTAAATGAACAGTGTGGAAGTAATTACATCACTAATTACGTTAAATTAGTAATTTATGTAAATCACACAAATAATTATGTACATTAAATAGCCAACAGTGAGGTGAATAGCATAGCATCTGAGGAAACCAAACTGCAGCAGAATGGAAACAGCACTTATTGTGACAATGGAATGGAAACTGCTATTATTTTACATCTCTGGACGCAGACAGAGGTCTTTGCTGCACAACATATAAAAGGATGGAGTGGGGTTGAGTTTTGCTTTTCCACGTGCCTTTTTTTTTTAAGGGAGAGCAATGGGTGAAAGAAAAATGTGAGTGTCCTCTAGAAGAACCTCAATAAAACAACATAACACACATAACACTGCGTTAGCGTGACAGCATACACTCATTGTGCCATTAGGTTCTAATGTAATACACTTGCAGTGTTGTAGCGTAACACGGATCACTCAGCACTTTATGGCATTAGCAGAAAGGATTGCTGAAGGCGTAATAACCATGCCTTAATAGCATCAGGCACAAAGGCGTGAGCCATATTTTACAAAAAGGAAGAGGAAAAGAAACAAATGCTCCAACTGTACAGGTCAGATCTCTAATCAGCTAGATTAACTCCTTGGATGGACAGAAATCTGCTGGCAATTCTTCCCCAGCTGAACCCCATTTTAAAAAGAGGTGTACTTTCCTTTGTCTGTCTTGAATCGTCCAACATTTCCGTCCTATCTCACACGTAGACCTCAGGACTAATTAGCTTCAAAACCAGAACCACCACAGATTAATACATCAATAATCATTGAAGAGGGGTGCGGGTGGCACTGTGGTCTAAACCACTGAGCCTCTTGGGCTTGCCGATCGGAAGGTCAGCAGTTCAGATCCCCACGATGGGGTGAGCTCCCGTTGCTCAGCCCCAGCTCCTGCCAACCTAGCAGTTTGAAAGCACGTTCAAGTGCAAGTAGATAAATAGGTACCGCTCTGGTGGGAAGGTAAACGGCATTTCCGTGTGCTGCTCTGGTTTCGCCAGAAGCGGCTTAGTCATGCTGGCCACATGACCCGGAAAAACTGTCTGCAGACAAATGTCGGCTCCCTCGGCCAGTAAAGTGAGATGAGCACCACAACCCCAGAGTCGTTCGCTCCTGAACTTAACTGTCAGGGGTCCTTTACCTTTTTAATCATTGAAGAAAATATTTTGGTCAAAATGCATTGGGATTTACAATATTGAGATAAAACATTTTCATTTAATTTTGTTTTGTTTGAATATATTTACGTTGGTGTTGTAAACGTTTGTTACTAAATCAGTGTTCTATCACTTTATTTTTCCCCCTGATTCTAATTTGTTTGTTACCATTAGCAGGCAAACTGCATTGCAAATTTCAGAGGAGTGTGGGTTATGAAGGGCAACTGTGTGTTGGTTCATGTACTGGTCAGGAAATAGGCAGGTGGGCATAAGAAACGTGAACCAAACACATTTTTCCTGCATTTGGAAGCAAGAGGGGGTGATTTTGAGCTCCAAAATCCAGAGAGAACTGGAGGTGAGGATTTCAAAGTCACCCCAAACCTCAGACCTAGTAAGGACATGAGAGCAAGACTGTTCTCACCCAATGGGTTTCCTGAAGCTCTAGATCAGGGTTGGGGAATCTCAGGCACAGAGCCAAATGCAACCTTCACTGGACCAACTTCACACCCTCTTTGAATATTTTCAAAATCTGGCTGGAATATGCTCTTGAACTCTGACAATGCTTGCCTGGCTAGAGAGGGGTGTGTGAGTGTGTGTGGAATCCCATTTCATGTTCCACCCACTTTTGCCTCTGGCTCCACCTACCACTGGCATCATCATCATCATCAGTTGCCCCAACCTCTCTGGGTGGCTTCCAACAAAGTAAACACAATAAAACATCAAACATTAAAAACATCCCTATACAGGGCTGCCTTTTAGAAGATGTCTTCTAAAAGTCATATAGTTGTTTATCTGTTTGACATCTGATGGGAGGGCATTCTACAGGGTGGGCGCCACTGCCGAGAAGGCCCTCTGCCTGGTTCCCTGTAACCTCACTTCTCGTAATGAGGGAACTGCCAGAAGGCTCTCAGAGTTGGATCTCAGTTTCCATGCTGAACGACAGGGGTAGAGAAGCTCCTTCAGGTATACTGGGCCGAGGCCATTTAGAACTTTAAAGGTCAGCACCAATACTTCGAAATTGTGCTCAGAAACTTACTGGGAGCCAGAAACTGTAGGTTTTTCAAGACCAGTGTTATATGGTCCTGGCGGCTGCACCCAGTCACCAGTCTAGTTGCCGCATTCTGGATTAGTTGTAGTTTCCAAGTCACCTTCAAAGGTAGTGCCATGTAGAACACATTGCAGTAGTCCAAGCAGAAGATAACCAGAGCATGTATCACTCTGGCAAGACAGTGCACAGGCAGGTAGGGTCTCAGTCAGTGTACCAGGTGGAGCTGGTAGACAGCTGCCCTGGACACAGAATTAACCTGCACTTCCATGGACAGCTGAGAGTCCAAAATGACTCCCAAGCTGCGCACCTGGTCCTTCAGGGGCACAGTCACCCCATTCAGACCAGGGAATGTGCCGTTTGGAAGGTTGCACAGAGGCCACTGCAGCCCCTGGTCTGCAAAAGGTTTCCAGTGCCTACTCAAGAGCTCACCCCAGTGCGATATCTGCCAGAAAAGTTGTATTAGCATCAAAAGAAGGGGAGTTCTGTTCAATCTATTAAAGTGTCATTGATGGGCTTGAAGGTAGCTTAGCACAAGAGGAGCATTAGAGAAGTAAATGCCCCATTTGTATTCAAAAGAGCTTTCTCTCTCTCTCTCTCTTTTTCATTTAAAGTCATTGATGTAAGAAGTGGTGCTTAAAACAGCTTATAAAAGGAAGAGTGCATCTTTGCTATGAGACAGAAGGCGGTGTTTATGTCGAATGGTAAAGGGAAGCAAATAGCCCATTAAGGAAATATATTTCTTTTGTGTCTCTCCTCGTTAGTGGCAAGTCACAGGGGGCTCCGAATGTGCGCTGCAGTTCTGGGAAGACGGGAGGGCCACGGCACCCAGGAACTACCGCAAGCAGGGAGATACTTGTCATCCTTGAATCATTCAGCAAATGTTCCTTTCAGCTTCCTGCTAAGGACCACAAACGTCTTCCTGCTGAGTACTGGGGCTTTGTGCTGCAGAGATTCACTCTCGGCTGCACCTTAATGGCTGGATCATTCATATTCTTCCTTGAGGAACCGTGTCCTATGAAAAGTTGGGGCTGGGTCAAGATTTTTCAGCAGATTCCTTCTTTCCCCCAGTGAAATTATCTGAGGATTTTTTTTGGAGGGGGTGGACTCCCTAAAAATAATAATAATGTCATCTAATATTCACAGACTGTCGGCCACCATTTTTTTTTAATCATTAATTTGGTTCCATTTAGGAATTGGTTCCTATAAAATGTCTCAATGTGATTTCACAGTAAGAGTATCAATAAGGGGAAGCAATTCCATATATAAAAACGACAAGAAATTACCGTATTTTTCGCTCTATAACACGCACCCGACCATAACACGCACGTAGTTTTTAGAGGAGGAAAATCTGTAGGCATGCCACCCGTAGGCATTCCCTCCATAACACGCACAGACATTTCCCCTTACTTTCTAGGAGGAAAAAAGTGAGTGTTATGGTGCAAAAAAATACGGTATTTCGTATGTTTTGTTTGTAATTATGTTGTGTGTTTTTGTGTTTGTGCAATGTAAACTGCCCCATGATACTCCAATGGCGATGTAGAACTTAAATAGCTAGATAGACAGGCAGACAGACAAACAAACTAACAGATGAATAGGTAACACACACACACACACACACACACACACACACACACACACACTCCCTAATTGAGACCACGGCAATTCTTTCAGCATTTGGCTACTATTTGCTTCCACACTGGCCTGGAATGACAGCACTGCTGTGGAATTGGTAGCTGAGATACAAATTAACAGTAATTCTGCAAACCTGGGAGTTCCCTCAAGCATAATGATACTTCTCTCTTGTGTGTAGATTCAACCTGAGAATAAATCCATTATTAGCATATAGGGTTGAATTTAAGCCTTATACTAAATACAACTCATAGAGCAGCAGGGGTCGGAGACCAATTAGTTCAGCTCACATTTTAATAAGAACTTACCTCTGAAACCAGTACGAAGCCCTCCTTGGAAATACACGCGTCTCTGATTTTTGTGGTGCATATCTCGAACCCAAAAAATGCATACCAAAATGCGCATATTAAGGGAAAGCACCCACAGAAATGCATATATTATTAATAAAAATGATGCACAAAGATGCGTTATATTGCTGCAAAAATATGTATGTTCTGCAAAATGTGATACAAAAATGTGTATATAAGAATAAATGCATTTGGAAAAGCATATGTATTTCCAAAAGCTATTGTTGTGGTGTGTGTGTGTGTGTGTGTGTGTGTGTGTGTGTGTGTGTGACCTTCACAAACTGATGTGAACTGAAAAGACTGGGGGCGGGGGGAATGAAATGAAAGAAACCAAAATTTGACCACTTTGTTTATTCTGAAAGAGTGGAGGCAGATTGCCTTATTGCTCCTTTTCAAGACTGAGCCACTGGGTTCTTAAGTGGCGTATTGATCATTAAACAAGTCTGTAGGCTCTAATCTCCATGTGGATCCTCAGAAAACCACTGCCTCGTTGACATCTGCCTGGGATAAGAGCCCTCCTTACGTTGCTGCACTGATGGTGCTGCCTTGATTTTCTTCTTTCTCCCCATTCTGTCTTTGGCGTTGCCCTGTCAGTGCTCATTTCTTTCTCAGCCTCCAACAGTGGATTGTCATGTTCCATAAAAGGCAAGACAACAATGCAGAGGAAATTGATAAGCGCACACAGCTTGGCGAACAGAAGGAAGTGAGTCCCTCTCTGCAGATGGAGCTGGAGAGAGAGTGAGTGTGTTGTGTGTGTCCATTTGCTGGAGGTCCTAAAAATAAACTTGGGCTGGATGCAGAACTGCCAATCATTCTCTAATGATATCTTGAGCGGCTTGAGATGCTGGGCAGTTTTCAGTCTGGCAGTAGATGCTCCTGGTATGTTGGTGCTACTTATTCATTCACTTGTGATTCATCAGCCAGATGCTGATGCCCCCAGGTGGAGTGGGTGGGGTACTGTCACACTCAGAAATATATTCATCATCAGAAATGTGGAGTTTAAATTAGGGCTAAGCTGAAATTGGAAGGTGGGAAGGTTCCCAATTAATAAAAATTAAAATCATCCCCTGCGAAGCCTACCTTCGAAGGAAAATGTTGACCTGCGTAAGGGGAAGCATTCTGTACAGTGGTACCTCGGGTTAAGAACTTGGGACATCTGTGTAGTTTCCATTTGGTTATGAACCATTTGCCTTGTTTGTGCATCTTGGAACCTTGACCTCTGGACCCCCTGATTCCTATTGAGCCTTTATTAGCCTGGGAAGTTACCTCTTCCTCACTTACAAGTAAGAGTCACTGCTGACATGTTTTGGGATAGGATCCCGACACTGATTTGTTATATGGCAGCTTTCCTATGCATCCTGTTCACATTTTAAGATTCTGAAAATGCCCATTTGCACAAGGCTTGGTATTTATTCCAGCCTTTCCCAACCCTGGTGTCCTCTATGTGTTGTTGGATTCCTGCGCCCATCAGTTGCAGCAAGCAGGGCTAATGGTCACAAGGGATGGGTTCAAATACAGGGGTACCTCGGGTTAAGTACTTAATTCGTTCCGGAGGTCCGTTCTTAACCTGAAACTGTTCTTAGCCTGAAGCACCATTTTAGCTAATGGGGCTTCCTGCTGCTTCCGTGCCACCAGAGCACGATTTCTGTTCTCATCCTGAAGCAAAGTTCTTAACCCGAGGTACTATTTCTGGGTTAGCGGAGTCTGTAACCTGAAGCGTCTGTAACCCAAGGTACCACTGTACTCTGATTTGGCTTTGTGATGTCACTATGCAGCAAAATCTGATTGTGGCTGTGATCTAAGCATGCTGCCTACATGACCCCTGATTGGGTGGATCATAGAGTCAGCAGAATCCTGTAACTATTAAGACAAACCCTCTTTTATAGGAAAGAGATGCTGAGAAGGGCAAAAGCAGGATCAAAACAGGGCATGAAAAATGACAATGTTTCTGAGAGAAATCCCATTTGGGGCCAATGGAAATCCAGCTTGTTGAGAGCCAGTGTGGTGTAGTGGTCAAGAGCGGTGGACTCGTAATCTGGGGAACCGGGTTCGCGTCTCCGCTCCTCCACCTGCAGCTGCTGGGTGACCTTGGGCCAGTCACACTTCTCTGAAGTCTCTCAGCCTCACTCACATCACAGAGTGTTTGTTGTGGGGGAGGAAGGGAAAGGAGAATGTTAGCCACTTTGAGAGGGTAGTGATAAAGTGGGGTATCAAATCCAAACTCCTCCTCCTCCTCTTCTTCTTCTTCTTCTTCCTAGTTTCAACCTTCTGGCTCTGGGTTTAACTTGTAGCATCATGAAACACATTGTCACTTTCAGCCCAGGGCCTTCAACCCAGTGAGCCTTGCAAAGCTATCTGAGTGTCACTGAAGAGGACATTATCCCAGATATGAGGCAACTGGGTGGTATCCACAGTTAGTCATACTCAGACTGACTAAAATCAGTGGACAACTAGATACTCTGACTAACATTGGATATCACCCCACAGAGTCTAAAAGGCAGCAGGAAGGACCTATTAGCTCTTTTTAAGTAGTCACATATATTGATGGAGGACCAGAACTAGGGATGCTAGCTAGCTAGGGATGCTAGGCATCCAGAATGTGGCACTGGACTGGTGACTGGGAGTGGCCGCCGAGACCATATAACACCGGTCCTGAGAGACTACATTGGTTCCCAGTATGTTTCTGAGCACAATTCAAAGTGTTGGTGCTGACCTTTAAAACCCTAAACAGCCTCGGCCCAGTATACCTGAAGGAGCGTCTCTGCCCCCATCGTTCAGCCCGGACACTGAGGTCCAGGGCCTTCTGGTGGTTCCTTCACTGGGAAAAATGAGGTTACAGGGAACCAGGCACAGGGTCTTCTCAGTAGTGGTGCCTGCACTGTGGAAAGCCCTCCCATCAGATGTCAAGGAAATAAACAGCTATCTGACTTTTAGAAGAGATCTGAAGGCAGCCCTGTTGGGGAAGTTTTTAATGTTTGATGTTTTAGCGTGTTTTTAATATTCTGTTGGGAGCCACCCAGAATGGCTGGGGAAACCCAGCCAGATGGGCGGGGTATAAATCATTAATAATAATAATAATAATAATAATAATAATAATAATAATAATGCAGAGAGTCCCTCCAATTTGCATTTTGACACAAACCTACATAATTCACACTTCCCAAAACCAATATGCAAACTGAAATGAAGCTGACCTTCAGAATTCACACATACCTGAATGTTGTGATGCTGGTGGTTTCTGGCCACAATGATGATTCTCTACCTCCAATGTCAGAGGCAGCATCTTCTGAATCTCACTTGCTGAGAAGCACAAGTGGGGAGAACGCTGCTGTTGCTCTCTGATCCTGATTGTGACCATCATGAGAACATGATGCTGGACTGGCTAGACCTTTGCCCTGATCCAGCAGGGCTCTTCTTAAATTTCATTGGTTGGAGATGCTTGGTCCTGCTTAATCTTTCTGAACCTAAGGACCATATCCAATGTTCTTTGTCCAGGAGTGCAAGATTCCTTGCACCAGTGGACAACAGAGTTTAAAGATCACCAGCAAAGGAAACCAGTGTGGCAGTGGTGCTAATGGAAACTTGTTGCGTAACAGCTGGCCCTTTTTTTGCGCAATCCAATGTACAACGATTATTGGCAATATAATTGTGTTTCCTCTTGCAGAAGACCTGCTTTTTGTTGCTCAGCAGCTGTTTCTTGTTGTGCCTTCTGTTGCACAGCCATCCTTGCTAACGTACTTGTGTTTCCCCTTGTGCCACAATGTTCCACCTTCGCAACACTTATCCCGCAAAGCGAATTTAATTTAGCGCTACATTTGAGACGACCCTAGGTGACATTTCAGCTCAATCCATACTTTACAGCCCCATGAATTAATGAGAGATCCCCTTCTCCAATTAATGAAATTCTTTCTGAGATTTGAGACACACGCCCTTTTGGATTATCGTTGGTCTGGGTCCCCCCCCCCCCGCTTTTGTTTAGCCTGTTGTAATATCACCTTACACAAGAGCATTAGGGGAGAGGGATGGGCAGGACTGGGGAAGTGGAACTGAGAGTGACTGGCATGCAAAAGAGAAGAGATGTGGGTGATAAAACAACCACTACAGAACTAAAAGAGAATGTAAGTCAGTGTCTCGGTGGAGTCACTTGCCTTCTGTTTTGTACTGCATCTTTTTTACCAAGACTTCCAGTTTCTCAGGGATTCATTAACTTCAATGTTACTTGGGTGTGCTTTTTTTTCTTAATTTGGGAACGGGGGAATGTTCAATCCCTTATTTGAGCTTCCCAGGGAAACTTCCATAATCAACACCAGTTTTCAGCTTCATTATACACATTAATGTGGTTTCAAAAAATCAAGAGATGGGATGGGAGACCACATTTCAAGGAACAAAGACCATGTGTTTGAAATACAGGAGGAAGATTGCAAGTTCCTGTACTCCCTGGTCATTAGAGACAGCAGCTTGTTCTGTTTTGGTGATCCCAAACACATTGGTTCAGAGATTAAGACTGTAATATACAGGACTAAAAGAGCACCTTAAATGACTAATTGCACTCTACATCCTTGCCCTAATGTGGAAACTGGGTCATCCCTGCAGGACTGAATGAACTTCAATTTCCTTTTATTTTTAACTGGTTTCTAGACACTACAGCTCTATAAAGAATAGAACTGGACAAATTTGTAAATTTTATTGTTTTCCCCCTCAGTCCCCCCCAGCTTAAATTGAGCTTTCCACATTTCTATAACAGTTGATGAATTTTTTTTTAATATGTGCTCATGAAATTTGACCAACATTTCCATGCAGTTCTACCCTAAAACACATTTGTATGCAATTTTGCCTAATATACACATTTTGCTAAGCATTTCCCTCAATAGAACAATGCTTTGTATGTTATTCTCTCTAATGTGTGCACCTGTGTGCACAACTTTACCCTCATATATGCATTTTTGTACACCTTACTTGGCTAGAGAACTGCATTGCAAATATAGGATGGCTGCATTTTTGTTCACCTATTATGTCAGAAAATGTGACAATAGACAACAGAGTTGTCTTTCAGTGCTAATGGGATCAGATTTCTCCCCCATCCCAGTAAAGAAACTTGAAAATATAGAGGTAACCCTGTGCAAATGCCAAAATCAGAAATGAGGCTTCAGTTGAGCAAATGCGAGCCCTGATTCTTCATTTGCTCTCTGTGGGGCAATATATCTGGTCCTTTATCCATCTTGCAGTGAGCTCCACACAGCACAGAAACACCCCCAGCCTCTTTCTCTTTTTCAGCATGCATAACCCCAAATAGAATAAGTGGGGCCGAGAGAGGCATGTACACCAGCCCTGCTGTCCCCTGCGCAGATCATGCTTACCCAGAAATTTCCAGCTGAGATGTCAGCAGCATCTCCCCAGAGCGTGGCTCCATCTATCCCACGCAGCCTGGGGAGAGTTGCTGGCTCTCGTGGTGGCTGCTGGTGTCAGTTCTCGGACTTCGCGCTTCCACTGACAGCTCTTGACAGAGCTGTTGCTTTTGCCGCCTCCTCCTGAGCCTCCAGTTTGACCTCTGGCCCCTATAAAAAGCTTGGTGTCATCTCTACTAGAAAAGGAAAGAGATGGACCATGTGGGGCCGCAATGGTTAGCATGACACAAAGTGGGTGGAAGGTTGTTCATAGCAACAGTCCTTTCTGGGTACGCAAGCCCGTTTTCTTTTATTAGTAAACGCCTTGTTGCTTCTTTCTTTTTTTACCTGTCATGAGACAGGATCAGTATTATCTCAGGAACTGTGCAGTGCTCTAATTTTATTGTCACAGAGGGCATGTTCTCCAAGTCTAGTTGACGGGCTGTAGTCAACGTTCAAAACCACTGATACTGAAGGATGTGCTTCTTCCATTTCCCCCCTTTGCTCATGAGATATTCACTGGCTGTTTCCTTATTTATCAATGCAAATGATGCAGGGCCTGCGTATCTTGTAGAGCATACTGAGTCTCAGGAAAGGGTCTTGGTTTAATGGTAGAGTATTTGCTTTGCATGCAGAAGGTCCCAAAGGAGATGCGATAGAGGAGTAGGGAATTATTCATGGTGAGAAGGAAGTGGGCCAGGAGAAGCTTTGCTCCCCTCTCAGAATGCTAGGATTCAGGACCAACCAGATGTATAGATGGCATTCAACACCTAAAATGTATAAGAAGGTTCCTATTAACTGTTGGAAGTGAAAACAGATAGATGGTTCCTTTTTTTCATATGTGGTGGCCTTGAAAGAAAGCGAGGGCATTTTGGGAGATGATATATGATGAGATTTTTTAAAAAGAAGATGTTTAAAATGATGACACCAGAAAAACCTGAAACTTTTCTTTTAGGGATCATAGGGACAGAAGTCACCAAAAATATGATTAAGCTGTTTATGTATGTTACAACTGCAGCTAGGATTCTCTACGCACAAAAATGGAAAGAGGCAGAAATACCCTCTAAAAAAGCATGGATAAGCAAGGTGATAGATTATGCAGAACTGGCAAAGTTAACAGCTCAAATAAGAGAACATAATGATGAAGGTTTTGTGGAAGAATGGAAACCCTTTCTGGATTATTTAAAGAAATATTCTTATAAGATGAACACGTGAGCAAGATTTGAACTATGAGCAACAGAAGGGATTAGAGATTATAGTAGTTTTCTTAAGGTTTAAGAGATAGAAGACAAGGGGAGAGAAACAAACACATCGTGGAAAAGGTTTTAATACTAAAAAAAAAAAGGTTTTATTATGTATTGAAATGTATGTGTGAAATTTTGGGGAACTTCGGGGGGGGGGACTTCAGAAAAAAGAACTCCAGTGAAGCTGAATGTTGAAAGGTTTGGGACAGACAAAATAATATTTTTTCGCACAGGGTATGGGACGTGGGTGGCGCTGTGGGTTAAACCACAGAGCCTAGGGCTTGCCGATCAGAAGGTCGGCGGTTCGAATCCCCGTGATGGGGTGACCTCCCATTGCTCGGTCCCTGCTCCTGCCAAGCTAGCAGTTTGAAAGTACCGTATGTCAAAGTGCAAGTAGATAAATAGGTACTGCTCCGGCGGGAAGGTAAACAGCGTTTCCGTGCGCTGCTCTGGTTCGCCAGAAGCGGCTTAGTCATGCTGGCCACATGACCCGGAAGCTGTACTCTGGCTCCCTCGGCCAATAAAGCGAGATGAGCGCAGCAACCCCAGAGTTGCCAACGACTGGACCTAATGGTCAGGGGTCCCTTTACCTTTATGGAACTCACTCCCACAAGAGGTGGTGCTGGCCCCCAACTTAGATGGTTTTAAAAGAAGGTTAGACAAATTCATGGAGGATGAGGCTATCCATGCCTACTAACCATGATGGTTATGTTTTACCTTCACTTTTGGAGTAAATTTGCAGCTGGGATTCACAGGTGGGGAGGGTGCTTGGCTTGTCCTTGTGGATTGTTCCATGGGCTTCTCATTAGATACTGTAAGAACAAGATCCTGGATTCGATGGGCTACTGGCCTGATCCAGTAGGCTCTTCTTGGGTTCAATCCCTGGCATCTTGAGACAAGACTGGGAAGAGTCACTGCTGGTCAGTATAGACAATACTAAGCTGGATGGACCAATGGCCTGGCTCAGTACAAGGCAGATTCCTATGTTCCTAAGTCTGTGCCAAATCTCAATAAATAGACGTCTGATGTGGGCATGCCCATCCTGTGTTTCTTGCACAATCTTTTTTGTCATTGTCCACTTTGTTAGCTCTCAAGTTCATAGATAATTTCCCCCCTTGAAATTTTCTGATCTCTCTGGTTCGCTAGTCAGCTGCTTGTTTAGCAATGCTTGTTATTCAGAACTGCCAACCTTTTCATAGGACGTGTGGGAATCATGTGGTCAACATTCCACTTTCCTACTGGCTGAGAATCAAGTTGCTATGGGAATCGCTGCAATTGAACATTCAAAGTGAGTTTTGGGGAAAATATTCATTTGAATAGTGTTGCTATTCATACCATTTTTCCTGCAAGGAAGCCTAGCTACTGGAGCAGAATACACAGAAAGCAAATCTGGGGGTTAAGGAGGAGAAGGATGCAACATGATGCCTGTTGAAAAATGCATACCCCAATTTCAACATAACCACAATTCCTAGAGTACTGTTCGAAACTTGCCAACCAACTGTTGAAAAATAGGCTTCTGCTTTTCATTGGAGCTGGATTAGCCAGAGTAACACTGTCAACCTCCACCTAAAGGTAGGACAGGCCTCAGTTGTTGGGAATCACAGGAGGGGAGAATATCGTTTCTCTCTGCTTGCAGCCTAACGATGGGTACCTGATTGGCCACTGTGAGAACAGGGTACTGAAATAGAGGGGCCAAAGTTCTTCTTATGGGCTTGTGACACAACCACCTCCAAGTGGTGGCAGGGGTTATAGGCCTCCTGGCCATTGCACCTAAGACCACAGCCTGACCTTCACCTGCTAAGATAGACTGCTGCTTTCAAGTGATGCAGAATATGCTGTCCTGTCACCAGCGCAGAAATAAGGTTCAACTGCTAATCCAATTGGCTTCTGCAAGTGGAATGGGGGAGGGACACCATCTTGTCCTTTGCCTCAGGCAGCAAAATGTCTTGGGCCAGCTCTTCCAATGTTTCCATTCTACAGCAGTTATCAGGCTCAGACTAAGGCAATCTCACTCAGGGTTTTGGATTGAAAACAAAAGTTGCTTGCCTTTAAGCCCAGATTGTTGACACTTGCATTCATTCCGATTGTAGCTTTGCAGCTCGGTTCTATCCCCCTCTGTACTAAAGAATAGACTCTGTGCAAGCTCTGGCCAAATCAAGGGAAGTAATAGTGCCACTGTATTCTGCTCTGGTCAGACCTCACCTGGAGTACTGTGTCCAGTTCTGGGCACCACAGTTCAAGAAGGACACTGACAAACTGGAACGTGTCCAGAGGAGGGCAACCAAAATGGTCAAAGGCCTGGAAACGATGCCTTATGAGGAAGGGCTAAGGGAGCTGGGCATGTTTAGCCTGGAGAAGAGGAGGTTAAGGGGTGATATGATAGCCATGTTCAAATATATAAAAGGATGTCACATAGAGGAGGGAGAAAGGTTGTTTTCTGCTGCTCCAGAGAAGCGGACACAGAGCAATGGATCCAAACTACAAGAAAGAAGATTCCACCTAAACATTAGGAAGAACTTCCTGACAGTAAGAGCTGTTCGACAGTGGAATTTGCTGCCAAGGAGTGTGGTGGAGTCTCCTTCTTTGGAGGTCTTTAAGCAGAGGCTTGACAACCATATGTCAGGAGTGCTCTGATGGTGTTTCCTGCTTGGCAGGGGGTTGGACTCGATGGCCCTTGTGGTCTCTTCCGACTCTGTGATTCTATGATTCTATGATTCTATGAAATCCCATGTTCTGAACAGAATCAAGTCAATTCAGGTTGACCCAAGACTCACCTCCTCCCAACTGCATGTTTTAATTGGGGTTGAAAACCCTAATTAAATCCTCTGCAAGCCCCCCAGGACAGGAACCAGGTTATGTTGGCCCTGGATTGTCCCAGGTTTGATTGGGGACGCTCTAAAGCACCAGATGGGGACATGAATTGGATTGAGGTGGGTGTGCACAGCCCTACTAAAGGGTATAATGAGCTGCCATGCTGAGTTAGCTCAATGAGGCATACCTCAGGGTTCCTAAGGTAAAAGGTAAAGGGACCCCTGGCTGTTAAGTCCAGTCGCGGACGACTCTGGGGTTGCGGTGCTCATCTCGCTTTACTGGCCGAGGGAGCTGGCATTTGTCCACAGACAGTTTCCGGGTCATGTGGCCAGCATGACTAAGCTGATTCTGGAGAAACCAGAGCAGCGCACGGAAATGCCGTTTACCCTCCCACCGGAGTGGTACCTATTTATCTACTTGCACTTTGACGTGCTTTCGAACTGCTAGGTTGGCAAGAGCAGGGACCGAGCAACAGGAGCTCACTCTGTTGCGGGGATTTGAACTGCCAATCTTCAGCCCTTCGGTAATGAGCCCTGCCTCCTCTGTCCCTCAACGCAGTCCCCTCCAATGCATCTTCCATTCTGTCTGTGTTGGACTTTATAACTTGGCAGAAATGGCTTGGAAATATTGTATCCCAAAAGCTTTGGCTCTACCTTGTAAATTGGCTTAGTATACCAAACCATTTAAATCAAAACAGATACATGGGTTGTAATGCTGTTGGTGTTTAATTGTTGCACTGTAGTTGAGATTTCTGCATTGCATAGGGCTGGGCAAGATGACCGTTGGGTCCCTTCCAACTGTATGGTTCTATTAATCAAGGGGTTGTATTGTAGCTTAGTAGGAGAGCACATGCTTTGCACTTAGATGGTTCCAGGTTCCATCCCTAATGCCTCTAGTTAAAAAAAGGGATCCAAAGGCAGTGATGTGAAAGACCCAGAAAACTGATACCTCAGTACATAGTATCAGACTAGATAGACCAACAGTCTGATCTAGAATAAAGCAGTTTCCTATGCTTGCATGAAAAAAATGGAAGTGATTATCATGCCTCAAGCCTCCCCCCCCCCTGCAGCTACTTCTGGCTTTGAGAGGAGGGTCTCTGAGCAAATTGCTAGCAAAAGCAGCAGGCCAATGCTTACAGAGCCTCAACCGATGCTCCTTGCAGGTGCAATCCCTTTGCACCTGTGCTGACGTGTGGCACTTACACACAAACCTACAGTTCTCTCATGCCTTCCTTTCAGGATCCCTTGACTTTGAGACAGGAGCATGCCATGAAACCAGAACATCGTGGTGGAAGAAGAAGAGGAAGAGGAAGAGGAAGAGGAAGAGGAAGAGGAAGAGGAAGAAGAAGAAGAAGAAGAGGAGGAGGAGGAGGAGGAGGAGGAGGAGGAGGAGGAGGAGGAGTTTGGATTTGATATCCCGCTTTATCACTACCCAAAGGAGTCTCAAAGCGACTAACATTCTCCTTTCCCTTCCTTCCCCACAACAAACACTCTATGAGGTGAGTGGGGCTGAGAGGCTTCAGAGAAGTGTGACTGGCCCAAGGTCACCCAGCAGCTGCACGTGGAGGAGTGGGGAAGCGAACCCGGTTCACCAGATTATGAGTCCACCGCTCTAAACCACTACACCACACTGGAATCAGAGAATAATACTGCTGAGTATTATTCAAGCAATTTATTATAACAGACGGGAATTGGAACAGTCATCAAAAATATGCTAAGCAGAATCGATTGGCACAGATGTCCATAAACGGTGCATGAACCAGAGTTTTAACTGCTTTAAACTAGCCTAAATATTCAAATTGCCTGTTCTGAAAGCCTGCATGGAAATACATAGACTGTGCATGAACCCCTTGATCCACCCTGTGCTATCTGTGGCCTCTAGTTCAGGGTGACTCCCCATGCAATATGCAGATCAGCAGATATCTTAATATTATCCCACAAAGCAGCCAAGCTGGTATCTGATTTATTCCTGAGGGTAAGATCACCATTTCTACAGAGTTCCTTAATAATGTTTGCCAAACGGAGCTCACAGCTATTATTAAAACAATATTGGGCTCTATAAATATACTGTTCCAGGGAGAATCCATGCTGATGGAAACAGCGAACCATTTAGCAGCCACCCAGGAGGTGTGCCAGTCCCCGTACCAATCAGGAGGGAAGTGCGAAGAAACACTGGCAGCTCAGGGCAGAGAGGTCAGGAGGAACGACACAGGAGAGGAGCGAGAATATTCAGAGAAAAGGCAAGGCAAACTAAGTTTGCGGGAATTATTTGTCTTCATAAGGAGTGACAGGGGGAATTGGAATGCTATTATAGCAACTCACAGCCTCCCACTTCCACGGCTGCTTTCATGCATTAGTGAATCGCTTTGGGATAGAAGCGGCAGACAGCAAAGTAGTTCACTAGCAGGAAGCATGGACCATCAGTGGCTGGCAATCTGGTGGGAAAGGGAATTCCCTCTTTGGTATGTGCTGAAGTCAGCAAGAGCGTGTTCACTGATTGGTTAGTCCCTTCCTGGGATGCGCTGATGGTGGGGCCCAATATCTATATAGGAGATATGCACATCCAGAGTGCTGACTGAGGAACCTTGAACCTCTCTGACAGAGATGGGGGCCTGTGGCCCTCTAGATGGTGTTGGACCCCCAAACTCCCATTATCCCTGACTAATGGTGGCTTGGGCTGATGGGAGTGGGATGTCAACAGCATCTGTAAAACCACAGGGTCCCCACCATTGCTCTTCTGCCACCTCCCCACAGTTATAGGTAAAATTGGTAGCAGTGCTGGAATTACACTTGTTTTTGTGATGTTAATGCTTTTCAAAGGCTGTGTGGGTCATTATTTGATTAACATTAGGGGGAATTGGGTGTTGTGCTATTGGGCTGCTGGGTTTTAGTAAGGCCTCTCTACTTTTTATCCATAAATTGAGCATTTGGCAGGAATATCTCTCCCATTTCGATCACCCCACAGCAAAAGAAGAAGAAGAAGAGTTTGGATTTGATATCTTGCTTCATCACTACCCAAAGGAGTCTCAAAGCGGCTAACATTCTCCTTTCCCTTCCTCTCCCACAGCAAACACTCTATGAGGTGAGTGGGGCTGAGAGACTTGGTAAATGAGCGCACAAAGTCGAAAGTCCTTTAGTGAAACAGTAGGTATACATTTCAGTAATACCTAGGTATATACGTTTTTTTGTTTTTCTAGCTTGATCAAAATTATTTATTCTTTCATAACAAGTAGATAGTTAAGAGCTTAGGTGGCTTCAGCGGCGGGAGCCTGGCAACCCCCAGAATTTGGCGCCCGGGTGCCTTGCACCCCTTGCACCCCTGGATAAAGATGGCCCTGGATATAATTCAGTAAAAATCCCGCAAAAAAGCAATCACCATGTGATTCCCAGTATTTTTCTGCAGTGTTTTACCATCAGGGATAAAGCACTCCACCCATGAACTTGAACTGGAAGGAACAAGAACCCTGAAAGCAAATGGGAATCATATACAGCTTTTCACCTTCCATACAGGATCTATAGACTACTCTAGAATGTTTGCAGCAGTATGTTTTTCTCAAACTTCCGCAATAGCTAACCATCCCTCAGGATGGCTCATCTGGGGGTGAGCTATGTTCTGGGGTCTCCTATCCCTGTCACCAGTGAGGACCCTCAAAATCTGGCAAGCGATCTCCCCACATTGAAGTGAAGCTACAGGGAACAAGGCAGAGGGCCTTGTTGGTAGTGGCACCCACCCTGTGGAAGAAGAGGAGGAGGAAGAAGAGTTTGAATTTGATCTCCCTCTTTATCACTACCCTAAGGAGTCTCAAAGCAGCTAACAATCTCCTTTCCCTTCCTCCCCTCACTCTGTGAGGTGAGTGAGGCTGAGAGACTTCAGAGAAGTGTGACTGGCCCAAGGTCACCCAGCAGCTGCATGTGGAGGAGCAGAGACACGAACCCGGTTCACCAGATTACGAGTCTACCGCTCTTAACCACTACACCACACTGACCAAAAGTCAGTGGTTCTTACTAGTAGTGAACTGCTTCATCCGTTAACACTGCTTTAAGATATTTAGAAAATGCCAGCAAAAATACGGGGAAGTCTGAGATGGTGGAAGTTGGATTCTGTCAACATCTTGCAGGCAGGTGGGGCACAGGTTCCCCATCCTTGATGTAAATAATTTGTGTTGACTTATCAGAGGAAAACAGATCCTGCAACAGCTTCCATAAATTCAAAAAGCTCATTGCGCTAGCCACAACATTAAGAATAACACATGAATGCAAAGATATTGCTTGTGAGAAAAAGCCTAGAAACATTTGGTAGAATGAATAAATGGAAGAGACAAGTTTTACCAATTATAGTGATTGGTTGCTAAATCAAGCTGAAAGAGAGATTCTGAATCAAGGTGCAGGTAGGTGGGGAAACGAGTTGTGGATGGTGCCCATTGTAGAGCAGAAGGCAAGGAAACCAACAGGAGCCAACCTGAGTTGCCATATTGAGCTATTTTTTAAGAAGACCCCAAAGTTGTTGAGCTCCTTTTTCCCCTCTTTTTTACGAAAACACCACAAATATGTGATTTTTCAATTGGCTTGCCTAAGATTCAGGATAAAGCGCCCCCTTGGGAAGTTCTGCCCAGACGTCAGTTCTGCCTTTGAAATCCCGCTAATGTCTTGGAAAATCCAGACATATGGCAGCCCTAGGATAGGCAGAGTTAACCAGCTCTAGTTGGGGTTCCATCTTCCTCCCTGCTGAGTTGTATAATTAATTCTACTTTTGTCTCTATCCTCTTCTCTACACAGTTCTACAAGGGCAACACTGAGATTGAGGAGGAGGAACCCCCCCCCCCCAGACCAGCCTCCACTGAAAAAAATACACAGAAAAATGGCAGGTGCTTTAGACTGTATACGAAGGATATAGCAAAACTGCATTAGAATCCTAATGGAGAGATGGAAGACAACTGGGCTATGAAGACTTATGAATGACACCATAAAGTTTAAAGAAATGCCAGATGGGTGGAATGGTGTAATGCACTCCTACAGAAACAGTAAGCGTATAAAAATGTAGAATAGTAAGGAATGAAATTGATACGGCCACAAGACAAATTTATGGGGTAACAGAGCATCCATACGCAATTTACATCTGCCCTGGGAACAGCTGCTGAACACTATTTCTGCACTGTTCATACATTTGGAAAAACAGAAAAGTACGCCACTTCATATTCTACTTGCTACAAAGTTCTCCTTAAGAAATACCATGTGGATTCAGAAATATAATATGAACTCAGACAGAAAGATATGAGCCTGACTCGAAATGTGTTTATCCCTACAAAGGCACCAATATCCAATGAGGAGTGTTATAGGTGAACTAAAACAAACCCACTGTTAGTAATGAGAAGGAGGGAGAAATTTGATTAAGTTGGCAGTTAAAGGCAAAGTTACCAAATTTCCATTTTCTGAAATAATATTGCTACACGCCACCCCAATCCCTGAGTGGTGTGAGAATCCAGGGGTACCAGGCTTGCTTACCAGGGTCTGTGATTCCTTTTGGACAAGGAGACACAGCAGAGACTGTGGCGTATTTATGGTATGTGGTTTATTTACACATATATGAAACCTAGAGAGAATGCATTGCATTCACATCCCAAGAGGATCCTGTTCCTTCCATTCCTGCAGCCTTGGATTCCAAGAGACCCCAAACATTGTGTCTGACCCTCTCTGAAGCATGACCACCTTCTCACTGGCCCCCCTCTTAAGCTTGCAAAGCTCATCCTGCCCCCCCCTGATGCTTACATAATCCAAACTGACATCCTACACACTCTGCCCGCTAACACACAGCTGGGAGAGGGGCCTCACCCAGGGGCGTAGGAAGGGGGCGGAGCGTCCCAGGGGTCCTCACTGAGGGGGGTGACATTTCAGCGTGCCGTCCGCAACTCCCAAGCCTACCCCGAGCCGTCGGGGTAAGGGTGTGAGCTACGACGCTTTGCCGGTGGCGTTTCCCCCTTCCCCCTTTGTTTTGACAGCTTGAGGAAGGCTTGGAAGTCATGGGCAGGTGGCGCACTGAATGTCCACCATGGGCGTCTTGCTCTGCCCCCGACTGCAAGGTTTGCACACTGCTCTGGGCACCCGAGCGGCTTTCCTGCACCTGGGAGGGCACCCTCTGCACCACACACCCCTCGGGAGCATGCCCGTCCTGGGCAGCATGGACATATGCTCTGCTGCTGGCCTCAACCTCCTTGTCTGCCAGACAAGGAGGTTGAAGCCAAAACCCTCCTAATGGTTTTCTTGATGTGTTAATGCCTTGGCCATTATTGGCTTAGTTCCTCCAATGACCCACATTCAGCTAGCTATGGCAGTGGCCTGGCTCCTTAGCATAAGCTGAATCTAGCCGTGTTTGGCCCAGTTTCATCAAACCTTCATTATCCTTTGGAATTTGCTGAATTTCGCAATGACGTTCTTCACCCAAGTCATGTGTACAGAAATGCATGTACTATGGTAAAAGTGTGCATACTGGAAATCCTGCATATATTAGTCGGCTGCACTCTCCAGTTCCCAATACAGCAGGTTTAGTGTGTTTCCCATGGGGGCTTTCAAACAGGACACCCTTCCTCTGGCCTGCACACTCCTCTTCCTCCTCCAGCTGTGCTACCTTTCCTCATCTCTAGGTGGAGATGGGAAACATTGGGGGCAAATCCTGGTAGAGATAAGGATTATTCCCACAGTGTGAAATAGCTGTGAATGCTGATTAATTGCGTCTTCCTTTGATCTCCTCTTCATTAGTCAGCTTCCTCCACTTTCGAGCATAATTAATACATTCCTGATCAAAGACCTATCAGAAGGCAAGCGCAAGCAACTCTTGTTTCATTGTGTGTTCCTATTAAAAGAAGAACTGTAGCAGCAATCAACCTGGAGAAGTAGCAAGAGCTTCCACTTCGACGGTGGAACCAGTCAAACTGGCCCCAAAAAGTCAATTACAAAGAGGAGGGCTGTTTGATCGTTAATTTTAGAATCAAGAACACAGCATGGGATGCCCCACTTATTTCACTCTCATTCCCTCTCCCCAGATATCAGTAAACACATGGAAGGGATGGCAGAGAAGTTCTGGTCCAAGCTTGAGGTCTTTGGAATGCCTGTATATCAAGCAAGTGGCTCTGCTGGTTTCAGGATAAGGATGACATGACACACCTTTTGCCTCTGGCTGCATGTAGATCATGCATTTAGAGCACATTCAGAGCACATTTGGTGCACATGGTTTTCCCCAAAGACTCCCAAGAAGTGTAGTTTGTTAAGGGTGCTGGGAACTGTAGCTCTGTGAAGGGTAAATGGCAGTTCCCAGGATTCTTGGGGACAGGCGGACCATGTGTTTTAAAAATATGGTGCATAAACAGCCAGAGGTTATTCTGAGCCCTTGATAAGTGGCGTGGCACTTATCCCATCTTCCCATCTCAACCAAAATCCAGACCTTTTAGAAGGTTGGAGGAATAACTGGCAGCAGGGAGGGCCAGGGTGGGGAAACTGTGCCCCCGCAGCGATGTTGAACTCAGAATCCCACCACCCCCTGCTACATTTCCCCTGCTGCTTTTTGTTCTGGTTTTATGCTGATGCTCTTTTGACCATTTATGTTTGTGGTGAGCAACCTCTGGCTCCAGAGCTTCGTGAAACCCTGGCCCAAATTCAAAAGCCATGGAAGCTGTTCCATTAGAGCAAACGGGGCACTACCCTGCAACCTGAGCCAGGCCTGATCTGTCCACCTTCTTGCTTACAAGGTGGCATTCCTTCTTAACTTCAGTATTGTACAGTGTCGAATGTCAGTGGCTCAGCAAGAGAGTGCTTGTTTTGCCTGCAGAAGGTTCCAGGTTCAGTGCCCAGAATCTCCGAATAGGGCTGCGAGAGAGATCCCTGTATCAAATCCTGGAGATCCACTGCTAGTCAGTGTAGACCAGGGGTAGTCAACCTTTTCATTCCTACCACCCACTAATGCATCTTTCTTGGTGGTAAAATTTCCTTACTGCCCACCAATGCTCGATGGAAGGAGGATTCACCCCCTATCCTCCTGGCAGCAGATGACAGAACCATGAAACAGGTGTAAAATACTCAAGCAAGAGCTTTATTTACAACCTTACAACCAACACAAAGCATGTGGGTGTTCTCTTTTGCAGGCAAATTCAAACTGCAACTTCTCCTCCTTTTGTACTCATCACCAGCTGTACCTAATCAACCCAGAAACCCACACCCAGAACTCACAGAAACAGTCAAAGCCCTAAACGGCCTCGGTCCTGTATACCTGAAGGAGCGTCTCCACCCCCATCATTCTGCCCGGACACTGAGGTCCAGCGCCGAGAGCCTTCTGGTGGTTCCCTCGCTGTGAGAAGCCATGTTACAGGGAACCAGGCAGAGGGCCTTCTCGGTAGTGGCGCCTGCCCTGTGGAACACCCTCCCAGCAGATGTCAAGGCAATAAACCAACTATTTCACTTTTAAAAGACAACTGAACGGCCCTGTTTAGGGAAGTTTTTAATGTCTGACGCTGTATTGTTTTTAATATTTGGTTGGAAGCTGCCCAGAGTGACTGGGGAAACCCAGCCAGATGGGCGGGGTATAAATAATAAATTATTATTACTGTATTTTTCGCTCCATAAGGCGCACGGACCATAAGGCGCACCTAGTTTTTAGAGGGGGAAATCAAGAAAAGAAGACCTCTTCCGACTGGAGAGGTTGCTTGGCTAAAGAAGCCATAGCCGCGCGCAGGCTCTCCTGGCCAGAGGGCTGCGCGCAGCTATGGGAGAAGCCAAGACAGCGAGCGGGATGGATTCCACCCGCTTCCTCTTTAGTCGCGCGCAACCTCTCCAGCCGGGGAGAGGCTGCACACGGCTAAAGAAGCCATAGCCACGTGCAGCCTCTCCCGGCCAGAGGGGCTGCGCGCAGCTATGGCAATACCCCCACCTCCCACAAAAGCTCACAGGAGCCGTGCACCCTTTAAGGAGCACACGGCTTCTGCGGTCTTTTCTATGAGGAGGCAGAAGGGACTGACTGGCCACATCAGTCCCTTCTCCCTCCTGGGGAAAAGCCCGCAAGAGCCACGCAGAGCTTGTGTGCAGCTCTTGGGGGCTTTTCCTGCCTGCCCCCCCCTGCATTCGCTCCATAAGACGCAAACACATTTCCCCTTACTTTTTAGGAGGGGAAAAGTGCATCTAACGGAGCGAAAAATACGGTGTATTATTATAGTTCTTAAAGATACAATAATTTTTTCTGTTTCTTTGCAGAATGACTCCTAACACTACCACCGACCTAGAATCCTGAGTGATATGGAAGGGGGGGCATGTCTTCTTCACCTCCTTCTTCGCTACAATATATCCATTTATTTCCAATTGTCAATGTCAAAAGGGACTAAAATCTATAAAATTCATAGAAAATCAACGTGCCAATTTGCTCAATTTCTCTAGGACCCCATGACACCTCCCCTGTCCTCCATAATCCCTCAAGCAAGGTGTCAAGACCCTAATCTGGTCAAATCGCTCTGCCAAGCCCTTCCTCCGGGCGATGCCAGGTGACAGACTATGCATACATGGACCATTGTCTTCTCAGGATGTGCTTATCTGCACATATCTCCAGCTCTGCATATCCCCCCCTCCCTCCTCCATATCTCCAGCTCTGCATATTCCCCCTCCCTCCTCCATATGTTAATCCGGTGTAACCCAACCTCTTCCTAATGTATTCGTGATGTAATCTGTGTAACCCAACCTCTTCTTAATGTATTCATGATGTAACTGGGATGTATTTTGCACTGTATTCTGGGATATGGAGGGAAATTTCAAAAGTTCATGTCACCCCTTTCTCGCTGTTCAATCTCGCCTTGAACCTGTTGCGCAATAAACTTGGATCTTCTGCAGTTTGCTCCTGTCCGGCTGAGCTCATTTTCTTCCGCAGGGACCCGTAGACCTAGTCCGACGAGCTGGGTGGCAGAGTAGCCCCGCACCCAGAATTTTCCGTAACACTGAGATACGCACTAGTGGGCGGTAGGGACCAGGTTGACAACTCCTGGGGTAAACAATGCTGTGCTAGATGGACCAGTGAGTAAAGAGCTTCTATTGCTAACACTTTGTCCTTTATTACTTGAAGAATTCAGCAGGGAGGCGGAAGGGCATACAACAAATATTAGTTGTCTCTGCCTGTCATTGGCCTCTGGCTCCACCTACTGTTGGCCTCCTGCCTTACACTGTACCAGTCCCAATGGACACCAGCTGCCAGTGTTTAAAAACCTTCTGCAAGTGATATGTTCTGGATCATTGATTTGATGGGCAAGGAAGAGATGGGCGGGAGAGAATATGGTGTAGCAATGAGAGAGCAGTCAGGCTTTTTTCTTCTGACGGACTCCTTCCCCATCTGCCTCCTTGGTTAGGTGACCGTAGGTGGTCTGAGATGATAAATAGGTGCTAAATAAAGATGATAAATAGGAGATAAATAAGATGCTAAATATATCGAAGGCTGCTACCTCAAAATGATAATTGCCATTGTCTCCTCTGAGAGAAAAATGGATTTGCAGAATGTTGGATGTTTTCAAATATGCCCAATTAACCAGTTTAATTGACTCTGAAATGGTGCACAGAAAATTAATAATTTTCAGATAATCTATTTTGTTCAGTATCAAAATAATTTTCTCGCATGCCAGTGAGGACTGGCCCCCTTCATCACTTAAATTACTTAAATAATTGATATGATGGGCATGATTCAGTCAAAGTTAAGCCTCTTTTAAAGTCCAACTGATTTCAGTGAGGAAGATGTACAGTAGGTAGATATTTAATTCTCGCACTGAAGCCCGAGTTTAAGAATCATGGCCACCACAGATTAAAAACCAGAGAGTCATAAACATTTGTAATAGAGCACAGCTCACAAGGTAACCTTCCAATCCATTGTTTAATGAAACAAATTCATGGGGAGTACAGAGAAATCTGAAGTGTGGCTAATTCTGCTTCACAACACATCGTTGGAACGTGGTTTCAATTAAAGACTTAGCAGCATTGAGATAAGATGAAATGGAGTACATTTTGATTCATGGTGATAATTTATTGTTTGCGCTAACCTAAGGGAAACTGGTTTTAAAGGTAGCTATGGATTTTCTTATTAATTAATTAGTTACAGTACATCCATGGTAGGTGAAGGTCTGTGCATATTTGGTAACGTATTTATAGATAAATATTTTGTCCTATAAATTTCCTTCACCCTTATGTTTCCATTAGTAAGAATGCATAAAAATATTTTTTCATGCACTATCTGGTGTCACTGGATCAATTCTGTTGAATTAATTAAAATAAATAGTTATAATTGGATTCTTTATAAATGAGTGATTAATTGTTACTATTTTGAATTATACTGTGTTCTTCTCTTTCTTGGTGGGTCATGCAAACTGCTATTCTGAATAATGCTTTTTATAGGGCAGGGTAAGGGGCACTGGGGTGAGTTTATAGGACCAAGGGGCTAGTGGTCTGAAAAGGTCTGGGAACCATTGCCTTAATCCATTTGGCTGGCCATGATGAGAAATGGGATGCTGGACTAAATTAGCTTTTTTGTCTGATCCAGCAGGGCTCTTCTTCTGTCCTTGTCTCTTCCCACGTAAGTTGGTGTAGGAGTGCAGCCTTAAGATCATCGGGTATTTTTACCTTTGTGCACAAAAGGAATAGTAAGACCGTGCAAAGAGATGCTTGCATGTTATTTGCTTGGGTTATGTTTTATGTCTTAAATAAATACTGAATGAGAGAAAGCATCCCCGGTGTACAAAAAATGGGAAAAGAAGATTCACGATGAAGCTTTTTCTAGCAAATTGTCTAGATACGTGTGCCAGTTAGAGGGAAGACAAAAATGTTACTTTTACAGAAAAGTAGAGATGTTTTATTGAATACTAGGAAAATGAAATCCACAACTCCGTAAATATTGGCTGCGCTTGAGATATGCTTTAAAATGCAAGATGAAAGGTGTGTGGTTTAATAAGTAGTACTGCAATGAAAGATAATACTGTTGCTCTTTGGCAGTTGATATCCTGTGGCCTCCTGACTTTGAATCTAGAGGTGGCATTTAAAGGGGGGCTCAGGCCAGGGGGGCAAATATGGTCCTTGTTAGGCCCTTGGGTCTCTCCTTAGGCCACAGCCCTTGCTGGCTCTCCTCCATTCTCCTCCTTGAGTGTTCTTATCTGGATGGCAGATGTCCTTGAGCTCTGATGTCACAGGCTGGCTAGATGCAAAGGAGTTTTGTGAGGCACCAGCTGGGGAACCCCCAGAGGATGAAGACTCAATGCCAGGGAACTGGTGGTGGGACGATGAGCGGTCAAGGGGAGAAAAGGACTGGGAGGTGGCGGCATTGGAAGCTGAAGAGGTAACAAGGTTTAGTGAGCAGGAAGAGGCTGTGCCAGACAGCAGTCCAGAAGCGGAGGCAGAAGCAGAGGCTGGAGAGGAGGGGTTCAAGAGGTAGAGATGAGGCACACGGCTGAAGAAGTCAGAGGGGGAGTGTCTCCCACTCCTGATGTTACCAGCTCCCCTCTCCCTTGGTCTCCCAGAGAACATGCAGAGAAAGGAAGAAGGCAGAGAAAAGAGAGACAAGACAAAGCAGCTTTAGGCTTCTGGAGAAGGAACCAGGGGAGAAGTCTTAGAGAGCAGTGGGAAGACCTTCAGTCCTTGCAACTGCCTCATTAAGGCAAGACCTACCAGGAAGAGTTGCTGGGATCATTAGGCCTGCACTGTCTGGGTTTCTTTGAAGAATTTCACTGACACCTGTCAAATTATTGCTGGTTTCCTCCTGACTCTTCTCCTGACACTGATAATGTTCTTGCTTTCTTGGATGGAGGATAGAGATGGGTGCACAAAGGCGTGGAGCAACTAGCCTACTGTACAATGGTAAAATTTGGATTCACAGCTCTCCCACTTTTGCCTCTTGCCCCACTTACCACTGGCACGTGGCTTCTAGATGTGGTTGCCCAGAAGAGAATGCAGCCCAAACAGGTCCCTTGTTCATGCCATCATTATTAGTAATTGAAATACTTTATTGTCACTTGTACAACTTGTATACAGTGAGATTACACAAGCACCCCCCACTCAGCTCTCTTAGTCTTAATTCCCCTCTTTTACTGACGCATACCCACCAAACCCAAAAGTGAGTTGCCCTGATGTTATCTTTTCACTCAGCACCCTAACAGCCCACGAATAGAAGCTGTTCTTTACCCTGTTGGTGCAACTAATCATGCTTCTATATCTTCTGCTTGAGGGCAGGAGATCAAGAAAGTGCCGGCCAGGGTGTGAATCATCCCTGGGAATTTTCCTCACTCTCCTGAGGCAACGTTCTTCCGTTATTTCATCCAGCGGATTCACGGGACAGCCCATAATATCTTGTGCTGTATTCACCACCCTCTGTAGGCACTTCCTATCAGTTGATGTCAAACCAGCATACCAGACCGTGATGCAGTATGAAAGGACACTTTCTATAGTGGACCGGTAGAAGGAGATCATCAAATACTGATTGACATCATTCTTCCACAATACTGTGAAGAGATGGAGTCTCTGTTGGGCTTTCTTAACCACCTGGGTTGTATTTATTTTCCAAGTAAGGTCTTCACTGAGATAAACTCCTAGGAATTTAAAGGAAGAGACTCTCTCCACACAACCCTCCCTGATGTACAGCGGGGCTAGTAAACACCATGTCATCTGTGAACATTTCCAATCCCCTTTTAAAAGTCATGGAAACATTCCTTATGAGGAACGGTTGAGGGAGTTAGGTATGTCCAGCCTGGAGAAGACAGAGGGGCGATACGATAGTCACCTTCAAACATCTGTAGGGCTGCCCCATGGAAGATGGGGCAAGCTTGTTTTCCGCTGCTCCAGAGGGTAGGACCTGAAATAATGGATTAAAATGACAAGAAAGGAGAGTCTGACTCAACGTTAGGAAGAACCTTCTGATGGAGAGTGCTGTTTGAAGGTGGGACAGACCCTTTCCGAAGGTGGAGGTTTTTAAACAGAATTTGGATTCTTTAGCTGTGATTCCTGCATCGCAGGAGCTTTGGCTAGACAATCCTCAGGGTCCTTTCCAACACTTGTTGTTGTTTAGTCATTTAGTTGTGTCCGACTCTTCATGACCCCATGGACCAGAGCATGCCAAGCACTCCTGTCTTCTACTGCCTCCCGCAGTTTGGTAAAACTCATGTTAGTAGCTTCGAGAACACTGTCCAACCACCTCGTCCTCTGTCGTCCCCTTCTCCTTGTGCCCTCAATCTTTCCCAACACCAGGGTCTTTTCTAGGGAGTCTTCTCTTCTCGTGAGGTGGCCAAAGTAGTGGAGCCTTAGCTTCAGGATCTGTCCTTCCAGTGAGCACTCGGGGCTGATTTCCTTCAGAATGGATAGGTTTGTTCTTCTTGCAGTCCATGGGACTCTCAAGAGTCTCCTCCAGCACCATAATTCAAAAGCATCAATTCTTCTGCAATCAGACTTCTTTATGGTCCAACACTATGATTCTACAATTTAAGCTAGCTGCCATCACCACACCTTTGTTCCAAAATAAGGTGGGGGGGCACAAAGAGACCAATATTTGCCCTTTCCTTGCTTGCTGGCCTGAGCTGATTTGTTTCTAGCCTCCCCCTTGTTGCAATGCTCTCCCTGGAACCCCAGACATTGTGGCAACTTTTTTGCTGCAAATTATCAGCGTCTGCCTTCCCCTGCTGAGGTCCTTGGCTTCACTCCAAAGTCCCATCAGCTCCCCGAGTTACAATCACAGTTTGATCTATGCTCTAATTGCAGAGGTCAATCAAACTTACTGGGACAGGGTACAAGTGGGGGTGGTTTGCTCAAGGCTTTAGTTACTGGAATGCCAAAAAAGAATGGTGAGGGAATTCTGGAGAAAATCCAGACAGAACTCGTGTGTGTGTGTGTGTGTGTGTGTGTGTGTGAGAGAGAGAGAGAGAGAGAGAGAGAGAGAGAGAGAGAGAGAGAGAGAGAGACTCTGTGAACTATTTAACCTTCCCCTTATGTCTTCCGGAAGCTGGGGGCCAGAAAGAGTAATGATCCTTCAAGGAAATGTTCAAAGTGGAGCTAGCCGGGCATCTAAGCACGGCCCTGAAATCCCTGAGGGGAATATCCACGTTATACTTTGGTCTAAAGCAAAAGGCTCTCCGTTACAGAAATGTCTATGTGGGTCAGCCTGAAATAAATGTTGTTTGGTTGGAGGATTGCCAGGGTGCAGTTGCGCCTTGTGAGCTACTATTTAGAACCCATTTTTGTTCATCCTTTCCTGAGGGGATGAATGGCATCTGCTCAGGAACATAAAGGGGGGAGGGATTTTTTATTCTTATTCCCCGGTTCCATTCCATTCTTGTGCCCCTGGTCCACTCTGCCCTGTATTCCCCCCCTCCCGATTTTTAACTAGGAGTTCTTCCTCAAAATAATTCTAAAAAATGGAGCTTTGCCGCAGACATTAAATTCTTTGTGCTCGCTTGCATCTCTCCCTCATCACTCTGCAATAGCTGCACATGTAGAGTTGTCATATTTCAAAAAGTAAAAACCAGGACACCCCAAAGGTTGTTGAGATCCAGGACAAAGTGCTGCTTTTCATAAATTCCCCCGGACATCAATTCTGCCTTTGAAATCTTGGTGATGTCTGGGAAAATCTGGACGTATGATTTTAACTATGCAAGTTAACATTGATATAATCAGCCCTGTCTTTAGCATATGCACCGCCGGGGTGCAAAGATCTGCCCAGCGCCCCCAAATTGAGTTTAGCCCCCAAATTAACTTTTATTATGCTTATGTCAGACACCACACTTACATCTTATCTCTTGTTGTGAATGACAAGCGCTGTTGTTGAGTCTGACAAGCACCGCCGTTGTGAATGACAAGCGTGGTGTGTCTTTGGTAAATGAGCGCACAAAGTTGAAAGTCCTTTAGTGAAACAGTAGGTATACTTTTCGGTAATACCTAGGTATATATGTTTTTTGTTTTTCTAGCTTGATCAAAATTATTTATTATTTCCTAACAGGTAGATAGTTAAGAGCTTTGGTGGCTTCAGTGGCAGGCACCTGGTGCTCCCAAGAATTCAGCGCCCGGGTGCCCTACACCCCTTGCATCCCTGGATAAAGATGGCCCTGGATATAATTCAGTAAAAATCCTGCAAAAAAGCAATCACCATGTGATTCCCAGTATTGTGGCATCAGTGTTACTTTTCTGCAATGTTTTACCATCAGGGATAAAGCACTCTAGCCGTGAACTTGAACTGGAAGGAACAAGAACCCCGAAAACAAATGGGAATCATATACACCTTTTCACCTTCCACACAGGACCTATAGACTTCTCTAGAATGTTTGCAGCAGTAAGTTTTTCTCAAACTTCCGCAATAGCTAACCATCCTGCAGGATGGCTCATCTGGGGGTGAGCTATGTTCTGGAGTCTCCTATCTCTGTCACCACTGAGGACTCTCAAAATCTGGCAAGCAATCTCCCCACATTGAAGTGAAGCTATAGGGAACAAGGCAGAGGGTCTTGTCGGTAGTGGTGCCCACCCTGTGGAAGAAGAGGAAGAAGAAGAAGAGTTTGGATTTGATATCCCGCTCTATCACTACCCTAAGGAGTCTCAAAGTCGCTAACAATCTCCTTTCCAATGTGCAGAAAAAATGCATATGGAATTTCATGTGGACATTTTTTAACAGGGGGGGGGAGAGATTCACAAAGGGGAAAACTGAAAATATTTCAATTATAGTAGCTCTTTCAAAAATTGCCTCTATGCATATGAATTAGATTGCTAAAAAATTGTGCCACATAAATAGTTAAGGTGTCCTCCAAAGGCTTCTGGGGACTGTAGTTTGTTTGTTAAGGAGCTATTAAGGAACTGTAGCTTTGCAAGGGATCTCCTAGCAACTCTCAGTGCCCTTAACAAACTACAATTCCCAAAAGTCTTTGAGAGAAGTCATGACTGTTTAAAGCTGCAAAAGAGTGCTTTGAATGAAAGACAAACATAGCTAAAGAAAATGTTTGCTGCTTTTGGCAATAAGTAAAGTTAAAACTGGCAATTTACTCATGGAAACTTTGCACAATGAACCATCCATATATGAACAAAGGCACTTCGGAGTAATTTTAGTGCCACGGTCACATTTTTCTAACCCCACCCCCTGTGTTCCTGGATGCAAACCTGAACAATTTTCAAGTAAACATGCCCAGCACTGCTCAAGCAGGATGTTGAATATGGCAGATTGCAATCCCTCTGACGGCATCCCAGCACACACCAGGCGTTCTGCTTTCAAATGTCACCAGTGCAAGTACCCAAATCCGGTTCAGCGGAACATCAAACATACCCTTTGTGTCACTTGTGCTTAAATCCAGAGCTTATTTTAGAAAGCTCCAGGGAGCTTTCCTAGTTGTCTAATGTGGAAGGGAAATTAGCCTCCCCACCACCAGAGCTTGTCTGTTGTAACATGTGAAACTTGAGAGGGGGCATTTTGGCAGTTTTGAGAGTGGGGCGAAATGTGAGAGAAACATGGGATGGGCTAAAGCCACATTAGAGCCCTCACTGCCTGCATCATCATCATCATCATTTATTTATTTATTTATTTATTTATTTATTTATTACGTATAGCCCGCCAATCTGGCCAGGCCTCTCCAGCCACGCTGGGCGGCTTGCAACAGAATATTAAAAACACAATAAAACATCAAACATTAAAAACTTCCCTAAACAGGGCTGCCTTCAGATGTCTTCTAAAAGTCAGATAGTTGTTTATTTCCTTGACATCTGATGGAAGGGCGTTCCACAGGGCGGGTGCCACTACCAAGAAGGCCCTCTGCCTGGTTCCCTGTAACCTCACTTCTACAAGTGAGGTAACCACCAGAAGGCCTTCAGTGCTGGACCTCAGTGTCTGGGCTGAGCAATGGGGGTGGAGACGCTCCTTCAGGTATACTGGGCGTAACAGGTTTGTACATTCCTGTGCACACTAAGTAACTCCATATCAGTTCATAGAATCACAGAACTGTAGAATTGGAAGTGACCATGAGGGTCCTCTAGTTTAACCCCCTGCAATGTGGAGATCTTTTGCCCAACATGGGACTCAAACCCACAACCCTGAGGTTCAGAATCTCATGCTCTACCATCTGAATCCTGTATGCAATAGGTAAGACCCATTGAACTCACTGAAACTCACTTCTGGGTAAATATTGTATGGCAAGAATGGGCAACCTGTGGCCCTCCAGGTATTGCTGAACTACAGCTCCCATTATTCCTCACCGTTGGCCATACTTGCTGGGGCTGATGGGACTTGTAGTTCAGCTTCATCTGGAAGACCATAGGTTTCCCACCCTGATGTATAGGATTGCACTGTTGTGTACTTATGCAGCTGATAAATTATAACTCCCACACCAAGTCCATTATCCTGTGTATAACATTACCTAGCTGTGTGTAACAATAAGAAGCTATGAACGGCAAGGTGTGACGGTACAATTTGCTTAACTTTTTTTGATATTTTTGGCCAATCAGCTTCATAAAAGCTGCTCCTTCTTAAAACATTATATTTGTTTATTTTGTAAAGTGGCTTTCTCTCTTTTCTTCCATAGGAAACGCAAAGGTAGATTTCAACCTACCGATTCTTGCTTCGAGTACACACTGAAAATATCATTGCCAAATTGGTTTAACAGTCCATCTCTCTTCTCAGGGAAGTCTGGGAACTGTAGTACTGTGAGAGGAATGGATTTCCTAACAAGCACCCTCAAAAAGCTAAAGTGCCCAGGATTTTTTAAGCAGGAAGCCATGGCTGTTTAAAGTGGTATGAGCCTGCTAGAATTGCATAGTGGACATGGGGCCTGGAATGTGAACTTGCTCCAACTTTGCACTCTGTTTTGCCCCCATCCGGTGAAGTGGGGTCCCAGCAACCTCTGGCGTGGGGAAGCCACTGACAGCAAAAAAATCCTAACTCTCCCTGCCCTGTGCCTCTCCATAACCCAGTGCTGAGCTGGCCTAGATCAGAGAACGTCGACCCATGCAAACAGTAAGAAGACTCGGTTTCATTTCAAATGAGAGAACGCTCATCCATCTGGCTGTGGTATTTATAGCTTCTCCAGCATCATTGTACTTGTTCAAAAATAAAATCGCAGAAAGAGAGAGGGAGGGAAGAAAGGAAGGATTCCAACGGCAGGCGCAGAACAACACCCCCATCACATGATTTGTTTCTAGACAGGGCTGGCATCAGGGATGGGCAAATCTGTCAATTTTGGGTTTCCTCTCCCTTTCTCATTTCTCCAGCCTTAAATCCCATTCGCTGCATTTCCACATCCGTTTGCGATGTTATTATGCACTATGTTTTCCTTTAAAAATAAAATCCTCATGAAAATTGATCAGCATTCTAGCGTGCCTTTCTCCGAATGGACACGCATTTGTCTGTGGCTTTGCTTCACGTACATAGCACATCTGTTTCTTGCAGAGCAGTTTTGTACACACAACTTGGCTGGAGGACTGTGCTGCAAAATTGGGAGAAGTGCACACTTCGAAAGAGGGCTGTGTTTTGGTTCATATGTTGTTCCAGAAACTGAAATTCACAAGGGAGCCTCCTTCCCTCCCACAAGTCTCCTCCCCAATGCAACTCTCCCTCCTTCTTGCTATCACTGCCTGTTTACCTGTCCTCTCTCTGCATGCAAGTAGCAACAGGTGTAACGAGATGCAATAGCACCCTCCACTTGAGCTCTCTCTCTCTAGCTTGGCGTGAGGAATGTAATCCCTCAGATGAAGGAAGGACATTTTCAGTGGCATTCAGGAATATGAGGAGCACAGCCATGGTGGGGTCAGTGGGTCCATCCCTCCCTGCTTGAGCACTGCTTTGCTCCATCCGCATTTTGCAGGAGGGGGAGAGTTATAGGTGTGTTTTTCTTAAGTGACATGAAAGCATACATTTAAGGGGGGAAAACCAAGAGCCTGTTTTGTGGATTTTGATGTTTGGTTTAGATTTATAGGGGCCAGTGCTCCACCCAAGATGGCAGCAGTGCTTCAAAGTCCACTATGGCGGTCAGATACAAAAGAAGATGGGGCTCATGCAAATGCCTCTTTAATAGTTATTAATGTCCCCCCACCCGCCCGTCCTGGCAGCCACTCTGGGACAAGCACCCCTGGGGCTTTCTCAATATTCCAAATGTTCCCACTGAAATACTGTAAAATTAATGAATGTTAAAGGGATGTTGGATTGAAAATAAGCGGTACTGGTAAAAAGATTAACAAGAATATGTAAATACGGATTTACAATGGTTGAAAATATATAGTTATAATAGGTTAAGATATTGAGTAAAGATAAGTGATAGAGGGTAAGGATTTGCTGAATTAACCATGTGAACTGGAATACAAAAAAGGGGTGTGAGGAGGTCAGGAAACAAGTAAATGAAATATAAGATATGAAAATGTTGATTTTTTTTAACCTTTTGTTTTACCTTTTATGTATCTTGTCTTTGTACTTTTGTATCTCTTTTTCTTTTACTATTGTTATTCTTTTTTATTTTTTATTTTTTATTTTGTAACCTTTTGTTGTCTGTAAAATTTCAATAAATATTATTATTTTTTTAAAAAATGTTCCCACTGGCCCAGAATGGTTGATTTTGACCCCTGCTTGAGCAAAGGTAATGTTGCAAGCTGGGATATCAGCCATGGCTGCCATATTTCAAAAAGTGAAAATCCGGATACAAAAGTTGTTGCGCTTTTCTTGCAAAATCTCAAAAATAATAATAATGCAGTTTTTGAGCTATTTTTAAGGAAATTCACCAAAATCTAGACTTCCGATAGTGGTTGCCATATTCAGAGGCATAGCTAGGTGTCAGGGAACTGACATCGGAGCTAGAGGCGGAGGGAAGGCTCTCAAATGATGCTGGAGAAGGGCCCAGCAGGGAGAGAGGCAGCTCCGCAGATGGGGAAGCAAATCAGCGCAACACCAGGGATATAGAGGGGCTGATGGGGGAATCGGCGAGAGGGCTCCAGGACTCTTCACCAGCGGGGAGAGCACCGGACACCAGCGGGGAGAGCATGCCCACTGACGGATTCTGCTAGCGACTGAGGCAGCCACGAAGTGAAGGGCTGTCCAGACTGAAAGGTTTAGCAAGGCAACAAAGCCTGGAGAGGCGGCAACTTACGCACGAGCAACCCATACACATTATACTAGGTGGTCTTTCACCCCTAGCAGAAGTGTCCAGATTGCGCCCCCTAGCCACGGATAAATTAGCTCTTCAACCAGGATGCATGCACCGCTCCAGACACCTTAGCAGCTATCCTGCGGCTGGGAGGGCACCCTCTGCCCCACGCCCCACTCGGAAGCACGCCACGCCCTGGGCAGTGCAGGCATGAGGGAGCCAGTATGGTGTAGTGGTTAAGAGCGGTGGAGTCGTAATCTGGTGAACTGGGTTCGCATCTCCGCTCCTCCACCTGCAGCCGCTGGGTGACCTTGGGCTAGTCACACTTCCCTGAAGTCTCTCAGCCCCACTCACCTCACAGAGTGTTTGTTGTGGGGGAGGAAGGGAAAGGAGAATGTTAGCCGCTTTGAGACTCCTTAGGGTAGTGATAAAGTGGGATATCAAATCCAAACTCTTCTTCCTCCATACCCCGCCCCCCATTCAATTCAACTTCTATTTAAAACATTTTCTTATGAGGCAATAATCATTATTTTTATCTATAGACATATTTATGGACATATTTTAAAGCTGATTTTGCAGGGGGAAGCCCTCCTGCACCCCTGGCGGGGGCCCACCTCACCCCCCCCCCCAGTTATGGCCTTGGCCATATCTCCATATTGTCCCAGACATTTCAGTGATTTCCACCCGTACACTGTTTGCGACGTATGGCAACCCTGTTCTTCAGTTTGGCACAGGCTAAGAATAAATCCTTGGACCACTCTTTGTCCAAAGCTACTTTGGAAAAAACACCAGAGCCGACGGAAGCTGGTTAATCCAGTCTCAGGACTCCAGCAGATGTGACACCAGAGATCAGCTCTGTTGTGGGATCTCACAGCTGTTTTGATCATACTTAAAAGTAGCTTCAGGGGCTCCTGTTTTAATCAGCACAGGGGAAGGAGATGCTTAATCCCTTCCCCCCACACCGTTTTGCAACCCTAATACAGCTCTTACCTTTGGGAAGAGGGGCAGCACCTATCCAAATCATGGCTGCGATTCTTCCCTACTCCTCTTGCCCAAGCTGAAAAGGAGCAGCAATTTAGATTGAAAACAAAGCATTGGAAGGAAGGGTTAAGCACTCCCTCCCCCAGCACCAGTGTTTGAATTAAATACAGAGTCCCACATGGCTGCTTTAATATATTTTTTAAAGTCAATGACAGATCTCTCGGGTCACCGTTACTTTGGTCCACAGCAGGGACAATATTTGCCAGGCAGGATGAAATGAAGCCTTATTTCCCCCCCCCCCCCCCGTTGGCAGAGTGCTACTTTGATTATTTTTGGATTCCAGAGTGCTAATGTTGCCGTGAAATCTCACACTTCCTGTGAGTTTCGTTGGGTGTCCTTGTCACGCCTGTGCAGCCTGCACGTTTTGTGAGTAAACAGATTATACAAAGGTCTGTACATCTTGCATGTCCTTTCCTCCAAAGAAAACTGACTCTGTAAAGTGATGTGGATCAATTGCAATTCTCAGCATCCCTGGCTAGTGACGCCGCTTGCTAGGGCTTATGGAATTTGTAGTTTAGCAACACCTGACAAAAATAAACTATCTAAGCATAAGGAACACACCCACCCACTGCAGTTGATTCAGGGCCAGGGCCGGATTGGGTTGGGTGTTGCCCTGATTGGGTAAAAGTAGGGGTGCTCTGTGCAGAACCCTACATGGTACCATTTGTAGCAATTGTTCTGAAATGTAGGGTCCAGGTTCAAGGCGACCTCTGCAAAATGCCCGCTGATGTAAGCTGGGCTTACTGCAGCGAGCATCACCAGGCAGAAGCCATTTAAATCTCCCACAATGCCCCTGATGTAGCCTTACTCCAGGGGCTTTGTGGGAAATATATATGGCAGCCCCCACTGTGGCCTTGTGAAATGTTGCTGGCTATAAAATAAGCCCCAGATTAAACATTCATCACCAGACCCCACCAGAGCATGACTCCATGGCAAATTTGTTGTCATTTAGTGGTGTCCAACTCTTTGTGACCCCATGGACCAGAGCACGCCAGGCACTTCTGTCTTCCACTGCCTCCTGCAGTTTGGTCAGACTCATGTTTGTAGCTTCAAGAACACTGTCCAACCATCTCATCCTCTGTCATCCCCTTCTCCTTGTGCCCTCCATCTTTCCCAACATCAGGGTCTTTTCCAAGGAGTCTTCTCTTCTCATGAGGTGGCCAAAGTATTGGAGCCTCAGCTTTAGGATCTGTCCTTCCAGTGAGCACTCAGGGCTGATTTCCTTCAGAATGGATAGGTCTGATCTTCTTGCAGTCGATGATGGGAATTTCTGGGGGATGAAGGGGGCTCAGAGCAGGCGTCAGAGGGGGTCCTGCTGGGATACTGAGATCCCAACAGCTGCTGCTGGCACTGAACCTATTTGAATAAGAAGCCTCTGAAATCTTTAAGGAAACATTAGGCCTGGGGCCCAAATGTGGACCTTGGAACTCTCCCCAGACCAAACCCTTTCTTTGGCTTTGCTTCTTATCTACCGGAAGTGCTTTTGGCTGGCTGGAAGTGTCTTTGACCTCTTGCTTGCCTGGATGGAGGATGGGGAGGGTTGCGTGAACTGAGACTATTAGACAAAAGTAAAAATTGCATTAATTGCTCTGCCCACGATTGACTCTGACCCTGCTCACCAATGGCATGTGCCCCCCAGGCAGCAATGTGGCCTTTTGGCCAAAAGAGGTTCTATGGCCCTGCTCTAGGGAGTGACTCAGAAGGCAACTAGGATGGGAAGCTGCCTTCTCTGACACTCCCCAGAGATATGCAGGAGATATGCCCATTTTTGTTGCTCTTGCCCCACTTCACATCCTTCACTCCTGAATCATGAGGACTTGAATCATGAAGGATTGGTCCAGTATATCTGAAGGAGCATCTCCACCCCCATCGTTCTACCCGGACACGGAGGTCCAGCACTGAGGGCCTTCTGGCAGTTCCCTCACCGCGAGAAGCCAAGTTACAGGGAACCAGGCAGAGGGCCTTCTTGGTAGTGGCACCCTCCCTGTGGAACGCCCTCCCACCAGATGTCAAAGAGAACAACAACTAACAGACATCTGAAGGCAGCCCTGTTTAGGGAAGCTTTTAATGTTTGATGTATTACAGTATTTTAATATTTTTTTGGAAGCCACCCAGAGTGGCTGGGGAAGCCCAGCCAGATGGGTGGGGTATAAATTATTATTATTATTATTATTATTATTATTATTATTATTATTATTATTATGTTGGGTACCATTCACATACCCTCCAAGTGTCCCAGTTTTCCAGGGGTAGAGAAGTAGAGAAATGTCCTTATTTTCATCTGAGGAATGTTGGAGGGTATGCATTTAGGCCAGGGCAGGTTGGCATTTCAAGTGACCCTGGAATTAAATTGGGTGGGACACAACACCCCAGGCCCTCTCCCGGTTACACCACTGCCTGGTTATGGAAATCAGGATTTATTTGTGCCTGCGTTTTATAAAGTGGGCCAGAATGCCTTCTCTTTACGAGCTCTTCCTTGATGGGTACTTAAGGAATATTCTGAAACCAATGCCTCTGCTGAAAAGATATCAAGCCCATTGTTCTGTGCTGACTGATATTTAATTTGAAGTGCACCGAGCAGAACGGGATCCCTGCAGCACCGTAAAAAGGCTGCCTTTTGTTTAGCTGAAATCAAAGCAGGACGTCAGCTCCAACACCATGCAAACACAACAGAGGCAAACAGCAAGAGCTCTCACTCTGCACCTTTTACTCAAGTCTGTCTATGTTATTGCTATCATTTACCGTATTTTTCGCTCTATAACACGCACCAGACCATAACACGCACGTAGTTTTTAGAGGAGGAAAACAAAAACAAAAAAATATTCTAAATGAAATAGTGGATATATGATTTTTGTGGTTCATGCTGTGGCCACAGACATGTGATCTGACAGTGAGTTTGGAGTAGCCCAATGCAAAAATCCTGAGGATCCATGTGGATCCATGCTTTGTAACCACAGAGGAGGGAAGGAAGGGGAACCATGCATCCTCTGCTCACGACTGCAGCAGATCCCCCCCGCCACCCGCAGGCATTCGCTCCATAACACGCACAGACATTTCCCCTTCCTTTCTAGGAGGAAAAAGTGAGTGTTATGGTGCAAAAAATACGGTAATTTGTTACTGGCACATCACCCTGAGGTCCCAGGGTGGGCTGCAATGTTACAATGTTGCAGTGTTTAAAAAACTTACAATTTAGATTCTCTGGGCACAAGTGGACCTCAGACTACTCACCATCCCCCCGTTACTGGTGTTCACATGGCGCATTAAGTGAGTGTACAGTCTGTGTCTCTGTGCCCACAAATAGCTCATCTGTATACACTAGTACAGTTAACCACACATACAGTTTGACAAGCATACCATCTATGTACTTGGGTACACAAGTAATTGAGCTGTACAGCTGTACAGTTGTTGTTCACATGGTGCGTTCAACGAGCACACAATCTGGATGCCCATAGACACAGTAGTTGAGCTGCACACTTGGAACCATTTTTCACACGTAATGTTCAGCTGGTGTACAACCTGTGCACTTGTGTACATGAGAGCTGAGCTGTGCTAGCATACAACTTGTGTTGTACAAGTATGAATATTTTGCATAGATAATCCATGTGTGGAAACAACTTGAACCAGCATTTAGTGTCCTGTGTCCTTGCGTGGTCTCCTGAGAGATGCAGCTGGTGGAAACTAAGGGGTGGCGCTAGGCAGGTTTGGCGGTGGTGACTGGTGGGTTGGCGACAATGCCAAGAAATGTCTGATGGGGGTGCAGGAATGGATCTAGCCTTTTTGGAGAAGGACTGTAGCTCAGTAGTAGAACATCTGCCTGCAGAAGGTCCTAGCTTCAGTCCCCTGAAATCTCCAAGTATGGCCAAGACTCCCTGTGTGAAACCCTGAAGAGCCTCTGCCAGTCCCTGTAGACAATCCTGAGCTCAATGGACCAGTGATCTGACTCAGTAGAACCACTGGTCCTGTTGGCTAGGGATGATGGGAGTTGTAGTCCCAAAACATCTGGAGGGTCGAGTTTGCCTATGCCTGCAGTAGAAGGCATTTCCCTAGGTTTTTTATATTCTACTTGAGGAAGGACCTCACTGTGCTCAGCTCTCTTGGAGGAGCCTGAGGGACATTGTGTGTGTACAAACAGCAACATCTCTGCTTGCATCACGACATTCTTAAATATTGCATTTGTTGTCTCATTTATTGGCATGTATCACATTAATTTCCCTAGTTGCTCATTACTTTTGATTCATTCCTCACATTCATCTCCCTGGATTCTTTCTTTGGCAGGAGATTTGACTTCGGCATCATTTCCCAGGGGTGCCACTCCCCACCCCCGTCGTTTCCTACCACCCTCAAAATGCTCAGGGATGACACAGCTTCTGGGCCATTTTGCAGGCAAGGGAGGGGTGGCAATCACTGAAGTTCATTCTCTTGCAGCCAGACACATGATGGTTGGGTTCAAACATCTGAAGGGCTGCTGTGCAGAAGGTGAAATAAAACTTGTTCCTCATTAATCTTGATAATAGGACTAGAATGAACAAGTGGGAGATATGGTGTGCTGTGGTGGTTAGATTGTTGGTCTAGGGAGACCAGGGTTCAAATATCCACTGTGCCATGGAAGCTTTGGCCCATTCATTATATCTCAGCATGGCCTGCCTCACAGGGTTCCTGTGAGGTTAAAATGGATGGGAGGAGACATGCTCATGACACAAGCTTCTTACAGGAAAAGGCAGATTTAAATGTAATAAATAGACAAATATGACAAGGAAGCCAATTGCAGTGAAACCTTAGAAGAAACTTCCTAAAACTAAGATTGTGCAATGGAAGTGGCTACTTTGGGGTTGTCCGTCACCAAAGACATTTAAGCAGAAAACTGTACAAGCATCTATCAGGGACACAGTCGTGGCGAAATTCCTGCACTGAGGCAGGGCTTGGATTAGATCAGGAGTGAAGAACCAGCTAGCATGGCCAATGACTTGGGATGATGGGAGTTGTAGTTCGGCTATATCTGGAAAGCCAAAGGCACCCCATACCTACAGCAGACATGGCTGCTTCCAACTCTGCAAGTCTAAAGTATAAAGACAAGGAAAGGTTTCTTGCTATCCTTTTTTATTTCAGTGTTTACAGCGAGAGGCAATAGAACCCAGCCTCTTGGATAATGGCATTGTCCCAAGTTAATCTCTCTCTCCCCCCCCCCCCCCGTCTCTCCCACTTCCTCATTCATCTCCTCTACCGGTGCTGCTACGTGCCCTCTGTCTTTGAGCTCTTTGCTCTCCTACTTTTAAAGCTCGCCAGGTTCTGGGAGACGGAGGGTCTAGGATGCTTTCCAATGACACAGTGTCAGTCAGCTGCCACTCTGCTTCTGTCCCCTCCTTCTCCTCTCCCATGGTTTCCCAACTTTCCCCCCTCATCTGCCTCTGAGCTGCTATCTCCCTGACAGTTTCCATGATTCTGATTAGAAGGTTTCTGACCCTGAAGCATCAGGTCAGACTCCAAGACTTGGCACAACCTTAAGTCTATCATAGGCCTGCCATATGTGCAGAATTTCAGAGACATAACCAGGATTCATCCGTCAGAAATTTTCAAAAGTTGGTTGAAATGTCCGGGGAAACCTTGGCGTATGAGAAACCATGTTGGAAGTGTCAATTTTGTGGCATATTTTATTTTTAAAAAAGCTCAAAAAGATCTTTTTGGGGGTGGGGGAGATTTGCAAAAAAAAAAAAAAAAGCCCAACAACTTTTGTGTCTAGTTTTTCACTTTTTGAAATATGCCAACCCTAGCTATGAACTTGTTTCCCTGCCAGCTTCCTCTGCTGCCAAGCTACTTCCCTGCCCCACAGCGGCATTGCCAAGCAGAGTTTATGTGACCTTGTTCATCTGTTGTCAAGAAGTGCAACGTGGATATTATAAGACCGGAGGTGTGAATTATCTTGTAGGGCAGCCAGGATAGCATTTGTCCAAGGGACACAGGGATGGTGCCAACTTTTATTTTTATTTTTTTAAAGAAGTATGCAGCCTGTTCCTATATCACAAGCTAAATCCTTTTGAGAACAATGGGACTTACTCCAGAGTAAGTATGCATCAAAACTGCAGTTTGAACCCGGGAATGCTATTTAAGCAACAGCAACAATCATCTTTCTTGAGTTCTTGCGTTCTCCAACTTTTGATTCGGATCCCAATAAAACCAAAGTAAATTCGAGATCATTCCAGGACACGGTGGCAGCATATGTAAAGACACAGCTTGCCTCTGAAGACTTGTGGAAAAGGATCTAAAAATAGCCCTGTAATTTGGAAACAGAGGTTATTTGAAATGAATTTGATTCTCTCTTGTAAGTAAGCCAAGAGGTGTCTGGCGGATACACAGAACAACTTCTGTGCTCACCTTTTTCTCCTCCGGAAAGCAATGTGACCCTCCCCCCCCCCTAAGGCAGGAGTGATATTACAACCTTCATTTTGTCTACTACCCAAACCTCATCCAGCCCTTGGAAAGGTCACTTCGTCACCCAAGGTTGTTTCTAGAATTCTGCTGTTTTCAGGTGGGATTCAATCACATACCGGCAAATTCAGGTTGCAAAGTTACAGTTGGTCTGGAGCTCTTGCACAGCAAAGCGGATTCCTCAAAAGATTTGAGTTTTTCCAATAAGGAAAGTGAAAAGGGGAATGCGTTTTAAAAATAATAATAGTATTTTTAAATTATTGTAGTTTTTCAGCAGTGAGGGAAATGCATTCTGAAGGGTCGGATATACCCGTATTTTTCGCTCTATAAGATGCACCAGACCACAAGACGCACCTAGTTTTTGGAGGAGGAAAACAAGAAAAAAAATATTCTGAATCTCAGAAGCCAGAACAGCAAGAGGGATCGCTGTGCAGTGAAAGCAGCAATCCCTCTTGCTGTTCTGGCTTCTGGGATAGCTGCGCAGCCTGCATTCGCTCCATAAGACACACACACATTTCCCCTTATTTTTTAGGAGGGAAAAAGTGAGTCATAGAGCAAAAAATACGGTACTTCCTTGAGGCAGCATTGTCTAACTTGCCTGCAAATATACCTGAGTTCTGCATCATGGATACCTCTGAGCCTCTTTTAAGAAGGCATGTTTGCAAAATTGTCCCCGTTCAAATTTCTCTGTGAATTTTATGCACAGCAGTATCCCACATGGTGCCAAACTTTGTGCAATGTTATGTGATTTTAGGGGTGGGCCATCCTGTTTCTGTTCTATGTTACTTTCATATGTGCTCTACCACAAATCCACCCTGTTCCTTTTTCTTGCAGAACCATTTTTCCTTAAAAGCATGAAAAAAAATTCCCACTTAAATTGTACATATTTTGAACACTTTCACCGCTGAAAATATACTTTTTGTATCCTTTTCGATGAATTGTCCCTAAGAAGCAGAAACTCCTGGGGCACCCTAGTTAAAAAGAATAACAGACAGAAATTGATGAATTGGTTACTTTTACCTATATGCCATTTCACCACGATGGGTTATGCCAAAGGTGATTTACAGCAAACATTCAAAACACAGCATGCCAGTAAAATCAATTTAACAAACACAGAATAAATTTCATTAAAAATCAACAACAACCAATCTTGGTTTAAGAACATAAATACAAAGCAAATCAGGAGTTAAGTGGCAGTCGAGTTTCACGTACTGGTCTTGCCAGTGGTGGAACTTCATGCTCCAGCACTGGGGGGTGGAGAGCAGATGGGGCGGGGCTGGCACGCATCCTGGGGGCGTGGCATATGTCATGGGGGTGTGGTGCACATCCTGGGGGCGTGGCGTGCGTCATGGGGGCATGGTGCGCATCCTGGGGGCGTAGCATACTGCCTGTGGGGGGTGACGCCCGGCATGGGTGGGGGGCAGCCGCAATTGCACCCCACTGGGACCACGCTTCCTGGGGCAGTGCGCTCCCCCTGCACTTCTCTTCCTCCGCCAGTGGGTCTTGCTGCATTCTAAGGAGCCTGGCATAAGGGCAGTTCAGAGGGAAAGGGATAGATGACACACAGCTGGCTCCAACATCTCTCCTCTCGAGGAGGCTGACAGCACCAAAAGGCAAATGTCGGGGAGAGCAATGATGGCAAGTCTCTGTTGGTTTCTGTGTGTTGCCACTGTGCAGTGCTCTTGGAGTCACAGGACTCTGTTTACATTCCAGGGATTCCAGACTGTTGGAAGACAGGAGATGGATATTATGTTACTGGTTTCCTGTTCCTTTGTTTTCCAGTTTGCTCTTTGCTCTCACAGAGAGAGGATGTATTTCTTTTCTGGCTGCGTAGCTTAGTAATAAAACCTAGCAATGTAGCCCAAACGCCTCATCTCTTCCCTGTGCTGGAAACTCTGTGTAATGGGGAATGTGCCTGAAGCTTTATCAGAGGCTCAGGCCGTTAATTATTGTCAGAGGGCGTTTCCGGAGGAGTTGTTTGGTCGAACGCAGGTTCCGACATTTTTGGTTTCGGGCCCAGAAGAACGTCAGAAGAACGGAATGCAGAATCACTTTATATGCTTCCACCTGATGGCGTACAGGTAAAACAAGGATTTGTTTGTGCTCTGAAGAAGTCCCTATACGGTCTCAAGCAAAGTGCATGGTGCGGGCATTCTAAACTCACTGAAGTCTTGTTTTCTCTAGGTTTTCAGCAAGGTAAAGCTGATCCATGTGTATTTGTCAAAGAGGAAGGGCAAAAGAAGCTGTATTGCTTATTTTATGTTGATGATATTCTTTTCTTTTGGAAGGATGTCAAGAGAGCGCCCTAGCTCTACTGAAGGAGCACTTTGACATGAAAGATCTTGGTTAGGTAACCAACTACCTATCTCTGGAAATAGATAGAGACCAAGATGGTAATATTTTAGTACACCAGTCGCAGAAAATTGCTGATGTGTTAACCAAACTAAACCTGATGGATGCTAACCCTGTAGACACACCAATGACAACAGGTTATCAGGTAGATGATACTGAAGAAGCATTTTCTGACACTACACTGTACACTTCATTGCCAGATGTTCAAGACCTGACATTGCAGTTAGCACTTTGCTGACTTCTGAAGGTTGTAAGCCAAACATGAAACACTTGCAATTGAAGCTGCAGCATGCTAGAGAATGTGTTCAGAAAGGACTCGTAACAGTGTCCTACATTCTCGTCTCTTCCCTGTGCTGGAAACTCTGCATAATAGGGAATTTGCCTGAAGCCTTATCAGAGGCTCAGGTCGTTAATTATCATCGGAGGGTGATTCCAGAGGAGTCGTTCGGTCGGACGCAGGTTCCGACAGTCTCCTCCCCAGCCTCCCAGAAGCACCGACTGCTGGTGTGGGTCTCGTTGCATTTCATTGCATTGTATTTAAGTCAGCAGCCTCGTCCCAGTATACCTGAAGGAGCGTCTCCATCCCCATCGTCCAGCTCCGAGGGCCTTCTGGCAGTTCCCTCACTGCGAGAAGGGAAGTTACAGGGAACCAGACAGAGGGCCTTCTCGGTAGTAGCGCCCACCCTGTGGAACGCCCTCCCATCAGATGTCAAGGAAATAAACAACTACAGTGGTGCCTCGCAAGACGAAATCAATTCGTTCCGTGAATTTTTTCGTCTAGCGAATTTTTTGTCTTGCGAAGCACGGTTTCCCATAGGAATGCATTGAAAATCAATTAATGCGTTCCTATGGTCAAAAAAAAGTCCAAACAAAGCCAAATTTGGTACAACAAGAGTTTATTAAGTGCTCTTTAAAGTCACACATACTGTAAAGAGCATTTCAAAATTCAACCCAGATTTTTTTTAAAAAAACAGCAGAGTGGCCCAATGGTCACAGAAAATCATAAAAATGCAGAAAAAAACCACAAGCTTCCAGATTCTTGCAAACCCATCACCAACTGTTTCCCCAGCCACCCACCACTGTATCTGACTTTTAGAAGATATCTGAAGGCAGCCCTGTATCATGAAGTTTTTAATGACTGATGTTTTAATGTATTTTTAATCTTTTGTTGGACGCCGCCCAGAGTGGCTGGGGAAACCCAGCCAGATGGGCGGGGTATAAAAAAGTAGTAGTAGTAGTAGTTGTTGTTGTTCAGAGAGGCTAGATGGCATACCTACCCTAGTCTTACTCCAGAGGAAGCAGGCAGCAGCTGGGGAAGGCAACGATGGTAACTGTACTCTTTTCATTGCCTGCAAAAACCATTTTTCTTTAGACAAGCCTACCCAGGTATTTAGAAAGTTGATGTGAGTTTTGATCTGTTTTTACTTCATTGCTGATGCTAATTTTTCGAAAGCTTTAAATAGTTTTAAATTCATTCATGCTGTTCTACCCTTTTTTGTAAGCAGCTTTGAGGTCTCTCTCTCTCTCTCTTTTTACTAGCAAACAGTGTGTAACTTTTAGGAAATCAATCAAATAAGGTAAAGGTAAAGGGCCCTGGACGGTTACGTCCAGTCAAAGGCGACTATGGGGTTGTGGCGCTCATCTCACTTTCAGGCTGAGGGAGCCAGTGTTTGTCCACAGACAGCTTTCCGAGTCATGTGGCCAGCAGCACTAAACTGTTTCTGGTGCAACGGGACACCGTGACAGAAGCCAGAGTACACAGAAACAGTGTTTACCTTCCCGCCACAGCAGTACCTATTTATCTGCTTGCACTGGCATGCTTTTGAACTGCTAGGTTGGCAGGAGCTGAGACAGAGCAACGGGAGCTCACTCCGTCGTGGGGATTCGAACCACCAACTTTTAGGAAATCAATCAATCAATCAATCAATCAATCAATCAAATAAACCTATTGTTGTAAGAAAATTTCTCAATCTGTGCATCAAAGTCAGGTGAGGCCAAGTAGCCGAAGCTCTCACCACTCCGCAAGGAGGAATAAGGTGGAGTAGGAATGAATGCCAGCATTTTCCTTACCTGTCGAGACCTTATGCTCAGGTTGCTAAATTAAGCATTTTTATTTTTATTTTAAGGAAAGCCTTGTGCTTTCCAGGCTGTCTCCACCAGGTGGGCACTTGTATGCTGCAATCACGCCACTACTCAACCCTCTCCTTGATCAGAATGAGTGACAACAGATTGAGCTTCTAGGGCCCCTTGCTGACAGGCCTGCTTTACCAGTTCAAAGGCAACACATTTGTATTGGAGCCGCAATCAGCTGCACATGTAGGTGTTTTCCTTACATTTGATGCTTTGTTTTGAATATTTGCATCCCACCTTATATCAGCCTGGATAACTCAGTTGCTTAGAGGATGGTGCTAATAACAGTGAGGTTGCAGGTTTGATCCCCGTGTGGAACAGCTGCATATTCCTGCCTTGCAGGGGGTTGGACTAGAGGTCATGGGGGAGTTAGGGTGATGGCGATGGCAGGCCTGAGCAGGTGGGGGTGGCATGGGGGTGGATTTAGGTTAGAAGAAGTTGGAGGGTATGCAGTGCACCTGCAGTGCACATTGAAAGCATGCAGATTCTTCCAAAGACTCATGGGAACCGTAGTTCTCCTCACAGAGCTACCCTTCCAAGAGCCCAGAACAAACTACAGTTTCCACATGCTTTAAATATGCATTAGCAGTTTTTAAAATGTCTGGTGCAGATGGACGCTTTTCGTCCTGGTCACTGCTGGGTGCAGGAAGCACAACCCTACATTTGTAACACTTGCACACCCACCCACCCACCCACCCACCCACACAGAGTCAATAATTCAAGATGCCCACTACAAATTGCTTAGCCAGCCAAACATTGCTAGGCCAGTCACATCCTCAACTCGGATCAATACTTGGTTCTGCAGATTCTCCTCCAAGGCCCATCTGAGCGGAGGTAGAAGGGAAGATTGCAAGATGCGTTGCCGATCTTCCAGGCACCATTAGGCCCTGCTGGTTTTGGCAGGGAAGGGATTCATTCCCTCCCTGGTGTCTTTTCATCAGGAAGTTGGACTGCATGCCTACCAGATTGTGCATCCTTAAACAGCTTGCAGGGCTCCAGGCTCTGCAGAGGAACTCCAGCTTCTTTAAAAAGGCGGCCGGGTGTGGGTGGGTGTGGGTGTTTGTGTGTGGCAAATGTGAAGCTCACAGAAACACAAAGGAACTGAGGTTAGAGAGTAAGTTGCTGGGATGTCCCTGCTCACAAGTCGCCATCTCTAGGACCTGACTACACTATCTGGTCCTCATTGCTTTGCACCATGAAATATACTCGCAGTTGAGAGTGGATTTCATGCTCTTTATTCAGCTTATAGTGGTGAGGAGGAATGGAAGTTCCCCCAGAATGTCTGATTTATATACATTATTTACACAATGGGCCCCACGTGATTGGCTAATTCCGGGATTCTCCTGTAGGCCAATCAGGTTGCGGATTCACTTCCACCTGGAGTTGGATTGGGTGGCTCCTGCGGACCAATCAGACTGCAGCATTCTGGATCCTATTGTTCTAGGACCAATCAGATTGCTGCATTCTGGATCCTATTGTTCTAGGACCAATCAGACTGCTGCATTTTGGATCCTAATCAACTCAGTACATAACACAGCACAAATGATTTTACGTGGTTGGCTTTGAACTCTGATAATGCCCCTTTGTCTGCCTGAATGGAAGTTACATAGGGGTGCATGAGTGTCTGTAGAAATTAGCTTATCATTAAACGTTTATAGCGATTATAGGGGCAGAAGTTCTTTTAAAAAAGATGATTAAGCTGTTTACATATGTAACAACAGCAGGTAGGATTCTTTACGCACAAAAATGAGAGAAAGAAGTTCCCACCCAAGAAGAATGGATAGGTGAGGCGATGGATTATGCAGAATTGGCAAAGCTAACTGCCGAAATGAGAGAACCTAACGATGATTGCTTTGTGGAAGAATGGAAGCCCTTTTTGGACTATTTAAGGAAATATTATAGTATGATGAACCCCCCAAGCAGGATTTGAAATATGAGCATCAGAAGGAATTAAAGAATATAGAATTGATATGATGGTATATGAGACAGAAGGTACTGTGCAGCAGAGGGTGAGAAATAAAAACACCATGGAAAATGGGGTGGGAAGTCAGGAAAAAATATTATGTATTGAAGTATATATGTCATTTTTAAAGAAAAATCAATACACATTTTTATAGAAAAAGAAACTAGCTTACCATTCAAAGGTAAAATTCATTGCCTTTGGCCTTGCCCATCATTAGCATACGGCCCCCAGAAGGTTGTCCAGAAACCAATGTGGCCCACCCCCAGCTGAAAGAGGCTCCCATTTTTGCATTCAAGGCAGGCTGTTTCTTTGCTTCCTTTCTGCCCAAGTCTTCCTCATCTTCCCACCCACTCTCTCTCACACAGTCTTTAAGAAAAGGAATAGAACAACAAGAGAAATAAACACACAGCTGAATAGGCTCTTGAAAGCATATTGTACTGGTACCTAATAAGAAGGATCCATTTCTTTTTATATAGCTACACAATATATTCTATTCATATTTGATGTAACATTAAATGCAGTCGACAATAACGGGAGTACAGCAAGTCAGTAATCTGCCAGGTCTGGTTTTACAACAGGAGACGCATAAATGCATAAATAGATGCATAAATAGTACATAACACTGGTAATAAGAAAGAATTCCTGATACATCGGGCCAGCTCTTAAATCAGCTGCTGGAAAAGAAAGCTAGTTCCATCTGTGCTATATCCCAAACGGTGGGGCTTGGTGCCCATTGGGAGGAAGGGACTCCAACAATAAATGGAGCTGGAGACAATGAGAAGCAGAACTGTCAATGACTAGATTAGAACGAAGATATGGTTTTATTTGTAGATGTGTGCTTTTACTTTTGTTATTTTTTTGTGTGTGTTCTGTTTTTCTTTCTTGTTTGTATAGTATTATTTTGGATTCAATGTTTATAATTTTTGTTGTAATTCTGCATTGAAAATAAAATTTATTAAAAGAGAGAGAGAGAGAAGCAGAACTGTCCCCATCGTCATCCTCCTTGCTGATTTATAAAAGGGTCAACACTGAGACTAGGGAGGATGCAAAGTAAGAAGGCAGGCAGGTGGCTGAGGCAAGCTGAGGTTCGTGGGCAGTGCCCCAAGGAACCAACTTCCATTGATCCCAAATCTTTTTGAGCGATTCTGTAGCCTTATTAGACTTTACCGACTGCTGGGGTCTGCGTTGCTCCCGGGAGGGAGAAAGGAAGTCAAATGACGCCGAGGTTGATTCAGAGAAAGAGTTTATTCTGCTCTCCGGATAGCAGAAAGCACTTGCGTGGTCAGTTCACAGCAAGTCTAAAGAAATGAGAAATTTCATGCAGTATATATATCCTCCAGGCACCCTCTCCCCCCTTCCCCAGGAATACAGCCACGTCAGCTTATACACGCAGGTTGACATCACAGATGTTCCTCTTCCTGTACTCCTGACCATAAAAGGGTTTTCCTGTTCCTATACTCTTATCTTGGAGCAAGAGGTCACCAACTCCTGGTGCCATTCCCGGGTGGCTGACAAGGTCTGTGCCTCAGTGTAAGATAAGACCCAGGTGTGTCATCCCTGCTCCACTTTGGAAAGGACAAGGCCATTCATTAGGCGTCACAGACTGATAAAGGAGAGAGCTTTGAGCACTTGTTTATACAGCTGGGTTTTGGTTCAAGAGCTCAAGTTAAAGCATTTTAGAAATGCTCCCTTGGAGAAGGAAAAATGCGGATTTTGGGGCCTGTTTCAGACTGACTGCCCAGTCAGGTTTTAGGTTTTGGAAACCCATTCCTTCAAATCAAATGGCTTCATGTTTCAGCTTCCCCCTCCCATGTTCATAGCAATAGCATGGTGCCATCCATATGTTTTGTCCTATAGCTCCCAATTGATAGCAGTGCTGGATGAGGCTGGGTGTGAGTTGGAGTCCAACATATCCGGAGCATAGCTGTCAGCTTTTCCCTTTTCTTGTGAGGAATCCTATTCGGAATAAGGGAATTTCCTTTTAAAAAAGGGAAACGTTGACAGCTATGATCCGGAGGGCACCCCATGGGCGACCTCTCATGTAGATGTTAGAGAAACCAAACACCGTATTGGCTCGAATATAAGCCGCACCAAAATATAAGCCACACCTTCAAAATTGCAGGGGGCAGGGGAGAAAAAGAAAAGTACCTGAATATAAGCCGCTCCATTCCTTGCTGCTCTTGGCTGCATAATGGGGGGGGGAGCCATGCTGCGTTGCCGACAGCCTATCTCCTTCCTTGCTCTTTCACTTCCCTGCCTTGGGGGAGAGGACGGGGGACTATGCACAGGGTGGGTGCCACTTTGCTGCGCTCCTGACGCCGTTCACCCTGTGCTCCTGGCTGCATACTGTAAGGTCATGAATATAAGCCACACTTTAACTTTTCATGGTCAGAATTTGGGGGGAAAGTGGGGCTTATATTCAGGTCAATATGGTAGAACCCTGCAGGACTCCAGAGCCTAAGTGCTGGGGGAGTCCAGCGTTATGTCAAGCAGTGGAATGGGAGTGCAGGATTCCCCGATACTTTTTGCCTTCTGACCATTGCTGTGAGCTGTGGAAATGGCAGGTAAGTGCTCTCCATCCCAGAAGACACTTGAGCCTCCTCATTCCCTGAATGGCAAGCAGCTGAGGGGTCTTCCCCATCACTGGTAGAGAATTAGAGCTCGTTGAATGTGATAATGCTGAAGACCCATCAGCAATTCTAAATTAATTAACAGGCCTTCAACAAGGTGATGGGATAAACTGTTCCCCAACCTCTAGCTCAGTCACTTGTCTGAGATGCTTGAGGAATTCATTCAGTTCAGATGTTCCCATGAACCAATCTGATTTACACTTCCCAGGCTAATCTCCATTACACATGCAAAGCAGTAGCATACCAGTTTAATAGTCCTGGCTATCCCCAAAGAATCCTAGGTACTGTAGGTTTTTTTAAAGGTGTTGAGAGTTGTTAGGAGACCCCAATTCACCTCACAGAGCTCCAGTTTCAAGAGTAGTTTAACAATCAATCTCTCTCCCCAGAGAACTCTAGAAATTGTAGCTCCTTGATGGGAATGGGGTCTCCTAACAACTCTCAGCACCCATAACAAACTACCGAATTTTTTGCTCTATAAGACTCACTTTTTCCCTCCTAAAAGGTAAGGGGAAATGTGCGTGCGTCTTATGGAGCAAATGCAGGCTGCGCAGCTATCACAGGAGCCAGAACAGCAAGAGGGATTGCTGCTTTCACTGCACAGCGATCCCTCTTGCTGTTCTGGTTTCTGAGATTCAGAATATTTTTTTCTTGTTTTCCTCCTCCAAAAACTAGGTGCGTCTTGTGGTCTTGTGCGTCTTATAGAGCGAAAAATACGGTACATTTCTTATCATTCTTTGAGGGACACCATGACTGTTTAAAGTTGCATGCTACTGCTTTACAGTGGTGCCTCGCAAGACGAAAAGAATCCGTTCTGTGATTCTCTTCGTCTAGCGTTTTTTTCGTCTTGCGAAGCAAGCCCATTGACGGATTAGCGGATTAGCGCTATTAGCGGCTTTTAGCGGCTTATCAGCTTATCGGATCAGCTGATAAGTGGCTTAGCGTCTTAGAAAAAGGGGGGAGGGGGAAAAACCCGCAAGAACTCGCAAGACATTTTCGTCTTGCGAAGCAAGCCCATAGGAGATTTGTTTTGCGAAGCACCTCCAAAACGGAAAACTCTTTCGTCTAGCGAGTTTTCCGTCTTGCGAGGCATTCGACTTGCGGGGCACCACTGTATATCCATAGTGCAGATGGGGCCTTACACATAGATTGGAAAGCAATTATCCCTTGGTTTTTATACTTCTTCTGAGCTCAGCATTAGTTTTTAGCTATTAAAAACCCCCAGCTGAAATGCATCTAAAATCCATAATGAAGATTTCTATTTTAGGGTAAAATGGAAATAAAAATCTATGGGTTGTAGCAAATGCTGGCCCTACTCAGAGTAGACCCATTGAAGGTAACAATCATAACTACCTCAGATTCATTCATTTCAATGGGACTACACCAAATAGGACTGGCACTGGATACAAACTCTCTATTTTGTGTGCAGCTGTGTATATATGAGATATTCAAAACTAATGCAAAATGTTGTGCATAAAACAACAACAACTTTGCATGTTGGTGTGAGAACAGGACAGAATGGACTTATGAATGAACACATGTGAAATGCGCTGAGTGGAAATAGACAGATACACTCATCCCTAGACACAACGTGCGTCTATCACGAAGCATGGACCTTTTATACAATCAAAGTGATACAGAAATTATGAAGGCTTCATAGATCCCCTTCCTGTTGCCAAAGGGGCTGGGGAGCTGTTGATCCTGCTAAACATGGCTTCTTAGGGAAATTACTTACACAGGAGAGTCTCATCAGCTTTCCCGTTAGAGACAGGAGCCGTGAAATGAGCACTTCTTAATGGAATACATGTGTATATTCCCATTGATGCTTCCTGGAGATGCAGAATTGGGAGATTAAATCAATGAGATGAAGTGAGAGAATGCATCTCCCTCCCACACACACAAACTTTCCAGATTTGCTTTTTAAAATGTTATTGCGCATAGTTGCCAGGCTCTGAGACACAGCAATTTTTATTTCAGACGGTGCATTTCGATGTTTCCCCGGGGCATTCAAGTACCTGAAAAGTAGCTGGAAAGATGGAAGGACAATACAATGGGAGTTGGTAAGAGCAAAATGAATCTAGGTGGCAGAAAACAGTGGCCTTTTATTTCCTGATCCATCCTTCATTACCACTGTGTCAGTAAGGGAGGCCGAAGGACAGGCCTTGGTTTGAAGGGCTGTCAATAGGACAGTCCTGTTTGAAGAAAGGGGCATGGGCGGCGCTGTGGGTTAAACCACAGAGCTTAGGACTTGCTGATCAGAAGGTCGGCAGTTCAAATCCCCATAACAGGGTGAGCTCCCGTTGCTCGGTCCCTGCTCCTGCTAACCTAGCAGTTCGAAAGCACATCAAAGTGCAAGTAGATAAATAGGTACTGCTCCTGTGGGAAGGTAAACGGCATTTCCGTGCGCTGCTCTGGTTCACCAGAAGCGGCTTAGTCATGCTGGCCACATGACCCAGAAGCTGTACCAATAAAGCGAGATGAGCGCCACAACCCCAGAGTTGGTCACGACTGGACCTAATGGTCAGGAGTCCCTTTACCTTTACCTTTTACTGTTTGAAGAAGTCCTCTTCTTAGAAAGGAGAGCAGGAGGAGCTTTGAAGTTGCTTATAATTGGTACGCATTCAGACAGCCGACTGAACAGACACACAGGTCCCCTGGTCACTGTCTTGTTCCCCAGGTTGGTGAGATGTACATCAGTTTGAAAGTGCAGCAATTATCTCTAAACTTCAGCATATGCAGTCTTATTATACATCTGCAAAGGTAAAGGACCCCTGGATGGTTAAGTCCAGTCAAAGGCGACTATGGGGTTGTGGCGCTCATTTCGCTTTCAGGCTGAGGGAGCCGGTGTTTGTCCACAGACACCTTTCTGGGTTGTGTGGCCAGCAGGACTAATTTGCTTCTGGTGCAACGGAACACCGTGACAGAAACCAGAGTGCATGGAAACACTGTTTACTTTCCCGCCACAGTGGTACCTATTTATCTACTTGCACTGGTGTGCTTTTGAACTGCTAGGTTGGCAGGAGCTGGGACAGAGCAACGGGAGCTCACCCCGTTGCGGAGATTCGAACCGCCGACCTGATTGGCAAGCCCAAGAGGCTCAGTGGTTTAGACCACAGCTCTTCCGGATGATACATTGCTGCTGATTCTGTGACTCCATTGCAGAAGGCCTAGGACAACCAGAGTTCTCCATGCTCTGTCAAAGAAAGCTGGGGGTCTTTCCCAGCCCTACCAGAAGATTCTATGGACTGAACCAGGGACATTCCGCTGGCCAATTTAGCTGTTTCAATTTCTTGTGTCTATTTGAAGGAGACATTGGTAGGGATGGGTGAATCTGCCAGTCTCTGTTTCTCTCAGTTTCTCATTTTTCCAGGCTTAAGTTCAGTTCTACAAATTTCCACAACAGCTGGCAGCTTTTTATTTTATTTTAAAGAAAGTCCATATTGAGAATTCAATAGCATTTTAGCATTAACTTCTTTCTATGCAATTTTGCATAGAGTGCACATTTTGCAATGCCTTTCCCCCTGAAATAATGCATTTTTTTGTACGATTTTCCACAAATATATGCATTTTTATGGACACTTTACCCCAGTACATGCAGTTTTGTACAAATTGCTTGGCTGGAGAACTGCACTGCAAAATTCAGAGATGTATACATTTCAAATAATGGCTGTGTTTTATGACGATGATGGACTTTTCGGAGATGGCTGACCTGACTGGAAGAGTCCGCAACCAGATGGAGGAGGAGTACCAGGAAGAATGGAAGAAATTTAAAGACTATTTAGCTAAATATGTTAAAATAATTTAATTAGAAAAGCTTGTAAATACTAGATAGGCTTAGGATTTAAGTATGTTAGGATAGAATTCAAGATGTTTAAAAACAAATTTGAAAGAATGAAAGATATTAAGTGACTAAGTTGATTTTTTGAGAGAATTGATTTTGGAAAACTGTTAAAATGACATATAATGAAATTCAACCAAGGGGATTTGAGGAAGTCATTAAATAATGTTACCAAGATTTAAATAGGATGTATGTTTGTCTGTCTGTGTGTTTTAAAATTTTTGGAAAATTAATTTTTTTAAAATGGCTGTGTTTTGGTTTGCATAATGTTTCAGAAAGTGTGAACTGGGTGGGCTCACCTTTAAATGCCAGCTGAGTCTGAATTCTCTCCACCCTACCCCCTGCCACCACTGTCACCACCCACATGCTTAAGCACTGAATGGTGCAATGTCGGGTGCTGTCTGAAGACAGAGATTGGCCCAAGAGTACCATTTGCATTCAAAGAGGAGAGAATAGAATAGAACGAAAGGACATTTCCATCTTTTGGAAACTAAGAGTGACAAGACGCCACGATACAAGGCATGCAAACAGCTTCCCAGCAAGGCTCATTCTGATGATGTGTCATGTCACACTGTTCCACCATGGAAAATTCAAAGTGACGTGCACAGTTTCTTTTCCTTGTCAAAGACAGCAAACGGGAGACGTTGCTCATCTCATTGGAAAGAGGCCCTTTGCTTCGACATATGGACCACTCCGTCTTGGACACACAAACACATTGGCCACCTTTTCCGGGATGGGGGGGGGACACCTAAGGAGCTGAGATAGCAGAGAGATTGCCAGTTGTATTAATAAAAAGGGAGATTTAATAAGCTGCCACAAATACGAAATGTCTGTCTGCTCGTTCCAGCCAGAGCCCCTAGCTTCAAAGCGCAGCACAGGGTTTGGAAAGTATCCTTAATTTCATCAGCTGTGAAAAACCCATTAGCATCCTGCTCAAGCCCGCCTAAAATATTCATCAGCAAGATATTTTATGCAAAACTGCCACAGTCTCTTAAAAGCAGCAGCCCAAAAATTTCACGTCAGCTCTTTAAATCGCCTTTGCCCACTGCCACTCATCCCTGGTGTATTCAAGAGGGTGCATTTGACAAGCCAAGGAGATGCAAGAGACCGTTCCAAAATGGTTCACTGTCCAAAATCCAGGAGCTGTTGTCTCAGATTTCATATTACCATATTTTTCACTCTACAGGACGCACCAGACCATAGGACACACCTTGTTTTAGAAGGGGAGAACAAGGGAAAAAAATCTCCCCCTCTCTGTGCTGCGCCCCTTCTCCTCCCGCTTGGCTGAAGGGGCGCTGCGCAGCTCTCCCTCTCTGCTGAAGCCAGGAGAGTCTTGCTCTCCTGGCTTCAGCGAAAGGAACCTGAAGCCTGCAGAGCGCTACGGGAACTTGCGCTGCGCTCTCCAGGCTTCAGGCAGCTATCCCTGAAGCCTGGAGAGCGAGAAGGGTCGGTGCACACCGACCCCTCTCGCTCTCCAGGCTTCAGCGAAAGCAACACGAAGCCTCTGGAGTGCGGAGGGAACGCTCCCTCTGCACTTCGGAGGCTTCGCGTTGCTATCGCTGAAGCCAAGGAGCCTGCATTCGCTCCATAGGCCGCACACACATTTCCCCTTGATTTTTGGAGGGGAAAAAGAGCGTCCTATAGAGCAAAAAATACGGTAGTTCAAGGCAGCCATTCTCTTCAATTATTTTATTGTTATTTATTTAATTTCTATATTGCCCCTATACCTGAAGGTCTCATAAGGCAGTTCACATAAAATATCAAATACATAAAATCAAAGCAAAAACAAGGAGACTGAAATGCGGCTTCCCTAGTTGCCAGGGTGATGCTGGGGACTAATGGCCCAGTCCTAACAGATGCAAGAGTCATTCCTGATTGTACCACTTATCTGTAATGGAGATAATAAGTCCTATTTGTGTTGTAACTGCTGCTGAATGTTGTCAACAACAAAAAGGACCGCCAACGCTGACTTTCAAAAGAGCTCCATCCCAGCAAGAGCCTGGGTGTCCACAGCTCATTGAGAGGGGGAGGCCTCTCCAATTTTGTTGGACTCAATTTTTGGAGTTGGTTGGGAGGACTATTCCTAGCGATGGGTGGGAGGGACATATTGGGCACTTTCTCCCCTTCCTGTTCCCCCCCTGCAGTCCCTCTCCTCAGGTGTTTTTTTCCACCAGTAGGATGCTGTCAAATGACAGAGCCTTCCTCGTGGTGGCTCCCTGTTTGTGAAAGGCCCTCTCTGGTGAAGTTTGCCAACCTCTTTCTGTGATAACATTCCTGTTCACCGAGGCATTTGACCACTGACAAACACTGCTCCTGCCAACCTTGAAATTATTAGCTTTCACATTAGCACAGACATTTTTTGTTCTGACAGGCTTTCCCAGGTGGGGAAAAAGGATCTTTACAACTGTTCACTTGTTAGGGTTTTAATCTTATTTTAAATATATTAGTGGTTTTTGTGTTTTTAACTGTTTTCAATTTTATTATGTTTAAATTGCCTTGAGAAGGTGGTTTAGAAGGTGAATAATAAATTGAAAGTATTAATAATAAACTGTGAAGCTATACTGTTTTTACATATGCAATTGTTTTAACGGTTTTTCATAGAATTGAATCATAGAATTGTAGAGTTGGAAGGTTCATCTAGTCCAATGGAGAAATTTGCTTTGTGCGATTTTTGTGTATGTTTTTCATTGTGCTGTGCAATCATTTTGAGATGCTTCAAAAGAAGCAATTCAGAAATGAAATCAATGATAATAATGCAATTCCCTGGGGAGAGGCATCAATTGTTAGAGCACTCTGGGAATGGTAGAGTTCATACTTTGCATAGAGGAGGGCCCCAGGTTCTATCCACAATCTCTCCAGTAGAAAGGATTTAGCAGTAAGCAATTGGAAAGTCCTCTCCCTAAAAACATGGAGAGCTGTGTCTATCAGAATATCCCTAAGGTAGCCAGTGTGGTCTGAAGCTCAACATCAAAAACCTAAGATCATGGCCACTGGTCCCATCACCTCCTGGCAAATAGAAGAGGAAGAAATGGAGGCAGTGAGAGATTTTACCTTCTTGGGTTCCATGATCACTGCAGATGGTGACAGCAGTCACGAAATTAAAAGACGCCTGCTTCTTGGGAGAAAAGCAATGACAAACCTAGACAACATCTTAAAAAGCAGATACATCACCTTGACGACAAAGGTCCATATTGTTAAAGCTATGATTTTCCCAGTAGTGATGTATGGACTAGAGCTGGACCATAAAGAAGGCTGATCACTGAAGAATTGATGGTTTTGAATTATGGCACTGGAGGAGACTCTTGAGAGTCCCATGGACTGCAAGAAGATCAAACCTATCCATTCTGAATGAAATCAGCCCTGAGTGCTCACTGGAAGGACAGATCCTGAAGCTGAGGCTCTAATATTTTAGCCACCTCATGAGAAGAGAAGACTCCCTGGAAAAGACCCTGATGCTGGGAAAGATAGAGGGCACAAGGAGAAGGGGACGACAGAGGATGAGATGGTGGGACAGTGTTCTCGAAGCTACTAACCTGAGTTTGACCAAACTGTGGAAGGCAGTGGAAGACAGGAGTGCCTGGCGTGCTCTGGTCCATGGGGTCACGAAGAGTTGGACGACTAAAACGACTAAACAACAACAGCCAACATTGGTACTGTCTAAAGGTTATGAGACACCAGCTCCCATCAGGCCCGGCCAGCATGACCAGTGATCAGGGTGATGGGAGCTGGACTGAAGCAACATTTGGAGAGTGCAACATTGGTTACCCCTGGGCAGTGCTCTTTTTCTAGAAAAAGAGGTGCCGGAACTCTCCATGAATGCCTCCTTTGAGAATGGCAATGGTGCCCACCTTACAGGTAATGGAACTGAGTTCTGGTGAGTTCTGGCTGGGGAAAAAGCACTGTCCCTGGAGCCAGATGATACTTGGCAAGATGGACAAATAACCTGACCTTATGTAAGTCAGCTATTTATGTTCAATTCTGTGAATGACTAATGGGGGAAACCATGGCTAAATGGGAGCTTCTGGAGTTAACAATACATTATTAACACAACTAAAAGACCAGTTGTCGTGATGCATAAATAGAAAAGGGTGTGTCTATGCCTAGGAGTACTCAATATTTCTGCAATTTTTCTCCCTCTCACTCCAGGTAGAACTCTGTGAGTATTCACCCACCTTCTAGGATCCTTCGCAGCCATTTCCATGGAAACTGAATATTGCAGAAAAGGTACCTATTGTTGGAAAAAACCTTTCAAAACTTCTTCCTTCCCCTCGGACTGAGTCAATACATTTGGGTATTAACTGCGCTTGCAGGATCTGAAAGTTTAAGCATATTGGACAACGGGTAGTAGCTAGGCTGGCGCAGAGGAAGGAAGAGATTTATGCTACTCGGTGTTCAGGACTATGCCTAGTTGATATGCTAGGGCACAACTTTAAAACATATAAGGTAATATTGGTATTATAGTTGCTATAAGCATGTGCGATGATAAACGTCTAGTGTCATTTGTTCTGATGTGCCAGGGCATGTCAGAATATGGAGCCTGGTAACAGCAGCAGTGCCTCTGAGCATGTGCTAAGTGTTCAGACTTACAGGAATGTAAGGAGAATTCTGCTGGGTTGTACCAATATTACGAGTGGAGGGGAATTTAGTTAAGTCCTCATTTTTAAGCAAACCAACTAATGTGCATTTCCTGCACAAGGAATGGAGCATAATTATCCTTCACATTTCACTGAATTTTGAAATACATATTTTGGCTCTAAATGGTAAAAAAATGCACATTTTGGGTGATATACCTCTGATTCAGGACTCCACACAATCATGTTGCTGCAACTTAGGCTTCAACACAAGGCAAACCACCCAGTTAAGCAAGGGAGTCCATCCAACAAGCACCTTTTGGAGTTCTGGACCAGGGAAAGAAAATTAAGTGGGAAAAGCAAGGCAGGAATGGGTGAATATGTCAATAAGTTTGCAGTTTGTGTTTATAAAAAGTCCTCCAAAAAATTAATCAGCATTTTAGTGCAGATTTTTCCAGAGATACATATTTTTGTCTTCCGCCTGAGACCCTGGAGAATTTTTGCTAGTCAGTACCAACCATACTCCCCTTCATGGGTCATTGCCTTGTTGTGGCTAAAGGGCTTGAATAACTGAAGCTATGAGCTGTGCCGTGCAGGGCCACCCAAGACGGACAGGTCATAGCCGAGAGTGTAGACTAAATGTGATCCACCCGGAGAAGGAACTGGCAAACCACTCCAGTATTTTGCCAAGAAAACTCCATGGACATAAAAAAGGAGATACTTTGAAAAGAAAGTGAGAGATTCCAAGGCATGTTCTGGTTCATGGGGTCATGGAGAGTTGAACACGACTAAGATGACTAAACAACGGCCAACCACACTGGTACACAGGGGTGTTTTGCTGCTTTATTGCACCAGGAACCCGTAGACACAAATTTGCATATGAGAATATGGTCAATGAAAATTCATAATTTAATTGTCACCAAAAGGCCAGCTAGTTTCAACTGATATGCACCCCACTCCAGGTCACTCTTTGTCCACTGACAGATGCTGCCATCCCTGTCCTGTTGTGCATGGTGCTTCGAGTCTCCTATGAATCCTACCCCAAATCCTAGACTGGGTGTTTATTTGACAAGCATGCAGTTTGGAGAAACTACAGTGGTACCTTGGGATGCGAACGGGATCCATTGCGGAGCCCCGTTCGCATCCTGAATGGAACGTAAGACGCGACAGCGCATCTGCATGTGCGCGGGTCGTGTTTTGCTGCTTCCGCGCATGCGTGTGACGTCATTTTGAGCATCTGTGCATGCGCAAGCAGCGAAACCCGGAAGTAACACACTCTGTTACTTCTGGGTTGCTGCGGAGCGCAACCTGAAAGCGTTCAACCAGAAGCACATTCAACCCGAGGTATGACTGTATATAGACACATCCTGCCTTGTTTATTTATTACGTGTTATATTAAACGTAGTGCTAAGTTAAAGCCCCTTTGTGGTTCTGCTGGCAAAACGTTTTGTTCCAGCGGAGCATTGTTGTGCAAGAGAATGCATAAGCAAGTTGCCAGTAACTTTATTGCCCAATAGACTGCAGAATCTGTTGCACAGCTAAATTCCACTGGTGCAACTGCTGTGTTGCATTCCACAGTTGCACATTAAAACTCACCCATCTGCTTGCGCAAGAGCCCTTGCACTAGCAGACAGGCAACAACAGTCATTTGTTCTAGGTGACACACATGCTTCTCCCTTTCTATATCTTATCCTCACAACAACCCTGTGAGGTAATTCGGCTGAGAGACAGTGACTGGCCTGGTGTCACCCGGTGCAATTCATGTTGGATTTGACTCTGGGTCTCCCCGGTCCCAGTCGGACCATTCCAACGCTCTAACCACTAAGCTACCCTGGTTCCAGCTAGCCATCATGCAGCGTCCTTGAAAAAAAGTGTGCAGAGGAAGAATGCAAGGAGCTACAAAGGTAGAGAAGAGATGAAGGCTATTGCAAGGTTTGAACAAAATGTAAATGAAACAGGGAAAGCTGAGCTGATGACTCCCCCTCCCAGCTCCGTTTCACGAGGCAGCTTGCCACTTTGCAGAACTTGAAAAAAATAAAAATCTAATTAGCACACAGTCTCCTTGAGCTGGGTCAGCGGGATGGGTTTCTGAATCTGATTGATATTCTCTCCACAAAGGTCATGGCAAGGATGAGGTCAGAGCAGCCTCTGTCAAAGGCACCTTATTCCTCAGCTGCTGCTACTGCTTTCCTTCTGCACTTCACAACGCTGCTCAGCTGAGAAACACAAGTAGGGCATGCCAAACTTCTGAAAACCCAGGAGGGAGAGAGGGAATCGAAGCTTGCCTTCTTGATGGGTAAATCGTTGTGTTTTGGTTTCTCTCCATTTCTCCTTTCCCCCAATCTTAATTTCAAGCTCTGCACAGTTCCACAACAGCTTGCAAATCCTTTTTTTTTCCTTTTTCCTTTTCTAAAATGTCCTCTCGGTATTTTGGTGCTTCTTTCTCCCAATACAGTGGTAACTCGGGTTACATACGCTTCAGGTTACATACGCTTCAGGTTATAGACTCTGCTATCCCAGAAATATTACCTCGGGTTAAAAACTTTGCTCCAGCAGTGTGGTGGCAGCGGGAGGCCCCATTAGCTAAAGTGGTGCTTCAGGTTAAGAACAGTTTCAGGTTAAGAACGGACCTCCGGAACGAATTAAGTACTTAACCTGAGGTACCACTGCTTGCACATTTTTGTATGGAATTTTGACCAGCGTGTGCATTTTACCTGAATTTTTGCAGGCATTATTGGGTGGGGAAACTGCATTGCAAAATTCAGAGAACTGTGGATTTTTCAAAGAATGCCTGCGTCTCAAGTTGTTGAGCATTTCAGGAAGTCTGAATTCGGTAGAGTCACCTTTGAGTGCAAACTGAGTTGAATTTCTCCCCTCATTCCTAGTTCAGAGCCAGCCCAAAACATATTGTTCCCAAGATGAAGGACAATATGGAACTCCTCCATCCACCTACCGAATCCATGCACAAAAGCTGACCAAACCAGAGGCTGAATTTTGGGGCAGTTCAACACCTTTTGTTCTGTTTTGGGATGGGATTCAACCACATGCCCCCAAATTCAGGTTGTTGATTGGGAGCTCTAAGTCTGCTTCTCCAAAAGATCGGACATTTTTCACATTAAGGAAAGTGACTGAAAATTGCATTGGGAAGTGTGTGTGTTGCCACAAAACCTTTGTAAACTCCCTCTCATTGCAAAAGCAGACAGGTGCTATTCCTGCTGCCTTTCCAGTACCTGATGTTCCTCTTACAACAAGTCCTCTAAAATCTTTATCCTAGTTAAGACCTGTCTTGGATTTTCAGTGATTTCATATAGTTGCTGCTGTTGTTTCAAACTGTTTATTTATATTTATAGGGTTTAAAAAAATGATTTTATATATGTAATGGTGTTCCGCCAGGCCTTTGGTCAGGGTTCAGCCTGACTCATTTTCTCTTTCTATAAGAACAAGCATGAAGGAGGTTCACAGCCCACTCATAGGGATATCAGTGGAAACAGTTGATCTTGGCAAGTATTAGCCACTTCCAATTTTAACCTGAAGATTGCCACTTGTCCAGTTTTAATTTTAATTTTAATTGTTGGAATTAATTGTGGGATGTATCTTGACTGATCACTTGTATTATGCATATTGTCTTATTTATATGATGTTAGCACTGTGGGTTAAACCACAGAGCCTAGGACTTGCCGATCAGAAGGTCGGCGGTTTGAATCCCCGCGATGGGGTGAGCTCCCGTTGCTTGGTCCCTGCTCCTGCCAACCTAGCAGTTCGAAAGCACGTCAAGTGCAAGTAGATAAATAGGTACCGCTGCTGCGGGTCGGTAAATGGCATTTCCGTGCGCTGCTCTGGTTCGCCAGAAGAGGTTTAGTCATGCTGGCCACATGACCCGGAAGCTGTACGCCGGCTCCCTCGGCCAATAAAGCGAGATGAGCGCCACAACCCCAGAGTCGGCCATGACTGGACCTAATGGTCAGGGGTCCCTTTACCTTACCTAGCCGCTCTGAGCCTGGCTTTGGCTGGGGAGGGCGGGATACAAATAAAATTTATTATTATTATTATTATTATTATTATTATTATTATTATTATTATTATTATATAATATTGTAAATGGCTTTGGGATGCTTCGTGAGAAGCATTTCACAAATGGATTAAAGGGGGGGGGAGGAAGAAGAATTAAGCGGTGAGCATGTCACTTACCTGGCCTCCGCTGGTGCAAAAGGGGTATTGAACAGGATGCCAGGAACCCACCTGACTAATTTGTGTGCATTTCTCCCTCCCTGGTTACTAGCCTGGGAACTAGGCTGAGCAGTTCTTGCTAAGCCCACCTACCCTCTCTTTCAAGCACATCCGCTGTTTGCCCAGCTAAAATACACTGTGCTCCCTGCTCGGCGCCTGCTCTTCTCACACAGGGGTGATTAATAGAGTTTCTCTGGTAAAACAAAAGGCCATTAAGACCTTTTAATATTTGCTTTCCTTACTCCCTGCCTACTTCATTTCATAGCTCAACGCAAGTTCTGTGTGTTTTCTTCCCTCCATGAGGAATTAATAAGTGAGGAAAAGCTATATTGATTTTGGAGGCAGGCGCTGTTTCCCAGAGTTTGGATGAGAGTCGCGAAGCAGTGGGAGCAGCAGCCCCCTTGCCCACCCCATTTATTCATCTCACATGAGCTTGTCTTGCGGCAATGTCAGCTCTTGGCAGATGGCATTGCACTGCAAGGGGGAAAGATCCTTGCCGGCCTCCAATGAATGACAAGGGGAAGCTGCAGATCAGTGCTTCTTAGTGCTGCCCCCAACTGGGGATATTTTGTCATGACGTCATCCATGCTAGGAAGACATATTCTGTGACTCCTCCTACTTCCATTTGCTTCCGGGGTAGGGATGCCATACGTCCGGAATTTCCCAGGCATAGCTGGAATACTGCAGTCAGAAGCAGTGCCCGGACGGAAATCGCAAAAAAAAAAATGTCCTGGAAAATCCAGAAGAAAAATAGTAGTAGTGATAATAATAATAATAATAATAATAATAATAATAATAATAATAATAATAATATTTTATTTATATCCCGCCCTCCCCAGCCGAAGCTGAGCTCAGAGCGGCTAACAACAATAAAAGTAACACAGCATTCTAAAATCAATTCATTCTAAAATCAATTCAAAATCAAATTAATGGAACCATTGGGCTAGAGTTCTATGAAGATTACCAAAGGAGGGAGTCAGGCTGTGCCTTGGCCAAAGGCCTGGTGGAACAGCTCTCTCTTGCAGGCCCTGTGGAAAGTTGTTAAGTCCCACAGGGTCCTAGTCTCTTGTGACAGAGCAGATCAGGGCCACAGCTGAAAAAGCCCTGGCTCTGGATGAGGCCAGCCTAACCTCCCTGTGGCCCAGGACCTCCAAGATGTTTTTGTTTGAAGACCGTAAGGTCCTCCGTGGGACATACGAGGAGAGGCGGTCCCGTAGGTACGAGGGTCCTAGGCCGTATAGGGATTTAAAGGTTAAAACCAGCACCTTAAACCTGATCCTGTATTCCACCGGGAGCCAGTGCAGCTGGTATAGCATCAGGTGAATGTGATCCTGTGGTGAGGACCCCGTAAGGAGTCTCACTGCAGCATTCTGCACCCGCTGGAGTTTCTGGGTCAGTCTCAAGGGCAGCCCCACCTAGAGTGAGTTACAATAATCAAGTCAGGAGGTGACCGTCACGTGGATCACAGTGGCTAGGTCAGGTCCATGGCAACCAGTGTCAGCAGTGTCGTTTTTTTTTTATTTCCCTTTAAAATAGCTCTTCTTTTTTTGCTCAGCTTTGCCAAAGAAAGCTCAACAACTTTTGTGTCCAGGTTTCGTGTTTTGAAATATGGCAACCCTTTTCCTGGGCCACATCCGTGCTATACAGTGGTACCTCAGGTTACATATGCTTCAGGTTACAAACGCTTCAGGTTACAGACTCCACTAACCCAGAAATAGTGCTTCAGGTTAAGAACTTTGCTTCAGGATGAGAACAGAAATTGTGCTCTGGCGGCACGGCGGCAGCAGGAGGCCCCATTAGCTAAAGTGGTGCTTCAGGTTAAGAACAGTTTCAGGTTTAGTACGGACCTCCGGAACGAATTAAGTACTTAACCCGAGGTATCTTTAAAACACATGGCTTTCCCCAAATAATCCAAGGAACTGTATTTTATTAAGGGTGCTGGGAATTGCAGTTCTATGATGGGTAAGCTACAGTTCTCAGCATGCTTTTTGGTGGGGTGAAGTCTTGTGCTTCCAAGGTATGTTGTGGACCAACAAGGGAAGGGAAGGATATGTGTGCTGCTTGGTGAGCAGACTCTCTTTAAAAGCAGAATAAAACATCTACTGAATAAATATAAATCCGCACATTAGTCAGGAAGTTGTAGATCAGGTCTGTTCATACTGGAATTTGCAAAGAATGAATTAATATATTCTCAGCAGGTCTCAGAACAGCTGCTGGAATTCAGTGCAACCCCAAGCTAGAAGCTGATAGCTGTCCCCACATCTTTCATAGATAATCTTCAGGGAGAGGGAACTTGACAAACTCTTGAAAAAGTGACTGGCACAGAAATCAAAGTACCAAAAGGAAACAAATTTGTTCTGCAAATAATTGTGCTTAATTAGAAATTATATCTTTTCCTGCTGACAGGTGGCAAGAGAATGCCTTGAAGATTACACAGGGATGCGCTGAAGACCATGAAAGAAAAAATGTGAGCAGTGAAACAGGTAGCACACCAGCGGCGCCCACAGATGCTGCTAAGTTCATGCATTCATAAACTTGCTTTCTGCTTCTGGGAATCAAGAGGACTGCTTCTGTGTGCTGCCCTCTAGTGACTGGAGGTCTAGTAGTGCAGACCTAGCTCTTCAAACTATGGGTCAAGGGTACCCAAAACTCAGTTGTGTCCCATCCTAAGCTGATGAAATAATGTCATCACTCACACTATGGGATTTCCTCCCTGTGAAGCTGATCTTGTGTCCTCCCCCCACCCCCAGCATCCTTCCAGTTAAAAACAAACTTCTTCATCCATTTTTTTCAGCAAATGGTTCTGATGTTATATGAGGTAAAGGGACCCCTGACAGTTAAGTCCAGTCGCGAACGACTCTGGGGTTGCGGCGCTCATCTTGCTTTACAGGCCGAGGGAACCGGTGTTTGTCCGCAGACAGTTTTTTTGGGTCATGTGGCCAGCACAACTAAGCCGCTTCTGGCAAACTAGAGCTGCACACAGAAACGCCATTTACCTTCCCGCCGGAGTGGTACCTATTAATCTACTTGCAGTTTTTGGCATGCTTTCAAACTGCTAGGTTGGCAGGAGCAGGGACCAAGCAACGGAAGCTCACCCTGTCATGCGGATTTGAACCGCCGACATTTTGATCGGCAAGCCCTAGGCTCAGTGGTTTAGACCACAGCGCCACCCGTGTCCCGATGTTAAGTATTGGGTATTTAGACTGGAAAGGCCATAGCGTCCCAGGTTCAAACCCTGACATCCTTAGATAGGACTGGGACAGATCCTGGACTGAAATCCCCTAGAGCCAGGCTGTGTACACAACTCTGAGCTATTTAGACCAGTGGCCTGGCTCAGGATGAGGCATTTGGCTGGCTAGTATGTAAACAAGATAGTGAAGGAGATGGGTCTTTCATTCTCCTATGTTCCTAGATAAACCAATCCATTGATGCGCCATTTTTCTTTTCAATAACAATGTTGCATTTTATGAACTTGCAAACCATCCTGGGATCACTTGAGAGGAAGGGCAAGGGAAAACTGCAATTAATTAATTTATAATGTTGCATTCTTTTAAAAATCCAGGTTTTGGTGTCGAAAACCTGAGAAGGAGACAGAGAAACACACAGAGAGAGAGGATAGGAAGAAGCAAAGGAGTGGGGCATATATCTGGGCAGCAAAGGATTCCCAAGTACTGGAATAATTCTGGCTACCTAGGCCAGGCACTTAGGCTGAGGACCTTGCCTGGGCAGTGATAGTCATTCCTGGTTCATGGCTTTCTCTGACTCTGGGTTCTGAATTCTGCTTTGGATGCAGAAGACCCCAGTTCATTCATTCTCCAGGCAGGGTGGGGAATCTCCCCTGGAGAGTCGCTGCCAGTTAGTGTAGACCAGTGCTTCCCAAATTTGGGTGTCCAGTTGTTTTTGGACTACAAATCACATCATCCCTAGCTAGCAAGTCAGGAGTGATGGGAATTGTAGTCCCAAAACAGCTGGACACCAAGTTTGGGAGACCCTGGTGTAGACAATACTGAGCTAGAGGGATCAGTGATCTGACTTGGCATAAGGCAGATCTCTCTGTTCCTATGTCCAGGTTCCTATGATCCTTGCCTAGGGAACTCAAGCCTTCCCTGCTTCTATGGGAGGAGAGAAGAAGAGAAGGCTGAGTCTGAGGCTCTTGTTTGAGGACACGCAACAAACTTGTCTGTGATTATATTTTGTGCATCTCTCCACTGCTTTGTACCTGTTACTGCAGCTTTTCAGACAAACTGTGCTAATTTGGCTGGCAAAACACTGTCTGTCTTGCTTGGGAACTGAATGTCACAACTTTGCCAGCATGTTCTGAATTTTGAAATCCCACAGAGATTAGTGTTGCAAGAGCGAGACGTCAGATGAGTCTACAAACGTACAAAATATATGACAACTAAATGTGGAAAAACCTGCTTTTTCCCTCCCTCCCTCCCTCCCTCTCTCTTTGAGGGGGGTGGGGAAGCTACAGGGAAAACACATGTTTTGACATTGCTCTTTTAAATGGTTTATTCCAAAGTGCTGTCAATCCTTTCCCCCCAAGTAGTGCATGTAGTAACCAGGCTCTTTTTGGCACACAATCCTTATTTAATAATTAAAATATGTCCATACTACCTTTCCTGTACAAGAACACAGCAATGCATATGGGAGCGGGAAGCGAAAGTACAATGCAATTACAGTTCAGAATAAAAATGGCAGCTGCCAGGCCAACAGCAAATAAGCTTTTAAAAAAAACCCCAGATAATATTAGTGGCCAGCAATGACTTCCGCAAATTGATGGCTTTTCAGCAAGCACTGAAATAGCACCAATGAAGACCTTTGCCATGATTAGGGGCAGAGATGGTTCCACAGAAAGGGTACCACTCCTGTAAAAGCCCTCCCTTTTGTTGCCTCTAAACAGAATTATGCAGGTTGTAGTGTAACAATCTTGGTGACCACCAAGCTGGTTAGACCCAAGGACAGGATGGGGAACCTTTGGCCCTCCAGATATTGTTGACTTAGAGCTCCCATCAGCCCCAGCCAGCCAGGCCAATGCTTATGGGTGGTGGGAGTTGTAGTCCATCAATAATAATATTATAATAATAATTTATTATTTATACCCCACCCATCTGGCTGGGTTTCCCCATTTGGTAGGTCACAGCTTCTGCACCCCTGGTTTTGAGCTTTGGAGATCAACACTGAAACCTTGCAGTAAAAGGTAAAAGGTAAAGGACTCCTGGATGGTTAAGTCCAGTCAAAGGTGATTATGGGGTGTGGCACTCATTTCGCTTTCAGGCTGAGGGAGCCAGCGTATGTCCACAGACAGCTTTTTGGGTCATGTGGCCAGCAGGACTAAACCGCTTCTGGTGCAATGGAACACCGTGACAGAAACCAGAGTGCACAGAAACACTGTTTACCTTCCCGTCGCAGCAGTTCCTATTTATCTACTTGCACTGGCGTGCTTTCGAACTGCTAGGTTGGCAGGAGCTGGGACAGAGCAGTGGGAGTTCACTCCATTGTGGGGATTCGAACTGCCAACCTTCTGATCAGCAAGCCCAAGAGGCTCAGTGGTTTAGACCACAGCGCCACCCGCGTCTGAAACCTTCCACCTTGCACTCTAGCATATTGGCAGCCAGTGCAGCTCCTTGAAGAGCAGCGCAACATGTGCACTGCTCTGGCTACATTGTCAGCTGGATTCTATGCACAGCTGGATCCCATGCACACATCACCACCAGGGAGCTTAGTTGTGTCATACTCCACACAGGGCGAGGTTGAGCATACACAGGCAGGCAGGCAGCAGAACAATGACTTATTGCATGTGACTATTTGAAACTGATCTCATTCTACCCACAGGTGACCTGGGGGTCTCAAATTCCAGTGGCGCCCTATGTGACACCAAAATCCCCCCCCCCACCTCTCACCTTCCAGTCTATGTCACAGTTGTGGCGCCCCCTGCAGTGCCCCCAAGGCTCTGCGACTGGACCAGTCACAGTCTCCTAAATGTGCCTGTCAGGGAACTGACATCAGTGCCGGAGGGAGAGAGCAAAATCCAGAGGGATTCCGGAGAGCGTCCCGGGATTGGGAGAGGCAGCCCATCCTCTGGGGAAGAGAATCAGTGTAGCACCAGTGGAGAAGGGGGGCAGATGGGGGAAGCGGCGATTCGGTCCCATGACTCCTTGCCGGGGACCAGCGGGGAGAGTAGAGGTCCTCCGCTGCCAACGCCCTCCTTGCGCAGAAGGCTTCCGCGCAGAGAGAGTAGGAGGAGACTAGGCATCAAAGAGCTTCTTTGCTGAAAGAAGTTTAAGAAACGCCCACTGACGGATTCTGCCAGCGATTGAGACAGCCATGGGTGAGTGGCTGTCTGGACAGAAAAGGTTCACTTAGGCAACCCAGCCAGGTGTTGGCACCGGCTTACGCACGAGCAACCCCTAGAACCATTACAGTGCCTGGTTCTGCACAGTTTCCTAATTCTAAGTCCTCCAGAATCATCATATATTAATATATAGCCACAGAATAAGGACAGTAGCAGAGGGTTTGGAAAGTGTCATTTGCTAATATATAATCCTGATGAAACACAGAGTTGCAGGGGGAGGTCAAGCTCAGAATATTTAGTAAAGCATTGTCTTAAACTACAGCCAAGCTATATCTTGTTCAATTTGTCATCGCCACCACCTAGCTATGGCTGGATCACACTATTTCCATTCCATGCCAGTTTCACATGCAATCAATCACAGGTCCGTTTCATCCCCTTTTCACATAGATTTTGAAGAGAGAGGAAAACACGCACAAAAATCACTTTAAATTGTATGCACTTTTCTCTTTAAAGAAGCATTGTTTTCCTAAATCAGGGGTGGGAAACCTCTAGCCCTAGAGTTGGTGCTAAACTACAACTTCCATAAGACCCAGGAAGCTTGGTCAATGGCCAAAGATGATGGGAGTTGTAGTTCAGGAACATTTAATTTGCTACCTTTACCTAAATGTTGCATTTTTGTATGCTTTTCAGTGCATTTTTCTCCCGAATATGCATTTTTGTAACAGCTGTTTTCTTTAAAATATGCCTACCTGTGCTCATATTCTGAGAGAAACTGCATTAGAAAATCCAAGTAGATGCACCGTCCAATTTATAGCTGTATTGCAACCTGCATTTAAGTTCAGGGCTGGCAAATTTGCTTTTACATCACTATCGCCATCATCTTTCAGTATCTAACATCCCACGCCCTAGAACGTTGATCAGCAGTAAGAAGAGGTGATCCAAATTAGCATTTGAGAGCTTTGCCCAAAGCTTTTTCCATGTTAATTAAGTCAAAGGCATCCTTCAAATAACAAAGGTCATAAGTAAGTAGCCCTTTCTTGCTTGAGCATGTTTGTTAATTAGGGGAGCCAAAATTGCTGTCCTTAGTTTAGTAAGTTTTCAACTTTATATTAACAAGCATGGCATGACCATCAACTGGCTGAGTCTCATCAGCTAATGGCAGATTGGGCTCAAAATTTATATCCAGTTATATACTATATTTCTCTGTGTGTATGTGAACAATCCAAGTCTCCTGGAAACTCTATCACATTTGACAAGCAACCATGCAAATGACCACTTAAAACTATGGTGCCCAGTCTTGAATCCTGCAAAATAAAATTAAGAAACCATCACTCTGTGCTCTCTCTGCTTCGTGCTCTGAACCACTGCGCAACAAATGTGTTTTCCCCTTCACTATAATGCAGGTCTAAAAATGCCTATACCATTTTCACCTTTTGGCCAAAGTGGATGAAACTGACAAGCACAGGAGCTCCACCAGAGTGGATTAAGCCTGTCAAATTTCAGATGAGTAGGTCCAGCATCCTATGGCTAGCCAGAAGCTTCTGGAAAAAACACAAGCAGAACAAAAACTTGCTCCCTAGCAACAGGCATTCTGTGGCATATCGCCTCTGAGCATGGCAGTTTTGTAGCCACTCAGGCTAATAACCTAATTGTCATGTATTCATTTCTGATGGGTACACTGTTACCTGGCTGGCTTCTAAGATACCAGGGTATGCAGCCTGGTTCTTGGAGTATTTATGAACAGCCAGAATGATGAAGAACCAGTGGTACCACAAAGGCGAAGCTAGGGGGAAACTGGGGCTGAACCACACCTTCTGGGGCTTTACCCAGCAAGATACAACAATGGGCCATGGAGCACCATGATCTCTTTTCCCAGCTTCCTGCTTCAGCAGATGACATCATAGGTTAGAACCCCAACGCCATAGGATCCAGGAGAGTAGGAAGTCTCAGCTTGAGGAGAATAACAAGAATGAAGATAACACTGAACATGTCTGCAGGGAAATGAAAATCCTGGCAGTTCTTTCATTCCTCTGAGGCTGGTGCGCCATCACCACAATCTGAAGTGCATTTATTGATTTCATAATGCTTTTAAGAAGCTCATTATTATAGAGCACTGGAGCCATTGATTCTAGTCCAGGGCAGCTCAGGAGGGATGGAAAAGTCAAAGTTCCTGACTGCTTAGCAAATTCCATTTGGGATGCCCTCTCATTACTCAAAGAAGATCTGAGTGGTCACCGTATCTATAAAATGTAGCTCTGGCTACCACTCAGGAAGGCTACAAGGATTCATGGTATGCCTCTTAACAGCAGCTGCAGGAAAAGGGCAACAATGAGAGAAGACTATTAACTGCAAGCCCTGCTTGTGGCCTCTCTGGAGGCATCAGGCTGTGGGAAATGGTATGCTAGACCAGACGGACTTCCATCTGATCCAGCAGGGCTTCTATTATTAGCATTCAATGTCACTTTTCAGCAATGCTGAAATATTTGGAGAGGGAGAGAGAAGGTTTTCAACACCCCCAGTTTTTAAGACAAACCACCACCATCCCTTAGAGCCACAAAATATAGTACAAGACACCATGTAGTGTGTGGTGGCTATTGTTTATTTTGACCCCATTCTTCAAGAAAAGCTGGGGAGGAATCATATTTTCCCCTCCTTCACTTTATCCTATATAATCACTCTGAGGTCATCCAGTTTGTTTTGCAGCTGAGCAGAGATTTGAAGCTGAATTGAAGCTTCAGTGTAATACCACACTAGTGTAACACCACACTAGTCAGTGTACCGCATGGGCTCTTGAGTGCATTTGTGATGCTATAGTGAAGCTGTGGCCCTTTATATTTTCCAAACTCCCATAAACTCCCAACTCCAGATGCCATAGAGGAGGACTAGTGAGGGATGTGGTTTGAGAAGAAGAAGCATGAACTGGGGAGAACCCTACAAGCCAGATAGAGAGCCCAGGGGGGCCATATTCAGCTCACTAGTCTTCAACATGCATGGTCTTAAAGGATGCTCTCAGAAATACCCTCTGGATACGCCATCTTCCCCAGTCATGGTTCATTGGAGGAGTCCTCCTCTGATAAGGAAGTCTCATCTATTTCCAGCTGCACGAGCTGCCAGACCCTGATACACTGATGCAACCCCCGTTTCCCTAGGTTGGAATCCAGTTGTGGATCTACATAGAGACCTTGAAGACCAGTAATGTTTGCTACATTCTCATTCCTTTCCTGTTCCTGAAGACCAAAAGTACTGAGTCCATGAGAGGCATACGTAGCTACTTTATTTCATGCCAGAACAATGGTCCATCTAGCCCAATTAGAGCAGATAGAACAGCAAAAGCAAGCCCATATTCTCTCCATCACAAATCATTAGAATATCAAAGGCTGCTCGAGTACTAACACAATCCCTGCCTATATATCATCATTAGTTGAGTTTAACGGCTTCCATGACTAGTGGAACAAAAAAAAAAAGTTCAAAAAGATATTTAAACATCTGGGTCAAGACAGTGCTAAAACAATATACAATTGACTGGGAAGAACAAAGTTGGCACCAATTGCTACAAATGCAAGTACAGAAATACTTGCTAGTGATCTGCAAGGCGACATAACCTCCAATATGTCACTGATGAAAAGAGAGACACATTGTGGATGCTTGAAACGCCCCATCTTCTCACATCTTCCGGCAGTAAGAATGACAAAGGCTCTTTGACTGCTGTATCCATTTAACTAAAAGCCCTTCCTGACTTGGGTTCTGAAACAAGAGGTGCTAGTAAACTGACTCTAAGAGTTGTTGCAATAATACTTAAAACTAACGGTTTTTTTCTGAGCTGGGCTCAGAAAAACCAGCCTGTATAGCATGCCTTTCGCTAGCATTTTAGCTGTCCTTCAGTTCACTAGAGCTCACCAGCAGCAAAGCATACCATATTTTTCGCTACATAGGGCGCACCGGCCCATAGGATGCACCTAGTTTTTTTGGGGGGGGAATAAAGGGGGGGATTTATCCCCCCCCCCCAGCCTCCAAACCAGGTCAGGGAACAGCGGGATGGCGGTGCTGCGCCTTGGGACGGGAACTCCCGCGGAGCTCCCAAGGCTTGTGGATAGCTTCCTGAAGCCTGGAGAGCGAGAGGGGTCGGTGCGCACCGACCACTCTCGCTCTCCAGGCTTTGGCGAAAGCCTGCATTTGCCCCATAGGACGCACACACATTTCCCCTTGATTTTTGGAGGGGAGAAAAGTGCATCCTATAGGGCGAAAAATACAGTAGCTGCCCTTACAAAGTGGCGGGGGGCTGGCTTGCACCCTTTGAATCATTCCAAATCAGTCAGCATTCCTCCATCCTGCTTGCAAAAGGAAGAAAAATGAAAAGCCCCCCACCCTCTGTGGTTTTCTATTCTTGTTTGTTAAATTTTGCAAACTTGCCCCCCCAAAATGTGGGGGAGGCACCGCCCTGCCTGCCCCCCCCCCACACACACACACTATTCCACTGGGCAGACACACTACAGCTACTGAAGAAGGTTGCCACCTGCAATTCAGAGACTCACCACATGGAGCAGCCACACAGAGATCTAGCAGCTTTTGACAGCTGCTCGCATTTACTTCTACAGTGGTACCATGGGTTACAGATGCTTCAGGTTACATACGCTTCAGGTTACAGACTCCGCTAACCCAAAAATAGTACCTCAGGTTAAGAACTTTGCTTCAGAATGAGAACAGAAATCATGCTCCGGCGGCGTGGCAGCAGCAGGAGGCCCCATTAGCTAAAGTGGTACCTCAGGTTAAGAACAGTTTCACGTTAAGAACGGACCTCCGGAACGAATTAGGTACTTAACCCAAGGTACCACTGTACAACGTTTGAGAACCATTTCTTACATTTACATGACAAGAACAGAGTGCTCTCAACAGCTGCGGGCCAACTATTCTTTTGTTGAGCTGACTTAAAGCCCATAATTAGAAAATCTCTTTGGAAAATGTGGGCAAAATATAAGAAACTGTTGGAACCTAAAAAACCCCGGTGGACCTCTCCGATAGAAGCCACGGCTGTAAAAGGGAAAAATGCAAAAGGTGAATGGGCAACGTATAGAGTGCTAATAGAATAAGAAAACAATAAATTAAACCTGAAGAAATTTGACGAAATTACAGTGTACGTGACAGGTTGGCTACAATATTTTCAAATAAACGAGAGATTGAGTACTGACAAACGAAAAGGATATGAAAAATAAATACAAGATTAGAAAAAGAATTAATTCAGACTAAAAGAAAACACATCTCCCAGATGTACAACCTCCTCCTCACTTGGGAGGTTAAACAGGAGGAGGTGAAGAGTGCAATGATATGTTGGGCCCAAGACCTTGGTCACAATATCCATATGAATCAGTGGGAGAAATTATGGAGGAAGGATATTGCACTGTAACTCTCATCAGCACCAGTCAGCATGGCCAATAGACATGGATGATGGGAGATGAAGTTCAATGATATCTGGAGGGCAGCAGGTTCTCCATCCCTAGTTAGTTAGGGAAGATTTAATTTATTAAATTCATTTTTAATTTTTGATTGTGGGGGGGAACAACCCTCAAAAAACACACACGATAACACTGAGAAAAATTCACAATGCTAATTTATAACGTACAATGGTTAAACCGGTTTAAATCACCTCAACTTTCTACGCAACTGGGTAAAAACAAAAAAGGTAAAGGACCCCTGACAGTTAAGTCCAGTCGCTAACAATTCTGGGGTTGCTGTGCTCATCTTAATTTACAGGTCGAGGGAGCCGACGTTTGTCGGCAGACAGTTTTTCCGGGTCATGTGACCAGCATGACTAAGCCGCTTCTGGCGAAACCAGAGCAGCGCACGGAAATGCCGTTTACCTTCCCGCCGGAGCGGTACCTATTTATCTACTTGCACTTTGAGGTGCTTTCAAACTGCTAGGTTGGCAGGAGCAGAGACCAAGCAACGGGAGCTCACCCTGTTGCGGGGATTCAAACCTCTGATCTTCTGATCGGCAAGCCCTAGGCTCTGTGGTTTAGACCACAGCACGACCCGCGTCCCTTATATTTAAAGTAAGAACAGCTAAAAACATGGGGGGGGTGCAACCATTAAAAAACCAATTAAACTTAAAAAAAATCTATTAATGGTTCCTGCTATAAAAAGTTCCCCATCTTTTGAGGTGCTGCAAGATTCGCTTGGTTTTGCTGCAATAGGCAAGCATGGCTGCCACTCTGGAATGGAATATGAGCGACCCCCTTCTTGCTCTAGCCCCAGGTTGAGAGAACATGAAAAAATGGAGGAAAGCATTCAGACTGTATTAGTCAGTGCTTTTTTCCCTAGAAAAATAGGTGCTGGCAGTTCTCCATCCTTAGCTTAGGACATGGTCTCCTGGTAGCTGAGGCCCTCTCTGTGGTTGTGAAAGTGAAATTCATCAGAGCTTGGACAACTGAAAAGCAGCTAAAAGGACAGAGATTGGGGAGGGTGTGAGAGAGAAATAAAGATCATTTGACAATTTAGAAGTGGCAGAGAGAGGGAGGCATGCGCAGCACATTGCATTAGGATGTACACACAGGATTTTCTTTTTTTATGTAAACATTTATTGACTTCTCAGTCATAAAGGACATTGTTTTTTATTCCTCAAACAAACTAAAGAAACGAAAACTTAACTATAAAAAACCTACACAACTAAATGTTACTTAAAAAAACAAAAAACCTCACTGATATGTACTCAGAGTCCTGCAGTGATTTCATGCTCTTTATTGCAGCTTGTAAAACAGTGAATGAATCCCCCCCCCCCCAAACCTCAGGCTTTTATATACATTATTTACACAATAATGTCCCATCTGATTGGTTGATTCTGCTTCCCTCCTGGAGCCTGATTGGGCTGCTACTGCAGGCCAACCAGTTGTTACATTCTAGGATCCTACTAGCCTGTTGTTCTAGGATACAAGCTTAGCACATAACACTCACCCTCTTACTCTCAGAGATCTCTGCCCGCAAAAGGTGGCAAGGATGGAGCCATGAGACAGAGACAGATGCAGGCAGAATAAAAAGGCTGGAATGGATCTGGAATTGATCTGAACTTCATCCTGCATTTACAGTGGTACCTCTGGTTGCGAACGGGATCAGTTCCAGAGGCCCATTCACAACATGAAAAGCCCGCAACCTGAAGCACTGTATCTGCGCGGGTGTGCGGCGCGATTTGTGTGCATGCGTGAAGTGTGATTTAGTGCTTGTGTGTATGCGCAAGCGGCGAAACCCAGAAGTAACCCTTTCTGGTACTTCTGGGTCGCTGCGGATGCAACCTGAAAGTACGTAACATGAAGCAAACACAACATGTATCTCTCTTTGCTTCCCTTTGTTGCTCCCCCACCATTGCTTCCCTGTGGGGTTGTGGCAACTGAGGGAGCTGGGCTGCCCCTCTACTCTCTCCTCCTTGCCACAATGCCTGTGTTGTTGTTGTTGTTGTTGCTGCTGCTGCTGCTGCTGCTGCTGTTGTTGTTGTTGTTGTTGTTGTTTTTAAAAAGAAACCATTGGGGTGTGTCTGGGCACACCCAGCGCACCCTGTATGCCGGGTGTGCGTAATAGTAAAGACTGGAAGCACTAAACAGAAAGGAGCAAAAATAACATATCATTGGAAACTCTTTGTTCCTGAGAGAGCAAAATATCCAATGAATCATATTCTAAGAAAAATCATAAATAAACAGAGAGGGAAGATGGGGAGGGAGAGAGAGAGAGAGCAGAGAGTATTTGATGAAAAGCCATAAAATGCACCTCTCATAACAATTCAGGGTGATTAATCCATCAGTGGTTCCTAGTCACCAGTTCTGAAGCTGCAGCCTACACTACGGAATAATCAACCCTACCCTTCAACACGAAGCATCTCAGCAGCTTCTCTGTTAGGAGTTGGAAAGGGAATGAGCACTAAGATCAGATTGCCTGCCTGGTTTTCACACAACTCTTTGGATCCGTACCTGGCTGTCATGATACCCTCTTACACAGGTGTAAATCGGGGGGGGGGGGTCACACAGCACCCTCTTAGCACTCACAGCTGTAAGCTGCAATGTTCTATCTGCTTTATTTACCTGTTCTATGCTAGTCTATCCTGCTCTCTCTCTCTCTCTCTCTCTCTCTCTCTCTCTCTCTCTCTCTCTCTTCCAAGAAGATGTTCATTCCTTAATTTAAAGATATGCAGGCAGACCATAATTATCTTATAATAAAGTGAAGCCTCACAGGTGAAATGTGTTTGGCAAAGATGCTTTACCTTGTGCACTGAGTAGTGCCTTAGCGTTCATGCGCACATGTTTATGGAGATGTGTGCTAGACTCAAGTCTCTTTCATGTGTTCCTTTCATGAAGGGGCAAAGGACCTAAAAAGGGGCATCAAGGCCACACCTCTGGGCCTGAACCTGACAGTGTGGAGGGCAGGCTTTTTAACAGCATGACACTCATTCTCTGCTTAAATACAGTCAAACCTCAGTTGTCGAACATACAGTGGTACCTCAGGTTAAGAACTAAATTCGTTCTGGAGGTCCGTTCTTAACCTGAAACTGTTCTTAACCTGAGGTACCACTTTAGCTAATGAGGCCTCCCACTGCTGCCACACCGCCACAGCACGATTTCTTTTCTCATCCTGAAGCAAAGTTATTAACCTGAGGTACTATTTCGGGGTTAGTGGAGTCTGTAACCTGAAGCGTCTGTAACCTGAAGTGTCTGTAACCCGAGGTACCACTGTAATCCATTCTGGAAGCCCGTTCGGCTTCTAAAATGCTTGACAACCAAGCTTCCTGCACCCAAGCGGAAGCCGCGTCGGATGTTCAGCTTCCGAAAAACATTAGAAAATTGGAACACTTACTACTGGGTTTTTGGTGTTTGGGAGCCGAAACATTCCAAAATGGAGGTGTTTGGGAACCGAGGTTTGACTGTACAAGAGGCCTATCAGTATTGGCATTCCATGAGCTTTTGAGGATGCACTTGTTTACAAAGGCCTTTTCTTGATCTCGCCACCTAAATCCACAGTTTGAATTGCTGTGTTGTTTTAACAGGACTGTTTTATTTTGCGTTTTAGTTATGGGTCTTTATATTTAAATGTTTGAATTTTCAACACTTTGCCAACTTCTCGGAGGATCATTTTGTCATGAAGTGGCTTATAAAATGATGCTGAGTGCTCCTCACAGCCTCACCCCTGCTGGCTAGGTATGTTGGAGAAGAAGAAGAAGAGTTTGGATTTGATATCCCGCTTTATCACTACCCTAGGGAGTCTCAAAGCGGCTAACATTCTCCTTTCCCTTCCTCCCCCACTACAAACACTCTGTGAGGTGAGTGGGGCTGAGAGACTTCAGAGAAGTGTGACTGGCCCAAGGACTGGTGGAGGAGCGGAGACGCGAACCCGGTTCCCCAGATTATGAGTCTATCGTTCTTAACCACTACACCACACTGGCAGTCCGATGAAAAGAGGAATGGGAATGGGAATAGCCGGTGTTTCCTTATTTGTCCCATGTCTGGAATGGAAATCAATCCAGTGAATATGATTGGTATTTTCTGTTGTTACTGCTTTCAGTCCACAAATGATAGGCAATTGATTACACCCACACCCACACACACACACCTCATTTGCATTGTGTTTCCTTTACATTGAGATGTATGGGGTGGAATAATGTGATTTATGGAACCTACGTTATGTAAATTGTATAGGTTACATTATGTAATTATGCAATCATGCTAATTGCACAAGTTATGTAATTTTGCCACAGTGGGCCACAAGTTGAACGTTTTTTTGGGCAGAAAACATCTTTCAGCAGAATGGTAACAGTGTTGCATGGGACAAATACAGGGTAGAATGCAAAAACAATGCCTTCTTATTACATCTCTACTGCTGGCATGGATGTCTGTGCGCATTTTTGAGGGAGTCTCGGATTGTGTGAATGTAACATTATGCCTAGAGGATATTAAAGGCTAAATACTCCAAATGGGATCCCTTTGATGTTCAAATGCTCCAGGTAGATGCTTTGTGAATGATGAAGGGGTAGGATGAGTGGAGAAGAACATAACAGATCAACTCAATCAGCAAAGCTCATGAGTGGAATTAAAAATCCCAGCATTTCTACCCTGAAGTGGTTGGCTTGTTTCTGAGCCGGTACAGATCACAGGTGGTAGTATCATTAAGTGTTGGTCAGAAAAGGGCACATTAGTTGTGTCTGAAGCTGAAGCCTGGATAGCATACAAATAAGTGCTTAATCCCATCTTCCATGCCTGGAATTATATAAAAGGAAGAGAGGGCGAGGAGCAGGGAGCAAGGAGCTAGGGGCTTATCACGGACTTGGCTTCAAGCTCAGAGTCAGAGGAGGCTGAGCTGGCCTTCTGAGTACCAGCCATGGGGGGATCTGGACAGAACGTAGGGTCTATACCAAATATATTTTACCATGATTGAATGAGAAAAATATTCCAAAGTGAGTCTCCTTCCCAAAAACATATTCATTGGAAAATCTCACTTTCCTTTTTGAAACTGTCTTATGACTTCTTGCAGGTACTTCTTGCAGGCGTCTGTCTGGTCCAAGCTTTCATGATTTCAGGAGTGAATACAGTGGTACCTCAGGTTACATACGCTTCAGGTTACAGACTCCGCTAACCCAGAAATAGTGCTTCAGGTTAAGAACTTTGCTTCAGGATGAGAACAGAAATCGTGCTCCGGCGGTGTGGCAGCAGCAGGAGGCCCCATTAGCTAAAGTGGTGCTTCAGGTGAAGAACAGTTTCAGGTTAAGAACGGACCTTCGGAACGAATTAAGTACTTAACCCGAGGTACCACTGTAAAAGGAAGGCTGCATGTGGTATCATTTCATGTGAGCCCTACCACCTCTTGAACCTGCCCCTTACTTCTGTCCAGTCTGGAGTCATTTCCTTCCTGCTTGTTTCCTCCTTATGACAGATTTTTATAATGTTTCTCCACCTTGCCCCATGTTTCAAAACAATAGGAAGGAGGAGTATTCCATTAGATAAAAATAACATGGGGTGTGTTTACTTTTTCCTTGTTGTATGGACTTGGGGGAAATAATTTTTTTCTCCATTTGTCTGAGAACAAATTGGTAGTCTTCTACACTGTGTGTTGAGAGGTGACGGCACAACAAAATCATAAAGGAGTTGATTTCATTTGCTTTCCGTCAAGCATCCAAAAGGAGGCAAATACTGTCTCCTCCATCTCGGAAACCTTTGTGCCTAGCTGATTGACGATATCTTCAGAGGCATCCCAGCTGATGCAAATTGGAACAGACCTGCCAAAAACCAGGGGAAGTTACACAAAAGTCACATGACAGTTTTGACTCAAAACGGTGGCCAATGTCCCAGCATTGACAAAAACCTCAGGAACCCTCAGGCCAAGTCTGGCAACAGTTTCTCAAGAGGCACTGAATACACAGAGAACAACTGGACAAAAAGGCAAACCGTTTCCCAAAATATATAGTAGATTAGTCATTATTATTATATAGCATGTTATAGGTAACAAACGAGTAACGTTTAGGACACACAAAGAAGAAAAGAAATAGCCATTCCAGAATGGAAAAAAAAGAGAAGAATCTTTTAATGAGAAATTCATGGTCAGATAACAGTCCTGATTAATACGCCAATCTTTTTTCAGAAAAACACATTGTTTACTAAAAGAACATATCCATATATGTCAGTACAGTGTATTAACTAACCCGATTTATTTCCATACCTTGTAAGTACCCTGCATTGATCTAATCAAATGCTGTAAATTTAAAAAATGTGTGTTTCGTATTAAGCAATGTTCTTTGCTATATCCCTTAAACTTAATCCAATTAACCATAAAAATACCCTGCCTTTGTTTTTCTGTTTTTAGTTTGATGTAGTATGCTAGTTTGACCATTACAGCAAACTCCCCCACTTTATCAATCCTCTCCATAATGGATGGTATTGTTGTTAAGCACCATTTTTTGCACAGTAGATTCTAGGTGACACCAATATGTAAGAAGGCAGTTCCTTCCATATAATTCAATAAAAATAACACTGGATCTATGGGCATGCTAAAATCCTTCTTAGCTGAATATTATTATTCTTTTACCACTAGTCAGTCCCTGGGTCCATCTGTAGCTCCTTCTGTCCCCTCGGTCTTCAGCTTTGAACCTGGACAATGGGCACAATCCAAGCCCTTTTGCACTCGGCTGGGAGTGTGTGAGGATTGGGTGGAGATTCCAGAGCATAAAGGCTGGTGGGAGTGCCCCAATGGGAAGTGGCAGGAAGTCCCAAAGTGGGGAGGGCTGTCTAGAGATCCTATCTTAGTCTGATGGCCCATTGCCAACAATGTGCAACTTTGACATTCACTGTGCAGAGTTTAAAAACACACAGGGCTCCTACAGAATCATAGAATTGTAGCATTGAAAGGGACCCTGCGGATCACCTAGTCCAGGGGTTGGCAAGGTTTCCGGCCATGGGCCAGATCACTCCCACAGAGGTTGTCCGTGGGCCGGACTGGCGCATTGCCATGGCAGAAATTGCGCCTGCGCATGCCCAGACACTGGAAACCGCACCTGTGCAGAAGCAATTTCTGGCATCTGGATATTTACAGATGTGATTTCTGGTATCTGCGAGTGCACAGATGTGATTTCTGGCTCCGCTTGGCGAGTCCCTGTGCCACGCCATGCTGGTTTAGCACAGTGCACAGGGGACTCACTCAGTGGGCAGCTTGGTTCAGGGGCGACTCGTGGGCCGGTAAAATGGTCTTTGTGGGCTGCATCCAGCCCATGGGCCACACATTGTGAACCCCTGATCTAGTCCAACCCCCTGCAACACAGGAATATGCAGCTGTCCCATGAAGGGATCGAACCTGCAACCTTGGTCTTATCAGGACCGTGCTCGAAGCAACTGAGCTATATATTCAGCATCCCCCCCCATTTGCTTGCACAGAGCTTGCATGGTGGTTAGACTATGTCCATTCATTATTGAGCACTTGTTTTGATCTGTTTGGAGAACATTTATATGACAATTGAGAATTCATCCTGAATTTGTTCTGATTTTCATATGGGGTGTTTTGATATCTTCTGATTGTTCATTTTTATTTTTTCTTTATTGAATTTATATACCTCCCTATACCTGCAGGTCCCCAGGTCGGTTCACAGAATAAAATCAGAATATAAAATAACAAAACACATAATCAAAACAAAAACAAAAACAACCCATCTCACACTTTTCAATGAAGTTCCCCATCACTCTCCAAGCTACAAAAAAGGATATATATATATATTTAAGTGGATTTCTTTCACTGGGGAAAGAGAGCGTTTTAATCCACTTTAATTGTGCAAGTCTGCTCTTTTGACGTGTGTTTCCATCCCTCCTGGAAAATAGTGACAGTCTGGAGACACCCGCAACCCCCCCCACTCACCCCCCCACACACAGTTGATCACTTTTGAAGATGGCCCTAGAAATAGTTAAAAGCCAAACAGATGGAAACGTTCTGCTTGCAGCCTGGATTTTTCCAATGCTCTGGCCCTTTAAATCCCCCTGTTCTGCCAAGGCTCCACCCCATTTTCTGACACAGCACAAGCCAAGCATCTTTAAGCTGAGCAATAGCCGTCAAGCTGGCAGGCTGTGAGGATGCTGGGGAGACCAGGACAGTTCTCCACAGATTACTAGGGACATGGACATGGACCAGGCAGCTACGCACGCACATCCTTGCCGAGCAGCCAGCACAAGACGCTCAAGCACTCTCCGGGAGATCTGACTTGCAAGAGGAAAGAAGAAGCCTCTCTCTCTCTTTCTGCCCACTTGCATGGCTCTCCCTTCAGATGAAGCACTGGGCATCATAAGTCGGACACTAGCATCCCACTGCTGTCAGTCAAGGCAGAACTGGAGAGCTCTGAAGCTTTAAGGAAGAAGAGTGTGCTTCTCTTCTCCTCCCCCTCCCCATCCCTTTCTGCCACCGTCTTCCTAGCTTCAGGAAAGGACTCCTTCGCCAGGATGTGAGCAGCATCTGAGCTCAGCTACTTATGGGTCCAAAGGCAGCACAGAAGTGGTCTCCTGGATTGCACTGCCCTGCTGAATAGCTCCAAGGGTGGCCGGCCAGCCGGCTGCTGGCAAGAAGCTGACCTAGCAACATCCTATGCCCTAAAAACAGGGGATGGGGTAGGGAAAAGGACACTGACTTCCTCTTCCTCTTCTTCTTCTTCCTCCTCCTCCACCTCTTCCCCAAGACATCTTCAACTGGAGGAGCCATGTCACCTGTGGACTGGAGACCAGGGCCCTTGGACTGGTGGAGACATTCCCTTCTGCTATGCAGATGGAAAGCCTGCACAGACAGAGCTTCTGAACTGAACTGATTAATCTCCCCAGCTGGTTGGCTAGCTGGCCACAGGGAGGGAGCGGGGGCTTTTTCTCTCTATTCATGCGGGGAGTGGGTACAGTTTCCTATTCTTCCTCCCCCCCTCCTTCTCTCTCTCTCTCTCTCTCCTCCATACTTGAAGGAAACCAGAAGGGCAATAATCACGATTCATCCATGTGCAACTGAAGGGTTAATCTGAGAGACGTGGAAGTGTATGTGCATGTGTGTCGATACCCTGGATTTGATTTTCTTTTTTTAAAAAACTGGATATACCTCACCACTCATGTCCAGGCTCAGCCAGCTTTGGGGAAAGGAAAGAGGACCCAGGAATCTGCTTGTGACATCCAAAGCCATGGAAGGAAGAGAGAGGAGGGGTCCGCTTGGAGCAAGAGGGTTCGACAGGCTACGGAAGCAGCCGCCTTGCTAGTAAGTTGGCTTTTTAAGTCATCATAGTGGGTCAAAAAGCAGCTGTCCTTTTCCTTTCGCAGAGGATTTTTGAAAATATTATTTTTATGACCCAGTCGAGCCCATGCAGGCACTGCTGTCTGAGGGCCTAGAAGGAGATAGCCTTTAGGGGAAGAAATATTTTGGGGGGTTGGAGGAATGCTAAAGTTTATATCTGATGGCCAGCAGAAAGGGATGTGCAAGGAATGTGTGAAAATCAGTGTGCGTGCACACACACATACACGAACTATTTATGTTTGAAGTCTTCTCTTGGTGTGTGGGGGGGGGAGGAATGTGATCCCAGTGTTTTGTGGTCTTGGGGTGCTCCTTGCCCAAATGACTGATCTGTCAGGACAAAGCTTGACCTGCTTGGAAGGTGGTGGAGTTTGTGGGGCAAGACAAAGGAGTGGTCCCAGAGCCTGGGTGATCCTTCTCAAGGGATCTCTGCTAATTAGATCGCTACCTGGTGCTTCTCCATGATGAAAAGAGGGTGATGGTCTTCGGGGCTCCCAGGGATTCTGGAAGTTAGCACAGGAAAGACCTGGTCCAAGCTGGTTATTAAGTGATTTAGAAGATTCCTGGCATTTTCCAGATAAGCATCCTGACTATTCTGATTCCCCCCCCCCTCTCTCTGTCTCTCTCTTTTATCCCTCCATGCAGGAAGTGGTGTGGAATTCTTTGTGCTTCCAGCATCTCACGGGTGCCCACTTTCTATGCTTAAAACCACGTTTGTCATTTTAAGGAGCTTCCTGAGATTCGTAGCAAAGAGACCTCCCAAGCTTGGCTGAGGCTGGAAGTCCTGCATAGCCCCCTAAGCCCACCAGCAATAGAGATGGCAGCGGTGCCAAAGATCTCCCGTCCCATGGGGGACCCCTCTGCGGAAGAAGTGTGGGGAAACCGCTGAGGCCAAGCAGTAAGGTCCTGCCTCCAGGATCTCCAGAGGATTCTCCAAAGGGACAGTGGTGAACTAACTGGAAGTGATGCTTTCCTTGCTGGGACAGCAAACGTGGCACAGACTGGCGTGGTTTATTGGCTTCTTTCTGCACTTTATCTAGACCCAGGCACTTCAGAGCTTGCAGAGTGGAGTGCAAATAATAAAGCCTTAACCCCCTTGGGTTGGCTGTTCATGGCAATCCCATACGACCAGCCTTGCAGTCAGATGGTCATACCAGATCTTCTATACTCAACTGGGACAGATGGGGGCTTGTCCGATTCATTCTTTGTTTGATCTCCCCACAACTGCCCTAGCTTTACTGCCCCGATCCTGCTAGGGTGGGGAGATCGCAAAGGTGGCAGGAGGTGAGCGTGTGGCTGGGGCTTTCTGGGGCAGGGTGGGTGGGCGTTAAGATGTGGAGATCTCCCCAGCCAAGAGGGGCTCCGTGGAGGCACAGTCTGGCTGGGCAAAAGCAGGATGCACCACGCAGCTCTGCCCCAGCTTCCCGGCACCCTGTGAAGGATGAACTCCCGGGGCTTGCAGGATAGGCAGCCCACTGACAACGCTACCGACAGCAGTAACACCAGCGAGAGGGAGCGCATCAGGGGGCGCATGAAAATGGTGATCGGGCAGCTTGAAGGCATCCTGCAAGAACTCAAGGAGGTGGCCAAGGAGCTCCGTGAAGTAAGTGTGGTTGGCAAATGCAAACGGGAGTGTGTGGAGTATATCTGGAGTCGTGGGGAGGAGAGGAAGGAAATGAACTGCAAGGGCCTGGTCAGGCTGCTGTAAACTAGTTGAACACAGACTAGGTGCAGAGCTAGAGAGAGAAAACGTACGTGAATTTTCAGAAGGAGCAGAGAGTTAGTGTATAGGTGAGCCTGCGGGAGAATTCCATGCCTAGCTCTGTTTTTCATCCCTGTTTTCCAAGCCCAGCTCAAGTTCTCTGACATTATATTGGTGTGTCTCACTTTAAAGGTCCCGGTTGTTTCTGTGCATGTCTTTATGCTAGTGGACACAATGCACCATAGGTGGTGGTGGCAATTTCAAGGTTGTGTAAAGATTCCGTGGGTGCCTATTTTGCTCTCAGTCATGCTGCAGCATGGGTTATGTAGTCTTTAAATGGTTGCAAAAAGGTAGGCTGCTGCTGTGTGTTTGCCCCCCCCCCCGCCCCCACAAGCTGAGGCTGGTGCGTTTCTCTCTGGGTTGAATTTGATGCCATGGGACATTGTGAGCTTACGGGATATTCTGGAGCTCAAAAGTGCTAAAGTAATCGCAAGAATGCAACTGCTTTGTCAGCAGGCAGGCATTGTAAGAATGCATAATACTAATTGATTAAGTGAGTAAACAATACCTAGTAGAGGCTTTGGAAGTAGGACAAGTTGGGCCATAATAATTTTCAGAGTGGGATTTTCAGAGTTAGGGCAAAATTGCCGTAACAGCTGCAATTTATGACGTGCATGTGCCTTTGGTGATGATCCTCTTATGGAATGAAACAGAGTAATAAGGTCATGCCACATTCTTAGAAATTGTTTTCTGCGCTGCCCAATGCACCCTCGGGCATTATGTACCCTGTTGTGTAACATAACGGTATCTCACTGGGCCTTTGTTATAGTTAACAGCTTGAGCCCAAATTGTAAGGAACAGCTGCGGTTATGTCTGAAAAAAGCACCTTCTGGAGACCCACTTCAGGCAGGAGATGGGGCAGCGTAGCTACCCAGACAAAAGTGGCATTTGATGCAGGGTAGGGTACCCGTAGCCCTCCAGATGTGACTGGACTCTTGCTTCTATCCGCCTCAGCCAGCATGGCCAAACAATGGGGACGATGCTAGATCCCTCCAGGGATGATGCTATATAGCTCAGAAACATCTGGAGGGCCCTAGTGCCCCTGATTTGGCGGAAAGGCGGGATACAAAAGGCTCCTCCTTGCGACCTGTTTATGGGGCATTTATTCTGCTTCGCTTGCACAAAGCTTACATGGAGGTTAGACTACGCCTGGTCTTGATGGAACATTTGCTCTGATTTGTTTGCGGGGAAGTTATAGCACAACGAGCATTCATCCTGATTTTGGATGGATTTTAGGGTTTTATTCGGAGGGAGGGTTATACATCTTCCCATTAATCCCACCCCACACTTTTCCAAACTGCAGCATGCCTACTTAAAAGGGAAAAGAAGACGCTTTGCTGCCGTAGGGTAAGAAAGTACTTTAATTGTACATTTCTGGTATGCTGTGGAATCCCTCCCACAAATTTAGTGGATAAATAAAAATTGCCAGCAGGGCCAGTTTCAGGTTTGGGAGAACTCTCAATCAATACTTGCTTGTTTGTTTGGGTTTTTAAAAAATAAATAAATAAAATAAAGTGCTTTTAGAGCATTGATAAAAGGTACAATGGAAATGTTTTTAATGTGGGCCAACCTTGTCAGCATTACGTTCTTTCCTCTCCCTCTGGGCCCAATTCACGTCAGTGCCAGTGGTGGCTGGTGCCCATTGGAACTGATAAGGCGGGAGGCAGGGAGCCCAACAGTAGGTGGAGCCAGAGAGCCAGTGACGGGCAGAAAAGACTCGCTCTTGTTTTGCCCCCACCCTGGTTCTTCCTGCTGAGTTCCATAAGAGCAGCGCTGAGACTAAAGAGAAGGAAGCAGCACCCCCTGAACTGGATGTAAGAAATCAGGCAAGGAGGGCTGGCTAGACGCCGACTGCCACTTATGGGGCAGCACTCCCTTCGCCCTAACAGATTAGCCTCCACTGGGGACTGGACTAGGATGTTACTATTCCTTCTTCTTGCATCTCTCCTTGTTCTCTCCAATGGGCAGGTGAGAGGATGGTGACAGCAAAGGGGAATAAGAGCCAGAAGGCTCTATGAATGGGCAGTGGGGCTCCTATCAAGATGTGGGCCTTAGAAGGTTCCCATACATGCTGACCCCTAATGCCTGCCCCCTGGAAATCATTCAGCTGAATATGAAATAGCGTTTGATCCCACGAATGGTTTGCTTGCCGACTGTCCATTGCAACAGGAAGGACTTAGAGTTTAATTTGGGTTTCAATTTGGGCTGACCACAGGTCAGGTTTGTAGAGCTCTGACCCATTTACAGAACCAGGGCACAAGCTTGGAAGTCACATTGTAGAGGGTGTCTCTGAGGTTGTACGGAGTGCCTTTCCCCTTCATCACTTTTGTAACCACATCCAATATCCACACAGCAAGAATGAAAGAAAAAAGTATGGTTCGCAGTCAGTTCTGATCATTTTGTTTGAGAACATAACTTGAGATGGAGTTTTGCAAGGTGTTCATAGCCGAAGAGCTGGCCGCTTGGTGGCCTTTGGGACTGTATTTTGCCAATTGCACCGGATCTTTTGGTCCTCTTGGTTTCTCAATTTTTCCAAACTTCAGTTCTCTAGATTTGCAGCAGTTTACCTTTTGGTTTTAATCCTTGTGAAACTTCATCAGCATTTTAGTGTGAATTTCTGCTAATTGACGCATTTTAATATGCAGTTTTGACTAAAGTAATTTGGCAACAATTTCCCCTCATTGCCAGCATTTTTGTATGATCTATTCATTTTCACACACACTTTCCCCCAAAACATGCATCTTTGTAAGCATTATTTGGCTGGAGGAACACAGTGCAAAATTCTGATAAGTGCAAAATTCAAATGAGAGCTGTGTTTCAGTTCACAGATTGCTTTGGGAACTGCAAATTTGATAGATTCAAATCTATATGCACAGTGAATCAAATTTCTCCTCCATCCCTACTTGAGAATATTATCTCCTCTATAGGTATCTAAAGGTTAGATCCATCATTCATCCTTTGCATTTTGTTACCTAAAAATCACTTTCTTCCTTGTAGGAGAAGCCATAAAAATGGTGTAATCACAGATGAGTCCAATACATACATATGTGATTTCCATGCATGATAAACTTCTTAAAGCTTTCCCCCCTTCTTCTTCCTGCTTGGAAACTGCCTTGTACTAGATCAGATTATTTGTCCATTCAGCCTAGTAGTATCTTCTCCAGTTTCTGAGATCTCAGTCAGAAATTCCCCTCATTGCCTGCTACCTGACCCTTTTAACCCAAGATGGAGAGTCTGCGGACCTCCAGGTGTTGTAGGACTGCAACTTACATCATGCCTGATGACGGGTCATGCTGGCTGGGGCAGGCGAGGGTTCAGAAACAGCAACATCTAGACCCACAGGCTTCCTGTTTTAACCAGCTGATCTGGGACTTGGTGAATGGAAAATATGTGCTTCCCTGGTGAACTACAGTCCCTGCACTCACGTGCTTCCTCTGCAGGGAAGATGTTGAAAGGAAAAGGACACACAGTTTGGAGAGGATGGCTTTGAAAAATGTATTGAATCAAACACTTTGCAACGATTGCATCAAGTGGTATGACTCCAAGCACATTATGGCCTTTCATATTCCCTCTTCTCTCCCAACTCCTTCCTTTCCCCATCGTTTCACTGCATAGCTCTCCTTTCCTGAATTGTGACCCAGTTCAATAGCATCCAGTGCTAGCATCTGCCTTCAGAGCTGGCTATACTGTGTGATGCATTTCTTCCTTGGAAACATGATCTAGACATACAATGTCCAATCACTGGAACCTGGATCCATTCATAATTAATTCATTAATTCGTTAATTCATTAATTCGTTAATTCATTAATTCATTAATTCATTAATTCATTAATTCATTAATTAAATTTATATACCACCCTATACACAGAGGTCTCAGGACGGTTCTCAGAACAAGATCAACATAAAAACATCACAATATATATAATCAAAATAAAAACAACAGCCCAATAACACCCCCCAAAAAGTGTTGGGTAATACTTCACCCCCAACCTCCCCCACCCCCAAAACATAAAGTTGAGACCTTGAAGTTCATTCTTGTAAATCTCTGTGTAGCGTCATATCAATCCAATTTTGGATTACTTCCTTCCAAAACAAAGTAATTACTCAGCATGGTGACATAATATTAGACAAATTAGCCTCTGCCCTCCTACGTCTTCCAGAACTATTCCGCCAAGTTAACCATTTTTCTTCGAATCCGTTAGGAGCCTGATTAACTCATAAGGCCAGCTTCTGTTGGACAGCATTGACATATGACACAACAGTCCTAAATCAAGACCGGTGACTGCTCAGGACCTTTAGCCCAATACAAGAGTTGGCTGCTGGGACAATCAATATTCTCAACACCACCACCACTCTTCGCACATATGCCTTTTCTTTTGCAATGCCTACACACACACACACACACACACACACACACACACACGTGCAAGTTGCAAAGTGTTATCATTCATCAAGATTCAGCTGCCTTCTTAGGGTCTCCAGAAATTACGGTTCCAAGTGGGAACACGAACACCGAGGCCACAGGCAGTGCACTAGGTGGCCATTTCAGACATTGCAGCTGCTGTTTTGGATCTATCAATAACAATATCTCCTAGGATCATTATGCTTAGTGCTAGTATAAAGGTAAAGGGACCCCTGACCATTAGGTCCAGTCGCGGACAACTCTGGGGTTGCGGTGCTCATCTCACTTTACTGGCCGAAGGAGCCAGCGTACAGCTTCCAGGTCATGTGGCCAGCATGACTAAGCTGCTTCTGGCAAACCAGAGCAGCGCATGGAAACGCCGTTTACCTTCCCACCAGAGTGGTACCTATTTATCTACTTGCACTTTGAGGTGCTTTCGAACTGCTAGGTTGGCAGGAGCTGGGACTGAGCAGCGGGAGCTCGCCCCATCGCGGGGATTCGAACCACTGACCTTCTGGTCGGCAAGTGCTAGGCTCTGTGGTTTAACCCACAGCGCCACCCACGTCCCTTATAGTCCTAATATACCTTCAGCTAAAAGAATCCTTGCCCTCTTGGCATTTAAGGCTGCAAGGCTGACCCCACCTGTGTGGGAGTAAGCCACCCTGATTTCAGTATAGCCCAGTGGCGTAGCGTGGGTTGTCAGCACCCGGGGCAAGGCAAGTAATTTGCGCCCCCTAACCAGTGGATTTGCGCCCCCTAACCCGTGGATTTGTGCCCCCTAACCCTAATCCCCAGATGTTGCGCCCGGTGCAGCCGCCCCCCCTGCAACCCCCATGCTACGCCACTGGTATAGCCTTTGAGTTGCCATGATTAGGATTGCACTTTGAACCAGGGGAAGAGAGGTCTTTTGTGAAGGCACCTTCCTCTTCCTCTGTGTCTGGTCTGCACAGCCACCCGGCTGCTGCCTTATCTCCTTGCCCTTATTGTTATATTGTTTAGAGAGGGCAGGTGAACAGGCAGCGACAGCAAGGTGGAGCAATAAGCTCCAGGGAGTGGCTGGTGAGCCCCCTGCGAGGGTTAGGGGCTTTGTAGGTGCTGTGGTCTAAAACACTGAGCCTAGGGCTTGCTGATTGGAAGGTTGGAGGTTCAAATCCCCGTGACGGGGTTAGCTCCCGTTGCTCGGTCCCTGCTCCTGCCAACCTAGCAGTTTGAAAGCATGTCAAAGTGCAAGTAGATAAATAGGTACTCCTCTGGCGGGAAGGTAAACGGCGTTTCTGTGCACTGCTCTGGTTCACCAGAAGCAGCTTAATCATGCTGGCCACATGACTCTGAAGCTGTACACCAGCTCCCTTGGTCAATAAAGCAAGATAAGCACCACAACCCCAGAGTTGTCCATGATTGGACCTAACGGTCAGGGGTCCCTTTACCTTTAGGTGCCCAACAATGCCTAATGTTGACCCCAACGCTGAGGGCATGGAGCTCACAAAGTGAAACCTGGAAGGAGAGGGCAGGTTCTATATGAACATCTCTCTATTTTCAGTTGTGAAATGTTGGCGGGCATGGTAATGGTGCCAATTGGAAAATACCTTAATGAAATCAACTTGTCATCCCTTCTGGGGCTCCAAAGTTGAATTTGGCCTGGCAAAAGACTTGCAACCACTTGAGGCAGCCCAGGAAATGCCACTCAGCGCCTCCTTTGTGCTTGAGATTTTTAATGCCACTGCAGGAACAGCCACAGCAGCAACAGTGATGGCTCTATAGCCTCTTACCCTACAACACCTCACTTTGAAGAAGGGCTCTGTATCCATAAGGTCCTTTCTCAGACTGAGACACTGCGGCAACTGGGGAGAAATAGCCTCTGAGAACCCCTAAGAGCACCGCCAACCGCATGGCTGCAGCAGGGGCATATAATGTCTAAAGCTGAAACGGCTCTGTGCTCAGAAGATGGGAGGGAGACGTGGATGGGCAACAGGCACCAGGTTGTGAGTGGGGTGCCAATCCTCTGCTCCTTCTGGTCCAAGTTGCAGGTTGTCTAATGCCTATCTTGATGTGAAGGCATTAGGTAAATTCCTACTGATTTTTGTAAGACAGGGAAGGATGGGATTTGGGCAGAGTTCTAACTGAGGTAGTCACTTTATTTCTGGGTTATATCAATTCAGGCAGCAAGTGGAAGCTCACATGCTAGAGGGTTCCTTCATTAAAAAAAAAATAGAAAATAGCTGGTCCCTGCACATAGAAAGCTGGCATGCATAGAAAGGGGTTCTAATCCAGTCTTCTCCCTGGTTTTCTGGGTGCAGGGAGTTATGTCTGGAAGTATATTTAATTGTGTGAACCTTCCTCCTTTCGCACACTCACACAGGGCTTGCCCAGACTTCCACTTGTACCGTGCCTTCTAAGCACAGGTCTAAGAGATTTTTCATTTGCCGCTCCACTTTCCCCAGGAGACCCCACTTTCCCCCGGAAAACCCACTGTTTCCTTCTGAATCAGAACAGACGTCAACCCATAGAAAACCCAGGTGATGTTTGTTACAATTCAGTGCTAAACAGTGGGTTTTCCTGGGGAAAGTGTCAGAGCAAATGAAAAGCTTCTCGGACTTTAAAAAGCAAAGGATGAGTGGAAGGGTGGACAAGCCCGCTCCCCTGCAGTTTGAAGTGGAACAGTCCAGACACCTGTTTAAAGTCACCGTGAGAACCAGGTCTCTGATGATAGGTATGAATGAAGGTGGATAAATGCAATTCAGATTACCTATTCATAATCCGGTTCTAATACACAACATCCCAACAGTTCAAAATGGCATGGGGTTTAAGGGGGCAGGATACTAGTGCTGTCATTAAAACTCTTCCAGCAGTTGTAATGAACACCAAGACATCTGGGAGTGGGGTTTGGGGGTGTCTGTTTTGTCTCCTTGTAATATACACAGGTTGAGAAAATTTAGGCTAGGCTGGGGGTAGCAAGCAGAACTTATCATAAAAGCCTTTCCATCTGTTGTTGGATGCTTGAGTGAGGAAGCTTTCAAGCATTTGATTAGACATGCTCATGACCTCCACAGATTGGGAAAATAGGAAGCTGCTTCAGATTATTGGCCCATCTAGATAACTCATACGGACGCGGGTGGCGCTGTGGGCTAAACCACTGAGCCTAGGACTTGCCGATCAGAAGGTCGGCGGTTCGAATCCCCGTGACGGAGTGAGCTCCCGTTGCTCGGTCCCTGCTCCTGCCCACCTAGCAGTTTGAAAGCACGTCAAAGTGCAAGTAGATAAATAGGTACCGCTCCGGCAGGAAGGTAAACGGCGTTTCCGTGTGCTGCTCTGGTTTGCCAGAAGCGGCTTAGTCATGCTGGCCACATGACCCGGAAGCTGTATGCTGGCTCCCTCGGCCAATAAAGCGAGATGAGCGCCGCAACCCCAGAGTTGGCCACGACCAGACCTAATAGTCAGGGGTCCCTTTACCCTTTACCTAGATAACTCATACCATCCAACTTTTTCATTTGAAAAACTGGGACTCATGTTTTCTGGGACGCACTCCTGGGCAAGTCACATGACCCGTGCCAGGATCTCACCCTGAAAAAGCACTTTTCTGGGGCAAGATCTCGCACAGCACCCCAAAGCGCTTTTGGGGGGGCAAGACCTTGCGAGATTGTAGTATCCAAAATGGCCACTGTTCTTCTGTGAAAACAACAGGATGTCCTATTTTCCCGGGACACTTTGTAAGTAAGGCTAACTATGTTGATTGGCAAGGACTCTCCAGGATTTCAAAGAGAAGGGTTTTCCAGCTTGGAGATACAGGGGGTTGGCGTGGGGCTTTCTACATGCAAAGTTTATGCCATCGAGCTATCAACCTCCCTATTTTTCACCAAGGCTCAGAGCATCACAGGGCTTGCTCACTAATCACAGAAGCCTTAAAATAAAAAATTTTAAAACCCTATTGCAGGGGTTTTCTTTGTGATGTGATTAGCATCCAGGTCTTGGACGAAGCAAAAGGTACGGTCTGAAAGTGATTTGATGCAGTGCAACCAACATTCGGAGTCCAAGAACTCCGAGAAAAACTCTAAAAATACTCGTAATTGGCATGCCATTTCCCAATCGAACTGAAGGAAGCTTTGCTTGTCGCTTCGGGAAAGACACTGTCCATGTGTGTGTCAAAACTCAAGAGAAGAGATGCAGCCCTCTATATTTACCACTCATATCTCTGTCAGCAAAATGAAGTGTGCCTACTTCCCTCGTTGCTCCCAGAAGCCAGATTTGTGGCAGGTTTGCCTGATGTGAAATAAGCTCAGTTCAGCAGCCTGGATTTATCCCAGGCGATGGTGCCTGAATTGCCAGGTTGTTTGAAGTGTAATAAACTCCAGATGGACTTTCTGCAGCAATAGGTAAGAGCAAGGGAAGGAGCTGTCTGTCCTAAGGGATTAGCTGGCTGCCAACAAACCCTTCAGCTCTGAGATCGGGAGGGCCTGGGAAGGATCGGGGAGGCTGCTGACCACTGCGCCTGATGAGGCAAGCAGGCAGCTAAGCGATGGCAGGCCCAAGGCGGGCACTGGAGACAAGGCCAAGGGGCCTTTCACCTTGCATATTGGGCTTTTAAAAACAAAAATGAAGCAAAACCCAAATACAGTGGTACCTTGGGTTAATTCGTTCCGGGGGTCTGTTCTTAACCTGAAGGGCCACTTTAGCTAATGGGGCCTCCTGCTGCCACTGTGCCGCTGGAGCACAATTTCTGTTCTCATCCTGAAGCAAAGTTCTTAACCCGAGGTAATATTTCTGGGTTAGCGGAGTCTGTAACCTGAAGCGTATGTAACCTGAAATGTATGTGACACGAAGTACCACTGTACAGTGCTGGTACCGTGCATCCAAGTGCTTGGTCAGCCTGGATAGCTCAGGTGGTGTGAGCAGGGGTCAGCAACCTTTTTAAGCCATGGGCCCATCCACTGTCCTTCAGACCTTGTGGGGGGCCGGACTATATTTTGAAGAAAAAAATGAACAAATTCCTATGCCCCAGAAATAACCCAGAGATGCATTTTAAATAAAAGGACACATTCTACTCATGCTGATTCCCAGACCATCCACGGGCCAGATTGAGAAGGCGATTGGGCCAGATCCGGCCCACAGGCCCTAGGTTGCCTACCCCTGGGTTAGAGAGTGGTGCCAATTATGCCAAGGCTGCAGGTTCGATCCCTGTATTGGACATTACAGGGGGTTGGACTAGGTCAGGGGTCGGCAACATAAGGCCCATGGGCCGGTAGCAGCCCATGGGGCTTGTCTAACTGGCTCATGGTGACCCCTGCCATCTCCCCCCCCCCCGCTGCTCTTACCGGCATGGCGCGGGGGCCGACTTTTGGGTTGATGGCGCCTGTGCTCATGTGCTCCATGCGGCACACTGATTCTGAGGGGCAGGCAGAGGGCAGGACCACCCTGGGCAGGAAGAAAGGGGGAGTGGAGCGGAGCACAAGGAGTCTTGATTTTTTATTTTTTTTATTTGAAAAAATGCTTTGTGTGTCTGCATCTAATATTGCCCCTTTTCAAAAAAAAAAAGGTGTGTTTTTTCTTTTCTTTTTGTAAATCTACCAAAGAATGACATACAATAAAATCAGGATTAAGGGCTTTTCTCAGGACGGCGGAGCATGTTTGTGCTCTGTGTCCTGTTGGTGACACTCGTCCTTCTTGTGATAGAAAATGCTCTATGGGAGGTACACCCAAAGATGGGGGTGCAAGGAGTAGGGAGAAATGTCACTATGTTAGTCTGAGAAATGTTGGGGGGCATGTGTTACTGAAATCCTTTCTCTGCCTGCTGTATGTTAAAGTGATATTTAAGGTTTAGGGTTGTAGCGGTGGTGGTGGGATTGAACATTTTAATTGAGATTTCGATCGCAATAATGCATCCGTTTATAGAGTGGCTGGGAGTCCAAGTACAGTCATACCTTGGTTTTTGAACAGCTTAGTTCTCAAATGTTTTGGCTCCTGAATGCCGCAAACCCTGACTTTTCCGGTTTGCGAACTATTTTTGGAAGCCAAACATCTGATGGGGCTTTCGCGGCTTCCTGCAGCCAATCAAAAGCGGCACTTTGGTTTCTGAATGTTGTTGTTGTTGTTATCATTATTATTATCATTTCATTATTAATTCTTTCTACCCTGCCCATCTGGCTGGGTTTCCCCAGCCACTCTGGGCGGCTTTCAACAGAACATTAAAAACAGAATAAAACTTCAAACATTAAAAACGTCCCTAAACAGGGCTGCCTTCAGATATCTTCTAAAAGTCAGATAGTTGCTTATTGCCTTGACATCTGATGGGAGGGCGTTCCACAGGGCGGGCGCCACTACCGAGAAGGCCCTCTGCCTTGTTCCCTGTAACCTCACTTCTCACAGTGAGGGGACTGCCAGAAGGCCCTCGGCGCTGGACCTCAGCATCCGGGCTGAACGATGGGGGTGAGGACGCTCCTTCAGGTATATTGGGCCAAGGCTGTTTAGGGCTTTAAAGGTCAGCACCAACACTTTGAATTGTGCTCAGAAACGTACTGGTAGCCAATGTACGTCTTTTGGAACCGGTGTAATATGGTCTCAGCAGCCACTCCCAGTCACCACTCTGGCAGCTGCATTCTGGATTAGTTGCAGACGTTTTGGAAGTCCAACGGACTTCCGGAACAGATTCTGTTCGACTTCCAAGGTATGACTGTATATCAAGCAATGTTTCCTTTCTGAGCCTGCCATGCATCTTCTAGGAAGAGCAACTGCACCTCCTCTTTCCTGCAGGAGGAAAGAGAATGTCTTTTATGGTGCCTGATGGTGCTTTCAGAGATCCAGGCGTGCATTTTCTAAACAGAAGGGGGGAAGGGAATGCCTCTTGAAGTGTCCACTATTATTTAGGCATGAATCTTCTAAAAACAAAGTATGTTAAAACACACACAGACACACACAATAATTTTATCCCATGAGTAGTGCAAATTTTATGAATTAGTTACAATTTTTATGATTAACTGTTTAATAACTGACAACCCTCAAATGAATCAAGGACATTCTCTGATGGCAGTTCTACAGGTAGCTTTTTCTAGTTGGGACTGAAAATACACTTAAAGAGTTGGGATTTGTCCTTTATTGCCATTTGTCTCACAGGCACTTAGCTGGATTATCCCTAAAGGCTGATGGGATCAACCAGAGGCCATTTAAGGCTTCATCTCTTAAGGCCTGCTTCTTGGCAAGATCAGAGACATCCAAAGTTGTTTCAGAAGTTGCTAATTCTGGGTGTAAACAGATGTGCCTTTAAATCAGGACTTGCCACACTCTTTCTTCCAGCAGAGCTAGTCCAACTTCTCCTCTGCCTTCACAATTCGTTCTGTGGATGGTAGCAGAAAATTAAGTGCCAATTTCATTCATTTGCCTTGAGCCTCTTGGGCTTGCCAATCAGAAGGTCAGCGGTTTGAATTCCCACAGTAGGGTGAGCTCCTGTTGTTCAGTCCCAGCTCCTGCCCACCTAGCAGTTTGAAAGCACGTCAAAGTGCAAGTAGAAAATAGGTACTACTCCGGCGGGAAGGTAAACGGCGTTTCCATGTGCTGCTCTGGTTCATCAGAAGCGGCTTAGTCATGCTGGCCACATGACCCAGAAGCTGTCTGCAGACAAACACTGGCTCCCTCGGCCAGTAAAGCGAGATGAGAGCCGCAACCCCAGAGTCGTCCGTGACTAGACCTAATGGTCAGGGGTACCTTTGCCTTTACTAGCCTTCATGTTGTCTGACTTTTGTATTTTTGAAAGCACAATATGAATGCCTATTCATTTAAACCGTATCTGTCACATTATTTTTACTGTTGCCATTTTATTTTATTATTAAAAGGAGCACTCATTTTTAAAAGCTACAAAACCATTTTCAGGATGGAGGGGAAATGCTGCACTTATATTCTGCTGAGAAGTCGCAAACCAGTTTCCCTTGAGCTTGATCACATATGGGGAATTGCATAACTGTATACAACATAGTGAGTGCAGGTCTACAGTGGTTCAAAGGAGAATCACATGGGACTATGAGTTGCACTGTGTTCATTAGGACTCACCAATTAATATGAGTGAGCCTCAGAGACTCAAACAAGGTACATCTGTATTTGATCTGGTTGCTATACTGAACTAGTCACATTTGTGTACCAGAGCAATAAATCTCGTGGTTGTGCATGTATATTTTTGCATAGTCCTTGATTGCTTAGCGGTTGGAGCACCCCAACTATACTGAATTGTGTTGTGATGGTGAACACTGATCGGCTTAGCTAATGTGATATCATGGAATGTTGCTCCAGAGCATTCCAATCAGCGAGGGAACAAATTTAGACAGAATATTTGCATACCAGCTTTTGCAAAGGAAGGGCAAGTTGTCAGTTTGGGTGGGATTAAAACCACACAAAGTTCTTAAGGATGGGAGTAACTGTGTGTGCCAACTTGAGAAGAGGAAAGAGGATAAAGGAAGTAGTGAAATGAAGGGTCAGAAAGCTCAGAAACAAACAAAAAGTTAGGTGTACAGCTAGCCTGTGGCCTTTGAGATACTGCTGAACTTCAATTCTGATCAGCCCCAGACAGAGCCCCCCCAGCACTTGCCCCCTGAGCCTGTTACCACACTTTGCCCAGCCTGACTTCCAGGTGAGTCAGTATTGGATCACAGTATGAGAAACTGGCCAGTTAGGCTTTCCCTTTCAAAGAGGGAGTCAAGTGTCTATTGTGAACATTCTTTACTTTAGCATTTGATTAGCTTCTTGGCTATATATCAGAGACTGAAGCCCTTGAAAGCTTGTTATTATATCAGGATGATTAATTATATTCAATGAACTTTGCATCTGATAGACTGGGCAGAATGAAAATTCACATGGGAGCAAAGATAATAGAACCTATGCTGTGTATGTTTACGTATCTTATCACGCAAGGATTTCTGCAGTGCCTGATCTGTTGATCTAGTTAGCATTTATTGGATGGGACCATGGCTTGAGGCCTTTTTCAGAGCTGATATTTAAATCAGCCTTTGCAATGTACATGGAATGAAAAGATGGTCCTTGTCTAGGATTGAAAATATTTGCCTGCCCGGCTTTCACAATACTCCTAGGTCATGTGTCTCAGAGTGAAGGGCAGGTGGACCACTGAGAATCCCTGTGAAAAGTTTCAGAGATTTCCCAGACTGGGAAGAGCAATTCCTTAAAACTCTTTGTGGAATGACTGGCCACGTTCCAGGATTACTAATTATCCCGTTCTGCTGAGGCTCGAGGTTAACTGGGGCATTGGAATAAAAAATCAGAGCCTCTTCAGTCAGGTCAAAACTGGTCAAGAAACCTGGACAACTCTCAGTGGGTCCTGTTAGGTAAGCAATGCGAGATGATGTCTCAGCTGAGGTCCAGAATTATCTCAAGTCCTCACCCTTACGCACAGTGGCAGTTGTCACACTCAGTCCAAAGAGTCATATGTGATCCTTAAAGTAGCCAATTCTGCATGGCTGTGGAGCTGGAGAGTCTGCATGGCTGTCCCATCATCTGAGGATGATGGGACAGTCACATCCTTGGGCCATTATTGTGTAGAAAGGGATGTCGGGAGCTCCCATTGAGCAGGGTGACTCTCATCTGAATCAAAGTCACCCAAGTCCTTCTTGGTACAACACTAGGACTCAGCTGCAGAGCCTGCAGGCCCAGTTGATTCTGCCCCTTGAGGAGCGCCTACAGCCGAGGCCACCTGTCATTGGCTGAGTTAACTCTTCACAGACTTGGTGGAGTGTCAGGCCTGATGAGCACAGCAACTCATATCCAGTAGGTCTGGCGCCATGAATCAGTTGCTGAATCTGGAAGCCCCTGTCTCCCCACATCTGTCTAAGTCCCCTGGTCTGCAAGGTCCCGTCCCCCCCCCCCAGCAATCAGAGACTGTGCCTGCATGCAGCCTGCCACTGCTCCACCCTTTTCAGCTCTCTTCTAGTTCTGGGAAAGAAGTGGGGAATGGGAGCTTGTTGCAGTACAAGGGGGAGACACTTGTAACTCTTCACCAGCCTGATTTAGCTCTGCCTCTAGACCTCCCTCTTCCCACTCATCTGCTTCAGGTTCTGCCTCTGATTCTAGACTTCTCTCTGCCATCGACTCTCCCAGCTCACTAAGTCCTGTTGCCTCGTCTCAGTCTTCTTCTTTTGACCACTCATTGTTGTCCCACCACCACACCCCGGGCTCTGAGCCTTCTTCCCTTGGGGGTTCCCCAGCTGGTTCCTCCCACCGTTCCTCTGTGTCCAACCAGTCCATGACACATAGCACTACTTTAGATGCAACCCTGAGGATTTCCCCCCTTGGATACAAATGGGAGACATTCCCCCCTTTTCTTCTTCTGCACTTCTTGTTGTCTCTTTTCCTTGTTGCTGCCTTTACTTTGTTAAACAGTTCTCAGGGTACTGGTTCACAAGGGAGTGGAAGGTGCGTGTCAGTGACGGAGAAATTATTGCGGTCTCTGTGCTGCCTACAAATCTCCTTGGGAGAAGGCTGAAGTCTGTGAGTGAAACGTGTAGTCAGAGACCTGGAAATCAGCAGTGATATTTATGACCTGAGAAGCTGCTCTCTGCTCGTTGTTCCTGTGAGACTTGACCAATGTCCATAAATTACCTCTGGGGCCTGCTGATAGGTTAGTGGTTGGCTTCCCAAGTGCAAATCAAAGCCTGGGAGATAGATTTCTTTCTGGCTAAAGCAGGTGGTAGACTCAATATTAGGGATGTTGGAGAATTCATACGAAAACAGAATAGGACGCAAAGATTGCTGAAGCTTGTCTGTTCATCTGTGGTCAGGAATCAGTCAAGTGAATATACAGTACTTTAATTGTGCAAACCTATTTTTCCGGTATTGATTTATTTATTCCAAGCTCAAGGTGGTGTACATGGTTCTCCCCAACTCATTTAATCCTCACAGTAACCTATTTTTCTGGTGCTTCTTTGTATGTTTGTTTATTGCAAGGTCAAGGCTGTGTACGTGGTTTTCTCACTACTCATTTAATTCCCACAAAACCCCTGAAAGGTAGGTTAGGCTGAGAGGCAGTGACTTGCTCAGGTGAGCTTCATGGCTGAGTGGGGATTTGAAAGTCCTAGTCCACAACTAGCCCAGATGGTTGGGTCCAGTAGCCCATAACACCGGTCTTGAAAGACCTACACTGGCTCCTAGTATGTTTCCGAGCACAATTCAAAGTGTTTGTGCTGACCTTTAAAGCCCTAAACAGCCTCGGCCCTGTATACATGAAAGAGCATCTCCACCCCCATCATCCAGCCCAGACACTGAGGTCCAGCTCTGACGGCCTTCTGGTGGTTCCCTCACTACAAGAAGCCATGTTACAGGGAACCAGGCAGAAGGCCTTCTCAGTAGTGGCACCTGCCCTGTGGAACACCCTCCCACCAGATGTCCCTACCAGACTTTTAGAAGACATCTGAAGGCAGCCCTGTTTAAGGAAGCTTTTAATGTTTAATAGACTATTGTATTTTAATATTGTGTTGGAGGCCGTCCAGAGTGGCTGGGGAAACCCAGCCAGATGGGTGGGGTATAAATAATAAATTATTATTATTATTATTATTATTATTATTATTATTATTAGTAGTAGTGCAGGAAGCCACGGAGGCTGTCTGCCATGCTCCTGGCAGCTGTTCATTTTTCATGGTGCAGTGTTTTGGTTTGAAAGATTAAAAGGACAGGCTTCTTTTTTTAAAAAAAACGACACACACACCCCAAATGAGTGCACCGATCTCAAACATTTGGTAACCAATTCCCACAGCTTCCCTTGTTTCAACTGAAGCCCGGGAAACGAAGTCATGAGGCTAACTTCTGCCATGGGGATCTCTCAGATCAGGAAGTGTTGGCAGTCAGGGAAACTGCAGAGTGCCACAAATTAATTAATGGATTTGGGATGGGGTGGGACACCCCATCATTTTGCCATCCTGCAGCAGTAAGGTATACTCAACTCTGCACCCACCAAAAAGTGTTAATTCTGCCATGGAAGCCTCTCTTTCCAATAGTCTGGAGACAGACTCTCTGCAGTCAAAGGCCTCTCAATGAGGAGATTCAGGAATAGAGAGACTATCGCACTCTCCCAAACTCACATGGTTAGTTCAGTCTTTTCTCATGCATGCTGGGACTTCATTGGTCCCTTATCTCTGTTCCTCTCCTTCAAATCCCCTCCAGTTTGTGGCTCACTTTGAACTATGCCATTCTGCTTCAGGCTGAAACTCCGGGACTCCTCATTAATATTATTAGTACTTTACTACGATTGATTAATTGCTCATCTCGCTTGCCACTTGTACCAGTTCCCTGCCATCCCATATACCTGGACACAACCTTTCTATGAGATTTTTTTTTTTTTACAAGGGCTTTTGTTACTAGGATAGAGGTCTGTCTCTAAAGCATAACAGCTTCCAAACAACTTTTATAACATGCTCATATAACTTTATGGCAATTTAGATCATGTATATTGTGTTGCATAAAAACCTGCACAACAACACAGTGGGTGGGTGCAACATATTGGCACCGAGGCAGGCCTAAATATCACATCGCACTGGTCTGATGTACTGCTATGCTCGTAGGGGTGGAATTACATCAGGGGTGGGAAGCCTCAGGCCTGGGGATCAAATGTGGCCCTCTGGGCCTCTGTATCTGGCCCTCAGAAAAATCCTCAGGCCACGTCCTTCACTGGTCTTGCTCTGTACCAGGCACTCCCAGCCTTTGGCCCTCCAGATGTTTTGGACTACAGTTCCCATCATCCCTGACCACTGGTCCTGTTAGCTAGGAATCATGGGAGTTGTAGGCCAAAACATCTGGAGGGCCGCAGGTTAGGGATGCCTGCTTTGTACCCACCTCAAGGGCTTTGGTCTGATGCAGAAGGGCTCTTCGAATATTTTGAGGACATCTTTATTAATACAACCTCACTCTAATAGTTTGTTACCCCTCAGAAAAGTACATCATACATACAATGACATCCCAGCTAGGGGTGGATGGGCTAGTCTGTTTTCTACATGTACTAAAAAATTTTTTTGAAGTGCCTTATCTAAAAAATGCACACTTTAATTTTTTTTATCTTATTCATTCTTTTGAGCTGTGAAACTGAGTTGCAAATTTTAGAGAAATGCACACACTGAAGCATAATCGCTTTTGCACATCTGGATAAATCTGCACATTTATCTAGCGAGGTACAAATTGTGTCAGCTTCATGTTGGAATTTGCAATTCCTCAACCATCCGTATTCCTGGCACACAGTTTAATATATGTGGCGTATAATTTGATTTGCTGCAACTAAGGAATGTCATTCTCTTTTGACAAACATATTCCTCCATGGTATTCAAACACTTAAGGCAGTCGCTGATAACAGTTTGTGATGAGTGGATCACAACAGAATTCACTGAAAATGAGGAGCAATTTTTCCCCCACTTCCCAATATTATTCAGCAGCTATTTGTCATCGTTGTCATCATCATTTTTCTCTCACAGTCACCCATCACAGATATTTGACTTTTAAAAGAAGGATTGCATTATCCCCTGTATAACCGCAGGATGTGCAGGTGTGTTTCAAGTGGGGATGAGAAACTTAAGGCTCTCCCAGATGTTGTTTGGCCAGTCAGCTTGACCAGTTGTCAGGGATGGGAACAGTTACTGTACAATAACACTGTGCATATATAAACTACGGAATTTGCTATAGTAACAACAACAACAACAATATATTACTTATACCCCACCCATCTGGCCGGGTCTCCCCAACCACTCTGGGTGGCTTCCAACAGGATATTAAAAACACAATAAAACATTAAACATTAAAAACTTCCCTAAACATGTCTTCTAAAAGCCTTCAGATGTCTTCTAAAAGTCACATAGGACCAGTGGTCAGGGATGATGGGAACTGTAGTCCAAAACATCTAAAAGTCAGTTGTTTCTTTTCTTGACATCTGATGGGAGGGCGTTCCACAGGGCAGGCACCGCTACCAAGAAGGCCCTCTGCCTGGTTCCCTGTAGATTCACTTCTCGCAGTAAGGGAACCACCAGAAGGCCCTCGGTGCTGGACCTCAGTGCCCGGGCAGAACGATGGGGGTGGAGACGCTCCTTCATGTATACAGGGCCGCAGCCGTTTAGGGCTTTAAAGGTCAGCACCAACACTTTGAATTGTGCTCAGAAGTGTACTGGGAGCCAATGTAGGTCTTTCAGGACCGGTGTTATATGGTCTCGGCGGCCACTCCCAGTTACCAGTCTAGCTGCCGCATCCTGGATTAATTGTAGTTTCCAGGTCACCTTCAAAGGTAGTCCCACGTAGAGCGCATTGCAGTAGTCCAAGCAGGAGATAACTAGAGCATGCACCACTCTGGCAAGACAGACTGCGGGCAGGTAGGGTCTCAGTCTGTGTACCAGGTGGAGCTAGTAGACAGCTGCCCTGGACACAGAACTGACCTGCGCCTCCATGGACAGCTGTGAGTCCAAAATGACTCCCAGGCTGCGCACCTACAAAATGCAGTGTTGTCTGTGAACTTAAATGGCTTTTGAACCCAGGAAGCTGCCTTAAACTGAGTCAGGCTCACTGATCCATCTAACTCAGTACTGTCTGCATTGACTGGCAGGGGGATATCAGGCTTTCAGACAGGGTTCCCTCCAAGCCCTACCTTGAGATGCCAGGGAAAGAACCTGGGACGTTCTGCATGCTCTACTACTGGACCACAGAGAATGAGATCATTTGTGGGGTATAAGGCTATCGTCTGGCTCAGAGTACCAGAGAGTGCAATTACTCTCATGTCCTCCTTGCAGGCTTTCCGCAGGTACCAAGTTGGCCACTGTGAGGGCAGAATGCTGGATTAGATGAGACTTTGGTCTGATCCAGCAGGGCTCTTTTTATGTTGATGTTCTTCACATCCGGAAGGGTGCAGGTTCTCCAGCCGTGGTTTTGAGATTCTCACATTATGTTGAGAATATGAAGGGAAGCAATGAGGCGCAGAAAATAGCCAGGGCATGGGGAAGAACAGAGGGGGAGGAATGGAGCAGAACCGGTAAGAGATTAAATCAAATGAGAGGTCATGTGGAAAAGGTCACGGGAAAGCAATCTCTCCTGATTCCGTTTAACCTTCTCTGCTTCTGTAATCCTCTTGTGTTTCACTTCTTGAAACTGCTGCCTCAAAAGCGTTTTCGATGAATACCGAGATGAAAAACCGAGCACTTCCCAGGGCACAAAGGGAATTTCATATCCAGGGTCTCCAAGCATGTCAAGGAAGAACACAAGCACTTTCTTGGGATGGTCACATGGTGGTTGGTCACATGCTCAGCATACAAAGGTTCAGTCCCTAACATTTCGATGTAGGGCTGGGGGGAAACTGCTGTCTGAAATTCCAGAAAGTGATGGCCGTAGAGACAATACTGAGGTAGATAGACCAGAATAAGGCAATTCCATGTGGTCCAGCTCCAGGGCCTTCTGGCAGTTCCCTTATTGCGAGAAGTGTGGTTACAGGGAACCAGGCAGAGAGCCTTCTCGGTAGTGGCACCCGCCCTGTGGAACGCCCTCCCATCAGATGTCAAGGAAATAAACAACAACAGTGGTACCTCGGGTTAAGAACTTAATTCATTCTGGAGGTCCGTTCTTAACCTGAAACTGTTCTTAACCTGAGGTACCACTTTAGCTAATGGGGCCTCCCACTGCCACCGCGCTGCCGCCACACAATTTCTGTTCTCATCCTGAAAGTTCTTAACCCGAGGTACTATTTCTGGGTTAGCGGAGTCTGTAACCTGAAGCGTATGTAACCTGAAGTACCACTGTACCTGACTTTTAGAAAACATTTGAAGGTAGCCCTATTTAGGGAAGTTTTTAATGTTTGAGGTATTTATCATGTTTTTAATATTCTATTGGGAACCGCCCTGAGTGGCTGGGGAAACCAGCCAGATGGGCAGGGTATAAATTATTATTATTATTATTATTATTATTATTATTATTATTATTATTATTATTATATCTCATTAGGAGCACCTACAGCTCAGTGGTAAAACAAGGTTCCATGTTCAATCCCTGTCATCTCTAGAACAGGTATAGAGAAACCCTTTCAGCCATGGACCACATTCTTTCTTAGGCAACCTTCTTGGCAAGCAGATGTGTTCAGAAGCAACAGGGGACCCAGCACCAAATGTTAATTTTTACCTTTGAACTGTAAGCTAGGTGTGGGGAAACCTTTGGCCCTCCAGATGTTGCTGAACCACCTCTCCCATCAGCCCCAGTGTGGACAGCCAATGGCAAGGGATGGTCGGAGTTGTTTGGCAACATCTGGAAGGCCAAAGGTTTCCCCACACCTGCTCTGAACAAACACACACACCTCATCTACATCTGCAGCTAGGCAAGCAAGAGGCATTGTGACCATCCAAGAACATAGTCCAGTCAGGCAAAGCACTTAAGGAGGGTGTGGAGCAGGTCTAGTGAGAGGTGTGGGCTGGAGAGAGCCCATGGCCTGATCAGAGTCCAATATGCTCTGACTTCTGTTGATCCACTCTTGAGTAGTCTGTTCCACACTGGCTTCCATAGCACATAGCAGCAAACCTATCCGTCAAGCTAGACTGGGGTGAAGAGAAAGCAGCAAACTGAAGCCGGAGACACAAAATAATAATTGTTATGTACTGAAGTTCTCACCCTGGGCCAGCAGAGGGATACTGTAGATAGTTCAGGTCCACATATGCAAATAAGGGATTGAAAGTGACATTCAGTGATTGGATAGTTACAGAAAGTTGTTACAATTACGTTGTTCTGGAACTCTATATAAGCAGGCTGGCTGAACCCTTCAGTTCAGTTCTGTTCTGGCCTGTGAATAAACAAGAGCTGTTTGAAGAATCGCTGTGTCGTCTGATATGTTCACCCACAAGTTAACACTAACAATAATAATAATAATAAAATAAATTTATTTATACCCCACCCTCCCCAGCCCAGACCGGGCTCAGGGCGGCTAACAACCAATAATAAAAACGAGTTGATTAAAATACAATTTAAAAAACAAGATTAAAATACAACATTAAAACATTAGGATGCAGCCTCTTCACAGGAGGAGAAAGGAAAAAGAAAGAGGGGGAGGGAATCAAATTGATTCCAAGCCAAAGGCCAGGCAGAACAACTCTGTATTACAGGCCCTGCGGAAAGAAATCAGATCCTGCAGGGCCCTGGTCTCATGAGGCAGAGCATTCCACCAGGCCAGAGCCACCACTGAGAAGGCCCTGGCTCTGGTTGAGGCTAATCTAACTTCCTTAGGGCCCGGGACCTCTAGGGTGCTGCTGTTTATGGACCTTAAGGTCCTCCGTGGGGCATATCAGGAGAGGCGGTCCTGTAGGTACGAGGGTCCTAGGCCGTGATGCTGGGTGCTCACCCCCCTGCCCTCCACCCCCACTGTCTCCCCCTAAGCCATGAATTCCTCGTAAGCCAGAAATGGGGATTTCTGTCTGCATCCTTCCTTTCCCTGGATTTGATGCTTTCATTCTCTCGATCCAAGGACTGTTTCCCGCTGATGCATCCCCCCCCCGAGTCCTGTTGCCCTAGGGACTTGGGGATTGTCTACTGACACAGAGAGCCGGGCTCTGTTCCAAATGGCACATTTCCCTCACCAAATCCATAGAGGCTGCTCTCTGGAAACCCTGGCCAAGCTGCTCATGCGATCCTGGGGGCTTGCTTAGATTAAAAGGAAATCTTCATTGAAATGGAATTGTGTGTGTGTGTACAAACACACACACTGAAACTGAAGGCCTGGAGGTTTCCAGCAAATGGCAGTGACATAAGAAAAGAGCTTGGGAAGCTGAGCAAATTGACTAAAATGCATGCTAGAGCTTAGCAATTATTATTATTATTTTGTACAGCATTTGCCCCGTTTCTCCATCAGCACGGTTTTGGTCCTCTGATGAGAAAGTGGAGCCGTCTGGCTTGCTGCCCTCTGCTGATGGCCATCAGAACTACTCAGCTGTGCTCCCAAACCCCTCACGGTACGGGCGTACATTCACTTCATCTCCCTCTTCTCCTCTGTCTTCTTCACCTTCTTTATTCCTTCTGTGACACACACTGAGGATGCCTATCTCTTTAAAAAGAGGAGGTCCTGGTCGCCTCTTCCAGCTGTTGCCATGGTGATCAGAGTGACCATAGCATGCAGCCTAAAGCAAATATCAAATCTTTTGAACTGTATGATTTATATTCCCTGGATTCCTCAAATGTGTTAAATACAGCGTCTTAATTGACTCTCTCCTCAGAAGTCAAGTCAAATTAATTAAAAATACGCAAAGTTTCCCGATCCGGCAATGTTTCTTGGGGTTGTTTTTTTTAAGAAGAGAAAAGGAAAGGAAAGAAATGAAAAGAAATAAGAAAAGAAAAGAACTCAGTTCATCTTTAGATGTCCGACTATCATAAATAATTGTACTTCTTGCCTAAATCTTCCCCATTCCTCAGCACACAGGCCTATTTTGAGCAGCGCTCTGCCAGAGATCTTGTTTTTGTTTTGCTGGGTGTCCTAATTTACAATGGACAGATCTCTATTGAAGGAGTTACCTGCACTGAAGGGCTGTCCAGGCCAAGTCCATTTTGAAGAAGAAATTTGGCCTTGGGTCATTCACCCACTCTCAGCCTAACCTACCTCACATGGCTGTTGTGAAGATACAGGAGGAGGTATAAAATGGCTGCTGAAGGGACTTTATCTCCACTATGCTGCTTGCATCATAATGCTTGTATCTTTGTGACTGGGTGCTTGCATCCTTTAACTAGAATGAAGCAACTTCGTTCTCTAAAGGGTTGTGTTTCTCTGCAAACCCGCAACCCCTGTGCCAGCAAATTAGTACAGTCCCACGGCTTCAGCCACTCTTAATCTGGCCCGATGATCGCATGTGTTAGATCTCTGAATTCCAATAAAAATAAAAATAAAATCTGCTCCCACTTTCCGATGTTCTGCTCTGGAAATAAACACGCCTAGTCAAATAAATATGCCTAAACATGCCAGTCAAAGAAAATATAAAACCCACATTTAGCAATGAGTTTGATTGGGCATTCTGGCACAGCAATTCTCTCAGACATGAACGCACAGAAACGTTATTGACAAATATAGCAGATTCCCACCCACCACCCACCCCGCTTTCCACAGCAAATAAGAAAATGTGTCCAGTACATTGCACAACAGCAAGAGACAGGGCATGCGGGAAAGTAGCGCATGTTTTATTCTTCATTGCTCCAGCAGCTCCACCTTCAGCAACTCAAAGCTGAATACTTGCTAGCTGCAGACTCCAAACACAAAATAAAAACAACCCACAAGAGCAAGTCTGAGAGCTAAACACATGAGACGGGGGAAAATTTGTACAGTGCAAACTACTCAGATTCTTAAATATTTAGGCTGCCCTCCTAACTGAGGTAACCTTCCCAGTCAACGGGACTTCCTTCTGAGCAGACATGGGCTGGATCCAGACACATCAAAGAAGCGATTCAGTTAAAGCATTGCAAACTCATATAGGGAAATCCGGTAGGGAAAGACGGGGCTCCACAGCGCCATCTGGTGTCAGGGTGTTATATCACATATAAAGGTAAAGGTAAAGGTACCCCTGCCCGTACGGGCCAGTCTTGACAGACTCTAGGGTTGTGCGCTCATCTCACTCTAGAGGCCGGGAGCCAGCGCTGTCCGCAAACACTTCCGGGTCACATGGCCAGTGTGACGAATCTGCTCTGGCGAGCCAGAGCCGCACACGGAAACGCCGTTTACCTTCCCGCTAGTAAGCGGTCCCTATTTATCTATTTGCACCCGCGGGTGCTTTCGAACTGCTAGGTTGGCAGGCGCTGGGACCAAGCAACGGGAGTGCACCCCGCCGCGGGGATTCGAACCACCGACCATGTGATCGGCAAGTCCTAGGCGCTGAGGTTTTACCCACAGCGCCACCCGCGTCCCTATATCGCATATACAACGCATATAAAACACTTTCTCCTTTACCAATCTAACGGAGTCAGATTGCCCTGCAAATTCCCGGGACCAGGAGGAAGGGACGTTGGATGAAGATTGGATTGTTGTTGTTTCTTTTGTTTTTTTATTACTAGGATTGCCTTATAAAATTGATGAATGTTAGAAAAATGTTGGAACAAAATTACTTGGCTTTAGCAAAAATGTTTAAAGAATTATGTAAGAATATTATGGTTATGAGGCGTTGGTAAAAATAAGACTTAAGTTTTAAGCTTTAAGGTTTTTTATAGTAAGATAAGATTAAAATAGATTAAGGTAATATAATGACAGAATATTATGAAATATGGAAAGGATTTGCTGCGACAGTTAACAACCAGGATACAAAAAAAGGGAGGAGGAGGAGGTCAAAGAAAGAAGGTAATGACAGTTGAGGATTTGAGAATGATGGATTTGTTTTTGAGTGTTTGTGGTGTACTTTTGTTTTTTGAACTTGTATTGTTTGATGTGGTTTGTTTTTTATTTTTTTTCTTTCTCTTTTTTGCTTTGTTCTCTTTTGTAATTCTAATTTTTTTTAAATAAATATCATTTTTTTAAAAAAAGATTGCCCTACAAATTGCTGTGAAAATGGCATTTTTATAAATATGGGGGGGGGATTGATGAGGAAGAGGCTTTTTGTGTGTGCGTTAACCATAGTGACAGCTCTTAAAACACATGGAGAGATTGAACCTGATTACATAGAACAATCAATCTCTTTATTATGGCCAATGATCAATATTTGGGAAACTAGCCCACACAAGAGGAACAGGAGCAAAGCAAATAATAATAATAATAATAATAATAATAATAATAATAATAATAATAATAATAATTTTTATTTGTACCCCACCCTCCCCGGCCGAAGCCAGCCTCAGGGCAGCTAACTTTATAAAACTAGCACAGTATACAAAGAACATAAAAACATAAAACCAGGCAATCAATTAATTAGAATACAGTGGTACCTCAGGTTAAGAACTTAATTCGTTCCAGAGGTCCATTCTTAACCTGAAACTGTTCTTAACCTGAAGCACCACTTTAGCTAATGGGGCCTCCCGCTGCCGCCGCGCTGCTAGAGCACGATTTCTGTTCTCATCCTGAAGCAAAGTTACCATCGGTCTTATAAAAGACCTGTAAGCAGGCTAGGAGGCCACTTTAATGCTTGTTCTTATATAGAAAGAAAAGAATCAGACTAAACCCTGACCAAAGGCCAGGAGGAACAGCTCCATCTTGCAGGCCCTGCGGAAAGATGTCAAATCCCACAAGGGCCCTGGTCTCTTGTAAGAGAGCATTCCATCAGGCCGGGGCCACGGCTGAAAAGGCCCTGGCTCTGGACGAGGCCAGTCCCTGGGGCCTGGGATCTTCAGGGTGTTATTATTTGCAGACCTTAAGGTCCTCCGTGGGGCATACCAGGAGAGGTGGTCCCATAGGTACAATAAGGCAAGGAGAGACATCATCATCCCACATCTCCCCCCCCCTTCCCCTTCTTGGCAAAGCAGGAGACGCCACCAACACACAGGCAGCTGGGAAGAAGGAGATGAGGTGTGCAGGAACTCACCACCCCCACCCCATTGCTTTTCAGTCTCCTCCTTTGGAACCCCTTCTGTCCATAGCAAAGATGCAACACACAGGCAAGTTGCTGTGGAAGAGTTTAAGCCAGGGAGGAAGCCAACTTTGTCCTTGTTTTTCTTCTCCCTCTCCGTTCCAAAGCCTTTCTGAGCAGCAAAATATACCTGCAGCCACCACCCCATTGCCACCTTTGGCCCCCAAACACCCTCAACCCCTCTCTCAACGCAAGGTAGGCAGGCCTTCTTTTCATGCAACCACCTTCTGCACAAATGCTCAAAGTTCCCTTTAAAGAAGATTGTTTCACAGCCAGAGTAGCCAGGAGGGGGCCTTCTGACTTCTGGAAATGCCCTTGGAATCTGCATATATCATGTTGACTTGGATGGACTTCAGATTTTGATGCAGACTTCTTTTTCTAGGGGTTAGTGGGTGAGCGGGTGCAAATTTTTCATTCTCATTTTCAACTTCTGTATTTCTGTTGCTTTGTAATGTACTAATCAAGTGAAATATAAAGAATAATATATATATATATATATCCCCAAAGGCATTTATGCAGCCCTGGCTTGAAGACCTCCAGCCAGAAAGGGCCCACCGTCCCTCTCCTTTTATCAAAGCCACTTCTTATAACGTTCAGCCAAAATATATCTTCCTATTAAGCAAGCCCTTTATTAGATTTTGTCCTTCCCTCTCAGGCAACAGCAGGGAACAAGTCCTTGCCTTTAACAAGTTCTTGATAAAGTGGGTTGCCAGATTTGGGGGGAATGTCACAGAGGCTGTGTAGACACTATACATTTAAAGCAGTCCTACAAAGAATCCCGGGCACTCTAGTTTATTAAGCGTGTTTGGAACTGTGAGGGGTAAACTACAGAGCTTTGGATTCTAGGTGTGTGTGCTTTAAATATATAGTGTACCATATGTGGACCTTAGCCTCCTCCTTAAGGTCTCTGATGGAAGAACTCTAAACATAAAGAGGAGCAGCTGGAAGGAAGCAGGGGGTTATTGTCTGCTTGGCTTGATGAGAGCATTTTGCTCTTTGCTCCCCCCATCAGGCTTCACCTCTGGCTTTCTCCTGATAGGCCAGGTATCATGATTGCTTCCCAATGGGTTCCACCCTGATTCCAGCAGGCTCTGCCCCAGTCACCACCTTTGACCTCCCCAGCTCCGCCTCCTCAATCGCGCTGCCTAAGGCAAGCATCCCCAACCTCAGCCCACCAGATGTTTTGGGACTACAATTCTCATCATCCCTGACCACTGGTCCTGTTAGCTAGGGACAATGGGAGTTATAGTCCCAAAACATCTGGAGGGCTGAGTTTGGGGGTGCCTGGCCTAAAGCTTAGGTGACTCTGTGCCCCTAAATTGCCATAATGTTGCTTTGAACTGAATGCAGGATTTTGCTTATTCACCTTGAAAATGCCTCCCCTTTTTTGGTCACAGCTCCTTTGTCAGCTTGTCTTTTTCCTCTCCGCAGAGCTTTTGCTTGTTATTCCTGACTCGACTGTAACCATCTCTCTCCTCTCCTGCCTTTGCGTCTGTGTATATAATTATGCTCCAGAGAACTCCTGGAGCAAACTTTATTACAAGAACTGTGGATCTGTATATAGGGCTTAGTAATCTCGAACAATGAAATCCCACCACCCTCTCTAAATTACTATCCTCGGAGCCTGGGGAGTGGGGGGGGGGGGAACAGAGACTAGAGAATTAACCCATTTCCCAACCTGTTTAAATGTCTTGTGTCCTAATCTGCGGATGTCCCTGTTTCCACCAGCTGTTGTTCCTGTAGGCCAGTGAGAGGGAACTCCAGATGCAGGGACCTCTAGGCCTCCCTTTCCAACCCACAGATCTCTCCCCAGGTATCAGGGGAGCATTAAAGTACCAGGCAGAGATTTCTGCCTTTTAAAACTCCACCCCCTTTGCTTCTTGCTTAAACAGTTTCACTCAGCAGCACTAATTCTGCTCTGGGGCCATCACTCCCCACTATGTTTCAATAGTGGATGGAATACCAATACAGTGGTACCTCGGGTTAAGTACTTAATTCGTTCCGGAGGTCCGTACTTAACCTGAAACTGTTCTTAACCTGAAGCACCACTTTAGCTAATGGGGCCTCTTGCTGCTGCCTCGCCACCGGAGCACGGTTTCTGTTCTCATCCTGAAGCAAAGTTCTTAACATGAAGCACTATTTCTGGGTTAGCGGAGTCTGTAACCTGAAGCGTATGTAACCTGAGGTACCACTGTACTGATAGGCCTTCTCATATTTCAGTAGGGAAAGTATTCCACCAGACTTGTGCCACAAGTGAAAAGCCCACCTCTGGGTTATCACAAGTCGATAATCACGCATCCATGGCGAAACTAACCTGGTTCCATTTGTTGATTTTAGTGGGGAAATGAACTGGAACTTTCCTTCTGGCAACTGCCATTTAAATCTCCCACAGTATCCTGAAATGATGCGTTGTGGAAAGTTTATATGGCAGCTAACAGATGCAAAACCCAGCCCTTACAGAAGTGCAAGAACCCCACACCCAGCAGACATTAATGGTGGGCTTTGTGGTCAGGCACTGGGGGTCCAGATGCCCAAGAATGTCACAGGAAAGGGGACTTGATGGCAGCTACTCTATAACCTTGTGGAACTGCACATCCTGCTACAGTGGTGCCTCGCAAGACGAAATTAATTCGTCCCACGAGTTTTTTCTTCTAGCGAATTTTTCGTCTTGCAAAGCACGGTGTCGGAAAAGTTTTGGAAAAGCTTCAAAAATCGCCAAAAACCTCAAAAAAGGCTACCCCACCATGTTCTATGAGTTGCTCCTCGAAGTCAAGTCGCAACTGTATTAACGGTGTTAAGAAAAAGGAAACAAACTTGCAAAAAACGCAAGATGTTTTTGTCTTGCGAAGCAAGCCCATAGGGAAATTCGTCTTGCGAAGCAGCTCAAAAACCGCAAAACCCTTTTGTCTAGCGAGTTTTTTGTCTTGCGAGGCATTCGTCTTGTGGGGCACCACTGTATTAGCATAGGCTGTAAACAGAGGCGTTGCAAGGTGGGTGCGGTGCGCCCCTGGTGCCACCTCCAAGGGGGATGGCAAAATGCTGTGCGGCAGTCAACGGCTGTGAGAGACGCTGTTGCTTTGGCACGCACAGGCTTCCCGCTGCCGAAGTGGACCGTCTGCTGGCTCTTCTTCATCACAAGGCACGCAATCTCACAAACTTTGGCTCCCCCCCCAAAATGAAATATGGTCAAACCATTGTTGCAGGCAAAAAAAAATAAAAAAAAAATTCAATGGGGGGGCGGTAACAAGAATTTTTTTTGCACCGGGTACCACCTGACCTTGCTCTGCCACTGGCTGTATATACACCATGCAATTGAAAGCACATTTTTGTTGTTGTTTAGTCATTTAGTCGTGTCTGACTCTTCGTGACCCCATGGACCAGAGCACACCAGGCACTCCTGTCTTCCACTGCCTCCCGCAGTTTGGTCAAACTCATGCTGGTAGCTTCGAGAACAGTGTCCAACCATCTTGTCCTCTGTCGTCCCCTTCTCCTTGAGTCTTCTCTTCTCACGAGGTGGCCAGAGTATTGGAGCCTCAGCTTCTGGATTTTCACAATGTTAAACATTTCCACATCTCTTCTCATGAGGTGGCCAAAGTCTTGGCGTCTCAGCTTCAGGATCTGTCCTTCCAGTGAGCACTCAGGGCTGATTTTCTTCAGAATGGATAGGTTTGATCTTCTTGCAGTCCATGGGACTCTCAAGAGCCTCCTCCAGCGCCATAATTCAAAAGCATCAATTCTTCGGCGATCAGCCTTCTTTATGGTCCAGCTCTCACTTCCATACATCACTACTGGGGAAACCATAGCTTTGCTTCCCCCCAAAGAATTTTGGGAACTGCTGTTTCTTAAGGGTGCTAGGAATTGTATCTGTGCAAGTGGTAAAATACAGTTGCCAGAATTCTTTGGGGTAGGGGAGCCCATGCCATTCAAATGTATAGTGTGGACGCAGCCATAGACATCAGTTGTTGTTGTTTTTAAAAAATAGTAACTCTTAGGGAGCAGCAGGTTGAGAAAAGATTTGCCCCAAATGTAATGGGATGGAGACTTCTTGCAGTAAGGGCTGTCAACCAGAATTTCCCTATTTCTTCTTGTGAAAATGTTGAAGGGCTGAATCTATTTACGAGGGACAGTCCCTGCGTTCTATTTCCTGCCCCTGATAAATTGCTGTCCTTATTCTGTCCCCTATTTTTTGCTTCTTGGAAACACTGTGTGACAATTCTTTTAGCATGCTGCTACATTTGCCTATTCTGCAGGTTTCTGCCCCCAACCCCAGGTCTATATAAATATAGGCTCAGTGCCATGCATTCTGTCTGGGTGAGACATTAATGTAATAAATGGCATAGTGGCCTCCATCAAAAGGCCAGAGGGTATTTTGCATCACAGTAACTACCAACAAAGCAATGTAAATATATAACTTAATATCCATAAAATGCAAAAATAAAAACCGTGCAGCTATATAAATACAGTTCATAGTAATAAGCAATGCATAATAGTACGCAATAGTATATAAAACATAAAAGCAATACATTATAAGCAGCAGTGTCAAATTATCAACCCAGCAATAAACTCCACAACTCGACCCCTAAAAAGAAGCACAACTTTTATCCTGTGGAGAATCTTTGGCTTGCCTGTAATTTCTATAAAGATGACTGGAAAAGATTGGTAACTCTCATTCTCTCAGAATTTCCAGGCAGGACTTCTGAATGGTATCTGGCCTCTCTTTTGCCGGATTAACAAGAAAGGACCCCTCTCCCCATTTAAAACTATGCTTGTCCAGTTGCTATTCTCACGCATTGAGATTTTTATTCTGATTTTGTTATTTATTTGTATTTTCGGCTCACTCTTAACTTTCATATTTTAAGGCATCGTGTTATATGTATTATTTTAGACTTCTTTTTTTAGATACTCCTGATATTTTAGATTACGTGCTATGACCCAATTTAATGCATGGAGGGGGGGACGGTCAGATCCAGAGAAAGAGCAAGAGGAATTCAGAGAATGGAGCTGAATGGTTCTGGGGAGGAGAGAGTGAGACCCCCAAGAAATGTCTGAGCCCAGATAGGAGGTCAGTGGTTAAGAGAGCAGAGAGTTGGCTCCAGAGGAGGGACCAAGCAGGTTGTCAGAGAAGTGTCCTTCTCCTGTGACCCTAGACACCCCTAGACAGGAACCTCTGTTAAGTCACCCTTGGCAACTCTTGTTGCCATTGAGAAGCCGCCTCCATTGAAAGAGGCAACCAAGAGCAAATCTGATGTCAAGCTGGTTCGGTCTCCATCTGCAAGGACATGGAGGTATCAACACCAGCATGAACAAACCCTGAAGGCCCAACCACTCAAAGGAGTGCCCAAATGCCCATTCACTTGCTTGGCCTGGGCACTCTTGCAATTTGCTGTGCTGACTTCTGTGCCCACCCTATCCTTCAAAAAGAAAGGGTGGGGGCAGTATCACTTCTTGGATCACTTCTTCTTCTTCTTCTTCTTCTTCTTCTTCTTCTTCTTCTTCTTATTCTTATTCTTATTATTATTTTCAGTTGTTCAAATTTTATTTATACAGTCATACCTCGGGTTAAATGTGCTTCAGGTTGAGCGTTTTCAGGTTACGCTCCGTGGCAACCCAGAAGTAACGGAATGCGTTACTTCCAGGTTTTGCCACTCGCGCAAGCGCAGATGCTCAAAATGACGTCACATGCATGTGAAGACACGGTGAATCGCGGCATGCCAGACGTGAGTTGCATTCGCTTCAGGATGTGAACAGGGCTCCGGAACGGATGCCGTTCGCATCCAGAGGTACCACTGTACTTGTTTCTACATTTCACTAGTTTTATTTATTTCACTAATTTTACAGTCATTTTAACATTTCAAAATTTGACTTCCTTCCCCCTCTTTCTGCGGTTCCTTAAATTCATTTTTAATATCAACTGCATATCCAAATTAACTTAATTTGCTCATTTATTCATCTACTTTAAATATATACTCTTATAAAACTGCAGGTTATTACAATAATCCTGTCAATGATCTTATCTGTTTACAATTTATCTGTAAATATTCAATAAGTCATTTCCATTCTTTTATTATTATTTTTTATCTTGATTTCTTCTTCTTCTGGTAAATTTTGCCATTTCTGCATATTCCATAAGTTTTCGTATCCATTCTTCCTTTGCTGGGACTTCTGCTTCTTTCCATTTGGGGGGCGAATAACATTCTTGCCGCTGTAGTAGCATACATGAATAAGCTCTGTCCCTATAATTCCCAAAAGAAAAGCTTCTGGGGTTTTTTCCCAAAGGTTATTTTAAACATCCTTTTCATTTCATTATATATAATTTCCCAGTAAGCTTTAACCTTACTACAAGACCACCACATATTGTTGGATCACTTAACCATGAATCTGTGCCTCTTTTGCACCCGTTGCTCCGCGTAAACTAAGCCTTCCCTATGCAACATTTTTAAATTTATGTATTAAAACCTTCAGCAGAAACCAAGTCTATAGTTCCAGCTCTTCATACAGCAGTGAAGACCAGGGCATATTGTGAAGTGTGTTTTTAAAATAAACAAATAAATATTATCAATATACAGTCATACCTCGGGTTATGAACGCTGCGGGTTGCGCGTTTTCGGGTTGCAGTTGGAAGTACTGGAATGGGTTACTTCTGGGTTTCGGCACTCGCGCATGCGCAGAAATACAAAATGACATCACACGCATGCGCAGAAGTGCCGAATCATGTCATGCGCATGCGCAGACACGGCGCTTCAGGCTGCAAATGCTGCAGGTTGCGAACGTGCCTCCCGCATGGATCACATTCGCAACTCGAGGTATGACTGTACAGTACATTATATCAATAACAGTGATGATAATAAGGACAGCCCATAAGGAGAAAAGGAGAGTGAGAAAGCAAGAAAACAGTCCCATTGGTTAAGAACCAAGGTGTAAACAATAATTCACAATTAAAAAGTGAACAAATGTAAAATAATATGCCATGCAATTAGACAATGCTTATCATGGTTTAATGTCCCACTGAACTGCACTTAATGAGAGATAATAAAAAAGTCTTCAATTAATTAAATACTTTATTTAAATCTGCCAAAGTGGTGCTCTCCTGATGGTTCTAGATTCCATCTCCCATCAGCACCAGCCAGCATTTCTAGTGGTCAGAGATGATGGGAGTCGTGGTGCCCTGTGGAAGTTGCTGGACTATAGCAGCATGGGCAGACTTTGGTTTGGAAAGCATCACAGGGTCTGTTGCTGCCTTAATTAAATAAGTAAATTTAAACAGTTGAAATACTGGACACCCTTACTAGGAAGCATTGCCCTAAATGAAAACAGTTGAATTTACTCCCCCTAAAGCAGAGACATCACCTTGCCAACAAAGATCCGTATAGTTAAAGGTATGGTTTTCCCAGTAGTGATGTATAGAAGTGAGAGCTGGACCATAAAGAAGGCTGATCGCCGAAGAATTGATGCTTTTGAATTATGGTGCTGGAGGAGACTCTTGAGAGTCCCGTGGACTGCAAGAAGATCAAACCTATCCATTCTGAAGAAAATCAGCCCCGAGTGCTCACTGGAAGGACAGATCCTGAAGCTGAGGCTCCAATACTTTGGCCACCTCATGAGAAGAGAAGACTCCCTGGAAAAGACCCTAATGTTGGGAAAGATGGAGGGCACAAGGAGAAGGGGACGACAGAGGACGAGATGGTTGGACAGTGTTCTTGAAGCTACCAGCATGAGTTTGACCAAACTGCGGGAGGCAGTGGAAGACAGGAGTGCCTGGCATGCATGGGGTCATGAAGAGTCGGACATGACTAAACGACTAAACAACAACAACAGATTGACTATATCAGCCTCTTCCAAACTGGTGCCATCCAAGTGTTTTGTACTCCAAACCCCAACATCCCAGCTGGGTGAGGGATGGTAAGAGCTGTTCTCCAAAACATCTGAAGGTCACCAGTTTGGGGAAGGCTGGGCTAACTAATGCCTGAGATCCAGGCTCAAATGTTTCGCCAAAGACTCCATGGGGAGTACAATGCGGAGAGTGAGCTGTTGATCTCCAGTCATCCAAACTTATCTGCCAAAATGGCTCTTCACTTTCCCATTCCTGCCTTGGTTCCGAGGGTTGCACAACATCAGGGAATGTGACAAAGAAATCACTTAATATTCTTGTAATCAATAGATGATGAATAGAAATTGCTTTGGAAGGCGAACAGTTAGAGCGAAGGGTTATTATTCTAATGGCAGTTTATTGAGATCTGTGTAAATGATTTGAAACGGTTTAACAGATGATTATGCTGCAAATGATCTAAAGCATGTGCCAGCATAGACAATGGAGGGCCTGCGGTTTTTTATACCTGCCTCCCATGCAAGGCAGCTAAGGCCATCATCCAGCCTCGCAAACACATATCCAGTTTATCAGGCTGTGCCTGTTCAATTATTTCCACACGTTGCTTTCTGCCAGAAAGGTTTTTGAGGAAGGGGTTAGCGAAGCGTCTTTCCAAAGGGGTGGGGAATGTGAATATGTGTGTGGTGGAGTTGAGATCAGCTCGTTCTGTCAGGCTTCTGTCAATTAGGCTGCATCAGCTGAAGTATTCCATGCGCAATGTACAAGGGAACGTTGGCTGGGTCGTTGTTCTTGAGCATGGCTCTGAAACTGCCGTTAATTCAGAATGCACACTGCTAGCTGAGACCAGGTGCTGCAATCATATTTCGCTGGTTCTTCACCAACACTCTGCTTCTGCGTCCAATTCTAGATAGCGATCTGGAGCTTTGCCACTTCGTGTAGGTGTGGGAGCCTTTAGCCGCTGAACTGCAACTCCCATCATCCCGTGCTGGCTGGGGCTGATTGACAGCTGCAGTTCAACCATATTTGGAGGTGTGTGGGTCCCCCCGCCAGTCACCTGACTTCACAGTTTGGGGCCAGGGGACCTGACTTTCTGTTCTCACGTGGTTTAGGGAAGCATTTTTCTACTGCCAAGCTAGATTCCAGTGCATCTCGGATTATTAAAATTTCTCAAAACAAGCCTGCATGTGTTCAGTGAGAGGCGCGCTTAACTCTGCTTCCTTGAATCAGTTTCAAGGGAAATAACTATCAGACATCTTTCTTTTTGTAGTACTAATAGGATAACCCTGACTGATACAAAGAAGCAGCAGCAAAAAAGCACCCCAGCGGCAAATATCAATAGATTTCTTGTGATATTATTTTGCCCCAGGATCTTTTTTCTTTTAAGAAAGAAAATTCTGCTTGGCCACTTAGGTGGAATCTGAACGCATATAAAAAAACATTCTGAAAATGTCTTTTTAAAAAGAGATTTTAGAAATACATTGAATTTTCCATAAGGCTCGTGATCGCCATCTAGTGTCACATTGTGTATTGCACTTAAAACAAACTATACATTTCATTTGCAGCTGGATAGCTGAGTCCTTAAACTTGTATCAGTGGATCACTTTTTGTTGGAAAATGTTTAGCCAGGCACATCACATTGGTTGGAAGGGGGGGAAAGCACCTTCACATGTAGAACTCAGTTGGCTTGCTTGGGTTTGTGCTAGACACTTATTGATTACAGCAAGAAAAAAGAAAATGGCTTTTGCCTGAAATGTGGGCGTGTTGTTTTCCACTTTGCATGGTGACTGCGCAATTAGACTGCAGGTCCACATCTGTGTCAACTTTGCACCAGGCACATCATGTGGCCTCCAGATATAAAACAGAGACTGGACATTCATCTGTCAGGGATATTGTAGTTCAGAGACAGAGGACCCTTGCCCCTTCCGATGTTGCTGGACTCCCATCACCCCTAGCTACATGCCCAGTGGTCAGGCATGATGGGCATTGTAGTCCAGCAACACCTGGAGGGTAGCAGATTCCTCAACCCGGGTGCAGCTGCTGAAATCCTGCAATTACAGTACAGAGGTACCTCGGGTTAAGAACTTAATTTGTTCCGCAGGTCTGTACTTAACCTGAAACTGTTCTTAACCTGAAGCACCGCTTTAGCTAATGGGGCCTCCTGCTGCTGCCGTGCCGCCGGAGCACGATTTCTGTTCTCATCCTGAAGCAAAGTTCTTAAACTGAAGCACTATTTCTGGGTTAGCGGAGTCTGTAACCTGAAGCGTATGTAACCTGAAGCGTATGTAACCCGAGGTACCACTGTATAGGGTGGACTAGATCACTGGTCTTCATCTGGTGGGGTTGGGACTCACTAGTGGGTCATGGCCTGATCCAGCCTTTCTCAACCTGTGGGTCCCCAGATGTTGTTGAACTACAACTCCCATCCCCCCTAGCTAGCAAGGCCAGAACTCAGGGATGATGGGAGTTGTAGTCCAACAACATCTGGGGACCCACAGGTTGTGAACTGCTGGCCTGATCCAATGGAGGTTGCAGCAGGAGCACTACAGCCATGCAAATATATGATAAAGCGTTAAGAAATCCTTTGAAGGAGAATTACCTGAAAATTATTTACAGGTGGTATTTAACTCCGAGCAGACATGCTAAGATGCCTAAGACTGAATCAGATAAGTGTTGGAGATGCAATGAGGTCGAGGGTACATTCTTTCATATGTGGTGGACCCGTAAAAGGGTAAAAGAGTATTGGGAAATAATTTATAATGAATTGAAAAAAAATGTTTTAAAGTACTTTTCCAAAAAGAAACCAGAGTCCTTTTTGTTGGGGATAACTCAGATGGAAATTTCCAGGTGTCAAAAAAGGTTATTTATGTATGCCACCACTGTGGCCCATGTTTTGTTAGCCCCAAAATGGAAAACGAGTGAGGTCCCAACTAAAGAAGAATGGCAACTTAAAATGATGGCATATGTGCGGCCTGCAGACCTAATATATAGAATAAGACAAGAAGAACATATGTTTAAAGAAGATTGGGAAATGTTTATTGAATATATGGGGGGCAACTGTGTACACTTGAAAATGTTGGCAGCATTAAGATAAATTCAGCAGTATAAGCAAGTTTTGGTGGATGTATTGATGGAATACTGAATGGTTTAGTTTATGTAAAATATGCAGGGGTTTATGATATGCAATCTGAACCATGGAAAGAGAAGAAGGGAAGTCAATGATATTTAAGGTTGTTTAATGAATATTTTAAATTGTAAAATAGAAAACTTAATAAAAAATATATACAAAAAGGAAAGAAAGAAATCGGTCCCCAAATTCACATGTGGGTTAAAAGTGGGTCTTAAGGAGCGTCTCCACCCCCATTGTTCTACCCGGACACTGAGGTCCAGCACCGAGGGCCTTCTGGCAGTTCCCTCACTGCGAGAAGCCAAGTTACAGGGAACCAGGCAGAGGGCCTTCTCGGTAGTGGCGCCTTCCCTGTGGAACACCCTCCCACCAGATGCCAAAGAGAACAACAACTACCAGGCTTTTAGAAGACATCTGAAGGCAGCCCTGTTTCGGGAAGCTTTTAATGTTTGATGTATTATAGTATTTTAATATTCTTTTGGAAGCCGCCCAGAGTGGCTGGGGAAGCCCAGCCAGATGGGTGGGGCATCATTATTATTATTATTATTATTATTATTATTATTATTATTATTATGTCTGAAAAGATACCTGGGCTAGTTGATCTCCAAGGTCACTTCCATCCTTAAAATTCTGAGGTTCTATGGCAGCAGGCCTTGGTGTGAGAATAAGCAAGAGTGTGAGAAGCATGCCCATTTGATCATCTGTGGGCAAATCCACACCATACATTTAAAGCTCATTCAATGCACATTTAATACACATCACTTGCCCCAAAGAATCCTTGGAAGTGTGGTTCTCAAAGACTACCTGGAATTGTAGCTCTGCCAGAGGAAACTACAACTTCCATGATTTGGGGAGAGGAGTTATGCGCTATAGGTGTTTGTTGGGCATGCTTTGAATTTATTGTGTGGTTCTGCCTTGTGAAACCTTGTTGGGCATATTCATCGCTGGCCTTGCTATTCCTTTAAGCAAAAACAGCCTTCACTCAGCTCAGGGCTGGTGTTAAATAGCTGCAATTATAGCAGCAGAGGTGAATAAATTCACCTCTGAACAGCGGGGGTGCGAATAATCACGCAGTGCACTTGGACAAACTCCATTTTCGTTCAACAAACTCTAATGCACTTTGTACAAAACTTCCAAACCGTGGGCTGCATGTTACTGAAGGGTAAATGGCAGTTTAAAGGCATTGCAGTGCAAAGTACCAGCTAGAGAAGCAAGCTAAGCAACCCTGTGCTCAAGAATTGTTCTCCGGCTCCGTCCCTTTTGTCGGGCTTTCGCTGGTGGGTTGGTATCTGACCTTGCTATGGACAAAGTCGGTCTCTGTAATGCGGCCAGGGAGGAATTCTCCCGCCAGGGCTATTGACCACCCTGGGGGGTGTTTCGCTTACCTTGTAGCAATCATCACAACTTTGGTGGAAAAGGCATTGGGTAAAATTTAGTCGTGGTTAGAAGGGGAGGTTGTAAGCCTCTGCCTGGCCCTCCAGAGGAATGGAATATCCTGTGAAAGGGATCCTGGAGGAGGTGCTTCTGTCCGGATGCCCAGGCAGAAACTATGTCAGGAGTGGTCTTTTAGAGCAGTCCCCTGCAGGGCAATGGGCTCATGGTACCTGGGCACACAAGGGCCCCCTTCTCTCTCCTCCTCCTCCTCCTTCCAAATATAAGCATCAATGAGATCACTTAATTCAGACTGTTTTCAGTCTCCTCTGTGGTTTAAACCACTGAGCCTAGGGCTTGCTGATCAGAAGGTCAGCAGTTCGAATCCCCAGGACGGGGTGAGCTCCCATTGCTCGGTTCCTGCTCCTAGCAGTTCGAAAGCACGTCAAGTGCAAGTAGATAAATAGGTACCACTCCAGCGGGAAGGTAAACAGTGTTTCCGTGCACTGCTCTAGTTCGCCAGAAGCGGCTTAGTCATGCTGGCCACATGACCCGGAAAAACTGTTTGCAGACAAACGCCAGCTCCCTCGGCCAGTAAAGCAAGGTGAGCGCCGCAACCCCAGAGTTGTCCGTGACTGGACTTAACGGTCAGGGGTCCCTTTACCTTTACTGGCCAAAAAGCAGCAAATCTGCATCTCATCAGAAATCACTGTGAGTTGTTGGACTAAATAAATTAAAACAATTCTTTAAGAAGAGAGTTAAAAAGACTCTTCTTAAAAACCAAAAAATTCCCCTAAAAGAATCAAGTCTTCAAAAAAGTTGTATGATCTAAGAAAGTCTTTAAAAGAATCCTTTCAAAAGAATTCAAAAATTATAATGTGTAGCACCTTAGAGACCAGCTGAGTAGTTTTAGGTATAAGTTTTTGCGTGCATGCACACTTCTTCAGATACACTGAAAGAGAAATAATCAGACCCTTATATATAATGTTGTTGGACTGCAACTCATCTCAGCCCTAGCCAGCATGCCCATTGGTCAGGAGGGAGGGGAGTGGGGGCCCATCAACCTTTGAAGGGCCACAGGTCCCCTACCCCTAATGTGAATTGTTAAAGAAGTTTTCGTCCTTGTTTTTCTGGCAACTCAGCCCTGCAGTGGGGTGGAGGGGGGGGGATAGAGGGTGGCCGCTGTTTTTTTGTTCCACCAGTGGTTTGCATGTAGCCTGCTGTTCAGCTCTGACTTTGCTTCCCTTTTCCTTCCGCACTGCAGCAGCACATACAATGCAAAGCAGCGCTTGCCACAGAGCAATGTCGGACACTGGTGGTTTCTCCTTCCGTCAGGGGACCTTGAAACTAACAGGGGTCAATAGGAGCTGATTGGCAATCTGGCGGCCTTCTGAGCACCTTCCAAGGCTGCTGGCCCTTCAATCACTCAAACACCTTCCATTGGGCTTGATTTGTTTTGCTGCTAATACTGTGAGCTTGGCTGGAAAGCAAGTCTCCGGGACTTCCATGTGCTTCTGGGGGCTGGGAATGAACAGATAATGGACAAGCTTCCCCCACTAGGAGAGATAACTCCCTTCCTTTGGTCTTGGCAGTAATTGAAACATAATGAATACGAGGCACTAATTAGTGAGGACTGATAGTGTGGCCCTCGTTTTTTTCTTTCCCTTTGATTTTGTTTTGTTTTGTTTGAGTAACATAGGAAGCTGCCTTAGCTTTCATTTCAGTAACTAACTCGGAAGTTGTGAGTCAGACTATTTGTCCATCTGACTTGATATTTCTGAAAGCTGGCAGTTGCTCTCCAGGATTGCGGACGGGAATATTTTTCAGCCCCCTGGAGATGTCGGGCGACCTTCTGCTTTCAAAGCAGATGCTTCACCACCGAAATCAGACCCTTTTTGCATCATCAATTTATCAAATACTGCAAGCACGCTGACTTCTCTGTTATTGCCTACCTTCCAGACGTCTTTTTCTTTTTTACAGCTTTTCTTATTAGCACTGCTCATTAGCGGGATTCCACATTTCCCAACGTTTCCTGGAAAGTACCCCTACTTAAAGCTGGGGAAATGTGGTGCTGCTCACAGATAAGACCTCTGTTGGTGTGGCAATTGCCATATAGAGTGTTGTTGTGCAGATGCAACAACATCTGGAAGCACCATGATCCCCACTGCTGCTGCAAATGAACCCTGAGCTATGGTTCTTCCACTATAGCTCAGATATGTGCAGGCAGCTCATTTCAAATCCCTTAATCACAGGTTAAGGAGTATAGCATCTAGATCAAGGGAAGTAATAGTGCCACTGTATTCTGCTCTGGTCAGACCTCACCTGGAGTACTGTGTCCAGTTCTGGGCACCACAGTTCAAGAAGGACACTGACAAACTGGAACGTGTCCAGAGGAGGGCAACCAAACTGGTCAAAGGCCTTGAAACGATGCCTTATGAGGAACGGCTAAGGGAGCTGGGCATGTTTAGCCTGGAGAAGAGGAGGTTAAGGGGTGATATGATAGCCATGTTCAAATATATAAAAGGATGTCACATAGAGGAGGGAGAAAGGTTGTTTTCTGCTGCTCCAGAGAAGCGGACACGGAGCAATGGATCCAAACTACAAGAAAGAAGATTCCACCTAAACATGAGGAAGAACTTCCTGACATTAAGAGCTGTTGGACAGTGGAATTTGCTGCCAAGGAGTGTGGTGGAGTCTCCTCCTTTGGAGGTCTTTAAGCAGAGGCTTGACAACCATATGTCAGGAGTGCTCTGATGGTGTTTCCTGCTTGGCAGGGGGTTGGACTCGATGGCCCTTGTGGTCTCTTCCAACTCTATGATTCTATGATTCTATGATTCTATGATTCTATGATTCTATGATTCTATGATTCTATGATTCTATGAACTGAGGGATACCTATAGAAGGATTTATTCCTCTGAGCCCACAACCTGAAAGCTGGAACAAAAGAGCAGGCCTTCCCCCTCCCCCCGAAAAAGCCCCCCCCCAAATGTGGACATCTTATACAGCAGCCCCTTGCACGGAGAATGAGTGCTGTGTCTCCCCCTGTTAAGGGTTGAAAGACAGAGGTACACATTGGGCAGAGCAGCCAGCTGGTCGACTGCTTGCCTGCAGGGTAGCCACGCTACCCCTGAAGAACTCCAGCCTGCCTTTGGAGAGCACGGCCTTGCCTCTTGTCTCCTAATTGTTCCCACTTCCGCGGCATTTCAACGCCTTGTTCATGGGATCACTATAATGGGGCTTAATTTGGGGAGATTAACAGGAGGAGAATTGATAAGGCTTCTGGCAGAAAAGCCAGCTGCCTCTGTTCTCAGGAGTTGCTCTTGGCGGGGCTCCATTCTGGGGGGAGGTTGCAAGCAAACTGCCATGGTTTCTGGCTTACTGTTGCTGCCGGAGGGGGAGCAGTTGCAGGAAGGAGCCAGGAAAATACAGCGGTACCTCGGGTTACATACGCTTCAGGTTACATACGCTTCAGGTTACAGACTCCACTAACCCAGAAATAGTACCTCGGGTTAAGAACTTTGCTTCAGGGTGAGCACAGAAATCGTGCTCCGGCAGCACAGTGGCAGCAGGAGGCCCCATTAGCTAAAGTGGTGCTTCAGGTTAAGAACAGTTTCAGGTTAAGAATGGACACCTGGAACCAATTAAGTACTTAAACTGAGGTACCACTGTGTAGCAGAACCCTACATGGATGTGGGAGGGCAGGATGTTACACTATTTTCCTTGTGAACATCTTGCCATGGTTATCCGTGGTAAAGGAGCATCACACCACTTTGAACAGTCGTGGCTCCTGGGGACTGTAGTGTGTTAAGAGTTGTCCAGAAAGATGCTGTTCCTCTCACAGAACTACATTTCCCAGAGTTCACTGGGAAGAGGGAATGACTGTTAAACCACTCTGGGAATTGCAGGGGCAAACTGAGAGAGGAAGATTTCAGAAGAGTGAGAAAGGGTGGAAGAAAGTGGACTTTCGCAAGACCCAAACAGCACTTCAGGATTCTGGTTTTAGCCTGGCTGGTGCCTTGAGCCAGCCTAGGGTATTTTGCTGCCTGGGACTCCTCCTCCAACCCGCTCCCTTCCATAGTTGAACCTTAATTGAACACAAGTGACAGAACAGTATCTTCCATAGCCTCTGAGGATAACACCTAGTTTACAAGACTCAGCGCAGCACAGTTGGGACTCCCCTTTGTGTCCACCAACAGAGAGGAGGGCAGTTGGTTTCAGAAGGAATAGTTGTGTAGCTGTTGCCACTACCTACCCCCCAGTATTTGCCACCTAAGGCAGCTGCCTCCCTAAGCCTAATGAACAGGAATGCTCCTCTTAGGATGAGGATATGCAACAGCATGTCCTCCACTTATGAAATTATACTTATAAAATTAAATGAAATTAATTAATTAAATGAAATTAAAATTAAAACCTAAGATGATGCAATCATCGCCATCACTGATAGAGAACCCACTTTGCAATCAGAATATTCCAGGTTCAAATCCTGGTATTTCCAAACAGAGCTGGGGAAGGGTCTTGTCTGAAATCCTGGAGTACCACTGCCGAGTCAGAGGAGACCAATGGCCCAATGGTCTGACTTGCTCCAATGCAGCTTCCTCTGTTGCTAAACAATGCCACAGCATTGACTAGTTTAAGAGAGAGGGACAGGTCCCAGGTCACCCAGTGAGTTTCACGGCTGCATGTGGGGCTTGAATTTTGGCCATCCCACGCTTAGTTTGACCAGGCCTTTGAGCTGAAATTATGCCACTATCTAGTTATAGTTTAGTAAAAGGTTCCTTTGCAAACCAGACTCTCCACCTACGCATTTAATTGAAGGACTGAAACCCCTTGGCTGATTGCTGCATAGTCTATGTTTGTCACTCTTAATTACATACAAATAGGTGATAGAAACTGCAAAGGAAAGAACAACCTTGGCTGTTGAGTCCTGGAAGACGTATTCCCTGCCTTGCAGGCCTAATTGTGCCAGGGCTGGGAGTGGCCCTGACTGACTCCAGCTACAATGGCCCTGACTGACTCCAGCTACAATGGCTGAGGCTGCTGAACAGTCTTGGACTGGGGTGTGGGGGGGTGTTTTTGGGGGGCTGTTGTTGCTGGATTTTTGTTTTTTGTTATCTTTATTTTAGATCTTGTGATAAATGTGGAAATTGTTCCGTTTGGTTGTGCATTTTTTATGTTTTATTTATTATTTACGACTACTTTTGTTATGATGTAGTTATGTATTTGTTTCATGCTGTAAGCCAGGCTTCCTCAACCTCGGCCCTCCAGATGTTTTTGTCCTACAACTCCCATGATCCCTAGCTAGCAGGACCAGTGGTCAGGGATGATGGGAATTGTAGTCTCAGAACATCTGGAGGGCCGAGGTGGAGGAAGCCTGGATTAAGCCACCTTGAGCATGGTTTGAACTGTAGAAAGGCGGCATACAAATAAAATTATGTGTGTGTGACTGTATGCACCAACCTGCAATATGATGATTGCCAAGCCTTAGTATGTGATGTGCTCTCCTTCTCTTTCTCTCAACACACACACACACACACACACACACACAGAGAGAGAGAGAGAGAGAGAGAGAGAGAGAGAGAGAGAGAGAGAGGAGTACAATTTCTTCCTTTCATTTTGCAAAATTCTGCAGGTGTCTCATTCATTTCTGCAGGCAGTTTTAAAAGTGTTGATTATGCAAAGTTACCTTATATTGCAGTGACCCACTGCTTGGATATAGGAAACCTGGTGAATATCCTATACCGTAGAAACCCTCTCTGTGAGAAGATGGAGGGAACTGGAGGCAATGGTCAAATGTTAGTGCATTAGGAAATGAGGCTTGCCAACTGCCTATCCAGAGGAAAAAAAGGACACTGTGTTTCATCTTCATCCAAAGGACTCTTGAGAACAGGATGTCGCCAAGATGGGGACAGTATTCAAATGCCAGCATCTTAGAAAGGATGGGAAGATGGGGCATGATCCAGGCACGCTTAAATCTCTCTCAATAAAACTGAAAAGTGCTTCACCTCCACTGCAGCTGAGCCAAATTGGCAGACATCAGATATCTAGAGGGAAAACAAGATTTCTCTGTATTTTCTCCTTCCAAATGATTCTATGTAGCTTCAGCTGTGCTGTGCCTCGTCTTCTCAACACTTCCAAAAGAAATTGCATCCCTATTCCCAGGGACACTAACAAAATCAATCAAATTGCTCCACCACATTGTATCTCCTGGTGGATTTTAACTCAAGGATAGGGATAGGTGAACCTGTATATCTGCCCTCCTCTCATTATTTCAGTCCTGAGTTCAATTCTCCAAGTTTCCATATCAGTTTGAAATTAACAAAAGGAAGGAGCCCTCATGAAAATTCATCAGCATTCTATGCAAACATCTCATAATCTGCACACTTTTGTATGCGATTTTGCCTCATCTACATTATCCCTAATATAGTGCTTTTTTGTATGTTATTTTCAGTGCCATATGCATTTATATGCATGCTTTGTTGTGGCATATGCATTTTTGTACACACTTAAAAGTTATCATTTTAAAGTTGCTTTGTGTGTGTAATATAGATAGACACATACATACATACATACATACATACATACATGGATATAATATCATAGTGAGGCTACTTTGGCTCTTTTCATATCCATATAGTATTTGTCAGGCAACATATGCTCTTGTTTGTTCTTGTGTAATCATATATTTCATTCACCTGAGCTGCAAATGTCAACCTCTGAGCGATTCAGTGTTGGGATTGAAAAACAGGGATTGAAGAAAGAAAAATCATGCCACCATCCCGAAAAGCATGTGTAGATAATAATAATAATAATAATAATAATAATAATAATAATAATAATAATAATAATAATTTTTTATTTATACCCCGCCCTCCCCAGCCAAGACCGGGCTCAGAGCGGCTTACAAGCAATAATAAAAACAAGTTGAATGATTACAACTTAAAAACAACATTAAAATACATTAAAATATTGAAACATTAAAATATTAAAATGTAGCCTCATCGCAGGAGGAGAAGGAAAAGAAAAAAGAAATAGAGTGAGGGAATCAAATTGGCTCCAAGCCAAAGGCCAGGCAGAACAACTCTGTCTTACAGGCCCTGTGGAAAGAAATCAGATCCTGCAGGGCCCTGGTCTCATGAGCCAGAGCGTTCCACCAGGCTGGGGCCAGTGTTGAAAAGGCCCTGGCTCTGGTTGAGGCTAATCTAACTTCCTTAGGGCCCGGGACCACTAGGATGTTGCTATTTATGGACCTTGAGGCTCTCCGTGGGGCATACCGGGAGAGGCGGTCCTGTAGGTACGAGGGTCCTAGGCCGTGAAGGGCTTTAAAGGTCAAAAGCAGCACCTTAAATCTGACCCTGTACTCCACCAGGAGCCAGTGCAGCTGGAAAAGCACTGGGTGAATATGCTCCCATGGCAGAGACCCCGTGAGGTGCCTCGCTGCAGCATTCTGCACCCGCTGGAGTTTCTGGGACAGCTTCAAGGGCAGCCCCACATAGAGCAAATTACAGTAGTCAAGCCTGGAGATGACCGTCGCATGGATCACTGTTTAATTAATTAATTAATTAATTAAATTTATTAATGAGGAATATACATCCATACAGATGCATATAGAGTCAATCAGAAATAATAACAACAACAACAACAACAACAACAATAATAATAATAATTTATACCCTGCCCATCTGGCTGAGTTTCCCCAGCCACTCTGGGCGGCTTCCAACCAGGGGGCAGCGTTATATTCTGGGTGCACTCATGGGTCCAATGCCAACTTCTGTGACACTGCATGTCAGTTGGTTAGACCATGGTGCTGATAACACCAAGGTTGCAGGTTCGATCCCTGTATGGACCAGCTGCATATTCCTGAACTGCAGGGGGTTGGACTAGATGATCCTTGGGGGTCCCTTCCAACTCTACAGTTCTATGATTCTATGTAGAGAATAGAGCATGTGGGGGAAATCAGGCCCAGGGGACAAATGTGGACCTCCGGGCCTCTCATTCTGGTCCTCAGGATTCTCCACTGGTGTCAGGGACTGGCAGGAGGCTGGTGAGTGTGCACTGGGGGAAGAGGGGCTGGAGTCTCACTCAAAAGAGAGGGGCAGTGATTTGCGGGGAACTGTACCGGCTAGAAGACAAGAGTCAGGGGATGGGGAAGTTTCAGAGGTGGAGGGCTGGAAGAAGAGGCAGGTCAGGCAAGTGAAGGGTCAGGTGCTTCCCCACCCTCTCTCTCTGAACCAGGAGGGGATTGACAAGGGGTGAGCAGAGGACGTTGCCACGCAGGCACAGTCTCTGGCTGCTGTGGGAATGTTCAGGGAGGCAGGAGAAGATATATTGTTTATTACCGTATTTTTCACTCTATAGGATGCACTTTTTCCCCTCCAAAAATGAAGGGGAAATGTGTGCGCGTCCTATGGAGCGAATGCAGGCTCCTTGGCTTCACGGCGACGCGCCTGTCCTGGAAGCCGGAGGAGGAACAGAAGGGTCTCCTTCTGTTCCTTCTCCAGCTTCGCTGAAGGGCGCTGCGCCTTCTCCCTCTCTGCGCAGTGCCTCTCCTGTGAAGGAGAGGCGCTGCGCAGAGAAAGAGAAGGCGCAGCCCCCCTTGAGCAACGCGCCTGTCATGCGAAGCCAGAGGAGGAACAGAAGGGTCTCCTTCTGTTCCTTCTCCAGCTTCACTGAAGGGCGCTGCGCCTTCTCCCTCTCTGCGCAGCACCTTTCCTGTGAAGGAGGGGCGCTGCACAGAGAAAGAGAAGGCGCAGCCCCCCTTGAGCAACGCGCCTGTCATGCGAAGCCAGAGGAGGAACAGAAGGGTCTCCTTCTGTTCCTTCTCCAGCTTCGCTGAAGGGCGCTGCGCCTTCTCCCTCTCTGCGCAGCACCTTTCCTGTGAAGGAGGGGCGCTGCACAGAGAGAGAGAAGGCGCAGTGCCCCTTCAGCGACGCGTCTGTCCTGGCTTCTGCTTTAGCCCTGCACAGCCTCTTTGGGCAGGGGGAGCCTTCATCTCGCTGCCCTGAAGAGGCTTGGCGCGGTTACCCCAGAAGCCAGAACAGCCCCACGGTATCCCAGAAGCCAGATCCCTCTTGCTGTTCTGGCTTCTGGGGTCCAGATTTTTTCTTGTTTTCCGCCTCCCAAAACTAGGTGCGCCCTATGGTCCGGTGCGCCCTATGGTGCGAAAAATACAGTAATATCCTTCCTAACTTGTGCTAGCAAGTTCTATAAAGCCTATCCTCCTCCAGGAGGGGAGGGGTTGTGAGCAGGAGACGATTCCCGCGTCATGCAGGGGGCGCTCCACCCCCTGCTTCAACTCCAGGGCTGGCGCATCACGCCTCTCCCCAGTTGGGCACCCAATAGGGAAGCTCAAACGCGGCCGCGCCAGCCATCCCAGCCATTGCACACACATTTTCGTCATATGTACCTCGGGTTACATATGCTTCAGGTTACATACGCTTCAGGTTACACACTCCGCTAACCCAGAAATAGTGCTTCAGGTTAAGAACTTTGCTTCAGGATGAGAACAGAAATCGTGCTCCGGCGGCACGGCAGCAGCAGGAGGCCCCATTAGCTAAAGTGGTGCTTCAGGTTAAGAACAGTTTCAGGTTAAGTATGGACCTCTGGAACGAATTAAGTACTTAACCTGAGGTAGCACTGTATGTCCAGGTGTCCTTTTGTCAACAACAAATTGTCGCTGTTTTTTCTGTTGAATATATGCTATATGGTAATGGTAATTTATAGACCTAATAGGTATCTAAAGCCATTTGCGCACTGTTGCTGTATGATGTACATCCAGGTTTTTCCCCCTTTGAATTTTTTTGGGGCCCCCAAGAGAGTAGGACCCTAAGCTATAGCTTGTTTAGCTTATAAGTAAATCCAGCACTGATCATGCCACTCACTTGCCTGGATAGAGAGGGGTGCGTGAGTATGTGCATGTACTAGCTTTCTGTAAAGGTAAAGGGACCCCTGACCATTAAGTCCAGTCGCGGATGACTCTGGGGTTGCGGCGCTCATCTCGCTGAGGGAGCCAGCATACAGTTTCAGGGTCATGTGACCAGCATGACTAAGCCACTTCTGGCAAACCAGAGCAGCGCACGGAAACGCCGTTTACCTTCCAGAGTGGTACCTATTTATCTACTTGCACTTTGACGTGCTTTCGAACTGCTAGGTTGGCAGGAGCAGGGACCGAACAATGGGAGCTCACCCTGTCGCACAGATTCGAATTGCTGACCTTCTGATCGGCAAGCCCTAGGCTCTGTGGTTTAGACCGCAGCGCCACCCGCATCCCTATAACCTACTGTACAAAGGTGCAATTTTCATCCATTGCTCTGCCTCCTTTTGCCTCTGACCTTAATACACCACTGGCATGTGGACCCTGGAAGGTTACCCAGAAAAGAATTCGGCCTTCAGTCTGAAAAGATGCCTCCATGCCAGAGGAGCTGTTTGAAGGAGCTTATCATCCCATCAATTTGGATTGTGTTTACTTCAGAATTCCAGTTTATTCATCTTAGGGGTTTCCTAAGAGATTCCCTGGGATTTATCCTAATGGAAATGATAGAAAAGCCAGATTCAGTTCTATCTATGCTACACGTATTCTGGAACACCAATTCTTTTTGGTTAACAAAATGTGTTGTTGTTTCCCCCAGTTTTGTTTCATCCCAACTTCTAAATCCTCCTTTCCCTTGTTGAACACTTCTTTCTCTGTCTCTTGCCCAAGGCATCATTTATCTCCATGACCGCATGCTGCAGAATGAGATAGTAGCCAATAGCCATCAGACCACAGTTTTTAAAAGGAAAAGGAAATGAAGAAAGAGACTGGCAAATTTCATAAAAGGAGGAAATATCAGTGGCTATTAACTAATGCGGCTAAGATACATCCCCAAACACCAGTTGCTGATCTAATTATTTTTAAGCAGTCATTATAGGAACATAAAAAGTTGCCTTAATGAGGAGACCAGTAAATGACATTGTTTTAAAAGATTAACAAGGACTAGAACACTCTGTTGCCAAAATCACACATGTGCTCTCTAATGTGTTATTGATCACTTGGGAGACTTCTCCCATTTCAATTAATGCACATCGCCCCACAATTATAGCTTCTGCATGCCTCTTCAGTTAGGGCAGGAGACGACGCCCCCTTTGCCCATTCCAGTTGCTGCCCCATACTGACTTGCAGCTAGATTAGAGTGTAGTCTTGATATTAACATGATTGATGACAACTATTGATCAAATGGGCAAATCGACAGGCAAATCTGTCAATTTCAGTTTTTCTTTTTAAAATCGTCGTGAAAATTCGTCTGCTTTTAAAATACAAATTTCTCCAAAGATATGCCTTTCTGCATGCAGTTTTGCCTAATATACATATTTTTTGCAAAACAATTTCTCGTAATATTACACATTTTGGTAATTTATGCATCTTTATGCATGCTGTACCCTGGTATATCCCTTTCTATACACATGCCTTGACTGGAGAACTACATTACAAAATTCAGAGAAGTGTGAATTTCAGAGGACAACTGTGTTTCACTTTGCATATTGTTCACCTTTAAATGCAAGTGGAACCAAATTTCTCCTCCATTCCTATTATTCATAATCCATCCTTATTTGTTTGCACAGTGCTTATGCAGAGGTTATGCAATGCCTGGTCTTTACTGAGCATTTGTTCTGCTTTGCTTGTAGAGAGGTTATACGACAATGAGCTTTCCTCCTGATTGCATCGTGATTTGCTTGCACAAAGGTTATATCTCTCCCCAATCATCAGTGTTTTATCCCACGCTTCTAAGTATATTTCCCCATCATGTTCCTACCAGCAAAAAGTAAAGTGTTTTTTTTTAAGCCACTCAATTTATTGCTGCAGTGAAAGACCATTTTAATCCACTAATTGCACAAACCTACACTAGAATGCAATTGAGTCCCTCCAGCAAAATACTGACAGTCTGGAGGTGACCTTTGACAGCATGTAACACACACACACACACACTCCCTTTCTGTACTATATACTGTATCTGCCTCTGTGACTGCTAAAGATGGGGAGAAATTCAACTCTGTTCAAATTTAAAGGTGAGCTCACTTAATTCACATTTTCCGAAACAAGATGCACAGTCATCCTTCGAAATTTGCACACCTCCAAATTCTGCACTGCCTTTCTCCAGCCAGGTAATGTGTTACATAAGTGCATATACCAGTGTAAAGTGTGCACGTGCATGCATATGGTAGTGAAAATAGTGTAAGAAAGTGCACTGAATTGGGGAAAGCTGTTTTGTTAAAAATGTGGATATTAGGGGGAATCCACATTAAAATGCTGATGAAATTTCAGGAGGACTTAAAAAAACAAACTTGCAAACTGGTGTGGAAAAGTGGAGAGCTGTACTTATGATTGGGGGAGGGGGAATGGGAAACTGAGAGAAACTGAAATTGGCGGATTTATTTACCACCACTTTCCTCAGTGTTCCAATCTCTGCCCTCTGGGACAACTGGGTTAGGGTAGACTTGGTGCCTTGGCAGTTCAACTGATGCTGATTACACACACTTTGGCCAGCTTCATCCTATTTGATTGAGTTGCATCACAGCTTTCTCCAGGGACATCAGAGCTTATGCATATTGTGCGATGGAATATTACCCTAAGATAAAGTCTTGTTTAGCAATTCTCTCCCCCCTCCCTCAGCTGTTTGGTTTTGTATCGGGAACCAATAATGCCTGAGTTCCTTTGCACTCAGCTTTGTTCTCCAAAACACAAGGATGGAAGCCTTTTGATAAGGAAGGTCAATGAAAGCCAGAACTTTAATACTTGCTGCAGAACAAATGTTCCCAAAGCAGGAACATGATGAGGTCTGGATTGCAATGAGAGCAGGGAGCTGATTTCAGTAAGGATGGAGAAACCCAATCACTGTTTGATTTGTATTTGCACCTGGACTACTGTCGAATGCCAGCTTGGCATACACAAGCCTGACTACCTAAGGATATCAATCCTGCAGCAACTGGGCCCCTTCTTGCTGCAGCATATCTGCCAAATACTTAGGAAGGATGCTGTTCCTGTTGGGATAGCAGGCTTTGGGAGGCATTTCCAGCCTATGTAATAAACCGGGCTTGTAGCAGCACTCTGTCAGGAACCTGGTAGCCAACAGTCAGTGGCCCATCTGGGTGTGCAGAGCCAAGCCAACTGATTCCGCTTAGTCAAGTTCATAATAGCATCCCTTTTCAAAGGAAGGAAACTGAGGAAACGGACTGTAGCTCAGCAGTACAGTAAATTAAAGGTAAAGGACCCCTGACTGTTAAGTCCAGTCGCGAACGACTCTGGGGTTGCGGCGCTCATCTTGCTTTACTGGCTGAGGGAGCTGGCATTTGTCCGCAGACAGTTTTTCCGGGTCGTGTGGCCAGCATCATACACCATACAGCCTCTTTCTTTCTTTCTTTCTTTCTTTCTTTCTTTCTTTTGGATGGGTAAGGTGAGCTTTTCATTCCAATGGCCCAGTTCCTTATTTCTTGAGAACATCCGCCCTCTGATCTCCGTTTTCAACTTCTATCCTTGGAGGCATTTAGTTTCCCTCCACCAAAATTGACGAGGGTCATACAACTTTACACAGTTGTGACCAACCCTCTCAAAGTATCCTGGGAACTGTAGTATGTCAAGGGTGTCAAGAGTTGTTAGGAAACCCCCATTCCCCTCTCAGTTTGCTCCTGCAATTCCCAGAGTGGTTTAACAGTCATTCCCTCTTCCCAGTGAACTCTGGGAAATGTAGTTCTGTGAGAGGAACAGGGTCCTTCCGGACAACTCTTAACACACTACAGTCCCCAGGAGCCACGACTGTTCAAAGTGGTGTGATGCTGCTTTACCATGGATGGGGCCACGGCAAGATGTTCACAAGGGCAATAGTATGAAGCTTGAGTGAAGGGAAAAGAAAGAGGAGGGTGATCAGTTCTTCAAGGCCAGAATGAAACTGTGTGCTATAAGCGTTTATATCCAGTTGGGGCCAGGCTGGTCTTCTCTTGCTAGTGCTCCTGTTTGAACAGAAGCTGGTGACTCTTGAACCCTTGGCCAAATCTGTCTCTAGTTGGGAATCTCATGACTGGAGAACAACTCCCAGTGATTTTAAAATGAGTTTGGGTTTCTAGTATTTATGGGCCAGGGGGCCTGATTCCTGGTGCTTAAGATCAGTGATGCCAACCAACTGCTGTATAGCTAAAAATATGTGACTTGGTTTTTTTCCATCACTACCTCCTGCTATAACCTGTGAGTCTACCAGTTCTCTTATGTGCATTAGCAGTTTGCTTGGATGACAATGGTGTTGTAGTTGAATGACACCTGGATGGGCAAAGGTTCCCCAAACCTGGTCTGCACCAACACTCACAGGTTCTTTGGTGCTTTTAGACAGGGTTTCCCCCCAGCAATCCCCTGGTATGCAAAAAAATGAACCTGGGACTCTCGGCATACAAACTATGGTTTGTGTGCTTGCTGCTGAACTACAGCCTTGGGTAGATGTCATTTAGAAGTCACCTTCATTTGCTGCAATACTTCCATCATGCTCAATTACTCTTCATGCACCTTGACGCCATTAGTGCTCTGAAAATTTTCTGGCAGGCTTCCTGTTCCTAATACACTGAAATTCCCATTGTTGTGTTTTATGCCGCTTTTGAGCTGCTCTACAAAATCTTCCTTTTCCCTGCCTTATTAGGTTCTTATAATTAACATGCCGGAATCCACAGTTTCTTTTGGTTCTGCTCATTGGGATTACAATTCTTTCTTTATAAAATAAGCCCCTTTTTGCCTTTAATATCTTCTTTAACATTGCTTCAGCAAATGCTGAGATTCCATCTTCCCCCACCCCAAATTCTCTTGAGTTTTAATTGAGATTTATAGCTATGCAGAGCTCCTGATGCGGCTTTAAAAAAAACAGTTTTAGCATTTTTATTTTGCTCGCAACCCTTCTGATATCCCACCCCCCACCCCAGTAATATTCTCATTTCTGAATTGTTGCCCTTTATGGGATGGAGCACTGCAGAGTAGAGATTTCTAGCCCGTGGCTCCCTCAGTGTTGCTAGACTACATCTTCCATAATTCCTGAGTCTCTTGGCCATGCTGACTGGGACTAATGAGAGGCTAATAACATATGGAGGGCCAAAGGTTCCCAACCTCTGATCCAGAGGGATATCTAAAGTGGGACACCAGCAACTCTTATTCCAACATACCTTCCAACATCCCACTGATCAAAAGAAGGATGTTTGGTTTTTTGGCCCCAAGCTCTCATGGGGACCAGCTGATTTGCGTGAGAGCAAAAAAAAACCCCAAAAACATATTTTGGTCTCGTCCTGTGGCATGAGCCATCTGATTCACATGAGAATTTTGGGATGTCCCACTCACATTAGGACAGTTGATGGGTATGCAACAATGGAGGAAGAATATAGCCATCATGCTTAGTAACCATTTCTAGCCTTAACCTCCATGGATTTGTCTAATTCTCTTTTAAAGCCATCCACCTGGTGACCATCATTTGCCTCTTGTAAATCCCATAGTTAAATGATGTTCTGCATGAAGAAGTGCTTTCTTTTATCTTTAGCTGAGATCCCTGTATTGCAGGGGGTTGGACTAGATGACCCTTGGGTCCCTTCCAACTCTATGATCTGTCCACACATTTGGGTGATATAAGAGGGGGAGAGAAAAAATTCCTTGTTCACTTTCTCTGTTACATGCATAGTGAGTTTTTTTACACCTCTTATCATAGTCACCTCTTGCTTATCTGTAAAATGGTAAAGGTAAAGGGACCCCTGACAGTTAAGTGCAGACGACTCTGGGGTTGTGGTGCTCATCTCGCTTTAAAGGCCGAGGGAGCTGACATTTGTCCACAGACAGTTTTTCCGGATCATGTGGCCAGCATGACTAAGCCGCTTCTGGCAAACTAGAGCAGTGCACGGAAATGCCGTTTACCTTCCCGCCAGAGTGGTACCTATTTATCTACTTGCGCTTTGACGTGCTTTCGAACTGCTGCGTTTGCAGGAGCAGGGACCGAGCAACGGGAGCTCACCCCGTCACGGGGATTCAAAGCGCCGACCTTCTGATCGGCCAGCCCAAGAGGCTCAGTGGTTTAGACCACAGCGCCACCCGTGTCCCATTGCTTATCTGTACTCTCAACTAAAAAAGCCTCCAAATGCTGTAACATTTCCTCATAGGGTGATATAAGAACACAGGGAGCTGCCTTGTACCAAATCAGGCCAATGCTCCATCTAACTCAGTGTTGTCTACCCTGACTGGTAGTGGTACCCCAGGATTTCAGGTTCTGCATGAAGATGCCTGGGTCTGAACCAGGGGACTTATGCATGCATAGCCAATGTTCTGAGCTGCACCACTGAGCGGCAGTTCATAATATTCCAGATGGAAAACCAGCAGAAACAGATGATGGAGCATAAGGAGAGTACTGCTGAATCAACCCAAAGGTCCACCCTGTTTCCTACAGTAGCCAGTTAGCCACATTTGGAAGGCCCATCGGCAGTGCATGAAGGCAGTTCTCTGGATTCAGAGGTTTACTCCTTGAAGGCTGGTGCCCATTGGTGCTGGTAGGGTGGAAGATGGGGAAATGAAAAATAGTTGGAGCCAGAGCCAATGATAGGCAGAACCAACTAATTCTTCCTTTGTCCCTATCCTCCTCCCTGCTGAGTTCTGCAAGGGAAGCATGAAGGCAGATGAGGAAGCTGTCAGGCAGTCCTGTCAGCCCTTGGACTGGTTGTCAGTAAAAAGGAGGCAGGTATGAGCTGGCTGAGGCCAAACTGAGGTTGGTAGGGCAGTGCCTGATTCTCCCTAACCTCCCTAGGGTATACTGCAACATCACCATCACTAATGGACTTACCCTCTATGAATTTATATGATTCCCCTTAAAAGCCATCTCAGCTTGCAGCCATTGTTGCAACGTTCCACAGTTTATTTGATTTGTTTAGTGGGAGGAAGTAAAATAAACACAGTGGTACCTCAGGTTACATACGCTTCAGGTTACATTCGCTTTAGGTTACAGACTCTGCTAACCCAGAAATAGTGCTTCAGGTTAAGAACTTTGCTTAAGGATGAGAACAGAAATCGTGCTCCGGTGGCGCAGCAGCAGCAGCAGGAGGCCCCATTAGCTAAAGTGGTTCTTCAGGTTAAGAACAGTTTCAGGTTAAGTACGGACCTCCGGAACTAATTAAGTACTTAACCCGAGATACCATTGTACGTACTTATGCACATGTGTGCCCTCCTGAATACTTTTATTCATTTTGATTTAGAGCAGACGGCTGGCATCTCATGAGAAAGTTCCCTCTGGTTTTCTCTTCAGCGCTGATGTCTTTACAGAGCACTCCGGGTGAAAGTGCACAGGACTGGAGCTGCGGCATCCTATGTGCTATATTCCCTCCCAGGCCCATGGGTGAATAACACTGGCTTGGCTCCAGTCCCCTATATTGGCACCGAACCATAATAATGCCATGTTAGATTACAGACACAAGTATGGACAGGCCACTTAGCTGTGATCAAAACACAACACAGGAGACCTGTCCTTTGATACAATGGTCATTAAAAATAACATTTTTGAGCCAAACTCTTTGTTTCCATGAGATCAGCACCCGATCTCTCTAGGTGATGGACTTTGCTTTGTTCTAAAGCTCTGTCCCGCTCTGACTCAGACAATTTGTTGCCTTATATTAATTCGCATAAGCCTCCTGACTGTAGGCTTCTGGGATTCTTCTAATCCTTCCTAATAACTTCCAAACTTGCTGGTCTTTAATGGTCTTTAGCGCCTCACTTGCTCTGAGCCCTGCAGGGTGTGTCTTTCTTTCTTTTGAACCAGCCAACAATTTAAGGCTGTATTATTGACTTTCAGCTTCTTCTCAGTTTAGGTGCTTGCCTACATAGCCAGCTACTTCCTCCTAGCATGAGAGTTAACTGGATTTGAGAGACAGGCAGAAAGAGATCTTTCATGAAGAGACCAGAATAAACAGGCAAGACACATGGCCTGGGTTTAAATTAAGCATGTAGGAAGGCATTGTTTTCTGTTCACCCCCACGTTCATGACATGTGACACTATTCCTGCAGTTTGTCTTCTGCCAAAAACTACATTATTTGTCTCACAGCCCACTGAAGCAAACTTACATAACTTATGCAATTTAAATAATTATATGAATTACATTGTCATTATTGTCGTTGCCATATGTCTTCTTTTTCCAAGACACCGTTCACCTGAAACGTGCCTCAGTGTTTTCACTGTCTGTGCCAGCCTATTCTCTTTCCTGGTAAAACCCGCCAAGTAATCAAGTCAGCTAACCGATTTGTTCAGATTCCACCTCTAACTCCTCTACCTAGATCGACAACATGTAGGCGAAAACATCCCCTCTACAGGCCAATTGCAGATGAGGTTAAGAAAAAGATCCTACTTAGCTCTGTGATAGGAATTTTGAGGTCTTAGATATATGTTAAATGTTCATAAGTGTACCAACCAAGCACATACATAGATCAGCACAGGAAGACCGACCTGAAGCCATTTTGATTCCTAAACTGAGCAAATGTTTTCTCTGCGAGGTCAAAGTAGGAAAGCCTCCCCATTGTCTTTTCCTTCACAAATCCTGTCTTAAGGGTATGTCTGTGTTTGAATAGGGTGTAAGCCTGTGACCTGGCCCAGGTACTAAGTATTTATCATTACAAAAGACTGGCCAGGCTCCCCAGGCAATCCAATCAAGTAACCTGCCATACAGGAGATAAACAAGGACAGGAGAAAAACAACATTCAAATTTCTGTTTAGACCGCCTTTTCTGTGATGTAGGTATGTTTCTAGGGGTGGTCTTGATCTACAGGGTGGTAATTTCAAAAGTCTTTATAAGGCCTTGCACGCCATTTTTCTGGGTCCTCCTCCTCTCCTGCGGGTGAGGGGAGCACCCTGTTGCAACAGATCAATAAAGATCAAGCTTACTAGCTGTTTTGCTTCTCAATATTCTCTGGTTGGCCTCTGCTATCTTCTCCTACCAATAGGGAACCTATGTAAGGACTCTATATGGGCTCTTGGATACCTCATAAGGGAAAAGGGCAAATTTTTGTTTACAACAGCTCTATCATGGTGAGCAGCTAATCCCACTGTCAGAGGTGGGTGCCAGGGTCAGGTAAATAATAACCCACAAGGCATCAGCGAAATGAATTTTTTATTCAAAGAAACAAAACAGCTCAGGCCTAATGAGCCCAGTAACTCTCCCCAGTAGGTCTTGTCCTAGTGAAGCAGTTGCAAGGACTGAAGGTCCCCACCTTTTCACAGCACCCTAAGACTCCTCCCCCCTCCCAAACAACCTGAGGCGTCTCCGCCTTGTCTGTCTTTGCTCCACCCTCTTCATACCTCTGTGGGTTCTGGGAGACCAAATGGGAAGGGGAGCTGGTCACAGCAGGAGAGGGAGACTCCCTGGCTTCTTCACCAGCCTGCCTCCACTCTGCCTCTTGACTCCTCTCTGCTTCTGCCTCTGATTCTGGATTGCTCTCTGCCATAGCCTCTTCCTGCTCACTAAACCCTGTTACCTCTTCAGCTCCCAACACCGCCTTCTCCCAGTCTGCTCCCTTTTCTCCCTCCCATCATGGTTCCACCACCAATCCCCTTGCTCTGAGCCTTCTTGTGTGTCCCCACCATCACCACTCCTCTTCATCCAGCCAGTCCATGACACCCACACACAATATAGGGATGAAGGATTGGCCATAAGCTGCACAGAGGATGATATGGGCCAAGCTGCCTTATGAACCCTGCCAGCTCCTCCCCAGTACTGGCTCCCAAAGCAGTGTTGCATCAGAGAGCCAGTGTGGTGTAGTGGTTAAGAGCGGTGGACTCATAATCTGGTGAACCGGGTTCACATCCCTACTCCTCCACATGCAGCTACTGGGTGACCTTGGGCTAGTCACACTTCTCTGAAGTCTCTCAGCCTCACTCACCTCACAGAGTGTTTGTAGTGGGGAAGGAAGGGAAAAGGAAATTGTTAGCTGCTTTGAGACTCATAAAGTGAGGTATCAAATCCAAACTCTTCTTCTACTTCTTCCCTTCTTCCAGCCCCACCACAAAGGAGCTCCCATCACAACCTTCGAGGCTGGACGGTGGAGCAATGTGTTTATTTTTATTTACATAGCCATGGCCAAATAATATATATAGCCTCATTTTCCACAAATACATCTGTGCTCAAAACAATTCACATGTTGTTGTTGTTGTTTAAAAAAATCTAAATATAGTACTCCAGTAGCAATGCCTAATGCAAATTATAATATCACCTCAATATAACACTTTTTCAAAAGATCCATTAATTGTTTATTTAAAATACAACAGCATTCAAGAGAGCATGAATCATAGAATCATAGAATCATAGAGTTGGAAGAGACCACAAGGGCCATCGAGTCCAACCCCCTGCCAAGCAGGAAACACCATCAGAGCACTCCTGACATATGGTTGTCAAGCCTCTGCTTAAAGACCTCCAAAGGAGGAGACTCCACCACACTCCTTGGCAGCAAATTCCACTGTCCAACAGCTCTTACTGTCAGGAAGTTCTTCCTAATGTTTAGGTGGAATCTTCTTTCTTGTAGTTTGGATCCATTGCTCCGTGTCCGCTTCTCTGGAGCAGCAGAAAACAACCTTTCTCCCTCCTCTATGTGACATCCTTTTATATGAAACACGCATGAAACATGCCAATCACTCAAGTAAAAATATCCAAATATTTCACATTCAAAAGGAGCCGCAAAGAACACAAAACCCCACATATACCCTAAGTAGAAGAACAGAAACATTGCCACCTGACCCCACCCCACTAACCATTCCCCCCTCCGCCTCTTTCCCCTCTTTTCTTCCTAAGCTAACACTGTAATGTCTCACAACGAATGAAAATGATCTGTGGGAAATGCAACTTGAAAAAAGAGACAATGTGCGTATTTTTGTAAACTACGGAATCTTTAGTGAAAATATATTTTTTAAAAAGAGCCCCAAAGTTTATGTCCTTAGTAACCAGCCAGCATCCCCTTACACATAAATGTACACATAACCTCAAATCTGTTTTTGCTAAAAACAACTCAAAATTAAACATTTAAATTAAAGCAAAATAGGGGAGGCATATGTCAAAATGCATTCAGATCCCTATAACTCAGGCTCTCAACCATGATCATCTAAAATTGATTGCAAATGGAAGGCAGCTGAAATCTAGAGCTGAGCTGATAGCTCTCTCTTGACAGAGCCTTTGTCTTAGATTTTGACCTTTGGAGGAGGGACAAACGATCCCCTAATACTGCCATTGCCTCTTCCAGCCCCACTACCTGAGCTCAGCTTTTTCCATTACAGTTTTAAGCATCTTGCACAGCAAGCTGGTAGAGATATATCCATATTTATATCACAGCGTGTCTCAAAATGGAGGTGTGAGCAGTCCTTGCATTAGTGCAAATGGCACTATGCTGAATGGTGCAAGAGGCCAACTGCTTGCAAATGAGGATGGGACTAGGGGTGGAGGGGAACATATGGAGTGTGTTCAAAAAAGTGCCTGGACCCAGAGGCATTTTCATTCCTTCCTCTCCTTTGACCTCTCTTCTCTCTGCTTCTGCCGTGCCTTGGGCAAAGTACAGCAGATGGCACTAACCAGCTCACCAGCTATGCCCCAGATGGTGAGACAGGTTCCTTGTCCCAAAAGCATCCTTTCTAGAATGCTAGGGGAGAAATAGGAGGGGAGGAAGAGAGAGAAGTTGCTAGCTCTGTTCTTCGCAGTTCAATTTACCATTTGGTGCCATGTGTGTGAATAATAATAATAATAATAATAATAATAATAATAATAATAATAATGGGCTACGCTTGAGACTGACCCAGAAACTCCAGTGGGTGCAGAATGCCGTGGCGAGACTCCTTCTGGGGTCCTTGCCATGGGATCACATTCACCCGGTGCTATACCAGCTGCACTGGCTCCCGGTGGAATACAGGATCAGGTTTAAGGTACTGGTTTTAACCTTTAAAGCCCATCACGGCCTAGGACCCTTGTACCTATGGGACCGCCTCTCCTGGTATGTCCCACGGAGGACCTTACTGTCTTCAAATAAAAACATTTTGGAGATCCCAGACCACAGGGAGGTTAGGCTGGCCTCAACCAGAGCCAGGGCTTTTTCGGCTGTGGCCCCGATCTGGTCGAATGCTCTGTCACAAGAGACTAGGACCCTGTAGGACTTGACATCTTTCCACAGGGCCTGCAAGACAGAGCTGTTCTGCCAGGCCTTTGGCCAAGGCACAGTCTGACCCCCTCCTTCTGTAATCTTCATAGAACTCTAGCCCAATGGTTGTCATTAATTTGACTCTGAACTGATTTTAGAATGAATTGATTTTAGAATGTATTTCAATTAAGTGGTTGTGATTTTATGTAAACTGTGTTATTTTTACTGTTCTTAGCCACTCTGAGCCCGGCTTCGGCTGGATAGGGTGGGATATAAATACAATATTATTATTATTATTATTATTATTATTATTATTATTTGTACCCCGTGCATCTGACTAGATTGCCCCAGCCACTGTGGGTGGCTTCCAGCATATACAAAAACATAATAAAACATTAAATATTGGATACTTCCCTATGAAGGGCTGCCATCAGATGTCTTCTAAAGGTTGTATAGTTACTTACTGAATTTCTTGACATCTGGTGGGAGGGCGTTTCACAGGGTCGAGCAAATAGGAACACAGAGAAGTCGCCTGCTGACAAAATGAAATTGGTTGCTAACAATAGGGATGGAGACCAGGAAATTCATGTGGGGCGAATTGAATATACTGTGGCAAATGCTGGATGAATTGTAACCTTGTGAATGATCTCTGTCAGGAGTTCCCCAGAAGGATACAGCAGAGAAACAATGAGCATAACTGAAGATTTTGGGTTTGCTATTTCTGGAGATAGGACTGTGGGGCTAGTTGGAAAGTTAGGCATGGGGACCTGATTTATATGGCAGATTAAAACACACATCAACATTCTGCATCCTTGGTTGGCAAAAATGTGTAACCTAGACTTGAAGAGGGTCCATAGTTTGCCAAAGGAGTTCATCCTTTGTGTGCAGAAGGCTGCAGGATCAATCCCAAGCCAAAAGGATCTCAAGTTCCAAGATGGAGAAAGACTCTGCTTGAGACTCCAGAGCTGCCATTCCCAAACTTGGGTCCCCAGATGTTGTTGGACTACAATTCCCACCATCCATAACCAGCAGGGGTAGCAGTCAGGGATGATGGGAGTGAAAGTCCAACAACATCTTGGAACCCAAGTTTGAGAAAGGCTTCTCTAGAGAGCTAGTGTTGGTAGAATAGACAATATTGGGTTAAATGGGCCAATGATCTGAATTAGCATAGGGCAGCTTCCTACGTCTGATTTTGTTATTGGCACCCATCTGTCGAGAGACAATTGAGTGCATCTTCGGGCAAGGGGGAGTGAAGTCAAACTGTTGTGTTAGCAGCAGCCAAGAGACCTCTCCAGGGCACAAGTCTGAGCAGTGTGTATAGAGGTTCTGCGCTGCCCAGACAACAAGACCCCCTCTCAGTCTCATAGATATGGTCCAAACATAAGCAGAGCGATGTGTTTTGCACCTGCTTAACTGCAGGAGTTGCCAGAAGGAGGCAGAGAAGGCGCCATCTAACTGCCTTAGCGACTCCACTCAGCATTTGTTTACTCTTGGGCCTTTTCCTCTCCTGAAGATGCCCTGCAAGGCAGCAGAGATTTCCTTCTCCCAGGTGGGCTACCTTCTCTGACTGATGAGCGCCATCTTCCCCTCAATTCCCTCTGCAGCACATGCAGAAACCACCTTCTTGGCTATTGGACCCACTATCTAATCAGCATAATCCGCCAGAGTGTGTTTTTGCACACTGGTTGAGGTCCTTAACTCATGGAGGGTTTGAGGCCCATCAGCTCCTTTCACCTGATTTAATTGGCCAGTCGAAGGCATCTCCCAGGGTGTGGCCGCCATTGCATGCTGACAGCAGGTGAGAGCTGAGTGCAGGGTGGTGACCAAAGGTAGACAAACTACTCCAGAAGAAGCACCATGTCTCCCCCACCAGAGGTACTACCCCTCCCCTAACATCCCATACACCCCTGTCTGATTATAGACCAGGCATAGGCAAACTTGGCCCTCCAGATATTTTTGGGACTACAACTCCCATAATCCCTAGCTAACAGGACCAGTAGTCAGGCATGATGGGAGTTGTAGTCCCAAAACATCTGGAGGGCCGAGTTTGTCTATGCCTGTTATAGACTCAACAATTAGAAAAGGTTTTTTGGGGGAGAAGGTTTGTCGGGGGAAATGGGTTAAATGGTGTCCATTGCAGTTAGGTCAACTATGTGTCCTACTCTACAGATGAGATACAGTGGTACCTTGTTTTGAGTCCAGGATCCGTTCCAGAGCCCCAGACACTTGATGAAAGGGACGCTCGACAAAGCGCCACTCTACGTGCACGGAGCACTTTGTGCTTCTGCACATGCGCGAAGTGCAATTTAGCGTTTCTACCCATTCCAGTACTTCCAGGTTTGCCACGGACATTCGCCGAAATGGACGGTCGAGGGGGCGGATGTTTGCGGAGGTATTACTGTATTATTATTTGAAGGTTGCAGAGGAGAGTCCTCTATCTGAAAGCTTGTCTGGAGTGAGGCCATTTAAAAACAGAGTCATGAAGATGGGGATAGGGGGGCCTCAGATTTGACCATCACATGTGAGCACCAGACTGAGCAGTCTCACAGGCAGTGCATTTTCTGGAGGTACTCAAGGTTATGCACTGCCGGCAGCCATTTCCCCCCCTAGAATAAAATCACTGGTTAAAAGTGTGACACTTACTGCAACAACTTCATGGTGAGTACTGCCACCTCTTTTTCCAGAAGAAACGCACTGCTCATGGGTTACCTGGCCCCAGTCTCCCCCAGTGTGGTGAGACGTACGTTTTAAAATTTAAATCAGAGTCATTATTTCTACATTTGCATGCATTCATTAAATAAATGCACATAAATTAGCATGTGGAATTTTTATGCAAATCTGTGTTCTCGGCCGTCCTCTTTTTGATGCAGAAATGGCCACCCTGGTCACAGTCAATGGTCCTCAGTGGGCCATAATTCTTACGGTTGTAGCCTGCTGAGACTCCGAATTTAGATAGACTGTACAAAAGCCCGTTCAACTTCCCCCCTGCTGATACATCAGCACTATTGTCTTCCCTTTCAGCTCCCTTTCTGGGATGCTGCCTCTGGCTTCCTCCCAGGAAGAGTTTGAAGCAGAGATGTGCAACCTGTGACAGTCCAGACTACAATTCCCATCACTACTGGCCTTTGGCTGTTTTGGCTGGGGCTGACAGGCATTGGAAGTCCAACATCTAAAGGGCTGCATGGCGGTTCAGACCCAAAATCTGTCTAGACCAGCTTCCCACTGTGGCTGACAAGATACCTGTGGGAAGCCTCCCACAGACCAGAGTCATTGTTGTTCCCCAGCTTGCAACAGAACATTGCATTAGATCATGTGCACCCCTCTGTTGCTCTGTCCCAGCTCCTGCCAACCTAGCAGTTTGAAAGCACACCAGTGCAAGTAGATAAATAGGTACCGCTGTGGCAGGAAGGTAAACGGCGTTTCCATGCGCTCTGGTTTCTGTCACGGTGTCCCGTTGTGCCAGAAGCGGTTTAGTCCTGATGGCCACATGACCTGGAAAGCTGTCTGTGCACAAACACCAGCTCTCTTGGCCTGAAAGCGAGATGATTGCCACAACCCCATAGTCGCCTTTGACTGGACTTAACCATCCAGGGATCCTTTACTTTTACCTTTTTACCTAGTCATTCTTATGGGGTGTGCGTGTGCAGGACAACACCCCAAAGAATCGTGCATACACAGGAATCCCCAAATTTTGGGTTGCATTAATGGCAATCCATTATCTGTTGCTTTAATTCAGGGGATGCTTATGTGCTGTGGTTCGGATGTCGTTGGACTCCCGACTCCCACCATCTGTTACATTACCTGTGATTCCTGCGTTCCAGGGGGTTGGACTGAATGATGCTTTGGGCTCTTTCCAATTATACGATTCTACGGCCCTATGATTCTGCTCCCAGGGAAGAGGGTTTAGGATTGCAGCCTGTGTCTCTTTTAGCCCAACGATTCTCTGGTGCTCTCCCACCATTCAGTCTCCTCTCTTCTCTTCTCATTACATGTGCCGAACAAGGTCAGGGAAAGCTGAAACACAGAATGTATTTTCTCCCTGTCTGTGGCCAGTGGCTGAGGAGCTGCCTGCATAATTGTGTCCGGGGGACAAGCAGCAGCTCAGAGACAGAGTGAGGGAACTTGACTGTTACTGGAAATCAGGGCAGCATCTGTGTGTGCCTTGCTAAATTCTATTTTTTTTTTTTTTATATATAAGAATACAAATGCCAAGGTAAGCTAAAATCTGCATGCGGAATGTATTCCACATATTAAGCAAAATGGCATATGGTGACTTCCTTTGAATAATTTATTTTGCTTTTGTATTTAGTTATATTATATATATATAGATTTGGGGACTCTTGAACAAGGGCCTAGCTTGTTCAAGGGCATCAGAGGACACTGTAGGAACGGAGAAGGTTTAGAAAAAGGTGTCCAAACGATCAAGGGAGTATAGCATCTAGATCAAGGGAAGTAATAGTGCCACTGTATTCTGCTCTGGTGAGACCTCACCTGGAGTACTGTGTCCAGTTCTGGGCACCACAATTCAAGAAGGACACTGAGAAACTGGAACGTGTCCAGAGGAGGGCAACCAAAATGGTCAAAGGCCTGGAAACGCTGCCTTATGAGGAACGGCTAAGGGAGCTGGGCATGTTTAGCCTGGAGAAGAGGAGGTTAAGGGGTGATATGATAGCCATGTTCAAATATATAAAAGGATGTCACATAGAGGAGGGAGAAAGGTTGTTTTCTGCTGCTCCAGAGAAGCGGACACGGAGCAATGGATCCAAACTACAAGAAAGAAGATTCCACCTAAACATTAGGAAGAACTTCCTGACAGTAAGAGCTGTTTGACAGTGGAATTTGCTGCCAAGGAGTGTGGTGGAGTCTCCTACTTTGGAGGTCTTTAAGCAGAGGCTTGACAACCATATGTCAGGAGTGCTCTGATGGTGTTTCCTGCTTGGCAGGGGGTTGGACTCGATGGCCCTTGTGGTCTCTTCCAACTCTATGATTCTATGATTCTATGATTCTAACAAGACAGGGATGACCTCTTCTGAAATGATGTTTGCTGCAACATACAAAAGAATAAGAATGCTCATTTATTATTTGGGGAAACTTTGGCCCTTGAAATGTTGCTGGATTGCAACTCCCATCATCCCTGACTATTATTATTATTATTATTATTATTATTATTATTATTATTACTATTACTTGTACCCTGCTCATCTGACTGGGTTTCCCCAGCCACTCTGGGCAGCTTCCAACAAATATAAAAGCATAAGAAAGCACCAAACATTTCAAACTTCCTTATACAGTGTTGTCTTCAGATGTCTTCTAAAAGTTGTATAGTTATTTAGCTCCATGATATCTGATGAGAGGCCTTTCCACAGAGTGGATGCCGCCACCGAGAACGCCCTCTGCCTGGTTCCCTGTAGCCTCACTTCTCGCAGTGAGGGAACCGCCAGAAGACCCTTGAAGCTGGACCTCAGTGTCTGGGCTGGATGATGGGCATGGAGATGCTCCTTCAGATATACTATAATGGGCCGTGGTAACTAGAGCTCATGGGAGTTGGAGTCCGGCAACATCTGAAGAGCCATAGGTTCCCCACTACTGAACTAGAGACTACAAGCTGAGGTTCTCCGGATATCAAATTCTGAAACAGAATTCCTGCATTCTTGCACATTGAAGCCATACATCCCCTGCTTGGGATATGAGTTAATGTTCTGTTTTGGGACTAGGTTTCCAGATTAATATCCTGCAGAATACATGTAAGCAGTAAGCATGCCCACTGCTTACATGTGTTTAAAATAAATGTCCCAGTGCCTTCGTTTGAAGCACAGGACATCCAGTGGAAGGGCAAAGCCCACAGATCTCCCACAGGAGCTGATGTTCCAAGCTGTCATCCTTCTGCATGTCAATGATGTGCATGAAAAGGACTTACACGAGTTAAATGCACTGATCATACATAATACAAGCAGGTGGGGATGTAGGATGCAGAACACAGAGAGAGCAGAAGCTAGTGACATTTACTGGGTTTTGGCTGTGATTCTGCATGGAGGGCAGGCTTCCAGGGATCAAACTGGGGAAGAAGAACATTTGCCAAGAGGAAGGTGAAGGAGGTGGAAGAGGTAAATAGGGCAGAATGATGCCTTGTGTTTACACCCAGCTTCAGTTAGCAAAGAGTGCTCAGCGCAACTTGTAAATTGGTGAGCAGATCTGGATTAACCAGGATGCATTAACCTATTACGGGTTTATTAGTCGTTGATAACTAAATAGCACCTCCAGGCTCAGAAGTGCTGCATATCCCTTGGGGAGCAGCAAGAGCGGGAGAGGGCTGTTGCCTTCATGCCTTGCTTGTGAGCTTGCTGGGGGTACCTGATGGGCTACAACCAGAAGCAAGATCCTGGACAAGATGGAGCATTGGTCTTCTCTCCTAGGACTCTCTTTGTGTTCTCATACAACACTGTAGCCAGACCCTAGATAAACACGAAGGTTTGGATGGAGACGCGGGTGGCGCTGTGGGTTAAACCACAGAACCTAGGGCTTGCTGATCAGAAGGTTGGCGGTTTGAATCCCCACGACGGGGTGAGCTCCTGTTGCTCAGTCTCTGCTCCTGCCCACCTAGCAGTTCGAAAGCACGTCAAAGTGCAAGTAGATAAATAGGTACCGCTCCAGCGGGAAGGTAAATGGCATTTCTGTGCGCTGCTCTGGTTCTCCAGAAGTGGCTTAGCCATGCTGGCCACATGACCACTAAGCTGTACGCCGGCTCCCTCGGCCAATAAAGCAAGATGAGCACCGCAACCCCAGAGTCGGTCACAACTGTACCTAATGGTCAGGGGTCCCTTTACCTTTACCTTTTATGGATGGAGAAACCTGGGACCCTCCAGATTTTGCTGGACTAGAAGTCCCATCATCCTTGTGCATTGGTCACCCCAGCCTGGGGCTGATGGGAGCTGGAGTCCAATAGCATAGGGGAGGTCCATAGGCACCTCCCACCCATGGCATTCCAAGGAACTGCCTGGAGTCCCAGCCATACCAAGAAGCCACAGAGCCCCATCCTGGCACACACACTAGAAGATGATGCATCGCATACCGCAAAAAGAACCGATGCTCAAGAATTGCTTTGAGATTACCTAATAACCATTTGCACATTTCCTTGTCATTTCCAGAAGGACTGTGGGCTACAGCAGATACTGATAAAATGTCCTTGTACGATGCCCGGGGAGCTCTTAATGTCCTGGCAACAAGCCTAGCAGAGCGATGTGATGTTGGCCCTGCCAGGACTGGGGGGAAATTAAATCCTGTAGCTGATCGGTGGCTACAGTGCCAGCTGCTGCCATGATGAGTTGTCCAGGGCTTTGGAAATGCTGGAAGCTGTGTTATACCATGTCAGACTATTTATCCATTTAGCCCACTAGGATCCATAGTGGCTGGCAATGACCTGGGGCTGAGTGCAGCCCTCCAGGACTCTTCAGAGGCCATGCCTCTCTCAGGTCTTCCTTTGCACCTTCTTGAGTGTTTTTGCCTGGCTGGAATCTGTCCTTGTACTGTGTGAATGCCTCTTCCTTGTCTGGATGAAGGCTGCAGAGAAATGTGTGAGTGCGTGCAGAAATCAGCCTACTGTGCAAAGGTCAGATTTACATAAAAGAAGAACAAGCCTTCTGGGTCAGGCCAAAGGCCCATCTAGTCCAACGTCCTCTTCTCACAGTGGCCAACCTTGTGCTCAAGCAGGACCTGAGCACAAGACTCTCTCTTCTCCTGTGGTTTTCAGCAACCAGTTTTCAGAAGTGTTGCTGCCTCTGTCCATGGAGGCCAAACATGCCCATCATGCCTAGTGGCCATTGATAGCTGTCTGGATGCCGTGAGCAGCTCCTGGCTGGTTGCCCAGTAAAGTATAAAGACAAGGGAAAGCTCATGACACAAGCTCCTTACAGGAAAAGGCAGATTTAAATGTAATAAATAGACAAATATGACAAGGAAGCCAACTGCAGTGAAACCTTAGAAGAAACTTCCTAAAACTAAGATTGTGCAATGGAAGTTGCTACCTTGGGGTTGTCCGTCACCAAAGACATTTAAGCAGAAAACTGCACAACCATCTATCAGGGACACAGTCATGGCGAAATTCCTGCACTGAGGCAGGGCTTGGATTAGATCAGGAGTGAAGAACCAGCTAGCATGGCCAATGACTTGGGATGATGGGAGTTGTAGTTCGGCCATATCTGGAGAGCCAAAGGCACCCCATACCTACAGCAGACATGGCTGCTTCCAACTCTGCAAGTCTAAAGTATAAAGACAAGGAAAGGTTTCTTGCTATCCTTTTTTATTTCAGTCTTTACAGAGAGAGGCTATAGAACCCAGCCTCTTGGATAATGGCATTGTCCCGAGTGAATTTCCACCACTGTACCTCCCACTTCCTCACTCATCTCCTCTACGGGTGCTGCTACGTGCCCTCTGTCTTTGAGCTCTTTGCTCTCCTACTTTTAAGGCTCGCCAGGTTCTGGGAGATGGAGGGTCTGGGATGCTTTCTAATGACAACATGTGAGCTGGGTTTTGTTCCAGCTCTCCCATGATTTCCCAGCTTTTCTCCTCATCTGCCTCTGAGCTGCGACCTCCCTCAACCCCCTGTTGTAAATCTATCCTGCCTTCCTCTTCCTCCTCCCTGGAAGGGTCAGGATGAGGAGGCGGTCTCCACCATTCCTCCTCTGCCCAGTCCCTGACAACAGCCTTCTCATCCATGAATTTGTCCAGTCCTTTTTTAAAGCCATCCAAGTTGGTGCCTACCACTGCCTCCACGGGAGCTGGTTTCATGATTTAATCCAGCAATGTGTGAAGTTGTTCTTTTGTCTGTCATTGAATCTTCCAACATTCAACTTTATTGTAAATTGCTCTACCCACCCTGGACTCTGGACTCAGCAATACATACAGTGTACATAATCTACTCCTTCCCCATTTTATCTTCACAACAACCCTGTGAGGTTGGTTAGACTGAGAGGCAGTTGCTGGGCCAAGGTCACCCAGCAAACTCGTTCCTGAGTGGGGGATCTGAACCATGGTTCCCCATGTCTGAGTCCAGCACTCTAATCTCTATACCACTTCACTGAATACTAAAAAGAAAGGAAGGAAGGAAGGAAGGAAGGAAGGAAGGAAGGAAGGAAGGAAGGAAGGAAGGAAAGAAAGAAAGAAAGAAAGAAAGAAAGAAAGAAAGAAAGAAAGAAAGAAAGAAAGAAAGAAAGAAAGAAAGAAAGAGAAAGCTTTGAGGATGCTTATTTTTTTAGTGTTCAGCAGGAATGCTCAGAAAAGCCCAAGTTGTTTCCAAGGGAAGCCAGGGAGGGTTCACACCTCACTAATCCTAATATCTGTTTCAGTAAACACAATCTAATAACCGTGACAGTCCCAAAAGATTCTGCTCAGTCACCTTCGGCAGAGCGAAGACTGGGGGGCATTTTCTGTGTACAATCTGTGCTGAATCGATGAAAGGGAGAGAGAAAATGATTTGATGATATCAAATCACCGGCTCTCACCAAAGGGTGGCTGGGAAAGATGCGGAGAGCAAGGCTGTCTTTATGGAAGATGGAGAAGACAGCTAACTGGCCAAGAGCTCTGGTCCCAGGGATGCCAACTGGAGAGTGATAATAATCAGAACAACAGATCACTGGCAGACGCCCACAGATGTAGCATGCAAGAATTATAGGCGAGCTGAAAGGGCAGAAGGAGACCTGGGGTGGTGCCAAGCGATGCCGTTAGTGTCGTCACCTTCAAATGTGTTTATTTTTAGTTGTATCATGCCTTGCCTCACATTGCATAGGACATCAGGGACTGGATCTCCCATTTTCTTTCTTCCCTTTTTCTCTGAAAGACAGCCATGGGGAGGAAATGTTCCGCTACCCTTCCGTGCCGTTTTCCTGAATCAACCCCCCACAACAGCTGCAAGTGATCCAGTGGGGGAGGGGGTAAATGCAGCTCCTGTAATTTCATTCACACAAACCAGGCAAAATGTGGAGGTGGGAATTGCTTGGGAGCCTGGTTTGATCCCGACCCGGCCTCTGCTGCTCAGTCTGCTCTGGAATCTGGCAGCCACCCCATGGCTACCTTTCAATTCTGAAAAGTCATGAGGTCTAATCCTGGATGCCCTGTATGACACAGAGCTTGGCACTGTGCCAAACTGGGAAAGAAGAAGGCAGCTCTCTCTGTTCGATCTAGTGATCCTTGGCTGAGATTAAGGGAGGTGAGTTCTGAGGCTCCGTGGTGTAGCGTGGGTTGCCAGAGCCCAGGGCCGCATGGAGCTGGGCTGGGAGGGAAGGAAACAGACAGAGTAAGCATGTGCATTCAACTGCCTAACGGCATCTGCATCACCCAGGAGACTGCAACTGCAGAGATATGAAAAGAAGAGTCATTCCGTTGTCTGGAGACATCACTTGCTGGTTTGCATGGAGAAGCCATTTTCAATGGAATCCAGCCATGGAAGCACACAGCTGTATTGAGGCAGCACCAGTTGTTGAAAATTTTCACCCCTAAAATTTTTGCACCAGGCGCAACTGCTTCTTGTGTGCCCACCCCAATGCTACACCACTGCTGAGACTGGAACAGCAGGAGGAGAGGGGCATCAGGGGGTTAGAAATAGGATCGTAACCTGATTAAAGAAATTGTAATTTATCAATCTTGTGAGTTTTTGTCGATCAATTGAATTGAGGCTGCAATGCGCAGTTAGCTGGGAGCAGATGATACTGAACTCATTGTGGCTTACGTCTAAGTAGGCATATATAGGATTGCACTTTAGATCTGAATAAATTTGCATATGAGGGTGGAAAGTTAGAAAGAAAGGAGCTTCATTTTTAGAATTTCACCAACCTTGTTGTTGTTGTTGCTGATGATGATGTTTGAACTATAAGAACATCAGTCCTTGCCAGCCTGGCTGATGGTAACAAATGCTGGGAGTTGTAGTCCAAAGCATTTGGAGAGAACCAAGTTGACGAAGATTACCTTAGGGGGTGCACTACAATGTGTCACATGCAGCAGCCATTATTTTTGCAAGAGGCAGCTTCCTCGCACAACAGCACAGCGCCGCCAGCTGCAGCTCCACTCCTGTCAGGCTTCAGGTAATCCAGTCCCTCCCACAGTGGTAGCCAAGAAGTAGATAAACAAGAAGAGTTCTTACCAGTCTTTTATTCAATATTCACAGAGAGAGATGTAGAAATGCTATCTCTTAGATAATGGTGTTGCTCCGAGTAAAGTTCCACCTCCTTCGTCTCTCCTATTCTACATCATCCCTGCATCGGCTGACCTGTGCTTTCTGTCCTGAGCTTTATGTTCTTCCACTCTCAGTGCCTGCCAGGTCCGGCGGGGGGGGGGGTCAGGAAAGCTTTCTAAAGACACTGAGTCTGTTGGCTGTCTCTCCCCTGGAGTGTCTTCTTCCTGCTTCTGCTCACCCACCAATATTTCCGAGCTTCTCCCCTCTGCAGCCTCTGAACTATGACCTTCTGAAAACCACTGTTCTAAATCTATACTCTCTCCCTCTTCTCTGGGAAGTGCAGGGGGGGGGCGAACTCTAGCATTCCTCCTCAGACCAGTCCCAGACAACTCTGGGGTCTTCCCATTTTGCCTCTGATGGCGAAACAGGCTGAGCCTTCCCTGTGCAGGGCATTGGACTAGATGACCATTGGAGTACCTTAAAGTAAAGGTAAAGGTACCCCTGGTCCAGTCATGGCCAACTCTGGGGTTGCGGCGCTCATCTCGCTTTATTGGCTGAGGGAGCCGGCATACAGCTTCCGGGTCATGTGGCCAGCATGACTAAGCTGCTTCTGGCGAACCAGAGCAGCGCACTGAAACACTGTTTACCTTCCCACTGGAGTGGTACCTATTTATCTACTTCCACTTGGATGTGCTTTCGAACTGCTACGTTGGCAGGAGCAGGGACCGAGCAACGGGAGCTCACCCCGCCGCGGGGATTCGAACCGCCGACCTTCTGATCGGCAAGTCCTAGGCTCTGTGATTTAACCCACAGCACCACCCGCGTCCCTTTTACCTTACAACTCTAATATTCTATGATTCTCTGACTCTGGCCACACACCCATTGTAGGTCTGGCTAGAAATATAAAGGTCTAAAACATCTGGTAGACTATCAAGACTCAGACCTCTTCTGGGACCTAAAGCTCTGGTCATATTGACCTTCGGAATGCAATTCCATCTCGCCTGTTCCTCAGCAATGACTAAAGTGAGTGAAACATGTGTAATTGCCCTGCTGATGGCTTTACATAATAGACCACCTGAATGTTACTTTGGCAGCCCCAGGCAAGAGTGCATGTTCAATTTCCCATAGGAAATAATCCTGCTAGTTCCAAGTCCATCCTCCTCATTTTCATATCCCTAATGATTCCCCTCATTTCTTTGAGCTGAAATGAATATGCAGAGCAACATTCAAATGGGATGAATTTCACAGCTTTTTTGCATGGAGATAATTCAAATATAAGCCATGTTCGGGGAATTCGGGAATGCAAAGTTTTGTAAGAGAGTTGGAAAATACCACGTGCAGCTTTGTGTGGGGGTGGCTTTGTGGTAAGTGCTTTGATGTGATGCCAGCATTTAGGTTGCTGTGGCTCTTGCCATTGGACCTATGAATGGCAAGGAACTCAATATTGATTGCTAAGCTAATGCATTAAGAGCAGCTGGTGGTGGTTATTGTTCAAATTCAAACTCTAACATTCCCAAAGGAATTGAGCGCTCTTTCCTGAAAGGCATGCGGGGTAGTGGTGGTTGGAAAACCATAAATCGAGGACTGTAAAAGCTGTGGCCCTCCAGATGTTATTGAACTGCAACCCTTATCTGCCACAAGTCTTTGCTATGCTGACTGGTGCTGATGCAATTTAAGATTTAGCAGCATCTGGAGGGCTACAGACTCCCCCATTCCGGTATAAATGCACAGATAGTGATTAATAATTCTCTGCGGCTCAACTTCATGGCCCCCAAAAGTCATTTTTATTCCGCACTCATGACAATTTGTGCTCTCAATGGCATTCGGCTGGTTAAGCTCGATTCGCCTTTCAATACTTGTTGCACCTGCAAAAGTTTTAGGGTGGACATGTGACTTCGTTTGCAAGCTGTGCATGTCCTATAGCATGCGGCAGCCCCTAAGTTGTGGAATTCCTTTCCTGCAGAGGTGAGTGTGGCTTCTTGTCAGAGACTGGTCAGATGAGGAGGAATGGTGGAGTCTGCCCTCCCCTCCACCTGCACTTTCGGAGAAGAAGGAGACGGTATTGATTTAGAACGGTGGTTTGCAGAAGGTCACAGATCAGAGGCTGCAGAGGGGAGAAGCTGGGAAATATTGAGGGGTGAGCAGGAGCAGGAAGAAGACACACCAGAAGAGAGACAGCCGACAGACTCAGTGTCTTTAGACCAGGCTTCCTCAAACTCAGCCCTCTAGATGTTTTTTGCCTACAACTCCCATGATCCCTAGCTAGCAGGACCAGTGGTCAGGGATGGTGGGAACTGTAGTCTCAAAACATCTGGAGGGCCGAGTTTGAGGAAGCCTGCTTTTGACAGCATTGCTGACCTGCCCCAGGACACGGCATGCATTGAGAGTAGTAGAACAGAAAGCTCAGAGGCAGAAAGCACAGATTAGCCGGCACAGGGGTGACATAGACTAGAAGTGGGTGGGACTTGGAGCAACGCCATTATCTAGGAGAGCTGGCATTTCTACATCTCTCTGTAAATATTGAATAAAAGACTGATAAGAACTCTTCTTGTTTTTCTACTTCTTGGCTGCCACCGTGGAGGGGATAGGATTCCCTGAAGCCTTGACAGCTTTCGGCAAATGCTGAAGACACACTTCTGTTCCCCAACCTTTGGCACCTGAGATGTGTGTTTTCAGGGCCCACCCTATTCGTCTGAATGCACATTTTCAATTTTGAATTTTATATTGTTGTAAGCCACCCTGGGACTTGCTGGTGAAGAGAAGATAATAAATAGCGATGATGACGATGATTTGCAAGGAGTGTCACCTTAATTGAAATATGAGTTGGTTCCAGGGGGTGATTTGTTCCCTTTTTCATCAATAACGGGGGGGGGGGTGCTCAATTTTGTGTCACCCCCCCAAAGTTGGTTACTCCACTCTTGGCAAGGGGTGGGGGTGGGGATAAAGAGGCAATATTTAATTCACTATGACACAGTAATAGTTATATTAATTTTATTTCTTTATTACATTTTAATTTCTTCCAAAATGGAACACTTAGTTCTCTCTCCTCCCACATTCTGTATCATATTCTACCATTTTCCTTTGAGTGCTTATACCCCATTCTTCAAAGCAGAAAGCTTCCGCGAGGCAGCTCACAATATTAAACTATTATAAATACAATTGAAAGCAATGAAAAAGATCGATATAGCAAATGAGACAATTAAAAAACAAAGCAGCCATCTAAAATAGGAGTCCAATAAAACAAAGCAGCTAAAAGGCCTTCAAAAATGTTAAGGTGAGGTTTTCAGCGCATGCCAAAAATCACAAGGAAGGGCACTTGGCAAATTGTTGTTGTTGTTGATTTCCCACCATTTTCCCTGATGGGACTCAAAGCGACTTACAGATAAAAACAAGACTCACTAAACACATAGGGAAAAAGCAATCATTTAAAAACAATTAAACATTAATAGAATTAAATATATATATACATATACAAAAGTATTCTAGCTGGCTTCAGGCAAACATCTACCTCCAAGTCTAACTTTGGCCGCGAAATATGCATGTGGGCCTCCCCATCTCTCCCAGTATGCCAGTTGATAGCCCTGGGTTGGCTTCTATGGCACAGAAGTTAAACCTGGGTGTCTTCACTTACAATATCCATGCTTTGTTTTGTTTTGTAATCACTGCTTGCCACAAAACAGCCTCACAGTGACTTACAAATTCACAAAATGTAAGCAGCTTAAGAAGCTTTAAAAATCAGGTACTGTGGTACCTCAGGTTAAGTACTTAATTCATTCCAGAGGTACGTTCTTAAGCTGAAACTGTTCTTAACCTGAAGCACCACTTTAGTTAATAGGGCCTCCTGCTGCCGCCGCACCGCCGGAGCCCGATTTCTGTTCTCATCCTGAAGCAAAGTTCTTAACCTGAGGTAATATTTCTGAGTTAGCGGAGTCTGTAACCTGAAGTGTATGTAACTTGAAGCGTATGTAACCTGAGGTACCACTGTATATAGAAGAACAATAGAGCAGAATAGCTTTAAAGTTCTCATCCATCCCTGAAACATTTCTCTAATGAAAATAGGGACATCCTGTTCAACAACAACAACATTTATACCCTATTAATCTGACTGGGTTGCCCCAGGCACTCTGGGCAGCTTCCAACATATATAAAAACATAATTAAACATTAAACATTATTTTAAAAAACTTCCCTGTACAGGACTGCCTTCAGATGTCTTCTAGAGGTTGTATAGTTACTTATCTCCTTGGCTCAGGGTCACATAACTCTACCACCCCCACCCCCAATTCCTCTGATGAAAATAGAGGTGTCCTAAGGAAAAGCGGGACATTTGAGCATCAAATCAGAAACTGGGACGGCTTCTGTAAATCCAGGACTGTCCCTGGAAAATAGGGACACTTGGAGTGTCTGCCATCAATAACTGTAAATAGGATAATAAATAACAAGATGAAAGATATTTATAAAATTATTAAAAGATGATCCAAAAAGAATTCCTTTAAGAGAGTTCTTTTTGGATCATCTTTTAATTAAAAAAATAATAATAACATTTCACCTTGTTATTTATTATGACTATGACAGACCAACACGGCTACCTACCTGAATCTGTAAAAAGGATAATTCTTACCCACTGCAGTGATGGACATCATGAAAAGGTGGAGAACTGGATTTAAGACTATAATAATGAGAAACTGTCTGAGGGCCTATTCATACTTACTCCTCCCCCCCCCCTTTTTTTTTTTACCCTGGAGCTTTCGCCGCGAAAGCCTGCTCTTCAGATCAAATGGCAATTTGGGATTGCTGTTTGCTCCAATTCAGCTTTAGAGAGTGGGTTTTCATGGAGACTTGAAAATGAAATGGATGGGTTTCCTCCTGCCTGCTTTCAGTTGGGTGTCTCACTTTAGTCTTGCCACCCTCTGGTTGCAAAAGACAATCTTCTCAAGCGTCTGTGCTGAAGCGCGTGTGAGATTGCAATATGTATACCAAGGGAGCATGAGTCATTGCAAATGTTAATGCTTCCAGTCTCATCAGACAGTGCCTGTACACACAGATCTCTGTTTAACCCACTGCCCTGCCTTGGCAACAAGTTTCCAAATTATCATTTCCAGCCATGCCTCTCAAACAGGCAACAGACACTATGGTGGGAATGGCCAGTTGGAAAAGATGCCTGGGAACTAAGAGGAGCCTGCTGGAGAAAGCCAATGGTCCATCTAGTCTCAGAGTGGCAAACAGATGACTCTGGGAAAGCTGCAGTCAGGATCCAAAAACCAAAGCACTCATATATTTAGCCCTATTATCTGATACCCTTTTAAAGCGAGCACTCAGGCAATTGCATCTTTGACTTTTTGGCAATGGGTGCCTTACTTGCCCTTCCCAAAAGGGTGCATGTGTTTATATGAACATGCCTTACCTTCTGTTGCTTTTATTGTTGTTGTTACAAAGTCCTCCTGCAAACTATTCAGCATTTTAGGGTGATTTTCTGCTAATATACACATTTTGGTATGCAATGTTGCCTAATATGCATAATTTTGCGAGGCATTTTCTCCAAATACAATGAGTGCTTGTATGCAATTTTCACTAACGCATTCTGAGGCTCAGCTGACCCCACTGTGTGCCTTTTTGTGGAGCTGACTTCCATTGCATCACTAGAGAACTGTGGCTTTCAAAGGATAGCTGCATTTTCCGTCGGTGTATCTTTTTGGAAGGTGCAGATTAGGTTGGCTTATCTTTTAACGTGCAAAGAATCAAATCTCAGATCAGGAAAGGGGCTTTCTCGGTGCTGGCTCCCCAATGAATTCATGTCCCAGTGTGTCTCCCCAGTGACCTTGAAGTCATTTCGGTGACAAACAAAAGACCTCTGCGTCCAAGACCTTTTTCATCTGACCTGTTTATTTATCCCTGATTGCTTTTATGCTGTTTCACATTAGTTTTATGTCTGCTGACTTCTGTTATGTTTTATTTATTCCCTCCACCCAAAAAATAATCAATTGCTTTTATTGTCATCTTGATTCCTTGTCAGCCGCCCTGGGAACTCGTTGAAGGCTGAGCGTAATTCCTTTAAATACATAAATAAATGACAGTTTATTGGCCCGGCTGATGGAGTGGGCTGTGCTGTTTCATCTCTCCCTCTGTTGCAGCCAGGTGGATTGGCTGCTAATAGATGGAAAACTCATCCCCACGCTTGCCATTTGCTCTGGAATCGCCACCCTCTCATTCACTCAGCTGTTCTGGAGGATCTGCGTGATGTCCTTGTCAGATCATTCCTCCACACTCTCATAATTGGGGACCATCCAAGGAAGCGGAATGTCGGAATATTCGGGACAGATAAAAGTGCCTCCTCCTTCACACAAGTGGCTTATTAAACTACAGAATCTGTTCCCACAAGAGGCAATGATGGCCACCAACTCGGATGGCTTCGAAAGAAGATCAGACAAGCTCATGGAAGAGAGAGCTATCAAAAGCTACTGCCCACAATGGTTATGTTCCACCTCCACTGGCAGGAATCAGCATGCCTCTGGATTCCAGTCACTGTGAATCATAAGAAGGCACACCATTGTTGGAGTCAAGTTCCTCTTGCAGGCTTTGCATAGGAATCTAGTTGGCCACCAGGATGCTAGGCAAGATGGGCCTTAGGCCTGATCCAGCACAACTGTGTTTTTTAAAGGGGGGGGGTTTCTCGTGCATTTCATTGCTCTCTGTGCTTTCATCCTGGTTCTCCCCCCCCAAAAAAAACCTGATTTGTGTCTCTTGAAAAAATAAAAATGAAAATGCCATCCTATCCAGTATGGAGAGGCAAAGTGTTGTTGGTGCTCTTTGAGGGTAATGGTAAAGGTAAAGGGAGCCCTGACCATTAGGTCCAGTCGTGACCGACTCTGGGGTTGCGGCGCTCATCTCGCTTTAGTGGCCGAGGGAGCCGGCGTACAGCTTCTGGGTCATGTGGCCAGCATGACTAAGCCGCTTCTAGCGAACCAGAGCAGCGCACGGAAACGCCGTTTACCTTTCCACCAGAGCGGTACCTATTTATCTACTTGCACTTTGACGTGCTTTTGAACTGCTAGGTTGGCAGGAGCAGGGACCGAACAACGGGAGCTCACCCCGTCGTGGGGATTCGAACCGCCGACCTTCTGATCGGCAAGTCCTAGGCTCTGTGGTTAAACCCACAGCGCCACCCGTGTCCTCTTTGAGGGTATGTGTTCCTTAAAACTGAAAGTTTCCTGTTTTCAGATTCAGCCCAATTTCTTTCTCAGCACAGCCTCAATTGCTCCTTATTTGGTCAGTTTCTATCCCTAGGGAGCGGGATCTACTGCACTGCTTGTTTCTTTCCATTATTTCCCCCCTTCTTTTCATTGCACTACAGCATGAAGAACACTATAAAATGGGCTGAACCTACAAACAGGAAATGTTCAATTAACATTCCAAAGAACTTTTGCTGAATGGAACTTTGTTGTGAATCGACATTACAGAAGGATGTTGGCCATGGCACTGCTGGATAATAGAGCACCAGAATTTCAATTTTAACCCCACTTCTAGACAGTTGTGTGTGTGTTCTATCATGGAGGCAATCATAAAATTGTTGCAAATACGTATGATATCTGTGCTTCTTGAATTCTGGTGCCACATCAAATAACACATGCCACCAGCCAGAAAGGTAGCAAAATTTTCCAAAGAAGCACTCAAATGATTGAAATCTTCATGACGGTTTTGGGATTATTATTATTTTAATAGAAAGCAGTTAGTTTGGACCAGTTATTGCTTTTGGCAACTATGGGCCCTGTGGGGATGCTTCCCTCTGCAGAAGCAAAGAGAGGGGTCTGCTGTGTCAGGCTGCAGAAAGATCTACAAGCAGTGACACTCTGACATCAGAGAGGAGGCAGGCAAAGATCATGTCAAGGGAGGGATGCAGACCAGATCCAAGGCCCTCCCATTCCTCCAACACTTCACCGAATGGGGCATAAACTAGGGCTGTGCAGAGGTGTAGTGGGGGGGTGCTGGATTGGCTGAGCCCCAGGTGCATATAACACTGGTACTGAAAGATCTACATTGGCTCCCAGTACGTTTCTGAGCACAATTCAAAGTGTTGGTGCTGACCTTTAAAGCCCTAAACGGCCTCGGCCCAGTATACCTGAAGGAGCGTCTCCACCCCCATCATTCTGCCTGGACCCCCTAGTGGTCCAGCGCCAAGGGCCTTCTGGAGGTTCCCTCACTTTGAGAAGTGAGGTTACAGGGAACCAGGCAGAGGGCCTTCTCGGTAGTGGCACCCTCCCTGTGACCCTCCCATCAGATGTCAAGGAAATAAACAACTATCTGACTTTTAGAAGACATCTGAAGGCAGCCCTGTTTAGGGAAGTTTTTAATGTTTGACGTTTTATTGTGCTTTTAATTTTCTGTTGGCCAGATGGGCAGGGTATAAATAATCAATTGTTGTTGTTGTTATTGTTGTTGTTGTTGGAGGGTGCACAACCAGGTGCCCCCACAACAAGCTCTCTCATTGATGCCGGAGTTGCGGAGAGGGAAGCCTCTGGGGCTGGGGCACCTTCTTCTCATGGCCGGTGAAGGAATGCCTGTTTGCTGGGCTGACCAAGAGGGAGAGGGAGGGCAGTACCATTGCGTCCCCCCCCCGCCTCTCCTTTGCTGGGCTCTGGTGCATGAAGGAGCTGTGGAGGCAGCTTCCTAGCACAATGGCCCTGTCAGCATCGCCCTAGAGCCAGTGCGCCAACTGGACTCATGTACCTCAACCCCGACTGGGCTAGGCGAGCTGGGAAGCACCGCCAGAGACCTCCTTCTCACAGGAACAGGTCACAGTGCTGTGGACTCACAGCTCAGAGCTGAGAGCACCGGATTCACTGTCTCAATAATACAGTCGTTGTGCAGCAGAGTTTTGCAGAGTCTTGCAGAGTATAAACCACTCGGAGAGCAGCTCTGTAGAATATCTTCCTTTTATTCTGTAACTACAACTATGATACAAAACTATATACAGAGCTGAATATTCTAAGCATAAATCAATGCTACACTGAGAGTCTGCAGCTGCACTTAGCAGCAATCTTATCTCTAGAATCTCTAACACTCTCACTTTCTCCGATACACTGACTGACTGACTCTCACTCACACACACACTGATAGATATGTTGCTGGGCAGAATAAGTAGATAGGCAGGACACGCCTCCTCCTCTCTGGAGAGTCAGCAGAGACCATCAGGAGATCATCAGGAGATTCTTGGGTATGGGAGGGGTGAAATCTCCTCAGGCCCAGCACTGCCAGGCCAGGCTGCCCAGTCCACCAGGGGGAGCAACACTTGCCCCTCCCTGGGCACCAGCAACCTACGCTATGTCACTGGAGCTGTGCACTGGGTCTGGTCATATTCCAGATCCCATTCTGGATCAGGATTATTTGAGTTGATCCTGAGATTTGGCCAGATTGGGTCCAACAACCCTGGATCACCATGGATCAGATCTGGCCCACCTGGAGCATCAGAAGAGAAGGTGGTCCGGTGGCAAGGAGAGGAGGAGGGAATTTCCGGGCAGCCTTGTGCGCATCTCCTCCTCCTCCCCAGACCCATGTTTAATTAGAGTTTAAAACCCAGGCGAAACATGTGGTTGGGAAATGGGATAAGGAGAGGCATGTATCTACATGACTGTACAGGACCCCTGAGTCAGTTTGGGGCCTGGATCTGGGGTGGGTTGGCTCCAGATAATCCCCAGTTAGACTGAGGCACCTAGTGCACAGTCCTAGAATAGCCACATGGTGAGGAGTTCTGTGTCACCCAAAAGCTTGCCCGTTGCTGCACTACCAGAACTTGAGCCAATTAACACTATCACCTGAACTACTTCGGTATTGTTTATCCTCTGGGGTGGGGGGGCATGGGAGGAGATACGCATCCATCCATCCATCCCTAGGCATAATTCTAAGCCAGGTACCAAACAATGGAAGAGGCTGGGTTGCCATGCTGTTCTTCCCTCTCCGAACAGAGAAAGCGTCTGCATAAATATGCAGCCTGCTTGCAGATTCTCCTCCGCTTCTTCTTGGTGTGCTCAGAGCTCTCCCAACCGGACGAAAGCTTCTTGCCTTCAGCCTGTTTGCAGTGCTGATCCTGGAACTCTTCCTACAGCACCAAGGAGATTTTCAGTGCCATTAATAGCTCTTGTCGGCGAGTGCCCAGCAAGAATCAAGAGGCAGCTCTGAGAAAGGGACTTCCTCCCAGTTCTTCCCACCCCATTCAAATCTTCCCTCTTCCTACGGGCAAATGCAATTTCCCTACTTACCTCCCCGCATGTGAGCCAGTGTAATGTACTAATCTACTCAGCAATTTACACAGAGCTTTGTTACTGTTCTATGATTAGGAATAATCATAGCTCCAGCATACTGTTTAAGTATGTGAGTGGGTAATGCCTCTTAGAATCATAGAATCATGGAATTGTAGAGTTGGAAGGGACCCCGAGGGTCATCTAGTCCAACCCCTGCAATTCAGGAACCTTTTGTGTGGCAAGTCCCCTCCCCCATGTGAAATGAAGACACTGGACACAGTATTTAAGGTTAATGGGCGTAAAAGGCCACAACTTTATTGATTACAGAATCAGAAGGTATTGGCCTTAGGCATTGGCTCCTATCGACTACCCGGCATGGGGACCAGGAAGGGTTGTCCACAAGCCGTGGGAGTCCTGTTGAAGTACGCCAACTAGGATCCCAATGGGTGTCACCGCTCTGGGGCGTGCCGGAGGCCCTAACCTCCCTAGGTTTCGGACAAGGCAACGCCCCCTGGAGTCCTCCACCGGACTACCCTTTTCTTTTTGGGGAAGGTGATGGCGTTTCCTTCCCCCCTTTATTTGCATACCAATTGACCCCTGCCAATGCCTAACCACCAACACCGAATAAGTTGTGACGTTTGCTACGAGGTAGGCAAAAAAAACAAAAGGCTCGAAGAGTGCCAACTTGGAAAAATTCCTACCAGGCCCCTTGCGGCGACCAACCGAAGTCCATAGCAAGGTCAAAGCTACCTAAAACCTAAGGGGTGGGTGGGATGGGAAAAAACCACTCAGCTGGAAAGGGGGCAAAGAGGGCGGTCCCCGGGCGTGCCTAGCCTTAAATAGGCTAGGCCACGCCTCCCCGGTCTGCCGATTGCACAATTTCTGTTCCGAGTGCACAATTTCTGTTCTCATCCTGGGGCAAAGTTCTTAACCCAAGGTACTATTTCTGGGTTAGCAGAGTCTGTAACCTGAAGTGTTTGTAACCCGAGGTGTTTGTAACCCAAGGTACCACTGTATTGATGCTCTGTACATGTACATGTTCCATCTGTACATGTTCCTACTTCCTTCTGCCTGACACCTTCTGCCTCTCTCTTGTAAATCACTCACCCTATTGTGTCCCTATTTCTGTCTTTGGGGAGACCTTGTTTAAAAAAGAAGGGGATTGTTCGCCTTGTCATTCCCTGGGGCTCAGCTCCCTCCCCGCAGCCGCTAGAAGTTCAGTTGCAGAGTGGGGAGCGGATGCATCTTCTCTAGTGTCAACGCATGCTGTGCCCAGACTGCCATTTCACACACTGCAGCTGCTGAGGTATATTTTGAGCTGTTGATCGTCTATTGTGGGCAATTATCTCCCCCCGCCCAGTCTATCTTTAACCAAGGGAATAAACACCCTCGTGGCTTCTGAATTGGTGAAAGACAAGCAACTGCAGAGCAAATGAATTCATCATGTAGAAAGTGGTTCTGAGCAGAACTGGGGGATCCAGTGACCCTCCAGCTGTTGTTGGACTACAACTCCCATCGCCCCTGATCATTGGCCATGATGGCTGGGGCTGATGGGAGTTGGAGTCCAGTAACATCTGGAGGGCCAGAGCATCCCCATCCCCATAATTGACCCTATTGCAACATGTAACCATAGTGGGAGTCATGAAGAAAGCCCCTGGGATCCATCTAGATCAAGGGTCAGCAAACTTTATCAGCAGGGGGTCCACTGTCCCTCAGACCTTGTGGGGGGCTGGACTATATTTTGGAGAGAAAAAAATATGAATGAATACCTATGCCCTACAAATAACCCAGAGATGCATTTTAAGGACACATTCTACTCATGTAAAACATGCTGATTCCCGGACCGTCCTCAGGCTGGATTGAGAAGGTGATTGGGCCACATCCAGCCCTTGGGCCTTAGTTTGCCTACCCATGATCTAGATGCAATTATTGCAATGGGCTCTGTATGGGATAATCTTAGTAAATGTAATTTGGTTGAGAGTGAGGCAGCAAGGATGTTAGTGGCTCTCACTCATGGGACCACATCGTATTACACACCTGTGTACAGGTGCCTGCTCTGGTTGCCAATCTGTTCCTGGGTGCAATTCAAAGAGTTAATCTTTGTCGATCCTGATATGTGGGCAGAGTGCTGTTGCACTTAGGTTTTGCTTGTGGATGTCCCATAGTCATGTGGCTAGGATGTGGGTGGCACTGTGGTCTAAACCACTGAGTCCAGGACTTGCCGATCAGAAGGTCGGCGGTTTGAATCCCCGCAACAGGATGAGCTCCCGTTGCTCTGTCCCAGCTTCTGTCAACCTAGCAATTCGAAAGCATGCCAGTGCAAGTAGATAAATAGGTACCGCTGTGGCAGGAAGGTAAACGGCGTTTCCATGCACTCTGGCTTCCATCACGGTGTTCCGTTGCGCCAGAAGTGGTTTAGTCCTGCTGGCCACATGACCCGGAAAGCTGTCTGTGGACAAACACTGGCTCCTTCAGCCTAAAAGCGAGATGAGCGCCACAACCCCATAGTTGCCTTTGACTGGACTTAACTGTCCAGGGGACCTTTACCTTTACCTTTTGCCTTAGTCATGTGGCTGACTAATTTTGAGAACAATATGCTGGACTTAAATGGACTCTTGTGCCTAATGCAGCAAGGGATCTCCTTACATTGACTGACCTGATCTGCATCTCTTGGGTGAATGTGCTGATTGGAACACAATTGTGCAAAGGCACCATCTTGGGCCCAACATTGGGGGGGGGGGTGCTCAGTGTCATGTCGCATCTGTGATGTCACATGTGCAACATGCGGCATGTGACATCAGGAGGAGGCTGAGCGCCAATAATAATAATAATAATAATAATAATAATTTATTTGTACCCCGCCCATCTGGCTGGGTTTCCCCAGCCACTCTGGGCGGCTTCCATAGAAACCAAAAATACAGTAAAATATCACAGATTAAAAACTTCCCTGAATAGGGCTGCCTTAAGATGTCTTCTAAATGTCAGGTAGTTATTTATCGCTTTGACATCTGATGGGAGGGCGCTCCACAGGGCGGGCGCCACTACCGAGGAGGCCCTCTGCCTGGTTCCCTGTAGCTTTGCTTCTCGCAATGAGGGAACCGCCAGAAGGCCCTCGGTGCTGGACCTCAGCGTCCGGGAAGAACGATGGGGGTGGAGACGCTCCTTCAGGTATACTGGGCTGAGGCCGTTTAGGGCTTTAAAGGTCAACACCAGCACTTTGAATTGTGCTCGGAAACGTACTGGGAGCCAATGTAGGTCTTTCAAGACCGGTGTTATGTGGTCTCGGCGGCCGCCCCCAGTCACCAGTCTAGCTGCCGCATTCTGGATTAGTTGTAGTTTCCGAGTCACCTTCAAAGGTAGTCCCACGTAGAGCGCATTGCAGTAGTCCAAGCAGGAGATAACCAGAGCATGCACCACTGAGCCTGGCAGCAGACCGAACAAGTCTCCTTCCGGCCGGGCGCCTTTGCTGTTGTCCATCAGATAACACACTAGTCTGAATATTGTGGCGCAGGTCTTGGCTCGAACAAAAATGTAACAAAATACATTTACAAATGTGTATTCAAGTTAACAGACTGGTGTGCTTTGAGATAAAATGCATTTTTCAATGCCTGTTTTGTAGGGGGAAGTGCATTCAAAAACACATCTTTAAATATTAAGTTTTATGCAGAGCTGTGGGAAAGGAGCTGCAACTCACTAGCAGAGCATTTAGCAAAAGGCTCCAGGTTCAGGTAGGCAAAGACTCCTGGTCTGCCAGAACTAGATGGAGCAATAGTCTAACTTGGTGTGAGGCAGCTTCCTCTGGTCCTAAAGAAAAATTTTGCAGAATAATAATAATGTGGTACCAGCAGAAGATCCCAGCCCTAAACTCTTATTTCATGGAATTCTTTCTATTATTGTTGTTGTTGTTATTGTTAATTTATTAGTTTCATGAAATTCTTGCAGGATCAGACAAAAGATCCAATCCTGATTCCCAAAGTAGCCAAACAGAGGCCTACTGAAAGCACCTATACCTTCTGCAGCCCGGTCCACCTTCCACAGCTACATCTCTGGGTGCATGTTGCACAGTGCAGAGAAACCATGAATATTTATTAACCAAACAAAATGTGTAAGGACATAAGTAGGCATCCATTATTCAATATGACAAGGGCGGCTAAATGTGTTTGTGCTTGGAGACCTGACTGGTGAGCTGCCAAGCCCAGAAGTTTGTAGATTTCTCAATAGCTTTTGCCACCAAAGTGTTGCCATGCCCAGCAGTTGAACCTGTCAAGGTGAGCCATCTGGGGCTTTTTCTGGTGAAGGCAATAGTTGGAAGAGGCCCCAAATATTTCCTGACCACACAGCTGCTGCTTCCCCCCACACACACACACACACCAGTTCATTGCCATTGCTCCCCATGTTCTTGTTAGAATTCCTGCTCCATGATTGCAGTCATGGGATTGTTGTCTATCACATGACAGTATGTGTTTTGACTCCACAGAGTGGGAAGTGATGGAGACAGGATGTTTGTGTTACTGTGTTCCGTGAAGTGGGACTATTGTCCTTCGTTCTTTTTCTCTTTGCTGTCTGATGCTAGAGAGAGAGGGAGCCATGTTGCAGTGCTCCGTGTGTGTTTATATGTAAATAAAGTAGATTAGCCAAAATGCTGAGTTGCTGAGGTCTGTCATGCTCATGATTTGCAAACTCTGCGGATCCCTAAGTGTGCCGGTGTCGGTTGGCATCGGCCGCTGTGATGTTCAGGCTGAAGAAAGCTTCTGAAGCTCCCGAACGATCGACCAGGAGGGAGGGAACATGCCAGTCAGGCATGTGTCTCTACCAGGGTCCTACTCAAGTGTAGGCTGAACTTCTGACAGTTCTGTGGCATCAGGGCCCCCTTGGTTAGCACTGCTTCCTCCTTCACAGGATGATCCCGGGGAGATCACATCAGGAATGTAGACTGCAGTCAGGTTTGGCTTCATGCTGATATCACTAAGGACCAAGGGCACAGATTTGAGGGGTGTTCATGTATCCCCAAATACATACCCTCCAACTCCGGATGGCTTCCAACACACAGAAACATCATAAAACATTAACAATAAAATAAAAACTTCCCTATAACGGGCTGCCTTCAGATGTCTTCTAAAGGTTGCAGAACTACTTATCTCCTTGGCTCAGGGGTCAAATAACTCCATCCACTCCATGATTTCTTCTATGAAAATAGACACATCCTAAGGAAAAGTGGGACATTCCAGGGTCAAATCAGTAACTGGGAGGGCTTCTGTAAATCCAAGATTGTCCCTGGAAAATAGGGACACTTGGAGGGTCTGCAAATGTGTTCACTGAATGTGTGGAGTGGAGCAGGCTCGTGGCCATTAGCCATGGCCCCTAGGAATGACATGCCCACCTGCCACACCTCATAGTTGCACGTTGGTGTCAATGTGACAGGTCCCTGCATGCATTCATCAGTAAGTGTGTGAGGACCCTGAGGGTATGATAAGTAAGCACATACCTGTTAGGGGAAGAATAGGGAAGGTTCATTTTGAAAAGAGACTAGATCTAGTTTATCCAAAAAGGAGGGACGTGGGTGGCGCTGTGGATTAAACCACAGAGCCTAGGACTTACTGATCAGAAGGTTGGCGGTTCGAATCCCTGCAACAGGGTGAGCTCCCGTTGCTCAGTCCCTGCTCCTGCCAACCTAGCAGTTTGAAAGCACATCAATGTGGAAGTAAATAAGTAGGTACTGCTCCAGCGGGAACGTAAACAGCATTTCCATGCGTTGTTCTGGTTCTCCAGAAGCGGCTTAGTCCTGCTGGCCACATGACCTGGAAGCTGTATGCCGGCTCCCTGGGCCAATAAAGCAAGATGAGTGTCGCAACCCCAGAGTCGGCCACAACTGGACCTAATGGTCAGGGGTCCCTTTACCTTTTTATCCCAAAAGGAACTATGGGTGGATCTACATACAGGGGAAAAATACGCTATAAATAAGTCATAAATTAAATCCTTACAACAAAAGAAAAAAACCTTTAGGGAAAATTACATAGAAAAAAATTGCACTCTCCAGCACCACCTGGTGTTGCATGTTTATAACTCATTTAAAACACTGGTGGTTGTTTGTTTGTTTGTTTTTTACTAATGTAGCTGAGTCCTAGGTCTGGCTCAGGTGTGTTCCTTTACAAAGCAAGCTGGTTTACGTTCAGGTTACTGTTCAGACCAAGTTCATCCTAAAGATTCAAGGCAAAAATAAATAAATTTAAAATCAGCATTCAGAATGCTGCAAGCTGCTGTATTGAGGTGAAAAATGTACTCTAAAAGATGAAGAAAACATCAAAGCAAAGACAGTGCAATGTGAATTGTTTCATGTATTTTTCACTCAGAGTGAGCAAGTGGTTACCAATCTTCTTTGGACCCAGGAGTCATTCAAAATGGCTGCCTCATAGTCAGATGAACCAGAAATCGCTCAGCGTTCAATCAATCTCCAAATGAACTCAATGCATCTTCAGTTTATCAGGTAGTTATGAGACCTACTTTCAGGTGCAGTTCAGAGATTTTTGAATTAATTCAGTGAGCGTCATTCAACTGAACTAGTTCATTCCGAGCACTGGACCGTTGAGGACATAGCCAGCAGCAAAATCCCACCGCCTTCCCCATCTCCAAGGCCTTTGGTGAACATGGGCGAGAGTCAAGGCCCCATGAGACAGGACAATGCTTTCAGGACCTATCATGAGAGTCAACATTCAAGAAATATTCAAGGCAATATTTCTCACACCTGGGGGAATCTCTCATCCCTAATCCCACTACCAGCACTGCTGCTGCCCACAGAAGAGGAGCTCCTTTCAGTGCTTGTGAAAAAATGCCTTCAAAAACTCTCTCTTTGGCTCAGCCCTAATCTTAAACCCCAAGACCTCTCCCCTCACGTAAAACAAAACAAACCCTCCCAAAACCCTGTAAATTTTAAATACTGGCTGCAACTCTACAGAAAACCAAATGCTTAGTTATATAGCCAATTTGCTAAATAGGACTGCGCCTTTGGTTTCATTAAAAGCAGAAGGCAGCCAAAAATATATCAGTTTCGGATTTTAGAACTTGGGTGTGAATAACACCCTGAGCAGCCTGAATGAAGCCAGAGGAGCAGGAAGGAGTGTTCAGGCTGCAAAGCTTATTAAAATGGAAAGTAAAATACTACAGGCTGTTAATGCATTCTGGCTGGCCAGTGAGAGCTTGAGGGCAGGAGAGGGGGGAGATAAAAGTCTTATTGGCTGCCTAAGGGTTTCAGGGAGGATTTAAAGCCCCATTATCAGACTTCTTTTTATTTCCATCAGGGGAGGACTGAATGAATGTCCCTTTTTGCTGTATTGGCTCTTTTGATCTTGGAAATGTAGAGCATGGGCTGGGCTGGGAGGTGCTACCTAGTCTAAACAGGGGGTGTCGGTTTTGTCTGCTTGTTGCTTTCCCCACTGTTCCATCCACCTCCAGCCAGCCAGCTGCAATGCTCTGACATTGAACCTATGTCTGCGATCACTTTTCCAAGGCCAGCAAGCATCCTGGTCACGTCATCCTCTAAAGTGGATGGCTGGTTGGGCGTGTGGGTGCATGAATTGACAGCTGCAGTGGCAGACTTTGGGCTTTAAGATTTCAGCAGTGCCCTGTATGACACCAAACACCCTTGGCAAAAGTTTTTGGTTTTTTAAAAATTGTTGTTGTTGTTGTTGTTGTTGTTGTTGTTGTTGTTGTTATACCCCGCCCATCTGGCTGGGTTTCCCCAGCCACTCTTATAATAATAAGATGAATCGTTATATTAGACATTTGGCTGTCCTTATACAGCGGAGGATTCTTCCAACAATTCTCTTAAGCAGGATGGGAAACTTTAGACCTGGGGGCCTAATATGCCCCCCCCCAGCATCTATCTGACTCTTGGGACTCTCCCCAGGCTACACCCCACTCCCCAAGTCACATCCAACATTGGCCCTGCTCCATGTTGTTGTTGTTTAGTCGTTTAGTCGTGTCCGACTCTTCGTGACCCCATGGACCAGAGCATGCCAGGCACTCCTGTCTTCCACTGCCTCCCGCAGTTTGGTCAAACTCATGTTTGTAGCTTTGAGAACACTGTCCAACCATCTCGGTTGTCCCCTTCTCCTTGTGCCCTCCATCTTTCCCAACATCAGGGTCTTTTCAAGGGAGTCTTCTCTTCTCATGAGGTGGCCAAAGCCTTGGAGCCTCAACTTCAGGATCTGGCCCTGCTCCATACCCTCCTATTTTTTACATCAAAATATATTTATGTATCTTGGTGATTTCCCATTCTTACATCTGTGATGGTCTAATTCTCTCTCCTTCCTGCTGCCTTTCCAACTTCTTAACCTTATCTGTTTACTTAAATCCTATATTACAATCTTTCCTGTTTCCAATCTTTCCTGTTGCTTGCCTGGATGGAGACTAGAGAGGAGGATGTAGAAATTGGCCTACTGTGCAACAGTTAACGTCATTGCTCCACCCACTTTGGCTTCTTGCCCCGCCTACCCCTGGCATGTGGCCCCTGGAAGGTAGCCCAGAAGCGAATGTGGCCCTCGGGCTGGAAAATGTTCTGCAAGAGAAGCAAGTGTTCTCGGCCACATTCCTGCTCTGTGCCGCTGTAGAATCCCCTGTCTTCCGTTACTGTAATAAAACAGTCGCAGAGCACTACGTTCCGTGGTAGCCGCTAAAGTGAAACCGCAATGAAAAATTAATGGAGAATGTACCTATAATATATAAGCAGTGTACATTATGATTTTACCAAGCTGTTGGCTGCTTTATTAACAGCTTCCAATATTTCACAGATGGAAATAGGGAGGTGTCTGGGACTCTTTCAGGGACCAGATCCAACAGCTTGAGGCAGGGGTAAGAACAACACAGTTATCGTTATTATATCCTGGGGCACATATATCAGAACTCTGCACAGACTCGGGGGCTCTTCTCTACAGTGGTGGCCTCTGTACACTTAGAACTGTGAGGGAGGGAAATTGTTGATGGAGCCAGAGTCAGGGAAGCAGAGACAACTAATTCCGGTTTTGTCCCCATGTTGTTCCCTGTTCAGTTCTCTATGGGGAGGAAGCAGGAGGACAGTGTGTGAGAGAGAAAGAGAGGTGTTTTGGTTGTTTTGAGTGTGTGCAGATCGAGGATTGTCGAGTGCAGAACTCGCTAGCGTTCCTCCTAGAGCTTGTGGCTACCAGGTTTATTTTCGCAGAATGTCTGGAATGATGCACAGTGCAGCCTTCTTCAAACTGTCCCCATTCAGATGGTGTTGGACTCCAACTCCCATCAGCCCTAGGTAGGCTGATGAATGGTCGGTGATAATGGGAGTCAACATCAAACCGATATCTGGAGGGCATTCGGTTGGGGAAGGTCTTCAGCAGTTGCCAAAAAGACAACAGAGATGGTGCCTGCCTAATATTCAAGGGGAAGGAATTCCAAAGGGAAGGTCCCACGACACAAAAGGCCTGATTCCTACACAGACTTCCTGATAAGATAGTATTCGCAGGAGGCCCTCACCTGCAGAGCAAAGTGATCAGTTGGGTATATAAGGGGGTACCTCTCAGATATCCTGGTCCCAGAGGTTCTCAAACTGTAGCCCACAAACTTCACGCAGGCGGTCTACAGACTATCTGTAGATTTCAGGTTGAAGATGGGGGATGGCACATCCATTACATGGAATATTCGTAATGATTTTTAGTTATATTTTTGTTGTTTCTTTTATTTCTTAGCTTGAAAGAAAGGAAGCTCTACTCTGCATTTAGTTTATAGATAGAAACACTTTATGAAAGCATACAGGCAATTGCACGGAGAGAAAACAGACTGATGCAGATCCCTCTGGCAGTTAAAGAGTTCTCTGTGAAGCCCTCTAATACAGCCAAAATTTATAGGCACCACAACGCTCAGAACTATGTGCAACCTGCTGATTAGTAAAAAGGAGCTGAACAATACTAAGAGAACACTTATCAGTTTAAAGGCTGTTTGTGGTTTCTACGGCTTCACAGGCAATTTCCAACATCACTTTCACTTTTCGCCATGTCAGTACCTACACAAATCCATTATGGGGGCCATCAGGTCAGTTTTGGTCTTACATTCCCCACTTTTGTGCTTTTAAGTCATAAGAAAGTCTTAAATTATTTCCCCCGCACTTTCTCCTTTTCCTTCCTTCCTTTTTGTGGTGGTAGTCAATTACAGTTCTGTGTAATCATGTAATCATGAATAGGTGGCTTTGGTCAGCAACCTCAGTAAAGGCGGAATAATCATGTAAGCAAGCAAAATAATCCTATCACACCAATAGACCGCATCATGTGTTGTGGCTGGGAGATTACCTTTGTTGCATGGCAGGTGAGATCATAATTTGTGCATTAAGCTGCAATACAGTGAGCAGCTACAAAAGCATATGTTTTTTAATATAGTCATTGCAGGACATGGGTCTTTGTTATAAAATCATCAATTTTGTGATTTTGGGAAGCAGAGCAGTTAATTCTAAAAATGAATCACATGGTCAACCAGTTGAAGAATATAACATATTTTGATGTGGTCTGTCTTTGTTGATCAACTGGCCAATATATAGTATGGTTCTGAATACTTGTCTGTACAATTATATAAATATCCCTTTTAATGGTTCCATTTGCCCAAGCATAACTAATCTTTGCTACAAGTAATGCTTCTCCATATATAGTGGTACCCCTTCCCAGCGAATCTTATAATGAACAGTTATGATTTCTCCTTCTTTTTGTATTCTTACACACTGAAGTTGCAACTTGGTGGTTCCCTACTCCCAACCCAATTCTTGGTCATCTCCCAGGTGCACTTACTACAAAACAGTTCGGTTTATCAGGTTTCACAAAGAACTTGATGGACTACCCACCCCTGGACCTGGGAGAATTTGGTATGTTGGTGCCCAAACTCCTTCTAATGGTCAATAGATCTAGAAGGAACACTGCAAGCATCTGCACTGCCATCCAGAGAATCTCCATGAATGGTGCCATGGTCACAGATCCTCAGGGATTCTTGAGGTGTTCTTTAGAATCATATGCTAATTCTGGTGGAATATATCATCCCTGATGGATTTAAGTTGGTCACTGAGAAAATCCTGAACATCTGAGCAGGCCTGGTTCCAGCCATGACATTATGAGAAACTAGGCTGGCTAGGAGATCTCTGGTCATGGCACTGAGGGTAGATACAATACAAGGCCCACCTGGAGATGTGAGAGTTGCACACCGATACTGAGGCCATAGCTTTTTCCAAGTGGCCTAGCCTTTTGTTCCTCAACTGGCTTTCATAACCTTTGTAAGCTGCCAATGTGGGGTTTTCCCCATCCCATAAAAGACCAGCCATGTCCTGTTTCTTTACAGGTTTATCTCAACCAGCAGCCTATGCTCGTTGTTCTGTTAGTCCAATGGCTGCACCCTTCATACAGCTAGGAAACTGGAATGTGACTTAAGAAACAAGTGACATTCTTACTTGCTGTAGTTGTTTAGGAATGCATATCAACCCAGAAGCCTTGGACCTGGGCTGGTTGGACTGCAGCCTTCCATCATTCCTTACCACTGGCCGTAGTGACTGGGGCTGATGGGATTTGCAGTCCAAAATATATGGAGGGCACCAGGTTGGGGGAGGCTGGTTTGGGTTCTCATTTGAGCTGAGGCCTTTGTCCAAGCAAAGAAGTCTGCACTGGGAGTCTGCACTGAGACCTGACCCAGGTCCTGCCCTGTGTGGCCCTTCCTTGATGACTTGGAAGCTTGCATAGCTTGTGCTGGTCTCTCATGGCAGCGTAGTCTCTGCTAGACTTCATTCAAAGCCTTGAGGGCTCTCCCAGATTTGCCAGAGCAGGGCAAAACCGATCTTCCCCATCTGTCTCTAGGAAACTATCTGGGCTCCTTCTAATCACATTGCTTATTAAAGTACAGGAAATTAAATCCTCACCAGCCTTTTTTACACATAGCGATTTGTCTTGCAGCAGCACAGGCAGGTCAGACCGGGTCCTCCTGTGCAGAATGCAGTATAAATTGGGAATGAAATAGCACTGCCTCTTCCAGAGATTTAACAACCTAAACAGGCAGAGTATGTATCTAGCAAGGCGAAAGGAGGAACAGAGAATATGTCTTGCACTTATCTGTGCTCCGGCCCGTTGCAAAAGTGATGAAATAGACTTGATTACTTGTATTCCTACCATGACATTGAACTCACCTGCCTTCTGAGGGGGGGGGGGATCTAATTCCTTAAATCAGTAATGGGGAACTTGTGCACACTCCATGCCAAGCAGTCATTGGATTCCAATTCCAACTTGGAATCTCAATCTGAAACCACACTAGTGCAAGGCTGGGGAAACTGTGGCCCTCCAGATGTTGTTGGACTACAAGTGCCATCATCTTTGATCATTGGCCACATTGGCTGGGGCTTATGGGAGCTGGAGTCCAACATTACCTAGTGGGTCACTGGTTCCCCAGCCCTGCACACGTTCCTAGATCACACCATAGAACCAGGCTGCATTCACAAAGCCGTTCGTTCCATTTTCCCAATGTTAATTCCCTCCCACCCCCTATTATATTTAAGTTTTCACATGGTGTAAAAGCTGCTTCCAGAAATATAGCAGACTCTAGAACAAGTTTAGCACTCGTTTCTGTTTTATTTGCTTCCAGCAAAAAGCCTGTTCACAAATCCACGTTGTTACCAAGTTGCTGATACAGGTGCTCTTGCACAAAATGTTATCATGAATTAGAAGGTATGTTATAGACCATTGACCATGATGACTGGGGCTGATGGGACATGCAATTCAAAACATCAGGGGGGCACAAGGTTAAAGATAGCTGCATCATAACAAGATGTATAGTATAGTATAGTATAGTATAGTATAGTATAGTATGGTATGGTATGGTATGGTATGGTATGGTATGGTATGGTATGGTATAGTATAGTATAGTATAGTATAGTATAGTATAGTATAGTATAGTATAGTATAGTATAGTATAGTAGCCAATGGGGTGTCCTCTAGATGTTATTGGGCTCCATCTCCCATAAGCCCCAACCAGTGTCCTCCAAATGTTTTTGGACTACAAGACCCATCATTCCTGTCCATTGCCCATGCTGGTTGGGGCTGATGAGGGTTGGATGCCAGCAACATCTAGAGGGCAACAAGTTGGCTACCCCGATACAGAACTTTGATCCAATCCAGCAGCACCGTTGTGGCCTCCAGCACCATGGACAGTTCTTCAGCCTTTTCCCAATCTAAACAAAGATCCAGCTTCCCTCTTTTCGCTTGAGTAGAAGCCAAGCACACTCATGCCTTATTATAGCATGTGTGCCTGAGAAGGGGGATGCCTGAATCAGTAAGAGGCAATGAGTGCTCCAAAAAGGGGGGATGTGTGCCAACAAAATAGGGCCTGCATGAAAGAACTCATCATCTGAAGCCATCCTGGATGAGCTTTTCTTTTGCACCTCCCACCACACACCCCTTCAGGATTACTCATCTCTCGTGCCTAACCCTGCCAAGCCCACACCGTGGTAGAAAAGCAAGGAAGCTGACTAAGGTATAAGACGAGTTGCAGCCAGGGCTTAACTATGGGAGGGAAGCATGGAATTATAGGAGGGCAGAACTAACAGAACTATACTAGGTCCATCTGAAAGTCCATCTAGCCCACCATCCTATTTCCAACAAGACTCAGGCATTGTGATGGCCTGGGACTCGGGCTCGGACTCGGAACCAGAGGAGTCTCAGTCTGCACCGGATCCTTTGCCTCAGGCATCATTTGAACCAAGTCTGGGGCCTGATCCTGAAAAGCCCCAATCTTCACAGGTTCCCCTGCAACAAGCACCAGCTGGGCCGAGTCAGGGGCCTGAGCCTGCCCTGGCTCCAGGTGCGGGGATGACCTCTTGCCCTCTGCTGGGCAATCATGTGCAGCTGCTCCACTGCCAGTTGGGTCAGGAGAGGCTGAGGCGGCCTCTGGGTCTAGTAACCCATCGACATCTCCCAAGCTGCAGAGACTCAGGTCTGAGAGAAGGAGAGACCTGAGTACTCGCAGGAGGAGTGCTCGCCTTCGGGCGAAACAGGGAGGTGAGTCGCTGGGGGATCAGGACCGGCCATTACCCCGACAACGATAAAAGGTTGTTGGACCCCACCCCAGGTGGTGTATGCTAGATCCTGTACTTGTCCTTGCCTGGTTTCCTGCCTCATGTCCTGCCTTGGTCCTGTTGGACTGACTTCTAGTGGAACCTCCGGATACCGGTCCGGTCCTGGTCCGTGTTTCACAGGTTACCCCCAGGCCCAGCACAGCCATATCCCTCCAGTAAGTTGCCAAGCAAGGCATAGTGACTACATACAGAGGAAGGGCTATGGCTCAGGTGTAAAACACAGGTTTGGCATGCAAAAGGTCCCAGCTTCAATCCCCAACATCACCTGCCTAAATCCCTGTAGAGCTGCTGCTATAATCTAGATGGGTCAATGATCTGGCTCAGTGTAAGGCAGCTTCTTGTATTCATTCCGCCTCTGTTTGCCTTCTCTCCAAAGCAGTTGATGATGAGAGATACACTGCAAATATCCATTGATACAGTATTTATTTGTTTGTTTTACATTTATTTATTTATTTGGTTTCTCAAATTACAGTTTTACAATCACATATCCAACATACAACATAAAGACGAGATTCCCTAGAATCTTCTGGACTTCCCTCCTCCCCTTTGTGGGTCCTATTAGTAATCATTTCCCCCTGCATCTTTTATAATAATCCCAGTCTTTTACATCTCCATTATATCCAAAATTCACCATTAAACTACAAGTGTTATTCCAATCCTACAAACAATTATAACTGTTTACTATGGTTTTTAAGATAAATTATAATCTTCCCCCATTCTTTATTAAAATTTTGGTCTTCCTGATTTTGGATTCTTCTGGTCATTTTTGCCATTTCGGCAAAATGATACAGCCTTTAAACCAGGGATGAGGGACCATTGGCCCTCCAGATGTTGCTGGACTCCACCTCCCTTCAGCTGAGCCTGCATAGTCAATAGTCAGGGATGATGGGGGTTGGAATTCAGTAATATCTGGAGGACCACAAGTTTCCCATCCCTGATCAAAACAAACAAGCTGGCAATGAAACAGATGCCTTGGTTGAATACTCAAGAAATGAATTAAACCTTAACTACGTGTGCTTGTTTCCCCATTTCATGGAAGGGTGGGGGGTCTGTGGCCATCCAGATGTTGCTAGGTGACAACTCCCACCATCCCTGATCATTGGTCATAGTGTCTGGGGCTGATGGGAGTTGGAGTTCAGATACATCTAGAGAGCCACAGATCCAGAACTTAGATCCATAGTTCAAGCATAGTCCCAAAAAGCCTATAGTATAACCAGTGCTAAGGGACGCAGGTGGCGCTGTGGGTTAAACCACAGAGCCTAGGGCTTGCCGATCAGAAGGTCGGCGGTTTAGGTCGGGTGAGCTCCTGTTGCTCGGTCCCTGCTCCTGCCAACCTAGCAGTTCAAAAGGACGTCAAAGTGCAAGTAGATAAATAGGTATCACTGTGGCGGGAAGGTAAACGGCATTTCCATGTGCTGCTCTGGCCACATGACCCGGAAGCTGTACGCCAGCTCCCTCAGCCAGTAAAGCGAGATGAGCGCCGCAGCCCCAGAGTCGGCCACGACTGGACCTAATGGTCAGGGGTCCCTTTACCTTACTTTAACTACTTGTGCTTGTTTCCCCATTTCATGGAAGGGTGGGGGGTCTGTGGCCATCCAGATGTTGCTAGGTGACAACTCCATTCATCCCTGATCATTGGTCATAGTCCAGATATATCTAGAGAGCCACAGATCCAGAACTTAGATCCATAGTTCAAGCAGTTCTCAAAAGGCCTATAGTATAACCAGTGCTACTTTTCTAGAAAAAAAGAGGTGCTGGAACTCACCATGAACACCTGCCTCCTTCTCTTAGAACGGCAAATGGTGCTGACCTGAGAGGTGTTTACAGAGTTTCCAGCTGTAAAAAAGCCCTGAGTACAACCACTAGAATAGTACAGTATTGTAGAGCAGCCTAACTGGCGTAAAAGATGGGCAGCACAAAGCAATGGGGGAACTAGAATGCTTTGTCTATGGAGGAAAATTAGATAGAAGAATAAATTGAGTTGGGTTTTTTTCCTTTGAAAGGTCACGGTAAGATTGAGAAAGATGACATTATGGCAAAAGGTTTGTTAGCAAGCAGTTACAAAGAACCTAGGAAATGAGAGGCATATAATTAAATGATAATGGAAAAGAGACCTGGGTGCTAATTGAGCAGAACAAAAAAAAAAAAAAAGGAATATGATGTGATATTCAGTAAAGAGGTCAACTCTAAATTTGTCAATAAAGCCTGTATACATTGTTACTACGATGGTATTTATTAACACCTGCTCAGCTGGATAAGATCTATTCAGATATGAGGTTCAGGTGCTGGACGTTTCTAGCTATGAATGGGCATCTGGTTCATATATGGTTGGATTGCCAAAAACCTATTTATTTATGTATTTATTTATTTACTGACTGCTCTATACCCAGAGGTCTCAGGGCAGTTCACAGAACAAAATCAAAATATATAAATATAATTATAATATATAAATATTATTCCTGGGGACAAAGCATAGATATAATGGTGCAAATCACAGGGTGCAAATTAAGGGTGTGCTCACTTTAACTGTAGACCACAGTGAAGTTCTCCCCTGGTGCATTTCACGGCTCTTCCCACTCAACACACAAATACACCCCAAGCTGCTCACATCAGCACGGCTTCATTAGTCTCAGATTCACTGCTGTCTGTGTACACACCAAGCAGCATTGATGGGGCAGGGATGTCTTCACACCTTGGCTGGAGATGAATTAGGAACACCTTAAGGACTCTGATCGGCATGAAGCTGGCTTGAGAAAGAACACATCCAACAGTAGCATTTTATGGCAAAGTTATGTGTAGGGTGCATATGCATTTTAGAGAACATCAAGTACATACAGATTAAAAGTCCAGCCTTGGAAAAGCAGTGGAGTGCACAGTAGATGGAAGTTTGAACACAGCTGAAATCCCATGTTAATTTTGTTTAATTGGATTGGGGTGGAGATTTCAAATGGACTAAAATCCCAAATATGAAACATATTAATGACAGAAGGACAGATAGGCAGACATGTAAATGGAGCGGGAAGCCACTAGTCCTCACTGTATGGGAATAGCCAGCTGGAACTGGCAGAAATGGGCAAACTTAATGTAACTCGTACATAGGAGAAAGGGCAGCTTTCAAAAGAATATGTACATTGAGAGAAGCACGTGTGCTTTATAAATGGCTAGAATGAACATTATGGACATGTAAGACCTGAAAAGAGAGTATTCTTGTAAAATGAAGAACTAAGAGAGCCTACAAGTCAAAGAAGTACACCGACTGAAGATACAATAAGATAATTAATGGTGCTGTTACCAGGAACGGGGAGCTAGTATATTTGCTTTCTGCCATAAAAGTAGATCTAAAAAGGACTCAGTGAAATGTACAGGCAGTTGATTTAACAAGACAGTTTTAAGTTACTGTCACTGCATTTCATATTGCGCAAGCACAGAGACACATATGCACACGCACCTCTCTACCTGTGACACTCAGTGGCATCTTATGAAGGCCAATAGGATAATTGACTTTTCAAAGAGGATTAGTCAGATCCATGGAGGACAAGCAATCACCCTTGGATGCTTATTAGCGTGCCGGGGGGTTCAGAAGATTCAGCCTCATGCCAAACAAGTCCCTAAATCTCCCACGATTGCAAACTAGAAGTGATGGCTGAGGGATAGCTAATTGCCTTGTAGTTTCCTAGTCACTTTCTCCTTGAGCGTCTGCACTGCCCGGTGCAGGAGAGCAATGCTACAACTACATGGATGAACTTCAGACTCACTCTCCTTGAGTGCAGTGTCAGCACTGACCAGTGATGGATGTGTATAATGAAAACATAATGCATAATGATTACAAGAGGGAGCAAATAGACGGGGCTGGAATACTTGTGTGACCTTTCATGGGACATACATAGGAAGTTGCCTCGTGCTGAGTCATATCCTTGGGCCTTTTAGTTCAGTATTGTCTACAACAGGCATAGGCAAACTCGGCCCTCCAGATGTTTTGGGACTACAACTCCCACCATCCCTACAGGACCAGTGGTCAGGGATGATGGGAGTTGTAGTCCCAAAACATCTGGAGGGCCGAGTTTGCCTATGCCTGGTCTACAATGACAGCCAGCAGCTCTCCATCATTTCGGATGGGGTCTCTCTCATGTCTACCTGGGCTTTGAACCTGAGACTTTCTACATGCAAAGCAGATGCTCTACCACTAAGCTGTGGATCTTCAAGATAGCTATCCCACTGACTATATCCAATGGTACCCATGCATTTACTGGTGGCACAGTCTGTCATGTGCAGTCCGGTGTCCTGTTGGGTCAGAAGAAAGGTCCATCTGGTTGATAGCCTCATCATCCATGAATGTCTCTAAACCTCTTTCAAGTCATCTAAGTAACTGATGACTCCCGCAGCCCATCCACAATTTGCATTGTGTTTCATTTGCATTGTGCTTCATGATGATGATGATGATTCTCAAATGTCCAATATTTCCTAGGCATACCTGAAGATGGTGGGGATTGACCTGGGACCTTGTGCAGGCAAGGAAGTTGGTCTGCTGCTGAGCTATGACTCTTCCCCTAGAGCTGGTGCCCTGGAGCTGGCATAGTTAATGCCATCCCATAGGGAAGAGAGGGGAAAAGGGCAAACAAAACTTGCCACAGGAAGGTTGGTGTTCATAGCGAGCGACACAAAACCGCCATTCAGTGAATTTATTTACATATCAGCATACACTGTGCTACACATAATCAAATTAAGAATTCTTCCGCAAAGGGTGTACAATCTACAATAATGAATGTGAACAAGACAATAACGCTCCACAGTTTAAAATGCACAACTCGCATGCCATTACATCAGGTATACTAAAACTGCCACACCCAACCAGAACCAGAGTGCATCGCAGCATAGGGTCAACAGGGGTTGCTCAGCTGAGTCGTGATCAAGACTTCTTGCACCTCTGAGCGGTGGCTCCCATAAATACCTGAGGGGGAACGAGCTCAAGCTCAGAACATAGGCTGAAGTCTCTCAGGTGTTTCCCTTCTCTCTCACGCCAGCCCTCTCCTCCAGGAAGCTTTCAACCTCCCCCTTGTCAGAGCTTTGCATGCTAACTCTTCATATGAGGCCTATAATGTGCTCTGACTGGGAACGTTATTTGATTTAAATTCCCCCTGATTGCCTGTTCAATTAATTGCATAACCATACCCTCTGCATAAGACCAAGCGGGGGGGGGGGGGAACCCTGCATAAATTTCATCTACTGCGCTCCTCTTTTTCATCTTGTAAGCAATACACACTTTTTAAAAGCAAAAATCAAAGAAATGAACTATTGGGATCCAGTCACTGTCTGTTGAAAGCTATTAATGTCCTGGTGCATTTCTTATCCCGTTGTCTCAAAATGTATCAAGTGCTTTCATGAATAGCTAAGTTTAGTCTTTGCCAGCCTGGTGCCCTCTGTTACCAAAGCACCCCAATCTCCAAGCAGTGCAAGATTCTTGGGGTTCCAGACACTTCTTCAGGGTTTGGTTTCCTTGGAATGAGGGACAGTGGAGACTTGGTGTCTTTAGGATACAGTGGTACCTCGGGTTACAGACGCTTCAGGTTACAGACTCCGCTAACCCAGAAATAGTACCTCGGGGTAAGAACTTTGCTTCAGGATGAGAACAGAAATCAAGCGTCAGCAACGTGGCGTCAGCAGGAGGCCCCATTAGCTAAAGTGGTACCTCAGGTTAAGAACAGTTTCAGGTTAAGAACAGACCTCCAGAACCAATTAAGTTCTTAACCCGAGGTACCACTGTATATGGTTTATTTACACATATATACAACCCGAGCCTAGGGACGTGGGTGGTGCTGTGGGTTAAACCACAGAGCCTAGGACTTGCCGATCAGAAGGTCAGCGGTTCGAATCCCCGCAACAGGGTGAGCTCCCGTTGCTCGGTCCCTGCTCCTGCCAACCTAGCAGTTTGAAAGCACGTCAAAGTGCAAGTAGATAAATAGGTATCACTCCAGCGGGAAGGTAAACGGCATTTCCGTGCGCTGCTCTGGTTCGCCAGAAGCGGCTTAGTCATGCTGGCCACATGACCCGGAAGCTGTCCCTCTGCCAGTAAAGCGAGATGAGCGGCACAACCCCAGAGTCGGTCACGACTGGACCTAATGGTCAGGGGTCCCTTTATAACCTGAGCCTAAGATGGAGGGACTCACAGCATTAACACTCCAGATGATCTTTTCTTCTCCCACAGTCAGAGCCTTGGATCTGAGAGAAATCAAGCATGACTCCGTCTCTCTAGCTTATGCCTGCAGCCTCCCCTCTCACACACACAACTGCATGTCTCTTGTCCCCCCACTAGCAGCCAGCTGAGGGAGAGGGCCTGCCCTTTTGTCTTTCATTACTGTCTTTAGGGCCATTAACTCACAAAGAAACTTGCCCCACTAGTTCAACAAAGGGATCCTCCGTTAGAGTTTTAACCCTTGCTGGATCCGGGATCCCAGGGATTAGAAGGGACTCAGGCATCATACTGACTGACACCCTCCCAAAAAAACCCTCACAACCCCTCCATAGGTTTGGACTACAATTCCCATCAGCCCCCACTGGCTGCGATGGCTGGGGCAGATGAGAGCCGTTGTCCAAAACACATTTTTATTATTGTTATTGATTTATTTACTGTACAGTATTTATAGCCTATTCTTCGTGGAATGTTTTTAGTCACAGAGCAGGTTACAGAGTAATCCAAATAAACAGAGAAAAACAAGAGACAAAAATTACAAAATAACATAAATAGCAATTCTGTCGTAAGGGAAAGAAGCAAAAGCACAATAGCAAAAATTAATATTTCAAGTTTAACCAAATGCCTGGGAGGAACCAAACGAGACATTCAAACAGGTCTTTCCCAACTTACGGCAGCCCACTGCCTCCCTCTATGTCTCTAACCCAAAGGGGGCCTTTCTCCATGCCAGCAGATTCTCACGCCTTGGCTTTTGGGTAACTTAACTCCTTTCGCCTCCCCCTTACTCTCCAACCAATCCAGGCTCTCAACCCAAGTAGAGTGGCAGGATCGTTGCCCACAAACATAGTCCAGCCCCCTGCAATGCAGGAATCTCTCACCGCTCGTCCACAGCAGCAACAGAGCAAAAAGCATACTGGAAAGATAAATAGACTGCCAATGAGCCGCAACCGGTGTTTCTTTCCCCTTCCCAGTCCTGAAGAAGCTCATGGGCCCTAAGATCCATTAGGCTGTTAGGCAGAGACCTGCAGATAGATTTGCTGGGCGCTCCCTTCCCTCTTCTCCTTTGCCAGCTGGCACAAACAGCTTTCTGGGTCCTCCAGGTCCATATGGGGTTGTATTCAGCTAACTTTTACTCAGAGCAGACCCACTGAATTGGATAGACCCTAGTTACTCACGGGCATTAATCTCAATGGGTCTACAACCCAGATAAGACACCAGGTTGACAAAAGCTGACCAAGTGCTTAACCATTGCATTCATCCATTGCATTTTCTGGAGCATGTCAGACTTGCCCCTCTGCTATTTCATGGCAATCCCCATTGGGGCAGTTGCCAGCCTGTGGCTTTGCTGCAATGTGAAAAGCATTGAACGTGACTCTCGGACTGCATGCATGCTCACGATCTTCCTTTTGGGGGGATATGAGGATGCTCAAAAAGGAATTACTCACAGTCAAATGGCATTTGCTGAGGGTATACTTGAGGCAATTGTTAAAAGCCTTATTCCTCTCCCAGAAGCGATCGGCTCTGCTTGGCTTGGCAGATAAGCATCCCCATCTACTGGGCTTTTGAAGGAATGCAACCAGAAGCCACCCCAAGGGCTACTGACTTGTGGTGGCCATGGTGGTGGTTTGCATAAGTGTAATGTTTATGGTTGGGCAGGGAAGGGAAGGGAAATGGCAGTTGCTTTACTGATGCTCCAAGAGTCGCTTGCATGCTTGGTTGGAAATCCAATTGATGTTCTCCATGATATACGCCTGTGATTCCCAGCCGGGCATCAGCCAGATGTTTTGGATTACAACTGCCTTAGGGTTAGCGGAAGTTGTAGTCCAAAATTTCTGGAGGGCACCAAGTTAGGGAAGGCTGCCATATACCATGGAGAACATCGATCACGTTGACCAGCACTGAGGAATGCTGGTATATGGAACATTGCAGCCTAAGCGGTATTTTAATTGTGTGGCCTTCGCTAGGTTGCGAGTTTTGAAGCAGGAACTTTTTTCTTTCAACTGGTTATTATCAATGTCTGGTTCTGTGGTAATTAAATGGCAGTAATAGCAGTATTTTATGAGCTCCAACAAGGAGCGCAGTGGTGTGCTTAGTTTCTGTTCTGAAAGTCTCTAGGAGAAATTGATAACAAACAAAAAAAGGTAAAGGACCCCTGACAGTTAAGTCCAGTCGCGAACAACTCTGGGGTTGCGGTGCTCATCTCGCTTTACTGGCCGAGGGAGCTGATGTTTGTCCGCAGACAGTTTTTCCAGGTCATGTGGTCAGCATGACTAAGCCGCTTCTGGCTAAACCAGAGCAGTGCATGGAAACGCTGTTTACCTTCCCACCGGAGCGGTACCTATTTATCTACTTGCACTTTGATGTGCTTTCGAACTGCTAAGTTGGCAGGAGCTGGGACCAAGCAACGGGAGCTTACCCCATCACAGGGATTCGAACTGCCAACCTTCCGATTGGCAAGCCCAAGAGGCTCAATGGTTTAGACCACAGCGCCACCCGTATCCCGTGTAACTTGATAACAAGCAACAGATAAATCCTCCTCCTCATCATCATCATCTTCACACCAACCCTGTGAGATAGGTTAAGCTGAAGAGTTGTTAACTATCCCAAGAGCTTCATGGCGCAATAGGGACATTACCCAGATTCCACTGGGCCTTCGTCAGCAATCTAAGCCCATAACAACAACAGATGGGAGAGTAAAGGAGGGGAATCATGTGATGCCTGAATCACGTGGAACTATTTCTTCAAAGCTGTTTCATTCTGCACAGTCAGTAGAGCATGAGACTCATAATTTCAGGGTCTTGGGTTTGGGCAACACATTGGGCAAAAAAAGATTCCTGCATTGCATTGAGGGGATGGAGGACTCCCTGTGAAGAAAAGTTGCAGCATTTGGGACTTTTAAGTGCCAACCTAGCAGTTCGAAAGCACGTCAAAGTGCAAGTAGATAAATAGGTACCGCTCCGGTGGGAAGGTAAACGGTGTTTCCGTGCGCTGCTCTGGTTCGCCAGGAGCGGCTTAGTCATGCTGGCCACATGACCAGGAAGCTGTACGCCGGCTCCCTCAGCCAATAAAGCGAGATGAGCGCAGCAACCCCAGAGTCGGCCATGACTGGACCTAATGGCCAGGGGTCCCTTTACCTTTAGTGCAGGGAAAAAGCAAGTATGAGGCAACATGATAGACGTTTATACAATTATGCATGGCATGGAGAAAGTTGATGGAGAAAAGTTTTTTCTCCTGTTTTCATGACACTAGAATTCAGGGACATCCAAGGAGCTGAATGTTGGAAGATTGAGGACGGATCAACAAAAGTACGTCACTCAGTGCATAGATAAACTATGGAACTCGCCCCTGCAGGACTGGTGGCTTTAAAAGACAGGTGGCTTGGAGACTGGTCAAATTCAGGGAGGAAAGGGCTATTGATGGGCACTGACCCATGTTGCAGGCATTGTAATATTATGCTAGCTTGAAATACAGCACTGAGGGCCAGTCTATACCTCGGCTTAATGTGGATCGCTCATCCTTGTAACATTCTCCTCCAAATACTGTCTCCTCCTCTCTAAATCTTGAGGTTCTCTATGCTTTGAAAAATCCTAATAAGACAATTGCATAGGGAATCAATTGCATAGGGAATCTCCATATTTAGGGATTCCCTGGAGTCAGAAGATCCCTTCCTCTTGTGCGTGGGTGGTGCTGTTTTGGCTACATAAGTAACAACACTCACTGCCTGAACATTGTAAATAGCGGGAATGGTACAACACCCATGTTGGAGGCGTGATATTATCACACTGGTATAGAATACAAAACAAAAAAACAAAACAAAAAACCAACCACCAAGTTATGCCTGCTTGTAACACTACAGATCTATGCAATTAGAAGCATCTCAAAGAATTGCACGTGGGATATTAATTCCCCAGAGTAGGTGGTGCCTGATAACACACACAGGGACAAAGCATGTAAAAAATAAATCGTTGCAATACACAAACCCACATTGAGGAAAGTTGGTACAAGCAATAAGATATTTCATCATTATCAGAGTGTGGGTAGATGTACATAAAACCAAGAGCCAGCATGAGTTGTCTCACTGTATGCAGGAATACAGAAAGCTGCCTTTATACAGTCAGACTGTGGACCCATCCATCTTGTAGGGACGCGGGTAGCGCTGTGGTCTAAACCACTGAGCCTCTTGGGCTTGCCGATCAGAAGGTTGGTGGTTTGAATCCCTGCAACGGGGTGAGCTCCCATTGCTCTGTCCCAGGTTCTGCCAACCTAGTAGTTCAAAAGCACGCCAGTGCAAGTAGATGAATAGGTACCACTGAGGAGGGAAGGTAAACAGCATTTCCATGCGCTCTGGTTTCCATCACGGTGTTCCGTTGTGCCAGAAGTGGTGTAGTCATGATGGCCACATGGCCTGGAAAGCTGTCTGTGGACAATTGAGGCAGGTTACAGATTCTGCTGCTTTACTGTCCACCTTACTGCAGTAGCATAGCATGGGGGGGCAGACACAGGGCTCCAAAATTTCAACACCTGGTGCTGCCTCAACACAGCTGCACCCTTCCATCGCTGGACTCCACTGAAAATAGTTTATCTATACAAACCAGAAAGTGACCTCTCCAGGCAATGGAACAATTCTTCTTTTCTTATTTCTGTGGCTGAGATCACCTGGGTGACATTAGGAGCTGGACGCGCATGTGTACTCCCTCCATTTCCCTCCCAACCTGTAATGAGTATGGGTTGCTCATGCGTAAGTTACCGCCACTCCTGGCTGTGTTGCCTTGTTAAACCTTTCTGTCTGGACAGCCCTTCACTTCGTGGCTGCCTCAGTCGCTAGCAGAATCCGTCAGTGGGCATTTCTTAAACCTTTTCCAACATAAAAGTTGTTTGACGCCAAGTCTCCTCCTACTCTCTCTGCTCGGAAGTCTTCTGCGCAGGGTGGGCGTGGGTAGCGGAGGACCCGTGCTCTCCCCGCTGGTGTCCGGTGAAGAGTCCTGGAGCCCTCTCGCCGATTCCCCCATCGGCCCCCCCTTTATCCCTGGTGTTGCGCTGATTTGCTTCCCCATCTGCTGAGCTGCTTCTCTCCCTGCTGGGCCCTTCTCCAGCATCATTTGAGAGCCTTCCCTCCGCCTCTAGCTCCGATGTCAGTTACCTGACACCACCCCACTCTGCCTGGCCCCGGGCCCTGACAACCCACGCTACACCACTGCCTTGTTGCCCTGCCCACGGGGTTGTCCCCACATACCATCTGCCCAACTCATGTTAGGAGTGAAGGCGACAAAGAAGGCATACTTTGCCACCTCCATTGCATCTTCATTGTGGTGTCCAGCAGAGCTCTTCTGGTTAGTGCAGGGTTTTAAGGTCTGGCCCAAAGGAGGTGACAGAATGGAATGCTCTTCCCAAAGAGGCTCACCTGGCACTGTCATTACAGATCTTCAGCTGCCTGGCAAAAAATAATAATAATCCTCCTCTCCCAGGCCTTTGGCTAATTAATCAATTTATGGCCTTTTATAGTGTGGTGGGTATTGTTTTTTTATTTGTTTTGAGTTTTTGTGTTTTTATATTGTAAACCATCCTGTGATCCTGGGATGGTGGGCAGTATAGAAATTTAATAACTAAACCATGGGTAGGCAAACTAGGACCCGGGGGCCAGATGCGGCCCAATCGCCTTCTCAATCCGACCTACGGACAGTCCAGGAATCAGCATGTTTTTTGCATGAGTAGAATGTGCCCTTTTATTTAAAATGCATCTCTGGGTTATTTGTGGGGCATAGGAATTCATTTTTCTCTCTCCAAAATATAGTCCAGCCACCCACAAAGTCTGAGGGACAGTGGACCAGCCCCCTGCTGAAAAAGTTTGCTGACCCCTGAACTAAACCATAATAAGCTCAGCCTTTCCTCTTCAGTTGCCAGACATACCTTCCACTGCTAAAGGTTATCCCTTCCTGCTTTCAGCTCTCCCTCTCTCTCCCATGCTTCTGATATGCTGTTTGTCTTTTCAGGTTGATTGAAAATGCTATTTGTACTATTATACCTTTTTTTTATTTTAAAAAGTCACAGCACCTTTTCTTTAAAAAAACAACAACAAAACAAACCTCCAGTTGTTTGTCTCTTGTCTGCCCCAGGGAGAGAAAAGAAAGGAGCAGAAATCAGCAGCAAAACTCATGCTTTGCATGCGAAATCATCAAGATTCTATCCCTGGCTTCCCTAAGGGGGGGGGGGCTGGGAGAGAGCCCCATCTCAAACCCTGAAGATCTACCTCTGCTCCTTGCAAATAACGTTGAGTTAGATGGGCAAATGGTCTAACTTATGAGCAGGGCTCTTCCCGATGTCACAGAAACCCAAGCCCCACCTGCACTATGCATTTAAAGAAGTATCATCCCACTTAAAACAGTTGAGGCACACACACACACAGGCAACTTGGGAAGTATAGCCTGTGAAATATACTCCGAGTCGCAAAGTGATTTCATGCTCTTTATTCAGCTCATAGTGGTGAGGAGGAATGAATGAAAGTCCCCTCGCAGTATCTGCTTTATATACATTATTTACACAATGGGCTGCACATGATTGGCTAATTCCGGAATTCTACTGTAAGCCAATCAGGTTGTGGATTCACTTCTATCTGGAGCAGGATTGGGTGGTTCCTGCCAACCAATCATACTGCTGCATTGTTCTTGGACCAATCAGACTGCTGCATTCTGAATCCTATTGTTCTAGGACAAATCAGACTGCTGCATTTTGGATCCTATTGTTCTAGGACCAATCAGACTGCTGCAGTTTGGATCCTATTCAACTCAGTACATAACACCAGCCTGTTAAGAGGATACTGGGAGTTGTTAGGAGATACACACACACACACACACACACACACACACACACACACTGTTCCCATCCCAGCGCTACAATTCCCAGAATTCCCTGGGAAGAGGCATTGATTGTTAAACCACTCCGGGTATTGTAGATGTACAGTTCCCATGGGGCTATTTAAGGAAGCAGTGGCAGTTTAAAGTGGTATGAAACCGCTTTAAATATATAGTGCAGATGGGCTCCCAGTTAATCAGTGCTTTGCATGGCCTCTTCTGTCTCAGACTGTCCCGGTGAAAAAGGTGGGATTATAAACACAACTAACCAATCAATTTATGTTACGCTGCTATGTAAATACTTTTGGGAATCAATCAGTCAATGGAATTACGAGAATGGATTCCAAATATCATTCTTACAAATATTTTAATATGTTAAGACAGTGCTTTTTTCTAAAAAGGTATTTAGGGGTACTCTCATTTTCCTACTCATATTGAAATACTGCCCCTCAATGAGGCCAAATGTAGATTCGCAAAATGTTTAGGAGTATTTGTACCCCTTCATCCCCTCCCTAAAAAGCAGTAGGTTAAGATCTGGTGAAGTACAACAACAACCTTGTAAAGTATAGTTTTTTTTGGAGGGGGGCCTTTATTTTTCCTTCTACACAGGTTCTGTTTTTCTTTTTCTCTCTTTTATTTACATCTCACCATGTTTAGTGCAGGGACATGGGTGGCGCTGTGGGTTAGACCACAGAGCCTAGGACTTGCCTATCAGAAGGTCGGCGGTTCAAATCCCCGCGACAGGGTGAGCTCCCGTTGCTCAGTCCCAGCTCCTGCCAACCTAGCAGTTCGAAAGCACCTCAAAGTGCAAGTAGATAAATAGGTACCACTCCGGCGGGAAGGTAAACGGCGTTTCCATGCGCTGCTCTGGTTCACCAGAAGCGGCTTAGTCATGCTGGCCATATGACCCGGAAGCTGTACGCCGGCTCCCTTGGCCAATAAAGCGAGATGAGCACTGCAACCCCAGAGTCGTCCGCAACTGGACCTAATGGTCAGGGGTCCCTTTACCTATGTTTAGTGCACCTATAGCTGTGTACTTTTTGAACTTTCAATAAAGATGTTAACCAAAATAAAAATCAGTCAATGGAATTAGGGCCTTGAAATGCTGAAGAAGCTGGCGGAAGTGACCCAATCTGCTGGCAGCCGCTCCCTAACCCCTCTCCCTCTCTTTCTCCCCAAGGTGGTGAGCCAGATTGACAAGCTGACTTCGGACTTTGAGTTTGAGCTGGAGCCGGACGACTGGACCACAGCCACCGTGAGCAGCACATCCAGCAGTGAGAAGGGAGGTGGGATGTTTGACCTCGGGCACCTCGATTTCATGACCTCCGATATCCTCTCCGACAGCTGGGAGTTCTGCTCCTTCCTGGAAGCCTCCACCCCGTCCGATTCGGGCGACGGCTCAGAGCAGCAACAAGGGCGCCAGCCTGACTACCGGCTGATGAATGGCGGGGTGCTGACCCCCAATGGACCCCGGGTGGAGACCCCAGACTCTTCCAGCGAGGAGGCCTTCAGCTCTGCTCTGAGCCACAAAGCCCAGCACCAGAGGACACCTGGGACACGGGAACGAGTTCGGTTCAGTGACAAAGTCCTCTACCACGCCCTGTGTTGCGACGACGACGAGGAAGCAGACAATGTCCCACCTCCCGAGGACCCTCCTGAGGAGCTGAGCGAGACGACACTCAAGGCGGCGCCCGCCGTCAAGGCAGCACTGCGGCGGTCGCCTCATCTGAGTAGCGCTCAGCAGCGGAAGCTGACGCGGAACAGCAGCACCCAAACGGTGTCGGACAAAAGCACGCAAACGGTGCTGCCCTATGTCTCGGGGAAACAGAAAGCGAAGGGCAAGAACTGAGCGCCAGCTGGGCAGGGGTTTGGGGGAGAGGGGAAAGCTGCAGATATATATAAATCTCTCTATATATTTAAGTCAATAAATGATAATGATATGATTACAAAAAAAAAATATGGTGGCAGGATATCATCGTGAACTACCTAACCATTAATGTTGAGACTCAGGGATTATTTTGAAAAAAAAGATCTGTTTTATTTATTGAATGGCTTCCCTTTTTTTGCAGCTCAGTCAATGTGTGGTGCTTATTCACAAATATCACACACACACACACACACACACACACCTCTATTTAGGATGCAGGTGCTTTTTGGCTTTCTTGAAAGAGCTCCAAAAATATGCCCCAGAAGATCAGCCAGGTTTCTCTGAACAGAGTGATTGGCAAGCACTCTCTCCCAAAAGATCTTGGGAAACAAGACTGATCTCAAGAGGCTGAAGAAAGCTGGTGATGGGCAGGTGATATGGAAGGAAATTAGGCTCCCTGTTTTTATACAATGTGAAGCCACGACAAGCTGATGACTCTGTTGCTCTGACCTGCCTTGTGAATCCTCCAGTATCTGTTGATATTAAGGCTGTATAACAAACTGTACATTGAAGGTACATGGCTTTCTGCTAAGGATCTTGGGAACTGCAGTTTACCCCTCACATAGCTCAACAAACTGCAATTCCCAGGATGATTTGGGGGAAGCTATTGATATAGATATTCAACAAAGTTTTACTCAGAGTAGAAGCACTGAAATCAGGTCTACTCTGAGCAAAGTGCAGTTGCATACCATCTGTGCTTTTAATGTATGGCATGTACACATCCTAAGACTCTCTCAACTTACAGGTTTGTGAGTTTCTTCCGCCATAAATGCTAAAGGAATCCCTCTCAGACTCCACAGCCCACATTTGGGCTAGCTTGCTCCACTATCATCTTGGAAAACCAGGAAGATAATGAGAAGGTGCATGCGATTTGTTCTTCTTTTTCATATTCCTCTCCCCATCCATTCCACCAAAGGGCTTGGCTTTCCTTTGCGTTTTCAAATTTTTATTAACTTTTCAAATTTTACATTTCAAATTGAACATCTTCTGTTATACCATACATTCATTAACTTCCCTCCCTCCCCTTCCAAGGTTCATTTAACTTCTCCACCATTCCTGCATATTTTGATATATCCATCCGATTCTATTTCCCTATCTTACATCACTTCAATATATATCATTCTGTTGAATTTTACTTTAATGCTGCCAACATTTCCAACTGTATACAATTGTTTTCAAAATATTCAACAAAATTTTTCCACTCCTCTTTAAATAGCTTTCCTTTCCCCACCTCCATTGCAAATTTTATCGTCACACCAAACCTATGAGGTAGTTTAAGCTGAGGGGTTGCAACTGGCCCAAGGTCGCCCTGTGACCTTCACACTATTTTGCTGCAACATGCTCTCTGGGCAGGGCTGCCCTTGAAGACAACTCAGAAACTTCAGCTGGTCCAAAATGCAGCTGCCAGATTATTGGCTGTTGGCCAAGGTGTCATTTAAAGTTTGTACAGTGGTACCTCAGGATGCGGGTGGCGCTGTGGGTTAAACCACAGAGCCTAGGACTTGCTCATCAGAAGCTCGGCGGTTCGAATCGCCGCGACGGGGTGAGTTCCCGTTGCTCGGTCCCTGCTCCTGCCAACCTAGCAGTTTGAAAGCACATCAAAGTTCAAGTAGATACCGTATTTTTTGCTCTATAAGACTCACTTTTTCCCTCCTAAAAAGTAAGGGGAAATGTGTGTGCGTCTTATGGAGCGAATGCAGGCTGCGCAGCTAATCCAGAAGCCAGAACAGCAAGAGGGATTGCTGCTTTCACTGTGCAGCGATCCCTCTTGCTGTTCTGGCTTCTGAGATTCAGAATATTTTTTTCTTGTTTTCCTCCTCCAAAAACTAGGTGCGTCTTGTGGTCTGGTGCGTCTTATAGAGCGAAAAATACGGTAAATAGGTACCGCTCCGGCAGGAAGGTAAACGGCATTTCTGTGCGCTGTTCTGGTTCGCCAGAAGCGGCTTAGTCATGCTGGTAACATGATCCGGAAGCTGTACGCCGGCTCCCTCAGCCAATAAAGCGAGATGAGTGCCACAACCCCAGAGTCGGCCACGACTGGACCTAATGGTCAGGGGTCCCTTAACTTTACCTTTACAGTGGTACCTCAGGATGCAAACAGGATCCGTTCCGGAGCCCCATTCGTATCCTGAAGTGAACGCAACCCGTGACTGCGCGTCTGCGCATGCACGGGTTGTGATTCGCTGCATCCACGCATGCGTGTGATGTCATTTTGACCGTCTGCGCATGCACGAGTGGCGAAACCCAGAAGTAATGCGTTCCGTCACTGTGAAGTGCAACCCGAAAGCGTTCAACCTGAAGTGTATTCAACCCAAGGTATGACTGTATAACCCATTTGAAAACTGTTTGCCGATTCAATGTGCTCACGTTAGTATTTAAAGCCATAAACAACTTAAAGTCAGTGTGGTGCAGTGGTTAGAGTGTTGGACCAGGACCCAGGAGACTAAAACCCAGGATCCACAGTCAGCCATGAAACTCACTGGGTGACTCTTGGACCAGTCCTTGCCTCACAACCTAACCTACCTCACAGGGTTGTCGCAGGGGAAAAAATGAGGAGGGGAAGAACCCCGTACACCCAGTGCTTTTTTCTGGGGAGACGCAAGGGTACGCACACCCCTAAACATTTTGTGAATCTTTGTACTTTTGTCCATTTACTGTATTTATTTTCCCCGATCTGAACTATAAAATGGTGGTTTTCTTGAGTACCCCTAAACATTTTTTTAAAAAGAAAAAAAGCACTGCGTACATCACCTTGAGCTCCTTGGAGAAAAAGATGGGATATCAATGTAATAAATAAAGACTGCCTCATTCCCTGCAGAGCTTCTCATGTGTAAAGATCAGTAGGTGGATCTCTGCTGGCAATTCCACTTCCCTCTGAAGTGCAGGGAATAGAAGCCTTTTTCTGAGGCATCCCCCAAATTGTGAAAATCCCTCCCCTCGGAGACGCACCTACAATTTTTGTCATACAGCTTTCACTATGTGCCAGAGGTGCAAATCTTTACCCTGGCCTTTGACACCTGATAGATGCTGATATAGGTATATATGAATGTAAATTGAGAAGTTAATGCGCATAAGAAGCTGATATTGTAGACATTGCCCATTCCCAGGGCTGGCTCAAAATGTTTTGTCAGGAGACAGAAAATGCAACCCCACGTGCTGCTGCCTCCTTGTCCTCAGCCCACGCTCCTCCTCTTCCATTGCATGCCCACAGCCCACCCGGCCAGAGTGGCAGGGTAGGAGGCCAGACAAAAGCTGGCAGCAGTTGGTACACAGCAGTTGGCATGCTGCAGAGGAGGAGAAGGAGGAGACAGTGAGCAGCATGCTTCTTGAAGGCCAGATGTGCCCCCCCATCCCAGCTGTCTGGAACCTGCTGCCCTCAGGCAACTGCCTCACCTTCCCTCGTTGGTGTGCCAACCCTGCTCACATTTCATTGAGAATGTGCACATTTCCTGGTCAACATACCTCATCTCCAGAAGGCTTTGGGGAATGCACATAACTCAACTTCAACATTCTCCTGAGATGCACATTCCCCAGGACACAATGTCTGGAGAATGTACAAAATGCAGTCGAACCCGGGTCTCTCCTGTCATCCTAGCCTGAGTCTAATGATTCCATTGTGCTGATTCTATCTGCCCATCCACTAGGCACTGCACTTAGAAGGCTGGTGTTTCTGTCCAGAGTCCCTCTTCCAGCCCAGGCACTCACCCCATGCAGATCATTCCTATGCATTCATGTCAGTCCTGTTATGGGACCATTGGTAAGGTTCCTCCTTGGGTGAAGGGCTGACCTCTCCCCCATCACATGGCTTAATGACCATTTTTTGGAGAGCACTGAACAATAATCTCAGCATGGGCTGGAGCTTTCAGAAGAACAGTCATGGTCCCTAAAAGGTCAACTGATGGTGATTATGCTGCATTAAGAAAGGATCAGCCTCATAGAGTGCAGAATCGACGAGCGTCACATCACCTCCATGGCATAAAACCAATTATTGTAAGAAGCAAAGCCTTTGTTCCACTAATAAGCATTGAGCACTTTCCATCCCTTGTCCCAGGAGAAAGAAAGGACCATTGTATTTTTTGCAGTGGTTTGTGGTTTCGCCTCAAAAAGAAAATAAACACACACAAATCTTCAGCCATCCAATTGGGGACCAGCTTGCTTATCAAAGTGCATTTTCCTTCTATTTTTAACCCACAAACTGATTTTATTTTTTTAAAGTGGGTTAATTTTTTTTTGCTATCCCTAACAAATTGGGGAGAAGGGGAGAGAGAGAGGAATTGGAACCATTACAAACAAGAGAGTGAGGGAACACGTGAGAAAACTTCGCTTTTTTATTAAAAAAATAATGAAATAAAATCAAAATACAGCAATGTTTCTTGGCAGGCTTTGGTATGCAGGGATTGATTTGAGGCTGTGGGGAGTGATTCTGGGCTGTTAAACTAATTTTAAAGCACTAGAAGCTTACACAGACTGCCGCATCTCTCTTAATGCTCGAATTCAGGACCTTCCAGTGCAGCTGAATTTTGAAAAATTCAGGGCAGACAAAAGAATGTAGTTCCTCATTGCAGGAGGTTGGACTAGATGACCCTCAAGATATTTTCTAACTCTGCAATCCTATTATTCTACTTCTTCACACAGCACATAACTAAACTGTGGAACTCACTTCAGCAAGACTTAGGTCACGAGCTTGGATAGCTATAAAAGATTAGACAAATGACCAAAGCTATCAATGGAGTCACAAGTGAGCAGAATGCTGTGGGTACTCAAGCTGACATCTGGTTGGTCACGATGAGAACAGGATACATTCCTAGATGTAGGGATTAGGAAAATTAATTGAGGACAAGGTTATCAATGGCTATATACTGAATTCCAGTCGCTATCCAGCAACAGCAAGAAAGGCCCATTGCCTTGGTCACTTGCTTGTTATGAACATAACAGACCAAGGATGAGGAACATTTAGAGGTTCACAGGTTCCCTGTCTCTGTAGTAGAGGCAGGATGCAGGAGCTGGTGGTTCTTCAGCCTGATCCATAAGGGTTTCTCTTCAGCCCCTCCATAATGACTCCTGTTTTGTGCTCGAGTGAGTGAGATGGAGAACATGCATTTGGGTATATTGGCACCTTCCAGCAACAAACTGCAGCCCAGACTTTAGACACTTCCACACACACACAACAGGGTTCCTGATTATTCCATAATCAGGCCATTTGCACAAAGGAGATTTGTGTTTCAGCTTCTTTTCCATCTCCTCTCTATCAGATTGGGCCACGTGAGCAAATAAAGCTTGGGAGATGCCTTCAAAGCAATGAGATGGCTAAGGCCAGGACTACAGAGCCACCCACCCTTTTATGCTGGTCTATGACGTGGGAGGTGCTGTGGGTTAAACCACAGAGTCTAGGGCTTGCCGATCAGGAGGTTGGCGGTTTGAATCCCCGCTATGGGGTGAGCTCCCGTTGCTCGGTCCCTGCTCCTGCCAACCTAGCAGTTCAAAAGCATGTCAAAGTGCAAGTAGATAAATAGGTACCGCTCCGGCGGGAAGGTAAATGGCATTTCCCTGCGCTGCTCTGGTTTGGCAGAAGTGACTTAGTCATGCTGGCCACATGACCCAGAAGCTCCCGTGGCCAGTAAAATGAGATGAGCACCGCAACCCCAGAGTTGTCCGTGACTAGACCTAACGGTCAGGGGTCCCTTTCCCTTTACATTATGACTGTAATAAAGATTTGCATTGTATTGAGATCTTGAAACTACAGAGCCCACAACCAAGAGCAGTGGCCATACATGTCCTCCTTCATCCTCTCTCCCCTATTATGTTTAGTACAGCGACCCACCGACTTTGGACTCTGGCCTTGCCCACTGCTGACTTTGGCCCCACCTATAGCTGACATGGAGCCATTCATCCTGAGCCCCCCTCGAGTCATCCTAAACTTTGGAGCGGGCAGAAGAGAGAACCCACTCATGTCCTCTCCTCATATACAGGAGAGAGGCCCTCTCACATGTTCTCTATTGTAGAGGACTTGGGGGACGGATGGTGGTGACAATTAATAATGGCTGACTCATCCTGAGCAGGCCCTACTATTAGACAAAGTGAAGGGGCAGGTCTGAAAACTCCCATTTTTTCTCTTTCTGACATTCCTCTCTCTCTTGTGTGCACATCCATCTTCTTCCCTACCAAACAGGCTGCCAGAGGGCGGGGGGGGGGTCATGAACAGATCAGTCTTCCTACCTGAGTGATCAACTTGAAGACTGCTTTTGAAGATGGGCTCTGTACCAAGGTTGTCCCACCACCAAAGGGAGAGGGTGGATGGGGGAAGTTGGAAGGATGAAGGGAACTGATTTGAAAAGCAAGAACAGGAATGTGTGAGACTATGATGGAGAAAAGGGGAGGGCAGCAAAGAGATGAGAAAGACAGTCAGAAGACTGGGCAGGGAGAAGAAGCCAAGGAGTGGAACTAAGGACAGAAAATGAGAGGATGGAGATCAGAAAGAAGGACCAGCTTACCACCTGAAAGAGCTTCTTCACTGATCAATCAGCTGTGGGCATTTCCTGTGGAGAAGCTTTTGCAAATGACAGACATGTTCTGTCAGCAGTAACAATCTCAACTGAGACTGGTGTGAGGAACCTTTTCCTGCCTGACTTGCCTTCCCACATGGGCCACATTTTAGTGGGTGGGGCCAGGGGCAAAACTGGCCAGAGCAATTGTTGTAAATTAGACCAGTGTACAATAGATCCTGAAGCTGAGGCTCCAGTACTTTGGCCACCTCATGAGAAGAGAAGACTCCCTGGAAAAGACCCTGATGTTGGGAAAGGTTGAGGGCACAAGGAGACGGGGACGACAGAGGACGAGATGGTGGGACAGTGTTCTCGAAACTACCAACATGAGTCTGACCAAACTGCAGGAGGCAGTGGAAGACAGGAGTGCCTGGCGTGCTCTGGTCCATGGGGTCATGAAGATTTGGACACGACTAAACAACAACAACAACAGAGTGGTCTACACACACACACACACCTATCCTTCATTCAGGCAATATCTCAAGGAAGATGCAAAGCAGGGTCGGTGGGGACTATGGCCTGGGGAGAAAGGGTATGGCTTCAGAAGAGTCCCACAAGACAATCGGAGAGGACTACAGTAGAGGACATTTGGATCATAGGTCAGATATTTGATCCCCGTAAGGGACAGCTGCATATTCCTGCATTGCAGGGGATTGAATTAGATGATCCGCAGGGTGCCTTCCAACTCTTGGAGTCTTTGCAATATCTATGAGAGTCCCTACCCCTGCCTGAAATCTACACAAAGGCTCTGTGGATCTCCAAATCTCTGGTCTACACGCAGGGCAGCTGTGGAGTAAGCTGAGCTCTGGTTGCCTTTCTTGTGATGCTTTGCCTCCCATATTCTCTTCGGCATTTCTGTCTCAGAGGGAAGCAGCTCTCTGCAAACTCCCTTTTGTATTTTTACAAAGAAGACTGAGGGCTTTTCCTTTATGGTTCCTTTCCAGCCTAGAACATTAATCACTCAGCCGCCCTTTGAACATTTTAAAACTGAATAAATCAGATAGTCTTCATCAAGGTTTGAATTCAAAGCCTTTAATATCAAACTGTATGCACACAAACATACACACAATCTCTTTCTTTTCTGACATTTCCACACTGTAAAAAGAATGAATATGTTCAGAGCACAGGAAGGTAAGGGGGGAAAGCCAAACTATTGCTCTTGTCTATCATTTCCATACTTCAAGCCTGGACATTCCAGGATCAAATCAGAAGCTTGGGTGGCTTTTGTAATTCCAGGACTGTCCCTGAAAAATCGCGACCCTTGGAGGGTATGTAATATGCAGGTGAATCCCTTCCACAAAATAGTGACAAGCTGTGTTGTGATGCAGCTGGAATGCCTGCAACTGTATATGGCAGGGGTGGGGACCTACAACTCTCTAGATGTTGCTGGACTCCAGCTCCCATCAGCCCCAGTCTGCATGGATGATGGTGAGTGACGATGGGAGCTGGAGTCCCCAAAGTGAGCCTGTGCCACACTTGGGAAGCTGCACAAAGCACAGAGAAGGGAAGGCGTGCAAGGTGTGCAAACCAAGTGTGCCCTAGATTTCTCTTCACCGTCATTCTGGGCATAGCATTTGGGGATGCTTAGGGAGGCAGGAGAGGATATATTATTTTATGATATCATTCCTAACATGTGTCACCAAGTTCTATAACTTAGCAGAGTTGTTAAACAACCCCCCTTTTAAATTAGACAGCAGTTAGCTAGTTGCAGGCTCGTCTGAGCCTCACTATTTTGGATTCCTGGTAAAATCCCTTTTTATATCCCTCCTAAAAGAATAGTCACGACCATCTGATTAAAGTTAACATAAAAGTAGTTTACTTACAATCATCCAGTTTGCAATAAGATCCTTGAAGGCAGACTTAATTTACAGAACAACATATAACTATGTGAACTATCCCATAAGGGTAATAGTCTCAAATGACTGTGTCTCAGCAGTCACTTCTCCTAACTCTTAAAGGTAAAGGTACCCCTGACCATTAGGTCCAGTCGTGGCCGACTCTGGGGTTGCAGCGCTCATCTTGCTTTATTGGCCGAGGGAGCCGGTGTACAGCTTCCGGGTCATGTGGCCAGCAGGACTAAGCCGAACCAGAGCAGCGCACGGAAATGCCGTTTACCTTCCCGCCGGAGCAGTACCTATTTATCTACTTGTACTTTGATGTGCTTTTGAACTGCTAGGTTGGCAGGAGCTGGGACCGAGCAATGGGAGCTCACCCCGTCACAGGGATTCAAACCACCAACCTTCTGATCAGCAAGTCCTAGGCTCTGTGGTTTAACCCACAGCGCCACCCACGTCCCTCTCTCCTAACTCTTAGGAATACAGAAATGGAGAACAAGAAGAGCAGAACATGGAGGCCGTGTGCCCCTCTGTCCAAGAACAGTCCACACCCACATTAAATCACATGCACAGGAAGTCTGTCCTAGCTCGGGAGGAAGCAGCAAGTTTTCTCCTGAGTGATACAAAGCATTCCCCAGCATGTGCATTGTAGGAATGTTGTATTTGACTGCAATACATTTTTACATCCCGCATAGCACAGTCTCATTTTGTATAGAGTGAAGTCTAGGTAAGTGGAGCATACAAGTCTGAGGCAGGGAAGAAGAGCAGGCACGAGGCCTTTACACAAGTTACAATATGAAAACCAAGCGAGAGATTTTTTTCCCCATATGCGTATTTTCACTTCTTATGGTTGTTAAGTCTTTATCACTATAAACCACTTTGGTTTTTCAAGGCATAGTAGAATATAAATATCCCCCACCCCCCACCCCCCAAAAATGCTAAAGAAATAAATATGACGAAATGCCCCATAGCATCTTCGAGCAAACTCAACCGAACCCAAGAAGAGATGGAGAGGAAAAGAGTCCTCTTATTCTCTGCACTTTGAGGAGGTCTGGAAGGAATCAAGTGAAGCAAAGCTGAGTTGACAAGCAGAGTCGGATGAGGAGGGGTTGAGGCTGCAGGTTCTTTCTTGTTTGTTTTTTCCCCCCTTACCCAGACTCCAAACAAACAACATGTCAAATAGCCATCTCTAGGCAGGCAGGCCTGTCAACGAAACAAATTGGTGGAGATAGATTCTTCCTTGCCCAGCACTTAGCCAAGAAGCTTTTGACAGCAGTATCTGACTGATCAAAAACTGTCAATGGAAACACGGAGGAACCTCATAGCTGCTTTCTGCCTGCCTAGAGCAGAAGGGAACAGGCTGGGGGACAGGCTGAAAGAGGACTTGTGGAGAGTTGTGTTAATGAGGAGGAAATGTCCCAGTCCATCCCCATCACATCAAATGTTGAGCAAAATTTGACCCATTTTGGTTTAAGGAAATCTGCCAGCGATTGCACGGCAAATGACCATTGCATAGGGTTGCTGGATGTGTGTGTGTGTGTGTGTGTGTGTGTGTGTGTGCCGTATGTGCTCAATACAAACATTGCCCAGCTATAGGGGTGGAAGGAGAGGATTTTGATTCAGACAGTATTTAAAGGCGACCCTACCCAATTCTCTCTCTCTCGAACAATACACGAACCAGAACACAGATATCCTTCGAAATCCACGCTTCTCTGAATTTTGAGAGGCAGTTCTCCACCTAAGTCATGTGTACAAAAATGCATATGTTAGGAGGAAGTGTGTAGAACAATGCATGCATTAGTGAAAGTAACATTTAAAAAATGAATCATACTAAGGGGAATTGCTTTGTGTATTAGGCAAAATTGTATATTAGGAGAACGAATTTTCATGAGGATTTTTAAAATAGGTCATTATGAAAATTCACCAGCCTTTTCAAGCAAATTTCTCCAAATTGTAGCATGCAACTTCGCCTAATATACGCATTTCGGAAAAGCAATTTCCCCTATTTTTTTGTCATTTTGTTTATTTATTTATTTTTATATTTCATAAAATCTATACACCGCTTGAGTGTAAAAAAAAAACATACCTCAAAGCGGTTCACAAAAGACAAAGCAGTTAAATCAAGAAAAAAATCACAATCATACTTTTTACAAAAGTTAAAATACTAAAGCAGATTAAAATTGCCTCGATTTTCTAAGCATCTGAGTGTTGTTGTTGTTGTTGTTTAGTTGTTTAGTCGTGTCCAAGGACCAGAGCACGCCAGGCACTCCTGTCTTCCACTGCCTCCCGCAGTTTGGTCAAACTCATGCTGGTAGCTTCGAGAACAATATCCAACCATCTCGTCCTCTGTCGTCCCCTTCTCCTTGTGCCCTCCATCTTTCCCAGTGTCAGGGTCTTTTCCAGGGAGTCTTCTCTTCTCATGAGGTGGCCAAAGTATTGGAGTCTCAGCTTCAGGATCTGTCCTTCCAGTGAGCACTCAGGGCTGATTTCCTTCAGATTGGATAGGTTTGATCTTCCTGCAGTCCATGGGACTCTCAAGAGTCTCCTCCAGCACCATAATTCAAAAGCATCCATTCTTCGGCGGTCAGCCTTCTTTATGGTCCAGCTCTCACTTCCATACATCACTGCTGGGAAAACCATAGCTTTAACTATACGGTAGCATCTGAGTAGGCTTGTCTAAACAGGAATGTTTTTAGCAGGCACCCAAAAGTGTACAGTGAAGGCAGTTGCTTGGTCTCAATAGGCAGGGAGTTCCAAAGTGTAGGAGCTGCCATGTTAACATTTGCATTTTATAAAGGCTTTACCACATAATATATCTGGTAGCCAATGTTAGTCCTATTCAGAGCTGATGCATCAAGAATAACAGACCCAACTTAGATCAATTAATCTCAGCGGGTCTACCATGTATATAACTTAATTGAATACAGCCCTAAGCAATTTTTGTGCACATTAATTGGGTGGATTGCAGAATTCAGAGAAGCGTAAAAGAGGGAGATTTCCCTTTAAATGAAAACTGGATTGAATTACTCTCCTTCCACCCAACCTGAATTCACCACCTGCAAATCATCAGGGCAAATGCTAAATAGCCATTGGCACTCAACACATGAGTTCATTATTAGAGGGACTGACACACTATGGAGTATTAAGGCAAGTAGATAGCAAGTCATTTTCCCCAGTCGGGTCTGAGCAACAGCTATAGATGCTGCCTATGCCAAGCTCACAACAGATTGAATTTGCTCCCACTGTTTATAGCGTAATCGCCTGACATGGCTCTGCTGACCCTTTCTGTTCATGAAAGAAAAAGGGATTGAGGAAAACAGGACATTTTAAGGGAATTTCCAGTTTATCCATTTTATGGAGTGATTAATGAACAGTGATAAAAGAATATGCAGCTTCACTTCAGCCCCAGACTCCCCTCCCAGACACAGAGAGGTAAGGGGGAAGCAGATGCTTTTGTTTATTGTTCCAAATAAGAAAGCTTATTTCCTAACAGCTCATCCACACGAAAACCTAGGGCAGCTGCTACATCCCTGAGACTGCCTGAATTTTATCTTGAAAGCAGAAATAAAACATTCACAGTGAGTGTGCAGGTGCCGCTCTGGGGGAAGTCAGAGTTAGAATCATAGAATCATAGAATCCTAGAGTTGGAAGAGACCACAAGGGCCATCGAGTCCAACCCTCTGCCAAGCAGGAAACACCATCAGAGCACTCCTGACATATGGCTGTCAAGCCTCTGCTTAAAGACCTCCAAAGTAGGAGACTCCACCACACTCCTTGGCAGCAAATTCCACTGTCGAACAGCTCTTACTGTCAGGAAGTTCTTCCTAATGTTTAGGTGGAATCTTCTTTCTTGGATCCATTGCTCCGTGTCCACTTCTCTGGAGCAGCAGAAAACAACCTTTCTCCCTCCTCTATGTGACATCCTTTTATATATTTGAACATGGCTATCATATCACCCCTTAACCTCCTCTTCTCCAGGCTAAACATGCCCAGCTCCCTTAACCGTTCCTCATAAGGCATCGTTGATGGCAAAATTAAATCAAGCCTTTAATCCGATGCTAGGCTGATACACACCTATAAGCCAGGTTAACTGTGAGGCATTTGCAGATTTCAGCAAAGTGCTGCTTTGTACTGAGAAAAGTATGAATGCCACAAACCTCCTTATCTGCATCAGTTAAAGAGTTAAACCTGATAATACGTAATGGGGTTGGGGGAGAATCCTGCAGTTGACCGTGAACCTGAAGTAACCATGAGGAACCCTATCAAATTTGGATCTTGCAGTCCAATCACCTAGTACACTACCCACAAGAATCTTCTGCTTTGCTAAGTTATGTTTCTTTACTTCCACTCTCTACCTCACAAGGGACTGGGAATGGGGGGGCAGGGTTTCAATTTCCGTCACAATTTAATGAGAAGCTACCTGGTTCACGCTTCTCAGAACAACACAAGACTCAAAACACAGCTATCCTTCAATATTATCCAAATATTGTGGTGCAGTTCTTCAACCAAATAATATGTGCAAAAAATGCACATACGGTATGCATTTAAAATTCATATATTGGTGAAAATGGCACGCACAAAGGCATTATATTAGGGGGGCTGCAAACAAAAATGGGTTTGTCAGGAGACATTTGCACTAAAATGCTGGTGAATTTTCATGAGGATACTTTTTTTATTAAAAAAAAAGTTGCTGTGGAAATATGGAGAACTGAAATTAAGAGTGGAAAAATGAGAAATCAAGAGAAACCAAAATAGGCAGATTCATCTCACCTACGATACATTTCCTTACATCCACTCTCTGCCTCACCAAAGACCAATATTTTCTGATTCAAAATAGGGAGAGGAGCATATTTAGCCCCTGCAAGTCCCTCTATTCAGCCTTTGGGTTCTCTTGAGGCCACTTTCACCTCTCCCAAGTGATGCTTCTCCCTCCTGACTTCTCCCTCTACTTCTCAAGTGCTTTTTGGAACACATCCTTGAACTGTGAACATGCCTCTTGCATGCCAGGCTAGAGGGACAGGTGCATATGTAAAACCTCTGACTTTTGCCGGGCTGGAACGTAGCTCATAAGAGCCATGTCTGTTGCTCCGCCCACTTTTGCCACTAGTCCCGCCCCCACTGCCATGTGACACACACCCCAGAAGCTTTCCCTTGAGAATGTGGCCCTCAGACTGAAGAAGTGTTCCCCATCCCTGTTCTAGTCTCTGATATGAATAAGGTGGGAGGGGGCAAGCAAGGAGACAGGTCTTTCCCCTGTGCCTTTTTCTAAACAAGACCCCCTGCCCCATCTATTATTTGCTCTGGAAAAGAAGCTGTTATTTGTGGCCTATTCAGGGAGCAGGCGGTGAATCTGATTAACATCATGGAGAGGTCAATACGGAGCTCAATAGATCCATTTCATTCTCATCCAAATTGATTTACAAGCTCAGAGGGCTGCTGAGGGGATCTTTTTTTAAAACAAAAATCTATTCTCATTGACTACCTTACAGTCAAATCCTATGCATGCTTTACTCCCATCAGGTCCTACAGAATATGATGGTGCTTATTTCTAGGTATGTGTATTTGCTGCTGTTATTGTTATAGTTGTGGTAATATTTGTTTTTCTGGTCCATTAGGTAAAGGTAAAGGACTCCTGTTGTTTTTGTCCATCGAGTTTTCTTGACAGGGATACTGGAGTGGCTTGCCGGTTCCTGCTCCAGGTGGATCCCGTTTAGTCAAAACTCTCCACTATGACCTGTCCGTCTTGGGTGGCCCTGCACGGCATAGCTCATAGCTTCTCTGAGTTATTCAAGTCCCTTCGCCACGATAAGGCAGTGCGTGCTGGAGGAGACTCTTGAGAGTCCCATGGACTGCAAGAAGATCAAACCTATCCATTCTGAAGGAAATCAGCCCTGAGTGCTCACTGGAAGGACAGATCCTGAAGCTGAGACTCCAATACTCTGGCCACCTCATGAGAAGAGAAGACTCCCTGGAAAAGACCCTGATGTTGGGAAAGATGGAGGGCACAAGGAGAAGGGAACGACAGAGGATGAGATGGTTGGACAGTGTTCTCAAAGCTACCAGCATGAGTCTGACCAAACTGTGGGAGGCAATGGAAGACAGGAGTGCCTGGCGTGCTCACAAAGAGTTGGACACGACTAAACGACTAAAAACAACAACAACAACAACAACAACAACGAACCCCTGGATGGTTAAGTCCAGTCAAAGGTGACTATGGGGTTGAGGCACTCATCTCACTTTCAGGCCAAGGGAGCTGGTGTTTGTCCACAGACAGCTTTCCGGGTCATGTGTCCAGCATGACTAAACCACTTCTAGAGCAACAGAACACCATGATGGAAGCCAGAGCACACGGAAACGCCATCTACCTTCCTGCCGCAGTGGTACCTATTTATCTACTTGCACTGGTGTGCCTTCCGATTTTCTAGGTTGGCAGAAGCTGGGACAGAGCAACAGGAGCTCACCCCGTCGCGGGGATTTGAACTGCCAACTTTCTGATCAGTAAGCCCAAGAGGCTCAGTGGTTTAGACCACAGAGCCACCCACATTAGGGCATATGAGGCACTGCCCCACCAACCTCAGTCTACCATCAGCAAACCCCCACCTGCCTGCCTTCTTACTTCCATCCAGTTCAGAGGGTGGCCCAGCCTGCCACCTTCATCCTCCTCAGTCTCAATGTTGCCCCTGTAGCAGGGAGGACAATGGGGACAAATCTATAAACTGTTGGCTCCACCTGCCATTGGCTCTGGCTCCACCCACAGTTGGCCTCTCGTATCAATGGAAACCAACCACCGCTGCAAGCAGGTAGAAGTGTGGTGATCCAAAAGTGGGAGGGTTTACCATTTATCACTTTGTTACAGTTGAACCATTTCCCTCCTGAGGTTTCAATTTGCAGTTGCCTTTCCTCTCTGCAAGATTGAGGAAAATATTAAGCTCCGGAAGCCAGAGGCGAAGCGACCTGCTCTGGTACCCATGGCAGTGCTCGGCCTGGGGCGGGGGTGCCGCCGATCGGGGGTCGGCATCTTGTCACCCTCCCTCTTTGGAATGGCACCCGGGGTGGATCGCCCGCCCCCCCCCCCGGAACACCCCTGCTGGAAGCTAATGGATTCCAATGGATTCTGGAGGATTGAGCCAACTCCCAGGGGCCAAGGGGTCATTGCCCCCCAATAAAATATTTGAGGGGGCCTCGCTTTCCAAGTTGATGGACATTGCCATTCAAATGGTGTCTGTGCACTGCATCATGTGATTTATTATGAAGGGCAGGGCTTACATGCCCCCTACCCATATTTTATTCAAGTTGGCACCCCTGGTCTTGCTAGTCAGGCTGGCGCTCTGGTTGAAGTCCTAAACACTCTGTGGAATATAGAGATGGCTTAGATCAGGGGTCTGCAACCTTTAAGACAAAAAGAGCCACTTGGACCCGTTTCTGAAGAAAAAACAACAACTGGGAGCCGCAAAACCATTGCGACATTTAAAACAAATATATCTCTGGAGCCACGATCTGACAGCGGACGGGAAGGTGATGTCGGGACGGTGCGTGACTAACGCACGCACCGCCCCCATGCGACGTCACAGCCAGTACAGCGCCCGCCACAGTGAGGAGTGTCGGGGCGCACAATGCGCCTCCTCCCCTCACTAGTATCCGCCCCGGAGCCACAGTAAAGATGTAAAAGAGCCACATGCGGCTCCGGAGCCGCAGGTTGCAGACCCCTGGCTTAGATGATTGGTATGATCGGTCACACCCAGGGGCTCTCTGTATCTCAGAATAACTTGGGCAGCTCCCTGGCAAACAACTCAGCTCAGGGCAATGAAGCAAAGAGGGATGATGCCTTGGCTAAAAATGGAGAAGGACTCCTACTGAATCCAACCACAGGTGGATTAAGGGCTACGCAACTGATTCCGCCACACTGGGTGCTGAGCCTAGGGGACGTTGCAACTATGATGTAGTGAATTGAGCAGAACAGGTGAGAGTGAGAGGGGCTGAATTTTGGCCTCACACAGGGTGCCGCTGAAAGTTGAATAGTCAAAATGTCCTCCCCCCCTCCTTCTCTCCCACCCCACCCCACCCCCGGATCTTACCAAGCACACGTTAGAGCTCATCACTGATCTTATTCTGCAGCAATGATGGTGACTCTTCTGGGTGCTATGCAGCAAGCAGGGCTATGGAAAGGGAGGGCAGTTCCAAGGCTATTTTTCAGAGCAGTAGCAATTGCATCACCTGCCAGAGCACTAGGGTGGCCAATGAGCTCTCGTTCCTCTGGCCAGTGAATTAGGCATTGACGGGTCTTTCAAGTTTTGCTGTTAGATTCAGGTAGATAGCTGTGTTGGTCTGACACAGTTGAAGGAAATAAAAAAATAAAAAAATTGTCCAGTAGCACCTTAGAGACCAACTAAGTTTGTTCTGGGTATAAGCTTTTATGTGCATGCACACTTCTTCAGATACACTTCTTCACTACTTCTTCAGTTTTGCTGTTGTTCGTGAGAGATTAGCACAGAGGAAGTCCTATTCGATTACTGTCTGCAGATCCTAAAACTGGCGTTGTGGCATGTGCTGCTGCTCTTTGACTGTGTGTGCATGTGAGAGCTCTGTAAATATATCATATAGACTGAGCTGGTAAAGCCTGCTTCTTTTTAAATACACAGATTAACCACCCCTGCTGCAGGTAATGATGGAAGCCTCAAGCAGCAATCCCTGGTCTGAGGAATATTCCAACTATGTCCTTGAAGGGTACTACAAGTGTGTGTCTACCTTCATCTGTGAAATGTCCAGGAATGTGCACATGCAACACTCTCACACATGCATGATTCCTCCTGCTACTGAAGACAGCCACACATATCTGGACAACAGAAGTCGTTTTCCATACATTTGAGAGGAGCCAACATTCCTCCCTTGGGTTATATACTCTAGCCTTGTGGGAGCTTCCCTTGCCTTGATCACTCAGGTTAATATTGTTTGTACTGCCTCTGTTTCCTGGATTTATTGCAGAGCATGGGATAAACCTCGCGCTGCTGTAAATTTGTTCTTAATAGAAATGTGGGGAAAGGATGCCAGAGGAACTATTATCCTTGCACACTCGTTCATCCCCTGCCCTCTGGGAAGAAGTCAGGCATAAATCAAGGCTCAGAGACTCCCTTTCCAACATCTGTTTGTTCTGTGTTCCTTCCTTGTTCCAAGGTGAATCAGAGGGAGAAGCCGATCCTTGAGGCTGAGCTGTGGGTATTTTCATACAGAAGGTAAAAGCCTTGCTCACTTCCTGGACCAACATGCAAACCAAAACACAACTCTCCACAGAAACTTGCACTTCTCCAAATTGTGTGATGCACTCTGCCAGCCAAAGAATCCATGCAGCAATGTGCATATTTGTGAAAATAACAGGCACAAAATGGATTCCGCTACTAGAAAATGGCTTCTAAAAATGCTTTTTCTAGGGGGAAAATGGTGTCCCGAAAAATACATGTGCGGCATGTGGGTTACAATGCCAGACTCAACCTGGGAACTCAACCCTAACCCTAACCCTAACCAACCCCAACCCTAGACCTAACCCCAACCAACCCTAACCCTAACCAACCCTAACCAACCCTAATTCTAACCAACCCTAACCCTTACAATAAACCTAACCCTAACCCTAACCAACCCTAAGCCTAACCCTAACCCCAACGGGAACCCTAACCCTAACCATAAACAACCCTAACCCTAACCGATCTTAAACCTAACCAACCCTAACCCTAGCCCTAACCCTAACCCTAACCGAACTTAAACCTAACCAACCCTAACCCTAACCAACCCTAACCCTAACCAACCCTAACCCTAACCCTAACCCTAACCCTAACCCTAACCCTAACCCTAACCCTAACCCTAACCCTAACCCTAAACCTAACCCTAACCCGTACCCACCCCAACCCCAACCCTAACCCTAAACAACTCTAACCATAAACCTAACCCTAACCAAACCTAACCCACCCAGACCCCAACCCTATCCCTAACCCTAATCCCAACCCCAACCCCAACCCCAGCCCTAACCCCAACCCCTTACTCCTTGTTTAATCCCCACAACAATCTTGTGCGGTAGGTGTGGCCAAAAAGTGGCGTCTGTCCCAAGCTCTTCTGGTGAGCTTTATGGGGATTCCAACCCTGGTCTCCCAAGTGCTGGCCTGGCACTCTAACCACTACACCACACTAACTCTACAGTTGTGAATTTCCCCAGCATACATCCACACAATGAAATGTATATAAATATCTCATCATCTGAGCACAAGGGTTGGAACTATTCCCTGCGTGTACATGACCTCTGTGTAGGAAAAGCACCATATGTGAAACAGCCTTTCTGTAAGAACAGAGAGAGTCAAGTCCCCTCCATCCCTTTGCTACTGCCCAACATTCATAGGCCCTAACCACACAAGATCTTTGCAGAGTGGAGCTGGTGTTTTTAAATGTAAATTGTGTTGGAGCTGGGTAGGGATAATTAACAGAAACAGAGGAGTCATGGTGTGAAGAATTCAACCCTGCTGCAGTCTTAAAGAAACCCCCTTTTCTTAAGATACTGCTTGCTTTTGGGGATATCCTGCTTTCCCACTAAGGTGGCCTACACTATTCTCACCTACGTGATCTATGCTCACAACAACCCTGTGAGGTGGGTCAAGCTGATTGGCTGGGATATGATCCCAGATTTCCCCAGTCCTAGTCCTCCGTTCTGACCATCCCTGCTGCCTTTCTGCCTGGCTGACTTACAGCATCAGCTGCTGTGGCTCAGCACCCTGGCTTCTGCTACAGAAGGAGCCACAGGCTGCCCTTAAACAGATCCATTAAAGAGGCCTTTGGAACGGACTATAAAGCACTTATTTATTAACTCACAGCACTGGCAAAAATCATTCAGGGGCTGAGGGACAGAATGCACAAAGGAGCCCCTGAAGCTGTCTGGAGAGAGAGAGAGCTGCAACCGCCGACTTGAGGACACCTTCCGATTCTCCCGGCTGGTGGGAAATTGAGCCTCACTGAGTTCCCTCTGCTGCCCTTTTCCCATTTAATTACTGTTTGTTCAGCAGCACAGCCCGGCCACAGCCACATCACAATTGTGCCGTGTTTCTTCCTCCATCACCGTATTGATCTCCCAGCGACACAAGGAAGGCGGTTTTATGAAGTTAGGCTCAAAATCTACATGGCTGTGTGATCACCCTGAAAATAATTGAATCTGGCTTCCATCGCGTAATCTGTTGCATCTTGCAAAACTCTGAGACTCGCTCGGCTTTTCTTTAAAATTAGAGGAGAGAGAGGGTTTTTAGCTTCTTATATAAACAACTTCCTTAAAAATTAAAAAAGCAATATCCGCTTAAAGGCTCAGAAAACATGTGATTTATTATTATTGTTATTATCTGGCTTTCGTGTTTATTCAGTCAATCCCACTCTGCCTCCAAGAAGATCAGGGCAGCCTATTTGGTGCTTCCCCCACAAACATCCTATCTACAGAATTGCCCTATGAAGTACCGTATTTTGCGCTCCATAAGACACACTTTTTTCTTCCTAAAAAGTAATGGGAAATGTCTTTTTTTCTTTTTTTTCTTTTTTTGAAAGCGGGAAGTGGGTGTTGAAACAATCTGCTGATCGGGGAGAGAGATAAAGGATGCTAGAGATAAAGGAGGTTGCCTGGGAGGGGGCCGCAATGGCGCAAAAACATGGCTACAAAGCACGGATCCACATGGATCCTCAGAATTTTTGCATTGGGTCACCCCAAACTCACCGTCAAATCACATGTCTGTGGCCACAGCATGAACCACAAAAATCATACATCCACTGTTTCGTTCAGAATATTTTTTTTCTTGTTTTCCTCCTCTAAAAACTAGGTGCGTCTTATGGTCAGGTGCATCTTATGGAGCGAAAAATATGGTAGGTTGCAGTGCTCAAAAAAGTCGGGGAACACTGTGGGCCCCAAGCCTCGTCCATGACTCTCCCCTCTCCCTATTTAGCCAAATCTCATAGTCCTCTGGTAGCATTCTAAAGACAGAAACTAAGGGATCCATAACAGAGGAGGTCAGTTCAGAAGCATGCTCTTTTTCAAGCAGCAGAACATAGACTGGTACCTCCACTAATCAGCTGTTGCATGGAGGCATCAGGCATCAGGCATCAGGCAAGAAGGAGTGTTAGGTCTCCTATCTTCTCCCAGGAAGACACAGTTGCGTGTTGAGACCCCCACAGCCAGCTTAATGTTATTGGGCAAATTTTGGCCACAACATTATTGATTACAGAATGTGAGCGGTATTGGCTTAGGCATTGAATGGACCCAACTATATCTGACTCCTGCCCGTTGTGCCCGTCCAGTAAGGGTAAGCCACCAGAAGGGGGAGCCCCGTCGATGCAGACCAACTCGAGCTCCCCCTGGTGTTCCCATCGGGGTCGTGTCATGGCCCTAGCCCCGCCCCAGGCTTCGGACAACATCCACACACCCGGATTCCTTTAACGGAATACCCTTAAGCTTGGAGGGGCAGGTGATGGCCACACCTCACCTCCCCCATCATAAGGTCAAACAATGCCTAACCACAACCCTAACAAAGTTGTGACGATTGCTGCGAAGTAGGCAAAAACCAAATGGCCTGTGCCAATTTGCCAAGTGGAAAAATTCCTGCCAGGCCCCTCAATGGCGACCAACCAAGGTCCATAGCAAGGCCAATGACTAAAACCTGCAAAGTAGGGAGGGAGGGAGAGTGATTGAGGAAGTAAGCCAAAGAGGAAGCCCTCCAGCTTGCGCCCCTGCTCAAATGGTCCTGGCCATGCCCCATGTGGCCAGGATCCCCCGGGTAATGCGGGACTACGTCCCCCGCCCCCAGAGGAGAGTGGGTGGCCATGCGGTCCACCGCAACTCCTCCCCACGGAGAAGTGGAGTGGATCTGCAAGTCAGGTAGGTCTCAGCCTTCCCACCTGAGGCCTGACTCTCCTTCCTGCCTGGTGCCCCACCCCCTGGGCCACCCAACGCTGGGCAACCCAACCCAACCTGGGTGTAAGTGAAGACCTCAGCCAAAGGCACGCCAGCTGGCACAGCCATGGGGGAAGCTGCACCAACTGGCTTGGCCTTGGAAAAAGCCATGTTGACTGGCACAGCCTTGGGAGAAGATGCTGCAGGAGAAGCTGGCACAGCTGGTGTGACCTCTGCCACTGCCAGCACCACAGACATAGCCTCCAGAAGTGCTGTGATGGACAGAGAAAGAAGAGTGGCCACTTGTAGGGCCAAGGTATTGCATTTTATATGTCAGATTCAGACACCTGTGTGGAAGCCATAATAACAACAGCAACCATAATGGTGGGGGCACTAGTTTGCTGCCCCTGATCCTAGGCCTAAATAGCTTCCATCATTTGTATCTTCTCATTCGTGGGCACTTTCACACATGGCAACCCCCAATATAAGGCATCAGAGAAAAATACAATTAAGGCAAAGATGAGTTGAGGACAAGCAAGCAAAGAATGTTAAAGTTAGATGAAGCAGGATCTTTAACTCTGACAAGTGGTCCGCGGTTTGGCTTTCTGTCTTGTCCAAAAGATGTGTGGTGGTAATTAAGGTTGCCTTGCTTACGAGCAGCTCTGGATACCCCAGCTGGATTAGTTGGACGCTTGAAATAAATAACTAGGGCTGCCTTGGCTGCTTGGCTCTGTCATATGTGTCTGTTCATTCCACAGGGTGCTTTATTTGTACAATTTAAGCAATCCAGACCTGTGCTTACTGGTGGTCATTTGACTTCAATTAGGTGTTTGTGGCAGGGCAGAGGGAGTCCAGCAGTTGACTAATTCCTATTTTCTGCCTTCTTTCTCTGAGTCTATTATTTGTCTATGGAGCCTTTCTGCAAAGGGCACTTTGACCCTATAGAGAAACATGGACCATGGACTCCAATTAATGTCGGTGAATTTAAAAAAACCCTTTCATAGGAGGAATCACAGCCATCCTAGAAGAATGCCCACTATGGCATCTACTCGGCTGCAGGGATCATCTCAGTGGTCTTCCCTTAAATGGAAATATTTTTGAGTAAATGCACTGCATGCAGGTTTGGGCTAGGTGCAGTCATTCATGGAGCTGAATGAGGCCTCAGTGCAATAAATCCAGAGGTACAGCATCCCCAACGGATGGTGGTCCAGCTTCTGCTTGAAGACCTCCAACCACCAACCATCCCTCTAGGTCATGGTGTTCAACTGCTGTTACCATCAAGAAGTTCCTCTTGATGTTCAACCAAAATCTCTGCCATGACTTAAGCCCATTAGATCTAGACTGGATATAGTCAAATTACTAAATTATGTCTAGGTTGTTAAGAGACCCATTTGTACCTTCTTTTTGACACCAGGAGACCCAAGAAACACCTCCAGGAGGTCCTCAGCTGGCCAAGAAGACATCTGAAATTTCCACCAGCTACATGGACTATGGAATCATTGCAAACGCTTTCTATAAATTACCTTCGATTGTCCAGCAGTGTGCCCTGTGTTCATAGTGTGGTCGCTATCAGTCTTCTGATAGTGTGGTGTAGTGGTTAGAGTGTTGGTCTATGACCTGGGAGAGCAGGGTTAGCATCCCCACTTGGCCATGAAGTCCACTGGGTGACCTTGGGCTAGTTACAATCTCAGCCTAGCCTCCTTCACAGGGTTGTTGTGTGGATTAAATGAGGAGGGGAACCCTGCAACCCACCTTGAGCTCCTTAAGAGAAAAAGGCAGGTTATAAATGCAATCAATCAATACCATCATGACTACATGAGCAACATATGTCAGTAGCATTGGTCTTCAATGGTTGGGTCAAGATTCCCTACTGAGTTGCCATTCATTTTAAGGTGGGTCACAGCCATTGGTCCTACAATCATATCAATTAAGAAGCGAGCCCCAAATTTTACCAAGAGGTTAAAGCCTGCCACCAATGTGAGTATTGGTTCGAGATTTTCCATTTTGCCATGGAATGCTCTACTAAGCTGAGTCCTAATCAACCAGGGAAAATTATTTCTGTTTCATTTCCTCTCTTTTTCTCTCCCCCACCAGACTATCAGTCTTTTGTGGAAGGGATACGCCCCTGAATTCGGGTTTGCGCGTTTTAAGAGGGTCAAAGTGCTCCATCACCCTTGTCACTTAAAAAAATAATAATTGCCAGGCTTTGTGAGATTTGGAAAATGATAGGGAAATGCATTAAAAGTTTGGTGTGAACAAATGACTCGGGACACGGTGTATAAACACTCAGAAAGCAAACCAGGATGAGTTCAGGATGAACGGCCATTGTCATATAACTGACCCACAAGCAAATCAGAACAAATGCTTAATTAAACATTAGGGTATACTCTCACCTCCATGAAAACTTTTCTTCAAACAAATAGGTCATCGGGAGGGACCCTCACTTTCCAAGCAAGTTACCCACGCTTCTTCCAGAAAAGGATGTTCTACATTTTGAGTCCCTTCCCTTCCACTCCTTTCAGGAACTGGGTCGCTGCTGGCTGGTCTAAGCCTTGCAGAGGGAAACCCAGCCTTTAAAATTGAGTTTTTTCCTTGCACCACCACAACTCCTAGGGACCAAGCAGGGCCGGATTTAGGTTTGATGGGGCCCTTTATATGTCCAGCTATCCTCTGTCAACAACAAATTGTCTCTGTTCTTTGTGTTGAATATATGCTATATGGTAATTTATGAACCTGATAGGTATCCAAAGCCATTTGCACATGTTGCCGTGCAACCAGTCCATGCAGAATGTAGGCACCCTATATATAGAAATGAGCAAACCAGTGATATTTTAGGGAGCAGGCGGGGCCCATGACATACATCATAGAAGCCTACACAACACAAAACACTGTTGCTGTATGTAGGTTTTATTTTATTTGTTTTTTAATCTTATATTTTGTAAATGTACATCCAGTTGGTTTTTTCCTTTAGATTTTTTTGGGGGGCCCAAGAGAGTGGAGCCCTAAGCTACAGCTTCTTTAACTTATATATAAATCTGGCACTGGGACCAAGGTTCCTTCGGGCCCCTGATGAAATATTTGAGAGGGCCAAAGGCCCCCAAAGTTGAAAGGAATTGCCATTCAAATACAGTGTGTGTGCTGTGTCACGCGATCAATTACCGTATTTTTTGCTCTAGAAGGCTCACTTTTTCCCTCCTAAAAAGTAAGGGGAAATGTGTGTGCGTCTTATGGAGCGAATGCAGGCTGCACAGCTATCCCAGAAGCCAGAACAGTAAGAGGGACTGCTGCTTTCACTCCGCAGCAAACCCTCTTGCTGTTCTGGCTTCTGAAATTCAGAATATTCTTTTTCTTGTTTTCCTCCCCCAAAAACTAGGTGCGTCTTGTGGTCTGGTGCGTCTTATAGAGTGAAAAATACGGTATGTGAGTCAGGGCTTACCTGCCCGTCCCCAATGTTTTACTCAAGTTGGCACCCCTGGCCACAGAATGCCCCTTTTGGGAACTTACTCTGCCCTTGGCTGAGCTGTGATGCGGGACTGCAGTTGGTTCCATCTGAGATCCACCTTTTCCGAACTCCCCTCATCCCTCATCCACTGATCATGGGTTTGGGTTGTTCCCTCAGTTTGGTCTGTTTATTCCATTTATCATTAAAAAGAACAGTCCGCCACCCGCCCACCCCCACCCCCGGCGAAACTTGAAGTGAATCCATTCAAGCTGAGCAAATGACTGCCAGGAATGTGATGTCCTTATTAACAACAATAATACAAAAAAGAGGGGGGGGAGGGAGAGAGAAAGAGAGAGAGAAAATAATGTACAGAACACAAACCGAAATGAAAGCAGTGAAATTAGAAGGCAGAAGAAAATAGATTAAAGGAGGAGGGAGCCTTAAATCAATTTAAATATTAATTTTCACAATTGGAAGCCAGCAGCAGTAAGAAAAGTAATACCCGACATTGTGCTGTGGGCATCAATCCACCAGGTTTGAAATGAATGAGGGTTTTTTATGTTTATTTTTTTTTAACAAAAATTAATAAGAAAAATAATTAAATGATGGGATTTGTAAAAAAAAAGTCTTGGATGATAAGAAGTTCTGGATTTAAGCATAATACAAAAGAATCCATTTTGCCCTTTGCTGAGTTAAACATTGTCTCTGGAACTCATCAGTTGGATGGGATGAAGAATGCCGTCCTTTTAAGATGAGCCCGTGCACTTGGGATAAGCTCTCTGAAGACGCTGGGAGTGTATTTGGAGGCTGCTGGATCTGTGCCTCGGCCTCTCCCCCCAACCCCACCTCCGCTTCATTTCTCTTTTTTGCTGACAGAAAATACCAACCAGTGGCCTTTGACAGAGGCTGCATGGTTCAGTGGGTTGTCATACTGCAACAGGAGCCTGGAGACCGGTGCTGTGACCCAGCTGAGAAACACGCTTTATCCAAACGGAGGCAAACCATAAAGCTCACAAGTGGCCTTCTGCCAAACCTGCCTCCATCTACGGAGCAGATTCGGGGCATGACATCTTAGAGTGGACCATATTGAAGGAGGAGGGAGACGAGGAGGAGGAGAGTCATAGAATTGTAGAGTTGAGAGGAACCCCAAAGGCCATTTGGACCAACCCTGCGCAATGCAGGAACCTCAGCTAAAGCATCCATGACAGATGGCCATCCAGCCACTGCTTAAAAACCTCCCAAAAGAGACCATTCCACAGCTCTTACTGTCAGAAACATTTTTCTGGTGTTTAGTCAGTGCTGCTGATGCACACAACTCCCTTACATGCACACAAACTCCCAGTAAGGTTTGTGTTTCCCCTGCTGCTGATAGAGGACAATGCAATAAGAATATATTTTGAAACTCAACCTGTATCCCTTTCTGGACACCCAAAATTAGCTGTCCTTCTGCCAAATGGTAGGGCCAGGGCTAAGATTTCCAGTGCTCACTCTAGGAAGCATGTGCTGTTCGTGTGAGGCACTAAGCCTGCTCAGTCTGTGACATTGGTCTATATAAACTGAGCATGGGACCTTGAAAATGCCCCCCAGAATCTCCTGCATTCTACCAACTATTGAAGACATACCGTATTTTTCACTCTATAAGACGCACCAGACCACAAGACTCACCTAGTTTTTGGAGGAGGAAAACAAGAAAAAAAATACTCTGAATCTCAGAAGCCAGAGCAACAAGATGGGATCACTGCACAGTGAAAGCAGCAATCCCTCTTGCTGTTCTGGATTCTGTGATAGCTGCGCAGCCTGCATTCGCTCCATAAGACGCACACACATTTCCCCTTACTTTTTAGGAGGGAAAAAGTGAGTCTTATAGAGTGAAAAATACGGTACCTGTTTACACAGGCAGACCCTTGATCTCTCAATCTAAGCCTCCTGTTTTAATTACTGTGTTGCATTAATGGGTTTGTTTTATTGCATATTTTAATTATGGATGTATATATCTTAATGTTTTACTGGGATGGTTCTAGTGTGTGTTTTAATTAGGGAGGTCCATTTTTTAAAACATCTGTGTGAATGTTAATGCATGAAAGACGTAATGTTAATGGGTTAAAAAAAATTAACAGTGTGTGAGGTAGCCAGGCATGTGCCGGTTGGTGCCTTAGTGTTCATGCGCTCCGCTCACTGGCACATGTGTCTTCTAGGGATTCTGAAAAGGCACCTGAACCCTGAGGAAAGGCAATGCTAATAGAATTTTAATAAGAGAGTGACCCGTTTTTGGCATGGAAACAGTACTTCCCATGGACACAAATCAGAAAGTAGGGTGAACCTTCTAGTGTTCTATAGGGGGCAGTTTGAGCAAGGGATGCTAGAGGAATTATATTTCTGCTGATTCCAGTGGGTGCTGTCTTGCTCCAGCCTTCCTGGACTAATGTGCAGATTGTAACGTAATTATCCGCCAGATTTGACACTCCTCTGAATTTTGTGATACAGTTATGGGCTCGAAGAACATACTGTGTGCATTCAAAATGCATGCCTTGAGATAACATACGTATTTAAATATGTATTTTGGGATGAGCTCGGCATTCAAAATCCACAGATTAGTGCTGCAATGGGACGGAATAGATTTATGAAGGGACCTCTGCAAAACTGATATGGGCTGAGTCAAAAACCAAGCATAGAGAATATATTCCCTGTCCAATCAACAGATGCAAAAGAATAAGTAATGCCAATGTACTAAATAAATCTCATGCAGTTCTAGAAAATAGATATGAAAGATTTAAAAGGGGCATCTCAGATTACTGGGGTTTGTTGCGGTTTTTAAAAGAAAATGATGCATGAGATAAATTTGTGTGTGTCGGACAATACACAAGGAGATGTTCTTTTCTAATTATATGGCACTGAAGAGTACTCTAGGGCTATGTCTATTAGCAACTTAAAACACATCAAGGTCATTTCCGCCCATTGCAATGTGATATTTATACACAGTGGGCTGCTCTACTCGGAGGAGACCCAATTAAATCAAATGAACCTTAGTTAGTTATGCCCATTAACTTCAATGGGTCTTCTCTAAGTTGAACTAGCATTCAACACCACCTGGTGTCTGCATTTCAGTGTCACAAAGCCAAATAAGATTTATTTGGTTATTACCATATAGTCTGTTGGCCACAGGCAATGGACTTAATGATCATAAAGTTTTTAAAGCTTTTCATATCTATGTTATGTTATTGAAATACATGCTGTTTATTTAGTCCCTTGACTTTATTCTTTTTCGTCTGAAAGAAGGATGATCCATCCATCGCTAGTTGGAGTGTCTGAAACTGGGCTCCCCAACAAATGTTGAGGGCAGAGACAATAAGTAGAGAGGGAAGGATCTGTCCATTTCAGTTCTCCCAGTTTCTCATGTTGTCAGTCTAAAACGCAGTTCTACACATTTCGCAGTAATCTGAGTTTTATTTGTTTCTCAAAAATATTCTCATAAAAATCCATTAGCATTTTAGTGCAAATTTCTCCTAAGAAACAGATTTAAATATGCAGTTTTGGCTAATGTACACATTTCTGAAAGCAACCCCCCCACACACACACACATAATGCATTTTTGTATCTTATTTTCACCATTCACATTTTTTACATGCACATATATTATATGCACACTGGCTGCTTGAAGAACTGCATTGCAGAATTCAGGTAAGCACAAATTTCAAAGGTATCGTTTCAGAAAGTACAAATTGGATAGATTTAACTTTAAATGCATACTGAATCGCGTTCCTCCTCCATCCCTAGACATAATTCATTTTTTGCGTGCAGAAGACCTTTGGTTCAATACTTGGCGCTTCTTCTTTAAATGATCTCATGTTAAGTGAGACTCCTGTATCTGAGACGCCAAAGAACTGCTGTCCGTCAGCAAATGGTCTTGGTAGAAAACAACTTCATTTGCTTCTGCCAGTGGTTCCTTCCTTAACAAATAAATGTAAGATGAAAACAGTTCCCTTCTGATAAAGAGTTTGAACATTCAGAGTGTAGCAGGCCGGTAGAGCGTTGGGCTTAAGCCAAGGAAGTACATGTTCAAATTCCTACTGTGGCTAAAGAGAGATGTGTATATGTATATGTATTTTGTATATGATAATAGAGAGGTCAGGAACCTTTTTCTGTTTGAGGGCCACATTCCCTCTTGGAGAACCTTCTGAGGGCCACATGCCAATATCCAGGCAAGCAAGAGGCATTATCACCATGGAAGAGCACACTGGTGCACACTTCAGGTGGCAGCAGAGGAAGGCCAGTGAAGGCTATGTCCTCGGAAATAGTTGTGGCCTAAGGAGGACTCCCAAGAAATGGATCCAGCAGTTTGGAGGGTCCCATTCAGCCCATGGGACTGAGGTTGCTCACCCTTGTAATGATGCAACACACACACACACACACACACACACACACACACACACACACACCCTTGCAGCTCTTAATGGCTGACAAAGTACTCTTTTCCCCATTTGCACACTAGCCATGGGAATAAATTCCTCTCCACCTTTTTGTCTCTGCCATCCCAGCTTCTTTTCTCTTGCACCCTTTTCTGTTAGTCAGATCCACCCACCCACCGTCTCCTCTTTTCCTTCCCTGAAATGCGCAAACATGCACACACCTTTCGCCAAGAACGCAGTTCTCCCTCCTGCACCTGTTCATATTCCTCTCGCATTTTCCCTTCAGGCTTTTCTGATGATTAAAAACCCGAAGCTTTGTGTGGATCAATAGCAGAAAAGGAAAAAGCAAAAGAGAGGGGGGCCAGATACACAAAACATGGCTTACTGAACTGCTGGTGGGAAAGGAGAAACCAGGATGTGGTGAGTGGAATCGGAGGGCGGGAGGGAGAGGTTTGTTCAGTTGTTTTTCTGTTTCAATAGCAAAAGGGAAAACAGGGCAAGTTAGACGTTGAAATTCTGGAGGCAGCTATGAGAAGGGGGGGAGGGCAGGAGGGAGGGAAAGACTGTTTTGTTCTGCATGGTTTGGGATTATGTTTCTCAGTGTTAAATGAAGGAGAAAGAGCTTATGAGGCTTCCAAATGCTGTAGGGGAAAGTCAAGTCACTCCAGTACCGGCCCACCCATAGGGCAAAGGGGATAAATGTCCTGGGAGTAGGAGTCTTGAGGGAGACAGAACAGCCAATATCACTTCTGCAAGCAGCGAAAGCACGACTGTGGAATGGGCAGAAAGAGGGAGAAAGATGGAACTGGAAATTATATATGCCGATCCAAAAAGAGGGACTTTTTCTTGATTTTAAGCAAACCAGATAAATGTGCTCACTACTTGCGTGCATACACAGGTTGGAATACAAGTTTCCTTCCACGCTTCTCCCCATTTTGCAATGCAGTTCTCAAGGCACATATTTTTTGCAAACCAATGGTGGCGTTTTCGTTTTATCGCTTTACGATCCAGTGGCATTTAAATTTTGTTATATGGAAAACTGCATATTTTAGGAGAAAATTCATATTCTTTAAATGAAATTTTCGGGTGCACTTTTTATTTTAAAAAAATGGCAGGAAATGGCCTTACAGTTGCAAAACGACCCAAAATTTGCCAAACTAAATTGACAAAGAACAAAAATGGACTAAGCAAAATTAATTTATTGTATCCCACCTTATTGCATTTGTAACCCCCTTTCCTCCAGAGAGGTAATGATAATGAAATGGTTCTTCCCCCTTCAGTGGCGGTAGGAAGGAGGTTGCGGGGGGTGTGGGGCGCCACGGGTGTCATTACTGAGGGGGGTGACAAAAAATAACTCCCGCACCCACTGCACGCCCCTTCCTACACCACTGCAGCAGCACTCTCCCCTTGAGTGATTTCCAGAAACCAGAAGCATTACTGCAGGCAGAGCACAGCCTTTATGGCTAGTAGCCTTCGACAGCCCTCTCCTCCAGGAATCTGCCTCTCCGTCTTCCTCGCCTGCTCGCTTTGGCACAGTAAGTCTCCGCGGAGGAAAGCCACTTCCCTCTGCAGGAACCGGGAGAGTCCCTGCACGGCCAGCTGGGCAGAGAGTGAGGCGCCCCCTGGAGGCCAGGAGGGGTGGTGGGGATCTTCCTGCCAGGTTTCAGCTGCCTGGAAGGTTTCCAAGGCTTGATTGGGCTGAAATGGGCTAAGGCTGCTTGGGACAGGTTTCCATGAGGGCTGCTTTTCTGGTATTATCAGGGGCAGTGTGGGGGTGAGTTACCGTATTTTTCGCTCTATAAGACGCACCAGACCACCTAGTTTTGGGAGGAGGAAAAAATTATTCTGACTCTCAGAAGCCAGAACAGCAAGAGGGATCGCTGCGTAGTGAAAGCAGCAATCCCTCTTGCTGTTCTGGCTTCTGGGATAGCTGCGCAGCCTGCATTCGCTCCATAAGACGCACACACATTTCCCCTTACTTTTTAGGAGGGAAAAAGTGAGACTTATAGAGCAAAAAATACGGCAATACTTTTTGCTGGGTCTGGGTTGCTCTGGGTTTTATGACTGCATGGTGGAAGCCGCCTTTGGAGGTTCGTTGCCCTAAAAAGCGGCTTTTGCAATAAGCCAGAAACTTACCATCCAGCCCCATTTCTTCCCCTCTCCATAATAATAATAATAATTTATTTATACCCCACCCTTCCCGGTTCAAAAACTGGGCTCAGGGCGGCTAACAACAAATTTAAAACACTTTAAACACTTAATTATCAAAGCAGCATAAAATACGGCATAAAAACGTGAATAACAATAAAATTCAAGAATCAAAAATCAATCAGATAATCCCCAGGGCTAGCTGGCTGAATTGGGCCAGCGAGGAGGCCAGGGGAGAATTAGCTGTGGGGTCTCAGAGTGGGTAATCTTCATAAAAGGGGAGGGGGTGGGAAGGGAAAGGAAATAAAAGATCAGGCTGAATTCAAATTAAAGACCAAGCGGAATAGCTCTGTCTTACAGGCCTGATGGAAGGATGTTAAATCCTGAAGGGCCCTAGTCTCATGGGACAGAGCATTCCACCAGGGCAGAGCCATCACTGAAAAGGCCCTGGCCCTGGTGGAGGATAGTCTGACTTCCTTAGAGCCCGGGACCTCTAAACTATGGTTATTCATGGACCTTAAGGTCCTCTGTGGGGCAGACCAGGAGAGGCGGTCCCGTAGATACGAGGGCCATAAGCAGGCTGCATTCCTCTCGCCACCACCAGCATACGCCCAGCCGCTAGCTCCTATGGGGGAAGGGCTTTGGGAATTGAGGGGGAAGAGTTTGGAGATCCACACTTAGGTGAGCATGAAGGCAGAGGTGTAGCTAGGTCAGGTGGGGGGCACTGGGCGTCACATACGGGGGTGCAGCGTCTCTCCTGAGGCTGCAGAGAGGCTCCACACAGCGCCTTGGCTTGGCCCGCCCCCATGGGCAGCTCGCTCCGCCCCCAGCTGCAGGCCACGCACGCCGCCACAGGAACCCAAGCAGCTAGCTACGCCACTGTCCCCCTTCCCCCTGGGCCCTGTGCGGTAGGTTACGCTAAGAGACAGTGGCTGGCCCAAGATCTCCCAGTGAGCTTCATGGCTGAGTGTGGATTTGAACCTGGTCTCCTGGGTCATTGTCTGGCACTCTATCCACTGCTCCACACTGCCCTTGAGGAGGGTGTGGAGAGTAGTCATTAAGAAGTGTGGCCTGGGAAGGAGGCATGGCCTTGGGAGAGTCCTAAGAGCCCGATAGGGAGCCCTGGAAGGGTGCATTTGACCCCTGGACCTCAGAACCCCCATCCCTGAGTTAGGAGAACTCTCTTTTACCCTTTTTGAGACCTGTCACCCCTAGGAATCAAACTACGTTATGGATTTGCCTCCCAAAGCCCATTGACTGATGATGATGAGGGAGCCGTTCCATGGTGGGTTCATCCTGCCACCGCCAACTAAGACAAAGAGAAAACTGTGGAATGGCATTTCATTTGAAAGCAGTTTTAAAGTAGACCCAAAGAGGTTGAAGCAGGGTGAAGCAGAGGGAACTTGAGGGTGATTCATCCTGACCTACTTTCCCAGGCAGCTCTTCCAGTGCAAGACTTGGAGAGGATTTGTGGGCTGGTATTTTTAGCTAACTCCAGTGTCAGGCTTTGACTTGCTTACTCAAGGATTTATTTATTTTTTTTGCAAGAGGAAAGATAAAATGAGACATGGAGCAAAGATGATTTAGCAAAGCCTAGTGAACCTCTCTCTTCCATTCATGGTCCTCTCATTCCATAAGTGAAGGTCTTTAGCAGTTCCTTGTACTGCCCGGCCAGGTTGTGTGGACATCGTCACTCACGTCCAAAGTTATTGTCTCAGTAGGCCTGGTGGCTCACAAGGACACCTTCCTATCAGCCCCAAGGATGTGGGTTAAAAGTCCAGTAGAAGTACAGGAAACTCCATTATACCAAGTAAGACTATTGCTGTATACACACTCTAGCAGCAAATACTCAAGGTTACAGACACAAAACTTTCCCAGCCCTATCAGGAAATACCAACAAATGCACATGGGGATTTCTGCATGTAAAGCATTTGTTCTGCCACTAAGCTGCTATTCTTCCCCGCTGATAGAGATGGTTATCATCATTGCCAGAAGGATAGGTCAACCAGGCTGCCCATTGCTAAAGTGATAGTTTATTATTTATTAATTTTTACTGATCACGTTTTCCAAGGTAGAGTGGTGCCCCGCAAGATGAATGCCTCGCAAGACGAAAAACTCGCTAGACGAAAGAGTTTTCCGTTTTTTGAGTCGTTCCGCAAGACGAATTTCCCTATGGGCTTGCTTTGCAAGACGAAACGTCTTGCGAGTTCTTGCGAGTTTGTTTCCTTTTTCTTAAAGCCGCTAAGCCATTAATAGCCGCTAAGCCGCTAAGCCGCTAAGCCGTTAATAGCCGCTAAGCCGCTAAGCCGTTAATAGCCGCTAAGCGACTAAGCCGCTAATAGCCGTGCTTCACAAGACGAAAAAACCGCAAGACGAAGAGACTCGTGGAACAGATTAATTTCGTCTTGCGAGGCACCACTGTAACTCAAAGTGGCTTACACTATACAGTGGTACCTCAAGTTACAAACGCCTCAGGTTACAAACACTTCAGGTTATAAATGCTGCTAACCTGGAAGAGTTACCTCGAGTTGAGAACTTTGCCCCAGGATGAGAATGGAAATCATGTGCCGGCGGCGCAGTGGCAGCAAGAGGCCCCATTAGCAAAAGCACACCTCTAGTTAAGAACAGTTTCAGGTCAAGAACGGACCTCCGGAACGAATTAAGTTTGTAAATAGAGGTACCACTGTATAAGCAAACAAGTGAAAATGTTAAAACTAGCATGAAAGAAAAACAAATAAAAATCTAAAAAAGACAATCCTATTTTGAAAGGAGGCCACAGGTAATGAAGAGCCAAAGGCCTGGCGAGAAACAAACATTTTTGCCTGGTGCCTAAAGATATACAGTGGTACCTTGGGTTACAGACGCTTCAGTTTACAGATGCTTCAGGTTACAGACTCCGCTACTGCAGAAAAGGTCCTTTCTCATGTTGCCACCCTCCAGACCACTCGTGGAGGAGGCACAGAAAGAAGGGCTTCCGATGATAAGTGGAGGGTCCCGATTAGTTCTTATAGGGAGAGGCGATCCTTGAGGCATTGTGGTCCTGAGCACTTTGAACTGAGCCCACAAACTAATTGGCAGCCAGTGCAGTTGGGCCAGGATTGGCGTCATATGCTCAAACCATCTTGTCCCCGATGAGCAACCTGGCCACCGAATTCTGCATCAGCTGAAGTTTCCAAACCATCTTCAGAGGCAGCTCCACATATAATGTGTTGCAGCAATCTAATCTAGAGGTTACCAGAGCGTAGACCATAGTAGTTAGGCTTGGCCTGTCCAGATAGGAGTGCAGCTAGGTCACCAGCCAAAGCTGATGGAAGGCGCTCCATGCTACTGAAGCCACCTGAGCCTCAAGCGACAGCAAAGGATCCAGGAGTACCCCCAAGCTGTGTACCTGGGAATGTTACCCCCATCAAAAGCAGGCAACCTCCCAGCCAACTGGTCTAGGGAACTGCCCACTAGCAGTGTCTCAGTCTCATCTGGATTGAGGTTCAGTTTGTTGGCTGTCATTCAGTCAATTACCAAGTCAAGACAGTGATATCCACTGCCACAGCTGCAGATGTAAAGGAGAAGCAGAGTTGTGTGTCATCAGCATATTGCTGACAAGGTACTCCAAACCTCCAGATGACTCCACTTGGTGATTTCAAGTAGATGTTAACCGGCATAGGGGATAAAATCGAACCCTGAGGAACCCCACATTGAAGACTCCATGGGGCCAAAGAACACTCCCCAAGCATCACCCTCTGGAAACGACCATCCAAGCAGGACCAGAACCACCTCAAAGTGTCAGGCGGCAGAGGATCCAACCCCCACAGCAGGTTGCCAGGAGCAGATAAGACAAGGAAAAGTGCTTGCCATCTGCTTTTTATTCAATATTTACAGAGAGATGCTTGTGAATGGAGCCTCTTGAAATAATGGCATTGTCCTGAGTGATTTTCCACTCCCACTTCCTCATGAGTCATTGCTATGGGTGCTGAAAAGCCTTTGAGCTCTTTGCTCTCCTACTTTCAATGCTCACCAGGTTCTGGGAGGTGGAGGGCCTGAAATGCTTTCTAAAGAAACTGTGTCCCTCAGCTGTCTCTCCCCTGGTGCTTCCTCTCCCCCCTCCTCCTGTCCCATTATTTCCCTGCTTTCCCCCTCATCTGCCTCTGAGCTGTGATCTCCCTCAAACCCCTGTTGTAATTCTGAACTGTCTTCTTCTTCTCTGGAAGGGTCAGGCTGGGGAGGCAGTCTCCACCATTCCTCCTCTGCCCAGTCCCTGACACAAAAGTGGTGCCAGCCTCTCCTAACTCAAACAGCCACTCTAGAAGGATACCATGGTCAATGGTATATTAGAGAACCCTCTTTTAAAAAGTCTTTAGCTACTAACCTGTGTGGAACCTGCTAACCAAGACTCAGCAGGTAACAAACTGCCCACAGTTTCATGCAGAAGGAAAATAAAATTGTCTTCAACACATGTGCTTGAAAGGAGCAGGAAGAGAAATGCTATACAGTACTGCAATGGTGAAGAACTTCGGGCACAGAGAATGACTGTGGCCTTCCAAGCCTGTCTAGGTGACCCTACCCTCTTCCCAGGCCATGCCTGGCCCTGTTTCACAATCCTGAAAGTGTTTGCCTGGCTGGAATGGGTCATTGAACTCTGGTCATATTTGCTGGGTTGCAGATGAAGAGTTGTGTGGAATTGTAAAGGTAAAGGGACCCCTGACTATTAGGTCTAGTCACGGATGACTCTGGGGTTGCAGTGCTCATCTCGCTTTACTGGCCGAGGGAGCCGGCATACAACTTCCAGGTCATGTGGCCAGCATGACTAAGCCGCTTCTGGCAAAACCAGAGCAGCACACAGAAATGCCGTTTACCTTCCCGCCGGAGCGGTACCTATTTACCTACTTGCACTTCGTGCTTTAGAACTGCTAGTTGGCAGGAGCAGGGACTGAGCAACGGGAGCTCACCCCGTCACGGAGATTTGAACCGCCGACCTTCTGATCAGCAAGCCCTAGGCTCTGTGGTTAACCGACAGCACCACCCGCATCCTGTGTGGGATTGTACAAAGGCAAAATTCACACCCATTGCTCTGCCTATTTTTGCATCTGCCCCCCCCACTGGCATGTGGCCCTCAGAGGGGGTTGTCCCAAAGGGCATAAGACCCTTGAGCTGAAAAATATTTTCCCACAGCAGCTGCCCTGCTTTGTCTCCCTTCGTTTTTCAAATGAACGCTCAGAGAACACACTTCTGAGCTGCCTTTTCCTGCTTGCCTCTTGTTGAGTTTCTTACAGAGGCTGCCCGCTTGTTGGCGAACGAGGTTGTGTTCCAAAGCACACTCGCAGCCTACCAACCCCCCCATACTGCTGTCTGAAACCAGAATATATAAGTTGACCACCTCTAAGCTAGATGGACAGCCACAATCGCCATCTTTTATTTATTTATCGGTTTGCTTCACTTTTTTATAGCCAACCCTTCTGACCTCCATGATCCTCGAGGCTTACGAAGGAGAAAATAAAACAGCCACGATGAGATCCGAAAATCACAAACCAAGAAACAAGACAAATAAAGGCAGCAATGGAAGCAGAATAATAACTGTGCTTCTCCTCTAAAAGGCCCGGGTAAATATTGATCTGCCAAAGAACTGCAACCAATCTCCCCCTCCCCCATGTTGACAGTTTGGGGCTGCAATCCTAAAGACACTGACTAGGAAGTAAGTCCTTTTGGACACTGTAAGACTCCCTAATGAGTCAACATGCACAGGATAGCATGGCTGTTTGCTACCAGAGACAGGTGAGTCAAAAGTGCCTCCACTTCCCAGGGGACTTTGGCTATTCTAGCTTCCTCTCAGTCTATGATTCCCCTACTGAATGTATAGACTCATATATGGGTGTCAAATGAAGCAATTGTGCTTCATGTTCTGTGGGTAGGCTTTTCGGATTCTAGGCTTTCATCCTGAGATGGCTGAAGATCCATTCATGGCTGTCTGCAAATCTGGATCCAGGACCAGTCCTAGCATTTGGCAGATTGATGCGACCACCTCAGGCAGCTCATTTTCAGTGCCTTGAACAGGACAGCAATTTTCTTAGTTGTTTGATTCATTATTCTTGTATTTTTACTCACAAGGATTTGGGAGTGATGGATTTTAGGCTTTTCTGCCACAGGTAGGGATGGGCAAATATAATAATAATAATAATAATAATAATAATAATAATAATAATAATAATAATAATAATAATAATAATAATATTTATACCCCGCCCATCTGGCTGGGTTTCCGTTGGTGGCTTCCAACAGAATATTAAAATACAATTGTCATTAAACATTAAAAGCTTCCCTAAACAGGGCTGCCTTCAGATGTCTTCTAAAAGTCTGGTAGTTGTTTTTCTCTTTGACACCTGGTGGGAGGGTGTTCCACAGGGAGGGCGCCACTACCGAGAAGGCCCTCTGCCTGGTTCCCTGTAACTTGGCTTCTTGCAGCGAGGGAACCGCCAGAAGGCCCTCGGTGCTGGACCTCAGTGTCTGGGCAGAACGATGGGGGTGGAGACACTCCTTCAGGTATACTGGACCTGTTGAACTAAAACTGCCTTGGCTGATGCAAGTTGGAGTTCAGTCATCTCTGGAGAGCACCACATGGGTGACGGTGGCCTTTGGCTGTCTCATTGGCATGGGAGAAGCAGATCAGGAGAGAAAGAAGGACACCCCCTGCTCTGTTTCCTGAATCAGACAAATGCCCCCAAGCTGTGCCATCGCAAAGGTTGACGCGCCTTCCCCTTTTCCTGGCTCTGATAAATGGCACCCGTCATCGGCATCCGAACTTGCCCTACTATCGAGACAGCCCTGATATTTACACCTCCGCCTTTGGATGAGTCAAGGAAACACAATTGTCAAGGACCTTTCTCATGGGAACAGATCGCTTGTGCAACGGACACCTGCCCCGCCCCGCCAGGCCCTCTCACTGCAGCTGGTGATACAACCTTTATAAATATACTCCTGGTGGTTCCTTCCAATGTCGTTTCTGCTGACCTTTAAAGAACAATCTCGTGAAATGCATGCAATCCCTACAGGGCCCTTTCAACTGCTTTCGAAAAACCGACCACTAGACAACTGGATAATTCAAATTAGAGCGAGCATTTCGTGCTCTGCACACTCACCCATTCTGTACTTGGGACCCCTTTTGAGGTCGTAGAATCATAGCATTGGAAGGGACCCTGAGGATAATCTAGTCCAACCCCCCTACAACGCAGGAATATGGAGCTGTGCTGTATGGGAATCGAACTTGCAAGCCTGGCATTCTCAGCATCATGCTCTAACCAGCTGAGCTATCCAGCCCCTGGGGACTTTTTTAAAACCCACATTAATTGCATTCATGAAAATCACTGCCAAATGCAGCTTGGCCCTGGGACTCCCTTTTCAATAAGAGGATACAGGCCTTCAGGCTGTAAAATAATAATGAAAACACTTCTGAGAATATGTAGAATGCCGTTCTTTCACTACAGTGTACTAATAGCCAGCCAGACACCTCTCCATCAGTAATTTTTATTTTGTTTTGTTTTTTAATTAAACTGATTGTTTTTTAATTAAACTGGGAATGGTGGCAGCTGTCATAATACTACACTTCCCACCCCTCTGTGTCTGGATGATGCTACTATCTCAAGGGCATTTTAGGCTGACGGTGCATTTCATGTGAGAGCAGCTGAGCAGTTGGGAGGGAGCGGTCAGGGCCTTTTCAGTTGTAACCCCATGCCTGTGGGAGTTTGTTCCAGCTGAAATATGTAACACCCCATTATTACACGCCTGCATTGCAGGGGTTGGGCTAGATGACCGCTGGTGTCCTTTCCAACTCAACAATTCTATGATTGCAGCCAGCCAAGTAAGCTCTAAAGTACTACTTGTTCACAACTGCCTTCTCTTGAATTAGGAACTGCTTGGGCTGTCAGCTGTGTTTTATGATTATTTACTTGATTTTATGCTCCTTCTTGGGCTAAATGCTGTTTGCGATTAGTTTTAATTTTTGAATCTCGTATCTTATCCATTACATCTACCGTATTTTTCTGTGTATAAGATGCCCCCATGTATAAGACGACCCATAATTTTTGGGACTCAAAATTAAGAAAATACACTGTGCACTATCTGTGTATAAGAAGACCCCTTATTTTAAACTTCAGAAATTTAGGGGAAAATATAGTCTTACGCACGGAAAAATACGATATATTGTTTCCAACTAGCATATTTTTTATAGCATATAAAGGTAAAGGGACCCCGACAATTAAGTCCAGTTATGAACAACTCTGGGGTTGCGGCGCTCATATCTCTTTACTGGCCGAGGGAGCCGGCGTACAGCTTCCGGGTCATGTAGCCAGCATGACTAAGCCCCTTCTGGCGAACCAGAGCAGTGCACGGAAACGCTGTTTACCTTCCCACCGAAGTGGTACCTATTTATCTCCTTGCACTTTGACGTGCTTTCGAACTGCTAGGTTGGCAGGAGCAGGGACCGAGCAACGGGGGCTCACCCCGTCGCGGGGATTCGAACTGCCGACCTTCTGATCGGCAAGCCCAAGAGGCTCAGTGGTTTAACCCACAGCGCCACCAACGTCTCCTTTATAGCCTATAGCAGCATATAAATGTTTTAAATTAATGCATTAAATTGGGTTAAATTTATATCCAGCAAGACAACATCTTGGGGCAGCCCTCCTTGAGACTGCTGTTGTCCTACCTCACAAGGTATTTGTAGAGGCAACATTGGCAAGAATGCCAAAGAATTCTGCAAAGTAAGAACACTTTATGAATAATTGCTGGCGACAATAGATAGGGGATTTAACTTTCAGGGGGTTTTGTTTTGGTTTTTTACAGCTCACTCCCAATTTCACATCTCTTCCCACGATGACACGCCTGTCTAGCTGCACATCTCATCCGGCTAGCCTCTCCTTAGTGTTAATGGAGCTTAGATGCAGGCAGTGAAGTAAGTCTAAACCCTGGAGACTCAAACACATTCTCCCTCATAAGTACAGCCATTCTTCACATTTGTTCATTCTCACAGTTAATGATGCTCTGCGCGACACAAAATTCCAGAGGACAAGATGGGGTGAAGAATCACCCCCAATGTATCGGGCATCAATCTTTAATCCCAAATGTGATTCTCCTTACTTTCCTTCCTGCTCCCCCTTGTCTCAACATTAAGTCTTGCCATGTCTTTAAGTTCTGAAGCTAAGAAGGAGGCGTTTCTGCCAATTATTGGGAGGAAACAAATCGTTGTGGTCTTTTCATTTATTTAAAATATTTCCACTCCACTTTTCCATCACCTGAGGCATCATACACACGAATGCCAAAATAATACAAGAATAAACTATAAAAGCAGATTTAAAAAGCAACAGATTGAGATGAAAATAAAGCCATCAAGAGACTAAAATCAAGTCCAAAGCAAAGGCATTAAAAAGAAGGGGGGGAAGAGAAAATTTAACATTTGTGGCTTTGTTTGGTAGCCAAAGATTATTTCTTCTAGCCTGCTGGAAAAATATTAAATAGGTTTCTGGGCACACAGAGGATGTTTTTCTATTTCCACTGAGCATGCACAACTTTCAGTGAAAAAGAAAGACTTATGGGGGCAGATGGCGTGACTTCCACACATCAAGCGCCAGAAATATAAGACTGTAAGAGTCAGTGTGTTGTCGTGGATACAGTGTCAGACTAGGACCTGGGAAACCAGGGTTCAGATATCCATTCAACCATGAAGCACACAGTCCCTGCCTCTCAGCCTAACCTGCCTCACAGGGTTATTGTGGGGATCAGATTAGGTGGGGGAGAACGAAGCGTGCCCCCTTGAGCTCCTAGGAGAACAGGTAGGATATAAATGCAATAATAAATATAATGTATAAAAACATTAAAAAACTCTCAAACGTAATGAATCATTGTCAAAAGAATCAGTCTTATCTCAAGAAAATTCATCAACACCTTAGTGCAAATATCTCCTAAAATACATGTTTTTGAAAGTAGCTTTGCTTGACAATATACACATTTTTTGCAAGCGAGTTCCCCTGTTATAATACATTTTTATGCACAATTTCCTCTAATCAATGCAGTTTTCATAGACGAACTGCGAACTGCATTGCAAAATTGAGAGAAGGGTGAATTTCAAATGACGGTTTTGTTTTGGTTCTGGTATTGGTGCAAGAAGTGTGGGTTAGGTAGTTTCTCAGCAAAATGCAAACAGAATTTCTTCCCCATCTCTACCACTGAATACCAGCTGCATGGGAGAAACAGGAGCAGAGGGCTATTGCCTCCATGCCCTGCTGTTAGCTTTCCATGGGCATCTATCTGGGTGGATACAATGGAAAACAGGATACTAGACCAGCAAGGTCTGATCTGGAAGGGCTCATCTTATGTTCTTACGTTTCTGTTTGGCTCCTGGCAGAGGGAGCAAATGGATGCTCATGAATCCCTGCTTAAAACGTTGCCTTAGGTAATGCTGCTAAGGTACACCTGAACTTCCTGTTGGCCTCATCTTTCTGCATTAGAGCTTTAGTGGTCAGCGTGGGTGAGGGAGAGAATCTTAATCTGTGAGCACAAACAGTGATCAGGACAGCTGAGAGATAAGGACATCCTTGTTTATATCTGAGTCTATTTTTGGTTCCAGGGCGTCTTCAAATATGACCTTTCCTTCGAACAATGGTAATCCCTTTTGTATATTAAGTGATGCTATCTAACGCTTCCTTCAACATCTCAAATGAGCCTTTCCATTTTAGTAATATGCAAATGCATTTAAAGTTAATGAATCATTGTAAAGGCAGACGATAAAGCAACTACAAACCGTTAATTAGCTGGACACCTTAATCCATAGGACTTTCTACGTATGGATCTTTGCAAGGTAATTGTTTGTATCAACTTCAGTTCATCCGGTGGAGCAAAAAAACAAATATTAGATCCTAGCCCTGCTGCAGAGCACTTGAGAATTAATTGCACTGGAAAATGCTCCCTTCTCAGCTCATTACCTATATGCTGTCCTGTCAGTCGTGCTTGATGCATTCTCTCCAGGCTGTAAAATGAAATCTTTTAGTGGAGCGCGTGCACTATGAAAATAAGAATTATGAGCCATATACTGACCACACAGAAGTGCACAGCCCTCCCAAGGGAAGTGTGTGTTTTCTTGTCTGAGTTCCTAAATCTGAGTAAGGGCCAAGGTAAGGGCCGGCCTCAAGAGTCAGCAGGGGTGGGCATCTGCTAAGGGCCCACACTCCAAAAGTGGAGCCTACTATGGAATTGGTCCTCCTGTTCACCATTGCAACCTGTTGGCTTGTTCACCCACCTCTTCCTGTGGCCAATGCAACACTGGTGGTGAGAAAGAGGAACCGCGGGTGTCGCTGTTTGCTTGCTCATTGGTTCTCTGCCTGGCAAGCAAGCCCATGAGGAGGAAGAGGAGCAGTACTTGGGGATCAGAGCAGTGGGTTTTCTAGGAGAGGGAGACATTGGGAGGGTCTTGCCAAGGAGCTTCCGAAACATGGGACCAGCACTTGCTCGGGCGATGGAATGGTGACTTTTGGGGGGACAATTGGCAAGTGGGAGGGGGCACTTATCCCAAATCCCTGTGGTCCAAGTCCAATGCTCAGGCATGGGGAACGTTTTTGTGATGGCCTGGGACTTGGACTCGGACTCAGAGCCAGAGGAGTCTCAGTCTGCACTGGATCCTTTGCCTCAGGCGGCATCTGAATCTAGTCTGGGGCCTGATTCTGAAAAGCCCCAGTCTGCACAGCTTCCCCTACAACAAGCACCAGCTGGGCCGAGTCAGGGGCCTGAGCCTGCCCTGGCTCCAGATGCAAGGATTACCTTGTTGCCTCCAGCTGGGCAATCACTTACAGCTACTCCACTACCGGTTGGGTCAGGAGAGGCAGAGGCGGCCTCTGGGTCTAGTAACCCACCGACATCTCCCGAGCTGCAGAGACTCAGGTCTGAGAGAAGGAGAGACCTGAGTACTCACAGGAGGAGTGCTCGCCTTCGGGCGAGACAGGGAGGTGAGTCACCGCGGGATCAGGACCAACCGTTACCCCGACAGAGATAAAAGGCTGCTGGACCCCGCCCCAGGTTGCGGGAGTAACATTGCTGTTTGCCAGAACCGCCTGTGATCCTGTGCCTGACCTTGCCTGGTTTCCTGCCTTGGCCCAGTCAGACTGACTCCTCATGGAACCCTTGGATTTGGGAGCAGACCTGGACTGTGGTTCTCGGGTTACCCCTGGGCCCAGCAGTTTTTCAACTTGAGGGCCACATGGGGAACCTTCCGTGGGCTACATGGCCATAATGCGTAGGGCAACAGATACAAATCTTATCCTTATATGGTAGGCCTCACTCCAGCCATGCCAAAGTCAGGGGCTTCTACACGTGCATCTCTCTAGTCAAGCAAGCAAGAGGCATTATTAGGAAGTAGGTCAGTGTCAGGGACTGGACTGAAGAGGAGGACTGGCGATTGCCCCCTCCTTCTCCTCTGCTTCCCTCGGAGGAGGGGGAGTGAGGGGATTGCGTGCCCCCCTCCAGTAGTTTCAAGAGAAGAGGTTGACAGGATTAAATTACAGCAGAACTCGGAGTTGCCAAGTCATGAGATGTTAGGAGAAAGAGGGGAAGAACTGCCAGAAGAGGCATCCTTAGAAAGCATAGAAGCGCCACCATCCCCGCGTACTCGCTGCTCAGTTAGAATTCAAGAGCAAAGGACTCATCAACATTTGACTCCTGAGCCCCCCCCCCCAATCGAGTCAAGGGCTGTTGCTGGGGAAAGAAGGGGAGGAGCTCAGAGTGAGCAACGTCCCTATGGACCGGATTCTTTGTCTTGCACCACGATGACGGAATAAAACCATAAATGCGAACTTTCTTGTTTCTTCCTTGATCCTTGATGCTACTGGGGGAGGAGAGAATTCCCCAAGCCTAACAGTCAGGGACACATTGTAGAAAGGAACTGGAGGAGGCTGCAGAGCAGGCCAGAAAGAAGAGGAGGGGTGGTCTGGAGTGAGTCCCAAGGGCAAGGAGAGAGGACTGGAGGGAAACATTGGAGGAAAACATTTGGCCTCAGGACCTGAGGTTAGCCATACTTGCTCTAAAGCATGGGGTAGGTAAAGTAAGGCCTGGGGGCTGGACCCAGCCCAATCCCCTTCTAAATCTGGCCCATGGACAGTCCAGGAATCAGCGTGTTTTTAAATGAGTAGCATGTGTGCTTTTATTTAAAATGCATCTCTGGGTTATTTGTGGGGCATAGGAATTCATTCATATTTTTTTTCAAAATATAGTCCAGCCCCCCACAAGGTCTGAGGGACAGTGGACTGGCCCCCTGCTGAAAAAGTTTGCTGACCCCTGCTCTAAAGGCTGCACCACACCAGCTCTCAAAGGTGAGCAAGTGTAATAGCTGTGTTGTTCATAATTGTTGGGTTTTAGTTGGCTTGGATATAGACTAAGGCGACTGAACTTAGCTAGCATACCAGAGTTGGGGGAAACAATGGCAAGCAACCCAGAGTTTGGGGTCCCCCAGAGGGTTGTGTGCAAAGGCCCCCCTCTGGCCTGTTAATGCCTCTGTGGTGGGGGTGCCAATCTCTGCTCATCATCTCCCCCATTTTGAGGCAAAAGGCTCATCCATCTTCCCTCCCTTGAGAATGCATGAGTTTAATTAGAATTGTAGAATCATAGAGCTGTAGAGTTGGAAAGGACCCCAAGGAATCACAGCTAAAGAGTTCCAGACAGACAGCCATCCAACCTCTGTTTAAAAACCTCCAGTGAAGGGGAGGCCACTATCTTCCGCGGGAGTCCTTTCTACTGTCAGACATCTCTTACTGTCTGAAAGTTCTTCTTAATGTTTAGCCAGAACCTCCTGTCTTGCAATTTGAATCCATCTGTTCCGGTCCTACCCTCTGGAGCGGCAGAAAACAAGCTTGCTCCATCTTCTGTGAGACAGATTATTAAATCAGAGAGTTCTAATGTAAGACAAGCTCTCTCTGTTCTTCGCTGCTCTCCCGGCCGCAGCCAAACCTTAAAACTTGCTTTGCATGGAAATGAGGCCTTATTGCCCTGACGTCCATCAATTACCTGCCTGCTCTTTGGATTTCTCTTGCTTTAATTGGGAGGTAAATTACAGTGTACTCCTGACAGCTCTTGCTGGAAGTGAGTTGTGAGCATGTACACACACCCAGAAAGAGGCAGGCAGGTGACGGGCTTAACATTATTCTTCCAGTTCGCTTCATTCTGTAGATCCTTCCCATTTGATCCTGACAAAGAGCTGCTGCCAACTGGCTGGAATGAAATGCTGGCCGGCAGCTGACAGGAGGCTGGCACACATGAGTAGCATGCGCACACTGGTGCTTTAAAGTCCTGAAGCCCAAAGCTATGGTCTAGGTAATTTGGCCACCACAGAGCTGAAGAAGCCTCTAGATCAGCCTTTCTCAACCTTGGGTCCCCAGATGTTTTTGGCCTACAACTCCCATGATCCCTAGCTAGTAGGACCAGAGGTCAGGGATGATGGGAGTTGTAGTCCAACAACAAGAAAATTCTGCCCGAGGTCTCCTGGCTGGGGCTGATGAGAATTTAAGTTCAACAACATCCAGAGGGTATATCCTTGGTGTAAGGACTGCCCTGAGTAGGGACGAGAGAGCAGGAAAGGGAAACGGGCTCAGGCTCAGTGAAGAGCCCTCCTTTCCCACACTGGATTCCGTCTTTCCCGTTTCTCTGCATGTGGCAAACACCTCCTAAATGCCGACCGCTGTGCAAAACTACACACAGTGATCAGGACGAGACATTAAAAAAGAACCAAGTCGCTTCTTTCTAACCAGATGTTCTTTCACTTCACACGTCCTTTTAAACCCATATTTATAAAATAACAAGGCGGCTGTTCAAAGCATATGTTTGATTGAATTAGGCTACTCATCTGGTGCCTTTGAAAGGCTGGCTGCTGATGAAATATTTATTTCATTTTCCTCATTTCCCCCCTCACAGCTCCCCCAAACTGTGCCCCCTCCCACTCGCCGAGAACTGTTTTCAAAAACTGCCGACGTGGAGCAAAGAGAATGATGCCTTTTTAAGGGGGCGGGGGGGGGGGATGCTATTATAACCAGAGCTACAGAATCATTTGGGGGCATGAATATTCTTCAAGGCACAGAGCACCTAGAGTCCTTTTAAATATTTCTAACTTTCACTCTCTCTGCTACCCCATGGTGCTACATTAGCAACACGGATATCTCATCAGCAAAAATGTAGCTTCCTCTGGGGGAGAGGAAAGCTGTTGATTGGCGCCTCTCTCTCTCTCTCTCTCTCTCTCTCTCTCTCTCTCTCTCTCTCTCAAAGCAAAATTCGAATACATAGTTAAAGGATACCTTTAATAGGACAACCAAAGCTCACAGTGTGATATGTGAACTTCCTGACCACTCAAGACGGTTTCCCAAGTTGATGCTCAAAACGTATTTTTTTTTAAGTTACACTAGCTTGTCTGCAGGAGTTGCTGAAAGGAGGCATCCCTCCAAGTGCTGTAAGGACTCCACTCCAGATTTATGCGGAGTTTACTCCTCTGCCTTTTCTTCTCCAGAAGATGCAGCACAAGGCAGTGGGTAAGGATTTTTGCTCGGGTTTACTCCCACAGCTTTTCTCAAGAATCAGTAGAGCTGCAAGGCAGCAGAAGTTTAGGATCAGAGTTTTCCTTCTCCTAGACAGAAGCCAGTGTGGTGTAGTGGTTAAGAGCAGTAGACTCGTAATCTGGTGAACCGGGTTTGCGTCTCCGCTCCTCCACATGCAGCTGCTGGGTGACCTTGGGCTAGTCACACTTCTTTGAAATCTCTCAGCCCCACTCACCTCACAGAGTGTTTGTTGTGGGGGAGGAAGGGAAAGGAGAATGTTAGCCGGGTAGTGATAAAGCAGGATATCAAATCCAAACTCCTCTTCTTCTTCCCTTCCCATGTTTCCCTGTACAGCATGTGTAGAAATTGCCTTGGACCCACTATTGGTCTCATCTACTCAATCCATCAGATCCTGTCTTCATATGTGGGGGAAGAGACATCAGATGCTCCCTTTATTATTTGATGTGTACCAGGGCTCAGCTCCAGTCTACAAAAACAATTTTCAAGTCTGGCTTCGAATAATCTTTGTCTCAAACTAATCGCTGGTTGCTCACTTCAATTTCCTCATCGAGGGATAAAGCATCGGCCGTTGTGGCTCTTGCCTGACAACCCTTTCATAAAATGGTGGTGCAGAGCCTGTGGTCCTCCAGGCTCCATCATCCACAGTCAGCACGGACAGTAGGCGGGGATGATGGGAGCTGTAGTCACGTGACATCCAAAGAGACAGAGGTTTCAGCATTTTTGCCATTAATGGAAAGAGGAAGGGGTGAGGAAATGAGTGCAAGCGACCTTGTCTCCCCGTTGTGATGATATTATTTGCCACTCTCTTGCTCGGCAATAATCAAATCCCCTCGTGATGAAGTGCTCTGCCTCCAGCCATGTAAGTTTATCCACTCCACAATTGTATTACAGTCTCATAAAGCAGAAGGGCAATAATATTACTGCTTAATTAAAAAGCTCATCCTTCAGGCGCAAGTGCCTTGCCTGGGGAGCAGAGGGATGGCGACGCTTCTAGCAAGTCACCGTCCCTGTTTTGTCCCATTTTTAAGAGAGATGTTGGGGGCTCCTTAAAAAAAGTAGTGGGAGCTACTTGACTTTTCCACAGTTGCCACCCACAGGTTTGATGTTTTCACTGAGCTATCTACAATGACCCCAAGGTCCCATTCTTGCTCAGGCCAGTTCAGACCCCATGAGCATGTGTGTGAAATTAAGATATTTTTGCCCCAACATGCATCACTTTACACTTGTTTACATTGGATAGCATTTGCCATTTCACTGCACATTCACTCGGTTTGGAGAGGTCCTTTTGGAGCTCTTCACAATCAATTTCTGTTTTAATTACCCTGAACAATTTAATGTCAAATCTTGGTGGACTCCACCTTCTACATCCCTCTCAAACCTGGTCAGAAGTCTTTGGTGAGGTACTTTGTCAAAAGGTTTTGGAAAGTCCAATTTCACTATGTCAACTCAATCATCTCTATCTATATGCTTGTTGACACTCTCAAAGAACTCTAATAGGTTTGTGAGACAGACCCTGACCTTGCAGAAGCTATGCTGACTCTACTTCAGTAAGGCTTATTCTTCTATATGCTTGGTTATTTTATCTAACAATACTTTCCACCAATTTTCCTGAGACCCAACATAAAGCCAACTGGTCTGTAATTTCCAGGGTTCCCCAATTAAAAAAAATGGTGTTACATTGGTTACTTACCAATCCACAGGGATGGAGCCTGATCTGAGGGACAAGCTACATATTTTTGTTAGAAGGCCAGCAATTTCACATCAGAGTCCTTTGAGAACTCTCAGGTGGACGCCATCTGGACATGGCAGCTTGTCAGTTTTTATTTTGCCTCTCAGGCCTAGAACTTAAATCTCTCATCACCATTATTTGCCTCAGTTCCTTAGACTCACCTCCTGCAAAAGTTAGTTCGGACACTGGGATCTGCCCTGTATCTTCCATTGAGAAGACAGCTGCAAAGAATTCATTCAGCTTCTCTGCATTCCCATTATCCTCCATTAGCACTCCTTTGACTCTCTTGTCATCCAAGGGACCAACCATCTCCCTAGGCCAGAGGTTTTCAACCTTTTTGAGTCCATGGCTCGCTTGAACAACTACATTCTTTCTGTGGCACCCCTGTGGGGCTCAGGAGCCCAGCTGTGTCAGCCCCTGCCTGCAGAGCTGGCAGCCTCTCACACTTTTTCGAACACCCTCCCTTGGGAATTGTTCCCTCAGCCTCCTCTCCTCTCCCCTCTCCTTATTGTATCCAGGGCCACTGCAACAAACAGCTGCACAAGATTTTGGGAGGCAGAGATGCAAGAGGGCATCAGAGGACAGAGGGAAGGAAAGAGGGGCAGAGGCCAGTGTGGCCCGCAGCACCCCTGGCTACCATTCAAGGCACCCCAGGGTGCCACGGCGCACTGGTTGAAAACCATTGCCCTAGACTGTTTCCTGCTTTATCTTCTCATTGATCCTTTGTTCAGCCCACACTTTTTAGTGCATTTCTCCCAGCACAAAAGTCAGTTTTTTTCCCCAATTTAAAAAAGTGGATTTATTGCAATTAAATCCAGTCTACTTCCACAAACCTAAATTATGCAAGATACTCTTGCGTGCAAAATTCCTCCTGATGAGACCCCAGCAATCTGTCATCTTCACTTTCCAGAAGCATCTAGACCAGCCTTTCTCAACCCTGGGTCCCCAGATGTTTTTGGCCTACAACTCCCATGATCCCTAGCTAACAGGACCAGTGGTCAGGGATGATGGGAGTTGTAGTCCAACAACATCTGGGGGCCCAAGGTTGAGAAACGCTGATCTAGACCATTGGTTCCCAACCTTTTTTTTGGCCATGCCCCACCTAAGCATCTCTAAAATCCTGATCCGCCCCCCTCCCGTGACATATAATTCTTATTATTTAAAAAATGAACTCCTGTTCACGTGGAGGAAGCCTAACAGGCCACTAACTGTTAATAACTCATTCTCAAATTGCCCCCCTTAAAAATCAATTGCCTCCCTGTGGGGCGTGTGCCCCACGTTGGAAACCACGGATCTAGACATATAGTGGAGGCTGGTCCATTAGGATGAATGGGAAAATGCCATACCCAACCTCAATGATCCCTCAGCCAACCACCACCTGCCTGCCTTCTTACAATCAGGCCAATGAGTAGTGTTGGCTATCAACTTCCTTTTCCTTAGTGTTCTCCTGATAGAACTCAGCAGGGAGAAGGAAATTGGGTGGGAGGACTAGACTTAGTTGGTTCTGCCTGTCTTTGCCTCTGGCTCCCCCCTCCCCCTCATTTTGGGTTCTCTGCCTTCCACCCCACCAATCTAAATTAAACTCCCTATGCAAATGTTATGTGAATATGTGTCATAGGTCTTCCCTCTCAGCCTTTTAAGTACTTGGCCACTAATTCTTGCTTGCTTTCTTTTCTTTTCCTTTTCCTTTTCCCCTTTAATAGCCCAAGTTTCTCCTAAAACCTTAAACCCGATTGCCTCCGTATTCTCTATGCACAATCTTTGGCAGCCTGGTATTTGCATTTATCTGATTACCAGCCAGCACATTCTGATCTTCTCATCTCATCAGCTACTCCACTATGAACAAATGAGTTTTAAAATATTGCTCTGTATTAATTCCACCCGATGTAATCCCTGGGTTTAAAATAGTGCCGTAATAAAAGAGGGGAAAGAGAGGAGGAGAAGAGGCATGTAGCAATTTGCCTGAACATGCACAACAGTGAGAATAATTCACAGCACCGATGCATGGTTGTTCTTTTGTACCTATTTAGTATGGGAATGCCAAGATCAATTTTTAAACACCCTCCAGCCCTGCTGTTTGTTGGCACTGCCCCCCACATCTTGTGCCAACCTACAAAGGGTCAAATCATTCAGGAGCCCTTTAACCACCTTGATGAAAATGCCAAAGGACTGCGCTAAAATAATAACAGCTTTCACCAGCATTTCCCAATCTGGTGCCCTTGAGGTATTTTGAACTGCAGCTCCCATCAGCCCTGATCGTTCACCATGCTGGCTGGGGCTGATGGAAGTCGGAGTCCATAAATCCTGAGAACACCATGTTATGAAAAGGTTCTTCTTCCAAGCTCCAGGCAAGTGGCAGGAAGCAAGGAGCAAAGCATGTGAGTCCCATGAAACTAAGGTCCCATCCACACCTCACATTTGAAGGACCTTTAAAGCACAGGGCTTCCTGGGAACTGTAGCTTGTGAAGGATGTTGGTAACTGTAGCTGTGTAAAGGGTAAACTACAGTTCCCAGGATTGTTTGGGAGAAGCCATGTGTTTAAAGCCATGTGACAAGACAGAAGTACTGTTTTGGGGAGACAGGAGGCGGGTGGCTGTGGAGGACTCCCTGGTCCTGAATGGGGTAACTGTACCCCTGAAGAACCAGGTGTGCATCCTGGGAGTCATTTTGGACTCGCAGCTGTCCATGGAGGCGCAGGTCACTTCTGTATCCAGGGCAGCTGTTTACCAGCTCCATCTGGTATGCAGGCTGAGACCCTATCTGCCTGCAGACTGTCTCGCCAGAGTGGTGCATGCTCTGGTTATCTCTTGCTTGGACTACTGCAATCCGCTCTATGTGGAGCTACCTTTGAAGGTGACCTGGAAACTACAACTAATCCAGAATGTGGCAGCTAGACTGGTGACTGGGAGCAGCCGCCGAGACCACATAACACCGGTCTTGAAAGACCTACATTGCCTCCCATTACGTTTCTGAGCACAATTCAAAGTGTTGGTGCTGACCTTTAAAGCCCTAAATGGCCTTAGTCCAGTATACCTGAAGGAGCGTCTCCACTCCCATCATTCTACCCGGACACTGAGGTCCAGCACCAAGGGCCTTCTGGCGGTTCCCTCACTGCGAGAAGCCAAATTACAGGGAACCAGGCAGAGGGCCTTCTCGGTAGTGGCACCCTCCCTGTGGAACGCCCTCCCACCAGATGTCAAAGAGAACAACAACTACCAGACTTTTAGAAGACATCTGAAGGCAGCCCTGTTTAGGGAAGCTTTTAATGTTTGATGCATTACTGTATTTTAATATTTTGTTAGAAGCTGCCCAGAGTGGCTGGGGAAGCCCAGCCAGATGGGCGGGGTATAAATAAATTATTATTATTATTATTATTATTATTATTATTATTATTATTATGGCAGTGTGGGTGGGACCCTTCCAAACCTAATTGCATAACTGTGAGAAGACCAATTGTGAGAAGGACACTGACTCTTCTCTGGCCCATTTGAAGTGGCCTCCTGCCACGGAAGGCCTTGCACCTTCTTAGCAAATGCGCCATCCTAGACAGAGAGCCCTTGAAACTCGTGGAAGCATTGATGGTGACACAGCCAAGGCATGCAGAAGCACCCATATTACAAGCAAGAGGAAGCATGTCATTCTGTATAAGCTTCTGTTTGCTTCCAATGTGCATTAAATGAAATTTTTAACACAGATCATGGTGTGGTGTTTTGGCCAAATTTGGTCCCCTCTGTCGGAGGCTGGCTATAGGTGATGGAGTTTGGGGACCAACATCATCTGGAGGAGCATAGGTTCCCCCCCCCCATACCTGGTTTAAAGAGATGAGACAGGAGCTATGGTATTGGGGGGAGTGCCTTGCTGGCTGGAGATTAGGCAGCCCACAGGTGGCTTTGAAATAGCTTAGAAACCCACTGGGGTATTCTCCTGATTTTTGTGGCAATAACTCGGCTGATTTCTGAGCCAAGCCAACAGGAGCTGGGGAAGAGCAGCGGGAGCTCTCTCATCTCTTATTAAAACATTCCTGAAGCACATTCTTTTATGCAATTTTGGGAAATTTTATCTTTGAAAAGTACTTTTCCTTACCACCTGCTTTTAAAAAAAACCACACCATATTATTACTGGGGCTGCAAGGTTTAAATTAATGAACTGATGCAATTAGTCAACTAAAGTTTTAATGGCACATTAAAATCCACCCACCCCACCCCTGACGGAGTTGGCAATCGAGAACTTTCCAGATGATCAGCTTCCAGCAGAATAAATGGGTAGGTATTACTCATCAGTAGCACAAGGATGCCTTCCTTCAAGGTAGCACGTAGGCTGTGGGTGTACCTCATTCCCCCCCCCACTCCAACCACAGGTTCCAGTTGCTTGGAAAATGCCAGTCTGCCATCACCCAGGACTAGGCAAGAGCAGATCTCTCTTCTGTGGGTTTGATCTGCCCTCCATGTGACTCCTCCTGCATTCCAGTTAAAGCAACTTTCCTAAAATAAATTCCAGAGCTGAAGCAGGGGCAGACTTGGGTCTTTCCAATTCCAGTGGCATCCTATGTGAAGCCAAAATTCAGTGTCCGTCCCCCCCTCACCTCTTGCCTTCCATTCTGTGCATGCGCTGTATCATAGTTGTGGTGCCCTGCAGCAGCAGCAGCACCCCCCCCCCTCAGCTCAGCACTCAGCGCAGGAAAACTGACCTCACTGCCCTAATTCTGCCTCTGGCCAAAGCAGGAGCCATCTGCTGCAGCTTTTCATCATTTGTGTGGCAACATGGATGCCATGAAATTTTCAGGATGTTCCAAAGTAATAGTGCCACTGTATTCTGCTCTGGTCAGACCTCACCTGGAGTACTGTGTCCAGTTCTGGGCACCACAATTCAAGAAGGACACTGACAAACTGGAACGTGTCCAGAGGAGGGCAACCAAAATGGTCAAAGGCCTGGAAACGATGCCTTATGAGGAACGGCTAAGGGAGCTGGGCATGTTTAGCCTGGAGAAGAGGAGGTTAAGGGGTGATATGATAGCCATGTTCAAATATATAAAAGGATGTCACATAGAGGAGGGAGAAAGGTTGTTTTCTGCTGCTCCAGAGAAGCGGACACGGAGCAATGGATCCAAACTACAAGAAAGAAGATTCCACCTAAACATTAGGAAGAACTTCCTGACAGTAAGAGCTGTTCGACAGTGGAATTTGCTGCCAAGGAGTGTGGTGGAGTCTCCTACTTTGGAGGTCTTTAAGCAGAGGCTTGACAACCATATGTCAGGAGTGCTCTGATGGGGTTTCCTGCTTGGCAGGGGGTTGGACTCGATGGCCCTTGTGGTCTCTTCCAACTCTATGATTCTATGATTCAAACAGCACCCAGTGCCAAAGCTGGTACATGATTGCAGTATAAAAGGTAAAGGGTAAAAGGACCCCTGACCATTAGGTCCAGTCGCGGATGACTCTGGGGTTGCAGCGCTCATCTCGCTTTACTGACCGAGGGAGCTTCCGGGTCATGTGGCCAGCATGACTAAGCCTCTTCTGGCGAACCAGAGCAGCGCACGGAAACGCCGTTTACCTTCCCGCCGGAGCGGTGCCTATTTATCTACTTGCACTTTGACGTGCTTTCGAACTGCTAGGTTGGCAGGAGCTGGGACCAAACAACGGGAGCTCACCCCGTAGTAGGGATTCAAACCGCCGACCTGATCGGCAAGCCCTAGGCTCTGTGGTTTAACCCACAGTGCTGCATAGTATATCTTTAATTTGAGGTGGGTAAAGATATGTAAGCATACAATTATGGCCGTGGTCACATGCAGGAGTGGCTTGTGTCCATTAGGACAGGTAGGCTGGACAACAGGGAGGCCAACAGTCAATGTAGCCAGAGCCAATGACAGGCAAAGCTACCCCCTGATTGGCCATAAGCATAGGTGCCAACTCTAGGGGGCCAGACTCCCATGGGCCCCCCGATAATCTTCTGGGGGCTCAGCCCCCTCAATATTTTCTCCTCCTCCCCACTTCCACTGGGAAGGAGGGATGCCAAGAGGTGAGTTAGTCTGGTGAAGAGTCGTGGGTGTCTGCCCCTCCTACTGCAACAAGCTCCCCTCCCCATTTGTCTCCCAGAACCAGAAGAAGCATGAAAAGGGCACAGGGAGAGGTTGGCTTCACATAGGCACAGTCTCTGATTACTTGGGGGAAACCCTGCAGAGGAGGGGACTTAGATGGCTGTGGAGAGGAAGGGACTTTCAGTCTCAGCAACTGATGCATGGGGCATAGCTGTCAACCGTCCCTTATTTGGCGGGAAACTCCCTTATCCCAGCGTCGTGTCCCGCTGCTGTCCCTTATTGATGATGTCCCTAAAATTTCCCAGGTTTCAAAGGAAGCCGCTCCTCTCCCTCCCTCCCTGCCAGCCAGGGAGGAGGGAGGCTCCAACTGTGTTGCTTGGCTGCCCGGCCCGCCACCCTCCAGCCTCCTCTCACCAGCCTCGGCCCCCAGGAGCCCCTCCCCGCTGGGACTGAGGAACCTTGAGAGGAGAGCGAGGGCAACCATAGAGAAAGCAGTTCAGAGAGAGGAGGAGGAGGCGGAGAAGGAGGAGGCACAGGCAGGTGTTCCAAGGTCTAACCATAGAGGGGGAAAGCGGAGGAAGGACCGCAAGTGCTTCTCCCATAGATTTGTAGTGGTAGACTAGCATAGATGGTCTGATCTGCGGGTTTACTTCGGGCACTATTCCCCCCCCACACACACACACTCTTCCTCTTGCCCTGCCTGATGGAACTGAGAGCTGCAGATGGAGCACGAGAGAAAAAATACAGAACTGCAGCAGCATTTTCGTAGCTTGGACTTCATTTTGCAGGAAAAGCTTGCTGCTTGTAGTTATTTAATTGCAGTGTTTCATCAGCTGGTGTCTTGAGCAGCAGCCTCTGGAAACGAAAGGCTAAAAACCGGCGCTGCTCTCCCAAATTATCTGGTCCCTTTTAACTTCGTATTTCAGCTGGTTGACTAAAATCCCTTATTTTGGCTGCTGGTACCTTATTTTCGAGGCTGCTGGTCCCTTATTTTCAAGTCTGTAAGTTGACAGCTATGGCATGGGGCAAGACCTACCAGATGAGCTGCTGGGCTCATTAGGCCTGACACTTCGCCAAGTCTGTGCAGATCATGTTCTTGCTAATAAAGAGTTAACTCCAACTTGCACGGTGTGATTTACTGCCAGCTCGCTTTTGACACTTGGTGGCCTTGGGTTGATTACTGCCTAACCGACTTCACCAGGTTGCTGTGGGGATTAGTGAAGAGGGGGAGAACTATGTGCCCCTTGGAGAAATGGTGGGATATAAATGCAATAAATAAACATTGCATTGCTGCTCCTTTCCGAGAGAGAGGAGGAGAACACTGAGGAGCGTGAAGAGTTACTTTACATGCTCAGTTTGAATAGGACTGATGGCAATAAAACTAATTAGGGTAGTGCCAAGCTGACTGTGGCTGCCCTCCACTCCTAATCTATCATTAAGAAGCTCATTTTTCAAAGGAACCCAGTGGGAGGAATAAAACAATATAGTGAGTGTGTGTGTGTGGCAGGAGGGCTTGAACAAACACCAACCGTGTTGTGGAATGAAATGTATAAGTTAATAAAGGGGCTACCAGCACCTAGCGGGCATCCCTTATTGATCGGTGGTGCATTGTAGAATACACAGAGCCATTACGCTCCATCCATCAACATGGCCTTCCGGGACCAAGAAACTCTACTAAAGAGAGAAAATACCGACGAATGTGCTTTTGCAGCTCCGATTACGGTCCATAACATTGTCTGGCTTCTTTGAGCAGCTGCAACTCCATCTTCTCTCACACTTTCTACCTGATCAGGGGTGGGGATTCAGTTCAGGAGCCACATTCCTGTCTGAGCAACCTGCTGAGAGGGACATGCCAGTGATGGCCAGAGCCAGAGGTGGGTGGAGCAAGGAATGCAAATTTTGCCTTTGTACAGTAGCCATATATATGCGCACGCACACGCACGCACACACACCACTATCCTCCATCCAGATAAGGAAGAGGTTTCCTATGTTGGCAGGGCATTGGAATAGATCAGGCATGGCCAAACTCAGCCCTCCAGATGTTTTGGGACTACAATTCCCATCACCCCTGACCACTGGTCCTGTTAGCTAGGGATGGTGGGAGTTGTAGTCCCAAAAACATCTGGAGGGCCAAGTTTGGCCATGGCTGGACTAGATGATCCTTGAGGTCCCTTCTGACTCAACGATGTTATTTCCCATGAAACCCCTAAGACAGCCTGCCCCCAGTTGTGGTGGAGGTTGCTGCTTTCTCACCAATGTTGAAGTAAAATCCATATGCCAATCTAGACACGAATAAGAAAAGGAACTCAGGAAGCTGCCTTATTCCATATCACACCACTGGCCCAACCAGCTGAGGATTCTACACTGATTGGCAGTGATTTCAGGCAAATGAGCCCTCCCAGCCCAGAGATGTTAGCGATTGAACCTGGGACTTTCTGCTTGCTGAGCTATGGCCCCTTCCCAAGTATAATTCCCCACATGTTGTTGTTTAGTCGTTTAGTCATGTCCGACTCTTCGTGACCCCATGGACCAGAGCACGCCAGGCACTCCTGTCTTCCACTGCCTCCCGCAGTTTGGTGAAACTCATGCTGGTAGCTTCGAGAACTCTGTCCAACCATCTCGTCCTCTGTCGTCCCCTTTTCCTTGTGCCCTCCATCTTTCCCAACATCAGGGTCTTTTCCAGGGAGTCTTCTCTTCTCATGAGGTGGCCAAAGTATTGGAGCCTCAGCTTCAGGATCTGTCCTTCCAGTGAGCACTCAGGGCTGATTTCCTTAAGAATGGATACGTTTGATCTTCTTGCAGTCCATGGGACTCTCAAGAGTCTCCTCCAGCACGATAATTCAAAAGCATCAATTCTTCGGCGATCAGCCTTCTTTATGATCCAGCTCTCACTTCCATACATCACTACTGGGAAAACCATGGCTTTAACTATACAGACCTTTGTTGGCAAGGTAATGTCTTTGCTTTTTAAGATGCTGTCTAGGTTTGTCATCCCCACATAGTTGGATTCTATATGTGGGATGGAGGCTGCAAAAGGTCTTGGACCGACCCAACCTTGAGAGCCAGCCTCTTTGGCCACATGCCAGCTTAGAATGATTATGGTGCTCTGCAGCCCACAATTTGTGGCTGAGCTATTAATGCAATCCTGGGGGAATCCATTTGTTTACCTATCAAAGCTCTGTTACCTGATGACCGTAAGCCAAATGGCATAAGAGGGAGGGCCATGGCTGAGTGGCAGAACATCTGCCTTGAATGCAGAAGGTCCTAGCTTGAATCTCCAGCATTTCCAGGCAGGGCTAGGAGAAGCCCCAGGTTGAAATCTTGGACAGCTTCTGCCAGGCAGTGTAGACAATATTGAGGTAGATGGAGCAATTTTCTGACTCTGAATAATAGCTTCCTATATTCCTATGTGCTGAAAATATATTAACAGCATCTGAATTGCTCCTGCGCTGCTGATAAAGGAGATTTCATTTGGCATCTTAGATGACTTGCAGTCAGTGAGTTAACAAAAGCAGAGGGGGGGGGAGGCCACCCTAGGATCCAGTCAATTAAAAAGAACTTAATAATGGCCTTTGGACTGTATAGAAAATTATCTTCTTTTAATTATTTAATTAGCCTGGGGGATACTTAATGAGCGTTGCAAATGCTCCTTTGTAATGTGCCACTTATAGCAAGCCCAGGACACAGGTGAGTGAGCATAATGTACACAAGATTCCGGCTTCATTATTAATGCTTCCAAATATGTTTTGCTGCCAAGCTTGTGCTGCCGCCTAATGATGTGGCTGTTTGGCTGTTGGGGTCTGCAAACGGAGCGATGATGAAATGCTGATCGTGGTAAGCAGAGGACAGGAGAAATGGGAAGGTGCAGAGGCAAAAAGATGCTAGTTTTGAGGGTGGCTATGCCATTTGCTCATTCAATCGTTCCTTCATTTTTCAAAGTATTTCTATGCTGGCATATCATAAGATTGCAGGGCAGTCTACAACATCAAAGCATAAAGCACCAATTTTTTTAAAAAAGAACCTGACACTAACACAAAAACCCTGCCCAAACACTATGCAAGAGAACAAAAGATCATTATTCCCCCACCCCATCTCTTCTCCTCTTCAACCTCTTCAACCTCTCCCCTCTCTTTTCCTCCAACTGCACAATGGTCTCTGACAATAGTGTCTCATGCCAAGTGTGAAAAAGACTCAATGCATTGTAACTGGAGATGCTATATGGACTTTTCCTTGTTTATTTTGTAACACACAAAAATCTTTCATAAAAACAAATCTAAAAATAAAAAGACAGATAGTCATTAAGGCGAGTGACTCATGAAAAATCAAAATTAAAGAGCGTCAGAGAAAGTTTTCAAAAGATGACTGGAAGTCAAAAGTGAGGCTGCCTGCCGCATCTCTGCTGGAAGAGTGTTCCACAGCACGGGATCAGCAACACTAAATGCCCAACTTCTGGTTGAAGCCTGTTGGGCCTTGGTAACACAGGGGACCAATGACAGCGCTTCTTCAGATGGTCTCAGTGATCAAGCTGGGATGTAAGGGCTCAGGCAGTCATCAACACCTTGAACCTAGTCTAGTAGCATCATTCAAATGCCCGCATCAGGATGTTGTGCCCCTGTCAAGAGACAAAGAGGCAACAAAGCTGGCACAATCCCATGAGACCTCCATTGACTCAATCTGTCCTTCCCCAGCAAGAGTGCCCAGCAGCAAAGGTGGTGTGGTGTAGTGGCTAGTGTTTGGGGCTAGGACCTGGGAACCCAGGGTTCAAATCCCCACTCTGCAGAGGACCTCACTGAGAGATCTTGGGCCAGTCACTGTCTCTCAGCCTAAACTACCTTGCAAGGATAAAATGGGAAGAGCTAGATTCGAGTGGACCATCTTGAACTCCTAGGAGGAAAGCTGAGGGGAATATCATCAAGAACATTTCACAGATAAAGTAGGAACGTAACACCCCCATCTTACCAAGGCCTACACCCTAAGCTCCCCATCACAACCTCTCTTTCACGTGGCTGGAATCTGCTTTATTTTAGGGGTGTTGAGATGAACCCTCTACCTTCTCATTGAATGTATGTTGGATGATTCTGAAATAAAAGGTTCCTGGCCATAACAACAAACATCTCCTTTGCTCAAAAGACAGATGTGTCATCTAACGAAACAAGGTGATCTTGGCAGCTGAAGGACAATTGTGCATTTGACACCTTCTTAGCTGGCAAGCAGGTGTTAACCACAGGAGCACCTGTCATTTGTTTCAAGAACATCTCTTTGGCTGCTCTCACCAAGCACATTTTTTCCCTTCCTCTAATCCAATATAAACCATCTTGTTCCAGACCGTGACTCTCCCCTTCTCCCTTGTTGGCTTGTAAATCAGATGTTCAGCTCCTCCGGATCATTAAATACTCTAATACACTGTGTCTTTTGAGGCCGTGTTTGCTTTAGCACATTGTTTTCTTCTCCAGCATATGCCGGCACTATCCCCTCCTCGCTTCTGCATTGTTCATTGCATTACAAATGTTCAAACTTTCTTGCTTTCCATTTTTTAAGAGCATATATCCTTCCCTTCCCTTCCTTCCTGCCCTCAAATTTCGAGAATGTTACATGCACCACTGTCAAGGACCAATACTCATTCCTAATCGAATCCAGTGGGTTCAGGCCATTCTTTTATTCAAATACAACATTCAAAGTGACAGTGTGGTGTAGTGGTTAGAGTCAGTGATGGCTGGTGCCTAGTGGGACTGGTGAGGCAGAAGGCAGGGAGACCAGCGGTAAGTCGTGCCACTGCCAATGACAGGCAAGACCACCCCCTGGACTGATTGTAAGCCAGAAGGAAGACAGGTTCTGGTGGGGCGGTGCCCCATTTGTCCAAACCAGCCTCTACTGGTTAAAGCATTGGACCAGGATCTGGGAGATCAGGACTGAAATCCCCACTCAGCCAAGAAGCTCACTGGGTCATTTTTCTACTCTTAAATTCAATGCTCCACATTTTGAAGCAATTTGTGATTACAGAGATATTGTCAGGGACTGGACAGAGAAGGAATGATGGAGACCGTCTCCCTATCCTGACCCTTCCAGGGAGGAGGAAGAGGAAAACAGTATAGATTTATAACAGGGGGTTGAGGGAGGTAGCAGCTCAGAGGCAGATGAGGGGGAAAGCTGGGAAATCATGGGAGAGCCAGTGCAACGCCCAGCTGACACGTTGTCATTATAAAGCTTCCCAGACCCTCCATCTCCCAGAACCCGGCAAGCCTTAAAAATAGGAGAGCAAAGAGCTCAAAGACTGAGGGCACGTAGCAACACCCGTAGAAGTGATGAATGAGGAAGTGGGAGAGACGGGGGTGGAAATTCACTCGGGACAACACCATTATCCAAGAAGCTGGGTTCTATAGCCTCTCTCCATAAAGACTGAAATAAAAAAGGATGGTAAGAAACTTTTCTTGCCTTTATACTTTCCTGGGCAACCAGCTGGGAGCCGCTGACAGCATCCTGACAGATATATATATATCCTCATGGAGAATCATCAGCATTTTCGTGCAAATTTATCCTAATAAACACATTCTTATATGTAGTTTTGACTAATGTACACATATTTTGAAGCCTCTCCAGGAAGGAAAGGTGTCGCTGTAAAACAGGGCCTCCAAATTGCATCCCAGCAAGGTGGCCCAGAAGGTCGGGGGTGCTGAATAAATTTGAATGGATTTAGAATGTTAGGTGTGCTCTGGTTCACAGGTGATTGTGTGTGTGTGTGTGTGTGTGTGTGTGTGTCTGTGTGTGTTAAAAAAAAATACAGTGGTACCTCGCAAGACGAATGCCTCGCAAGACAAAAAACTCGCTAGACAAAAGGGTTTTTTGTTTTTTGAGCTGCTTCGCAAGACGATTTTCCCTATGGGCTTGCTTCGCAAGACGGAAATGTCTTGCAAGTTTGTTTCCTTTTTCTTAACACCGTTAATACAGTTGCGTCTTGACTTCGAGGAGCAACTCATAGAACGCGGTGTGGTAGCCTTTTTTGAGGTTTTTAAAGACTTTGGTGATTTTTGACGCTTTTCCAAAACTTTCCCGACACTGTGCTTTGCAAGACGAAAAAAATCACAAGACGACAAAACTCGCGGAACGAATTAATTTCGTCTTGCGAGGCACCACTGTACTTGCTTTGGTCATAAATCACTTTAGGACTTTCTGGAAAAAACCTAAATCCTAAAACTATCTGCTGCACGAAACATCCCTCTGACACCTCAGGCCACCTCATGGTAGGGCTAGTTCCAAACAGATGAGCTTGATCTGGGAAAGTACATATCCAAAAGCAGACTACAAGATATAGATTCAGAAACCATTAAAAGCCTCAGAATTCTTGCCATGACTGAGAACATCTTCAGCATCAATACTGTTTGGAGAAATGCTTAAGCAATTACATTTTCTTGCAAATGCAGCAGGCCTTTCCAGCTTTCCTTTCTTTCTTTAAACAAAGTCCCAAATGACGCTTGAAGGATGATACGCTAATGTAGAATATGGTCCCAGAAAGCACACCTGTGGCACATTGAATAAAAAACAGCCTCTTTCTCATTAGACAAATCTCCTGGAATTAAGCCGGATAAAGACTCTTGGACAGAGTTTCTGGCTGATCCAACTCACAAAAGATTTCCTATCTGTTAAATGGAACTGATTTATTCATTATGTGCCGGAAGCCAATTTTTACCGCCTCGGTTTGCAAAAAACAAAACAAAAAAACCTTCAAGCTGAATTTGCAAAGGGCAACATGACATCTGGGGAGAAGGACTCCTTGAGACGAGCAGTACTATTTGGAACGGAATTGTTGTGCCTAGAATGGTACTAGATTGATGTATTTGTATTTAATATGCATTGCATTCAAAACAGTTAGGGCTTAAACAGTTTTTTGAAAAACGATTCATTTAATGATGGATGTTCCAGAGCCTGGGTCCTCTGTCCTGTCCCCTTGCTGAAGAGCTAGAAATCAAATCACTTTGGGGTGCCACATCCACCTGACCACAGTGGAGCCTTTCTGATCCCCCTCTTCCTTGGCCACGAAGCAGAAATGTTGGAATCTAAGTTCTAAGGGATATATCTACTCTCACTAGAAAACAATTAAGAGTTCACATTTACAGTGCTGCATAAAGGTGTTATTGTTCCAGTACAGTTTGGAGCCAGAACGTGTAAAAGATCATCTCTGTTATCACAGCGTTCTGCAGGAAAGGCCATCCTGTCTGTTTCATCATGTGGGATGTAACATTACAAAAGCTGTCAAATACAACATTTCCTGTTTGCCCAGAGTGGACACACAGGGGAATGTTGCTCCAGCCAGGAGGACTTCTTGTCACACCTGGTCTCGCAGTGGTGTCCAAACTTTTTTCTTTTCTTTTTTATTTAATAAAATTTTTATTGGGTTTTCACATTTTAGATAGACAACACAAACACACAAAGACAAAGACAAACATGTATAATTTCAAATCCTTACTTTCTTAACCACATTCCCTGACTTCCCCTCACCTCCCCTTCATACATCCTAATTCCAATAGTTAACTCAGCAAGTTCTTATCTCTCATCTTTACAATATTATTATCATTTTTTAACTTAGTTCTTCTTAATTAGCCAAATTTAACTTATACACATCAATTATAATCATTACATCCTTTTCTAAGGTCGACCCAAATTCCCTTCCACAAATTTCCCATTTTTATATTAATTATTAATCATACTAACTAAACACAAAAATCATAAAATTCTGCTCTCACCCCCCCCCCTTTCCCGGTTTCGATCCCCCCCCCCAAAAGTGTCCACAATAACAGTTCTTAGCCTGGGTTTCTCACGTCCGAGGCCTTCAAGTCTCTTTCAGTCCCTCTCTGCCGGTTTTGTTGGTAGTCCTTTATGTTGGTCATCAAGTCTCGAAGGAGCTCTATCACAGTAAAATCAAAGTTTCTTCCAACCAGTCCTCCATATTCAAAAGCGGAGCCCCAATCATGTTTCTTGCTTCTTTTAAGACCAAATATTCCAAATGTCCCAAAGGCTCCCTCTTTCATCTTGAGCAGATTTGTAATCCATGGATCTTCCGATCTCCCCCTAAAGGGGTCACTCCATTCTTCATTCTTAGCTTCAGTCCAAATTTCCATAGACCAAATCTTATTTTCCTTATATTCCACAGTTATAGGCTTCTGGTTGGGCCTTTCCACCTGCATTTTTTCCACTCCTCCTTCCCTTTCCTCAAATTCTGAAGATATCTCTTCTGATTCGGCTGCAGAGTTTTTTTCCAGTCAAGTCCTTAACAAAGTCAACAGGATTGCTTACTTTAAAATTCAAGGTCGCAATCTTTGTAGCCATAGCTGTGCTCTGGTCTTGTAATTTTCCCACGAGAAGGAACATTTTTTCCAGCTCGGCCTGTAATTTTCCATCTGCAGCCATTGTAATGTCTCAGAATTCCCCCTAGAGGGATTCTGGTTACTTAATAATCCTTCTCCAACAGTCAGTTACCTTGTTGTTTATTTCTTCTTTGTTTCCAACAACTTAAAATCAAATGTAGCACATTTAATCCGCAAAGATAGTAAGTAGCAAATTTTTCTAACTTTAACAGCTCGTTTGACAGCTCATTTGACAGCTGTCAAACTCCTTATGACTCCTCAACAGGCTCGCTCAGAGATCGCTCCCGGATCCGGGGGGGTTACACAACAACTTCTAAAATTCAGTTCTTATCCTCCAGCACAAAACTTCTTATGCCAATCGTGGAATTAATATCTTTTATCTCACAAGGAGAGGAATGGTCTCTCCACCTTAGTTATCCGATTCTTGCTTTAAATCATCTGCAGGAAGGGGGGTGCGGACTTCCTTTTGGCGCTTCCCCCGATCGTACCGAATTCAAAGGAAAGTAAATTTTTAAATCCAAATTCCGTTCTACTCATGGGTTGTTTCTTTTTCAGTCCAAATTTTCAAGGAAAAAAGTCAGCGCTCTCCGGCCATGGCTCGCGGCTTCACTCCACTGGAGAAGCGGTCTACTCACAGCACCACGCCACTCTCCGTCACCCTCTCCGAAGCCTTTAAAAAGGCTTCTTTGTGGGTCGGGGGGCGCAAATGGTGCCCGCCGAGTCACCAAGTCCACAGGCTTCAGCGCCTGTGGTTTCTGAGGGTCCCCGCATCGCCGCTGCGGCAGGACCCGTCTTCAGTAGAGCCGATTCCCTCCGGAGCTCGGAGGGAATCCGCCATTAGCCGATCGCGCTAACCCGGAAGTCTGGTGTCCAAACTTTTTTCAAAGAGGGTCAGATCTGATGAAGTGAAGGGCCATGAGGGCTGACCAAAGGGCCAACCAAAGTTATTTTTAGGATTGAAGTTGTTGAGCTTTTTTTAGGATTGACGTTGTTGAGGTTGTTGTTTTTTTTTGGGATTTTACCCCAGGAAATAAACTGCCACAAGGGTGTCAGATTAAACCAACCGGCGGGCCAGATTATACCCCCGAAACGGACTTTAGACATGCCTAGCTCTGAAGCCTCCTCCCCCTGTATGTGACCAGATAGATAGATTTAATTTAATTTCTATTCCGCTTTATAGTTTTAAGAAGAATCATAAAGCGGTTTACAGCATATGAAATCAATAAAACATAAGACAATCTGAAGAAAGTCAAATACAGAGTACACGGTCAAAGCAACATAACACAAAAATAAAATATTATCTTAAAGATTTCAAAATAAAACATTACAAAGGAGGTCAACTACATAATACATATTTAACGTAGTAGGGCTGGTGAGTGTGGGCCCAGCCCCCTAGGCCAGGTGGAAAGGGCCTTGCAGGGGGCGGCCTTCACGCCCCACAGCCGGGCGATGTTCTTCTGGCCTCATGAGGAGCCTCTTCAGTGGGGCTGGTGAATCTGATAGGCGTGACCCTGTGAGACGCCATTAAAGGGCTGGTCACACACAGGGCCAGGCAGAGGCCTGCCTGGGCCAGGTAGATAATGTGCCCCCCTTTTTTATCCTGGGGATAACTGAAGTCTTATAAATAAGTATATAAATAATTTTCACAAAAGTTATGCTGACAAATAATTTTATTTCATGGCTTGAACCGTATCTGCATATAAAGACAAAAGGATTGTGAATATGCTGACCGAGGCCCCCTTTGGAGTAGGAGGCCCGGGCCAAGTGTCCCATATGCCCCCCCTCTGTCTGGGCCTGGTCACACAGCCATCTCTCTCTTGATGCTCTTCCTCTTGTACTATCTTGATGCTTTTTTGCTCTCAGCCAGCAGCACATGGGCTCATTCCTCACAAGAGGATGAACCCACACTTTGCTCTGTATCTGTAACTACAAGCTAAAGCCTGCCTTCAGGACCACACTGTGGACTGAATGTGAGTAAAGCTTATCATTATCCTGGTATGGCCCACAGAGGAACCTACGGTCTGCAAATAAAAACATCCTGAAGGTCCCAGGCCACAGAGAGGTTAGGCTGGCCTCAACTAGAGCCAGGGCTTTCTCAGCTGTGGCTCCAATCTGGTGGAACGCTCTGTCACAAGAGACTAGGGCCCTGCAGGACCTGCAAGACAGAGTCGTTCCACCAGGCCTTTGATTAGGGCGCAGCCTGACCCCCTCCTCTGGCAACCTGCACAGAATTTTGCTTAACGGTTGCCATCAATTTGATTTTAATTAATTTTTATAATGAAATGTTTTTAAAATGTTGGATTATTTGATTGTTTGATTATTTGATTGTTGTTGTGTTTTTTTAATAAAATATTTATTAAGAATTTAAACAATAAAACACCATTCACTGATTATTTGATTGTTGTTAGCCGCCCTGAGCCCGGCTTCGGCTGGGGAGGGAGGGATATAAATAAAAAATTTTATTATTATTATTATTAAAAGAAGATTACTGTGTCGTTATTCTTTTAAAAAGGAACAAAGGGGGATTTACCAGGAACAAATCCCATCTGGGCAAACCAGAATGGGTTGCTTAACTCAAGTGATTCTGAGGAATCCAATCAACTAGCTTCCTTCTATGTACATGGGAATGTGCTCTGCTACAAGCTCACTAGCGTGAGGAAGGATAATATTAATCAATATATCCTCTCCTATTGTCCTCAACATTCCCACACATCATCCCATCAGGACATCCATTGTGCACTGGGGCTGCATTCAGACAACACTTTGTTCCATTTCCCCAATCTTTCCTTACGTGATCATCTCCCCTTAGCACGTGTGTCATGGCACTTTCCCCTAAATTAAGTGTTGCACAAGCCCTATCGTGATGGAAACCACCAGGTTAAAAACTGCAGCCCTATCATGTAAAAAACGTTTCCAGCTGCCATAGCCCTGTCTTACTGTATGTCAGACAGGCTCCTTCTCCCTTGCCTTTCTTTCTTTTTTTTTATAAGATATTTATTAAGATTTCCAAAAGATTACAAAATAAAAAGAAAAAAGAAAAATACAAAAAAAAAGTTAAAAACAATTCAGTCTTTCCGTCACATATTTTTCATTTGCTTATTTCCCGGACCTCCTCACGCCTCCCTTTTCTGTATTCCAGTTCAAATTGTTAATTCAGCAAATCCCTCCCCTCTTCATTCATCTTAATCTTCAATTTTAAAATATTATAACATTAAATTTTTACCTATTAATAACCATTTTCTCATATTCCCTTATAGCATTACAGCTAAAGACCACTTAGTTTCTATCCAACATCATTCTAACATTCATTAATTTTACAATATTTCTGTAAATAATCTTTAAACTTTTTCCAATCTTCTTCCACCGACTCTTCTCCCTGGTCTCGGATTCTGCCAGTCATTTCTGCCAGTTCCATATAGTCCATCACCTTCATCTGCCATTCTTCCAAGGTGGGTAGATCTTGTGTCTTCCAATACTTTGCGATGAGTATTCTTGCTGCTGTTGTGGCATACATAAAGAAAATTCTATCCTTCTTTGGTACCAATTGGCTGGCAATGCCCAGGAGAAAGGCCTCTGGTTTCTTCAGGAAGGTATATTTAAATACCTTTTTCATTTCATTTCATTATAGATCATCTCCCAGAAAGCCTTAATCCTTGGGCACGTCCACCAAAGGTGAAAGAATGTACCTTCAGTTTCTCCCTTGCCTTTCTGACGTCCGCTGGAGAATATCCTCTTGTTGAAAAATAAGCCTTCTAAAAATGTTATCCCATTTGGTATCTGCCTAGGATTTGAATGGATTTTTATGCATGTGTTGTTGCTGTTGTAAACTGATTTTTGAAAATCAGGTGTTTATATTGTATTTGTATATGGAACTGTTTTATGCATCGGTTGTATCCAATGCTAGTGTTGCTAAGAGTAGACCCATTGAAATTAATGAACCTTCAATGGGTCTGTTTTGAGTAAGACTACTATTGGATACAATCCCAAGTTATTATATTGTCAGCTGCTTTGGGATGCCTTGTGGGAAGTAATTCCTAAAGGAAATAATAATAATAATAATAATAATAATAATAATAATAATAATAATAATAATAATTATTATTATTATTATTATTATTATTATTATTATTATTATTATTATAAAAAAATGATGATGATGATGTTGCCGTACCAAGTAAATTTATTCAGGGTTCCATTCTATTCCCCGGCTCTCTGGTTTTCTGCTCCGGCCCCATTCCCCACACAAAAAGGCAGTCAGTACTGCATGATTTCCTGCCTCCTAAATATTTTTTGTACTTCTGCAAAGTTCAGGGCTCCTCCTCACCACAAGCCTACCAACACTTCACGGCTATTTGTGGGTGGTGCCACACTGAGAGCCAGTGTGGTGTAGTGGTTAGAGTGTTGGACTAGGACCTGGGAGACCAGGGTTCATAATCTCCACTTGGCTACTGAAGCTCATTGGGTGACATTGGGTAGTCACTGCCTAACAGCATCATAATAATAATTTTATTATTGATACCCCACCCATCTGGCTGGGTTTTCCCAGCCACTCTGTGTGCTTCCAGCATATATAAAAACATAATAGGATGTCAGACATTAAAAATTTCCCAAGACAGGTGGCTGCCTTCAGATGCCTAACATTCCTCTTGAGCTCTTTGGAAGAAAAGGTGGACTATGAATACGATAAATAAAATATAAATAAATAGCTCCACATTCAATCTGCAGCATATTTTAAAGAGTATTTATTCATTTGTTTGTTTATTGCACAATCCTTTCTGAAGCTCTCATATGTGTACTGGCTAATAGGGTGGGGGGAACACACCCCGAAATCTGCATAATCACTCTAGAGTTTTAGATGTTCTCCAGTGGAATGATACCTCATTAAGATTCTTGTTGGTGCCTTGTTGCATTTTTATTAAGGACTTTGATATTTCAGCACTTAAGCACTCTAATATTTTTATGGCTACTCCACAGGAAGTATTGATTTGCTGCTTGGTAACCTTGGCTGGCTTTGTGATGTGCCTGGGCAAGCAGATCAACAAATGGGGCAAAGGAATGAGTGCCTCTGCAGAATCATCAAATTGCAGAGTTGGAAGGGACCACGAGGGTCATCTAGTCCAACCCCCAGCAAGTGGGTGGTGTGCATGGGAAATAATGAGCTTGAGCTTCTTACTGGGGGCAAGGGAATCTCCAGATCTACCATTTAAGGTTTGCCCACGTCTGATTTCTAAAACAGAAAAATGCTATGGTTATACGAGTCCTAATTCTCCAAGTACATAAATTTCAGGTGGGCAGTGGTCGCCTGGCTTGGTTTCCTATGGAATGAGGTTACTGGAGCCTTCTGACATTTTACAAAAGTTGTATTTATTTACAAACAGTCACAGGAACATCAAAAGCCGCCTCAAACTGAGTCTGACTCCTTGATCCGTCAAGCTCGCTATTGTCTACATTAACTGGGGACCTCCTGCCGGTCAGCATGGAGGTCACTTTGGGCCAGGAGGCTCCCTGCGTATTGTGGCTGTGCTGTTCTACCAGCAACTATATAAAGAAAAACTCCTTTCTCAGGAGGAGCTGACTCTTGTCTTCCCCGACCTAAGAGAACTGCTTAAGATCCATGGTAAGTCTGCTTCCCCTCCAGACCGATCCCCATTCTGTGGTTGGCCCAGGCCTCCGCTTCTTCCTGGGTGGGTCAGGGGCAGAGGGAGACTATGATAGTTTGTTTCCAGCCCCTTTAATCCCCATTTGCCTGGAGTTCAAGTAGGCAGCTAAATACGCAACCGCCAGTGGAATATGAGAAGAGCATCAGCCCGCTGGTTCTGGCTGCTGGGAATATAGATGACCTTGAAATTGAAGAACTGGGACCATCGGATCTGGCGCTGATTCAGCTTCTTGGCTGACTGGAGATGTTCTAGGTTCCGAAGGTCTGTCTGAACTTCAACTGGATAACTGGCCCCCTCTAACAAATGATGCCACATCTCAAAGGCCCACATCTCAAAGGCCCACAGGGGTAGAACGTTGAAGGCTGTGGGTCGGCCTGCAGTAGCAGCGCCCCTATCCAAGGCATCACTTTCCACCACAAACAGCAGTGCCAGGTCTGGTTGCCGAAGGATGGGCTGAGAAGCAAACACCGCCTTCAAGGCGTCTAATGCCTTCTGAGTTGCACCGTCCCAGACAAACACAGCCTTTTTCCAAAGGAGGGTGGTAGAGGTACTGTCACCGGAGCGAAGTGCAGGGTGAACCAAGAATAGTAGTTCGCATATCCCAGCAGGTGCTGCACCTTCTTGGGGTTATGGGGAGGCTGCCAGGACAAAATAGTCTCCACCTTGCCAGGGTCCATGGCAATGCCATTGGCCGAAATGCCCAGGAAGTCGACGGTGGGCTTGTCAAACTCGCACTCAGAGAGCTTGGTGAACAGGCAATGCTCTTGTAATCTCTGCAGCACGGTGCGTACATGCTGCTCACAGTCAGTGGCCGAAGAGTCCTTCTTGAAACTGGTCCACTAGAGCTGCCTGATTCCAGGCCAAGTCCTGTGCCAGCAGCTGAAATTCACTGGCATACTTCCCCAACAAGCGACTCCCCTGTTTCAGCTCCCTGATCAGGCGGTTGGCAGTCTGGGTTCTCACGGGCTCCATGTACATGACTTGGAGCTGTTGGCTGAAGGTGTCAAAATCAGCTAGCAGTGGACTCTCTTGTTACAGCAAGACCCCATCTTTGACGGTCATGTGGCTGCCATACGTCCCCGGCCTCCACAATAGAGACACAAGTCCTATATGTTCGCATAGTCCTATATTTATGGGTAGATAACCTTCTTTAGGTATTTTGTTATAAAAACATTTTATTTGAACATTTATAGTGTTTTTATTCATAAAAGAGAGTTTATAGGCCTTAATTAATAACATTATTATATGGGGGTGGGTTATTGGTTTATTTTTTGTTCTTGCTGTTCTCATTTATTTTGTGCTTTTATGTTGCATTTTTATGTGGTCAACGCCCTGTGATCTGTGGATTAAGGGCAGTATATACCTTTAATAAATACATTTAATAATAACAACTTCCACAAGGTGTGTGTCTCTGCTTTGCCCCCTGCTGTTTGATGGCTGAGGTGTGGACAAGTGTTTTGCAGAGCCTGGCCTGCTACTTACACTGTTTTTCCTACAGAAGAGGCTGTTTCCTAAGGGAGTTTAAAATGCAAAGGGCAACTGCCATTTTTCTGTAGCACTTTCTTTCGAGGTATGGAGCTGTGTTTGTACTTCTATATACTTGTAAGTATGCACTTATCCCCCTGCGTTATATTCATGACAAGAGGATGACACAGCCCTCCACAAAGGGTTAATGCATGCCTGTCTTTAATACTTCTATGGCTTGGATTGCTGTAAACAGCTTCCATGAATGAATATGTGTGTGTGACTGAAACAAAGCAGTACAGAAATAATTTCATGAATGAATGAAATGTCCCTCTCTTTTTCTCTCCCTTTCAGCCCAGAGGGTGCCTGGAAGACCCTGAGGGCAAGCAGCTCCTCCCGACTCCCTCCCCTTCCCAGGTTCCCAACACAAGGGAAGGGGACAGCTAACAACACAGCCCTCCCTCAGGGGAGAAGGGGGCAGCTTCCCCCGGGAGCACCCCCCCAACAGAAGGAGCAGCACTCATGTCACCCCAGATAGAAAGGGCAGCCCCCAAACCCTCCTCACACCAAGAGAAGGAGCAATCCCCCCAACCCAAGATAGGGGGCAGCCCTCACCCTCCCAAACCCGCCTTGTCCCAAGAGTGGCGCAGCAGCAGCCCAGCAGGTCTGTGAGCACTTAGAAAATGATGCTCTGATTCCTAAGACCCAGAATGGGTTTCTCAAAGACAAGTCTTGCCAGACAAATCTCATTTCTTTTGTTGTACAAGCTTGGTGGATCAGGGGGATGCTGTGGACATAGTATATCTTGATTTCAGGGCCTTGAGCATGGAGTATTCCTTCACATTAAGTTCAGACAGATGAAGTTTTCCTCACCATTTATATACATGATGGAAAAAGCTTCATTAGTTCCAAATTTTCATACACCAAAAGCAGGGCTTCTAGAAAAAAGAGACCGACCGCCCCCCCCAACTCACATTCTCTTGTTGACACAAAAGAATTGTAATCTCTCCAGGACATTTAATCCATTTTACTTTTGGAAGCACAACATTTTTAAAATAAAAATGTGCTTGGACTCGTCACATCTCTTTCTCTACAAAAAGCAGCCACAGGAGCCCCAACCCAAATCAGGGCTGAGGCGCAGCAGGAGATGGGCTGAACTCTTTCTGCTCTGTGCTGTTCTCCCAATTTAGATCATAGCTGCCTTTTGGTAAATGGAAATATGTGGCCAGTTTGTGTTTCTGAATCATGTGCTTAAAGTCACATCTCATTTGACACATGTGCATCCTCAAACAGATGTATCATACTGAAGACCATAATTATAACAGGTTATAATTAACAGGTTATAACCAGTCTCGGGAAGAACACTTTCCTGGCCATGACTGACAAGTTGCCCTGCAAAGCAGGAATCTTTTTGCCTCTCTGAAATGTAGCCTAGTATACAAAGGTAAGAGACACACGCATTGCTCTACCCACTTCTGCCTCTGGCCCCATGCACCACTGGCATGTGGCCCCTGAAATGTTCCCCTTGCGGCCCTCAAGATGAACAAGGCTCTCTATCCCAAAATTTTATGTGATCCCACAACATCGATAACTGGGGACATTTTGAGGGGAGGCAGAATACGCAAAAGGTTTTGGAAATGAATTCAAGTTAGCAAAGCTTGCCCAATAGCTTTTCTTTCCCCATCTGAATTTGCCTCAGCTCTAGTTGGAATTCTCTCATCCGACAGATGGACTGATTCTGCCACCTGCCTGTCAGCAGGCCCTGCTTGCTGTGCATGAGAAGCCCAGACAGAGACTGGATGCTCTTGCAAAAATGGCCTCATTCAGATTTGCGATGGTGAGCGTTCAAAATAAACCACCCCGTGCAAATTTACTGTTGAATTGCAATTCCTCCAGCAGGCAAGAATACATTACCCCCACCCCAAAAGTATAAAACATCCAATTACAAAAAAAATTGTAATGAACAGTGCCCCATAATCTTTTTACCTGCTCAAACTGAGAAATCTCGCATTCCTTAGTTAAGAAAATGGCATGCAGTGGCACCACGGAGCAGGGTAGAGTGAGGGAGGGGAATGGATGGAGTACGCATGCGCATACCTAAACGGTCTCGGCCCAATATACCTGAAGCAGCGCCTCCACCCCCATCGTTCTGCCTGGACGCTGAGGTCCAGCGCCGAAGGCCTTCTGGCGGGTGCAGAATGCTGCAGCGAGGCTCCTCACGGGGTCTCTGCCATGGGAGCATATTCACCCAGTGCTTTTCCAGCTGCACTGGCTCCTGGTGGAGTACAGGGTCAGGTTTAAGGTGCTGGTTTTGACTTTTAAAGCCCTTCACGGCCTAGGACCCTTGTACCTACGGGACCGCCTCTCCCGGTATGCCCCACGGAGAGCCTCAAGGTCCATAAATAGCAACACCCTAGAGGTCCCAGGCCCTAAGGAAGTTAGATTAGCCTCAACCAGAGCCAGGGCCTTCTAAACACTGGCTCCAGCCTGGTGGAACGCTCTGTCTCATGAGACCAGGGCCCTGCAGGATCTGATTTCTTTCCGCAGGGCCTGTAAGACAGAGTTGTTCCGCCTGGCCTTTGGCTTGGAGCCAATTTGATTCCCTCCCCCTCTTTCTTTTTCCTTTTTCCTCTTGTGATGAGGCTGCATTTTAATATTTTAATGTTTCAATATTTTAATGTTGTATTTTAATCTTGTTTTTAAGTTGTATTCATTCAACTTGTTTTTATTATTGCTTGTTAGCCGCCCTGAGCCCGGCCTTGGCTGGGGCGGGCGGGGTATAAATAAATATTATTATTATTATTATTATTATTATTATTATTATTATTATTATTATTATTATCTCACACCTCTACCATGCACAAAGGAAACATTCGCCCCAAAGAACCAAATGTTTATTAGATCTCCAAAGGCACTAAGGACTCAAAATCCTAACATTTTAAATAGCTAATTAATTTAAAAAGTTTGAATGTACTTTTCTTTATTAAAAAAACAACGCAGCAAGTTTCTAAGCCCTTTTGAGTGAGAGAGAGAGAAAATCCCCAGAAAATATTAGACTTAGAAAGCAAGAAATGTGTGAGAATGAGACATCTAGCAGTCCACAGTTCAACAGATACTGCACACCCTCCCTGCCTCAGCCCTTATCCCAAACTTTCTAATATCTACTCTACTTCTGAAGTGTTCAGTGTCTGCCAGCTGTACTCCCCAACTTCTTTGGTCAGCGGTAAGCAACACGGTGCTTTCTAGGTGTTGCCGTGCTACAACTCCCATCAATCTTGAGCACACTGGCTGAGGCCAATGGGAACTGCAGTTCCAAACACTTGGAAAGCACCATGGCGGCTACCCTGGCTTTGCGGGTTGGGATAAAAAGGGAGAATGCAACCCTGCCCTCCCCAATAAACCAGATCTCTGCAGATTTGCAAATAACATGCTAAATAATGTAGACTATGTTGGGTAGAAATCTAATCAGAAACGCAATAAAGCCAAGTTTACTCTTTGGTTCAGCTTATGGGGTAGAGGGAGCCATCTGACCAGCAGATTCCCCCTCGCTAGTACCATGACTAGCCATCCATTTTCAGTCCAGTATTTTTATATATTAAAAAACACCAAAGAGACAGAACTGAATGCTCTCTCGGAAAAAACCAAAGAAATTTAACTCCAGTGAACCAGGTGGTTAACTGGGAGGAAAGCAAGCAAAAGGCAAAATAACGCTACCCTGGTGCATACAAAACACCATACCCTGTTGTGTTGCAATGCTCAAACCAAAAGCAGAATCTTAAAACATGGCTCCAAAGTCTTCCATTGTCAACAGTGAATGGAAATTCTCTCTCTCTCAACAGAGGAAGAAGAAGCAGCCCAATTGCTGGGCCAAAGCAGTTGCTTTGCCATATAGTTTTCCCTTTGTTTGCATCTAATATTAAGAGATCCCTGCAAATTCCACTCACCCCCACAGTTGTGGATTTGCTTCCAGACATGGCAAACAGCAGCTGGAGGTTGCAGTGGGCTCTAAAATCATATGAGCACCTTCAGGAACCTCACACTATGCTGTTTTGCCCCAGGCACAGGAAACATTACCGGAACAGAAACGCGCTCAATTCTGAAACATTCCCGTTCCACAGAATAAAGGCTTTGGGTTTGAGGTGTAAAGGGGAGAAGATTTCTGAAATGCTATGCGGACTTGGCTGAGAGTAAGCCCCATTCGGCAAGTGGGGCCGTCGTTTGAGTGAAGGCACTGCCAGCGCCGCATTCCTGTTTCAGCTCAGGAAAGAGGCTACCCATTTCACCTGTGATTGTTTTCCAGCTGTGGAAGGAAGGCTGAGAGGGAGAAGAGACCAACATCTGAAGGCGAGCTTCACAAAGATAATACTAGAAACTCGAGGCCATCATTCAGCTAATATTGGAAAATTCAGGACAGGCAAAAGGAGGGACTTTGACACAGCACATTATGGAGCTCGTTCCCACGAGACGGAGGGATGGCCACCAACCTGAAAGGCTTTAAGAGACAATTGGATAAATTCATGGAGAAGCCTCTCAAGGGCTACTGGCTGTGATAGCTATGCTTCTACCTGCAGTGCCACAAGGACTTAGCCTCTGAGAAACAACTCCTGAGACTCACATGTGGGGAGAGTGCTGTGGTTGTTCTGCTCCCCACAGGCCTTTGGTTGGCCCTGAGGTGGACCTATGGCTTCATCCAGTAGGACTTAGTGCTGAATCTTATCCCCTTCTTCCAAGAGACCTGAAAGAGCAATTCACCTCATGTGGTTTTTCTTTTCAAAAAAGATAATGCCTTCTCGTGCATCTCTTAGTTATGCTCAGTTAGGGAAATAGGAGGCTCTCCCACATTGAGTCAATTACTGATCCACCTGGCCAGCACTGCTGATTCCAAATGGGATCCAAATCTCTAGGATCTACCGCAGAGATCTTCCTAGCAGTGCTTCCTGACAACACTCTTCTAGGTGGGGCCATCAAGGATTGTGACTGACTTTCTGTTTGCCAAGCATGTGTACATTACACCGCTGAGTGAAGGGCCCTTCCTGCTTCTTGGCAGCTATTGCCATTAGGTTAAAAAGCAGAGTTAGGGAACGTCAGGTTTGGGTGCTGAATGTGGCCCTGCGGTCATTTTTATTTGGCCCCCAGGACTCTCCACATTACACCCCTAGTGTCCCTGCTTCGCATCTAACTGGTGTGTTTTCGCCTGGCTGAAATGTGCCCTGGAACTCTGACTGTGCCTCTTCCTTCTCTCGATGAACGCCAGAGAGGTGCACGTGAAGCTAGCCTACAAAGTTAAATTTTACATTCATTGCCCTTCCCACTTTTGCTCCCAGCCCTATCCAGCAGGGCCATGCGGGCCCTGAAAGAATGGCATGCTCCTCAGGTTGAAAGGGGCTCCCTGCCCCTGTTATAAAGTCAATGGTCATTTCCCAGCCTCCAGCAAACATAAGAGAGAACACAACACAACTCCAGCCGTGCTGATCTAAAATTGGACAGGTGGCATGCCTACAAGCAAATCCAACTGAAAACTGACCCTCAAAACAGCTTTGAGTGCCATGATCTCCTCTGTTTGAGTGGCAAGTTGATCTGTAAGTTCTCCCCTTTTCTTTACAGTACATGTGGTTTGTCCAAATTACTCTCATTCAAGCAGGAAGTCATTCCCTTTCCCTTTGTATCAGTTGACAGGATCATTGGTGGTTGAACTCTTGGAGCGTCCCAGTAAGACTATGGAATGGGAACTCGGAGCATCCCAGTCCTGGGAGGTTGGCGGTGGGAGGATGTCATCAGTAAGCGACGATCTGCTTCTAATGGGAAGAAGAGAGTCTCACGGGGACAGAGAGATTTCAGGGTTGTATCTTTGTGGAGAAGGTAGGGGGGGAGAAGGCAATTGGTGATGGCCAAAATCAGCAAACTGCAGCAGGCACCAGGTGAAAGGTCTCTGTGCATGCTGCGTCTGTCACATTTTCGGCAGTCCATTGATGGAGGAGCAGGATCACAGCTTGCTATGTGACCCTTGTGGTAGCACAACTGCATTTCCCTTCCAATTCTGGTCAGTCAATTTCTTCTCCAATGTCTGGAAAGAAAAGGGAGGGAGGAAATGAAACCACGCGGAAAATGGGTAAGTGACCAAACTGAAAAAAGAGGGGAGATGTATGCATTTTCTCCTGCAGGCCTATTACCAGGTGAAGCAGTTATGGGGCCATGTTCAGAAGCCCATCACTGATGCGTCATGTAGTTGATAAGGGAGATGAGAGAGAGATCAGGGGAGGAATGAGGGAAGGGGGAAGGTTCTACCCAACTTTACTGCTGTATTTGCAGGTTTCAGACACACAAATATCACACACAAAGTCGATTCTGCAACAGGGCTCCATCATGTGGGCACTTCCTTTCTTTTTACCCAAAATGCGTTCTCACTCTGAGTTGGCTTTGCAATGACAACTGAAGCCAATTCAGACAGAGGGCAATGCTTCCTGCCCTCACTCTGGCATCAAGTGGGGCAGAGAGGGCAATCATCACCACCATCAAGAGGAGGCAAAGAAAGAGGTCAAAGATCTGGGGGTTATTAGCTCTGTCAAGGTGCGCATATCATGCTTGACCTGTGGAAGTGACAATCTGCACATTGACTGCAACGTGCTGCTTTTCACTTCAAAGCAGCTCAACACAGGGGTAGCAACCACTGAGGGGAAACTTTCCTTTACCTTCTTTGTTTTCCGTGTTCTTCAGAGGCTGCAAAGCTGTCGGGGGAAAGAGAAAGAAGAGCACAGCACATGAGATTATTAGGCCCTAGGGCGTAACGCTGAGCAAATGTACTGAACAGACTAGCATGAATCGTGGAGAATATGACTTTCTGTCTACAACTCTTGCAGAGCGCAAACGTGTGTGTCTTACCCCACTCCGGAGAGACAGCAGACTCCCTCCCTCCCCAGACCCAACTCAGAAAGGCTGCTTTAGAGCTGGAAACGGTTCAGAAAAGTGCAGGATAGAGGGGCACAAAACTATCTGTGGGGTGGAGAAAGTGGAAAGGGGTCTCCTGACACCACGCAGGCCAGGACAGCCTTCCGCTAGGCTGCACCGGTTTGGTCTCCATGGCGTTGGAAGACGCAGATAATAATATAATAATAATTTATTATTTATACCCTGCCCATCTGGCTGGGCTTCCCCAGCCACTCTGGGCGGCTTCCAAAAAAATATTAAAATACTGTAATACATCAAACATTAAAAGCTTCCCTAAACAGGGCTGCCTTCAGATGTCATCTAAAAGTCTGGTAGTTGCTGTTCTCTTTGACATCTGGTGGGAGGGCGTTCCACAGGGAGGGCGCCACTACCGAGAAGGCCCTCTGCCTGGTTCCCTGTAGCTTGGCTTCTCGCAGTGAGGGAACCACCAGAAGGCCCTTGGTGCTGGACCTCACTGTCCAGGTAGAACGATGGGTGTGGAGACGCTCCTTCAAATATACTGGACCGGGGCCATTTAGGGCTTTAAAGGTCAGCACCAACACTTTGAATTGTGCTCAGAAACGTACTGACATCATGCGACATCTCACACACACATCACATACACGGGTGACATCACATACACACCTGCCCCCGCCCCCCAATCTTGGGGGCAACGCAGCGCCTGTGATTCAAGGTAATGAATTGCATGGTGCACAGGAGTAGAACGAGAAGCTAAGGTTTCAAAATGGAATCCGGTAGGAACATAGAAAGCTGCCTCCCACTGGGGCAGACTATTTGCCCCTTTGGACCACTGCTTCCTGCTCTGGCTGGCAGCAGCTCCCAGTTAGAGGTCTTTCCCTCCGCCTGCTACCTGAAGATCCTTCTAACCAGAGAATTGACAGAGCTATGGACCCTCAATTTGCATCCTTGTGCTCCGCTGCCTAATGTGGATGTGAAGCACAACAGGACTACTTCTCAAAAGGAGGGGGACAAATCTGCAAACCTCACTGCCTGCTTCCCTCCCCTCCCCCCCCCCCGAATACCACAGTCACACAGGTAGACGACGATGCCTGAAGCCTCCGCACTCTCAAGGAAAGATTAGAAACCAGGCAATCTATGTGCAATGTGTCTATTGCTGTGCTCAGAAGCAGATAAAGGGAATCACCAGGCTTATAATTAATCCATTTGATTACAGCCGAGTGCAGCTATCACACTTTATTAAAATGATAATCCAGTTTATCAGAGGCCTGCATGGCTGAGAGCTTGCTGAAGCACATCAGGGAATTCTCTGCTCCAAGTCAATATCGGTGGGTGGGAGGGACATAAGAAACTGACTTGGACAGAGTCAGACCCCTGGTCCACCTAGCTCGGTATTGGCTGGCAGAAGCTCTCCAGGGTTCAGACATGGCTCTCCCCACTCACACTTATTTATTGTGCACAATCTCCTTACAAAAAAGCAAAACAAAAAACTTTGGCTTACTAAAAAAAGCTCCACAAGTTTGGGTAGATCACTGCAGGTCTTTTTACGACAATGGGTAGATCACTGCCAGATTTTTTTAATACTGTGAGTAGATCCCAGTCTATTGGGACTTGGATGTCCCTGATTTATAGGATTTCTAAGTTTTCCTTCACAAGGTTGGGTTACAATCATATAAAGAGACCCTATTAAAATCTGTTAAATTTACGTCAGAAGAATAGTGTGCATCCTAATACAAGCCCCATCTGCACCACACACTTAAAGCAGTATCATAACACTCTAAACAGTCCTGGCTCCCCCCACAAAAACTCCTGGGAACTGTAGTTTGCAAAAGGTGTTGAGAGTTGTTACGAAACCCCTATTCCCAGAGCTACAGTTCTCGGAAATTCCCTGGGAACAGGGGTTGATGGTTACACCATTCTGGGAGTTGTAGTTTGGTGGGGGAGGAATAGGGATGTACTGACAGTACCCTTAACAAGCCAATTTGTCAGGAAAAAGCAGCAATGCGAAAGCCAGCTGCAGGTGTCTGGAATGCAAAACAGGATGTTGATGTGTGGGACTGTACTATTGGAAAAAAGGGGCAGTCTATTCACAGCACTGAGCACCGGATGTTAGCTCAGAGTGTCATCTGACCTGTACTGGAAGTACAGGGGTGGAGTTTATCTCTCTACTGTTGGAGACTGGAGAGTGCAGACACGTTTCTCTGTACTGCTGGAATGACAGGAATAAAGACATGTAAATAGATTTCTGTCTGACTCTTTCCCCTCCCTGAGGGAAGCAGGGAGGAGGGAGGAGGGGTGTGTCCCTCTCACGTTGAGTGGGATCGCCGATAGAGACCTTGCCTGTATCCTGCCGGGAGACGCAGACGGGGAGGTCAACAGGATCTCAAGCCGAATGCCTGGAGAAAAGGCCAGTGACCTCTGACTGCAGCTTGAGTATCCGACACAATTCCCATGATTCTTCAGGAGAAGCCACAGCTCTTTAAAGTGGCACGATATTGCTTTAAATGCACTGTGCAGATGAGGTCGTATATATCTCAGCAGTCAAAGGCAAAATAAAGGGGTATACCGTATTTTTTGCTCTATAAGACGCACCAGACCACAAGACGCACCTAGTTTTTGGAGGAGGAAAACAAGAAAAAAAATATTCTGAATCTCAGAAGCCAGAACAACAAGAGGGATCGCTGCGCAGTGAAAGCAGTAATTCCTCTTGCTGTTCTGGCTTCTGTGATAGCTGCGCAGCCTGCATTCGCTCCATAAGACGCACACACATTTCCCTTTACTTTTGAGGAGGGAAAAAGTGAGTCTTATAGAGCAAAAAATACGGTACTTGGAGATGCTGGGGATTGAACCTGGGACCTCCTGCATGCAAAGCCTGAGCTCTACCACTGAGCTACAGCCCTTCCTCGTGGCACCCAAGTTAGGCATGCAACCATGGTGGTGATGCTCTCAAAGCACTCCGTGTTGGAAGAAAGCTGTACATGTCGTGCCATTCTGGCCACATATGCAACAGCAGCCCTAGCCCAAACACTGAAGATAGAAGGAAAAATATAGCGCTGCTCCAGCTTCAAATTCAACAGAATCCCTAGCCTGAACAGCAGGAATAATATTGACCCAATCTAGTGCTCTGCTACTACTGTTCTCAAACTTAATCCGTTCTGGAAGTCCATTCCAAAACCAAAGCGTTCCAAAACCAAGGCAGCTTTCCCATAGAAAGTAATGCGAAATGGATTGATTCGTTCCAGACTTTTCAAAACAATGCCTAAAACAGCAATTTAACATGAATTTTACTATCTAACGAGACCATTGATCCATAAAATGAAAGCAATAAACCATGCACTGCAGCCACACAATCAATCAATCAGTAGCTGAACTGGTTTCCACAGAGTCACAAAAACAAAACAAAAAAGCCGCAAAAACAAACAGACCTCAGTGTAGCACTCAAAACAGAAGTGTGGCACTCAAATCAGAATCGTAACACTCAAAACGGAAGTGTGGCACTCAAAACAGAGCACATTCGGCTTCCGAAAAATGTTCACAAACAGGAACACTTAGAATCATAGAATCATAGAGTTGGAATAGACCACATGGGCCATCGAGTCCAACCCCCTGCCAAGCAGGAAACACCATCAGAGCACTCCTGACATATGGTTGTCAAGCCTCTGCTTAAAGACCTCCAAAGTAGGAGACTCCACCACACTCCTTGGCAGCAAATTCCACTGTCGAACAGCTCTTACTGTCAGGAAGTTCTTCCTAATGTTTAGGTGGAATCTTCTTTCTTGTAGTTTGGATCCATTGCTCCGTGTCCGCTTCTCTGGAGCAGCAGAAAACAACCTTTCTCCCTCCTCTATGTGACATCCTTTTATATATTTGAACATGGCTATCATATCACCCCTTAACCTTCTCTTCTCCAGGCTAAACATGCCCAGCTCCCTTAGCCGTTCCTCATAAGGCATCGTTTCCAGGCCTTTGACCATTTTGGTTGCCCTCCTCTGGACACGTTCCAGTTTGTCAGTGTCCTTACTTCCGGGTTTGCAGTGTTTGGGTTCCAAGTTGTTTCCAAGTAGACTTTTCAGCCCAGAACATACAATCAGAAACAGGCTGCTCTCCCCATGCGCAGTTTCACGTTGGCCAGGATGCGTAAATTGGCAAGCTACAGTTGTTAGCACATGACCCACCCCAGAGTTCTTGCTCTGGGGCTGCCAGAAAGATACAAAATCCAACTAACCTGTCTTGGATCCTTCTCCTTCATCCTGTTCCTCTCTTGCTGGAAAAAAAAGTGAAAAAGGAAGGTTTAAAAATAAAAACCAAACACTGCCATCCAGTGGTTAAATATCCCCATTACCAGGCCAGGTGGAGCTGTGTAGTACTGGACTCACTGATACTATTAAGATTCGGATCAAGGATGGAAAACATATGGTCTTCCTGTTGTTGTGCGACTCCAACTCCCATCAGACTCCCAACTCCCATCCAGCCAAAACACCTCTCAGGTGGGCGTCATTGCCATTATAAGAGAATAAGGGAAGCGTTCATTGTGAGTTCCGGCACCTCTTTCCCCCCAGAAAAATAGCACTGGAGTTGTAGTCTAGTAACACCAGGCAGGAGAAAGGTGGGCCACACTACAGAAACATTGAGGGGTTGTTTTTTAACAAGCAAACAAGCCACTTTTAGCAACGAGAAATAGCAGAGATGGGTACAACTCAGAAACTAACACCAAGAAGCTAACACAACAGAGCCTTCCCAAACTCCCTTCTCGCTGTACTAAAAACTTGCTTTAAATTGCCACTTTCATCCCCTGCTCGCTCTTATTAAACATCTGCCATTTTTAAAAATCACCATTTCCCCCTCTCGGTGTCCTTCCATCCCTACTTTACTCAAACCTCTGCTCTTGTTTAAAACATCCTCTTTTTCTCTCCTTTCAGCATCTTTTCCAACTTGCTGTACTCAGAACTTCTGCATCTTCCATTCCTCAGCTGTCTCATGTGCAGGAGATAAAGGATGTGGCAACCTCAAATACCCCATAGTACTTTACTCAAACTTCTCCCGTTGTTTTAAACCACAATTTCAGTGTCTCTTCCTTCTTCTTCTTTTTTCCTTTTTCAGTAAGGTAAAGGTAAAGGGGCCCCTGACCATTAGGTCCAGACCATTAGGCCAACTCTGGGGTTGCGGCGCTCATCTCGCTTTACTGGCCGAGGGAGCCGGCGTACAGCTTCCGGGTCATGTGGCAAGCATGACTAAGCCTCTTCTGGCGAACCAGAGCAGCGCACGGAAATGCCGTTTACCTTCCTGCTGGAGCAGTACCTATTTATCTACTTGCACTTTGATGGGCTTTTGAACTGCTAGGTTGGCAGGAGCGGGGACTGAGCAACGGGAGCTCACCCTGTCTTGGGGATTCGAACCGCCAACCTTCTGATCGGCAAGTACTAGGCTCTGTGGTTTAATCCACAGCGCCACCCACATCCCTCTTTTTCAGTAGGATTATTATTATTATTATTATTATTATTATTATTATTATTATTATTATTATTATATTTTCTTGGTGTCTCTTCCTTCTTGGTCCCATGCCACGCTGTCACTTTTGCTCCCCTCCCCTGCCCTGACTTCATGCACAAACCCAGGTTTGTGACGCAGCACTACAAACCCTCCAATGGGGACTTGCACAAAGACATTCTTTCACTTTGATTATATTTATGTATACCAGCTCTCTCTCTCTCTTCTTTGCATGTCTGGCGAATTTTCTTCTGGCACACGTACGCCAGGGCAACCAGGAGGATGACAAGGCAGATGGCCAATCCTACTGTCACCCAGAGAGCCACAGCAGGAAACAGGAGGTGTTGACCTGGAAAGGAGAAAACAGGGAGAAGATGGTAAAGTCTCTGTCAATGCCACTGATGGGAAGCAAAGGAGGGAAATGTCTCTGAAGGGAAACAGATAAATCCACTGGGTTACCGCAAGGTTATCTGCACACATACCAGATCTCACTTTAGACAAGGAGATCCTAACAGGCATCCCATTCAAGATGTATGGAAATATTCACGCAAAATTTGTGCAAGATGTTCTGCTTTGCTACTATCCATCTATTGTATCTATCTATGTCTATCTATCTATCTATCTATCTGTCTATCTATCTATCATCTACCTATAATTTTTATTAAATTTTCTGTTTTACAATTTAGAATATTCATTTAAACAACCTTAAAATATCAATGACTTCCCTTCTTCTCTTTCCATGGTTCATTTTGCATAACATAAATCCCTGCATATTTTATATAAACTATACAATTCAGTTTTCCATTATTGCATTCATCAAAACTTATTTACACTGTTGAATTTATCTGAATGCTGCCAACGTTTTCTAGTGTACACGACTTTCCCCCACATATTCAATAAACATTTTCCAATCTTCTTTAAACGAAGGTTCTTCTTGTCCTCTTATTCTATAAGTTAGATCCGCAAGTTGTGCATATTCCATCAGTTTAAGCTGCCATTCTTCTTTAGTTGGGACCTTGCTCGTTTTCCACTTTTGGGGCTAACAAAACACAGACCACATACACAAATAACCCTTTTTGACACCTGGGAATTTCCATCTGAATTATCCCCAACGAAAAGAGATCTGTTGTTGTTTTGAAAAGTGCTTTTTATACATTTTTTTTTCAATTCATTGTAAATTATTTCCCAATACTGTTTTACCCTTTTACTGGTCCACCACATATGAAAGAACATTCCCTCTACCTCATTGCATCTCCAGCACTTATCTGATTCAGTCTTAAACATCTTAGCAAGCCTAAAAGGTAAAGGTAAAGGGACCCCTGACCATTAGGTCCAGTCGTGACCGACTCTGGGGTTGCGACGCTCATCTCGCTTTATTGGCCGAGGGAGCCAGCGTACAGCTTCTGGGTCATGTGGCCAGCATGACCAAGCCACTTCTAGAGAACCAGAGCAGTGCACGGAAATGCCGTTTACCTTCCCGCCGGAGCGGTACCTATTTATCTACTTGCACTTTGACGTGCTTTTGAACTGCTAGGTTGGCAGGAGCAGGGACCGAGAAACGGGAGCTCACCCCGTTGTGGGGATTCGAACCACCAATCTTCTGATCTGCAAGTCCTAGGCTCTGTGGTTTAACCCACAGCGCCACCCGCGTCCCCCTTAGCAAGCCTACTCTGAGTTAAATACCACCTGTAAATAATTTTCAAGTAGTTTTCCTTCAAGGAATAACATGCTGTAAACGTCCGATCACTCTTCCAGAGTTTTTACCAGTTATTAAAATCTATATTAACTGCTTTGCTACTTTCAAAGGGAAGTTCCAGTATGCAGCTGATAGATTTGGGCTCCATCAGAGCTGGGGGTAGCTTCCTCGCAAAAGTCCCGCCGATTTCTCCACAGCTCTCCAGTATCACCATCAAACCCACGTGTGCACTCAGTTGCATGCTAAATAGGCAGCAGGACAAGAACGGATGCTTCCTTAATTATAGCTTTTAAGAAAACGTACTTGACAATGTTCTGCACTGGCCTGCAAGGTAATGATCACCACCAATCCGCTTCACCAGAAGCTGTGGGCTCCTTTGTGGGCAAGCTAGCCAGATGGGAAGCATATAAATAAATTATTGTCACTCTGTTGGGATTTCCCCGTTTTCTGCCACCCTCATTTTTAAACACAGCCATTGCCTGAGAAGCCCACAATTCCTGCCAGATATTTCAACTGAGCAAGATGAAACTACCGTACTTTTCCGTCTATAAGACACCGCCATGTATAAGACGGTGGGGACTCAAATTTAATAAAATGGGGGGAGAGGGCACAGAGTTGTTCAGCTTTTTTGTGGAGTATCGCCCAGGGTTGTTGAGCTTTTTTTAGGGGGGACTGCTGAAAATCGCTCACCTGCACACATCAATAAGTCCGCCTTCTGTCTGCCCCATCGCCGGGAGAAGCTGCCAATTGCCCCCCCCAATTGCAGGAGTGTCAGCCAATCAACACCACTCATTGACGTAGCAACCAATAACACGCACAACAGCCGCTGACTGCCTTGGCAGCAACCAATCAAACGCCCACCCTGTGTACTACCCATGTATAGGATGACCCCCATTTTTAGCATGCTTTTTAAAGAAAAAAACATAGTCTTATACACTGAAAAGTACGGTAAAGTGGTGCCCCGCAAGATGAATGCCTCGCAAGATGGAAAACCCGCTAGACGAAAGGGTTTTCTGTTTTGGAGGTGCTTCGCAAAACGAATTTCCTATGGGCTTGCTTCGCAAGACGAAAATGTCTTGCGAGTTCCTGCGGGGTTTTTTTCCTCCCCCCCCTTTTTCCCAAGCCGCTAAGCCGCTAATCAGCTGATCCACTAAGCCGCTTATCAGCTGATCCGCTAAGCCGCTAAGCCGCTAATCAGCTGATCCACTAAGCCGCTTATCAGCTGATCCGCTAAGCCGCTAAGCCGCTTATCAGCTCATCCGCTAAGCCCGCTAATAGCGCTAATCCGCTAATGGGCTTGCTTCGCAAGACGAAAAAACCGCAAGACGAAGAGACTCGCGGAACGGATTCTTTTCGTCTTGCGAGGCACCACTGTATATTGAAACTAACTGAGCAAGTTGAAGACTATCAAGGTCACTGTCCTGCCTGATAATTCTGGTGTCACTCTGGTGTAGGTCAGGGCAGAAGCGTTTGGAGGATTGGGGGAGGAGGATATTGCAGCCCCCCGTCCTTCTGATCTATTTTTCTCACTTTGCCAATTCCTCCCCAGGTAGTGGGGTGGCAGGCGCCGCCCAGCCTGCAATCACTCCACATTTAACAATGATTTTGGCATCAGGCCCTGGGACCAGAGAAACATCCTTGCCCCAGAATTGGCTAAACTGGCATACAAACTGTGAGATAAGGACAGCTGTCACTTTACAGAAGAATGGGAACTTTTTACAAAGTACAGTGGTACCTCGGGTTACATACACTTCAGGTTACAGACGCTTCAGGTTACAGACTCTGCTAACCAGAAATAGTACCTCAGGTTAAGAACTTTGCTTCAGGATGAGAACAGAAATCGCACGGCGGCGGCGTGGCAGCAGCAGGAGGCCCCATTAGCTAAAGTGGTGCTTCAGGTTAAGAACAGTTTCAGGTTAAGAACGGACCTCCAGAACAAATTAAGTACGTAACCCGAGGTACCACTGTATTTTAAAAGACAACAAGATGAATTGGACTCCTTGGCAGGTTTTGAATAAACATACACAATATGTATGAATAAACATACACAAACTTACTGATTGATAACATGGTAGATACATATGGTAGATACATATAGGTACATATAGGTTTTGACTATGGTAGATACATAATATAAGGATCGATATAATTTTATAATATTTAGAGAACAACATGTGATGAGAAATCAGAGAGGAGCTGAGGGAAGTCTCAGGGGGGAGGGAGGGTTTGATGGGGAGTGGGGGGAAAGGGGGGAAATAATTAGTATTATATGTTTTGATATATTCTTATGTTGAAATTGTTCATAATTTTTTTTTAAAAAAAATAGAAACATCCTTGCCCAACCATCAAAATTCACCCTGGGCCAGTGACTCTCTCTCCCATCCTAGCCCACCTTACAGGGTTGTTGAGAGGGGTGGCTGGGAAAGAACTATAACCGTCACCTTGAGGTTCTTGGAAGAAAGGTGGGGGAAGAAACATAGAATCGGAGAGTTGGAGGGAACCCCAATGGTCATCTAGTCCAGCTCCCTGTAATGCAGGAATCTCAGGTAAAGCATCCATGACAGATGGCCATCCAACCTCTGCTTAAAAATCTCCAGGGAAGTCTCCTAAGAAACCAGAGGCCTTCCTCTTGGGCATTGTCGGCCAATTGGTGTCAAAGAAAGACAGAACTTTTTTTATGTATGCTACTACAGCAGCAAGAATTCTCATCGCAAAGCATTGGAAGACTCAAGATCTACCCACTCTGGAAGAATGGCAGATGAAGGTGATAGACTATATGGGACTGGCTGAAATGACCGGCAGAATCCGCGATCAGGGGAAAGAGACGGCGGATGAAGATTGGGAAAAATTTAAAATCTATCTTAAGAAATATTATAAAATTGATGAATGCTAAAATGTTGAAGTTTTAGAAAAAAGGGGATTACAGCGGCAAAGATTAAGTAAAAGAAAAGAATAAATAAGGGACAAATTTGGTAAAAATAAGTGTTAGGATTTGCTGAAATAATTCTGGAAATTGGGATGTAGAAAGGGGAGGTTTGGGGGAGTCGGAGAAGCGAGGTTTATGAAAAAAAAGGATACGAAACTATACATGTTTGTTTGTTTCTTTATTTGTTTGTATTGTCTATAAAAACTTTTGTAAAACCAATAAAAAAAATATTATAAAAAAAAAAATCTCCAGGGAAGTCTCCCGAAGGAGACCATTCCACTATCAAACAGCTCTTATTGCCAGAAAGTTCTTCCTGGTTCTTAGCCAGAATCTCCTTTCTTGTAACTTAAAGCCACTGGTTTGAGTCCTTCCCTCCAGAGCAGGAGAAACCAAGCAAATTCAAACGGCAGAAATGGAACAGACAAGCCTTGCACACAGGTGGCAAGGTCCAGAATTTTGATGAATGTGCTTCTTAAGTTTCATTAAAGGGCTGCTGGGGTGGAAGAGGCAGAATCAGCTGGAGAAGTGGAGAATAAGGGACGCTCCCTGCAAAACTGGAGTCTGCCGTGTACTTTTGCACGTTCAGGAGCCCAAATCCCCCGCCCGATAAGAGCTGGTGGAATGACAACGGTTCGCTCAGATTGTGGGAGTCAGGGGCCAAACGATGCGAGCGGGTGCTTCCAATTGCTGCCTTTCTACAGGGCCAGCGGATACGCCAGAGAAGGCAAGGAAACAGCAGGTTGAAATTACCCCGTAAAACACTTCATTAACCTTTAAATAATTATGCTAATAAATTCAAATAGATGCTGATTGTCACACTTTGCTGGGGAAGGGAGTCTTGGCTAAAGGCACTTTAAAACAGGACCGTCTCTGCAAAGACAGCAATTCCATGTACGCCAAGGAAAGGCCAAGGGAAGAAGGATTGGAACTGTGCAAACTCATATGCACCAATATTTCCACCGAGTGCAGCCGTCCTGTTTCGGGCCTTCCAGACTCTCCCCAGGCTACACAGCTCACCAGCCCTGCTTATATATATATATATATATATATAATATTTATTAAAGTTTCACAAATTATACAGACAAACACAACAATACAAACAAACACAAACAAAAAAAGAACAAGTATAATTTCAAACCCTTATTTTCTTATAACTTACTTCTCCGACCTCCTCATACCTCCCCTTTCTGCATTCCAATTTCAAACTTTAATTTAGCAAATCCTCATCCTTAAATTTATCTAATTTTTAACCTTTCTTTTCTTTTAACTTAATCCTTACAACTGTAATCCACTTAATTTCTAAACCAGCATCATTCTAACATTCATTAATTTTGCAATGTTTCTTAAGATAGTTCTTAAATTTCTTCCAATCTTCTTCCGCCGTCTCTTTTCCCTGGTCTCGGATTCTGCCGGTCATTTCTGCCAGTCCCATATAGTCCATCACTTTCATCTGCCATTCTTCCAGAGTGGGTAGATCTTGTGTCTTCCAATACTTTGCGATGAGTATTCTTGCTGCTGTTGTAGCATACATAAAAAATGTTCTATCTTTCTTTAACACCAATTGGCCGGCCATGCCCAAGAGAAAGGCCTCTGGTTTCTTAACTCACCAGCCCTGCTTTGCATCTTCCTTGAATGCTTTTGCCTGGCAGGAACAAGTCCTGGAACTCTGATATTGCCTCTTGCTTGTCAGGATGGGGAGAGAGAGGGCAGTGCACAAGTAGAAGCCAGCTTGTTTTAGAGATATTGAACTTAGATGCATGACTCTGCCCACTTTTGCCTCTCACACCACTGGCATGCTCGAAGGGAATGAGGCCTTCAGGCTTACAATAATATTAATAATATAATAATAATTTATACCTTGCCCATCTGGCTGGGTTTCCCCAGCCACTCTGGGTAGCTTTAGCTAATGGGGCCTCCTGCTGCCGCTGCGCTGCCACCGCACAATTTCTGTTCTCATCCTGAAGCAAAGTTCTTAACCCAAGGTACTATTTCTGGGTTAGCGGAGTCTGTAACCTGAAGCGTATGCAACCTGAAGTGTATGTAACCTGAGGTACCACTGTACAGCGTCAGGCATTAAAAACTTTCCTAAACAGGGCCGCCTTCAATTGTCTTTTAAAAGTGAAATAGCTGTTTATTGCCTTGACAACTGCTGGGAGGGCGTTCCACAGGGCAGGCGCCACTACCAAGAAGGCCCTCTGCCTGGTTCCCTGTAACCTCATTTCTTGCAGTGAGGGAACCACCAGAAGGCCCTTGGCGCTGGACCTCAGTGTCTGGGCTGTACGTTGGGGGTGGAGACGCTTCTTCAGGTTTGCCACCTCTCTCCTACTCAAAAGTACAGATTAGCCCTACCCACTGGCGTCCACAAATAAGGGGTGGGTGCTAGGGGCAAGTCTTGTGAGCACATCTGGTGTTCAGGGCATGGCTACTCATTGGTCATGCACCAAGCATTGGCCTTGCACCAAGGTATAGCTTTCAAATAGGGCTCGAGATTTCTGGTGTCCATTGATAGATACAAGGACAATATATATATTATAAGATGTTTATTAAGATTTTTTAAAGTATAACAACAACAAAAGATATAAACAAAAAAATAACAAAAATACAAAATAAAAATAGTTAAAAGAACACACAGATTTTCCATTACTTGTTTTCCTTTAGCTTGTTTCCCGAACCTCCTCATACCTCCCTTTTTTGTATTCCACTTCCATCTGTTGATTCAGCAAATCCTTACCCTCTTTAAATATCCTAATCTTAATCTTAAAAATAATAGCATTAAATTTTTACCTATTTATAACCCTTTTTTCTTATTCCCTTAAAGCATTACAGCTGGAAACCACTTAATTTCTATCCAACATCATTCTAACATTCATTACCTGACATTCAGAAGACATCTTAAGGCAGCCCTATTCAGGGAAGCTTTTAATGTATGATATTTTAGTGTTTTTTGGTTTCTGTGGAAGCCGCCCAGAGTGGCTGGGGAAACCCAGCCAGATGGGCGGGGTACAAATAATAAATTGTTATTATTAATTATTATTATTATTATTATTATTATTATTATTATTATTATTATTAATTTTACAATATTTCTGTAAGTAATCTTTAAATTTCTTCCAATCTTCTTCCACCGACCCTTCTCCCTGGTCTCGGATTCTGCCAGTCATTTCTGCTAGTTCCATATAGTCCGTCAGCTTCATCTGCCATTCTTCCAAAGTGGGTAAATCTTGTGTCTTCCAATACTTTGCAATGAGTATTCTTGCTGCTGTTGTAGCATACATAAAAAAAGTTCTGTCCTTCTTTGGCACCAATTGGCCGACAATGCCCAGAAGAAAGGCCTCTGGTTTCTTCAAGAAGGTATATTTAAATACCTTTTTCAGTTCATTATATATCATTTCCCAGAAACCCTTAATCCTTGGGCACGTCCACCAAAGGTGAAAGAATGTACCTTCAGTTTCTTTACATTTCCAACATTTATTATTGGGCAGATGATAGATTTTTGCAAGCTTGACTGGGGTCATGTACCACCTGTATATCATTTTCATAATATTCTCTCTTAGGGCAAAATATAATCCGTCCAGTGCATGTGCACATATATTGTTCTGAGAGTATGCTGTTGTTTTGTGTGTTTGCCAAGGTATCTTTGGCACTTTTGTAAAATAAAAGTAAAGGCAAAAAAGAAGAAGGAAATGCCTTTAAATATGTGCAGAGTGCCCTTCCTTTCTCACCAGCAGCCCCTAAGGCAGGCCATGGCTCAGATATGGGGGTGTTCAGCCCAACCATCTCCTGGTTCAGATATTTAGAAGGCAGCTAAATTAAGAACCAGGGACGCGGGTGGCGCTGTGGGTTAAACCACAGAGCCTAGGACTTGCCGATCCGAAGGTCGGCGGTTCAAATCCCTGCGATGGGGTGAGCTCCCATTGCTCAGTCCCAGCTCCTGCCAACCTAGCAGTTCGAAAGCATGTCAAAGTGCAAGTAGATGAATAGGCGGGAAAGTAAACGGCGTTTCCATGCGCTGCTCTGGTTCACCAGAAGCGGCTTAGTCAGGCTGGCCACAAGACCCGGAAGCTGTACGCCGGCTCCCTCGGCCAATAAAACGAGATGAGCACCGCAACCCCAGAGTCAGCCATGACTGGACCTAATGGCCAGGGGTCCCTTTACCTTTAAACTAAGAACCACAGTAAAACTGTTTTTTAAAAAAACACACAGAGATTAAACAAATTTGTGATGCTGCTAAGTTTACATAAAACGTATTCCCATCACAGAATTGAAGTTTTCAGGTTGCAGAATGTGAGAGGTACAGAATTTCATAGAGTTCCAGGACAAATGCAAACACACACATACACACACACACACACACACAATTGTACCTTTGCGATACAGGGCTACCATAAGCATCTCTTTAACAGCCGTGGCCGCCATACTGTTTAGGCTGCACCCAAGAAAAGGTGTTTTGCCAGGTGTAGCAGGCCCAGCCATTCTCCATCGCCATTCAAGTGGTGCCATGCATTTAGCCAAAAGGTTTATGTTCCTTGAGGGACCCTCCTTCACAAGCCAGCAATTGCTGTGCCAAGGATAATTAAACACTAATTAATGTTACCTGCAAGTGAACAAGGTTACAAAGAGCTTCAGGGTGTCTATAAAAGTTGAGATGGCGTGACAACAACTGGAAGCCACAAGGAAGAACCAGGAGGAAGTCATGTGAACAGAATTTCACAGGGAGATCGAACTTCTGTCAAAGATGTAAGGCTGCAATCCTATATATACCTACCAAGGAGTAAATCCCACTGATCCACGTTTTCTACTGCAAAAACTGCAATCCTAAACATATTTACCTGGAAAACTGTAAGACCTGCTTCCCCAACCAGACCCTCCGGATGTTTTTGACTCCAACTCCCATGTATGGCCAAGGATGGTGGGAGTTGTTGTCAAAAGTTGGGGGAAGGTTGTTCTAAGCCAGCCTTTCTCAACCTTGGGTCCCCAGATGTTGTTGAACTACAAATCCCATCACCCCTAGCTAGCAAGGCCAGAGCTCAGGGATGATGGGAGTTGTAGTCCAACAACATCTGGGGACCCACAGGTTGAGAACAGCTGTTCTAAGCAAACATAGGCAGGACTGAACTGCCATATTGATCCTAACCTGAAACCCAAGAAGGTTTAGCACAGGGCAACATTATAAAGGAGACCCTTTTTAAAAGAGAAGCACAGGCATGCTTGGCCTCTGGAAAGTTTTATAAGGGGTAGACAACATCTGTCTAAAATCCAAGATGCTATACTAAGCAGTCGGCTGTGATCTGAGCCAAGGAAAGGTCTCCCACCAGAGGTTGTGGAATCTCCTTCCTTTTAAGCAGAGGTTGGATGGTGATCTGTCATGGATGCTTCAGCTGAAATTCCTGCATTGTAGGGGGTTGGACTAGATGACCCTCAGGGTCCCTTTCAACACTACAGTTCTATGATTCTATCACTTATAGAAGGCAGGCTCCCCCAAGCTGGCGCCATCTGGATATTGTTGGATTTCAACTCCCATCAGCCCCAACCGGCATGGACAACAGTCAGGGATGATGAGGTTGTAGCTCAGCTAACATATGGAAGGCACTAGGTTAGGGAATAGAGAGAACATCAATGAACAGAGTGCTCAGCATAAGCAAAAGAGACAGGCCCCTGTCTCTCGGAACTTACAAGTTATATTTGTCAAGAGGGGGGAAGAACAGAGCAAGTCTCAGCGGCGATTGCAGCTAGATTCAGGAATCATCCTCAAGCTGGTACATAGTTCCTCCATATGCTGTGCTAATAGAGCCAGAGGGGAAAGCCTCTCTTTTGGAAGTTCTGGACTCCTGAGATAATTCCATGCAGCCAACAACATGGAACAGCTTTGCTGGCTTCTAATCCATTTCAGGATCACGATACCTCAAGGACCACCTCTCCCCATACGAACTGACTAGGACCCTACGATCATCATCTGAAGCTTGTCTTCATTTGCCTCCTCCTTGAGAGGTCCAGAGGGTGGCAACATGAGAACGGGGCCTTTTCTGCAGTGGCTCCCCGTCTGTGGAATGCTCTCCCCAGGGAGGCTCGTCTGGCACCGTCATTATATAGTGGTACCTCGGGTTACAGACTCTTCAGGTTACAGACTCCGCTAAGCCAGAAATAATACCTCGAGGCCCCATTAGCTAAAGTGGTAACTCAGGTTAAGAACAGTTTCAGGTTAAGAACGGACCTCCAGAACAAATTAAGTTCTTAACCCGAGGTACCACTGTATATATAGAGGCACCAGGCAAAAACTTTCCTTTATAACCAGGCTTCCACCTTTAACTATCTGTGGGCTTTTTGAAGTGGGCAGGGTCTGCTTAAAGTATTTCATTCTCATCTTGGTTTTAATATATTTATGTGTGTCTTGGTTGGTTGGAAGTCACTTTGGGTTGCCCTGGGCCAGATAAAGCCACTAGCAAATTCAATTGATGATGATGATGATGATGATGATGATGCACAATTCAAAGTCCTGGCTGTTAAGTTGTGGGCGAACATAGCAGACGACACAGCGATTCTTCAAACAGCTCTTCTTTATTCAGATGTCAGAACAGAACTAAACTGAGGGGCTCAGTCAGCCTGCTTATATAGAGCTCCAGAACAATTGTAACTGTTGCCATTTTCTAAAACTATCCAATCACTGAACGTCACTTTTCGATCCTTCATTTGCATAACTATCTACAGTCTCTCCCTGCTGGCCCAGGGTGAGAACTTCAGTACATAACACTGGCCATCAGTCCTTCTAACAGCAATTGCCAGCAGTGAGTGCCAACAGGGCTGTAGTCAAAACAAGACTGATAATTTGTAAACCAAGAAATCTTTTATATATATAAAACCAAGACTGATAAGAAATAGTCTGGTGGGAAGTGGTGGTGGTTTATCAGCATCCTTGAAGCAATTCAGAGGTTGGCAGAACCACAAAAACAGGGTTGGGACAAGGGTTAAGGAGAGGGCCTTCTCAGTGGTCATGCTCAGTTTCTGAAACTTTGCTCCCTCCCACCAGCTCTCAAAGCAGGACCAGCTCTATCATTAGACAAAGTGAGGCAGCTGCCTCAGGCCCAGTATTCTGGCTGGACTAATGGAAACGAGCAGTGTGCATGCACATTAGTTTCTTGTCCACCAGTGGTGAGAAATCCGTGGTCCTCCAGATGGTTAGGACTGGGCGATATCTGGTTTTCAGCATCGATATATCAGCAGCGAAATACCGAGATATGCTAATAGGTTGCGATGTCTGCGATGTACCTCGGCTGCTTCTTCCACCCCAACCTAGGCAAGGAAGAAGCAGCCAAGATACATTGCCAATCCCTACTGAGCAAACTGTGCTGGTCCCGGCGGGAGGTTACTGTGGGGCGAGGTCCAGGACCTGAGTCGAGGGTCAGCAGACAGTCCTCCATGGGCAAAGCAGGGTCCAAAGCGGGGAGCCAGGCAAGGACAGGAACTCTGGAGGAATAGGACTGGGTGCTGGCCAAAACAGCTCTTCAACGACGTTGCTCCCGCAACCTGGGACCGGGCTGACTGGCCTTTATCTTCTCTGAGGCCAGGGGCGGCCCCGGCCCCCAGGAGACCCACCTCTCCTGGCCTTAAGGCGAGCACTCCTCCTGGGAGAAACCAGCTCCCTCCGCCTCTCTGCCCTGAGCCTCTGCAGCTCAGGAGAGGCTGGAGGGTTACTGGACCCAGGGGGAGACTCACCTTCCCCGGACAGGGCTGGGAGAGCCACACCTGTAGGCACTGTGTCCTCAACCACCTCCGGAGCCAGAGTGGATTCACGTGGTGCCTGCTCCTGAGGATCCGGCACAGGTGCAGGCGCTTCAGATCCAAGGCCCTGCCCCAGTTCAGCCGGCCCTGGAGGTGGGGACTCCTGTGCAGGCTGGGATTCCTCCGGTTCAGCCTCTGAATCGGATTCCCAGCCTCTGAATCGGATTCCCAGGCCATCACACAAGCCCCCCCCCCCCCGGCACACACCTCTGCCTGCCTGCCTGTGCCTTTGCCGTCTGCAGGCAATTTGAGCTGGGAATACATCATGGCTCCCCGGCCACCACAATGCACTGCCAGCTCAAAATGTCTAAAATGTTAGGATATTTCCATTCCACCTTAAAAGGGAGCAGGATGTTTGTGTCACAGCCTGCGTATTTCCTGTTCACAGGATGGTATCATGACATGAACACCATACCAGTTTCAGACAATTTACTAGCATATCACCCAGGTCTACAGATGGATTCCAACTTCCATCAGCCCCAGCCAGCAAAGCCAAGGGTCAGGGATGAGAAGAATGGAAAGTCGAACAACAGTTAACCCCACTCCTTCCATATGCACCCAGATGACAGTGTTTGGTCCAGAACTACAAGATACCCTGCACTCAGCCCTTTCTCCTCTCCACTTTCTCCCACCTTCAAACCATCCCTTTCACTGCAAAAGTTATAGGAGCCTCCCTCCCCACTAAGGCTGGCTGGAATAAACAGCACCGAAAACTCTTACGTAGAATCAAGACATTAAGGGCCAGAGAAGCAGCCCTGCCGAAGGATCGTCCCGTACAATAATCAGCGCTTAATAAAGTGTCCCTGCTGCCGTTATTTATGAGTTGTTTCAGCATCTCCCTCTCCCGTGCTCGTATTCCTGGAGCTTGTCACCAGGCAGCAGCAGCAGCATCCCAGAGCCCTGCAAGAGTCATCAAACATCCGCTCCCGAGTGCCTGCCAACAGCCAGCCAGGATATTTCAAGCACCGAGTTCACCGCAGCCCAAATAATGCAGATAAACGAGGGCTTGGGTCAGGCAACAGGACAGGGACCTGTTCAGAAATTCTGTCTCGGATCGTGGGAGGGAACACAAAAGACCCCCCCCAAAAAAAAAAAAATCCCTCCTGTGCCCAAGTGCAAGGAAGGGAGTCAGGGAGAGAGGTCACCTCTTCAGCTTTCAAAACAAAAGCAGGGTAAAAGTTGGGGTAGTAAAAATTTTTCAGTCCAGGGGCCACACTCTCTTCTGGATAACCTTCCAGGGGCCACTGTTAGAATTCCTGCTCCATGATTGCAGTCATGGGATTGTTGTTTATCACATGACGGTATATGTTTTGACTCCACAAAGTGGGAAGTGACGGAGACAGGATGTTTGTGTTTCTGTGTTCCGTGAAGTGGGACTATTGTCCTTTGGGTTTTTTTCTCTTTGCTGTCTGATGCTACAGAGAGAGGGAGCCATGTTGCAGTGCTCCGTGTGTGTTTATATATAAATAAAGTAGATTAGCCCAAATGCTGAGTTGCTGAGGTCTGTCACGCATGATGCGCAAACTCTGTGGATCCCTAAATGTGCTGGTGTTGGTTGGCATCGGTCGCTGTGATGTTCGGGCTGAAGAAAGCTTTTGAAGCTCCTGAACGATTGACCAGGAGGGAGAGAACATGCCAGTCGGGCATGTGTCTCTGCCAGGGTCCTACTTGAGTGTAGGCTGAACTCCTGACAGCCACAAGCAGGCGGTGGATAGGGGCAGAGACAGAACTATGCAGAGCAATTGCTATAAACTTTATGTTTGCAGATTTGTCTAGTTTCTCTAGACCTGGCTATCCAAACAGGGCGCAAGACTAGATGGGCCACTAGCCAACCAAACATTAGGAAGAAGTTTCTGACAATAAGAGCTGTCCAACAGTGGAACCGACCACCTCGGAAGCTGGTAAGCTGTCCTTCATTGAAGGTTTTGAAGCTAATTCATTGGAGGTTTCTAAAGAAGTCCCCCAGCAGCCCCCCAGCAGCATGCCAGCCCCCAGCCACCCTCCCCTCCCTGCTCCCACCCAGCTGACCTGTGATGGTGACAGAGGCGTGGGTCTCCTGCCGCAGCAAAGGGTTCCTCACTAAGCAGCTGTAGGTGCTGTAGGGCTCCAGCACCACCTGCAGGATGCTCCGCACGTCGAAGAGGCCCTCCTCGTTGGCCACCTGGGAGGTGGTGATGTTCTCCGTTATGTTGTTGCCGCGGCCATCTTGCCACAGCACTGTCGCCTCAGGGTAGCCGGAAAAGGTGTGGCATATCAGCGTGACCAGGTCTCCCGGCTTCAGGTTCTTGTTGGGCTCCAGGTTCAAGTTGGGCTTGGAGTAGAAGGCTGGAAGATGAGGAGGTGGTGGAATGCTGTTCAGCCCGCAAGTACATCCCTTATCATATATCAACAAAGGTAACATTAAAAAAACCTCACATTACAGTCATACCTCAGGTTGAATGTGCTTTAGGTTGAGCGCTTTCGGGTTGCGCTCCGCTCGCCATGTGCAGACGCTCAAAATGACGTCACGCACATGCGCAGAAGCGGCAAAATGCGACCTGTGCACGCGTGTCTTACGTTCTATTCAGGATGTGAACGGGGCTCCAGAACAGATCCCGTTCGCATCCCGAGGTAGCACTGTATTCAAAATGCATTATATTGCTTGCAAAAACATGCATATATTAGCAAAGAAGTTTCCCTGGAATGCTAAGGAATCTTTGTGATCTTTTTTCTGTTTAAAGAATTTCAAATTGATGAAGAAATGTAAGGGACTAAATGCAAGATGGGGTAGGGGGACCAGGACTCAGCCTTTAGCAATGGTTCTCAAAGTGCATGATGTACCTGTCAGGATGCCGTCAGTGGTTCCCGGCTGGTTGCCCAGGAAAGTATAAAGACAAGGGAAAGTTTCTTACCATCCTTTTTTATTTCAGACTTTACAAAGAGAGGCTCTAGAACCCAGCCTCTTGGATAATGGCGTTGTCCCGAGTGAATTTCCACCCCTGTCTCTCCCACTTCCTCATTCATCACTTCTACGGGTGCTGCTACGTGCCCTTTGTCTTTGAGCTCTTTGCTCTTCTACTTTTAAGGCTCGCCAGGATCTGGGAGATGGAGGGTCTGGAATGCTTTCTAATGACAACATGTCAGCTGGGTGTTGCTCTGACTCTCCCATGATTTCCCAGCTTTTCCCCTCATCTGCCTCTGAGCTGCGACCTCCCTCAAACCTCTGTTGTCAATTTATACTGTCTTCCTCTTCCTGCTCCCTGGAAGGGTCAGGATGGGGAGGCGGTCTCCACCATTCCTCCTCTGCCCAGTCCAGGACAATCAACATTTAAACATTTCAGTGTGGTATAGCATAATAATCATAGTAATATTTTTTTATTTATACCCTGCCCATCTGGCTGGGTTTCCCAAGCCACTCAGGGCGGCTTCCAACAGAATATTGAAAACATGATAAGACATCAAACATTAAAAACTTCCCTAAACAGGGCTGTCTTCTAAAAGTCAGATAGTTGCTTATTTCCTTGACATCTGATGGGAGGGTGTTCCACAGGGTGGGCACCACCACCAAGAAGGCCCTCTGCCTGGTTCTCTGTAACCTCACTTCTCGCAGTGAGGAAACTGCCAGAAGGCCCTCGTAGGAGGTCCTCAGTGTCCGGGCAGAACGATGGGGGTGGAGACGCTCCTTCAGGTATACTGGGCATAGTACAGTATAGTATCAAAATAATATTATTTTTTATTTGCAAAATATGTAGCTGTATGGTTTTATGCTTTCTACATGTCCCGTGATCATATTATAAAGTAGTTGTGTTCTGTGTTACAAATCGAGCACTGCTAGGGGCTGTTTCTGCGTGTTTTACAACGCATTTCTTATCGACAGAAATGTTGTTGCGTCATGAGCAAATGTTTATTCTGAAAGGGTGTCCCCGGGGGGAAAGCTTGAGAACCGCTGGCCTAGGGACTCCCTGAGGGAGGGTGGCCGATGGCCCCTGGGGAGCCCTGCTGCCCTGCCTCTCACCTGCCACCTGCAGCGTGACGGCCGCGCTGCTGTAGCCCTGGACTTTGACGAAGCACGTGAAGCTTCCCTCATCCGCAATCCGGACGCGGCGCAGCAGCAGAGAGACGTTGCCCCTGGGCAGCTGGTCGTAGAAGAGAGCCGTGCGGTTGGTGTAGCTCCTCCCTTGGTTGGCCAGTTGGTCCCGGCCTCCCGCAAAGCTGTGCACTAGCCGCTTGGTGTCCGTCAGCTGCCAGATGAGGCTGAGCTCGTCCAGGCTGAAGTTGGCGTCCGGGGAGAAGGAGCAGCACAAAGTCGCGTCGCGGCCAAAGAGGGTGACCACGGGATCGTCGGGGACCACGATTTCGACAGCTCCTGGTTGCGAGGAGGCAAGCGGGGAGAGAAGACACACAGCAGTGAGAATTCGGCAGCAAAAGGGAAGGTCACACAAACACCAAGCCCTAGAACAAGCCTCGTGCTCTCGCTCACAGCCTCCTCTCTTGGCTGAATTGCCTGTCTTGGCTACGTCCTGGTTTGCGCAAACCACAGTGTGCTGTTGGATGTCAACCATAGCTTGCACTCACTCCGCAAGCCAAAGTTGTACCTGAAGAAGCGTCTCTACCCCCATCATTCAGCCTGGACACTGAGGCCCAGCGCTGAGGGCCTTCTGGCAGTTCCCTCCCTGCAAGAAGTGATGTTACAGGGAACCAGGCAGAGGGCCTCTTGGTGGTGGTGCCCGCCCTGTGGAATGCCTTCCCATCAGATGTCAAGGAAATAAACAACTACAGTGGTGCCCCGCAAGACGAATGCCTTGCAAGACGGAAAACTCGCTAGACGAAAGAGTTTTCCGTTTTGGAGGTGCTTCGCAAAACGAATTTCCTATGGGCTTGCTTCGCAAGACGACAATGTCTTGCGAGTTCCTGCTGGTTTTTTTTCCTCCCCCCTTTTTCTAAGCCGCTAAGCCGCTTAAAGCCGCTAAAAGCCGCCAAAAGCCGCTAAAAGCCGCTAAAAGCCGCTAATAGCGCTAATCCGCTAATCCGTCAATGGGCTTGCTTCGCAAGACAAAAAAAACCGCTAGACGAAGAGAATCACAGAACGGATTCTTTTTGTCTTGCGAGGCACCACTGTATCCTACTTTTAAAAGACATCTGAATGCAGCCCTGTTTAGGGAAGTTTTTAAGGTTTGATGTTTTACTGTGTTTTTAATATTCTGTTGGGAGCCACCCAGATGGGTGGGGTATAAATAAATTATTATTATTATTATTATCCTCACTTGGCAGGGTGAGGGGCAAAGGAGCCCAATCGTGCTCCTTCTGGGGTGGTTTGTCCACCTTTGCTCCCCCACCCTGCACTCAGCTCTTGCCTGTGGCTTCCAGAAGCTGTCAGCATGCGACAGCGGCCACACCCAGGAAACGGCTTCGACTGGATGGCAAAATCAGCTAAGGGTGGCCAATGGGTCTCCAGCCCTTGGTGAGATAGGGACTTCTTCTGAATGCGAAGACAGGCTCTAGAGCAGGCACCCCCAAACTTAGCCCTCCAGATGTTTTGGGACTACAACTCCCATCATCCCTAGCTAACAGTACCAGTGGTCAGGGATGATGGGAATTGTAGTCCCAAAACCATCTGGAGGGCTAAGTTTGGGGGTGCCTGCTCTAGTGGATTAAGCGGACAAGATCAATAGCGAGTCCAACGGTCCAGAAGGCAGTTTCTGCACATGCTGCGGGGGCAAGTGAGGGGCTGATGAGGCTCATGAACCTGGAAAGGTAGTCCATCTAGGAGAAGGAAAACTCTGGTCCTAAACCTCTGCTGCTTTGTGAGATATATTCCGGAGAAGAAAAGGGTAAGGATTCAGACCTACACAAATCCATAGTGGAGTCTCTAAAACAGTTGGATGGTGCCTCGTACGCCTCCTTCCGGCAACTTCTGCAGCCAAACTGGTGCCAGATGCATTGCTCTGCATTCATTTGGACCACACCAGTAAGCCCAAGAGGGGGGTCTTATCACCTGGGCTTCCCAAACCTGCTTGCATTGATAATGAGCAAACAGTATGACCCTTTCAGCTCCAGAACACAGCACTGGGACCAAAAGGAGCCAGGAGCCATGGCGGAGCACTGCTGCCCCCTGCTGTCCAGCAGGAGGTGTTGCAACTTTTTCCTGATATTTTTCTTTTAACGAATCAGCATGGGGACTAGGCAGACAATAGCATTAATTGCAGGTGCAAAGCCCACAGCCACCTTCCATCAATCAAGTACGGGCGACAGCAACAAGGAAAGGCTCGAGGTTTCTTTTGCAGGATGTATCTGCCCTCTCTTTTCTGTACCAGATGGAGAGGAAGCCTGAATAAAGGACAGTGTCAGACAAAAACTAAGGAAGAGATATACTGGGTGCACCATCCCATTTCCCACAGGGGGCAAACAGAGTCCTCTAGGAATCCCACCTTGTCCTCTATGCACACTCACACAGAGAAACTGGTGTTCAGTGGTACACTGCCTTTGAACACGGAGTCTCTATTCAGCCATCGCGGTTAAAAGCCACACACTGACCTAGAATCCTAGAATTGCAGACTTGAAAGAGACCCTGAGGGTCATCCAGTCCAACCCCCTGCAATGTAGGAACATGCAGCTGTCCCGAATGGGGATCGAATCTGCAATCTTGGCGTTATCAGCACCATGTTCTAACCAACGGACCTATCCTCTGGGAATTCATCTGAGTAAAAGCACTGCAGCAGAGGCTAGGAACCTTTTTCAGGACAAAGGATGCATTTCTTTCTGGGCAACCTTTTGGGGGCCACATGCTGGGAGTGGGCAGGGCCGGAGGTGAAAGTGGGTGGAGCAAAGGATTATACTTTACCTGTCAACCAGGATTGCCTAGACCAGGGGTCTGCAACCCGCGGCTCCGGAGCCACATGTGGCTCTTTTACACCTTTGCTGCGGCTCCGGGGCAGATACTAGCGAGAGGAGGAGGTGCATTGTGCGCCCCGACACTCCCCACTGTGGCGGGCGCTGTACTGGCTGTGACGTCGCATGGGGGCGGTGTGCGCGTTAGTCACGGACCGTCCCGACGTCACCGTCCCGGTTTTGCGGCTCCCAGGTTGTTTTTTTCTTCGGAAACAGGTCCAAGTGGCTCTTTTTGTCTTAAAGGTTGCAGACCCCTGGCCTAGACAATGGGCGATGGTTTTAATTGGACCTTAAATTATAACTTCTACAACAAAAAACAATTTGTAGAATTATTGGACTCCACTAGGTTTGTACAGAAAAACAGCATTTTATTGGAGCTGTAATAAGAATGCTTTTTTCAAACAGGTTTTTACAATGTCCTGCACTTACTAAGTCTTGGGAGAATGTAGTGGATTATATAAATATGACTGTGCGAAAAAGCTAATATTTTCAGAGGATATTCTTATTTTGAACTATATCCCCTCTATATGGGATTTGACAACTGGACAACGTAAATGGATTCTCTGTGCCCTTACTACGGCCAAAAGACTGATATTGCTGCATTGGGAAGAGAAATGCACCTTGTGATAATTAATTCCATAGTTTAATCATGCACTGCATGACCCAAAGCAGAGGCATGTTCTCCAGCAAAACTGGTAAGTTCAGAAGCAACTGCCTATGTAAAGGTAAAGGGACCCCTGACCATTAGGTCCAGTCGTGACCAACTCTGGGGTTGCGGTGCTCATCTCGCTTTATTGGCTGAGGGAGCCAGCGTACAGCTTCCGGGCCATGTGGCCAGCATGACTAAGCCGCCTCTGGTGTACCAGAGCAGCGCACGGAAACGCTGTTTACCTTCCCACCAGAGCGGTACCTATTTATCTATTTGCACTTTTGTGCTTTCGAACTGCTAGGTTGGCAGGAGCTGGGACCGAACAACGGGAGCTCACCCCGTCGCGGGGATTCGAACCGCCAACCTTCTGATTGGCAAGCCCTAGGCTCTGTGGTTTAACCCACAGCGCCACCCGCATCCCTTAACTGCCTATGTAAATACGTCCAAATACAGAAATATTTCTCTAAGAAACCGCGATTGATTAATCTGAAATTACAGGGAACCCTTTCAGGTTCCCTGGTGAGCTGGATTGCGAGGAAGGAAGCACAGGCGTCTGACTAACCATAGTGCTTATTACTAAACAGGCTTGTTATTGTTTCTAAGCAATTCCGAGTTTGACTTCCCCAAGTCGCCTTATTATGTAGCCGGGGGGGGGGGGGGGGAGAGAGAGAGAGGGAGATTGGAAGTTCCTCCATTCGCACACTAGATGTCACCCTTACTCTGATTTTATGAATCCAGTCGCTGCAAAAGGAACCTGAGCATTGTCTATCAAGACGCTGAGCATCATGAAAGAAAATGATGGGGAACAGTTCTCTATCTGAGGACTGAACCTCATTGCAGAGTACGGCTACACCCGTGTGTGTGTATCCCGGACAGATCCCAAATTTACATAAAAACCCAGTCATACAGCTAACTGAATATCAGAAGCTGCCTTCTGCTGACTCAGACCATTGGTCCACCTGGCTCAGTGCTGCCTGCACAGACTGGCAGCATCTCTCCAGGGTTTAGGAAGGCCGTCGCCCCCAGCCCTACCTGGACTTGGGGCCTTCTACATGCAAAGCAGATGATGGATCATCAGCAGGTCAGAAGGGAGACTCGAAGACTCGAAGTGAAGCCAGATTTATAATAAATAATAATAATAATAATAATAATAATAATAATAATAATAATAATAATAATAATAATTTATTTATACCCCGCCCTCCCCAGCCAAGACCAGGCTCAGGGCGGCTAACAACCAATAATAAAAACAAGTTGATTAAAATACAACTTAAAAAACAAGATTAAAATACAACGTTAAAACATTAAGATGCAGCCTCTTCACAGGAGAAGAAAGTGGGGGAGGGGATCAAATTGGCTCCAAGCCAAAGGCCAGGCAGAACAACTCTGTCTTCTCTGCAGAAAGAAATCAGATCCTGCAGGGCCCTGGTCTCATGAGGCAGAGCGTTCGACCAGACTGGAGCCAGTGTTGAAAAGGCCCTGGCTCTGGTTGAGGCTAATCTGACTTCCTTAGGGCCCGGGACCTCTAGGGTGTTGCTATTTATGGACCTTGAGGCTGTCCGTGGGGCATACCAGGAGAGGCGGTCCCGTAGGTATGAGGGTCCGAGGCCGTGAAGGGCTTTAAAGGTCAAAACCAGCATACAAGCAGAGAGCATGCAGGGGACGTTGCCAAGTCTAGCTCTCGGCCGCTCCTGCTTCTGCCTAAATCTCCATCTCCAGATGTCTCCCAAGGCAGCATAAACTCCAGAGAGTAGGGCTCCCCTTTGGCTTTTGAGCTTTCTATTCAGCTACATGCAAAACCCTGTGGAGTATTCCTTTCCAACCTGGAAAGGAAGGAGAGTGAGGGATGGCTGTTGCTGAGTGGTTAAAGCAGGGGTCCCCAAACTAAGGCCCGCGGGCCGGATAAGGCCCAAGGGACTCGTTTATCCAGCCCGTGGTGACCCCCGCCACCTGCTGCCTGTTCTTACCAGCGCTGCGCGGCTGCCCACTTCCGAGTTGGAGGAGCACCGGAAATAGCTTGTGCACATGCGCAAGCATTATTTGCGCATGCGCAAGCATTATTTCCAGTACACATCTGGGTCAGAGGAGACCCATGCACATGCGCACAAGCTATTTCCAGTGCTCCTCCAACCCAGAAGTGTGCCGGAAATAGCATATGCACACACGTATGGGCATGCGCTCCCCCGCCCACCGCACAATCGGCGCTGGAGACACCAGCCCAAGGTGCGTTAAGTTTGCTGACCCCTGGGTTAGAGCATCTCCTCTGCGTGCAGAAGGCTGCAACCCACACTTAGTACCTTTGCCTGGAGTTCCTCAGCCCTGAGTTAATGTATGAAGCTATTTTGCACTGAATCAGGCTCATGAGCCACCTAACTCAGTACAGTGGTTACCTTGGTTCTCAAACGTAATCCGTTCCAGAAGTCTGTTCCAAAACCAAAGCATTCCAAAACCAAGGCGCACTTTCCCATAGAAAGTAATGCAAAATGGATTAATCCGTTCCAGACTTTTAAAAACAACCCCTAAAACAGCAATTTAACATAAAGACTAATGAGAACATTGATCCATAAAATGAAAGCAATAATCAATGTACTGCACTATAAAATAAATAAGAGAGTATTGTAGATGATAAAAACAAAAATTTAATTTTTTTCCTACCTGCACTGATGATGGTTATTGTTTGGATGGGTTTTTTTTATCCATTTCCGCAGTCACACAATCAATCAGTAGCTGAAGTGGGTTCCACACAGTCACAAAAACAAATTAATCGAAAAAGCCTCAAAAACAAAAACGCAAAATAAATGCCAAAAACAAAAGTGCCAAACTTAATCTGTTCTGGAAGTCTGCTTGACTTCCGAAATGTCTGAAAACCAAGGCGATTGGTGCAGGCGCCCTGGAAACAATAGCCATCGGCCACATCGGAAGTTCGGTTTCTGAAAAACGTTCGAAAACTGGAACACTTACTTCCAGGTTTTCGGCATTTGAGAACCAAGGTGCCACTATATTGTTTACTCTGACAGGCAGCCATTGTCCAGGGTCTCAGATGGGAGACTCTCTCATTCCTGGCCACCTGTGAACCAGCGGACAAACCTAAGACTAAAGAGAGCAGGGCATGGTCAGGAAACCTCAATTTCCCCTCTCTTCCAGCCTGCAAAATCCTGGAAATATTTTGAAATAGGTGTAAAGGTCTGGGTCTCACTCCTGAAAATCAGAAGCCCCCGAATCCAGGACAGAATCTTGCAGAGGCACAAACCACAATTATCCCCACTCCTTACCAGCCAGTGCTGACAGCAGAAGACCAGCGATCCACAACTGGAAGCACATCTTTCTTGCAATGTTTGCTCCCTTAGGGACGGAGCGCTGGGATGCAATTTTAGGGAGAGCAAATCTTCACACCTTCCTAGGAGGGGGAAAAGGACCAAAAAAAATCAGCCATGAACTCCTCAAAAGACGATTCCATAACCCTCAGGGACTTCTAGAGAAGATGGGGCAAAGCACACCTGGGGAATCTGTCGCTCTGTGATGCAGCTGGACTCCAACTCTCCAGGGTCCCAGCCTGCAGGTCCAATGGTCAGGGATGAGAGGAGTTGTTGTCCAACAGCATATGGAGGGTCACAGCTTCACCACTCCTGAAATGATCACACATCCTGCCTCTACTTATCCCTCTGCGGTCCCAATGACCCTTTCGGATTTTAGATTGGAATCTCTTTGGGGCAGGGAGCTTCTCTCTGTAAAGCAGGGCTGGGAAACCGGTGGGCCTCCAGATACTGTCAGGATCTAACTCTCATCAGCTACAGCCAGCAGGGCCAATGGTCAGGGGTAGTGGAAGACGTGGTCTTGCAGCATCCCCAGCCCCACTGATGTCGCCAAGGCAGCATCACTATACAAAACAAGGACTCTGCAACCAAACAAAGTCTCTATCTGCAAGACCCGTTGGCTGTGTCGGAGATTGACAAAAGACCAGTAAGGCACACGTTGTTGTTTCTAATGAAATTTCTATCCTGCTTGATGCCAAAATAGGCTTTTAAATGGTTTACGGCGTATACCAGTGATAGAATCATGGAACTGCAGAGTTGGAAGTGTCGGTGTTTGTAAAAAGCAAAAGGGTTCTGACCTCCCTTTGTCGCCTCAGCCTGGTCCTCGGACCCTTGTCGGCATAAAAGAGTCCACCAGAAGAGTATCCTTGCAGAGTATAGTGGTGCCTCGCAAGACGAAAATAATCCGTTCTGTGATTCTCTTCGTCTAGCGGTTTTTTCGTCTTGCAAAGCAAGCCCATTGACGGATTAGCGGATTAGCGCTATTAGCGGCTTTTAGTGGCTTATCTGCTGATCGGATCAGCTGATAAGCAGCTTAGCGGCTTAGAAAAAGGGGGGGAAAGGGGGAAAAACCAGCAGGAACTCGCAAGACATTGTCGTCTTGCGAAGCAAGCCCATAGGAAATTCGTTTTGCGAAGCACCTCCAAAACAGAAAACTCTTTCATCTAGTGAGTTTTCCGTCTTGCGAGGCATTCGTCTTGCGGGGCACTACTGTACTTTCTGCTTTTATTCTTAGAAGTCTTTCTGCAAAAGCGACTGACCAACTATACACACATCACCACTACCAGCTTTCACCAACCAACCAACCCAACCCAACATTTCTCACTCTAATATATACAACCCGGTGCAGGCTGCTGACCCAGCTTTTTTAAGCATTAAAGAAACAGCGGCCATTTCAGCCATGACAGGAAGGGACCCCAAGGGTCGTCTAGTCCAACCCACAGCAAAGCAGGAATCACAACTAAGGAGTCCCTGATAGATGGCCAATGAACCTTTGGAAAGAGAGGCCACCACCTTCTGATATGGTCTCCTAAGACCCCTAGATCTAAATAAAATACATTTTCCCCTCCCCTGCACTATAACCAAGCCTACTTTTTGAAAACAGACTACTTTCCTTGGTGTGCCTGTTTTCTTCATTCAGTTTCAGAATTTGTAAGCATGCGTGCTATTTCCTGAATTTCCGAGATAAATGGAAAGAATGATTCATTCTCTAGACCATGTTCCCACTTACATCTTGTATTTGCATTATGTTGTTAAGTTATATGGAATTGTTTACAACAGGCATGGCCAAAGCCCGTTATGGGGGCCTAATGAGGCCTCTGTGGCAGAATATGTTCTGTAAAATTGTAAGAAAAAGCTCAGCAACTTTGGGGTTAAATCCTTTAAAAGGGGCTCAACAACTTCTGGGTAAAATTGTAAAACTTTGGTTGGCCCTCACACATGTTCACGTCATCAAATCTGGCCCTCTTTGAAAAAAGTTTGGGCACCCCAGGTTTACAATGCTTGAGAAATCAACTCCATCATTTTTTGGGGGGGTAGTAACTGTTAACTAACTTGGGCTTTTTAAAGCCCCAAAGTCGTTCTCTCCCCACCCCTTTGTTCTACTAAAATAGTGCTTTAAATACCTGGCCATTATTTGGCAGACCTTGATGGGTCTAATACAGTGGTACCTCAGGTTACAAATGCTTCAGGTTACAGACACTTCAGGTTACAGACTCCGCTAACCCAGAAATAGTACCTCGGGTTAAGAACTTTGCTTCAGGATGAGAACAGAAATCGTGTGGCGGCAGCAGGAGGCCCCATTAGCTAAAGTGGTACATCGGGTACCACTTTAAATAAATAAATAAAATAAATTTTATTTATACCCCACCCTTCCCGGTTCAGAAAACCGGGCTCAGGGCGGCTAACAACAAATTTTAAAAACTTAGTTGTGATACAACAAAAAACAGCATAAAATACAGTATAAAAGCGTGAATAACAATAAATTCAAAGTTCTAAAATCAATTTAGGGGGAAATACATCCACATTTTCAGGTTAAGAATGACCCTCCAGAACGAATTAAGTTCTTAACCCGAGGTACCACTGTCCCCAGTTGTCGCTGCAAATGCTTTTTGAAAACAGCTGCAGGCATCCTATTCCTGGGGGCTCTGGAGACAGAAAAGCATGGAAGGATCTACCAGCTCAGGAAGTAGCTGCAGCTGGGCTGCTCTTCCTTCCATTTGCCGTGGAGGTTTTTTCAAGGGGGGCGGAGAGGATATTGTGGCTGCGGAGGAAGCATCCAAACAGTGAGGAGATTCATTTGTCTCACAATAAGTTGTGTTCCAGGCTTCCGCTTGCTGGAACTCAGCTGGGAATGTTCCCCCAGTTCTGTGCAATGCGCAAAGGATGCTCAGTGCGCTTGACCGAAGGGACCGTTTTAATGTGCATTTTATTATCGGTTTATTTGATGCATTTATAGCTCACCTTTCTTCCTCCAAGGTGCTCCTCAAGGTGTCATACCTGGTCCCCCCCTTCCTCATGTAATCCCCATGACACACCTGTGAGGGAGGTTAGGCTGAGAGGCAATGACTGGCCCAAGGACTCCCAGTCAGCTTCATAAGTGAGTGGGAATATGACCCCTGCTCTCCCAGGTCCTAGTCTGATGCTTTAATGACCATTACCGTATTTTTCGCCCTATAGGACGCACTTTTTCCCCTCCAAAAATGAAGGGGAAATGTGTGTGTGTCCTATGGGGCGAATGCAGGCTTTCCTGGGCTTCCTGCAGCTTTGCGCCACCCTCTGGATCCTGGCGCAAAGCCACGCGGGGCTCCGGAGGGTAGCGCAGAGCTGCCTGCATTCCGAAGCCTGGTGCGCGCTGAAGAGCGCCCCCGGGCTTCGCGCACCTCTCCGCAAGCCTGGGGAGACCGGCGCGGCTCCCTAGGCTTGCAGATAGCAGGCTGTTCTGGGGGCTGGGGTCGGGGGAAGCTCGGGCTTCCCCCGCGCCTGCCCCGTGCCTGGGGAGGGATTTTTTTTTTTCTTTATTCCCCCCCCCAAAAAAAAATTAGGTGCGTCCTATGGGGCGGTGCGTCCTATGGGGCGATGCATCCTATGGGGCGAAAAATACGGTATATCACACTAGAAAGCAATGACAAACCTAGACAGCATCTTAAAAAGCAGAGACATCACTTTGCCAACAAAGGTCCGTATAGTTAAATCTATGGTTTTCCCAGTAGGGATGTATGGAAGTGAGAGCTGGACCATAAAGAATTGATACTTTTGAATTATGGTGCTGGAGGAGGCTCTTGAGAGTCCCATGGACTGCAAGAAGATCCAACCTCTCCATTCTTAAGGAAATCAGCCCTGAGTGCTCACTGGAAGGACAGATCCTGAAGCTGAGGCTCCAGTACTTTGGCCACCTCATGAGAAGAGAAGACTCCCTGGAAAAGACCCTGATGCTGGGAAAGATGGAGGGCACGAGGAGAAGGGGACGACAGAGGATGAGATGGTAGGACAGTGTTCTCGAAGCTACCAGCATGAGTCTGACCAAACTGCGGGAGGCAGTGGAAGACAGGAGTGCCTGGCGTGCTCTGGTCCAGGGGGTCACGAAGAGTCCGACACGACTGAACAACTAAACAACAACAATATCACACTAGTTCTATGGATGTTTACAGTGCAATGCTTTTTTGTATTGACTGAAACCAGAACAACATTTTTGGCAATGCGTTCATCTTAATTGCTGCAATTCTTCCTAATAATGATAAATTCATTCTACCCCATATCTCTAGATTCCTTTTTATTTCGTTCCAAATCTTTTCATAATTGTCTTTGAAAATATTAATATTCTTGGTTGTAAGCCAAATTCCTAGATATTTAACTTTCTTATGCATCTCTATTTCTATAGTCTGATATAGCTCTGTTTTGTCTGGTTCTGGTAAATTTTTAACTAACAGTTTGGTCTTATTTTTGTTTAATTTAAAGCTTGCAACTTGCCCAAACGTTGTAATGCTTTTTTGTAAAACGCTCATCAAATTTGTGGGTGGCACCAAACTAGGAGAGGATTCAAGACCACCTTAACAGAATGGAGAACTGAGGCCCAAACTAACAAAATGAATTTCAGTCGGGACAAAGGTTATATACTTACAAAGGAAAAATCAGATGCACAAATATAGGACGAGGAAATCCAGGCTTGACAGTAAGGTAAAGGTAAAAGGACCCCTGACCATTAGGTCCAGTCGTGGCCAACTCTGGGGTTGCGGCACTCATCTTGCTTTACTGGCCGAGGGAGCCGGCGTACAGCTTCCTGGTCATGTGGCCAGCATAACTAAGTCGCTTCTGGCGAACCAGAGCAGCGCACGGAAACGCCGTATACCTTCCCGCCGGAGTGGTACCTATTTATCTACTTGCACTTTGACGTGCTTTCGAACTGCTAGATTGGCAGGAGCAGCGACCGAGCAACGGGAGCTCACCCTGTTGCGGGGATTCAAACCACCGACCTTCTGATCAGCAAGTCCTAGGCTCTGTGGTTTAACCCACAGTGCCACCCGTGTCCCTTGGCTTGACAGTAGTGCATGTGAAAAGGTTCTAGGGGTCTAATCAACAGAAGTCTAGTATCCAGGTCAAGGGAATTACATAGTACCCATCTATCCCATCTTGGTCAGACCACACCTGGAGTCCTGTGTCCAGTTCTGGGTGCCACAATCCAAGAAGGTTATTGACAAGCCGGAACATTTACATGTGGAGGATGGCCAGGATTATCAAGGGTCTGGAAACCAAGCCTTATGAGAAATTGGTTGAGGAAGTTGGGTATGTTTACCCTGGAAAAAAGAAGACCAAGAGGAGAGCTGATAGCCAAATATCTAAAAGGCTGTCATGTGGAAAAGCAGGCTTGTTTTCTCCTGCTCTGGAGGCTAAGACCTGAATCTATGGACTCAAATTACAAAAAGGAGATCCTGACTAAACACCAGGAACAACTTTCTGACAGTAAGAGCTGTTTGAGAGTGGAACGGTCTCCCTTGGGAAGTTGTGGAATCTCCTTCCTTGGGGTTTATAAACTGAGATTGTATGGCTATCTGTCAGGGACTCTTTAGTTGTGATTTCTGTTGGGGTCATTCCAACTCTCTGTGATTCTGTGACTAAACCACAGACGAGTTCATGGGCCAGCAGCCACACAAATGCTACCATCATACAGGATAACAGTTTCTTTTTTCCTGTAATGTGAACCCATGGTGGTTCACAGAACAAAATCAAAATATAAAACCACAAAATATATCATCAATATAAAAGCAACAACCCCTCCCAAAAAAGCCCCACATTTTAAAAGGGCATAGGATGTCTATCAAATTTAGCTGCTTTAGCCCTGAGCCACAACAAACAGAATAAAAATCAGAAACAGAATACATACCGTAACAGAAACCTTAAAACATTTTTTTTCTTTTTTAGATGTATTTCCAATACAGAAAATCCCAAGTTTATTCTCTGGGTTGATCCAGATGGCAAATCAAGAATATGGCTTTCATTAAACATCTATGCCAGAAATTGTGGGAGCTGTTGTCTCAATTAGCATACTTGTTGTCATTCAACCAATAAATCATTAATTTACTTGCTAATACAAACCAGTAATCAGGGCTATGCAAACATGCACATTAACAGGACATAAAAAAGAAGTAATGTGTTAGGTTGTGGGTGAACATATCAGACGACACAGCGATTCTTCAAACAGCTCTTATTTATTCACAGGCCAGGACAGAACTGAACTGAAGGGCTCAGTCAGCCTGCTTATATAGAGCTCCAGTACCACGTTACTGTAACAACTTTCTAAAACTATCCAATCACTGAACGTCACTTTCGATCCTTCATTTGCATAACTATCTACAGTATCCCCCTGCTGGCCCAGGGTGAGAACTTCAGTACATAACATAATGCATCAGACAAAATTTTTCATCTTAAGCAGACCCAGATGTATGCAAGTTTAAATGTATATTCTGGTATCTTTCCCTCAAGAAATGTAGATGGTATTATGTTAAAACCTAAGAAAGGTGGTCAGTGTTGCTTTCAGCCCAAGAGCCCATATTGCTAACTTTCACACAGTCAACTGGAAACAGAATTAACACAGCAGATCCTCATAACACTTAATATAGCTACAATCTCCATGACTGCTCACCTCCATGCCAAGATCCGCCATGATGTTGACTTTGAGGCAAATTCCATTCAAAGGTCTCCTACACCATTAATTATAAGCTTCCTCCTTGAGATTATTCTGCCATGAAAGATCCTCTGCACTATTAATTAGAAACTTCCTCCATGAGTTTATTCTGTCACTAACTGTGTCCTCTTCAGAGCAGCAATGGTATTACCGATTAATTGCCTCTTAATTGGGCAGTTCCTATTCCCCTTGGAAGGGGGACTTTAATTACTGATTTTCTCTTATTTGTATCTAAACATTTCTCTCTCTGTGTGTTTTCAATAAAAAGGAAAGCGGGGCAAATGCAAATGAAACAGGCCATTAAAGCCTCCAGCCCAGAGAACAGGAAATGACTTATTAAGAGACTTATTCACATAAGAAATGTGAAATATAAACGTGCTAAATAACCAAGAGTGACCAAACAGATTCAATTCCCAAAGTGGTTTAACAACCAGTCTCTCTTTACAAGCAACTCTGGAATTATAGCTCTGTGAGGAGGGTCTCCTAACCACTCTCAGCACCTTTAACAAACTCCAGCTCCCAGGATTCTTTGGGGAAAGCCATGGTTCTGTAATGTATGTTTCCAGGCACAATTCAAAGTGTTGGTGCTGATGTTTAAAGCCCTCAACAGCCTCAGCCCTGTATACATTGAAGGAGCGTCTCCACACCCATCATTCAGCCCAGACACTGAGGTCCAGCACCGAGGGCCTTCTGGCAGTTCCTTCACTATGAGGTTACAGGGAACCAGGCAGAGGGCCTTCTCGGTAGTGGCACCCACCCTGTGGAATGTCCTCCCATCAGATGACAAGGACATAAGTAACTATACAACCTTTAGAAGACATCTGAAAGCAGCCCTGTGCAGTGGTATCTTGGTACTCAAACTCAATCCATTCTGGAAGTCCTTTCGACTTCCAAAACGTTCAAAAACCAAGGCACGGCTTCTGATTGGCTGATTGGCCCCGGGGAAAATGCTGACAGCCGAAATGGATGTTTGGCTTCTGAAAAACGTTTGCAAACCGGAACACTTACTTCCAGGTTTGCGGCGTTTGGGAGACGATTTGGGAACCAAGGTTCCACTGTATAGGGAAGCTTTTAATGTTTTGATGTTTTGTTTTGTTCCTTTATGTTTTGTGGGAAGCCGCCCAGAGTGGCTGAGGTAGCCCAGTCAGATGAGCAGGGTATATATAAAAAGAATGATGGTTGAGGAGTTTAGTTAGTTTGGGGGCAGTGTGTATGCAAAACCCTCAGTGGGTAGGTCAAAAACTTGGTCTAGGTGTCCCCTTACTGCTTCAAACATGCCTAGGAAGATCCCTTAGACTAGGGGTCAGCAAACATTTTCAGCAGGGGGCCGGTCCACTGTCCCTCAGACCTTGTCAGGGGCCGGACAATATTTTTGGGGGATGAATGAATGAATGATTATGTGCCACAAATAACCCAGAGATGCATTTTAAATAAAAGCACACATTCTACTCATGTAAAAACACCAGGCAGGCCCCACAAATGACCCAGAGGTGCATTTTAAATAAAAGGACACATTCTACTCATGTAAAAACATGCTGATTCATGGACTGTCTGCAGGCCAGATAGAGAAGGCGATTGGGCTGGATCCGGCCCCCAGGCCTTAGTTTGCCTAGCCACGCCTTAGACATTCTACAAAACACAGACAACTATCAAAGACTTGCCTAATTCTAGCCACTGCCCTTTCCCCACAGATTCCTGGCACTCTAATTATCATTCTCATTGTGGCGTGTGTATTTATTTTTATATAAACCCTGGAACTATCTATTTATAAAAGCTTGTCTGTGTTTGTATTTTAAGCCAGATGGTGATGCAGCCTCTTCCTCCAAGAGTTCTCCTGGTTTTGCCTTTCCTCGCCAACACACCACTGTAATTGTCAAGTCTGAAATGCTTGAGGGTTCCTGGATGAAGTCATCGCCATGCCCCCAACACACTAGACATGTAGCTCTACCGACAACATAACCAGAAGGCTAAGGAAAGGGCAGCAAGCTCTCCTAAAAAGGTAAAGGTATAAGGACCCCTGACCATTAGGTCCAGTTGTGACCGACTCCGGGGTTGCGGCGCTCATCTCGCTTTATTGGGCAAGGGAGCCGGCGTACAGCTTCCAGGTCATGTGGCCAGCAGGACTAAGCCGCTTCTGGCGAACCAGAGCAGCGCACGGAAACACCGTTTACCTTCCTGCCTATTTATCTACTTGCACTTTGACATGCTTTCGAACTGCTAGGTTGGCAGGAGCAGGGACTGAGCAACGGGAGCTCACCCCGTTGTGGGGATTCGAACCGCCGACCTTCTGATCGGCAAGCCCTAGGCTCTGTGGTTTAACCCACAGCGCAAGCCGTGTCCCAAGCTCTCCTAGAACTGGTCATAAAGCAGAGGGGTGTGAGGAATTCAATTCAGCTATATAAAATTATAAGACAGCATATTACCTAACTCCAAGAACTGGTCTTCAGTTTTTTGGTTTTTTTAAAGGAGGAAGAAGTTATTGGTGGAGGCTTCTACTGAAAGCTACAAGGAGAGATCGAATTTGTGCGTGTGTGCTTCAGATCCTCCAGGGAAACAAATAGGGATGCAACCTATTGGAAAAGTCAAGTATCAATTTTGGCTTGAAAATGTGAGAAAATGACAGGGCACAGCTGAAGGAAAAGGCAATTGCTGGGCTCTTCAGGGGCATTAGCCCAAGGACCCGAATGATACCTACGCTGGTTGTGAGTTTGTTACTTGTTTAGTCGTGTCCTACTCTTCGTGACCCCATGGACCAGAGCACGCCAGGCCCTCCTGTCTTCCACTGCCTCCCGCAGTTTGGTCAAACTCATGCTGATAGCTTTGAGAACACTGTCCAACCATCTCGTCCTCTGTCGTCCCCTTCTCCTTGTGCCCTCCATCTTTCCCAACACCAGGGTCTTTTCCAGGGAGTCTTCTCTTCTCATGAGGTGGCCAAAGTACTGGAGCCTCAGCTTCAGGATCTGTCCTTCCAGTGAGCACTCAGGGCCGATTTCCTTAAGAATGGAGAGGTTTGATCTTCTTGCAGTCCATGGGACTCTCAAGAGTCTCCTCCAGCACCATAATTCAAAAGCATCAATTCTTGTGAGTTTGTTACTGGGCTTTGCTAAATTGAATAGGGCCCTAAATTGAGATTGGCTGGATTCCAGTTCCCATCCGTCAGAGGCAGCATGGCCAATGGTCTGAGATGATGGCAGCAGTAGCTCAACAACATCTGGAGAGCCACAAGTTCCCCACCTCTAAAGAACAAGTGATCTCTTTGAAGCTATCCTCCCAAGTCTCCCTTCTCAAAAAGAGGAAGGACGCCCTACCAAGCCAGCTATATTTTTGTCACTGCCCCCCCCCCATCTGTGTTCCACTCAGCTGAGGAAGTGCCTTCAAACTTCCTTCACTCCTTCCCTTCATGCAGGTGGCGGACATTCTGTTTCTTTCAGCAGACAGGGAGATGGACGAGAGAAAGAAACGAGGCAGGAAGCTGCAGCAGCACTACTGAAATCAAAGGGAAGTCCACTGTGCTGCAACAATCCTGTTCTAGACACAGATCTTCTTGGGAGTAGCAGGTATTGAGAGCGTGCTCACTTATGGCTTGTGTGTGTGGTACGGAAGCTGTACTACCCAGAACAGGATGGGGTTGTGCAGGGTTGTTAAGGCAGCAGAGAGCATTGTTGGCTGCCCACTCTCCACCTTAGAGCAGATTTATGCCACAAGGTGCCATAGGAAGGCACTGGACATAGTAAAAGATCCGTCGCATCCTGGTCACTGTCTCTTCGAGCTCTTGCCGTTGGGACGGAGATACAGGACGATGAAGACAAGAACGAGCCATCTTAAGAACAGCTTCTTCTCCAGAGCGATCTCGGCCCTGAATGGGAAGCCCGGACTTTGAAAGTCATCTAATCTTCCTTGCTGTATTATACTGTATTGTTTAATTAGTGTTTTTATGGAGCAGTCAAGTAATTTCGTTGTCCCCGAAGGGGGCAATTACAATAAAGATGATATTATTATTATTATTATTATTATTATTATTATTATTATTATTATTATTATTAGATGGGTTTTGCATGCAAAAGGTTCCAGGATCAATGCCTCACATCTCCAGCCACAGATGGGGAAAACTCTATAGAGCCTGAAACTCAATACAGCCACTGGTGGGAATACATTTGTAGCATGGGAGCTGTGTTGCCTTCTGGGTAAACTTCCAGGGTTCAATGGTAGGCATGGAGCAACAGATTAAACCTCTGTACAGTTCTACATACACCTCTGTCCTTCATCCAGACAAGCAAAGAGGCATCTGTCATGGGTGCTTTAGCTGAGGGGTTTGACTAGATGACCTTAGGGAGTCCCTTAGGGAGTCCCTTATTCTATTATCAGCAGAGTGGATAAAAATCAATGGTTTTTTTATTTAAATCGGATTTTTAAAATAAAATGCTTTTAGAGGAAAAAATCTTTTTAAACATAGTTTTCTATTTAAGAATAGTCCAAAGGCTATTCATCAGGAAATAAGTTTTTCATGTGTGCTGAAACTCAGTCTAAGTTGGTTTTTAAGGAAATTGTTATTCAGGAAATGATTACCGTATTTTTCGCCCTATAGGACGCACTTTTTCCCCTCCAAAAATGAAGGGGGAATCTGTGTGCGTCCTATGGGGCGAATACAGGCTTTCGCTGAAGCTTGGAGAGTGAGAGGGGTCGGTGCGCACCGACCCCTCTTGCTCTCCAGGCTTCAGGAAGACACCCGCAGCCTAGGCAGCCCTGTGGGAGTTCCCGCAGGGCTCCCCACGCTGCGGATAGCAGCCTGCCGCTCGGCGCACGGGACACCCTGAAGCAGAGCGCCCCGCGTGCCGGGCAGATATCCGCAGCCTGGGGAGCCCTGCGGGAGTTCCCGCAGGGCTCCCTAGGCTGCAGATAGCAGCCTGCTGCACGGAGCACGGGGCGCGCTGAAGCAGAGCGCCCCGCGCTTTGGGCAGACATCGGCCAGCCCCACAAGCTCAGGGGACAGCGGGGAGGTGCAGCGCCGCCATCCCGCTGTTCCCCGACCTGGTTTGGGGGCGGAAATAAAGGGGGGGTTTCCTTTATTTCCCCCCAAAAAAACTAGGTGTGTCCTATGGGACGGAGCATCCTATGGGACGAAAAATACGGTATTTTTCTCCTTCCAATAAAGTACAACAGAAAAGTTGTCCAAATATAAACAGTTAACTTCTTAAACCTCACAATAATTTCATAATTATCTATGTATTTCTAATAGTATAACCAAATCAGTAATTTTTTATATAACTGGGGGGGGGGAACTACTTTGAAAATTTATTATTCCAAAAATGAAACCTCCATATGGTTGTAAATATTAAGATTGTACCAACAGGAATGTCTTTCTGTAAAAAAATTAAAATAAATTTTAAAAAATGATTTAAATCAAGTCTTGCTGACTAGTGATTTAAATCATTATTTAAACAGTGATTTAAATCAAATCCACCCTGATTATCAGAGTTCATAGATACATTCCAGCCAGGCCATCCACAGACAGAGAACCTCTTGGGGTACAAAATTTCTCAAGGTGAAATGTGTATCCTAGGAAGAAGGGGCGTGGCCCTAATCAGAGGTCCAGATAGAGAAGATTGCGGGGGGGGGGGGTGAATTTGGCCGAATGTTCTTAAGCCCTGGTGTGGAGTAGATGGGCCAGAGGTCTGACTTTGTATAAGGCAGGGGTCTGCAACCCGCGGCTCTGGAGCCGCATGTGGCTCTTTTACACCTTTGCTGCGGCTCCGGGCGAGGGGAGGAGGCGCACTGTGCGCCCCAACACTTCCCACTGTGGCGGGTGCTGTACTGGCTGTGACGTCGCATGAGGGCGGTGCGTGCGTTAGTCACCTTCCCGCCCGCTACATTGTAAGGGGCATGTACGCTGGTCACTGCATTGAAAGGGGGCATGTATGTTGGTCACTGTTTTGAAGGGGAGTGAAGAACACACACACACACACACAAAAAGGTAACTTGTTAATTTAACGTTTATTTCTATGAGGAGGAGTAATTCTGAGGGGTCAAACAAAGAAATAATAAAAAAGTGACAAAAAAGTTATTTTTATAATGACGAATTTTCCGGCTCCCAGTTTTTTTTCTTCGGAAACGGGTCCAAGTGGCTCTTTTTGTCTTAAAGGTTGCAGACCCCTGGTATAAGGCATTTTATGAAAGCGGGAGGGGAGACTGTTTCTAGAGCATCCACAATTTAATGTTGACTTGCCCTGAGCATCAGTCATCCTGGAACACCACGACTCTGGCTGAAAGCCCAGGGCCACAATTAAAACTTCCCAGCACTCTTGCAACCATCTACATCTTCCAGGCAACACTACACTCTTGAGGCCCGATTCTCCAAAACACTAAAGCAATATGATGCTTCTATCAGTAATTGAATGGGGGGAGGGTGTTCATCACTGTAACCAGGTGAAGAGCTGGTTGGTCTTCTCTGTAGGCTGGACTGGGGGGGTCGCAAACCGGCTCTTGTGGTTCCCAACAGTACAGGCTCTTGCATTAACCAGCAACAGAGCACTTAAATCCATTGGGCAGCATCTGAAACATCTCCCAAAGTGGTACCCAGTTCTTCAGATCTGTTGTCTGCAGCATTGTCAACACCACACTCATCAATACTTGTTAGCCCACGGTTCCCCCTTCAGGTACCTTCAGATGTTTCCAACTGCAAATCCCATCATCCTCGATCAGTGATCTTGTTGGCTGGGTCTGATGGAAGTCCAACAATACTTGGGAGGTACCAGAATGGGGAAGACTGAGCTAGCCACTACGCAACACTGACTCTGTTTCAGATGTGGGAAGCATATTCGACAGCGTTTCACGTCCATCTTTGGATAGACGTCTCTTCAAATTCTCTCCGGCATTCTCTGTTGTTTGCTTGATGCAAACAAGTGGGGCCCACCCTGTGGAACACCCTCCCATTAGATGTCAAGGAAATAAACAACTATCTGACTTTTAGAAGACATCCTAAGGCAACCCTGCTTAGCAAAGATTTTAATGTCTGGTGTTTTATTGTGCTTTTAATTCTGTTGGGAGCCGCCCAGAGTGGCTGGGGAAACCCAGCCAGGTGGGCAGGGTATAAATAAATTATTATTATTATAATTATTATTATTATTATTATAGTTCATCCACCCATTGCACAGGTGGTCACACCCTTGGCCTTTTAAAATTGTAGGGTCTCCAAACTAGCATTTAATCCTAATGTGCTTAATTTGTTGTCCTATATATGCCATGCCCTGTATTGGTTAGCAACATCTTTTCCATGTTTTGGCCAAAGCAAGTCGTTCACAACACCTGGACTATCTTCTTGGAGTTGAGGAAATGGATTTAACCTAGAACTGTAAGTGAAGTGGGTGCTTAAACACTGAGCTCAAAGTCCTTCCATACACCTAAAATGGTAGCTGCCATTCTGCATGGCCGTAGCAAGAAGAAAAAATAGGAAGCTCACTCAACCAAGTAGGCTAGGGGGCCAATTCCATTGGGGCTTCTCTTCTTCCTGAACTGTTCCATCCAAGCTGGCTTTTTATAAGAACTGCCACATAATAATTGCCACTAGAGTTTGTTCATCTTCCTCTTCCCTCCCCATCCCCTTTTTCTTTTGTGTTGCATCTTTTAGACTGCTAACATATGGGCAAAAAAAGCTTGTATGTTACTGATCTTCTGCAAGCCACTCTGGGAGCCTTTTCAGCTGAAGAGTGGGGTGAAAATGCTCTATATACGCAAAAATCAATAACTTGAAATCAGCAGAAATTACTGAGACACAATTATGTATAGGGCTGCAGCTTTAATTTGCATGCTTTGTTGGGGTTGCAAAAATAAGTGAGCACAGTTTACGGGCGTGTGTGGCTGTTGGGATTAATGTCAAAAAGGTTTTAAAGCAGCTGTTTCCAAACTGTGGTCCATAGCATTTCTGTGGATTTGTGATTAATATTCATGCTGATTTTTAATTGTATTCTTATTGCTTCTTTTGTTTCCTATACAGTGGTACCTCGGGTTAAGTACTCAATTCGTTCTGGAGGTCCGTTCTTAACCTGAAACTGTTTTTAACCTGAAGCACCACTTTAACTAATGGGGCCTCCCCCTGCTGCGTGATTTCTGTTCTCATCCTGAAGCAAAGTTCTTAACCCAAGGTACTATTTCTGGGTTAGCCAGAGTCTGTAACCTGAAGCGTCTGTAACCTGAAGCATATGTAACCCGAGGTACCACTGTACTGTATTTTTATTGTACTGTGATCCAAATTCTCTGGAATTCAAAATAAAAGAAGCAAACTTAATACAATTTTTAAGAATCCCACACCATCTAGCAGAGCACATTACAATTGCTGCTACAACAGGCAGAAAAACCGTTTAGCAATTTTCAAGCGGCAACTGGAAAAATAAAAGCTTGGGAACGACTGATGAGCAGTTGTTTAGTCATCCCCAAGAAGTGATGACATACTTGTTTCAGATCCTCAAACTGGGGATGGGGAATAACTTGGCAAATGCCATACAGCAGGCACGTCCAACTTTCAAGAGACTGCGATCTACTCCCACTATAAAAAAAAACTGGCAGTGATCTACCCATTGGATTGACAAGAGTTGTTGAGCTTTTTTGGGGAGAAGCTTCATCAAAGTTGTTGAGCGATCGACCGGGATCAACCAGGGACACCCCATGATCGACCAGTAGATCACGATCGACCGGTTGGACATCCCTGCCATACAGAAACAAATAATGCCAGTTTCAAAAGTCCTAAGAGCGACAGCAATGCTTCCCAAACTTGAGGTACGTACGTCTTTTGAAAGCTTAGTCTTACCTGTATACGCCTTCTCAAGCAAAGATAATTTGGGGGTAGTTTTAATGACACTATTTTATCTAGACTAGGGCAAATACCCTGTACCATTTAAAACCCTTTTGCATACGCTTGGGGGCATCCGTACCACAATTTAGGAAACACTTGGACTACATGATTGCAGGGTCCCCACCCCACCAAAAAGAAAAATGTCCAGGTTGCACAATTGGAGCTCTTGCACAACAAACCTTCTTCCATAGAGATATATTCAGACTTTCTGTGATAAGGGAAGTGACAAGATGGGGGGATGCTCTGGGAAGCATGAGATTACTATTGCATGATAGAATGTCATCTAACTTCCCCATCAGTCAGCAAACCTCATCCGGAAGGACTCATAGTTCAAACACAAAACCACAAATCCATATTTCGACCAACACTGCCACCATTTCTTTTCAGTCAATCCCTGTGTGCCACAGGTCCATTTTATTTTGTTAAAAAAAAATTGATCAGAGCAGCAATGCTGGCAAAGAGATAGATCTTTCTTGATCTAAAGCACCACTCACCCACAAGGGAAGGGTGGCTGAACAATACAGCTACTTTACTCAGAAGTAGACCCAACTGTATCCTACAGAGTTAACTTAAAAAGGCATAGGAGTGCCCTCTGTATTGGCCATTCTCTCCCCCCCCCTCTTCCAATTCAATCTTTATTGGTTTATAAACAATACAACCAATCACATTGAAACCCATAAAGCACCACAAACAAACCACTATGTATTGGCCAATCTGAACTGTTGGCCAGAAGATAGAAAAAAGTTGAGGCGGAACAGTCCTGTATCGTTATCAACACAGAAGAAGCAAAATATTTAAGGACATTGACAGATCCTGTCTCAGAGTTCTCCTTTTTTAAAGAGGTATCCTAAGCAGCTGGCAAATGGCATATATAACATAATCTGGCTGGCATCCCATCTAAGACCTGCCTAAAGTAGACCTATTGAAATCAAGGAACCTAACTTTGCCAGGTTCCTTCACTTCAATGAGTATGCTCTGGGTATGGGTAACATTGTACACCCCCTCTCTCTCTCTGAGCCAATTCCTAGCGGCCGATGTTCCTTTGGCCCCCCCTAATAAAATATTTGAGGGGGGTCTCCCCCAAGTTAATGGACACTGCCATTCCAATGGGAGTGTGCGCCTTGTAATCTATTACAATATGTGGGGCAGGGCTTCTCTTCTCTCCCCCTCCCCAATATTTTATTCGAGTTGGCACCCCTGTGGGTCACACTGGAGAGAAAGAGAGAGAGATAAAAAATATATATATTTAAAAGCATTTTAAAAAGGCAACTCTGTGCAAGAGCGCGCGCGCGTCCAAGTGAAGACGCCCAGAAAGAAACGAAAAGTTCTGCAGGAATTCAAGATCCTTTTGGCAACGCTTTTGGAGGAAAGGAAAAGGGGCCGAAAGAAGGAAAGAAAGGCGGATTGTCTGCTTCTTTTCGCCTGGGTGTCGCTCCCTCTCTCTCCCCCCATTCAGCCCAACAGCCAAGCAGGCACTTACTCGGCCAGAGTCCGTCCTTCCCGGGAGCGACTCCGCTTTCGGACAAAGGCGCGCCGTTTCTCCAGCTCGCCCTGGGTTCTGCTGCGCCCTAGGCGCAGGGCGGGTCTCGCCGCCGGCCCCGGACCGTCTTCCTACCCGGCCCGCCCCAGCACCCGTCGCCCCCAGCTCCCTCCGGCGGGCAGAGGTCGGTGCGCGGCTCCCGGCCGGGGGAAGGAGGAGGAGGAGGCCGCGGGAGCGAGCCTGGGGAGCGAGAGGCGGGGAGAGGAGCGCAGCCCCCCTGGCTTCCGGGTTGATTCGGGGCCGGAGCGCCATGTGGCTGCCGCTGTGCGAATGGAACCGGGGAATCCCATTATGGGAAGGGGTTCCGGGGGGTCATCTAGTCCAACCGGCTGCAAGGCTGGAAGGTGCCACGGAGTGTCCAGTGCCAGATTTACGTGTAAGCTAAACAATCTATAGCTTAGGGCCCCACTCTCTTGGGGACCCCCAAAAAATTTAAAGGGGGAAAAAAACCTGGATGTTTTTACATTTCCAAAATGTAAGATAAAAATAAAATAAAACCTACATACAGCAACAGTGTTTTGTTTTGTTTAGGCTCCTGTGATGTAAGTAATGGGCCCTGCCTGCTCCCTAAAATATCGCTGGTTTGCTCATTTCTCTATATATAGGGTGCCTGCATTCTGCATGTGCAAATGGATTTAGGTATCTATTAGGTCCATCAGTTACCTTATAGCATATATTCAACACAAAAAACAGCGACAATTTGTTGTTGACAAAGGACAGCTGGACATATAAAGGGCCCCATTACCTTCAGGAGCTTAGGGCCTCATCACACCTAAATCTGGCCCTGGTGGTGCCCCGTGATAGGACAACTGGAATGATGTCTTCTTCTTTTTTGTATATAATTTTTATTAAGTTTTCTGTTTTACAATTTAAAATACTGTACTCATTTTTACATTCTTAAAATATCCATGACTTCCCCTCTTCTCCTTCCATGGTTCATTTTACATATCATAAATCCCTGCATATTTTACATAAACTCTACCATTCAGCGTTCCTGTCAATTACCCCAGGTCCCAACACCTTTTAAGTACCCTCTTCCCCAAAGAACAATATATGTGTTTACACATGCCCCCTAGCTGCAAGGCTTTCAGGATTCGATCCACCATCCTGTCCCAGATTTCTGTCTGGGTTATGTGCTTTCTGCCTCCTATTGTGAGGCTAAGGTTGCACTTTATGGAAGGGCAAGGAGTATGTGACCTTATGCCTAAGGGATTATGGAGGCAGGGGGAGCCCTGGATTCCCCTTTTCCAGAAGAGTCATTAGCCATTGGAACCAAGGAAATCAGTCAAGCCGTTGAATTTTGGTGATTATTTGTGAAGTTTCCACAGTTTTCTGTATTGGATTGTCAGAGGAAACAGTATGATACATGGTATCCACTTAATGCTACAAGGTTAAACATGTTTGCCCTGAAGAAAATGCATGTGATTTTGCTGGAATTCAAAATGGTGCCAAAAAAATCAGGCAAAGTCACACCATAGTGATGCTTGAGTTTGCCATCTTGATTCAAAATGGTGGCTGGTGTCCAAATGACGACAAAGCCTGCCACACCCACATTGGGAACCCTTCAGAGAAGGCTGAACCTATCAGGAGCAAATGTACAAACCATTTCCCAATATGTATAGTAGGCAATAAACCATGGTTCTCAAGCTCACGAACCAGCAATATGGAGAGAATGACAAAGGTCTGCATTGCAGAGCTGTTGTAATTCATGATCTGTCAAAATTGACCCTTCCCTGATTTGCAATAGAAAGACAATCACAGTGGACTATATTTGTGGCATTGCTGTAGTAATTCCGGGAGTAGAACTGAATGTGGTGCACAAATTAATAAAATAAAATAAAATAATTATTTTGTGATGATCTGATTTTGAAACACCCTATTCATGCCTTTGATTATATTCTTTTTCCGATTGGGAAGAGAGGACAGGGAGGCTGCTGAAAAATCTGTCTCCTAGGAACAGCTGCAGAAAGTAACCAGGAAGCCTGGTCTGCAGACAAAGAAGCTGTTAGCCTGCTATTGTCTCCTGCTGATGAGTGAGTAAGGAAGGCCTTTTTCTGAAATGATCTCACAAGGATTCCTCCCTGCAGAGGCTCCCATTGGCTGGACTGTGGTTCCCCTCTTTGCCAGTTGACCTATGCAGAATCAAAACAGGCCCCTTTATCGCCATCTACCGCACAGATAGCTCCTTGCTTTACTGAAATCTGTGGTTTGCTTTTCAGACACGGAATTTCTCAAAGCTCACCAAAAAGACCAGTCTGCTGTAATGCAGGGGTGGGAAAGGGCTCCATGCAGAAGCTCCCAGATTGTGGCTCCCCATTTGTGGAATTCTCTCCCCAGTGAGGTCCACCTGGCACCATCGCTGACATCTTTTCAGTGCTAGGTTTGTTTGCTTTTTAGTAGATTACAGAGATGTGATATTGTTTTTAGCATTAGTGACCATGTGATGATTTTAGCTTATGAATTTTATTGTTTAATGTTTTTATTTGTACACTGGGGTACTTTTATAGCTCTGTTTAGTGTACATAATGTCTTAATAATATAAATGTTTTAAGTCTTTTTTATCAATTCAGTATTTCTTTTAATTGTCAAATAATTCTGTGTACATTGCAGCAGCCTTTGGCCATGTGCAATAAAACTGACTGAGACTGAGATTACAGAGATGGGGGTTTGTTGCTAGTTGTGCAGCTAAAGCATTTTCTTTGGAGACCTTTTTGTGTCATAAGTGACTAACATGTCATAATAACTAATAATAATAATAATAAATTAAAAGTCTGCCATTTGCTCAAGGACTTGACCCGTTATCTCTAAACCTACCAATCTGCACAGCAACCCTTCCTTCCACACCACATCCTATGCATTTGTTTGCACCATCAACAAGAACTGCCATATTGACCCAATTACACAGGGCTTTCTGTGCATCACTTTCCAAATGCTCAATATTACTCAGTGTGTTTCGCCTTTTCCTCTAGCCCTTTTCAATTTTACGGCCCATGCTGCTCTCAATCAGCCACTGACCCGCTGTTAAGCATCATCTCCACAATTTCCCCCGCAAGAGATGTTAAAAGCAATGGGGCCTCTATGAGTCAGAAGGGGAGCAGACTTTCCCAGCCATCCCTGTTGGGGCGATTCTATTGCGTGCCTCCAGCCCATTGGCAAGTCTCCCAACCACCAAGAAGTGTTATATAAACCAAGGGAAATGCTTTAGGAATCCAGTGGGCAAATTTTGCAGCTTTCCAATTCCCATGCAGTAAAGTCTATAGTAGGCTCCCATCGCATGGGCTCCAAATCAGGCCTAGCATCTTTGAATTGCTGCTAGAACCCCAGGAGGGTCACTTGTGCAAAAAGGACGACAAAAGAAGATGCACATTTCTATAAAAAATGGCATGTGCTGATTTTTATACATAGATGCAAGTTTAGGAACAATGGCCCACATCGAATGCGGTGCTAAGTATCTGTCCCATCAGTACATTAATTTTTGCTTGTGCAATGGGACTTTCCTGCACTCTCTGCCTCCCTTCATGACCCGTCAACGTGTTCTGGAGGTCCCCTCCGACCTTCCAGAGTAGATCTGGATCGGCGGTTTGAATCCCCGTGACGGGGTGAGCTCCCGTTGCTCAGCCCCAGCTCCTGCCAACCTAGCAGTTTGAAAGCACATCAAAGTGCAAGTAGATAAATAGGTACTGCTCTGGTGGGAAGGTAAACGGCGTTTCCATGCGTTGCTCTGGTTCGCCAGAAGCGGCTTAGTCATGCTGGCCACATGACCCGGAAGCTGTACGCTGGCTCCCTCGGCCAATAAAGCAAGATGAGCGCCGCAACCCCAGAGTCAGCCATGACTGGACATAATGATCAGGGGTCCCTTTACCTTTACCTGTGAAGGAACACATGTGCTTGTATATCAGGAATCTGGGTCTGGGAGAGTGGTGGGAAAGCAACACAGATGAACTAAAGTGAACGAACAGCCCATGTTCCATTCCCACAACTGAATTTATAAACTTCTTGACATTAAAAGAGCAGAAGAGGGAAAGCATGGAGGAAACCTTCCTAGCACCAAGCCATTCATGGCAGCCATATAACTATAGTTGCTGCTAGGTCCTTAAAAAAAAAACTGCCTGTGGCTGAGACTATGAATTAAATTCATAAGGAAGAAATGAGCTCCTTTTGAAGCATCTTGGATCTGAGTCATTCGCTGCTGACTGATTTCTGAGCGGAGGAGCAGGGAATGGAGGAAGCCCTGCAGACATGTTGAAGCTCATTTGTAAGCAGACCACATGATGCCCTGATTCAGCAGTAGCCACAGCCAGCCCAGAATCTCAGCTGGGTGGAGGAGATGTTTAAGAGGCTGGAGGAGGCAATGCCTTGTTCTTGCATGCCTCCTGTCTAATTTCAGATCCTACAAGGAGCAATTTATTCAGATCCCATAAGGACACTGACAGTAAATATCTTCTCCATCCTTTCGGTACGTAAATTAAACCATGGTGTGTCTCAGAATTATGTGGTGAACTGCACCACTGATCTGCAGGAATTAAAACACTGAATACAATCATGATTTAGTAGGGTGGGGGCAGAAATCTGAACGTCTGGGACAGAATCATCGTTTAGAAGTGGTGTGGGATGAAAAGTTTGGAAATACAGTGGTACCTCGGGTTAAGTACTTAATTCATTCTGGAGGTCTGTTCTTAACCTGAAACTGTTCTTAACCTGAAGCACCACTTTAGCTAATGGGGGCCTCCTGCTGTCTCTGCGCCGCCGCTGCACGATTTCTGTTCTCATCCTGAAGCAAAGTTCTTAACCCAAGGTACTATTTCTGGGTTAGCGGAGTCTGTAACCTGAAGCGTATGTAACCTGAAGCATACCAGAACTTTAAAGGAAAAGGGCATAGGACAAATCTTTGTTATGTTATGGGTGGGGGGGGGCTGCTCCTTTTCCCTTATGGGGTACCCAAGAGCCCATATAGAGTCCTTTTGCAGGTTCTCTATTGGTAGGAGAAAATAACAGAGACCAACCAGAGAATATTGAGAAGCAAAGCAGCTAGTCAGCCTGATCTTTATTAAAGCTGTTGCAACAGGGTGCTACCCCCCACGGGGGGGGGGGGGGAGGGACCCAGGACAAAGGTGTGCAAGCCCTTATAGAGACTTTGAAATTGCCCATCCTGTAGCTCAAGACCACCCCCCAGATACATCATACCTACATCACAGAAGGGGTGTAGCCGAAGACCACCCCCTAATACACCAGAGGAGGGGCGGACTACAACAGAAATCTGAGTGTGTTGTTTTTTTCCTGTCTGCTAGGTTATTTGATTGGATTACCTGGGCATCCTGGCCACTCTTTTGTTATGATAACTACTCAACTCCTGAATCCAGGTCACAGGTTCACCGTATTCATATCATAAATGTGCCCCTGAGACAGAATTTGTGAGCAAAGAGACAATGGTGAGGCTCCCCATTTCCTTCAATCTTTCAGAGAAATATTTGAGGTCAATTTGGAAGAGAGAAAATGGTTTCAGGACTTTTCTGTGGGTTTCAGACGTGAAACCCACAGAACACATATTTGCATGTGTTTGCTTGGTACATTTATGAACATCTATTACAGTGGTACCTCGGGTCACATACGCTTCAGGTTACAGACTCCGCTAACCCAGAAATATTACCTCGGTTAAGAACTTTGCTTCAGGATGAGAACAGAAATTGTGCTCTGGCGGCACGGCGGCAGCAGGAGGCCCCATTAGCTAAAGTGGTCTTCAGGTTAAGAACAGTTTCAGGTTAAGAACGGACCTCCAGAACAAATTAAGTTCTTAACCCAAGGTCTGGATTTAGTGGAAGAAGAGTTTGGATTTGATATCCCGCCTTTCACTCCCTTTAAGGAGTCTCAAAGCGGCTAACATTCTCCTTTCCCTTCCTCCCCCACAACAAACACTCTGTGAGGTGAGTGGGGCTGAGAGACTTCAGAGAAGTGTGACTGGCCCAAGGTCACCCAGCAGCTGCATGTGGAGGAGCGGAGACGCGAACCTGGTTCCCCAGATTACGAGTCTATCGCTCTTAACCACTACACCACGCTGGCTCTGGTCCACCACACTGGTCCATCCACACTGGCTCTGGTCCACCACACTGGTCCATCTGTGGAGCAACAGATGGACTGATGTCAGAGACCACCTGGGAGCAAGACCTTTCGAAGGACCCTGGGAACATTACACCAGCTTTAAGTGGTCAGCCACTGAATGGGTGCTGGAGGATACAACTTAGAATCTCAGGGTGGTATTCGATGTTAGTCCTACTCAGAGCAGACCCATTGACTTACTAAGCCACAAGTATAACTTAGTTGGCTGCAACCCAAAGTACTGACCAGTTGGCAACAGCCGCCTCTCAAAAAGGATGCTGCGGCTTGATTGTATTTATTTCACTGTAATTAAAAACGTTTAGCAAAAGTATTGGCGTTTCTGGTTGGCTGGTTCCATCACAGATCGATGTACAGTTAGGACGCAGGGAAAGGCAATCAGCTGTGTGGTTCAGAAGCTGCTCAGTGACATGGATAGGCCCATGAGCCGCAATTGCTGCACTGCCTACCCCTTCTGCTGCCTGTGTGAGAGGCCCCTCTTCCTGGTTGGGAATTGCATTACCCCTTAACATATTCATGGTGAATACTTGCAACTCGCCCTCCCCCCCAAAGCACTGGCTATATACATAATTGAGGTGTAATACTTCCATTTGGAATGGTTTTCCTTCCCCAGAGGAATGAGTCTCCAGATATGGCCCCATTTTATCTTCTCACATATCCCATTCCTGCTGTTTGAAAAAAATATTATTCTACCCATATGTCCTTCTCACAAGTTCAGTCCTATCCTATCAAGTAAGTCTCTATGCACCACCTAGTGCTGCATCCCGAAAGTGTCAAAAGTGAGCCTGTGAGGTGCTATTCTGTTTGCACTAATGTATTTTGCCCCACTCTGTGAAATGAATTCTGATCCCTCTGAAGCCCACCCAGCAAAGGCCACCAGCTGGACAATATACCTACTATAATAGGTCTCTGTCACCTAAAAACAAAGAAAGCCGAAAGTGTTAGGTTTTCTTCAGTGAACCTATTATTGTGCTTGTGTGCAAACTGAACTGCTCCATAAATCAATTAAACTAAAACACAAGTATAATTAATTAACTAAAATCGCAATCCAGACCATGCTTACTTAGAAATAAGACCCACTGGTGTCAATCGGACTGCATTAAACTGCAGTCTAAGAGTGGTATCCAAGTAAATTTTGCTCAGACCCATCTAATCTATTAATTTCAAGCAGGGAGGCACCTGGCTATGTTATAGTATTTGTGAGCTCTTCCCCATAGGCTCATTTGTGCTGTGCTGTCTGCAGGTCTGCTCCTACAAAACAGATGGAGATCTTTTCAGGCAATCTCCTAGCAGGAGCTTTCTTTCAGTGCTGGTAAATATCTGGAAATGAGAGCAATTCCTGTTAAGCAGCCAACAGCAGGAAGATGCAGAAGTGGCTGTGAAGAATTGTACATCCACGTTCTTACAAGATACATTGTGAAGTGTCCAAATATATTTTCCCTGTCTGGAACATGAATGAGAAACATCGACGGGTGTTTATTGTTTGGTTGTTGTTTTCCTCTACATGGTTTCTGCAGACATTTGGAGAACTGGTGAGGATTAACTGACAAGAGAAAAAAATCTTGAGAAAAGCAAGGAATCTAGAGGCAGACCATTCAGGAAAACCACCCTCAGTCTTAAGTAATTTGGGCCACCTCAGCATCTTCACAAAACATTTGTTGCTGGTTATAGGCATAGGTGGGTAGCATGTTTCAGGGAACAAATTCTGGGGAAACAATGAGGGTCAGCAAATGTAAGAAATTGTTCCTTTCTTCTTTGGAAGTCCCTGCATATTGACATCTGCCAGGAGCCTTCACTGTACTCTTTTTGGTACCTGCTCAACACATTTTTGTTCAGGCAAGCCTTTCAAGGCACATGGAAGTTACACGTTACTTCTTTATGCAAGAGTTGATTTTAATAATCTTCTAAATAGTTTTAATACCTGCTATTTAATTGTGTGTGTGTTTTTTAACTGCTGTTTTTAACCATTTCCTCAACCCTTTCAGAGCTATAATTCACTTTTAACCAAAACATGCATTTTTTTACAGGACCCATTTCTTAATATTTTACCATGTATGTGCATGGAGGCAAAGCTCCCTTTGCAACCCAGCTTGGATCAGGCTGTGACCCACAAGCTGGTCCTGACCCACCCATTGAAGACCAGTCTTCTAGGGGGGCTTCCAAACTATTGCTTTTTTTGTGTGGAATTCAGTCACATTCTTGCAAATTGTGCAAGACCCCTCAAACATATCAGGTTGAATGAGTGTGCTGTTTCTGAGAAGAAATTGAAGTGGACAAGCTGCAGTCTAGAGATTTAAAGACACAGAACTTAAACTGGGCTCTTTAAGCATCCTAGGGTGGCAGCTGGGTTTGTGTTAAAATTTTAAGATTCACAGATCCCTTTTTTTGCAATTAACCAAAATCTCACAAAATAATGAGCAAGCTTAATATTTGGATTTATTTATTTTTTTGCCTCATCTACCAAAATGTTGTACCATTTCTGACTACAATTCCTAGCCAGGGGCAGGGGGCAAGAATCTTATTTTTAGAGAACTTTATTTGGTATGGATGCAGTCACTGAACTGCAGCAGAGGTTGATGGGAACCCTCACAGGCCATCGGGTCTAACCTTCAGCAGCAAAGCAGAACCTACTGTATGCAACCTATCCTCATTCTGTTGACTGGAGAGTCTGCTGATCCAGTTTGAGCTGTCCAACCAGCTTAAAATGTACCACCCTGCCCCTAAGGATCATGTTTGCAGCATGAGACATTCCTTGATGTGGAAATTCTACTGGATATCCAGGAGGTGATTTAGACTGTTTTCCAGCAGCTTTTGTTGGTGCTCCAGTTGCATCCTATCCTACAGACACCAGACCAAACCTCGCTGGTCATCCATGTCCCAAGTGCGTCGACTCTAGACCATGGGTAGGCAAACTAAGGCCCAGGGGCCGGATCCGGTCCAATCGCCTTCTAAATCCGGCCCACAGACGGTCCAGGAATCAGCGTGTTTTTATATGAGTAGAATGTGTCCTTTCATTTAAAATACATCTCTGGGTTATTTGTGGGGTCCGCCTGGTGTTTTTACATGAGTAGAATGCGTGCTTTTATTTAAAAGGCATCTCTGGGTTATTTGTGGGGCATAGGAATTTGTTCATTTTTTCCCTTCAAAATATAGTCTGGCCCCTCACAAGGTCTGAGGGACAGTGGACCGGCCCCCTGCTGAAAAAGTTTGCTGACCGCTGGTCTAGACGGAATTACTGCATCATGCTTTATTTGAGGCCACTTTTGAAAAATGTTTTAACAGTCTAGGATTCCCCAAGATGCTTATTTACTATGTACAGTTTACTTATTCTGTAGTAGGAATCATTCAGTCCTATGAGTCTCCACCCAGCCTACCCTTCCCCCTTGAATTTAAGAGTCCTGTAGGACCAGACCAAGAACCAACACCGAGCGTAGTCTCCACAATTGCACACACATTCTTATTTGATGCACAATGATATTTATTTATTTATCAAAGCTGTCTTGAACAAGTCCTCACCTGCAGCGTGATGTGGCCAAGCTCAGGCACAGGGTTCCTGCTCACCCCGGTCAGGACCAGTCCTACCATTAGGCGGAGTGTGGCAATGGCTCGGATGTTGGCGATGACAAGGAGCCAGCAAGATGTTGGAAGACTGTGCCCGCTAAGCTACCCAGTTGCTCTCAGGTGCAATATGCTGTCTAGTTGAAAAAATGCTGTCTGAAGTAAGAGTCAGTTGCCAATTCAGGCAGCTTCTATGCATGAAATTGGGAGGTGGGGGGGGGGAGAGTCAGAATCTTACCCTTTGCCTCAAGTCTCTGTCAGATGCAGCTCCGCCCCACAAATCCAGATGCCAATTCGGTTTGTTGGAGCCCAGATCTCCTGCCAACCGACCCCTCTTCCCAATAATTATAAGCAGTGGCGTAGCGTGGGTTGTCACCACCCGGGGCAAGGCAAGTAATTTGCGCCCCCTAACCCGTGGATTTGCGCCCCCTAACCCTAACCCCCAGATGCTGTGCCCGGTGCGGCCGGCCCCCCCTGCACCCCCCACGCTACGCCACTGATTATAAGCCATTTAAAACACACAGACGTCTGCTTACAGGGTGGTGCACCGCAAAGCGCAGGGCAGCAGCTCCGCCGCCACCCAGCGCCTTAATTTCCCAGTCGTGTATGCAAATACATTCACATGATCTCACGCCAATTGCCACGGGCCAGATCTTCCTGAGCATCTGTGCAGAGAGCCCCGGATGAGGTCCGCGGGCGTTTCTGCGGCTGGCCATTCCTCATTTATTCCTATCGCAGAGTTTTTCCTCCCACTAATTCCTCTGAAAATATATACATATATGGGGGGTTGGGGTGTTTTCAGAGGAATTAGTGGGAGAAAAATATATAGGAAAATATATTAGTGGGAGGAAAATATATAGTTTTCAGAGGAATATAGTGGGAGGAAATATATATAAATATATATATTTAAAGGCGAGAGGCGGGCGGAGGCTGCAGCCGCCGCCTCTGCACTTGCTCCAGAACCGGTTCCCTTCGCCGCGTCACGTGCCCCCCTGGGAAAAAGCGGCGGGAGGCGGAGCTTCCGCGCCCTCGCCCCGCCCACACGCTTCCCTCAAGCCCTGCAGATTCCCCCCTTCCTCCTCCTCCTCGCGCGAGAAGTGGGGGCCCAAGTCTCGCGAGGCTCCGGCGCTGCGGTAGAAGGAGCTGCTCGGCTGCGCTGAGGCGAAAAGGGAGGGAAAAAGGCGGGCGAAGGCGACGGGAAGGACGGCGGAGAAGGAACCTCGCCCGGCGGCGGAGACCGAGCGAGCGGCTGCTGCTGCCTGAGCGCCCCCTCCCCCCCACCCCCGCTCTCGCGCTCCTTCATTCCTCCTCCTCCTCCTCTCATTCTCTCTCTTTCTTCCCTCCCGCCCTTCCTTGCCCTCCTTCTCCTCAGCCGGCTTGCGGACCGGGATGCTGCTGCGGGGCTCCGGGCCGCTCCCCGCGGCTCTCTCCCTCCTCCTGGCCGCGGCGGGGAGCCTCTTTCCGACGCCGGCCGGCGCGCAGAACGGTGAGAGAGGGCGGCCGGGGCCTGTGAGGGGAGGGCGGGTGGGGGCGGGAGGCGAACCCGAGAGCGAAACCCGCCTGAGGCGGTGATTGACAGGCGGGGGGAGAGGGCGCCTTGGTCCCGCGGCGGGGGATGCCGCAAGGGGTGGGAGGTTGTCGCGCGGTGGGCGGGGCGTTTCAGGTGTGTGTGGGGAGGAGCCTAGGGAGGGGGAGGGGAGGAGCACCTCCCTGCGGGAGCTGGGTTCAAATGCTGGCTCAGCCCAGTAGATTAACTTGGCAGTGACCTTGGGCCGGGCGGCCTCCCATTCATCACTCATTCTGGTGGTTAGCTTGGAGGGGGGACACACGGGAGGGCCGGCAAGCCTGGGTAGGGGGTAGACTGGGCAGTGGGGTGGGTGTGGAAGAGAAGGAGGGGGGTGAGCCTGAGATGACCAAAGGGACGTGGTTTCAAATTCTGCTGCAGGAAGGGACCCCCACCAGGTGACCTTGGATCAGACAAGCTCTATTGTTATAATTATCAATGCTGTTTACAGTGGATTATTATTATTTTTTTAAAAAATACCGACTGCTAACTGTTGGGGGGGATACTTTATGGAAGGTGATATACAAATGCTTTACATTAAGTATATGTATATAAAGAGCAGTTTTGTTCTATCTTGCAGAGTTCTTTGTAAGAATAATAAGGCAATTGCCTGAAGTGCATTAAGCGTGCTCAAGGACTGCTGATAATCAGTGTGGCAGAGTGGTTTGAATGTTGGCCTGTGACTACGCAGACCCTAGTTCAAATTTCCACCTTGCCGTATAGCTTCCTGACTGACCTTTAGCTGGACTGTGTCTCTCATCTGCAATATAAGGATAATAACTTAGAAGGCTGATGTGAGGATTAAAGGGGGGAGGCAGGGCAGTGTGTCCTGACCTAAGTTCATTGGAGCAGAGGGAAGGGGAAGAATAAAAATTATATAAATGAAAATGGCAGCTGAGAGAATATGAATTGTAGAAAGCTGTGAAGAGGGAAGCCTTGGGGGTGGGTCAGGGAAGAGAGTGGAAGAAGAAAACCAAGGATCCAAAACATGTAGTCATGAACTACTCCAGATGGCCAATGAAACTGCTGTTTCACACTCTGGTGAACATGATAAGGTAGGGATTGAGGGAACTTGCAATAGGTTTTTGGCAGAGTATGTCAGTTCATGCTGATGAGCGAGCACTTCATAACTCTCATACAGCCTTTTGTTTTCTCTCATCATGAGCTTTTCTTTTTGATAATTTGTCATAGTACCTAACGTATCAAGTTAGAAACAGAGGGCTGTTAAAATCCTTAGATACATCTAATTCTAAGCCAAAAGGAGTCTGTAGGTGCAAGCTTTAGGTAGCCATTCCTCCCTCTCTTTCGTAGCCTCTTGGGGTGTGCCACTTTGAACAGTGTGTGCTGTTCTCCTGGTACATCTCTATCCACCTACTGCATCTTTGGTTTTCTTTAAATGATTTATAATGCAATTGCTTTTTAGTTTCTTAGCAACTAAAGCGTTCTTTTGATAGGTCTGTGATGGAAACCCTGGATTTTTTTTCTTTCTAAAGAGTGCTGTAAGAAATCTAGCATTGCATATGTCTCCTCCTTGACATTGATTTGCACCAAGTGCATAATGATTATTAGTGAAGCCAGTAGAGCACAGGTTGATTAAAGGCAAGTTTAGCATGCCTGAGAAGGCTGAGCGTGAACATGTATTTAGACATAAAATCCAGTATCATCTTTGCTCAGTAGGTGTGTACTTGTGGGGCAGTATTACATGATAAAAACAGATGTAAGTTAAATGGCATTGTAAACTGTTTTATTGGTGTAGAAGCATAGGTTTTTTCCCTAGCTTGAAAAATATATTTGAGTGGACAGTATCTTCTAATGTTGCACAATGGCTTTTTGGGTAGCCTTTTAAAGAAGTCAAATGACCCTGTGTATAAATATTTTTTGTCTTGCTATGTACAGCAGTTCGGTTACTGTGTTTCTCCTGTAATTTGGGCTCTTGGGTTTTAGCTTAGGTGAGTACTTAATTTCTGAACCTTGACTCAGACAAGCTTGTTGAGAAAAAAATTGGCTAGCAAAAGGAAGTAAGAATGGAAGAGAAGCAATGCCTGAAAATCTGGACTAGGTTAGTGCAACCCCACCTTAAGTAGAAGAGAATTGTAGGGTTGGAGACATGGATTTGGAAATAAGTGTAGAAATGTCTCAGAAAATTAGTGGGAACTCGTTCCTTATATAACTTCACAGTTGTGTAATTTGGCTATATTCTACTTCTGTCAGACATGCTGCCTGACAATAAAGATCTGGAGATTTTTATGCTAGCTGTTGTCTGAAGTGTTCATCTTTTATGCTGTCTCTTTTGTTTAGGTGAAATGAGGTGAACAGTCTCTTCACATTTGAGTTAAATGATGAATGTGTTTGTAGGCTTTGAATAAAGTGATGGCATTTGACTTTGTTAGGATAAAATAGACTGGACCTCTGCAAACATTCGCTTTGTTATAGTGAGCAGATGCCTGCAGGAGAGGCAATATATTACTTCATGGAAGGGGAATCAGGCTGAAGAAGCCCTGTGCCTGCATTCAAATGGCTGTAGCTGGACTTGAAAACCCCCTGTTGGCATGCACAGTTCATAAAGCACAAGTTTTGTATTTTTTGTGCTTGGAAGAGAAGAGAAGGGTTTCAAATTCTTTATTGCAGTGATTAGGATGGTTATTAAAAGTAAGAACGCACTCAGTTCCAAGAGTGGCTGTTCTGAAAGTTACCTTTCAGTCTTCAAAAAACATCCAACTGCTGAATAAGTCCTTGCTTTAATTAATATAAAGCTACCTGCCATTGTGAGCCTCTTAGTATTGGATACATTGGCACCTGTGATGTGTAGATTGGATGAATGTGGTGTGCCCTCCTCCTTTATTTTATTTATTTAAAGCAGGCTTCCTCAACCTCAACCCTCCAGATGTTTTGAGACTACAATTCCCATCATCCCTGACCACTGGTCCTGCTAGCTAGGGATCATGGGGGTTGTAGGCCAAAAACATCTGGAGGGCTGAGAAAGCCTGATTTAAAGTGTCTTTCCCTGGTTTTTAAGCCAAAAACTTTCCTGGAGTGAATTATAAAAATCAGTGGTAAGTTAGTCTCTGCCCTCAGGCTTTTTCCTTCAGTGGGTTGGGTTTTTCCTATATAACTGATGGCTATTTAGATTGCAGCTGGAAACCGCCCGAAGAACCTTGCTGACAGTAAAGCCACCATAATTTTCTCATGTACACACCCCTGTGAAAGTAGAATTGGAAGGCAGTAAAGACTTAGAGTGAACAGTAAAGCAAAATATTAATTTGGATCTTTCAGCTTGTGTTCTTGTGAGCCATATACAGCAAAGGTAAAATCCCCACTGGAAACCCACAATATGGTGCAGGCAACCAAGTTGTAGAACAAATTGTAAACTTTAGAATACCCTTATCAGTTGGACTTAAATAACAGAACCAAGCACCAATTTGAACAGAAAATGTAAGCTCCGTTTGCTTTCCCAATATTTTAAAAATGTCTACTTTAGGTATACTCTCCATTCTTCTTTGGGACAAGTCTTTGATGTAGACATGGTTTAGTTCGCATTTGCTAGTAGTTACTTTTAGGAAGGAAAAAGAAGCTACTATGGGCTGAGGGTGGCTCTGAGAGTAGAAGAGTATAGGCTTTCCCCTTGTGCCTTGCAATCTGTGATACCACAACAATTTGCAGAAGAGGGGCTGCTGATACCGCACTGCACTCAAGTGTTGCTGATACAGGCAACCCCCAGTTTACATGGGTCTTGTGTTCTGGGTCATCACCTGCTTTTGTGAAATCACCTGTAATTGAAAAAAAACCTCTGTAAAAAACTGCAAACAACCTGCTTCTCTCATGTTCTGTCCTTTTAGTGGCATCCTTTAGGACATTTCCGGGTCACTGCAGGGTTCAGCACTCTGCATGGTGGTTAGGTGACACTGGGTTCTAGTAGACCTGCTCTGGCTCTTATAAAGCCTTGGATTTAGTCCTTTTACCTCACTGAGTGTCTTGTCACTGAGGTGAAGTCCAAGCTACTCTGCCCGTAGCTGTTTTCTTGCAGAACATTTGGTTTGCCCCTAGACTGCCAGCACTGATGGGGCAAGAGGCAATGATCTGGATGTCTCCTTGTTGAGGCAACCTTCCCATATGCTTTTGTAGTATCTATACTTTTTCATGCCAGTATCTCTGAATTGAAATGGACTATTAGACCCTCTCTTTGTGCATTAGTATTTTAGTTAAGGGTCACTATCAGATGCTGCTGTTTGTTTTTCTTTTTCCTATTATTAACAGTAATTGGAAGATTACAATGCTCATATTTTTGCCTTTGGTTGTTGTCATATTGAAATGAATGTAATTACTGTATTTTGTTCCTAGCTGGAAAATAACCAATTGAATCATTTAAAAAATACAACAACAACAATCCTGTGCACACAACTTTTTATAACTCCTGAAGCTGGTGATGATTTTACCTATGCAGATATTATAATTACAGCATCATATTTCTTTCCCCTAATGGATGACATGGGTGTGCTCTAGCCCCTATGCAGTTTAATCTTTATTTAAATAATCTCTAATAATACTCTGCTTGAGAACACCCACTTGTCCAGACTGGTCTGCTCAGAAATCTCTTTGTTACTACAGTACATGCCAGTGATACTGTATTATTTTCACTGGCTTGGACTTGACTCATTACTGAATTCTTCAAGGCAGAACATTTGTTAATCAGCTAAGTAAACTGATTAGAGGTTTTGATGATTAAGCAGTATATAAATTCTGTTAAATAAAACAAATAAAACAATAAATAAAACAAAAGAACTATAAAATGAAAGATTAATAAATAATACAAAGAACTATAAGAATTATAAACGGGCCCTGGTTTTCAGTCCACTCTATCCTGGTCACTTCAGATTCAAAATACTATATTGGGGTACCGTGCATTCTATCAGCACTGTTTTAAGTTCTACTGTTCAAAATGAGATCAGAATATATCTTTGGTTTTGAAGGTGTACAAAGTCAAAGTAGACGGCAAAATTATGTACAGAGTTCAGCTTTGGATACTGGAGATGAATTCAGATACCACTTCTAACTAATGTATCTAAGCAGCATACAGTGAAATCAAAACAGTATATGCAGTGCAAATAGGTTAAGATAAAGATCCCAGTTACAATATATATAAATGTATTAACACCAGAAACAATGTGTGAAGAGATAAAAGTACAACTGTGGTTAAACCTTAATCAGAAAAGGCTTGTGTAAAAGGTTACTAATAGCAGAAGTCATTTTGTGGCTTATATGCATAGGGTGTTCCATAAAGGGAACTAGCCAGAAAAGGCCCTGTGCCCCTTTCCTGTCAACTGCTGCATTTGGTGTACCCAACAAAGATTCTCCAGCTGAATGTAGTGAATGGGCAGGGATGTGGGGGGAGAGGCAGTCTTTCCAATAACCACCTGCGACCAGTGTTAGAAACTGGGGTAGAAAAGCTATTTGTCACATGGCTCCTGGAACCTAGGTTATGGGCCCAAAAACTGAATGGCTAGTGGTCACACCCCTCCCATGATGCAGCACTTTCTGTTCATTTTTTCATGGAGAATTTATTTGGTTCTTTTTGCTGTTTGTGGTATTTGGAGGGTTGTAACTAGCCATAGCAAAACAGGTCACACAGAGAGCACAGTGGGACTTAAATTTAGGCACGTATAGGACAGTAACACCCAATGAAATTCATGGTTGAGTGTGGATTTGAATACTGGTCTCCCAGGTCCTGGTCTTACAGACACACTAACCACACTGGCTTTCATTGGGAAGAACCTTTCTCTTTCGGTTTGCAAAGTCACTGCTTCTGTGATAGGTGGAGCTGCCAGTAAAGGACATTGTCTCATTCTATCCATTCATGCCCATGTAACATGATAATTTTCAAAGTTCTCAAACTTGAAGCATGCATTTGTTCTTTGGAAGCAATATTGTGGATGTGGGTAGCGCTGTGGTCTGAACCACAGAGCCTCTTGGGCTTGTCGATTAGAAGGTTGGTGGTTCAAATCCGCGCAACAGGGTGAGCTCCCATTGCCCTTTCCCAGCTTCTGCCAATCTAGCAGTTCAAAAGCATACTAGTGCAAGTAGATAGATAGGTACAACTGTGGTGGGAAGGTAAATGGCATTTCCATGTGCTCTGGCTTCCGTCATGGTGTTCCGTTGCGTCAGAAGCGGTTTAGTCATGCTGGCCACATGACCTGGAAAGCTGTCTGTGGACAAACATTGACTCCCTCGGGCTGAAACGAGATGAGTGCCGCACCCCATGGTTGCCTTTGACTGGACTTAGCTGTCCAGGGGTCCTTTTATTGTAGCCTTTTGTTGTACCTTTTATTGTAGCCTCCCAATATGAATCACTAGAACACCTTTGCAAGCTTTTTCAAAAGTTTGAGATCATGTTTCAAAAATTAAAATATGCCATTAATAAGGCATTTATTTATTTAAAACATTTCTTTCCATCTTCTCATCACCCAAACAACCCTACAGCCGGTTTTGTTAAAATAAAATTCTTAACACATAATGCAAAGCAGGTAGGTCAGTTAGCTCAGTTATGCTGATTCTTTAAATTAAAAGATTCAGAATTATTGTTAGCATTTTTAAAAGCTCTTGAGAGTACCGTATTTTTCGCCCTATAGGACACACTTTTTCCCCTCCAAAAATGAAGGGGAAATGTGTGTGCGTCCTATGGGGCGAATGCAGGCTTCGCACACCTCTCCGCAAGCAGCGGGAGCCCAGCGCTGCGCTCCCGCTGCTTGCGGAGAGGTGCCTGCATGCTGAAGCCTGTGCTTGCTGAGCTCAGCGCGTCCAGGCTTCGCGGACCTCTCCGCAAGCAGCGGGAGCCAGTGCTGGGCTCCCACGGCTTGCAGAGAGCTGCCTGTTTGGGGGCTGGGGTCGGGGGAAGCCCGAGCTTCCCCCGCCCCAGCCCCGCGCCTGGGGGGGAAAAATAATTTCCCCCCCTTTATTTCCCCCCAAAAAAACTAGGTGCGCCTTATGGGACGGTGCGTCCTATAGGGTGAAAAATACGGTAACTGGAAGTAAAAAAATTTCCATAGTTCCTTTTAAACTCCCCCTCCCATGAATTGGATATCACTCTCTACTATTTGATTGAGTGGTTGACAATATTTCAGAATGGTTGCACATCACAGGATACACAGGAGGGTAGCTGGGGTCCATGTAAGAAAACTAATACCGCTCTGTGGTGCCAATGTAGTTGCTTCCAAACAGACTGTGCCAAAAACCACAATAGTTTGGCAGTGATTGTTGGAAGTGATAAACCTGAACTAGCAAGCATGATTTGCATTAACTATATTTTGGCATGATTGAATTGACAAACTATAGTTATGGTTGTTGCTGTGACTCTAGATGCTTTGTTTGGAAGCTCAAATGTTACTTGCATTATGGAAGCTGCTTTCAGTCTCTTACAAAGTGGCATGAAAATGTAAAGAAATTGTGCATTGATTCTCAGCTATGGCTAGTGTGAACTGTGGCTTGCCATGGAATGAGCCATGGTGATAGGCTATCCAGAAAGCTGGGCAAAATGCTAATAAAGGCAACATGTGTATAAAATGATCACAACAGACTGGTGAAGAGTAAGAACTAAATTTGCAAAAAGTGAAGGCTCAGTGGAATATAACTGATCTATAAATATCTTTTAGGGAACAGCACAAATTAAGGAAGGGAATTACTTTGTCTCAGAAGTTGGTAGGATTGGAAAGGAGCAGGATTGAAAGAAAAGCAAAATATGATTTAAGATGAACAAAGTTCAATTTTCTACTTCTCCAATACTGAAACCCAAAAGTTGGATCTCTTAAAAAAGAGAAGGAAAGGAGAGGGGAGCTGCTATGAAGGGTGTGACACAAAGGCCAAAATCAAATCAACTCTAAAGAAAAAATAAGGCAGCTTCTGTGTGCAGGAAAGGAGGGAAGGCGCCAAGAGTCACACAATACAGAAGACAGACCCATTACAATTGCTTATACTTTGATGGAGGAGTCTCACTTGTCATAAATACAAGATAATAGTACTGGAATACAAAGCCCTACATGGCTTTGGACCCAGGTGCTTAAAAGAGTACTTTCCCCAATACCAGCCAACTCAGACCTACACTGGGCTTCTTTGGGAGGAAGGAAAGCTATAAATGGAGACATAATCATCATCATCATTTTTAATTCCTCAAAGGAAAAAAAGAGGCACAGGGTAAGGTGAGCACTGCTGGGTCTGACCTAGCGTTCCATCCAGCTTTTCTTCTCCCTACCACCATACAGAGCACCTTCTGCTTTTGCCAGGTTTAGCTTATCTCCAGGTAGGGCTGAGAAAGACCCCTGCTTGAGACCCTGGAGAGACAGTATTGTCTGTCAGTGAAAGCAATACTGAGTTTTGATAGGGACCTGTAGCCTGACTCGGTTTAAGGTAACTTCTTTTGTTCAGAACTAGTGCAAGTCTTTCATGCTGTTTCTGGCCAAAGACCTATGTGTTGCATAGAGGGGGGCATGTGTACTGCTGAGCTGGGGCTATTGCCTCTGGTGATTTGATTTGCAAGGGCCGGAATCTATGAAGTCTTAGCATTCTTTTTGAACTCTTCCTATGTCTTTAACAGCCGTCATGACTTAATTTTGTAAGAGTGTAGCAGAAGGTTAGGGCTTTGTTTTCAGATTTCAAAATGATGCTTCAGCTTGGCAGTGTTTCTACCACATTCAATGGGAGGATGTTCTTGCTGCCAAACTGCGAGCATTGCTTCCTGCCACGTGCTGGGCTTTCCTCAATCTCTATCCCGATGCTGACTGGGCTGCTTAATTGTCACTTACAGTGCTGACATTAAAAACATTACTGAATGCTCTTGGAGAAGTTCAGTTTAGCCTTCTGTGCTTCACTAGAATTAAAATATGAAAAAGGAATAAAAGCAGTCTATGTAGACAAGAATGAAAATGAACCCAGATTCCCCCAACCATTTAGAGGCATATTCGTTGTTATTTTTAATTATTTGAACCGATTGCCTTGAGTGTTAACAGCTTCCAACAACCTGTAAGTCCATATGACAAGTTTCTGCCAGCCCTTTAGTCCACAGCACCCCATCCCACGCAATTCAGAGGAGCCTTCTCCCTTATGCTCTGTAGAGGCTTTTACAGGTGGCTTCAGTGGGCAAGAGAAGATGGGAAACTTTCCTTCTGTGAACTTGCTTAAGTTAACTAACTTTTAAGATCCAAGGTTATTGATGCTAGAATGTTGTTGTTTCATTTCTGTGTGCTGGCATAGAAATATAATTTTGGAGACTGATATTTACTCTTTCTTCTCATTGGTCAGGCATGGCTTGACAGAGTCCTGGAGATTGTGGTATTAATGCATGCATATAAACTGTTTTTAAACAATACTCACTTCTGATTTAAGGAGTTGCACTTCAGCCATATAAGTTGCATAAGTATTTATGAAATGTATTAGAAGTAGTTGAACTGGTTCCTAAATCATATGCAAAGGTTAGTACTTGAGCTGGAACCCAAGAGATGAAAAATACATTTGTGTTTATATTTAGGCTATGTATATTTTAGCAGCTTCTTCAGAACTGAATGGAAATGGCTCAGCATGATAGGAAAGCAGCACAGGCATGTATTATGTTTCTGCAGCATTAATGTTATCCAGAAAAGCTCTCAGTAAGATGATACCTTTTTGTCACATTATAAATTTATTAAGAAGACATAATGTGACCCAGTTCATGACTAGCTAGGTAGAAATTGAGAACTGAACCACATTATGTTTTAATGTTGGGATTTATATTCACATTGGAGGACCTTTCATCCTTTTCTTCTGCTTATAAATACAAATTTTAAACAAATTACTCAAACTTCTGCTGAATTTATTAAAACCCCAGCATAATGTTTAATTTTTAATAAGTCAGAATGCCAGCCATGGTTCTTGCATGAATGTGTATGTTTGGCAAGTGACTAAATTGTACAATACTGCAGTGTTCCTTTCCATTAGAAGATAAACAAATCTAAACTTCTATCAAGAAAAATACAGAGGTTGATGTCTATAAAGTGATCCAGACTTACTTAACAAGGAGTTTTTGACATACTGTCTCGAGTTACCATGGAGTGCGCCTCTGGGGGTGAAGTCAAACCGCTGTGTTAGCAGGGCCAAAGTGATCACCCCTAGTGGCAAGCCTGGGCGCTATGTACGGAGGTCCTGGGCTGCCCAGATGACAAGACCTCTCTCTCTCTCTCTCTCACTGATGTAGTCCAGAGGAAAGCAGAGTAATACGTTTGGTGCCAGCTTGGCTACAGGAGTTGCAAAGAGTAGGTTTCCTAATATATGCCTATATTTTAAAGTCTGGAGACTGGGGGAAACAATCTGAAATACCCAGTCCATAGGCTTGGTATTCTAATATCAAACAGAGTAAGACTATGGGAAACTGAACATATAACTGTTGCTACATAATAGTGTGTGTCTGGTTTTGTTGGAAGGATAGCTGTTGGAATGTGGATGTCTCATTTTTGGTACTCTTCAAAGAGAACTAGGCATGTGCTAAGTTTCAGAGCTGCTGGGAATAAGCCGATTCAAAGAGGGAGGAGATGGGTAGCATCTCAGTTCACAATATGCCTTCAGGCTGCAGGTTGGGTGTTGAGGCACAGGCTCATGGCACAAATAGGCATATGCTAATTTGTAAGTATAGATGCTATTATAGGCTGATTTTCAGGGAGAAATCCACCCCGTGAATAACATTTTTTCATGAGTTTAAAAAAGAGAAGTAAGAGGAAGGAGATAAATGGCCCAGTGCAAAAAACCTGAGCCCCTGGGGCCATCCACTGACAACACCCCTGCTTCTAGGGCAGTGTTTCCCAAACGTTTTTGGGCAACGGCACACCTGTTTACCGGAAAAAAATCTCGCGGCACACCACCATTAAAGCCCCGCCCCCGTGACGTCATTCGGGGAGCCGGCGGCCCGGGCCTGAGCTGGAGAAGGAGAGGCGGTGCTTTTCGGCACAAGGCAATCGGCCTGGAATTGTTTCCCGCGCGCTGCGAAAGGGAACAGCTGCGGTCGCGCGAACCCTCCGGCGCTGGGAGGGGAAAGGGCGGAGTCGCAGAGCACCAGCTGGCCGAGCGGTTGCGCGCAGCGTTGCGCTTTTGGAGAGCGTGCGGCTGCTGCTAGGGGATCCGGGGACGTGAGCAGGCCTGGCCCGACCCGGGTTGAAGGAGGACAAGCCGGCAGCGCGCCAAGTGAGTTCGGTTGCGCGCGACGGCCCCCGCTCCCCCCACCCCCGCCGGATCCTCGCCGCCGCCGCCTCTCGCCCGCCTCCCTCCCACGGCACACCAGCCGATGTCTCACGGCACAGTAGTGTGCCGCGGAACACCGGTTGGGAAACACTGTTCTAGGGAATCAAAAATGTTGCAGAATTAGAGGGCTCCTCTTACTTGTTGAAATGTGCTGGACAATAGTGACTTGCCCAAGGTTAGCCAGTGAGTTTCATGTTTAAGTAGACATACGAATTGTTAATACTTGTGGTGTCATATCCAGTAAAAAAAAAAATTGTGAATAGTATCTCACTGGTTTTCTAGTTTTGCATGTTTTCTGGTATTAGCTATTGTTTTGTAGAATGATAGCATTTTCTCTGTCTTTAAAGACAACTTTATTATACTGCAGGAAGTTGGCAACAAACAATGTTCAGGTTTTGCCAAGCCGAGGAACAAGACTAGCATGGATGTGCAGGAATATGGAAGCAGGTCACAGGGTGCCAGAGGACAGATAAATATTTGACCCACCCCAGCACATTCCTTTGTAAAAATGGCCATCTGACAAAACCAACTCTTAAAAGGGCTATGTAGTTCCTACACAAACATATGTATAACAGTTCTCTTGAACTTACTTTACAATCCAGTTTATGAGCCTGTTTGAATAAAAGGAGTGTAATGTGATATTTGGATTTTATTTTATGGATTTTTTTTTTGTCAAAACAACTTTACATTGTATATGTGAGGAATAATGAGGGCTTCAGGTTTTTCCCATGTGCGTAGAACTGAGTGGAGTTGACCCTGGTTGTAACTGTTAGTAACTGGTTCTTTAGGACTTGATAACTGATACAGAGCTCTAATAAGTCTCTTTACATAGTTTGTGTGATCAGCAGTCTTCCCTAGAAATCTGTGTATGGAGAATACCTTTTAAATCTGTTCTACTTTTACCAAAATTGTTTAAAGGAAACTGAATATCATGAATAATGACCAAGACTTTCAGAGAGCTTGTCTAATATATACAATTACATAGAGTTCATAAATTAAAACCATTGTAGCATGACAACTTGTGTAATCTTTTTTAGATAGGTTCTGTGGAACAATAGCTTTTAAATAAATGTAATATTATATTATATTCTTTGTACTGGTAGGATTGCAACTTAGAATATCTGGCTGTTGGCCATTGCAGGAAATTTAGGTCACTTTATATCTCTGAATTCCTGATACATCATGTTGAGGTCAAAGCAGAGTCATAGCAGAGCATTTCTTATGATGGACAGCTTTTCCTAATACCTGCGTTTAAACCCGAAAGTTGTAATAAGAGAATGTATTTGTGTTCAACAAAAGCAATTGTTATTGAAGTATTATTTTATATGCCCCGCTAGCCATTTGTTAGGCATTTTAGAAAGTAAAGAGAAAATGTGTGCATTTTCCAGATGCAATATTTTATTCCATCCAGTTTATTCTCATAGACAGTAAAATTGTTAAAACCTGATGGCTTATCTGCCGAGAGCTTAGCTTTTTGCAAGGTTGCAAACAAAATAAAAGCTTTCTACAAGCTGTAAGCTCTGTCTCTTTTCTTCTAAAAGTCATGTAATAGCTCCTATTGCAGATGAGCATGTCTTTCTTTGTTTTTCTTTTCTTTTCTGCAATTCATTTGCTTTATTCTTTATAAGATCTGTTTTCTGCTGGTCTGTCACTACATTTCTGCTGCCCCTCCCTCTAGCTGGGTTTGTCAAGTCGCCCATGTCAGAAACTAAACTCACGGGGGACGCCTTTGAGCTGTACTGTGACGTGGTTGGGAATCCCACTCCAGAGATCCAGTGGTGGTATGCTGAAGTCAACCGGGCTGAATCTTTCAAACAGCTATGGGATGGTGCTCGAAAGCGCCGTGTCACCATTAACACTGCCTACGGGGTGAATGGCGTGAGCGTGCTGAGAATTACTCGCCTTATCTTGGAAGACTCTGGGACTTATGAGTGCAGGGCGAGCAACGATCCCAGAAGGAATGACTTGAGGCAAAATCCTGCCATAACGTGGATACGAGCCCAGGCTACCATAAGCGTCCTTCAGAGTGAGTTCAGCACCCTACAGTGGTAGTACTGTAGTATCTAGAGGCAGTCAAGTGACCCTTACCCCTCCTGTGACCCTGGTATAACCCACCCATTGTCTTTGTCACATTTTTTGGTTTTGAACCCAAAACTATTCCTCTGGTTGTAGTGCTTTACTGTGTTTGCCACCTTCTTACTGTGTCTCCTCCTTCCTAGGATCAAAGGACTGGGGAGAATCTCTGGAACTGTCTTCTAGTTCCTCTGTGAAAACAAGCCCAGTATTGGATTGTTTGTTACCTCCCTTTTACTTTCTATATTAGGCTTCCTGCTATCCTAATGCTGGCTTCTTCATTGAGTGCCTTTCTACTTTGTGTTGTTCCCTGATCTAACCATTTCTAACCATTTTTTTTCTTTTGTTGGGATCTCGTGGAATGCCTTTCTTTTTCACATGATTTTGAGTTCATAGACTTCTGTATAAATCCTTCCCATTTGAATTCTGTTATATGTGAAAGCCTGGATTTTCCCTTCAAGTCACAGCACTTTACTTTTATAAATAGCATATATGTATATGCCCAGACCTCTCAAAAGTTGGTCCTTTGATTACTGATGCAGATGCTTTTGCCTCAGGATATAAAAGTGAGTCATCACTTATCATGTAGAAGTGGTAGCCAAGAATCTCCCCTTTCTCATGCTTGTAGCATGCATTAAGCATCTTTACATGGAAAGCTGAATGATAGTGGGCCTGGTCTTATTATATGCCATGTGAGCTGGGTCCTTAATGGCTCCACTGTACAAATGACAGGTAAATCAATTAGACAATGCTATAAAGTAAGTAGGAATAGAACTGACACATACACATTTCATTTGCAGTGTTAAGCTACCATTGAGCTGTCCATCTTGTAACAAATTATATATTTTGATAGAAATTTATGCTGAATTTTTACTCAGATTGTTTTAAAATATTATTTACCTCCCTCTAAGAATTGCTGCTGTGTCCCAAGGCATCACATCCTGGGCTTCCATTTTGGTTTTCTATTGCAGCTTAGATGACACATACTCATGAGACTCTACACTTGGAGGGAGTGCCCACAATAACATAAAACACTTTATGCTTCCATTTATTATTAAACTGTATTCTGATCTCACCCAGTTTTTTTGGAAAGCAGTCTTGAGAACCCGGTGTCCCCAAGCTGTGACATTTTGATCATTGGTTTAAGAGCATGCATCCTATTCCTGGCAGTGGTAGATAAACCAGAAGTAGAGGATCAAATACTGGATCGATTGTATTTATTGATATTATTAATAAGAATTTTAAGAGAATGTTAAAGCAGGAAGAATCAAGTGTCTGTCACTGCTGAATGGAATGATAACTTGTGATAAACACAGCATTTTGGCTATAGTAAAATGTTGATGGATAACTTGAAGAAAAGAAAGTCCTCTCACAGTTGCAGGATTTAAAATGGGCATCTTCTTGTTCAACTTGGTTTCATTTAATGTATTTGGCTGATTGTATCTGAAGGCCACCACTCCCTTTAAATTACCGGTAATATTGGCAGTATTTCCTGATTCCCTTCCATGAATGGCTCCTTTCCCCATTGGGAATGAGTGAGCTGCGGCAGAGAAAATAACATGCCCAAGCCAGCCTGTAAGTACAAGGATGAGCTGGGATTCACAGTGAAGAACTGTCAAATATGTATTGTGTACATTTTCAGCTATGAATATTTTCACGAGCCAATGTTAGAAAAAAGGCCATTCTGCTTTCAGTCTTCTTCTGTAAAACAGGCAATTATTGTAGTGAATATGTGAGAGAGCGGAGCCAGTTAGAGAATGGAATTTGGTCTCCGAAATAACCAAGATAAAATATTGGTAAGGTTATTATTAGAACTTTTTCATATTATCTTTCCCATAGATCCCATTTCTCATTTGTCTTGTTCATCAGAAGAGTTATACCACTATTCTGCTATGTCTCCCACAGCAGCTTATGCTAAGCTGACAACCAAATTAAAATTATAAAAGTCTACACCAACCAACCAACCACAGTCTTCAGTTCAGACCTGCTTGCTGTCCAAGGTTCTTGGAAGGATACTCAGTTTGTTTCAGGGTCTGATTCTGCTCTGTTCCCCACCCTCCAGTTCACTATTGGGAAATTAGAAAATGGCTATAACTTTTGAGAGAAATGGGTGGCGTTTTAGCCAATTCACTTGCCCCTCCATTCTGGATAAAGCTTTTCAAATGCAGGCAAATAGGTCCAAGGCCTTTTTGTATTAGGCAGTTGTGAAATTGGATCTTTTTTAAACAAGAAATATTGTAACTTTATTTTGTGTAGGAGTTGGGTGACATTTGCAAGCAAGGTTGCCAGGGCATAAATCCTGCCAAATTTCAGAAGAGCAGCTGCAGTGGTTGCCCTACAAGCGTAGCTATCACAGTTTTTTGGTGTGTAAAAAAGAAGGAATTCTTTAATTTCCCCTAGTGTTTTATGGAGAGTTGGTCTAAAAATTGCAGACACAAAAGGTGCTCCTGGGTCAAAACAAAGAAACAAACAAAACATTCAAATTGCAGTTGAATAGTTTCAGGGACTTTTGTGCTAGGCAGCTTTCAAAAATTGATTTTGAGGAGGAAGAATCTAAAAGGACGAGCTATCCGGGAAAAGTCATTCACTTTGATTACAAGCTAAACTTGTTGGTTACAAAGGAGCTTAACTCCCTTACATTCTGATGGCTTGGGGAAAATTATTGTTTTGTTTGTTATTATGTTACGTATTTTTGTGGTTTTGTACTGTGAGCTGCCCTGTGATCCTCAGATTAAGGGTGGTATATAAATTTAATAAATAATAGGTTTTGCTTTTGCAATGCTGCTCCTTCCCCGCAAACGTTCTCACATTTTCCTTATATATGATAAACCTGGAGACATACTTTTGGTTTCAGTAGATCCTCACCTGCAGCAAAAGTAGATGTCTGGATTGCTGAGGCACCATGAAGCTTGTCAGAATTCATTTCTCTGACTTGAATGCTCTAGCACCAATCCTGCTTCACCTCAGACAAACCTCAACTCCATTCACGGTACCCCAGCTTATGATTCATCAAAATCTAATGACCCCAAACAAGCTCCTCCAGTTTACCTTAGAGAGCATACAGGGTTTGTGGTGCAACATTTTTGCTGCCGCTTCTTCCACCTGAAAATTTTGAGCCTTTGTTTTTCTTAATTTACAGTCCTTAGCACAACCTATTTGCAAGCTTCATTCCATAATGTCTGTTATTGTTAAAGTATAGCTTCAAGCTTCCTATCTTAACGCAAAAATAGAACAGTTCTAGAAAAATAAAGTCACACAAAAAATCAAAACTTTGTAGAAATAATTACTTCATTTAATATTGCAATTTGTCTGGAAAGAACATATGAGTGAGTAATGTAACATCTGGGTTTGTGTGTACATATCTGTTGCATAGACATGTATTTGGGGGGAAATGTGTATGTGTTTCTAGAACATAGTAGCTGGGAATGTGGATGGGAGGAAGTGGAGTATGCCAAAGAATCTCAAAGGGTAAAAGAAGAATCTGGCATGGCAGAAGGTGTCGTGCTTGTGTGAAAATCGTATTTTGATGAGTGTGCAGTTATGGCCGCCTTCTTTTCTAGGCACTTCTTCCTTTAGCTCACCAGCATTTCTTTCATTTCTTCTCATATAGCCCATACCATTGGAAAATAACTAGCCTTAGTTGCTGTGGTCCCTCTGCCTGAGGAATAGAGTCTTGGGTAAAACTGGTAGTACAGGCCAGAAATTACACTTCTATACACGGCCTTTTACAGTAGTGTCTTGTCAGTAACATACAGAACCTGCTTCAAAGAAATGTACATTTTAGGGTCAACAGTGAGTAATACCACAGTAAAAGAAATGGTTGGAGCTACAAGCCTAGCAAGGGAACAAATGTGGGTACAGAGTTCTATGGTTTAAGTGTAAGAAAACACTGTGTTAAATATAGGGTGGAATGAAGAGGTGTTGGTCAAAGAAGTGGAAGTCCGTATAGGGTGAAGCAATGGGGTCACCATTAGCTACAAATAGGTGCTAGATAATGTGTAGTGGCTAACATAGGCAGGCAGGCAGCTTGGCTGACAAGGAACTGATAAAGCCAAAGCTTCAGTTGCTATCCCCAGCATACCTACTTAACAGTGCTGCTTTGCCAAGACAGTGATGAGCAAGTCAATATTGTAGTTCTCTGTAATAGAGTTGACGTAGGTGGATGCTAGCCATTTTAGGCCCTACAAAGACAGTAATAAACACACAGGACTGTTTTGTTCAGAGTAGACCGATTGAAATTAATTAGCATGACTAAGTTAGATCCATTAATTCTTGTAGGTGTATTCTGAGTAAAACTTAGTCAAATATCACGCTCCATCTGTTTTGCCATTGTCCAGTTTCTCTGTTATGGATTACTTGGGTTTCTGAAATGCAGTTTTCAGTGTTGTGTATAACTTTCATATAAACTCAAAGCACAAAGTTTAATACTGTACGTCAGGAAGATATGCTTTGTGTTCACTTGTAACTTTGAGACTTATGCTTTATAGAGCACTTGAAGGGTGTCCCAGTTATGTAAAACTGATAGTGGATGTGGAAACATGTAAAGCTATCTAAGGTAACAGCTCTTGCAATTTAAAAAAAAAGACATTAAAAGAAAGCAACCAGCATATTGCGTTGGATTACAGAATCTTCCTACATGAAATGGGAAATGGCTCTATGTGTCAACATACAAGTCATGAGTAAAGCTAATAATGTAGATGGTAAACAATTTGATTAGGATATTTTGGCTTACAGTACTGGCTTCATGTTTTGAGCTCAGATTTATAAATATGCTTCTTTCCAATTATGGTAATTAGAATGTTCCAAAATACAGATAACAACCTTGTGACAAAACAATGCTATAAAATCCTTCTGCAGTTTAAGCTGGATAATTCCAATAGACAAACTCGTAACTATGCGATTTGATATCTCCCAAAGTCTTGTGCATCTTTCTCCTGCCCCCTTCCTTCTGCTTTGGTTTCCACGTTTTCCTGCTTAACAGTCACTCAAATATTGTTCATACATTTACAACTTTTCCTAATAGAGATCGGGTGTGTCCTTTGCAAGTGTTGACAGTGCACCATTTTTTACATGCAGTAATAACTGGCTCACCAAGTATCTTTGATCTAGAACTGCTATTCATTTTATTTTTTCTTATTACTTCAACTATATGAGTGAGTTTGGTTGATCACGGGTTTGTGGGTAGCAAGAATGTGTAACCTTTTAACGTCAAGGTAACAGCACCTGAAGAATGGAGCTGGGAGGACATTTAGTTGCTGATGTTCAGCTCTCAACTTCAGTTGAATTTTAGATTTCTGGAGTTCAGGTTGCAGTAGGAAAAGTGTAACAAATAACTTGCAATTTGGGAGAATGCAATATAGCTCTATCTCTTGGACTTAGAGGAATCCTGGGAAATACCTGCTGATAACTCTGACTGCTGCCCTTTGACAATCACATGTTGCCAAATGAAAGGAAAAGGAAAATATTTCCTAATAAAACTATGTCTCCTAAATATCAGTCTTAAAATAAATTATGAACTATAAACCAGATTAAAACTCACTTTCACCTTTTATAGAGTTCTTGTTCTCCTCTTTAATCAAGTCTGCATAATAGCACCTGTCATAGCACCAAGGGAGGGGCTTCAAGAGGATCCTGCACTAGAAACCCTGTAGTTGTTTGGGCCATAATTGTACCTAGATCAGTTCCTACATGTGATCCTAAATTGGAAATACAAAAACTTTATTTTAAAAATCTAACTTATTCTGACATTTACTATTTTTCTTAAGGGAAAGGCAGGCAGGCAGGCAGCTGGGTAGGAAAAGAAATGAAACATTTAAAACAGTGCAATTTCTCACTGTAGACTGGCAAAAATGACAGGTTTTGTTAATGGAGGCATAAAATAATAATAATAATAATAATAATAATAATAATAATAATAATAATAATAATTTGTACCCCACCCATCTGGCTGGGTTTCCCCAGCCACTCTGGGCAGCTTCCAACAAAGATGAAAGATACACTAAAATGTCACATATTAAAAACTTCCCTGAACAGGGCTGCCTTAAGATGTCTTCTGAATGTCAGGTAGATGTTTATCGCTTTGACATCTGATGGGAGGGCGTTCCACAGGGTGGGCGCCACTACCGAGAAGGCCCTCTGCCTTGTTCCCTGTAACTTGGCCTCTCGCAGTAAGGGAACCGCAAGTAGGCCCTCGGAGCTGGACCTCAGTGTCCGGGCAGAACGGTGGGGGAGGAGACGCTCCTTCAGATATACTGGATGCAAACAACTATTGAAACAATTTTTCTTCCTTTGAATTAATACGTTGCTTTCAGAGTGTTTACGCAGATGGACCTTATAAATCTTCTCTGATGTGATTTCGGACCATATTAAAGCTGGACACAAGTTTTGTAGAACTTTTCAGAATAAACATTCATTGCTGCCTATTAGCACTTCATACATAATAAAAGTAAAAACAGTGCTATTTTTCTAGGAAAAAGAGGTTCTGGAACTCACCCTGTTCTCTTATAATGCCAATGGTGCCCACCTGAGAGGTGCCAGAACAAAATTCTGTTGAGTTCCGGCTGAAGAAAAAAACCTGAATAAAAACATTGGGAGACCTGATTATGGATCTCCTGTGCCTTGTATAAATTAGCCCCAGAGCCCTGAAGGGCTCAAAAATACAACATTTAAAAAAATCTACACACTGCTTAACTGCCATGGCTAGATTTATTCTGGAAATGTCTCAATAGAATGTCTGTTTTTAACTTAAAAGTATAACGAAGAGGGATCAGAAAAACTCCCATTCTTTTTTCCTTTGAATGTTGAAATGAAAACTGTTATTGGGAACTGAACTTAATGCACTTCAGTTCTATGGTATATAAAACTTAGAGTCCCCATAAACCAAGGCTGTGTTTGTAACGACACTTTACTATATATAAATTGTGGTTCACATATCCTATGTTGTAATTTCATGTTGAATATGTGATGCATTAGTATGCAAGCACCAGTTTTAGTTGCACACTACAAAATACATTGTGGATGAACCCATAATTGCAAATTTAAAAAGGTAAAGGAACAATGTTGGAGGGATCCAAAGTGATATCATAATATTTGAGGTTAAGGTACTGGAGCAAATGGATTTGTTCCATGCCTGTTTGGTTGAACTAGTTGCTGCTTGTTCCAGAGTTACCTCTTTAGTCCTAGATAATGTGTGGGGTTGTTTGCATGTGCATATGCATGCAAACATTATAATTTTCCTCTATTTCTATCATAATCTGCCACGTATTTTAAAAACAAAACACCAGTGTGTGCCTGTGGTTTAAAGTGGTGCATTGATCTCTCTTAGATTGTATTATGATACCATAATACAATCTTGGTATTTTTAAGTTATGTAAGTATTATATGCAATCTAAGTGTCTGATAATGACATGATTTTCTTTGTTAGCTTCTTGGAAGTTTGGCATTGGCAACTCAGTTTGGAAAACTCTATACAGGGTTTTAGCAGAGACACAGCTTATTGTGCTTTACTGATATCTTTAATAGGATATTTACCTGTTTCAGCAACAACATTTTATCTATAATGGTGTATATGAGAGCATCCAAAATATCAGTAGTATCCAAATATTGCGTCCCATCAGCACAATGATTTATGCTTGTACAACTCAACTTTCAAATCCTCTCTTCCCACTGTGCACAACCCAATTATGATCCAGAACATGGGTAGGCAAACTAAGGCCCTGAGGCCGGATCTGGCCCAATCGCCTTCTAAATCTGGCCTGCCGACGTTCCGGAAATTAGCGTGTTTTTACATGAGTGGAATGTGTCCTTTTATTGAAAATGCATCTCTGGCTTACTTCTGGGGCCTGCTTGGTGTTTTTACATGAGTAGAATGTGTGCTTTTATTTAAAATGCATCTCTGGGTTATTTGTGGGGCGTAGGAATTTGTTCATTCCCCCCCTCCAAAATATAGTCCGGCCCCCCCACAAGGTCTGAGGGACGGTGGACCAGCCCCCTGCTGAAAAAGTTTGCTGACCCCTGATCCAGAGGGTTGAGGAAACCCCCAGAACAGATTTATGGGGCATGTGGGGTGAGGGCAGATCCATTGCGCAAGTGTAAATCCTTGGGCTAATGAAACAAGTTACTTAGCGCTATATTGGATACAACTCTGTATTTTATTTTATTTTAGTGGAATAGGCTGAATGTTGCTTGCATAAATGAGGATGAAGGTGTTTCAAACTGATGCTATGTGTACATGTCAAAACTTCATAACGGTGAATTGGCTATTACTTGGATGGAGCTTATTTTGCTTGCGTAGCTGTTAACTATGCCTCTTCCATTGTTGAGTCTGATAAGGCGTAAATGTTACTAACCTTAACCTTACGTGTGATTATATTAAATATGAGAAACTCCAGAATGTATTTCATTCTTTTCTTTTTTCCCTTTTCATATAGGGGGACTGGTCCTTGTTGCCTTTCTCTGCTGCTCAGCTGTTCGCTGTATGACTTTCTTGATGTCTCTTAAGCTAGTGAAGCTGTGTTCCATGTGTAGTTCTCTTCCCTCTCCCAGTTCCTCTGCCATTTAGTTGTGATGTGTAGGGCATTTTAGTGTGCAGAAACTGATTACTCTTCTTTTTAATGTACCTTCTTTTTTAGAGCCCAGGATCAATGCCAGTAATGATACAATCATCATTCCACAATCTACACCTCCCATCACACTACAGTGCAACCTCACAACATTTCCCAGCCCTCTCACTGACAGCTATTGGGTGAAAAATGGTGTAGAGATTTCGGATACTAGAGAGAACACAGACACTACCCAGTACAGGTAAGCCTTGAAGTGGCTTTGGTATTGTCCCTAAAAAATGAATGAAGCTACAGTATAGCTAAACTTTTTCCAGTGAAACTTGACATGTGTGGCTAATAAATTTTAGGTGACATTTAAGACTCATTACTGTGGATTCATGTTGAGCATTATGTCATCAGGAGTAATGTTCAAAATACAGTGGTACCTCGCAAGACGAATGCCTCGCAAGGCGAAAAACGCGCAAGACAAAAGAGTTTTTGAGTCGTTCCGCAAGACGAATTTCCCTATGGGCTTGCTTCCCAAGATGAAATGTCTTGCGAGTTCTTGCAAGTTTGTTTCCTTTTTCTTAAAGCCGCTAAGCCGCTAATAGCCGCTAAGCCACTAATAGCCGTGCTTCGCAAGATGAAAAAACCGCAAGACGAAGAGACTCGCGGAACGGATTAATTTCGTCTTGCGAGGCACCACTGTAATACAGTTTCTGCTGGTCAGAAGTTGTGTTTTCTTTGTTGTAAATATTCTTTTTTGTATAATTTATCTCATCTTCCTTTAATAATAAGAGTAAACTCTGCAACATATAATCACTTGCAAACCTCCTCAGTTTGTGGTATGTGTAAGACTCATATAGAATTTGAGTTACCTTGGTCCAGTTCTTTTAAATTGTAGCATGTGAGAAGTCCAATCTAGGCAATACTATATGCTAGGATTACATATTTCTGTTCTGTGCTCCAGATCAGGCAGTTGGGTTGTTCTGTGTTCCAACAGTGGATCAAATCTAGTTGCTGCCCAGTTTTTTGCGGCTTGTTTCAAGGTTTGGTCCATGCTTAGGGCATAGTACTGACAGAACCTTGGGTACCTTTAGCTCCTGCTAGAGAACTTCTAAGGGTGTACTCCAGTTTATGGTGATTTAAAGGGGTATCAGCCTTGCTTAGAAATAGTAGCTACTTCCTTGCTACTAGCATCCTCAACATGGCAGTGACTTCACACAAGTCTGGTCTTCATGATCATTGGGGTAACATATAGTATTTGTCAATGTTTAAAATTCAAGTATATGGATCTGTGCCTTGTGTTGCAATATATATTAAAATTGGGTAATTTTGCCTGACTCACTACACTAATTTTGAGTTTAAGAATAGAAGCTGGAATACAACTTGGTTAGCACTGTTGGTCACTTTAGAAATATTCATATTCTAGTCCTTAACTTCAGAGCGGGGCAAACAGTCTTTATAACTGATGTGTGCTTAATAACTACAGTATATCACTGGGGGGGGTGGCGTTTAGTGGATGTGAAATTGATTTAAAACATGGTGATCTGGAGTGAGATTGTGGTGTGAGGAGATTATTATGCGGGGCTGTTGTTTGAAAAGCTCTTCAGAAGTTGCCAAAGCACCCAAGTGTGCTCAGTGCCCACAGGATACTGGCTGACTGGAAAAGGAAATTGAAAACCACCTGGGAGTGGGATGGTGTGTTATGCAGGAGAGTAGGACTGACTGAAACAGTGAACAGGAGCACTTATGCAACATTTTGTTAAAATTCCCAGTTGTCTTCTAACTGTTAATACCTACAGAGGAGCCCCTGCTTTAAAATTCAACCAAAACAGGGGGTTCTGCTTTCCACATAGCAGAACTTTTTCAGTTGTGGCATTGTATCTTTGGGAGACAAATGGTTTGTCAACAAGGATCTATAAAAGCACTTACCAGATTGCTAGTGATTCCCATAACTCATAATCTAGTGAGGTTGCTCTGCAGAAAGGTAGGGCAAGTGATTTAAAATCACTCTTAACCATCTTGTACACTAGAAAGGTTTTATTTAATTTCCAACCAAAGCATCTCCCAGTAAGCTACATTAAACCAACAAGCAAATGCACAAAATTAGACAAGACCCCGCTTTAAGTATGTGCCATGCGTAATTATTTGACTCCTGCATTTTCTTGTGTAGAAGAAAAGTTAAACTATAAGTTTAACAATAAGTTTATATGTAACAATCATTTTGGAGTGGTTTAGATTCACTTTTCCTGTTCACAGAATGAACCAGAGACGATTGAGCCATTGCTTCTCAGCAACCAGAGTTGATTTGTTACCAATTGTGAGCTAACTCTCTGGATCCCCATTTCTTTTCTTTGCAGAATTCCAAAGCCCAGAGCAGATGATTCAGGGGAATATTTGTGTGTGTTCGTATTTGCGGGTTCCCCTGTAGCAAATGCCACTATAGAAGTGAAAGGTATGCCTTTATTTTTATTTTCTGCTTCCTTTTTTAAAAAGCTTAATTTCTACTAATTGTTTCTTTGTATCACTATTTTTGAATCACTTTATTTAGTTCTTGCAATCTTGCAGTTGCGTCTTACTGCATGAGTGGTCATCTTCCACACATGTCTCAATAAATTTGGATCGCCTGTTGAATTGCTTAGTCAAATTGCCCACAGAAAACTTTGTATTCTTAGAATAGTGTGTACATTGGTATTGTTTCCTTGCTGTACTCTTTTACCCTGCTTAATGGGCTGCCCACTAACCATTTTCCTTGCTGCTAAGAATCCGTCTCTCCAAGCTTCAGCTCTTTTTAGAATTCCTGTCTCTCCTTGTAGAAAATGTCATTTCTCTCCTTAGGTTCAGAATAGAGTTTTGGGTGGGGCCAGTTTAGGAGCGAATGTGACAGACTCTCCTGTAAAGATCTTATTGTGCATGTTGATTGGGTCTAGAAGAGGGGTGTCATACAGTAATTCAGAAGTCCAATACTCTGTGAATCCCAGGCTCCCCCTTCTCTGCCCCACAACATTTCAAAGGAGCTCAAACTACTTTCTCTTTTAAGAGAGGGAGAAAGTAATTCTACAGCACTGTGAAAAGCTTGGCATGGCAGTCATCACTACCTTGATGCTTAAATGGTGATCATTTAGAGCTGTAAAGAGCGATAGGACACAGGACATTAAATCTAGTCTCTAACTTTGAATCGTAAATGTTACACATAGCAAGTTGAAAAATAGTTAAGTACACTGTTTCCTATAGATTTTGTATTTTGTCCACATGACTACTTAATCATTACCAAGTGTAAATTAATAACTCAATTTTTTCAATTGCTTGGCACAGTGTTCCCATCTGGCCCCAGGGACTGAAGTTCCCCATCTCTGCTTCATCACAGTGCCATTTACTTTCTTAATTTTCTCTCTACCATCTTTAGGTTCCTGTCCCCCCTAAAGTTTAATGGTTTGTTGCATCATCCAGAACCTTCTTTCTTTCCCTTTCTTGGGCTCATCAGCTGATTTTCATGCTTCTAACAGTCCTACTTTCCAGGGAGACTTTTTTTTCACCTGTTGCCACCTGGACTACTTTCTTGTACTAACTATAATTTCTACAATCATTAGACTTGGTTCTCTAGCAAAGGTTTTGCCTTATCTTCAATTTGCTGTCCTTTCTTGTTGAATGATCATGCTTTGCTGAATTGCTATAAAATGCAAGTTCTTTTTTTCTCTCTGCTGCTGCTTCTGTTTAACTCCTGTTGATATTTTGTGACAAGAACTTGTCCGTGATCTTTGATGCTTCTTTGCCTTTTTCGCTACAAATTCAGGTTCTTCAACTAATCAGCTTTCTGAAAATATTTCATTGCTTTTCAAAGGATAGCTAGAACTCTGTTCACTTACTATATCTAAACCCGATTATTATAAAATACTTTCTGAGGATCTCTTTACTTAATTGAAAATTATTGTTGTCCAGGCTGCAACCTTCCATATCTTCAACTTTCAATGTGACCATGTCTCTTCCCTTTGGTCCTTTCATTTCAAACTTTAGATTGTTCAAATGTGTGTGTTTATTTGTCTCCTCCTGCCTCTATTTGTAACCCTTCTGAAATGCATGGGTCTTCTTGGAAAAAATATGAGGATTTTCCACTACTCTAAAACAATGAAGATGAGATTTAGCATGTTTACAAGTGCAATAAAATGTCTGTGTGAGTTCTCCTGTTCAATATGCATGCCACTCAGCCATGCTTTTTTTCAAGATACTTGAATCAATTCCATTTCCCCCCAGGTTTTCTGACTATTAATAACAATTTATCTGAACACCCCAGTTTGTTAGACAATATGTCCTGGATTTCATCCTGTTTCATACTCATCCTGTTTCATACATCAGAACAAAAATTTCTCACAGATGTCAGCTTTAGATCTCTGAACTTGGAACCACCCATTCATAGGGCGTGTCTTTTTAGGATTCAGTCACAATTTATTAGTCCTTCATTTTTCATGTCCTCCCACTGGCAACCTGTGACCCTCTGGGTATTGCTGGTCTACAACACCCATCATTCTGCCCACTGGACAAGCAGCAATATATTTTTGTGGACTATATTTTTGCGGGTATTCAGTGACTATATTTTTGTGGTTATGCAGTGAGCTTTTTTTAAAAAACACAACATTGCAAATCTTCATGATTCTGCATTTTTTGTATGTAGTAAAGAATGAATGGGCCCTTGAATAACTTCCATTGTATTTGATATATGTGTCAGAGACCTGGGATTGGACTCCGGCTGGATTAACAGATCAGGCCCTAGCAGTCGCCTAGAAGGACACGTGTGACAAAATTAGCTGCCTTGAAAGCGAATGGGTTTTAGAGGTGGTAACTGAAGCATACCAAGCCATCTGCTAATGAAGGTTCATCTCAGGCAGTTCATTGATCTCACGTAATCTCTCAAAAGTATTACTCTACAACAGGTCTTGGGAGTTAAAGAAATGGCCAAGTGAGTGGCAGTGGACCTGCTTAGGCAGGAACAAGTGTGCTGGTGTGGGGTCTTCAGGAGTGAAGAAGTTCTTTGCTTCACATGAAAGTTCACCTTTTCAAGTGTCAAAATTGTGCTGGTTTAAACAAATACATTACTGAGTAGAATGTTATAAAAATATAATTTGTGTGTGTCCCCTTCTTTCTTACATTCGACATTTACTCTTCACTCTGTTGTAGGTCAGACATTCAGTTGTTTTGGAATTACTCATTTTGGAATTACTCATTAAACATGAGTCATAGATGTGCAGATGCTTCTGGAGACAACTTACAGACTTGTTTAGAAAAGAAGCAATATACATTTATAAGTGTCCAGTTAGTTTTCCTGGTGTAAAAAGTTTACTTGTATACAAAATGTACAAAAGATATATTGAATAATTATTTCTTATGCACTAGAAATATGGCTTTTATATACTCTTCATATCCCTAAATGTGCAGGTCTATTACTCAGTGGTGTTTCTTAAGAAAAAGGAAAGAGATAAAAAAGGCTACAAAGGCCACTTTCACACACCATTGTAAGGCAGGCTTTACTGAATGAAGAGTGTGCTGGTGCATGTAACTTTTTCATTCCTTCATGCAAGTGGATAAAATAAACCAGTAAGCAGCAGTTAAGGTGGACTTTCCATGATGTACAAACCCTGCATCCAGTTTGTTGCTCCAGATAAGCCAGAATTTTTCCCCGACTTCACTTGCTATATTGGCTTGATCGTGGCTTGTTTGGGAACAACAGACCAGGATGCCAGGTTTGTCATGGGAAGGCAAGCATAATTGTGGCTTCCTGGTTTATTTTACCCAGTCTTGCCAAAAAAGGAATGAAATGTGAGTGAATGGGCAGTGTGCACTAGCAAGCTGCATGTTAACAGTAAGCCAGGATTCCTGGTATGCTGTGATGTGTATTTGATATATGTGTCGGAGACCGGGGCTTGGACTCTGGCTGGATTAACAGATCAGGCCCTAGCAGGCCCCATTAGATAAACCTCAGCATATTTAGAGGAGAGATATCTGGGAATTCCCCATATGGAACGCAAATGCATTTATGGATGCAATCAGGTCAAGGATATAATGCATTACCTGCTGGTTTGTGCCTTATATACAATGCCCAGAGAAAGTTTTTCATCATCTATTCTTAACTGTTTCTCAGGCGGATCCCCCCAGGAAGTGACAGTTGAAATCTTAGCTGATAAAGATCTTTAGATTACACACCTGGTAGCCAAATTTGCTCTATTCTCTATTCTAGATAGCTTAATGATTCCTAATTTTATAACCCTATGCTGTAAATTTTTATGCTGTAAACTTTTACACGTCCTGTTGTGTAATTTCAGAGGAAAGTGTTATTCTTATCCCCTGCTGTACATTGTAAAGGCTTTTAGCTATTCACAATAAATTGCTTGATTTAAAAATAGATAAAGCTAACATAATTCAGGATGTCTTATGAGTCACACCTGAGAATTAATTCAGTATATTAAATAATGATGGTAGTGTTTATACATTATACATGTATAAACATTTCTAGTTATTTTCATATGCCTTTGTTACATCTTACAGGTGTTTGCCATGTTTTAAAAGAATAACATCAATAACATCTTATTGGTTATATAAATGCGTTCTATATTCAGCTCCCATCGTTAATGATTATTAATAATTAAAATAAGCTTTTAAAAAATCTTGATTCAGTAATACAAAAGAGAATATTTATACAGTTGATTATCTTAAACCAGTATTCAGGGTCTTAAAAATTTAATAAGCTTTCCTTAAAACTTATCCAACAAGTGTTTCTTTTGCTCTTCTGTACTTTAGTTGATGTCAAAGAGGCAACTAATTAGAGATCATCTTACAAACTAGAGACATTTAGTTCTTACCATCCATGGACTATGGATCTTCTTTGCATCTCTCTTGGATTTTAAGTTCATAGGACCCAGTTCGTTTTTGACTTAGAAGGAACCACTGCTAAATAAATACAACAGTTTCTAATGGGAGAAATCTGCAAGAGCTGCTGACATGGAAAACTTAATGTAAAATATGAACCTACCACAAGATAATGACTATAATTAAAGCTTTTACCATAATCAAAGCTTTTGACTCTATCTTGAACCTACTATTAAAACATATTTTTTTAAGAGCACTGTATTCTTTTTGTGTACGTGTGTATGTATTAGCTGCTCCTGATATTACCGGGCACAAACGAAGTGAGAACAAGAATGAAGGACAGGAAGCACTGATGTATTGCAAGTCTGTAGGCTTCCCATACCCTGAATGGACATGGTATAAGAAGAATAATGGTTTTTCTGAGGTGAGTATAAGATGTGATGCTGCTAGGCAAGCCTGAGCTGCTGGCTGACATTTCAGTTAGGAGATAAAACACATTACGATGAGTTAGATAATACCAGTAGTATCATTTCCAGTGGACAGCAAATCTTGAAGGACTCAAACACAGATCTTTCTCAGCATTACCACTGGTCTCCTTTTAGCTGGAGATGTTGGGGATCAAACCTGGGATTTGCTACATGCAAAGCATCTGTTCTCCCTTGTTATACTGGTCCCTGAATCAAAGTCTGAATGTGTTGCTTTTAAATCTAGGTAATTTTTTTCAGATCTCAGCTCTACTAATTATTATGAGAGTTAGCCTCTCTGATATGTAGGGTTTTTTTTAATGCTACGTCTCAAATTAGGCATTGCAAGTATGGTCTTCTTTATCTTACTCTGCCTGATCTAAACCCTGCTTGATCAACATACTGTCCATGCCTGGAATTTTATTTTATTGTGATACAAATTCTATTTTTCATCGCAAAGCTGCAAAAAGGTAGGGAAAAGCCAGTTAATGGGCATTCTGGTTTGGTTCTGTTGAATGCTGCTCGAGTGGGCATCTTTGAGAATGAGAGGGCTGATTAGGTGGCTAGGAAGAATTTGGGACACAGGGAAACAGATCTTGTGCTGCCATTGCCCTCCTTGAAAGTTAAAAGCTGGTTTCAAGAGACTATTAGGTAAATGGCACAGACAGTGGGTGTTTGATTCTGCAGGTAGGAGGATATTTTCCTTTTGTCCATCATTTGAGGATTTCTGAATTTTTAAACTGAGACAGTGGCAGAGACAATTTAATCTGTACAGATTTCTGATGGGGCATAGCGCTTTTCAGAGTGCCTTGTATCGGGCTAGGAGGATTGTGACTGGATATTGTGAGTTTTATGGAGTGGAAGAAACAGTTGCTCATATTTCATGGGATTGTTTGAGGTATGTGAAAGACAGTGGGCCTCTCCCTTCATAGGATTTGTGGTTTGGACATTACAGATTTGTCTGTGGGGGCTCCCCTTTGAGACGAGACTCTGGGGTTTTGTGTTGGAGAGTTTATAGCAGTGCATGAATGATACAAGTCTCAGAGGTTGTGACTGAAATGTGATTGTACTGTTGCCAGCAGGTGGTGGTAATAGGGCCTAACCTTGGCATTGCTGTACATTTAAACACTCAGAAGAAAGCCAGTCAAATCCTTGAATTGTTACTGTAAGAAGCCTGTCATACTGCACTCCTTCCCATATGACTGGTGTTAAGCTTGCATGGCAGAGAACACAAAGAATGATTTTAAAAATGTGTGTGTATAGTAAATGAGCCAGTTATCTACAACACTTGCTAACAATTATTATTTTGGCCTTTCTTCTTTTACTGCTTTTCATTAGCCCATCAAAAACGTTACTGGCCGCTTCTTCATTACCAATAAAGAGAACTACACTGAACTGGTCATAGTGAACCTGCAGATCGATGAGGATCCTGGCGTGTATGAATGCAATGCAACCAACTCGATTGGCTGGAAGGCTGAAGAAACCATCCTGCGTGTTCGCAGTCACTTGGCTCCTCTGTGGCCCTTCTTGGGGATTCTGGCGGAGATTATAATTCTTGTTGTTATCATTGTGGTTTATGAGAAGAGGAAGCGGCCAGATGAGGTCCCTGACGGTAAGAGTGTTTTCTCAACTAACTGTATTTCCTAGGGGAGCCAGTCCCTTCCTCTTTGCTTCAGGGAGACTTCCTTTCAAAATGTGGGAACCTCATAAATCAGTAGTTCAGAAATCCACAGTGCTGCAGGCTACATAATAAACTTTGCCTCTCTTCTGCCTCATAATGGGTTAAGTATAGGGCCATAATTTCAACTTCATAAAATGTGGTTTGCAGAACAAGGAGTCTGCTTGGTTATGTGTGTCTTTGTAGTCGAGATAACTTGAAATTGTATTCAGCAGAGATCATTTTGGAAGCATTGCTTAGCCGAGCTGCTGGGCAGTACTAAGAAATGAGGGAGGGCTCATATTACATGGAATGGTTTTTGTTGCCTCTTGAAATAATCCTAGGGGGATTAATGGCTTTAAAGGTAACATTAGAAGTTACTTAGTTGATTTTGCTCAAATGCAGCTTGCTTTCCTCAGTTCAACGTTGTGGTGTCTTGCAGAACAGCATTTTGGATACTTCTAACAAAACAGATGTTTAATCAAATATGCTCACAAGGCTACCTTTTGCATGTGTAGTGTAAAGACTGGTTACCTAAAAGCACCTGCAACTCTTTGTAGTGAGAGAACTGTTGTTCATTCACACTTTATTTTTGTTTATTTTTAAAACACCCAGATTTGTAATTATGTATGTATGTATGTGTGTGTGTGTGTGTGTGTGTGTGTGTGTATATATATATATATATATATATATATATATATATATATATTATAAACATCAAACCAAGAACTTAGAATTGAATCCCCAAAATCAGCTTTTTTCATATTGTAAGCCACCTTAAAAAGGTATAACCTTAAAGGAAAGGCACCCTAGAAATATTTTGTAACAAAATTAAACAAAAATTAACCAAATATTATTATGGAAGCACACCTAGCTGGAGGGTCTTGTGTAAGATAACTTTTCGTTGCCTCATCAGGGGTGAGTGATATTGGGTATCATGTGGGCAGTATAATGCTTTTAAATAGGTACTGGAAATATATAGGGGTAAATGCTGCCTATAAAATGTAATAATTCTGGCCTGCTTAGGGTGTATAAGACACGGTAAAAAGCATTATTACTATCATAGACATAACTAGTGCTTCAGCCTAAGATCTCATAATGGATTCCGTCCTATAGTCCTGTTTTTGCACAGCTAACTTGTCAAAATATTCACCTATTTAAGATGAACATGTCTGGTGCTCAAAGGGAAGCTTCTTGGGTAAGTTTGTAGCAAAAAAGGTCAACAGTTTTGAGTAAAACCCTGCAGTGTAAATTTTGCTTCTCCCAGCTGTAAAAATGTCTGTGTGGCCACACAGGAGGACTGACCCTGACATGCTCGCTCAAGTGGACTGCATGTTCTGAGACTGGAGGAAACTAGCCCCAGATGTATACAAGCAACTTTCAGCAGGCCCAAAGATATTACCTTTCTTTTCCTTTTGCTCTGCTTCTTCAAAGTGCAACTAGCAGTGGTATTACTAGGCATGTGTGTCTATGGTTATGTAGAGCTAACACTGCAGGATGGCTATAGAACAGCTCTGAGAAGATTGCTTGTGTGTGTGTGGGCATACTAACGTGGAAAAGTGTGTCTTTGTGCAAGTCCTTCCCACTTGGCCAAAGGCCAGGAGCAGGAGAAAGCTGTGTTATTTTGATTGCCGCTTCCTCTGCAGATGGCTTCTCTGTAGGGAAGTGTTTGATTAATGCTAAAGCTTTTTACCACCTCTTAACAAGACCCAAGCAGGTCTAGAGCCAGATTGGTTGGCTGCAGCTTGCAGTCTGGCATGAAAATAGTTGTGCATGGCCTTATTTGGAAGATGCTGGTTACTGTTTGATCAGATTATAAGCATTTGCCAACACTGTGCTGGGTTCATTTTAATGCACTCTTAGAAAGATGCATGTGACTGGAATTAAGTGTGTGAAAACAGGGCTTTCCCTGTTGTGTTCTCAGCTATTTGAGAACTCGGGGAAAGCGGGTAAGGGGGGCTGTTGCCTGATATGGATGGCATCCTGTTGCTGTTGGCCAAATAGCTCACAGTTGGAATCCTTATTTTGACATAGCAATATTTCCTAGCTATGGAATTGATGCTTCCTTCTAAGCTTAATAGAAGTTCTGAAACATCAAGGCTGCATGCTTTGACGAAATCCCAGTATCTGCATTACCCCTTTCATTAACGGGAGTAGATTTCATGTTGTGTACCTGTCAGGAGTTGGCTGCCTTTTCCTTTTGGCTTCATAAATATTTTTGTTTGTTTGTTCAACTGTTGCTGTGAGGAAAGCCATCCAAATTTAGAGTGGTTCACGAGGGGAATAAAAGAGAAGCTAGCTTTCCTTAAGCCAAGTTAGCAATCCCAATAATTGATAATGTCAGTAAAACAAAAGGAGAGCTTGAATCATTATCCTTGTGGATAGTCTGCTGATGTGCCCGATAGGTAACCTGAGTTATCCATTGCATTCCTCACCGGTGGTTAAGTTAACTGAATGGATCAAGTGCATATGCCATTTCAATTGGTTTGTGGATTACAGCCTAACCAGGCCAGTTCTAATACAACCTCTGATTTCATCCGTTTGTAACAGGTGATGTGAATAGTTTATAATATTGTCTCTTCCCACAGGTGATGTATATTTGTTTTTCACTTTTAGGGCTGATTTCTGCATAATATTCTAGGTCCATCCTCATGTCCAAATGTCCTTGAAATTTGTTGTACAGGAATGTCAGTATCAGCCCCCTTGGATGATAATCAGAAAGTAAAGAAAGAATATACTTTCTGATGAATGTAGCAAAGTGAAACATTGGCAAAGCTTTTTCCATATTACAAATACTCTTGCATATGAGTATAGGTTCTTGCTTATGAACTTTGAAGGATCATAGTTCAGTGGTAGAGCATCTATTTTGCATGCAGAAGGTCCCAGGTACATTCTTGGGCACCTCTAGTTAGGGCTGGGTGAGAACCATGTCTGATAACCTAGAAAGTTGATGCCAGTCAGTGTAGAGAATACTGAGGTAGATGGACCAATTGTCTGACTCAGTATAAGGTTGCTTCCACCAAGAACATTACCATTACTGCCAGAGTTACATAGCCTATGGATACTTCCACTTTACCTGCAATATCTTGTTTGCACATCAACATAATCACATGAAGGGAGGTTTCTTGAAATACAATTAAACCAATACCAACATGCACTATGTTTGCACTAAAGGTAAAGGTACCCCTGCCCGTACGGGCCAGTCGTGACCGACTCTGGGGTTGCGTGCCCATCTCACTTAAGAGGCTGGGGGCCAGTGCTGTCCAAAAACACTTCCGGGTCACGTGGCCAGCGTGACGAAGCTGCTCTGGCGAGCCTGCACCAGCGCAGCACACGGAAACGCCGTTTACCTTCCCGCTATAAAGCGGTACCTATTTATCTACTTGCACTTAAGGGTGCTTTCGAACTGCTAGGTGGGCAGGAGCTGGGACCGAACGACGGGAGCTCACCCCGCCGCAGGGATTCGAACCGCCGACCATGCGATCGGCAAGTCTTAGGCACTGAGGTTTTACCCACAGCGCCACCCGCGTCCCATGTTTACACTAGCTACGTATTATTGATTTCTGAAAAAAACTTGTTTGTATCCTTTCACACTCCAGACATAAATTGGTGATCATTCTCTTTGCTTCTCCCTCAGCAAAATAATAATGTTTCATTGTTACTTGACTGAATTGCACTATGTTTATGCTGACTTTGACTTTCAGTTACTGCTTCAGAAGAAGGCCTTTGCTTGGTGATTGACTCCTGCTAGAGATTTCACAAGCATTTTTCCCCCTCTCAAAATAATAAAGTTTCAACCATAAAATTTCATTTTTCAGAGCTAACTGGCCTGTGCAAAGATGGCCAAAATCATCTATTTGCAACAGGAGAAGAGAACCCTTGGGTTGATGTCATGTAGTTAACCTGTTAGCCTGACCAGTCTATCATCAGCTCTCCATGCACATCTTACATACTACTGTACAGAGTGACATAATCCAGAGCAACAAAGTTAGAACAGCCAGTTTTCTAATGAAAGAGTACTCAAAAGGTTTCTTCCCTCTGCCTTTTTCTTATATTGATGCCTTATGACTTCTAATAAGAAGTTACATACCTTGTGTCAGAAATGTTCTTCCACTCATTATAACACTGTTTTAAATGGTTTTGTGAATCAGGCCAGGATCAGTATATTCCTTTTACCCCTCCAGTGACAGTTCACCTGAGGTATGCTAGCTTCAGATTCAATTGAGAGATGCTACCGCCTGAGTGATGCTGCTGCAATTGGTGTCCTAATTTACAAGTGGCTGAGTATTCTTTACCTTGGCACTTGAATGCCTAACTGGTGCATGAACCTTTCATATGCATAAAATAGGGAGGGGGGAAGACTATGTATGCCACCTGGAGCTCGTTGAAGAAGGTGGGATATATATGCCACAAACAAAACAAATGTTTCCTGTGTTTAAGGGTAAGCAGTTCCCTGAAACAAAATTGCATCGAGCTGATCCACTTAAGTCAGTGGTTTCTATTTACCACACCCTTATTTTTTTACGTTTCCCCCCCCATAGACACTGGTGTATATTATGCTGTGAAAGATGGTATCCTGGCAGATTAGTAAATGAAGCACTTGGCCTTCTGCTATGCTTGTTGAAGTCCCCCCCCCCCACCCCAGTAGTGAATGAGCATTGTACTTCCTTGCAAGTACAATGTTCCACAGTGACAAATTCATTCTCGGCTTCTTCTCTTGTTCTGTGCTCTACTGATGATGCATCATTGAATTTACTGCTTTGGGGGCAGGATTTGAGAAAGAAATCTGCCAATCCAGCCTTGATAAGCACAGCTAAGCACCCCCACATCTGTGCTGTTTGCCTGCAGCTCCAACATGAAGAACCTGCAGCCTGTTCTCTGTGATATGCTGGTCACAGAGGCAGCAAGATGCTTGTCATTTGGAAATTCAGTGTTACTAAGTGACTGAAACATACAACTGCCGCTCATAATATGATCCTCCTCAGCTTCCTACATGACTGAAGATCATTATTACATGACTGGCGCCTTTTTTATTGGCTGCTTTACTTTCCATTCAGGATGGGGGGGCAGGTCAAAGGGGTTTTAAGCGGTGCTAAAATGTGTAATTACATTGCCCAGGATTTGATCATGCTCCATGCACTCACACATGAGCATGGAAACGAGCCAGGAAGCCACATTTAACCATAGCTTCTTGATAAATCCAAACTATGAAACTATGACTTGCAGACAAACCAGGATATAAAGCCATGCTCTAAAGTGGGCTTATGAATCCTGACTTGCTTCAAAACTATTAAGCATAGTTCCCAGTTTGGACATACTGAGAAGCTCTGTTTTTAACTGCAGCTTCCAGTTTATTTCCCCACATCTGCCAAGGGGTGCATGGAACTTGTGCCTATCCTGTCTCATTAAGATAGGATTTTATTGTCCAAACATGGCCATTGTCTGAATGTAGCCTTTGTTGCTTACATGGTGGCATGTGGCATTTTCCTCTTATGGTGATTCCCCCCTCCCCAAGAACACAGTAATAATTGCTCGAACATAGTGAGTTGTGCAACATGCCAATATGATTATTTTAATGGAAGGAATGCTGTTTATTGGATTAGTTTATAGGCATACACTCCCATTTTTTAAAGTATGTGTTTTGGGGGATAAGGAAAAAAATAAAGACTCCTTATTTTTATGCAGATATACATGGCAAACATATGGTTTCTACTTTGGAATCCTTTTTGCTTCATATATTTTAGTTTATTAAGCTGTGGTAACTGCTTTTATTATTATTTTTCCTAATTTGTGAACTTACACCTAATTACTCCTAATTTCATGTGTGTACTTCTGCGCTGGATGTGCAACAGTCTCATTCCACTGTCCTACTTACATTCTGATATTCAATTTTTTTTGCCTTGATCCTAGTTTATAAATAGTAACATTAAGATAACTTCTAATTGTCTTCTCTCCCCCCCCCCCTTCTTCCTATCCTTCACTTCTGTGCACATCTAATCTCCCTAGCAAAAGGTAGCTATACTTCATGAATGAAAGTATAGGAACTAATTTTGCTTGCAGCCTAGGAGTTTTAGTACGCTAGCAGCCCCAAAAGCCTGGCTTTGTTAATTGCCTTCCCTAACTTGTTAGTTCTGGTAGGTGCTATTTCACATCTATTTAGACTGACTGTGGCCAGACGTTGCCAATTCTAGAGATTTGCCCCTCCATTCTCTTTCAGAGGGGTTGCACTGGTTGGTATGTGGATATCTTCTTCAATAGAATGCCATTTATGTATCAGTATATTTCAATATACTGATAAAAAAAATGACTCAAAAGCTGTTGTAAAATGTTTCTCAAAAGCCTTTTAATGGCATCTCTCAACAGTTCCATTTTATGTTAAAACTTTCAGCTGTGTTAAGTCTTAGAGTACTTACTGTAGGAAGCTCTCAAGCTTCCTCCATTTTATTTCCAGTATTGTTGCTAAGGGGTGTGATTCTTGGAATCAAACAGGAAAATGAGTTGAAAGCATTTCTGCTCTTCAGTGTAGAAGGTAGAGTTTGATGTTAATCTGGAGCAGGCTTGGTCCCAGTATATGTTAGAATGCTGTGGAACGGGGGAGGGGGAGATAATCTCAATTAAAAAGTCTATGGACTATCCTTCTGTAGCTTCTCTCTTTGAAAAAAATCTGATACGGAATTTGTACAGCTGATACATTTGAATTTGAGCAGCCGATACATGCATAGGATCATTGCATTTTAAAATTTGGACATTTGTCATGTTCTAATTTTTATGTGAAACATACTTTTGTGGGGGGGAGTGCAACCCACAAATGTGTAATGTGATTGAATCCTATGCATGTTTCAGTCACTGTTCATGCTAGAACTTTGCAACTGGGGAAATAGTCCAAAAGTCAAAATATATTTTGGATGCCAGATATTTTCTTTGACCCCTGAAATGTTAACCAATAATATGGCTAATCGAAGCAAACATTTCAAATTCATATCTTAATGGTTTCCAGGGTACTTCTTTACAGCTGCCACCCACCCTCTCTCTCCCCCTACCCCAAGCACCTGCCTGTTCCTTGCTCAGAATTTGGTTCAGCATAGCATCCACAAAATTAGGGCTTTCATTTTAGCTTAACGTACTCTGTCTTTTCATCAATATTTCCCCCTCTATATAACATCTCAGTTGGCAACTACTTTTACTGATTACCATGCAGGGAGTGAGGTTAAAGTCCCCCATCCCCATTCCTGGTGGATCTGCTGCTTCACAGTAAATCCAGACTGCACTATGTGAAAATGGGGGCACAGACAGGAGCACAACTGCAGAAGGAATGAACTTCTGCTGGTGTTCTCAACACGGCCCCCCTTCCTATTAAGGGGGATGGTGGTTAATGCATATACAGGCCTGTGTATGCCATTAAGAAGTGAGTGATTCCTTTTGTTCATTTTCTCCTACTTCTATCACTTTTCTCCTCTTTTACCCACCCACCCGCCAGCTATTTGAAGACATGAGGGAGCAGTTTTAGCCCTTGTATTGCTGTTTGTTACAAGCCTGCAGGCAAGGGCTGTCTTGTTTTAAATGATAGTATGAAAGCCACTTTGGGAGCTTTTTAAGCTTAAGAGCAGTGTACAAAAGCTGTAAATATATATACCGTATGTATATATAATTCATCAGCAATTGCTGCATATCTAGCTCCTCCAGTGGGGAGAGTCAATGAGTAGTGCTGTTCCATCACACAACCACAAGACAATGCATTGTGTGCTCTGGCTTCTTGGCGTGGATTCTCACTTTTACATTTTGTATTGTTTCTCTGGTACAGATGCTGGTGAACAAAATAGAGGCACTTCGTTTTATCCATTACTTTGATCTTTATACTTTTTTCTTGCTCTTCAACTATAATTTTCCCAAAGCAGCTACAAACATCTTTTTTAAAAATCTGAATTTACAGGTTTGCAAGGGGTGTGTAGGTGTATCTGTAAGATTCTATAGATGAAGTTGGTGTATGTTTCTTTTTAGAAATATTCTTAAGTAGCAGCTCAGAAGTCATTGGGGCCTTCAGAGGATTTTAAGGGACTTTAAAGGGGGGCATACCTTTGTTCTTCAAACTAGTTCAGAGTTGCTGTATTTATGTTTAGATACACAAAAGTGTAAAACGAGAAGTCAGAATTTCAGACAGGTAGGAACGCTGTTCAGTGCCTTCTCCACCACTAAGCTACACAATGCATGCTTTTAATTTTTGAAATATGACCCTTAAGAACTGCTGAGCATATAATATCTCTCTCAAATGCACATGTATCCTAGGTGTGCAGTTGGTTTTTATAGTTTACAAATCTAATGAAGAAGTTGGCAGAGTACCTTACGTGATGGAAGCATATTTATCAGCGGCCAAAAAATGGGCAAGGTACATTACTCTGGACCTGCACCCATCAGATTGGAATACAGAGGCACATCTTGTCTTGTGTGACCACCAGCTCAACTACTAGCAAATTAGATTATTACTAGATCATGCTGTTTGAGTTGTATTGTTATTTGTCAGTTACTATGACTTCTTTTTTTCCCCCCTTCAATTGCATCATTCCTTTAAAAATGGTGGTAAGTGAGAGATCTGCATGCTTTGGAGTTTGTTTAATCTCCGCTTCAGTCTATACAATGCACAGTTCATAATGTTAACACTTTTCTTAGTTTTACTCATTCACGTTCACAACTAATTTGGGTTTAAGTTTGCTGTTGAATTTCATTTTCTAATTTGTACCATTTTTCTGTAGTTCTGTTCCTCCCTTTTATTGGTCGACTTCTCTAGGATTCGGTCCTTTTGTCTGTCACGTATTGTACCGTGCTGGGGCCGATTTTGTAATGCTCAAGCGGCTGACCCACAAGCTAGTGGTGTATTAAGGTTTTCACTTGACAACCATGCTTTACTGGACACAGAGGGAGGTGGTGGAAGTCCTGCCAGTCCAATAGGATTGTCGCATGTGAACAGTGCAGGCCACGCTCCAGCACCTAATGCATAAGTGCCAGAGCACTCGCCCGACTTTCTTTTGTAAAAGTGCAAAACCTTTTGGTTAAACTTATTCAATAAAACCTCTGCTTTCAAGCTGTCTTTTACCACCCAGAATGCTTGAGGATCAATGTTTCAGGTGGTACAAATTAGAGCTTGCAGACTGATTAAGAGAAGGACAGGAGCCTGCATTTTTTCCAGAACTGCATAGGGGAAAGAACTTCAAGCATCTTTTTTTGTAGGCTGTCGTGACCAAAGCAAGGATTTGAGTAGAATGACTGCTTTAATGTGGTGCTACTAACCCTGCTCATTTCTTTTTTAAAAAAGCAAAAACCTAAGAACTCTCACCAAGGTGTCACAGATTCTAGTAAATGGCTCTTAAATCTACTGTTTATAATGTAGAGTCTATAGCCTAGGTTGCCTCTGAAATCTTTTGGGAATTGAAAGGTGTTCATTTTGAGGGGAGACTTAGTTTTGCTGTAATGTGCTTTATGTTTCAATACCTGATGTGTCTCTGTATATCCCCACTGTATATACAGCACATTGATGTCTGGTTGTCCTTACTAGTCCTAGTTCTTTCTGTACCTTGTTCTGATAGTTTACTGTTAGTAACAGACTTTTGTGGACACTAGTGTGTTGCTAGTGTGTTATTTTGGCTGTCAAGCTGTTGGTTTGTGGTTAGCTCTCTTTATTTTGAATGTTTTATTTATTTATTTTTGTTCTGATAACTGTGCTGGCGGTGGCTTTGCCTATCCGTTGCCTCGAAGGTACAGGTGGAGTAATGTTCAGCTTTGATCAACATTACTCCTAGTGTGTGCTCATGCGGTTGCCAACACTGTTAAGACTGTAGTTTCCATAACTGCTTTGTGTGCCCTAAGACCCCTTGTGGAATCCTGCTGAGTTTAAAAAATAATAATAAAGATTTTAGAGAAAGTTTTTTTTAGCTTGGAAAAATGATGAAATGCAGAAAACATGGTCATCCGTAGAAGTTCTACAGAAGTTTTTGCACAAGTTCATGGATTGGGATTTTCCTTGTTCAAAAAAATGCATTTTTGTTGTTTAATGTACTGCATCATTTTAAAGCATCAATGAAATGTTCAGTTGATCATAAAGAAGCCTATGTGAAAAGCCACACGTTGACTTTTTTCTATTTTCTAAAAAATATACCTTAAAAATGGGACAACTTTCTGGCTCTCCCATCTCGCAAGCTGAAGTCTCTGTGAACTGTAATACTAGTGTAACCTTTATGCTGTTTTGCCAGAAACTCCCCCCTCCCCCCATATTTATACATGGAATCACAGACGTTTGCTGCTATCAGAAGGACTGCCTTTTTAGTATCAGTCAAAATTGCCTCTTCCACTTTCTGGAACTTAATTTTATTAAGAGATCAGGCAAAAGTGTGTGAAAGATGATCTAGGGTGGTATATGATTTCCTGTGTTTTGCCCATCAACACTTAAGAGGCGGGGGAAAGCCTTTATTTTTAGAAACAAAACAGCAGGATTTTACAACTGAAATGTTGGTTTGTCTTCTCATCTATCTTGTTAAGATTGAACCACTGGAACTTGGGGACAAGATGAGTATGACCACATTGCAACAATCTGTCCACTACAGTTGCAGTTTTTCATGATGAGCATTAAAAGTGTTAACTGAAATCATTTTGAACAACATACTTGTCATCTAAACTCAAAGCCAGAAAAAATAACTTCATGAATCTTTGCAATACAAATGGAATGGCCTTTAAATAAATGCTGTATGTAGATAATACTGTTTGCAGCCCAGTAAAGGTTTACTATGGATTCTTAACTAGACTCTTCTTTCCTTCTCTCTTTCCTTCACTGGATCATAATGAATTCCTGCTGCAGATGATGAACCAGCTGGGCCAATGTAAGTATTTCATAACTGACTGCTTATTTTTCATATGGGAGGCAATGACTTTTAGACTTTTCCACCTTCCAGGGAACCCATCCTATGATCACCTGTCTACCATGGTTCCAAGGCACTGCATCACTGTGGAACTACCTTTTAAGGTGCTACAAAAGCTTCAGTTACACAGAGATACATCTTCCAGAACCTTCTAGAATTGGGGCAACCCAGTCAGATGAGTGGGGTACAAATAATTAAATGTTGATTATTAAAATTATTTTTGATTGGCATGCCTTGTTTCGACCATATCATGCCAGCCTCAAAAGAGCTTCACTGGCTCCACAGGCTCACTTTCAAGCTCAGTTAAAAATTGGCAGTGCTGAATTTTTGAGCCATAAGCATCTGGGGCCCAGGGGCCTGATGAAACCTCTGCTCTTGTATCAAACTGCCTGCATTCCAAGATCTCTGCTAAATTGTCCCAGTCAGAGGTGAAACAGATGTCAACAAGGAAGTCTTTTTTCAACTCTGGAAATGCCATCCCCAAGGAGGCCCAGTTTTATTGCTCAGGTGCTAGGGAATTTTGTTTGTTTGTTTACCTAAGCCTGGGGTCTGCAACCCGAGGCTCTGGAGCCACATGTGGCTCTTTTACACCTTTGCCGCGGCTCCAGGGCAGATACTAGCAAGGGGAGGAGGCGCACTGTGGCGGGCGCTGTTCTGGCTGTGACGTCGCATGGGGGCAGTGCATGCGTTAGTCACGCACTGTCCCAACGTCACCTTCCCGCCCACCCGCCTGCTACATTGTAAGGGGCATGTACGCTGGTCACTGCATTGAAAAGGGGCAGGTACGCTGGTCACTGTTTTGAAGGGGAGTGAAGAACACACACACACAAAAAGGTAACTTGTTAATTTAACGTTTATTTCTATGAGGAGGAGTAATTCTGAGGGGTCAAAGAAATAATAAAAAAGTGACAAAAAGGTTATTTTTTTATTGATGGGTTTTGCGGCTCCCAGTTTTTTTTCCTTCGGAAACGGGTCCAAGTGGCTCTTTTTGTCTTAAAGGTTGCAGACCCCTGACCTAAGCACTTGAAAACTCCTGTTAGTGATGTGTTTTGGTATTGTTTTAATAGCTTTATATGTTTTTGTTCAGTTGGTTTATTTCACAGTATGTATTCTTATGTAATTATGAATTACTTTCATTTAGGTAATGCAGAGTAGGGTATAAATATTTTAAATAAATAAAAAAATTAATCAACAGCATTCGCATGGGTCTTGGAGAGATTTGGGCAAGTGTTTTAGACAGTGCCTTGTGTGAGCTGAACTTGCATTTTGCACTCCATGGCTTCACATTGCAAAGGACGACTGGTAATGATGAACAAGCTATCTTCCAAGGAAGTTTCTCTGGCACAATTGTACCTCCCATTCAGAAACCCCTGAATCGTCCAAGGAACCCAGGGATCTCAAAACCCAGTTTGAAAAATTACTGCATTAGGCCTTAGAATAAATCATAGGAATGCCAGTGGCCTAAATTGATGCTGAATTCAGAGAGTAAAGAAGAACTGATCTTTGGAGAAAAAATAAAAAATTCCTTCCAGTAGCACCTTAAAGACCAACTAAGTTAGTTCTTGGTATGAGCTTTCGTGTGCATGCACACTTCTTCAGATACCTGAAGAAGTGTATCTGAAGAAGTGTGCATGCACACGAAAGCTCATACCAAGAACTAACTTAGTTGGTCTTTAAGGTGCTACTGGAAGGAAATTTTTATTTTGACTATGGCAGACCAACACGGCTACCTATCTGTAACTGATCTTTGGAGAGTTGGCATTGCTGCTTATTTAATACACCTTTACTAAACCTTTCAGGACACACTGCCCTCACAAGGCTCCTTACATAATGTTTTCAAAACATCAAAACGCAACCCTATAAAATACAATATCAGAGTTAAAAACAGAAATAGTTCAAAATTTCCCAGCACAATAACTTAATCACAGAACAATATAAAAATAGAATATGCAGTTCAAAGTTAAGAGCGTGCAACAGTTAAAAATTTTCCAGTATGCAAATGCTAGGAGTGGATTTCTGAGTTTGGGCTTATTTCAGTGTGGCTTTTGCTGTTTTGCGTGTTGTTGGTCTTGTCTTGTTCAACTAACGCTAATACTTTGTTTTTATCTTTAACTGGCTGTTTTATAGAGAAGTGAGGAAGAAGGTTTATAAAAAAAGGATACAGCAATTTCACCATTATAGAATACAGCAAATTCCTTTTAACTATTGATAGCTTTCAAAGGGTGATCCACTAAGATAGCATCTATTGATAGCTACAGTACTAGGCATAATCTCCAGATTCATAGGTAGTTTGCACAGGGTGGGCTGTTGTCTTCAAAGTTTGGGTTTCCTGAAGGAATCTGAATGGCCACTGGAAAAGCAATATGCTCAACTAAGTCTGATCCAGCAGGGCAGTTCTTAATGTTCTTTAATTTGCGAAGAGCAAAGCCTGCTTAGAAAATAACTTCTCTATTCCAGTGCAACATGTTCCTTACAAATCCCATAATAATTTAACAGACTTGTTTATTAAGTTACTGTGGAAAGATTAGCATAATAGATGGATTATGCGGTCAACACAATAGAATTGCTGGTGTTGAGCAATCCTGTGTTAAAGTATAAAAGTGACAAGACCCTTTCCAGGTGGCTTAACAGTTGACATAGCCAGGAGGAATCCAAAGGTGACGCCATCAATAAATAGTGTTGACATACAAGGTTGGGCCAATTTTTAAAGGCTGAGAAGCAAGGAAATGCAAATTGAACCAGTTATTGCCCTTAATCACCCAGAAACTGATGTGCTGTCTGAAAAGTCTAAATTGTTCATTCAGCTGCCTGACTGCTATAAAGGGACTTGTTACGGAACCTGATTACTTTTCTATCCATATTACTTTTGTACAAATGCTGTTTTTCTTTTGTGCTGTTTTCATTCCATTCAGTATCTTAAAAAGGTTTATTCATGCTGACTTTATTTTTTACAAGTTTAATTCCATGCCTTTTTTTCTTCCCTAGGAAAACCAACTCCACAAACAACCATAAAGACAAAAATCTACGCCAGAGAAACACAAATTAAAATAATGCTAATGTAAGCCTGTCTCTAAAATCTGAGTTCTGTCGAGAATATATAAAAATTTGTATTGTGACTTTTTTAAACCCTAGGTAAAGAAATGAAGGACAAACTTAACTAGACAAGAGAGGGAACCCGATCTATTGCAGCATTAGGTCTCAGTACACTTGTTGAAATCAGTGCGCAAAGGCACCAGTAACTGCACAGGACAGACTCTAAAATGGTTTAGAAGTTGGGAAGAACTAGAAAAGTTGCTTTGGAAACAATTTTCTGAAAGGGGGTTGTACTTCCCCTGCGTGTGCATAGACCAGGGAGTACTTTTTGACCTAGCTTTGCTCTTTGATGCCAGGTGTTGGCTATGGCCAGGAGTGGTTTTTGCAAAGCTTCAACAGGTGAGCCAGCTGTTCCTAGATAAAACAAATATGGACACTGTTATACGTGCCCTGGTCACACCCAGATTGGTTCACGGTAATGTGCTTTATGTGAGCCTTCCTCTGAAAAGCATTTGGAAATGTGAGCTACAAAATGTGGCTGCCACACTTCTCTCCAGAATGCAGTTTTGTTTCATCTGCTCTGGCTTCTAGTTTGTGACCAGCCTTAATTCAAGTGTTGGCTCTTGCCTGCAAAGCCCTAAATGGTTTGGGACCACAGTATCTGAAGGACCACCTCCTTCCACATGAGCCTATAGAACTCTTGACTGGGCAGTCGGTTCCCTTTACGCTTCAGGCATGCTCTTGAGACCTTTTTATTCTGTTGAGCTTTCAGTGTGGTTGAATGTTTTTATCGTCCTGCTCTAATTGTGTGATACTTCATTATTATTATTATTATTATTATTATTATTATTTATTATTTTACATGGCACATAAGGTACAATTTGAGAAAACAATTATTACAACAGCGAACAAATAGAATTAAACTTTTGTCATGCATGTGATACTGTGTTTTTGTAATACTATTTAGCAATTAACATGTTAACAATTCTGCAAACAGTTTGGAATTTTTATCTGGTGCTTTCTGAACATATTTTTTACTACATAACTCTCCTTTCTGGTAGTTTAGGTGATTAGATAACATATGGAAAAGAACCAGTAAAAACAGATATAAATGCAGTTTGCTTGGCTTTAGATGTTTTCTACTGTGCTTTTTTGGATGACATATTTGTGATGTAGTTAACCACTGAACTGTTCTCATTTTTCAGAGCTTTAAGAATGAGAGACTGAAGGGAATATCACTGGCTAAATTGGATAATTGAAATGGTTGGTTTCACACTCCAGTCCCATCTCTGATGTTTTTTTCTTTTCAAGTGAGCAACAATGACTGTCTAAAGCATGCCTTATTTAGCCTCTCCAGTAAGGATGACCTAGCCAACACATTTAATAATGCTTCAGTATAGAGGGTGTAAACAATTTTTGGCTTGATGTGCTGTGACTGTTGCTTTCTTTTCTTTGAGACTATTAAGTATTACAAGTAAAAAAGTCCAATCATGCATGCAGCATTTTTTACTTAATGTAGCTGTTAAGACTAGCAAAGCTCAAAGATGCACTGCTGCCATCTAGTGATAACTTTTGTAAAAGTACAGCAAAACCTAAAATATATACAGTATATATTTATATTTTTGGGAGGGGAAACCAAATTACAGTAAATGTTTGATTTTTAAGATTCTGAATTCATTCCTTATATTCTATGTCTGAGAGATAAGTGAATTATGTCCAGTACTTAAGAGAAGTTACATAAATTATTCTAAGGGCTTAATCTATAATGACAGGCTTGGTTATATTATCAAAGACTGCAAGAACTGGAATAGTTTGATTGGTGGTGATGAGCTGCAGTAAAAATCTTTAGTTTATAAATATTATGATTACTTTTTAAGTGATTTTTTTGTTAAATCATGTAAATTTCTCATCCTTTTGCACTGATGTGTTCACATTCTTCTTGTACATTCAATTCAGGCAGAATTTTATAATTTACTTTGCTTAAATGCTAATGTTAGAGCATGGTGATACTCTATGCAACTGGTTTGTTTCCGTTTGACATTAAGTTTTCATGTTGATTTAAAGATTGATTGTAGAGTCACAGACATAACAGGGTTCTTAGATTGTGGCATACCTGTAGATGCATGAACTTGTGATGTGTGTACTTGTTGAAGTGCAATGATGTGTATAAAAAAGTGGATTCACCTGTTTTTAAAAATAAAACACTGATAAAAGCCTGACTTTGAGGATGTCTTTCTGTTATCCATCTTAACACACACATATATGAGTGTTTGCAATATTTCCAGTAGTAATTTTAAGCATGAAAACAAAAAGCAGCTTTTTTACCAGACCTATATCCAGACATTCAGTTGAATTGCCTGAATTGCTCTCTTCTCTTTCCCCACATCTTCACGTTCAGCCTTGAGATAGGATGGCGGAGAGATTGTGACCAGCCCAAGGTCAACCAATGAACTTTGTAGCTGAGTGGGGATTCAAACTTGGTCTTACTATAAGCACTACTGTTCATATGACTGTCATTGCCTAGAAGCTGCCTGTGATCTTGTTGCAGTTCTTGTCTTCCTGCACCCGTATTTTTTTGTTATCTCAAGCTGCTAGGCAAAGACCACAACTGAGAAATTGCTGCCAACAATATCTAATCCATCAGTACTGTTTGTCATGTGGACATAATAATAATTTATACATACATACCATATCCATCTGACCGGGTAAAATGTTAAACATTTAAAACTTTTACATACAGGACTGTCTTTAGATGTTTTATAAAGGTTGTATAGTTACTTGGTTGTATACGGTAATACAGTGGTGCCTCGCAAGATGAAATTAATTCGTTCCGCAAGTCTCTTCGTCTTGCGAGTTTTTCGTCTTGCGATGCACGGTTTCCCATAGGAATGCATTGAAAATCAATTAATGCGTTCCTAGGGAAACCGCCTTCAGACCAGGTCCGGGGACAGTCTGTCCCCGGACCTCTTCTGAAGGCTGGGGGGGGGGACAAGGGCTTTTCTTCCCACCCCCAGCATTTAAAAAAACCCCGGGACAGCGGAGGACTTCTCCGCTGTCCGGGCGATCTTAAAATGCTGGCGGGCGGCATTTTAAAATCGCCCCGGGACAGCGGAGGACTTCTCCACTGTCCGGGGCGATTTAAAAGCCCCTGGCAAGGCAGGCAGGGGGGACAAAGACTTTCGCCCCCCGCCCGCCTTCAGAAGGTGTTCCCGCCCCCCCGCCCCGCTTCGGAGCAGCGTTCCGAAGCGGTGCGGCTGGGGCAGGTGTTCCCGCCCCGCTTCGGAGCACCGGGAGAAGCAATCTCCCCGCAGCCCCTTGCTTCAAAAGAGGTCCGGGGACAGCGGGAAGCGCTTCCCGCTGTCCCCGGACCTCTTTTGAAGCAAGGGGCGGTGGGGAGAAGCAATCTCCCCGCAGCCCCTTGCTTCAAAAGAGGTCCAGGGGCAGCGGGGAAGAAGCGCTGCGCTTCCCGCTGTCCCCGGACCTGGGGCTGCGGGGAGAAGATCGCTTCTCCCCGCCGCCCCTTGCTTCAAAAGAGAAGACCCGCTGTCCCCGGGGCAAGCTTTGTTTTGCGAAGCAAGCCCATAGGGAAATTCGTCTTGCGAGGCAACTCGAAAACGAAAAAAACCTTTCGTTTTGCGAGTTTTTCGTCTCGCGAGGCGTTCGTCTTGCGGGGTACCACTGTACCTCGGCGAACGTCTGCCTTGTCTAGCATCCGCTTCAGCGAATGTCCGCAGCAAACCTCAAAGTACTGCAACGGGTTACTTCCGGGTTTGCCGCTCAGGCATGTGCAGAAGCGCAAACTGCTCCGTGTTCAGATGCGGCGCTTTCCCCTGCGTCCTTTTCGGCTAGCGGCCGGGGCTCCGGAATGGATCCTGGTCGCAAAACAAGGTATGACTGTAGGTTGTTATTTCCTTGAAATCCAATGGGAGTGCATCCCACAGGGCGGGCACCACTACCGAGAAGGCCCTTTGCCTGGTTCCCTGTGATCTCACTTTGCACAGTGGGTGAACTGCCAGAAGGCCCTCGGAGCTGGACCTCAGTGTCTGGGCTGAACAATGGGGGTGGAGACCCTCCTTCATGTATATAGGGCTGAAGCTGTTTAGGACTTAAACACTTGGAACTGTGGTTTTGTGCCACCAGCATTGGAGCCACAAGAGGGCCAATGAAAAATGAAAGGCATATTTGCATCCTTGGATGAACCCTGACCTATGGAGAAATACAGAACATTTTAAAAGGGGAAACCCAAAAGGGGCCAGAAAGAAAAAACATAGCCCAGTGAAAACTGAACTTACTGGTGGCCTCCAGGAGACATGAACTGTTCAGTGCCAGCTGGAAATGACTGATGGAAAAGTAGGGAGGGATAAATTTAGCAGCTTTAAACCCCTTGCAGCTTTTATTCTGGTGGACTTACAAGGCTGGTGGAAACCTCAACTGGAGCACTCCTTTTAGAGGCCAGGACACATGACAACATATTGCGGGTCTCACTTAAGTATATATCTCTATTTAAACCCCTATTACCCTCTGGACAGTGTCCTTGGAACTGCTGCATGACCATTTGCAAAACGGTAGTTCTAAAATATTTCATCTTTCCCTTTCCCTTAAAATTCAATATAAACTGAGTGAATGTTAACCGATTGGTTTTTATCAATCTTTTCTCTAAAGCCTGTAATCCCACTGATTATCTCTCATGTTTCTTTGACAAGGATAATTCTTTCGCGGGGGCGGGGCAGGCAGTAGGTTTGGAAAGTGGGTGATGGGAAGCAAAAGACGAAGAGAGCAAAAAATCAGCAAGATCACTTAGTTTTCCCCCCTTCAAGTTCCAGGGCTGAAGAATTCTAATTTCCGCATGCCCTTCAATTTGTACTTGCTCAAGGGTTGCTCGATTTCAGGTGTGGAGGGACCTTGTGGGGAGGGAGAGTCTGAAGGGAGATTATCAGGGTGGGAGGGAGAAAAAGCAAGTGGAAGAACTAGACAAGACAGAGCAATGTAAGGACCTGGGGAGAAATTTTCTGGGGCAAGTGATCTGCACCTGGGCTGGGAGGAAGAGGGTGTGTTCAGATGACAGACAAACATAAAACGTGACAGAGAGAAACAGGTTGCTCTTTTCATTTATCCCTTAAGGCAAATGGGTCTGGATACATTTTGGTCAGCCATAAACCTCCCCTGGGTTTGAGGAGAGGAGAGACCTGTTTCACCTGTTTGAAGCTGACAATACTGGGCTTAGTCCTGCTGGCCACATGACCCGGAAAGACCTTGGCCTGAAGCAAGATGAGTGCCACACCCAATAATCTCCTTTGACTGGACTTTACTGTCCAGGGACCCTTTAACTTTTTTACCTCTGATTCTATTTTTTTATATATATATAAAATTTTTATTAGGATTTTCTCATTTTTTAAGACACACACACAAAAACATAAACATCAACATTACACACAAATAACACATATAATTTCAAAATCTTATTTTCTTAACCACTTTCCCGGACTTCCCCCACCTCCCCTTCTTGCATCCCCATTCAAAATTTAGCCCAGCAAGTTCTTTGTAACCAAATTAATCCCTTATTAATATTTTACTTAAATCATCTTAATTAACCATTTTCAAACTTCTATACCTCATTTTAATACCCACATCAGCCCCTTTTTCTAAGATCGATCCACATTCCCTTTCACGGAATTCCCAATTATTAGAATATTTACAAAGAATCTTAACCAAAAAAGAATATATACTTGTAACCCTTTGGATTCTAAGGCTCTTCTCCCCCCCCCCCCCGGGTTTTGATCCCTAAAAAAAAATTGTCCTTCTATCTAACAGTTCTCAGCCTGGATCTATCACATCCGAGGCCTTTAAATCTCTTTCAGTCCCTTTCAGCCGGTTTTGTTGACTGTCCTTTATGTTGAGCATCCGATCTCGGAGCATCTTTGACCCAAAAGGGTCCAAATTTTTTCCAACCAGTCCTCCATATTCAAAGAAAGAGTCCAGATCTTGCTTCTTATTTTTTCCAAGTCCAAATATCCCAAATGTCTCAAACGTTCCAATCTTCACCTTAGCCAAATTTGTAATCCATAAGTCTTCCGGACTCCCCATGGGGAAAAATCCCCACTCTTCATTCTCAATTTCAAACCAAATTTTTGGCACCCAAACTTTATCTTCCATATATCCTGACCTTGGAGGCCTCTGGTTGTCCTTTTTCACTTGCATAATTTCTGCTCCTTCCTCACATACCTCCAAAACAGCACATATATCTTGCTTCCCAGCTGTAGATTCTTCTTGAGTCAAGTCCACCACTTCAGCAGAGTTGTTTATTTTAAAATTCAAGATTGTCAGATTCGTAGCCATAACAAAACTCTGCTCTTGCAGCTTTCCCAGAAGTTCAAAGACCCTATTCAACTCTGCTTGTAATTTTCCATCTCCAGCCATTGTAATGTTCCAAATCCCCCCTAGAGGGATTTTGGTTACTAAGTGTTCTTTTTCCAACAATCCGGATATTTTGTTATTATTGCCACTCTAATTTTAAAAGCTTACAGTCCAATTGTAACAAAAATAACTGACACGAATAACAAAAAATAGAATTTCTTGACTTTGACAGCTCAGTTGACAGCTGTCAAACTCTGTAAATATCTTCACAGGCTCCCTCGTGGGTCACTCCCGGATCCGGGGGGGGGGGGGTTACACTTCAACTCTAAAGATCAGTTCAAATCCTCCAGCAATAAACTTATAAGTCCAAATCGTGAAATTAAGAATTTTATCTCAAAAGGAGAAAGACAGTCTCTCGATCTTAGTTGTTTAATTCTTGCTTTAGATTGCCTGCAAGGGGGGGGGAGGCGGACTTCCTTTTGACACCTCCCCCGGTCGTACCGAATTCAAATAGAAAGAATTTTTAGATCCAAATTCCAAATTCCGTATTACTCACGGGTTGTTGCATTTTGAGTCCAAATGTTCAAGAAAAGAAGTCAGCGCTATCCAACCATGGCTTGTGGCTTCACTCCGTGGAAGAAGTGGTCTACTCACAGCACCACACCACTCCCCGCACCCTCTCCAAAGCCTTTAAAAAGGCTTATTTGTGGGTCGGGGGGGCGCAAATGGTGCCCGCCGAGTCACCAGGTCCACAGGCATCTGCGCCTGTGGTTTCTAAGGGTCCCTGCGTCGCTGCCGCGGCAGGACCCCTCCTCCACCGAGCCGATTCCCTCCGGAGCTCGGAGGGAATCCGCCATTAGCTGGTTGCACCAACCCGGAAGTGATTCTAATGACAATCATGAAACCCTCTTCCTCTCCACTCTCAGCCCTTTTTGAAGTTAAAGGTATAAGAACATTTATTTGAAAGGTTGGACAGGCAACTCTGCAGGGAAACTGTAGTCCCTTTCTGATGTTGTCTGATCCCCAGTCCCAGCCCACATGGCCAATGGTCAGGGATGATGGGAGATGGATTTTAGCAACATCCAGAGGACCACAGACTCCTTTACTCACTGTGCCCAGAATGGATACCATTTTCTTTTTCTGGAACAGCATCATCTGTGCTTTCTAAAGCTTTGCAAGGAGAAGAGATGAAAACATGTGGCTTTCTCAATTGCTGCATTTCTAAGCTAGGAAATGCAGTACCTATTGCAATTCTGCCTGTCAAGCAGCTTGAAAGGCTGGAGATTTCATATACAAGGAGCTTATTGACAAGCAAACAAGGCTGCCATTGGAGGGAAGGGGGGTGCTCCTGTGCTTTAGAGAGCAGTACCTTCACCCAGTCTATCCAGCCTGGCACAGCATCAGGGATGTGTGGATTGCTCTGTAACAACAATAATAAAGGTAAAGGTATCCCTGACCGTTAGGTCCAGTCGCAGAGGACTCTGGGGTTGCATGCTCATCTCACTCTATAGGCCAAGGGAGCCGGCATTTGTCCACAGACAGCTTCTGGGTCATGTGGCCAGCATGACTAAGCTGCTTCTGGCGAACCAGAGCAGCACATGGAAACGCCATTTACCTTCCTGCTGGAGTGGTACCTATTTATCTACTTGCACTTTGATGTGCTTTCAAACTGCTAGGTGGGCAGGAGCTGGGGCCGAAGAACAGGAGCTCACCCCGTCGCGGGAATTCGAACCGCCAACCTTCTGATCGGCAAGCCCTAGGCTCTGTGGTTTAGACCACAGCGCTTAATGGATAAATGGAGAATTTGTCAGGGATAGGGATGGATGGATCTATCAGTTTGAGTTTCTCTCCATTACCCATTTCCCCATACGTCCACATAAGTTTTCATTTTTTAATGGAAAAAAAATCCTCACCAGCATTTTAGTGTGAATTTCTCCCTAATAGACACATTTTTGTATGCAATTTTGCCTAATATAAACAATTTTGCAAAATAATGTCCCATAACTTAATGCACTTTGTATTGTATGTTCACTAATATATGTTTTATTGCACACTTTACCCTTGTGCATTCATTTTTATACACGTTATTTGGTTGGTGAACTGCATTGCAAAATTCAGAGAAATGGGCATTTTGAGGGTGGTTGTATTTCAATCTGCGTATTGTTTTGGAGTTCAGATTTAATGCAAGAGAAATTATTTGCCATGTGATGGATGTTGCTTTCACAACAGCAGTACAAATCACTGCACTATGACAGCTAAAGGTGGACTTAGAGGATTGGGCTGCCCCTCAGCCCCTTAACTATCTGCCCCCCACCCCCCACATTTAATGTGATAAAGGGAGGAATGTTCTTTGGTATTTCTCTTGTACAAAGCTAAAGTGAATTACCACTTTTAAAGAAAAAACACCTGCATGCTGCTGAACATTTGTGGATAAATTATTGCCTTATGAAAAAACAAATCCTGACCTCAGACGCCAAATATAGAAAGCTACACGTACCAAAACGGCAGCATTTCGTTTGTCTCCTCAGATTTATGTCTCCATAAGCAAAACTAGCCCTTGGTGACAGATGTCATCCTTGCTAAATTTTCTGCTATTCCAGCCAAATTGTTTGCCCTGTATTGAATTTGTTTGGCTGATATAGTAGTCAACTCTGCAGCTTTCATTTTGCAGCGGAAAGAGGTCCTTATGTTGCGGTGATCTCACGTTGGGAACAATTGACAATTTGCACCAAGCTTCCCCCACCTGCCTTCCTCCAGATGCTGCTGGACTCCAATGGTCAGGGATGATAGCAGCTGCAGTCATGGGCAGCCACTAGCAGTGCCTCACTCTTAATCTGGATTGAGCTTCAGTTTGTTGGCTCTCATCCAGTCCATTACCGAGGCAAGACACTGGTCCAGCACTTCCACTGCCTCACCTGCAGATGCAAAGGAGAAGTAGATCAGTGTGTTGTCATCATATTCCTGACAATGTACTCCAAACCTCCAGATAACCCCAACCAGTGGATTCATGTAGATGTTAAAGAGCATAGCGGATAAAATTGAACCCTGAGGAACCCCCATATTGAAGGCTTCATAGGACCAGTGAGCATTCCCCAAGCATCACCTAGAAACAACCATCCAAGTAGGACTGGAACAACTGGAAAGCAATGCCACCTGGAGTACTGTGTCCAGTTCTGGGCACCACAGTTCAAGAAGGACACTGACAAACTGGAACATGTCCAGAGGAGGGCAACCAAAATGGTCAAAGGCCTGGAAACGATGCCTTATGAGGAATGGCTAAGGGAGCTGGGCATGTTTAGCCTGGAGAAGAGGAGGTTAAGGGGTGATATGATAGCCATGTTCAAATATATAAAAGGATGTCACATAGAGGAGGGAGAAAGGTTGTTTTCTGCTGCTCCAGAGAAGCAGACACGGAGCAATGGATCCAAACTACAAGAAAGAAGATTCCACCTAAACATTAGGAAGAACTTTCTGACAGTAAGAGCTGTTTGACAGTGGAATTTGCTGCCAAGGAGTGTGATGGAGTCTCCTTCTTTGGAGGTCTTTAAGCAGAGGCTTGACAACCATATGTCAGGAGTGCTCTGATGGTGTTTCCTGCTTGGCAGGGGGTTGGACTCGATGGCCCTTGTGGTCTCTTCCAACTCTATGATTCTATGATTCTAGCTCTGACAGCTGCTCAAGAAGAATACCATGGTTGATGGTGTCAAAAGTCACTGATACGTCAAGGAAAATTAAGAGGAGCACATTTCCCCTGTCTCCCTTCTGACAGAGGTCATCATGCAGGGCAACCAAAGCAGTTTCTGTGCCAAACCCACGACTGAAATGGATCTAAGTTTCCTCCAATAGCACCCGCTCCAGGCCTGCAACCACCCACTCAGGAACCTTGCCCAAGAAGGGGAGGGTTTCTTCAGGAGTGGTCTTATTGTCTCCTTCAAGCAGCCAGAGGCCAACCCCTTTCAGGAGGAGGCATGAATCACTTGCCTAGCCCAGCCAACTGCCCTCTCTCTGCTAGTTTTCATGAGCCAAGAGTGGCAAGGTTCCAGAGCGCAGCTGGTTGCCCTGACCAATTCAAGCACCATGTCCAAATCCCCAAGCCTTACTACAGGGGTTGGCAAGGTTTACCTTGCCTGGGACAGTTCACTCCCGCAGAGATCGCTCCATGGGCCGGATCACGTCTGTGCAGACACGATTTTCGGCATCTGCATCTGCACAGATGCGATTTCCGGCACCGTGGAAGCGAGTCCCCGCTCCACGCTGCACTGGTTTAGAGCAGAACGTGGAGACTCACCAAGCAGGCGGCTTGGTTCAGGGTTGGCTCGGGGTCCATTTAAACGACCCCTGTGGGCCGCTTGGGGCCCATGGGTGACAGGTTGCCAATCCCTGCCTTACTAGCTGAATCTCATCCAATGCAACAGGACTAGACAGTGCTCTGGACACCCCTTGAAATTCATCTGCTGTAACAGTGGAGTCAAGATCCCAGTGCATCCAAGCAATATGATCCTCAAAACACTTTGCAAACAAGTCACAGTGAGCTACTGTCGGTTCTGCCACCTCCTTCAGGCCAGACTGCAAGAGGACCCACAGTGCCCGGAAAAGCTCTGCTGGATGGTACAATGATTGATGCATTTTCCTGGAGGTTGATTTATTAGGGCAAAGGGGGCACTGCCCCACCTGTCTGCCTTCATACTTCTAGCCTGCCAGCTTCCTTCTCCTTAGTCTCAGTGTTCCCCTTAACTCAGCAGGCAGGAGGAGGATGGGGACAAAACTAGAATGAGTTGGTTCTGCCTGTGGTTGGCTCTGGCTGCACCTCCTGGTTGGGGTCTCTTCCCTTCTCCCACTAATCTACCTGCCACCACTGACTCTGAACAGGACTGACTTTGGATACAACCCTTTCTGCTGGTTCGCTGCCAAACAATCTGTCTCCCTGCCTGATCTGCCTGATCTGGTCTCAGAGGCAGTGTTGAGGACTCCCAGACTGCTGGTTCTAGTGGCCTTCAACATCCATGCCAAGGCGGTGTTGGATTCTTCAAGCCTTATCAGAGGAAACTGGCCACTCTCCAGGCACTCGGCTTGAGATCCTTGTTGACCTCCCCGTCTGCGTCTCCTGGCAGGATACAGGCTAGGTCACTATCGGCGATCCTCCTCAAGCGTGAGAAGAACACACCACTCTCCCCTCCTCCCTGCCTCCCCCAGGGAGGGGAAAGAGACAGACAGAAATGTATTTACATGTCTTTATTTCTGTCCTTGCAGCAGTACAGAGAAATGCATCTGTACTCATCAGACTCCAACAGTAGAGAAGCAACTCCACCCCTGTACTTCCAGTACAGGTCAGATGACATTCTGAGCTAACATCCGGTGCTCAGTACAGTGAATAGACTGCCCCTTTGTTCCCATGGTACAGTCCCAAACATTCACATCCTGTTTTGCTTTCCTGCCACCTGCAGCTCGCTCCCGCATTGCTGCTTTTCCGTAACAGGCGGATGGTTCAGGACATCATGACTGCCGCGATGACCATGGGGCTGTCACAAATGTCACTGGCCCAGCACATGTGGCAGGCCACACTCTGGCCCTTGTTTTCTCATCTGGGCAGTAAGAGGGTGATCTGTGTTGGATTCAATTCACGCAGCACTGATTCTATTCTGCTACAATTCATCTTCTGCCGAAAATGATCGCTGTCCACTGTGGTGCAGTGAGGTCACATACATACTTATGTAAACTGCAAAAATTATGTTGTCATTATTTTATCCTACCCCATTCATTTCAATGCAAAGGAAATGAAATGCAAATTGGGGGCAGGACATGTCATCAAATATATATTGCCTGTATACTGAAAGCAGCGACAACAACTGAATATCAATTGTATTCACTGGGTTGACTTCCATTCTGGACACAGGAAAAATAAGTGACCACCAGCTATTTCCACTCCTTAACAGACAGTCAGCATCTTCCTCCTCCTCCTCCTCCTCCTCCTCTTGCTTACCCTGAATTTACTGCTGTCTCCTCATGAGGCCTGCTACCCTTTTGGCTGCAGACGCAATGGCACTCAAGAGAATTGAATCAGAATTAGAATATAGGATGATGTATGTAGGACATAAATGGAAGAGTTACATTACATCACTTATGGCTAGGTGGATTTTTTAAAGGCAAATTCTTCTGGCTCTCAATCTTGGGCAAATGAGTCCTTGTACAGATGAGATCAGTCCAGTGATGATAAATGGGGGGGAAACCCCTTGTAAAACTTAAACCTTTCATTTTCCACTTGTCGTGAGTTGGATCTGAAGGGCAAACGACTGTGTTAAAAATAAGCTGGCAAAATGTGCATGACACGTATACATGCTAATAAAAAGAGCAGGTTATTAATCAGGCTGTGCAATTGCTCAATTTTCTGTAGCCTTTTCAGTAATGAAAGTGTGGGAACTGCTGCAAGGGTCCTCCTTGCAGGCTTTACTTGGGAATCTCTGGTTGGCCACTGTGAGAGCCTTGGGCCTGATCGTACTTGTTCATATCCAAGGAATGGCTCCAACAGACAATACAATAATCTTTATTGTCATTGTCCCAACGAAATTGAAAAAATCTACATCTGACATTCAAAAACCCACAAGCCTGCTATCCCAGCTTTCCCAGCCTGGTCAGCCCCTAAAAACTCTGATACCCCATAATTAAATACAATATACCAACATAAAGGCTACCTTACACTGCGTTTAAAACCAAAATCGCATTTGGATAGAAACTGTTTCTCAGGCAGCTAGTCCTAGTCTTTATAACCCTGTACCTTCTTCCAGAAGGCAGAAGCTGAAAGAGATCATTTCCAGGGTGTGCACTATCCTGCACTATCTCTGCAGCTTTCTTATGGCACCTGGAAGCATAGATTTGATCCAAGGTGGGAAGAGTGCACCCAATTATTCTCTCCGCAGTCTTTACAACCCTGGACAGCACTGTTTTTTCCCTGACCGTGTAGCTCCCAAACCACAAACACAGACCATAAGTTAATACACTCTCAACAGTACAATGGTAAAATGCCATTAACAGGTCCTTTGAGAGATTATTTTTCCGGAGGATTATCAGAAAATATAACCTCTGCCTTGCTCTCTTCATCAGGTCTTTGCTGTTTTCTCCCCAGGTTAGGTCATCTCTCAACTCCATTCCCAGAAATCGAAACACCGAGACCTGTTCCACCGAGACAGATAAGGCAAGGAGTTCTGGGTGGCCAGTTCTGTGTGCAGCTCCAGCCAGGGCAAGTTGAGAACGTTGCTTCAGCAGCTGGCAGCCCTAGACTGAACCTGAAGCAGGGCTACAGCTTGGTCTGAGTTCTTAACTCCAGTAAAAGAAGCCTTGCTTGGGTCAGCAGCCAGGAACTCCCGAGGCACATAGGAGATGCTAGCTCTGTTGTAGCTTCTGGACTGGAGTCCTCAGAGTGCAGCAGTGCAACCTCCTCAGACTAGAAAGGTGTTGGCAGAATGATTTCTTCATGTGCTGGAACTTCTGAGGGTGTGGGGGACTCCCCGGGCAATTCCCATTTTACTCTCTGAATAGACCTGCAAGTCAACAGATGCTAGTCCATTAGGGAGAACTGCCCCACCAACCTCAACCTGCCTTCCCTCTGTTACCTTCTTGCATACAACTGCTCCTAGCTGTTAGCTCCCTCCACCTTAGTGTCTGTGCTGCCTTTGTAGAAGAAGAGTTTGGATTTGATATCCCGCTTTATCACTACCCTAAGGAGTCTGAAAGTGGCTAACAACCTCCTTTCCCTTCCTCCCCCACAACAAACATTCTGTGAGGTGAGTTAGGCTGAGAGACTTCAGAGAAGTGTGACTAGCCCAAGGTCACCCAGCAGCTGCATGTGGAGGAGCGGGGAAGCAAACCTAGTTCACCAGATTACGAGTCCACTGCTCTTAACCACTACACCACACTGTAGAACTCAGCAGGGTGGAGAATGGGGACAAAACTAGGACTAGTTGTGTCTGTGTGTTGCTAGCACTTACCATTGGCCTCCCTGCATTTGGCCCTGCCGGTGCCAGTGGGTACCAGCCATCGCTACGCCAAGTCCACATTCCTTGCAGAGGGAAAGTCAGAGCCCAAGACCATTATGACAACAACAACAACATTCACTCTCCAGATAAGGAAGGCTCTTTTTGTTCATTTGTGACTACCCTACAAGGTGATTTTGCGTGAAATGCAGCCTTGTCCTGGTGCTAATAAACAAATGATGCTGGAGACAGAAAACAAGAGTGGGCAGGAGCCAACTTGTCTACCCCAATTTGTTTGTTAATAGGTCGTGGGTACCGTTTTTTTGGCTTTGTTTTGCTTGACGCCCATTATTCTTTTGACAACTTTAATAACAACTCCATGCTCTTTGCTAATGAGATTGCAAGGTTGTCTCGCATTTGCAAGTCTCCCTATCTTCTTCTGAAATGAGGCAGTACAAGTAGAGCTGTCAATTAAAGAGGCAAACCCCAAATCCATAATTGGCGAGAGAAAGAGAGAGAGAGAGAGAGAGAATATACTGGATGTGTATAAAAGAAAAGTACAATCCATCGGAGAATAGGAAACTGGCTTATATTGAGCTGGACCATTGGTTCTCCTAGCACAGTCGTGTCTACACTGTCAACAGCTCCAGTACCCACCAGGCCTGCTGACATCACCTTCCATACAGCTCATCAGCCACAGAATGGCAAGAGTTGGAGAAAAAATGAAGCCTCCATCAAACAGAAATAGGGACAGCAAATCAATTTTTATAGAAGTAAATTCTGCAAAACCATTGCAAAGGCTTGAGTGAAAAAAAGGCGCGTCTGCACTATTTATAGCTTATTATTCTCCTTCTTCACCTTTGCTATTTCTCTTTTCATAAAAGTGGATGGTTTCCTCCCTTCCTCCCCTCTTTGATGTTGTTTTCCCAATGGGCTGCCTCAGCAGATACTGAAAATCTCGATTTTTCTTACCTGCAATAGCCAGTTCCAATTCCCCTTTGCATATTGACTGACCTATTTAAGAAGCAGGTGAGTTCTCCCTCTGAGGGCTTCTGCTGCAGAAACAAAATACAGGCAAATAGAGTGCAAGACCAGCTCTCGAAACATCCAGCCACTGTAAAAACCCCACTGATTTCAACAGAAGAAATATCCTCAGCTCTCCCATTGAAAAGCACTGGACTTTTGATGGATGGTACCCAGGAATGGGCAAATCTGTCTATTTCAGCTTGTCATTTTCCCAAACCTAAATTCAGTTCTCCTCCCAATTTAGCCAATAGTTTGTGATGGTAAAACAACACCTCCTAAGAATACACCAGCATTTTAGCATTTCTCCTAATTGACATATGCTTGCATGCAATTTTGCCTAATAGACACATTTTTAAAGCTGTTCTCCAGAATAAAATGCATTTTTATTTTCATAGAAGTATGTGTTTGTATTCACATTTTACCCTACTATAGGCATTTTTGCACCCGTAAGTTGGCCCAAAAACTGCACTGCAAAATTCAGAGAACTGCAAATTTTGAAAACTGTCTGTGTTTAGGTTTGTGTACTGTTTTGGAAAGCGCTAATTGCCAGTTTTGATACCGCATTTGTGTCCATTTGTTCTTTGGCATAGAGACTGGCCTCAGCTCCAGGCCTGAGGGAGCTGACTTGCTTCTTGCTTCCCTAAACCAGTTAGCCTTGATATCTGCATTTGGAAACAGTGGTTTTGGATATGTATTGCCTCTACAGTGGTGTCTCGCAAGACGAAAAGAATCCGTTCTGTGATTCTCTTCGTCTAGCGGATTTTTCGTCTTGCAAAGCAAGCCCATTGAAGGATTAGCGGATTAGCGCTATTAGCGCTATTAGTGGCTTTTAGCAGCTTATCTGCTGATCGGATCAGCTGATAAGCGGCTCAGCGGCTTAGAAAAAGAGGGGGGAAAGGGAAAAAAACCAGCAGGAACTTGCAAGACATTGTCGTCTTGTGAAGCAAGCCCATAGGAAATTCGTTTTGTGAAGCACCTCCAAAACGGAAAACTCTTTCGTCTAGCGAGTTTTCCGTCTTGCGAGGCATTCGTCTTGCGGGACACCACTGTAGTTTAGAAATGACATGATTTCTAGTTTAGGTTCAGCGCTATTCAGTGCTTTTTTTTTCTGGGGGGATGCAGGGGTACACATGTTAGAATTCCTGCTCCATGATTGCAGTCATGGGATTGTTGTCTACGATGGTGTATGTTTTGACTCCACAGAGTGGGAAGTGACGGAGACAGGATGTTTGTGTTTCTGTGTTCCGTGAAGTGGGACTATTGTCCTTTGTTCTTTTTCTCTTTGCTGTCTGATGCTAGAGAGAGAGGGAGCCATGTTGCAGTGCTCCGTGTGTGTTTATATGTAAATAAAGTAGATTAGCCAAAATGCTGAGTTGCTGAGGTCTGTTATGCAAGTTGCGAAGACTGTGGATCCCTAAGTGTGCCAATGTCTGTTGGCATTGGTCGCTGTGATGTTCGGGCAGAAGAAAGCTTGTGAAGCTCCCAAACGATTGGCCAGGAGGGAGGGAACATGCCAGTCGGGCATGTGTCTCTACCAGGGTCCTACTCGAGAGTAGGCTGAGCTCCTGACAACGCATACCACTAAACATTTTGTGAATCTAAGTTTGGCCTCATTGAGGGGCAGTATTTCAATATGAGTAGAAAGATGAGAGAACCCCTAAACATTTTTAAGAAAAAAAAGCACTGACGCAATCACTCGTGGACTAAATTGAGAAAAAGGACATTTACCACACGATACATGGCCATTTGATTGCCAATGCCAGAATGTCTGGGCTATCAACAACTGTTCTGTGAATGACTACTGTTAATTATGTTATAATCATCACTGTCTCTGTACTTTCTGCATTTCCTTTCCCTCTGACTTTGCTCTTGACAACTCTTCCACCACCAAACCATGTGTTTATATTATAGAGCTGTAACTCATCATATATGAGAGAGCTGTAATATGCCTGATGATTATTAGCTTGCGGGACTACGACTGCAGGAGTGTTGTGGAACCCTGCACAGCTGAAATATGAGAAGCCTGCTCCAGCACTGCAACTCTTGAAGATACACCTGTACAAGAGAGCTTTCCCCTGAACTTGTGATCTAATTGTTTTAACTGCTTTTTCAACTGAACCAGTGTGGTATAGTGGTTAGAGTGTTGGACTAGGACCTGGGAGACCAGGGTTTGAATCCCCACTCAGCTCACTGGGTGATGCTGGGTTCCTCACTGCCTCTCAGCCCAACCTACCTCACAGGGTTGTTGTGAGGATGAGGTGGGCAGGAGGAGACCTACATTCCCCACCTTTAGGAATCAATGAATGAAGACAACAAGAAACTGTTTTGTTATGCTCTTCTATCTGTCTGCTTTACCGCAATAATAATACAGTGGTACCTCGGGTTAAGAACTTAATTCGTTCTGGAGGTCCGTTCTTTCTTTTTTTTTTTAATAAGATATTTATTAAAGTTTCAGAAATAAAAAAAGAAGTTACAATAGTAATAATAAGAAAAGGGAAAAAAGGAAGAATAAAAAAAAGAAAAAAGAGAGTACAAAATACGAAAAAAGTAAAAACAATTAAAAACAAATCAATCTTTCCATATCTTGTCTTTCATTCACTTGTTTCCCTGACCTCCTCACACCTCCCCTTTTTTGTATTCCAGTTCAGTAAGTTAATTCAGCAAATCCTTTCCCTCTTTGTTTTTATCTTAAACCTTTGTCTTAATATGTAATAACTGTATATTCTCATCTGTTAACAGTCCATTTTTACATACTCCTTATAACATTGCTGCTAAAAACCCCTTAACTTCATTCCAACATCATTCTAACATTCATTAATTTTACAGTATTTCTGTAGATAGTCTTTAAATTTCTTCCAATCTTCTTCCACCGACTCTTCTCCCTGGTCTCGGATTCTGCCAGTCATTTCCGCCAGTTCCATATAGTCCATCACCTTCATCTGCCATTCTTCCAGGGTGGGTAGATCTTGTGTCTTCCAGTACTTTGCAATGAGAATTCTTGCTGCTGTTGTGGCATACATAAAGAAAATTCTATCCTCCTTTGGCACCAATTGGCTGACAATGCCCAGGAGAAAGGCCTCTGGTTTCTTCAGGAAGGTATATTTAAATACCTTTTTTATTTCATTATAGATCATCTCCCAGAAAGCCTTAATCCTTGGGCACGTCCACCAAAGGTGAAAGAATGTACCTTCAGTTTCTTTGCATTTCCAACATTTATTATCGGGCAAATGATAAATTTTTGCAAGCTTGACTGGGGTCATGTACCACCTGTATATCATTTCCATAATATTCTCTCTTAAGGCATTACATGCCGTGAACTTCATACCTGTGGTCCATAACTGTTCCCAGTCAGCCATCATAATGGAGGTCCGTTCTTAACCTGAAACTGTTTTTAACCTGAGGTACCACTTTAGCTAATGGGGCCTCCTGCTGCCGCCACACCTCCATCATGTGATTTCTGTTCTCATCCTGAAGCAAAGTTCTTAACCCGAGGTACTATTTCTGGGTTAGCGGAGTCTGTAACCTGAAGCATATGTAACCTGAAGCATCTGTAACCCGAGGTACCACTGTAATAAAAAAGATGGGTGTTTTAATGCTTTGGTGGGATTGTTTCATTGAGTGTTTTAATTATGGCGGGATTTCTTAAATCAAATTCATAATATCCAAACTACTTAGAAGCCATTCCAGCACATAAGCGGTATATTCATTAATTTAGCTAATTAACAAGAGCAGCAACACTTGGGGGAGCTTCTGCCGTAATAAAGGCGTTCCTCTTTTAAGAGGCCGCAAGACTCTCTGTCATTCTATCTGGCCAGCGGCGAAAGAACTGGTAAAGAAAGCTGATGGAAGTGTCAAGAGCAGCTGACCTTCCAACTCCTATACCGACAGGCACACCGATTTGCAGGCCTGATGCGCTGGTCCCCCGAGAGATTAGCTGGGACATCTTTAGAAGCCGAGAGACTGAGAAGATAATATCAGGAGATCAGTTTCAGCTCAAGCCCTGGGATTCTGCTTTAGCAGAAGTAATAAAATGCCTTTCCATTCTCCCACTTATCTCTTGGGCTCTTTCTTTTATCCGCTGTTCCCTGCTTTGTTTTACCTCTCTCCTTTCTGGTGGCTGAACTCTGAAGCTTCCCTACCTCTCTGAACAATGCCTTGCGAGGGAGCCATTCACAACACCGGGTCAATAGTCCAGGGACCGGAAGGGATTTGGCGAGGCGCCATAGCAGGAGAGAAGCAGCAATAATCCCCCCATTCTAAAAAAACTGCATTATCGGAGTAGTTCTTCCTTGGCTAGTTACATAATGCCTGCCAAACAGTGACACGGAAGAGAGGCAGAAGCTGAGCTTAAGGTAGCAATCCTTTGGCGCTCCTGCCTGGGAGCAACTCCTGTGGAGCACAGCAGGACTTACTCCTAAGGAAGCATGCATGAGGAAGGTGCTAGATGAAAACGGCAGGCCCCCTGTTATAAGGAAGAAAAACCTGTTCCTTTCCCCTTATGGGGTACCCAAGAGCCCGTATAGAATCCTTATGTTGGTTCTCTATCTGTAGAAGAAAATAAACAGAGGTCAACCAGAGAATATTGAGAAGCAAAGCAGCTAAGCAAGCCTGATCTTTATTAAACTGTTGCAACAGGGTGCCCACAGGAGGGAGAAGGAACCCAGAACCATGGTGTGGAAGTCCTTATATAGACTTTTGAAATTGCCACCCTGGGTGGCACTGTGGTCTAAACCACTGAGCTTGCTGATCAGAAGGTTGGTGGTTCAAATCCCCGCGACGGGGTGAGCTCCCATTGCTCGGTCCCTGCTCCTGCCAACCTAGAAGTTTGAAAGCATGTCAAAGTGCAAGTAGATAAATTGGTACCCCTCCAGCGGGAAGGTAAACAGAATTTCCGTGTGCTGCTCTGGTTCGCCAGAAGCGGCTTAGTCATGCTGGCCACATGACCCGGAAGCTGTACACCAACTCCCTCGGCCAATAAAGCGAGATGAGTGCCACAACCCCAGAGTCTTCTGCGACTGGACTTAACAGTCAGGGATCCCTTTACCTTTACCTAGCTCAAGACCACCCCCCAATACATTATACATAAATCACAGAATCCTGTAGTAGATAGGTAGCCGTGTTGGTCTGCCATAGTCAAAATAAAAAAATTCCTTCCAGTAGCACCTTAAAGACCAACTAAGTTAGTTCTTGGTATGAGCTTTCGTGTGCATGGTATCTGAAGAAGTGTGCATGCACACGAAAGCTCATACCAAGAACTAACTTAGTTGGTCTTTAAGGTGCTACTGGAAGGAATTTTTTTATTTTCACAGAATCCTGTCTGGCAGGAAACCCGTTAATGGATTTACCTGGACAGGCTGGCCATTCTTTTGTGCTGATAAATACTTAATTCCTGAGTCCAGGTCACAGGCTCACCCTATTCATACACAAATGTGCCCTTAAGGCAGGATTTGTGAGCACAGAGACAATGGGGAGACTTTTCCCATTTCAATCCAAGCTGCAGAAGAATATTTGAGGTCACTGAAAGAGTCAAAATGCTTTAGGACTGTTTTACTGTACTGTTTTAGACATGTGGTTTATAGATTTATGTATGTGTTTGCCTGGTACGTTTATGAACATTTATTTTATATCTTAGACCTTGTAATTCTCATAACCCCCCCCCCTATCTACACAGCAGCAACAAGAAAAGGCTGCCAGCAGCTCAAGAACAGCATACAAAAGAGGATGCAGAAGGCAGCAAAGAACAGCATTCCTCAAATCAGCGTTTGAAATTAACCTGGCACCAGGTGCATTTTGTACCTGACTATTGACCTAGCGATGTGCTTGAATCCTGCCTGTGGCCTCTGTGAGAACAGAATGATGGACGAGATGGGCCATTGGCTGGACCCAGCAGGCTCTTCTTATGTTCTTAGAAGCTATAGGTTGTGTCCGAGAATTGTTACTGTTCGACAGCTGGGGCCCCAAAGAAGAGGCATCCTTGAAGGGGAAAACAGTTTACTGAGCACTCAGGTGGAGTGCAAGGAGCACGGACCACACTGAAATTTGTGAAAGCAAACAATTATAGCTTCACAAAACCTGGAATGGATCAAAACATCCAATCATAGCATTCTAGAGCATACATGACATTTTATTTTATTTTTTATGAAATATTTATTAGAGTTTCAGAAAAAGGAATTACATAAAAACAAAAAATACAAGAATAAAAGACAAAAATAAAAATAAAAATACAAGAAAAATACAAAATAAGTACACTTACAGAAAAAAGATAAAAAAGGAAAAATAAAAAATCAACCTTTCCATATCTTACATTCTTATCGTTATTTCCCTGACCTCCTCATACCTCCCTTTTTTGTATTCCAATTTAATTAATTAATTCAGCAATTCCTTTCCCTCCTTATTATCCTGATCTTTGATCTTAATATATTATAACGTTAAATTTTTACCTATTTAAAAATCCAAATTTTCCATATTCTTTTATATCATTACAGCTAGAAACCGCTTAACTTCATTCAAACATCATTCTAACATTCATTAATTTTGTAATACTTCTTTACGTCTTTAAATTTCTTCCAACATACATGACATTTTATGGCACATCACATACATCACCCCAACTCCTGGGGCAGGTGTATTATGACGAGGCAGTCTTCAGCAGCCTCTCAGCTTGATCAACACGTTGACAACTGTCCATTGTCCTCAATTTTGTCATTTTTTGCAAGATACCCAAGCATTGACTTTTGCAACAAGCTAGATATTTTGCACAGCCAGCTCATCCTGTAGCACAAACCGCTAGCTTCCCTAGTCCTTTTCTCCCTACTTACCAACACGCTGCAAAACAAAGCCAAAGGGCAATTCTCAATAAAATGGATCCCCCCCCCGTTATTAGTATGCATTTCCCCTTATTAACATGCATTTTCCCTTCAGTTGCAGCCAATGGTGTTTTACTCAGAGTAGACCCATTGAAATTAATGGACTTAAGTTAGTCATGTCTGGTAATTGCAATGAGTTTACTGAGTGAATTGGGTGCAATTTTTCCCCCTCTCTCAGTTAAGAAATGCTTGTCACAGGAAGCAGCACAACACAGATCTGTCAGATCCCAGATCTAGTCCTGGTAGCCCCTGACAATTAGCTAGAAGAGGAAGAAGGTCCAATCCACTGCCACTGATTGGAGGCAAAGGGGAAAGACAGAACCTTTTGCATTTATTGCAGCCTTGTAGACAAAAATGCCAGAGGCAAACCCCAGGCACAGAACGTGTGACTGAATGACACTTCCCTCCCACGAAGAGAGCAGCTGTTCCATCGCAGGAGCAAACATAAGCTCTTTCCACTAATGATTTAGCAACAATTGCTCCTTCATGCCATGTAAGAGCTGCAAGCTTTGCCAGAAAAGGTGACACACAAGCAGATCTTCCTGTGCCTCACAAAACCCGAGGCTTTCCCTGGATGTTTAGAGCAGAAGCTACAGCCCGGGCAGCAAAGCAGTAGAGCTTTAGGCTACCTGAAGAAGTGTGCTGGGCTAAGACTGCACACGGATGAAGGAGAGATCTGTCTGGTCTGCATTTTAGACTCATGCACCAGTCTCAGGCTTATACGCAGATTGGTTTCTTCAAAATTTTCAACGCGGTTTCAGTTGTGTGTGAGAGTACACAGAAATGTATACATTTACAGAAAAGAATGGAAATCTGGATTCTCCATACATTTCTTTTTAAAATCTGCGGAAAAAGTGGGTGGGACAGACCTGTGATAGAGCCCATGCAAAACTATCATGGTGTCAGGCGGCTGTCAGCAACTCCCGGCCAGTTGCAAGGAACGTACAAAGACAGGGAATCTTTCATACTGTCCTCTTTTTATTCAGTATTTACAGAGAGGCTATAGAATAGGGCGTCCCCATTTCTCAGGGACAGTCCCCGGATTTGTGAATAAGTCCCCAGACAGATTCCATTCCCAGAATATCCCTGGATTTCATCTAATGTCCCTGGGAAACGTAACAGCGGCAGTCTCAGCAGCCCAAAGCGGTTGGCTCTAGCTGGCTTCAGGAGCTGCTCGGACGTCCCCATATGATGGTGGTACAGGGGCTCTAAGACGCAGCTTCCAGGCTGCCTCCACCTTCCCTGACCCCAGCAACTAAACTGTGAAGGGAGGCTTCATGCTGCCTATCGGAGCAGCCTCCTAACTCGTACTTGCATGCAAGCAGGAGTGGCGCGGGGGTCTCTCAACTGTGAAGGGAGACTTCACGCTGAATCAGAGCTTGCGTGCAAGCAGGAGGGGGCAGGGATCTCTCAGATAGGCAATGGGAAGCCTCCCTTCCCAGCCGAGGGATCCCCACCCTCTCCTGCTTACACGCAAGTAGGAGTTGGGATGGGGCTGCTCCGAAAGGCAGTGTGAAACCTCCCTTCCCTCTGCCACCGCCATTGCTGCAGCATCAACATCCTGAACGTGTAGTATGTATGTAAATATGCATGTATTTACTTACTTATTTAAAGCGTCCCCAGATTCATTGAAAAAAATCTGGAAACCTTACTATAGAACCCAGCCTCTTGGGTAATGGGGTTGTCCCGAGTGAATATCCACTCCCCATCTCTCCCACTTCCTCATTTGTCTCTCCTATGGGTGCTGCTACATGCCCTCTGTCTTTGAGCTCTTTGCTCTCCTACTTTCAAGGCTCCCCGGGTTCTAGGAGATGGAGGGCCTGGGATGCTTTCTAAAGACACTGTTGTCCCCCTGATGCTTCCTCCTCCTCCTCCTCCTCCTCCTCCTCCCCCTATCCCATTATTTCCCAACTTTCCCCCTCATCTGAGCTGTGACCTTCCTCAAACCCCTGCTGTAGATCTAAACTGTATTCCTCTCCCTCCTCCCTGGAAGGTCAGGCTGGGGAGGGGGTCTCCACCATTCCTCCTTGCCCAGTCCCTGAAACATGGAGTGGAAACAGCTTGATTGCTCCAACCCCCTAAGGAAGGTGGAGGGAACCATCATCTTCTGTGGCCATGAGCCTAGAAAGGGGGACTGAAGATTTCCATATGGCTTCCAACCATAGATGTCAACGTTTCCCTCCCTTATTCTGAATAGGATTCCTTGCAAGAAAAGGGAAAAGTTGACAGCTATGCTTCCAACACATATAAAAAGATAATAAAACATCAAACATTAATTGTAACAACCTGATCCAATACAAAAGGTCACGATAACTTGTTCCATTCAGTCTTTTCTGCAATCACACATATTTAATAAAACCTCTCTGCCCCACTTTTCCATAGGTCAGTGGCTGAGTGCATGCTTACCATCTGGAGGGCTCTAAGTTCAGTCCTCACCATCTCTGGATTTGAAAGGGACAGAATGGAAACCCAGGACAGTTGCTTCCAGTCAGTGCAGATGATACAAAGCGAGGTGGGTTAATGGGCTGACTTTGTCTATGGCAAGGGTGGGGAATGTGTGGTCCTCCTGAGACCCTTGGACTATGGTAAAAGGTAAAGGACCCCAGGATGGTTAAGTCCAGTCAAAGGTGTCTATGGGGCTGTGGTGCTCATCTTGCTTCAAGCTGAGGGAGCAGGCGTTTGTCCACAGACAGTTTTCCAGGTCATGTGGCCAGCAGGACTAAACAGCATCAGGCCCATTTGCCTTGGGATAAATGAAAAGAGCAATCTATGTTTTATGTCTGTCTGTCTGTGTGCAATGATAGACACCATGATAGGGACACCATGATAGAAACCAGAGGGCACAGAAACAATGTTTACTTTCCCGCTGCAGTGGTACCTATTTATCTACTTGCACTGGCATGCTTTTGAACTGCTAGCTTGGCAGGAGCTGGGACAGAGCAACAGGAGCTCACCCCATCACGGATATTCGAACCACTGACCTTCTGATCACAACAAGCCCAAGAGGCTCAGTGGTTTAGACCACAGCACCACCTGCATCCCTATGAATCCCATCATCTCTGACTGTGGGCCATGCTGGCTGGGGCTGATGGGAGTTGGAGTCCAACAACATTGGAAGGGTCACGGCTTCCCCTTCCCTGCCGTAAGGAAGCTTCATCACATCACAATATTTAACAGTAAAACTACAACAATGGCGCAGTCGCCACCAGTGCCAGCTTTGAAACACAGGAGTGGTTCCACTGGCTGGGTTTTGCTGATTCAATATGATACAATTTTTTATTTTTTATTTAATGATGATGTTAAAAGAATAGTTAAAAGAATTATGCTATAATCGGAGGTGTGCTGCTGTGTCACAATGGTCACATTTGATCTGAGCACATGTTTGGTTCTTAGCAATAACATAGGATAAGGAAAAGACATGGGATGGGGGGAATGTGTGGTCCTGCAGATGCTGTTGGACTACAACTCCCATCAGCCTCAGTCAGTATGGCCAGTGGTCAGGGATGGTGGGAGTTGGAGTCCAGCAAATCCTGGACTTCAACATTTCTCTGCTGAAAATAGGGACACCCTCCTTCTCCTCCTCCTCCTCCTTCTTCTTCTTCCCTACCCATCTGACTGGGTTGCCCAGCCACTCTGAGTGACTTCCAACATATATAAAAACACAATAAAACATTAAACTTTTTAAAAACTTCCCTAAACAGGGCTGCCTTCAGACGTCTTCTAAATTTTGTACAGTTACTTAGCTCCTTGGCTCAGGGGGGTCACTAACTCCATCCCCTCCAACATCTCTCCAGTGAAAATAGGGACGTCCTAAGGAAAAGTGGGGCATTCTGGGATCAAATCAGAAACCAGGATGGCTTCTGTAAATCTGGGACTGTCCCTGAAAATAGGGATACCTTGAGGGCATCCAGTCCAATCTGCTTCTACCCTGATGAAAGCAAGAGTTGTAATACAGGCTGCAGCTACAGCTGCCTTGGCATACATTTGCCCAGCTTCTGCTTAAAGCAGCTCACCAGTTCTCAAGAATTCCACTGCCAAATAGCTCTTGCCATTGAGAGTCTTCCTCTCTTACTTACTGCTTAGCCAAAACCTGCTTCCTTGCCATGCCCACGAATGGGTCCCAGTCCTGCAGAGAGCAAGTGTGCTCTGTCTTCTCTGTGCCAGCCAGCCCTTCAGATGCTTGAACACAGCGAGGATGTCGCAGCCCAACTAGTGCTGCGGTTTAATGAATGACATCCGGTATGAATCACACACTTGAAGACAGGATGGCACCGTTTTTATGAATGAAGCTGAACGGGAGGCAGTTTCCTTGCACTGCTGATATGACAGCCATTGTAGCAATTACGCTGACATCTCTTTCTACCCACGGTGCTTTTGGAGAGCCAGCAGGAAGCTGAAGCTACTTTGACATTGGCAACTATATTTTCGTACTGCATGGAAATGAGAATTCCGCTAAAGAGTTTTCCTCAGAGATCAGACGGATGCATCTTTGCACGTGACAGAGAGCGCCCATCACTTCCTATCTGGTGCTTTTAAGCCTGTGATAGAACAGAGGACTGCCTGTACCACAAAACGCTGCTTAAAAATTTTCCCCTTACGGTTTCACTCTGAGGTAAATCATACCCCTCTCATCCAAGCTCTTTTGGAGCTACTAGTTGAGTGGTGGAGCAAGAGAGACTGTTGGGAATAAAGCAACAGCAATAATAATAATAATAATAATAATAATAATAATAATAATAATAATAATAATAATATATTATTTATACCCCGCCCATCTGGCTGGGTTTCCCCATCCACTCTGGGTGACTCCTAGCAGAATAATAATAATAATAATAATAATAATAATAATAATAATGCAACAACATCAAACATTATAAACTTCCCTAAACAGGGCTGCCTTCAGATGTCTTCTAAAAGTCAGATAGTTGCTTATTTCCTTGACATCTGATGGGAGGGCGTTCCACAGGGCGGGTGCCACTACCAAGAAGGTCCTCTGCCTGGTTCCCTGTAACCTCACTTCTCGCAATGAGGGAACAGCCAGAAGGCTCTCGGAGCTGGACCTCAGTGTCCAGGCTGAATGATGGTGGTGGAGACGCTCCTTCAGATATACTGGGCTGAGGCCATTGAGGGCTTTTAAGGTCAGCACCAACACTTTGAATTGTGCTCAGAAATGTACTGGGAAAGATTTTGTCTTTATTAAAGATTATCTTGGGTTACAAAAGTACATCCATCGTCTCTGCTTTCGGATCATAAAGTCCTTCCTACAGATCAGTTATATTTGATGTGAGACATTGATGCTGTATACAAAATAAGGAGAAGAGAGATGGGGGGAGAGAACCAGGGAGAGAGAGACGGGTTGTTGTAAACTTTCATTCTCTTCAATACCGTAGTTTATGTGCAAGGTTTTTGCATCCGCGTCATGTGGGAAGGTTCTCTTTTTATTCATTTGTTAGTTTTCATTGGCGGTGAGAGAGGTTGCGGGGGAGGGGCAGGGCCTGGTTGGTTGCCTTCAGTTGACTGCAGTGAGTTTTGTTTGCATGTGTGAGGGTGTTGGTTGTTGGGGCAAGTTAGCCACATCAATTTGTATGCTGCCAGTGGGTTCTTGTTGTTGTCTTGCATACCCTCCAACATTTCTCCAATCAAAACAGGAATGTACCATTACATAATGGTAATTTTACCATTTATACCCCACACATCTTACTGGGTTGCCCCAGCCACTCTGGGCAGCTTCCAACAAATAAAAAATCATAATAAAGCATAAATGTTACAAAAAACACACTTCCCTATACAGTAGTACCTCGGGTTAAGAACTTAATTCGTTCTGGAGGTCAGTTCTTAACCTGAAACTGTTCTTAGCCTGAAGCACCACTTTAGCTAATGGGGCCTCCTGCTGCTGCCATGCCGTCGGAGCACAATTTCTGTTCTCATCCTGAAGCAAAGTTCTTAACCCGAGGTACTATTTCTGGGTTAGCGGAGTCTGTAACCTGAAGCGTCTGTAACCTGAAGCGTATGTAACCCGAGGTACCACTGTACAGGGCTGCCTTCAGACGGCTCAGGGGTTGGATAACTCCATACCCTCCAACATTTCTCCAATGAAAGTAGGGACATTCCTAAGGAAAAGCGGGACATTCTGGGATCAAATCAGAAACTGGCTTTTCTAAATCATGGATGTCCCTGGAAAATAGGGACACTTGGAGGGTCTGGTCTTATTGAGCTCTGAGCATGATAAAGGGGAGACACACTGGGTGAAGGCGTCCTCTTTCATTTGTCCCTGTGTTAGCTTCAGTTTGTTGGTTAGTTTTTCTAGTAGGGCTATTTCCCATACAGTTTGATATCGGCAGTCCATGTTCACTGCTGACAGGTCCCTCCAGTGTCTAGCTTTGATGCTCCTGGCTGCTGAGAGTCGGTGGCTTATGAGCTGATTCCTTCTAGAGTAACCACTTGCTGCCGCGCGCAGTTTGCTTCCTCCATCTTCCCCAGTCTTTCTTTGTTTGTATGCCCTAGTTTTAGGGCTTTTTTGTTTAACCCCATGACGGCTTGATGGCTTGCGCTGAGAACGTGGAAAGCCTCTCAGTGCTGGCCCTATAATTTGGAAGAGTAGAGCAGTGGCTTAAGTCATCTGATTTCGGGCCTCACGAAAGGGCAGCAAATTAATTGCTTTTTTAAATGCGTTTTTGTTTCATTGTATTTTTACTGTCAGGAGAGACACTTGTGGCATTTTCTTCCTTTGGTGCCCAAATAGCTTGAACAGCCTAGAATGCTATTTTCATTCATTCATTCATTCCTTTATTTATTTCCATGCAGTAATTGCTTCCTTTTATTTTGAAGTGATTTAACAACAACAGCATCAACAAGCAAAACAGGAAAAAGGAATCCATGTATAAAATAGTTTAAAAACCAATGCAGATACAGACTGGAATAAAAATCTGCACTTGAAAGGCATGATGAAAGAGGAAGGTCTTCAATAGGTGCTGGAGAAAAACCTGTCTGATATGTAATGGGAGGATATTCCAAAAGGTAGGAGCTGCCACAATGAACCTCTGAATCGCTCCCAGAGGGTGATGCTTTGGGGGGGGGGGCTTTTCAGCCCCATAGAGCAGGGGCCAGCAAACTTTTTCAGCAGGGGGCCAGTCCACTGTCCCTCAGACCTTGTGGGGGGCCAGACTATATTTGGGGGGGGGGGAAATGAACGAATTCCTACGCCCCACAAATAACCCAGAGATGCATTTTAAATAAAAGCACACATTCTACGCATGTAAAAACACCAGGCAGGCCCCACAAATAACCCAGAGGTGCATTTTAAATAAAAGGACACATTCTACTCATGTAAAAACTTGCTGATTCCCAGACTGTCCACAGGCCGGATTGAGAAGGCGATTGGGTTGGATCTGGCCCCCGGGCCTTAATTTGCCTACCCATGCCGTACAGCCTTCCATGTGGAGTTTTCAGTGCTCAGTTTTATACCCTATGCTATTTAACATCTAAACAAAACTGTTGAGTGGGGTCATCTGGAGTTTTAGAGTACATTGTCAGCAATATGCTGAAGACACGCAACTCTACTTCTTTACATCTGCAGGTGAGGCAATAGATGTGCTGGACTCTTGTCTCCCTTCAGTAATGGACTGGATGAGAGCCAGCATATTGGAGCCTGATCCAGATAAGACTGAAACACTGCTAGTGGGCTGTTTGAAAAGACTTACCTCTGAATACAAAAGAAAATTATAAAAAATGCATGAAACTCTCTGCAAGTGGCTTGATCTTTTGCAGAAAGCTGCGTTTTCAAAAAATGCTGAATTTCCCCAAAATTCAGAGGAGAGCTGGAAAGAAAGTGAGGAAAGGCACATCAACCTTAAGCAAAAAATGCATGGCGCTAGCAGCAATGAAAAACGAGATTTATTTTCTTCTGAATCCGTAACAAGGAAGAAGCCCCCCAGGCAATTGCATGGCGGGCCCCAAAAGACTGGTATTTTTGTGCTTGGGTGTTTTCTAAAACATGTAATTGATGCAGTAATGGCGCATTAGTGGCAGATTTGGGCTAGATCATACATGCATAATTCCACTTTATTAGTTGTTCTGTGATGCTTCCCCAGTGGCCTTGCATTATTGCTGTCTGGAGGGGCAGCCCTGCACTGGAATATCTGTGGTATAAAAAAGTTACAGGATTTCATCAGGAAGCCACGAGGCACGCACTGGTTGGAAATGGAGCCACATCTCTGCCCCATAATTTTGGCAGGCAGAAACACAACAACAACAACAACAATAATAATAATAATAATAATAATAATTTATTATTTATACCCTGCTCATCTGGCTGGGTTTCCCCAGCCACTCTGGGTGGCTTCCAACAAAATATTAAAATACAGTAATGCATCAAACATTAAAAGCTTCCCTAGGCAGGGCTGCCTTCAGATGTCTTCTAAAAGTCTGGTATTTGTTGTTCTCTTTGACATATGGTGGGATGGTGTTCCACAGGGCGGGTGCCACTACCGAAAAGGCCCTCTGCCTTGTTCCCTGTAATATTGAAAGAGGGATCTTGCAAAACTGCCCTGATACCATCCATGAGAACAAATTATCACGAACCTGTAATAACAAGCATGTCTGGGAGGCCTGTTGACCCTCATGGTATTATTATTATTTTTTCATTTTTAAAAAAATTGTGGGCAGACCATTTTTCTGCAGTCTTAACTAGGTTTTGCTTTAATTTGCAGGAAGAATTTCTTTGACGTCTTTGTAATGGTTCCCTGTCGGATATGGCAGAGTTAAGCACACAGAGAATCCTACGGAATAACCCACTTGTGTCAACACAGTCAGTATTAATCAGATCTTTTGTTCCTTGCCAGGGGAGGGGTGCCGTAACCCTCCTCCCTGAGGTTCATATGCCGTTGACAACTGGGTGTAGTTTGTGTCTCTAAATCGCCTCGCATTTCCTTGACAAAGAGGAGGGAGAGGGGGACCCAGAGCGTGAAAGGCTGGAGCTGGCGACTTCATCCTTGGAAATGGATACACTTGAATGCGAGAAGAACTGCTATTTTTAGGACTGTGAATAACGGACTGTTCCTTTCTTATGATTGCAGTGGACAGAATTCTGGACTTGGGAAGGGGAGAAATTTGACTCGCTTTGCATTTAAAGGCAAGCCTACCTAAACTCCACCACTTGAAACAATATGCAAACTGAAACAGACATCCTCCAAAATTCACACTTCTTTGGATCTTGTAGTACATTTCTCCAGCCAAGTAATGTGTACAAAAATGAATATAGTTAGGTACCGTATTTTTTGCTCTATAAGACTCACTTTTTCCCTCCTAAAAAGTAAGGGAAAATATATGTGCGTCTTATGGAGCGAATGCAGGCTGTGCAGCTATCCCAGAAGCCAGAACAGCAAGAAGGATCGCTGCTTTCACTGCGCAGCAATCCCTCTTGCTGTTCTGGCTTCTGAGATTCAGAATACAGTGGTACCTCAGTTTAAGTACTTAGTTCTTTCCAGAGGTCCGTACTTAACCTGAAACTGTTCTTATCCTGAAGCACCACTTTAGCTAATGGGGCCTCCTCCTGCTGCTGCGCCGCCGGAGCACAATTTCTGTTCTCATCCTGAAGCAAAGATCTTAAAGCAATATTTCTGGGTTAGCGGAGTCTGTAACCTGTATGTAACCTGAAGCGTATGTAACCCAAGGTACCACTGTATTTCCCCCCCCTTGTTTTCCTCCTCCAAAAACTACATCTTATGGTCTGGTGCATCTTATAGAGCGAAAAATATGGTATATTAGTGAAAATAACATGCAAAATGCATTGTATTCAGGGATATTGCTGTGCCAAAATGTGTCTGTTAAGCAAAATTGCATAAAGAAATTTGTCAGGAGAAATGCACACGAAATTAATGATGGGCTGTTGTCATTTTTTTAAAAAAGAAAGAATTGCAAACTGATACGGAAATGTGGAGAACACAACTTAAGATTGGAAAAATGAGAAACAGAGAAAAACAGAAATGGACCAATTTGCCCGTCCCTATTCTGGGCACAGAGTTAGAGGAGACACCAGCAGGTTAGAGAGTAGAGTTAGGGTGGTAACTAAGAGACAAAGCTGTGAATCAGGAAGTCCATAGCTGAACTCTTGCTTGTGCCATGGTCTTGTGAAATAGCATGGGATGGGGACAGAAGGATAACAAGTGCTGACTTACCTTACAACCAAGGTGGGGAACCTGGGGACCTCCAGCTGTTGTCCAGCTCCAATTCTTGCAAGCCCCAACCAGGATGGCCAGTGATCAGGAATAATAAGAACACCCGGGAAGCCAAAGGTCCCCCTCCCTGCTTGAATACCCTCCGTATTTGTGTAGGGTTTACTCCTTAGGCTTTTCTTCTCCCAAACATATCCTACAGGCAGTGGAGGTTTAGGGTCAGAGATTTCCTTCTCCTTGATGGGCCACCTTCCTAGGCTGATGAACCTCATCTGCCCCTCACTTTTCCCCGAGCATGTACAGAAACTGCCTTCTTGACCATTGGACCCACTGTTATTAATAGTAGTAGCAGTAGTAGTAGTAGTAATTATAATTTATACCCTGCTCATCTTGCTGGGTTTTCCCAGCCACTCTGGGCAGCTCCCAACCAAATATTAAAAACATGATAAAACCTCAAACATTAAAAACTTCCCTAAACAGGGTTGCCTTCAGATGTCTTCTAAAAGTCAGATAGTTGCTTATTTCCTTGACATCTCATGGGAGGGCGTTCCACAGAGTGGGTGCCACTACTGAGAAGGCCCTCTGCCTTGTTCTCTGTAACTTTGCTTCTCACAGTGAGGGAACTGCCAGAAGGCCCTCAGTGTCTGGGTAGAACAATGGGGGTGGAGAAGCTCCTTCAGGTATACTGGGCTAAGACTGTTTAGGGCTTTAAAGGTCAACACCAACATTTTGAATTGTGCTCGGAAATGTGCTGGGAGCCATGTAGGTCTTTCAGGACCAGTGTTTATGGTCTCGGCGGTCACTCCCAGTCACTAGTCTAGCTGCCACATCCTGGATTAGTTGTAGGTATCCAAACATAGAGCGCATTGCAGTAGTCCAAGTGGGAGATAACCAGAGCATGCACCACTCTGTCGAGACAGTCCACGGGCAGGTAGGGTCTCAGCCTGCATACCTGAAGGAGCTGGTAGACAGCTGCCCTGGACACAGAATTGACATGCGCCTCCATGGACAGCTGAGAGTCCAAAATGACTCCCAGGCTGCACACCTGGTAAGGTGTATACAGTCATACCTCAGGTTACAGCCACTTCAGGTTGTGTTTTTTTGGGTTACGGATCGCCGAAACCCGGAAATACCGGAATGGGTTACTTCTGGGTTTCAGCAGTCGCACATGCACAGAAGCGCTAAATTGCACTTTGTGCATGTGCAGAAGCACTGAATCGCAACCCGCACATGTGCAGACGCACAGATGCGGGTTGCGAACGTGCATCCCGCACGGATCACGTTCACAACCCGAGTGTTCACTCTACTGCTGTAGAGAAGCAATATTTGTTTGCTGTATTTGAAAATCTTATTTTTTAAAAGACTGGACATAGTCTAGCCTCTGTGTAAGAAGCTTTGTGCTTCCAAAGGTGAACTCTTCAAACAGAGAACTCTCCTCCGGCAGCCCTTTGAGTAGAGCAGTGTTTCCCAAACGTTTTTGGGCAACGGCACACCTGTTTACCGGAAAAAAATCTCGCGGCACACCACCATTAAAGCCCCGCCCCGTGACGTCAGCGCGCAGCGTCACTCCGGGAGGGACGCACAAAAGTGAAAGTTTTTTCCCTTCCCCTTGCCGGGGTGGGAGGAGGCAGCAGAGCGAGGGCGCGTTGCGGGCTCTGCGTGGCTTCAGGCGGAGCCTAGGAGCCACTTCCCAGCCTGGAGGGCAGGCTGTGCGCGGACCCCGCCACTCTCGGGGCGCGACCCAGACCCGGCTGCCTTCCACGGCCAGCAGAGGTAGGCCGCCGGCTTCTAACCCCAGCGGAACTGGGGCGTCCCGGGCGCAGCGCCGCGCTCCCCGCTCCTCCCGCCCCGCCCCCTTCTCCCGGGTGCCCCCTCCCTCCTTTGTTCTCCGGAGCCCCGCCTCCCCCTCTGCCCCAGCTCGCCTATTGGCTCACGCAGCCGCCACTCAGGTGGGGGCCCGCTTTGGCCCCGCTCCCCGGCCGCCGAGAGAGAGTGGGAGCGTGCGGGGCTGGGCTGGGCGGCCGGGCGTCTCCTTCCCTGCGCTGCTTCGGCCGCGTCTGCAGCCGCCGCGGGACCAGGCGGGAGGCCAGTCATGCCCAGACACTGCCAGCCGCTCGGAAGGAGCCGTCGCTCCGCCGGGCAGCGCCTGCCTGCGCGCCCCTCGCTCCCTGCGCCGAGGATGGCGGGGGCGCCGGGCGCAAGGCAGCGCCGGGGCTGCTGGGCAAGCGGCAGGTGCTGATGCAGTTTTGGGAATTCCTGTCACAGGGAGCAAGGCAGAAGCGGATGACGGGGCACGTTCCCCGGGGGAGCGGGGCCGGAGGATTAGCCCGACTCGCCCACCTCCCTCCCACGGCACACTAGGCAACGTCCGGCGGCACACTAGTGTGCCGCGGAACACCGGTTGGGAAACACTGGAGTAGAGGATTGTCCCCAGTAAAGTAGGGCACACAGCCACCCTTCTCCCAGCTGGTGTTTTCACCTCCCCATATAAACATTTTGCAAAACTCATTATACTTATATCACTCCCAGAATGACTTTAACTTTCTCCATTAAAGCAAATGGCGCAAATCTGGGCTGGGGAGGGAGAAATGCAATTATCAACTCGGCTGGGAAGGAGCTTTTCAGGGCTGGGCTGGTGGTGGGCTATGCCTATGCTTCTTTCTCCCAAGCTAAAAAGATGAATTTTACTTTTGTGGCTTGGTCTATTCAGAGAACAAAGCATCAAAGCGCTGCAGCGGAGATGGATGTTTCATTGTCGGAAAGAAAGTTCCTTGCGGTGCCTGAGGCCTGCTTTCCTCTATCTTTTTCCCCCTGGAAGTAATTGTGTGCTTTTGTGTGTGTGGTTCTCCTCCAAATCTGTTTTCGATCTTTCCCCACCCTGGACTGCTGGAGCATGCAAATATTTAGCAGGTAATAAATGACTGCATTGTCTGAGGTTGGCAACAAAAGCTGAGAAGAGCGAGATCACCAGAGAGGATAGCTTTGTGTGGGATTCCCTGCAAATCAAGGCCAGCATTGCCAGGCAACCGGTTGAAAGATGAGGAGAGACCTGGGGACCTGGGAGGAAAATAATTTGAGGATTTTTTCCCTCAGTTCTTTTGCACACAATTGTTAAGAACGCAAGAAGCTGCCTTATGCGGAAGATTCTTTGTCCACACTGAGTGGCAGCAGTTTTCTGGGATTTCAGACAAGTGTCCCTACTGGGTCTACCTGGAGGGGCTGGGATTGAGCCTGGGACCTTCTGCATGCAAAACTGATCATAGAATCCTAGAACCGTAGAGGTGGAAGGCACCCCAAAGGTCATCTAGTCCAACCCCCTTTAATGCAGTGATGCTCTGCCACTGAGCCACAGCCCTTTTCTCCAAAACAGGAACATAGAAAGATGACTTAGGCTGAGTCAGGCCAATGGTTCACCTACTGATTTTAGTCTATTCCAGTGGTAGAGAACCTCTGGCCTAATAACAATAATAATAACAATAATAATAATAATAATTTATTATTTATACCCCGCCCATCTTGCTGGGTTTCTCCAGCCACTCTGGGCGGCTTCCAACAAAATATTAAAATACAGCAATGCATCAAACATTAAAAGCTTCCCTAAACAGGGCTGCCTTCAGATGTCTTCTAAAAGTCTGGTAGTTGTTGTTCTATTTGACATCTGGTGGGAGGGCATTCCACAGGGCAGGTGCCACTACCGAGAAGGCCCTCTGCCTGGTTCCCTGTAGCTTGGCTTCTCGCAGTGAGGGAACCGCCAGAAGGCCCTCGGCGCTGGACCTCAGTGTCCAGGCAGAATGATGGGGGTGGAGACGCTCCTTCAGGTATACTGGACTGAGGCCATTTGAGACTTTAAAGCTCAGCACCAACACTTTGAATTGTGCTTGGAAACGTACTGGCCTTAATTAGGTCAGAGAGGCCATTTACCCCAAACCATGCCCACCTGCACCACACCTGACATAATATCGTATGTCAAGTGGGGAACAGGTGAAAGTGTGTCTGCAATGGACCATTTGGGAACTTAAAGTGTAGCTCCACCCCACTGGGATGGCCGCAATAAGGCGTTCCCCATCAATGGCATCCTAGCGCAGTTTTATGACCAAGAAACCGAAATAGCTACATTAAAAAAATAAAGTAAAATGGTATTTACAAGAAAAACTATTGGACTTTACAGATTCCTCCTCCTCTTCCTAGAAATGTGAATGGGGTTCATCCCTACTTCTGAGGAAGCCTTTCATAACATGATTTCATTGCTGCCTTAACAGATTAACAAAAACTTTCCCTCTGAAAAAGCCCTTGATTAACTACATTGCATCCCATTAACATGTTTCTTTGAGGCACCAAAGGGATTTGTTGAAATGGCTACAACTGCCTTACTCCGTTTCATCTCCAGCCTTAGGCCTTGTTTGTTCAGATGATTGCTGCGTTGGTCCCAACGAATGCAAGAGAGAAAACAGAGATGTGGCTGCTTTTACTGGGGTAATTTTCTCACTGAGAAAGTGGGCTTGCTGAGCCTGCTCCCAAGGCTGTAGCCAGAGTGGAGTGTATAGGTGCACCAATTCATATTGGCCACTGGTTGCCCACTATTATTATCATTTATTGTTTAGAGTGCTTTATCAAGGCGCAGAAGAAGAGGAACAGGCCTTTAAGAAGCTCACAAATCTATATGTGTGTGTAGTTAAATGAATAATTTCATTTTGATACCAAGCCTTCTCCGTGGTGGCTCCATACTTGTGGAACTCCATCCCAGGGGATAAACATCTGTGTTGGGAGTAAAGCAGCAATGCTTGCAATAAGTTACCCTGCACCTGGGGCGATAGACAGAAAGGCAATCTCCCCTTCCTGATTCCTTCTTGAGTAACTTTCTGTAGGATCTTCTCTTTCAGGCTTGTTTCTTTCCGAAGTCAGCTAGTGTTAAAAAAGGTAAAGGACCCCTGACAGTTAAGTCCAGTCGCAAACGACTCTGGGGTTGCGGCGCTCATCTCGCTTTACTGGCCGAGGGAGGTGACATTTGTCTGCAGACAGTTTTTCCGGGTCATGTGGCCAGCATGACTAAGCCGCTTCTGGCAAAACCAGAGAAGCACATGGAAATGCCGTCTACCTTCCCGCCGGAGCGGTACCTATTTATCTACTTGCACTTTGATGTGCTTTCGAACTGCTAGGTTGGCAGGAGCTGGGACCGAGCAATGGGAGCTCACCCAGTCGCGGGGATTCAAACTGCCGACCTTCTGATCGGCAAGCCCTAGGCTCAGTGGTTTAGACCACAGCGCCACCTGCGTCCCAGCTTGGTCTAGTAGACCCAATTTTAGTTGCACCACTAAAACTGATCAATTTCTTTGTTGTATATATTTCAACAACCCCAATTTTTGAAAGTCAGTAGCCCGGACATTGTAAAGGTATGGTGATCTGTAGTGGAACAACCCCACTGAAGAAGATAACAAGGGTTGCCCAGACCTCAGTACTGGTTGCCAAGGGGCCCCCAGGACAGTTCATGTTTCAGGGCCCCCAAAATACACGTCCACCACTCGGCCTTGCCTGCCCCAGCATGTGGGGCCCTGGAAAGCTGCCCATGAGAGAACCCTTGGGCGGATTATATGGGATGACTTCAGGTGCAGTTGTTGCCACTATCAAAGCCTCCCTCCTGCACAAAAATGCCTCGAGGGTTCAGCAGTCCAGTCTTTCCTGAATATGGAGACTCTAATGGGAAGAAAACAGCATCTGTGTGGTTTCGCTGTGGATGTCCAGGCCTTTGATTATCAGCTGACTGCACAGTCGCCTCCTGATTTTGATCATCGGATTCCAAGCTTTGATACACCAGGAAATCAAGAGAATTGTCCTTAAAAAAATAAAATAAAATAAATGGAAGTATTTGCTTCTCCCAAATCACATTCAGTACTCGAAAGCTCGGCTCAGTGTGCCTGCCAATGCCTCCAGTTTTTGGACGTCTTCTGCTTGATAATGCAAAGTTGGGAAGTCCTTGTTCCACTCACAAGAGGGCACTCCTAGGCAGGGACAGGCTGTGCCATCCTTTTTGTAGGCCCACCCAATGAAGCCACGAGACTTGCACAAAGTATCACTCTTTCCACTTCACCTGTTTGTATAAAACTTGTGTGATAAACTATCCCGAGGTTTCCCTGGGCTTTTCCTTGGGGTTGCCACTTTTTGAAAAATGGAACAGCTTTTGTGTTTTTAAGAGCCTGAGACATGGATTTCCCCCCTCTGCTTTATATCCATGTCAGAAAATAGTTTAGAGTTGCTGAAGTTCTGCATGTCGAGCTGCTGCGAAAGGCACAAGGGGACCACTCTATAGCATTTATTAATTTAATTTATCGTGTTTTATCATGTTTTTAATATTTTTGGGGAGCTGCACAGAGTGGCTAGGGAAACCCAGCCAGATGGGTGGGGTATAAATAAATTATTATGATTATGATTATTACAAGAGCCACCAAGAGGAATTTCAATACAGAGTGAAAACTTAAAAGAAAAAGTGCATTTAAAGAACCCAGAGCAAGGCCAATGCTGCAATCCTACAAACACTCGCTTGGAAGTAAGCCCCACTGAACTAAGTGTAACTTGTTTCAGAGTAGATATAATAGGATTGCCTGGTCTTCGGCTGGCGCATCAGGGTCACAGCCTGCTCCAATAATAATAATAATAATAATAATAATAATAATAATAATAATAATAATAATTTATTCTTTGTACCCCGCCCATCTGGCTGGGTTTCCCCAGCCACTCTGGGCGGCTTCCATAGAAACCAAAAAAACACTAAAATATCACATGTTAAAAACTTCCCTGAACAGGGCTGCCTTAAGATGTCTTCTGAATGTCAGGTAGTTGTTTATCGTTTTGACATCTGATGGGAGCGCGTTCCACAGGGCGGGCGCCACTACCGAAAAGGCCCTCTGCCTGGTTCCCTGTAGCTTTGCTTCTCGCAATGAGGGAACCACCAGAAGGCCCTCGGCGCTGGACCTCAGCGTCCGGGCAGAACGATGGGGGTGGAGATGCTCCTTCAGGTATACTGGGCCGAGGCCGTTTAGGGCTTTAAAGGTCAACACCAGCACTTTGAATTGTGCTCGGAAACGTACTGGGAGCCAGTGTAGGTCTTTCAAGGCCGGTGTTATGTGGTCTCGGTGGCCGCCCCCAGTCACCAGTCTAGCTGCCGCATTCTGGACTAGCTGTAGTTTCCGAGTCACCTTCAAAGGTAGCCCCACGTAGAGCGCATTGCAGTAGTCCAAGCGGGAGATAACTAGAGCATGCACCACTCTGGCGAGACAGTCCGCGGGGAGGTAGGGTCTCAGCCTGCGTACCAGGTGGAGTTGGTAGACAGCTGCCCTGGATACAGAATTGACCTGCACCTCCATGGACAGCTGTGAGTCCAAAATGACTCCCAGGCTACGCACCTGGTCCTTCAGGGGCACAGTTACCCCATTCAGGACCAGGGAGTCCTCCACACCAGCCCGCCCCCTGTCCCCCAAGAACAGTACTTCTGTCTTGTCAGGATTCAACTTCAATCCATTAGCCGCCATCCATCCTCCAACCGCCTCCAGGCACTCACACAGGACCTTCACCGCCTTCACTGGTTCTGCTCCAAGGTGAATTACAATCACAGTGCTACCATCTTAGAAATATATCGCAAAAAAAGGAGAAGGTTTGGGTAGCCAAATGCGTGCTCTGCTTGAAGATGGATTCCTGGTCTGAAAAGGTTGAAAACTGCAGCATAAACCATTTAAATCAGCTGTGGGGTGCAAAGTTCAAACTACCAAAAAGCCTGGGGAAAATAGAGATGGTCTGATACTTTGCCAAAAGGGACGGGAAATCAACTGCGCTCCCCAGGAAAAGACATCCCTTGGATTGAACTTGATATATACAAGTTGTTCAATTGTTGCCGTTCTGACAAGTAAAGGTTCATCTTCAAGTCTTGTGTAAGGAGTCAACTTTATCACTAAGGTTTGAGGGTGAAACCACTACATCACTCTGAATGAATAGAAAAGCAGATAGCAAATCTCAGCTCTGGCTTCACTTGTGGGCTAAGAACACTGAAAGGCAGTTGCAGCCATCCTGGCCCCTCTAATTCCATGTTTCCGTACTTTCTTCCTAGGAGGTTGATTGGCTCCTCAGCCCCACAAAGGAAGGCGAGACACCCATGGATAATCCAGCCTTGCTTGTAACAATGCTACTTGTATTTCTTTCTGTCCGTTTTGTAATATTGTAAGATGCCTCCCGTGCTCCTCTGCTGGATTGGGAAGGTGGGCTCAAAGCCTTGTATCCAAAATTATGCTGCTTTTAAATCTAAATAACTACATGTGTTTTCAAGGTTTGGGGTTCTTTCGCTCCCTTTTTTTTCTCTTTCAAAAAAGAAAGACTTGCAAAAAGAAAGAAAAAGAAAGAAAGAAAGACTTGCATTCTCATAAGATTTTTCTACATCACCAAGGATGCAGACCTGAACCTTTTAAGACACAATCCTTTTAGGCATCTTTAAAAAAAATAAAAAAAAATTATACAGAAAGCCAGGCTTTTGATTACCAGATTCTTTCCGTCTTTCCAGACTCTGATGTCGCAATGTTCCCCTTTGTTATGTACCCATAAAGCAGTGCCTCACATTATCCACTAAGGGGCTGTAATTTAAGCAAAGAGGACTTCATTATAGCCAAAATGAAGGAAGGTCATTTTCTCTCCCTTTCTGGCTCACATTTGGTTTTTCTCCCTGCTTATCACTCTTGCCAGTTGCATGAGAGCAGGTGGGAGGAAACTTTAGTCCTCCTGATGTTGCCAAACTCCAGGTCCCTTCAGTACCAGCAAGCATGGCCAATGGCCAGGGGCTCTGGGAACTGTTGTTCAGTAATGTTTGGAAGGTCAAAGGATCCTTTACAGCAGCATTCTCCAACCAGAGCTGTCAATTTACAGATTTGAAAATAAGGGACCAGCAGCCTCGAAAATAAGGGATCGGCAGCCAAAATAAGGGATTTTAGTCAACCAGCTGAAATATGAAGTTAAAAGGGACCAGATAATTTGGGAGAGCAGCGCCGGTTTTTAGCCCTTCGTTTCCAGAGGCTGCTGCTCAAGACACCAGCTGATGAAACACTGCAATTAAATAACTACAAGCAGCAACCGCTTTTTGCGCAAAATGAAGTCCAAGCTAGGAAGATGCTGCTGCAGTTCAGTATCTTTTCTCTCGTGCGCCATCTGCAACTCTCAGTTCCATCAGGCAGGGCAGGAGGAATAGGGGGGAATAGCACCCAAAGTAAACCCACAGATCACACCATCTATGCTAGTCTACCACTACAAATCTATGGGAGAAGTGCTTGCGGTCCTTCCTCTGCTTTCCCCCTCTATGGTTAGCCCTTGGAACACCTGCCCGCGCCTCCGCCTCCTTCTCCTCCTCCTCTCTCTGAACTGCTTTCTCTATGGTTGCCCTCGCTCTCCTCTCAAGGCTCCTCAGCAATTCATAGGCCGTGCCAGGCTGCCCATCTCATCTGGGTCCTTCGGCTGTGCAGCTGCAGTACAGCCTAGAGGGAGCGGGAGCGGCGGTGACAGGCAGAGGGGAGGCCTCGGGCAGAGACGCTCAGTTCAGCAGTGGACGCAAGGAGGATGGTGGTGGAAGGGCCTGAGGCTCCCGCCAGTCGCAGCGGGGAGGGGCTCCCGGGGGCTGAGGCTGGTGAGAGGAAGCCAGAGGGGGCCGGGCCGGGCAGCCAAGCAACACAGTTGGAGCCTCCCTCCTCCCTGGCCGGCAGGGAGGGAGGGAGAGGAGCTGCTTCCTTTGAAACCCGGGAAATTTAAGGGACATCATCAATAAGGGACAGCAGCAGGACACAGTGCTTGGATAAGGGAGTTTCCCGCCAAATAAGGGACGGTTGACAGCTATGTCTCCAACCTGGTGCCCTCCAAATGTTGTTGGACTCCAGCTCCCATCAGCCCTGACCAACTTGCCAACAGCTGATGGAAGACACGAGGAAGGACAGCTTTAGAACTCCTAACAGAGGCAGAGCCATGTTGCAAGAGACTACTGCTGGCCTCCAGTAGCTGCCGATATGTTATCTGGCCACATTCAAGGGATGTGTTTTAATTTTGAAGGCCCTTCAGATCTTGGGTCGAGGATACCTTAAGGGCCACCTATCACTGAGATCGTTAGAGGAGTCTCTGGGAATGGTCCCCTGTGACTCAAATGCACCAGAAGCTGTGCATATTCAGGATGGTGGGCCTAACTCTGTGGAACGCCCTCCTAGCTAAGATTAGACCCTCTCCCTGTTGAACCTCAGGTGCATGACAAAGACCTTTCTATCTCCACAGTTATTTTAAGGAAGTTTCCCTGTTTTTGCGATTAATTTTAATTGACTGTACTTGTGCTATTTTATATCTACTGCTCACATACAAACTGAAAAGTGTGTGCTTTTCCATTTGTATGTGAGCAGTGTATAAAGGTAAAGGGACCCCTGACCATTAGGTCCAGTCGTGAATGACTCTGGGGTTGTGGCACTCATCTCGCTTTACAGGCCAAGGGAGCCGGCGTTCATCCGCAGAAAGTTTTTCTGGGTCATGTGGCCAGCATGACTAAGCCGCTTCTGGCGAAACCAGAGCAGTGCACGGAAACGCCGTTTACTTTCCCACCGGAGTGGTACCTATTTATCTACTTGCACTTTGACGTGCTTTCGAACTGCTAGGTTGGTAGGAACAGGGACCGAGCAACGGGAGCTCACCCGTTGTGGGGATTCGAACCACTGACCTTCCGATCAGCAAGCTCTAGGCACAGTGGTTTAGACCACAACACCACCTGTGTCAGTCGGGGAAGCTTAATGTGCCAGGAAAAGGGAGAGAAGTACAGGCTAATGGCAGAAACAAATATGTGTCTGCCTGTTTTAAGCAGCACAATGGAAAACGTCACACAGATAATTCATGTCATATTTGAAATTTGAAAAGCCAGGCCTTTTGGGACTTTAAATCCTCGGATTGGCCAGATTGCATGAAAGACCAGGATGATCTCAGTGCCATTCTGATGCCGAAGGGATCCCATGTGGGCTACCCAAAATAGAAGGATCATGTGAACAATCCTATTTAAGGAGTTCTTCACATCATCTTCCTGTTATAGCTATCCTGCCAAGAATGGTGTGGGTTAATCAGGGGACATGAATGCAGAATCACAGGCATGGACAACCTTTGGCCCTCCAGGTGTTACTGGACTCCGACTCCCATCACCCTCAGCTAATGGCCAGAGATTTATGGGAGTTGGAGTCATAGAATCATAGAATTGTAGAGTTGGAAGGGACCCCAAGGGTCACCTAGTCCAACCCAACAACAAATGGGAGGGCCAGAGGTTGTCCACCTGCAGGATCAACATTTTAAAAAATACACTAACAGTACAATCCTAGATTCAGGTAGGTAGCCGTGTTGGTCTGACTGTAGGAATGATCGCTGGGTTGTGGAGCACTCTCCCTCCCGTGGGCAGCCTCAACTGTCTGCACGCGTGACCTTGGGGTGCGGAGCACACCCCCCCTCACAGATAAGGCCACAGCTGTCTGAACATCTTGCCCTCTGTCTAACCTTTTGCGGTCTCAGTAGTCTGCTGTGTCCTGTCTGAGACCTTTGTCTCCTTCGTCATACATTGTGCAAGGGGAAAATGATGTGGTGTTAACAGGTGCCAAAATAATTTTGTGCCACCCCACGATCTTGGGACTGGAAGATGTGTAAAGGTCACAGTCCAAAATGTATCTGCCCGGGTTTGCATATTGTGTCAATAAAAGGAGCCTCCACAGAGTTAGCTGGCAGCTTGCTTATGCACAGTTCACCCGCATTATCAACTCCTGCCTCATGTCCTTCACTTCATCTGATGCAGTAGAAATATATATATATAAAATAAAATAAATTGTCCAGTAGCACCTTAGAGACAAACTAAGTTTGTTCTTGGTATGAGCTTTCGTGTGCATGCACACTTCTTCAGATACACTGAAACAGAAGACACCAGACCCTTATATATAGTGGGAGGGTGGGGAGGAGTATTACTCAGAAGGATGGTGGGAATGGGTGATTGGCTGATAGGTGTGGTAAACCTGTTGACGATTGCAATTGGTCTTAAAGGAAAAAGCAAGGGATGAGATGGCCAAAAATAGCTTCATCATAACGAGATAAGAATCCAATGTCTCTATTCTGACCAGGTCTCTTCATGGTTTTAAGTTTGGTAATAAGTTGTAATTCAGCAACTTCTCTTTCCAGTCTATTTCTGAAATTCTTTTGTAATATGACAGCTACTCTGAGATCTTGTATAGAATGTCCTGGGAGACTGAAGTGTTCTCCTACTGGTTTCTCTTTCTGTGATTCCTGATGTCAGATTTACAATCCGACACATCTCCAGCCAGAAGTCAATATGTCCCCCAAGGAAGGCCACAACCAGGGATTCTGACACAGACCAAGGTCTAAAGGGTCCAAGACAGATAAGGATCTAATCTGCTCAGGAGAAGGAACCAAGTCTGGAGCAACAGCTGTTTGAGCCAGGACAGGCAGTCACTACAACTCGCACCATTATCCTTGACTGTTGGCTATACTGGCAGGGACTGATGGGCTTTGTAGTCCAACAACATATGGGGGGATCACATGTCCTCCACCACTGCTCATAACGGGGCTTGGTCTCAAGTAAGTGAGTGTTGTGAAGATTTCAAGGTACATTTCTGGGGGGGGGGGGAGCGGAAACCATGTTTTTAATGACATGTCAACATTTTCCATTCTTAGTTTTTTTCCCTGTATAGTGTTAGGTAGGAGGTGTGGTACTGGCAAACATGTTACAACCCCCTAAAGTGAGCTCAAGTGAAGAGAAAAGGCAGCCGCTCTCTTCCTTGCTTCTAGCATCCCAATTACTCACAAAACTCCAGAAACTGGGTATTTTTAGATCCATACGTTTCAAAATAAACCCTCTCACCTAATCCTGTTAAGTGAGACCTGCAAATCTTCGGAAGTGGAAACCTACTGGGGGAAAGGAGCCTTATGAAAACGTATACATTATTGCCCAGGATTTGTGAAGAGGCTCTGCAGAAGCTTTGGTTTTGGGAAGCAAAAGAACAACAGATAGGTATGGCTCTTCTTGCCTCTGTAACAGCAGCAGGGATATAGTTCGCTGCCAGGGCATCCACTTTGCATGCAGGTGGTCTCAGCTTCAGTCCCTAGTGTCTCCTGGCAGGGCTGGGGACATCTCCAACTTGAAACTCTTGGGGGCCACTTTCAGATGGAGAATATTGAACTGGATTTACCAGTGGGCTGACTCTGTATAAGGCAGCTTCCTATGTAGTCAGATCAGAGACATTCTGCACACAGAGTGTGTACTCTGTTGCTGAGTTTTAGTCACTCTCTGTTTATCCGTGGTGAACACATGGGAATGTCATAGAATCATAGAATCATAGAGTTGGAAGAGACCACAAGGGCCATCGAGTCCAACCCCCTGCCAAGCAGGAAACACCATCAGAGCACTCCTGACATGTTGGTATTAAAGGGTTAAGAAGCTCTAGTCAAGACGCTCTAATCACTGAGCAGCTGGAGGTCGTTAGGCTTCCAGGAATGTGAGTTTGTATAAATAGTCAACTCACTTGTGTGTTTGCCTCCTTCCTTTTTCCCCCTTCCTTTCTTTTGGGGCATGTTTGCTGAAATGTGTGATTCTTCACCAGGGTTTTTTGTTTTTGTGTAAATAAACCTTTTATTTGAGTTCCAAACCGCTTGCTCCAAGATTCCTTTATTGAAAAGATGCTGACTCTCCAGCCCTTCTTGAGCCGCTGTGCGAAAAGCTCTGCTGTAATGGGACATTGTGGCATCGGAAGCGCACTGGACATTTGCTAACCATTAAACTAATTAAAGTTTAATGGGACAGGTTATGGTTGTTTGTACGTCAAGAAGGAGATAAGGAGTGCAGTTCAGAGTGATTTATGAAAGGACTGGAGCGAAGACAGAAGCGGTTGCCGACAACGAAAGCCTTCAAAGCAGCTTGAGTCCTGCAACGTGCCTAGGAAAAGTTTTAAAGAGGCACTGCGCAGTTTGTACTCGCTGGAAGACGCCTTATTCCTTGAGGAGCCACCTCAGCAGCTGGGAGACGGTCTACAGATGAACAGGATAAAAGGCAAAGAGAAAGAGGTTTGTCTTCAAAGGGGAGTTATGCTGTGCCTAAGAGTGGGGATGCTGAGTTTGAGAACACAGTAAATGCTTTTGCAGCTAGACACTGTTTTCGCTGTGGTTCCTCTTCCCATTTAATCAGGAATTGTACACGTGAACCTGGTCAAGACGGCACCAAGGCCGTTACCCCTAGTTACCAGACAGGGAGTTCCAGGGGACGTCGAAGAAGAGGAGGAGGTCGTGGCTACTCCCACAGCACACAGCACATGGCTTCAGCAATGGCGTTGATGCAAGGGCGTGGCCAAGGCAGCAATCTACGCTGGTTGATCGACAGTGGTGCATCTCACCACCTGGTGGCGCCATCTAGTGTCCGTTTGCAGAATTGCAGACATTTGCAAACCCTTAAAGTTGTGACAATGGCAGATTCAACTAAACGTTCCTTAGAGACCGTAGGCACAGTGTTTTTGAAGTGTTTGCAAACAGAAATTGATGCCTACGTGCTAAAGGGAATGAAGGGGTGTATTTTGTCTGTGTCAGAACTTGATAGAAATGGGTTTAAAACTGTGTTTGAAAATGGGGTTTGCACTATTTCAAAGAATAACGTATCTCTTTTGCAGGTGGAATGCAGAGATGGGTTATATTATTTTGAGACAAGTCCAGATGAAGTTGAACAGGTTCATGCTGGTTGTGTGAACTCGCCTACCCATAATTCTTGTGTTCATTTATGGCATCGCCGTTTGGGACATATTAATTTTCAGTATGTTAAAAGACAACCTGAATTATCAGAAGGGTGCAAATTGAACAAATGTGCTAAGTATTTGGATTGTACTGCATGCAAAAGGGCGAAGGTTCATAGATGCAGCTATCCCAGTTCAAATAGGAAATCTGACAAAGTATTCCAACTTGTGCATATGGACCTATGTGGCCCAATGCCTGTTGCTAGCATGGGAGGTTCGAGGTATGCACTGTGTCTCTCAGATGACAAAACAAAGGTTACATGGTTTTTTCCTCTCAAAACAAAAGCAGATACTGCAGAAACAGTTAAAAATTGGGTTCATGCAGTAGAACTTGAATTCGGTACTAGAGTTCTTGCTTTTCAAACAGACAGAGGGTCAGAATTTACCGGGTCTGTGTTGCAGAATTTCTTTAAGAAAAAGGGAATTAAGCATCGTCTGTCTACACCTTATTCCCCCCAAGAAGGAGGCGTGGCCGAACGTAAAAACAGGGTTCTGCAAGAGTTGGCAAACTCTATGTTGTTTGATGCTAAACTTCCTCAAAGTTACTGGGCGGAAGCCTGGAAGACGGCTACTCATGTTCTGAACCGAGTATATAATTCGGTAATTGATACTACGCCATATTTTGCTTTATATGGGAAGAAGCCCAAAGTTAATTACTTTCGGGTGTTTGGATCTCAAGCCTATGTACTTATCCCAAAAGCGTTAAGGAAAAAGGGAAGTCCAAGGGCTAGGAAACTCATCTTTTGTGGGTACGAACCACACGCCAAATCTTGGAGGTTCGTGAACCCAGATGGGGATACTACAAGAGTGGTCCTCAGTAGGAGCGCTGAATTTTGTGAGCAATCTGGATGGACTCACTTACATGCTAACCCTGACATTTTGAGAGATGATTTAGGCATTTATGCTGAGAATGAAAGTCCAGAGGGTGATGAGCCAGAAGGGGACGGTGCACATGGTCCAGATGCAGATTCTGACCAGGCACAAGGTTCTTCTCCTAAGGTAGAAAAGCCAGAATATAAGAGTGTTCCAACATCGCCAGTCAGTAGGCCTAGCAGACAGCAAAAGCGAAGCAGGTCGCCTGCAACACCAAGCCCAAGGGAGGTATCTAAATGGAGGTCTTTATCCCTAGAGGCACGTCCAGACATAAAGTCTGAGACAGATTCTGACAGCCAACGGTCAGAGGGGGCACAAGAGGAGCAATTGCGCAGGTCAAAACGTACCACAAAGGGCAAGCCGCCAGAGCGGTTTAAGGTGACAAGTGTATATGTAAATATGGCACAGTGTGAGCCAGATAGCTATGTAGAGGTACAACAGCTTCCAAGCTCAGAAGCTGCAAAGTGGCAGGAAGCAATGGAAAAAGAGATGGCTTCAATGAAGTCTCTCGGTGTGTTTACAAGTACAGAGCTTCCAAAAGGGCAACAAGCTGTAGGTTGTCGATGGGTATATCGTTTAAAGCCCACAACTACTGAGGAGTTGCAATATAAAGCCCGACTAGTCGCAAAAGGGTTTTCACAGCGCAAAGGAGTTCACTATTCTCAAATCTATGCCCCTACTTCAAGATCGGAGTCATTAAGAATGCTTTTAGCCTCTTCAGCAAAGAAGGGAAATAAGCTGTTTCATTTTGATGTCAATGTGGCTTATTTAAATGCAGACTTACAGGAGGAAGTCTATATGACGCCACCACCAGGTTTTGAAGGAGACAAGCCAAACCAGGTCTGGCGCCTACACAAATCCATTTATGGGTTGAAACAGTCCGCCCGTAATTGGAATTCCTGCTTAAACGATGCTCTAGAGAGCATGGGGTTCAGAAAGAGCGCAGCAGATGCGTGTCTTTATCTAAAAGGCTCGGGATGTGAACAAGAAGCAGTCTTGATATTTGTTGACGATTTATTATACAGTGGAAAGGACGATAAACTTGCACAACAATTTGCCACAAAGCTTGGAGAAAGGTTTCAGATAAAATCACTAGGCAATGTATCTGTTTATCTAGGAGTTAAAATTCAGCAAGATGAAGATGGGAACTATTGGCTCAGCCAAGAAGCTAAGATCCAGCAGTTGCTGGAAAGGTTTAAAATGGACAACTGTGCTGGTGTTAAAACCCCAATGGAGTTAAGTTACACAAAGGATGCTCAAACTGAGCAACAGGCAGAGTTCAGTAATCCCGGGGTTTACCAGTCAGCGATAGGCAGTCTACTCCACATTGCACAGTGGACTCGGCCCGATATAACATATGCTGTCAACATGCTGTGTAGACAAGCTGAAAAACCATCAATGCATGCTTGGCAAGGAGTAAAAAGGGTTTTAAGGTATCTTCAAACTACCAAAAGGTTTCGCTTAAAACTATCAGCAGAGGGCAGCACACAACTTGAATGTTGGGCTGACAGCAGTTGGGCTGATGCTGGACCAGATAGAAAATCAGTGTCAGGAATGGCGATAAAATTTGGAAATGCACTAATTGGTTGGAGATCAAGAAAACAATCACTTATAGCTTTAAGTTCAACTGAATCTGAGTTCAATGCATTATCAGATGTGTGTAGAGAACTGGAATTTTATAAGCAACTGGTACAAGAATTGTTTGGAGAATGTTCCCTACCTATCAGAGTGTGGGAAGACAATCAACCTTGTATTAAACTAGCTAAATCAGGTCAATTCAAGGCACACACAAAACACTTGGATATCCGTTATCAGAATGTATGCCAAAGTGTAAAACAAGGTTTAATTGAACTAAAGTATTGTCCAAGCCAAGAAAATCTCGCAGACGGTTTTACAAAAGCTTTGAGTCCGCAATCTCATAAATGTTTCTGTTCAGGTTTAAATTTGAATTAAGGTTGGTACAGCTCAGTGTTACGAGCGAGAGGGGGTGTTGGTATTAAAGGGTTAAGAAGCTCTAGTCAAGACGCTCTAATCACTGAGCAGCTGGAGGTCGTTAGGCTTCCAGGAATGTGAGTTTGTATAAATAGTCAACTCACTTGTGTGTTTGCCTCCTTCCTTTTTCCCCCTTCCTTTCTTTTGGGGCATGTTTGCTGAAATGTGTGATTCTTCACCAGGGTTTTTTGTTTTTGTGTAAATAAACCTTTTATTTGAGTTCCAAACCGCTTGCTCCAAGATTCCTTTATTGAAAAGATGCTGACTCTCCAGCCCTTCTTGAGCCGCTGTGCGAAAAGCTCTGCTGTAATGGGACATTGTGGCATCGGAAGCGCACTGGACATTTGCTAACCATTAAACTAATTAAAGTTTAATGGGACATGACATATGGTTGTCAAGCCTCTGCTTAAAGACCTCCAAAGCAGGAGACTCCACCACACTCCTTGGCAGCAAATTCCACTGTCAAACAGCTCTTACTGTCAGGAAGTTCTTCCTAATGTTTAGGTGGAATCTTCTTTCTTGTAGTTTGGATCCATTGCTCCGTGTCCGCTTCTCTGGAGCAGCAGAAAACAACCTTTCTCCCTCCTCTATGTGACATCCTTTTATATATTTGAACATGGCTATCATATCACCCCTTAACCTCCTCTTCTCCAGGCTAAACATGCCCAGCTCCCTTAGCCGTCCTGGCAAGCAGAGCATCATGTGGAAAAAACTGCACACTGTACAGAACAGCCATGCAGGATCAGACCACAGTCCTGTCTACTCTCGCATCCTGTTTCAACCAAGGCTTCTAAGGAAGCAGCTCACTCTTATTTTGCCGCCACCCCCCGCAGCTGGCAGTCAGTTACACTCCTCCTGCATATGGAGGTTCTTTTGAGTTGTCATAGCTGACAGGCCATTGATAGGTCTCTCCTTCTCCATGCATTTGGCCAATCCCCTTTGAAAGCTGCCACATCCTGCAGGAAGGAGTCCCTCAGATTACCTGTTTGCAGAGTGGGGGAAAAATATACTTCCTTTGATGATCCCAGATCTACCATTTCACCCAGTTTACAGGGTGAACCTAAGTCCTGGTGTTATAGGAGAAGAAAAATATTCTTTTTTCCCCCTTTTCCATTTCCCCCCAACTTTACAAATCTCTCTCATGTACCCTACTAGTCATCATTTCCCATAATATATGCAAATATGATTCGTTTTCACCGGACTCACATCATTCAGCTTGGTGAGTTTGGCGCTTTCTTAGCACAATTTTGATTTCTGCCTGTCTATACGATGTCTGGAGAAGGTGATATAGCACAAACGTCTGGTCCAGAAATATTAGCTAATACGTTATGCAGTTGCATTCCTGCCATGCAAGTCTTGCTCTCAGTTGATATTTCTCAGCCCGTTGTAAATAAGGTCAGAGAAGAACTTCCTCCCTCTAATAAATCATTCAAAGTGCATACGGCCCGATCAATCCACCCTTTTGCACATAATTGCTTTATTCTCAGTGCCTAGTGATGGATTGTTCCAAGTTGGAAAGCGCACGTGGGGAAATGGGTCAAAATGTAAGCTTTATGCAATTACTCACCCACTGTATCTACTAGCAAATCCAGCTGGAGGGGCTTCACCCCCCGCCCAGAAGATGTTTATATATTAATGTCACTGGACCATAAGGGGAGTCCTGCCTTTCTAGCATTCATTCATCCCCCAGCTGCCTGATGGGAGATAAGCTTTCCCGTCTCCTGAAAGCTGACCCTGTGCATCTCTTGAGATGCTATACCCACTAGAGAGGTCCACCTGCTTTCAGGGGCAGGGAAGACTATGCTATTCCATTGAGCTACTGAGAACTGCTGCCTCCTTGAAAGATTATTTTAATCTGCGGCAATTTTTATTTTTTATTTTTTTTATTTAAATTTGTATTTAAGCATTTTCCATATCTTAGTACATCAGTTATACAATTGTCATCATTTTTCTGCGGCAATTTTTAATTCTGATGCTTTGGGTGTTTTTTTTAATCCTACAGTACACACTGAATATACTTAAAGTTGGGAAATAAATGAGTACACTAAATCAAACCTTTAAAAAAGAAGATGGCACTTAGAGCCGTAGCTTCTCAGGTTCTAATTCAAACTGCTCTTTTAGTTTATCAGGTTAAATAGCTATAATAAAAAAGTTCCTTCCAGTAGCACCTTAAAGACCAACTAAGTTAGTTCTTGGTATGAGCTTTCGTGTGCATGCACAATTCTTCAGATACACTGAAACAGAAGTTGCCAGATCCTTCTATATAGTGAGAAGGTGGGGAGGGGTATTACTCAGAAGGGTGGTGGGAATGGGAGATTGGCAGATAGCTGAGATGAGCCTGTTGACGACTCTTAACGACTGCAATAGGTCTTACAGGAAAAGGCAAGGGGTGAGAAGGTGAAAAATGGCTTAGTCGTGTATAAAGAGATAAGAATCCAATGTCTTTGTTCAGACCAGGTCTCTCCATGGTTTTAAGTTTGGTAATGAGTTGCAATTCAGCAGCTTCTCTTTCCAGTCTATTTCTGAAATTCCTTTGTAGTAAATAAACAGGTTAAATAGCTGTGTGGGGAGAGGTCATTCCCAGTGGCAGAGCACATCCTTTGCCTACCAAAACTCCCAGGTATTCCCTTGATCTCTCAAACAGAGTCTCCGGTTTTAATTGTGGAGTTGTTTTCATAGATTGTTTTATTGCAGAACTAGCACTTCTACAGGAGGCAGCACATAATACGTGTTCCACCATTGTAAGAAATTGAACTTTTATTGTAGCAGCACCTAAATTTTTGAACTTAATGCCTATTATCATCAGGCAAACAACTCAACTCTTTTTGATTAAAATAGTTTTGTTTAAGCAAGCCTATCTCAACAGGTTTTATTTCTTTTTAGCTTGTGTTATGTTAAATCATATTTTAAATATTTTTATTACCTGTGCTTAACTGTTTTTAAATCAATATTTGTAATGCTTTGTTTTATATTGTTGTTAACCACTTGGGGTTTGTTTGTTTTTTAGTCTAGCAGGATATAAATTCTGCTAAACAAATACAATAAAAGTGCACGTTTTAAATATGAGAATTTGTATTTTAATGTTTGTGCAACTGGTTGTTATATTTGTAAAACTCTTAGAAGAATATTTTGACATTAAGTAGTATATAAATTAATTTTAAAAAACATCCCTGTCATCCCTGATGCCTTCAGTTGAAGGCTGTCATGTACCAATCTCACTGCCAATCAGATATGGACCAGTGGTCTGACTCAGTATAAAGCAATTGGCGATGTTCATATGCACAGTAATTTTCAATGCATTTCTGGTCTAAGGTGCCAGAAACAGGATGCGCTTAAGTCAGAGGTTGGACAGGATGGACTCAAAAGAATCCTTCTTCATTTGATCAGTCAATCAGGCCAGATTTCCAATCTGCATGGGGTATTGTTTTTATTCTTTTGCATTGATAAATCATCTTCATTTCCTCATAAGAGACTCTACAATTGCAAGAGCAAGGGAGAGAGAGCAAAAACCTTTTGGTCCCCAAATTTCCAGGAGCAGCCTTCATCATCCTGCCTCCTGACAGGTGTTCTGGACTACAGTTCTCATCATTCCCAGCCAGCACTTGCTGGGAGTTGCAGTCTGTAGTATAAGAGTTTGGATTTGATATCCCGCTTTATCACTACCCTAAGAAGTCTCAAAGCGGCTAACATTCTCCTTTCCCTTCCTCCCCCACAACAAACACACTGTGAGGTGAGTGAGGCTGAGAGACTTCAAAGAAATGTGACTGGCCCAAGGTCACCCAGCAGCTGCATGTGGAGGAGCGGAGACGCGAACCTGGTTCACCAGATTAGGAGACTACCGCTCTTAACCACTACACTACACTGGCTCTCATATACAGAGGATATCAGGTTAATGAACGCTGTCTTGGGAGCAGCTGAGTTAAGCCTTTAACGTGCCAGAAGACTCTATTTGAGGTTTGCAATTGCAGGCACAGTTGCTCTGGAGTAAGCACCATTCAATGCAATGGGGGCTTACTTTCTGAATACACAACATTGATGGAAGCTAGTCAATTAGGGCAAACGGGGCATTGCCCTACCTACCTCAGTCTGTACTCAGCCAGCCCCCAGTGACCTGTCTTTTTTCTTACAACCAGTCCAGAAAGTGGCGCTGCCTGTCGACTCCCCCCTCCTTGGTTTCTGTTGTGGCCCTTGTCGAATTCAGCAGGGAGGCAGATGAGGACAGACCTAGACTACACCTGTCATTGGTTCTGGCTCCACCTACTGTTGGCCTCCTGCCTTACATCTCACCAGCCCCAACGGGCACTAACCACCACGAAGCTATGTGCCGCTGCAACAGAGACAAAAGGCTTCGGTCTTAGCGCCCCTGCCATTCTATAGACACGTCTACTCAGAAGTAAGTTTCACCCGGGGTTCCTGCAGACTTTAAAATAATTTTCATTTATTTGCAGTGGGCATGTACAGTGCAGCATGTTCTCGACACAGTGGTGGATTTAGCCCGCTTTGCGTTTGCATCACTGCTGTCTGCACGGGCTACAGCGCCACAAAAGCAGCACAACACGAAACGCAGACATCTGTGGCTGCTGAGGTTGGCGGGAGTTGCAGTCCAAATCATCTGAAGGGCACTAGGTTGGCGAAGGTGGAGAGCCAAGAACCTTGCCCGCCTTTACTCGGGAGTAAGTTCCGGGGTCTTCAATGGGGCTTACTCCTAGCTGAGCGCAGCACTGCAGCCTTCCATGAGCAAATGATAGCACTTGAGGGACAAGGAGTGTGTGTGTGTGTGTGTGTGTGTGTGTGTGTGAGAGAGAGAGAGAGAGAGAGAGCGCATCAGGGGCTTTTGGATTTCCTTGCGCTCCCTCGTCCTTCCGCCCGCGACCCCCCGCTCCAGGCAGCAGCCGAGGCGCCCCAGCCCGCGCCCGAGACGCGCACGCCCACCCGGCGTCCGAGGCGTTGCCCTTTTAAGAAGCCCGGCTGCCAGCTCAGGTAGGCAGAGCCCATTGGCAGCGGTGGCTCCTATGGCAACCCAATCGGATCAGCTGGCTTCATGAATATTCCCAGGACCAGGAGCTGCTGCATGAGGAATCAGGGATGGCAGCAGCAGCAGCAGCAGCAGCAGTGATGTAAGCGGCGCCCGGGCGCTGGATGCTGCTGCAGGTTGCTCGCGCGCTCCTTGTTTATCGCGGGCCGCCGTCGAGGCCGCGGTGGGGCGAGTGGCCCTTGTGGCGCGGGGGCTGCCGGCGGCGGGGATCGCCCTCCTCGGCTCCTCAGCAGGTGTTGCTCCGTCCCTCCTCCCCGTCCGCCTCCTGATCACCCTCCTTCTCATTATTATGTCTGCTTCGCCGGAGACGCGGCTGCCCGGGCGCCTATGGAAGCTGCCGCCGCCGCCGCCGAGATGCAGCCGTGGCGAGTGCTGAGGAGCCGCCGGCTGGGTGTCCCGCTGCCCCGGGGGGCTGTGCAGCAGCAGCAGCAGCAGCAGGCGGCGGACGGAAGGGTCACCGCGGCGGCGGCTCAGTGGGACGCCAGCTAGCCAGCCCGGGGAGGGGCTCTCCGCCTGGCGCACCCCGCTGCCCTTTCGGAAGCGCTGCATCCTCGACCCGGCGCAACCCCGGGAGGACAGGAGAAGGATGGGTGGTCCTCGGTGTGGCGGTCTGGCTGCGGAGCTGAGCGAGACCCCGTTTTAGAAGCTCCTTGAGGAGGGCGCGGGTTGGGCAGGCGCGGAAGAGAGCCGAGGGGGTCCCCACCACCAGCCGCCGGCCTGCAAGCAGGTCTCCCCCGCCCTCCCCCACCTCTCCCCGAGCGCGCGGCCATGGACAGGCTGCCGCCGTCGATGCGCAAGCGGTTATACAGCCTCCCGCAGCAGATCGGCCCCAAAGCGTCGATCATGGACGAGGAGGACGAAGAAGCCGGTGGAGGAGGAAGAGGAGGAAGCGGATGCAGCGGCGGCGGCGCCGACAAGGACGCCCGTCGCAAAAGCATCAAGCTGAGGCCCTTGGCGTCGGCGCCGCCAGGGGGAGCCCGGGGGCAAGGGGCAGGAGAGCCCTCGAGGCCCGGCGTCGGGGATGCGGGCGGCGGCGGCCTCGTGGAAAGCGGAGAGGCGGCGGCGGCGGCGGCTTCGTCGGCTGCCTCGGGGGCGCCGGGCTGCCGGGGCAGCGGCAAGAGCAGCACCAACGGGGACTGCCGGCGTTTCAAGGGGAGCCTCTCGTCTCTGGCCAGCCGCCACCCGCACGACTCGGGCGAGGAGCGCCGCCTGATCAGCAGCGAAGGGGACGCGGCGTCCCCCGGCGACGAGCGCAGCCCCTCGGACCTGTCGGACACCGAGCCGGGACCCCCGGCTTCCTCGACCCCGGCGGCAGCCTCGTCCTGCTCGTCCCCGCCGGACCCTCCGCCTCCTCCCTCTTCGTCCGCCTTCGTGAAAGTGGAAGGGGGCGGGGGTCCCGACGGAGCGGGAGGGGGCGCCGACCAGATCACCCCGGACGACGAGCAGCGGCTGGGCCAGGCTGGCTTCATGCAGAGGCAGTTCGGGGCGATGCTGCAGCCGGGGGTCAACAAATTCTCCTTGAGGATGTTTGGCAGCCAAAAGGCCGTGGAGAGGGAGCAGGAAAGGGTTAAGTCCGCCGGCTTCTGGATCATCCACCCGTACAGCGATTTCAGGTAAAAAGGGGAAAGTGGGGAGGATGAAGCCCCTCCCCTATCTCCGCCTCCCCCACCCCACCCTTACCCAGCCACAGGTAACGTTTGGCACTAAGCGATGCAGTTAGGCAGTTGGGGGGCTCTGCGCTCAATGGCCGTGGGAGTCTCCCCCTCTTTAGTGCGAGCTAACGAAGTCCTACTCAGAGTAGACGGCTGCAGAAGTCACGGTGACTCTTTCCAGTTGGCGCATCAGGTGTAAAAAACATACACGGGAGGCGTTTCCCAGCCAAGTTGCCTTTTTGAAGTCACCCTGCAGTTGGCGCATATTAATTTTGGAGTCGGGATGCACACATTGGGTTGTATCCAACTAAGTCCCATTCAGGGCAGACCTACTGAAATGAATGGATTGGGTCCTTTCGTTTCAATGAGCCTACTTTGTGTAGGGCTAACACGGGCAACAGCTGTGCACTCCCTTCCCTGACTTTGAATGGTCTTCCTCTGCCCCCAAACTCTTGTCCTGACAGAGACTCCATCTGCCCCAGTTTCCCCAGTTGCATAGAGGGCATCACTGGTGGAGGAGGATGAGTCTCTCCTTGAAGATGCCACTAAACTTTTACATCTCAACATCCTTCGACTCTCACATTTGAAAAGCAACCTCTCCACCTTCTGGCGTCAAAATGATGGGTTGTCACCAATGTTACGCCTGCTCTGTTGGAATGAATGGACACGGTTTACTTAGGTCAGTTAATTCCAATGGGTCTTCTCTGAGTAGGGCTTGGATACAGCCCATGATGTCAGAATGAGATGTATGTGTGCAATGACTCCAAAAGGACAAGGTGATGGGGAAATTTCTACTGCCCTTATTTCTGTGCACCTGATGCACCAACTGCAAAGCCTCAAACCTTGGAGAGAGTCATTGTGACTTCTTTGAACAGATCACAGGCGTGCTTACTCGGAAGTAAGACCCTTGTGTTCACTTACTTCCTAATAAGGTTGCAAGAAATGTAGAATTCCCTTCTTGGGACTTGCCTGGTGGAACTCAGTGGGACATGTTTCTGAATAAACATGTGGCATCTGGCTGCATGTGTGGATAGGACTGCAGCTGCAGAGTCATCCCGAAATCTCTCCTCCCCAGTCCCAACAGCCTGGACGAAAGGGCCTTTGGTGGCATAGCCCAGGTATTTAGCATTGCAGCATCCTGAGCCAGGGATATCTGTGAATCAAAGGGTGTCTCCTTCATAGAATGAGCAATCAGTGGTGCAGTCAAGTAAATTGAGACTTTGGTCCCTCCCCCCTCCCGCTGCCTTTAGCTGCTAAGCCAGCCCTGCTGCCCTTGTATGGGTGTGCATGTTGCCCCCCCTCTCATTCTGCTGAGTGGGGTCCCCCTGGACCTTTGCCTCCAAATCCTGCTCTGATAGTTTCCCTGTGAAAGAGTAGAGAGATGTTGCACCCACTAGAACGTCTCTCCAAATGTCTAGTTTTAAAATAGACTAACCAATTAAGCTATTATTTATTTCCAAAAAAGCTGCCCTTAACTCTGCCGAGTGGGAATCAGAGGGGGAGGAGCTTTTGTTTTTGTTGAATGAATTAACTTCACAGCTAATTTCTTTCAAGTACATATTCGGTAGCAGAGAGAGAGAGACTGAGGGGCTGTGCTGTCAAACGTTTCTGAATTAACTGGTGCCTGGCAAACTTTCTTCTACTAAATATGTATGTAATATGTTGCAATCAATAAGAAATGATTTAGTGCAATCAAGAGCTGGGCCTTATTATGTTGATTTTAATTACAACCGCCTTACACAATAATGTTAAGAGGAAATAAAGAGAAGAGGCGTTCAGGTTTCTGGAATTTACACTTTAGCAGGGTGGCGCTGGAGGAGATGATAAAGGTTTACAAAATGAGGCGTGATGTGGACAGAATGTTTCCCCCCCACCCCCACCCATTCTTTGCGCTGGAACACAGGGCCATCTAACAATCCTGGACCGGCAGTAAATTCAGGACAGTTTATAAATAAATTTTACAGCAAAGGAAACTGCCGTAATCCGAGTCAGCCCATTGGTCCATCCAGCTCAGTATTCTCCAGGCATAGGTAAACTCGGCCCTCCAGATGTTTTGGAACTACAACTCCCACCATCCCTAGCTAGCAGGACCAGTGGTCAGGGATGATGGGAATTGTAGTCTCAAAACATCTGGAGGGCCGAGGTTGAGGAAACCTGGTCTTACTGACTGACAGAAGCTCTCCAGACATTCTGCATGCGGAGCAGATGCAGACCCACAGAAGGGGTGACCTGTACATTGCCACTGGATTGCAGACTCCCATCAGTCCCATCCGGCATGGCCAGTGATTGGAGATGATGGACACTGGTCCAACAACATCCGGAGGTCCATAGATCAGCTATCCCCGGATTAAGCAACACCAGGCCACAGCAGCTTGGGGTTAGTTTAATTTAATTATGCCCTACAAATTGGCATACATCCACACCTTTGTTGCATTGTCTGGGAGGAAATGGAGCCATTAGGAACCAATGGTGAGGCTGGTGGTATCTGGTAGTGCACACTGAAGAAAGACCCAGAAGCCTGGTTTGTTTCCCATTTAAGTCGGCGCTTGCAAGTGTCCTGGCTCCCAAACCCACAGCTGACTGAGCACAGAAGGAGTTCTGCAGGTCACATCACAGCTTAAAGCTGGGGCGGACAACCACAAGCCCAAGGGCCAAATGCAGTCCTCCATGCATCTTTATCTGGCCCTTGAGACTTTTCCCGGGCCACACCCCCTCTGTAAGCCACACCCCTCCCTGGACTTGCTTTGTACCCTCTGAATGTTTTTGCCTGCCTGGAGTGTGGCCTTGAAAGTGTCCCCTGCTTGTCTGATTGCAGAGATGTGTATGTGTGCATTCATGCTATGTGACACTCACTTGCAACCTGATTTTGACAAAAATTAGCAATGCAATCCTTGAGGCAGTTTCCTTCCTATGAGGACCCTCAGCAGTGTATAGCAGGAACGGTGTGGGTTTGGCAGTAATGCTTGATACAAGTATAGGACCATTGCCATGTTGTAGTGGTTAGGGGGTAGGCTAGGACCTGGAAAACCAGGGTTCGAATCCCCACTCAGCCATGAAGCTTGCTGGGTGACCTTGGGCCGGTCGCTCATTCCCAGCCTCACCTTCTCTGCAGGATTGTTGTGTGGATAAAATGGGAAAGTGGGGATAGTATGCAGACTATTTTCAGCTCCTTGGAGGAGAGGTAGGATATAAATTGAATAAATACTGAAGGAGAGACTCATTTTAAATAGGGCTTATTCCCTAGGAAGTGTGTGCATGTGTATGGGGTAAGGTAAAGGAACCCCTGACTGTTAAGTCCAGTCATGGACGACTCTGGGGTGGTAGTGCTCATCTTGCTTTACTGGCGGAGGGAGCTGGTGTTTGTCCCCAGGCAGCTTCCGGATCATGTGGCCAGCATGACTAAGCCACTTCTGGCGAACCAGAGCAGCGCACAGAAATGCCGTTTACCTTCCCGCCGGAGTGGTACCTATTTATCTACTTGCCCTTTGTGCTTTCGAACTGCTAGGTTGGCAGGAGCTGGAACTGAGCAATGGGTGCTCACCGCATCGCGGGGATTCGAACCACCAACCTTCTGATCGGCAAGCCCAAGAGGCTCTGTGGTTTTAGATCACAGTGCCGCTTGTGTCCTAATATGTGTATAGGGGAGTCCAGCCTAAAACTACTTCTCAGAAGCTTTTGCTTCTGTGAAATTTTGCAAAACTCTCAAGTTTTGTTTTGTTAATGTCTTGTCTTATTTAGATTTACTTTTTTTTAAAAAATAAATTTTTAAGTATGCCTAATGTGTTCACACCTTTTTGACAGCAACTCTCAAAAGAATGGGAGGAACACAACTGCTTTGTAGCAAGGAGCTAACTCATTGCATTGTAAGCGCCTTGCTTTTTTTTTTGCAAGTGGCTCTTTGGCATGCTTGTGTTGGGCTTCGATGAAATGAATGGCTTCGCTTTTTCAATAATCCTAGGCTCCCCAAAGCGGGGGGTGGGGGTGGGGGGCACAGCTTGGTGGTAGAGCTTCTGTTTTGCATACAGAAGTTTCCAGTTTCAATCACTTGACATCTCCCCACCCTAGAGCTGGCATTCAGAGTTACACTCCTCCTAGATATAAGGACAATTAAAAAATAATAATCATCTGTAGACAGTTTCATATCCAAAACAGACACAGATGAAGGCTTAAAAGGCTTGTTGAAGAGGGATAGTCTTGTTCTGCTGCCTCACACCTTTTCCTTCTTATTTCCACTTGTTTATTACATTTATATCTCAACTTTTCCTCCAAGGATCTCAATCTGGCATGCATGGTCTGTCCCCCATCCCGCTTTCTATTACAACAACCCTGTGAGGTAAATTAGGCTTTGAGACGGTAACCGGCTCAAGGTCATGCAGAGAGTTTAATGGCTGAGAGGGGGTTCAAACCTATCTCTCTCCAGTCCTGTTCCAGAACCCATGTTCCAGAACCCATGGGTAGGCAAACTAAGGCCCGGGGGCTGGAGCCCAATCCCCTTCTAAATCCAGCCCGCAGACGGTCCAGGAATCAGTGTGTTTTTACATGAGTAGAATGTGTGCTTTTATTTAAAATGCATCTCTGGGTTATTTGTGGGGCGTAGGAATTTGTTCCTCCCCCCCTTTTCAAAATATAGTCTGGCCCCCACAAGGTCTGAGGGACAGTGGACAGGCCCCCTCCTGAAAAAGTTTGCTGACCCCTGCCCTAACCACTATGCTGCACTGCCTCTCCAGTTCTTCTCCACCTACAGCTCTGGCCCAAAGGCCCTTTCCTTGGTAGCTCCAGTTCCACTCTGCAGTCCTGTAGCCCATGGCATTTCCAAGTTTTGTGATGATCAAGGGAGCATGTTGTTTTCATAGAACTGGGACTAATAAAAGCGTAATCTTCTGGCTGCAGGGCACTCCTATGTGTGTTTACACAGAAATCAATCTAGTGGAGTTCATTGGGGTTTTGCTCCCATGAAACTGTGCAGCCCTAGTCTACCTTCCTGACCATAAGTAAGAGATGATGAACCTGTGATTCCCTTGGAGTCCCTTTAAGTCCAGCTCTGGGCAGCATGGTCTAGTGGTCAGGCAGTTGAGGTCCAACCGTATTTGGAGGGCGACAGATTCCTCCTTCCTGCCTTAAGTGATGTGTTTGAATTTTGTGAGTCTCTAACGCCCTGATGCATATTTTTGCCTTCCTCTAGTATTTTATTTTTTTATATTGGCATTTATAGTTTCATAAATATATGGTTCTCCTGCTATCCCTTAGCCATCTTGTAGAGCTGAGAAAGATGGAGAAAATGACAATCAAAATGACAAAGGGACTTCTTCTGTGAAGCAAATATGGCTAAACTGCTTGTGTAGCTCTTGAGTTTAGGAAAAAAAAGGTGACAAAACAGGGATCTATAAACTTGTGCCTGGTGGTTGTGGACAGAGTGGATTTCTCTCATCTTTCCCCCGCTCAATGTAAGCTCTTGTCAGTCATTTCAGAAATCAAAAGCACAGTTTTACACAACCTGTCATTAATTTTTGGAACTCATTGTGTGGCTCGGATTGCTTTGAAAGGGTGTGTGTGTTCCACAAGTTTAGGGAGCAGACAGAGCTCCATTAGACACAATAGCAAAGCTAAACATCCATATTCAGATGCAAAGTGCTGTCAAGATCTGTCTTCTGGAGGATAAACAGTGCTGAAGGTCTACTTTCCTTAAGCCCCTTCTGTGGGCTCCCTGGAGGAATCCGATTGGCCACTGTGAGAAACAGGAAGCAGATTTAGATGGACCATTGGTTTGATGCAGCAGGTCTCTTCTGTCCTATCCCAGGGGATAAGGATGGGCACTTACTGACATGAATGCACAGTAAGTGCCACAGCAGTGATTGCTTTCAGTCCCAGACACAGTAAAGAAGAGGAGGAGGAATTTGGACTTGATATCCTGCCTTTCACTCCCCTTAAGGAGTCTCAAAGTGGCTAACAATCTCCTTCCCTTCCTCCCCCACAACAAACACTCTGTAAGGTGAGTGGGGCTGAGAGATTTCAGAGAAGTCCCCCAGCAGCTGCATGTGGAGGAGTGGGGAAGCGAACCCGGTTCACCAGATTACGAGTCCACCGCTCTTAACCACTACACCACGCTGGCTCCCGCATTGTGGGTCCCTTTGCCCCATAGCCACCACTTCCAGTGCTTGCTCCTTGCTCAAGAGGTGTCTGAGGCTGTGGAAGAAGGAAGCAAGAGGTCACAGAATGATGTGATTTGAAACCACAGGGTGCAGCGGTGACCACCAACTTGGATGGGTGTAAATAATAGAGAATCAGGTTATCCATGGTTGCTAGTTATCCTAGCTATGGTCCACCTTCATTCTTAGAGGCAAGATTCCTTTGAGTATGAGTTCAAGATGAGTGGGAGAGGGGTCTTGAGAAGCTGCCCTTTGTCAGACTGTCTGTCCAGCTCAGTACTGCCTGTGCTTTTTCATTTCATTTATAATTTTCAGTTTTATACATTTCAGACATTTTACAATCATTTCAACATTTCAAACTCAACATCTTCCCCCCCTCTTTCTGCGGTTCCTTAAATTTATTTTTAATATTTTCTGCATATCCAAATTAACTTCATTTGCTCATTTATTCATCTGCTTTAAGTATAACTGCAGGTTATTACAACAATCCTGCCAATGTTTACAGTTTGTTTGCAAATATTCAATAATCCATTTCCATTCTCTTATAAAAAGTTTGTTATCTTGGTTTCTTATTTTTCCGGTAAGTTTTGCCATTTCTGCATATTCCGTAAGTTTTTGTATCCGTTTGTCTTTTGCTGGGACTACTTCTTCTTTCCATTTTTGGGCAAGTAACATTCTTGCCGCTGTAGTCGCCTACATGAATAAATTTCTATACAGTTTGGGTAGTTGTGTCCCTATAATTCCCACAGTGCTGCCTGTGCTGACTGACAGCGCCTCTCTCGGGTTTCAGGCAGGGGCTCTCTCCCAGCCTTACCTGGAAATGCCAGCGATTGAATCTGGGACCTTCTATATACAGATATATACAACGCAGGTGCTCTAACCTTGAGCTATGGAGGTTATTGTTGTTATTGCTAGATTTTGTACCCACCCTTCACCCTCATGCCCCAGGGCAATTACCGTAGTGGAGAGAAAGAGCAATCAATACAAAAAGCATCTGTAAGTTTCCATAAGTTTTGGTGGGACCAGAATGCTTGACTAGATGGGCTTTGGTCTGATCCAGGAAGGCTTTTCTTACATTCTTGAAGTGGGATGCAAAAGTTGCCATTGCACAGACTCCGTTCTTCCTTCATACCAGCCTCCCACCTAGGTCTAAGGCAGTGCACAACTCTGTTTCTCTCTCCTGTAATGCAAAGGCACAGAGGACTCCAGCTGTGTCCAGTTTGCTCCTCCCCCCCCTTCACTCTGCCATCGAGAGTGGAGATAATGGGTGGGGGTTTCAGGGGAACAGACCTGTCCTGCCACCACCTACCAGCTCTGCAAAGTTTCCTGGAGCCACAATTAGTTGCTGACCTGGGTTGTAAACAAAGCAGAGTTTAAAATGACCTCCGGGCTTGTTATCCTGAGCTACCGGATAAAGTAAAGGTTAGGCAGTGGCTGAGGGGATGTGCCTGCTGTTTCTCTGACTTTCATTCTAACTGACTTTCATTCTAACTAGGGGAATCAACCCCCCCAGTTATGCTTTGTCTCACTCTGTCTCTGGTATTTAAGATTCACATTCTTGACTTTCTCTCCTTCCCCAGTCCAGTCTCTTATGTGCAATCCTAGATTATTAAAAGGTAAAGGGACCCCTGACCGTTAGGTCCAGTCGCGGATGACTCTGGGGTTACGGCGCTCATCTCACTTTACTGATTGAGGGAGCCGGCGTACAGCTTCTGGGTCATGTGGCCAGCATGACTAAGCCATTTCTGGCAAACCAGAGCAGCGCATGGAAACACCGTCTACCTTCCCACCGGAGTGGTACCTATTTATCTACTTGCACTTTGACGTGCTTTCGAACTGCTAGGTTGGCAGGAGCAGGGACCGAGCAACAGGAGTTCACCCCGTCGCAGGGATTCGAACCACTGACCTTCTGATTGGCAAGCCCAAGAGGCTCAGTGGTTTAACCCACAGCGCCACCTGCGTCCCCCTAGAACCCTCTTAATTTCCTTAGTGTTATGCATATGCCAGTGCTGAGCCATGGAAGTGTCTTGTCCTCTTTCCCGGATAACAGAAAGTGGCAGAGCTTTGCTGCAGGAGAAATGACCTCACTGGGTAGTCATAGGAGTATTGCATTGCATGCAGAAGCCCCCCAAAATCTCTAGGTGGGGCAGGGAGATATCTTCTGCTTGTAACCCCAGAGAACCATAGCCAGTCAGTGCAGATAGTACTGTACTGTGCTAGATGGAGCAGTGTTCTGATTTTGTGCTCCTGTTCTCATGTCAACAACCCTGCCAAAGCCCCCATCCCTGATCGCATATGTCTTTTCTCTGTATGCTGGACTGATCTATTTCGCAAGAGGGTTATTACAAACCAAGAGGGTTTATTGTCCTTTGGGATAAAGACATGCTAGAAAACATTAAGAATCACGAGAGGTGGGAGGAACCTTGAAGATAAACTCATCCAGCTTTCTGCTAGATGCAGACAGCTGTCCAGCAAAAAAAAGTGTCCTGAGGCTGTCTGTTCCACAGCCACAAAGCTCTTATTGCTAAGGTAGATTCTCTTATCACTAAATTGAAAACTGCTTCCTTGCTGTTTCCACACACCGGCTTTCGTCGTGCCTTCTGGAGCGACAGCAAACGAGACTGTTCTGCCTTCTGCTTTATGACCAATTGATCAGCAGTTCCAAATGAGCTTCATTGGCGTGGAGAATTTTGGTTTGATTTAATATTTATATACCGCTTTTGAAACAAGGAAGCTGAGCTCAAAGTGGTGGCTCCAGGGACGTGGACTTATAAAAAATATTGGGGGGGCCCGAGAAAGCTCATGAATAATAAATGAGCTCATGAATATGCAAATAAAGTGGCTCCGGCCCTAAATAGGGCAAGCCACGCCCCCCACCAGCCGATTGGCTGGCTGGGAGGTGTGGCCAGTCGGGATTCCCCTGTTCTCGCGGGGGCTGAAACTGCCAGGAGGAAGGAAATTCCCCCCGGCAGTGCCTTGGCAGTGGCGGTGGTGCTGCGAAGCAGCGAGGCAGGAGCCCCCGCCCCCGGGGATTCCCTAATCTCGCGGGGGACGGCCGGGGCTCTCCGGCTAGGGCGCGCGGCTGGCTGGCTGGCTGGCGAGGGAGCAGGTGGGGAGGAGGCGGGGGGCGGCGGCGGCGCTCTGCTGGAAAGGCGCCCGAGATTATTGGGGGGGCTGAGCCCCCCAAAAAAATTTTTTGAGGGGGCTCGAGCCCCCTCAGGCCCCATGGAGTCGGCGCCTATGGGTGGCTCACAGGAGTAACCAAAGCCTTAAACATCAACAAACATTACAATCATTATAATCCTATTGAAACCATATAAACAAGGCAAGAAACAAACAAAATCATCAAACAATTTGATTAGCTCTGTGTTTGTTTGTTTTTATTTAAACCATTTTCCCAAAAACGATTCCGGGGTGCTTTGCAAGTTTCAAATGTTACAAATACTGACAACCCTCTTACAAAAATAAAAAAGAGAGAAGAGAACCGCAAAGAAAAGAGCAGTTTAAGATTGTGGAACTGCAGTTGCACCCAAGTTGGACTCACTATATGCTATGCCAAAACATAACTGGAGTCCGTTGACTCTGGCAGAGGCGTCATTGGAGGTGAGTGATGGGCATCCTTGCTTGACTTTAAAAATAAGGTTCTACTTTAAAATGCTGGACATGATTTGCAAGTAACACTCTCTCAGTCGAGCTATGGCTTAGCATGAACAAGCAAGAATGCTGCAGAAATAGTAGCTGCTTTGTTCCTTCCCTGTTCCAGGACCTATGCCATGGTTTGGTTTAGCATTATGTGTCTTGTGGTTTTTCTCACTCTAGACAAAGTCCAGGGGAGACAAACCACTAGCTCTGGTTCAGTAGGGCCGTTAAAACAAATTTTAGCTTGGCTCCTGGTAGCACATTTGTAGCAAGTATGATTCTCTTATTGTGTGATTTCTTGTGTGCACGTATGCGCATGACACAGGTTCCCTGGTTTACAGGTTACCAAGTGGTCTAAACCGCTGAGCCTCTTGGGCTTGCTGATCAGAAGGTCGGTGGTTTGAATCTCCGCAATGGGGTGAGCGCCCGTTGCTCTGTCCCAGCTCCTGCCAACCCAGCAGTTTGAAAGCACACCAGTGCAAGTAGATAAATAGGTACTGCTGTGATGGGAAAGTAAACGGCGTTTCCGTGTGCTCTGGCTTATGTCACGCCAGAAGCGGTTTAGTCATGCTGGCCACATGACCCGGAAAGCAGTCTGAGGACAAACGCTGGCTCCCTCGGCCTGAAAGCGAGATGAGCGCCACAACCCCGTAGTTGCCTTTTACTGGACTTAACCATCCAGGAGTCCTTTACCTTTTACCTGTACCTTTATACAACAGGTGTAAGGAATTTTTGTTCCTCCAAATGCTGCTGAACTGCAACCCATCATCCCTGGCCATTAGCCTTGCTTGCTGGAGCTGACGGGCGTATTTATTAATTTACTCACTAATTACATTTATATCCTGCCCTTTCTGCCAAGGGAGCCCTGAGCGTTGTCGTTCAGCAACTTCTAGAGGCCAAAGGTTCCCCATACCCAATAGACCGTTTCCACCCTCCAATGGAAAAAAAGGAAAAAAAAACATGAAATACTCAGCTGCTGGGTAATGCTGCATGTGAAGCAATATCGAGGCTGTGGCAGAGCCTGCTTTGAGTCTCTGTCCAGAGCATAAGTGGCTGCCTGAGAGGGCCATTGAGAGAGAACAGAGGGTTCGGTTCTCATTTGCTGCCTCTGCAGGGTCACTGCTGAGAGGGACAGTTTCACCTGCAAGCAGTTTGATTGAGCCCTTGACACTGACCGCAGGGGCGCCAGCCACTCCTGCAAGGAACCCGGAGCTTATTAGTATCTGTTGCTCTGCTCCAACAACTGCAGGCCCTTTGCCTTGCCTGGGCTTCTCCCTTTAGCTCTTCTGATTCATTGTTAAAGCAGAAGAAATTGTTAGGCAAATGAAATCAGTGCTAAACACTGTTCCATGTACTGGACTTGAGTCGTCTTGGCATAGAAACCAGAGTTTGCAGCACTCCGGTGTCAAGCCAGATCTGTGTTAACCAAGGCATGTTAGCAAATTGCTTTTAGCTCGCTTGGCGTAAAGTGCTGATCTTCGGCCTCTGTTCTTGGATTTGGGTTTTAGATGGAAGCAGGAAGCAAATGAAGGTGTGGATAAATCTCTTGCAAGTCTTTGACAGTCAGGGCTGCGTCAGGTTGTTTTTTTTTTAATATTGTGATAAAGGGGTTTTCTTTCCTTTTTTGCAAGGCAAACAAAAGCCATTTCCTCTCCCATGTGACTGTGATGGCCGACATGGATTATTCCAGATTCAATTAGAAAGACACCAAGAGGGATGTCCATATTTAAGATGTAAGAAAGAGATTACAGGGTAAGGATGGGGAAGAAATTTGATTCAGTCCACATTTAAAGGCAAACCTTTCATAACTCACATTTGCTGAGACGCTCTGCAAATGGAAACACAGCCATCCTTCCACATTTGCACTTCTCCAGATTTTGCAATGCAATTCTCCACTCAAGTTGCGCGGACAAAAATGCATATAGTAGTGAAAATGACAAACAAGAATGCATTATAATAGAAATATCAGTAGAAATATTGCTTTGCAAAATGTGTACGTTGTGCACATTGGCATGCAAAAATATGTCTTGGGATAAATCAGTGGCGTAGCGTGGGTTGTCAGCACCCGGGGCAAGGCAAGTAATTTGAGCCCCCTAACCCGTGGATTTGCGCCCCCTAACCCTAACCCCCAGATGTTGCGCCCGGTGCGGCTGGCCCCCCCTGCACCCCCCACGCTACGCCACTGGGATAAATTCTTGCTAAGATGCTGATGAATTTCTGTGAGGTCTTAAAAAAGAAAGCAAATGCGGAGAATCGAACTTAAGATTGGAAAAAGGAGAAACAGATCTGCCCAGCTCTGTAAGGCTGTAATATATTCCCTTAGCCAAGAGCAAGTGCTATTAGGCTTCTGGATAGACATTTCTAGCATTACACTGCAAGGCTGCTGTTCCTCTTAAGTAGCAAAATAGTAAGCTGCCTTATACCGTGTCAGACCCTTAGTCCATCTAGCTCAGTATGATGTACACTGACTGTGCTGGTCCCGTGGGTTACCCGAGAGGCGAGGTCCAAGTCCGGTCGTGGTCAAAGGTGCAATGTGGAGGCAGTCTGTAGTAGCTGAAGCTGGGTGCAGGGTAGGGAGTCGGGTGAAGTCGGGAACAGGCATGCAAGCAGGGAGCCAGGGCGGGTCAGGAGCTCTGGCAGAAAAGCAGAACAGGGTTCAGGCAGGAACTAGCAACCAACAATGTTGCTCCTGCAACTTGGGACTGGGGCTGGCTGGCTTTTATCTGCCGCAAGGCATGGGGCAGCCCCGATCCTCTCTTGGCCTGGAGGCGAGCACTTCTCCTGTGGGAACTTAGTTCCCTCTGCCTCTCTGCCCTGAGCCTCTGTAGCTCAGGAGAGGCTGGAGGGTTACCAGACCCAGAGGCAACCTCAGCTTCCTCTGACGAGGCTGAGAATGGATCACCTGCAGGCAATGGGTCCTCCATCACCTCAGGAGCCAGAGCAGACTCAGCTGGTGCCTGCACCTGAGGACCCAGCACAAGTGAGGACCCTTCAGGCTCATGCCCCAGCCCCAGCTCAGCTGGTTCTGGAGGCAAAGAATCCTGTGCAGGCTGGGATCCCTCAGGTTCAGCATCCAAGTCCGAATCCCAGGCCATCACACTGACTGGCAGTGGCTCTTCAGGGTTTCGGGCAAAAGTATTTCTCAGTCCAACCTGGAGATGCCAGAGACTGAACCTGGAGCCTTCTGCATTCAAGGCAGATGTTCTACGTCTGAGCTAGGGCCCTTCCCCAACGTCAGGCTTCAGGGAATCGGCTTCTTCCCCCGTGGCAGTAGATAAGCAGAACAAAGGGAAAGGAGTCTTCTTACCAGTTAGAAACTTTAATAATCACAGCACAAGAACAAAGAACACATCTCCTAGAAATGGCGGTGCTCCCAATTAAGTTCACTCTTCCCTCCGTCCCTATTAATCTATGTCACTCCTAAGTCTTGTAATCTGAGCTAGTCCCCTCTGTGTTTTCTGTTCTGACACTTTCTGAGCTCTCCGGGACTTTGGAGAAGGGGGCTGGATATTATCCAGAGACTGTGAATCTGTTAACTCTCTCCCTTCCAGTGTTTCTTCTGCTAGCTGTTCCCCATCCAGTATTTCTCAGCTTCTGCCTTCTGAACTATGCCCCTCTGCAAACCACTGTTCCAAATCTATACTGTCCTCCTCATCCTGGGAAGATTCAGGATCGGGATCAAGAGGAGGGGGTGGCTTCCACCATTCTTCCTCAGGGCAGCCCTCCTCAGCACGGTCTCTGACACCCAAGATGCATGTGGGGTAGCTTAACAAACCTGGCCTTCATATTGGGATATGTTACTCCCTGCCTGTGAGTTAAGTTCCAATGAACACAGACAGACTTAGCTTTTGACTTGCTCAGGATTTTCTCTGTGAATTTGTTTCGAGACTAGAGTGGACATAAAAAAAAGAAGAAGCAAAGAGCCAGAGGCTAAACTCTCTTTCACCCCACGATGACACTACAGATGCATCTTTATGCTTCACCTATGTGCCTAACCCTGGAGTGCATGTGATAAAAATGGATGTATCGTAGCTCTGAGCATACATTTATGTATGAACCCAATGTGTTAAGGGAGCTAAGACCCTGTGTCATTCGGTATTTTTCAGCTGGCGTGAATGTGGAAAAGGCTCCTCTCTCTCTCTTTTTTAGCTGATCAGTGAGTCAGATGGTATCTCTGCCTCTGACACTGGCTGGCGATCCTTTCTGAGTCTCCCTTTCAAGGGTTCAGGGGATGATCAGAGCCTCTCACTTGCAGGGCCCAGGTTCCATCCCTGGCCTCTCTGAGTAGGGCTGGAAATACCCCCAGTCTGAAACCCTGGGATGTTGCTGCCAGCCATAATAGACAGTACAGTCATATCTCGGGTTACAGCCACTCCAGGTTGCGGTTTTTTGGGTTACACACCCTCCAAAACCTGAAAGTACTGGAACGGGTTACTTCTAGGTTTCAGCGGTCGCACATTCACATAAGTGCTAAATCAAGCTTTGCGCATGCGCAGAAACACCGAATCGCAAACCTGCACGTGTGCAGATGTGCCACTGTGGGTTGCGAACGCTGCGGGTTGTGAACGTGCATCCTGCACGGATCACGTTTGCAACCCGAGCGTCCACCACCGAGCTATACCAAGGGGTTTGGTTCGGTATGAGGAAATCTCGAGGGGAAAAACTTACTGAAAATGGGTACTGCATTGAGTTCTGGCTAGCAGGGGTGAGAAAATGTAAAAGTGATTCTGAACGTTGACAAGCGTTCCTTGTAAAGTAATTGTAAAAATTATTTGTTAGTATTTTAGAGCTGGAGATCACTGGTGGCGCATCTGCCTTGCACACAAAGAGTTCAAAGTTCAGTCCCTGCCATCTCTAGATGGGGCTGGGAGAGATTCCCTGCTTGAAATCCTAAAGAGCCAAAGCATGCCATTTTTTGTAATGTTAGCTGTACTCCTGAAGAAATTCAGTGTGGTGCCTTCCATGATTCTTGATTCAGGTAGAACATGGCTACCTACCTGAACCTGTTGTTGTTGTTTAGTCGTGACCGTCTCTTTGTGACCCCATGGACCGGAGCATGCCAGACACTCCCGTCTTCCACTGCCTCCTGCAGTTTGTTCAGACTCATGTTTGTAGCTTCGAGAACACTGTCCAACCATCTCGTCCTCTGTCGTCCCCTTCTCCTTATGCCCTCCATCTTTCCCAACATCAGGGTCTTTTCCAGGGAGTCTTCTCTTCTCATGAGGTGGCCAAAGTATTGGAGCCTCAGCTTCAGGATCTGTCCTTCCAGTGAGCACTCAGGGCTGATTTCCTTCAGAATGGATAGGTTTGATCTTCTTGCAGTCCATGGGACTCTCAAGAGTCTCCTCCAGCACCACAATTCAAAAGCATCAATTCTTCGGCGATCAGCCTTCTTTGTGGTCCAGCTCTCACTTCCATCCCTGAACCTGTAGAAACTGTTTTATTATTTTTAGGTAATTGAGTCTGCAGCTTTTGTATTTTATCTTATCTTTTTGTACACTACTTTGGTAGCTTTTAGGTGTAAAGGAGTTTCTAAATCTGCAAAATAAATAAGAGACATCAAAAATCTTCTTTGCACTGGCAGGAGGCTCTTTGATGTAGCAGAGACCTCCGTCAGCAGAATGGGAAGGAAGCAGCGACAGACAAATCTGTCTAGTTTGATTTCTCTCACTTTCTCCTTTTTCCAACCCAAAGTTTAGTTTGCCCTGTTTCGATGTCAAACTGCATATTTTTCTTTTCATAAATGGTTCACTCAAAAATTTGAATGCACTCTCATGCCCATGGCTCCTAAGATGTGCATTTTTCTACACAATTTTACCCAATTGCACATGACTGGATGCAAACTTGGACGTGACCCAAAAACATCACCAGAACATCACCACAAGGGTGGAATGGCGGCAGAGCAGGGCAGGGCAGGGCAGGACGGAATGCTTTATGTGGGCCCCACCCATGTGCATGGGCGTCCAGAACATACCGTAACCCTTGTGCAAAACAAATATTGCCTGTAGTCTCCCAATTTTAGTGGACACATGAAACCAAACTGCATGTTGGAAATGTGGCAGTCATAAGACAGTATTTTTCAACCCCAAATGTCACAACAAATTCTTTGTGATTGGCTATTTTTGCATGGTCTGCTTGGTTTACTAAAGTCGAGAAGCAATCTCCACACATGTTCATTGCAAATGGGACTCTTTAATTTCCTACAGAAAGTGAAGCGTTGGCAGAGTTCATGTCTTTTCACTAATATATGCACACTTTACCTTCATCCATGTCTGCACATGTGACTTTGCTTGAGAACTGGACTGCAAAATTTGGAGGCATGAGACGATGGCTGTGTTTCAGTTCATGCATTGTTTTGGAAAGTACGAGTTAGATAGATTTGCCTTCAGATGCAAACGGAATTCAATTTCTTTCTTACCCCTGATGCATTGCAGGACAGGGCCAAACCTCAGTGGTGGAGCCATATGCTTGGACAAAGAGTCTGATGTGGTAAAAACAGCTTCCTTTGCTCCTGTGCTCATGGATCAAAAGCAAAGTTGTTTCCTCAGTCCATTGATGAATTGATGATGGTGATATCCTTCCATCCAGTGTTGCAAGATGATGCTCTTGGCAATTTGCGCTGCTCTGAAAACCCATGCGGAGTGGTCTGTAGAGGTTCCACATTGTTGGAATGTACCCATTTAAATAATTTCCATCCCAGAGAAACAGAGCTAGGACCAGGTTGATTCTGATGCACACTTCAGCCCAAGCTACTTGAAGTTTATCTTTAAAATGTAAATATTATAAAATTTTAAGATGCAATATGTATTGCAATAACCAACATCAAACATTGTTGTTCAGTCTAGGTTCATTTAGACTGATTGGATCAGTTCAGCCAATACTTCATGTTTAACATTCTTAGTTGGCATAAATGGGCTCTACTGCCTCCAAAGTTTATCATTTTAATTTGGTTTTGAAAGATGTACTGAATTCTTGAAGAGCACAGCACACGTGCTAAATAAAAAGTTTCCTGCAGTCTCAGCCAGGCCATCCTTTAAGACTGGCCAAGGAGCTTCTTTTGGCTGAGGAGGGCCAGAGCTACACATGGTGCTTATTATAAATAGCCAGTGTGAGAGTGTCTTGGGGAGGAGAAAGAGCTGATCTGGAGTGGAACCTTGGCATGGCTTTAGGCCTTTGCGATCTGATATGGTCATAATCCAGATCAGCCCCCTCCCTTGAGCCTATTTGCACATGGTGTTGGGAAGGGAAAACTCCTATTCTGTCAGAGACCAGGCTGAGGAGTACTGCTCTGTTGAGGAATGGTGGGAGCCTCCCCCTCCCCACTTCTTCTGACCAGGATCCTGAAGCTGCCCAGGAGCAGTGGAGCAGTATAGATTTGGAGCAGTGGTTTGAAGAGGGGCATAGTTCTGAAGACAAAAGTTGGGGCAAACTGGTGGGTAAACAGCAAAGTGAAGAAGAACTGGAAGAGATAGAACTAACAGACTCTCTCTCTCTGGAAAGTATCCAGCCTATCAGTCCAAGGTCACGTAGAGCAGATAAAGTGGCTACACAAAAAGCACAGTGGTTGCAAGATCAGTTTGCAATGCACGGAAGTGACTGGGGGGAAGTGGGTGGGAAACTTAATTGGGAACACCTTCATTCTAAGAACGGCTGCTTTGTTCTTTTGCTGTGATCATTAAGGACTCTTTAAATGGTAAGCAACATATTCACTCTAATAGGTGTTTTCTTCCTGATCCAGGAGACCTGATCCAGGGGGCAAAACTTTCAAGGTCCCCAGATTGGGACCCTCCAGCCCTGGCTATTCATGAAGAAAATACTTGCACTTAATGGCAGGCCATATGACTAATGCAACTGCTGCACCCTAGAATTGTAGCCTGGAGTTGACATAATCAAAGGGTGACGCACTACACTGCTCTCTGCATGCTAAGTTTGGATTTTGTTCCATAAAGCCATGTCTACCTGTAGGCATGCATTGTGATCTGGACATACTTGCCCAGCTGGGAGTATATCCCTGAGGCTCACTGAAGTTTGTCTCACAGGTTTTTCCTTTTATTGGAAACATTTATATCCCTTCTTTTTAAATTTATCAATATTGGCCCCCAAGGCAGCTCAAAACAGCTGCTTGAAATGTCTTCTGTTACAAGAAGGGATCGGGGTTCTGAGGTTCCAGCTTTTATTGGGCTGCAGCTCCTCTCCTTCTTGACCATTGGCCGTGTTGACTGGAGTCAATAGCCAGAGGGCCATAGAGTCTCCCCATTACAGTAGAAACAGAAAAACAGCAACCAGAAAAGCACAAGATAAATGATGGAAAGTGCCACCAAAAGGTTGGGCAGATGTAGGCAGCTTCCATCAGCCCCAGCCTACATGGACAATGTTCAAGAAAGATGTGAGTTATAGACCAGCAATATCTGGAGGGTTGCAGGTTCCACATGCCTTCCTTAATTGAAAATTGTGGGAATGTTCAGGGAGGCAGGAGAGGATATATTGTTAAATTATATCCTTCCCAACTTGTTCATAAAAATGCTAGGAGGTTGAACCCAGCACCAGGGACAGGGAACAAATTCAATTCTGGTTTGCACTTTAATGAGAAACTACCTCATTCACACGTCTTGAACCAACATGTGAACTGAAACACTGTTACCCCTAGAAATTCACACTTCTCTGAATTTTGTGATGCTGTTCTCCAACTGAACTCTGCTGCCAAAAATGCATTCTATGTGTGTATGTGGGCGGAGTGTGCATGTTGAGGGTTTTTTTTTTTTACAAAGATGCATTATATTGGGGAAATTGCTTGCAGAAATGTGCACATTAGTCAACGCTGCATTAAAAGTGTGTTTGTTCGCATTGTAATACTGGCAAACGTTCGTGAGGATTAATAATAATGCACAAATGTGAATAACTGAATTTAAGATTGGAAAATGAGAAATGGTGAGAACTGAAATGGACAGATTTGTCTATCTACCCAGGACCTTGTTGAGCAAGATGGAAGTATGGCTCTTCCATCGTCTTCCAATGCACTGTTTGTGGCACTCCCAGGGACACGGGTGGCACTGTGGTCTAAACCACTGAGCGTCTTGAGCTTGCTGATCAGAAGGTTGGCAGTTTGAATCCCCGCAATGAGGTAAGCTCCCATTGCTCTGTCCCAGCTCCTGCCAACCTAGCAGTTCGAAAGCATACCAGTGCAAGGAGATAAATAGGTACCACTGTGGTGGGAAGGTAAACAGTGTTTCCGTGCGCTCTGGTTTGCATCCCGTTGTGCTAGAAGTGGTTTAGTCCTTCAGGCCACATGACCCGGAAAACTGTCTGTGGACAAACACCGTCTCCCTTGTCCTGAAAGCGAGGTGAGCGCCGCAACCCCATAGTTGCCTTTGACTGAACATAACCATCCAGGGGCCTTTACCTTTACCTCACCTTCTGGCACCCCCACCTTTGGAGGTAGGTTGAGCAGGGGCAGCCCTCTCCAGGCATATTCATCAAGCTCTAGAAAGCTATTGAAAAAACCAATGGTCTGACTTGACATGACACATCTCTGAAATATTTGCTTTCGCACATCCCGGTGAAGGCTGTAAATGCACCAACTAACCTTAAAGCAACCTGAAATTGGGGATAAAGCCCCAGCAGGAGGATGGGTAGCTTGTTCCCCCTCCGTTGCTCTTGGACTACAGCTTCCACCATCCCTAACCATTGGCTGTGCTTGCTTGGGGCTGATGGGAGCTGGAGTCCAACAGCACCTGGGGAGTTGCTGGTTCCTCATCCCTATCCCTAGGGGCAAACTTTCTGCATTTTTCTAGTGCTTTTTGCTGAATTGCCTATGCTGCGCCTCACGCACAGATGAGCCCTCTCATTCTTGCTTGCTGCTCTTGCTGCTGTTTTCTCCTATTGAGCAGATTTATTTTGCAAGTCAGGACAAGGGGTTTCTATCAAGCGCAGCAGACAATGACTCAAAAAAGCAAGCTGTGACTTTTCTTTTTTTAGTTTAATCTAGACTGTGGAAAAGCAGAAGCCAGGTGGTTTTGAGAAGAGTATGCAAAAGGGGCAGAGGTGGGGGTGTGTGAATAACCACAATTAGCATATGTTGGTCATGCTGCCTGATAATACACAGTCAGCTGGAAGCACTAAGTCAATGCTGCAGGTAGCCTTACACACCTCTGCACCAGGTGAGTGGCTCAGATTCCCCATCCTTCTTTTGTCCTCTCTAACCACTCTATAAGGGATGCGAGTAGCACTGTGGGTTAAACCACAGAGCTTAGGACTTGCTGATCATAAGGGCGGCAGTTCGAATCCCTGTGACGGTGTGAGCTCCCGTTGCTCGGTCCCTGCTCCTGCCAACCTATTAGTTTGAAAGCACATCAAAGTGCAAGTAGATAAATAGGTACCACTCTGGCAGAAAGGTAAACGGCGTTTCCGTGCGCTGCTCTGGTTTGCCAGAAGTGGCTTAGTCATGCTGGCCACGTGACCCGGAAGCTGTACGCCGGCTCCCTCGGCCAATGAAGCGAGATGAGCGTCGCAACCCCAGAGTCGGCCACGACTGGACCTAATGGACAGGGGTCCCTTTACCTTTACCTTTAACCACTCTATAAATATGTGCACACAAGGCTCATTAAATTTATTGATTGATAATATCTTGTTTGTTCCCCCTTCACCATAAAGTCCCAGGGAACATTACTGTTAGAAGTGCAACAGTACAGATCATTCCATGTGCAGCTTAAGGGTTAATACTGTTAGTGTTAAAGCCAACTAGACGAGAGGGACAGCTGAAGGTGTTGCTTAGCAACCAGGCAAAGTGGCTTGATGTTTGCTGAGGTAGCATGTGCTCTGATTGGCTGCATTGTTCTGAGACAGATTTTCCTTGTGTATGTTTGGTTCAGTGTCTTCCTGCTGTGTACAAGGCCCTGGAGTAAGAAAGACAAAACCTCTCTGTTCCTTTCTCTTTGAATTATACACAGTTTCTTGTACAGTTTCCTCAGTAAAGTTGTTCTGTTTTGTTCAGTTTCCTACTACACCTATACCTTCACTTGTTAGAAGGAACTTGAAGAGAGAAGGCGTTCTGAAAATTATCAATATCTATAAACATTTGGCAAACGTTTGTGACTGCTTTTTTGTTCTTATTCTTGATATTCCCTGCTTGAAAGTTGGTGATAACCAACTAAGTTCTACTCAAGAGTAAGGTAAAGGTACCCCTGCCCATAGGGGCCAGTCGTGTCCGACTCTAGGGTTGTGCGCCCATCTCACTTAAGAGGCCCGGGGCCAGTGCTGTCCGGAGACACTTCTGGGTCACGTGGCCAGCGTGACAAAGCTGCTCTGGCAAGCCAGCACCAGCGCAGCACACGGAAATGCCGTTTACCTTCCGCTATTTATCTACTTGCACTTAAGGGTGCTTTCGAACTGCTGAGTGGGCAGGAGCTGGGACCGAAAAACGGGAGCTCGCCCCGCCGCGGGGATTCGAACCGCCGACCATGCGATCAGCAAGCCCTAGGCACTGAGGTTTTACCCACAGCGCCACCCGCGTCCCTCAAGAGTAGGCCCATTTAAATAAATGGACCCAAGCTAACCACGTGTGTTAATTTAAATGGGTCTACTCTGAGTAGGACTAATATTGGCTAGGACGCATGATCTGTGCAGATGTATATACTCCTTGCCAAAGAGATTTCAGAGACCTTCCAAATTCTCATGCTCTAAATGTGGCAGTTATCTCTCCAATATGCCTGGGAGAATTGATAAAAGAACCATAATGACAGACTTAGTGTCTCCACCCTTAACAGTGGCTTGCTTCCCACACACTCCACAATTTCAAAGCAAGATGGTCCATTTCCACAGCCACCCATCAGGATCACCACTGGAATGGTGCGCTGCCCTGCTTTCGAAAAAAATGTAGCTGGTGTTTAAAGGGTGCCGTTGGAGGGTGAAGGTGATTGCGATGGCCTTTTTCCATTGTCCCCTTTTGCAAATTCCATCAGCCCTCTCTAAATCTCAGAGCAGAGCGGAGGCATGCTGGCAGCCCCCTGGGGCGTGAGTGGGAGCTGAGAAGAGACAGTCGCAGACATTGCTGATAGCAGCCAAGGAGCAGATGCTACATTAGGCCGAGTTTTGACACTTAACCTTCTGGTGCCAGCATTTGGACTATTGCTGATAGCTGCAATGATAACTGACTTGCCATTGACATATGGCTTCAGCTTGGTGCCTTCTCATCATGGGGTGGGGTGGGGGGAGCTAGAAGATGAGCTCTTTGCTTTATTTGTCCTGGGTCATGACTTGGTGTGCGAGAGACCTTAGCTCATGCTTTGCAAGCAGGAAACTGGAGTGACTATCTTTGGCATCTCTAGTTGAAGGGTGCCCTGCTCGGCATAGTTCATAGCTGCTCTGAGTTATTCAAGCCCCTTCGCCATAGCAAAGCAATGACAAACCTAGACATCATCTTAAAAAGCAGAGACATCACCTTGCCAACAAAGGTCCGTATAGTTAAAGCTATGGTTTTCCCAGTAGTGATGTATGGAAGTGAGAGCTGGACCATAAAGAAGGCTGGTCGCCGAAGAATTGATGCTTTTGAATTATGGTGTTGGAGGAGACTCTTGAGAGTCCCATGGACTGCAAGAAGATCAAACCTATCCATCCTGAAGCTGAGGCTCCAATACTTTGGCCACCTCATGAGAAGAGAAGACTCCTTGGAAAAGATCCTGATGTTGGGAAAGATTGAGGGCACAAGGAGAAGGGGACGACAGAGATGGTTGGACAGCAAAGAGATGGTTGGACAGTGTTCTTGAAGCTACCAGCATGAGTTTGACGAAACTGCGGGAGGCAGTAGAAGACAGGCGTGCCTGGTGTGCTCTGGTCCATGGGGTCACGAAGAGCTAGACACAACTAAATGACTAAACAACAACAACAGTTGAAGAGTCCTGGAACATGCAAAGCTGCCTTACGCAGAGTCAGATGGTCCATCTAATTCATAATTGCCTACATTGACTGGGGATGGGTCTTTAGGATTCCAGGAAATACCATGGACTAATGCCCTGGAGATGCCAAGCGGGGCCCTTTTGCATGGAAAGCAGATGTTCTGCCGTTGAACTGCAGTCCTTCCTTTGTAGCAGGGGCAGAAACAGATTCTTGCAAGACTGGGAGCCCATCAGAGCAGACAGTTGCTTCTTATGCTGAGCCTTGGGACCTAGCCCATGCACCACTTAACACAGGGATGGCTAATGTGCCATCCAAGGTACCACTTTAGCTAATGGGGCCTCCAGCCGCCGCAGTGCGATTTCTGTTCTCATCCTGAAGCAAAGTTCTTAACCCGAGGTACTATTTCTGTGTTAGCAGAGTCTGTAGCCTGAAGTTTCTGTAACCTGAAGCATCTGTAACCCAAGGTACCACTGTATAGGTAATAACCAGCACTTTGAATTCTGCCCGGAAACAGCCTGGTAGTCAGTGGAGCTCTTGTAGCAAGGGAGTCATTTGCTCCCCAGTCAACAGTCTGGCTGCAGCTCCTTGAACCAGCTGGGGTTTCTGAGCACTCTCAAAGGACAGCTCCATGTAGAACATGTTTCAGTAATCCAAACGGGATGTAACAAAGGCATATGTCACTGTGGCCAAGTCAGACATCTTGAGGAAAGGGTGCTGATATTGCACCATAGTTTGCAAGCCCTGTTTGGGTGGATCACATAAACCACAGCTTCCTGGTTCTACATTGGAAAACTTGTCTAACAAACCACAAAGCCTCTGTCGACTCAGGCCAGCAAGAAGGGGAGAAAGTGCTTGAGCTTGTCACTCTTTCCAGGTGCTGCTTTTGGAGCTGTCCAAGGTCTTGCAGCCCTTGGTGGTGATATCGGTACCTGCTGCCCTGCAGTTTGAACTGCTGATCACCTTGGTTTGGTACATCAAGCTATCCAGGCACCATCTGCTTGTCTGTCTGCCAGGTGAAACTTAGCTGCTCTGGTATTTTGGCAGATCAGCTCTCACTAGACTTCTGCCTTACCTGGAACATGACAAGGGAGGTCTTGCTCATGCCCATACCTTGCCATGTTCTTCTTACAGCCTCGCATGAGTTGCTTGAGTATTCATGCTCTTCTGAAATGCCCACAAATTTCACCTGCACCCCCACCCCGCTGTTGCAGATGATCTACAACATTTGGACCTTACTCTCCTCCTTGGCGAAGATATTAATCTATGGGCCATGTTTGCATCCTTTAACAAAAATGATGGGCTGGTTTGCCTCATTTTAAGATTAATGGAACCTAATCTTTTTCGATCAGAACAATGCACTTCAAGTCAATAATTCAAGACAGTTAACTAAAATATACAGCCTCCTGGACCATACTGAAACCAGTGTGTATGAAGTCATTGAGTGCTCATTATCACATAGTAAATGCATCTCTTTTTTTAAGCTGCCAAAGGCTGAATCATTGTTAAATCAATAGAGTGCAGTCCTGTGGTCAGATTTAGAAACTGCTGCAGTGTGTGGTGTGATTTGAGAAGGTCCATAGGTCAGTGGCAGAGCATATGCTTTGCATTCAGAAGGTCTCAGGTTCAATTTCCAATGTCCCTGGAGTGGTTAGCATTCAATTCCTCTTCCCAGGGAGCTCTGAGAACTGGGGAACTGGGGAACTGGGGAACTGGGGAACTGGGGAACTGGGGAATCAGGGTCTCCTAACAACTCTCAGCAGCCATAACAAACTCTGCTTTGCAGCATTCTTTGGGGGAAGCCATGACTGTTCAAAGTGATATGACAATTTATAGTGCAGATGGGACAACCATTCAAAGAGAGCACGGGTAAATAACTTTTTCAGACTGATTATGCTACATTCCTCACACTCACAGATATTTCTCTAGCTTCTATCTGGACAAGCAAGAAGAATCCTCAGAGACACAAGGACACTTTCCACCCAGGCAACAACATTCAAGGAGGGTGCAAGGCAAAACTAGTAAGGAGTGTGACTCAAGTGAGTGTGTGGCCTGACGGCCATATAGAGTAGGCTTGGGCAATATCTGGTCTTCAACATCATGATATATCACCAGCTAAATATCATGATATATATCTGGAGTGGCAGAGGGCCTTGCTACACCTCCCCGTGGTGGCAGAGGGTCCCACCATACCTTCCTGTGGCAGCAGATGGTGCACCGTGTTTCCCTATAGGGCTGCCCTGGATTTAGGCACATGCGAGGCAGAGACAATTGAAAAGTGTCTGTCACATTTCAAATTAAGCAGTCGAGTTTTCCTTGAGTCTCAGGGAGTAAGTGGGCAAGAGTGAAATGTCATTATTCAGGATCTGCCTGTAGGAATATTTACCCTCTCAGCAGAAGATAATAAATGTGGAATCAGAAGCAGGGCACAAGTCTCTGGGTGGGTGGAAAGACATTTGGAATTGGAACCACACTTTGATGAAAAAGGGCTGGATGTCTTGGGGAAGGGGAAGGGGAAGTTCAAGCTGATTCATATCTGAATGTTTGGGAAGGCAAGATATGTTATTATATTTCAAATAAAAACAATATATGTGTCAGTCAGAAGCAATATAGCACAACCTGTCATTCTGAAACTGGCAGTCTTGGTAGCTTTCCATACAATGTGTGACTATGGATATAGGAATAATGTCTGGACTTTATTTCAAGCTGCAAATTGAACTAAGGGCTTTATCTTAGTCACAGCCCTCACTTGCTAGTTTTCTAGGTGCAAGGAAAAGCCAGAGCAACACCGTGTAGATAGTTTGTCACCTAAGTTCTGAAGCTGTACATTTCTAGGAATGCTATACCTCATTTTTTTTGTATTGTTTATGTACAATGCTTGCATACGACTCTTAAATCATGTTTCTCTAAGCACTTTGCAATAATAATGATAATAACAGGCAACTGAAGCAATATCAGTTAAAACAATGTCATTTAGGAATTACAACCTGCATTTTTAAAAGGTGGGAAATAGCCGATGAAACAATAGAATAGTGTCAAAGCTCCGGTGTTGCCAAGTAGGATAAAAACAAGGTAAGACAGAACCACACAAACTGGTCTTTAAACACAAGAAGAGCTTGCTGCATCAGGTCACAGTTCCATCTCGCAGGGATGCGGGTGGCACTGTGGTCTAAACCACTGAGCTTCTTGGGCTTGCTGATCAGAAGTTCAGTGGTTCAAATCCCCATGACGGAGTGAGCTCCCATTGCTCAGTCCCAGCTCCTGCCAACCTAGCAGTTCGAAAGCATGCCAGTGCAAGTAGATGAATAGGTACCACTGTGGTGGGAAGGTAAACAGCATTTCCGTGCACTCTGGCTTCCGTCACAGTGTCCCGTTATGCCAGAAGTGGTTTAGTCCTGCTGGCCACATGACCCAGAAAGCTGTCTGTGGACAAATGCTGGCTCCCTTGGCCTGAAGTGAGATGAATGCTGCAACCCCATAGTCATCTTTGACTGGATTTAACCATCCAGAGATCCTTTACCGTTACCTTCCCCCCCATCTCATCCAGCAACCTGCTCTCGCAGTGGTCAGCAAAATGCCTCTGGGAAACTACAAACAGGACCTTAGCACAACAGCACTCTGTCCACCTGTGATTCCTAGCAGCTGGCATTCAGAAGCATGCTGACTCTGATAGCAGAGGCAGAACATAGCCACTGTGGCTTGTAGCTTCCCTGTGGAGCAAGTGTAAAGAACCTCCTGTCAAATGCAACCCTCCAGGATATTTTGTCCTGCCACTGGGACTCTCCTGAGCATCATGAACCCTGCTCCACAGCACCCTCAGGTCCTTTTGCCTGACTGGCATGTGTCCTTGAAATCTGATGATGCCCACTGCCTGCTTGGAGGATATGTGTATAAAACCCTCAGACTTCCCTGTGGTTGAAATATAGCTTGCTATACAAAAGGAAGAGTCAAATCGATAGCCTCTGGCCCTGCCCACCACTGGACTGTGGTCCATGAGAGAACCTCACCCTCAAACTGAACAACGTCTCTCCATCTAATGGATGGAACATGGAGGGGGCCCCTAATGAACAGATGGAGAGATGGTTGTGTCTCCTACAGAAGGAGGTGCTTCTTGATGCAATGAGGACCTGGACTACACCTTGAACAATGAGGTGTAAGAGTAGTTTTAGAAGAAGCCTTTTTATTTAAATCAGCTTGCAAATGTTCCATGATTTGGCATTTTCTGTTAGATGTCATCTAATCCTTTGGGGCTTGGAAATGAAATTCAGGAGATTGTAAAGCCCGCCTCAGAATGGTAGGCAAACCTCCAATTTTTTCCTCCGTTTCAGATTTGAGAGAGAGAAAAATAACAACAATAACTTCCACCACCCTAGATGGTCTGATTTGTTTTCATCTGCCTTCAGCTTCCAAATGGCAGAACACATGTCTCTCCCTGGTGCTTGATGATTTCTAAAGAAGCTGCTTATGAGTCCTTATGCTAATAAAGAGATATATTTTTGCCAGTGCCAGCTTTGACAAACAAAGCCGTGTGTTCCCCTCTGGCTTGGCATGATTACATTTTTGTTTTGTTAGCTCAGATAAGCCATTAATAAGTGTGTGATATGAACAATCAGACCTAGACAGGGGGGAAGAGAGCTAGATGTAGCCTGCCTTTCCTCTCTTGAGATCTGTATATTGCATTTAAAACCAGAAGCTAGTAGCTTGCAATTTAAGCTAAAGAGCTCTCAATTCAAATTCTGATTTGGCCTTAGACTCCGTTAGACCCATAGACTCCTTGGCTTTCCGTCTGTAAAATGGGAATGATGTTTGCCTCTCTTACCTGATTAACAATAACAAGGTAAGGTCAATGGATAAATAATGGGGCTTTGATGTTTCTCTCCCCCAATGAACCTTTCGGTGGTGAAGAGAAAGGTGTTTCTTCACTCCTGGAATTAATCCAAAGAACCATAGCCAAGCGATAGAACATCTGGATTGCATGCAGAAGGTTCCAGGTTCAATCCCAGGTGTCTCCAGCTAGGACTGGGAGAGAGCCCTCCTGGAAACTATCCAGAGTCACTGCCAGTCAGTGTATGTAACACTAAGCTAAGTGGTCAGTTGGTCTGATTCAATACAAGGCAGATTCCTATGTATGTATGTGTTGGCTGGTGTGTGTGTGTATGGATTTTGGGTGTTGAAGTTATATGAAAAAGGACTTCTGCCTTCACAGTTCAAATCATCCTTTCATCATCCATTTGTTCATCTCCTTCTTGATGCCAAAAGGATAGTTATGTAGGGCAACAAGCACCATGAACATGGCTCCTCAAAGCCCAATCCCTACCCCCCACTTCAGTAGGCAACCAAGGAGAGGGTTGGTATAGAGTTGTCCTGCCTGATGGCTCTTGTGTTGGCCAAGAGCGAAGCAAGCTGTCTTCTCAGCTAGCTGAATTCACTCCACTGGCCCAAGGCTAGCAGCTGTGATCTGCCTTCTGTTATCGGGGTGACTCTCCAGAGATCAATGCATGGCAGTTTCTGAGCATGTGGGTGGATGGGTGGAGCTTGCATCATTATGACCCCCTGCTTTCTGAAGTCCTCCCCCCTCCATGCTGCAGATAGGATTAGGAAAAATGGGAGGTGTTTTCCATCCCTCATTAGCTTAACTGCAGCATGGACAATTTTCATTGACATCATAGCAGGGGAGGAGATGGTCCATTGTCTTCTCCCTGCACGCTGTGCTCCCAATAAAAATCCCCTCATGTCTCTAATTAAATAAGGAAAATCTGACAGAGTGGTAGCAACTAGTTTGTGACCTAATTTACTGTGAATCCCGCGGTTGTGTGATTGTAGAAAGTTACAATATTGCACAGAAATTGTTACTTGAGTCGGTTCTCTCCTTCTTGCTTTTTCAATACGAACTCTTGATTTTGCCACATTGAAAGGTTAGAATCCTACTGCAGTATTAGCTAGTACAGAGTTTGGGGACCTTTTCCAGCCGGAGGGCCTTATTTTCTTCTGGGCAATCTTCTGGGGGCCACATGCCAGTGGTTGGAGGGGGCAGAGGCAAAAGTGGTCGGAGCAACAAATGTAGATGTTACATTTGTACAGCAGCCAATTTCCACACACCGCTCTCTATTCTTCATCCTATCAAGCAAAATGCATTATCAGAGTTCAAGGAGATATTCCAGCTAGGCAAAGACACTCAAGGGAAGGTGCAAGGCAGATCAAACAGAAATACATTTTCCAGGAGGGGAAAATATATAGCTTATGGCATTTCCAACAATAAATGTGGGAAAGCCTTACCAAGTATGCCTTGATTTCTGACACAAAGCCTATATTGATGGGTACTTAAGATGAGCCTTGCCATATCAGATCAAAGGTCTGGATCCAGTCCAGCACCCTCTTTCCCATGAAGGCCAGATCCTTCTGCCTCTGATCTCAGAGATAGCGTTTAGCCATTGATACAATCAAGCTGTCTAGTTCCCTTTAAAAGCCATCTCAGCTGGTGGGCCATCACCATTAGCTTGTGTGAAGCACTACCTCTTGTTTGTACTCAGTGGTAGCGCATCTGCTTTGTATGCAGAAGGTCCCAAGTTCAATCCCTGGCATCTCCAGGGTCCAGGGAGGCTGGAAGAGAAACCCTGGGGAGCTCAGTGTAGAGAATATTGAGCTAAATGGGCCAATGGTCTCATTTAGTATAAGGCAGCTCCCTATGTTCCCCTTTATGGAGGAATCAGCTTCCTCCAGGGACCCCACACTCTAGTATGAGAGAGGGGAAAACACTTCTCTCCACCCACTTTCTTCAAACTTCGTCATGGACTGGTTGGACGCAGAGGAATGATGGGAGTAACCAGCTGAGGAACCACCAAGAGAAGACGGCTCAGAGCCAGGGGATTGGTGGTGGGAGGATGATGAGTGGGAGAGAAGACTGGGAAGAGGAGGTGTTGGAAGCTGAAGAGGTAACAGGGTTTAGTGAGCAGGGGGAGTCTGTGGCAGAGAGAAGTACAGAATCAGAAGCAGCAGAGGAGGGAAGCCAAGAGGCAGAAATGAGTCCGGTTGGTGAAGAGGCACAGGTGTCTCCCCCTCCTGCTGCAAGGAGCTTCCCAGAACCAGGAGAGGCATTAAGAGGGCAGAGGAGAAGTTAGCTTCACACAGACACAGTCTCAGATTGCTTGGGAGAAACACTGGAGAGGTGGGGACTCAGACAGCTATGGGGAGGCAGGCACCTTCAGTCTCATCAACTGCTTCATGGGAGCAAGACCTGCTGAAGATGAGTTTCTGTGTTCATTAGGCCTGACACTCTTGTGCAGATCGTGTTTTTGCTATTAAAGAGTTAACCCTAACTTGCTCGGTGAGATTTACTGCTGACTTCCTCCCTATACATAATTTCATGTGCCCCCCCCATACCATTTTTCTAAATGAAATTTCTCCAACGCTGTAATCTCTCTTTGTACAGGAGTCCCCTGATCATTTTCCAGGAGTCCCCTGGTTGTTTTGCCCTTTTCTACATGTTGTTCAGCTCTCCAGCACTTTTCTTGATGTACAGTGGCTAGAAATGTCCCCCGGTATTCCATGAGCGCCACAGATTTCTATAAAGGCGGTTTCATTTTCCACCCCTTTCCTAATGATCCTTAACGTGGAATTAGCAACTTGATTGATCCTTCTATGGCTGGCTGCTCCTGCTTCCCAGGCTAGGAAGGATTTCCCTTTGCACCCCCTGTCGTGGCTGGAGACCTGTGAACAGACCTCAGTTCTGTCCGCTGAAGGCAGAGAAGGAGAAATGAAAAATGTGTGCTGATCCAATGCCAGTTGTGCTGTGCCACAGCTATGTAATTGGCAGCTGTTCTGTTTTGTGTCTCAGCATTCCTTGCCCGTGGGTGCATATTTGCTATGTGTACTGTGAATGAGTCTGCTCTGAACAATCAGACAAAACATCGGGGGTGAATCTATTAGTAATCGGCAGCCTTGGAACGTGTGGGATGTTGAGAAGCACAAAGTGCAGTTCAGTGAATTAAATGTACTTGTCAAACGGCGTTGCCCTTCCGTATCAGGGTGGTTTGTTTGTTTGTAAAAGCTGTTAAGCAAATCTAAAGCTGTGAGTCGTTTATTTTGTCTTGCTTATTTGGTATATTTATAACCAAACATTCATCCATCATGGAACTCACCGCAGTGGACAGACCTGGTTCCGCTTAGCTTCCACAGGGTGCAATGGCTACATGTGCTCTCCAGGAAGGTCCCGCGATTGTCACTAAACCTACTCATAGGGCTGTTTGGATGCACTAGCCTTCCTGAACTGGCGCCCTCTCGGTGTCGTTGGACTACAACTCCCAGCAGCCTCAGCCAGCAGGGCCCGTGATCAAGGAAGGTGGGCACTGAAGTCTGAAACATCTGAAGGATATGAGGCGGGGAAGGCAGGGCTGCACTAAAGGTCTTATCAAAAGACAATATCCCAATCTAGTTAGAACACAACTACAGCTGAAATAGTGCATCTGTGGGTGGAAGCTGACTGGTCCCTCTGTGGCAACCTGAATTGGGAACATTTAGAGCAATCTGTGCATCACCCAGTCACCTTCTCTCTATTCCGAACTGTATTCCATTAGAAATTAACATTATCAATAATTAGAATGCCTGTTTTTGCTCAGAATGTTAATCCTAGCATTTGCTTATTCACCATACCGTGTCAAGCTGTTATATATAATTACCCATCCAGTTTCTGCCTCATAAATATGAGCCAGAAAAAACAAATTGAAAAGGGGGGGGGAGATGTCTGTATCAAGCGACAAGATCTTTGTGTTATTAGGGACATAATAAGAAGCTAACTTTAAACCATCCCAGAATTTCATACTCTTGACTTGGAGCAGCTCTCCAAATAGAGATGTAAGGAAGCAGCAATTTCTCTCCCAAATGTGGTTCGTGGCCTGGATCCAAAAGTGACCAAACCTCCGTGGGCCACATGTGTTTGCCCGCCTGTCAATCACCTGATGTCATATGACATCCGATGTGGACCCAATTCCTTCTGAAAGCAGTGTGGCTGGCATTCCACATTTAAACAGGGCCTGGCAGCACATGGCTTAGAGTGGGCTCTCAGTTGATCCTTTTCAGCCATGGCTTGCATGTGGCATTCTTTAAAATTGGCAGTGAAGGCAAGTTGCACTACATTCAGTAGGCACTGGTTCCATTCATGAGATTATCCAATTTCTAAAGCTCCTGTCCTCCCAGTTGGTATGTTTACCTTTTTACTTTACTTTGTATATATGTGTGTTTAGTTGGCATCTGTCTGTCTCGAGAGACGGTGCTTTATTTTATGCATTTTTATGCCACTTAATCATTAGCGTTTGTGAGTGATGTACATAAAAATAAACCATACAGAGTACAATAAAAAGGTACCATAAAACTGCCTTAGAATGCCTGTTGGAATGAGGAAGTGTTTGTCTTGCACCTGAATGCTATCATAGGTTAGTGTGCTTTTTAAAGTCCAGGTATACAACGGAGCGGGGACGTGGGTGGCGCTGTGGGTTAAACCACAGAGCCTAGGGCTTGCCGATCAGAAGGTCGGTGGTTCAAATCCCCGCGACAGGGTAAGCTCCCGCTGCTCAGTCCCTGCTCCTGCCAACCTTGCAGTTCGAAAGCATGTCAAAGTGCAAGAAGATAAATAGGTACTGCTCCGGCGGGAAGGTAAACGGCGTTTCCATGTGCTGCTCTGGTTCGCCAGAAGCGGCTTAGTCATGCTGGCCACATGACCCGGTAGCTGTACGTTGGCTCCCTCGGCCAATAAAGTGAGATGAGCGCCGCAACCCCAGAGTCGGTCACAACTGGACCTAATGGCCAGGGGTCCCTTTACCTTTACCTTTATACAATGGAGTGTTTGCAGTAATAGTCATACTCTTTTTATGATTTTCAGTTTTATACATTTCAATAATTTTACAATCATTTTAATATTTCAAAACTCGACTTCCTTCCCCCTCTTTCTGCAGTTCCTTAAATTTATTTATTATATTTTCTGCATATTCCAAGTGAACTTAATTTACTCATTTATTCATCTACTTTAAATATATACTCTTATAAGACTTCCGGTTACTACCATAATCCTGCCAATATTCTTATCTGTTTACAGTTTATTTGTAAACATCCAATAAACCATTTCCATTCTTTTATAAAATGTTTGTTATCTTGATTTCTTATTTTTCCGGTAAGTTTCGCCATTTCTGAATATTCCATTAGTTTTTGTATCCATTCTTCTTTTGCTGGGACTTCTTTCCATTTTGGGGCAAGTAACATTCTTGTCACTGGAGTCGCATAAATGTCTGGGTAGTTTTGTCCCTTTAATTCCCAAAAGGAAAGTCATACTCAGAGTAGGTCAATTAATTTCAATGGGTCTACTCACGGTAGAATTTAGATACAACCACAGGGTTGGGAAACCTTTTTCATCCCAAGGGCCAGATTTCCTTGTTGCCATACTCCCAGGGACCATATGCTGATGACTAGTGTGCACAGATGCAATGTCCAGAAGGCTGAAGGTGTAATAGTTGGAGCAATGGATGTGACTCTTCTTTTTTCTCAGTAAGGTACAGTCCAGCCACACAAAGGTCAGAGGCATCCACACACACTCCCCACATGCATATCTCTCCATCATGGCAAGCAAGAGACATCATCAAAGGCCCAGGTTGCATTCCAGCCAAACAGTCAAGAAGGTTATGAAGCAGAGGCAGTATGAAGTGTGACTGGGGAGAGTCTTGTGGGCTGGTTAGGCCCACAGTGTTTCTCAAAGCCGAGTCCCTGGCTACTGTTGGACAACAACTCCCATCATCCCTGGCCACTGGTCCTGATAGTTAGGGATGAAGGGAGTTGTAGTCCAACAACAGTTGGGGACACAAGTTTAAGAAACACTGGTAGAGAGTCCAGGAGGTACTTCAGTCTACTGGAATTCACCTTGTCCTTATTCTTCCCGACATCTTCAAAGAACTTGAAAAGGCTAGCTGCGAAAACCTGTGCAAGTTTTACAGTTGTAGGAGCCGTGTTGACTTTCTGTAGCAAGACTTGTTGCATCATCATTTAGGCTTCGTCTGCACAATACATTTCAGTAATGTGTTCAATGCCACTTTATAAACAGTCATGGCTTGCCACCAAAGAAACTTGGGAAGTGTAAGGGCCAGGACAGTTGCTAGGAGCCCCTGTTCCCCTCACCGTGGCACGTCCTGCTGAGATAAGCCTGGTTTTTAAGTTTTTGGAAGAATCTGCCCATACATTTCCATATGTTTTGGGTGGCCTGTTTACAAGGACTTCAGCTGGTGACTTCTGATAGCATTCTCCTTCAGTGTCCCCATTTTGGAATGTTTTGGGAACAGTTACCAAGACTGAGTGCCACCTACGCTCGCATTGGTGTGGGCAGCGACACCGAATCACAATTTTGCCCTTTCTCTTGTTTTTTTTGGAAATGTGTTTGCCTTGCATTTCAAAGAGCACAATTGTGTTGTTTCCAAGGCTGTCTTGCCATCCACAAAAAAAGGAGGGGCGCTGTTCAGATAAACAAGAAACCCAGATGCATTTGATAAGACTTGAATCCTTACTACAAATACTAATGAGGGAGTAAGGTAAAGGTAAAGGGACCCCAGACCGTTAGGTCCAGTCGCGGATGACTCTGGGGTTGTGGCACTCATCTCACTTTACTGGCCAAGGGAGCATGACGACACCGCTTCTGGCGAACCAGAGCAGAGCACGGAAACACCGTTTACCTTCCCACTGGAGTGGTACCTATTTACCTACTTGTACTTTGACGTGCTTTCAAACTGCTAGGTGGGCAGGAGCTGGGACCGAGCAATGGGAGCTCACCCCGTCGCGGGGATTCGAACCGCCAACCTTCTGATCGGCAAGCCCCAGGCTCTGTGGTTTAGACCACAGTGCCACCCGAGTCCCTTAATGAGGGAGAGCATTACTACAAATACTGATAATCTGAGATGGAGCTACCATTTCCATTTTCCTCACAGGGCTACCACCATCCGAGTTCCCTGGGAGACAGAGGTGACTTCTGGCTGAGTGGACAGAGCTGTGATGTTTGTGTGGTCTAGGACCTCCTGACGATAGCAAAGGACCCTGTCTGCAGTAGTGGGGTTATCCCCCAGGGGGTTGCCCCTTTGGGGAGTCATGAGGCAGGGGAGCCCCCACTGTCAGAATATAGAATTGTAGGCCAGGCACTTTGGGAGATAGGCCTGTGACTCTCACCCAGGTGAGAGTCTGGTTGAAGAGATGCTTGGTTTGTTGGGGATTCATCCTGAATGAGAGGCAGGGGAAGACAGTACATATTGTGCATATTAAAGGTAAAGAGACCCCTGACCATTAGGTCCAGTCATGGCTGACTCTGGGGTTTCGGCGCTCATCTCGCTTTACTGGCCAAGGGAGCCGGCGTACAGCTTCCGGGTCATGTGGCCAGCATGAGTAAGCCGCTTCTGGCGAACCAGAGCAGCACACGGAAACGCCGTTTACCTTCCTGCTGGAGCGATACCTATTTATCTACTTGCACTTTGACATACTCTCAAACTGCTAGGTTGGCAGGAGCTGGGACCAAGCAACGGGAGCTCACCCCGTTGCAGGGATTCGAACCGTCGACCTTCGGATTGGCAAGCCCTAGGCTCTGTGGTTTAACCCACAGCGCCACCCATGTCCCATTGTGCATATTACCTGCTCCTTAATCAGTCTCTGGCTTGTGATGCCATTGGCCATGGTATCCTCCTGGACTGGCTCCAGGGAATGGGAATTGGGGTATTTACAGTGGTTCCAATCCTACCTTCAAGATGGAGTCTAGAGAATAGCATTGGAACAGCACCTTTTGGCTTCTTGATGGGGTGCTGCAAGGCACTATCTTTATCACCAGTGATACTATAGGCAGCCTCTGGGAGTGGTCATCAGGGGTTTTGGAGGAAACTGCCACCCGCATGCTGAAGATGTTCTTCTCCATAACGTCTGAACCAGGAGAGCCTATGCAGTCCCTGGCCCATTGTTTGGACCCAGTGGTGAGATGGATGAGGAAAAACAAGCTGTGCTTGAACCCTGGCAAGATAGAGGCACTTTGAGCAAGCAGCTCTCGTGTCTGAGATATTGGCCCCTTGGTGGGATCGTGATCCACCTGAAGGAGCAGGTTTGCAGTCCTGGGTGTGGTTCTCGATCCAGCTCTGTCTCCCCCATCCCACTAGGTTCCTCCCCAGGGTCATCCAGCTCCAATTCCATGAGTTCTTCTCATTCCTCCTCAGGATCTGACCATCCCTTCCATGACATCTCCATGAGGCTCATGACAGACCCAGTTCCCTTGGCGCATTAGGTTCATGCAGAAATGCATGCTCAGAGCTACAGCATATCCACTTTTATTAAACACACAGAATGGCTCCAGGGTTAGGCACAGAGGTGAAGAATAAAGATTTGTCTGTAGTACAAGAAGCTGGGGTGAAAGAGAGTTTAGCCTTCGGCTCTTGTGTGTGTGTGTGTGTGTGTGTGTGTGTGTGTTTTCTTTTTCTTTTGGTAACGTTCGTTCCAGACTTGGCAACAGAAGCAAGGGGCTCTTCTTCCATCTAGAGACATTCATCGGAGAGGTGGGGAAAAGGCACACAGAGGCAATGACTCTTCTGCTGGGCTCTGGCTATGCCAGAAGCCCCTTTCCTTGCCCCTGTGGCGGTGCAGATCTCTGAAGCCCAAGGAGCTGACTGTATCTTTCCAGGGCATAAGTCTCCAGCTTGATGCATTGCAGTACACAGTCTCTATTAAGCCCTTCCTTGTGTCAGCGATTTAAGAAACACACCAAGAGCCCTGCTGGGTGTGAGCAAAAGGAAAGGTCCATCTTGTCTGGTACCCGGTTTTCCACAGAAGCCAATCAGATGCCTCCAGAAAGCCTACAAAAAGGATACCTTGCCTGGACATTCACAGAAGGACGGATTTGCCTCCTGATAAATCATTGGGTTGTATCCAGTGCCAGCCCTGCTCAAAGTAGGCCCATTTAAATTAATGGGTGTGGCTTAGGGTCATTAATTTTAATGTATCTAGGACTGGCACAGGATAGAGCCTATAATTTCCAGAGCCCCTGTTTTCAATTTATTTTAAAAGAGTTATATTTTTAGCATTTGTAGAACCTGGAATATGAGGCTAAATGGACAGGCTCAATTCTTCTCTTTTTTCTGAGTTCCAACCCAGTCATTCGTAGGAACATATGAAGCTGCCATATTTATATATATGAATTTATAAGAGTACAAAATACAGAACTGAAGAATAAAAGAAAAAAGTGAAAGAAAAGGAAGAAAAGTAGGAGTCCTCGATAAGAGGGATTTGTCATGATGAATAAAACTTGTGTTGTGTGTGTGTACACACAAACACACACACACACACACGGAAAGAGAGAGAGAGAGCACTTTGGCAGCCATTATGGCAGAAAGATGGCCTGTAAATATATTAAAGAAATAAATAAACTGTAGCATTTTAGGCTCCCCACCACCTGCCCTGCTCTCTTCACCAGTGTTGTTGATGATGACAAAATAAGGAGAGCAAAGTAAGCCAGGGTTTTCTTTAAAAATAAAATTAAAAAATAGGCATGTAGCATTTCAAATTTAGGGCAAAGGAGTTTCTGAACGAGAATGCTGAGCAAACTAGCTCTCTAGAGATTCCTGATATTGCAGTTAGCAGGATAATGACTTGTACTTCTTTCTTTTTTGGGAATGCCTGGTGATAAATATAGATTTAAGAAGGCACTAGCTCTACCAACAAACAGCAAAAAAAGATTTACTAGGAATAGACTGATCAGTGTGTTTAGGTCAGAATTTAATAGAATGCCTTGTAAAAGAATAACACCCTAAACCTCAACAACCCCAAACCTCAACCACAACTGTTTTGGTAATATCTTCCATCTTGCTGCATCCATGGTCAAAGCCAAGTTGTGACCAGTGGGAGTCAGAACCAAAGTTCCAGCACCTGAACACTGGAGATCTTATTCACACACACTTCTGAGATTTTATCATATCTATTTCTACATCTGTATGAGGGCAACAGACTTGCTGCTGCTTCTTTTAGGTGAAAGCAGAGGTTGTCACAATGCTTTTAGCGAAACTGTGGCTTAGTGCAAACACACAGGTTCCTGAGAGGGTACCACAGCTGCTGAGCTCCTCTCTTGGCCTTCCTGCTTTGCTGCTGTGAACCAAACCATGGTTTGACTTAGCATGTTGTATTCATGCTGTACCTCACTTCAGGCAAACAGCAAGCTCTTTGAGACAAAGCCAAGTTTCACACAAAGCTTTCACTTTGGTTAATAGGGGAAGGATAGGAAAGGCTCTTAAAGCTTGTGGTGGCATCAGTTTGGGTCAATAAAAAGTGCCATGTCTATAGATAGTCTGTTTTTAAGAGGCCATCCCTCTTGTCATGAGGACTATTGGGGGAAGTATTTAATAGAAGCTACCAAGTGCTGTCTGTGGTCAACTGATTGTTCACAAGGGACATGCTGTAATAAGAACATCAGAAAAGGCCTGCTGGATCCAGGCCAGTGGTCCATCTGAATCCATCATCCTAGCCAGCCAACCAGATGCCCATGGGAAGCCCCAAATAAGAAACTGAGCACAACAGCCCTGTCCGCACTTGGGATTTAAAGTAACTGGCATTCAGAAGTAGATTGCCTCCAACAATGGAAGCAGAACACAGTCATTGTGGCTTGCAAGCCATCATTAGCTTCTCACTAATTTGTTTAATCCTCTTTTAACGTCCAAGTGGATGCCCATCAGTCTCTCTTGTGGGAGCAAATTCCATACTTCAGCTCTGTGCCACTGTGTGAAGAGCTCCTTCCTTTGGTTTGTCCTAATTCTTCCAGCATACAGCTTCATTGTATGGTTCTGAGTTCAGTATTATGAAGGGGCAGGGGGAGAAAATGCAATCTGCACCCTTCCTGTAACATGCTGGGCATCTAAAGAAGATTAGCTTAATGTCAAAGCATAGGGCAAATATTGGTGAAATACCTGCTTTCTTAAGATATGGTGGTATGTGAATCTTCTTTGAAAAGCTCTTTCCAGGGATATTGTTGCCTTCCGAGCTTTTACATGTCACGGCGGCGGCGGCTGGTTGGCAGCTGACCTGTAGTCTCTTGAAAGCTATACTTATTACAAATCCCATCATCTATTTTAAATAAGTTGGAAGATGGAGTAGCTATAGGGGATTAACTGAAAGTAATGTGTGTGTATTATAGGCTCCCTAAGCAACTAATAATTTAAGTGCATTTCCATTGATCTAACATGTTTTCCTTGAGAAAACTAAGCATGGGAAATAAATTGCAGTTCGCTGTCAATTTGGTAATGTGTTAAGCATGCCAAGCACTCTGAAATGCAATTTCTAGAAGTTCCGGTCTGTGTACATCAGGTGTGGCCTTCCAGATGTTGTTGCATGATGTCTTCCATCAGCCCCAGCAAGCATGGCCAATGGCCAGGGATGATGGGAGTTGTAGTTCAGCTATATCTGCAGGGCCAAAGGTTCCCCACACCTGGTGTACATCTGTGGAGGAATAGCTCTGGCTATAGTCTTGTATAAAGTACAGGAAGTTTATACCTTTTTAGTAAGCAACTTTGCCACTTGATTAAGGCAGTGGCGTAGCGTGGGGGGTGCAGGGGCCCCCGGCCGCACCGGGCGCAACATCTGGGGGTTAGGGTTAGGGGGCGCAAATCCATGGGTTAGGGGGCGCAAATTACTTGCCTTGCCCCGGGTGCTGACAACCCACGCTACGCCACTGGATTAAGGTAAAGGTAAAGGACCCCTGACAATTAAGTCCAGTCACGGATGACTCTGGGGTTGTGGCCCTCATCTTGCTTTACTGGTCGAGGGAGCTGGCGTTTGTCCACAGACAGTTTTCCGGGTCATGTGGCCCGCATGACTAAGCCACTTCTGGCACAATGGAGCACCGAAACCAGAGCAGCATATGGAAACACCGTTTACCTTCCCACCAGAGCGGTTCCTTTTTATCTACTTGCACTGGTCTGCTTTTGAACTGCTAGGTTGGCAGGAGCTGGGACAGAGCAACAGGAGCTCACCCCATCGTGGGGACTCGAACTGCCAACCTTCTGATCAGCAAGCCCAAGAGGCTCAGTGGTTTAGACCACAGCACCACCCGCGTCCCGTGCCACTTGATTAGCAAGCTGTAAAGCTATAGCTGTCCAAATGAGAACAGGTAGCAATAGTTGCAGTCCCCATTGTATTTCTGGGCTCCACCACTACCCTTTTGGAGAAAGAGATACAGGGGTTTCTTGACTGGACCCCATGGAGGCTGGTTCATTTGGGGCAAATGGGGTACTGCCCTGCCAACTATTGTCTGCCTCCAACCAGCTGCTAGATGCCTGCTGTCCTACCTACAACCAGTCTGGGGGGTGGAACTGCCTATGCACTTCCTCCATCCTTAGTTTCAGTGGAGAATGGGGCTAAAACCAGAATTAGTTGGCTCTGCCTGTCATGGGTTTGGCTCCACCCACTGCCTTATGCCCTACCAGTTGAAATGAGCACCAGCAACCACTAATAGGACCTGCTATGATGACAGATTGCTGGGCAACTTATCCTTTTGGTCTGATCCAGCAGGCCTTTTGTTATGTTCTTATTCTCCAGTCTGTGGACCTTTGGGGGTTCTAATGAAAAGCAAAGCTGATCCCCAAAGCCTGAAATCTACTTAGCCCTTTCTCTACTAGGCCACTGTCAGGAACCGTGCTGAGGAGGGCTGCACTGTCTCCCCCTCCACCTGCTCCTGATCAGGATTCTGAATCTTCCCAGGTTCAGGAGGACAGTATAGATTTGGAACAGCGGTTTGCAGAGGAACATAGTTCAGAAGGTTGGGAAGTACTTGAAGTACTGGGAAGTACAGCTAGGAGGAGAAGCACTGGGGGAGAGAGTTAACAGACTCATTGTCTCTGGAAAGCGTTCATCCGCTCAGCCCAAGGTCAAGAAGAGCAGATAAGGTGGCAGCACAGAAAGCCCAGTGGTTACAAGATCAGGTTACAAGACGCGGTAGTGACGTGGGTGACCAGGGAGGAAGTGGGTGGAACCCTTAATTGGGAGCACCTTCATTCCTGGGAAATTGATTCTTTGTTTTCTCACTGTGATCATTAAAGTTTCTAACTGGTAAGAAGACTCCTTTCCCTTTGTTCTGCTTATCTACTGCCAAAAGGGGGAGAAAGCCGATTCCTTGAAGCCTGACAGCCACACAGGTCTGTCCTTCTCTCATTTCCCATTTCTCTGTCTTGCTGACTAGGTTTTACTGGGACTTGACAATGCTGCTCCTGATGGTTGGCAACCTGATCATCATCCCGGTGGGCATCACCTTCTTCAAGGATGAGAACACCACCCCATGGATTGTTTTCAACGTGGTCTCGGACACCTTCTTCCTCATTGACCTGGTCCTCAATTTCCGCACGGGGATTGTGGTGGAAGACAACACGGAGATCATCCTTGACCCGCAGAGGATTAAGATGAAGTACCTCAAGAGCTGGTTCGTGGTGGATTTTATCTCCTCCATCCCAGTGGACTACATTTTCCTGATCGTGGAGACGCGCATCGATTCGGAGGTTTACAAGACGGCCCGAGCCCTGCGGATCGTGCGCTTCACCAAAATCCTTAGCCTCTTGCGGCTTCTGAGGCTTTCCAGGCTCATACGCTACATCCATCAGTGGGAGGAGGTGAGCAAGAGCTGGGCTGGCCATCCTGAGAGCAGAAGCCTGGCTTCTCTTGGGAAGGGGAAGGGGAAGGGCCCTGGGACCAGGCGGCTGCACATTTTGAGCTGAAGTGTCTTGACCAGTGGGTTTTCCTGCTGCCATCTACACTCTAGGCCCAGGGTGGGTAGATTGGGATCAGCCAGCAGACAGCTGGATCATTTGAATTGTGTTGGGAATGGTTTCTCTGACTCCCAGTGGTCTAAAACAAGCAACAAATCTGTTCTTTCTCTCTCCAAAATGCACTGCTGGAATCCCAGGTCTGCAGTAACCCAGATGTAGATTTGTAATTGTATGTGCAGAGCATCCCAGTGGATGGCTCATAGATGCAGCAATTGGTGCAAAACAAAGCAAAACTGAGTTATCCTTTTGCATCTGGTCACATCCCTGGGCCACCATTTTTTATCTGGCCCTACCTCCCCCTACCCCCTGCACACATTATTTTGCATTGGGTTCTTGATGATGACCTAGTAAAAAGTCAAAGTGTACCTGTAATGGGTATGAGTTACTCGTGCGTAAACTGGTGCCTTTCTCGGTTAATTTGCCTTGTTAAAACTTTCTGACTGCACAGCCCCTTCTCATGGTGGCTGCCTCAGTCACTGGCAGAATCCGACAGTGGGTGTTTCTTGAACCTCTTCCAACATAAAAGTTATTTGACACCCAGTCTCCTCCTCCTCTCACTGCACGGGAGTCTTCTGCTCAGGGAAGGCGTGGGTAGCGGAGGACCTGGGCTCTCCTCACTGATGTCCAGTGAAGAGTCCTGGAGCCCTCTCTCCAATTCCCCCGTCTGCCCCCCTTTATCCCCGGTGTTGCGCTGATTGGCTTCCCCCTCTACTGAGCTGTTTCTCCCCCTGCTGCTGGGTCCTTCGCCAGCATCATCTAGGAGCCTCCCCTTCGCCTCTCGCTCCAATGTCAGTTCCCTGACAGTACCCCACTAGTTTGACACCTGCCTGGTTCTTTTTAAAGTTCCTGTTATTCCCATCTCACTCACCCCTCACCCATTAAGTACGCTAAACTTTATTACGGTACCATGAGCTCAAAGGTTTCATATTCATATTTTCATTTGAGACGTATTTATCTACTTTGATTAGCATATGGAACAACAAAGAGATTAAATAAAACACCATGAATGGATTGACAGTTGAGTGAATGAAACCTTTGTCTCAAAGGAATATAGAAGTGTCAAATATTGTCCCAAAATTTGCCTTCGGCAAATAATACTTGCCTTCGGATAACAAATGCCCCTTCTTTATGTATTTGTTTTATTTCATAAAATTTATACAGTGGTACCTTGGTTCTCAAACTTAATCCGTTCCGGGAGTCCATTCGACTCCCGGAACCATTTGAAAACCAAGGCATGGCTTCCGATTGGCTGCAGGAGCTTCCTGCACTCAAGCAGAAGCCGTGTCAGACGTTCAGCTTCCGAAAAACATTCACAAACCAGAACACTTACTTTGGGTTTGTGGCGTTTGGGAGCCGATATGTTCAAAAACTAAGCTGTTCAGGAACCAAGGTGCCATTGTATACTGCTTGTTTGTATAAAACCTCAAATCAGTTTACAAACAGAATAAAGCAATAAGATTATTAGTAAAAGCAATCAAAACATTAATAAAAATTAAACCAAGCTTATATATGGCCAACAGATGAAAAATGGGAAGTTCTTTAGTTTCTGAACTTTTATCTTTTCTATTTTAAGCTTTTTCTGTCTCCTTACCTCTCTCTCTCTTTTCTTTCTTTCCATTTTCTTTCCCACTATGTTTTTCTCTTATTTAGACTAATGCTGGATAAAAAAAGATATTTGATATTATGTTTTTTATTTTTCTCTATAAATTCCAATAAATTTATTTATTTTTTAAAAAAATTAAAACCAGCAATAAACTAAGAACATTGTCTACGTATCTCAGTAGTGGTCCAGTAGCAGGAGTTATAGATGCTGAAGACCAGTGCTTATGAGTGAGCCTGTTTAGAGCAACCAGGGCTTGATCTCTTCCAGGTTTCTCTGCATCTTACTGACCAGATGGTATCAGCACTCAGTCAGGTTGGGCATGGAAGGGCCTTTCACTGGCACAACCCAGCCACACCACCAGTCATCCTTTCAGTGGTGCTATTTTTGAATTTGAGCGGAACTCAGCTCCCAGCTGCCCTACTCAGCCCTTGTTGGGGGTGGATGGCCTGTTATCAGCACCAAGTAACTAACACACACACACACACACACACACACACACACACACACACACACGTCTAGTGCTAGCTTTGCTAAGGAAATATGGAAGCTGTCAACTCAGGAGAAGCATGGAGAAGTGTCATAGGTTTTGCCCACAGCTCTCCAAATCCGCACCTTTTCTCCAACAGGACAAAATAAGGGAAATCCATTTCCCCTGCCCCTCTCAATTGAGAACTATCAGTTATGCGTCAGTTACACAGCCCTCTTCCACAGCCCGCTCTTCCCCACCTATCCCCCTTTGCGCTCCCAATTGCAGAAGGTCAGAGCTACTAAGGTTGGGCGATCACACTGGCAAGGGAAGCCTTAGTGTGGCTGCTCCTCCCTGACGGACAGGAGAGTGTCATTGCAAGAGCAAGGCAGAGACAGTGTGCTGCAACAGTGGACTGCAATGCAGCTTCCATGATGAATTACAGAGCCGAGCCTTGCGAGCATAAACATCCCTTCAGACTCATGTGCAACCCCTGAAAGGCTGTTTATTCACATAGTGGTAGTACTAACAGTTGTTTGAAGAGAGCTTGATTGTTAATCCACTCTGGGAATTGTAGCTCTGGGAGGGGAACTGGGGTCTCCTAGCAACTCTCAGAAAGCTTAACAAACTGTAGCTCTCAGAATATTTTTTTTGGGGGGGGGGTTGCACATGACTGTTTAAAGTGGTATCGTAGTGCTTTAAATGTATGGTGTGGCCTAAGTAGTTATCAATGAAGGTGACAACTCATTCAAGTGCATGGACTTATTGCAATAGATTCACAATAGCATTTCTGCTCTGCTGCGTGGACATTGCATTGGCCCTAGAGGCATTTTCCTCACACCTGCCATGTTGCCATGTTGTTGTTGTTTAGTCATTTAGTTGTGTCCGACTCTTTGTGACCCCCTGGACCAGAGCACGCCAGGCACTCCTGTCTTCCACTGTCTCCCACAGTTTGGTCAAACTCATGCTGGTAGCTTCGAGAACACTGTCCAACCATCTCGTCCTCTGTCGTCCCCTTCTCCTTGTGCCCTCCATCTTTCCCAACATCAGGGTCTTTTCCAAGGAGTCTTCTCTACTCATGAAGTGGCCAAAGTATTGGAGCCTCAGCTTCACGATCTGTCCTTCCAGTGAGCACTCAGGGCTGATTTCCTTAAGAATGGATAGACAATTGTAAAAAGATGTCTTAAATAGAATTACACCAGCATTTCAGGTAATCTGGTACGATCAGTACTGACCGAAACAGAGACTTGAAAAGTCTCAAGTGGAACTGACAAAAATTGTAAGTTGTCATTAACCCCCAGGAATGCGAATAATCCCAAAACTACAAGTGGAATTGTGTGCAATGCAGATACTTTTAATTGAAGATAACAGGGATTCTACCTAGTATTTCATATATGGGATGTAAAGCTAGGCTGAAATACTACCCTCAGTCTTTGTATGCGTTAATACTTTATTATCCCTTTGGAGTTGTACTGTATCTATGTATTTTTGTTGTTCTAGGCTGTGAGGCTTTATGATTTGAATGTTTTAGACATTGTTTTCTTGTTATTTTTGAACTTTTCTGTGTTGAAATGCTACCTGCCCCCAGTCAAACCACTGTTTATGGTTTGTCTTCTGGCGGATAGAGAGAAAGGCCCACATAAATGCTTGCTGTAGCATCAGGCCTTTAAAATCACCTTTGCAAAATGCCACCTTCTGCCCACCTATTTTGCAGAAATATCTGTCTGGACATATTTCACGCAGTGCATAGCTGAACTATCCACAGAGAAAGAAATAGAAAGCTCTGCGAGTGCAGCTTTCTCCTGATTGAAGTGCAGAGTGTTTGACGACCAAGACATTCACAAGGAAACAAAAATGCTTGTTTACAAAGCTTTTGTGCTACCAAACCTTATTGTATGCTTGTGAAACATGGACCACTTATAAATGCCATCTCCAACTCCTTGAGAGATTCCATCAATGGTGTCTCCAAAAAAAATTACACATCACTTGGAAAGACAGGCGAACTAATGCCAGTGTACTGGAAGAAGCAAAGATCACCAGTGTCGAAGCAATGATTCTTCAACATCAACTTTGTTGGACTGGCCATGTTGTTCGGATGCCTGATTACCATCTTCCAAAGCAACTACTCTATGCCGAAATTAAAAATGGAAAGCGTAATGCTGGTGGTCAGTAAAAGAGGTTTAAAGACGCTCAAGGCAAATCTTAAAAAATGTAGTATAAACACCGGCAACTGGGAAACACTGGCCTGTGAGTGCTCCAATTGGAGAACAGCCTTTACCAAAGATGTTGTGGACTTTGAAGATGCTCGAACTCAGAACGAAAGGGAGAAACATGCTAAGAGGAAGGCACCCTTGGCAAACATGATCAACTCCTGTCTGGAAACCTATTTTCCCACTGTGGAAGGACGTGTGGATCCAGAATTGGCCTCCACAGTCACTTACAGACTCACTGTTAAAACTGTGTTCATGGAAGACAATCTTACTCGGCTATGAGAGATTGCCATAGAAGAAGTTGAACTATGGAATCCACTTCCACAAAAACCAGCAGTGGCCAACCACTCAAATGGCTTTGAAAGAAGATGAGACAAATTCATGAAGGATATGGTTCTCAGCTGCTACTAGTCCTGATGGTTGTGTTGTAGCTCCACGGTCAGGGGGAGTATGCTTCTGGGAAGCAGTTGCTGGAAACTGCAGGGTCCACTTGTGGGCTTCCCATAGGCATTGTGTGAGCACTAGATGGGCACTGGCCTGATCCAGTAGGCTCTTCTTATGTTATTAAGATAAGGGGGAGGCGGCTGTTCTGCTCCCCATCGCCCACTCCCCAAATGAACATGGGTTTATTTATGTTTTTGCTCCCAGCAGGAAATTCCCCATTCTCCACTCTGGTAGCAGAAATCAAGCTTTCCATCTGGGCCATGAAAATGCCTAATTTTGAAAAGAATATATGTAGAGATGGGAGCTACATAATGAACTATGAAGTAAAGGCAAATATTTGAATAGCTTCATGGCTTCGTCTGGGAGGCAGGCATGAAATGGATGAAGGCAAAGTGCTTTTTGACGCCACAAGTGCCTTGTGGCAACAATTTGAATTTAATGTTGTGCCTTTCAATGAGGAGAGCTGATACGGCAGGGAAATGAATCGCCTGGGGCAGGATGGAGCGCTAAAGTGATCAGGGTCTGATTTTAGGAAGAAAGGGGGAGTTTCTATAGAGCTATGGGTGGAAAGGCTGGTTATGAAGCAGGCTCACAGTTCTCAAACCAGTTTGCCTTGTAATGCTTCTGCAGGGCAGGAAACCTGAAGATAATAATTATGTGTGGTGGGGAGAGTGATAAACCGCCCCACTAGAAATGAGAAAATCTGTCCATTTTGGTTTCTCATTATGTTCCGGTTTCCACATCTTCACATCGGTTTCTAATTCTACAACTATTTCCACCAATTACCCTATTTTCTGCCTTCATACAAAATCCCAACTGCTTATCAGCTAATCAGAAAGAAAACAGAAGCTTGGTGAAGTTTCTATTTCTCCTTATTGCTGAATTTCCAGGCTGCACTTTTAACCCTCCTGTGCAAAACAAAACACCCCATTTTAAACTTTTCGCCTTCTTGAGCAGAACATCCTGAGAAAAGCATATCCTTGCAGTCCTTCCCTTGAACTTTTGACCCTCCTACGCTGGAGAGCCTTTAAAGCAAAATGGCACTGTTCTATGATACACAATGAAAAATGTGTGAAAGTCCTATTCCTTCAGAAGCTGCTTGCAGATTTGAGGGCCACCTCTTCTGAGTCCCCTCTTACATTTGTGGAGCTAAGTGAGTCTACCTAGCCCTACTGACAGCAGGCAGAGCTATGCTGAGGGCATTGAGGGAAGTTAAAATGATGTCTGCAAGCTGCCTGCATGGGTTGAGTTGGGGAGGCTAGCAAGGTTGTCTCCAGGTTGGAGTGGGGGCGCTCAGGAGCTGCCTGAGTGCTGGCACTGTGCTTGGCTATGTGGCACTAACATCTAGCTAAATCAGAGTAAAAGCAAGGAGCCAAACTGTAGGTAGAACCAGAGCCAATGCCAGGCAGAACCAACTAAAGCTAGCCTTGCCTCCATCCTCCTCCCTGCTGAGTTCTACAGGGGCCACACTGAGGAGGAAGCCAACAGGCAGTGCTGCCCCCTGGCTGGGTGTAAGTTGAGAAGGCAGGCAGATGGGGCAGTGGAATCACCTTCCTCCCCCATGGCCATAGATGAGCAGAACAAAGGAAAAGGAGTCTTCTTACCAGTTAGAAACTTTAATAATTACAGCGAGAGAACAAAGACACATCTCCGAGTAACGGCGGTGCTCCCAATTAAGGGTTCCACCCCCTTCTACATCACTTCTACGTCTCGTAATCTGAGCTTGTCCCCTCTGTGCTTTCTGTTCTGCCACGTTCTGAGCCCTTTTCGACTTTGGGGAGGGTGGTGGAGAAAGGCTATCTAGAGACTGTGAATCTGTTAACCCTCTCCCTTCCAGTGTTCCTTCTCCCATCTGCTCGCCATCCAGTATTTCCCAGCTTCTGCCTTCTGAACTATGTCCCTCTGCAAACCACTGTTCCAAATCTATACTGCCTTCCTGCTCCTGGGAAGATTCGGGATCTGGAGCAGGAGCAGGGGTAGCCTCCCACCATTGCTCCTCAGTGCAGGCCTCCGCAGCACAGTCCCTGACAGGCAGTGCCCCATTTGCTACAATGGGTCAGCATCTGCTGTGAACATTTACTCAGACATTGGGGGGGCAAGTATGGGAACCACCATCACTGGGGAATGTGACCACCAGACTTGGTGAGTGGGGTGAAACTGTTGCCCCTGTTCAAAGGGAATTCCCACAAACCACCAAATTACACCCCCCCCCCCGCTCAACCTCTCCATTCTGAAGGAAATCAGCCCTGAGTGCTCATTGGAAGGACAGATCCTGAAACTGAGGCTCCAATACTTTGGCCACCTCATGAGAAGAGAAGACTCCCTGGAAAAGACCCTGATGTTGGGAAAGATGGAGGGCACAAGGAGAAGGGGACGACAGAGGACGAGATGGCTGGACAGTGTTCTCAAAGCAACTAACATGAGTTTGACCAAACTGCGGGAGGCAGTGGAAGACAGGAGTGCCTGGTGTGCTGTGGTCCAGGGGGTCACGAAGAGTCCGACACAACTAAACAACAACAACAACCACTCAGTGGTAGAACATCTGTTTGGCATGCAGAATGTACCAGTTTCAATCCCTAGAAAGGGCTGGGAAAGACTCTCTGGAGAGCTGCTGCCAGTCAGTGTCGATAGTACTGATCTCAATGGACCAAGGGTCTGATTTGAGTGTGAGGCATCTTCCTATGTTTCCATGCTCCTAACTTTGGAGCTGCAAACAGAGCAGTAAAGCCGAGGTCCCCATTTTGGCTGAGGATGCAGCATTTATTTAGAAATCCCACGGGGTCCAGTAGGACTTACTCCCCAGTAAATATGCATAGTGTTTTTTGCTGAAGGCTGACTCCGCTGCTGAAGAGCTGACATCTGTAGATTTTCCAGCTAGCAACAGCTGCTGTCCAATTCCACCCCAGTCACAAGCTCTGTCTCCGTCTCTCTTCTCTCTATTGCAAAGCAGGTTATTTTGGGGATGTGTTTTCCAATAGGCTGCACCTCTGCCGTGTGTTGCGGTGGGTGGTTCCTGCAAAAAAATAATAATTGGATGAACGAGGCACAGATTGAACAGCTAGCCGTTCCCAGACTCCAGACATGAGGGAAAGTGATTGAGTTAGGCTGTGATTTTGTGCACATAGTATTCAGAGCAAATGCTGTAGAATTTAGCAGGGCTTACGAATGAGCAGGCATAGTATCAGCCTGGATGTTTGTTGCAAAAAAAATTATAATGTTTTAAACCACTTTACATAACAACATTATGTTGTTCAGGATGTGGGCAACAGAATGTTTTTATTATGACATTTGTGTTATGATGTTATGCTAATGCACTATTATGTTTTTCTGTGCCTCAGACACCCATAATTTCCTCTGGTATCTGCTTTTCAAATCAATGCCTGTAGCTTCTTGATTTGCCCCCCAGGCCTGAGGTTTCCCATTACAGTGGTACCTCAGGTTACATACGCTTCAGGTTACAGACTCCACTAACCCAGAAATAGTACCTCGGGTTAAGAACTTTGCTTCAGGATGAGAATAGAAATCGTGCTCCGGCGGTGCAGCGGCAGCAGGAGGCTCCATTAGCTAAAGTGGTGCTTCAGGTTAAGAACAGTTTCAGGTTAAGAACGGACCTCAGGAAAGAATTAAGTACTTAACCCGAGGTACCACTGTATTGTAACTATCTTTTCTCTGGCTAAGAGATACATCCCGCTATGTTCTGCAGAGGATGACCAGAATGTGCCGCTTCTTTTAACTCCTTAGTCTCAGGGCAAGTGTGGTGAGCCTTATCCACCTCCACCCCCTGTGCTGCAAACCTCTCCAAGGAAGTCTCAGCTTTGCTCCAGACTTGGGTACCAAGAGGTGTGAACGTTTAATGGGTGAGAGCCATATTGATGAAGTTATTTTCAGAACACCGCTGTGAAAAAGAGCTGTTTCAGAGACAGTTTCAGGACACATAATTATCCCGTTTGTCAGATTAATGAATTCAAGTTAGCCTTGTGTGTCTATGTGTGTTTTATGAAGTACAAATCAATGTGGCAACTTTCCCCTGGTTTGGAGAAAACATCTTATTATCCCCTGCCGGACTCCTGGAGATGCATTTCCTGAGCTCCATCCTGATCTGCTAACCCACAATTTTCTAGCAAAACTGAAATGCCCTGAGGGGATGCTTTGACTTGAAGCTGCTTGCCAAGAGGACATCTTTGGGAAACCTGGATTGAAGGTTCATCCCCTTGGGATGTGGGATCAGGTGCCATTTCCCATCTTGCAGTCAGTAGACTGTTTTTCTGCTTCGTTTTCAATGTTAATTTTCGGCTCAGCAGGAATTCCAAGTTGGCTCTCCAGGGAAACACGCTAACTAGTCAATTTAGCTCCCTGGAGCTTCCAGCAGTTCCTGAGCACAATAGCAACCACGTGAGATTTTCTATGCCTTCCCCTCCAAACAGATGGGAAATTGCCACAACCTAAAAACATACTTGAATTAGGGATTCCATCGTGTCATATTCAGGTCTGTGCACATTGACCTCTGTGCATTGGTGAACTGCCATACACACACAGAGAGAGAGAATGTTAAAAAAACTCCATCATGGTTGCTTTATGTGGTGTTTTATTAGTGCTCACCTGTGTCAGTAATAGAGGACCTCAGCCACATGGGCCCCTTCTGCCAGTGTTGCCTCAACTACCATTTTAAATTTCCCACAATGAACCAGAGTGATGCTGCATGGGGTGTTATGGGGCCTTGTGGGAGGCAATTTCAAGACCAAGCTACCCACCATGAGTGGGCAGGGCTGGCATCCAGCAGTGGTTTTGCCGGGGCCCTGACTGCCAGCCCAAGGATGCCAGCTGCTGACGCCAGCCCTGACTGCGTTGTATTTCGTGGCGCTGTGGGTTAAACCACAGAGCCTAGGACTTGCCAATCAGAAGGTTGGCGGCTCGAATCCCCACAACAGCGTGAGCTCCCATTGCTTGGTCCCTGCTCCTGCCAACCTAGCAGTTCAAAAGCACGTCAAAGTGCAAGTAGATAAATAGGTACCACTCCGGCGGGAAGGTAAACGGTGTTTCCATGCACTGCTCTGGTTCACCAGAAGCAGCTTAGTCATGCCGGCCACACGACCCGGAAGCTGTACGCCGGCTCCCTCGGCCAATAAAGCGAGATGAGTGCCGCAACCCCAGAGTCGTCCGCGACTGGACCTAATGGTCAGGGGTCCCTTTACCCTTTACTAACCTATAATCAACATTTCCCCTCTCATTCCAGGCTCATTCTCATGAGCACTGCCAGGCATAATGGCTTCAGGTAAAGCCCATGTTGAATTCTGCTAACTTCCCGTGGCATTGATAACCTACCTCTAGGGCAGTCTGTGATGGCTCACTGAAAGACCAAACCTGCACCCTTTGGTGAATACCTGGAACCATAATGGGTTTCCTACACATCTTACAATTTAAAGCACATCTCCCTCGCTGCCACCCCCAAAAAATGAATGTTGGGAACTGTAGTTTGCTAAGGGTGCTCAGAATTAGCTCTGTCAGGGGCAAATTACAGTTCCCACCTTGGGGAGTGTACTTTAAATGTATGATGTGTGTGGCGCATTGCTGGAAGTTACCACAGGCAAGACTTTTCCCATGACGTGCCTGGTTTTTTGTGTTGTGAAGTGCGGTAAGAGTAACAGAAGCCCAAGGAGATTTATTTATTTATTTTGTATGTGAAGTAACCTAAAGAGAATTGACCTGTGCCTACTTTGATACCTTTTGGATGCCAAGAGAAGACCTTTTAAATTCTGGCCCCCTCTAGGTTTTTATTTGTTGAGTGGGGATTCCCATGAACAAGGGACAATTCCCTCCCCTTTCCAAAAGCAAAATGGCAATTCTCAGCTGCGTGAATGAACCCTGTGCAATTGTTTGCATGTCTGTATTTTTTGTTTTTGCAAAATGCACATGGCTCTCTCTAGAAACAGAAGCTGCCCTCTTACAGCATAATGCCTCTGTATACAGAATTCCCACCCTGCTGCAATTTGACTGAGGCAGGGGGGAAAGACCCACAAGTGTGGCTGTGTTTATTTGAGGTCCTTCCCCTACTTGCCCCCCATCTCCAAAACCTCCTCCTGACCTGGAGGCATAGGTTGCGTGGGCTGATTAAAGATAGAGCGCTGGAGGAGAACCTTGCGGGATCTACCTGCATTCTACCTGCTGGCCATGGGCATGAGATTTGCAGTCGATGAGTGGGCTGTGTGTGTGTGTGGCAGCCTAAGCCGGGCTCCTCTGACGCTGCAGAGTCATAGTAGATGACTCAGCAGGGCTGCCCTTGAATGCTCTGCAACATCAGCACAGATGGACAAAGGCAGCCACTTTGTGCTTTATGCAGATAGCGATCCCTTGAAGAGTGGGCTGACCAATCAGTTCTGGCTCTTTTTATGCAGACGCATTGAAGCCAGAGGGGTTGCTGGAAGGCGATGGTGGGCGAGAGCGAGGGATGCAGCTGGCAAGGATGGAAAATCCAGCTACGGGCGAAATATGTTGATTTATTAAGTCCCCTCCCAGAGCCTTCACATGAAAGACATTTCTTGGAAAGGATCGGGCAACAACCTGGCACAGAGTGAGGCTGTAGGGTCATATCCATTGCTAGCCCTACTCAGAATAGGGAATGCGGGTGGTGCTGTGGTCTAAACCACTGAGCCTCTTGGGTTTGCCAATTGGAAGGTCGGCGGTTCGAATCCGGGCAACGGAGTGAGCTCCCGTTGTTCTCTCCCAGCTCCTGCCAACCTAGCAGTTTGAAAGCATGCCAGTGTGGGTGGGAAGGTAAACGGCATTTCCATGCGCTCTGGTTTCCATCACTGTGTTCCGTTGTGCCAGAAGTGGTTTAGTCCTGCTGGCCACATGACCCGGAAAGCTGTCTGCAGACAAACGGCCTGAAAAGCGAGATGAGTGCCGCAACCCCATAGCTGTCTTTGACTGGACTTAACTGTCCAGGGGTCTTTTATCCTTTACCTACCTACTCAGAGTGGATCCATTGAAGAAAATGAACCCAAATCACTTCCCAGAGTAGGTCTACCTGGAGTAGGACTAGCACTGAATACAACCTGTGTCGGGGTTTTCGTTTTGTTTTTTGAGTGGGCCAAGTCAGGTCTGTGTGCATGACATGATTCAGAATATTTTATTTGCATATTGTCATCAGACCATCACAAACCAGAGTTCAGCAGCCCGGAAGTAACAAAAGATAGCATCCATCAACCAAAACTCACGACAACATAAGCAAACTTCAAAATGCTGGATTTCCTTGGCAGACCACAACAGGCCTCTGTTAAAAGGAAAGGTTGCTTCTTCTTTTTCAACCAATAGAAAAAATGGAATACTAAAATGAGGTATGAGTTTGACCAAACTGTGGGAGGCAAAGGAAGACAGGAGTGCCTGGCGTGCTCTAGTCCATGGGGTCACGAAGAGTCGGACACAACCAAACGACTAAACAACAACAACAACAAAATAAAAATAACTTATGCAAATCTAAATTATGTGCAAGCTAAAGGAATAAAATTAGAGAACAAACTTACAATTCTGAATCTCCCTGGCAAGGCACAGCATTCTCTCTTTAGGATTTTCTTCTCTCGTCAGTTATGACAGAGAAATGTGTAGTCTTCTCAGTTGTGTTTTTAGCTTGTCTACCCAGTGATTTGGGGTGGGGAATTGCAGGCTTGGGGATCAAATGTGGCCCTCCAGTCCTCTCTGTCTGGCCCTTGGAACTCTCCCCAGACCATACCCCTCACCGCCCTGCTTCTCACCCTGAGTGTTTTTGCCTGGCTGGAATGTGTCCTTGAATGTTCCTTGCTTCTCTGGATGGAAGAAAGATGTGTGGATGTGTGGATGTGCATGTGTAGACAGTAGCCTAATATGCACAGGTAAAATTCACACCTGTTGCTCTGCCCACTTTTGTCTCTGGCTCCACCCACAACTGGCATGTGGCCCTCAGAAAGTTTGCCCTGGACGGAGTGCGGCCCTTGAACTGGGAAAGGTTCTTCACTCCTGCAGCAGATAAATGACAGGCTCCTGGACAGACCTGTCTCCATCTCTTCCTAAGTCTTCTGTCGACTGCTTCCCTCTCATCTCATTATATAAAGAACTGTATGTACACTGTCCTTGGCTCAGTTTAAACCACAAGGACAGGTACATTCAGAATGCAGCATATTCCTGAACCTTTATTCTAGAACAGCTGAATTTCTTAGAGTTGACCGGGTTTTAGTAACAGGCCATTCTGTCTCTCAGTTTCTGCTAATCCTTAAAATAACACCATAGTGCAAAAGGAATATAAGGGAAATTCCTATACAATTGTGCTGTTCTTGATATAGTGGGAAACATGGAAATGAAGATATTTACCTGGAAAGGAAAATATATTATAAACTGCCCTGGGATCCTCAGATGAAGGGCAGTATAATAATAATAATAATAATAATAATAATAATAATAATAATAATAATTTGAAATACTTTATTGTCACTTGTACAACTTGTATACAGTGAGATTACACAAGCACCCCCCACTCAGCTCTCTTAGTCTTAATTCCCCTTGTTTACTGACGCACACCCACCAAACCCGAAAGTCAGTTGCCCTGTTGTTATCTTTTCATTCAGCACCCTAACAGCCCACGGATAGAAGCTATTCTTTACCCTGTTGGTGCGACTAATCATGCTTCTATATCTTCTGCCTGAGGGCAGGAGATCAAGAAAGTGCCGGCCATCTCTGAGAATTTTCCTCACTTATCCCTGAGAATTTTCCTCACTCTCCTGAGGCAACGTTCTTCCGCTACTTCATCCAGCGGATTCACAAGACAGCCCATAATATCTTATGCTGTATTCACCACCCTTTGTAGGCACTTCCTATCAGTTGACGTCAAACCAATGTACCACATCGTGATGCAGTATGAAAGGACACTTTCTATTGTGGACCGGTAGAAGGAGATCATCAACTGTTGATTGACATCATTCTTTCACAATACTCTGAGGAGATGGAGTTTCTGTTGGGCTTTCTTAACCACCTGGGTTGTATTGATTTTCCAAGTAAGATCTTGGAAATAATAATAATAATAATAATAATAATAATAATAATAATAGTTCCTGGAGGTGGCTCCATCATCAGAGCTTGCATGCCTCTGAATGTACACACCATATATTTAAAATGCATTCCAACCCCTCCCCCATAAAAAGAACCATGGGAACTATAGTTTACCCTTACAAATCCCAGCACCCTTAACAAAACTACTCTTCCCAGGATTCATTTAGGGGGAATAGGGTTTAAATGGGCTTTAAATGTATGGTGTGTACACAGTCCTGGTTGCAGGGAATCAGAAACAGGACAGTGTTACTACGCTCACACCTGGGCAGGTGAGCAGAAAAGACGACCTACTGATGACTTCAGCACCCAAATCCACATTTTCCCTCTAAGGAGACCCACTCCACCCCATCATTCTCTCCATTACCGACATTCGAGCGTGAGGGTTGTCGCTTATGTGCCAAAACGGAACCTGTCACACATGAGCAGAAAAGATCAGCAGGCTTGGGAGAACGCCAATGTTTGCAGAAATACTAAAATGTTTATGGGGAGGGCCTAAGGGAGGTAACAGTTGGGACTGAGCATGCTTAGCGGCCGTGGAATGATGACTGCTTTTGTCCCCCTGGAGGAATGGAAAACGATATTGTGTTACCCACATGGGCCCACACAACTTCTTCGATCGGCAAAATTAGCACTACTGAAGGTGACACATAGTTTGTACCCATTTCACAGTTGTAAGAACTCGATCATTCAGTGCTACCCTTTGGAACTCCATGCCTATTGAGATCAAGCAGACGCCCTCATTGTATTCTTTCGGTGCCCGCAAAAAAATTTCTTGTTTAGACAAGCCTATCCAGATGCTTAGAAAGTTGAGGTGGTTTTAATCTGTTCTAGTATTTTAACTTTTGTATGTTTTAAAGTAGGCTTGTGAATGTATTGCTTTATCTGATTGTTAACCTCCTAAAAGTGTGTGTGTGTTTATAATCAAGCGCCGCATAAATTTCATGGAATAAATAAATAAAACCAGGAAGGGAAGGGAATGACTGGGATCCTGAACACACAAGACTTCCACACCGCACGATTTTGTTGCTGGTCAGTTGTCATTTTACAGTTTCAATATATGTTAAAGATCTGGCCCTTAGGGGTCAGTTAACCTGATGGCTGTTGAATTTGCTGTCAGTATTCTTGATTATCCTGTCACTTTTGATGGTTTCCTAGTGGGTTCTTAATGGTTTCTATGGGGTTTCCTCTTGCGGGGTCAATATGCTCTTTGTTAATTCTGTATTGATTTCCATTGACTTTTAATTTGATTTTGTTTACCCACCTTGGATCTCATTTATAAGAGCAAGGCAGGAAATAAGTTGAGGGAGGGAGAAATCCGGGGAGTGTGGACAGCGCAGCTGGTTAGAGCAGGGTGACGATAAAAAGCCAAGGTTGCAGGTTCGATCCCCATATGAGACAGCTGTGTATTCCTGCATTGCAGGTAGTTGGACTAGATTATCCTCAGGGTCCTTCATAACACTACAATTATATGATTCTCTGAAAGAGTATACAGCTGTACCTCAGAAGTCAAATGGAATCCTTTCTGGAAGTCCCTTCAACTTCCAAAATGTTCAGAAACTGAAACACGGTTTCTGATTGGCTCATAGCTGTCAATGTTTCCCTTTTTTTACGGGAAATTCCCTTATTCCAAATAGGATTCCTCGCAAGAAAAGGGAAAAGTTGACAACAATGGATTGGCTGCAGGAAGCTCCTGCAGCCAATCAGAAGCTGCGGAAGCTGCACTGGACGTTCGGGTTTGAATGAACGTTTGCAAACCAGAACACTCACTTCCGGGTTTGCAGCATTCAGGAGCCAAAACATTCGACTCGAAAGTCGTTTGTCAACCAAGGTATGACTGTATATCCCTGAAGTCCAGGGTTCCTCACAGCAGGATGAGCAAAGGGGATTCCCAAACGTGGCAGTAGGGCTGGGCAGACTGCCTTTCAACGTGCTTCTCAATTTTGTGAATCCAAAGCCAACCTCTGGGTCAGGCCTGACTCTCTTGCAGCACTGCAATGGATCATTGCAGTGCAATTTTATGATATGATATAAACAACTTGGGCTGGCCTGGGTGAAAAGGGAGATCTCTCCAGCCACCTGCTGGAAAGCCATTTGGCAATGGCTCATGATCCCGGAAAGGCAAGGAGGGGATCATGACTTGTTTGCACATGGCATTGTAAATCTGGCTTTCCCCTAGCGTTGTCACTGTGGTAGGGTTGCCAGACCTGCAGGGCTGACGTGGAATCTCCAGTTTGCCTTGTGCTCTCCAGATGGCAGGTGGTGGGGCTTGAATTTCTAGGTGGGCGAGAGTGCCTTTCAAAAAATAAATAAAATAAGAAGACCATGTGGATAGCTTGCAAGCTTCAGCCTGGCAGGAGCCAGGTCCAAATTATTGCATACTGTTGGGATGGGGGGGGGAATTCTCTCCCAAGTACACTCCATCTCTAGGCTGAGTGGTAGGAGGGAGCCCAGAGTAAGAGTCACCTGTGAAATTGCATGGGGTCTCAGGTTTTGGGCCCTGGAATCTCAGGATCTGGAATGCAGTTTGGGGTGAGAGCGTTGAAAATGTTCAGCTTCTTTAAAAAAAGAATAATAAATGTCTCAGTCTGTTGAAAACTGGCCGGAAGACATCCTTCCTTACAGTTTTTGGCTTCTGATGGAGATAGCTTACTAAGAAGCCAATTTGTCTGGAAGAAAATAACTGGACCTGTAAGAAAAGTCTGGAGTGTCTCGCAATTTGCCACCATGCCCTTTTTCCTGGATATTCCATTCCACTCCCCGTCCTTTCCTGCTGGCGCCCAACACTCACTAAACATTCTGTGTCTGCCGAGGATGCCCTAGTACTGTGCCAAAACAGTTATTCAACTTCTTTAACATTTTCTTCCCTCGTAAAAGAGGCTCTTCTTTTTCTGCCTCGTTTTCACAGTACTTCAGAATTGCTCTGGAACTTCAGTGGGCGTGGGGTTGAGTTGCCTTACTGTTGTGAAGATGGCAGAGGTTGGTTTGTACATGTTTATTTCCATTAAGCATTTATCTAGTGCTTCACAGTTTCCACAGCTTCCCTCACTTCCTGGTTCTCCATGGAGGAATTATTGGAAGTACAATAGCACAGGACCATTCAGTTAGTAACTTAAAGGGTTGTGTTTGTTATTGGTCTGGATTGTTTGCTGATTCTATTCAGTTGGACGTTAGCTGTCAGTGGGGAAGAAAGGCTGATGTTCGGCAGTTGAAGGAGTTGGTAGGAAAAGTGCTTCTGAATGTGTGGTTGCATATTTCTCCCTGCTCTCATCTAGGCCTGTAAATAAGGTTCTCCTCAAGTTATATACTGTTTTTGTTCAGTTAACTCAGTAAAGTATTACCAGTTTCTTTTCTCACTGGACTCCTTTTGTTTTATTCTGGCTACTCTGCTAACAGGAATTACATCATGAAGTCTTCAGCTGGGCTTTACCTAAAGTGCAAGAAGCTGGGGAGGCTGGCTACCAAGAAATTGAGATGGATGCACTTGCTAGTTGTTTTTAAGGAAAGTTCTTCCTTTTACCCTTAAAAAAAGTTCTGCACTGATTTATTTGAAAGTTTAAAAAGGCACTTTAAAAAATTGAACCGAATGAAGAACATGCCTCCCTAGTTTTCTGTGATTAGAATGAAGCCGTGCTGAGGACATCGTGGGCTTTTCAGGAAGTGCAGAATCCCAGGAAGGCTGCAGTATGCAGGCCACTGGAGAGATGATTTATACTGGCTGAAAGGCAGGGAGATCAACAGCAGGTGGCGCCAGCGGCAATAACAGGCTTCCTTCCTCCTTTCCGCTGAGTTATACAAGTACAGTGGTACCTCGGGTTAAGAACTTAATTTGTTCTGGAGGTCTGTTCTTAACCTGAAACACCACTTTAGCTAATGAGGCCTCCTGCTGCCGCTGCGCTGCCGCTGCACAATTTCTGTTCTCATCCTGAAGCAAAGTTCTTAACCCGAGGTAATATTTCTGGGTTAGCGGAGTCTGTAACCTGAAGTATCTGTAACCTGAAGCATGTGTAACCCAAGGTACCAATGTAATCCTAGTTCTGTTGTCCCCATCTTCCCCCTAGTCAGCTCCACAAGGGCAACTGAAACTAAGTACTAGTTTGCTATTTGTGTATAGACGTCCGCACTGGGGTAGCAGAGAACTTCTGTGCATGTACATGAATCAGAGGGCTTCCTTTCCCCAAAGCTCAGTTACTCCCTTTGCAAGCCTAGCTCTGTTTCTTCAGGGATGAAGTCGGTGCACTTCACACATGATCAGCGATGCTCTTTAACTTACGTATGTCCCCTATGTTTCCAGGATTAAGCTCTTAACTGGATGTGGCCCTGGCATGTGCGTGCATGCAAAGTTTGCCCATGAAATCACTTGAGGCGCTGCCCTACCATGTTCAAATTGGCCGGAGAAAGTATGCTTTTGGATAACAGTTGTTGGGAATGGCAACTGGACATAGCTGTCAACGTTTTCCTTTTTTGAAGGGAAATTCCCTTATTCCGAATAGGATTCCTCGTGAGAAAAGGGAAAAGTTGAAGCTATGCAGCTGGAGGGAGAGCTGTTGCTCTCTTTTCCTTCTTCCGAGTTTCCCATTGGAGCAACTGGTTGTCCATTGTGAGAACAGGATGGTCCTTGGGCTTGATCCTGCACGGCTCGTCTTTACACCGTTGGGTCAAGCTGGGATGCTGCCCGATAAAAGGCCAGGAAGTAGCTGCACACATCGGCTTCCGCGGTGTGTGCTGCTCTTAATGAGAGCAGTTGGCTCAAATGAGCCATCACCAATGGACGTGGCATTTGCCGCCACACTGCAGGAGCGCAGCAAACAGCTGCTCCGTCTTTTGTGACTTCTCTGGCAGCTGGGCAGAGCCTGAGCGGAGCTGAATCAGCCTCAGTCTGCAAGAGCATCCTTTGATGGAGAGCCCTTCCCCACATCTGTGACTAGCTGCCAGGAAACCAGCGATGGTGCCCCCTTGTGTCCATGGTGAATCAAGGACTGCTAGAGTAGGCAATGGATGTGTTAGTCTGTATCCACATTTCCTGTTTCCATTACAGTCTGTTGTTGTTTAGTCGTTTAGTCGTGTCCGACTCTTCGTGACTCCATGGACCTGAGCACGCCAGGCACTCCTGTCTTCCATTGCCTCCCACAGTTTGGTCAAACTCATGCTGGTAGCTTCGAGAACACTGTCCAACCATCTCGTCCTCTGCCGTCCCCTTCTCCCTGTGCTCTCCATCTTTCCGAACATCAGGGTCTTTTCCAGGGAGTCTTCTCTTCTCATGAGGTGGCCAAAATATTGGAGCCTCAGCTTTAGGATCTGTCCTTCCAGTGAGCACTCAGGGCTGATTTCCTTAAGAATGGATACGTTTGATCTTCTTGCAGTCCATGGGACTCTCAAGAGTCTCCTCCAGCGCCATAATTCAAAAGCATCAATTCTTCGGCAATCAGCCTTCTTTATGGACCAGCTCTCACTTCCATACATCACTACTGGGAAAACCATAGCTTTTACTATACGGACCTTTGTTGGCAAGGTGATGTCTCTGCTTTTTAAGATGTTGTCTAGGTTTGTCATTGCTTTTCTCCCAAGAAGCAGGCGTCTTTTAATTTCGTGGCTGCTGTCACCACCTGCAGTGATCATGGAGCCCAAGAAAGTAAAATCTCTCACTGCCTCCATTTCTTCCCCTTCTATTTGCCAGGAGGTGATTGAACCAGTGGCCATGATCTTCGTTTTTTTGATGTTGCGCTTCAGACCATATTTTGCGCTCTCCTCTTTCACCCTCAATAAAAGGTTCTTTAATTCCTCCTCTCTTTCTGTCATCAAGGTTACAGTCTACAGGGCATTTAATTCTTCAGGATCTGCTGTTTCTGAGTTCAAGTCTGTCTGGAATCACTCCCCTTGCTCTCCACCCCCACAGTGAAGTTAATTACACTTATTTGGCTGCTATTTCCAAATACTATCTGATTTCACTTTATGCTAGCAAAATGTTTTGCGGTTGTTGTGTCGTATCTGGCTACTCATAGCAAGCTCATTTGTCGATCCTTATGCAGCCAAAATGCTACTGTCTACTCATAAGAGGGAGGTATCGGTAGGCACTGGGGGGCCGCAAGGTTTGCAGGAGTAGTATAAAACATCTTTAGGAAATAAATCCCAAAGGGGGATACTGGTAAACAGTCCAGTGGGAGCTGAGCGTGCTCAGGTAGCCACGAAATGTTGAGTATCCCTTTTGCAGAGGGCAACAGAAAACCAGGTGTGGAAAGGAATATCCTGAAAGAAGACAGGGCGGGCTGGCTAGAACCCTGAACAAGAGCACTTTGTTGCAATTGTATGGTCAACATTCAGGACTTTGTGCATTGAGGAGTCACTGATGGATGTTAGAAGGCAGCCATTTCCACCCTGAGCTATATTACTCACAGCCAGCACTGTTTCCCTTCTGCTGCAGTTCAGCTTCTGCCGCTCATCTCCTTGTTCTCTGATTAATGCAAGTCATGTAGCTATTTACGTCACTTACATTCATTTCACTGTAAAGAATATGTAAAAAAAGCCAATGTAAGAAAGAAAGCCCTTCATGAATTACATAAATAATGCTGATCGTATTTGCTCAGCTAATTTCTGTCCCTGACCACAGATGAGCATGTGAACTGCAGCAATTTTTCTTTCTCATAGGAGTTTTCCAGCATCTGTAGTCATAGAGTAGTTGTGAGGACCAATAGCAGTTGCATGAGATCATGAATATTCAGATCTCACCCTTGCCTGAAATTGGATCTGGATCAGTACTAAAACACTTCCCCCATCCCAAGCAAATCCAAGTATCACAAGTTCAATGCACTTCAGCTCTGGAGGTTAGAGTAAGGAAAGCCAAGGCACAATTAGTAGGTTTTCTCCATCCAACCATGGTTTTTTTCCTGGTGGGAGCCGAAATGAATTTGAAATGCAAACTCTTACTTCTCACATTTTTTGCAGGCCTCAAATGCAAGCAAACAAGCAAATGAATGTCATTCATAGTTTGGAATGTGAACTTTAAAAGTCTCGGATTCTTGACGCCACCAATCACTGCTTTGTATGATCACACATAATCCATAAATTTGGCATTGGAGAATAAAAAGAGATCCCCCTGTACTATAACCAACGTGGTATAATGGTTAAATGTTAGACTAGCGAAACCTCCTGGGTTCAGATTAGCAGGATGCTTAGGGAGTGAACCTCAGGCCAGTCCCCAGTCCACAGCTCTCAGCCTCAGGAACCTCAACGAGCTGTTGTGACGACGGAATGAGGGGGTCTATGGACCGCCCTGAGCACCTTAGAGGATGGGTGGGATGCAAATCTAATCTTGATAGAGAACTATTGTTTTCAATAATTAGCAAGATGAGAAGTAAGATTTGTACTGACTGGACAATTAAGGCACCTAGTAAAGGTAAAGGGACCCCTGACCATTAGGTCCAGTCGTGACCGACTCTGGCGTTGCGGCGCTCATCTCGCTTTATTGTCTGAGGGAACCGGTGTACAGCTTCCGGGTCATGTGGCCAGCATGACTAAGCCGCTTCTGGCAAACCAGAGCAGCACATGGAAATGCCGTTTACCTCCCCATGGGAGCGGTACCTATTTACCTGCTTGCACTTTGACATGCTTTCGAACTGCTAGGATGGCAGGAGCAGGGACCGAGCAACGGGAGCTCACCCCGTTGCAGGGATTCGAACCGCCGACCTTCTGATCGGCAAGTCCTAGGTTCTGTGGTTTAACCCACAGCGCCACCTGCATCCCTCAATTAAGGCACCTAATTGTGGCTAATAAACAGCTGTTCCAGAAAGCCACTGGCACTAGGTATTAATTGATCCATCTACTGTACACTATTGAGAAAGAGAGAGAGAGAAATTAAGCACATTTATACAATTTACAGTGGGTATCATAAAAGGCACCAGCAGGAATATACCGTATTTTTTGCTCTATAAGACGCATCAGACCATAAGACGCACCTAGTTTGTGGAGGAGGAAAACAAGAAAAAAAAATTTCTGAATCCCAGAAGCCGGAACAGCAAGAGGGATCGCTGCGCAGCCTGCATTCGCTCCATAAGACGCACACACATTTCCCCTTACTTTTTAGGAGGGAAAAAGTGAGTCTTATAGAGCAAAAAATATGGTATATGGCTGCAGGATGGCAACCTCTGGAATAGTCTCTTAAGATTATAACCATCTTCCTGAGTTTTGCCAGTATCTCGAATATTATCCAGCTTTAGGACTTTTCTGATCATCTCTTTTCAAATGTTATTTGTTTGTTTGCAAAAGATCTATATTGCTGGCATCAAGGAAAGAAACAGATAATGGCAGCGAACAGTATCAATCGATACTAAAATTACATTCCCAAAACAAGTACAAAATGCACCAGTAATCAGAGGATCAGTTTAATACATCAACGTAGCTAGATTACCAGTCAAGGAACGCCTGGGTGAACAGAGGAATTTCAAGCAGGTGGCTAATTTCCAGCGCCTGGTGTTCATTAAGATTCCAAAGGGCAAGTGCCACCACACTAAAAGCCCTTATTTTAGCGGACATTAGACAGATATCAGAAGCATGCTAAGAATGTCTCACCTGAGGACTGAAGTGACCAGGCAGGGCTAGACAAGGTCAGTTGTTCCCAGAGCCCTTAAGTTCAGTAGGGCACCTTCCTCTAAGCAGTTGCTTATAGGAAGACACCTCAATGTCCCTGTGCTGTTTCTCCTTAGTTAAAGTGCAAACTTGTCAGCTGTCTACTCAGAAGTAAGTACCTCTGAGTTTATTTGGGTTTACTCCCAGGTACCTGAGTGCAGGATTTCTGTAACTAGAATGTGTGCGTTTTCTATAATACACCTCCCCAAGGGGGACACATGTCATACCCTCCAACAAATCTCCAATGAAAACAGGGACATCCCATTCCGTAATGATAATCTTACTATTTATACCCCACATATCTTATTGGGTTGGAAGCTGCACTCTGGGCATATAAAAACATAATAAAACATTAAACATTTTAAAAAGCATCCCTATACAGGATTACCCACAGACAGCTCAGGGATTGGATAACTCCATACCCTCCAACATTTCTCAAATGAAAACAGGGACATCCCAAGGAAAAGCAGGACATTCCGGGATCAAATCAGAAACTGTGATGGCTTCTCTAAACCAGGGGTGTCCCTGGAAAATAGGGACATTTGGAGGGTCTGACATGTGTGTAATATAGTCTGGGTGATCTGATAGTTTGATTTGTCCAGCTCTGTTGGTGGGGTATGAAGACCATGTCTTGATTAAAGGTACCCCTGCCCGTACGGGCCAGTCGTGTCTGACTCTAGGGTTGTGCGCCCATCTCACTTAAGAGGCCGGGGGCCAGCGCTGTCTGGAGACGAAGCTGCTCTGGCGAGCCAGCACCAGCGCAGCACACGGAAACGCCATTTACCTTCCCGCTATAAAGCGGTACCTATTTATCTACTTGCACTTGGGGGTGCTTTCGAACTGCTAGGTGGGCAGGAGCTGGGACCGAAAGACGGGAGCTCACCCCGCTGCGGGGATTCGAACCGCCGACCATGCGATCGGCAAGTCCTAGGCACTGAGGTTTTACCCACAGCACCACCCACGTCCCCATGTCTTGATTAGTGACACCCAAATACAAGCTGTCAGCCCTAGCTAGAGCCCAGCTTGGGCTGTCTAAGCTCTGAAGAAGGAACTTTCCCAAAGACATTTAAAAAGAAGAAGAAAAGAAGCTACTTTCTAAACACCCCACCTGTGCAATTGAATAAACTTCATTGCCACCCCTCTTCCTTTCCACTGCACTACTCCAAGACTCAATTCTGCCACGTGTGATCTCTCCTGTAAGGCCAGTATCCACATAACGTGGCACGAACTTCTTGAACTTGCCCTCTGAAGTGTCAGGAATGCAAATGCAGGAGCATGTTCTCCTTTGACCCTTGGTATTCTGTCCTACTCTGCGCGGAAGGACCTCAGGGTCCCAGAGGAGATGGAGTGCTCTAAAAGGAACCTTATCGCAAAGTGCTTTTCTCTTATCTTTAGTCTCCAGACATGTACGTGTCACTAGACAGGACCAGTCTGGGCTGTCAGCGTTCGTCTTTTTTGACTCGTCATTATCAGTCAACATGGGAACTTGCTTTATGTATCAAGTCTTATTGCTAGGTGAGCATTGTCTACACAATGTGAACATGATGTCCTCCAGATGTTGTTGGACTACAACTCCCCTCATCCCTGGCTGTTGGCCATGCTGGCTGAGGCTGATGGGAGCTGGAGTCCAATGTTAAATGGAGGGCACTACATGGGCTACCCCAGCTGTGGAGGAAGAAAACTCCCTTTAATAGATGAAGAGGAAAGAAAGGAATCAGAGATAAATGGCCACCAGAATCATCAGGCCTTTGGGCGATGATGTGATGATCCCACGTAGGGATGGGCGAATCTGCCAATTTTGGTTTCTCTCCATTTCTCATTTTTCCAGTCTTGAGTTCACTTCCCCGCATTTCCATGTCAGTTTGTGATTTTCCTTTTTAATCCTCATGACTATTCATCAGCATGTCAGTGGGAATTTCTTCCTATAGAGACATGGTTGTGTGCAATTTTGCCAAAAATACAGTCAAACCTCGGATGTGGAACATAATCCACTCCAGAAGCCCGTTCGACTTCCGAAATGTCCAACAACTGATGCGCGGCTTCCAGTTGGCTGCAAGAGCCTCCTGCACTCAAGCAGAAAACATGTTGGATGTTCGGCTTCCGAAAAACATTCGAAAACCAGAGTATTTACTTCCCGGTTTCCAGTGTTTGGGAGCCGAAATGTTCCAAAAAAAGGTGTTTGAGAGCCGAGGTTTGACTGTATGCATTTCTGCAGAGCAGTGCTGCCTGATATTAATGCGTGCATGCTCCCTAAAATATGCATCTTTGCACATGTGTCTTGGCTGGAGAGCTGCATCTCAAAATTAAGAGAAAGGCAAATTTTGAAGGATGGCTGTGTTTTGGTTCGCCTGCTGTCTCAGAAAGTGCATCAGGCTTCTTCCCCATCCTTATCCCCATGTAGACATCTGTTCTTTTTATTTTCCTTCCATATGAACTGGGCAGGTGTGAAGACCATACCCGGAGCACACTATTGCCATCGCCCTGAGTTTCTCTTATTATTATTTGACTGTAGCTTTTCTACTATTACCAAATCTATCAATAGCTCCTCTTCCTTACTTATGCCAGTTGGCAGGCCTGCTGTGCTCAGGGGCTCTTCTTTTGGCAGAGAGAGAGAGAGAGAGAGAGAGAGAGAGAGAGACGCAGGGGGAGAGGGGAGGGAGGTTGAACCCATCCGCCCTGGTTAATTGACAATTGGCACAGGGCATGGCAAGGGACAGCAGTGGTTAGAAGGGAGCCAGCTGTGCCAGCTGGGACTGTTGGCGGCAGCAGTATTGCCGGGGGGGGGGGGGGGGACGGACAAGCCAGGCAGAGCAATACTAGGAAGCAGCTTGGGATGTGGGTGGCTGTATTACTCTTTGCCAAAACTCTAAAAATGTGACACTCCAGGAGAGTACTGTGGGGAGCGTTTGGGAGTGGACCCGCCACATCTTCACAAATAAAAACAAGGCATGGTGTCATGCCAAGGATCTCATGCCCTTCCATTATGCTTGGTCAGTGGCTCATCCTCCTCAAATTTATTCATTGCTTTTTCCTTCCTTCCTTCCTTCCTTCCTTCCTTCCTTCCTTCCTTCCTTCCTTCCTTCCTTCCTTTCCCTTCCTTCCTTCCTTCCTTCCTTCCTTCCTTCCTTCCTTCCTTCCTTCCTTCCTTCCTTCCTTCCTTCCTTTCTTTCTTTCTTTCTTTCTTTCTTTCTTTCTTTCTTTCTTTCTTTCTTTCTTTCTTTCTCTTTTTTTACAAAAGAGTCTCAAAATGATTTCCCTTTTTATAGATAGATTATCCTTTAGATAAGGGATGCGGGTGGCGCTGTGGGTTAAACCACAGAGCCTAGGACTTGCTGATCAGAAGGTTGGCGGTTCGAATCCCCGCAAAGGGGTGAGCTCCCATTGCTCAGTCCCTGCTCCTGCCGTCCTAGCAGTTCGAAAGCATGTCAAAGTGCAAGTAGATAAATAGGTACCACTCCGGCAGGAAGGTAAACAGCACTTCCGTGTGCTGCTCTGGTTCGCCAGAAGCGGCTTAGTCATGCTGGCCACATGACCCGGAAGCTGTACGCTGGCTCCCTCAGTCAATAAAGCGAGATGAGCGCCGCAACCCCAGAGTCAGCCACGACTGGACCTAATGGTCAGGGATCCCTTTACCTTTATCAGATAGATGGATAGAGGGATATAGATAGATAATTTATTACGGTCGGAGACCAGCTTATAAAACACACCTGGGGGTACAATCCCAGAAGGAAAGCAAACATTTAAAACAATGTACAACAATAAATTTAAAATTTATAAATGCGATAAGCGTATAGACACTTAAAACTTTAAGATAAGCTACCACAGAGGGATGCCCTGGAGTCACCCATGGAACTGAGTTTGGGGATTTTCTTAACGAACTAGTTTGGGTTGGGGGATTTCCTTTTTTATATATGGTATTACCGGATGAGCACTTTTAAGATTCCTCTTATTTGGATCTTGCTTTTAACTGATTTTTTCATGCTGTTTGTATTGTATGGATTTGTAAGTGGCTTCAAGGCGTTTTCTTCGTTGAAAGCGTCAAATAATTGCATTAAATAACAAGAAAAACCATAGTAGCAACAAACAGAACAATGAAAGTGTACGTAATGTTCAGGTACTTGTCCAGCATAACAATGAATATCACACACACACGTTTAGGCCTGGGCAATGTATCAATACATCGCCCAGGACCAGTATGAAGGGCAGACCACGGTGGCAGTCCCTCCACTAGCAACGCTCCCTGGAGGAAGTCGCTAGCAGAGGGACTTAGGAGTGGTGGCAGTTTCAGCAGCGATATATCACTGAGTGAAGCCAATATTGCGGTCTGCTCCTCATACCGGTCCTGGGCGATATATTGATATATCGCCTAGGCCTAGTAACTAGCAGAAATAACTAGCAGAAATAATTCAGACACATTTACTAATCCCTGCATACAGTTATTATCACCAGCGTCCAGTGAGCGAGGGAGAAAAAAGCTGCAACTGGCCGCTGGAGGCAGAGGGACTCAGGACCCATGGCAGTTTCACTAGTGACACACCGCTGAGTGAAACCGCCATCCCACTCTGCTTGTCCCTCCCTCTATTTCTTTAAACTGCTCAGCTGAGAAGCACGCCGCTGCCCTTGTCTCAGCCAAGCAGTTTTATGGAGCCCTTGACCCACCGTACGCCAGTATAGCTTGTTCATCTTAAGCAGACGAAAATCTCACAGCAATCCTGCTGTCCCTGGTGCCTTGACCATGACCTGCTTGGGTTATTTCTGAGGTTTGCCCTAATCGTAGGAGGTGCTTCCTGTTATAGTTGAAATCAAAATGATGATCTCTGGGGATCCTATTGCTGCCCTGTTTTGTTTGAATGGAGGACCCTTCTACTTTCAGTTACTGCTTTTAAAGCAGGGGCGGGAGAAGCTTGGCACATTTCGTACCACCTTGTGATATTTCAGTGTGGTCCATAAATGTTATAAATGTTAAATTTAAGCTGCTGGGCTTCAGCTTCCACCAACTCTGACCATTGACTGTCTTGGCCGGGAGTGGTGGGAGCTGGAATCTGACAGCATCTGGAGGGTGCCACAGGTTAGCCACCCCATGCTCTGACTGTGTGTGTATATATATATATATATTGTTTCTATTTCATAGAATCATAGAACTGTAGAACTGGAAGGGGCCCTGTGGGTCATCTAGTCCAACCCTCTGCAGTGCAGGAATCCCAGCTATCTATTCTGTCTGCCTGTCCATATTTTCATTAATTAAAACAGCTCAAAAAGATCAGCAGCAGTTGTCTTCTCTTTAAGGGCTTCTGCTGCCCGCATTTTTTAAAATAATAAAAAAATAGAGTAGATAATCAGCAGAGATTATGCTCTTGTATTATCAAACTGTCTCCCCCCTCCCACTTCTTGGGTGGGGGTGGAATTCTCAGCCTATAACAAATGTGTATGAAAACAAGTTTCCCCCTGGCCTATATATATATATGTATATATATGAGCTATTAAAACATACACACCCGCCAATCCGGAAGCTTGTAAATGGCAGATTATTCCAACTGCTGTCTCCCGAAGCTCGTCTGCGTTCATTGTGGAAGGCTTTTGAGCAGCTGCCTTGAAGCTCCCTCCCATTAAGGAAAGGGGGGGGGGGAACTCCATCAGAGTTCAATCCAGACCTGGAAACAGATTACACTCTAAACTGCATGCAGACTGCCTTAGATCTACATACTACGATTTACGTAAGATTCTTCTACGCAATAGAAAATGGATTTGACAGCATTTTTGTCACTTCACACGAATATTCCTTTCTGGTTTCTTTTACTTTATTTCATTTTTTTAAAAAAGATAAACAAGTGTGAAAACTCTCAAGCTATTTAGCAAGTGGGTTAAATCAGCCTGTTTTGTTGGGCGGTTAAGTTCCCATTTGTCATAATGAAAGGAACTGGAAGAAGGATGTGCCAGAAACATTTACCTATTCCTTTATTTTGTGCAAGCAAAGAATTTTGTAAAATATTTTGGTCAGTTTTCTGTGCACCAAATGAAACAAGGCCAACTCCCTTACACACACACACACACACACACACACACACACACACACACACACCTGTATACTAATGGGATGGCTGTGCAGAGCCCCGCCCCCTGGCCTTCTGTGACCAATGATTGCACCTTACCTGGGCCAACACAGGGAACATGCTTGGGAAGCAGACCCCTGCAGCCTTCCTGCCTCTGAAACCCCGGGTTCCTCCAGGTGATCTGAATCTTCCAACATTCAGCTGCATTGATGCCCAATGAGATCTAGTGTTATGCCAGAGGAAGGAAAACATTTCTCCATCCGCCATCTCTACACCTTGCATCATTTGAAATACTTCTGTCATGTCACCTGTGAGATATAGACGCCGGTCCCCAGGACTTAGTTCCTGGACTCCTTTGAAATAATAAAGTCTGGGCAAAGTTGATGAAGCAGCAATATTTTATTGAAAATAAACACTTGCAAGTGGGTGACCTGAAAAGGCAGGCACACACTTTTTTGTCAAAAACATGAATATATAAACCCTTTTCCTGAGCGCAAGTCCCTCCTTTGCCGCCCACTAGGAAGGGGCGTTCAAAGTTCACACCTATTGTGTCCGCCTGTTATTGCAATGTAAAATCCAACCCCCACTCCCTCTTTCATCCCCCAAAGCCACTTATTTTCCCCGTCCCCCAAAGTCCCTTAGGGCTTGCCGATTGGAAGGTCGGCAGTTTGAATCCCCATGACAGGGTGAGCTCCCGTTGCTCGGTCCCAGCTCCTGCCCACCTAGCAATTTGAAAGCACAGCAAAGTGCAAGTAGATAAATAGGTACCACTCCAGCAGGAAGGTAAACAACGTTTCCATGCGCTGCTCTGGTTTCGCCAGAAGCGGCTTAGTCATGCTGGCCACATGACCCAGAAAAAATGTCTGTGGACAAATGCCGGCTCCCTTGGCCAATAAAGTGAGATGAGCGCCGCAACCCCAGAGTTGTTCGCAACTGTCTGTGGTCCTTTACCTTTTTACCTGTCCCCTTACATACTGTTTTCGCAATAAGGCTAGGTTCCTTTATTTCACCAAAGTGTGTAACACCTGTTTCAGCTACCTGTTTTGCAAAAAGCCCCTGGCTATGGTTGCTAAAGATACACTCTATTTCTCCAGAAAATTGCCACAACTTATCTTTCTCAAAAAGTCCCCACCTTCATGATTTCTGAAGAAACAACACCCTATAGAACATTTGACCACAGCTAGTTTGAAATTTGCTAGCAACAGCCACCCACACCCTTGACTGCAATATTCCTATAGCCCTACACACCCCAGCTGCGATTTTCTTATAGCCCTATGATTTTTATGGTTAATAAAAGCATTTCCCTCTTCTGCAGGAACAAACTGAAAAGACAATATATACATTTCTCACATCACCTCTTACTCGGCTTATCTCTAAACTTAAAAGCCCCAAATTTTGCAACTTTCCTCCTAGAGCCTGAGGGATAGATCAGCTGGTATGGGCGTGAGACTCTGAATGTGAGGGCTCTGGGTTTGAGCCTCACATGGAGTGAAAGATTCCTGCTTGCAGGGGGTTGAACTAGATCGGGGTAGGCAACTGTCAGGGAACTGCCATCGCAGTCAGGAGTGGTGGAAGGGCTCCCGAGCGATGCAGGAGAAGGTCCCAGGAGGAAAAGAGAGGACTCAGTGACCGGGGAAGGAAATCAGCGTTACACCAGGGAGAAAGGTGGGCAGAGGCGGGTTTCGGAGGGATGGCTCCAGGACTCTTTGCCCAAGACCGGCGGGGAGAGCATTGGTCCTCCACTGCCCACACCCACCCTGCGCAGAAGACTTCCACGCAGGGAGGCTAGGCGGAGACTATCCATCAAGGAACTTTTATGTTGGAAGAAGTTCAGGAAACGCCCACTGACGGATTCTGCCAGTGACTGAGACAGACGCAGAATCAGGACTGTCCAGCCAGGGAAAGGTTTATGCAGGCAAACTCACCGAGAGTGGCGGCAACTTACGCACGAGCAACCCCCCAATTCCCATTACAGCAACCTAAGGCCCGGGGGCCAGATGCGGCCCAATCACCTTAGAAATCTGGCCCGCGGATGGTCTGGGAATCAGTGTATTTTTACATGAGTAGAATATGTCCTTTTATTTAAAATGCATCTCTGGGTTATTTGTGGGGCATAGGAATTCGTTCATCCCCCCCCCTTCAAATTATAGTCTGGCCCACCACATGGTCTGAGGGATGGTGGAGCAGCCCCTGGCTGAAAGAGGTTGCTGACCCCTGAACTAGATGGTTCCTTCCAACTTTATTATTCTATAATCGATAGGTGATTTGCTCTATCCCCTTGATCATTTTGATTGCTGAACTGTTGTCAACTCTACAGCATCTCTTGTGATGTGAGCCAGGCAGAACTGCACACAGTATTCTGAATGCAGTTGCGCCATATATTTGTGCAATGACATTATGGCAGGTTATTTTCCTAATGATCCCTAGCATGGAATTTGCCTTTTTCACAGCTGGTGCACACTGGGTGCGTGTCTTCCTCGAACTACATACTGCAAACCTAAAACCTTGTTCCTGGTCTGTCACTGCAAGTTCAGACTCCATGACCATATAGTTGAAATTAAGATCCCCCTCCCCAGCATATATCACTTTACACGCAATTGTATTCTCTATTTTACTTCCCATTCCCTCAATTTGGAGAGGTCCTTCCAGAGGTCTTGGCAACCCATTTTTGTTTTAACAACCCTTGGCTTGAACAATATAGTATCATCAGCAAACGTGGCCACCTCACTGCTCACTCCTAATTCTAGATCATGGGATTTGTGAAATTGTAGAGCAACTAGACTGGATTTCTCTCCCGCCTCCAGTCCCTGTGGCCTTGCTCTGTCATTAGAGGTGAACTGAAGGAGCTTCTCTCTTTTTGCCTTGTGGATTCCAATCACTTGAGCAAAGAGATTGCCTGGCAACTGCTTGAGACCAGCTGGGTTGTCTGTGTAAATAAATCAACAACGTTTCCCCAATACATCCACACGCTCGGCAGCTTGAGTCTCTTCCCTGCTAGTCATCCAGCCTGCCTAGGAGGTTCCTGCCATCCCTCTTCGCTTACGGCAGGGAAACACAGCTGTCGAGTCAGGATGCCCTTGTCTCAAGAGGATGCAATGGGGGTCACACCCTGGGAATCCCCTCCACTGCCTCCCTTTGCTCTCCCTCGGCTAGACAGGGAAAAGCATCGTGGGAGGAGTCCATTTCATTTATATTTGGAAGGGTTGCAGAGGAATGAATGCCTCTACTGTGCGCCAGGGCCTTATTTTCTAAGGAAGGTTGTCACAGCTGAACTAGGCAGCGGCACCAGTGGCTGTTGGGACTGGTAGGGCAGAAGGCAGAGAGGTCAACAGTCGGTAGCACCAGGCTCCATGACAGCAGTCATGAAATTAAAAGATGCCTGCTTCTTGGGAGAAAAGCAATGACAGACCTAGACAGCATCTTAAAAAGCAGATACATCACCTTGTCGACAAAGGCCCGTATAGTTAAAGCTGTGGTTTTCCCAGTAGTGATGTATGGAAGTGAGAGCTGGACCATAAAGAAGGCTGATCGCTGAAGAATTGATGCTGTTGAATTATGGTGCTGGAGGAGACTCTTGAGAGTCCCATGGATTGCAAGAAGATCAAACCTATCTACTCTGAAGGAAATCAGCCCTGAGTGCTCACTGGAAGCTGAGGCTCCAATACTTTGGCCACCTCATGAGAAGAGAAGACTCCCTGGAAAAGACCCTGGGAAAGATGGAGGGCACAAGGAGAAGGGGACGACAGAGGACAAGATGGTTGGACAGTGTTCTCGAAGCTATCAGCATGAGTTTGACCAAACTGCAGGATGCAGTGGAAGACAGGAGTGCCTGGCATGCTCTGGTCCATGGAGTCAAGAAGAGTCAGACATAACTAAACGACTAAACAACAACAACAACAACAACAACAAGGTGACGCCAGAGTCCATGATAGGCAGATCCAATTCATTCTACTTGTGCTACCCTTCCAACTCTATGATTCTACTCTTGCCTCCATCCTGCCCCTGCTACTGAGTTATTCAATGGGCAACATTTAGGACTAAGGGGGAGGAAGGTGACAGGCAGGGCAACCCAATAAAGTGATTGTAAGTAAGAAGGCAGGCAGGTGGGTCCTTGCTGGGGAAAGACTGAGGTTGGTGGGGCAGAAGATGCTGGACTACTGTCAGGGGGTGGGCAAAGGAGGAATGGTGGAGACCAACTCCCCATCCTGACCCCTCCAGGGAGGAGGAAGAGGAAGACAGTGTAGTTTTACAACAGGGGTTTGAGGGAGGGCACAGCTCAGAGGCAGATGAGGGGGAAAGCTGGGAAATAATGGGAGAGGAGGAGGCAGGACTGGAACGGCAGCTGACTAACACGGTGTCTTTAAAGCCATGTGCTTTAATTGTGCCTTCAATGTACAGTCTCTATGCAGCCTTAGACGTGGCTCCTCATGAGCCTGCAGGACAAATGCCAAGAGCAATAGAGGCAAACATATCAAAAATCCAAAGTATTCTGGAGCCCGATATAATCTATTTAAATGATGTGTGCTTGTGTATATCCTGCCATTTTAAAATTAAAAAATATTTCTAAATATTTATATTATTTCCCCTTAACCAGACAAAATATGAATGGTTACCTATGGAGTGCATAAAACAAGTAAAACAAGTTATAGAAACCCCCAAGATCAGCAGCAGCATGGCATAGTGGTTAGAGTGTTGGACTAGGACCTTGGGGACCAGAGTTCAAATCCTCACTCAGCCAGGATGTTCACTGAGTGACCTTTGGCTGGTTGCCATCTCTCAGTCTAACCCAGGGGTCAGCAAACTTTTTCAGCAGGGGGCCGCTCCACTGTCCCTCAGACCTTGTGGGGGACCAGCCTATATTTTTTGTGGGGGGGGGGGGAATGAATGAATTCCTATGGCCCACAAATAACTCAGAGATGCATTTTAAATAAAAGCACACATTCTACTCATGTAAAAACACTCTGATTCCTGGACCGTCCGCAGGTCGGATTTAGAAGGCGATTGGGTCGGATCTGGCCCCCGGGCCTTAGTTTGCCTACCCATGGTCTAACCTACCTCTCAGGGTTGTTGTGGGGGGGGGAATGGAAAAGGGGGACCATTCACCCCACCTTGGGCTCCTTAGGGGGAAGGTGAGATAGAAATGTATTAATAAATAAAACTGAATACAATAAATAGGTAAGTACCCACTAGGCACCCCCACCCCACCCCCCTGAATCAGACGACTGGACAGATTTTAGACAGCTGTGCATATTTGAATGCATGCACGTTAGCTCCTAGGAATTCCAGGAGAGCGTTTTGTCTAGAATCCCGAGTCGTGCATTTTGCCTGACTCATCTTGAAGTCATTGTCATCCCCTCTTGAATTTCTGCTTGTTCATGAACACTTCATTCTCTCACAGGAGGCAGTAAAGCCGGAATGTGTTAACAGGTTGGGAGATGATCTGTGAAACACACACCCAGGCTGCACATGAGAATTGAAGATGAATCCCCCATATTGGTAGGGGGGGGGAGTGCTTGGCAGGGGAGGTGGGTGGAATATGAATGGAGAGAGGCATCACATTGCTAAACATCAGATTGTGTTCATTGTCTGCTTTGTTAGCTATTCGTAGCTTCCCTTTTTGCTTCTGCTGCAATTGGAACCACGGCTATGGGAGGTCACATGCACTGGGAAATATGGCTATATATTATTGTCGCTATATTATTATTGTTAGAATGATAGAATTCCTTAGTTGGAAGGAACCCCAAGGTTTATCTAGGCATTGCAAGATTCACTGGTAAAGAATCTTTGGCAGGTAGCCATTCAAACTCTGTTTAAAAACATGCACCATCTTCTGAGGTAGCCTTTAGCCATACTGGAACTGGGGCTTCTGGGAATTGCAGTCCAAAAACTTCTGAGTTCTCAAGTAAAAGTGGGGAACCCATTGCCTTTAAAATGTTGTTGGACTACCCCCTGGACATTGGCTATACTGGGGCTGAAGACCAACAACACTTGGAGAACTACAGGTTCCCCATCCCAGCTCTAGAACGTAGGGGATGTAAGGTAAGAATAAGCAGGGCAACTATGAGCTAAAAAGGGCATTAAACGTCCATGTGATGAAAGCAAAGAGGATGACTCCATCTTGGGTTGCATGGCCTCATGTGTTGCTCCCATCTCCAGCGCATGCATTTTCCGTCTCTTGGTACTTGTTTGGTAACCCTCTCCCCCTCCCTCCTCATTGGCCTCTCCTAGATCTTCCACATGACCTATGACCTGGCAAGCGCCGTGGTGCGGATCGTGAACTTGATCGGCATGATGCTGCTGCTGTGTCACTGGGACGGCTGCCTCCAGTTTCTGGTGCCAATGCTCCAGGACTTCCCTGACGACTGTTGGGTTTCACTGAATCGCATGGTGGTAAGTTGTCCGTGTCTGCCTGGGTTCCTCTGGGCTGCCTGGGAAGCACACTTTTGACCGGCAATGTAGCTCCTTCACTTGGGCTGTTGCATGCCTTGATCTCAGCTCGACTTGTTTTCAAGTCTTGGACCCTGCCTTTCAGTCACATGGTTCCCAAGGCAGCTTACAATGGGTTACAGCGATACAAAAACAAAAGCGCTAACAACCACCCAGTGGTCCTTGTATCCTTGATGCTAAGTGCCCTCCTTCCTCTTGATTCTGCAATCCCAGGAAGTCCATCTCCAGGATTTGGAAGCCCATCAGACATGGCACTCTCAGCAAGCCCCCCCTGGTTTGAAGAAGTCAGCCATGCACACTTGAGAATTCTCTCAGGCTGCATCTCATCGTCTTGGACACTCTGTGCAAAGTGGAAACAACAACAACAACAACAACAATTGTAGCCTGCCCATCTGACTAGGTTGCCCCAGCCACTCTGGGCAACGTCCAGCATATATAAAAACATACTAAAACATTAAACCTTAAAAAGCTTCCCTATACAGGGCTGCCTTCAAATCTCCCCTAAAAGATATATAATTACTCATCTCCTTGACATCTGACAGGAGGGCATTCCACAAGGTGGGTGCCACTACTGAGAAGGCCCTCTGCCTGGTTCCCTGTAGCTTTACCTCTTGCAGTGTGGGAACCACCAGAAGGCCCTTGGTGCTGAACGATGGGGGTGGAGATACTCCTTCAGGTAGACTGGGCTGAGAGTTGGCCCTCCATCCTCAGGTCACCTGGCAACAGAAGCAGAGTTCTTTCTAGCAGCTGTGTCTTCTATGCCTTAGTAGGCTGGGCCAAACTGGTTTCCCCTTTTCCCTCGCCTCCTTCCTTGGATGAAAGGAGTCCCCCCGCCCCGTGGTTCTTGTTCCTCTGGTTGGTGGCAGAAACTGGTGTGCCCTCCCCCCACATTTAGACTCTCCTAAATTCTTGCAGTAAAGGGGAACCCATTTATGCATTGTACATAGAAGCCCAACCTCATTCTGTGTCAAAACCCAATCAAAATATGGGTTGAGTTGTTGGCATGCAGAGGCTGAGGTCAAGACCTCCCCTCCCCTTGCAATTGCTCACGTTCCCATAAGGACCCCTACCTTACACACACATGGAGAACCCTAACTTTAGAGCAGGGATGGGGAGCCTGTGGCCCTTCAGATGTTGTGGGACTACAACTCCCATCATCCCTGACCATTGGCCTTACTGGGGCTGGGGCTGACAGGAGTTAGAGTCTAATTGCACTGGGAGAACCACAGGTGCTCCCTCCCTGTTCTCGAGCATAAGGGAGGTAAAATAAGAATAACTAGGGCAAAAACTAACAAAGAAGGGTGATAAGTGTCCAAGTGATCAGAGCATTGGATACACACAGGCACGCACACACAAAGAGATTGAATCTAAATTTGTAATCTAAAAAAAGAATGGGCTAGATCAGGGCATGATCACAGCCTAAAAATACCTCCATGTTAGCTTATTGGAGGGAAGAGGCTATTTGGAGCTGCTGTAAATGGCAAGAGCCGTGGTTTTGAGAGTGAGAGAGAAGGGTTAGCAGCAGGAACATTCCAAAGACACAATCCTGGGCTCTGTCTTTCCCCCCTGCATGTCAGGGCTGGCAGGGTGGGCATTGCCCAGGGAAAGGAGACCTTCTGAAATCAGGAAGCAGACATAGCTAAATGGAAAAAGGACTGTGGACCGGGGCGGGGTGGGGGGGGGGGAGAAGGAGAATGAGACTGTGCCCACTGACTCAACTCCCAGCCTCCAAATTTCCACCAGAACCAGCAAACAGAGCCTACACATGCAGAACATGAACATGGGAAAAGAGGGGTGCTTTAGGGCTGTATTTTGGCTTTAGTTTTTGTCACAATAGCAGCCAGAAATCTCTAAGGGGGGAAATGTACATATTCCCTTCCTCCTTTCTGCAGCTGATCCAATAGTAAGAGAACTGACGATGCACGAACATCTTGCTAGTCCTTTGGCCAGGAGTGGGAACAGGCCTGAGGCTCAAATGTGGCCCCTCAGGCCTCTCTCTCTGGCCGTTGAGACTCTCAGAGGGTTGAGGTTATAATAAAATCGGCAAAAGCGTAAACGAAAACACCAGTAAACAGTGGTTGGTTCAAAAGAAAAGAAAAATAACGTTGCAAAGCAGGTGTGCCAATTCTAGGGGGTGGAGGTGTCATCAGCCCCCGCAATATTCCTTAGCAGGGGGCTCAGCCCCCCCCCCCAAAAAAATATTGATGGGGCAGAGGCGGCTGAATCACCGAGCTGAGCACGGCACAGCATCAAAAGCAGGATATCCTGAGCATGAGAGAGGAGGAGTCACAGCCATTGAAGCTACATGGCACTGGGCAAGGCCTCCTCTTGGTGACACATGTGCAACACATGTGTGACATCACAGGTACATGATGCATGTCATGCGCGCAATGCCACATGTGTGACTTGCCCCCCCCCCAAATAATATTTGGCCAAAGACGGCACCTCTGTTGCAAAGGCCTGTCTAAGCAATAGAGTTTTCAGAAGACGTTTGGAAGATAGCTGAGGTTATTTCTGCCAAGTAGATTATTCCTGTCCTGGTTAGGGATTTCCACAGGTCAGGACCTGCCACACGAAAGTCTCCGTCCCTAGTAAAGGCCAAAATTGAACTCCCTGGCTGTGGGGAACCACTAGGAGTGCCTCATCAGAAGATCTCGGCAATCCAGGTGGAGCATAAGGAATCAGCCACCACTTAAGGCTCAAGTCGTTTTGGGCTTTGCAAATTAGTCCAAGCATCTGGAACCTGCATTTCTGCATAAATTTTATGGGAGTTTTCCTTCTCGAGCCAGTGCTTTTGGCAACATATTTATTCCCAGGCATGTGCAAATACCTTCCCCGTGTTCATGCCAAGAAGAGACACCGTTGATTACTCTAAAGCTCTTTTGCGAAGCAATGGAGGCTCAGTCGCTGCTGCTGCCTCTGCCACCACCCTCCAGACACGATTAGAGGATTTGGAATGATGTGTCTCTTCTCATACTCCCGAAACAGTGAGACCAGCCTCTAAAGGATATTAAGAAACGTTTGTAAGGCAAGCAGTTTAGAGAGAGGTTGATTATAGGGCCTGTTTGATGCTCCTTTGCATAGCTAAATGTGGGACTGTGGACAAGGCATTATTGACAGTGTCGGTAATACAGAGAGACTTTAGCCCTATCTCCTGCGTTTATTACCCATTGGTAATTAATGCAGTGGTATGGAGGACTGCCCCCCCCAACTCCCATTCTTCACAGATAATGAATGCCTGAAGAGGGTTAGCTAGCGTCAAATGTGTTATGGGTTTACCCTGATGCATATATGGCTTTTGGCTGAAGGTTTTCCGCTGCGTTAAGCTAATATCAGCCCAGTTTGCTCATCACAACTTAAAATCTATAGGGCATGCCGCAGAAGTGGCTCACTGGAGGGGCAGAGCCATGACGCTATCTTCCTGGCAGATGGGTCAGTGTTGCTCACCAGGAAGGAGAAGCAGTGGGGAGATCAGCGCAGTGCAAACACAATGGCGGCAGCACTGCATTGGCTCTGCTCCTGTGCTGGCACTGTGCCAACCTGTGCTCCCCCCTCCACCTTCCCCCACTCTTGCTAAGCCAAAAGGTTAGCCTGGCTGCTCCACTCCTTCCAGCAAGCCACTTCTGGCCTCTAGTCATTCATGGTGGGATTTTGTGCTAGGTAGAGATATGATGCTTTGCTCATGTTCTTCCAGATTCAGGTCTATTAGAGAAAAATATATTAGATATGCAAATGTTATTTTGGGAAAACGGTACAAGATGCTGCAGGTGGGAGTGATCTTTTGTTACTTGCATGCTTTTTGCTCTGTGAAGGTAGAGTTTTGCTCTTGAACTATAGCTGTGAATTTGCCAAGTAAGAAGTGATCTGAACTGGCAATTCAGAACGGCATCTGCAGACTCTTCATGCTCCTTGAGGCCCCACTTACAGCAGTATCATACCACTTTAAACAGTAATGGCTTATTCCCCGTGCTCAAAAAAAATTATGGGAACTGTAGTTTCTTGCTAAGGATGCTGAGATATGTTGGGGGACCCCATTCTCCTCCCAGAGCTATAATTCCCATAGGTTCCTGGGAAGAAGGATTGATTATTACACAACTATGAGAACTGCAGCTCTGGGAGGGGAATGGGGGTCCCCTAACAACTCTCAGCCCCCACCTTTACATTTACATTTCCAAGGATTCTTTGGGGGAAGCCACCACTGTTTAATGCAGGGGTTCTTAACCTGTGGTCCATGAACTCTTGTGGAGTCTGTGAATTGAGCACAAGAAAGCAACTTTCCCAATACTGTACAATAAGATAAGCTATGTGCAAAATTTTGTACGTTTGTGTGAATTTTTCTGGTGTAGCTTTCATAAAAGAGATCTGTGGCACCCAAAATTTAAGAGCCACCATTGTAAAGTGTTATAAAAGTGCTTTAACTGTAAAGTACAGATGGGGTGATAGTTTCTGGGGACCCTTTCAGCAGTCCAGTTACTAAGCCAGGGTGCACACACCTGAAGAGGCCGCAAACTGGGAAACACAGGTCATGCCACACATCCACATCCACTTTGACCTTGAGGTCCTTGCCCTGATGCTGTGGATCACTGATGGGACTGTGGAGGAATTCTTGCATGGCACCATCCCTCTCCATTGGCCATGTTGCCTGGGGATGATGGGAGTTGTAGTCCAGAACATCTGGAAAGAGACCACATGGATTACCCCAGCTCTATCTGCAGACAGATGTTGAAGTCTCTCTCTTTTCATTCCAGTGTGCTTACAGTGTGCTTTACGTGGCACAGTAGAAATGAGAGAGTGGAGATTTGAAGCAACTGATGCTCTTGGGGCCAAAGGACAATAAATGCACATTGAGCATGGAGAACTCTTGAATGCAAGCAAATACTTGCCTGGCTCAACCTGATAAAAGGGGTTGCACGCCAAGGAGTTTCATTCTGGTCCCCAGATTCCCCAGGCTCTCAGTTTTCTTGTGCTCACAAGCAAGCCCTGCCCAGTCCTGTCAGGCCCCTGTGGATCCTAATTTTTGAGGGTGTTGATTATTTTAATATTTTTACAGATTAACTCCTGGCTCTAGAGGGATGGGATGGGATGGGATGGGATGGAGATCTCTGCAGGAACAAGGGCTGTTTGAGAAAGCAGATTCTTCAGGGAGTGCCATTATATTGACTTCCTGCAAAGAGCAGCCAGGGAGGTGGGACATCCTGTAGTTCAGTGCTTTACATTCAGGAGGTCCCAGCTTCAATCACCAGCACCTCCAAGTAGGGTTGGGAAAGATTCGCCATCAGAAACCCAGCAAAGCTTCTGTCAACCAGACAGCACCGTGTTAGCTGGACCAGTGGTGTTCCTCTGTATAAGGCAGCTTACATTTCTGGTGCCAGGCCCCATCTAGCAGAAAACTCGGGGCTCACTGTTAGCTAGAAGCCAAATAGCATCTCTGTTTGCACAGCAGCAGCAGTGAGGACTCAGCATCTCACACCAAACAGCTAATCCTTTGCAATATTATTTATTGATGGTTGCTTGTTAAGTTATCCTTCAGCAACCTGCACAGGAAGCTGCCTTTGTAAGAGGTCAGACTGTTTCTCCATCTAGCCTAGTATTGCCTGCTCTGACTGGTAGCAGCTCCCCAGGGTCTCATGTGACGCCAGGAATTGAACTTGCGACACTCAGTGTGCAAACCTGTGCTCTGCCATTAAGCCACAGTCCTTTCCTATCCTGTTTCAGATCCTAGGCACAGACTTCTGTTTCTGATACGATGGAACCCTTTCTCTGATTTTGGTGTTGTGAACTAGCTGCACATATTTCCAAAGTGGAGCAGATAGATTCAGAGTCTTCTATTGTTCTGTTTTTAATTCCTTACCCTCAAATTTCGCACAGAGCTCTGCGCATGCATTTACATCCAGCTTTAATTCTCCCTGTCCCCACCTCCTCCTGCACACACACACAAACAAACACACACAAACGTTGCTCCTTCTGCATGGCATTTCATCAATGAGCCAGGGCACAGAAGGTGTCTCAGTAAAATACTGCATAAAAATAATCCTAATGTAATCATGCCAAAACAGCAGCCGAAGAACTGCCTACAGCATCTTTCCATTTCCTTCGATAGCCACTCAGATAAATCTGAGAAGCCCTTGTGCAGGGCACGATGGCAGTAACAGTGTCTTGCGGGTCAAGACCCTGAAACCACCCCCTCGTTGAAGAATAACACACACAAGGACACAGATATTAAGTTAATGTTATTGGGCAAATCTTGGCCACAACTTTATTGATTACAGAATGTGAGCGGTATTGGCTTAGGCATTGAATGGACCCGACTATATCTGACTCTTGCCCATTGTGCAGGGAGGGTAAACCACCAGAAGGGGGAGCCCCGTCGATGCAGACAACTCGAGCTCCCCCTGGTGTTCCCATCGGGGTCGTATCATCGCCCTAACCCCGCCCCAGGCTTCGGACAAGATCCACACCCCCGGATTCCTTTAATGGAATATCCTTAAGCTTGGAGGGGCAGATGATGGCCACACTTTCCCTCCCCCCTCATAAGGTCAAACAATGTCTAACCGCCAACCTAACAAAGTTGTGACAATTGCTACGAGGTAGGCAATAACCAAATGGCCCGTGCCAATCTGCCAAGTGGAAAAAATCCTACCAGGCCCCTCAACGGCGACCAACCAAGGTCCATAGCAAGGCCAATGACTAAAACCTGCAAAATAGGGAGGGAGGGTGAGTGATTGAGGAAGCGAGCCAAGAGGAAGCCCTCCAGCTCACGCCTCAGCTTAAATGGCCCCGGCCACGCCCCCACCAGCCAGCGGATTGGCTGGCCAGTCGCTGACGTGGCCGGGGTCCACTGCAACTCCTCCCCACGGTAAAGTAGAGCGGACTTGCTGGTGATGGCCGGCAACTGGCCTTCAAAGGCATGGCTCCCAGCCATGACGCCTGTGTTCTGCCTCCATGGATGGCTAAGGCAATATACTGGGAATCACAAGTGGCCAGAGAGCTGTTGCGCTCAGATCCTGCTTGCAGACATCTGGCTGGCCACCGTGAGAACAGGGTGGGCCCTTGGCCTGACCCAACAGGCTCTTCTTCTGTTCTTCTTCAACCACGGAGTTAATGTAGAGCCATCATGACTGGCATTCATTGATAGATTTAGCACATCACCTGTGAATTTGGCTAATCTCTTTTTAAAGCCATTTCAAGTTGCGTGTCAATGCCCCTCCCCCAGATGAAATAAAGACACTGGACACATTGTTTAAGTTTAATGGGCATGAAAAGGCCACAACTTTATTGATTAAAGAATTGAAGGTATTGGCCTTAGGCATTGGCTCCTATCAACTACCCGGCATGGTGACCAGGAAGGGTTAACACAAACCGTGGGGGGTCCTGTTGAAGTACGCCAACTAGGATCCCACGGGTGTCACCGCTCGGGGGCGTGCCGGAGGCCCTTACCTTCCCAGGTTTCGGACAAGACAACGCCCCCCGGAGTCCTCTACCGGACTACCCCTTACCTTAGGGGAAGGTGATGGCGTTCCTTCCCCCCCACCAAGGGGTAAAGAGGGCTGTCCCTGGGCGTGCCCGGCCTTAAATACCCCAGGCCACACCTCCCCCGCCCGCCAATTGGCGGGCGGGTGGCAAGCACGCCCAGGGATTCCCCCAGCTCTCGCGGGGGCAAAGCTCAGCCCCCGCGCGTGAGGGAGGAGGGGCCTGACTGCAACCCCCTCTCCTCCCGAAGGGTCGGAAATGGCTTTGTTGGCCACCACTTCTTGCAGCAGTGAATTTCATATATGCTATGTGAAGTTATTCCTTGTCCACCCTGAAACTCCCATTTTTCACTTTCATTGGGAAACTAGCCAAGTTCTATTATAAAGAGAGGGGGGAGAAAGATATTTCTTTTCCAAAAAAAGTGTTTTATCAACACACGCGTACATACGTACACATCTGTAACGGCAGGTTGCCAATGAGCCGATATATCGGAAGGGTGTGGTTGGTTCTATACATGCTCCAATTTCAGAATTTTTGGAAATTCCCCCTAGGAAAGAATAAAATGTGCTTTTGAAACAAACAAAAAGAGGAAGCTTGCAGAATAAGGTAAACCCACAGAATATAATGATGGAAGGAGGGGAATCCATGTATCCCAAATTATTCTGATAACTATTGTTATCTTCATCTAATGTTCACTATTGTGACAGTTTGGGTAGTACTGCTGCTGCTTGTAAAACACCAAAACTTTTATAAGCTCCGTGCACATATTAAAAGATACATGCTTTGCAGGTTCACATTCTAATAAACAGAATGCAAAAGGAAGCTGCCTTATACCAAGTCAGACCATTAGGTCCATCTAGTTCAGTATTGTCTACTACATTGACTGATAGAAGCTCACCAGGATTTCAGGCCGGGGTCTCTTCCAGCCCTCCCTGGAGATGCCAGTGGGGACTGAACCTGGAATCTTCTGCATGCAAGGCAGATGATCTGCCACTCAGCTATGACCCTTTTCAGAATGGGGAATGGGGAGGGAAGAAAAAACAACAAAAGCAAGTAATGGAGCAGGTGCCTCTTCCCGGTGGTAGGATGTTCTTCCTGGAAAGCAGGGGCTCAGCTTCCCCAGTGGTCCTTAGTCCCCTGGCTAATGTCAAAGGCTAGAATGTGCTTCTGTTTGATGCTACAGTCCTGGGGCAACTGTTTGCAGGTTTATGTATATAGGGAGGGAGAGTCAGTAGGTATGTATGTATATGTATATATGTCTTTATATATTGAATTTATATGCAGCCCTGTACCAAGAGGTCTAATACTGAGACTACGGAGTGTTTTAAGGACTTTGAATTTTGCAAACTCTGATACCTTACCTCTAAGACTAAAGTTCAGATGAGAATTTTAGCTAATCGCCAGCTTTCACGTTTCCCAAATGCAGTTCTTGGCTAAAAATCCATCCATCAAAATGTATTTGTAAGTGTGTACTTTGGGGGGGGGGAAATATGTGTTTAGAAACATACCTTTTGATACATATTTGAAAGCAGAATCTCAGGCTAATGCAAAGTCTCAGATTAATGCAGAAATGTGATGAAATGGACGCATGAGTAACACATCTAAATGTGACATGAGGTGGAAACAGAGTGATTTGTCCATTCATAGCAGAGCCCTGAGGACATAAGAAGGACAGCCTTTCACCTCATTTACCTGATCGCCTAGAGGCTTTTCTTCCTGCCCAACCTTGGATATTAGTTTTATTTGAGCTTTGCTCCGTTGTGAGGAGTCTATTTTATTCGAGTCCATATTTTCCCCTTCTGGTGCTGTGCTGCAGACATCTTGATCCACTTGTTGTTGGACTCCAGCAGAGCCAGTCATGGGAGTTGTGTCCCAGAAGCCCCTGGAGAGCACCAGGTTAGCTCCCCCTGGTTTGAGGCTAGATGTTCACCATCTGGATGGAATGGTTGTAACCGAAGGACGGCCTGCCCTTCATCTGTTTGGCTGTCACACCAAACTGGGCAGCATCCCTAAATGACAATCCTGGGTATAGCCCAGGCCTGGCCAGTGGAGAATTGGAACATCTAAATGGACGAATGGACACATCGCTGACAGGCTTCGGACAGCGATTGCAACACAAAGGAGGGCCTGATTGCTAACTGCCTTATAGCAGGAGTAAATGTAGCTGTAATAAAAGATGTCAATAAGGATTTGACCAACACTAGGGCCCTGCTATGGCAGGAAGCAGAAAACAAGGTGACCCAACACCATAGAACGTGGCCTTCTATCAAGGCAAACCATTGATCTGTCTAGCTTGGTATGGTCCACACCAGCCTTGCCTAACATGGGCTCCATCAGTGGAGGCTGGTCCATCAGGACAAATGGGTCCTGCCCCACCAGTCTCAGTACTGCCCACCTGCCTTCTTGCATATAACCAGCCCAGAAGGTGGCTGGGGCTCTTAGCTTCCTTCTTCTTAGCCTCAGCGTTGCCCTTGTAGACCTCAGCAAGGTGGAGGATGGGGACAAAAGTAACATTTATTGGTTCTGTCTGCCATTGGCTCTACTTCACCTACTGCTGGGATCTCTGCTTTCTGCTCCACCAGCCCCAATGGGAGTCAGCCGCCACTGCCTTCTGTACATTATCAAGCTACAACGCCCATCATCCCTGACCATTGGCATCTACTCTTGGGTTTTCTTTTCTTTCTGCAGCAGAGTTCTTTTTACAGAAAAGTTTCCCCGCATCTTTAACTTATTTACATCAACATCAGCAGCATTCCAGCTATCTCTTTGTGAAATCCCCATTACAGAAATGAACGCCATTGGCTTCTGTTTCTCAGAGCCTTTATTATTTACAAAACTTTACACTGGTCATTAATAAACAGAAAACAAAAACAAATGAAGAAACAATAATCTTTTTAGCCAGAGACCTAATGCTGACTCATTCACGTGCTCATTTACACTGACCCAGGCTTAGTTGATTGCGTGCTCTGATAAGAGCACCTGTTGCTGGGGAAATTTTCTGTTGCCTAGCAACTTGTTCAGGGCCCTTTACAAGTTTCTTCTAGAGCAGGGGTGACCAACTGACAAGAGACTGTGATCTACTTACAGAATTAAAAACTGGCAGTGATCTACCCCCATTTTTTGGGGGGGGGGGTTCAGGTCAAAGTTTTTGAGCTTTTTTAGTAGGGGTACAGGGCTACTTTGATTAGCTTTTTTTAGGGAGGAGGAAAGCCCTGTTTTTAAGGGTTTTTTTTGGGGGGGGGAGAGGAACAGCCGCTCACCAACAAATCGCTGGGAAACAAACAGCCTCACTAAGTAAACGCCATCTTCCGTTCTGCAACAATGGAGAGCGGGTCGAGGGGGTGGGGCCAGATTCGATTTTACGAACACTAAGGAAAGGGACCCAGCGATCGACCTCAATCTACCAAAACCTCCCAAGGATCTACCAGTAGATCGTGATCGATCTGTTGGACATCCCTGTTCTAGAGTATTCCAACTTGGCCGTACCGGCAGAGCCTGATAGACATTGTAGTCAAAACCACCCGGAAGCCAACAGGTTGGGAGAAGCTGGTATAAGCCCCAGCTGGCAGCAACTATCCCAGGTTTCAAATAGTGATGCCTCTCAGCCCTTCTCTAGCTGGAGATGCCAGGGACTTGCTGTTCCACCAGCTACAGCCCTAGCTCCTCTGAGCAGCAGTGCCCAGTGCCAAGCAATTGCCCTGGGAAATGCAGCTATGAGTCTCCTTCTTACCTCCTAACAGGAAGGGAAGGTTCCCCTTGGGAATCGTTGCCCTGGCGCCAAGCCAGAACTCACCCGCCACCTCTCCTACATAAAAGCAGCAGTACAGATGTGTCATAATGCTGCAGGAACAATCTGTTCATTAAAATAGGGATCTATTTTTGAAGTGCCATCAGCGCTCCACATCCACATTGTGGACGATGCACACAAAACAGAAGCATTTTGCCACCTTTGCATGCAGCGCTGGTGCTGTGGCAGGAGTGCCGCGCTTAGACCAGGGAGACCTGAATTGAAATGCCTGCTCACAGACAAAGCTTTGCTGAGGGCACTTCTGGACTGTCACTGTTTTCCGGTGGGTTTCGATTGCATGCTGGCAAATCCAGGTTGCACAATTAACATTGACTGGGGAGGTCTTGTGCAACAAACCTGCTCCCCCAGTAGATCAGACTTCTCACAATGGGGAAAGAGGTGGGTAAAATCAACTGGGAAGCGTAGGATAGCACTTGTTTTAATGCAAGGTCATCTAACCTCCCTGCAAGCAAATTGGAATGAACGCTCGATAAACAGGTCGTACGGGGTGACATTGGACCTGTTGCTATTTCTCAGTGTGGCCTCCCTGAGAGGCTCGTTGTGAGGTTAAAACGGGGATACCATGTGTGCTGCCTTCAGTTCAATGGAGGATAGGCCGGATTAAGAGTGTAATAGAAATAAACAGATGCACAAATAAAATCCAGTGAGGCTGGGTCACATAAGGATACAGCCCTTCCTTTTCAAGGATGCAGTTGCAAGCAGCCATGGCTGAAGAGGAGATCGCCTCTGAACAGCCATCTGATGGGTGACTCTGAGTCATCTACGTCAGGAGTGGGAAACCTCAGTCCCAACTCTCAAATGTGGCCCTCTATAAGCCTCTCAATGTGGCCCTCAGGATCAGTTCACACCTTCTCCTCAGCCACATGGTCTACTTGCCCTGCTACACACCCTCTTTCACCTGGATGGAATGTGTCTCTGAATTCTGATCATTTCTTTTGGTTGTCTGGGTGGAGAAAAGAGAGTTGCCTACAAGTGTGTGTGGAAACCAGCCTGGTGCACAGTGGTACAAATGACTTTCATTGCTCCGCCCACATTTGCTTCTGGCCGTGACCACAGCTGTCATGTGACCCCTGGAAGGTTGGACAGGAGGGAAGGTAGCCCCCAAAGTTGAAAGGGTTCTCCATCTCTGTTCCACATGTCTGGGCTTAGGGGATGCAAGCAAAGAGGTCCGAGAACTTGACTCAACTTCCTCACGCGTTTAAGTCTTGGTGCCTTTCTTTTCAAACACGCTCATTCTTACTGGATTTCTCCTTTGCTGCTGGTGGGTGGCCTGGAGAGAGCAGCCCTTCTCTGCCCGAAGGCACCAGGGTAGAGCCTGCTTTGCAAGGGATCTAGACTTGTGGCTTTCAGACCCCACCAGAATCTTAACTGCCCTTAGCTGTGCGACGGGATGGCCTGGTCTAAAGATGGCTCCATTCCAGCCCTTTTCTCTTTAGTAGGACACTTGGAGATGGGAACTGATAAGGGCCTCAGAGGTGGTAACCAAAGGATCCCAGTGGCATTGGAGAGCAAGCCTGGATTTCTCCCCTATGCCATCCCCATTGTTAGCAAACTTAGCCTAGACAGGTTGGCGCCAAAGGACAGGTGTCTCTTTGTGAAGCTCTCAAGTTTGTGTGTGTGTGGCCCTTTTGTTGGGTTGCCCATTCAACGATTTGGAACAACGGTGCCTATCAGAACAGGCTGTTCACAGGGTAACTCAACACCAGCACTTGATCTGTTTGCTGTCCTGCCTGAATGGCACTTGCCATTCTCCATGGGACCAAACCTTGCTTGAACCTGACTGATGTTGCAAGGTGACACGATGGCATGGCCAATGGCTGGGGTGACATCTCGGTAACTTTCCACTGATGCCAGAGAGAAAGAGGAGGCCTCGGGGGCACAAAGCAGTGGATCCTGCCATTCCATCCTGCTCCGTTTTGATTTGAGAAGCAAATTCTTAGGAACCACGTACCTACGGGACCACCTCTCCTGGTATGCCCTGCAGAGGACCTTAAGGTCCACAAATGACAACATTTTGGAGGTCCCAAGTCGCAAGGTGGTTAGATTGGTCTCAGCTAGGGCCAGGGCCTTTTCAGCACTGGCCCTGACTTGGTGGAACGCTCTGTCACAAGAGACTAGGGCCCTGCGGGACTTGACATCTTTCCGCAGGGCCTGCAAGACAGAGCTGTTCTGCCTGGCCTTTGGTTTGGACTCAGTCTGACCCTTATGTTTCCCTCCCCTTATGCTTTTGATCTATGGGCTACTTTTAAAATGAGGCTGCATTTTAAATTGCATTTTTACCTGTATTTTAAATCCCCCCGCATTTTGTTTTTGCTGTAATTTTACTGGTGTTAGCCACCCTGAGCCCGGCTCTGGCTGGGGAGGGTGGGGTATAAATTTATTATTATTATTATTACTACTACATGGCACAGGAGCACTTCCCACAATGCTGAGATCCGCAGTGTGAGAAAAGGGCCTCAAGTCTTCAGTTGGGCTTAACAGGTCATGAGAACATCAGAAGAGGCTTGCAGGATCAGGCCAGTGGGCCATCAACTCCAGCATCCTGTTCTCACAGGGGCCAACCAAATTCCCATGGAATCACGCAAGCTTGACCTGAGCACAGCAGCACGGTGCCCTTCTGCCGCTTCCAGCAACTGGTTTTCAGAAGCTTTGCCATCAGGATTAGTAGTCACTGATAGTCTTATCTCTCATGAATTTATAGGTCCTGTAGGTTCATTTCCCCATCGGCTAGGGGTAGTAAACATAGTGCCCATTAACTTTGGGAAGTCCCGGCCCCCTGAAATATTTTATGGGGGGACAAAGGGACCTCGACCCCTAGGAGTTGACTTCTATGATCCATGTGATTCCTCCGGGAAGCCCTGTCTTCACTCTTAGTTGCCCCCGGTGATGTTGGATTTGAATACAGAACATATCCTTTTGCTACATAATCCCTGACCGGATGCTCACCAATGTGACTGACTAAACCAGAATGAAGAAGTAGCGGGGAGGGGGGGGGGTTGGGGGTGATAATGCCGAAACTATTGTACACAAATGGAACAATAGCAGCAAATGGATTAAATAAAATAAAATACTTAAGCAAGTGTTTTTGGGGAGACAATCTTTATCCTGCCAAAATTTCTGTTTCTGACCCTGCAATTGAAATTTGAGAATATTCGGCACACTCCTAGGAATTGTGCTCATTCAAGGAGCATTTTAAAGGTGGGCTGGTGATTGCAATGTACTGTTAAAAGAAAGTATTGCTAGTTGTAAAAGCCAGCAACTGATTGTTTTAAGAACCCCTAGTTGGCTGGGTTTCAAGCTCTGGTGTGATTACCACATTTTATCTGCTGCATACTTATCTCTGTATCAGGGGTGCCATTCCGTGTTTCAGAAGGGAAGATTGATTCATTTATCATTATTTTATCAGGTGAAGTAATTAGGAATACAAAAGCAGAACAGGGAGACCAGCATAATCAACGACCACACCCTTTCGTCGTTCTCATTATGAGGGTGGGAAAGGTGGTTAACACATGGGAAGGTTTAAAAAGTCTACATTTTATGGGTTTCAGGGAAAATACCTCATCATGAGATGTGAGGGGGTGCAGATGATACTGTTAGAAAGTGCTGGAAGTTTAGCAAATGCCCTTTGCTGAATGAGAAGGTGTGCTCATGTTTTCATGTGGCTGTTTGAATGAAAGCAACACCATTTAATGCAGGGACGTCTTCTGGAAGAGGCACCTACCTGTTTTGGAAAGTCATGTTGACAGAGTGCAATAGATTTTGCAATAGGCTGTGTAAAACGGCGTGAAATGGATTTTGCAAACAGATGGTTCAGAATAGTGTGCAATAGATGTTGTAAAATAGCGCGAAATGGATTTTGCAATCAATGGCGTAACATCTGCACGGGAGGTACAAAATAGGGTGCAAAAGATTCCTGGGACCTGGTCAAGCTGCATGTCATTGGATCATCTGTGTGCATATATGTCTGCATAATTGTCTGTGGGGGAATATTTGTTTGTGCCTATCTTCTGTGTAAAAGCCTGCCCTTTTTAGGATGCAAAAGGTGCTCCTCATCTCCAAATACTGCTCTGTTTCCCAAGGGGGGATTTTCTTCATGACCAGTTCCTGATTTGAGCAGGTCCTCTCTCTGTGGACCCTGGAGAGCTCACTTGCCTGCAAAGGCAGAATTCCAAGCAGCGCTGCTTGATGGGGTCTGCCCACTCTTTTATTTTCACACAATGCCCCAAAGCAATTCTAGGTCAGGAGCACTGTGGGGAAATTAAAGGGGTGGACAGGTCCAGCCACCTCTCACTGCTTGGAGTGCCAGGCCATGACTCTGCCAGGTGCAGGGGCCCTGGCAGTTACCCAAAGGTGCCCCTTGCCAATTTCCAGTACAGTAAAGTCCTTTCAAGCACCAAAGGGAATGGTGAGCATTTTGCTACCAGTGGCATGCCTAGACCTGTGCTGCCATGTGTGCTGAGCAAAATCAATATAATAATAATAATAATAATAATAATAATAATAATAATAATAGCATCACCACAAGGCTGGCATGTGGTAGAGGTACAGCCGTACCTCTGATGTCAAACAGAATCTGGTCCAGAAGTCCATTCAACTTCCAAAACATTTGGAAACCAAGGCACGGCTTCCAATTGGCTGCAGGAAGGTCCTGCAGCCAATCAGAAGCTGCATCGGACATTTGGGTTCCAAAGAACATTTGCAAACCAGAACACTCACTTCTGGGTTTGCGGTGTTTGGGAGCCAAAACATTCGACTCGCAAGGTGTTTGGGATCCAGTGTACGACTGTATGTGCAGATCTGTTTTGCAAAGTCCTCGCAGGCTTTGTCCTCCTTGTGTCTTGTAACTCTTGTCTGTCTGTCTCTTTAGAATGACTCCTGGGGGAAGCAATATTCCTATGCGCTGTTCAAGGCTATGAGCCACATGCTGTGTATCGGCTATGGGCAGCAAGCCCCAGTGGGCATGTCCGACGTATGGCTCACTATGCTGAGCATGATTGTCGGGGCCACCTGCTATGCCATGTTCATCGGCCACGCCACAGCCCTCATCCAGTCTTTGGACTCCTCGCGTCGGCAGTATCAGGAGAAGGTAAGCTACTCTGCCTTGTCGACAGTTGCAGTGTGTGTGTGTGTGTGTGTGTGTGTGTGTGTGTTCAAACAGCCAGCTTTACCCTACAAGCGAAGGAGCATTTGAGCGAGTTAGTTAAGGGTGCTGGGAATTGTTCTGTGATGGGTCAGCTATAGTTCCCAGGATTCTTTGGGGGAAGTCATGTGCTTTAATTGTGCTTTAAATGTAAGGTGTGTAACCCTCTTGGATACTAAGAAACACCTTTGTCATGTGCAATAAGCAGAATTGGATCATGTACAAGCAAGAAGACCCATGAAAACCGTACGGATGCATGCAGAATAGCAGAATCATTATGCCAGCTCCCATTCATATAAATTACACTAGCAAATTAGCCATTCCACTCTGATGGCTATTTGGGGGGATATTGGTGGTGTTTGGAGTGTCCTGGGAAGGGCGTTGGTGCACACATTTTTCTGGGGGGGAGGGGTGTGTGTGGATACAACACGTTTTTTGTGTCTGTATTTTGTCCATGTGCCTCTGCTTTTTGGCTATGATTGCTTCATGCCACGATGTGTTGTTGAACAGGTACATTTTAGGCCAGTCTGTGGGGTTTGGCTCTGAGTTGACTTTTTCTGAGTTTTGGTGTTGAGTTTGTTGTGATTTCCTATTTTGGGGGACTGTGAGTTGGGGTGGGGGCTCTTTGCAATTTGGTATAACTGGGCACTCTGTGACCGGTTGATGTTTCCCCTCTCACATATTCTGGGGAGGGACCTTTGTGCTGTGGTGCTCTGCATGCAGAAGGTCTCAGCTTCAACCCCTGGTATCTCCAGCTCAACAGGATCGAGTAGCAATTGATGGGAAAGACCTCTCTCAGCCAGAGGCCCCTAAGAGCTACTGTCCATCAGAGTAGGCAGCAGTGAGGAAGGTGGACAAATAATTACACTCTCTCTGTGGATTGTAACTTCCTACATTCCCTATACATCACCTACGAAGGTCCAAAATTATTATCTGCTGTTTATTATCATGCTTCCTTGTTCTCTGATAGGTTTTAAAAATAAAACTTGGTTGGTTCATAATTTGTATCTATGAATAGCAGAGTTCAAAAGCTTAGAAGTTCCTGGAGTTCCCCGTCACCCATTCGGTCTCATTCAGACATCACTAGCATTGCCTAAAATGCAAGATAAACACAGAGGAGCCTGACAGATGCTCTGTGGCATCTGGAGGGCCAAGGATTCCCCATGCCTGCATTAGAGAAAGGCACCAGGAAAGATTCTGGGCCCAAGGGGTGTTTTCCCATCTGTCCTGCTGAACATCTTGGGGGATGAGACCAGCTAACTGTGCCGTTTTCCAACACATTTACCATCTTCCGCCCCAATTCATGTTCCCAGTGTGTTACTTCAGATCTGCGGGCAGATACATGTCTTTTTAATTTTTGTGTTGCACCTGGAAGGAGTGATAAGTGGGTAGAAATAATTGACGATGGCAAGGACAGAAGGCAAATGTCTCTCTGTGTGTGACAAGAGATAGGGATGCACATATATTTTTTTAGCAGAACATGCTGGATCCAGGAGTGGAAGGGAAATTGCTGCTGGTGCTGTTCTACAAATGCTTGCACAAGAGAGGCCATGGTGCCATAGCAGTGGAGGCTGCTCCATTAGGGTGGATAAGGTGCTTCTCCACCAACCTCAGTCTGGACTCAGCCAGCTGCCACCTGCCTGCCTTCTTACTTATTTTCACCCCGTTCAGGAGTAGCCCTGCCTGCCAGCCAGGCAAGCGAGATGAAGATGGGGGCAAAACCGGAATGAGTTGGCTCTGCCTCTCACTGCCTTCTGCCCCACCTATTTGCAATGTTGTGGTTTTTTAGCATCAGTACAAGTGGTAGTACAGTGTGTTTGCTGGAGGAAAAATGTTGCAAGTACAGGGAGATACCATTTTGAATACGGTGCAGGAGAAACACAAGGAGGAGATAGTGGTCTGACGGTTTACCAAAGATTAAGCCCATGTAGTCCAGCAGCCTGTTCTCACAGAGGTCAACCAGTTGCCTGATCTAGGAAGCCAGCAAGCTAGACCTGTGTGCAATAGCACCATCTCATCCTGCTGTTTCCAGCAACTGGTATTCAGAAATGTATTGTATATGTATCATGGCCAGCAGCCACTGGTAGCTTCTCCTCCATGAATTTGTCCAATTCTCTTTTAAGGACATCCAAGTTGGTGGCCATGATTGCCCCTGGTAGAATTCCATAGTCTAACTGCATGCTGTGTGAAGTCCTTTCTTTTCTCTGTCCCGAATCTTCCAATGTTCACTTCAATTAGAGTCCCTGAGAGGGAGAAAAACTAGTATCTATCTGCTTTCTCCATAGAGCGTCCCCAGCACAATGTACACCATTTTGCAAGGCAAATTTATGTCCAATTCTTTGGGCTTCCTAGTTGCTAGGGCAAAATTAGCTTGTGTGTGTATCAAATATTTATCCCCCTCAGATACCAAATCTTCCTTCATTATTACAATTTTCCTTTTCTGCATTGATTTATTATAATAAACCAGGCACTGCCTTTCAACCATAGTTGCAGTTCAAGATGGCTTAGCAAAATTTCATTGAAAAAAACATTAAAACTATATGAATAGAACTGGAAGACATGCCCATCAACAATGACATTAAGAGCAGCAGTTGAAAAGTCAGTGGCAGATGAACTAACCAAACAAATCAACTTCCCCACTGAAATTCCATGAAAACAGCTTTTCCTAGGATCCCAGAAAAAGTCCTCTCTTCAGTAGCCCTGCATTTGATCTCTGCAGGTGATGGTGCCTGAAGTGGTGTGTCAGATGATCATCTCAGTTTACCCAGGAGCAAGAGAACCTTCAGTTGCTCTGGTTCCAGCCTGTTTAGGTCTTTTTAAAGATCAGAAGCAGCACTTTACATTATGCCTGGAACCAAAGTGGGAGAGAATCTTACTTATTTTACTTATTCATTTCATAAAATGCATGCACTGCCTGATTGTAGAAAACCTCAAAGTGGTTTACAAAAAGAATAAAACAATACAATTATCAGGGTAATAAGGCTGCTTCCAGATGACCTCTTGACTGAGCGTCTGGTCATGATTTGCTTACAAAACGTTCTGATTTGTTCTGATGTTTATGGGGAGGTTAGACAATGCTGCATCGAGCAAAAGTTACCCTACACTTCCCAGCACATTTCTCTATCACTTTCCTTATCGACATCAGGGGGAGAGGGGAAGGTGGGCTCCTTGCCCAAGAGCTAGAAGTCAACTGCAATTGTGCAACCTGAGATTGCTGATAGGTGATTGAATCCCACCCCTAAATAGTGACCATTTGGGTGGGATACAACAAAGTGGTTTTATGAGTGGAGCAAAGTCTGCTCACACAATGGATTTTTTTTTTGTTATGTCACCCCCCACCCCGTGCCCCTAAATCTGCTCTGGAGGTTTGAGGGAAAGCCCAAAGTTTAGGAGGTGTACAGGAGGAGGGGAGAGGGAAAATTTCATGTTGCATAAGTGAACCTCGTTCTACACATGCATAGCCCACTTAACTTTACGTCGAATCCCACCCAGAGTATCCTTAAATACAGGAAGAGCACTGTGAATAGGGAAAAGCTATGTGAATCATATTAGGCGAGTGTTTCCTTAAAAGTTTGATCCGATTTTGAAGTCAGCTGTAGAGCTTGCCTTTCTGGCTTGATCCAGGTCAATAATAGTGATGGATGGATTCCTAGGTGACAGATCTCAAGGGAAGAGGAAGGAGGAGGAGGGTGGGTTTTAATGAAAAGCAAACACCTGAGAACAGGAACGTTGTGCTAACATAGCCCTGCATGGATCCAACCCCATTGTGTCAGGATATCTTTCAGGCATAAGCAGATCCATCGAACGGTGTCTCACGAGACGTATCTTTGGATGCGTTTCAAAGAAATGTTATTTCCCCAGGGTGTCTGAAGAAATATAGCCACCGAGAAGAGAGATTATTCAATTTCCTGTGGGAGACAATGGGGCAAAGGATGGCCTGCACCTAATGAATATTTACTTCCAGCCGGCCTTGCTGGAACTCTGAATAGCCTTGTTTGAAATGAGGACACTGGGTGATTTACAGTCCCAACCGTTCAGTTTAGGAACATGTATGCATCCAAGGATATTTTAAGCAGAACAGCGTAGCTTCAAAAGGTCTGCAGCTGAGTGGACCAACCAGAGCTTTCCCCAACCAAGTGCTCAGTAGATGTTTTGGATTACAACTCCCTTCTGCAATGGCCAACACCACCAGTGGTCAGGGATGGCAGGACTTTTGGTTCAACTGCATCTGGAGGGCACCAGACTGAGGAGGTCTGGTGCAGAGCATCTGAAACAGAAAAAAGAAGGGGTGTTAAGAAGTCATCTTTGCATCATCTTGTCCCTGCTGGAGACAGCAGTGATGGGTTGCCTGGGAGTTGTTCTCTGGGTATCTTAGAGCTAAAATGCACATTCAGAAAGATCACATGACTCTGCTATTTCTTTATTTCTGCAAGTGGAAGGTCACATTGTGAACTTCTGCCCTCATTTAAAAAACTGTAGACCAAAAGTATCTCAGGGAGAAGAGCTCAAAACTAGTCATACCACTCGCTTCATGGAATGTCAAATTTTCTGTGTAAACTGACTGAGGCTGATGGGAGTTGTAGCCCAAAAGATTTGTAGGGCATCAATTTGGGGAAGGCTAGAGTAAAGGAACTTCTTAAATGTGTGTTCTTCATCAAGCCATCTTATCTGAAGCCCCATCCTCTCCTCTCCATCTGCTGCCATAGCTGAGCTCTTCAGCTTTGGCCATTAATGCAAGGCAGGACGATGGGCAAAATGTGTGATGCTCCTAGGGCAAGGCTAGCCAATGCAGTGCTCTCCAGATGTTGTTGGATTTCAGCTCCCATCAGTCCCAGTCAGTGTGGCCTATGGACGGGGTTGATGGGAGTTGGAGTCCTGAGGTGTTTAGGACTCCAGCTCTATTGGCTAGCCTTGAACCACTTTGGGGGAAATATTCACAGAAATGTTCTGTCACCCTCGTTTGAGCATCCGCAGGAGACTGCCCTGCGTGTACAAGGAAGAGGCAACAGGAAGAATTACGGCACTTACCTGGTACAAGGTTCTGATGCTGTCAAGTTTTTCCAATGTGTTTTTTAAGGCTCTTTCTTTATCTATTCTCCGGAATCAAGTTCAGAGATGAAAACATGCCTTCACACTAGGGATAGGTCAATCTATTGGTTTGGTTTGGTTTCTCTTTCTCTCTCTTTTTTTCCAATCTTAAATTCAGTTTGTGATTGATTGATTGATTGATTGATTGATTCAAAACATCCTCATGAAAATCCACCAGTGTTTTAGTGTGAATTTCTCCTAAGCCACACCTTTTTTTTGCAAAGCAGCATTCCCCTAATATAAGGCATTTTTGTAGGCTGCTTTCACCAATATATGCATGTTTCTCCTCACTTTACCCTGGTGTATGCATTTTCGTACACATGACTTGGCTGCAGAACTGCATTGCAAAATTCGCAGAAGTGCAAATTTCAAAAGATGGGCCGCCTTTCAGTTCTGTCCTGTTTCAAGAAGTGTGTATACGTAGATTTGCTTTTAAATGCAAATTCAGTCAAATTGCTCCAACAACCATAGTCCTAAGTACTTTTAAGTAGCTAGCAATACCCTAGTGTCCCAGTTTGCTATTTGGAGAGACAATGTTGTAGTTTTAGAGATGCCCGTAAAACGGCATCTAGGCGGCTGACAGGAGGCCATATTGCTTTTTCCTGTGAGAGGCACATCCAACACCGAGAACAATGTTAAGCATTGTGAGGTGCTCCTACAACAGAGAGCCATTAGTTAATAGCAGTGTAATTGATTTCCAGCCACTAAGAACGCAGGTGAACCATTTGAATGGGGTCATTAGTGGTAGCACTCATGAATATTCCTGACCATCTTAGCTGTGGGCGGCTCGAGACAAGAGGCAGCGAAGTTCCAGGAAACCCCATCAGCCCCCACTATGCCTCCTTGAATACATTAAGTCGTCTTCCCTGATCTTTGGCTTCATCAGGTGGTTATCATGCAAGGCATGCTAGAACAGGCCATCCCAGCAGCAAATGAGTAACACTCATGTTTGCAGAGAATGGTGTAGAGGGATGGAGAAATGTGATTCCCTTTGCATTTAATGCTGAATCTTTCAAACCTGCAGTTTCTGAAACAATATGTGAGCTGAAACACAGCCCCTTTGAAATTTGCACTCCAAAATTGGCAATGCAGCTCTGTGGCCAAGTAAGGGTCCGGTATCTTTTCCCCAGAGGTTGGTGGTGGGGAGAAACCCACCTCCTGGAAAAGATTAAGCTCCCCCTTCTTCTCCTTTCACTTGCAATGCCCCACTTGCAATGCAATGTCTGTGGCTGCTTCTGGAGTAGGGAAAGTTATGTGGAACATATAGTTTGACCCTTCATTGCTGTAATTGAAGGGCTGTGTTTGAAAGGAGACAGGTTGTTAGCTTGGGTTAGAGCAGCGGTTCTCAACCTGTGGGTCCCCAGATGTTGTTGGACTACAACTCCCATCATCCCTGAGCTCTGGCCTTGCTAGCTAGGGGTGATGGGAGTTGTAGTTCAACATCTGGGGAACCACAGGTTGAGAAAGGCTGGGTTAGAGCATCTGTTCTGCATGCAAACAGCCTCAGGTTGAATCCCCAGGTAGGGCTGGAGGAGATGCTGTGGCGAACACACAGGGTCCCTGGATGTTTCACCGTTTATTGATCCCCGTGCCACCACTTTATTTCTCGCTGCCACCACCCAGGCCCTACCTGGTACAATACTGAGTCCAGTCAGGGTTAAATTGGAACATAAACTTTTGTTTACATATTGCGGTTTAACAAGCGTGTGGTTTCATAAACGGTATCGGTCAATTAGAATCATGGGGTGCCTATCCAGACCTATAACTTCCACTACCTGCTCTCACTTACTAAACCACCTCTCAGATATTTACTTGTCTTCCTAGCTCCTAACTGTTCCTGACTCAACTTATTTCACTACACTAACTCAACCTACCCACAAACTCTATCCCAATTCACTCCCACTCCAACCAATCACCTAACTCCCAACGAACTCCTCCCTTCGCCCCTCCCAGAGCTGGTTTTATAGTCCCTTTGACTTCACCTCCTGGGTCCTGATTGGGTAACCTGTTTAACTATTTCCCCTCCAGCACTCTCATATGTTAACGTCACAGATGCTGCCAGCCAGTGTAGACAGATCTGCAGTAGATGTACCCACGGTATGACTCATTATAAGTCAGCTTCCTATGTTCATATGAAAGACAGATGGGTCTTTAAAATGCATGAAAATGCAACACTGAAAACACTGGTAGAGTTTAATCTGAGCCAGGATGCGTCATGCATTAGAATTCGTTTTTTTCAAGCTAGGGTTCAACCCTGGGCCATGGGATGTGGTAATAAGCTACATCCATTCTAATGAGTCGTTTTGGGGAAAATGCTCTTAATTAGTCATACAGAGATCTGTTCTGCAAGTGTGCCCTTGGGCATGTGCAAAGTGCCTCTCCCGCACCACTGTGCAATTATAACTAGCCTCCACATAGCTGAGAAGAGGTGTTCTGAGGTCATGACTTCCAGGCAGATTTGTGATTTGCCTTGGCTTTTTAGATATCCTGCCCTGCACAGATGCCTCATTCCAGGGCAGGAAATGATGGCACGGGGGGACACGAAACAGGTCCACGGGGTGCATGTCTTCTCATGTGCTACATTTTCAAGTATGCAATTTAATAATTGCGCATTGTTCCATGGTTCTAATAAATACTTATTTAATTAACAACCTCAAAACTTTGCGTGGCTTCCCACCGGCATTCCCCAACATCTCCACCATTAACAGATCAGAAAGAATGCATTCGACATGTGTCCTTCCCAACTAAGCGAATATATTCTAGAAAGTTAAGAGAAGGGCTGTGGGCAGATTTGTCCCCAAAATGGGTTTTAGTTTTAGCTCAGTGAAGGAATGAAAATTCAAGATGATGTCCAGCCTTGTGGGTTCTCTTCTTGTCTGTAAAGAAGAGGTGTCTCATCCCCTCGCTCCCTTTGGGGACTTCTTAGTTCAGAGAAAATGCGAGTAAGAGTTTAGAAAACTATGCCTGGCATGGAGAAAGTTGAAGGATAAAAGTTTTTTATCCTTCCTCTTTCAGAAGAACTCATGGACACTGAACAAAGCTGAATGTTGGAAGACTCGGGGGAGAGAAATGGAGCGCATAGTTGGACTATGGAATTTGCTTCTTCAAGAGGCAATGGTGGCCACCATCTTGGGTGGTTTCAAAAGAGGATTAGGCAAATTTTTGAAGGATAAAGCTATCCATGGCTAGTAGCTATGATGACTATGTTCCAGCTTCATCTGTTGGTGGCATTGCTCCTCTTGAATACCAGTTGCTGAAAACAGCAAGTGGGCAGAGCACTGTTGCTCTCAGATCCTGCCTGCAGATCTAGTTGGACTAGATGAGCTATTGGCTTGATCCATCAGACTCTCCTTATGCTCTTCTATGATACATGTTAATAATAATAATAATAATAATAATAATAATAATAATAATAATAATGGCAACCATAGCAACAATTCATTGGGTACTAAAATAACCAACTGCCCATAAATATTTATCAGGAAGAATTTCCAGACAGGCAACAAGGAGCCTAAAGGGTAACAATTTTTATGCATCACCTTGAGTCCACTTCACAAATGCATGAAGTATAATCCTCAGATTTCAAAGCAACTGGAAGCCAAAATGTTTTGTGGCATAAAAAATTCTCTGTTTTGTTAATGAACTATAATTGAGCAATGGCAGTTATTAAAATGATCAGCTTGGCAGCGCTGAGTTAATTAACACGTTTGGTGGGAAAGGAAACCATTTTCTGTATTCAGGCCCAGATGCATGGAGTTGAACTTCTTGATGAGTTGCAGTCCAACACTGGAGCCTCTAGGCTTATCATTGGCCTTTGTCTTGCATACATTCTGGCTCTGATTGCATTTCCCTTATCTTCCCCGACCCCCAGTTCCTTTCTGAAGTCGCTGCTTACAAGTCCACCACCACCACTCTTGGTGGATTATTCTATGCATCTGATAGTCTTCAAATTGCCTCTTTGTTGGTTTTACCAGGAATCGTCACTAACGATCTGGTCCTGGGTGGTCTTCTTAAATTACTCGCTGTCCCATTTTCCTCTCTTTGCCTTTAGGGATGCGTTTTTTAAAAAAATTGTGAGTGTGCACCATTAGATTAGGTCCAGTATATCTGAAGGAGCGTCTTCACCCCCATCATTCTACCCGGACACTGAGGTCCAGCTCCGAGGGCCTTCTGGCAGTTCCCTCACTGTGAAAAGCCAAGTTACAGGGAACCAGGCAGAGGGCCTTCTCGGTAGTGGTGCCCGCCCTGTGGAACACCCTCCCACCAGATGTAAAAGAGAACAACTACTACCAGACTTTTAGAAGACATCTGAAGGCAGCCCTGTTTAGGGAAGCTTTTAATGTTTGATGTATTACAGTATTTTAATATTTTTTTGGAAGCTGCCCAGAGTGGCTGGGGAAGCCCAGCCAGATGGGCGGGGTATAAATTTATTTTTATTATTATTATTATTATTATTATTATTATTATTATTATTATTACTATTAGATTGGTCGCTGTGGGTTTCAGCCTCTTTATGCCAAGCCTATAAAAGTCAGTCAAGGCTGCAAACCAGAGCTTCACTGGACACAGTGCGACTTACATCTGAATATGCGTAGGAAAGGCTGGCACTAGGTTTCTGGGACGCTGGATCAATTTGACCCGACTCTTTCTGAAACAGCTTCTGACACGCTATGCGATGGCTTCCTGCAATCCCAGGAGAGGGGGGGTGTCTAGTGTGCCCTGGTCCATTTCGACACTCCAGTTAAAAGCCTCTTCCTTTCCTGCTTTCCTCCCAACCAGTACAAGCAAGTGGAGCAGTACATGTCCTTCCACAAGCTCCCAGCTGAGATGCGGCAGAGGATCCACGACTACTACGAACACCGCTACCAGGGCAAAATGTTTGACGAGGAGAGCATCCTGGGAGAGCTGAGTGAGCCATTGAGGGAGGTGAGTTGTATAGGAGAGGGGCAGCAGGCATCTGACTGAGGGGTTACGCAACAAGAGGGGGACCCCATTAGGGACTGAAGAGTGTGTCCGGAACACTAAAGAGTTAGGCCTGTGTCGCTCTATTAAAGAAAACGTAGCAAGAGGTCAACAGATTAATCAACTCGCAGCTTTGTGTTAAGTTGATTAACCTGCTGATTGGTTAAATCTGTGAATGTCCACATAGGAGGGAAGGAAAAATCCCAACAGCTTTAAAATAAGAAGCGTACAGTGGTACCTCGGTTTTTGAACCACCCCAGAAGACTTTTCGGCTTCCAAAACATTCAGAAACCGAGGCACAGAGGGAGAATTTCGATTTCAATTGAGAAAACTGAAAAACACAGTGGAAGCCGTTTGACTTTTGAGGCGCGTTTGGAAATGGAAGCATTTACCTCCGGGTTTTCAGCGTTCGAAAACCAAAACGTTCAGCTTCCGAGATGCTCAAAAACTGAGGTACCACTGTATCTCCTTTTTTTCTGGATGGGGAGAGTGGGTGCAGCCTGGGAAGAGTTTTAAGGGCCTGGCTGAGAGGTATGGAGGGCCACATTAGGCTCCCAGGCCTGAGACTCACCACCCCTGGTTTAAACAAGCAAATAAAACCACAACCACCTACTGAATTCCCTCCCTCTCTCTCACGACCAGGAGATCATCAACTTCAACTGCCGGAAACTTGTGGCCTCTATGCCTCTGTTTGCCAACGCAGACCCCAATTTTGTAACATCCATGCTGACCAAGCTGCGTTTTGAGGTGTTCCAGCCGGGCGACTACATCATCCGGGAGGGGACGATCGGAAAGAAGATGTATTTTATCCAGCACGGGGTGGTGAGTGTGCTCACCAAAGGCAACAAGGAGACCAAGCTGGCTGATGGTTCCTACTTTGGAGGTAAGCAAGGCCTGCCCTGTATGGATTTTATAGCTTCGTAAATGTAGTGTTTAGGGATGCGGGTGGCACTGTGGGTTAAACCACAGAGCCTAGGACTTGCCGATCAGAAGGTCGGCGGTTCGAATCCCCGCGATGGGGTGAGCTCCCGTTGCTCGGTCCCTGCTCCTGCCAACCTAGCAATTCGAAAGCACGTCCAAGTAGATAAATAGGTACCGCTCCGGCAGGAAGGTAAACAGCGTTTCCATGTACTGCTCTGGTTCGCCAGAAGGAGCTTAGTCATGCTGGCCACATGACGTGGAAGCTGTACGCCGGGTCCCTCGGCCAATAAAGCGAGATGAGCGCCACAACCCCAGAGTCGGTCACGACTGGACCTAATGGTCAGGGGTCCCTTTACCTTTACCTTTAAATGTAGTGTCACAGGGTTGCATCCAATGGAGCCCTAAGTTAAAGTCGCTTAGCAGAAACATTTTGCACTTCTTCAGATACATCTTCAGATCTGTATCTTCAGATCTGTATCTTCAGATACAGAAGTGTGCATGCACACGAAAGCTCATACCAAGAACTAACTTAGTTGGTCTTTAAGGTGCTACTGGAAGGAATTTTTTTATTTTGACTATGGCAGACCAACACGGCTACCTATCTGTAACTGCATAATGCTGTGAGCTTATCCATAAATCCCATTTTTTCCTAATCATTTGTTTCACTAGATTTGATTTATTATCTCCATATCAATTATTATCTCCATACCAAAAACAACCAGAATCAAAAGGCAAATAACATTACAATATAACAGCCAAGCCACTGGGTTTATCTCTAACTTTTTACATATACACACTGCTTTTGTGGGAGAAGCATCTGTATGGGACACATAGCACCCCCTAGTGGTGCTAGCAGGGATTACATTAAGAGCCCAAACTGATAAACATAACAGGAGGTGTCACAAGCAATTCATCCCGTCTGTGATGAGCTGTCATGATTTCTTCCCTAGGCTCCCCAGGAACTCCATCGGGTAATTTCATGCATCTTCCCAAAAGTACCATTCCTGCTATTCCTTGACAGGAAGCTGTGGCAGTTAATCCAGTGAAAACCATCAGCCTATAAAAGTAGCTGGGGCTCAAATAACTTCTCATATTTAGAGATCTCTAGAAAGGTAGTCTTGGAAACCCAGTGTTGGTTGTGACCCAACACAGTAAGGATTTTATTTCTGTGCAGCTCAGTCCTGATGCTAGAAAGGTCAGATCCTTAACTGGCATAAGCCTTAGGCTGATTTTCCTAAATTTCCTGGTTAAGGCAGCGATGGGAAACCTGTAGTCTTCAAAATATTGATGGACCCCATCTCCCATCACCCCTCACCACTGCTTATGTTGGCTGGAGCTAATGGAGCTTGTAGACCAGTAACATTTGGAGGGCTCTCCACCCCCCTCCCTGGGTGTAGCACTGGAACTAAGAATTAGACCAGGAGAAAGCAGCTCTCTCTCTCTCTCTCTCTCTCTCTCTCTCTCTCTCTCTCTCTCTCTTAAAAAATCATTTTTATTTGATTTTTCCAATAAAAAGTTATAAAAATCCAAATACATATCCATATGCAGAGATTTCTCCGAATCTCAGGACTCCATCCCCCTTCCCTGGAGTCCTGATTTAAATATTTAAAACTGCATCTTCTTCCAAACTCTTATCAGTCCACATTGTCCATGGTAATTGTTACACTACAAGTGAAATCAAATTCCTTATCTGGAAAGATGGAAAGAGATCGAAAGCAGCTTTCTCCAGCTTGATGTTGCTGGTGTTGGTGTTGGTGATCAATAGAGATACTCCCATCAATAGAGATACTAAGCCTGGCCAATGGTCAGGCATGATGGTAGGTGAACATCACCTGAAGGACATCAGGTTAAGGAAGGCTGGGCTATGGGATCATGCTCATCCCTCCGTGTCAGGCATAAATTCCTCTCCCTCCTTCACACCGATGGACACACAAACTCACAAATAGAGACCTCTCTCTGTCTCGCTTGCTATTGCGTATGACCATCAGCATCCTGGATTGAGCTTGCTATGCCATATTGGTAAATCCAATTCTGAAGATGAGTTTAATTGTGGAGCCAGCTTCACTTTGACCTGAGTTTGAAAGGGTCACGTGTCATACTGAAATTGAGTAGAGAAGAAAGGAAGAATTCATGGGTCAAAAGGGAGGAGTAGATGAGCTTTTGCGGAATTTTTTTTGGCCAAAATCCAAGCCATAAAAGCTAGTTTTAGTTGAGCACACACCTGCTATATAAAAAGTCTCAGGTTCAGTCTTGTCCATCTGCAGTTGAAAAGGATCAGGGAGCAGGTGATGGGAAGAACCATTTGCCCGAGACGCTGCCGGTTTGAGAAAGCCAAGAGTTGCCAAATTTTATAGGTATCCATTTCTACACACACATTCCTCCAGTATATGAAATTTTGCACACATTGCTGGGTTGGAGATCTCCATTGCGAAAAATGGAGAAATTTGGTGAACTTCAAAGGATAATTCAGTTTCTTTTACCTGTTACTTCGCAAAATGCAAATTAGGTTCTTCCTCATTAAAATGCAGGAGGAGATTGAATTCCTCCTCCATCGCTACCTGGAGTCAGGTTTGGAGGGGGAGTCACAAGTGCCTTTGGCTCAAATGCCACCAGGACAGGCAACCGTAACCCGCTCTGATCATGAGGTCGTAAGTCAGATCAAGCGGCGTCAGCCCTCGGCCCCAGAGGGACTTGGCTTTGGCAAGATGTGTCATGACCTTCTGTTCCCACTTGTGTAGCAGAGGTGATTAGCATGCACTGAATGAACTAGCCATGCCTGGAACGATGCTTGATAGCAGAACCCAAGTGGCTAATTAGATGAATGAATTACTATGTAGGAGAAAGGTGAGAACAGTGAGGAAATTACCAGATAGATAGTTCACCCTATAAGCAAAAGAACCAAAGAAAAGAGTGTGATTATATACTTCACTGAATCGAGGGGGGTGGGGAGAGATTATACAGCACCGGTGTGTACAGGAAAATACAGAGAAGGCAGTCCTAAATGCACTAGCGATTGTTCTAGCCAGACATTTAGAACAAGTATAACAATTCCGTATCTATCATCACTATGTACTGTATTTTTCGCTCTATAAGACGCACCAGACCATAAGACACCTAGTTTTTAGAGGAGGAAAACAAGAAAAAAAAATATTCTGAATCAAATGTTGTTGAAGAAAGCAATGCAAAGCTTCAGCAAAAGCAACACAAAGCCTCTTCAGCGCATTGGGAGGAACGCTCCTGTTGGCCTGAAGAGGCTTTGCGCGGCTATCCCAGAAGCCAGAACAGCAAGAGGTATCGCTGCACAGCAATCCCTCTTGCTGTTATGGCTTCAGCGATAGCTGCGCAGCCTGCATTCGCTCCATAAGACGCACACACACACTTCCCCTTACTTTTTAGGAGGGAAAAAGTGTGTCTTATAGAGCAGAAAATACGGTATATGAATATGCAGGTCAAAACAGGTGTGATAAGATGTCAGGGACTGGCTGCACACTGAGGAGTGGTGGCTGGTTACTGGGGAGGGGGCACCGGGACAAGCTGGGTTGGAGACTGACTTTGAAGAAGGGATCCCAGTACATTTCCGAGCACAATTCAAAGAGTTGGTGCTGCCCTTTAAAACCCTAACGTATACCTGAAGGAGCCCAGTATACCTGAAGGAGCGTCTCCACCACCATCGCTCTGCCCAGAAACTGAGGTCCAGCGCTGAGGGCCTTCTGGCGGTTCCCTCACTGCAAGGAGTGAGGTTACAGGGAACCAGGCAGAGGGCCTTCTCGGTGGTGGCGCCCGCCCTGTGGAATCCCCTCCCATCAGATGTCAAGGAAATAAACAACTGACTTTTAGAAGACATCTGAAGGCAACCCTCTTTAAGGAAGTTTTTAATGTTTGATTTTGATCCTATTTTTAATATTCTGTTGGGGGCCACCCAGAGTGGCTGAGGAGGCCTGTCCAGATGGGCAGAGTATAAATAATGAAATTATTATTATTATTATTATTATTATTATTATTATTAATTATCCCTGATCCAGAGGAGCCTGTAGCAGTCGGGAGACTAGAGTCAGGGGCAGGAGAAGTTGCAGGATGGGAGACTGAAAAACAGGTGCAGGGGGAGGGAGAGAGGTCAGGTTTGTGCAGAGTCAAGGGCTTCTACGCCCCCATCTCCTGCCCCCCTCCTGCTCCACTGTCTCCCAGGACCAGGAGAGGATTGAAGAGGGAGGTTACATGCAGGTACCGTCTCTTCCCGCTTGCTCACAGCTTGGATGGGGGGAGATACATAAACCGGGGCTGGGCCTCTCCATTTGAGTTCCTGTCTCGTCAGATCTCATTACAGTGGTGCCTCGCAAGACGAAAAGAATCCGTTCCGTGATTCTCTTCGTCTAGCGGTTTTTTCGTCTTGCGAAGCAAGCCCATTGACGGATTAGCGGCTTATCGGCTGGTCGGATCAGCTGATAAGCGGCTTAGCGGCTTAGAAAAAAGGGGGGAGGGGAAAAAAACCCGCAGGAACTCGCAAGACATTGTCGTCTTGCAAAGCAAGCCCATAGGAGATTCGTTTTGCGAAGCACCTCCAAAACGGAAAACCCTTTCGTCTAGTGAGTTTTACGTCTTGCGAGGCATTCGTCTTGCGGGGCACCACTGTACTCCTGTCTCATTAGGAGTAATGAGAGACATAGGACTGATGGACATGCCTTTCCCTAACTTGTATGTGTACTTTTGACGATAAAGAGTTAATTCTTCGCCCAGGACGTTCCTGGCCTAACAACATCATGACATAAACTCACAGTAACCCGCTCTGGTCAAGGTTCCAGGGGCAAGCTGTGACCCTCTAGGACAGGGGGCAGCAACATTTTTCAGCTGCAGTACGGTCCACCATCTCTCAGACTGGACTATATTTGGGTGGGCTGGACTATATTTTGGGGGGGGAATGAAAATGGGCCGGACTATATTGGGGGGGGGAATGAATGAATTCCTATGCCCCACAAATAACCCAGAGATGCATTTTAAATAAAAGGACACATTCTACTCATGTAAAAACGCTGATTCCCGGACCGTCCACGGGCCGGATTTAGAAGGCTATTGGGCCAGATCTGGCCCCCGGGCCTTAGCTTGCCTACCCCTGCTCTCTGGGGGTCTCCCCAGGCCACACCCCTTACTGATACTGACTTGCACCCTTTGCCTAGCTGGAATGTGTCTTTGAACTCTGATGACACCTATTGCTTGCTTGCCTAGGTGGAGGGCTGCATGAGTATGTGTGGAATCTATCCTACTGCCCCCCTTTTTTTGCTTCTTGCCCTGCTTGTCAGTGATATACACCCTTCAGAATATTGTCCAGAAGGGAATATGGCTCTGGGTCTGAGAAAGACCACCCATTCAGTGGGTTTTGAAGAATAGGGACCCTCTGGCTGCAATTCTGAATTACTGGACACAGAAGAATGGTGGGAGGCGCCAGCTGGGAAACCCCCAATGGAAGAAGGCTCAGAGCCAGGGGATTGGTGGTGGAATGATGATGAGTGGTCAGAGGCAGAAGACTGGGAACAGGGGGTGTCGGAAGCTGAAGGGCTAACAGGCCTTAGTGAGCAGGGAGAGTCTGTGGCAGAGGGAAGTTCAGAATCAGAGGCTGAAGCTGAAGCAGGAGAGGAGGGAGACCAAGAGGCAGAGATGAGTCAGGCTGGTGAAGAGTCATGGGAGTCTCCCCCTCCTGCTGCAACAATCTCCCCTCCTCCCTTTTCTCCCAGAACCAGAAGAGGTATGAAGAGTGAAGAGCATAGAAAGGTGTGTCAGTGGAGTCTCGGATTGTTTGAGAAGGACCTGGTGAGGAGGAGATTTAGTCAGCTGTGGGAAGGTGGGGATCTTCAGTCTCCACAACTGCCTCCAAGGGCCAAGACCTACCAAGAAGAGTTGCCATACTCATGAGGTCTGGCACCCCTCAGCAGGTCTTCCTTGCTTCTTCTAATAAAGCATTAACTTCACTTCCTTCTTGTGATTTATTGCTGGCTGGCACCCTGACGTAAATGCACTTGCAAAGGAATAAATGCCATTGTGTTTATTATGTCATTCTAGAAATTTGCCTGCTGACTCGTGGCCGGCGGACGGCGAGTGTGAGAGCAGACACTTACTGCCGCCTCTACTCCCTCTCGGTGGACAACTTTAATGAGGTGCTTGAGGAGTATCCCATGATGAGGAGGGCTTTTGAAACGGTGGCCCTGGACAGACTGGACAGAATTGGTAAGTGGCTCACATGGTTATTGGGTTACCTGCCAACTCATACTATGCAAACTCATAGGTAGAAGGAAGCACTGGAAGCAAAATTCAGCATCCAGAGACTCTCAGCTTCTATGTTTTAAAAAGCAAGTTTCTAGTCCTTGTCGTTATTCAACTTTCTTTCACCAACAAATCCAGGAGATAAGTTAATCTGAATACACAAACAAAGCCAAACTCATTTCCCCCCTCAACCATGCAAGAGAGATAAACAAAAGACTGAAGCTTTCAGCCCTCCTGGCTGCAGAGACAAAACCGTTAAACATGTAGCTGTTGTCGGGTGAAATCTTCAAAGCCTAACGTTTCTTGGTGTCAGGTGGAATGGCAGGAAGTAGAACTCCAGTGCTTTGGGTTGCTTTTTATTCTTCCCAGTGACTTTAATAGAAAGAGACAAAAACTATACTAATCGACCAAATTTGCAGTTTTTCTTGAAAAGCAGGATTTGGTTTACCTTGGCGCAGAATTTTGATTATTTTTGAATGCAGGTTACTTGGCTCCTGGTTCTACATATGGCAGATGTGGGTGTGCTGTCCTTCATTTTCTCACCCATCCGTCTATGTCCTAACTCATGCATAACATTCAGCGCTGCTTTCTTGGGGATGGGCCACAGCTTAGTGGTAGAGCATCCTTTTTGCATGGCAGAAGGTCCCAGGTTCAATCCCTGGCATCTTCAGGTTGACTTTGCATCCGTCTGTCTCAGGAGGTGATGGAGGAGTGTGCCTTTGGGACTGATGTCGAACTGTTGGAAGCTCACAGCACCTGCTGTGGCTGTAGAGACTGATATGGGAGAGCCATGTTTTGCTGCAGCTGGGGCAGATGAAGGTGTCTGGTTGTGCTGCTGCAGACGAAAGAGCCTCCATTTGAATCCCTGAGGAGCTGCTGCCAGTCAGTGTAGGCAATACTGAATGAGATGGGTCAATGTTCCAACTCCATATAAGGCAGCTCCCTGTGTTCTTAATGTGTGTGCAACAACAGCACACTATTTTACCTAGTACTTCTTCATGCAGCGCAAGAGGCAGTGGTGGCTGCCACTGAGCAACAGCCCTTCCTACACATTCTCTGCATGGTTAGAAGTTCCAGAGGAAGTGCTAGGTAGATTTGGCTTAGGTAGGTCTCATACTGTCTCTGTGGAACGTTTGTGTGTGGCATTGGGGACAAGGCGCTTGGATGTGTGGGCTGCACACTTTCACAGGAGCAGGTGAGTTTTGAGTATGTTCTGCATCTGTAGCTGTGCCTTAAGGTTCATAAATAGCAACACTCTAGAGGTGCCGGCCAGTAGTGATGTATGGAAGTGAGAGCTGGACCATAAAGAAGGCTGATCGCCAAAGAATTGATGCTTTTGAATTCTGGTGCTGGAGGAGACTCTTGAGAGTCCCATGGACTGCAAGAAGATCAAACCTATCTATTCTGAAGGAAATCAGCCCTGAGTGCTCACTGGAAGGACAGATCCTGAAGCTGAGGCTCCAATACTTTGGCCACCTCATGAGAAGAGAAGACTCCCTGGAAAAGACCCTGATGTTGGGAAAGATGGAGGGCACAAGGAGAAGGGGAAGACAGAGGACGAGATGGTGGGACAGTGTTCTCGAAGCTACAAACATGAGTTTGACTAAACTGCGGGAGGCAGTGGAAGACAGAAGTGCCTGGTGTGCTCTGGTCCATGGGGTCACGAAGAGTCGGACACAACTAAACAACTAAACAACAACAACAACAGAGGTCCCAGGCCCTAAGGAAGTTAGATTAGCCTCAACCAGAGCCAGGGCCTTTTCAACACTGGCTCCAGTCTGGTCGAACGCTCTGTCTCATGAGACCAGGGCCCTGCAGGATCTGATTTCTTTCCACAGGGCCTGTTAGACAGAATGAATGAAAATGTTTATTCGGCTTTACGCCCATCATAAAGCACAACACAACAAAACAAATAAAACAGTGGACGCATACAAGCCACCAGTAATATAACACAATTCACAGCTCACAAGGACCGATATTAGCAATTCAAAAGAAAAATTTAAGATTGAGATTTAGGCACTACACTAAAATCAATATCTGATGTCATTGTAGAAAATTCTTATAACTATCAATAATTGGCTAACATTCCATTCCGTCTCTTGTACGAGAGGACGGCTGTTAGGAATTTAGCAACCTGTAGGGTAATATAAGGATCCACATCTTGAAGAACCCAGGCAAGCTGTAGGTCTACTGGTTTGTCAGCCATAGGCTGAATTATGGAGTTTAGTATACTAGCATGAGCTTAACTGTACCTAGGGCAGATAAACATGACATGCTGTAGAGATTCAGATGTTTTCATATCACAAGCACACATTGAAGGGACTTGGCCCTTAGTGAATCTATGTCTCAGGACATTTGTTGGAAAAACATTGAACCTAGCTCTAATGAAGGCATATCGGTGAGACGCGGCCATAAGCGATGTTAGACAGAGTTGTTCCACCTGGCCTTTGGCTTAGAATCAATTTGATTCCCTCCCCCTCTTTCTTTTTTCCTTTCTCCTCCTGTGAAGAGGCTGCATCTTAATGTTTTAATGTTGTATTTTAATCTTGTTTTTTAAGTTGTATTTTAATCAACTTGTTTTTATTAGTGGTTGTCTTGGCCGGGGAGGGCGGGGTATAAATAAAATTTGTTATTATTATTATTTGCTGAAGCAACACAGGTGAATTCAGAAGAGCACAATAGAAATTGTGCAGCCAGCACTATTCCAACCCAACGCTGTATCCAAAGTGGGGGAGGGGAGGGGAGTTGTGTGTGTTTTAAATTCAGCTTCCACAAATCTCTCCAGCGATGCCACTTGAGAACCGCAGGGCTGCTGCTGTTCCATGATGTGGGCATCCAAGAACAAGGCAAGAATACAAAAGGACTTGAGGTGGGGGAGGCCTGTAGCTGCCTGGATTTCTAAAGCACAGCCAAAAGGCGCATGACCAGGACACAATCAGAGGGACATACAAAGGCTGCTGTTAATCACTGGAAAATGCTAATAATTGCAAGCTTAAAATGTGATTAAGTGATACAGTTGTGGATAACTTCATTCCCCACCCCAAATGGCGCACACACTTTGCATTATGTGCTGGAGCCCTGTCAGGGGTGGGGCGGGGAAGAGAGAGAGAGAGGGGGAGAGAGATCTTGTGGCTGGTTGCACCTGACTTGGCTATTCCTCATAAATCTCGCCCTCTCCCTTTTCAATGTGCCCAAATTCTTTGTGCAACTTCGAACAGCTTTCTAAAACAAAGCGCACACATTTTCGGGAACATTGCTCAGGAAGAAAATGAAAACGCTTTCTTTCTCCTGCATTTTACCGACCAAGATAAGAAACGAGAAAATGCTTCCCTGAGTTTGTCCTTAATGTAATGGAGGGAGAAGAACATAACAAAAGAACTTAAGGGCAGCTACAGTGGATCAGACCTATGCGGTGCTATTTTTCTAGAAAAAGAGGTGCCAGGAACTCACCGTGAACAGCTTCCTTGTTCTCTTACCATGGCAATGGAGCCCACCTAAGAGGTGCCAGAACTGAGTCCCAGTGAGTTCCTGCTGAAAAGAAACCCTGGGCAGAAAGGTCACCAGCCTTCCCCAGCCTGCTGCCCCCAGTCAGCATGGCCAGCGATCAGGGATGAAGGGAGTTGTAGTCAAGTATGCCAATGTGGGACGCGGGTGGCGCTGTGGGTTAAACCACAGAGCCTAGGACTTGCAGATCAGAAGGTCGGCTGTTCAAATCCCCGCAACGGGGTGAGCTCCAGTTGCTCGATCCCAGCTCCTGCCAACCTAGCAGTTCAAAAGAACGTCAAAGTGCAAGTAGATAAATAGGTACCGCTCCGGAGGGGAAGGTAAACGGCGTTTCCGTGTGCTGCTCTGGTTCGCCAGAAGCGGCTTAGTCATGCTGGCCACATGACCCGGAAGCTGTCTGCAGACAAACGCCAGCTCCTCGACCTATAGAGCAAGATGAGCACTGCAACCCCAGAGTCGTCCGCGACTGGACCTAATGGTCAGGGGTACCTTTACCTTTATGCCAATGTGGTATATTGGTGAGAGTATTAAACTAGGATCTGGGGGAATGGGGTTCAGATCTTGACTCAATGACCTTTTCTTCCACTGCTCCCCTCCCTCAAACTGGTCTTGAAAGAAGAATAGGGTGGGGTGAGCACATGGCTACAATGTAGGTATGGTTCTAACCCACCCCACCCCCAAAACGTTGGTGATCTCTGGCTTGGGCCTCTAGGAGGCCCCTCATTGCAGTTCTTAATTTTCTTCTGCTTCCTTCACAGGGAAGAAGAACTCCATCCTGCTCCACAAAGTCCAGCACGATCTCAACTCGGGCGTCTTCAACTACCAGGAGAACGAGATCATCCAGCAAATCGTGCAGCACGACCGAGAGATGGCCCACTGTGCGCATAACGTCCAGGCCGCCGCCGCCGCCGCATCGACCCCCACACCAGTTATCTGGACGCCACTGATCCAGGCCCCTTTGCAAGCCGCAGCGGCCACCACATCTGTAGCAATAGCTCTCACCCACCACCCTCGCCTCCCGGCGGCCATTTTCCGCCCGCCCGTCTCTGTTCTGGGTTCCTTGGGGCAGGCCCCGAACCAGACTCCGAGGCAGCTGAGAAGACTTCACTCCTTGGTTTCTTCGGCCGGGCCTTCCATCGTGGGCTCCCCTTCAAGCACGCAATCCCAGCAGCACACCCCGGGGGCAGACACCCTCTCATCGTCCTCCTTCCAGATCCAGCAGCTGGCTGGCTTCACGGCCTCGGCCGGCTTGGGCCAGTTCCACCGGGCTTCGGCCGGCTCTCCGTCGGCTGCCTCGACTCAGCAGCAGCCCTTGGGGAGCCCGTCCTCAGCAGGCCTGGGCCTGTTGCACCAGGGACCTTCGAATTCCCCAGAAGGGGTGGCTCAGCAGCAGGCTCCCGACAGCAATCTCCTGAGTGGCTTTGGCCCCTTCCAGAAGGCCCCTGCTAGTTCGCCATCCACCGCCTTCCCCCAGCTATCCTCCAATTCCCCCGGCAGCCCCCTTGGCCGCACCCAAGCCGCTTGCAGCAACAAGCCCGCCCAGCCAGGCCAGGCCCAGCAGCTCTCAGGAACTGGAGCCCTGGGAGGGACGAACCACTTTCCGTTGCCTCCCTCCTCAAGCCCACCACCCTCCAGCTTAAGCCAGCTGGCACAGGCCTCCGGAGGCTCCCCATCGGCCTCGTGCCAAACCCAGCCAAGTGCATTAGGACCTTCCGCTTCTCCTGCTGCGACCGTAGCTCAGTTGCACCACGAAAGGTCACCCTTTGCCTCTATGTCTCCTTTGAAACAGCCCGCCGGTGCCCCTCCTCCGCTGTTCCCACCCTCAGGCCTTAGCCCTCCTAGTCAATGTGCTGCAGCCAGGACTTTGCAGTGTGCCCCTTCTGGGGCAAGGGGCTCCCACGGATCTCTGCTGATGCCTCAGACCTCCAGTCCACCTCTACAGGTCCTTCAGCCCAGGAGTACGCCGCCGCCGCTTCCACCGGGACGGTTAAGCCAGGACCTCAAGTTCATCTCTGCTTCCCATCCATCTCTGCCCCACGAAACGGCTCAGACTTTAAGCCGAGGCTCTTCTCCCCTCTCCTCTAGGGAATCTGTTTCTAGTTTCTCATCTTTCTCTGGAGGAGGGGGAGGAGGAGGAGGAGGAGGGACCAGGCCTCTAGGGAAGCCATACAGCTCTGTACCAGGGCGAGTGACTCTACCACGCCAGATGTCCTCAGGTTCACTGCCTCCGCCACCTGCATTTGAGGCCAGTTGCGCCATCCCCCCACCTCTGACTGCTGTCGTGACTGCTGTCGAAGGGAGGAAAGGGTCTATAGGGCTCACTGGGGAACGAGAGCCCATCCGATCGAAACTGCCCTCCAATTTATGAGATGCTCTCCTTCTCTCCCCCTCACCTACATTTTCTGGCCGCCATCCCTCTTGGCCACAGTTTGGAGGAGCCAGTTTTATTTCATTTGTGCTTTTTAGATCCCAATAGACTTTTACATGACTCCCATTTTCTTCCTTTGTTTTCTTCAAGCTAACTATGATTAGAGGTTTAATAAGGAGAACAACAGCAGCAAAAAAGATAACCAGGTATTCTTAGAGCTATAGATTTTGAGTCACTTTCTTTTATAGAGTATTTTACTACACGGAGAAAAAGATTGGGGGGTGGGGGAAGGAATGTAATCAATATGTGATAATAATAAGAACAACTCAGAGAGTAGATGTGCAGCTGATGTAAAGGATAAAGATAAGAAAATTGGCTCCCTTTGGAGAAACAGATCTCTCATTGATGTAAATCGGTGCCAGGAATCCAGGGGTCACCTCTTGAGTTGATAAGATCTGGAATCCCATGTCCACATGCCAAATTTCCAATTACATCTGAAGAGGTTACACGTGGGATCTCAGAAAGATATACAAGTAAGAAGAAACGAGAATTCACTCCCCTTGAGGGGGAATGAAATACGTTGAACCAAACTTTTACAAATTGCCAGAATCAAAATGGTTCATACCTTTAGACCCTCTTTCCACTAAATTTGTGGAGGGGTTTCTTAAACCTATTCCACCCCGTCCCCTGTTGTTTTTCTGCTGAAAACACACTCAGTCAGTCTCTCTCTCTCTCTCTCTCTCTCTCTCTCTCTCTCTCTCTCTCACACACACACACACACACACACATCCACCTCTCTAGGGATGGAGGGGAAATTTGATTCAGTTTGCATTTAAAGGCAAAGCTACCAAATTCACATTTTCAGAAATAGTATGCTAACCAAAACAGCTATTATTCAAAATTCACATTTACCTGAATTTTGCAATGCAGTTCTCTAACTTAACTGAATAACAATTGTAATTGTATATTAGTCAAAACTGTGCATTAAAATGAATATTTTTGTGAAAATGGCATTAAAAATGCATTATGTTAGGGAAGATCACTTGCAGAAATGTGCATTAGTCAAGACAGCAGGCAAAAATGCATCAATTGGGGGAAATGCTGGTGAATTTTCAAGAGGACTTAAAAACAAATCACACATTGCTGCAAAATGGAGAACTGAACTTAAGATTGGGAAAAGAAGAGAAGGTGACAGAACCGAAATTGACAGATTCCCTTCCATCCCTATAACACCTCACCCTCTGCACTGAACCCTACCGGGGGGGGGGGACTAAAGTGCTTGTATTCTTTCCCCTGCACAGGTTTCAATGGAATAGTGAATGGCACAAAGGGAAGGGGCTGCGAAAGGAAATAACCCATCACCCTCCAGATGCTATTGAACTATAGCTCACAGCATCCCTGACCATTGTCCCTGCTGCTGGAGGATGATGGGAATTGGAGTCCAACAGTATCTGGGAGGGTCACAGGTCCCCCTTCTCCGACGTAACCTGTGCTCATCCTTCACTTCAGATTCCAGCCTCAGGACCACAACATTGTGTTTGGGTTTCAAAAACTCACCCCAGAAAACAGCAAGCAAACTTCAAATAGTTCCACCTAGTGGTCAACTCACCACTAAGACTTTGAAGGGGAGGGGAGGAGCAAGCAAATTCAGAAATCAACACTGGGACATGGCAAAACTTGGGATTCAGAGGTCTGCAAAACATTTGATGTCAGTACTCAGTTTCTGCTGCGTTTTGTGGAAGGGCATTAGTAAGACTTTGTTCCTAATGCATTTGTTGCTTTCAGAAGCTCTGGGGGTTTTTTTCTAAGCTCCTTCTAGGCCAAACATGATACTTTCAGTGTTCTTCCATTGTATCCATCATTGCATGGCTGGCCAGTGGGGCTCTTTGGGCCTGTTATGCCCTGTTGAAATTCTAGCAGCAACAGACAACCTCAGCAAAGAGTGCAAAATGATGAGAGCGTTTGCTTGCCCACTGAACAAGGGACCTCCCATTTTACCGTTCATTTAGAATGTGATGCGCCAACTACAGAGGTGCGTCCAACCTTCTTGCATCAGACTGGCTGGCACATCCATGGGCATTGCAGTGCTCTTAGCATGGCAACAGGGCTGTGATGAGCTGCCTGCTGTTGTGTGGAAGCCAAGGGCTTGCGGGGGGGCGGGGGGAGCATTCAGTAAGAAAATGTATTTGACAGTCCCATCACACTCGGTCCATCACACCACCAAGGAATCACAGCCGGCATCACACACACACACACACACACACACACACACACACACAGAGTTGGAGGGTGTCCTCCCATCAATACCTATTTTTATGACGACGCGCTCAGCAATTGCACCAGCCCTGCCATATATGTGTTTCTGCCCCTGTTTTGAAAGGGCTGCAGAAACCAGACTTTACTGTGTACAATGATAATGAGCAATAAAACTCCCGCAAGGCTGGGAGCATCCTGTGTGCAGGAGCACACAGGTAGATTTTTGAGCATCTCTGAGCATAGGTAGATTTTTGAGCATCCCTGATCAACAGAGGTCTCCATGGCCCAAGACAAGTCCTTAATGGATAAACCAAGCTGGTGGGCAGATATCCCATGCTGCAACCTCATCGCTCCTGTACCAATCCATTTCATCTTCCCAGCTTCCCCACCTTCCTTCCAACATGCGTCTGTGCATATCTGGAGGGGGAAATGGCCTCTCCATCTCTTGCACCTTGTTTTCCACCGAGTCGTCCTGCTCCTCTTTGTTACCCAGGTTTTCCAAGATTCTTTCTGCTGTTCCACGGATCCAGAGCAAAGAGTTAGGAGACAGCCAGGCTATAGGCAGCGGTGCCAAAACTCACCAGAACAATAGTATTGTGGAATCTTCCTGCTCCCCTGGGCTTTCCCCAGTTCGCTTGATTTTATACCAAAATTTTGTTTTTGCAAAAAAAGAAAACCACAAAAAAAACCTCTTGATATGTGCCTGTTATCTCCGAATGTTTGCCCCCCAAATATAGCCAGCTGCTCCTGATTTTAAGCGCTTTGCTGGGTTGGAACTAAGGTGTAATTCAAGCTTCGGTCTTCCTTACAGATTCAAGGGAACTCGGTGGGGGGAGGGGAGGGGGATATTTTCTACTAAAACAGATAATACAGCTATATAGATGTGTGTGTGTACAGATGTGTGTATGCTGCAAACACATATGCATCCATATGCATACAAACCTGCGCATACATATATATATATATATTCTAGTTTTAAAATATATGCCAATACTGACCTTCCTTGAAGGGGCCATAGGCAGCTAAAGTTAGTTGTTGCGATTAAGTGCAGGTTGAAAGCAATGCAGCAAATTCAACATGTCTAAACTTAGGCTTGTGGAGTGTAGCAGGTTGGAGCGTCAGGAGTCAGACCAGGGAGACCTGGGTTCCAATCCCCCCCCCCCTTAGCATCAAAGCTCACTGGCTAATTTTAGGCCAGCCAATCTGTTTCCGTCTTACCTACCTCACAGGGTTGTTGTGAGGACAAAAGGAGGGAGGCACGCCTGCTTCCCCGAGACATGTGGAGCTAAGCAAGGTGCGTGTAAAAAGGCAACAATACAATTGGCCCCATTGCTTCCATGGCACACACCATCCTTTTCAAAATGCTTAAGCAGGAGTAGCCCATGTGGTGCCCTGCAAATGTTGTTGCACTCCAAGTGTGGTGTAGTGGTTAAGAGCGGTAGACTCGTAATCTGGGGAACCGGGTTCGCGTCTCCACTCCTCCACATGCAGCTGCTGGGTGACCTTCGGCTAGTCAAACTTCTCTGAAGTCTCTCAGCCCCACTCACCTCACAGAGTGTTTGTTGTGGGGGAGGAAGGGAAAGGAGAATGTTAGCCGCTTTGAGACTCCTTCAGGTAGTGATAAAGCGGGATATCAAATCCAAACTCTTCTTCTTCCAAGTCTCCTCAACCCCAGCTAGCCTGGCCAATGGAGCCGCAGACCAGCAACATCTGCAGACCACCGTGTTGCCTACACGGTGTAGAGGAGTATTGTGCCCCATCTCATTCCCCCAAAGGAAAAAACGAAGGCACCTGCAACCAAAATGGAGAGATCAGCTTTGAAGATTTTTCTCTCTCCCCCGGCCCCCACTGGTAATCAAGATATTTTGATATAACTCATCAGCTTGTCTCCCAGGGATGAAGGTGAATAGTTTGCAGGTGGCCAGTACAGTGAAGAATTATGTGCTGTGCAATACCACATCTTTGAGCACATCCTGGAAACTGGGATGGTCACACCTGCATTCAGAGTACCCCCCCCCCCTTGCCCCTGTTCCTCCCTTCCCCAGCCACCTGCTTTCCCAACTGCCTCTCTTGGAATTGAGAAAAAGTCACCCATTGTAGACAGGTGCTTTGGCTTGGTTTGACGATAAACGATGTTCAGGTTTCTGAATTCTGCTGCAGCAGGTACCAAATCACTAACCACAGCTGAAGACCCCCATTAGGTTTGACCCAGTAGCTAAAAAGTTCAGGGGGTTGTGTTTTTTGGGGGGTGGGGAAGTACTGTAGGGTTGGGGTTTGAAATATAAAAACAGACATAATAAAACAAAATCTTAGTAAAATATGCCATCCTCTGTTTCTGTATCTGCTTTCTTGGTCAAGTTTCCAGACTCTGAAGGATAGTATCAAGATGCGGTGGAGGCCACGTCATTAGGGGAAATGGGGCACAATTTTTTCCATTCATCATCCTCGTTTTTCACTAGCACTCTCACAGGAGAAAGGGAGAGGCCCATCACTGCCCTCACCAACACTCTTGATATAATCCTACCTTCCTCACTTTCCAAAGTGCCCTTCACACATTGCCCCACGAGTGTCTTTGGGCTCCTCCAAACAACCTGTTTATTGAGAATTTATCTGCTTTGCTTGCACAAAGCATATCTGGAACATAGATTGTATCTGCTCCTTATTGCATGTTCATGCTGGTTTGTTTGTATGGCAATGTATGTATTATATCACTCCCCGCCCCTGCCCCCGCCCATTTCTTCCCATTCACTGCGTAAATCATTCATTCACTGCAGCAAGCAAATCAGGATGAGTCATTGTGATAGAGCCTCACCACAAACCAATCAGAGTGAATGCTCAGTAAAGACCAGACTTAGCCCAACCTTTGTGCAAGCAGATCAGGATGAATGCCCAGTGAAGAGGTGTGTCCGGAGGAGCCTGTTGTAAGGACAGTGACCATTTAGAACAGGGGTCAGCAAACTTTTTCAACAGGGGGCGGGTCCACTGTCCCTCAGACCTTGTGGGGGGCCGGACTATATTTTGAAAAAAAATAATGAATGAATTCCTATGGCCCACAAATAACCCAGGGATGCATTTTAAATAAAAGGACACATTCTTCTCATGTAAAAACATGCTGATTCCCGGACTGTCCACGGGCCAAATTTAGAAGACGATTGGGCTGGATCCGGACCCTGGGCCTTAGTTTGCCTACCCATGATTTAGAACAAGCAGCTGAATGAAGCAACAGCCACAGGTGCTGTGATCCCTGTGCTTCCCTTTTATATAATTCAGCTTTACGAATAAGTGTGGCTGAGTGTGCCTCTTAAATTTCTGTGCTCCTGGGCTCGCGCACAGGCATGTGGTATGCAAGCCTTTTAAAATGCAGCAAAAGATTCGTAGGACAACCAAATTTCTCATTTGGGCACTTCTCACGCATACTATCGTTAATGAAAATTATATGGATGGCAAGAGAGATCCTGGCCTTCTCTTCTGGCACCATGAGCTGATATTTTAAATGTTTCCTTCTTCTTTGTGATAATGCCTGAAATCTGCACAAACATTTGTTCCTTTGCTATTATTGCTGTTATTGTTTCCATTTTTTAGCTATCCAAAAAAAAATCCTCAAAGTGGTTTAAGTGCAATAAAACCACATCAAATGGTTTACATCAGTGTTTCCCAACCGGTGTTCCGCGGCACACTAGTGTGCCGTGAGACGTTGCCTGGTGTGCCGTGGGAGGGAGGCGGGCGAGGCGGGCGGCGAGAGGCGGGGCGGCGGTGGCGGTGGCTGCCTGCGTGGCGCTGACGTCACGGGGCTGTAACGTGCCCCACATAGGCACACGCGGGGCGGCGAGCGAGCTCCCTCCCACATCCCATCGCCGCTCACTTCGGCCGGCCTACTGGGCTGTCGCAGGCGGAAGGCCTGCGCATGCGCGAGGTTTTCGCGCCTTCGGGATTCCCTTCACGCCTTCCTCCTCCCGGGTCCTTGAGAGCGCGGGAAGCGGCAGCGCGAGACCGGCGTTGAGCCTGGTAGGTATTGCGCTTGCCAAGGCAGTCATTTGGGAAATGAAAACTTGCAAAGCAAGCAACCAGTTCAATCTGAAGTACGTGTATGCTTAATATCCTGTATCTGAAACCTGTTCTGCCCCCTCCCCCACACTTGGTGCCATTTTCATCTACACATGCAGCAGAGTAAGTTGACCCAGAATAGTACCAATTCAGATGGCAGATGGGAGAATGACAGTGCTGAATGCTTTCCCATGTAGAACAGTCCCTGCAAATAAAAACCTAGCATATTTGGAAGAGGGATGCTAGCCTAACCATTACCTTCTAAGCTGTTACTATTTTTTTATTTTTTTTTACATAAGTAAAAAGTGACCTTTCCCCATCTGGCATGGTGGTGTGCCTCGAGATTTTTTTCATGAAACAAGTGTGCCTTTGCCCAAAAAAGGTTGGGAAACACTGGTTTACATAACAAAATACATGAAAATATCCGTATGCCTAAACATAATAGAAAATTGGAGAGCACTGCTAAGATTCCAAGCAACACCACCCAACCGTGCATCCAGCCACACTAACCATCCATTTCACACAACCACTACAACCATTCGCTACCTCAAGCATTAAAACCAGGAAGCAAGTGTAAATAAACCACTCGCACTCAACAATATTGCAACTCAAGTGCAAGAAATAAGATACGTGGTGTAAGACAGGAGTCAGGGAGGCTCCTACAGTCTGGGGGGCTGCACACCCCCCCCCCCGACAACCTGAATGCTGAAGCTGGAATGGGAGGAGCCAGAGGCAAAAAGTGGACGGAGCAATAAATGTACATTTTACCTTTGTTTCTACCTGCACAAACCTACCTACCTCTATCCTCCATTCAGGCAAGCGAGAGGCATCACCAGAGTTGAAGGACACATTTTAGCCAGGCAGAGAAACACCCAAGGAGCAGGCAGGTGTGGAGGGTGTGTAAGGCATGGGGAAAATCTTAAGAGCATTTACAGTTGTACCTCGGGTTAAGAACTTAATTCGTTCTGGAGGTCCGTTCTTAACCTGAAACTGTTCTTAACCTGAGGTACCACTTTAGCATCTTAAAAAGCAGAGACATCACCTTGCCAACAAAGGTCCATATAGTGAAAGCTATGGTTTTCCCAGTAGTGATGTATGGAAGTGAGAGCTGGACCATAAAGAAGGCTGATCGCCGAAGAATTGATGCTTTTGAATTATGGTGCTGGAGGAGACTCTTGAGAGTCCCATGGACTGCAAGAAGATCAAACCTATCCATTCTGAAGGAAATCAGCCCTGAGTGCTCACTGGAAGGACAGATCGTGAAGCTGAGGCTCCAATACTTTGGCCACCTCATGAGAAGACTCCCTGGAAAAGACCCTGATGTTGGGAAAGATTGAGGGCACAAGGAGAAGGGGACGACATAGGACAAGATGGTTGGACACTGTTCTCGAAGCTACCAACATGAGTCTGACCAAACTGCGGGAGGCAGTGGAAGACAGGAGTGCCTGGCGTGCTCTGGTCCATGGGGTCAGAGAGAGTCGGACACAACTAAATGACTAAACAACAACCACCACTTTAGCTAATGGAGCCTCCCGCTGCTGCTGCTGCGCCACCACTGCATGATTTCTTTTCTCATCCTGAAGCAAAGTTCTTAACCTGAGGTCCTATTTCTGGGTTAGCAGAGTCTGTAACCTGAAGCATCTGTAACCCGAGGTACCACTGTATTTGCCCACCTCAACCTGGGCCAGAGGTTCCCCATAGCAGTACATGAAGCCTGGATTTTAGGAGCACATAAATGAGAAGGCCCTCCTCCTCTCTCAGGCACACACTCGCATACAAAGCCGGCAGGGATCCCCTCTCCCTCCCCCAGCATCAATGTTGCTTCGGAAGATCCCAGCCTTGCGGAGCCCCTTGTGCTCTCCAGCTCCATGGAAACACCAGGCAAGCAGAAGACAGCGTTGAGCGGGAGGGCGGCTGCTGCAGGCTGGCCGCTGCTGCGCTCTGGGAAACCCTGAAGCAGGGAGGTGCCCTCTCCTTCACCCTCGCCCGCCTCCCTCCCTTCCTCCCTGCTGCGTCCTTTATGGGTGGGTAGATGGAAGAGGAAAGAGATGCATTTAAAGCATCCAGGCTGGGCAAGGCAGGATTCCTCCCCTCCCCATGCGCAGCCCTCTGGCATCTGCAGGAAATGAGGCAGCAACAAGGTGAAATGTGCTTTTCTCTCCCCTGAGCCCCCGTCAAGTGCATGCTGTGTAAGCAAGAGGGTACAAAAGGCAGTTGTGCCTGGGAAAAATTCATTTGGGGGACCCTGGAAAACCAGTTGGACAGCGTGGGCAGTACTGGGCTGATGGGCTATTTATGTACTTACTATTATCAAGGGACGCAGGTGGTGCTGTGGTCTAAACCATAGAGCCTAGGGCTTGCCGATCAGAAGGTTGGCGGTTCGAATCCCTGTGATCGGGTGAGCTCCCGTTGCTCGGTCCCTGCTCCTGCCAACCTAGCAGTTCGAAAGCACAAAGTGCAAGTAGATAAATAGGTACCACTCTGGCGGGAAGGTAAACGGTGTTTCCATGCGCTGCTCTGGTTTCACCAGAAGTGGCTTAGTCATGCTGGCCACAGGACTCGGAAGCTGCGGACAAATGGCAGCTCCCTTGGCCTATAGAGCGAGATGAGCACCGCAACCCCAGAGTTGTCTGCGAATGGACCTAACGGTCAGGGGTACCTTTACTATTACTATTATCACCACTACTGATGATGTAAGGGAGGGAGAACCCACCAGCAGTCCTGGTTTGTACAGTCAGGAACACGGGCACCTGCCTTACCAGAGTCAGACCCTTGGGCCCATCTAGCTCAGTGTGGTGGCTCTGAAAGGTTTCAGACAAGAGGCCCCTTTCAGCCCAACCACAAGATGCCGAAGTTTGAACCCAGCTCTTTTGCATGCAAGCAGTGAGCCATGGCCCTAGACACAGCACACACACAGAAGAGATGGCTGTACATGCCAGGGCTGTACACATCCGCCTTGTGGTTCTGATGTGGGGCTTCCAATCAGGTCAATTTGCCCCGGGCCAACCTGGGGGCCACCCACAGCACCTCGGATCCTGTCCTCAAATTAGGACATAAAAAGAGCCCTGTCTTCCACTGCCTCCTGCAGTTTGGTCAAACTCATGCTGGTAGCTTCGAGAACACTGTCCAACCACCTCACCCTCTGTCGTCCCCTTCTCCTTCTGCCCTCAATCTTTCCCAACATCAGGGTCTTTTCCAGGGAGTCTTCTCATGAGGTGGCCAAAGTATTGGAGCCTCGAGGGAGCACCCTGCAACCTAAAAGACTGATGCCTCTGATGAATGCTGAGGAGCAATCCTTTTGGGTGGGGGCAGTGGCGTAGCGTGGGAGGTGCCAGGGGTGCCAGCCGCACCGGGCGCAACACCTGGGGGGGCGCGAGTCCAGAGGGAAGGGACAAGCAATCGAGGCTTGGTTGGGGTGGGGGGTCGTCGTCTCCGCCACTGCTTCTGTTTTCCGCTGCGCTGAGGCGAGCTGGGCGCGGCCAGGCATGCAAGCGCAGCGCCTGGCCAAGCGCTGCAGCCTGGGGAGCCGGCACCTTAGCGCCTCGCCGTCGGCCGCGCAGCCGTTGCCCAAGCTCGACAACTCGTGGAGGGAGCCTCTCTCTCTCTCTGCCTGGAGGGGAGGGGCTTTCCCTGCTCTTTGTTCCGTTTGAGCAAACACAGCAACGAAACAGAGCAGGGTGGGCAGTAAGACCCTGAGGCAGAATGCAGGAAAGCAGCCACTTCCTCTTTTCAGGTTTCCCTTCTCCGGTACCTACCCACCCACATTTATTGCGAGGGAAATCTAGCTGACTGCAGGGAAGGGGTTGGGTGCATGTAATGTGTGACAAAGGCATCAGGTGTACGTCTTGGGTGGAAAGGGTATAAGGGTGGGGACGTAGAGTGCATTTAAAAAAACCAAAACATTGTGGATTTAAACAAGGAAAATGTAGCATTATCTACTGTTTGTAAGGGCCCTTTGGGATTGGTTTTACCCATCTCAGACAGTTAGCTCATAGTGTAAATAAAGATGGCTGTTGTTTACATTTTTTTAATAAAAGCGTCAACAACGATCTTTTTGCACGGTCTGTTGTGCTGTGTTGCAGAACTTTTTGCAGTTGCAGGATTAGGGATGGTGTTCTGTGCTACAGTGGCGTAGCGTGGGGGTGCAGGCTGGGCCGGCCACACCGGGCGCAACATCTGGGGGGCCGCGCAAAATCCACGGGTTAGGGGGCGCAAATTACTTGCCTTGCTCCGGGTGCTGACAACCCACGCTACGCCACTGGGTGGGGGCATCAGGCAGGAAGGAGAGCCAGGAATAGTCAGGCTCCTGCTACCTTCTCTTGGGAAGATGGGTTTTCCTCTCTGATGGCTGCCCCATGACAGCTCCAGATAGCTCTGGGTTGTCCAACCCAACCTGTCCATCTGTCTCAGCCCGCATCAACTCACACCTCAATCCCTCTGAACAGGCCTGATTTGTCTTTTTCCAATTTGAATCCATGTCCATCCTCATATTTATACAGCCCCATCCATAGCACAGCACTTTACAAAGAGTGAGGCAGTTCACAATCTAGAAAAAGATGTGAGGAAGAAACAGAGGTAGCAGATGCAGGGAAATACCTGATTAATGCAAAAGCATGGATTCTGACCTAGCTGCAATATGGTAATGTTTTGCAGAGGGGAGAAAATGCCCCCCACCCCCAGAGCTAGTCTGCATGGGGGGCAGGTGTCTATTCTCAGTAGGTACATTTTGCTGCCCTGGCGGCAACCACCCTCCCCTTTGCTACTTGAATAGTCCAATCATAAGACAGAGCAATTTGGCAAATGATTTCTTTCGCAAATTCCTGTTATGACCGCAAGAGGGCACTGCCTTTCCAAGCAAAATCTATCTAGAAGCTAATTTCCAGAGGGGGAGTCCAGGTGACTGCTTTCTGCTGTGCTTTCAAGCATCTTTACGTTGCGGCCTTGAACTGGCTGGGATACGTCTAAGCGACAAAGTGGACCAGAGATTCCACTTCCTGTCCTCCATTTCTTCTCTCTCCCCCCACTCCAGCCACTTCCTGGCATCAAGGGCCATTATCCTTAATAGTGATTGAGATTATTTTTTTGCTAAGTACAAGGGAAATGGGATCCCAGGATGACTTAAAAATACCAGTTGCCGTGACAACGCAGCAGTGGATGATAAGGAGACCTCATTTGTGGCTTAATGGCTGGGAGAGAATAGCTAATTAAACACCAGCCTGACAAGAAAATTAGCAGGTGAGCAAAAGCCTCGTCCAACCTGTCGCTCCGTCTTCATTGAGGTGATCATTATGGTCTGGTGGTACTATTATTTTATTCTTCCCCTCTGCAGTTCGACCGCTGTGTACGGCTGCCGGGAAATGAAGCAATAGGGATTCTGCAGTGGCAGAAAAGGCGGTAGCACTTTAGGTTGCAAGTGGGGCAATTTTTTAAAGAAAGGAATCCTGTTGTCGTGGACTGGTGTAGTCACAGAGTGGTGGTGGTGGGGACCCAGCTGGGGAACCCCCAGGGGAAGAAGGTTCAGAACCCGGGAAGTGGTGGTAGGATGACAATAAATGGTCAGAGGGAAGAGAGGGAAAAGACTGGGGGAAGGAGATGTTGGAAGCTAAACGGGTAACAGGGCTCAGGGGGTTAGGAGAGCCTGTAGTAGAGAGAAGTTCAGAAACAGAAGTGGGAGAGGACGAAGGCCAAGAGGCAGAGAGGAGTCTGGCTGGTGAAGAGGCACAGGTGCCTCTCCCTACTGCTGCAACAAGCTTCCCTCTCCTCACGTCTCCCAGAACCAGGAGAGACATGAAGAGGGCAGAGAAGTTAGCTTCATACAGGCACAGTCTCAGATTACTTGGGGAAAACCCTGGAGAGGAGGCGACTAGGGCAGCTGTGGGGAGGTGGGGGCCTTCAGTCTCATCAACTGCTTCATGGGGGCAAGACCTGCTGGAGATGAGCTGCTGCGCTCATTAGGCCTCCTGTGCAGATCCTGTTTTTTGCTAACTTCAACTAAGCCATTTCTCACCTTCTCACCCCTTGCCTTTTCCTGTAAGACCTATTACAGTCGTTAAGAGTCGTCAACAGGCTCATCTCAGCTATCTCCCATTCCCACCACCCTTCTGAGAAATACCCCCCCCCCCCCACTTCTCACTATATAGAAGGGTCTGGCAACTTCTGTTTCAGTGTATCTGAAGAAGTGTGCATGCACACGAAAGCTCATACCAAGAACTAACTTAGTTGGTCTTTAAGGTGCTACTGGAAGGATTTTTTTTTTATTTTGACTATGGCAGACCAACACGGCTACCTATCTGTAACTTCAACTTGCTTGGTATAATTTACTGCTAGCTTAGTGCTGTCACCAGTCTTTCAAAAACAAAGGAACCACTTCCCATTCCAGTCCAGGGATGGGAAAATTTTTCATCCCAAGGGCCGGATGCCTTTAGGGGCACAGGCATTGGTGGTGGGGCAGTGATGGGAGGTCAGAGGGAGAAGAGAGAGCAGTCTGCAGGGAAGAAGTGTCGGAATCTGAAGAGGTAACAAGAGTTTAGTGAGCAGGAAGAGGCTGTGGCAGAGGGCAGTCCAGAAACAGAGGCTGAAGCAGATGGGAGTCAAGAGGCAGAGAGGAAGCAGGCTGCTGAAGAAGCCAGGCAAGGTCTCCCCATCCTGCTGTGACCAACTCCCCTCCATCCTTGGTCTCCCAGAACCCACAGAGGTATGAAGAGGGCAGAGCAAAGAGAGACAAGTATGACTGGCTATCTTTGTAGTTACTCCATTTTAAATTGAATTTTGTAGCTTTTTCCAGCTCTTTAGTTGAATGTTATTGCTAAATTTGTTGAATTATTGTGAGCCACCTTGTACTCTTGGTTACAAAGAGGCCAGATATAAACACTTTAAAGAAATAGACAAACATCTAAATTAACTCCCATTTTCCAGCTGAATAAACATACAAAGCCCTTTCTAACAATTGTTTCAAACAATTTAGTGAAACAGTGCTGAGCTCTGTGTCTAACAGCTGTGTCGCAGAGTGTGGTCTAAAGGCACCTGAGGCCATCATATTGCTGAAGCTAAGCAGGTTTGTGTCTGGGTCAATGCATGGATGGGTTCCCTCCTGAGAACAAAATGTATACCACACTGAGCCAGTGTGGTGTAGTGGTTAAGAGTGGTAGACTCCTAATCTGGGGAACCGGGTTCGCGTCTCCGCTCCTCCACATGCAGCTGCTGGGTGACCTTGGGCCAGTCACACTTCTGTGAAGTCTCTCAGCCCCACTCACCTCACAGAGTGTTTGTTGTGGGGGAGGAAGGGAAAGGAGAATGTTAGCCGCTTTGAGACTCCTTAAAGGGAGTGAAAGGCGGGATATCAAATCCAAACTCTTCTTCTTCTTCTTCTTGTGGTTTCCATGATGGAAGAAGGGATATGTGACTAACATCAGTGTCTTCATTTCTGGACCAGAATTCCAACAGGTTAAAATAATTATAAATGGTTCAGTTACATTGTAATTTAAAGAAATTATTCTGAAACACTGCACCCTTGTTCCAGAACGTAACTGGGGCTTCAGTGTTATTAAATAGTCATCGAGGGACACTATTAAAATGCAAGGGCAAAAGTTTTTTTTTTAAAAAACCCAAACAAAACTCTAGACAAAGGCAGAACTCGATTAGATTAAAAAAGTGTATTGGATATCCAATACCAAATAATAAACATGACAGTATTAAAAATTTATAGAGTATACAGCAAATACTACAGGAAAAAAAATGTACAGAAAGGAAGAAGTTTACAGCAGTCCTCAGAACTCTCCTACATCAGAACTGTAAAACAATATACAGAGGTCTTCCCACCCCCTTCTCCATATTCAGCTGGAGGAAGCTGCCGCAGAGCAGCTTAGCTATGACACTACAAGATACACAATGTTCCAAATTTAAAATCACAAGATATGTAAAAAACAGTGTTAAAATGTGAAAAAGTGCAATACATATTGTACACTGACTTGAATAAATGTTTCCTTTTTTGTTTTAACCTTAAAAAACCAACTTTGAACAGTTGTTTTATTATTAAAAATATCCCCCACCCCATTCCCAGATTCATGGCAATATTGACATTCATGGTGTTTGACGTAAAGTAGCAATATATTCACAAAAATCCACCAGTGGGGGAAATACTGAGTACACATGATGGAATTTCTTTGGGTATAGATATGAAAGAGAAATGTACACATCTGAGGAGCGGAATGCGTGCACTAACTGAATTCAGTGGACGCAATGAGGACCCTACACAAAGGATTTCCTGTTCTTCACAAGAACTTTGCATGTACAAAGGAAAACAGCCACGTGGAACATTCCCTTTCGCAGGAATGGGAAGCCCCTTTTGATTATAGATGCCCACCCTGATTATACAGGGCTCTGGATCATACCAAATAGCCCAGATCCAGAGAAGTGCATTTCAACACCTGTGGGCCTTTTAATGTACTATTAAAAAATTCTCCTCTCCCTCACTGGAAGCTCTTTCTGATTTATGAGGCGTGTGTGTGTGTGTGTGTGTGTGGCACCTCTCCCCTTCCTTCTGCATACCAAAGTATTAAGGAAAATAAAAACCTCCACCACACATACAGAGAACAGATAATTGGATCCAGGCCAGTGTCTGAATCCTTCTCTCTCCCCAACCCAAACCTCATCTAATTTTACTCAATGCCTATTTTGCAGGTGTGCCAGTTTGCTCTTATGATGGACTTTTTGCTGACTGCCCCAACCCAAAATAAGCATCCTATTAACCTATGAGAATAAACTGGGGAGGAATCTACACCCACGTACTATGACTGTGAATGTCTCTGGGGCATTAGGATGTTTACTGTTGGAAGACAGAACACTGAGCTAGGTGAACATGGCACTTAATTATCTCATTGTAAATTCAATACAGTATTTAAAAAATAAATGGCTTTTCTTATGCATATGTTATAGCTGCTAATCAGAATGAATTAATACATTTCTTCAGTGCTCATCATCAGAAACCACTAGTCAATTTTAGTCTGTCGGCATCCCTATTTTCCATAATTGCTTCCAAGAAATCTTCAAGATGAATCTGCTGATACAAAGCCAGAAGCAAATACGAGTCTGGAACTCTGTGAAGGGGAAGCAGCTTGAAGGAGTTGCTTCAGGGAAAGAAAGGGAAGGGCTGGGAAGGGTTAAGCATCCCTCCTGTCCCCTACCTCTTCATCCCGGTAAGTAATTCTCTCCTGATACTGGTTCTCAGTAGAGAGCAGTGGCTGGGTGTTTTCAAACTTGAGTTAGCCAGTAATAAAAACCATTCTAGCCTTATTCACATGGAAATTTAAAGGATCCAGTGAAGTCTGCCTGAGATCAGAGCACTGCAAACTCCAAGGGTTATGGGCTATTTCCTCCAACCACACTGCTAATACTGACCCTAAAATAACACTGCTTTACACAGAACAAATTTGCTAAAGAAAACTACCTTTTGCTTCTTTTCCACCTTCCAACCCTTTTGAGTGTACACCTGAATTCCAAAAGCAGCGGGATTTTTTTTTACAAAATCAGTCTCTTTTATTATGTTAAGTCACGACCCTATAGAGAGGATGGTGGTATGTCAAACTGGGCAGCAAATAGTATAAAGGAAATAATATCTCCTTTTAGTTTCCCTTTTTTTTTCAAGCGGCACCTGAGTCACAAACATTGTACGCCTAGGTTTTGTTTCTGTTTAGAATAAATAAGCCTGCAAAAGACGTTTTGCTAATTTGTGGTTTAACACTGAAGGTATTTTTGAAGACCTATGGGACGGTGTACAACTACAGGGAAAAGTGCCCCCCCCCCAATCTACTACTAACCTCTGTACATTAAAAGATCTGGAATAAAACTCAAGATGCAATGTAAATGTTAAAGAGGTTATCTTTCAAATAAAGCATCAAAACAGAAATTTCTGCTGCCAAGACACACTGTGGTATCTGATGCTAAACAACCCTACATTTCTCAATAAAGCTTCCAGCCCCATCCATTTAATAGCCAGACACACTTAATGAGTAGCTCACAAAGCAAATGATAGGTTGTTGTTGTTGTTTTTAAAAAATCTGTTTCACGACTTAGAGCCTGTCCGCACAATAGGTTTTCTTGTTCACATGAGTAATGCCAAGTGTCTCCTGGTATGTGCTTACACAGGCAGAGGTAATGTGCAAACTGATAATCACAGACACAGTCAGGGGCCATTCCCGTGATAACTGTAGCACTTTCCCCAATCACTGTGATAAGGGAATTGTTGCAATTACTATTCAGAATCACTCGCTTTGCACATTACATTTGCTCATCTGGGCATTCTCCAAGGGATGTTGGGGCTACTCATATGGATCAAGCTGTATTGTACAGTTAAAACTCTTTCCACTCAGTGGCTTCCTTCCCAGTGCCTACCTCCACCCCATATTGAAAAGGCAAACATAAAACAAACAAAAAGTTTCTCAGTGTTAGATTTCAATCCAAACAGGCAGCTAATCTCACAGTGATGAGAGAGAATCTAGTCAGGCTTTTAATAATTATAATATAAAAATAAAAAAGCTTACAAATAGCGATGCAGCATCCCCCAAGGTCATGGATTAACTGCTGGAAGGTGATATAATTATACACACACTAAAAATAAAACATAAAACATAAAACAAACCGAACATTCCACACTGGCAATGAATTCCCGTACACAATAGAACAAGCAATCAAACATCTGTCTAGGCTGTGGGAAACAACACAAATTTCTTTTTCTTCAGGTTACACTTTTTTTTAATAAAAAAGATACAATAAAATAAAAACACACAAATAAAATTGTACATAAATGTGAATGTCCAACACTGAAAATGCAGGGAAGGTCACAGCACTGAGACAAAACCTGACTCAAATTAATGCTAAGTCCACTTCTTTGTCTGTATACTGGATTTCATCACATCGGCGCGTCTCCCTCAGCCATTTCTTGCAACATCTTAGCAGGAAGTGGAATCCAACTTTCCAACAGGTTCATTTCAGGTAATGAATAGAAAAGTCACTTGGTTAACCAGCATTGGCACTGATACTGCAGCTGGTTGAATATCCCTCTTGTGCTGTCCCCTAGTCTTTGTACATTTCCTTGTGCTCCAAGATTAAGTCCCAAGACCTGTGAAACAGGATTTGGAGTCCTTTCTTGGGGAAGGTGGTCATGCTGTTGTGATGGCATTAAGGTCCTTCATTAGTCCTTCCAGGTGGGCCATCTCTTTGGTCAGCTCATCTGGTTCATAATTCTGCAGGAGATTTAACAGGGTTACTCGGCAAGATGAGCTGCGTTGTTTTGGGTGGGGGAAGAGTATGGTGCAGATATGGAACATGACAGCAAAGTCACATCTATTAGATGGATTGCATTACTACAGAAATGGAAATGTCCCCATCCTATTTTTCATGCAAGGAGAAAGATGTGGGCAGATGCAGCACCAGAATTCAACATGCAGACAAACCCCAGACAAACAGTGAATTAATGAGAGAAAATGTGATTGGGGAGGCAGGTAGGGACACAGGGAAAGAGGAAAAAGAAAAAGAAATCATCAACTTTTTGCACCCAAGGCACTATCTATGAAGAAGTACTCTAGGCATGTTCCAGCTGCCACCCAAATCTTGATGAGTTGGAGTTTCTCAGAGTGCATATTAAAGTGATGGACAACTTGCTAAACTCCAAGGGAATACACAAAAACCTGAACTTGGAAGATATTGTATCCTTATTCTTCCAGACTTTAAAATACTGGACCCACCTATGTAAAAATGTTGAGTCTGTCCTTGAGAAAATATTTATGCAAGAAAACAGAAGTAATGAAAAATGATCAATGAGCTTGCCTGTATGTTCCAAGTCTTTTACAATAAGAAACTTATCCTGGCTTTTCAAAATGAAAGATAGTTTCTTTAAGCTGAGCAATGAAGGGTTATCTCTAACAAGAGCCAGTTGTCTACACTAAGGGTAGACAAATATGGTTCCCTGCTGATGTTGTTGGACTCCAATTCTCATCAGCCCCAGCCAGCATGATCAATGGAGAGGGATGATGGGATCTGGAGTCTAATAAGGACATCATGTTGGCTAACCCTGGGCTACCCTGGGTTCCTAGGCATTATGAGATTTATTTTTTTACACCATCTATGCTTTAAATCAGGAAAAGCAAACACTTTGCCCTCCAGAAGTTGTTGGACTATATATCCCATCCCTGACCATTAGCTAGGCTAGGTGGGGCAGATGGGAACTGGACTACAACAACACTTGGAAGGTATCACATTAGCTTTTCCTGTCTTAGATGAACTCAACTTTCCAAATCTGATATGGAATCTTTTGACTGAGACCCACTCATCACTAATAATCAAATTGCCTTAAAAAGAAGAAGAAAAGCCAATAGTGTACATCAGTCTACTGCAAAGCATAACATTTTAGAAAGGGCTGGTGCTCAGTTGGATGGCTTCCAGCTGCACTATTTCAAGTTGTAAAGAAATTATATGAAGAACAGGAGAATGTTCATATGGAAATACAAAGCTACCTTATAAAAAGATAAAACCATTGGTCTATCTATTCAAGCTTTGCTCGCTCTGACTGGCAGGGGCCTTCTAACTTTTCAGTCAGAGAGCTCTTTCCCAGCTCTGCTACTTCAGATCTTTTTAACTGAACCTGGGGCCTTACACATTCAAAGTCCATGCATTATCATGGAGCTACGGCCCTACCACAATCATCACTCTTGAAGAGGAAAGGGTTTTCAGAGCAGAAATGCAGAGTTACTGATGGGCAAAGGCCTGGCGAACAGTAGCAATGTGAGCAGCTTACACATGTATTATTAGGTAACACACTATATCAGGTTAGTATTGTCTTTTACAAAGTTTAGTGATCATTACAGAAGGCCTCACTCAAACGGCAAAGCAAAGCAAAGCAAAGCAAAGCAAAAAAAAGTTGGTGGGAGCTCTTCCATGAAGGAGACTTCTGAAAAACTATTGTACCATAAGTGCCTTATACCATCTTTTAGTTCTCAAAAATATGTTTAATTTGAATTCTAATTTTACTCTCATTCACTACCAAGGTTTTGTATGTGATGGATGTTAGGCTATCTTCTAAGCAGGCTACTTACACTTTCTGAGTCTTCGAGCATCCTTGTTGTTTCCTGGACTTCTGGGGCACTTGGTACCACGACTGGCATAGGAGGTCGAGTTCTCCCTAGGGTGCCAATTGATGCAGTCTTCACTGAATGAACTGGATGGCTAGAAGCTTAACACAAATATGACCAGGATTAGCCTTCTACAATCAGGGTTGGAGTGAGAGATGAGTAAGACTCTTGTGAAGATCTATACTTTATATTGCTGACGTGTCCCTAAATTGTCTCCCAGTCTTCTGATGAGATACCACTGACCTTCTCCATTATGCAATACTGCTACCCTCGATTTTAAAGGGCATTACTTGACAGCAATTAGCTACTAAGCATGCTATATCACGCCCATGTCAAGAGTAATTCAGAAAGGCCTCACTCAAAGCTAGTTAGACAGTAAGGGATAGTTTCACTTAGGCAAAAACTTCTTCCCGTAATTTATCTCAAACTGGGATGAATCCTTGGGAGAATGAGCAAGGTGCTAAAAACATTTGAATTGGAATATACATTTTTCCTAGATGGGAGAAATGTTTTAGATTCTTGTGAAACAATGTGGAGTGAGATGATCCTGGGTGAGAACCTGCTTGTCATGGATTTTGCACACACAAACAGGTAGGAGGCAAGAGGGAAGTTGGTGTTGTATGCCTGGTTTGTAGGATTTATTTCTTATAATATGGGGTTAATAGCCTGCAGTGGGACAGAGAAGTGATTAGTGCCTCAGGGTGAGAGCCTTTTGAGTGTGAGAGACAGGAGGGGAGCGTGTAAACATAAAACAGGTCTGGCTTGAATGATAGCTGTTTTGTTTCTTGCCTCAGGTTAACTGGTGTTCCAAACATATATTCTGTCTGATTGATTGGTATTCTGTGTGTCCCCCCCCCCAATTTTTTATTGTTTTGATTCATTTCTTGTATATTTATTTTGCATTTCGAAATGTTGCTTTTTATTTGTTAGCGCTTTGTTACTGCTGTGAACCGCTTTGAGCTCAGGTTTGTGGTTGGCAAAACAGCAGACAAATCTTAAATCAAATCCAAATCAATTACTGAAGATATCAAGGAAGCAGCTTAGCTCTGCTGCCCATCACTTTTCAGCTTGTCAGCTCCCATAAACTGTGCATTACAGCCACGACTCGACTTTTGACAGCAGCAATTCCTTCGCACTCACCTTGCTGGGATAATAAAGGTGTGCTTGGCAAGGCAGGGTCATAGGTTGCCCCAGTGGGTGGAACTGCTGGCACTGCAAAGCTCTTCAGAGGATGAGAAGGACGAACATGGGCAGTAGGGAGGCTTTGGCTCGTCTCCTCCTCCTGCGTACTGGGCAGATAAGATCCTGTGGCACTTTCTGGCTCCTGGTGGTCAGCACAACATGTCTGAGATGAGGAAGCTGGCATGGTATCTGTGCTAGGTGTATTCCGAACAGATTCTGGGTTTGAAAAGAATATGAACATTCTCTTTTACTTTAACAAAACACTTCTGCTAGCACTAAACCAGTGTCTCTGAACATCCTTTCACCAGAGATCTTTGGCGGAGTTAGGTCACCGCACCAGTTAGATATACTCTCTAAACAATTGAGACAATGAACAAGTCATCCAGAGGCACACCTAGCCATTAAGCTGGTACTTAGGTAATTCCACAGTCTGCTAGTAGGTTCTTCTGCCTTTTAAAGCTACGGTATCTTCTTTTGAAAAAGAGCAGCCACCCCCCCCCCCGAATGGGCTTACTGCCATACAAATAACCAGTGAATTAAAACACAAACTGATTTACTTAGTTATCTAAAATTCCCTTAAATTTGCTTTGTACTCATCGGTCTTTGAGCTAGAGCACGATTTTCTTAACTGGATGGTTCATAAGTAGTTGCATCTTATCTACATTTGTTACAAGGTACTTCAATTCTGCCAATTTTCCTATTGCTTGTATATTTAATGAATACAATGGGTGCTCCAATGTAGGTTTTACTTTAGCCCACTATTGCAAAAGAAGAATAAAAAGCCATTAGTACTCTAATTAAACAAGGGGATTGCTCTTGCCACAAAGCTACTATGTTTTATCTGTTCACAGGCTTTATGAAGAGACAGTGAATCATGCAAATCTAAATTATCAACTAAAGAAACTAGATCAGCATCATGAAACCATGGATCAAATAAATTATGTAAATTTAGAATATGCCAGTCACTAGAAAAATCTAATCTTGCTGAAGATCTGCAAATACCATATAAGAGTGGTAATCTTGGGAATCCTGCTTGCTCCCCCCCTTTTTTGGCTGTATTACAGCCTTGCACACACGCTCATCCATGCTTTACCCTTGCACACAATGCTTTTATTGCAACAGCATTCATTTGACTTAAATGCTGTGTACAATAATTTTAGCAAGATAAAGGTCTCAGAAACAGGGTGGCTGCCTTATATGAGCTTGCCATAATATGCTTGAAAACGTAGCCACTGGCAAAAGGAGCATTCTGGTAATAGTAATAGTAGAACCATATTTACAATTCAGAACAATAAGCAACCTACAGACAGGAGTCCCAGAATTTATTTTACTTTAAGAATTCTAACAGTCTGTCACTCTAACTGCATGCTCTCAGGTTATTTCCCAAAGCACCAATAACAGCAGCACTGCATACACATAATAAGGTGCCTCAAGCTTTTAGGAGCTGGCTGAACCCCTCGAGACGCAGCTATCAAAATTAAATATACATACTTCAGGAATGCAAACTAAGCCTACTTCTGTACTATCCTGCTGTTTAAACACAACTTACCAGTACCATAATAATGTTCAAACTGTGCTTGATTAAATGCCATCCACAGGGAGGGCAGGCAGGCCTTTGGAATATGTGAAATATAAAACAACTTTAAAAGGAGTAGTATTATTTTTCCTTTTGTAATCCAGATGCAAAGTTAGGGTGGGATGATTCCAAATATGACAGGGGCATTGTTCATTCTTAAATTTATTCCTGGGCATAAGAGCAGCAGCCAATTTCCTTCTTACTTGCAAGGTCTCTTAACCAACGCTGAACCAAGAACCCTAGCCCCAGAGCTTAAAATGTTAACGCTGTTATACAATTAAACATTTAGTCATGACTGAAATGTAATGGTGTCGTCATTTTTAAACAAAGAAATCAAACACAGTCAGGTCCCACTATCCACACACTTGTTATGCAAAAATTCACTTATCTGAACACGAGGACCTGTGAGAATGATTTCCCTTAATGTTGCAATTTACAGTATTTCAAAAGAAAGCCCAATGTTCTCCTTATGTGTATCTACACTGCCATGATCCTGCCCCCCCCATTACCCTCCCCAGTTCTTCTTCCATCTCCCATTTACACTACTGATCTACTGCCTGTTCTTGGCAGCAGAGGCAGCCCTGTCCCATTTGCCCCTGGTTTTTGAACCAGTCCCCCCTCCCTTTGCCTGGATCTGGCCAGTGAGTCAGTCAACCAGCAGTAACACTGCATGAGCCTGCGACAATAGCAGAATGAAGGAATGAAAGGGCCAAGCTTAGTGACATGCCAGTGTCTCCTCTGCTGGTGCAGCTGCGGTCTTATTCTTCCTCCTCCTCCCTCCTCTTCTTTCCTCCTCTGGCACCGAGGAGGTGGGCCAATGCTGAGAGCAAAGCTGAGATGGAGGTTGAGCCACTGCCCCTGAGCAAAGAAGCAGTGGAGAGCATGTCAGAGCCCAGCTCGCAGAGTCAGCCAGGCTTGCAAACAGGACAATGAGGATGAAGAGGACAAGGAAGGGCTTGGCTTCCTCCTTGGCAGCCTTGCTGCTCCAGGAGCTGAGCAGACAGGTCTCATCACTGCAGCAGCCACTAGAGGAGTAGGGACCGGTGCTGCTACTGGCTTTGGGCACCAGAGGAGGGGAGAGAAGGAGGTGGAAGGCACTGGTGGCTGCACTAACACAGAAGGCTCTGCCATGTTGCTCAGCTTGGCCTCTCTTACAAGTTCTCGTAACAGTGTTTTTGACTCACTGGCCACATCCAGGCAAGGGGAGGAGGAAGGCAGACTGGTTCCAAAATAGCAGCAAAGGGACAGGGCTATCACTGCCAAAACAGGTCAGCAGCGCAGATCAGAGGTGGAGGAAGATCTGTGGGAGGGTTACGGGGCGGGGGTCATGCTGTAGATACACAGTAGGGAAATGTGATGCTCCTCCAGTCCTCTCATTTTATCAGACTGTTGGGAAAGCAATGAGATGTTCCACACAGAAAACACTGGAAACAGTTGGCTCGTTATGCGAACACTTGCCCAAACAACCATTTCTCAGGAACATGTTATGTTCAGAAAGCGAGGCTTGCATGTGCATTTCAAGCACTTTTGCAGAACGGAAAAGGGAAAAAAAGATCACAAGACAGCTCAGTCCTATACATATGCACTTAGAAATAAGTCTTTTTTGAGCTAGCAGAACTTATTTCCTAGTAAATGGACTTAGGATTGCATCCTAAATAAATCTTTGGACATCTCTAGCATAATTATATAAACACCCATCCCTCCCCCTCACACAATCACAAAAATTGGATTTGAGTATGTCCCAGAAGTTCTTGTCTTTGCATCTTTTACTAATGGCTGCCCCAGGACATTCTTCTCACCTGTGGAATTAGCCCTGTCTGAATGGGACACGGATGTGCCAACTGGCCATGGGTTTGCCTGGTGATGGAGATAGCTGCAGGTTGGAGAAGCGAGGCTGCCGGAGTGGAAATGATGGTGGGGGTTATCAAGGGAATGGATGGGATGAGCACTAATCACAGCTGCGAATGAATATAAGACAGAAAAAATGCTTAACACACACCAACCAGCATGCATGCAGAAGTGCACCCCCACCCATTTCACAAAAAAGCACATTAAAAACCAGCACACTATCCTCAAGGTTCCAGAACAACAAAGTCCATTTTGCCATGACAGGCCATCTCTACACCCGTTTGAAGGAATCCCCCCATTTTTCCAATATTTATTTATTGCAGTTGAATCACTTCATAGCCAGGGTTCTCTGGGTGATTATATTTTAGGAAATCATATCCATGTTTTCTGTTGCATTAAACATGTGGGATTTGAATATGAATTCAAGTTATATAAACTGTTACAGAACAGAATTGAACTTCCTGAGCAAACAGAAATTCTGGTTGATTTGAGGATGGATTCTGTGCATCTGATCTTAATATGAAACTGAGAATATTGCAAAACACTGAAGCTCACATTTTAGAATCTTGTATTGAGGTAGATTAATAGGAATTCTGCAAGGGTAGTAAAAAGGGTCAACAACTGAATGGAAAACATCCCAGGAAATAAAACTATAAGCAAACCATCCTGGGGGAGGAGGGCGGATACAAAAATCAGAGTGTAGAACAGAGTTAACAGTTAATGAAAAAGGCCTGGTGCCTATGTAATTATGAACCCTGCTTAAATTATGGCCATGGTTTGCTGCTTTAATTCTGTTTAGCTTCCTAAACGTACAGTAAAACCATGGTCTATGCTTTGTGAACCAAACCATGACAAGAGCATAGGGAGACAGCAGCAGGAGAGGTTTGTCATCTGGCAAACAAAGAAATGGACTTTTACCAAGGTCTGTTCAACACACATGCAACCGTTTGCAAACCCATTTCAAATCATGGTTTCACAGCTTAGTTTGCAGCCAACCTTTAACCATGATTTAGGTACCATTCCTACTAATGCTCAACTCATTCCTTGAGTGCTGATTCTTATGCAGCCAAAACAGACATGCACAAGAGGGAAATATCAACAGGCTTGGAAAATACCCAAGGTTTGCACAAAAATCATCTCAGCTGCATGTGTATAGTGGAACTGGCTGGAAATGGCAGGTGAAAAAGGTTAGAGTTTGCTGTTTGCCTGAAGTGAGATAAATCACAAGCCTGGGTTTGAACATAACACTAAGCCAACCATGGCTTAGCTCAAAACAGCATTGCAACAGCAGGCCTGGAGAAAAAAAGCAAAGTGACCACAATCCTTTTCCCAGGAAAACACACTTTTGCTCCTTTGTTCTAATTATGGGTTGACCTAGCATTGTGTGCAAAATGCCTCTGCCTCCATCTCTCTCCTATTTCCTCCTCCAATAGAAATAGGGGAAACCCTCCACCCAAAAAGATGTTACAAGGATAGAGACCACCAAAAAAATATATAAAAAGGACAGAGAAAACCATTTAATTGTCTAGAACTGTCACTCCTGGTACATACTGAGCTGCTACTTACTTCCAGGAATGGAAGCAAGACGTATCTGTAGAGAGTTAATGGAGAAATCCAAGATCTAATGTAACTGGGAATTGGTGCTAGTTTGTCTGCCCCACCCACAAGGGGGGATACCCTCAAAATCTAGCAGCAAGGAAAATAATTCCTACTCGAAATCTATTCTTGTTCCGTGTGAAACTTAAATAAAAACTTAGCATTGCAAATTACATAGCATTGTAACACATTGCATTGTCCCCATACTGTAGTAGATTGAGGGGACTGTGAGTTTATGACAATCCTGTAATGTAATTCACACTGAATACTCTGGATGGTTTACAGCAAACCCACAATGTTGTTTGGAGGTATTAGACCCCTACTACATGTTGTGTTTAAGCTGAGAAATGACAACAACTCTGCAGTGTTACCCAGTGTTTTTATCTGAACTTTGCAGACTGGACGGGGTGGGTAGCATACAACAAACCCACAGTGTGGATCACTGTTACACCCAAAGAGAAGGTTGAGGGACTGTGCTGAAAAACACTTTATGGCATCCCTGCAATGTCTATTAATAGTGCAAGTCAGAAGTTGGGCTGAAGCTGATTTGGATTCACAGTAAAAAAAAAAAGCCTATTACATCTCAGGTAGCCCAGGCCAAACCGAGCACGCATTTGCATGTTGAAGACTTAAGCACCACTGACTTGCATTCAGAATGAAAGACACTTCAAATTTGTTCCAAATCTATATATTAAAAAATTGCCAGACTCAGGTAATGCATGGACACCAGGAATACACTGCAATGTTTTTCTGAGGGGCTCTGCTTAATGCTTAACTATGGCAAAGTGTTATGTTTTCATATTATCTAAGCAGAAGAGTTACACAGTACAAAAACAGTAAACAGAAATGCAAATAAAAACCAAATCCAACAGCAACAGAACACCATGGTAAAGGAAAACTGAAAACAGGAAAACTTAATTTTACACTGGATGCTCTACATACAAATGTTTCTACATAGTGGTGGTGAATAACACATTAACTTTTTCACAGTTGCCAAGACTTCTGAAATAGATTCTTAGGTCAAAGTGACTAATTGTGGGCACATTATTTCACAGTAGTTCATTTGTTCCAAATGTTGTTGTTTCCTAAAGGGCTGTTGATCTCTCCAACCTTTCCTTTTTTCTTTTTTGTATTCCGACAACACTACCCTGAGGGACCGGACCACCATCTTTCCCCTTTGCTTTCTTCTTCCTGTCTTGTGATCTTTATTGTCTATATGCCTCTGTTCACCTTACCCAGCACATGGCTTATCTATACTTACCTTTTGCCCCACTCGTTCCAGGCAATGGTCTGTGCTGTAAAGCTTGATGTCGTAGCGCCCCCCCCCCTTTTTTTTGCTCCAAGGCTTTCCCCATGAAAACCCACTTTTTAAAGCTGAATGAGAACAAACGGCTATTCAGGTTTGTTGTGGATTCAGTTTGCTCTGATTCAGCTTTAAAGAGCAGGTTTTTGCAGAGAAAGCCTCGCCATGGTAGTGGCAGCAGAAGTGGCAGCAGCCTGCGAGGCCTTGTCATGCTGGAGGCAGTAGTGGTGGCCTGCAAGACCTTGCGGCAGTGGCAAAAGCAGCGACAGCCTGCAGGTCTTGTCATGGCAGTGGCAGTAGCAGCAGCCTGCGAGGCCTTGTGGTGGTGGCAGAAGCAGAGGTGGCTACCACAGCTTTTGCCACCGCCTCCCACTACCGCCAGGAGGCCACTGCCACTTCTTGCCACCACAGCGAGGCCTCACAAGCCCCACTGCTTGTGTCACCACAATGCCTTGCAGGCTGCCACTACTATTGCCGTCACCTCCTGTTGCCACCACAAGGCTTCGCAGGATGTGGCTACTTCCGTCACTTCCTGTCACTGCTACGAGTCCCCACGGGCCTCTGCTGCAAGGACTCTCAGGCCACCACCGCTTCTGATGCCAAAGTCTATTGGCACTGCAAGTCCTTGCAGGCCAATGCTGTTACAGCAGCCAGTTCCTGCTGCCACTGCAAGGCCTTGCAGTCCAATGCCGCTGCCGTCATTCCCTGTCATTGCCATGAGGCCTTGCAGGCCACCACCGCTACTGTCACTTCCTCCCATTGCTGCCACAAGTCCTTGCAGGCCACCGCTACTGCTGTCACTCTCTGTCACTGCTGCGAGGACTTGCAGGGCGCTACTGTTTGTACTGCCACAGCGAGGGCTTGCACTCTGCCACCACTACTACCGCCATGTCCTATTGCCACCACGAGGCCTTGCACGCCACTGCTACTGCCATCACTCCCTGTTACCACAGTGAGGCATTGCAGACTACCACTGTTACTGTCACTGCCGTGCGGCCTTGCAAGCCGCTGCCATTACTGCTGCCACTTTTTTTCGCCACTGCAAGGCCTCGCAGGCCACTACCACTACTGTCACTACCTCCCATCGCTGCCATGAGTCCTCACAGGCCACTCCTGCTACTGCCGTCACTATCACTGCTGCAAGGCCTCGCAGGCTGCCACCGCTTGCTCCCGCCACTGCTGTGTGGCCTCGCAAGTTTCCACTGATTGTTCCGCCACCACAAACACATACCATGGTCATGGCAAGCTGCTTCTGCTTCTGCCTCTTAGAAGGTCTGCTTGCAGCCTGGCAGTCCCAGATTATTTGTGTTCACTATGACTCATCACCATACTTTGGATTGTCCTGAAGGCCACCATTTGGTAGCCAAGCCCCAAACCTAAAGTCCTGTTGGGATGCATTTGGCTTGCCTGCTGATGAAACTGAGTGTGTGATGATTGATAATATTGTCATTTATCCGTTTTAGACCCCTAAGTAGTAGCAGTTGCCAAGACATTGTCCTGTTCTGCTCTGTATAGTTCCATCCTTATTTCAGAAATTGTGGTAGATTGCAATGTTTAGCTGGTGATATTGTGAGGTTTAGCTGCTGATAACATTGAAATGTTTAGCTGGTAAGTTATTGTGATGTCGAAAACCAGATATCGCCTAGTCCTTAATACACATTGTGATTCGCGATATATTGCCAGCTCAAATATTATGAAATAATTATCACGACGTGAACTTCAAACCAGTTTCGGACGATATATCGCCCAGCCCTAATAAGTGGTGGACATTTGACAACATTAGTTGGCCAGCATAAAGCAAATCTGACCTTAAAGACAGTGCAGAACTAGAAGGACTACAAATACCTTAAATATAGTGGGGAAATGCTGTCACTTTCTGCTTAGTTTGTGCTTCAAAGTATTATGAAAAATACAACCCAGCCAGAAGTACCTATCTTTCTGAAATAAATTTTAAATAGATTGAGGGCTTAACATTAAATTTACAAAAATTAAAAAGCGGAAAATATAAAACGTGTACTATTTTGCCAGAAGGCTATTTAGCACTCCTATCAGGTTGGCATCCAAATACTACTTTGGCATGGAAATACTGCAAGATTCAGTTCTGCCAGTTCTCTATTTATAATCTTGATATTCTTTCCATAATTGTTATAATAATGCTAATGTTTCTTCTTCTAAACTTTCCTAGCATTTATTTCAAGTAGAAACAAGATTTTGTGCACATTCATCACCCTACTCCCAGCAATACGGGATGGAATGTGAAATGTTTGACTCAAGGAAGCTTGGTGAGAAATAACTAAAGTTAGACTTACGCTGAGGTGGTTGAGAATCAAACGGCATCATCATTTTTGGTCTCATTCCCCTTCTTCCTGCAAGTGTGGACATGCTATCCTCTGACTCATGCCCTAGAAAAAGAATGAATGCATCTATAAACATTTATGTCCATCATCTTTATATCAGATCATTAAGAAGGAAAACGAAAACAAGTGTTTCATACACACTCATTCTGATTACCAAGAGACTCTATTCTTAAGAACACTTTATAGTCTTCCTTTCTAGAAACGTCATTCAAAGAGAATAGGGGCAGGGTTTGGTGCTGTAAAACCAAAATAAATTCTCACAATAGATTTTTAAGTGATGCAAATAATGCTATTAGCAGAAATGCTATGCTGTATATTATGGGTTCCATTTTCTCACTGATTTACATGCAAATTGTAATAAATATAAACCGAAGTGCAGCTACTACAACTTAGTCAATTGGCAAGTACTTAAACAATTACGAATCTTGGCAAAACCTACCCTTTGCAATCTACAGGCGACAGTTGTCTAAGGATAATGAATAAATAGGATAATGAATAAACTTAGCATGATACTAAGCCCACCTCTGTATGAGTTCCGTCTTTGGTGGATGTTGCTGTCCATGGAGTTGTCAACTGGCGTAATGTCTTGGGAATTCCGAGGGATTGGGGTGTCTGTCATGATTGGATTAGGATCTGGAGATTTATCAATGGGTTTCAGCTCCAGCCTTTCATGGTGAATCCAAAGGTCAGGGGGTTTGACATCCTTAGAATTTCCTTTGTATTTATGTGACCCATTCACAGATTTGCATGCAGCTCGCTTCCTTTGAAAGCCGTAAGAAAAATATTAGTGTATTCACAGGCTGGCATAAAACTACTGTTTTTTCTTCAGGTAGTTAACTGGCACGTGCTTTAGCTTTCTGTGCAAGCAATTTTATTCTAGACACATCATGTATGTTATATTCTGATTCTATACTTGTATCCAAAAGGTGGAGGGTGGGGGAATGTATGATCCTTTCTTCTCCTACACCCAGCCAACAACAATGGGAGGTTTCCTCATTTATTTTACCAGACTACTAAAATCATGTCTATTTAATATTCATGTTATTAAACCCAAGCAAATCAATGACCGCTAATTAAATCTATGCCCCTAAAAGATAGAACAAGTTGTTGCCAAAGCATCTTACTTTTTCTGGTGAGAGGTGGTGCGGCGTGTGCAGAAGACCGCAACAATTACCACCACAACAATGGTGATCACTCCCACAGACACTATTATTACCAAAAGCATATTGTATTCCAAAGGAGAAGGGCTTCCATGAGGGCTGTTACTGCCTAAAGAGGAAAACAAACATTATTTAATTATACATGGCAATGTCTTGGGAGTTTTGAATCTAAGGCAAGGATGAGGAATCTGTGGCCCTACAGATATTGTCCCTGTGGCCTCATGGGGGAGGGGGCAGAGGGGCGGCCGTTCCGGGTGCCGTTTTTGGGAGGGCACATTTTGCTCCTCACACCACCCTGGAAGCCCCAGGCCATATTGCAAGGCTGACTGGGATCGGACGGTTAGATCCCAGCCTCACAGAGCCATGCAGGGCTGCCAGGGCAGGCAGGCAAGCAAAGGAGCACCTACTCCTCTGCCAGCCTCTGCTGCAGCACATGAGAAGAAATAGCGCTCTCTTTTTCCAGTTGCTTCCCCGTGTAAATGTGGGTGAGGAAAAGCAATCTGCTTCCATCCTGACCACACTGGGGTGGGGAGAGGAAAGACGCAGCACATTTAACAACAATGGAGTAAGGATGGAGGAAAGACAGAGTCACTGCACTTTCCTGGAAACGATGCCTTATGAGGAACGGCTAAGGGAGCTGGGCATGTTTAGCCTGGAGAAGAGGAGGTTAAGGGGTGATATGATAGCCATGTTCAAATATATAAAAGGATGTCACATAGAGGAGGGAGAAAGGTTGTTTTCTGCTGCTCCAGAGAAGTGGACACGGAGCAATGGATCCAAACTACAAGAAAGAAGATTCCACCTAAACATTAGGAAGAACTTCCTGACAGTAAGAGCTGTTCGACAGTGGAATTTGCTGCCAAGGAGTGTGGTGGAGTCTCCTACTTTGGAGGTCTTTAAGCAGAGGCTTGACAACCATATGTCAGGAGTGCTCTGATGGTGTTTCCTGCTTGGCAGGGGGTTGGACTCGATGGCCCTTGTGGTCTCTTCCAACTCTATGATTCTATGATTCCTCCCACTCCTTCACCACCAGCCAACAGCATCCAGCAACATTGCCACTGCACACCCCACTGGGCCCTTGCAACACTGGAAGCCATACTTCCAAGCGAGCCGGTGATGCTCTTGGGTTACATGGGGGCTGCCAGGGAGGAGTAAGTGCACCCCGAAGCAGTGGCATGGGTGACAAGGGCTGGAGTGGTGGGACAGGCTCCCTCTGCCCCATCCCCCTGCGTGTGCACGTATGTGCCCCGGGTGGCAGTAGCACATGCTAGGCCCTTGTAAAGTCCCATGGCCACATGTTAGCCACCTTGCATCTAAGAGAACAGTCCCTGCATAAAGAGATTGTCTTGCTTGTGATAAAAGATTGGACATTATAACTTGTACTGAACAAAAAAACATGCTGTACTGTAGAGGTCACTTGCACTGCCAGGAATATTAGAGGGAATGTTTTCAACGTAACCCTCTCATACATGGTTGTAAAGATGCTTTAACTTTTCTTTAAACATGTTATGATTTCCTTTCAACACCTTAGTCAGCAGAATTCTACTTACCACTCATAGGTGTTTTATAGTCTGGCCCAACATCCACTGGCCGATTTCCTTTTCCTGCAGACCCCAATGCTAGAAAACAAAATTGAAGCTGTGTCAAGCTACTTGTAGTTTATGCCTTATCTGTCTTTTTAAAACATAACTCTTGTTTTTATACGGACAAGAATATATCCTAGACAGAAACACACATAGAAACAGTCCTGGAAGATTGCAGGACTTTTCTAGAAGTGTCTATCCAAGAACAGCTAGAACAACATTCATGCAAAAGGTATACACACAAAACTATAGAATAACCTGGTGCCTTCTGTGAAGAAACAAACAAGCCACAGTATTCTAGTAATGTCAGAACCCCCTAGTACTTAACTGTTACATATGACCTGAATGGCTGAAGTTCATAGAACTTTCCTATCAATAGTTACCCCATAGAGATGAAAGGGGGGTGTTCTTGAGTGATACTTACTGGGGGGCGGGGAAACTTCAGGAAATACCTGATTGTAATTCAGTAGTAAGGGTATTGCATTTTGTTCTTCACAGGGTTTTGAAAAGAGGTAGATGCAGTGAGACTCATTACTTCTCTTCAAGAAGAACAAAGCAAGGCAATATCTAGCCTCTCCCCATGGATCACGGCATTATTTTCAGAGAGCTGGGGAGAGGGAACATGATCTCATCTACTTCGCCAAACATGAAGCAAGAGACTTTCCCCACTCTAGATTGTGGAGAATTCAGTGGGAGGATGCCTCTGTTGCAGCAGAAGCTTTAATGGATCTCGTGTGGAAAACACTTATTGCATCTTATGAGGTGGGCTCTGGCATGTTAAAATATATGCCACAAAATACTAAACTAAACTAAACTAAACTAAACTAAACTAAACTAAACTAGAGGTCATGTCCCTGTTTTGAAGCATGCTAGCACAGCTATCACTCTGAAATTCAAACTAGTGGAAAATTGCATTTGCCTACTTGTAGTTGTGTGTGCACATGCACACACAAACACAGTTTGAATATTACACTGAACACTAACAGGATTAAGCCAAAGACCCATTTCATAGCGGTCAATGTGATGCCTCCAGGAAGCACACAAAGGAGGACCCTACGGCAAAGGCACTCTTCTGCTCCCCAGCAACTGGTTTTCAGAGGCACACTGTTACCCACTGTACTGGAAGCAATTGTGACTAGAAGCCATTCCCAGCTTTATCTTCCATGAACTTGTCTAATCCCTTTTAAAGGCTATTCAAGCTGACAGCCATCACTACATTTTGTGGGAATGAAATAGCTGAATATTTTATTTTGTTACTCCCAAATCCTCCAGCATTCAGTTTCACTGGATACCAAATTCTAGTACTAGGAGAGTACTTTTCCTATGCACTTTCTTCATGACCTGGGCTCCCTTGGAAAGAAGGGATGGAAATTAATCAATCAATTAATCAACCAAATACTTCTATCATGTCCCTCCTTACTTGGTTTTGTTCGAAGCTAAAAAGGTAAAGGTAAAAGGTCCCTGGATGGTTAAGTCCAGTCAAAGGCAACTATGGGGTGCAGCGCTCATCTCGCTTCAGGCTGAGGGAGACAGCATTTGTCTGCAGACAGCTTTCTGGATCATGTGGCCCACATGACTAAACAGCTTCTGGTGCAATGGAACACCGTGATGGAAGCCAGAGCGCACAGAAACACAGTTTACCTTCCTGTCGCAGTGGTACCTGTCCGTCTACTTAGACTGGTGTGTTTTCGAACTCATAGGTTGGCAGAAGCTGGGAAAGAGCAATGGGAGCTCATCCGTTGCACGGATTTCAACTGCCAAGTGCTTTAGACCACAGTGCCACCCGCGTCATACCCCATATCTAACTTTTATTCATAAGCGAGTGGCTCCAGTCCCGATTACTTCAGCTACCCTTTTCTGAACTCTGAGCCCGTCTCCAGCTCTATATTTTCCTATCAAACTGTACATATTATCAAACCAGAGATTTGTAGAAAAGCATTATGAAACTAGCATCTTTATTCTTGATTTCTTACCTAATGATCCCCAAAATAGGAAATCAACCTTTTCACAGCTACCACACATGGGGTCAGCTTTTTCAGAGCTGAATATCTCTTCCCTAGCCAGTCAAAGAGAGCTCAGACCCCATTAGCATATATGGGGAGCTGGAATTCTCTTGTCCCAAAGTGCACTCCTGCTCCTCTGTAGTTTTACACTTATACAGATTTTGATAGTGTTACACACAGTTTATATAAGCTTGCATCTTAAAATTATATTCATAATTTTCAAAGTTTCTATAAATTGCTGTTAAAATAGTACGGTCTTAACTTCTTTAAAAGGGAAGAAAAATACTAGATAAATACAGAGTTTATAGATAAAAGAAGACGAGAAAGAGATCTTGCCTGTCTGTAAGCCAAAAAAACACATGGATGGAATGTTTCAAAGAGTACTTTTTGACATTCCTTTACATTCACAAAGAAACTTAAAATATACACATTCTGGCATTGCTAAAAGGTAACTTACGACTACATTTACCTTTGAGCAAGCCTCACTGAACTCATTTGGACTTATTCTAAGAAGACATGTGTAAGATCAAGCTGTTAGAAATAAATTTAATGTAGTACCAATTTGATGTTCAAAGGTAACGTTTTAGAAAGGAACCATAGCTTTTCTGTTAATGGCTTCCAATGGTCAGACTTGCTTGCTGCCAATAATTGTTTACCGAGCAGTGAGCGGTCGGGGACAGACAGCTTTCTTGAGTGCTTCTGAATATGGAGATTCCACCAACTGTGCTAAAGGCACAAGTCATGTCATGTAGCCTTTACTTTTGTTCCCATAATCCTATACACAGAATATACACTTGCTGGTGTTTTGCAATGCCCAATGATTTTTAGCAAATAAATCTGATTGACTGACTGTCTGAATTACAGGTGCATTTCCAGAGATCCATGGCAGTAAAGCTTCCACCACTGCAGGTTCTACCTTTTGGCAATGACTCAATAAATATGATATGTACCAGCATAGCCAATAAGAGCACATTAGCCATTAGGGTCACCTTATGGCTGGCACAAAGGCTTATGCTACATAGCATGTGGGAATAAACGTGCATGAGCACAAAAGACACATTATGAAGTCACTGAAATGTTCCATGATCCATATACAGACATAAATTAATGAACACTTTAAAAGTATGGACAAAAGAAGGCAAAAAAGAAGTACCGTATTTACTCAAATCTAATGCTCACCTTTTCTGGTCTAATTACGTTGAGAAAATTAAGGTGTGCATTAGATTCGATGGCACATTTACATTCACCAGCAAATACTTTTTTTGTTTTGTTTCAAGGTCCTGAAAACTGAGGTGTGCATTAGACTAGAGTAAATATGATAGTCAATTTTCAGGAATGGAGAATTCAAAGAATGGAGAGCCACACAATTCTGCCTATTTTTCTTTCCACTCTCATACGAAGTTAACCTCCACTCAACTAAATTCATATGGAGCCAGGTGAAAAAATCCATCATACCACTACTATTCTCACTTCCACTGCTGTTGAGACCCTAATTCTAGGGGCCTGTGTTGACCTCCTATAAGATGGATTCTGTTCATGGGCCATCAGTTGCCAGTCCCTACCATGCTAAATGTGGGTGCCTCTCTGGTCTGTGGGCTGAATGAAGCCTCCCAGGCCTTTCATGAAGTTAAATCCCTCATCAGCTTGGTTCTATGATGTCCTCAAGTGCATTTGCTTGGCTGAAACATGTCCTTGAACCATGATAATACCTTTTGCATGCCTGGGTGGAACACGATGAGATGTGGGGAAGATGTGGAAATCTCTGGCTCTGTGTGGCCTGGAATATTGTCTATTAATGGTAGGAGCCACACTCATTGTTCTGCTCCTTCCCACCACTGGTATGCGGCACCCGGTAGGTTGCTCATGAGGGAATGCAACCCAAAGCTTAAAAAAGATTACTCAACTGTGTTTTAGGAAAAAGACAGTAAGGCCGACTATTTTTCCCTCTCAGGGTGTGTGATGTAGTAGCAGATGTTCTTCCTTCTATGAGTCACAAAAACACTTCTATGATATCTACTACCACTCCAGTAACCAAATAGTATGTGAGCACATGGCTCCCTCATTTTTCACACCACCTATGCAACCTATAGGTTAAACTGCAAAATGCAGTTTTTAGCAAGAGGAAGACCTTCTTGTGACACGCGTTGCCTTAACGTGCCTCTTTGGCCACTACCTAATCAAGACAGGCTCAGATATAAACCTCTTTGTAATTAACCCCCTATGCCTGTGTGGTTCTCAAACGCCTCTCTAATTTGCAGACACAGATAAGCAAGCAGCTTAGTAAAATGCAGACACCTCTGTCAGTAGTGTGTTATGAATGAGTATAATACTGCAGACAATCTAACATATGTGAGGTGCATAGAGCCATAACAAAAAGTGTAAGCTGCAAAACGTATTTCCTCAATGAGGAGAACGAATGAAACCAGTGAACTGAAGGTTGATGCATTTACTTGTTGGTTCCATGTTTTAATACTTGGGGATGATTTGTTCAGGGTTCACCATTACGTTCATGCAACTGATTTTTTTTTATAAATATAAGAAACAAATATGCACAAAAGTCATATTGAAAAGTGGGAAAGGGAAGGGGCCACATGACCTCACAGAAAGATAGCTAACCAATGTCCAGCCCACATCAGCTATCAACAATAAAAACAGGCTTTCCCCAAAATGAATTCTTAAGATGTGTGTGTGTGTTTTCATACTGGGCTCACCACTCAAATTATGTACATGGGGTGCAGCTGCTTTGAGCATGCATTTGAATACATGGTGCCAATCATGGATGCATCCACCTTGCACTACCTAACGAAAGAGATTACATTCCAAACACACTATGCAAAAAAGTATTTACAGCATTTCAAACTTTAAATTCTACAAGAGCTTGTTTTTTGGCATTTAACAGTTGAAATACTGTTAGAAGAAAGACAATAGCACTTGCATGAAAGGAAATGACACAGAAAATATGCCCATTGGTTTACCTTGATCATTAGACATTTTATCTGAAGATTCAGCTACCAGGACAAGCACAGGGAAGAAGCAAACAAGAGAGAGATAACTAAATCTAAAGGAGTGACAAAAATTTCACTGGCACAGAAGTAGCAATCTCTATAAATGGGAAATTAAATAATTGCTACTACTACAGCTTACTTTATAGAAGACCCTCCCCACACCATGCCTATTCAGCTCTTGTTCATAAATTACAATGAGAAATGCTCATATCCCATATGAATATTGGAAATGTTCAAATGAGCAGTTTGATAGCATACCTCCCCAAGTAGGAGACCCTTACGATCATCCAGACATTTGCAATGAACTCATTTGCACCATACAGTATATATTCAAACAACTCTTCTATAGGTGGGAACATACAGTAAACTGTGTACTCAAAAATACTGTCCCATTCACAAGACACAACTAATGACAACAACTGGAACATTTACACTTTCAGGCTGATAGGTACCGATTCCTTGAACCAGACAGGCCCCACCCATGAAAAATGCATTTAAACATTTGTCTGAATTTCCCGTTTTCTGCTCCCAGAGAACGTATTCAGTTAACAAGATCAACCTACCTTTAGGTGTTCTGAACTGCACCGCCTCTGACATAGGACCCATGCCTTTGGAGTTACGGGCCTGAATTTTGAAATAATATGCTGTGTCAAGTGTTAACTCTTGAATCTGGTGGGTCAATCTATTTCCCACTACTGGCTCAATGACCCAATCGTGTATTTCGGCGTTGACATCTGTACTATAGTAAATGATGTATCCTGCACAATAAACAAAATACAGATGATGAATTATGAAGACACGTTCCCAAGGGCCCTAAGCTATTTGAGAACGTTAGATATAATGAACAGATACTTGAAACAACTAGACAAACCCATACTTCTTAAGTGTTCTTGTAATTCTTTCTCAATGAAGACAGAGAAGCAACTGATTAGTTTATTACACCCCTATTCATACAATTCTTCCCCTGCAGCATCTTGAGCACCACCACTGTATTGCACTGGGGGGGGGGGGGTTCTTTGGAGCCCCTTCCTCCTACATGCCACCATTCCTGCAGCCACCATGTGTTGTGGGATGAATTTCTGCAATGAAGAGCCTGCTGACAATGAGTAGACTTCCTGTGCAATTTGGAACCCCAATATTCCAGGTTCTAAATCATGTGGGGACTCTTAAAAGGAGAAAAGGTTCCCTGCCACAGACATTCAGCCTCTGACACATGAGGGGGCCTACAGGTACGCCAACAGCTGTGTAAGAAAGTGAGATGTCTGCAGACTCGTTTCTTTTTTTGCTTCTTGTGCAATGGTAATCACATTGGTTAAGAATGACTGAACAGGGCTTACAGCTACCATAGAGGGGAAATCACTAATTGAGAAAGCAATTAGTAATTGCTAAGGAACTGCTACACAGCTAAAATACTACACTTCATAAACCTTTGGGGATAATCCAAATTGACTGTAAAGGAATATGGATTGTTCTACTGGTCTGGTATCAGACTTCCAGATTTTCCACAGAAGGCCAGTTCCTACAGATACTAACTGATAATTTTTGTGAGTTGTGAAAGTTCCAAACAGCTCCACTAGATGGTATGCTTGAAATTGAAATCCCTCACTCACTATTCACATAAGAAAATGACTTACATAGCTAAAGAAAAATTGCAGAAAACAATCCACACTCAGAAAATATATTTTTGAGTTAATTGGGTTGTTGTTTATGCATAGTGGAACAAGTCACATGTAGATCATTTGCCCCTGAGAATGCACTTTGAAACATGCTGGGTTATTATTCACAAAATTAATTACTATTGCCAAATCATTGCTTAAGGCCTTTCTCTCTTTCTCTTCCTTCACTATTCTGTTTTGTGCTGCCCACTACTCTCTCCTGCCATGTTTGTAACAGGAAGCAGCTTAGATGATTTGAGTAAAGGAAATATTTTGTTAAAAATAAAGAATCATTTAGCAGCAAGGAAAGCTATTTTAATGTTACAGCCCAGTCGGTTTAGTGAGACACATCAAGCTACATAACTCTTTCCCAGGAAAAATCATAAATACAAACATGTTCCATAATCATGACATACAAAAAGGAAGGACTCTCTGGGCCACCCCACATCCTGAAAGTGGGACTGAAAAAGAACAGAAAATCTCACTAAAGTTCTTAAGTTTTGAAGAGAATCCCATATAAAACTACTTATTGGTGACACAGGACAATGATACAAGTGGGGATTTCTTAGCTTGGGGATGATTTGATGACTGGACCATTTTTTAAATAACAGCAGCATTCCTGCTTAAAATTAGAACAAATTGAATAAGCAGAAAATTGTGCATTCAGCTCCTTTTGCCATGGGTTTCAGCTTTATAACGCAAATCTTAAAACGTATTCCACCAGAGGGCAGACCTTTCACATAATTATGCTGAATATAAATTCAGTATTACCCTATTTCCAAGCCTGATTAGTTCAAGTGAAGACAGACACTGTAGGATATGCCAGGGCTGGCAATATTCTGTAGGTCTGAACTAATAGTAGAGCCATGTGCAAAAGACTGTGTATTGGGGTAGGACAGAAGTGAAATCCCCCACCCATTTCCTTCAAGCCCTGCCTCAGCCTCAGAGGCTTGAGGGACTCAGATGCACCACTTTCCTGAAGCTGCTGTGAAGTATGTCAGTAGCACATGGAAGTATAGTGACACTAGCCCTGGATTCACGAAGAAGATAGTTGAACTGGCTCAGAACCAACCTGACATGACCTCTCGTCTTTCTCTTCTGCTGCTGCATGCAGTTGCATGGAGGTGATTAGAAGCGAAGGAAGAATCTGCTAGCCCACCCTAACTACTCTGCTTAAGCTAGTCATTTCATGCATGTGCTTCTAGCCTGAATTTGATTCCAATACTTTAATATACCATTTTATACACTTCTCATTAATATTTGGCACCTTGATATTATTTACACAGTAAATAAAATTAAGAGGAAATGGACCTAAATGTTAAAATTCAGTCATTTCATCTTGGAACATTAAAACAGTATGCAGTTAATTAAAAACACACACCACAATTTTCTTCAAACTGAAAGAACATAGATAACTAAGCATTCTAATCATTGTTTCCAACCCTTTAAAAGGATTTCTTTATTTTTTTAGTAACTTTTATTTTGCTTTAAACAAATGCAGATAAATATAAACAACCCAAATTACGAAAGAAAAATAATAATGGAAAAGGCTAAAAAAACTACAAAGTACATGGCATAGAACATAAGCCATTACGGGAAAGAAAAAAGAAAAAGGAAAGAAGGCGAAGGAAGGGAAAAAAGGGGGGGGAAGGGCGGGAAAAGAACCAAAACACAAGAAGGTTCGTCTATTGTACGCTTCCGTCAAGGTCACAACAGATCATTCTTCTTATCAATTCTCTCTATCTGCATTCCATAGAACCCCTCATTTTGATTTCATCCTATATACATAACCTGAATGGCAGCACAAATATACTAAACTGTCCCAAATAAAATTTCACCTGTAATTTTGCCATTGGCTTCAGATGGTGGCTGCCAGTTGACTATGATGGTTCGGGGTTTTCCTTCTTTGCTCACTACTGTCACATCCTTTGGGGGAGAAGTTGGAACTGCAATAATGATATTTAAATTAAACACAGATTGTGGTATCAGTTTTATTCTTTTAAGCATTCTTTGTCAAAGATTGCTATATTCAACTACAAAAATAAGCTACTAACTTGCAGTGATAAATTTTTTTCTACTGAAGAAGCAACATCAATACTAAGGATTTCAAAATACTCTTTCTATTTGGAGTATCTTGGAAGAGCAGCATATGCCTTCAGAGGATTTCTGTGAGCTCCCTCCTCACCATCAACCCTTCCTGCCATGCCCTCCAACAGCAAACCTCTAGGTACGAAGCTTAAATGTGAACTCCTCTCTCCAACTGGAATTCATAATAATGTCAATGAATCATCTGGAAGAGTGGTGTTTATAGAGGATCAATACCCTCTAGAGGGAATATATTAAAATTCAAGTTCTCACTCCTTAATGATTTGTTAAATATGCATTTGATAAAACTCAAACACTATTGTAATTTTAAGGGACTTAATCAAATATTTCAAAAAGTATGAAAAATATTGAGTTTTACTTTTCTCAGGTATAATTAAAGTTGTGTGATTTAGTTTTCTTGACTCGAATATCATTTCAAATGGGATTTGCACAGAAGACAGCTACCCAAAACTGGATGTTGAGCAATTTCAAAGCACTTCTTCTGGCATCGAACCAAGAATTTAAAAAATGGTATAACACAATTAAGTTATTCTGTATCCATTATTAATAAAAATTTGACCGAGCATAAAGCAAAGTGCTTCTGATTTTAAATTATCTTCAGTGGTTTAGTTCAGTTTTAAAGGAGTGTTCTGCTACTCTGTGCTTCATTTTGAATTGTTTATACTTTTACAGGAATGGACTGAAGTTTTATGTGAGCTGTCCTATGAAGGTGGTATGGAAATTCTTACATTTTAAAAAAGAAACAAAACTCCACAGGGTTGTTATCTTCTCTGAAACTAGAGTTTTTTTGCATGCCTTAAAACATTTTCTATTTTTCGAGGCAATCATCTGTTTTTACTTCTAACCACAATAAAAGAGAAATATCATAAAGAAAATAAACAGACAAGATGCTGAAGAGATGGGTTTGAATGTGTGCAGACACATATCATGCCATTTGACTACTGAAACTGCCAAAACTTCAAATATCTCTATTTTAGCAAATAACATTAAAATGAAAGAAGCTTGGCACTTATGGATGCTTCAAGGATCAGATCAGAGCTTTTCTGATCTCTTACTTGCTCAATAATTAAATTATTTCCCCTATTCTCATTAATTATTAACCTTCATGTTATTTATTAGCAGCTACTATTAAGACATAATTTGTATGTATGAAATGTTTTGTGGTTCTGTACATGACAGGCCTATTTCATTGTATATAAATTCTCTCTTTAGTTCAAAGAACTTTAAGAATCTTCCCACACCAGAAAGAATTCAACAATACACAAAAATTAGCATAGCATGAAAAAAGTATGTCAACTAATTTAGAAATGGCTCAACAATATCACCTAATTCAAAAGTAGTTCCATGTGCAGTCATACTCCAAGTACTTGATCTTCGGCCTTTAGTCACCATCACCGAGAACTCATACAAAGTGTTTGGTTTTAAGCCAGTTACTAAGAAGCTTAAAGTGGTGGTATTTGCAGTCTAAGAGAAATCAAAGGGTCACAAAATGAGACACTCTCTATTAAATATCCTGACTATGACAACAGTCTCTAGCATTATCTCATCCATATATCTCTATTCTCACAATATTAATTGCATTAATACAAAAAGGCAGTTTTGAATTTCCATTTTTGTCCATTATTTAGGAGTCAACTTTCCATTTATCTTGATAGCTCATAGAAACATATGTTCAGAAATTTTTGTTAGTTTTAAATTTGGTTTGGCAAGTACCTTTGGACTGCACCTTTTGGTTACCTTGTATTTCGTGTTTGCAGGAATGTTCGTCTTCCAGCGTACTGTGTAGTAACGGGCATCCGAGACCTTCTGGTTCTTTGGCAGAGAGTTGTCTGCCCAGGTGATTCGAATGGTGTCATGGCTCAGTATGGAAGCCTGAACTCCCACAGGTGGCATCATGGGGGAGGGATCTGGCACTGGAGTGTACGGAGCATTAACAACAAATAAATCAACCTCAGAAGTGTCTAGGGAATTGATGGGTAAAAGTAGGGTATTACAATAAAAAAAGAAAGAAGGTGGCATTATATGTGAATAGAAACAAAAGGGGGAAATGCAGGGTAATACGATGAAATGAAAGGTGAGAAATGGAGAAAAAGAGAGAAAAGCCAGAGTTAATAGGCAACACAAGACCAGCATAAAAGTTTTCAGTGATTATTTTGATTCCTCCCTAAAACACATGCCATAAGCAGAGTAGGCAAAGTTCAACACCTAAGAAGATTGCTACAAAAGTAAAAGATCACTGAATTGAAATTTGAATATCCATTTGAAACTGTTTACTAATTAAGATACTCAGCGTTAGCTGCATTAAAGCGTTATTTCATCCCATCTCTAAAAAGAGGGTGGAAGAACAAGGTAGAATTAGGATCAAATGGGGACAAGCTAATCTTCAAGACAGTATTAGTGGGGAGGGGGGAACTGCTTGTGTTCAAGTTCACAGTAATTCACAAAACAGCAATATAAAAACACTTAAGATCCAGGAAACATGTTGAGCAACAAGAAAGGGAGTTCTTACCTTGGATTTTGTTTGTGAATCCAGATGAGGACATTCCTCTGATAGGAATGACACCTCCCTGGTGGTGACAGGCAGGATCCTAGACAAACTTCTGCCTCCTCTCCGGGGGGAGGTACCATCTCCCTCCCCAGATCAACTGGCAGGGCAGATATGACCCCCACAGCTTAAACAAGCCCACTCAAACATGCAATCAACAAAGAAAACATTGGGAATCTGGGAATCTCTTCTCCAGAGGGAAAGACAGGAGGCATGGGTGAGCATCTGATGTCACTCATCCCTCTCTGCTCCCGCTGGTGAATAACTGATCCCCCGACCCATTGCCTTGGATCCAGACCCTGCACAGATAGAAATGTCAAGAGTCCAAAAGTTCACTCCCAGCAGACTCCTGCAGGGGTACAACTGCTTGGGGGGCGGGGGGAGAAGTCATTAAAGAAATAAAAAAGGTCAGGGCCCCTTACACCACGAGAAAACGTGCCCACCAAAATGCCTCTGCTGAGAGTAAGAGAAGGGGAGCAATGAGCCCAACAGCCCCAATACTGTGGGAGACCCTCTACAAAAACTGAGGGGAAAACACCAAATATGAATACAGCACAAGGGGCAGAAAAAAATTAAATGACAAAAAAACAGAAGGGGAAAAACCCCACTCCTGAGCGCTCTTGTCTAAACAGTTTATCAATGGGACCCAATTAACAACTGCTGAACCTCTTCAAAATGCATGTGGTTGAGGCCACCAAAATTATGCAGAGAATGAGTGATTTGGCTAGCGGCAATAGCTGGAATGCCTGACAGAAAAGGTGGGACCAAACCGGACAATCCATCAGGGGATTTGTCAGCTGGAAAGCCCAGACAGACAAGAGTAGGAAGCTGCAAAACACAGCCCCTTCAAAGCGTTCACAGAGAAAGAGCAGTCACAGATTGCTCTGAAAATGATATTCCCACCTAACTAGTTTATTGGTGGGATAAGCAAAAAACTCCATTCTACCCCGCCACAGCCAGAAACTGCTTTACAGAAATTTGGCCAACTGGCCACAGTACAAGCATAAAACACTCCATGAGAACTTATCAGGCCCAAACCTTAATCAACCACAGACAGTGCCAATCTGATGAGGGAGATTACTTCTCCCCGCTGGAGTGGAGGCAGAAGGCCTTGTAGGACCCTGACTGTCACCACCAGGGGTAAGTGTCATCCCTATCAGAGGAATGTCCTCCATTTGGATCCAGAAAAATGCCCAAAGTTTTCTTTTGATGAATTCTGCCAAGCGACATGCTAGAAACTGACATTAGTCACAGGTGGAAAGTATCACAGGGGTTATTAGATTATTCTGCTTAAAAGCTAAAGTCAGCATATTCATAAGCAGTTTAACTCTAGATACTTATTATTCTGAATACCTATTTAATATAACAAGTATTTTAGAGAGAGTTAGAATAAGTGCACACAATACATGATGGTACAGCAGTGTTCCATTGGTGTTTTCTGCAGTAATGTGGACAACATACCCATCACATTTCAAATGTTCAAGAGGCACAAGCATGCATGTATGGATGTATTTGTGATTGGAAGATTGCAAAGTGAGAAATTCTGCATTAAAACATTGCATGAAAACAATGTAAACAAATGCATATAATTTGTGCATTGGTCAACATTAAAGTTTGACAGGAGCTCTTATAATGTAAATCCAAGGACTTGGACCAAACGTAAAATGGTGTGTGATTTAATATATTATTTACATAAAAATAATAAACCACAAACTGTAATACATTAAAGCAGCATCAATATCAAGATTCAAGGCTGCTCATTTTGAGTTACAACAAAATAAGCAAGCATTATCTTTTACCTGTATAAGCCCTAGTCACTGCACTCTCATACAGCGGAATTCCTTCTCCAACATTGTTATAGGCTTTTAAAGTTATTACATAATGGGAGCTGGGATCTAAAGAAAAAGAAAAAAGAATATTATTTGATACTACAAATTCGTAGTTATTTCTTCAATTGATGGTAAAATAGTTTCAGCCATACTTGGCAACTGAAAAAAATGAATCATGAGAGTATAAAATGAAAGTATTTTATTTCTTTCAGATTGTATGTGAACTGCTGTTCTAGAAAAATATACATCCACAGTTGTTTTTAAAATCAGAGTGAACCCTTTACACATAAAAGAGACCCAGATAAACATAGCTATATTAATTCTGGCCTCATAACTAATCAATGCTAAAAACATGCACTATAATATATTTACTTTTTATTGTTTTTGGACACCCTTAGTGTGGACGGAGGCAGCAAAATCAGGTGATAGAAAGTCAGTACTCTCAACACATACAGGTCAGCATTGCCTTTAAACTTTTACACAGAAAAATGTCAGAGAAAAATGCAGTCATCAGTATTACTGTATTTCCCTTACCCAAATTCTCAATAGTGTAATATCGTTGCTTATAATCCACCTTGATGGTCTGTGCATGGGGGCTACCCACACCATACCCTATAGCATAACCTCTGACCACAATGTTCTGGTTTTCAGGTGGAGTCCAGCTCACAACAATACTAGTTACAAGTGGACGTACATGTAGGGAACTTGGAACTTCTGGAACACGAGATTCTATAATAAAGAAAGAACATTATTTAACTATATTAAACATTAAATGTGAAGCTTTTTATTAGCTTGTTAAGCAGTAATATTGAGTTCCTATGCTTCTTCAACAATTTGAATATTTAAGGATTCAACAGAGAAAGAAAAAAACCCTGTTGTGGCCGCTAGATAGTGCTAGCTGTGTATTGTATTGTATTGTACAATATTTTCCAGGTCAAAACTGATTTTGAGGGGAATTGAAAAGGCCTTCAGAAACCCTCCATGGCATTTTACATATTTCACATCTGTTAGCAAACCCAGTCAGAGATCCTGTAGTGAATGTGAAATGTCATTTAGGAAAACAAAGCCATCAGTGCAGTGTGGAATACAGCCCTACTTGCTAAGGTGCTACAACAGCCTGTCTTGTAATTCTGCACTGGCAACTTCATTGCTCACCAGTGCAAAACTTTCCCAACAGTCTTCCTCCAGTTGTTGAACTGAAAATAATGCATTGTGGGTAGATAAGAATATGCACAATGGGGTGAGCTCCTGTTGCTCTGTCCCAGCTTCTACCAACCTAGTAGTTCAAAAGCATACCAGTGCGAGTAGATAAATAGGTACCTCTGCAGTGGGAAGGTAAATGGATAACAGACATATACAAATATAGATGAGTGTCCATTCTGTATTACTTTCAGTGGGATGTGTAATTCCATCCACTTTCTGCACTGGCTGCCTATAGCAGTGTTTCCCAACCTTTTTTGGGCAAAGGCACACTTGTTTCATGAAAAAAATCTCGAGGCACACCACCATTACAGCCCCGTGACGTCAGTGCGCAGCGTCACGCCGGGAGGGACATGAATTGCTAGCAAATTACATAATCACCTCCTTGAGGGCTGGCTCATCTTCTCTGAAGGCAGAACCCCATTAATTAACAGCACAGACTCACACCATAGCCAAGACGAGGGGGGAAAACCTCAGTCATGCACAGTCATGCACATGTGGGGGCTAAATGAGGACGAAGACCGGGCAGAGAGCAGGGTTCAAATCACCCCACCTGGCCAGGACAATCCCTGGGTGCTCCCTTGGGCCACTCGCCTGACCCACCTCGCAGGGCTGTTGTTGCGAGGATAACACGGGGAGAACCACGCGCGCCCCCGGGAGCTCCTTGGAGGAGAAAGCGGGCGATGAATGCAATGCACGAAATATATGAGAGGCGACCAGGTTTTGCAGGTGAGGGGCCCCCGCCAGCCTCCGCTTCCAACACCCGGCGCAACAATGCCGAAGTTTCCCCCCGGGCTCGGCTCGGGGAGCAGCGCTGCTCCCCCCCAGCTCCCCTTCGCCCTCCCGGCTCTCTCTGCCGCCCACTGGGGACCCCCCTCACCTGCCAAGTCCGGAGCGCCGGTGGAAGTTGCATGCATGCATGCAGGGCGCCGCATTGCCATTGCATTGCACTGCACTCCATGCAACGCCTGCACGCATGCATTGCCTTGCACGCCCGCCAAGGGGTCTCCCCGCGGTCCGATGCGTCCCCTCCGGCGCAGATGCAGCATTGCAAAAATAACACCCCCCCGACGCAGCCCTACCTGGGGGGCAGCCTCCGCCGCTCCGCCTCCACGGGGATCCCCGGGCTCCATCCTGCCGCCCGATCTCCGCGGGGACGCAGGCAGGCTGCGCGGGGTCTGCGCGGAAGAGCCCCTGCCCGCCCGGCCGCCGCCGCTGCGCTCATTCCATGGCCGGGAGAAGAGCGCTTCAAACAAAACGCCCGGCCCGCCAGGCCACGCTGGGAAACGTAGTTCGTGCACCCCCGCGCGGGCGCGGAGCCCAAGGGCGAGGGGACTACGGATCCCGGCAGCCCCCGCGCTGGGGACGGAGGGGGAGAGGCCGGGTGCAGGGATGGAGGGACGGGTGGGCGAGCGAGTGAGTGAGTGGCAGCCGCCAAGCCATGGCCGAGAGCCAGGAAGGGCCTCCCCGGAGGAGGAGGAGGGAGGCGCAGAGCGGGAGGGAGGGAGGGAACCCCAGGGGTCATCTAGTGACGGCGCCCCAATCGAAAATTTGACTTTAAAAAAAAAAAATCTTTCGAATTTTTTAATTTTTCCCGCGGCACACCAGGCAACATCTCGCGGCACACTAGTGTGCCACGGAACAGTGGTTGGGAAACACTGGCCTATAGGCTATTGAGCCAAATTCAAGGTAAAACTGTTGGTATATGAAGCCCTGAACAGCTTGAAACCAGCTTACTCAAGGGATTGTCATGCACCATTTATACCTGCTCAATTGTTATGTTCAGCTGGATAGGTAAGGTGCCACTTGATATTTGCCTTGATACTATGAGTGTTTAGTATGTCTGAAATGAGGCTGTGGAACTTATGGATGTTAATATTATGCAGGTACAATCAGTACTTTGCTTCAAATGCCAAATCAAGACTCTTCTCTTTACACAGGGTTTTTCTGATGTATAGCTCAACAATTGGCTATTGTGTATAGTTTGTCCAGATGTTGACTAAGTATTCCTATGCCGTTTTCTGGATGTGCTATGTGCACTGCCTAGATACTTTGTTTAGTATGTGGTATATAAGCCTATAAATAAATAAGTAAATATACAAAAAATAAATCTGCTGCAATCAAATTAAAATGCATGTCAGCCTAGTTTTCTCAGCAACAGCAATATGTTCCCTTCTCTCTTCCTGCTCCACCCCACCCCCAATGCTCTATGAAATACTTTTCATTTCTGACAAAAGGTTGGGGGGGGGGAATCTCCACATTTCTCCCTGGGCATGCACTGTTAAAACACATTTTTAATAGTAAGATTAATGGTGCATCTTTATATCCATACCATCAAGATCACTTTCAAATGTTTCTGCTGACACCCAATCAGTAGGTAGTCCTGTACCATTGACTGTTAAAGCAGCCACCCGGAAGCTGTACTCTGTTCCTCGTTCCAGACCTGATACAAAAAAATAATTTAAAAAATCAGCATTGTAAAAATATAACTCCCACAGTGAATATGATGCCATTACTTCCAATTAAAATATCAACAATTCATCCAACCTGATAGTTAAATAGCTTATTAAAATGAAACTAAGTAAGTGCCTAAATGAATATCCTATATAGTTTTTTCAATGATATAATTTAGGTCAACTGTGACACAGATCCAGGAAGCTAAGTGTTTTACAATTTGGCCTTTCACCTCTTAAGACTACTCAAGCATAACCTGAGGCTATGCATGGAAATCAACAATACTTGCAGTAGGACTCCAACTGATTCAATCGACACAGATTATCTGTCAGTTTGTGACAGGATTGACACATTACATTGACCTTCCCTGTCAGGCAACAGCAAAAGAGCATGTGGGCTACTTGTTTATGGCAAATTGGAAGACTTTGTTTTCAGAGGGTTTACTCATATTTTATCTGCAGAATAGAAACTCATTGTATGTCCTCTTCAAAGAGAACTTAATCCAAGTAAAGATTTGATACCCAACCCATTCACACCATCATCAACCGCCTTAAATAAACCAGATTCCCATCATTTTAAATAATGCTACTCCTCCATGTATGTGAGCACTTATATTATTATATCCCACCTTTTCTTCATCATGCAATTCAAGGTGCCATATATGTGGCTCCTGGGTGGTCACCATCCAGGCATTGACCAGACTCAAACCTGCTTAGCTTCAGGAATGTGATGGCTGAATGTGCCTTCATGCTATACCCTGGGACTAAGTTGGTTAGACACAGAGGTCAGCTCAGCTTCACTGAACTGATTAAAACAAGTCTTGTTAGAAGGGGCTTTCTAAATTACTTAACGGAACATTTTACACTTCTGAAAAATGGGAGTTAATTTATGTGTCTTTTAAAAACACATTTGCCTATTTATTTCTTTGAAATATTTGTATCTGGCCTCTCCATAACCAAGAGTTTAAGGTGGTTCTCAACAATTCAACCAATAAAATCCAAATGAACAAAAAAAAACATACTAAAAATTGAGTAATGGCGAATACAGTTAATTACTAATTAAATGCTCAGGAAAATAAACTTAATTTGGCATCTAAAATAGTAAAGTTGGTGCCAAATGGATAGTTATAGGAGTATTATTACTATTATTAATTAAATTTCTATACTACCTTTCAGCAAAGGATCATTGGGCGATTTACAATATAAAAAAATCAAAAATACATAACATAGTAACCAACAAAAACAAGTATTCCATAACCAGGACCACATCCAACTCATCAGTGGTCAGACACCAATCCAGAACTTGCATAGTCTCACCAAACTCCAATGACAAGGAGAAATAGAGCTGGGCATCATCAGCTTATGGATAGCACAGGTTAGAAGGACATTCCTAGCTCAGTTAGGTCTCATTTCTGGGTCTGGGAAGACAGGGCTGAAGAGAAGAAGTGGGAACTACCCACTAATACCCAAGATGAATAAGGAACGAGTTTAAAAGGCAAAATGAACCAACTACAGTAAACACACAAACTACCGAAAGGCAACCAAGAACAAAAAGACAAGGGTAATCAGTGGTGCCTGCAAAGCCCACTTTTACTTGCTCCTCACCTAATACCACATATGACATCAGGTATAGGAGAGACTCGATAAAAACAGCAGTGGGTCAAATGGTGGGGACAGGTGGGCTTAATCACACATGTGGGCTGGAGGTTCCCCATTTTTGCTTTATTCCCAAGATTATTTTTGGCCTTCCATAAAATGCAGTCAACTCTTGGTGCTTTGGAAGCACTGCACAAAGTGCTTTGCAAGCCATCTGCTCAGCGCTTCCCAACAGCCAACCACAGGGCAAAGCTACTTCTGCAGTTTTGTTGGTTTGTTTACGAAAGAGCCCCACCTGAGATTTGGAAGTGACTATATGAGTCTCTGTTCACACCTTTTATGAGGCATTACAAAATTAATACCTGATCCTTGATTTGAGGCAACCTTTTGCCGTACATCCTCTTTAACAGTTAAAGGGAGTCTCTCTGATGGCACACTTCCAGTACCTATTAAGTGATTGGTGCGTAAAGCAGGTGTTCAAAGAAGGATGGTCTAGCCAAAGATCCAAACATGATTGGTGAGCATGGGGGCTTCTTCCTTCTTTATAATATCAGCTGACTGACAGGTATGTGGTAAAGGTGGTCCAGGGGGGTGGGAGAGAATTTGGATAGATTCAATTCCCCACCCCTTAAATAAAGGATGCTGCAGGATGGGGAATCATCTCACACCTTACAAGTAAGGCACTTTTAGTGCTCATGTCATTTATCCCAGTTGGTATCCATCTTGCATCACTGGTGATTGCTTTTTTTCAAAACGGTGGTGGTTTTAGTTACCAAAATTGGTTAATCTTACAGTATGCTTATAATATTATAATTATGTCCCTTTCAACAGTTATGTTATTGTTGTTTACATGTTTATGATTCTTCTGAGATTTTAAAAGTAACAACAGTAGCAGCAACGACAACGACAACACACAATACCACTGATAAAGAGTATACTCTTTATCAGTGGTATTGTACTGCGGATGTACATCTCAGAAAAGATCTCCTTGCCCATCCTTACTATGAAAAGCACATGCTAAATAGCCTTGCTTAGAATAAAGAACCTGTAATTAGCTGATTCTGCTTTTAGATGAAGAATGCATGCCTACTCACCTTCAATTAGCTGTGAAAGTTGTGTCCCAACAATATCAGTCACATCGCTTTTGCGAGTCACTTTTCGGTAACGGATCTTATAGCCAGTAATTTGCCCATTGTGTGTTCCTGCAGGAGGGGGCTGCCAATGCAGCATAATGCTCTGTGGGAAGTTAAAAGGCAGTATAAATCATGTTCTTTGCATTAAACTATGCTAATTCTCATGCTTCATCAATCTCCATTAGACTGGTTCAGGAAACAATTTATATGTAATCTGCAATATTGTGTGCAAACTTACATAACACCTTAGGCATTAAAATGATGTATCTCGAAGCAGCTCTGCAGTTCAGACTGCAGAGAACAGTATTTGATTTTTATACCCTCACATCTTAGGAATTAAGTAGCAGACCATGAACAATTTGCAGGCACTAGTATATGTCAAATCTGAATTTTATTTCTCTTCCATACCAAATAATCTCCAAAAGATACTCTGAAATATTGGAAATACTTGTATTCACTGTTTCTGAAGCAAAGAATTGCTTAACCAGCTGCACACTGAATAGAATAGAAGACACTAGACAATACCTGTTCCAGTGTTAAGCGTGCAAACTGAAATTTTGCCCAAAACATTCAAAAATGTAGATGACCAAAGGAGCCAGCTGATACATAGAAACAAAAAAATTGTTACTGCTCATAGGCTCAGCATTTGGGCTAAGAAAAACAGGCAACTCAGAATGATAAAGATCTATGGTCTGGTTCACACACAACACTAAGTAAAACTATGAAAATTACATCTGCTTCACTCTTCCCATGGTCCTGCTGCTGCTGTACTAGTAAGAACTAAGCCATGGTTTGGCTTAGAATTTTCTGTAAACCCAGGCACGGTTTGTGTCATTCCAAACAAACTAGAAACTGTAGCCAAGGTTTGTTCTAAGCCAAAAAGAATAATAATGTGCGCACACCATCATGCTTGCTTGTTCATCCAAACCATAATTTGTAAATTGAGCTAATACATGGGAAATTGTCATGTGGAGAGTCCCCTTGGAAAACAAGTGCTAGAGGATCTGGGCTAGTTCTATTCTTCAAGTATATCTACAGAAACAAACTGAGAGTATCTTACCTTGGAGTTTTGCACTTCCAGAGTTAGATTTTGGGGTGCAGCACTGGGAACTAGAAACATTAAAGTAAGTTATTCAAGAGTGAGTGTCAAAATAAATTATATAAATGAATTAAGTTATGTATAATTTATGATATTCTATATTGCCTCTCCATATTTCTTAGTAACAGGCTACATATTTTACAGCATGAACCAGTCCTTGCACTGCACAGTATATAACCATCAGAGAGTAAACACTCAATAATGGACTGAGAACCAGTAGTTTGCTTACAGGGAACCAGAAATGTCTGGGCCTCACCAATTTGTGGATAGGAACTACAGTGGTGCCCCGTAAGACGAACGCCTCGCAAGACGGAAAACCCGCTAGACGAAAGGGTTTTCCGTTTTGGAGGCGCTTCGCAAAACGAATTTCCCTATGGGCTTCCTTCGCAAGACGAAAGCCCATAGGGAAATCTCCGGGACAGCGGGGAAGCGCAGCGCGTCTTCCCCACTGTCCTCGGACCTCCTCCAAAGGCTGGCGGTGGGGCGGAGAGACCTCCTTCCGCCGCCAGGCTTCGGAAGGATGCTCCGAAGGCTGGCGGCGGGAGGTCTCTCCGCCCCACCGCCAGGCTTCGGAAGGCTGCTCCGAAGCCTGGCGGCAGTAGGAGGTCTCTCCGCCCCACCGCCAGGCTTCGGAAGGCTGCTCCGAAGCCTGGCGGTGGGGCGGAGAGACCTCCTCCCGCCGCCAGGCTTCGGAAGGCTCCTCCGAATGCTGGCGGTGGGGCGGAGAGACCTTCTCCCCCGCCAGCCTTCGGATGGCTGTCCTGAAGACTTGCGGTGGGAGGAGGGTTTTCCTTCCCACCGCCAACATTCAGAATGCTGTTCTGAATGTTGGCGGTGGGGAGGAAAAACCCTCCTCCCACCGCAAGCCCCGGGAACAGAGGAGAAGCGCTGCGCCCCTTCCCCTCTGTTCCCGTACCTGTCCTGAAGGCTTGCGGTGGGGAGAAAAGCCCTTCTCCGCACCGCCAGCCTGGCAAGCGGTTTCCATAGGAACGCATTAATTGATTTTCAATGCATTCCTATGGGAAACCGTGCTTCGCAAGACGAAAAACTCGCAAGAAGAAAAAACTTGCGGAACGAATTCATTTCGTCTTGCGAGGCACCACTGTATTTGCAGATTCTATATAAATTCTGTGAGCAACTAGACAGGAAGGATATATATTTCATAAAGAGAACAATTTCTTTACAGTCTACAAAAATGGCTATTGATACAATATACATACTCTGAAATACAGCAACATTAGTTTCTGATAGCCAGAGCATATTCCTCCATAAAAATTGAAAGCATATTTCATTCTTAGACTTGACAGAGTCAACTTTTACCTTATCCACACACACAAAAAGGTTTAGTTGACCTCAGAAAAGCACACCATGAGATATGGTTCTAGGCCAGTCAGAGCAGTTACTCATGTAGAGAGGCAATACAGTCTCTTTGGAGGACAGGGCATTATTTTGCATTGCCACACTGGGTATGGTTGAATAATCCAGCTGCACCCTATTCAGAATTACTGTGTATCAGTGGAGGCTGACTGGAAGGCAGCTAGGCCAGGGCAGGGAATCATGCAGCAGTCTGTGTAGGTAAGGTCACTCATAGAAGTATTTGATTCTTTAATTTACTTTTTGCAGAACGCTAAGTGGCCCAGCACTTTAGCAATATTTATTTCAACTGCATTCTAAAGATGTGTAGAGCAAACTGGAAAACTGTATAAGATATAGTCTCATCATGTTACTAGTATTACAATGATCCTATGAAAACATTCTGTGAATGCGAAATCACTTTGTTGCACACACAGAAACCCAGACAATATGCTGTAATTCTACAAACAGGCATGCCACATAGAAATCAGCCCAAATAGTGAATTAAGAATTTCTATCATACTTATAACCAAATTGCAACAGCACATCATGATGTAATAAAATCAGCTGCTTTAAATGTGTACTGGCTTAAAACATTTATCCTCAATGGGTAAGTAAAGAATTGTAAGAAAGTAAAGAATAATAAAAAATTAAAAGAAAGAAATGAGTAATAAAATGCTGAATGTGACAGATAACAGTGTTGGCCCATAAGAAAATATCCAATAACAGGCCAACCATAATACCACAAAATGGTGTGCAAGATTTTGAATTCGCCCTAAGTCTTCTTCAAAGCAAGGATGAAGAGAAGAGAAAACTTGGCTGGTGGTAACATCTGGTAAGTCTGCAACTGGCAGATTGTGGGAGAAAGCAGTCAAACAAGCAAGACTCATTCAGATTGCACTAAGATAGATGTAACCTAACAATGGCTGGTGGGAGCAGTTGGCTCTGTAATTTCAGAGCTGGAGAATCTGCCATTGTTGTGTTTCTTTTTCCTGTATAGTACCATAATGCAGAAACTAAACTTGGCAATTAAAAATCCATTTAAATTAGGAAATTGTCCGCAATTTGTTTGAAATCAGAAGATACTCACCATCTGACAGAGTTCGAACGACAACATCTTGTGTGGAAACTCCTGGACCATGTTTATTGTAGGCCACCACTCGGAAACTATATTCTGTGTATTTTTTCAAACCACTGATTGTATAGGAAAGACCTCCAACATCAATGTCCTATATTTGAAAAGATGTAAACCGGGATGCATCTTTTAAACACCCAGGGATTAAAAGACTACTGCTATGAATGCTTTGTTCATTTCTGCTCATCATAATCTCTAGATCATTGTTAGATAATCAAGAACAAGCCACACTGAACCTCAGATTCACATTTCCTTCTACTATCTGTGCATGAGCAGAGTGAAAGCTTTCACGTATATAAATTAGGGGAGCTGTGGTTTATTCTAACTCGAGTTAGATAACAAAGCTGGCTATCAAACTATGCTTTGATAGCCTGCTTTGTAAACTAACTAGGATTAAAAATAAACAGTAGTTCCAGAGTTCATATGTAATATAAAACTGAAGTGCACTTAAAATTGAAAGTGAAAGGCAGAAGTGAGGAGGGTGGTAAAAGCTCAGTACTTGCTGCAGCACATTCTCTATAACCATGGTTTAGATGGCTGTCTGAAAAAGGCTACCATGATAACTTTCTTTCTTTCATTATTTATTTAAAAATATCTAAACAGTACACACACACACACACACACACACACACACACACACACACTCTTAAAACACAGTGCAGAGTCCTGTCCAAAGAAATCTCCATGGCTCTCAAAAATGTTATACAGCCGTACCTTGGTTCTCAAACAGAATGCGTTCCGGCAGTCCATTGGACTCCCAGAACTGGGAGTCTGTTCGACTCCCAGAACCGTTTGAAAACCAAGGCATGGCTTCCGATTTGGCTTCCGAAAATAATTTGAAAACTGGAACACTCATTTCCGGGTTTCGATCATTCAAGAGCTGATTTGTTCGGGAGCCAAGGCATTTGAGATCCAAAATATGACTGAAATGTTTGCCACACCTTTGAAAACGTTCTCTGTCACTGTTCACCCAGTGGCTGTTGCCTCAGTGACATAACAAATATGATGGCTTAGCAATGTTATGAAGTCAGTCAGGCTTGGCTATATGCTTTCTTCACCAAAGGCAAACAAATCTATTTTGAGTTAGGGCAAATCTATTTTGAATTAGATTAGCCATGTGCATGATTCTAGCCAATCAGGAAAGTGAGAGCAGAAGTTCCTGAATATGTGAACACTCTGGTCCCGACATTCATTGGGTAGGGGGCTGTTTTCAAAGTTAAATGTGTTTGACAAAATCAAACCCCCATGGCTCAACACTAGTTGAAATAAATGACCTGCAGGCTACCTAGTTAAATAAAAATGGCAATAAAAGTCTTAAGGGGTAAGGCATTTAAGTAAATCAATGGATGCTTTTTATAAAAGAAAACTAGTACATGTTTATGAGAATCTCATTTGTTTATCTCAGGGGTGGCTAAATAATAACTGATCATATGTGACTATTGTTCATGCTAGCTGGGGGTGATGGAATTAGAGTCCAGAAACATTTGGATTCTACCCTCAGTTTACCTGCAATAGCTTTAATACTTCAAAGAGTGAAACTTCAAAAAGCGAAACTAGAATTTGCCTAGCAATTGCAACATGTCCATTTGCTGCCAAATATTAAAAGGTTTTCTCTCCTGCTGTTTGCCTGTTAATAAAATCCAACAAAATAACATCCAAATTCTGAAATGAAAACTATAATGAAAACAGTAATCTTACTACAGGTAAAAAAGCCTAAAGTTCTGCTAATACTATGCTATGCATCATACCTGCTCATTGTCTGCTCCCTTCTCCATGTAGTACAGCTTGTAGTTTTGGATTTCACCATTGCCAGATAAAGGTGTTGCCCAACTAACAGTGATTGATGTGGGTGAGTTTGCAAATGCTCGAATATTAGGGGCCGGTCCAGGAAGCTGAACTGAAAAATAAAAAAGATGTACTATAAGCATTACTAAAAAAAAAAAAAATCATTACACTTTATATTGCATATCTGAAGCAAAGAGCTCTGAAATTCTAAACAGAATTTAAGTGAAACAGTGTGAATGGACATGTTTTGTAACCAATTTGGCTCTCCATGAATCTAGGGAATGAGCCATAGAAAATCTCAGGCTCAAATGCTTGCTTCCACTTCTGTAATATAGCCACTTCGAGATAAGAAATCTTTACTTCCATTTTTTATTATCCACAGCTTGTTGTTTCATCTAAATCCACAAAAACTGCAACCAATTTTCTTTGAAACAATTGAAACTTCAACCAATGGGTTATGAACACAGCTTATTTCAACAAACTATAGTTAAAATTAACTAATTTAGGGTACGGATGCAACATTAACCTGTGGTTAATAAAAAAATGGAAGTGAAGGCATTCAAACTGCCCGATATGCCAATTTCATGGCTGAACATCAATAATAAGATATGGGAAAAGTGAACCTTTAATGAGGTTCTGAAACAAAAAACAAAAAAAAAATGAATCAACCTACACAACCTAAAATGGATGTTGAAAATAGAAAATAGAAAACAAAGAATGGCCAGACTTTAGCAATTAAAAATGTTTTTAGAGAGGCAATTTTTATGCTAAATTGGTTTTTTAAAAGGCCATGCTTAAGTTGTGGTATCTCATATAATAATTCAAACTTGGGAGTTTTTAAAGCAGATTTGACTTCTATGCTCCATAACTTCCTTTTTCTTCCTGACATAAGTGTACTTTGTGCTTCATCTCAAGTATAATGAGACTGCACAGGAAGCTTAACATTGCCATAAAACTATTTGCATCCAAGGATAAATTTAAATTGAATTTTATCCGTAAGGGATTATCCGATGCAAGATTAGATTGCACACATGCTTAGAACATGATCCAGCCAAAACTAAACTTCCTTTGTTACTATGCAGGCAGAAGTCTTATCTTTTAAATACTACTAATTTCAACATAAGAATTAGTCTGCAATCCTATACACACTTGCTAGGTAGTAAGAACTATTGCACAAAGTGGAAATTATTTAGAGTGAATATGCATAGGATTGTCCTATTAATAATATGCTGAATTTTTTTTTGGCAATGTAGGCTTAGAAGTAGGGTAACTTTCACTGGATCATCTCTAAATCATTAAAATAGACAACTGACTTTAATATAACATGAGCATATCTTAAAGGAACCAGGCTTAAGTGATAATACAGAATTATATAGCAAGTTAATCAGAGCACAGCTACCACTGCATTGTGTGAAAAGGATAAAAACACTTTATCACCATCTGCCACAGCAACAGCAACAAACAGGGTGGAAATGTTTAAAGCTTACCCTCAGGTTGCGTTGCCACCTTAAGTGGCAATGAACTTTCTCCAGGCCCGTGTTTGTTTTGAGCTACCACTCTGAAAACATACACAGACTCAGGCATCAAGTTTTGAATTGTCACTTGCATTTCCCCAGGATGGCTTGTGTTTTCAACACGCTCCCTTAAAAAAAAGGGGGGGGCACATGGGAAAAGACCTGAGGTTAGAAAATATTTGGTACACATAAGCAGTAAAATGATAGCACCACGGGGAAGGTATTAGTTCAGAATAATGTTCACAGGACAGAGTAATGACAAAGCAATGATGGGGGAGATGGGATTTGCTTATCTGTAAGTGTTATTCTTTGAGTAGACCTCTGCACAGTTGCAGATGTCTCTCCCAGCCCTACCTGGAGAGGCCAGGGAATGAACCTGAGATGATCTGCATACAAAGCATGTGCTCTCTCTCTAAACTATAGCCCTTCTACAGCTTCCAACATAATTAAAGCACTCCTTCCCAGCTAGTAGTTTTGATGTCCCACAAAATCAAAGCTCCCAAAATAAGTGCTATACCAAGGACAGCCAGCATTCATATTTGATTCTTCTAGAAATACATGATTCCTCACTTTGAGGGTATTCTCAAAGAATAGCATTCACAATTCAGAAACAAAGCCAATTCAATGGCCCTAAGATCCAAACAACTCATCTGCAAAGTCAGTTCTTGAAGTTTCAATAATACTTTTTCAATGTGTGTTCTTAAGAGTGTTTAAATGCACTAGACAGACACAAATTGTTTTTTCCTCATCAGATACTCTCACAAGAAGCAAGGCAAGAGGCAAATAGGGTGAAGCCACAAGTGTCTATCTGACAACATCTCATCCTTATTTCTTCACTCTGAAAATTCAAGTTGAGCCCATGTATCTCCAAGGAACTACATAAAATGTGTCTTTCTTTTTTAAAAAAAGTCACAGCATTTTATTTTAGTTGGAAAGTTCTGAACTTCTCACCAGTCCTTTGGAGTGGTACAGGTAAAAAATCTAAAGCTTAAAAACACTCAAGTAAAGAAATTACTATATTGTAAATTTGTATATAAAAAAGTAAATTATACCTGTTTACGGTTTCCCTGGTGTAGAACACAGAGTAGGTGAGATTGTCTCCATGAGGATCGGATGCAGGTGTTCTCCAGGTCAGCTTGATGAAGCGGGTAGAGACAAGGGAAGCCACAACATCTCGAGGGGCAGAAGGCAACGGTCCACTTGTAGCTGGTGCTAGATGGTCAGTAGTGGCACTGGTCAGTGAAGTGGGAGGTAATGTTGGGATGGCAACATCTTGTCATGTGCAAACATTGGGGAATATGAAGGGCATACATCACGACGATTTAAAGAGAAAACAGAAAAAACCAAAAAAGAAATAAACAAAACCACGATGGGAAACAAAACAAAATGAACACACAAAAAAGGCCATTAAACTGAAGGTTGGCATGCAGGCAAAAAAGGTAACTACTGAAAACTAATGGGAAATATCAAAGGAGACATCACTATAGAGCAGGCAGTCAAATCTCCAATATAATGGAAGTGGGAAGGGAAGGGTGAAAATTGAGGATAAAGTAGCACCTCAGAATGAAAACATCAGTTTGACATTTAAGCTTTTTTTGCACTGAAATATTTATTAGAAAATCATTAAATCTGCAATCAAATAAGCATACTTCAAGAAGAACTTCACTTTTTCTTTGAATAACTGAAAAAACAAGTTTATACTAGTCATAAGAATAGACATTGATTAGCTTCGTGTAGTGATTCTTTTGTGCATATTTTAAGTTGCTCAGTTGTGAATTCACCTATTAAAGGAGTGTGAGAATCCTAAGGTAGTTTGAAACCATTTCCAACCAGTATGTGAAGAATATGAACAGGAGATCCACTAACGCCTACCCCCAAAGAGTTTCAATCTTTCACTCCAGTAACGTGTTCTCTTCATGAATCATTATTCCTCATGATTAAACAGCACCTAGCTATCGTGCTGCATGCCATCATTATTAGAGCAAGCCTGGCATGCTTAATTTCACAAATCATTTGAAGTGCCACTGCATTAAAATAAGAATAACAATGAACAATTAACTTCTCGTTTTAATTTTATTGTAAACTCCTTGAACATTAATAGAAAAAGGATGGAAGTATTTTAAGATGAAAGTGAATTAATTGAAAATATGAAGGGTGTGTATGTGTGTGTACAAACACATTTTATATGTACACAACCAACCAACCAATCAATGAAAATATTCAGAAATGAGAGCAAGCATTTATTTTTAAACAGCTTGTACAATCAATTCTAAGGAAGACCTAGAAATAAGGCTTCCCTGTTTCAAGGGAATCTTTACATAAATAGTTCTTTATATTTTGAATCCCTGCAATATATTTCCATGTATATCTACCTTCAAGGATATTTGAAAGAAATGGTGCAGTACAGCTAAAATTATTGTGCAATTAGCTGCCTCTTTTTGCTTTTAATTCTACTCCAACAGTTCAGAAGATTATTTAATAATTTCATGCATCTGAAAGCTCAATTAAGTAGATAATATGGAGCTCTGGCCAATAAACACTGCTGAGGCTGATCTAATTTAAGAATAGATTCAATTAGAACTATTTATTATTGTAAATTAGCTAAAACATGAACATTTTACTATGAATAGTAAATTATGCAATGTTTTACTGCCTTATGTTTTAATTATTTGTAAGCTGATTTAAGCACCGAAATGGCAGAAAATGGCCCAGGATTTCTCAAAGTAATAGAGGCTAAATGCATAAGAATAAGGGACACAAGAGGAAGCTGCCTTATCATATGATGTGGTGTGGGCAGATTGCAAAAAGTCAACTAAGTACCCAGGGAAGTAAAAAATATACTGGTTAAATGGGCTGCATCAATAGGAGTATAGCATCTAGATCAAGGGAAGTAATAGTGCCACTGTATTCTGCTCTGGTCAGACCTCACCTGGAGTACTGTGTCCAGTTCTGGGCACCAAAGTTCAAGAAGGACACTGACAAACTGGAACATGTCCAGAGGAGGGCAACCAAAATGGTCAAAGGCCTGGAAACAATGCCTTATGAGGAACGGCTAAGGGAGCTGGGCATGTTTAGCCTGGAGAAGAGGAGGTTAAGGGGTGATATGATAGCCATGTTCAAATATATAAAAGGATGTCACATAGAGGAGGGAGAAAGGTTGTTTTCTGCTGCTCCAGAGAAGCGGACACGGAGCAATGGATCCAAACTACAAGAAAGAAGATTCCACCTAAACATTAGGAAGAACTTCCTGACAGTAAGAGCTGTTCGACAGTGGAATTTGCTGCCAAGGAGTGTGGTGGAGTCTCCTTCTTTGGAGGTCTTTAAGCAGAGGCTTGGCAACCATATGTCAGGAGTGCTCTGATGGTGTTTCCTGCTTGGCATGGGGTTGGACTCGATGGCCCTTGTGGTCTCTTCCAACTCTATGATTCTATTCTGTTCTATTCTGTTCTATTCTGTTCTATTCTGTTCTATTCTATTCTATTCTAAATGACTTTGTAGGGTTTTTCTTTTAACAACATGGTTGAGAAAAAGTGAAGAAAAACAGAATAGGATGAGATATTTCTACGCCAAGGTAACTTGCTGTGCCCAGATTATTGAACCACCTGGGAATAGCACACAGGAGAAAGGGTCTCTTTTCTGAGTGACACCAGTGAGGGCGGTAAATGGCCTATGTGGATGTCTGGAGACAGGTGGAGGATGGTCAACGGATTGAGGTTGAATCCCAACAAGACAGAGGCACTGTTTCTGGGGGACATGCAGGTGTGGGAGACTCCCTGGTCCTGAATGTGGTAACTGTGCTCCTAAAGGACCAGATGCACAACTTTGGGGTCATTTTGGACACACAGCTGTCCATGGAAGCGTAGCTCAATTCTGTGTCCAGGGCAGCCGTCTAACAGCTCCACTTGGTATGACGGCTGAGACCCTGCACCCTGTCTCGCCAGAGTAGTACATGCTCTGGTTATCTCCCGCTTGGACTACTGCAGTGTGCTCTATGTGGGGCTACCTTTGAAGGTGCCTCAGAAACTAAAATTAATCCAGAATGCGGCTGCCAGACTGGTGACTGGGAGTGGCCGCCGGGACCATATAACCTTGGCTCTAAAAGATCTACATTGGCTCCCAGTATGTTTCTGAGCACACTTCAAAGTGTTGGTGCTGACCTTTAAAATCCTAAATGGCCTCAGCCCAGTATATCTGAAGGAGCGTCTCCAACCCCATTGTTCAGCCCGGACTCTGAAGTCCAGCTCTTCAGGCGGGTCCCTCCCTGCAAGAAGTAAAGTTACAGGGAACCAGGCAGAGGGCCTTCTTGGTAGTGGCACCTGCCCTGTGGAATGCCTTCCCATCAGATGTCAAGGAAATAAACAACTATCTGACTTTTAGAAGACATCTGAAGGCAGCCCTGTATCAGGAAGTTTTTAATATCTGCTGTTTAACTGTGCTGTTATTTTCTGTTGGAACCCAGTCAGATGGGCCAGCTACAAGTAATAAATTATTGTTGTTACTTATCATTAGCGTTAGCACAACTAGGTCAGGAGGGCAAAATGTATGATGGTGAGGTGACTTTTTTCTGTTTTGACACCAATAAAAGACTAAATGAATATTTTCAAGTTTATACAAAACTTTTTACTACTGTACACTAACACATTCACAATCTTTTCAAAGAATACTTTCCCTTATGAGACAGCGAAACAATTACTGTCTTTAATTAGTTGTCCTGAGAGCTGAATTCAATATTCACTAAATATCATTTTTTCTTTAAAATTGTATATTCTCCGTCTCCCTTCATTAACCCTAATGAAAACTCATTAGCATAACCATTATGACCATACTCCATAATTTGATCATCTGTTCCCAAATAGAAAGATTGTAATTTTATTTCCAATAGCAGGCTAATACTACCCTGGCTTCTACAACCATATTAAACAACAATAATAATTTCCCCTTAGAAATTGCATCTGCTTAACATATTATTAGAACAAATCTTGCATTAATTCTTCTTTTATTTTATTTTCAGCCATATTTTCAAGTGTCAACTAGAGGCAATTGTTAGTTGCCACAAGTACTACTTATACATTTGCATCAATTTCAAAGGCGATTCAAGGTTCCTGGAAGCTGTGAAGAATTAAGTAGGTTTGGCTAGCAAAGAGTGAGATGAATGAAAAGGAAAAGTGTGTGGGTGGGGGTAGGTGGGGGGGGGTGCTAGGAAAGTTCAAGAAAAAAAGTTGAGAGCACTAAATTAATAGCAATGCTAGACATTGTAACTGTTTCAGGGGAATGCAAGTATTATACCACACTGGTGTATTCTGCAGGGATCATAATATGCAGTGCTGCCCTAAGGCTATGATAAGGAGAACTCCGATTCAAAAAGATTGGACCCTTTTTATTTCTCAAATTACACGATTATCTCAAGCTTGATACGGACTGATCTACTATAACACAGATATCCACGTTTTTCTTTTGCCTTGCATTACTATCGTTCTGATTTTTGTAATCTATTCTGAAAATGTAATGAAACACTTACTTTTAAAGATTTTAATAGTTGACTGCCTATTTAAGTTTTGTGAAATTAGTACTTTCTGAGCTCATCCCCAAATCCACCCATAAAATTTTATGCCACTTTGGCAGGGAGAATGTTTTAATTTTTTCCAACGTAAACTTTTAAAGGAAGTCATAAAAGTGTGATAAAAACACTCCTCCCACACCCATGACATATTTTGTTTTAAAGGAAGTCATTTAAAATTTCCTGTCATGTACAATAATCAAAAAGGTGTGTCATTATCAATGCATCATACAAAGAAAATTCAGAAAGGAAAGCAACTCTTCCTATCCTTTCAACCCAAAGTTATGCTGTATTTTAGATAAGATACCAGTGTTAACATAAGAGCAACACAAAGGCACAGTATGTTTTTACACAGAGCCAATAAAAAGTCACATTTATCTACTTCCTTCAGAAGCAACAAATCCATGGATAAACACTGCACTGTGCCTGAAACAAATTCTATCAGAAATTATGCATTATAAAATGGAAGAAAAAGCAAAGAGTACCTCATTAAGATTATTATTTTTTAAAAAAATATTCTTTTCTTAAGATTTATAAAAATCAAGCATAGCCATGCATACTATCGTGTAAATATAAAGATCAGTAACCTCAATCATCTAGTCACATTTTTTAGATTTTAGCAATTTTTTAGATTTTATTCTTTTCCCCAAAAAAGCCTTTGACAGCTTACCAAGAAGATTCTCTAACGAATTCCATGTTTATAGGACAAACTGTAATAGAACTGTCATGCTTTATAATAGTAGAATGCTACAGAGCCCCATGTCATAACCACAGAGACAATCTCACAGCTCTATTTTTTATTTATTTCATTTATATCCCACCTCTCTCCCAAGGCACTTCGCAGCATAAATTAAAAGAAACACCGCTAAAAATACACAAATATAAATATTAAAAAGCAAGTAAATAAGTAGTCCTATGAAAAACAGCACTAAAAAAACCTTAGGTAAAGGAACCCCTGACCGTTAGGTCCAGTCGCAGACGACTGGGGTTGCCGCGCTCATCTCGCTTTATTGGCTGAGGTAGCCGGCATACAGCTTTCGGGTCATGTGGCTAGAATGACTTAAGCCACTTCTGGCGAACCAGAGCAGCGCACGGAAATGCCGTTTACCTTCCCACCAGAGTGGTACCTATTTATCTACTTGCACTTTGACATGCTTTCAAACTGCTAGGTTGGCAGGAGCTGGGACCGAGCAACGGGAGCTCACCCCGTCGTGGGGATTCGAACCACCGACCTTCTGATCGGCAAGCCCTAGGCTCCATGGTTTAGACCACAGCACTACCTGTGTCCCTTAAAAAAAACATTTAAAAAATCCTTAAAACCATTCAAAAGCACAAGTACAACACCCACCCTTCCAAAATTCTGCCACAATAGCCAGTTCATGACCAAAGACCTATATAAACAAAAAAAATTTGCTCGCCAGTGAAAGGAAAGCAGAGAGGGTGCTATCGTGACCTCCCATGGAATGGAGTTCGCCCATCTGGGAGCAGCCACAAAGGACCTCTCTTGTGTCCTCACCATACATGTCTGTGCAGCTGAAGGGACGAAGAAAAAGGCCTCCCCTGAAATTCTCAAAGCCCAGACAGGCTCATATAGGGAAATACAATCCTTCAGACAGCCTCTATAATACATATGTACTTGCCATTTAGCAACATGCTGCTGTAGGAATGTCTCTCCAGCTTCAAAAACTATCATGAATAGAAAATGGGTCACTGGGTACTTACTGTGAAGTATCTTTTTCTGATGGACAAGTGATGTCCTGCTAGCCTAGACAGGAAAACCACCTGATGAATTTGCATGCTGTCTCCTCCCCTCACTCCCACTTTCTGGGGCTCTCTAGTTTCCATTGGGTGGCTAAGTTTAAAAGATGTCCTTTGGAAACCTTGGAGTCCTATTTAACGAACATTTTATTACGGAATAACCTTGAAAACTAAAACTTTATAACATGCACAACTATGCAGAGGCAGAGAGATGAGGAGGGCAGAGAAAGGCTCTGAAGCCTTTTCAGAATATAGGCTTACATAACAAGAGAGGAAGTTGCAGTGTGGAAGAGACTGGCTCTTACTGTCTATCAGAAAACAATCCTTCAGGCTAAGTACCCAATGACCCATTTTCCTGTCACGACTGGATCCAGTCACAATGGGATCTACCGGAGCCCAAAGTACTGGGGGGAGCACCTATAAGCCATTTGCTGAGAAGAAACTACCTTCTGAAGGAAACTCTGGCCTAAGGCAGCCTCTGCTGAGGCATAAATGTCAATTTTGTAGTGTTTGGTAAATGAGGAGGGTGCCCAGGTGGCTGTCCTACCGATCTATTGAATTAGCAGCCAAGGCTCCCAAAGTCACCACTACCCTGGCAGAGTGGGCCATAAATGCTGGGCATCATAGGCCAGGGTGATGGAGGCCTTGATCCAGTTGGTTATGGTGGTCTCTTCGGCCTTCTTTTGCAACATTTTCGGGTGATGAGTGACAAAAAGATAGTGTGAAAGCCACAAGTCTTTATGTGTCTGAGGTCAGTTTTGGCAGTCAATAGTAGGGCTAAGGATAAGGGAGCCTACTCCACTGTCAAGAGAAGCATATGCCATCCTTTTCTAGGATTGTATGTCCCAATCTTTCCCCATTGTGATCTCTCTCTCTCTCTCTCTCTCTCTCTCTCTCTCTCTCTCACACACACACACACACACACAGTAAACCTCCAGAATATATTTTGTATAGTTAAGTTTTTACCTCTATCTTCAGTACATTTTATTTTATTGCTATGACTAGTGGTTGATGCAAATAAAGATTCTTCTGATGATGTAGAACACACACACAAAACTCCCTGCAGGATGGCTATAGAACACTTCCAAGAGACTGCTGAAGGATGAACCATCAAGAGAGTAACTGAATGTATGGAATCCAGTGCCATGCATTCAAGTGCTCTGGTTAATTAAAATGATATCAGATAATTGCAACGCGGGGTTGTGATTAATAAATGTTATGAGGGTTTTTTGGAATGATATTAAAATTGTATCATAAATGTTTTTAAAGGAATTTGCTTCAACTGGCGACTGAAGGAAATTATTATTATTATTATTATTATTATTATTATTATTATTATTATTATTATTAACAGCTGGTAGTTTTGATAACTAAGATGTAATTTAACTACTGAAAAGTAATCATTATTCATTTTATCAATGCCAATTACCTTGCTAAATTATTATATTGTTGTAAAATGCAACAGTAAAGACAAATCATGGTGTGTCTTTGATCTATCATGTTCACAGGTTGAAGGAATGTTCTGCAATATAAAAGTTTGTTTCAAACTAAAGAGAACACATTTAGAAATTTTATTTTACAAAGATAATGTGTTTATAACACGAGCAAACAGCTGTCACTCATATCTGAGTAGAGAATTACTTGTGGAAAAGAATGTAAACCTGAAATTATTCTTCCCCACTTTTGGCAATATATGACCCTAGTTTCTTACCATGATCAAGTATTATCAGCTGGGCTCCAGACTGTATGTTTCCCACATCATTGTCTGCAATACACTGATAAAATCCTTCATCCGATTTCACTAGACCTAAAACTTGTAGGTCATGCTCATTCTAAAAGAGAACACATACATGCATAATATAATATTCACTAAAATGGAGAAGTCGAAACTACAAGGGCTTCAAAGGGTGGGGGAAAGTGGGAAACGATGTTTTTATGCCTCGTGGCACTTCTAAATTACATTTCTGTTCAAGAGCTCTTGGACGTCAGTGCTCAACTTCTACAACATCAAGATCAGCAAAATTGTTAGAAAAACAGCAATATTTGGCAACCATTAATGGGCATTGACAGAATTGCTGTATGTACCAAACAGTGTTCTAGTCTAATTGAAAATGGTCTCCTGAAAAGACCATCAATGGAAAATGAAACTGGTCAGGAGTGCATCTGTCCTACCTTCTGAAGGGTGATGGTGATGATGATGCTTAACTTTTTAGGCCAATTTTTCCAAATGGAATGCAACAAACACCCAAAAGATGGGAGAGATACTTCACAAAGCATATTCACATGAGGCATTAGAATAAGCTTTCGGTGTCCTAGCATGAGGATGCAACCTATTGTCACATTGTCAAGGTCTGCCATACTTTTTCTATTGATAAAGTACAATTAGAAGTGTGGGTGAACTTGTATGACCAGCATATTTTCTACCATACCCCATCACAAAATTGATCCTCTAAATTTAAAGGGTCTTTCTGCCTATCTAGGTTCAAACTATTGTGACTATGCAGTTATTGGAGAGAGAAAAATGAAAATCGATAGTTTGGTGGCTCAAGCATACATTGATTAATGTACCCAATTTAGCACTATATACGTTTAGTTAAAGCACAAGGAAATCAAGCCATAGGATATATACTAAAGATATACTCACTACAATTTTAAAGTAGTCACTAGGGATCACCACATCTCCATTCTTTACCCACTTCACTGTTGGAGTTGGCTTCCCAGTCACATCACATTCAAACACAATATCCATGGATTCATGAGCATAAATATTAGAGGGTTGCTTCAGAAACTCAGGAGGAGCTTTAAATAAAAGGAAGAAAAGCACTTACAGATTACTGATCAAATATGGCATACACTGTTCAACCATTTCTTATGACAAAATTGAGTAGAGAAGCAGACTAAATATATATTGTAGCTATATATATGTTGCAAAGAAATCTATTACAGAGATTACCAGCTTTCAAAAATAATTGCTATTGCTCAAGATCAAGTAATCAAGTAGTTCAATTTCAGTAGGAATGACAATCTATTAAACTTTTAACTTATCATTTGCCTCTTAACAGATTAAATAAATTAAAATACATCAAGTGATACCTTTGAGAAACGGATGCAAGTACAGTACAAGATAAATTTCATAAATAAAAGCAACTTGCTCATTGTTAGAAGGAAAAGTCATATTTAGTGTTCATCATAGAAGCCTTCAAAAATAAACTTGTAACCCTAATTAGAATTGTGCCTTTCCAGTTAAGTAACTAAAACTTTAGCTGGTTAACGTAGCAATTGAAGTTACAGCCCTAGTTTTAAATATTTATTTTACATTTCAACAGAATGGAGATTATGATTAAGGGCAAAGAAGGCATTGCAGAGCACCAGAACCTACATAAAAGCTGCCCCAAATGACTGTTCCTTTAACGTTTGAATGGATTAAGCTACCAAGCTGCAATAGCACTAAAAGGATCTGTTGCAGATGGGGAACAACTTAAACCAAACAGAATTGTGCAATGGGAAAGGAACAAGAGGCATAAGATAACAACCAGAAATCTGAAGTGTCTTGCTTATCAAATAACATGATGGATGAGTAATATTTTTAGTTTCTATGAGCAGGTCCGAATACAAATCTGTTTAATGAGGGGAACACCATTCCCAGTGCTAAACTCAAGCATATGCCTGAATTCCATCCTCAGTGGGTCTTGCTTTAATACAATTAAGTTTTGTTTTGTTTTTTATCTTAATTGTCATAGGATTATTTGCTTCCGTACACTCAGGTGGGTTGGAGGCAAGTAAAGCCATGTTCTTCCTGAAAGTTGAACATAAAATACTCAAATTCATTAGACATTCTTCTCCATTTACAAGTTTAAATGTTTTTGAAAGTTATTTTTGTAGCTTAACTATATTAGTATTCATTACACATAGCAATTAAGCACAAGTACAGATGTTTGTGGTAAACAAGTTAAATGGATAACCAGAGAGCAAACGAGCCAATTACATAAAATACAATTTTATTGGAAAATCACATGTTTTAGCACCAGACAATTATATTTCAAAGCAGCCTTGGGTGTTTACTCTTTCCACTTCACCTTTCCTGGTGACACTATCACCCAGAGAACAAGTATATATAATGAACTATTGAATTTACTGTGATGGGTTAAGATTATGCACATTTTATTAAGCTTACATACATGGAAATTATGCAGTCCATGAAAAGAAAGTCAAGGCCTCAGACATCTGCTTTCAACCCTTACACTATGACAGCCTTTCATTCATTTGTGGTAAGTTTGCATAAGCGACAGGTTGCATTTCTTATACCAAGGGAAAAGAAAAAAAATTAAAACTCCTTCCAACCCGCAACTGAGCCTTTGGTCAAAAGGATCACTGTATTTTAATATATCATTGTATTGTATTTTAATATATCATTGTATTTTAATATTCTGCAGGAAGCTGTTAAATGTCTTGTTCAAAAAATACTCCTACAAGACTGGCAAACTGTCTCTTTCATGAAGCAGCAGCTGGTATAAAGCTTCAATAATATATAAAGCTCCAGTTTTTAAGATACCGCCGAAGAATTGATGCTTTTGAATTATGGTGCTGGAGGAGACTCAAGAGTCGAACCTATCCATTCTTAAATCAGCCCTGATTGCTCACTGGAAGGAAAGATCCTGAAGCTGAGGCTCCAATACTTTAGCTACCTCATGAGAAGAGAAGACTCCCGGGAAAAGACCCTGATGCTGGGAAAGACTGAGGGCACAAGGAGAAGGGGACGACAGAGGATGAGATGGTTGGACAGTGTTCTCGAAGCTACAAACATGAGTTTGACCAAACTGCGGGAGGCAATGGAAGACAGGAGTGCCTGGCGTGCTCTGGTCCACGGGGTCACGAAGAGTCGGACACGACTAAACGACTAAACAACAACAACAAAGCTGAAATGTAGGGCTAACGCAATTCCCTCAACTCAGTATCAGTGTCTTTACTGCAGATATTCTAGACCCATATCAACAGCTAATTTAGCCATATTTTTTGTCCCTTAGGACTTCTCAAGAACCCTTACAAAAGAAACAATTTTGCAAAATGGCATGTGTCATTGATAACATTGTTTTAACTTTCTTAACGCTGTTAAGAAACTTAAAACAGTTTCGGAAAATAAGTGCAACTACTCTGCATCTATTCCTTAAAGGTAGTTAACTAAAAATGTAACAAAATAAAAGCAAATTAAAAGAGATTAGATTCTCCTTGAGAGAAAGTTGGTGAATCCAGGAAGAATTGCTCAAGGGAACTAATAGAGTAAACTGAATCTTATTAATCCTGTTAGAATTATTTGCAGCTTTGATACAGCTGATCATGAAATTATTTGGGAATACAACTTTGTGTTTGGAAGGGATTTAGGGAACTGCTTGTTAAAAATTCTGCCCACTATTGGCAGAGAGTATGCTCAAGGGTGGTGATGGGTAATTACCTAACATGGTTAGGGATGCTTCCAATGTGGTTCTACAAGTTGTTGCTGTGTTCCCAAGTTGTGTTCAATATGAATACATGGCGGCTTGATGAGATTATATTTCTGTATGATGTTCAATGCTAGCAGAATACTGGTAACACACACCTCTCTTCCTGCTTTTCATCTAGCCCTGTTCACTAATGTAGTCTTCCAATGACTGGTCATGTTTGGGAATTAGATGTATGCAAGCTGACAAATGAAATTCAGACATGACTGAATCAGCTGGTTTTGTGACTTGGGAGGGAACTGGGATTCCTGTCACATCTGGGAGTTGACTCCCTGTGGTCCGTCTGGATCAGTGTTTCTCAACCTTTGATCCCCAGATGTTGTTGGACTACAACTCCCATCATCCCTGAGCTCTGGCCTTGGGAGTTTTAGTTCAACAACATTTGGGGACCCAAGGTTGAGAAAGGCTGGTCTAGATACTCAGGTTGCAACAGGGGCCAAAATGCTTTTTACCAGCTTAATTCAAGTGGGAGAAGCAAAAATGCACTTGTAAATCTCTCATTACAAGTTTTTACTTTCTTCTGTAAATCTGTATGATCAGAATTCAAAACATGTTTGCTCAGTTTGTTGTATTTTGTGCTTAATGCAAAACTCTTAAAAATAGATAGATTTAAAAATGCCATACAACTCAATTGGAAACCAACCATTTCCATGTAGTTTACGTCATAATATTTACAGGAAACTCTGGAGACCCATGCAGAGTGAATGAGAAATATAAAATATTCCCCAGCTGAAAAGTGAACTTATAACCTTGTCAGCATATGTCTGTCTCCATGTAATTTCCTGAGTTTAACCAATTAAATGAATGCCACCTTTGATAATCTACGTAAGGGAAATTCATTATTTTATTTTCAGTGGCTAAATGAGATCAGACTACATCCCCCACCCTGTCCCAACACCTTTGTATTACACACAAACCTAACATGGAAAACACTGCACAATAATCTTACAACATTAGACCTATAGACATTTATTGGGGGGGTTGCAGAGGAAGGGTGGTGGCTGCTTCCCCCCTTCCTCCACTGTGTAAACCATCATGCTTTGATTACTTTTGGGGGGGTGGGGAGTGGTTAAGCAAGTTTCTGGCATTTGTAGAAAACAAAATTCTGAGGCACTATTCTCATTTATTTTGTGAGAAACTAGACTACTCCAACCTTTCTGTGTTTTCTCCAAGCATGCAACTGAGCAGGCAGGTGGGCCCAGGCAGGCCTTCCCACGTCCCTTGTGTTGCCATTACCACTACCCCGCTGCCCATGAATGCTCACTCTACCTGAGCAAGGGCTGTTCATCACTGCTGTTGCCACCACCCAGTTTGCCCAGAACTCCCCCATCCCTTCACAACTTGCCCCAATCCTGAAATCCTGCTGCCAAGAGCAGAAAGTGTTTTAACCCGGAGCAGTATGGTGTGGAGGGGGTAAAGACATTCTCCTGTTCATTCCCCTCTGCTTTAGGCCATGGCAGCAGGATCTTGGGATTGGAGTGCTTGCTGAACAGATAGGATGGGGCATTTTTAGGTTAACTGTGGGGGAATGGGGAATGGCAATCAGGTTGTGGGTAGGCAGGGATGACTGGGGGTAGAAAGAGTTGTGGGGGGCTGGCAAGGGGGGTAGCTGGGATTGAGGTTCAAACCTAAGTAACTATAGCTTGTGTAGCCCACAAACCAGAATATGAAGTTAGCTTATGAATCTCTGCTTCAGTTAACCATGGTTTCTCATTACATCTGAACACACTACCCTGGTTTTATCCTGGTTTGTTCTGGCACCCTGCCCCAAATGCTCACTAAGCTATCAAGGAAGGAAGGAAGAGCTGTTGAAATACTAAACATTATGCAAAACAAGCAACAGTTACATTGCACTGAGCTAGTGTATGTTGAATATTGGTTCCTGGCCTAACCCTTATAGGGATCAGTAGAAATTACTGTACCTCCTCTGCCCCATTAACAGTACATAATTTTAAGATAGAAAAATTTGTGGTTTTGACTGTTCTCTCTTACAAAGTAGTTACATACCTTGTACAATCAGATCAGCTTGAGCTTCAATTGTTTCATTTCCATTATCTGCAATACAGGTATATGTTCCAGCATCATCTTCTGTGATATCGTTGATCTTCAGAGTCCCTCCAGCCAGCAATAAATAATTTTTAGAACTGTGCAAAACAGGACAGATTGGTGAATTTTTTTTTGAAAATTTCCTAAAGTCAATTTTTAAGGGCTTGTTCTTCACAGAAATCAAAAGACAGTCAATCTCTTAAAACTTTTGTACAGAATATTCCTGTGCCACAATTTTCTGAGGCAATTTAACATATTTATTTATCCAGAACCAAGTGTTACAGTAGCATTCAGTACAGCAGAAACACACTCCTCCAGATCTCCTATATGAGTTTCTAGAGACCTAAGCAGCTTTTAAAAGGGTCAAGTCAAGCCACTATCTCCTCTTTAACGTAACTCATTCTACATAGAACTGTGTATTTCATCTAGCTTATGGACAGTGTTGTTTTCAGCTTTCACTCAGTACTGGCAGCAACAGCAGTTGCAGGAAACACACTGCTAGGGCAGACATGAGATCCTAGTATCAAATTTTAAATAGTGTTTCAGCTCTATTCATTGAAGACAAGCTACTGAGGGCCTAGCTACTGAAAGCTCCAAAACCAGCTGCTGTGGTGCTCAATGTGCAAATTCTGCTGAGTCAGTGAGCAGCTGGAAGGCCCCAGGTAACCCTTTATCTGCTGACCACATTCCCTTCTAAGTTAATTTTTATGGGCTTGCTTTTTGCAGAGATCAAAAGGCACTCAAATTCTCAAATATGAGCATTAAATGTTTTAGGCACTTAAGCTTTGCAGCCTTTATCTATGCATTAAACATATTATAATTACATAGGCAACAGAACAGAGATTTGGTCATAGTCATATAACATAGCAGTCACTATCAAAAGGAAAGTCAGACTTAGTCCAATTGAGTTGTGATTAATGTGCTTACACAGTTACAACAAGCCCACCTGGCAATCTCCCAGAATAATCAGCTTCCTCCATCAGTAAAACATGGCAGAGAGTAGGGGTTTTTAGGATGGGAAGAGGTAGCAGAGAGGTAAGAGCTGATGTAACACCAGAACAACTACCCACCTTTCTGTAACAAGCTCTTCTTCATTTCTTGTCCACCTGATAACAGGAATGGGAATGCCTGTAGCAACACATGGCAAAACGGCATTCTGCCCAGTAATTCTGGTAAGTGAAGAAGGCTGTCTCAGGAACACCTGATTTGAGGCAACTTCAGATTCTGTAAATATTGAGATCAGAAAGTCCAAGGTTATTACAGTAAAAATAAATGTAAAGTGATATTAACAAAACACAGTAATTATGGATGCAATGCTCTAGACCACGCTGTTCCAGACTTGCTTCTTCATACATACAGTGGTACCTCGCAAGATGAATGCCTCGCAAGACAAAAAACTCGCTAGACGAAAGGGTTTTTTGAGCTGCTTCGCAAGACGATTTTCCCTATGGGCTTGCTTCGCAAGACGGAAACGTCTTGCAAGTTTGTTTCCTTTTTCTTAACACCGTTAATACAGTTGCGACTTGACTTCGAGGAGCAACTCATAGAACGCGGTGTGGTAGCCTTTTTTGAGGTTTTTAAAGACTTTGGTATTTTTGAAGCTTTTCCAAAACTTTCCCGACACTGTGTTTCGCAAGACGACAAAAAATCGCAAGACGACAAAACTCGCGGAACGAATTAATTTCGTCTTGCGAGGCACCACTGTACTGATCATTACAACTAAAGCTTTGCCAAGAAATAACCAAGGCAATTTGTGTTAGAAACTTTTCTCAGAAAATGGCCACCACCAGTAAATAACTATACTAGACAAAAATATTTGACATAGACATAAATATTGATCTCTGCATACTTTGCTGTCTTGACCATGTCTGCAAAAGTCTCTTGCAAAAAGTTCATTACAAGAAAATTATGCTACTATTCAAGAGTCCTTTTAAAGAAAACCAGCCTTTTTAAAGTAAACTTTTATAAGTACAACTCCCAGGGATCTACAGAATACATTGAGACGGCTAAGTTTAAATGACAAAGAGCAACTTGACAGAACCTATCTGCCAGCAATTAAATAATATTACTAGTGAGTTGCAATATTACTAGTGAGTTGGAGAGAAAAATCTGAGCACATATGCCTGTACCTGGAAGAACTTTAATCTCTGCTTCATCACTGTATTTGGGAGAACCACCAATTTCAATAATACAACAATATGTTCCGCCATCTTCATCTGTAGCATTACTAATAATTAAAGCTCCACTTGGCAATTTGAATACACGGTCATCCAGAAAGAGTGGCTCATGATCTAGCTCCCACCTTACAAAGGGTGCTAGATCAGCATTTACTTCACAATTAAGAACTATGCTGTTTCCTCTATAGACTGATGCTGACTCCGGCTGACTGATGAATCTTGGAAGTCCTAAAAAGAAAAGAAAAAAACACACACATAAGATTGTGCATCTGTACTTTTCCTTATTTTTTTCTTTCTTGCAGTCATATGTTTGCTTACAATGCAGCAGAATGTCAACTATAATTCCATTATGAAAAATAGGTTGACTCATTAGCCTACTGTCCAGGATTGTTCATAAGCATATCCTATTGTGAAGCATAGGTTTGTCCACAAGCTCAGCTATCAAGCCCCCTTTGATTACATTACTCCAGAATGAAATAATGGATACTGAGCTCATGTACTTGCTCCAAGTTACATATTTAACTAAATAATGATATCATTTAAGTTCTGCACTGACTGTACTGAGCAGAACAAAATTTAAAAACTGGTAGAAGAGCTGTAAAGTTCCTGATTTCAGATGGAAAATATTGCCATACTAAAATATGCAAACATATCCCTTCTTCCCTTTCAACAATTAAGATGAAATATATATAAATCGATTTAGATGGCTTTTAACTATGTGCTACTTCCATGTTTCCAATTTATGCAATAGAGACATATACAGCATCTCATTCTGCCAGTGAATCACAGCCTTAGGGAATGAGGCAGCCTGTGGAATCTGCACAGATGACATCCCTTAATGCAGAGGTGGGGAACTTCATGGCCAAGGGCAAAATGCAGCCCTCCAGAGCGCTTTGGGGCTCTCTATAGGCCATACCTCCTCCCCAGGTCACATCCCACAATAACCTTTGCACCCACCTCAGGTGCTTTTGCCTGTCTGTAATGTGTCCTTGAATTGCTATACAGTGGTACCTTGGTTTACAACCATAATCCGTTCTGGAGGTCCGTTTGTAAACCAAAACAGGTTGTAAGCCAAGGCATGATTTTGCCAATGGGGCCTCCAAAAAAATTTGTTCGTAATGCAAAAAAAATGGGTTGTAATCCAAAAAAAGGTTGCAAACCGGCACACACACTTCCGGGTTTAGCCTGTTTGTAATCCAAAACATATGCAAACCAAGACGTATGCAAACCAAGGTACCACTGTAATGCCTTTTGCTTATCTGAATGGAGCGATGGGATGGGGTATAGAAACCTCTCTGTTTTTTGTATGGTTGGAAAGTAGCTACTGTACAAAAGTAAGTGTCACCTCTAGGTCTGGGCGATGTTGGGTTTTCAACATCGCAGTGTATCGCCAGCCAAACATCGCAGTTTGGTGATAAACTGCAATGTTGAAAAAAGCTGCATTGGCTCCAGCCGGCAATGTGCCCGGTGAAACTGCCACAGCTCTCATCATGGGAGATGAGGCGCTTTTACCTCCACACCCCATGGGCTGCTGTGGCCAATACAGCTGCCCCCATCCCACTGCTCACTTTGGGGGCAGAAAGGCTCCTGCCCTCAGCTGAGAGAGCACTGAGTCCCCTGCCACTTGCACACAACCAGCAGGGTACTCAGGCTCCTTAGCCAGGCTCCCATGGGGGGCGGGAAAGCTCCTGCCCCCAGTGGAGCCAGCCCCAGTGTTCCTGCCACTCACACTCGAGCAGCAAGGACCTTGGGGCTCCTTGGCCAGGATGCCTTCACTGGTGTGGGGGGCAGGCGAGCTACCTTGCCCACTCGCCCCTCACTCCCCGAAGACGGACCAGGCAGCAGTAGCCAAGTGCAAGCAGGAGTGGAGCCGGGGCTTGCTCAGCTGTGAAGGGTAGACTTCGCGCATCCCAGCCCCAATCCCACTCCTACTGACATGCAAGCAAGAGCAGAGGAGGGGCTCTCTCAACTGGGGAGGAGGAGCACTTTAAGGGAGCAAAAATTGACCATGGTATCCTCCTGGATATCCAGTGGGATGGATATCAGATGCATTGTGTTATGGTAGTTCTGTTTGTAGCTGAAGGGGTGGGTTCGGAGAGTAGCACTGGGTGGGTGTTCTTTGGCCCTCTGGTACTTGTGCAATGGGGTTTCCACAGAGTACTATCCTATTCCCGGTGCTCTTTAACATCTAGATGGAAGCAGTTGGGAGTGGTTATTGGAGTTTTGGAGCAAGGTGTCAAAGTATACTGATGACACACAGGTTTACTTCATCATAAGATTTTATTATTATTATTATTATTATTATTATTAGAAGAAGAAGAAGAAGAGTTTGGATTTGATATCCCGCCTTTCACTCCCTTTAAGGAGTCTCAAAGCGACTAACATTCTCCTTTCCCTTCCTCCCCCACAACAAACACTCTGTGAGGTGAGTGGGGCTGAGAGACTTCAAAGTGTGACTGGCCCAAGGTCACCCAGCAGCTGCATGTGGAGGAGCGGAGACGCGAACCCGGTTCCCCAGATTATGAGACTACCGCTCTTAACCACTACACCACACTGGCTTCTTCTTCTTCTTGTTGTTGTTGTTGTTGTTGTTGTTGTTGTTGTTGCATACCACCCTATATCCATAGATCTCAGGGAGGTTCATGGAAAGACTAAGGTTCCTTGGGTGGGTGGTACCCATATCCAGGATATAGGCAAGTTACCTGTTCTGTTTACTGTATGATTTTTGAACCTGATTTTTTATGAATAGTACATAAATATTTTAATATTAAATAAATAAATCAACTGTAAAAGTATTTGACCTTAAAAGAAAAGGGAAGTGGACAATGAATTTAATTTTTTTATTTATAAAAATTATCCCACCCTTCCTTTCAAAGGAGCCCAGAGAGACATTAAACTTTATAATTTAATTAAAGGTTCTAAAATTTAGTTTCCTATATTATAAAACTGTTTCAGTTATTCCATGTTTTGGGTGAGGTGAGGAAACAAGGTCATATTTTAGAATAGGGCTATTGTCTCAGCCAAACATTTCCTGGACACAAATTCCCATTAAAAAGTCAACATGGTATGATTATGGAAAAACAAAAATGAAATGAGCATGTGTTTATAAAAAATGGAGAAAAAAGAAAAACATCTGAAACACCAGGTTTATGGCTTTTTAGCTCCTATCTGAAGTGTTAGCCATTGTTTTTATCATTTATTCTTAAATACATATAAGTACAGTGTTTTGCTTTACTGCTGACAATAGTTATTGCACACGTCCATTTTAAAGTAACATTTTCTTCATATTAGAATAAGATGCTTCGTGACAGTTGTTGAGCTTTTTTTGCCAAAGTTGTTTGTTTGTTTGTTTTGTGAGGGCAAAGTTATTGAGTTTTGTTTGGCCGATTGCAGTATTCCATATATGTCCAGGAAATTTGTATGGCAACCCTAAATATACAGTCCATGAATTATAACCACTACATACTCTGTGAAAGTGAACAGTCAAAGTTTCCACTAACTGCTGTATACAAGTGATTAGTTAGTACTCCACAAAAGACTATCACTATCACATTTGATGACCCTAATTCAACAGAAATGAGAATTAACATAGCCTACACAGCTCAGTTGCAAATCATGAAACCCATATTAAATTTTTCCCTCTACCATGTACAAAATCTGACAAGCCACTTTCTCTCAGCATTAGCCTCCACTTGCATCTTTTCATCCTACAAGGTTATAAGGATACAAGGCATTTATATGATTATGTAAATTGTTACATAAATTCCAATTTTTCCAATGGCAACATCCTGACTGTATAATTCACTCCCAAAGAATGTGAAACCAGCCCCATTCTTGATAGCAGTGAAAATATTCCATGTGGTCTTAATAGTTTTTAATGCAGGACTAAAAGTCTGAATTCTCCTCCTCTTGATTTTACAATTTTAGCTTTAAATTTTGTTACCTTTGTGTAATCCAACTATTTTACTTGGCAAGCCTTTCGCCAATTGCTGCTCATCTCAGAAAAAGCACAAGAAAAAGTAGATCTTTTTCAGCCTTGTCCCTCCTACTCCGCAATAGCAGCTATTTTATAATAGCTGGTCACAAAATATAGCAAATTACACAGAGGTAATGCTTTACACTAGGCTCCTTTGGACAAAGGTGTTGGGTAAAAATCTAACTAATAATAATAATAATACTCTGCAACTAGGGTTCTTGTAAGTAACATATCACTGTAGATTCATCTCATTAGATGAGGTAAATATTGTCATCCACCAACCATTTTCTCTATAGAACTTAAGCAATAACTAAAATTTTCTGTTCACTGTGATCCAGGAAATATTTTAAGAATTAGTCTATAACACAAGCAATTAAACTCAGCAAAGGCCACAAGCTTTCTGTATCACAGGGAGTGATAGGAACCAAATATTCTGATGGGCACATGCGTAGCACCCTCCATCTCTTCTTCATCTTTGCAAAGTCAATTTGAAAGACTGAAACTGCTTCACAGATTAAAGGAATGAAGCTCCAAGCAGCAGGAACCTACTGCCAGTTTTGAAGCTTTGTTAAAGCTCCACAAGTATTGCACTTCTCCTCCTCACAGTAATAATCATGATGGCAGGGAAGATAAAAACCATGACATGACATGATTGTATGATGGTGTTGTGTTCCATGGGCAGCGAGACAATGCTACAGGGGCAATACTACAATCTGTATTAGGAGAATGCACTAGTCCCTTTTTACCATTTGTTAATTTACAAATATTCAAGATGGATGTGGGTGGAGGGAAGGAATTCTTGAAGCATACAGTATTAACTAATAAGCCTGAATCAGATTACCATACAGCAACAGCAACAACTCCCCTGTTACCCAGCTTATCCTTTCCCCAAACTCTCAAGGGTGTAAAATTCCCAAGGCTAGCAGAGATTCCAAGTCATTAAGGACCATTAAAGTCCTTACATCCCCAATCGACCATCAAGTTTGTCAGGCAAAAGCCCAGGACAGACCCGTTTATGCTAATTGGGCCATCAAACTCATTATACTGGAGATAAAAATCACGCACTTGTGCCTTGTGTTCTTCCTTTTGTCACAATTTAATACACGCAATGTTTGAATTTTAAAAAGCAGCAAATATTGCTGGGTTGTGGAAGGAATTCATTACCCAAAGCTTTTTATTAAGCAAAGAAAACAACCCTGAGAGGAGCTTATAGTTCATTAGGGAAATGAAAGAAAAAGCTACGTTAGTCAAGTTTTTCCAATCTAAAACTACTATAAGGTTATTTTCCCCTTGTTTCTCCATTCTCTGCGTCAAAATAAAATTCTGAGGTGTAGCATGCAATAGTCTGCATAATGCCACATCATTTAAGAAATATAACAGATAAGTAGAGACCTACAAAAACACATGTGGAGAAACAAAGAAGAACAGTCCTTTGGCCCTTCACTATCATTTATGCAGAGCAACTGACTTCTGAACCTTGTTGTGTGGATAGTGTGTTAGGGAGTTGCCTGTGCAGCAGCACACCAAATACACTGTGATAGCAAGCTGGGGGGACCCCTCAGACAGAAAGTCCACTAAAAAAATCCCTTCACATACAATGAGGGCAGGATGTTGTCTGTGGAACTGAGGGGCCAATATTTGTGAGATGGGATAAGCACAAGAAAGGAAACAACTTTAAAATACTCACCAGCTACTGTGAGCTTAGCTGTTCTGCTTACAATGGTTCCAAGGCTTTCCACAGTTGCAACACACTGATAATGGCCTTCATCAGGCTTATTGTGCTTAGAATGCACTACACTGTTGATTAATAAAGATCCATCTGGTAGCAACTGGCGTCGGTCATCTGACACCAAGTTTAAGAAAGTCCCATCCTTTTTCCATTCGATTTTTGGCGATGACTCACAATAAGCTGAACAATTCAGTATAACAGATGAAGCTCTAACTGACAGAGTGTCCACTGGCTCCACAGTAAAATAAAATGGAGTAAAAGTCCTCACTGTGGGTCCTGCAAAACACAAGAGAAATGAAGATTTTTAAAATGCTTCTCAGATATCCTAAATATTTATTTTACAACAATTGAATATTGTTCCTTACATTCTGATATGTTAACTGCTTTTGGTAGTAAATATTTGAAATAAATATATGCTTTGATATCCTGTGTAACGGAACCAATATATATCATCATCATCAAAAATATTTACATTTTCCATCTCATGAAGAAACTACCATAGGTTCTAGAAAGGACTATGAACTTGGTGGTTAAATAGGCAATCATGCTTAGCATGCATATGTTTACAGAGATGTATATATTTCACAAATCACACACACACACACACACACACGTAGATGCAAGTTACTTAGAAGTATAAGCCATGAGGCATATGGCTTGTAAGTCCAAAGTTTGGCTTAAGCTGCTTGATAATATAAAACATCCTTCTGCAATCTGCTGCCCTCCAGACTACCTGAGCCAACATGGTCAATGGTGAAGGACAATGGGAGTTGTTAGCCAAAACATCTGGAAGGCACAAAGTTGAAGAAGGCCAGTATAAGGGTCCTGTTGAGTTGCAAACCATAAATATTACCCGTCTTGTCCAAAGAGAAAGATTATAAAATAAGGTTACCAGATTTCCTCTTTTTCCGGGGACAGTCCCCAGATTTACAAATCAGTCCCCTGACAAATTCCATCTATTTAGTAGGAAGTTCCAAAGTGTCCCCAGATTCATTGAAAAAAATCTGGTAACCTTATTATAAAAGGGTAACAACAAGCTGGAAATGGCATAGAGACTGAAGAATATACTCTACAGACAGAGTGAACTTACATGTTATGGTATAACAGGACTGTTGTCAAAATAACTTACTCATGTTCTGTTTTTATCCTCATCACCAATGTGCAATACTAATTTAACTTATGTCATTTCATCACAACATTCTGCATTTCCCTGCCTCAAGTTCAAAATTTATCTACTATGGTCCAAAAATTCGCAACATTAGGATTCCATAACATGGCAAAGAGTAAATGATACTTAATGTTGCAGAGAGGGGAAATAAGAACCTGACAATTTTCAGAAATAACCCTATGTCTTTCAAAATATGCAAACCAGAACTAATAGGTCATCCAATGAAACTGATCAGCACTAGGTTCAGGAAAGACTACTCACTGACTGACATAAGGAAATCACTACCACAAAATATGTTGGATGGTAGCTAGCTAGCTAGCTAGCTAGCTATTGCTATTGTTCTCCTGTCTCTCCCTCTCCCTCTCCCTCATTTTTTAAAGCTAAGTCTACCAATACCTGTTTGCCAAGACAAATTAATTCAACTCCACATGCTGGGGGCAAACAGGGGATTGCTATCATGACCTGCATATAAACTCCTGAAGCCCCAGAGCCACCTGGCTGTTATTTCTTGGCATTGGAACACTGGAACAGATGGCCCTTGGCCTAATCTAGCAAAACAATTTTTATAGTCTTATGAAGTTTTGCATGTTATCTCTCACACTGAAAATTTAAAGTGAAGCCACATCCTCCCCATAATAATTTAACATACAATATATTCTGTTTTTTCTAGAAAAGCTTTATCCCTCATTGTGTAACCAGGGTCGGTCATACAAGAAATTAAATTGTTTTGTAAATATACTTTACATTAAATGAGAATATTAATGTTTTTTCGTGAAGCTTTCCCCAAGCTGCCGTAGCCTTCACATAGTTTAATCAAAGGTAACTTGCCTTTAATTGCAACAGAGCCTTAACATTCAAGACTAACAGTATCTTTGCTAAGAAATTTGTTCTCTGCTGAACGAGGGCTAACTAAATAACCTGACTGGAATAACATGGTGAATACACATTTTAAGTTAATCATATTCTCAGTATACAGTTCCTTAATGTATACTGCCTTCCAACAGAAGGGAGGGCAAATATGTTAAGTAGTTTTAATCATGTGATTAGAACAGTGGGTCCCACCCAACCTTACTGGTATGGCAACCCACAAGTCAAAGTAAGTATGGTGCCACTGATTTATTGGCACAAGAAGGTAGGACCTTAGAACTTCTGGAAGTGTCAGTATGCATACTTTGAAAATTGCCTCTCCCACACACCCAACTTCCTGTGTCCCTCACACTTTTCTAATGAATTTGTGGTGAACTTTAAATTAAAAAGTTAATAAAGATAAAAAATACATAATATAAATCAAAGTGCTTAACATTTTATAGATACACCAAGGGCAGCATATCAGTGGGTAGACATAATGGACACAGCCCAAGTAAGTGTGTCCAAACTACTCATTCTCATGTGTGCATTCCCATATACAGTGGTGCCCCGCAAGACGAATGCTTCGCAAGACGGAAAACTCGCTAGACGAAAGAGTTTTCTGTTTTGGAGGTGCTTCGCAAAACGAATTTCCTATGGGCTTGCTTTGCAAGACGGCAATGTCTTGCGAGTTCCTGCTGGTTCCCCCCCCCCTTTTTCTAAGCTGCTAAACCGCTTATCAGCTGATCCGATCAGCATATAAGCTGCTAAAAGCCGCTAATAGCGCTAATCCTTCAATGGGCTTGCTTCGCAAGACGAAAAAACCGCTAGACGAAGAGAATCACAGAACGGATTCTTTTCGTCTTGCGAGGCACCACTGTACAGTGGAACCTTGGTTCTCGAACGGCTTAGTTGACAAACAAATTGGCTCCTGAATGCCGAAAACCCGGAAGTGTGTGTTCCGGTTTTCGAATTTTTTCAGAAGTCGAACATCTGACCTGGCTTCCACTTGAGTACAGGAAGTTCCTGTAGCCAATCAGAAGCTGCACCTTGGTTTTCGAAGAGTTTCGGGAATCGAACGGAGTACCGGAATAGATTAAGTTTGAGAACCAAGGTTCCACTGTAGTTGATACAGCTGAGCAGCAGCAAAGAGAGGGCTGATCTTTTGGGAACTGCCACTTCAAGATGCTCCAGGTTCTTTGAGGCAACAACTCCAACATTGCTGACTTCCGTTGACCGGTGAGAAAGGTAAGACAAGACATTAAGAAGTCTCCTCTATCTTAGCTAAGCAAAGGGGAAATATTGGAGCACTCCTTCCCATTTCTTGCTCAACAAGGCTCAAACCTAAAGTATGGTGTTGATCTCCAAAAACTGAGGTAGGGACCTGAGATTTTGAAATGTTATACCCAGCTATGTTGTGCAGTCAATTTCAGCAATGTTCCTTACACTGAATGAATTATTCAACAATTCAGTCATTCATTCATTAAAAAAAAAACCTACCCATATCTCATTGTTAAACAGCTAAAGCAAAGCTGGGGGGATAAACAATGGATGTCACTAGTGTAATTTTAATTATTTTTCATTCAGCAAACTCCATGATAAGAATTTCAAGTTCTTACTCCATGAAACTGAACTTTAAAAATCTAAATTGAACAAATTTAAAATTTAAAACATTTGAACACAAACTTTTTTTTTTCAAAGTTGTAATAGACTTTCATAAAGTAAACAAGTGCTGAACACTATTTAGGACATCTTCTTCATTCCTGATTCTCTTAAAAACTGGAAGGGGGACAGCACTCAGGTTTGAAAATTAATTCCTGAATTTTCCTTCCAACATTTGTTTTGATATTTCCAAGCATATACATATTTAGCATTTATCACTTCCTCTTTGAACAGAAGTGAAGGGATCAAAACAAATACTTATGTTCTGAAAGTACATGCCACATTTTACTGAACATGAACAGAAGACATGTACTGCTTGCTGCAAAGGCAGGGCAGACTGAGGTATTCTGGGAGCTCCATCTCTTTCCTGTCTTTGCTGCTGGTGGGTCCTAAAGCCCAACCTGACAGTCTCGCTCCCACTACAGGAGATTATAGAAACATGTCCTGTTTTCTATGGGTTTTTTTTTCTCCCACCAGTCTTCCACACACATAAATATATTACTACTACTACTTATATTTATTAAAATAAGCCTGGGAAAAGAGAAACATGTTTGCCTGGAACAGTGCTGGATTTACGTATAAGCTAAAAAAGCTATAGCTTAGGGCCCCACCCTCTTGGGGGCCCAAAAAAAATTAAAGGAAAAAACCTGGATGTACATTTCCAAAATATAAGATAAAAAAACATATAAAATAAAACCTACATATAGCAACAGTGTTTTGTGTTGTGTAGGCTCCTATTTGTTATGTGCAAATGGCTTTAGATACCTATTAGGTCCATAAATTATTCAACACAAAAAACAGCGACAATTCGTTGTTGACAAAGGAAGCTGGACTTATAAAGGGCCCCATTACCTGCAGTAGCTTAGGGCCTCATCAAACCTAAATGTGGCTCTGGCCTGGAACCTAAAAATATGTAACAAAGGCACAAAGCAAGCCTCTCTGGGCAAAGCATTCCACAAGTGTGTAGCCACTGCAAAAAAGGCCTGTTCTCCTGTTGCCACCCTCCAGACCTTTCATGGAGGAGGCACACCAAGAAGGGCATCAGATGATGATCGCAGGGTCCAGGTCAATTCATATGTGGAGAGACAGTCCTTAAAGAATTGTGGTTCTGAGCCATTTATTTATGACATTAGGCCAATGCCTATAATCCTATGTAAACCCCCATGCCCCATGAGTCATTCATGAACAGGTCAATACTCTAGGTGCCACTAGTGCCATCTGTGGGAGGATTGATTGGTATCATAAAAGGGGCATTGTCTGTGCTGGTTGTGTCAGTTCTTTATCTTGTTAATTGTTTTATTACAGTTTCAGTGTGGATTTTTAATGTTTAATGTTGCTAATATTTGTAAGAACCGCTTGGAGGGCTTCATGGGCAAAAAAAGAAAGCTAACATCTAAACTAATATTGTGTTTCTTCTGGCAGCTCTATAAACAAAATATTTTCTAGAATGATATTGTTTTCAGAAACAAAGCAAACATTTGCTTTTACACTTTTAGCATATCAAATTCAAAATGTACCATTAATTTTCACAGGTTGTATTTACATCTAGATCATAGGAATTTGATAAAATCCCACTAATGAAGAATAATCACACAAAACAGGCTAATCCTCCTGGAAAGAAACAAAGCTTGTATCAGCTGAGTGGCCTGAGAAAGGAAGTATTGGTGCGTTTCCATCTGGCTATAGATTGAAAAACAGAAGCATGTTGATTTGTAAAGGAAAGCTCTTTTGACAACTGGAGCACTTGAAAAAAATGCTACTTGTTTTTAAATAACTGTCTGTGGGTAGATGCCCCTTTATAATACGGTTGAAGCAGATGACATTGATTGAGTACTAATTGCCTAGGATACCAGGATAAACGTGCAACCTCTCCCCTTCTCCCTTAACAAGAGAAATTATGGTTTTCAATAGAGTACTCTGCCTGGGTGGCTGAGAAGCACGTTCTTTAATTAATGCCAAGAAACCTAAATACAGGTTGTCAATTTTTAGACAAGACAGATTTAGCTCTTAGTTATAAGGAACAGTAGCCTGGATTTGACCTGCTATGCTATATGAAATGAAAAAATCATTAGAGAAAGAATTCTGTATTCAAAGAGTAACTTAGAAGCTATTTACAACTAAGTTTTTCTTTGAGAGACTGACTATACATACTCAGTCTTACTGCATTTTGGCACTGCTTGATACGGTTGTATTGGGGGGGGGACTTTTTCATTTACCCCTAAAAGTAAATGCAATAAGAACAAAACTAAAAGGGGGAGGGGGCTTGGTGGGAGAGGGAGGAAGTAAGGGGGAAACAGACTCAGGCAAAGTCCACTGGGCATGTATTTAATACAAAAAATTCCAAGTACGGCTATTGACATGGTTGATATTTTACTAGCAAATAACTGTTTAAGGCCAAATTTTTAGATTCTCCTTTAGAAATAATGGGCCTTGTCTTGGCCCCAACTTTGCTTTCCAAATTACTATTCACTATTAGACAGAAGTAATGAATATTTAGATTGCTTCTCGGACAAGCACTTTTGCTAGATGTTTTTCCCATCAAGAGGCTTTGTAAATACAGTTGGACCTCTGGTTACATACTCAATTCGTTCCAGAGGTCCGTTCTTAACCTGAAACTGTTCTTAACCTGAAGCACCACTTCAGCTAATGAGGCCTCCTGCTGCTCCCACGCTGCCACTGCACAATTTCTGTTCTCATCCTGAAGCAAAGTTCTTAACCCGAGGTACTATTTCTGGGTTAGCGGAGTCTGTAACCTGAAGCGTACGTAACCTGAGGTACCACTGTATACATTGGTAATTCTGGTTCAAACAAAAAGGCCTGGATGCATGGAGAAATTGTTAACACAATATTAAAATTACAGAAGAGGTTTAGTGGCTCACTGGAAGAAAGCCTCTTTTTAAAACCACTTAACTCATGTTTCTGATTTAAAAAGTGGAACAAAGAGTAAAATAATACCATTGGGAGCAGAGATCAAATTGCTGGCTAACCTGTGATGTTTAATGTATTTTCCCCCCTTTTGGTTTTAAAGTATCTATTTGAGATTTTTTTTGTCTGTTTATTTGTAAGTTGCTTTCGGTTGCCCAGGCCAAGATAAAGTGACTAAAAAATTTCAACAAATACTGTATTTACTCGAGTCTAATGCATCATCAAACCTAATGCGCACCTCAATCTTCAAAACCTTGAAATCCAAAAAGTATTTGCTGGCAAATGTAAATGCACCATTGAATCTAAATGCACACCCTAATTTTCGCAACATAATTTGGCAAAAAAAGTGCGTATTAGATTCAAGCAAATACAGTAAACAAACTATGTGCTGAATGCTCCTGGACTACAACTCCCATCATCCACTGCAAATGGTCATGCTAGCTAGAGTTGATGTGAGTTGTCCATCAATATATTGGAGAGCCACAAATTAGCCACCCTTGTCCTACACTATAAAAAGTACAGTTAATTGGAATGGTACTACAGGACCTCATAATTAGCATGCAAAGTCTGTGACATTTCAGTCTTAATGATTAAAAGCAAGCCACAGACAGCCTCTCAAGAAGCATTCAGTCCTTCGTCTACATTCCTTATGAGCATGTAGTTAGTGCAAACTGCAGTACTGTTTTCCCACAGATACAACTTGTAGTAATTGAGTGCCTTAAAGGCAGTTGTTTCAAGTTGCAGAGAGTGGGGAAACTTGAAAACTCTGGAAATCATACAAGCCTCCATGTTCAAGAGCAAAGAAAAAATACCAAAGTAAATCAAGGAGAAACAAAATTAAGATTTTTAATCTAAAACCAGTCATAACAGCAAAAATGGAATATGCAAGATTTCCTTTCAATATACTACACAAGTAGCATTAAACAAGTCAGAAACAATTCAAATTCATTAGAAACAAAAAGTGTGGGAAGTAGGACAAAGACATGATTCATAAAAATTTCTATCTTTGTTCTCTCTGTGTTAAAATGCAACATCGCAGCCACTAGATGGCACCAAACACAGTTATTTATATATGCAATGGATCTCAAAGGAAAGATGATCTTGCACTACAAGACTGTTCCTTCATTAGCAGCGTGTCAAACTCCTAGATGCCATTCCTTAATATAGAAACTTCAGTTACTGAAGCCCACTTTAATTTTTGTATTCTTCCTCCTTGTCTTAAAGTCTAAGAATGAGTAATAATATAAGAAAATCTCCGGAATTTAGAAGCTGTTTACTAAAATGGGAAAATGAAAACACCCAACACCCCCCCTCAAAATATATTGAACCAACCCAGGTAAAATGGTATACATATTTTATTAACATGTGAATATGCTTTATACTGAGTAAGCCAAGCCTTGGTTCACTAAACCCAATACTGACTTGTTTAAAGGTACAAGCTCTGAGTGCCAGCTGGAATATTTTATTAGAGATACTTTACATGCAGAAATCCCAGTATGTGATCTACCACTAAAATATGGCCCCTCCACAGCTGTGGAAATAACATCTTCACTGGACAGAGAATTGTGTATGTACAAATAGGTACTGCGGTCATGATTCCCCAGCCTGATACAGAAGCCACCAGAACTGCATGCACATGGCCCTGTGATATAAGTCACAATATCGCAATCAGCTATTTTGGAGAGGAACAGAATTCACACCCTTGCAGCAATCAACAGCAGTTCCTTTTTGGCCTGCTAGCTCTCCCTTTAAATATTTACCACAGTCCAATGGCTTGAAAGGTGTGTTTCAGCATACATCTTTCTAAGGAGCGGAGTATTCAGTTTGCAGCTGGAGACAGAAGTCTAAAACCAAATGCCAAAATTCGAGATAATGCCCTAGCAGCCAAATCATAAGGCTTAGTAAGTGGGAGAAGCAGATTTTTTTTAAAAAAACAATCTCTACCTTCCATGGGTAGATGAGCAGGGTGGGAGCAAGGATTTCTGCACATAGTTACCACCATTCCCCAATAAGGAAGAAGTGGTGGAGTGCTCCATGTGTGAAGTGGCTGGTATACAGCCTGCTATTCTTAATCTGCTGATTCTAGGAGTATATCCCAGTTCATGCTCTGAAACTTGTTTCTATGCATTATGGCCCCTCACTGGATCATGATTCCTAGCCTGTTGGAGGTTGGGCAGAGGAGGAACTGAGAATTCCGCCCTCTAGCAGCACTACAGTAAAGTGTTCAAAATTTGCCAGGTGCATTTTGCACCTAGATATCGGCCATTTGTGACCAAGAGAAGATCCTCGGGTGCCAGGATGGCACCTGACGTCTCCACCATCTGGAGGTGCATACCTGGGGATCCTTGGATCTAAACTGTTTTCACACACTGGCAAAACATCCTGTAGAATTCTATCCATTATATTTTATCTGTACAATCAGAATGAATTTCAGGAACCAAAAAGTAATACTCAAAAATATGACTTTCAAGCTGTCTGGCCCTAAAATGGTAACTAGGCGTTCCATTTTGGTGACCATAAAAGGCAAAAGATTTATACAATCTGAAGAGAAAGCAGAGTATGGTGACTGTAATCCTGGTTTAAGGAGCCATTTGACACCTAGCTTATATATCTGAATTTCTAAAACTGATCATGACTCAGATATCATGAACTATTAGTGTTGTGGTTTGAAAACCTGGGATACTAACTAAAAGCTCTGTATATCCATGCTTCACTTTTTGTAAATGCTATGAAAGATAGACATGTTTCTATGCATATGCATTCATTATGTTGTTACAAGTGGCTGAATATTTCCACTAACGCAAGAAGAACACAATACTGTATAACACCCAAAATGTCATGTCCTGCTAAGAGGGATGAAGTATAGCAGTGTCAAGTCTAGGACTGCTGCCCAGAATGCCAGTCTCTCATGCCATACAGCAGGAAACTAGTTGAGAGTTTTTCCGATGCGACTTGCCTCCCTTTCATTGAGGTCAGAACAATTCTGTATGACAACTTACTTGAAAGTATCATTCAATTCATGTTGAATCTCATTTGGGCTGCATAGTACTGCTGCTGCTAGGAAAGGACACATCAGTCTCTATCTCAGGTATTCACTGAGATAATGGTGGGGGGTTGCTATGAGCCAACAAGGGGAAACAAAGCACATCAGGTGCAACAAATAACAGAATCCTGGCTTCTAGGGCAAACAATGAAAAAGTGTAGCATTGCATTCTGTGCTGATAAAGTTATTCTGTTAACTTAGCAAGCTACTGAATATTCCTTATTCAGAATACTGTATACCCCCTCTGTTAACTTTAACACACCATGAACTGAAGTTCTAAAAAAGTAACAGTGTTATGTGTAAAGAAATAAGATCTTGTGTGAAATCACAATTTCAAGGGCATCCTTTGTTACACAGAATTAAACAACTTACAAGCACTTCACACAAAATACAATGTCATAATGCATGCATTAGAATTGATACCAATGCTTCATACAATGTGCTAAATAGTAGTAACATAAGCTTAGAGAGAGGATTGCAAATAAACATCACAAATGCTCAGTGATCCTAAACAAAGTGATTTTGTGAGACTAACCACTGAAAGTACAAATTGTGTAAGTGAAGAACTACTAAATCCTTAGACAAAGAAGAGTGCAATTTTGTGTGCAGGTTTTCAATAAAATCATGTTAGAAAACTTTAAATACGACCAAATCCTACCTAAAACTATATGTAAATATTGTTCATAGAGCCATAGAGTTGAAAGGGACACAAAGGTCATCTAGTCCAACCCCCTGCGATGCAGAAATTTTTGCCAACATAGGGCTTGAACCCATAACCCTGAGATTAAGAGTCTCCTGCACTACCAAATGAGTTATCTCAGCTAAGAACCACAGTTTTCTATTAATATGAAGGAATAATATGATCCAGAATTACTGGCTCCCAGAAAGAAGACTAGGATTTGCTCTCGTTTGGGTCAGTTTTGGATTGGTGCTAGGTTTCCACAATAAAATTGTAAGTAACATCAGAGACTTAGATGTTTGTAGTGTGGGTATGCCCTATATTTGGCAAAATATCCAGAAAAACTGCATGCCTCAAGCCATGTATTTTAAGAGTGTATTCTTTTTACCCTTCTAAGAGCCATAATTCTATACTATGTACCTGTGATACAACCTTCCCTAGCAAATAAAATATATAATTAAAATGAGAGGTGGTAGAATTTAAGTCTGCTAAGATGCTGTGCTCTGACAGTGTTTTCCATCCCTAATGCACATGGTATCACAGCAGCAAAACTAGAGCCATGACCACAATCTTTACTCTGGACAACCCACGTTTTTGTTCATTCGTGCTAAGCCATGATTTGGCTTAATTTTACATGCAAAACAGGTGAATATATATTTACGCAAGCTATATCTCTTTTGTTGATTAAACTTTAACACATATCAAATAACTGTGCATGTAATATCTGCTGTGCCATCTTTTTCTTCTATTTCAACCATGGAACAGAATTTCTAAGTGAAGCTGTATTAATTCCTCAACACACAAAAATGAACACCACATGAATAATGTATTAGAAATATTTGCTTCATGTCAGCAGCTTTGTAGGAGGAAACAATATTTATGAAGTCCCTCGGGAAAATGAGAAGTTAAAAATGGAAAAACACACACTAACATTAAGGCATCTCCAGAAAAAGAAAAAAGTATTTGATAGATATACAGGGAAAGGGTGAGGGCTGTGTGTTTCATGGTCAAGTTTCGGAACACACGGCAAATGAGGCTCAATCACATGTAGATTTCCTTCTCCACTAAGCAAATGCAGCCCCAGAAGCTCATCTAGGTTAAAGTTAATTTCTCTTTAAATGTTCAAAAGCTTTGCTGCTGTCTCTAATTTTATTTGAGTAATAACTAAGAATTAAAACAGATTCCTAAAGTTGTAGTAGCAATTTAAAAGAGAACAGTTCAATCAAGTGTCCAACTTACTGTCAGTCACACAACAGAATGTTAGAAATAGCACCACTTACAGGTTAAAGACCCGGAAGCTGTCTGTGGACAAACGCCGGGTCCCTCAGCCTATAGAGCAAGGTGAGCAAGTCATCCACGAATGAACCTAACAGTCAGGGGTACCTATACATTTACAGGTTAAAGATAGCTAAAAATTTGAATCGGCGGGCGCAGATCCGGTTGCAGGCGAGGGTTTGTCTCTCCGGAGAGAGCTCTAGCTTTTCGGCCGAATTGGGAGTTTTTGAGGGCGACAAAACTCCCGCTAACCCTCTGGAGGGTATCCAGAGGTCTTGGTGCCCAGCAGTGCGAAGGTGTCACTCGTCTGGTCGTCAGGTAGCCTTTGTATAAAGGCGAAGAGAGCGACGGAACGAGAGACGGCAATTTGGGCAGCCATTACAGCGGCGAATTAGCGAAGCCTCGAGCCTGCAGGCTAAGCGCCTTGCCCTCGATACAAAGAAACTCAGATACGCAGAAAGAGTGCTGGAAATTGCAAAGGGGAGAGCCTAAGGAAGTATCTGAGAAGAAAGAGAAACAGCCGAGTTCAGCGTTAGCTTGTCTTCAGCGGGAAAAGACGCAGTGTAGTTTGCAGAGCCGAAGGAGAAAGTAAGTTACTGCTAGTGGCTACATTGTCCGTCCCTCCCCCACTGACTCACTTTGAAATTAGACCCTCTCCCACTGTAGAGGGGAAAGGGAAACAATCGAGGGAGGGCAGAGAAATGCGGTACTAGAAAAAAAACTTAGTCGTCATGGCAACGGAGACACAGAACTACAAAGAGCAATCTACATAAAAAAAGACAAAAGGAGATTACTGTTAAGAGGACTTTTACTAAGACTCCTGTGAGACGTTACGCCAAGTGGTTTATAAGAAAACTCCGGGAGTAGGGAAGACTACTCTTTGGACATTTGGAATCACGTTTGCTATTGTATCGCTGTTTGGGAGCTTTCTTTATCTGCTACGTTTGTTATATTTTCTCTATCTTTTTTGGACTTAACATTTGGGTCATGGAAAGAGGCAGGAACGGGGGAAGAACAGTGTGAACAGCGTGAAACCACAAACAGGAAAGACTAATTGACTAACTCTCTATACACTTAAGAACTCTGCTTAAGAACTGACTCCCCCTGCTGGACTAAATTAAGCATTGCACCTAAACTTTGGAAAAGATTAACTGGAGATTCAGACTCTCACAGGCTAAGTGGTTGTTAAAGTGGTTGTTAAAGAGTGGGTGGAAGAGTCTGAATTGAGGCGGGAAGAGTGTAATCAGAATCTGGTTGGTGGACCTAACTAACCTCTTTAAAATCTCTGGAGGGGAGGGATAGTTTTCTTTTTATTTATTTATTTTTTCGGTTGGGGAAACAGACTCTGTTACTTCAAGTGACTATTTCAAGTGGTTAAATTTAAGAAGGTTTATACTATCCCGAGGGACTAAGACCTCTTGGGGGCTAATTGAAAGCTGAATAGTTTAACTATAAGGAATACATTTACATATATATATATACATATATATATATATATATATATATATATATATATATGCAGGTTTTGGTGTCCTCGGGTGTCTTCCCGTGTAAAAGTTGGGGTGTCTAGGCGACGTTTCGACGAGGTCTCACTCGTCATCTTCAGGCTGGTGCTTTCGGCTTCTTGTTACTGGAACAGAGCTCTGTTCCAGTAACAAGAAGCCGAAAGCACCAGCCTGAAGATGACGAGTGAGACCTCGTCGAAACGTCGCCTAGACACCCCAACTTTTACACGGGAAGACACCCGAGGACACCAAAACCTGCATTCCTGTACCCGTGAAAATCTACGAAAACATATATATATATATATATATATATATATATATATATATATATATATTTTCCGGCATAAAAGGAATTCCCAAGGTTTAAGGACAATGTCACATACGCAGAAGAAAGGGGCAGAGGGAGGTACCCCAACTGATAGGAGAGCTTCAAAACAAGAAACAGAATTTAGGACAGAAATACTGAGGATGTTCGCAGAAATAAAACAAAGCGAAAAAAATCTGGAAACAAAATTGGAACAGGTGGACAATAAAATCGGAAAAATGGACAAAAAGATTGAAGAGACAGTAAGCGAGCTAAAAGGACAGATTAAAGAGGTTTCAAAAAGAGTGGACGAGGGACTAAAAAAGACAAAGCAGGAAATGAAAGAGATGAAGCGAGAGGAGGAAAGATTGAGAAATGAGATAGTAGAGTTAAACAAAATACAGGAAGAAATTAAAGACTCCATCGCAATGAACGATCTAAAACAGAGGGAGACTAACTTAAGATTGAGACAAATTCCAGAAGTACAAAACGAGAATATAAAAGAAAGATTAGTGAAGGAAATAGCACAGTGGATGGAAGTGGAAGAGGAAGATGTGGCTAGAACAATCATAAATGCGTATAGAATGAAAATTAAAACAAATAAAGCCAGGAAATATCCAGGGGACTGTTTAGTTACATTTAAAGACAGAGAGATGAGAAATTTGGTTTTGCAAAAAAACAGGGAAAAAAGACTATACATCGATGGGCATTATATTATTTTATTTAAAGACATCCCCATAAGGTTGCTTAAACGGAGGGAATCGTATAAACCACTAGTTCAACTACTTAAAAAGAATAGAATTGACTTCCGATGGGAATTTCCGGAAGGGGTCTCTTTCTTCTATAAAGGTGTTAAAAGAAGATTGACTAGTCCCGAAGAAATAGGAAAATTCACAAGAAGATATAAAGAGCTCCAAGTGGGAGAGGAAGAGGAGAAGGGTGCAGAAGGTAGATCTAGATTGAGGGAGGATTTAGAGTTAGGTGAAGAGGAAGAACAAAGTAGAGGAGAACTAGAAGAAGAAGAAGAGGAGGAAGAAGGAGAGGAAACAGAAAGGTTATAGAGTAACACCTAACTCAGAGTAGCACCTAAAATAATATGTCTTTAAAACTATGGAATTGGAATGTTAATGGAATGAATGATAAGAAAAAACGCAATGGAATTGAACGCATTCTAAAAAAGAAAAATTTAGATATCATATGCCTTCAAGAAACCCACGTGGCCAGTAAACATAAGAAAATCCTTATTAATAAGAGGTTAGGAAATGAGTTTATCTCCTCCGATAAAAAGAAAAAAGGAGGAGTAGTATTATATATTAAAAATAACATTGAAACACACCAGCTATTTAAGGATGAGGAAGGGAGAATGATCGCAGTCCGCATTAAATGGCAAGGGGAAATGATGATAATAGTGGGAGTCTATGCACCAAATGGCAATAAAACAGAATTTTTCAGATCATTGGAAGAGAGATTATTTGACTACATGGACCAAAAAATCATAATAATGGGAGATATGAACGGGGTGGTCTCAACAGAAATAGATAGATTAAGGAAAACTAAGACAGAAGGAGGGAAACTACCTAAGATATTTTTTGAAATGGTGAAGAACTATAACTTGGTAGATATATGGAGATTGAGACACCCCATGGAGAAACAATTTACATTTCATTCAGGACCGAATGAATCACTGTCAAGATTAGACCAAATTTGGATATCAAATGAACTAACAGTAAGAACTACAAAAATTGAAATACAGGCCAAAATTATCTCCGACCACAACCCCATAATAATGGAGATGAAGGGGGTTGAAGGACGAACTTTCAGATGGAGATTAAATGATAACTTATGGGATGACCAAAAATTTGTGGAAAAGATTCGGACGAAATTATTGGAGTACTTCATAGATAACCAAGATAAAGGGGTTAAAATAAACGTGGTATGGGACGCGAGTAAGGCAGTCATGAGGGGCCTGCTCATCCAACAAAATGCATGGAAAAAGAAAAATAAAGAAAAAAGAACTAAGGAGATTTTGAGACAGATTATGGATTGTGAACAAAAACTAATTAAAAAACCAAATAATGAAAGGATATTGCAGGAAATAAAATCCCTCCAAACCCAATTTGCAATGTTGATAAATAAGGAGGTTGAGTGGAACATCAAAAGATTAAGACAGAGAAATTTTGAATTTGCTAATAAGCCAGGAAAATGGCTTGCGTGGCAAGTCAAAAAAAGAAAGGAACAAAACACAATAAACAAAATACAAATAAACGGAGAAGAGATAACTGAACCAAAAGGGATTAGAAGAGGATTTGCGGAGTTTTACGAGCAACTATACAGGAATAAGGACAGAAACAACAATAGGAAAATAGAGAGATATTTAAAAGAGAAAATGGTAAGGAAGATTTCGATAGAGCAAAGAGAAATGTTAAATGCCCCCATTTCCAGAGAGGAAGCAGAGGAAGTGATAAAGGAACTGAAAAGAGGTAAAGCCCCGGGCCCAGATGGGTTTACTGCGAGCTACTATAAAGAAATGAAAGATATATTGACGGTTCCGTTAGTTGAGGTGATGAATAAGACCCTAAAGGAAAAAGAGATCCCAAGCACCTGGAAGGAGGCATTTATCACAATAATTCCAAAACAAGATACTGACCCAACCCAAGTAAAAAATTATAGACCCATTTCCTTATTAAATACAGATTATAAGATTTTTGCGGGAATTTTAGCAAAAAGGTTTAAAAAAATATTAGTGAAGATAATGCATGAGGACCAAGCGGGTTTTCTACCGGGAAGGCAAATAAAAAACAACACAAGAGGCATAATTAATATAATAGAATATTTATCGGACAGAATTGATAAGCCAGCTAGTCTGATTTTTATTGACGCGGAGAAAGCCTTCGATAACGTCACCTGGGACTTCATGCTGAGAAATTTAGAAATTATGGAAGTGGGTCAAGAATTTTGGAATGGGATAAAAGCAATATACACCGAACAGAAAGCGAAGCTGATAATAAATAATGCCATAACAGAAGATATAAAAATATCTAAAGGGACAAGACAGGGCTGCCCGCTCTCTCCGCTGCTCTTTATAGTGGTGTTGGAGGTTCTGCTAAACGCAATAAGGCAAAACAAACAAATTAAGGGAATATCATTAGGTTCAAACGAATACAAAGTTAAAGCATATGCTGATGACGTGGTATTAACGGTAGAAGATCCTATAAACAGCTTAAAGGGAATTCTGGAGGAGATGGAGGAATTCGGGAAGTTAGCTGGATTCAAACTAAATAAGAATAAGACAAAGATGATCGTTAAAAACTTAGACCAAGACAAGATAGAATTATTACAGGAACAAACAGGAATTGAAGTAGTTAAAAAAGTTAAATATTTAGGACTCTGGCTTACCAATAAAAATATTGACCTATACCAAAATAATTATATCCCAGTGTGGAATGAAATTAAGAAAAATCTGGAGATTTGGGCAAGGATGAAATTATCACTCTGGGGTAGAGTGTCCATGGTCAAAATGATGGTACTCCCCAAAATGCTTTTTCTATTTCAAACAATCCCGATAATAAAGGGCACAAAAAACTTTAAAGAATGGCAAAGGGTGATTTCTAGATTTGTCTGGGAAGGAAAGAAGCCCAGAATTAAGTTTAAGATATTAACAGATACCACTGAAAGAGGGGGCTTCGCCCTGCCAGACATGAGACTGTACTACGAGGCGGCATGCCTTTGCTGGATTAAAGAGTGGATAAAGTTGGAGGATACAGAGTTATTGGATTTAGAAGGGTATAAGAACAAATTTGGATGGCATGCCTATTTGTGGAGAGATAAGATAAAAGTACATAAGGGATTTTGCAGCCATATCTTTAAGGGACCTTTGATAGAAGTTTGGAATAGATATAAGAACATACTAGAACCAAAAACCCCACACTGGTTATCACCAGTGGAGTTAATAAGTGTAAAGAAAGTCAATATGGGGGAAAAATGGGGTAGGTACGAAGAAATGGTATTGAAGGAAGGAGGGAAGTGGAAAATTAAACCATACGACCAGGTAAAAAGATATACATACGATTGGCTGAGTTACTATCAGATAAATGAGATATTTAAAAAAGAAGTGAAAGAGAGGGGCTACGATGAAAAGACATCGAAATTTCAGAGAGAGATAATAAACTGTGATCGGAAAAATCTGTCAAGTATGTATAAAATACTGTTAGAATGGAATATGAAAGATGAGAAAGTCAAAAAAGTGATGACTCAGTGGGCAAAGGACCTCGGTTATGATATTCAATTGGAGAATTGGGAAAAATTGTGGAGAGTGAATATAAAATTTACAGCATGTGTACTGTTAAGGGAGAATATGTTAAAAATGTTATATAGGTGGTATATAACACCCGTTAAACTAGCCAAGATGTATAAAACAGATAACAAATGTTGGAAATGTAGACAAAAAGAAGGGACGTTCTATCACCAATGGTGGGAATGTGGGAAGGTTAAAAGCTTCTGGGATGAAGTCTATAATGAAATCAAAAAGATATTAAGTTACACATTTGTAAAGAAACCCGAAGCTTTTTTATTAGGTATGGTCGGAAAAGATATTAAAAGAAAGGATTGTAAAATCTTCCAATATGCGGTAACAGCAGCTAGAATCGTGGTGGCGCAGAAGTGGAAGCAGGAAGAAAGCCCAACGTTAACAGAGTGGAGATTAAAATTGACGGAATATGCGGAGTTAGATAAATTGACAGGGAAAATTAGATATATGAAGGATCAAAAATTTATAGATGACTGGGGAAAATTTGCGGATTATCTGGAGAACAAATGTTTAGTAAACACAACGCTAGTAGGATTTAAAGAGGCACTGTAAAACACTAAGAAGTATTGCTTATGGAAAACAATGTCTGAAAGATGGTACTAATGGCAGTACGAAAGATTGGAATGCGTTATAAAGAGATAAATACGAATGAATGTCAAGGACGTTGAAGGAAGTCCAAAAGAATGAGATGTATGAAACACGGATTTAATGTATATATATGGAAAGATTAATAAAAAATTTTAAAATGCCAAAAAAAAAAAAAATTGAATTATTGGGTTATTTTAGAAGTATGTAAATACCTTATAAAGAAAGAAAGAAAGCCAGTTTATCCAGAGGCCTCTAAAACACTCAGTATCAGCTGAACACACACACACACACACACACACACACACACACACGATGAAATATACTGTTCCAACATATTTAGCATAACACACAGGCAGAAGATGATAATTCAGAAACAGGTAACTAAAGAAGACTCTATCTTCATAAGTATTAAGCCTGGAAATCTAATATCTCAAAAATGACATACAACTTAATGCTTTGCATATGTTTAAATATAAGCGCACCAAATTAACAAACAACAATGCTACACAGAACTCCGTGACATGGCTCACCAATAGGTAAAGGATCCCTGGACAGTTAAGTCCAGTCAAAGGCGACTATGGGGTGCAGCACTTATCTCGCTTCAGGCCGAGGGAGTTGGCGTTTGTCCACAGCCAGCTTTCCAGGTCATGTGGCTAGCAGGACTAAAACACTTCTGGCACAATGGGACACCATGATGAGTGCCAGAGCACACAGAAACACTGTTTACCTTTCCGCCACAGCAGTACCTATTAATCTACTCACACTGGTGTGCTTTCAAACTGCTAGGTTGGCAGAAGCTGGAACAGAGCAACAGGAGTTCACCCCGTTGCGCAGATTCGAACTGCCAACCTTCCAATCGGCAAGTACAAGAGGCTCAGTGGTTTAGACCACAGCGCCACCCACTTCCAGGTGCTCACCAATAAACTATCCCAACAGCAGCCATTATGCATGGTGGATAGCACTATACTATACAGTTGTACCTTGGAAGTCGAACAGAATCCATTCCGGAAGTCCGTTCGACTTCCAAAACGTTCGAAAACCAAACTGCAGCTTCAGACGTTTGGGTTCCAAAAGAACGTTCACAAACCAGAACAGTGACTTCTGGATTTGCAGCATTCTGGGGGCCAAAACGTCCAAGTTTCAAGGCATTCAGGATCCAAGGTACGACTGTACTCAGAAATTCTGCCATCTTCGAAACACTTGTCTATACCCCAAACTGAACGTGCTTGCATGGTATACAGTGGTACCTTGGGTTACATACACTTCAGGTTACAGACTCCGCTAACCCAGAAATAGTACCTCAGGTTAAGAACTTTGCTTCAGGATGAGAACAGAAATCGTGCTCCGGCGGCGCGGCGGCAGTGGGAGGCCCCATTAGCTAAAGTGGTGCCTCAGGTTAAGAACAGTTTCAAGTTAAGAACGGACCTCTGGAACGAATTAAGTTCTTAACCCGAGGAACACTGTACATACAACCAGCAAAAAACCCTAAATGACAGTTTAGATTTGGGGGGGGGGGGGGAGACACAATTATCCATTGGGAGACTTGTATTTAATTCCAACATCTACCATGCAATTCTTGCATGCCATTGTGATGACTCAGTTCCCATCTGAAAAATAAGAACAATAACACTGGCATACCTAGTTTTGTGAAGTGACATGGAGACAAACAAAACATACATTTTAAATTACTTTTTGAAACGTTAAAGAAACTTGCAAGCATTAAGTAGAACTAGTGTTGCATGTCTTAACAGATGCGCTAGTAACTTCAATACAGTCATTATAAGAAAAATGAACATTATCCCAGCTGATGGCTGTCCCAGTATTTGCCCCCCCCCAAAAAAAAATCTGCTACCACATGACCATTGGTGGCCTCCTATCTTTATTTAAAGCAGCAGATATACCAGTATATTATATTAGGCTAAGAGCAGTTCAGGTTTATAAAACATTTATACATGAGACACTTTCATGAAGGAATAGACATCTTGTGAGTACACCAGAAGAATGACTGTTTTTAATCCATAACGGAGACTGGGAACCTTTAATTAACAGAAGGTCCTCAACATGTGAAAACTGGATGCATTCAGGTGAAAAGCCTACATACGTGATCATGACACACCACAGTCTATGGACAGATAGTCTGCAGGACTTTTGCAGAAGAGGACATGCCTCTTGTTAGCAAGATGATAACACTGTTAGTCCAAGCTCTCTTTCATTTCTTAGTAACAAAGCTGTGCCATCAATCACGCCTTCCTTCCCAGACAGAAATTCCTGACAGAGCTGGAAAGTGAGATGGCATGAAGAAATCAGTACTACATCATTCCACTACTTAGTCATCACTAGCTAACTTCATTAAAATAATGGTTCCAATTTTCAACAGCGTTCACACAGGTAAGTAAATTTGTTCCTGCAGTGCTATTTTGAACTGTGCATTAGATCTACAACAGTCAGGCAATTTGGGCTGCAACTTGTCAATAACTAAATATAACCAGCTGAATGAATCAAGGTATTTTTGCAACAGCAATTCCTGAAGAGCATTACATATATAACATATTATCTATAAAGCCCTAAAAACTTTGGAACGAAGCTAATTGAAGGACCATCTCTTCATATGGGAGTCTGTCTGCCTTTAATCCTGGCTACTGTGTCCCTTCTGCATATGCCATTGCCTTCTAATGAAAAGTTGGTGGCAATGTACGAAATGCAGTGAGTGGAATGTGGAATTCCCTTCCACAATTTGTATTTCACTAACAACTGAAAACTTCCCTTTTTAAACACTGGTGCTGTTTTGATTCTGTTGCTGCTTAATGTGTAGATTGCTGCCATTTTTAGTTTTACTTATTTGTGCTTTAAGGATAAGATTATAAGCACTTTTATATTTGGTTTTTATTTGTAAGCTGCTTTGAGCGAAGGGGGAATGTAGGGCATAATTTTTTCAATGAATAATAATATGCATTAAGTTAGGATTTTGGGATAAATAAACTTAAGGACTCAACAGCATTGAAATTCAACAAGTTTTTAACTACAAGTATGACAGGATTCGGTGTTCAAGTTGCCATGCCTAGTGTGAGGGTTTGATTAGCTGCTTGTGCGTGAAAACGTGCTCCCTCAGAGTTTGTGCGACCCCACAAACCTCCGTGTGTGACGGAGCTCCTCAGACATGTCTGCTCTAGTCACTAGTAGTGTCCGACAGTGGCTGTCTGCGGAAGCGTTTCCAGCAAAGAAGTTCCTTAACGGAAACACGTCTCCTGGACTCACGGCGTGACAGTTTCCTGCGAGGTGTGGGTCTCCCTATGGGAGACTCCGATACCTCCCCACTGTTCTCGCTGGAAGCCTCCCTGAGCCCTCCCTCCTGCTCGCATTCCCTCAGAGACCCACTCCTCCCCCTGCTGGTCCCTGCTTCAGCAGTTGAGTCTCTTTCATCCTGCCTGAGTCCCTCCACCACCTGATGCTCTGATGGCAGTTCCCTGACATCCACCTCCCCTCCAGGGCCCCCCTCACCCCCTCCCAATTCCTCCCCCCTGGGAGGTGAAGGGCTAAAACCCCGAAACGAATCTTCCTCATCTTCTGACGTCTCGAACAATTCTCTCCATCGATCGTCGTCCTGGCCAGCTGAATCCTCCTCCTCTTCAGAATCTGGGAACCCCTCCAACTCCTCTTCCTCGTCGGTGGTGGCAAAGTATTCCCTTCGGAACCTCGCTACAGGCTGAGGTTTACGTGGGAACCTCTGATGAAAAGTCTCTATTAAAACCTCGTCATTGACATCCTCTGCCCTAACCCAGGTGTTTTCCGACTCCGGTTCCCCTTCCCACATTACCAAATACTCTACTTGATCTCCCTTCCACCTGGAATCGAGGATCTCCGCTACATGGTAGCTGTGTTCCTTCTCCTCCATTGCTGGTCCCCTAGTGACCCTCCCCTCACTGTCTCCTCTATACGGTGACAGCAACGACCTGTGAAAAACTGGGTGCAGCTTCATGTGGTTCGGTAACCGGAGCCTGAAAGCCACTGGATTGACCTGCTGTATGACTTCAAACGGACCCAGCCTTTTGGGTCTTAATTTCTTACAACCTCCTTTGAATGGCAACCCTTGGGTTGACAGCCACACCTGGTCCCCCACCCTGATGCTTTCACCTTCCCTTCTGTTTTTGTCTGCCTGCCTCTTATATTCCTCCTTAGCCCTGTTTAAGTTGAGTTGGAGCTGGCGATGGATCGCTTCCATTTCTTCCACGAACTGTTCTGCAGCTGGAACGCTCCAGTTCTCCCCCTCCCCCCCTGGGAAGGCTCTGGGATGGCACCCGTGATTAGCCAAAAAGGGGCTCATCCCCGTGGACACGTTCTCTGCATTGTTGTAGGCAAATTCTGCCAACGCCAGCTTCTCCACCCAATCATTCTCTCTGTCATTTACATAACACCTCAAATATTGTTGGAGAACCCCATTTGCTCTTTCCGCCTGCCTGTTGGTTTCAGGATGACGGGCCGTCGAGAAATTAACCTCTACATGCAGTAAGCTCATGAGCTTCCTCCAGAACCTGGAAGTAAATTGTTTCCCTCGGTCTGAAACCACCCTCAAGGGGGCGCCATGCAACCTAAACACATTCTCTACAAACAATTTGGCGGTTTCTTCTGCTGTAACCGCATGTGAGCAGGCTATGAAGTGGGCCATTTTAGTTAACAGGTCTACTACAACCATGATGGCTGTTTTCCCTCTAGACCTTGGCAGATCAGTCATGAAATCTATTGCCACTGCTTCCCACGGTCTCTCAGGTGTGGGCAGTGGTTCTAATAAACCAGCCGGCGCCTGCCTCTCCCCCTTGGCTCTTTGGCATTGTTCACACCCTCTCACATACTCCCGCACATCTTCCCTGACCTTGGGCCACCAAAATTCCCTGGTAACCAGCCACATGGTTTTGTGTTGCCCAAAGTGCCCTGCTGTGGGGCTATCGTGCAGCTGCTTGAGTACTTTCTCCCTCAATTCCCCTTCAGGTATATATAACGCTCCCTTATAATACAATGCCCCATTTCTCTCCTCAAAGCCACCGGATTTGTCTTCCTCCCCTCTGAGATCCCTGAGTTTCCCCTGGGCGTATGCATCCTGCACCGTACCCTCTACCAATTCCCTTTGCCCCACCAAAGTCGCCCCACACACCCAGCGGTCCTCTGGAATGATATGGGTTTCTTCGGGTGCTCCCTCCCCCTCCAAATATTCAGGTTTGCGTGAGAGAGCGTCCGCCCTAACATTCTCTGGGCCTGGCACATAACAAATCTCAAAGTTAAATTTGGAGAACTCTTGGGCCCATCTCAACTGCCTTTGGTTGAGCACTCGCGCCGTTCTCCAGTACTCTAGATTTTTATGGTCCGTGCACACTTGCACTTTATGTTGTGCACCAACTAGCAGATGCCTCCATCTCCGGAACGCCTCATGAATAGCAAGCAGTTCTCGGTCGTACACCGTGTAGTTCCTCTCGGATTTGTTCAGCTTCCGCGAGAAGAAGGCACACGGACGCCACTCTGACTCCTCCTTCCCCGGCTGCAGAAGAAGCACCGCCCCTATGGCTCTGTCAGATGCGTCTGTTTCAACCCTTAGCTTCTTTCGTAAATCCACATGCAGAAGTTGTTCTTCAGAGGCGAAGGCCCTTTTCAGTTCCTCAAACGCTCGCTCCGCCTCCGCCGTCCATACAAACTTCTTTTTACTGCTGAGACAGTCAGTGATGGGCGCCGTCAGATGGGCGAAGTTGCGGATGAACTTACGATAAAAGTTTCCAAACCCTAGGAACCTCTGCACATCCTTCTTGGTTTTGGGTGTTTTCCATTCCAGCACTGCCTGTACCTTGCCGGGATCCATGGCCAATCCCTTGTCTGACAGGCGGTACCCCAGGAATTCCACCTCCTTGGTATGGAACCGACACTTCTCCAGTTTGACCCACAGCCTGTTGGCTTGCAGTCTGCTCAACACTTCTCTGACGTCTCTCACATGTTGCTCCTCATTCTCAGAATACACCAACACATCATCTAGAAAGGCAACGCAATTCTTGTAGAGCAAAGGGCCCAGCACGTGGTTCATAAAAGATTGAAAACACGCGGAGCCTGCTTGTAATCCAAATGGCATAACGAGGTATTCAAACGCCCCCAAAGGGGTAAACATGGTGGTTTTCCATTCATCCCCTTTCCTTATGCGTATCAGGTTGTACGCCCCCCTTAGATCCAGCTTTGTGAAAATCTTTCCCTTCCTCACCATGGTCAAAATATCATCAATTCTGGGCATAGGGAACGCCACCGGTTCAGTCACTGCATTCAGCCGCCTAAAATCACATACAAGTCTCGGCTTGTCCGCATTTTTTTTGTCCACAAAGAACACTGGGCTCCCCCCTGCTGCTTTGGACTCTCTGATGAAGCCTCTCTTCAGGTTCTTGCCAATGAACCCTCGCAACTCCTGCATTTCCCTGTCTGACATGGCATACAACTTGCCCACGGGAAGCTGTGCTCCAGGGAGTAAATTGATCTGACAATCAAAGGGTCTATGAGGTGGTAGTTGGTCAGCTTCCTTCTCGCTGAACACGTCGCTGAGATCTGCATACTGTGGTGGTACCTTCACCTTCCCCATTACTTCAGTCCCTGCTAGGGTGGCTCGGGCCCCTGCTGAACCCTTCTCCCCTTTGCAGTGTTCTAGGCAATGTGCTGAACCAAAGGACACCACTCTTTGATGCCAGCCAACCAGCGGATCATGTAGAGCTAGCCAGCTCATTCCCAAAATAATGGGAGCGCCTCCCAGGGTGGCCACATTAAACGCTATCAGTTCTGTGTGCCTTGCCACCCTCATTATCATTGGGACAGTCTGCAAGCGGACTCCTCCTCCCAACAACTCCCTGCCATCAATCGTGGTCACCTGCAGGGGGTTGCTTAAAGGGATGGTCTGTATCTGGTGTTCAGCAGCAAACTCCTTGCTCATAAAATTGCAGGAGCTGCCTGAGTCCAATAGCGCCTTTATTTTTAGGGGGTGCCCATTCTGCAGCTCTAGCGACACTTCAATCACTAGAGCAGGTCGAGGAGCTTCTGGCACGGGCACTTTCACTGCTCTTTGGCCTGGCTGCAGTGCCCCAATTGTGGCAACCAGGCGTTGGCTTTTACCTGCTCCGCTCCCCCTTCTTCTCCCCCCTCAACAGCTCCCACCATCCCTTGCCATTCCTTCCTCTGGGGGCAGACTCTGGCAAAGTGGCCTGGCTGTTGGCAGAGATAGCATTTCCGGGGGCCCTTTCCCTCCTTCTTAGCTCCCTCGCTGGTTTTTGAAAATGCGCGCGCGCTGTTCCGATTTCCATCGGCTCTGCCGGCGGGAAAGCTGGCTCAGGAATGTCTGGAATGCGGAACTCCTTCCAACGTTCCCCTCTCCCTTCCCGCCTCTCCAAGGCTCTTGCCTCCTGCCGCGCTCCTATGGTCAGCGCAGATTTGGTCAGCTGATCCATAGACTCCGCCCTGGGGCTCCGTGCCAGCTCGTCTTTCACCCCCGAAGAAAGACCTTCTTCAAATAGCATTTGAACGGGTGCCGCCGATAAATCCCAACTCAGTCTGTGAATCAGCATGGTAAACTCAGTCCAATATTCACGGACAGATCGACTCCCCTGCTTACAAGCCATTAGCTGTCTGCGCACCACCCCTTCCTCAATATCGCTGGAAAACATGATATCCATTGCACGAAAGAACTTCATTGTGTCCTTTAGTATGTCATTGTGCGTTGCCATTAGGGGTCGAACCCAGTCTCTAGCCCCTTTCTCAAGATGCCCAATTACAAAAGCAACTCGCGATTCCTCATCAGGGAACTCATCGAACTGCACATTAAGGGCATATTGCATCTCTGTCCTAAAAGCATGGTAGTCCTTGGGGTCCCCCCCAAATTTCTGCACCAATCCTGGTACCTTTCTGGGGAATTGAGTGGCTCTCCCCTTCTTGTCTGCATCCTGAGCCCTTCTCTCCTCCAGCCTCGCCGTCCGCAGGGCCAGTTGAACCTCCAACGCTCGGTATCTATCTTCCAAGCTTGGACCAGCTCCAGCCCCTGCTCCTCCGGTTCCGGTTGGTTCGCTCATGATGCCTTCTCTTGCACAGGCAGCGTACAAAGACTGTCGGACTGCTGTGAGGGTTTGATTAGCTGCTTGTGCGTGAAAACGTGCTCCCTCAGAGTTTGTGCGACCCCACAAACCTCCGTGTGTGACGGAGCTCCTCAGACATGTCTGCTCTAGTCACTAGTAGTGTCCGACAGTGGCTGTCTGCGGAAGCGTTTCCAGCAAAGAAGTTCCTTAACGGAAACGCGTCTCCTGGACTCACGGCGTGACAGTTTCCTGCGAGGTGTGGGTCTCCCTATGGGAGACTCCGATACCTCCCCACTGTTCTCGCTGGAAGCCTCCCTGAGCCCTCCCTCCTGCTCGCATTCCCTCAGAGACCCACTCCTCCCCCTGCTGGTCCCTGCTTCAGCAGTTGAGTCTCTTTCATCCTGCCTGAGTCCCTCCACCACCTGATGCTCTGATGGCAGTTCCCTGACACCTAGCTTATCAACAATAACTAACTCAAATGAACTTTCAAAGAGTTTAATTTAAAAAGACCTAATTTTTACTTTTGAAAGGGATATCTGTGCATATACACAGGTGACTACAAGTTGGAGACATGAAGGCAAATTGCTGCTCTCAATGTTTTTTAAAAACCACTCCACTTATCTGACTTAATTTTAAAGTATGACAAGCCAGGAAGAAAACATCAGAGAACAGCAACAGCCAACATACTACGTACAAAAACTCTCACTGCGCACAAATAAAAGAAGTTAACACAGAAAAAGTCATGTATACCCAAAGATAAACTCAGCAGCCCCAACACAAAAAAAGAATAACGTAAGGCCCTATGGTCATCTGCTGATATACACAGAAATCCATTCCACAGGTAAGAACAGTCTTTGCTTATCCAGGAGGCCACAGGTTAGGACACACCAGAGCTGAAGCATGTATGGTGGGAAATTGTATAAAATTGGCGCTACCTAATGCACAGAAGGGAAATGCTGAAATATGTGCTTTCTAAATGCCACTTCAGCCAAGGCAAACAAGTCAATCTTGCAATAATTAATTGCCTACTGGGCCTAGCCTATGCAGCCATTCTACAGATTTCCAGCAGTGGAGCAATTTAGGCAAAAGTCAGCTAAAGTAGCTGCTGCTTTGATGGTATGAGCAAATACCTTACCAGGAAGTAGAAATTTCAGACTGGTGTAAGCTAAGGAAATACAGGCTTTAAGCCAACCAGCCAAGATAGGAACGAAAACCTTCAGTCTCAGAGAGAGGTGGAAAAACACAAAAGGTGCAGATTTCAGGGGCTCAAAGGGCGGTGGAGATCCCAGGACGGAAAGTGATGTTGGATAGAAGATTTCAGAGCAGCTTCCAGAAGAGAACAGCAAAGAAAATGATTAGAACTGAGTGGTTTGTCCAGATCCTTTGATAAAAGAGGGTGAAATGGAAGCCAAGAGTTTTAAGGTGTTTGGCTTGAGTCTAACCATCTGGCAGAAAGGATGCCTTCTAAGGACAAACTTATGCCGACAGCACCATTCAGAAAATTATTTCCATGTTCTCTGATGAAGCTTTACAGTCAAAGGACAATGAGATGCAACACAGCATCAATACCAAGAAGAGAGCCCTTCCTCAGAGAAGTGTCTCCTTTCAAATGCCAGCCATGAGAGTTTCAACCAAACTGGGTCCAGGTGAAAGATACCGGTAGGTCTCTGAGACAGAAGGCCATCTTCAGAAATGAAGGTCAAGGAGGGGATGCTGTCAAATTGAATAAATTGGCAAATTATGGCCTCCAAGAACAAAAAAGAAGGCACAAAGAAAGCAGATGCTCTTTATTCCCTTACTCTTTTGGCCACCAGAGGAAACAGCAGAAACACATACAGATGGCTCAGAGACCACGGGGAGAATAGAGCACTGACTGCTTCCACCTTTTGATGCACATATTGGGAGAAGAACCTGCTGACTCGGTGGTTGGACAGAGACGCAAACAGGTTCATACTTGCCTTCCTGAAATGTGTAACCAGGTGCCTGAAGGCTCCCGGATGGAGCTTCTTACTTCCCATGCTGCATCTGTTACCTGCTGAGCCAATTGCCCTGATTTTTTTCTTCTTTTAGATGCTCTGCCTTTGGAGTGTCAATATATTGCTTGCCCAAAGGAGACAGACATAATGAAATCAGGAAAACCCAATCCTTGGCCTCTGAGAAAGACATGAACAAAGCAAATAACAATAACCAACTGCCTTGGATGTAGAACTTTTTGACAAAGCAAATGGCAACAAGAAGGATAATTCAATGGAGAGGCAATGACAAGAGACAGCGATGGGTGATTGTGCCCTCTAGCCTTGTTTGCTAGCTATTCTGATGCAACAGCGACTTTATAAAGCATCACAGTCACAAAGATCTATAAAGCCAACAGAGTAACAAATAGAAAGAGCTTTTGCTGTGGAAAAAGGGAAGATACTACAAACATCATTGGTCACTTTTTGAGACTCCTTACAAGAAAAAACAATAAAGGGCAAGAAGTTATCTCTAAGTGACCCCTTCTTTCAACTTACCCTAGTTTCAGTTTCAGTTCCATTTCTTATGAATATTTTCCTGGGGTAAACAATGCTAACTCCAGTCTGAGTGATCAAAAATTATTGATGTGGGGGAGATATTCCATTTCCCTGAAGATCTCAATAACATATTTTGCTGGTGCTTTTCAGAAAAAACAAAAAATGTAAGCAGTTTCACTCAAAAGCTGGTCAGGAGCACTGAATGCCATAATGAAACCTCTACTCCAGAAGGCATTAGCGCTTACAAAGTTTGAATTATAAGAGCTCAAAGCTCACAATATTCAGAAAAGAAAAAAAGTGAAATCAGTGACAGTGATTTGTTTTCCTAAGACAATACAGTTTGTCTGAAAAACCTTGTGTACAAAAAGGCAGAACAGAAGCAAAAGTTCTCATTTCCCAATGATTTCCTGGATATTTTACAATTGTTTCCTTTCAGGAAGTTTATGTAGTCTATGCAGTTCCAACACTAATAATCTGCTTGAGAAGTAAGCTATTCAAATACACCAAAGTTCCATTCCTAGAACGGAAACAATGAAAAACGTCTGGCTCAGTGCTAACAGTACCAGTTTCGTTTTGTGAAGTGTCTATATCAGGAATCATACACATCCCCATGAAGTGTCCTTCAGATCTCCACAAAAAATTAGAAACATACCTGCATCATCTGTCAATCTCTCTCAGAATTCATTTGCATGGAAACAAGGCTATGCAACACAGACATAAGTCTAGCATTGGTGGTATGCACCTAGTCTTAAAACGCTACTAGCTGGAGAACTGAGAGCAGAAAACAGAATCTGTCCCATTTACAGGCAACAATGCACCTAGACCTACTGTTTCCCTTCCCCCAATTTAGACTTAAGAGTTAAGTGAAGAATTATAATTGGTGGAGTCTCCTTCTTTGGAGGTCTTTAAGCAGAGGCTTGACAACCATATGTGCTCTGATGGTGTTTCCTGCTTGGCAGGGGGTTGGACTCAATGGCCCTTGTGGTCTCTTCCAACTCTATGATTCTATGATTCTATAGCTCAGTCAGGAGAGCATGAGACTCAATCTCAGAGTTGTAAATTCGAGCCCCATGTTGGGCAAAAGATACCTGCATTGCAGGCAGTTGAACTAGATGACCCTTGTAGTCCCTTCAAACTCTACAATTCTATGACTATATTATTCTGCTTTTCTCTTGCGAGAGAATGGCCATCTTTAAAATCAGTGTATTCCTGGGCAGATACTAAAGCCAACCATCTCCTTAAGAGCTGAAACAGCTGTAACACTCTCTAGAGCACTATTCTCTCAAAAGTATCCTCGGAGGATGTGAAGATGTCCCACGAAGGAATTAACAGAGGATGAAGTGGGCTACTCTGCAAATGTCTGCTAGAGAAGCTTTCTCAGAAAGCTAAAGCAATGGAAGCTTCCCCAATAAAATATGCTTGGATAACCTCAGGAGATAGATTGGTAGCTCTGCATTCCAAAAGCCATCTAGCTAAGATACAGAAACCCTAGTAGTAGTAGTAGTAGTAGTAGTAGTAGTAGTAACATTAACATTTCTATAATGCCCTTCCATCCAAGAACCACAGGGCGATTTACAATATGAAAACACAGACCTTGACATTAAAAAAAAAGTCATAAAGAGGCAGCTCTGATGACAGAGGGTCTTAGGTCTGTCAGTAGAGTCCTGGAGTCATCAACATGGCACCTGCAGGCACAATGGTGCCCTTGAAGACTCTTATACCCACAAAGCTTCTAAGCACCCCCTTGCTTACCACCATCAACCTGCATAAAAATCCTCCAAGGAAGGAAAGTCCACCACCTCTCATGGGAATCTGTTCCACTGCTGAACAGCTCTTACTGTCAGAAAGTTCTTATTAACGTTTAATCAGAATCTCCTTGGGGGGACTCAGTCAGTGAAAAATTATAATTATTTTGTCATGGGGGGAGCATAAGTGACTCAGAGGGAATGGGAAAATATAAGAGGGACAAGTGCCCATAGCATTATTTCAAGATTCCAAATGTGTCCATGGGCCCAAAACAACCAGAGCATCGGTTCTGGAAGTGCTCTTGAATATGATTAGAGGGGACGGGCTGGTGGAAGGGATCCAGGTTGGAGGGAAACAATACAAACTCAAAGCGTTTGCAGATGACCTAGTTTTGACACTACAGGAGCCAGAATCTAGTACGAAAAGAGTACTACAACTGATTCAGGATTTTGGTCGAGTGGCGGGATTCAAACTAAATAAACAAAAAACTAAGGTCTTGGGAAAAAACCTGACAGATACTGAGTCGGGACGGTTTCAGAGAGAGACAGAATTAACTGTGGTTAAGAAAGTGAAATACCTAGGGGTAAACATAACAGCAAAAAACTTGAGTCTATTCAAAGATAATTATGAGAAATGCTGGTTGGAAATTAAGAGAGACTTGGACAGTTGGTCAAAATTAAAACTTTCATTGTTAGGCCGAATAGCTGCCATCAAGATGAATGTATTGCCAAAAATGTTATTTTTGTTTCAGACTTTGCAGATTGTAGACAAGACGGAGTGCTTCCGGAAGTGGCAGAAAGATATTTCTAAATTTGTCTGGCAGGGCAAAAAGCCCAGAATTAAGTTTAAGATACTAACGGATGCGAAAGAAAGAGGGGGCTTTGCCCTGCCAGACTTAAAATTGTACTATGAAGCCGCAGCTTTCTGCTGGCTAAAAGACTGGCTACTTCTTGAGGACATGGATGTATTGGATCTGGAAGGTTTTAACAATGCTTTTGGATGGCATGCATATTTATGGTATGATAAGGTTAAGATCAATAAGGCCTTTAAGAACCATATTGTCAGGAAAGCATTATTTAATGTCTGGACAAGATACAAAGACTTATTGGAGAACAAAACTCCGAGGTGGCTGTCACCCTTGGAGGCCAAGGCCCCAAAAAGAGCCAATATGGAGGCCAATTGGCCAAAGTATTGGGAGATATTAGAAAGAGATGGAGAAAATTGGAAATTGCAGAGTTTAGAGAAAATAAAAGACAAAGTGCGAGACTGGCTACACTATGCTCAGATTAAAGAAGTATTCAAGAATGATAAAAAGTTAGGATTCCAGGCGGAGAAGTCGAAGTTGGAAACAGAACTGTTAGAACCTAAGACTAAAGTACTTTCAAAAATGTATAATTTGCTGCTGAAATGGAACACACAAGACGAAATGGTCAAATCGGCAATGATAAAGTGGGCACAGGATGTTGGGCATAATATTATGTTTGAAGATTGGGAAAGGTTGTGGACCACTGGGCTGAACTTCACTGCATGTAATGCTCTGAAGGAAAATGTAATGAAAATGATATACATGACCCCAGTTAAATTGGCTAAGATATACCATTCGTCTGATAATAAATGTTGGAAATGTAAGGAAAATGAAGGAACATTCTTTCACCTCTGGTGGACTTGCCCTAGAGTGAAGGCCTTCTGGGAGATGATATATAACGAATTAAAAAAGGTGTTTAAGTATACCTTTACCAAAAAACCAGAGGCCTTCCTCTTGGGCATTGTTGGCCAGAATGTGTTAAAGAAGGACAGAACATTTTTTATGTATGCAACAACGGCAGCAAGAATATTGATCGCTAAGAATTGGAAGACTCAAGAGCTACCCACCCTGGAAGAATGGCAGATGCAGCTGATGGACTATATGCAACTAGCTGAGATGACCGGCAGAATCCGAGATCTGGGAGAAGAGAGAGTTGAAGAAGACTGGAAGAAATTTAAGATTTATTTACAAAAATATTGTAATTTGGCTGAATGTTGATAGGGATGCCAGAACAGAAATAACTGTCTATCACTAAACTAGACTTAAGTTTAACCATATTTTAATGACTGAATCTAAAGACTATGAACAAAATGATAATTTGCTTGGAAATAATTTTATAACGATGCAAGTATGTGGGGGAGGTGTGAGGGAGTCCAAAGTGATGATGAAAAGATGTTAAATAATTAATGCTATTTCACTGAATATTTTTTTTTGTATTGAAAAACCTTAATAAATATATATTGGGGGGGAAAAAACAACAACCAGAGCATCTTTCAAACATCTACATGTGTGCCACTCCTGCTCCAGAGGAGTGGGTGTGCTAGGGCAAAATTAACTGGAAACACATTTTGGGACTAAACTGCAGATTGGAGTGAAGGATACCTACTCTGCATGCAAAATATGTAGCTTTTCGGTTGACAGCACCCACAAAGATGAAGTCAGCAGCACTGTTTTGAAGTCTTCTAAGGGATCAAATAAAAGTTCCATTAAAGTCTAAGAAATATAATGGCCTTCCATATTGGGATTCTGACCCCCCAAAAAGCAGACTAGAGAGGCTGCCCAAAGATTATTTTTGATGTGGAGATGTGAAACCAATCATGGATAGCAGTTAAACCTTATCTGCCCCATAAACATCTATGTTAGGGAGGTACTTCCTATCTCTCATATTGGAACACAATCCCTGTACCTCCCTAGAAAATCTAATGGTATTAATTAAATCATTAGTAGTACCTGCTAAGATATCTGCTCCCTAGAGATCAGGTTTCTCTGAAACATGTGGGAGAAGTTCCAAGCTTAGTTGCATTACAGTTGTGAAATCCACATTTTCAAAGTTCATACTTTATCAGGGAACTGTTGCTTTAAAAGAAATGGAAGGTTTCGATATTATCCTCTTGAGGACAAAGGAGGAACCATACAGTACAAGCATATGGCTCATTCAACTTTGTGCACATAGCAAAAAACCAACTTTTCCTTACGTTACAACTAGCTAAATATAAAGAAAAATACTTCTGACTAATAACCCTAGTATTACACTATAAATGTTAAATTATTTAGGGCACTTCCAAGCTTAGCTGCAATGCAATTGTGAAATCCAGTCTGAAGGACACAGTCACTTTATTATTTCTCTGTATGACATAAGTGTTTTCCCACTTCTGGGGAGGAACATCCTGACATAGCTTTGGTCACAAGTTGGCCAGAGAAAGAATGCAGTAGAAAGACGTACATGAACTCAAACATCTGTATGACAGTCCTATCCTTTGATAAGAAAGCTGACCTAGTAACCAAGCACTGCTGCCATCAGAGGTCTGATGAAAGGATATTATCAGAATATGTGACCAACTGAAAGGTGTTGGTTTTCTAAAGAGCATATGGGTTACCGTATTTTTCGCCCCATAGGACGCACCTAGTTTTTTTCTGGGGGGGGATAAAGAAAAAAAATATTCCCCCCCCCAGGCGCGGGGCTGGGGAAGCCCGAGCTGCCCCAGAACAGCCAGAACGGGTCCCAGAGCGATGCGGAAGCTGCGCGCAGCTTCGGCATCGCTCTGCCAGCTTGCGCGGCTGGGGGAGGGGGAAGCCCGAGCTTCCCCCTCCCCCAGCCCCCAGCCCCCAGAATGGACCCCAGGAGGGCCGGTGCAGCTTGGCACCAGGCTCCGGAGGGTCGCGCAGAGCTGCGTGGACCCCGGGAGGGCAGGCAGCTCTGTGCGAGCCTCCGGAGGTGTTGCAGCTTCACGCCGGGCTCCAGAGGGTCGCGCAGAGCTTCCTGAAGCCTATATTCGCCCCATAGGACGCACCACATTTCCCCTTCATTTTTGGAGGGGGAAAAGTGCGTCCTATAGGGCGAAAAATACGGTAACTGGATCCATATTCCAAAGGCTTTGAGAGTTTAACATTGGACATAATGAAGGATCCTAACTAGGGCAGCAGTTATCAAACTGAGGCAGGTCCCCACTGACTGGCATTGAGAATGGCTGAGGTCAAAAAGTTCATACCATTGCAATGGGTGGCCAAAGCTCCTGAAGAAGCTGCCAGGAGGGACCACTTCCTTCTCCAGCTGCTCCAATGGCTCTCTCACACAACCATGGAGTCCTCTAATAAGATCAGGCTGGAATCCCACTGCTGGGCTGGGACCAGGATTGTCTTCACACAGTACTGCACTTTGGAGCACAGCAGCAGTATGAATCACTCAGGCTGCTTTTATCTACTCCAAAATCTCAGCACAGCTCCTCTTCTGTGTTAAAGAGGTTTATCATACTGAGCTTCAGAACAGGCATAAGCTTCTGCCAGCTTCAGACTTTACAGCAATGCAATAAACCTCTCAAATTCTCTGCAATTCACACAGAGGAAAATTTGCTCAAGAAAGGGCATCTGAGCACAGTTGGATGTCCTGCTTGCCAAAGGCAAACACATCTATGGAGGTCTATTCCAGAATGATGGCAATTCCTGCTTAGAAAGAGATATTAGTATTATTAAAAGTTTACAAACAGTCACCCAATCTCTTTTGAACAAAGCTGTTTCGTTTCTATTTCAAGTTCTAATTAATACACTGAAGAAATACATTCTTATTGTTATAGTACAGTGGTGCCCCGCAAGACGAATGCCTCGCAAGACGGAAAACCCGCTAGACGAAAGGGTTTTCCGTTTTTGAGCTGCTTCGCAAGACGATTTTCCCTATGGGCTTGCTTTGCAAGACGAAAACGTCTTGCGAGTGTTCCGATTTTTTTTCGCTTCCCCCCCTTTTTCTAAGCCGCTAATAGCCTTTTAGCCACTAATCCGCTAAGCCTTTAATAGCCGCTAATCCGCTAATAGCGCTAATCCGCTAATAGGGTTGCTTCGCAAGACGAAAAAACCGCTAGACAAAGAGACTCGCAGAACGGATTAATTTCGTCTTGTGAGGCACCACTGTAAAAGCACCACTGTATACAAACATAAAACTGCAATTCTATGATCTAGGTCCAGGCCTGAAGTGGGCTCATGAGACAAGGGAACATCAGAATACAAAACTGCAGTAAATACTTTGCAAGGAGCTGAATAATCATGGAGGAAATGGTGTTCATGGAAAAGCCAAGGCAGACATTAAAAGTAAAGAGCCAAGCAAGTTCCAGTTCCAGTTTTACAATCAACAGTATATAAATGTATAAAGAATAATAATAATAATAATAATAATAATAATAATAATAATAATAATGATGATGATGATGACGACGACCACAAAAGGTGGGTTTTGAAAATGTATTGATGGCACCAAAAGTATGGAATATCCTCTCTAGATCTCTAACAGGCTTCCCTCTCTACCTGCTTTTAGACATATAAACATTTATTAAGACAAATATTTGGCTTGTAATTTTATACTGTTTTAGCTGCCTTTATAAAGTTGCTGCTCTTTTTACTGGCTACTTTTTAATAGTGATTATAGTGTTTGTATTAAAAAGCATATACGCACACTACTTTGTATACATTTTTGTAGGGGGAAAAATAATAACCAAAAATATAGAAATAATAATAACCACCATCTACCTTACTATATCCCATGTACCTAAAGGTCTACAGGAACAATAGGGGTCACTTGTTCACAAGAGATAATTTGCATGTGGTGTGAACGTCCAAGAGCAGCATGGATGGAGTTCTGGCTTGGCAATGAAGCCAGGCAAGCTCATGAATTGTGTACAAGGCACAGACTTGCTAAATTATTATTTTTCATTGAAAAAGTTTTTTTTAAAATCCAATAAGCTCAGGACAGTGTTTGCCTACGTACCCCAATTTTATCCTCACAACACACCTTTGGAAGTACATAAGGGTGAGAGATGGTCCAAAGTAACACAATGACTTTGTAGATGAGCAGAAGTTTAAGCCCAACCCTTTTCAACCCACTCCACACTAACTCTTAAGTGAAGCAAACAGGTGTTAGAAGACCCCAAACCTTTTTTTAAGATGCTCCTTAAGCCACTAGGCATTGAAGCACCTAAACCAGGCATGTTCAAAGTCAGTCTTGGGGGGCTAATCCTAAAAATAAAACCTCAACAACTTTGGGCTACAATCTTCAATCCTAAAAAAAAGCTCAGAAACTTTGGTCGGCCCTCACACATGTTCACTTCATCAAATCTGGCCCTCTATGAAAAAAGTTTGGGCACCCCTGACCTAAACTAATTCAGTGACTGAGAGAGACACTGCACTAAACAGATGCACGGCAGTGTGGTGACCATAGGCTGCAAATATTAACCTGGATCATCCTGACTTGCAGTAACTGCTTCACTCTAGTTTTATCAAGCAGTTAAAATTAGAACCCCTCCTCTAATTCTCTTAAGTATTTAATACTACTTGTTCAATAAAGTTACTGCCAATTTTTACTCAGGTCTGTGTGGGCTGCCATTTCCCTTCTCTATTCCTCACTGTGGTTATAAAGGCCTGCATATGGGTCAGTAGGAATGCACAAGATCCAAGTATTACTTTCTATTAATATATTGCTTTCTATACATTCTATTCTCACCTTCCTGGGAATAAGTTCCACTGAATGCAAAGAGACCAATTCAATACTTGCATTTCAAGTTAAGCAAGTTTCCACAACCCTAATTTCAAATCTGAATAATATGAATGATTAAGGGCGAGTCCATAGAACTATTAGGGGAAAGGTCTACTAACAAAAGAAAGTCAGTTTTCAGAGAATGACATTTTGCAGCCATTTCACTCAATGGATTTTTAGGAGACTGTTTTCGGTAATAATTTTTCTAACCCAAGAGAACACTGGCTGTTTTGTTTGAAACTGCCAAGAGCTACACACCAAGATCAGACTTTCCCCCCCTAAAGTATACAATCCTAGCTCACTTCACACAAGCTTCCTTGTTCCTGCTTAAGTGCTCTCTTCTGTGAAGCAAGGCTTTATGTGCCCACAGTGGAAAAAGCCCACTAGTTTATTTCCTTTTCAAGATGTATGCAGTTAATTAAAGTGTAAAGTAATACCTGTTTTGAAAGTTTGGCACAGAGAAGTGACACATTCTTTTAAGTTGGGACCATTGCCAAGAGGAGGTCAACTTACACTCAAGGGTCCTGAAAACTATTTCGGGGGGGGGGGGGATTTTGCACATTGTTAAAAGGCTAGAATAATTAATTTGGTTACTACATTGTGTACTGTATTTAGTTTTAAAACATTTTAAGGATTTGAACATTTAGCAGCTAGATTTGGCTTTCAACTTATTTTTTCCTTGGAAGAACATACCCTTCCAATTTTTTTAAGGCGATTTGAAAGATATCAAATCAGTAAGAAGGCCACTTAATTTTCATATCAAACAGGCACAAATAGGCATCTGAAAGCATTTACTAGAGTTTTGAAGAGTCATTTAGAAAGACTTAAGAGCAGCATGCTCCAATCTTCCTCACGTCACTTCCCTCATATTTTGCTGCTGTATTTGAACCTGAGAACAGTGTGCACAAACTCTCCTATCTTTAGCAGATTATGATCATGACATAGTTAGAAAACCAAGTTCAATAAAACAGATATTTTGAGATTCAGCTTTGCTTACATAAAGATGTGTTAAGGAGAAAAAGTATCTCATATGACAACACTCCCTTTAAAATACCAAATGTGCAATAAAATGTGCATGAAAGAACAACTTCAGATCAATTTTTAGACAACTAGTATTTCTCAAAAATGTCTGCATGAAAGAACGACTTCAGATTATTTTTTAGACATCTAGTATTCTCAAAAACCAAGCTTATTACTCAAAGATGCACTATCAACTCTAAGGAAATGTTATGAGAAGCATAATATCGTGTGTATATATGCAAATTTCCCCGTGAAATTGGCATTCAATGAACATGCCTTGGATATATCCTTTACTTTCCATTTGAATGAAGAAAAGTTTCCCTTACTGACAAAACTACACTGAAACACTACAAATGTTTTTGAGAAAGGGCCATAGCTTAGTGGTATAGTGTAAATGTATGCACAAAGCAACAGGATTAAATCACTAGCATATCCAGGAAGACATGGGGAAAAACCCTACACGAAAACATGGAGTCAGTGCACAGTAGGCAATAACAAGTTAAACAAGCCAATCATTAGACTCCATATAGCGCAGCTTCTTATGTTTCCTCAATTCCTCAATTCAGTTAATCAATATAGCTGTTTTTACTCACTAAGTGTGTATGTGTCACTATTTTGGGGTCAGATTGAATCACATACCAGCAAATTCAGGTTGTGCAATTACAGTTAATCGGGAGCTCTTCTGCCACAAAGCCACTTTCCCAAAAGATCAGACATTTTTCAATAAGGAAAGTAATAAGTAAATACAGTAGAAAGCATGGGATAATACTTGCTTTGACGAAACGTCATCTAGCCTCCCCACAAACAAATCAGAATGAAAGTTCAGTATATAGCCAACACTGTTTAAATTTGCTACAAACATATCAGAGTGACTGTTCTATAAGCTAGGGTTGCCATACGTCCAGAATTTCCCAGAAAAAAATCGAGATTCAGTCATTGGAAACAGTGCCCAGGCAGAAATCGGTTAAATGTCTGGGAAAATCTGGACATATGGCAACCCACGTCAGAAGTGTAGATAGCTTAAAAATAGTTCCAAAACTTCTTTTTTGAGATTTTGAAAAGCTCAACAAGTTTGGGAAAAACTAAGAAAAGCTCAACAACTTTGCCCTTCCCCCAACTTTGGCCAAATTAAACTTGTGCGCATTAAGCTTTACACACTTCGCAAAAAAAGTGAGGTCGGGCATCCAGGAGAAAAGGCCTTGGTAATCTCATCCACCATCGAACTATATGCCACTTTGTTTTGACTATATGCCACTTTGGTATTAGGCGTATGATCCCCGGAACATAACCCCTATGTAAGTTGCAGGCTTACTGTATGTGCCAACCAAATTTTAGATGCATGTCAAAATCAGGGGCTAAAGCAGGGGTAGTCAACCTTTTTATACCTACCGCCCACTAAAGCATCTTTCTTGATGGTGAAATTTCCTTCCTGCCCACCAGTGCTTGATGGAAAGAGGATTCAGCTTGTGCTGTAGAACCCCCTACCGTCCACCGAGAATCCTGAAACACCCACTAGTGGGTGGTAAGGACCAGGTTGACAACACCTGGGCTAAAGGATTGCTTCTAGCATAGAAATGCAATACGATCATGTCTTCCAGAGGGGGTTACGTTCCAGAGATGTCATGTATATACAAGAACACATATACAGTGGTACCCCGCAAGACAAACGCCTCGCAAGACGGAAAACCCGCTAGACGAAAGGGTTTTCCGTTTTGGAGGCGCTTCGCAAAACGAATTTCCCTATGGGCTTGCTTCGCAAGACGAAAGCCCATAGGGAAATCTCTGGGACAGCGGGGAAGCGCAGCGCATTTAGAAGCGCTCGGGAAAGCAGCGCACTTCGCTGCTTTGCCCAGAGTGCTTTTAAATGCGGGCGGCTGGGAGGGAATCCCTTGCCCCGCCCGCCGGACTTCAAAAGAGCTTCGGGAAGTCCAGCGGGGGGCCAAGGGATTCCCTCCCAGCCGCCCGCCTTTAGAAGCGCTCGGGGGAACACCTGCCCCCACCGCCCCACTTCGGAAAGCCACTGTACTCAAACCACTCTCTTGGACCCGCCTGTGTGAGCATTTTCCCCCTTTTTGAAGCTGTGTGCCAAGTGGGCCATGCCCCACCCCACCCAAAGCAAGCAGAAGAGCTTTTAAGCCCTCTGCCTAGCTTACTGGGCTCTGCAATGCTCTCAACTGGGCTCCAGGAGGCTCTCACAAGATTTTGCAGGACCATCCAAGTTCCTGCAAGGCTCTTAGAACCCAGTAAGCAAATTTGAGAGCTCCAGACTGCATTAAGTTGAAACTAGACATGTTAGATGTGTGTAAATTGTGATCACACTGTAATTTCCTAAACTCAGATCAAGTTATGTTCATGGATACAAAATTAAAAGAAATTTATCAACAATTAACATATACTTTGGTTTCTATCCACTAAACTTCACACAACCAGCGTAAAGTTACCTCATCCCCCAAGGAAAAAAGTCTCTTCAGCTGCAATCACTTCCATTCAAGACATGGGATTTCTTTTATAGCCCAAACCACACTGCAAACCACTTGCCAGATCCCTACTGAGGCCTCAAATATACGTCAGCTAGAACATGGAGTATAAATGAAATGAATATATTGGAAACAGAATAAGGAGGTTGCTTAGTTTTGGGAAGTCTAAGAGCATGATCTAGCCAATTCAAGCACTTTTAAGTCCCACTGAATCCAACAGTAGCTAAACATGCTCTAAAATGTATCCAACTACAGTAAATTGGACTTTTAAAAGTGCTGAGCTTTGATTTTTTTAAAAATTTCATGGTATTTTTGTTTATCACACCAAGTTTGATTTTCACTTTGTATGCCAGCAAGTCACCTATCCTTTTACAATTATTTTTAAAAACAATTATTAAGACAATATGACAAATTAAATAGTAAACATTCAACTAATTCTACATCCACAACTATTTTAACAATTCAATTTTGCACCACAGCATATGAAAAAATCTAATTCACAAAATAGTTCAAGAGAAAACACATAGAGTCTTTTTTCCCCTCCAAAATAAAATGGGGAAAAGTGAAACTGCAGTGAAAATTGCAGTGAAAACTGAAATCATTTGGTTCTTTCTGCATTTTGCGGTATTTGGAGGGTTATAACCAGCCATAGCAAAACAGGTCATACAAAGACCACAGTGGGACTTAAGTTTAGTCATGTAAAGGACAGTAACACCCAGTGAACTTCATGTCTGAGTGGGATTTTGAACCCTGGTCTCTTAGGTCCTAGTCCTACAGACATTCTAACTTCTATACCAGCATTTCCCAACCAGGGGCCATATGCCCTCCTGGGGGCCCCCAGGATATTCCAAGGGGGGCACAGATGAAAATCGTTTTAATGGAGGGCCACGGCATGAAACTCTCATCCAGCTGATAGCATCTGGCCTAGGAAATGATTAAATATAATAGTTGCCAATATCACGCCATTATACAAATCTATGGTGCACCCCACAATTTTGAATTTGCTCTTGTGACTGAGCAAGAAACTAGGGGGCCACAGAGGGAAATGAGAAGTGAAGACTGTGTCTCAGTCAGGCACCACATAATGCAACTATACTTCTGGAGGTGCTCACAATCAGGGAACTCCTAGTCACAGGCACCTGGATCACTGCTAAATTCAAACACTGACAAGAATAGATGAAAAGTTCAAGTCGGTCTCCCAAACAGCCTATACGTGGTGGCAGAACTTTGTGTTAGATGTCATGACCACAATACAACAGTGTACAGTGTACAGGTCTGGTTGCCTCACCTCAAAAATAATACGATAGGGCAGCAGCTCCCCTATGAAGAAAGGTTACAACATTTGGGGCTTTTTAGTTTAGGAAAAAAGATGAATAAGGGTAGACATCACAGAGCTGTATAAGATCATGCAAGGTGTGCAGAAAGGGGATAGAGATATGTTCCTCCCTTTCTCGTAATACTAAAAGCCAAGGCCATCTAATGAAGCAAAATGTTGGACAATTCAGACAGGCAAAGTACGTCTTCACTCACTACACAGTTACTACACAGTTCACTAGCACAAGATGTATTGATGGTCACTGATTTAGATAACTATAAAAGAGGATTAGACATATTAATGAATGATAAGGCTATCAGTTACTTTCAGCCATTATGTCTATGTAGTACCTTCAGTGTCAAAAGCATTATGCCTCCAATGCCAATTAATGAGAATCACAAGTGAGGAGAACGCTATTGTGTTCATATCCAATAGGCCTCAGGAGCAGCAATCATGAGAGTTGTGTGCCTTTCAATAAATCACTACATCTGAACCTAAGCTCTCTCCACCATCCCAGCATTTTTATGAAAATCATGTCCCAGGCAATATCAGAGTGAAGTCAACATGTGTCTACCCATTAGGGGACAGCAATTTAATTCATGTCCCATCCTGGAGTATGCATAAGGCAAACTCTGGACACTGGTGATGTAATTGCCTTTCCCAGTGATGTAAACTTTCATCCCCTGTTTTCCTTGTCACAGTGTGGACCCTAACCGCAATATTCTTTGATATTTCTGAGGGGGTGAAAGCAACGGTAGGGGGGGTTCAATCAGTGACAGGAAAGATTTCCCATAATGCCTCAGTCACAAGAGCATATTTGGAGATTGCACCCCTCCACACAACTTCCACCTCTGGAATTACTGGGGGGGGGGGGGGAGTGCAAATAATCATCAGGTGGGGCGGGTTTAAGATGCAATATGGCCCCTAGGTCCCTCCCCTCTCCCATTAACACCTTCAGGGCAGGGCATCAAGAGCCTAGAGGCATCATAAATAGAGAAGAGCCAGTGAACATCTTCTTGGTTTGCTTTTAGCAGACCAATTTCAAATTGGCCATGGGAGTGTACCCATCACTATTATATATGCCAACTGGTTTGTAAAAACAGCATTTTCTAGATATAAAAACCAAACCACTTAATTACCTGGAAAGTTTATTAACACAGAAAGTGGTCTTGAGATTGGTTTGTTCAGGAAGATAAAATTATTCACCCTTTATCCAGAGAAGAGACATTTCACAGATAGGTCTGGCACAATATCCTGGTAATACAATATAAAATTTGAGTATATTGTATTTCCACATACCATCAAACTGTTCCTAGTACTGTTGCCTTCTTGGATGACTTCAAAACTTTACACTTCAAATCTTGCAATCGCAGATCTTAAACCATCAATTTTTTCAATTGTTCATCAGCATCTTGTCATCAAATAAGGCAATTCCATCTACTATATTATATGAAATATATTCAAGGATGTGGAGTCTTACACAGTGTTATTTTCATCATGCATCAGAAATTTACAACAGGCACAGCATCATTGTAGAATAGTATATTGGGGAAAAGAATCGGAAAGGTAATATGAAACTTTGGAAGGATGAACCTATGCTCACTAGAATCCATACCACTGGCTTCATATGAAAGGTTTCCTATCATCATTTCTGCAGATCTGAATATAAGAAACTAACAGAAAAGCTTCAACTTTGATGAACAGAGTAAGAAATTTTGGGTGTGAGACCAGGGACATACATTCCTCAGTATTTTGGAGACATATGGGTTTTACAATTGAAAAAAATATTCAATGAAGTTGAATAGCAATATAGTCAGTGAATATCATAAAATTGTCAGCCTGAATCTTCAGATTAAGTAGGAAATCTTCCCTAGCTACTGAAAGCAATACTATTTCACATTATGTAAGTGAAACATAGATGGAAGTGGAGTCTCACTATAAAAATATAGCTAAGAGTTCAACATGTGAAGAAAAGTCTATGTGAGAAGCAAACCTTTCCTGGACATAACCACTCATGTATAGGATGTAGCTTTTACTCTATGCAAGGAAGGTCTCTCCCAGGAATCTTGTTTTCTGAAGCATATTCTTGAGAGGTGCTAATGTGCCATACAGTAATTACAAAATTCGGACTTCATCCAAATCACAGAAACTAATCCAATGAGAAAAAGAATAAGGCTACTCAAAGGCAGCTTGAACCAATATTGGGTAGTGGTTAGAGTATTGGTATACCAGGGTTGAAATTCTCATTCAGCCATGAAGCTTACTGGGTGATCTCAGGCCAATCACTATCTCTCAGCCTAAGCTGCCTCACGGGGCTGTTGTGAGAATAAAATGGGGAAGAGGAGAACCATGTATGCTACCATGAGCTTCTTAAAAAGAGCTAGAAAATAAATTAAACAAATACATTATATTATAGTGTGTGCATATAAGTGCAGTCATCAACTCAATAAAAAAGCTGCAAAGCATCTTCAGCTCAGGATGGCCATAAAGGGTATGTCAATGTGCAAAGGTCCTGAATAGACAATCCTTGCTTCAGCCGCAGCACATTTCAAAGAATTTTAGATAGAACTGATATTTTAAATCAGAAAGAAGACAAATCCTGATGAAATGAGACCGTCAGTAGATTCCGGGGGTCTTTCCCCCGCAACCCTCCTTTCTTTGCCACTTCAGAGGGCACAACATGAACTTGGCAACAATCCACGAGAATCCCATCACAGTAACAAGGACAAACACTGAATTGGACACTGCTTCCTCACATCCTATCTTTTCATTGGTAGCTACGAGGCGTGAACCTGTCTCACACAAGCATTTCCTCAGGTAGGGGCTTTCCCTGTCCTGGTAGTATAGTTCTGTTGCCTCAGGTCCCAAGATTAATGTTCTACAGCACCTACTATCGCTATTATCTCTGCTCTGCCTGGGAGCAACCTTTATGGAGCTGGAGAATATATTGGTATGCCCAGTAATCAGTGCTGCTATATCACTTCCTCTTTTCTTTTCTGCAAAATACAATGCGGAAATGCTGAAGAGCTCCCTTCAGCATGGCTACTGGCAGAATATCACAGGACATTTTGACAACTTCAGTTTTTGGAGTAGCCATGGGTATGAAAAATGTATTTCATAATATTTTTTGTATTGTACAGCATTAATAGTGGGGGTGACCCTCCAGTAAAAACATCTGCCCTATTTTCAGACAAAAGGAGATAAGCATTTGAAGCCACTAGACTGGGCAAAGCTCCACTAGAATTAAATATATTGTCCATACCTCTAATGCCCCTTCAATGGTTCAAATGTAAGTTTTTTTCACTCAAATTTACACCAACAAGTTGCAAGACTCATCATTAAAACAGCAGCAACAACAAAAATCCTTCCAGTAGCACCTGGATGCACACAAAAGCTCATACCAATACAGTGGTGCCTCGCAAGACAAAATTAATCCGTTCCGCGAGTCTCTTCGTCTTGCGGTTTTTTCATCTTGCGAAGCAACCCTATTAGCAGCTTAGCGGATTAGCGCTATTAGCGGTTTAGCGGCTATTAAAGGCTTAGTGGCTTAGAAAAAGGGGGGGGGAGCGAAAAAAATCGGAACACTCGCAAGACGTTTTCGTCTTGCAAAGCAAGCCCATAGGGAAAATCGTCTTGCGAAGCAGCTCAAAAACGGAAAACCCTTTCGTCTAGCGGGTTTTCCGTCTTGCGAGGCATTCGTCTTGCGGGGCACCACTGTAACAAACTTAGTTGGTCTCTAAGGTGCTACTGGAAGGAATTTTTTTATTTTGTTTCAACTACGGCAGACCAACACGGCTACCTACCTGTAACTAAGATTCATGATGTCACTCATCATGTCACTGCTCCCCATTAACAGCATGTAATTTAGAAGTCATTCCTTTTCATAGCAGCAAAGGATCAAGCCCCTACCTCAGTATTCTTCCCTCCAATATCCCTGGATGTTACAGAAAGAACAGAAACTATGAAATATATCACAGCTGGATATTAGACACATCTAATGGTTACACATGACCTCACAACTGCAAAAAGACACACTTTGACCATACAAGCAACAGCTCTCATTAATGTATTAATGCAACTTGAGTGATTTCACAACCTAGTGGCCTCTTTTCATGCTTATCAACAAACAACAATGAAGAATTTGGAATACTTGCTTCAGGATAACCAAAAGGATTCATTTAAAGGGGTACATTTCATTTAAAGCATCTGTACCAAATCCTGTCAGTTGTCATGGAAATATTGCATTTTAAGGACTATTGGGGTTTCTTTAGTCTACTAAGATTCATTGCATGCTCATGTGAAAGATGTCTAGTTATGCTTCAGAAACTGTGAAAAAAGTTTATAGGAAGATTTTCTAGTGAAGCTGGAAAGAGTCCTAATGAGCAGAATGGTTTGTTGTATGCAGTGCTAGACACTAGCGCTGAGCCAAAACTGGAGAAGGCGGAGGGCAGCTTCATTAAAAGCTTGCTCAGATTTGAAAAGAGGGGGCCCCTTTTGGCTATTTTTCAGGAAAGAGTGCAAATGGGCTGAACACTGCTCAGAAAACAACCCTGGATTACCCATGTAATTAGTAATGGAAACACAGTCTTCATGTGAACCTAGTGGTGTCAGCACATAACTAAACCTAACTGGTTACAAGGCACCAACAGTCACATGCATTGTGTGATCCCAAATTGGCTAGGCTGAATCAGCAAAAACAAAATGGCGAAAAGCCATGTGGTGATCAATACATACAGCTTCTTTACTGAAACTGATATACCATTTTAATTTACATGGTTATTATAATGAGAAAAAGATTTTCTCAGAGTGTTTGTTTGTTGCATTTGTATTTCATTTTGTTAGAAATAGGTTGAAGTCTACCATCTTAAAGGGCCTTTTGATGTGAAAAGAATTTCTAATTGAGCCAGATTTTTTATTTTATGCATCACCTTATGATTTAACCGAATGGTATTTTGGGGTACTTAGCACACCTCAAAGTGATTAAACATTTGATGTTTGTGTGCCCAGAAATAAACTCATCTGATGCAACAGCTGAAAAAGATGTAATTTATGATTTAGGCAAAACTGCATAGCCTGTTGCTCTTAACTAGGAGTAGGCTGCCTTTCATGGGCTACTCTCACCCACCCAAATGCCTATGGCTCACTGAGGTGTTTAACATGACAAAGCAAGAGTACACCTCAAGATCTCTTAACTATTAAGGCATAACTAATTTGGGAGATTGGGAAAAACTACTGGGAATTAACTCAGTAAGAAGTGTGCTAAAAAATCCCACCAGGATGCAAGGGAACAATAATGAATTCCCATCCTTTTCTTAGCAACAACGAAGGGCATTGCTTAAGGCAGAGCACAGAACAGTGGCAGATCTGCGTCTTCAAATCTCACCTTATTCTTTGTTCCCACAAACCAACATGGTCTTCTGAAGGAGCATTCCCCTTGCCCTGATTACTCAAACACTGTTAGTGAAGAAAATGTATACATTACCCCTTCCAACCAAGTCCCAAAACTGCTTTCTCTGCAGTCTTAGAAAGTCAACTATATAAGCTAATCGCCAAATGGCACCTTAAATCTAGGTTGTGGTCACCATAACGGAATAGCTAGGCCCCATTTTTCCCCAATGAAATTTGTTATTATTATTTATTTCATTTCTATAGCACTTACACTTAAAAATAAATAAATCTCAAAGCGGTTTACAACACATTAAAGCATCAAATAAAACAATCCAGAAAAAAACAAATTCAAGCTTCAAGTAAAATATTTCAGATCCTTCTCGAAGTGAAATTTTGCTTTCTCCATATGTATTTACCTTTTCACCATATTTTTCCGTCCATAAGACGCCCCCATGTATAAGACGCCCCCTATTTTTGGGGACTCAGATTTAAGAAAATGGGGGAAGACACTATCTGTGTATAGGACGCACCCTACTTTTTGGCATTATATTTTTAGGGGAAAACCCTAGTCTTATACATGGAAAAATATGGTAATTTATATAGCTGCCCCATAACAGAAGTACAGTGGTACCTCGGGTTAAGTACTTAATTCGTTCCGGAGGTCCGTTCTTAACCTGAAACTGTTCTTAACCTGAAGCACCACTTTAGCTAATGGGGCCTCCTGCTGCTGCCGTGCCGCCAGAGCACAATTTCTGTTCACATCCTGAAGCAAAGTTCTTAACCTGAAGCACTATTTCTGGGTTAGCGGAGTCTGTAACCTGAAGCGTATGTAACCTGAAGCGTATGTAACCTGAGGTACCACTGTACTCTTGGAAGCCAATGTGGTGTAGCAGTTAGTGTGTTAGACTAAGCTGGGAGATCAGGGTTCAAATCCCTGATCATGATGCTCACTGGGTGACCTTGTGCCAGTGACAGCCTCTTAACCTACCTCATAGGGTTGTTGTAGGGATTAACTTGAGGAGGGGGTGAACCATGTACTCCTTGGAGTACAAGGTGGAATATAAATGCAATGAATAAGCTCTTCTGCTTACCTGCTTAAGAAGGCTGGAGGGGCCAACCAGATGGAGATGTCAGTTGCCAACCTGGCAACCAGAGATCTCCCCATGGTCGCAATCGGACCTGTGCTAGTCACGAAACATGCCTGGCACCTGGGGAATTTCAAGTAGTGTCTCTTTGCTATAAAGGCAACAGCTACAGTGATGAATGTGTGAGGAGAGTTCTTTCACCTATCTTCTATCCACTTCTGCTTCACTGACACTACCAAAGAACAAGGGAAACCATCTGGGGTGGCTTGGCTCTGGGAAACACTGACCTCCATGCATAACCCATCCCTCCCATATTGCCCTATTGGCAGAGGACAAGAGCACCCCAAAATTCTAACACAGGAGACACCCGTACATCTCTGTTCAAAATGATGAACATGAAGGATAACTCAAAATGCCTATTCTACCATTCAATTACTAAAATTGCGATATTGGATAAGGCATAGTCTAAAACAATCAGATTATTACTGAGGTCTCCTTTTTAGATTCTCCTTAAAAATTGGGAATTCAACGGGTAACCCTAAATAATGGGATGTCGAAACTTCTGGTAGCCAACACATACTTCCCGCTCCCTAAATTATAAGTCAAGGCACACATACAGGGAAAAGGTTTACTCCGAGTATGTCTAGAGTAAGAATTACCCACCATCAGAAGAGTCCACCACCCAGTATCTCTTCATGGCAGGTATCTGGCTGTGTGCCCAAACTGAAAGAAGCTAAGCTCAGAGTAGCCACTTATGAGTCAGACAGCCCACCTCCAAGAGCAGGTAATTCTGCTACAGCAGAAACAATGAGTTTCTTCCCTGCGAAAGCAAAGATACAACAAAACTGTCCCCCACCAGGGAACCTCAATGGAAGAAAAGACACCCAAGACAGTGACTCATGCAGAAGCACAGCAGTAGCCCCTTCCACAGGTTGATGTGAGGAGTTCCACAGGAGCCTATTTTAAATATTTATTGCAGCACACTAATAGCATGTTAATGACAAACTGTGTAGAAATTGTTTGGTGAAGATAGTCCTATGATACCCAAAATTTTGACTATTGGGGATGACATAGTCAAAGATACATCAAGAACTTATAGAAGTGTGACATTTATCCAAATAGTCAAAGCTTGAAACATGAAGTCTATTTCATAACAGAGGCAAAGCAGAACATAGTAACCAAGCTGAGCATAGGATAGACTGTTGGGCTGTTGGGATTTCATTGCCTTTTTACATATTTTGACTCACACCTTGATTTGAGAGTTGGGAAACTTCCCAGAGCAGCCAGAAACATGCATCATTAACTGCATATAGATGATAATGCCTATTTTTAATGTTCTACTTACAAAACTGTTCTATTCTATAAAAAACAGATTTCCGTAAATTGGTGTTAACTTATACAGCTACACCCACATCTCTTTTCCCACTTCAGAACTTATTTCAAATATGCTTCAATCCACTTTTTATCTTAATACCTTAAGATAAACCACCACATAAGGCATAACACTTTTAACAAAAACTGAAATGGTGTTTTAGTAACTCCAGTTTAGTATATCAATACTTTGAAATTTGTAATTCTCCAAGACATTTGGGGAAAAACCCCCAACTCATTTTGTTCTTTACGGGCAGCACGTGTAACACATTAGCCTACATGTTCTGCGATTTACAAACTGAATCTCAGTCTGAATTGCATATACATATTGTAAGATTCCACCCCCCCCCAGCAAAATAGAAAAGCAGCTACTCTTAAGTCAACTTTCCCTGCGCACATACACTTTACAACTGCACAAGAATATTGCTAGAAACTCATATATCATTTCCATTACTAGTATTCAGATTCACTTTCAATTGTTTTGCTATTGGCCACAACCACAGAACACAAATGTAAAGCATACCGAAAAGGTAACACAAAAAAACCTACATATGTAAAAGGTGGAAAATCAAACCAATGAGCAGCGTCAATTTCAATTATTCAAGTCAGCATATTAGCACCAGTAATTGAACAAATAGTGGGGAGTATATTTCAGAACACTTTTTAGCTCAAGATTTTTGGAATAAGCAAAAATAAAATCAACCAGCTGATTTCCCCCCTCAATATCTTAATGTCAGTTTTACCTAGTTAAGAGACGTTCATGACTATAATACTGGACCTACATACATGCATGGCTATGTTACAGTATGTTAATCAGACTGTTAATGTACCTTATTTATGATAGTATAAGCAGCCACCTAAGGGCCCAGCTTAATAACTTTCCAGAAGCATAATCGGGCTACAAGCTGATTGTTTGGAATAAGCACCATGGAGCTCAGTGCAATTTGCTTCCAAGTAAACACACACAGGATCCCACTGATGTAAGCAGGACAGAAGTACACACTGCTAAATCCGCCAGAAGTTAAAGCACGTTTCATGTTTATGGTATTACAACTCACACCACTTCCACTAGTGGGGGCGGGGAGAGAAGGGGGGGCGAGGGGAAGGGCACTGTGGACAGTAGGCTGGTTGTCTTCTTGAACACACCTGAGGCTCTTTCATTTTAAGAGAATTTCTCTCACCAAACTCAATTACTAGAGAGAGAGAAAGGGGAGGGGTAATTCTGGCGAAGTATTCATTGATGAATACCAAATTGAAGGGATGGCTTTGCAGTGGCTGCCTCTCCTTCCTGTACAACGTAGTAAATGGCACCAGCAACTGATTACTACGGAGGTGTGCAGTGGCCTCTGCTGGCACATTAAACGTGTCCAACAGTGTGAGACTCTTACAAGTGGAACTGACCTCTTTTTAACAAAGCAAAACAAAAATCCCAGCACAAAAGAGGAGGAAAAACACGCCGAGAAGTAAGGAGGAACAGATTTGTGTCACACAACCTATACAAAGCTGCCTCGATCTCCAGGTTTTGTTGTTTGTTTTATTAAGCTAGCAGCGACAAAAGACCCACACTAAAAACAACACACAGGGAGCAGGACTGGGGAAATGAGGGGAAAAAATCACTGCCCACTCCTAGCGCGCTGCGCAAGGCCACTCGCAGTCTGCGGCAGCAACAGACCCTCCACAGCCACCCCTATAAATACTCCCTTTGCTCAGAGGCAGGCAGGACAGGATCCCGTTGTTGTTGGCGTGTGTGTGTGTGCGCGCTGTGTTTTTCTTTCTTGAGAACGGGGAGGGGGCGGGGGGGGTAAGAGGAGAGAGAGAAGGGAATTGCCCCCTTTCGGCGCAAGTTATTCATTAAAAAGAAATCGCAGACCCCACCCCCCAAAAGCACCGAAATGGCCCTCGGCAACACCGTCGCTTATTGATAAAAGCTGGAACTTGACGCGGTAGTAGCCCTCCTTGCCCACAACATGCCAGACAGGCAAATCTCCCCCCCCCCCAAAAAAACCACACACACCCCACCACGGAGGGGGTGGGGGACACACACACACGCAAAGCCTTTTAAAAGGGGGGGGGAGCCACAAACCAGGCGCGCGCAGCCTCTTCCCCCCCCCTCTTTTTGCCTTGCTCGTTCCCCCCTCCCGGCCTGAGGGTCTCTCTCTCTCTCTCACCTGCGGGCGGGAGGTTCTGCTGCTGAGGCGAAGAGCTGCTCCTGGCGGCGGCGGCGACGACGCTCGACTCCAGGCGCTGCCCGAGGAGAAGCGCCACCCAGAAGGAGCCGAGGAGGAGCCGCCGAGGGGCTCCCCGCGCCGCCATCGCTCCCCCGCTAGCCCCGAGCCCGGCGAGAAGCGGCGGCGGAGGAGGCGGCGGCGGCGGCGGCTCCCTCCTTAGTGGCGGCGGCGGCGGCTGTGGCAACTCCTCCTCAGACGACTCAGTCACAGGTCCTCCTTCCAAGGCGCCCCAAGAATAAAAAGGAGGCGGCGGCGGCGTTGTTCTCCGGTTTACTCCATGGCGGGCCGGTCCCAGCGCCGGGCTCTGAGCGGGGCTCCTTTTCCCTTCTCTCCTCACACAAACACACACACACATACACGGCCGCCGCTGCGGCGGCAGCAGCAGCAGGAGGAGCAACAGCGCGCGCGCGCGCGCCCCCGCGCCCCACCACCACTACCACTCCTCCTCACTCGCCGCCGCTCACGCGACCAACCGTCCTTCCCCGCTCCTCCTCCTCCTCCTCCTCACACGGCCGCCGCGCGCCGCCTCCGGCCATCGTCGCGAGCGCGCACGCTGAGCTGACAGAATTCCAAAGGAAAGGAAAAAGGGGGTGGGGCAGTCCGGGAGGAGGAGGAGGAGGAGGAGGAATGCGCGCGCACCTCCGCACGCCACGCGAGCCGTCGCGCGGAGCAGCAGCAGCAGCTCCTTGGTACTTCCCACCTCTCTCCCCTCCCCCTCCCCCCCTTCACGGACATTCCCGAACTCCGCCTCGAGTGCGTTGAGTGAGAAGGAAAACCCGGCACGGCGCTTCCCCCGTCGCGCTTCCGACGTCCATCCCAAAGGAGGGATGGGGTGGAACGGGGCGAAGGAGAGAACGTTTTTTTGGGGGGGGGGGAGGATTCGACGGGAGGCGTGGGAGCGGGATGCAAAACCCGCCCTGGCTCCGCTGCAAATAGGAACGGGAGGGCTTTAAAAAAAAAGGGCTCGGAGACCCGGCGGACTTGCAAGCCCGGTGGGTTTACTCAGAAGTAAAGGAGCCGCTGGGTTCAAGGGGGCCTTGCGACGGGGTGGCTGGGCTTGCAGAGGCGGCTGTCCTGCGCGCACACCTTCGTGTAGAGTGAATCCCCTTCCACCCCATTGAAGCCGCTGGGTTTGCTTTTGAGTAAACGTGTCCAGGCCAGGATTGGCTGCGGTGGAGGGAGGGAGGGAGACGGCAGCGGAGGGAGAGAGAGCCGCAGCAGGAGTCTCCGTACCCCGCTCGGTGCCTCCTGCTTACCAAACCGCATCCTTTCCCCACACCGCCTCCTTTGCAGGAGAAACCGAACCGAACCACCGCAACATAAGAAGGGTGCTTGGTGCATTTTTGCATTTCCCGCCGTCAACCGAGAACAAAAATCTGCATCTTTGTTCACAGCCAGAAATGTCTCGGGTTTTCCCTTTTCTTTCAAAGGCAGCATGCCACTCCGCATATTTTTGGGAGGGCAGCAGTAGGAAGCTGCTCGCATGCATGTCTGTGGGCTTCTTATCACCTGCATCTATCTATTTGCTGCACTCATCGGTTGCCTCGTGTAATCACAATTCCAGGTGATATGCAACAGTTGTATAAAGCTAAAATTAAACTATGGCAGTAGATGGAGCAGAGAAGAATGTGTGTGTGGTTGCTGAAGTCACAGCCCCCCCCCCCCCCCATGGAACGGGAACTCCCTTTTCGCCATAGCGCACTGGTTGAGTGTCTTGTTCTGCATGCAGATGCTCCTACGCTCAATCTCAGCATCTCCAGGCAAGGCTGGGAAATACCCCTGTCAGAAATCCTGGAAGGCGACTGCCAGTCAGAATAGGCAGTACTGAGCTAGATGGAGCAAAAGACTGGCTTCCTCTGCTCTTTGCCACCTCTTCTCTCTCTTTCTCTGCGCCCACCCCCAATTCTTCCCCATCCTTTCCACCTGCCTGAATTCAGGTAGAGGGCTCTAGGTTGCTTTTGAGCCTAGCTGCAGAGCAGTCTCAGCCAGCAGATGGAGGTGTGTCTTCTCCCACACTGGCTGGAAGAAGGGAATGGTGAAATAGAATAATTCATAGAATTCTAGAGTTGGAAGATGTCCTGGGGGTCATCCAATCCAACCGCCTGCAATGCAGGAATCTCGACTGGATCATCCATGACAGGTGGCCATCCAACCTCTGCTTCAAAACCTCACCCACCACCTCTTGTGGGAGTCTATTCCGCTTTCAAGCAACACTCACTGTCAGGAGGTGGTGTAGTGGTTAAGAGCGGTAGTCTTGTAATCTGGGGAACCGGGTTCTCGTCTCCGCTCCTCCACATGCAGCTGCTGGGTGACCTTGGGCCAGTCACACTTCTGTGAAGTCTCTCAGCCCCACTCACCTCACAGAGTGTTTGTTGTGGGGGAGGAAGGGAAAGGAGAATGTTAGCCGCTTTGAGACTCCTTAAAGGGAGTGAAAGGCGGGATATCAAATCCAAACTCTTCTTCTTCTTCTGATGTTTAGTTAGAATCTCCTTTCTTGTAACTTTTTTTTTTTTTAACCAACAACCAAACACAAACAGCGAAACCCCCCCAGGCGGCTGATACATTGGGTATACATAATCAATAATAACATATTCAAATCAACCATATGTACAATTTTATATATGTTAACACTCCTCCATCCACAAGGTTTATTTAACTTTTAACATTTTTATTGCCCCAAATTGTTCAAATCTACCCAAATAATTCAATATCTTCTCAAACCAATCCTCCTTTTTCTCACTGACCTTAAACCCTTTCATTCTGTGTATCTTCACAGTTAGATATTCTAAAATTATAATATAATTCAGTTTTTTCCTCCATTGGTTCACCCCTAGCTCTTCTGCATTTTTTCCACTTACTCGCTATAACCTGTCTGGCTGCAGTTACCATCAATTTTACCCATTTACATTCCTCTTTTGTTTCTAACTCGGTCCTACTCAGACTAATAAGAACCATTAATTTAGATATTCCCACCTTCCTACCCACAACTCTCGATATTTCTATACCAATCTGTTTTCAAAATTCATTAACTAATGGACAATCCCACCACATATGACTGTACGTTCCCATCACTCCTTTCTTGTAACTTGAAGCCATTGGTTCAGGTCCAAGCCTGCTCCATCCTCCATGTGAACAGCAGTGATAACTTGAAGTAGGGGAAGAATCCCGATAGTTAAAAACACCTGTGATTTGGTTCAGACTCTTAAATCCCTTTCTGCTCTTTTCCTTCTAGCGTGGTGCTAGGTGAAACATGTGTATGTTCTTCTGTCCTCCCCCCTGAGGAACAGGAGATAATTAGGCCTATTTCACACATGCATATTCATTACTTGAGAGCCTCGATGAAGTATCAGGTTATGACTTGTCTATGTCAGTGAGCCATCACAGATCAAAGACTAAAGAAGGAATTTCCATATCACTTCTTATCAGCTCAAAACATTTGCTAATCTGCAGTCTGGTATACTCATAGCTGAAGGTGTCCTGAATATTATTTCTTAAAGTCTCATAATCTTACATGTACACTTTTTACATCTAACTCTTAACACTTCAAAACTCAGAGCACAAATTGTACCTCCTAAGGAAGGCAAGCAACAGAGAGCCATCGATAACTCAGTCTGTGGAATGTTTGTGGAAGTTCCATTGCATATTCAGATACTTGGTTTACATTTAAACATACCTGTATGTAAGGCAAAGCTCCAAAACTCGGTGCAGAGATCCTGCTCCTCACACAGAAGGCTCGAGGTTTAATCCCCATCATCTCCAGGTAAGACTGGGAATATATACCGTTTGGAATCTTGGGCAGCATCTACCAGTCACTGTAGACAATGCTGAGCTAGATGAACAAATGGTCTGTCTACAAGGCAGCTTCTTATTTTTCTGTCAACAAGGAATAAGTGCAGGTTTTTCTGATTTGGAACAAGCTTTCCTTTCCCCCTGCCTCCACTCCTGCTATTTCATTCATTCCTTTTTTTCAGTCAGACCCTTCCTTCCGAAGGAGCCCAGACCATTGCACAACACAACAGCAAAAACAATGCTTGCTTCTTCTTCTTTTTTACAGTAACCCAATACCCTCATAGCTAAATGCCAGGACAATATCTTTCAGCCATCAAATGCCTGGGTAAATAAGAATGTTTTAAGATTGCGGCTAAATGTTAATAATGAGGGAGACGAGGCACCTCACCAGGGAAGACATTCTGTAAGCAGGTAAACACTACCAAGAGGGCTCTGTTGCCAGTTGTGTTGTGTTGGGGGCCACAGGGGGCACAATATTGTTAGGGGTGCAAATTTTCAACACCCGGTGCTGCCTCAATACAGCTTCATGCTTCCCTCACTGGGCTCCGTTAAAAACGGTTTCTCCATGCGAACCAGGGAGTGACCTCTCCAGACGACAGAATCCCTCTTCCTATCTCAGTGGGTGCAATCTCCTAGGTGACACTGATGCCATTAGGCAGTTGAAATGTGTATGAGTGCTACATCCATTTCCCTCTCACCCCCTCTGTGTGGCCCCGGGTACCGGCAACCCACGCTATGCCACTGCCTGTTGCAGACCAGTGCCAGCTGTGCAGCAGCATCCCAAACATGCCTAGCCTTCTATTCTGTTTCTCCCCACTTTGTTTCAAAGTAAGCTGCCTACTTTGGGGTTCCCGCAAACACCCTGTGTAATATTTTGCTCAAACATGATTTTTAAAATTAAAATAAATACATATATTTGCACTTTAAAAACCAGATCCAAGAAGGCTAAGGGTCTGGTGGCTAAAAGCCAGCAACCACCACTGTGCACAACCCTACCCTGAGGAGGGGAAAGGCGGCTTTGGGACTGACCTAAAGGCTAGCTGCTGAATGCTGCACCAATCTGGCTTTGTGGAAGGGTCCCCCTCAGCTGAATCCAATGGGACCAATTGCCTGTGGAGCGGTGAGCTCTGCTTCACTGGAGGCCTTAAGGCAGCGACCCTGCAGCCACTCACTATAGATGCTCCAGCTCTGGATTTGCTTCATCAAGGTAGAGGTTAGACACAGGCAGAAGGATGATTTGCAGTACATCAGCAACAATTTCTGATTTGCAATTGTTTAACAATAAAATGCCTCTTCTTTCTTAATTAGGCTGCTCTAATAAAGAAAGCTTTGGGGGGGGGATCGGGCTTGGATTTATGTGTGAAATGACTGAGCTCCATCTGGATACTGTAAACAAATTCATGGGCTGAGCACATGCACAGAGGCATCCTGTTTCTTAATTCTAGGAGCGTGTCTGCCCTACTAAGCCCCTATTACACACCTGACTTCAGTGGCTTGGGGGTTATAATCAAAGAACTAAGTTGTTTGCAGAAGGCTGACGTCTGCCCGCCTCTGAGCTAAATGTCCTACAGCCTCCCCTCCAATTCTAACACAGTACCATTGCTGAAAATGCAGAATGTCCATTTCCACAATAGGCTCAGTGAGAAAATTATAGCAATGTGCCCTTAAAAGAGCCCAGAGGAGATTTACAATAGTACACAGGAATGTGTGTGTAGGCTTGCAGGATGGAATCAGCAATTTACTGAAACTAATCTTATCAACCTGTGATTGCAACCCACACCCCCATTGCCTTGGAGCAATCCCATGAACTTCTCTAGGAACTCACTCAAGCTACTAAAGAGTGAGTGGGGTCCCTGGATTGTAGCCACGGAAACATTCACAGGGGAAAAGTTCACCAAAAATAACTGAAAAAAAGCAAGCAGACCAAATAACAATTGCAGCGTAATTAAGTATTTATGGCTCTCCAGCAATGGGTCAATTTGCAAAAATGGGCACTGTTATTTATTTTGTGTATTTTGGCATGGGAAGTCTACATTTTGGCATTAGAAGACCACAGTTCATAACAGACATGAGTTTTTAATTATTTAGCAGCCAAACTCTATTGGTCATTGTATTTGGCTTTGGCTGACGAACAAGCACAATTGTATCCAAGTACAACTCATGAATATTTTACATTTTCTTTATTTTACTTTTTGGGGGTAAATGTCAGTTTTAGTTGACATATTTCTAATCAAAACTGTTTTATTTTATTCCCTTCATTTGTGTTGGCTATTTTGTGCTGACTAACCTGGAATAAATGCCATCCACTGGCTCTCCAACTCCCAAGGGCCTCATTTATACAATATTTGAGCCTGTAGCAGTTGTGTTCTTTATGCAACCCACATAGCCCATGGCACCACCAGCTCAACCCAAAACAGAGTCAAAAGATGATGGCTGCTGTCTAACCTGTGCCAAGCTAAACCAAACCCTAATCAGCTTTTCACATTTCCTTGATAAGCCTCCATTGCAATGGCATGCAGAAAGCCAAATCAGACTCAACATAGTGCAATAGCAGCCAAAACAACACCCTCCAGATTTTGTAGGGCTATGAGTCCCATCATCCATGACTACTGACTATTGTAGCCAATGCAAGTTGTAGTCTAACGGACATCTGGAAGGCCCCATGTTGGCTATCACTGGCATAGCACATGTCTGGCAGTAGCAGCCAGCTTTCACACAAACCAGCTCATCCCTTGACAACAGGCTTAACTGACAAGCACAACTGTTATGGGCTCAGATGGATTGTGTGAATGACCCCCAGTACAGAGATGGGGAACCTGTGGTCCTCCAAATGTTGTTGGGCTCCTGCTCCCATCTGCCACACCAGCCTAGTTGATGGTGAGTGAAAGTGGGATTTGTAAATGAGTAGTTCATCAGTTTACTAGGTGATGATGCAATTCCCATGAAGGGTGGGTGTGCCTCCTCTTTCACCATGAACCAAACAATGTGCTTTTTCTTAGTATAAATACATACATTCATAAACCACTTCATTGGGGGGGGGACTCTAAGCACTGCTATATTGCACTGCAATATAAAAAGAAATGATAGCATTAAAACAGAAAGACAACATCAAACCAACACAGCAGTAGTATAGAAAAAGAAATTCAGTATATTCAAACTTGGGGGGAAATATTTTTGGAGCGTTTGGGAATGCATTTCCATTTTGGACTGTATAAGCTCCTGAGCAAAGAGGTTAGTATTAAGGTCAGTATTATCAAGATTTGGTGGAATGTATGTTTAAATGTGGAGGAGGCTACCGTAAAGCAGCCTTCCCTAATTTTGTACCCTCTGGATTGGACTGGTTTGGACTACGATTCTCATCACCTTCAGCCAGCATAGCCAATGGTCAGGGATCAAAGGAGATGTCGTCCAAAGCATCTAAAGAGCACATGATTGGGAAAGGCTGCCCTACAACTAGGTCTGCTTAAACATATATATTCAATTTAATAGATGAATTAATATTTATAGATGAAATAAAGTGTTTGTATGATAGTTTTCAAACCAGCCTTAAAAGAAAGAAATAATTCCTTCTGAGATGCATTTGGTACTCAACATTTTGAGATCAACATTTGGTACTTCTTGAGAAGTTGTTTTCTCTCTTTGTGCTTATCAATGTGTGTCTCTTTCTTCCATACTCACAAAAGCCTACTCCACCTCTCCCCCAACCCCGCTTTTTTTTTTGGGGGGGAGAAGCTGGCCTTTGATCTTACATGTCCTGTTAGTTGTGGAGTAGACATGGAATGCAGGGGATGCGGGTGGCACTGTGGGTTAAACCACAGAGCCTAGGGCTTGCAGATCAGAAGGTTGGCTGTTCAAATCCCTGCAACGGCGTGAGCTCCCATTTGTTTGGTCCCTGCACCTGCCAACCTAGCAGTTCGAAAGCACGTCAAAGTGCAAGTAGATAAATAGGTACCGCTCTGGCAGGAAGGTAAATGGTGTTTCCATGCGCTGCTCTGGTTCGCCAGGAGCGGTTTAGTCATGCTGGCCACATGACCCGGAAGCTGTACGCCAGCTCCCTCGGCCAATAAAGCGAGATGAGCGCTGCAACCCCAGAGTCAGCCACGACTGGACCTAATTGTCAGGGATCCCTTTACTTTTACCTTTAGACATGGAATGCAGGCCTGTTGCTCCACCATGGGAAGTGGATTGTCACCGGCTCATTTCATGCCAATGGTTTACTCCAAGGGTTAGCAAAGCTTACATCCTGGGGGCCAAGTATGGTCCTCCTGCCCTTCTCTCCAGCCCTTGGGCCTGTCCCCAGGACACACCTCTCGCCGTTTCTGCTCCACACTCTGGTCAGGTGCTTTTGCCTGGCCGAAATGTGTCTTAAACCATGACACTGCCTCTTGCTTGTCTGGATGAAGATGAAGAGAGGCTGTTTGGCTATGGTCCTATTGACCCTATGCGCCCCTGAAATACGAATGCATACGTTTGGCTGCAGTAGAACATAAGAAGAGCCTACTGGATCAGGCCAATGGCCTGTCTAGTCCAGTGTTCTGTTCTCCCAGGGACCAGCCAGATGCTTGTGAGAAATCTTCAAGCAGGATTTGAGCACAAGAGCACTCTACCTTCCTGTGGTTTCCAGCAACTGGAAAAGGTTCCCTACTCCTAGTTTTACTCCTTAGCAGGCAATGAATCTGAGTCCAAAATATGGCTCCCCCAGTCTCCTGCTCCACATATGTGAAAACAATTAGAAAAAAGGCTGTTCATCAGTCTTGGTGCTAGTCAATACAAGTTTCATTATTATGGTGACTAGCTAAACAAAGCGTAACTATGAACTGAAAGCAAAGCTCGTGAAAGCAAGATAGAAGCCCTATAAAAACAAACCACGTGTGGGAACTTGCTTCTCCAGAGTGGGTGGGTCCTGGTTGACTGGCAACTTCTCAAATAATGGAAGAACAAAAGTTATGTACCAAGCATCTTAAGGAATAAATATTCATACATTGCTAGGATGCAGAGTGTCTAACAAAAAAAAAAGTGGAGGCATTCTTTGGAAAAGAAAGGAGGTAGGTGGGAAAGAAATATGCCTTTGTTCTTGGTTATAATTACATACATTTCCTACACAAAATCATTGGAGAGCATGGTGTTTACCAGCGCATTTTATTCTGAGTACTGAAGCTCGTTTTGCCTTGTTTTCCAGAATGAGAGAAAAGCTGCAGAGATACTTTTTCCCTCTCATAAGCATATGAAATAAGATCCTTGTTTTCTTTCCAATTTGCCTCTTCTGAATAATATTGTCAGCGTTATTTTCCAATTGGCATTTGTGCTGTTTTGGGGGCTTTTAGGGTTTTTTTTCCTCCAATTGCTTCTCTCTCTCTCTCTCTCTCTTTTTTATAATGTCACCTAATTTAGTTGTCTTTCTCCTTCAGTGCATAAATTATGTACTACTAAAGCTCAAGAGGTACGGTGGTAATCATGAGATAACCATTCCCCTGGGGCAGTAAGACATGAAACACAGCTAGGCGGACTACATCCTCCAGCTGTGAGATTGTACCACAGGCTGACTTTGAGCTAGTTAAAAACACTGTGTGTGTGTGTGTGTGTGTGTGTGTGTGTGTGTGTGTGTCCCCGCTGTGGAAGAAACGTGCATGGAACAACAATAATTGCTACTCTCCATTTTTCTTTCATCTATCTATAGCTTCATCTAAAACATTCATTAGTCAAAGGTTCGTCTTAACCCATCTTATTTCTAGGTTGCAGGCCTAAAGCAAACATTTTGGCTAAGTTCCAACCAATATGCAAAATTCAGACCCCTCTCTCCTGGCTCCCACCCAGTACTCTACATTCCCTAGTCCAGTGCCTCAGAACTGCACAGTGTGTATCCAGCTAGGTTTTGCTCAGTGTAGATCTATTAAATTAATAGACCTACGTTAGGCATGTTCATTAATTTCAGTGGGGCTACTCCAAGTATGACTAGCATGGCGTACAACCCTATGGGAGGATTTCATTGCAGCTTTAAGGAGATCATGCCATCTGTGGGACTATGTCCCCTCTCCTCATCCTCTGTGCTGTTCATCTCTTCCCCTTCCCTCCCAGGAGCCAATTGGGGGCAGGGGAAGAGATGGGGCGAACCCTATTAGGCTAGTGGAAGTCATGGTGTGGGCTTCGGCCAGCAGCACCCTTTAGTTGAATCCAGCCTTGTATGCCCACCTCACTCCATTGATGCCAACACCTTGGGTCCCCCAATGTTGTTGGACTGCAACTCCCATCGTCCTTGACCACTGGCTATGCTGGCTGGGGATGATGGAAGTTGGAGCCCAACGACATCTGGGGACCCAAGGTTGAGCAACACTGTGGGTTGCTTTTGATTTTGCTACCTGAGGAGGTTGACTTGGCTATTCATTTTGGCCCTCTCAGTGTGTGTTCTGGGAGTAAAATGAATAGCTGTAGATTTTTAAAAGTTGTATTTCTCTATCAGTCTATAGATGAGATTCCCCGTTTCATTGAGCCTTGCTGCAGTACATATCAGAATTATTGATTTTGGTTATGGTCTCTGGCACAAATAGCTTTAAGAGAGGATTAGACACATTCATGGAGAATAAGTCCATCAACAGCTAATACCTGTGATAGCTAAATGGTATCTCCATACTGAGAGGCTATGCCCTAATTCCCTCTAACGGCAAACTCAGGTGGCTGGGTGCTGACAGGATCAGAGTCCAAAATGGGGCCACCAAGGAACACAAGAAAAGTGTTGGGATGTCCGGCTAAGCCTCAAGGTAAGCAACTTATTTTTTAAAAGCCCAGGGGGGCAAGATATATATATCCCAAAAAACAACCCAACAAGGATCAAACATGCGCCAAGAGCCCAGAATTTTGAGTGTCAATTGGAACAGAAAAATGGAACACAGAGAGGGCAGAGAGAAGAATGATTTGACTAAAGCAGTGTTTCCCAACCACTGTTCCGCGGCACACTAGTGTGCCGCGAGATGTTGCCTGGTGTGCCGCGGGAAAAATTAAAAAATTCGAAAGATAGCTTCATATCCGGAGAGGCGGCCTTCAGGCGAGTTTTAATTTTAATTTTCCTTCTCCCACTTAATGCCCCACGCTCGCCCGAGCAGCTTGAAGTCCTCGGTAACCACGGCGACCCGAGGGAGGGGAGGGAACAGGGAAGTCGAGGGCGGCGGTGAGCCGCGATGACGTCAGTGGGTCGCGCCGCCTCGCCCTGGCACGGTGTGAGAGCCCCGGCTAGTGGCGTGAGCTTCGGAATAAGTGGGATCCGCGTGCGCGAGACCGAGATCGCGGGTAAGGAGCTCAGCCCTGGGCAGGAGGAAGCGGGGCCGCGCGTGCGGGCCACATCCCCACAGAGAGCGAGCCTCCCCCAGCCCACCACTCCGGGCAGGTCCACTCGCATGAGGGGGCGGCGATGGCGACGGCCGGCAGCTTGCCTGCAATGCCATCCCTCGAGCAGGCGAGGAGCCCGGAGGCTACCAGATGCGAGTCCTCTTTCCCACCCTGCTCGGGAGTCCAGAGCACTTGGTCGCATTCAGGATCTAGAGTGGGGAAGCGGCGCTTGTGTCTGGGCTGGACACATTGGGCTGCCTGTGCCGCTCGACCTGCGGGGAGAAATCAGGGTGGGAGTCACGACCGTGAGGCAGGGCTGCCAAGTGTGGCAGAAGAGGACATGGCCGTCGCACCTGTCCTTAGGTAGGAGCTTCTTCCGTGTCGACCTGCTGCCCTAAAGTCTTGGCTTTTTTCTTGGCTTTTTGGCGGTTGGCACAGAAGGAAGGCAAGGGGGAGGGGAAAAAATTGAAACTTACACTTTCGTGCGTCCCTCCCGGCGTGACGCTGCGCGCTGACGTCACGGGGCTGTAATGGTGGTGTGCCTCGAGATTTTTTTCATGAAACAAGTGTGCCTTTGCCCAAAAAAGGTTGGGAAACACTGTCCTAGAGGCATATGGCTGACCATTGCATGAAGCAGGATGCCAGACTAGAGGGAAATCTCATCCGCTGCAATAGGTCACTTCCTAAATTCAAGCTCCTCCCTTCCCAAATAGTCAGCAGATGTTGGCGCCCTACGAGTGCTTTCCTCAATCCTGTTTCTCCAGCAATTTCTGTCTCTGCATCATCGAAATTTGAAAGAAAAGCCTTCTTCGGAAATCAGTTTTGCTGTTAATTAATACATTCATTTTTATGTACACTGTCCCCTAACATATACATTTTGTACATGTTATTTTGGTGGAAAACTGCACTGGAAAATTCAGATAAGTGCGGATTTCAAAGGATAATTGTGTTTTGGTTTCCGTGTTCGAGGAGAGCGAATGACGTCATTTCTCATTAAGATGCAAACAGGATCTAATTCCCTCCCCTTCTCACAAACTATCTCACTTGCTGACTGTTTTCACATTAGGCATAAAGTGCGGAAACGATTCAAGTATTTCTCAGCACAAATCTACCAAGAAGAGGCTGTCAGCTGCCTTTTAGTGCATAGGCACACATGCACACATTTTGTGTAAAATTAATGCGGAGCAAGCCAGAAATTCCTTCTTTCCCACTTGTCCCTGTTTATCCCGCCACTCAAGCGACTTGCATAAAGCAAGAGGCCCAAGATTAAAATTAGACTCTCATCCATTCACAGAGTAGGATCGTCTTTGGGGAGGCAGAAGCTTTTGTTTCTCTGTGGAAGGTCCCTGCCTAGCAGCCAATCTGTTTAGCAGCTGGTACTAGCACAGGGCAGCTCTGTGCCCACCTGCTACATGGAGGCGAGGTGCGACTTTCCCATTCTCTAGAAAGCAGGCGGGGACTAGAAAAACACATAACAAAAATATATGAAAGGAACTAGCAAGATGACGGGGTGTACCAGTTTCCCCCCAGCTTGTGCCAAATAGAACAGCTAAAATAGAACAGATTGACAATGACTCGTCCAAACAAACAAAACAAAAAAAACCAAACAGCAACAACCCACCAGGGATGGGGAGTAAACCTAAGACACAGAAGAAATTGCCTTCATTCTAGTACAGTTTGCTCTACAAGCAGCCCTTAAACAGGAAGGCAACTGGGGGAAAAGGGGCTGGAATTTCGTTTGGTTGTCAATAGCTTTTCTGTTAGATGGCAGCTCCTATGGGGTTAGCCGAGGATGAAGGCAGAGGAGGAAGAGGACATAATCCCTGGCCAGTCAATAGTTACAAATGAATGAAGAAGGTCCAAATAGGATATATTTCTATCACATTGGTCTGAAAGAATTTTTTTCAAGTTACAAAAGCAAGTCTGTAGCTGGTGGGCAATAGAATGTACAATAATAAGCAACGAATCTTACGTGGTTTGCAATGTTGCAATGCAGGCACAGTGTATAATAGCACAGAAGTGTGTTCTAAAACATCTGAATATATTCAGTGCTGACTGAATGTATCTTTCAAATGCTAACTGTACCACAGCAATGAAACACAAAGGTACGATTGGCCAGACCTTGAAATCCAGAAGATTTCAAGGGATTGTTTACAACAGAGGTATTTTGGAAAGACCTGCTCGTTCTTCTTCAGTGGCATGTAGTTGGAAAGGGGCCTCTCCTTGTGCATGAGCTTCATGCATGTGCGTCATGGCAAGGGGGGAGACCAGCCTGTCCCCATTCACTGGCTAGAGGAGGAGCCCTGGCAGAGTGCCTGGTTTCTTCTAACCTTGTCCCTAGGAAAAAAACACCCAGCTCCAACTGTCAGGTTGCACTGCAGAATCAAGGGGAAAGAGCACTTTGGCCCAGAGTTCTTCAACCATAAGCCCCCAGATGTTGTTGGACTACAAGTCTCATCATCCCCAGATAGCTCAGCCAATGGTCAAGAATGATGGGATTCACAGAACACAGCTCTGACTATTCCATCGGCCAAAGGAACAGGGTCCATCAGCTGCTATTCCAGCAGGTATACCTCCTACCTGCAAGGTCATGTCCAAAGCGTAGGACTGAGAGACTAGTTTGAGCCCCACGGTCTTTGCGCTATGGGGTATTGCAGGGTACATTCCTGTCTCCAGTGCTGGTTTTGCTATTGTGGAATGGGTTTTTATTATTATTTTTGAAAGACTTTATTGGGTAAATCAAAACAAATACAATAAAGCAAAGAACCCAAGAGTGACTTCCCAATGCTGTTTAAGATCTACTATTTATTTTAAATAAGAAACTTTGTTGTTGTTACGGCTATACTTCATACAGAACGGTTATCGACATAAGCACATACAAAATGCAGTAAGAATAATGAATGCAAAAAATGCAAATAGAAAAATAAAATGAGAATACAGAGGGAAGGGGGAAACAACTGAGAGTCCAATGCAGAATACATTTATCACATATGAGAAGAAAAAGGCGAGTCAAATTAGTTCTCGATAAAGCCTCTCCACATATTTATCTGTGGAGCAGGGGGTTTAGTGGACTGTGGCCGACGAGTTAACACAAGAGAAAAACTTATTCCACGTCAAATAAAAGTGGTCTATTTTTGATGAACCATTAAGAACTCTCCGTTTGTGTGTCAGTTGTTCTGGCAGTGCAATCTTTTGCTAGTCACTTCCTCTCGGGAGGGAGGTGAGATGTATTTCCAGTGGGAAGCTACTGACATTCTGGCTGCGGCAAGTAGCAAAAACACTAACATCTATGTATATGAAGTCACTGGGTGTGATCATTTGGAGTTGGGGGGGGGGTAGGCAGCGTCATCAGAGATGGTCCATAAATCAGTGGAAGAACCCACGGTTTAATCCATGCTGTCTCCAGTTTTTAGAAAGGTAGCACGGCAAGTCCTGTAACCTTGGAAGTGGCACTGCCAGTCACAGGAGACAAGGGCAGACCACATGGGCTAATGGACTAGCTCAGTATAAAACAGCTTCATATAGCTTTTAAGCATTCTTCAATAACCAAATTCTTCAATATCACCTTCCCTTCCATCGCATTATCTTCAAACCCTTCACCATTATTTCTGCCGGTGTAAAACCAATGAAAGGGAGAGACAAATCTGCCATTATGTCCCTGCTATAGCATCATTTCCTCTGGGACTTTCTAGGTCACTCCATCCTCCAATATGTCAATTTCCCTCCCACCTCCAAAGATTTAACCTTTTGCAGAGCAGCCAATGACTGCCCCTATCTTTCCTCCCCTCCCCTCTCCCTTCCCCTGGTCTCCAGCTCTGTAAAGTCCCCTTCGGGAACATAAACCATTCCAATAGCATTTTCCTCCCATCCAAAGTCTCCCAAGATGCATCCGCCAAAGAGCTGACACTCTGGAGTGCAGACATCTTGACTCAGCGCCAGGTTGCCTGTGACCTATTGTGTACGAGATGAGGCCCGTGGGAATAACTATATGACAGCATCATTTAAAGCATCATTAGTGGTCAAGAAAACCACTGTTAACCCTGATCAAAATGCTACAGTTCCTTCTCAAGCAAGGAACTGACTTTCCTGTGATTTCGGCTCGTCAGATTTAAAGCAGAATTCATCTTATCCATTTTTATCTGACTCCAAGGACCTTGGGACGGGCCCCCTGTTATTCTTTCGCAGAAGCCCTGTGAAGCAGGCAAGGCTGAGAGTGACAGGCTCAAGGTCACCCAGCCTACAGTGTGGCTGAGTAATGAGTTGAACCTGGGCTGCACCCAGCACTTAATCCACTGACATCACGATGGGTTTGGTTAAAAAACAAAACAACCTTCGAGGGCTTATATTACAAGAGAGCCAACCATCAAATCAGCCAAACACAAGAACATACACATAAGCAGTCGGTGAAGATCGCTTTGGAGTTTAGCAACTGTCAGCAAATGAAATGAAGAATAACAACGAAAACTCTTGACACAGCAGCCAACAAGGGCAAGGGGGAATCCTTCAGAGCCCACAAGAAAATAAATTTGTGAAAAAGTATATCTGATGTTGGAATACCAGGAGAAAAGGGATGGAATGAGGTTCTACTAGAAAGTAATTTCTTGCTGCTGCTGCTGTTGAAGTCTCTGTCCAAAGTAAATCTCCACTGTACTTCAAACAGTGATGGGTGAGTACCCAGAGGAGGACCTCCAATGGTGGAGGCTTAAATTACACAATGTTGCAGAATGACCACATCCACACTATCCACTTAAAGCCTGTGGATTCTCTCCCACCCGAACCCTGGGAACTGTAATTTGCTAAGGTTCTTGGGAGTTGTAGCTCTGTGGTTGGGTGAACTCCCCTTTTTATGATTCTTTGGGGGAAGCCATGAGCTTCAAATACGGATGTGACCTTAGGATAGGGTTACCAGACGCCCCCGGTTTCCGGGAACAGTCCCCAGATTTGCAAATCTGTCCCTGGACAAATTCCGTCCCCAGAATGCCCCCAGATTTGCAAATCTGTCCCTGGGAAATGTGGCAGCGGCAGCCTTAGCAGCCTGGAGCCAGCCTGGTAGTGCAGTTGGCTCTGGCTGGCTTCAGGAGCTGCTCGCTGCCGCCGCCACTGCTGAAGGGGACGTCCGGTGGTACAGATCTCCTGCCCCCTTCCCCCTTTGTTTTGACAGATCGGGGGAGGCTCAGGAATCTTGAGCAGGCAGGCATTGCCCAATTTTTTTAAAAAAACTGCGCATTTATTTTTCACAGGGTGCGAAAGAAGGGCTTTGCACCTTGCCTGGCAGAGAAACCACGCTCCTTGTGCCCCTCCTGGGCAACAGCCACCCACCTGCGACTCCCAAGCCTCCCCCGGTCTGTCAAAACAAAGGGGGAAGGTGGCAGGAGATCAGGGAAGACTCAGGAGTCACAGGCGGGCTTCGCACCATTTCCCAGTTTTTTAAAAACTCTGCGCATTTATGTTTCGCAGGGTGCAAAAGAAGGGCTTTGCACCTTTATACAATATGCATGTGTGCTTGGGCCCAGGGTCTTTTGCCTCACCATCCCCACTACTGACTCCCTGTTGCTACTCAGCTTTAAAAAAGTAGGTTATCCCCAGATTCATTGAAAAAAATCTGGTAACCATACCTTGGGAGGCTGACTTACAGCGTAATGCTCTCATTCCACCTCTAGGTCTGATCCATAACTTCATCCCCAGTGCTTCCCCTCCACCCACCCAGTTTCTTTCTCAGGAATTAGAATGCCAACTGGGTGTTCCAAAGCTACTTGCAAGGGCGTGACCCCAGCTTATTGGCAGTTCCTGACCCAAACTCCTAAGTGCCCCCGTTTGACCTGTTCGGTTGCAGGCAATGAGAACCAACTCTTTTTTTTTTTAATCTGACTCTTTACAGTTTTATAGTTATGAATAAGACAATATGTGAAATAAGTAATCCGTAAAGACAGCCACAGATGTAGCACACTGGGGAGCAACTGCAGTTCCCAATAAGCATTCAATTAAAGTGAACAGGAAAATAAAGACAAATGAAAAAGAAGACCCCTCCCCCAAGCAGAGAACACAAAATTAGACAAGGACAGGAGACAAGAATCCATTTCACACTATTACGATGCAGTGGCGTAGCGTGGGTTCTCAGCACCCGGGGCAAGGCAAGTAATTTGCGCCCCCTAACCTGGGGCAAGGCAAGTAATTTGCGCCCCCTAACCCGTGGATTTTAGCACTCGAGTCTCTTCCGCGCGCCCCCAGATGTTGCGCCAGGTGCAGCAGGCCCCCCTGCACCCCCCACGCTACGCCACTGCTCCCACCACAAGTCTTCAGGACAGCCATCCAAAGGCTGGCGCGGGGAGAAGGTCTCTCCGCCCCACCGCCAGGCTTCGGAGCAGCCTTCCGAAGGCTGGTGCGGGGAGAAGGTCTCTCCGCCCCACCGCCAGGCTTCTGAGCATCCTTCCGAAGGCTGGTGCGGGGAGAAGGTCTCTCCGCCCCACCGCCAGGCTTTGGAGCAGCCATCCGAAGGCTGGCGCGGGGAGAAGGTCTCTCCGCCCCACCACCAGGCTTCGGAGCAGCCTTCCGAAGGCTGGCGCGGGGAGAAGGTCTCTCCGCCCCACCGCCAGGCTTCGGAGGAGGTCCGAGGACAGTGGGGTTCCTGCTTCCTCGAGGAGGGCCGGCCAAACGCGCCCCCCCCAATGTTGCGCCCGGTGCGGCCGGCACCCCTGGCACCCCCCACGCTACGCCACTGTTACGATGTACATCAGGGTAGCCAACGTGGTGCCGTCAAAATGTTGTTGAATTGGCCATGCTGCCTGGGACTGATGGGACCTGGATTCCAATGGGGGAACAATCCTGAGTGTCCCCGATCAAGACCATAAAATTTCCATTCATAACGGCAAGCAGATTGATCACACACGCAAAAGGGGTCACATTTTAAAGCAGTCCTGCAGGCACCACAGGAAGGGGTTTATTTATTGGTCTCACATGGTACCAGTGAAAAGTTCTGAATTGGGAAGCAGCCCTTGAGATAAGCTCCAGAAGAAAAAATGTCCATAGTCCTTTGCAGGGTGAGCAGTCACTTTGTCCAATGTCTTGAGGTCCTGGGATCTCACAAGCCAGCTCACCTTTAACTCTACAGTGATACCTCAGGATGCGAACAGGATCCGTTCCAGAGCCCCGTTCACATCCTGAAGTGAACACAACTCTCGTCCACGCATGCACGGGTCACATTTCGCCACTTCTGCGCATGAGCGTGACGTCATTTTGACCATCTGCGCATGTGCACGCGGCGAAACCCGGAAGTAACGTGCTCTGTTACTTCCGGGTCACTGTGGAGCACAACCCGAAAATACTTAACTTGAAGCACATTTATCCCGAGGTATGACTGTATTTCCATTCTATCACAACTTGAGCTTTGGCAGCAGTTCAGAAGAGGACCATTTGATCACCCCAGAACTTAGGAAGCTCCATTAGATGCCAGGCCAGACAGTCTATCTATCCCAGTCTTGTCTGCTCCAGAGGTGAGGGTGCCAGTGCAAGCCCTCCAAATACTGTTGGACCTCAGCTCTCATCATCTATTGACCAATGCCAACTGGGGTGGCTGGGAATTGTAGTCCCATGACAAATGGATGGCATCAGACTGGCCACCTCTACATTACATTATATCCTGTGAATGCATATTAGGAGAGGCTTCCTTGCTCCTCTGTTTTATCTTATTATTATTGTATTTTTGTAGCATAAATCTCATCAAAAATATGAATAGATTATTTTTGCTTTTCAAAACCGATTTTTTAAAATTACTTCACTGAGATTGGTGTCTGTATAACAAAATATGAAATGATCTTTCCAAGCCAGCCCAGCATTATTTGATAGTGGGATTGAGCAGGTTTTTAGGAGCCTGGAAGAGACTCAGCTCATCCATTGCCTTCATGGAATATTTAACTGTTTGCACCAAGTGGTCTATTTGGTGCGTGAACCGAATAAAGTCTGGACTGAAAGGTTAAGAGAAGATGAAAGAGACTAAGAGAAGATGATAGACAAGAGGCAAGATGAAGTGCTCTGAAACTGGAAGACACATGGATGCTGATGGAAGGCTTAAGACGAGATCCTGCTGCATCAGGCCAATGGATGAGAGGGATAACAAAGGCTACTAGCCAATGGCCCTTCCAGCCCAGCTTCCTGTTCTCACAGTGGCTAACCAGATGCTTATGGGAAACCCACAATTAGGATCAGAGCAGAAGGATGTGGTTTCCAGAAACTGGCATTCAGAAGTATTATGGACTCTAGCTTTGGAGACAAGCACAGCCATCATGGCTAGCTAAGTATACAGTCCTAGCCCAGTTTCAATAAATGCATCTTACATCCCTTTCAGAAGATGCATAGGCTCAGGCTTTGGGGGATCTCCAGAGAAAGGAATTCCAAGATTGAGGGGCCACCACCTTGCATGACCTTCTGTGTGTGCTTGCAGCCCTGTTTGGGCAACTGAACTGGGGCATATATTTACTGTCGTCAGAGCTGAGTGACAGGCAGGCAGGAGAGTTGTACCATGGAATCAGAGCCAATGAATCAAATGAGGAGGGAGAGCGAAGTAACACTCTGAAACACACCTAGCCAGGAAGCCCATTGTTCTCAGCCTGAGTCTGAGCCTAGATAGAAAGCCCTTCATAGCTCTTTCTGCCTAGCAGGGTTCAATGACCAAGCTAGGTGGGTGGAAGCACTCCAGAATCTGAGAATACTGAAGATACTCAGTTTGGATGCTCCAGTGACTGAATGGACAGGACAGTTGCACCCACAGCCAAAAGGACTTTGTTCTAGTCTTGGTGTTTCCTGCAATTATACATGAGAGACTGTCCCCATTCAGCCAAAAGGTCATGACTGAACATGGGGGAAACAATGTGTGCTAAATGTGCTTTAAATGTATGGTGTAGATGTAGCCTGAGTTTAGAAAACAGTAAGAAAGGGCATGTTGACTGCTGTTGATTTTTATGTGCCCATACATATCTCTACTTAGACACCCACCACTGATAAGGGAGTTTGCCTTAAATATAATTAAGCAACGAGGGCTGAACTGAACACTAACTGATATTAATTTGGATTCCTTATAATTAATTTAGAATCTTGAAACAGAGCCATGGGTAGCAATTTCATCCTGAGCAGCAAGTTTGAGAAGCCTTCGGCAAAGTCAGGCAGAGGAGCATGTCATCACCTAAGAGGCTTATCCTGCGATACATTATCAAGCCACCTTGATACTCTCTTATTTGAGGATTTTGTCTGACGGCTTCTGCAAACAATGAGAGCAATTAAGGGGATGGAGCAACTCCCCTATGAGGAAAGATTGCAACATGTGGGGCTTTTAAGTTTAGAGAAAAGGGGAAGTAACAGGCGACATGATAGATGTGTGGAAAAAACAACAACACTATGCACGGTACGGAGAGAGTGACTAGAAAAATGTTTCTCTCCCTCTCTCTTAACGCTTGGAGGATTCAAGACACATAAAAGAAAGGACCTCTTCACACAGTGAATAGTTAAAACTATGGAACTTGGCCCCTGCAAGATGGAGTGATGGCTCCTGGCTTGGACTGCTTTGAAAGTGTTTTGGACAAATTTATGGGAGAGAAGGGAATCAATGCCTACTAGCTAGTGACTATTTTCTACCTCCATAGTGCCACTGAATTCTACTCAATATTGATCCAGAGCTGATTCCAATGTATAGTTAGCAGAGTAACAACTTTAACACGTTGCAGGATTCCCAAAAATAGACCGGAGGCAACTGTATTTCATCCAGCAGAGCTTTACTGCTGCTGAAGGCAAATGAGCATAATGGTCACAAATCCATGCATTCAGAATGTCCATAAGAAATCCAGTTGCAGCAGACTTACAATAACTTATAATAAGTCTAAGCATACTATGTACAGACCACCACACCAGAAGGAAAAGAGAGAGAAAGAGAGAGAAAGTGAAACCCAGGCCCCTCCTAGACTCTTATAGTCAGCATGACCTTGACAGAAAGAGATAAGAGAAGCTGTTTAAGCCAGCTGTACTCAGCTTCTCGGAAGGAATAACCCAAACATCATAAACCTTCTGCTTGTTTCTTTCACACAGAGAAGCTTCCAGAACCCCCTTGAATTAAGTAGAATAGGAAAGATCTCTACACATCAGATCAATACTTTCTGCACTAAGAAACGCAAACTGACACATAGTTGGAGGCAGTATGCTGAACACCAATTTCTGGAAACTTCTGGGGGGTGCAAGTACTGTACTGTTGCATTCACGTCCTGCTTTGCAGCTTCCCACGGGCATCTGACCGGGCATTGTGAGAACAAGATGGTGGACTAGATGTGCCACACTGGCCTGATCCAGCATGTTCTTGTATTCTGAAACAAACAAAAGAAGAGGGGGGAAAGGATATCCTAGACTGGCGCCCCTTTGGATTTTGACATCATTAAATCTCCCTTGAACATGGGTGCGGTGGTTCATTAAGGTGGAATCTAGACACATATTAAAAAAAACACTGTGAAAATGTGTGGGGTTTTTTAAAGTGGTTTGAAAAATACATTGCATTTGCCATAAGCTCACCATTGCCACCTTGTATCACATTTGTATAATGCACTTAAAACACACTTAAAATGTTGTATAGTTGTACCTTGGAAGTCAAACAGCTTAGTTCTCAAATATTTTGGCTCCCGAACGTCGCAAACCCGGAAGTGACTGTTCCAGTCTGCAAACTATTTTTGGAAGCCAAACGTCCAACAGGGCTTCCGCAGCTTCTGATTGGCTGCAGGAGGTTTGGTTTTGGAACGTTTTGGAAGCTGAACGGACTTCCGGAACGGATTCCGTTTGACTTCCAAGGAACAACTGTATCGGCAGCTGTATCGCTGATTCTCGTGTGTTCAGGTTTCAAACAGAGGATTCCATTGGAAGAATGCACATTTAATTCATTATGATAATGCAGCAGGGGGAGTCAATGTGGTGTCCTCCTGATGCTGTTGGACTTCACCTCCCATCATCCCTGACCACTGGGCATGGAGGTTGGGACTGCTGGGAGGTGGGGCTCCACCATTATCTGCAGGGTGCCATGTTGACTACTCCTGTGCTAAAGTGTGTTTTGCACGTTTTCTCAGCCCCTTGAGAATGGCTGCAGTAGTTGAACTAGTCTTCAAATCTGAAATGTGGAATTGTGCCTTTAGCATACATTATCATTTTAACTCTATCTCAGCATTCACTAGATTATACCCAAGTGGCAGACTTGGGTATTATGGCACTCTGTGCAAGGCCAAAATTTCGTGTGTGTGTGTGTGTGTGTGTGTGTGTCCAGCCCTTGCTCTGCATTCCCAAAGGCAAATATGGAGGCGCCCGGCTTTGGGAAGGAGATGCAAGGCTCCGACAGGGTCTTGGAGCCCACTCGCCCTTCCCCAAACTGGGAAAGTGGTAACTAGACTTTGGGAAGGAGGTGAGAGGACACTAGGACCCTGTCAGAGAGTCATGCCTCCTTCCCTAAACCCGTCCTGGGTTATGCAACTATTGTGTTATCAGACAATGCAATTTTGAAAGGGGCTTGAAGCTAAAGTTATTTGGGAGGGGGCCTCCACCCTTAAACCAATCTTGCAGCTGATGATGCAAGCCCCTAATAAGAGTTCCTGTTGAAAGGAATATCACTATATATAATCATCTATTCATCATTGAATCATCTATTTTCTATATCAACATGGTGCCCTCCAATTTTTGGTGGATTGGTGCCACCAGCTCCAACCAGCATTGTCAGTGGTCAAGGATTATGGGAACTGTAGTCCATCAGCACCCAGAGGGCACCATGCTCTACTATGACTGGCAGAGGCTATTCAGGGTTTCAAAACAACGATCATTCTCAGCCAGAGATGCCAGAGTTTGAACCCAGAACCATCTGCACTAGACTCTAGCTCCCATCTTCCCTGACAACTGGCCATGAGGTGATGGGAGTTGGGGTACAACAACATCTTGTGGGGGAGACACAGGCTACCCAGCCTTGCTTTGGGGAGAAACTATCAGTGTTGCATGTAAGGCTACAGCAGTGGGCTTACAGAGTGAGAGATATTTGTATAAACAGGTCCTCAAGACTTCCACATTCCGCATGTAGTCCTCTTAACCACAAGTCCCTTCCCAAAGTTGTGCTTAGTGTATATTGGACACTCATCTTGAGTCTTTCAAAGCACCTCTGTTTGTAAGTCTCCAGAAACTGCCACAGACTGAATTACTGATATTAAAAAGCTGGGAGCTCCTTGTAGATTTTTCTCCCTCTCCAAATGCAGAATGCTGCTGTCACAAGAGATTCTCATCCTGCAAAATCTTGGCGTTCAGAAAATAAGTTGTTCGAAAAGGGAGGCTTTAACAGAAAACTGTGACTGGGTTTTCCAATAAAGGTGAAAATGCTTGACCAGAATTCTCTCCACGCACATAGCTTTCCCAAAATGTCAAATCAGTCCTTTCACAATAATTAAATTTGGGGCGTGTGTAGGTGTTCGGTGACACCCATACCCAAAAACCTTCCAGGGACCACATTGCCAGGCTCCCTTTCTTACACACACACACACACACACACACACACACACACACACACCTGTCCCCTGAGGCCAGTGATCAAAGCCAGAAAGCTGAAGGTTGAAACTGTGAGGATGTGAAATGTAGGGGATTTCACTGTGAACTATTGCATCTTCCTGACAGGTACGCTATACACTAAACACATCAATACTTGTACCTCTGGTGTGGGTTGACCACCCTTGAAATCTGATCGACAGGTGCTCAAAATCAAATTACCCAGCACTACAGGCTCTGACCCCCATGCCTTGAGAGCCGTTAAATCAGGTTAATTGAAACAACAAATATTCCTAGATAGTGTTGTTTCTCTCTCTCTCTCTCATATATATATATATATATTTATATATATATATATGAATGAGAAAGAGAATGTGAATGACTTCACTGGAGTGGACATATTGACTTGCCTGCATTTCTGCCACTGCTTTTGATGCCTATTGATTTTGAGAATTATATAATGAACTTCAAAGGGGTCACACTATGATTCTGCCAGCCACTGAGACACAGCAATTCATAAAACTGCAAATGGAATAGTGTTTTATTAAAACAACCCCATCAGGAAAGCAGTGCCAGTTTTCCCAGGCAAGATCATTGGTTTCTTTAAGTCATCATTGCAACAAGATTCTTTAATGGCACTGAAAATTGATGAGAATTATTTCTATGCAGATACTGTAGACAAACTGGCAATTACAACTCCACTCCAAGAAAGACTGGGAAGGGGAAGAATTTGTGCTAGAAAACTCACAGTGATGTGACCAGTATTCAAAGTGGGGTAGGTCTAGCCTTACCATTGGGCATAGTGAGGCAACCCTCCCAAATGGCTGGTTTTGGATGCCAGGAAATGGCAGAAAGTTACTGTTTATATAATTTACTACTATAGTCTTTTTACTGACATCAAGGTGAGGGACTTGGTCTCATGGAATTTTCTTCCTTGTGCAGCAAAAAATTCTACTGGCCTTGGGTACTGTGCACCTTGACTTCATGGGTGGGGCACAATTTGTTACTGTGCCATAATAATAATAATAATAATAATAATAATAATAATAATAATAATTTATTTGTACCCCGCCCATCTGGCTGGGTTTCCCCAGCCACTCTTGGCAGCTTCCACAGAGACCAAAAATACACTAAAACATCAAACATTAAAAACTTCCCTGAACAGGGCTGCCTTAAGATGTCTTCTGAATGTCAGGTAGTTGCTTATCTCTTTGAAATCTGAAGGGAGGGCATTCCACAGGGCGGGCGCCACTACCGAGAAGGCCCTCTGTCTGGTTCACTTCTCGCAGTGAGGGAACCGCCAGAAGGCCCTCAGTGCTGGATCTCAGTGTCCGGGCTGAACGATGGAGATGGAGACGCTCCTTCAGGTATATAGGACCGAGGCTGTTTAGGGCTTTAAAGGTCAGCACCAACACTTTGAATTGTGCTCTGAAACGTACTGGGAGCCAATGCAGATCTCTCAGGACTGGTGTTATATGGTCTCGGCGGCCACTCCCAGTCACCAGTCTGGCTGCCGCATTCTGGATTAATTGCAGTTTCCGGGTCACCTTCAAAGGTAGCCCCACGTAGAGCGCATTGCAGTAGTCCAAGCGGTGACAATGTGTCTTGAGTAGGGTTGACCACTTGCACATCTCTAATCAGAAGAAATTAATCAGCCATGAAGATGACACAGATTTGCAGCAAAGGTACATATGCTAATTTCTCCTAACACTAAAAAATTGTCTGCAGTTTTGACTAATGTACACATGTCTGAAATAAACATTTCTCAATAGGATGCATCTCCCAAGTAGGCTACTTGTGCTAATACGTTCATTTTTATGCACACTTTCCCCAATATATGCATTTTTGTAAACATCCTTTGGTTGGGAAGCTGCACTGCAAAACTCGGATACATGTGGATTTTGAAGGGTGGTTGTGTTTCAGTTCTCATTTTGTATTGGAAAGTGTATATTTGATAGACTGAGCTTTAAATGTGAACAGAATCCCATCCCTACCTGTGATGCAAAGTGATGCTCACTTTGAGTCATAGTTGGGCAACATTTCTGGACACTTCCTCAGGGGTATTCAGAAGAGGGGGGTAGCAGTGGTGGTTGGAGCAGTAGTCAAAAGTGGGCAGGGAAGTAGTCGACAGTGTGCAATGCCTCCTTCCTTCCTTCCTTCCTTCCTTCCTTCCTTCCTTCCTTCCTTCCTTCCTTCTCTATCCTTGCCACCTGCGTGAAATTAGGCCACAGCTGCCCCGCCCAATGCTGCTTTCAGCTTGTATGACCTGGTTGTTAATGAGAAGTAATGGCACAGTGCTGGACAGTCAGCTATTCCAAAAACCTGGAATGAAGGTTACACCCAGCTGTAGATGTATGGAACAGGTCTGGCCGGAATGAGGGTGCAGGGTACAGAATGCATTTGGGAAGACAGCTGAACATAGCAGTCTGCTTTCAGGTTTTGGTCCTGTACGGAGGTATTTTGAGACTAATAAATCAGAATGAGACTAGTCTTCACACACCTCTATAATACCTGTGACACCAACACCTTTGAAGGTAAACCGAGGCAAAGTCAAATCATTAGATAAGTCTCTGCTCCTGTAAAGGGTTCTCAGAAAGGTGTCCTTAACTCAGACATGGAGGGATGAGAGAGGCAGAGAATGTAAAATGCATGTGCATTTTCCATCTTACTGAAATCCTATATTAACTTTGGAAAAACGAAACATGTATTAATTGACTGGGTTTAATTCAAATATGGAGGATATAATTTTCACCATTCTGCCTTGCACAGAATTTGGGCCTCTCCAGACATCCTTTTTTAAAAAATTGCACATTCATGATTTGTGCTCATGGGGCAGTTATACGCTATCCCAGTTTCAGAACTGTTTGTACCTGCAAAAGTGTTGGCGCAGACCCGAACCTTCATTTCCAATCAGTGCAGGTCCTGTAGTTGAAACCCTGTCACTTTTCATACCATAAACATTCCAGAGTTGCTTTGCTTTCTTCAGCTTTTATTGTGCTATAGTGTGTCCCCCGAGATGGCAATAATGTAATAATACTGGGAAAGCGTCATGAAACCAGTAAAGCAGAACAATGTGTGGATGATCCAGTACAAATCCACCACCAACCCACAGTTATTGCAACAACGACATAGTAAAGAATGGGCCGGCCCACCCATAAGGTAGACTGAAGCGGCCACTTCAGCTGGCAGAATCTTGTGGGGTGACACTCCTGCGGGCACTGCTGGGTTTGTGCAGCAGCGGCTTCTGGTTGGATCTTGCTTCCGATGGCGAAAAGGGAAGGGTCAACACTGAACATGAACCTGGGATGCAGGGGACATCAGTCTTGAAGGACCCCTAAATTTCTAGAGAATGGGGGCCACAAATGTTGTTACTTGGGGTTGGGGAACAGATAAAATTCACCGTATTTTTTGCTCTATAAAACGCACCAGACCAGGAGACGCACCTTTTTTTTGGAGGAGGAAAACAAGAAAAAAAATATTCTGAATCTCAGAAGCCAGAACAGCAAGAGGGATCGCTGCGCAGCGAAAGCAGCAGTCCCTCTTGATGTTCTGGCTTCTGGGGTAGCTGCGCAGCCTGCATTCGCTCCATAAGACGCACACACATTTCCCCTTACTTTTTAGGAGGGAAAAAGTGAGTCTTATAGAGCAAAAAATACGGTATTTTCTTATAGTGCATCTATTTATCACATTTCTATCCCACCATTCCTCCAAAGAGCTCAAGGCAGCATCTGTGGCTCCCTTTCTCCCTGTTTTATGTTCACAAGAACCCTGTGAGGTGGGTCAGCCTGAGAGTCTGTGGCTGGCCCAAGGTCACCCAGTGAGTTTCATGGCTGAGCAGGGATGGGACCCGAGTCTCCCAAGTCCTAGTCTGACACTCTAGCCACTACACCACACTGTTGTAGCATATGTGTACTTATTATTTCTCAAGAAGTCCGGCATTTCTCCCATTCGGGGCACTCACTTGCAGGCAGAATTAGCTTCCTGGATAGGCAATGTCAACACTCCTGCTGCCAGCACAGCGGCTAATATGCATTCAGATGTCTTTTGGAGTGGATATACGTATGTCAAAATAGTTAACCCTACAATTATGCACTGAGTGTGCCAAGCAGCGAGGGCTGGGGCCTGGGAGTGCTCTGGCTCAGAAATGGTTGCACCTATTTTTAGGCTCTGAAGATACACACCCCACTTGTTGAGGCTTTTCTGTTGCAACAGCCCTGCGTGGCTCACTCTGGGATCTGGGGCACTTGTGGGGAGATGGTCAAGCTGGTTCAGAGAGGGCAGAATTGAGAAGAAACTACATTTGCAAAGACTTTGTGGCATCACGAGCTCAACTGGTAGAATTTGGGATTTATTGCTATTAAACTAGCCAGTGTGGTGTAGTGGTTAAGAGTGGTAGACTTGTAATCTGGGGTACTGGGTTCGATTCTCCGCTCCTCCACGTGCAGCTGCGGGGTGACCTTGGGCTAGTCACACTTCTCTGAAGTCTCTCAGCCCCACTCACCTCACAGAGTGTTTGTTGTGGGGGAGGAAGCGAAAGGAGAATGTTAACCACTTTGAGACTCCTTTGGGTAGTGATAAAGCGGGATATCAAATCCAAACTCCTCCTCCTCCTCCTCCTCTTCTTCTTCTTCTTCTTCTTCTTCTTCTTCAACTAAACACACGTGTGTGTGTGTGTGTGTGTGTGTGTTTGCTAAGGCTGGCCAGAGGTATTTTGGCCCCTGAGGCAAATCACCAAATGGTGCCCACCCCCCACCAGAAAAGAAGGGATGAGTGAACACTGGGAACAAGGGGGAAAGAGAGAAATACATTGGGCTCTGCTGCCCCTGTGGCTCCAGCCACCTGAGGCAGTCACCTCACCTGGCTCTATGGGAGAGCCAGACCTGCCTTCATCGGGCTCCCTCCCTCCCTCTAGTTGTTGTGATTGTGAGTTTCCTTTTCCAGGAAGGCTTTTATGGCCCAAGTGTGCTACTGAATGGACTGTCTTCATACTGCAGATCATAGAATCATAGAATCATAGAGTTGGAAGAGACCACAAGGGCCATCGAGTCCAACCCCCTGCCAAGCAGGAAACACCATCAGAGCACTCCTGACATATGGTTGTCAAGCCTCTGCTTAAAGACCTCCAAAGAAGGAGACTCCACCACACTCCTTGGCAGCAAATTCCACTGTCAAACAGCTCTTACTGTCAGGAAGATTTGTTTCCTTCAGGTAAAGAGCTTGCAGACACTGCTGGGAAGCCCTCGGCACTCAGACACAGTAAAGAGGACCCACCACACACAAACACAAAATTTCTTGAAGAGCGATAACTCCCCTCCCCTGGTTACCTGCTTGAATCTGTGTCTAAATTCATAACATGATGTGCAGGCAAGAACGGACAAACTATGCATTTCAGCTTCTTTCAGTTTCTCATTTTTCCAGTCCTAAATTCGGTTCTTCTAGTTTCCACAGTGTTTTTTTTTAAAAAAAATGAAAATTCACCAGCATTTCATTGCCAGCTTCTGCTAATATGCATGGATTTTGCATGCAGTTTTGACAGATATACACATTTTCGTAACCTATTTCCCCCATATGTAATGCACTGTAACATAATTTTCATTAATAAATGCATTTTGTTTAGCACAAACATACGTATTTCTGCACACGTTGCTCATTTGGAGAAGTCAAAGGTAAAGGACCCCTGACAGTTAAGTCCAGTCGCGAACGACTCTGGGGTTGCATCGCTCATCTCGCTTTACTGGCCGAGGAAGCCGGCGTTTGTCCGCAGACAGTTTTTCCGGGTCATGTGGCCAGCATGACTAAGCTGCTTCCAATGAAACCAGAGCAGTGCACGGAAACGCCATTTACCTTCCCGTTGGAGTGGTACCTATTTATCTACTTGCACGTTGACGTGCTTTCGATCTGCTAGGTTGGCAGGAGCAGCTCACCCCATTGCGGGGATTCGAACCGCCAACCTTCAAATCGGCAATCCAAGGCTCAGTAGTTTAGCCCACAGCACCACCTGCGTCCCATCAGTTGGAAAACTGGGCTGCAAAATTTCAGAGCAGTGTGAATTTCAAAGGAGAGTTGTGTTTTGGTTTGAGTGCTTCAAGAAGTGCAAATCAGGTCGCTTCCTATTGAAATGCAAAGAGTAAAGCATCTGAACTTCTTTAAATTCCAATCTGGACCACTGATGAGGAAGAGTCTTTGGGATCAAATGTTTTCTGATGAGATCCTTTCCCCACCTCTGAACAGATAAAGCACCATCTAGCACTAACCAAACCCTACTTTTCTGCTGCAAGCCACATGCAGATTTGCAATGGATTTTTCCACAATTATTTTTTTGCACAGTGAGGGGGGATTTAATAGCACTCTCTGTCTGTGTACCTTGCCTGGTCCTCCATCTACACTAGTGGGAATAGCATGGCTGTATGGCTGGGAAAGCGATAATTCCCCTGAGCATGTCTTTAAAACAAACCCTGTCTTTTAATTTGCATTTTTTAAATAACTAAAAAATTTGCACCACAGCACTTATTTCAATGTAAGTCACTACCATAACTTTTACTTCAATGTTAAAAAGTAGAATGAAAAAAAAACTGGAGAGGGAAATAAGCACAATAAGAAAATGGTGCTACCTGCAGAGACTGGAATGGCAGCACATATTTTTTAAATGACCAATTTTAAAAATGAAAAGGCAGTTTAGCAGCAAGTTAAGTATTATTATGTGAACACGTTTGTTAAATTTGTTTAAATTCGATAAAAAGTTGTCAATTAAAAGACCACTGTAAATATATATATATATATTTTGATATGCAGTGTAACTTTGTACATGCTTATTCAGAAGTTAGCCCCACTGAGTTCAATAGGGCTTCCAGGAAAGGGTTTACAGGATGGCCCTTTAAAAGGGCAACATAACAGGCAAGATAACAGTGAAGCTGCATGCCAAGAGATAGAGGTGCAGTGGAAATGTAAAGAGAAAGAAGGTTCTTTTTATCAGATGTGGTGGTCTTGCAGTAAGGCTTACTGGGAAATGATATATAATGAATTGAAAAGGATGTTTAAAAAACATTTGTAGAAAAAAACCCCAGAAGCTTTTCTTTTGGGAATTATAGGGACAGAACTACCCAAACTGTATAGAAAATTATTCATGTATGCGACTACAGCAGCAAGGATGTTACTTGCCCAAAAATGGAAAGAAGAAGTCCCAGCAAAAGAAGAATGGATACAAAAACTTATGGAATCTGCAGATATAGTGAAACTTACCAGAAGAATAAGAAACCAAGAAAACAAACTTTTTATAAAAGAATGGAAATGGTTTATTGAATATTTACAGACAAATTGTAAACAGATAATAACACTGGCAGGATTATTGTAATAACCTGCAGTTTTATAACAGTATATATTTAAAGTAGATTAATAAATGAGCAAATTAAGTTAATTTGGATATGCAGAAGATATTAAAAAATAAATTAAAGGAACTGCAGGAAGAGGGGGAAGGAAGTCAAGTTTTGAAATGTTAAAATGATTGTGAAGTTGGTGCGATGTATAAACTTGAAAAGTACAATTTTATTTTTTTAAGAGATAGATGTGTGGTGATAAGCTCACCTGTTTAACCTGCTACATCATTAATGTTCCGTTTGATTATGTGCAGTCTGAAAAAAAGGAAAAATATGGGACAGCGGCAGTTGGGTGACTTACTTAACAAAATTTGTATACCACTTGACGGTAAGAAAATATTTTGAAAATGTAAAGTAGCGCATTAACATTATTGATAGAAGCATTTAAAGACAGTTATTTAAAAGATGATTAACATAAGGAAGAAATAAAACACATGTAACTTCTGTGTGTCTGGAAAGGTCTGCTGAAACAAAAATATTTTAAGCAGGTGCAGAAAAGAGCACAGTAAAGGTGCCTGCTTGTTGGCAAGTGGCAGGGAGTCCCCAAGTATAGGTGCTGTCACACTAAAAGTGCCTGTAGCAAGTGCCATTTTCGCAGATCGAAGTAGTCAAGTGGGCACATATGGAGTGAGGTGATCCTGCAATAAACAGCAGCATGCAGAAAGCAAATTAGCCAAATGTGGCTATTCCACCGTAGACCCCCATGTTGGAAGCATCCTCTGAACCAGGACAGATCCAGTTTCGAACAAGGCAAGAGAAGGCACATTATCTTGCAGCTCTCAGTGCATGATCCATGCTGCGGCCGACCAAACTTTTTTTATTATTATTCTGCCTTGCAGCTGGCACGTCTGTAGCGATTCTGCCCTTGATATTAATAGTGCGGCTCCCACTATAAATCACAGGGTAGTGTGTTTACCGAATGAAATGGGAAAGCAAAAAAAGAGAAAGAAAGAAAGGAGAGAGAAGTCGTTTTTTAAAAAAGCAGCTATTGCAGTTAAAGGGCCTTGGAAATGTACACCCAGATCACCTCTGCTGTGTTATGACAGGGTAGCTGCAGGAATGACTTTTTCATTCCTAGATTACAGCTGCCTCTGAGAGTTATAAAAATATACGGTGTGTGAAAAGGGGACAGCCAGCTTTGGACAGCAGCTTTGAAGTGCAGAGTTGAGGAACTAGAGCAGGCATAGGCAAACTCGGCCCTCCAGATGTTTTGGGACTACAACTCCCATCATCCCTGACCACTGGTCCTGTTAGCTAGGGATGATGGGAGTTGTAGTCCCAAAATATCTGGAGGGCCGAGTTTGCCTATGCCTGGAGTTGTAATTTCAGTTGGGCTGAAGGGAGTAGGCAAAAGGGGAAAAGGCACTTTGCTGAGCGGTTTCTCCCCATTTCTCATTTTTCCCCTTTTCAGTTCAGTTCTCCATTTCTACATCAGCTTCGATCCTCATGGAAGTTCACCAGCATTGTGGTGCTGATTCCTCCTAAGATAGACGTGTTTTTTGAAGGATGGTTGTGTTTTAATCTGTGTTGTTGTTTAGTCATTTAGTCGTGTCCGACTCTTTGTGACCCCATGGACCAGAGCACGCCAGGCACTTCTGTCCTCCACTGCCTCCCGCAGTTTGGTCAAACTCATGCTGGTAGCTTCAAGAACACCATCCAACCATCTCATTCTCTGTCGTCCCCTTCTCCTTGTGCCCTCCATCTTTCCCAACATTAGGGTCTTTTCCAGGGAGTCTTCTCTTCTCATGAGGTGGCCAAAGTATTGGAGCCTCAGCTTCAGGATCTGTCCTTCCAGTGAGCACTCAGGGCTGATTTCCTTCAGAATGGATACGTTTGATCTTCTTGCAGTCCATGGGACTCTCAAGAGTCTCCTCCAGCACCATAATTCAAAAGCATCAATTCTTCGGCGATCAGCCTTCTTTATGGTCCAGCTCTCACTTCCATACATCACTACTGGGAAAACCATGGTTTTTACTATACGGACCTTTGTTGGCAAGGTGATGTCTCTGCTTTTAGTCTGTGTACTGTTCCATAAAAGCATGGATTGGAGCAGGGAAGACTAATGCAAGCTGAATCTAATTCCTCTCCCCATCCCCTTTTTACCACCAAATTGCTGATTAGTGGGCTGTTATGCAAAAGACAAGGGTGACAGCAGCAGCAGCCAAGATCACAAAAACACTTGACTCAGGAATATTGACTCCGTTTGCACTTATCCACACGCCAATCCCTCTTCCAAATTTCATCACTAATGCTCTTCCCCTGGAGAGCTATTCCTTGACAGTATCCCCCCCCCATCTAAATCCCCCTTCTAGCTATTTGAATAACATAGTTCAAATAGCAGCATAGCTGCGAAGGAAGACAGGAAGGAATGAGCATGTCATTTTAACCAGAAAAACGATGCAAAGGGGGAAAAGCAGCTCTCTCAAAATCATGTAAGGCTCCATAAAGAGATCCCGGAATTTTCTGTTTTGTAGAACCCATGGTTTATACATTTAAAAACACACACAGAGTGAGAGACCCTAGGTGGGTTTTTTAAACTTCAAAGATGCAGAATTATGAATGTGTCAGATTCTTTTCACCTAGAGCTTGGAAACTCACCAGGCTTTATATGACTGAAAACCTATTTGGGACAATATTTTTTAAAAAGAGCAAAATATTATTCCCTAAAAGGCTTTCTTCTGACAGTTCAAATTGATATTCTCCTACCCCCCCCCATTTCAGACTACTGCTGGATATACTGATTTTAGAAAGCAAGAAAGGAAATGGTTGAGGTGCACCATTAGCAAATAACCCCCAGCAGGGCCAGCCCACCCCTGAGGTAAGGTGAGCTGACTGCCTCAGGCAGCAAGATCCCCAGGAGCAGCAGATGTTGAGATTTCTCTCCCCTATCTCTTGAGCTGGGACGTGGGTGGCACTGTGGGTTAAACAGCAGAGCCTAGGACTTGCTGATCAGAAGGTCGGCGGTTCAAATCCCTGCGATGGGGTGAGCTCCCGTTGCTCGGTCCCAGCTCATGCCTACCTAGCAGTTCGAAAGCAAGTAGTCAAAGTGCAAGTAGATAGAGTCGGCCACGACTGGACCTAATGGTCAGGGGTCCCTTTACCTTTACCTTTATCTCTTGAGCTAGTCCTGGCCCCCAGAAGGCTGCCCACACAGGGAAATAGCCCTCAGGGTGAAAAAGGTCCCCCACTCCAACACAAAGCCAATGTTGTCTTCTTTTCAATCCCTTACCTATTAAATCCTCTCCTGGAATCTCCACTTTTCAATGCCACCATGCACTGAGCTCAGTTTCCAATGAACTATCCACTATGACCAGCACATTTCTCCTGCTTGTTGTTGTTGTTTAGTCGACTCTTCACAACTCCATGGACCAGAGCACGCCAGGCACTTCTGTCTTCCACCCGCAGTTTGGTCAGACTCATGCTGGTAGCTTCGAGAACACTGTCCAACCATCTCGTCCTCTGTTGTCCCCTTCTCCTTGCGCCCTCCACCTTTCCCAGCATCAGGGTCTTTTCCAGGGAGTCTTCTCTTCTCATGAGGTGGCCAAAGTGTTGGAGCCTCAGCTTCAGGATCTGTCCTTCCAGTGAGCACTCAGGGCTGATTTCCTTCAGAGTGGATACGTTTGATCTTCTTGCAGTCCATGGGACTCTCAAGAGTCTCCTCCAGCATTTTTCAGTAATACATGCCCCTAATCCCATGTTTGCTTTCATAACCAGAAATGCAGGGGGCGGTGGTCTACCAGAAGCCCCTTCTGTGAATCAGCACAGTTCTGTCTTAATTTTAATATGGAAAACTCCTCTCTAGTTCTGAAACACACTTCCTCTCCTTCCACTGCTCCATTCTTTTCCATAGCTGAAGATATTTCTTTTGCCCGTTCCTAGAGTTCCCAATTGGATTATTGCCGGGGGGTGGGGGGGTGGGAACAGCCCCAAAAGAACAGGAAAACAGCAAAAATGGCGTGAAAAGAGCAGCAAAACGGCAAGCAATCCCAGGAGCCTTTGCACCATAATTGAAAAGAATCCATTCTTTGGCGATTAGCCTTCTTTATGGTCCAGCTCTCACTTCCTGCTTAACCACCCCTAATTCAGAACCCAACGGTGTATTCATAAAATTGAGTTGTTTTGCCAGGTTTTGAGATGCTGCAGAAGGATGAAGCAGCAGCAATTCCTTGCCTTCTGTTCCCCAAAGCTTCCACCCTCCTTAAGAATAGAAAAATGAGAAACCTGAATGAAAACAGAATTGACTTGTTTGCGCAGTGTGCTCTGCATGTACAGTAGAAGGTCTCACATTCAACCCTGATAGGGAAGACCTCTGAGCCCCTGAGGGGCTGCTGCCAGACTGAGTTGACAATACTCTACTCGATGAGCTGGTGTAAGGCAACTTTGCTTGCCTCTTATTTCTGCTTTGTAAGGAACCCAAGTAACATTCCTTTTTATAAGAGCTGTTTTAGCTAATATGATGGGCAGGCTGCTACGAAGGACTTTTGAGCTGACTTTGGGTGACTTCCATTCCTCACAGGAATGGTGTCTTTGCTCTGCAGCATGAACTGGCAGCGCCCATGGTTTGGATATATTGGAGCTTGAGAGATCAGCAGAGTCCTAGCGATAAGGGGTGTTGGCTCAATAGCTAAACAGCTCATGAATGTAGACCCAGCAAGGGGCACTGTGCAAACTGGTCTCATATCACACTCCCCGAGGAGCAGGAAAGGTGAAACAGAATACGCAAAGAATAAACAGGTGCCATCCCTCACATTATGACATTAAAAGCTACTAGTGTGCTCCCATTACCCCTCCCCAAAATCACTTCCCATGACTAAAATAACAGGGTGGGAATAGTTGATCTGCTGGCAAGCAGCAGCAAAATCTGTCATCCTCATCTGACCTGTTCTCCCACAAAGACATGTGTACACCCTCCTCTCGCGTCATAATTTTATTCAAATGTGGGTAGCACTTATATTGATTCAAATCACAACATGGGCCATTGCCTCGGGAAGAAAGGAGAGGTACTACGGTAATTATTTCATGAGAGACAGTCATAGGGACCCAATGGAAGGCATTTTGCTGAACTCTTCCTGCTCTAAAGACTAGGACTAGCCGCCTGAGAAACAGTTTCTATCCAAATGCGATTTAGGTTTTAAATTTAAGGAGTCTCTATGGGAGTATATTGTATTTAAAAATGCAGTATCAGAGTTTTTAGGGGGCTAACCAGGTTGAGATAGCTGGGATAGCAGGCTTGTTGGTTATGCAGATTTTTTCAATTTCATTGTACTCTGTGGTACAATGTCAATAAAGATTATTGTATTGCATCATATCTCCCCCCCCCCCAAAAAAAATCCCTCAAGTCAGCCGTGTTTGCCCCACAGGACATCCCCTGACACACACTATGTTGCAACATTCAATATGGGACAATGCACACAGTGACTTGCGATCTCGGTCACACACAGTCTGTAGTCCGCTGGCAGCAGGAGTTCAATATGGGTATGTCTTTGAGTTAACAGCTTACATCAAAAACCTAACAGTACCTAACTATCGAAGGCTTTTCACCAAAGCCAGACTGAATGTCTTCCCCTCTGCAGTGCTGGATGGTAGGTTGAGAGGAGTTCCCTACCAGGACAGACTTTGCTCGTGTGCTCAAGACATCGATTCCATAGATCATATTTTGTTACATTGTGCGAAGTATGAGCAGGCCAGGGCTGAACTGATACTACCCTTGCTGGTGCCTTTCCTGGGAAAGTCAGAGGTTCACTATGTCAGGTTCCTACTGGAAGACCGGACAAAAGCTAGAACGTTGGCAGTGGCAAAGTTTTTATCAGTGGTTGCAAGAACAAACGAGCCCTATATTCCAAACAAAGTGCTTGATTAACCTGGAGGTAGACTGTATGAACTCTGTATTAATTTGTAATGTTTTGTTGGGTCTCTGGACCGTAATAAAGATTGATGACATTCAATATGGCACTATTTTAAAAGGCACAACATGTGTGCACACACGGTATGTGTTTATTCCCTGCTCTGGTTGCCTTGATAACTCTGTACTGTATTTGGTATTTAACATGCATAGATCAAGTAAACTAGACTGTGATGAATACAGCATAGGAATAGGAATATGTGAAACAGTCAACTGAAAATGTTGGTACTGACCATTTGATCTGGGCATATGTACCCAAGACTTCATAGGTACAGGCCCTGCTATGCGAGAGCTCCGTATGAATGCCTGGTGATTCCAGGGGTGAAACTGCACTCATAAAAAAAATTAAAAATAAAAAGGAAGGCACAATTACTCTGGCTGCAAAGAACAAGCCATGTAATTGAAGTAGTTATTAAAGCATATCAGGAATGCCATCGCCAAACGATTGAACAGGAAAAACCAGCTTTTGTTTTTTTTAAAGGAACGGGCAAGTGAGAAACTGCTGATTACAGGAACATGAGATCCAAAAATCTTCAGTAGTGTCTCGCTAGTCCCTCCCACTGTGTTTTAAGACCAAAAAACAAAAGAACAAAAAAAGCTATCACGCAATCAAATTAAAAAAAAAACAACCCACACCACAAATCCAACCAGAAAAAGATGAGAGGACCATACAGAAAATATTGATTACCTTAATATAATAATGTATTTCCAATTCTACTTTAAAATGGAGAGGACAAATGATGTCCATGCCATGGTGGAAGCAACTGAATTGCCTTTTAAAACTACTTAATCTTCAGCATATCTGCTGGTGGTGAAATCCACAAAGAAAATGTGCTCTGTGAAGTTTTACCTCCTTTTGTCCATCTGCCAATAGCTCCGCTGGGTGACAGAGAAAGGGGAAAAAATTATCTCGTCTATGAATAGCAGCAACAAAGAATATATTTTCAAAAGTTGGCATTGCTGCCGCTTTTAAGGAGCCACAAGAACATCATGGCATCAGCCTCATTCAACAGGGAACCAAGAATGATGACTTGGCCTTCCTTGCCAGGTATAGGATATGTTCATTTCATTGCTGCAGCTGCAGCGAATTCACTGGGTTAACTGCTTGGAGTTATATCCACACCATACATTTAGAGTATATTATTATAGTTATTATTATTAGATTGGTTAGGATCTTTTCTTACAAATTAATTCAAATTGACTTACATCAAAACCAATTATAAACAACCACAAAACCTTCAAAACAACAGCAGTACAAATAAAAGGCTGAAAACACAGCTGGACAAAAAGAGAGGACTACAGGTCCTGCCCCACTATAAGAGGGAAAATTTAAAAAGTATTTGGCTAGTTTCAAGAACTGGATAAATATGGTGCCAGGCATGCCTGCGGAGAACGTATCAGCAGTGGGGGTGGGCATTACTGAAAAGGTGAGTTCTCATGTTCTCGAACCTTCCAAACCTCCCACGGTGATTTCAGGGTCTAGGTGGGTTCATGTGGGGAGAGACATTCCTTGAGGAGCTGGGGTCCTAAGCCACATAAAACCTTATTGGCCAAAACCAGCACTTTGAATTGAGCCCAGAAACTAAGTGGTAGCCAATGAAGTTGTTCCAGAATTGGTGAGACGCAGTTGGCACTGTGGTCTAAACCACTGTTGTTCTCTCCCAGCGCCTGCCAACCTATCAGTTCGAAAGCATGCCAGTGCAAGTAGATAAATAGCTACTGCTGTGGCGGGAAGGTAAACAGTGTTTCTGTGCGCTCTGACTTCTGTCACGGTGTTCCGTTGCGCCAGAAGCTGACCACATGACCCAGAAAGCCCTGCTGACCACATGACCCAGAAAGCCCTGCTGACCACATGAGCCAGAAAGCTGTCTATGGACAAATGCCAGCTCCCTCGGCCTGAAAGCGAGATGAGCGCTGCAACCCCAGAGTCACCTTTGTCACTTTTAACCATCCAGGGGTCCTTTACCTTTTACCAGAATTGGTGCTATATGTTCAGACTGTCCTGCTCCGGTCAACAGTCCGGCCGCAGAATCCTGCGCCAGAATTTTGAACTATCCTCATAGGCATTGCAGGGGTCCAACCCTCAAGCTACCAGCGCATAGATAAAAAGTTAGGCTGTCCCTGTGCAGCTGGGGCACAGCTGAGTTACCAGCTGAAGCTGAGGGAAGGCTGTGCCACTGAGATCTCTTCAGCAACAGCAAAGGATCCAGAAGTACATAGCTCCCCCAAAGAATCATGAGAGCTGTCGTTTTCCCACCACAGAGCTATAATTTTCAGCACCCTTCATTGGGAACTCTTCAGGGCATTTCCCTATCGCTTTCCAAACAGAAGAAAACGCAGGGTTGGTTTTTGTTTTAATAATAATAATAATAACAATAATAATAATAATATGTCACCCATCTTGCTAGGTTTCCCCAGCCACTCTGGGCAGCTTAGGACATAAATGAAAACACAACAAAGCATCAAACATTAAAAAACAAAATACCCTATACGAGCAACAAACAAACCAATAAATCAATAGAAACCAATAATAACAACAGTAAGAAACAGTTTACAGTTATACCCAAATTAAAATAATCGCCATCCCCAACTAAACATTTAACCAACATCAACCTGACAAAAACAAAACAGAGGAACCAAAATTAGTACCGTTTAAAACATTTTAAAACATTTTAGCCAGTTGCCTCAGCCCAAGAGTGCATGCATGAGAAAGCAATGTGATGGATTTCTAGATCTGAATAAGGAATGACCTGACTTCTAGCTTTGATGATGTTGCATCCTGATGGCACATGCTTTGGCAACCGTCTGATACATACTAGGTGGATATATCTTTCCCCCGCTATAATATGTGCCTCCGATGTTATTTCCTTATTATTTGAGAACAATACAAGTAGCGACAGAACATCTCAATGCTGGTTAATGCCCAAATGAGCCAGTACTGCAGCGGAGGGGGCAGCGAGGGTTGGAACCGATGGCCTTTGGATCCCTTCTCAGTTTGATAAATCCATGATCAAGTGGAGCCTTTGAGTAACTTCTGCCCTTCCATGATGTTTTGGGAAACCAGTGCTTTGTAGTCATCTTCTGAGAAGCTTGGCTTGCCAAGTGGGCCTTGTTTTGTTTTGTGGGTTATGTTTTGTTTTAAGTAGAACTGTTGCACTGGGGTGATAAAGTGAATTAAACAATTCCAGTTGCACACACCTAAAGTTCCAGTATGTGCTGGAATCACTCTTGCAAATTAGTCTGGATGCACTTTTAGAAGCAATTCTATTCACATTGACTTCAGAGCAAACTCCACCAAACACGGATTTCCACTCAGACTGGCACAGGATTGTGTCGCACATCTTTGAAAACAAGCATTTCTCATTTTTAAAAAAGCACACACAAATCAGATGGAAATTAATTCCAGAGCAGGGGCAGGAGGAGGAAGCTTTATTTGTGGTTTTGATATATAGCAGTTGGTATTTGGCAGCCAAGAAACAGCAGACACCCAAGGACAATGGCCAGAGTTAAGTGACTGCCTGGGCCAACAATGTGGAATTTATGGAATGGGACGCTTGGAACAAAGGCATAAAATGGCATTGGCTATTGCTGCAAGGGAATTTCCTCCTCTTTATAGGCTGTTGTGAAGCAGCAAGAATGAGAAGTCTCCCCCCTCCTCGTTTTATGCACAGATGAGAGCATACCTGAAGGGCGATTATATGCATGCACACATTTGCTGCATGCCAATATTTATACCCATTCTAAGCCTGCTAAAAGCAAAGACCCCTAAAGTCTTTGTCGCAGATGTCCGAGGTCAGACAGCATAAGTCACGACATCAGAGAGCCCCCAACGCCCCAAATCTCCATCACAGTCTCATAAAATGTTGTCCTCCTATATTTATTCACCAGCAGACAGTACCCAGCATTGCTCAGGATGTTTTTTTCACCCCATACTACTAACATTTATAAATAGCTGGTTTTATTTTTTATCTTCTTAAACTATTTTATTTCCAATCTAATGCTGTTGGATAAACTGTAATAGAGGCGGCTCCCCACTTAACACAGGGGTTGCATTCCCAGGAACTGAGGTTATAAGCAGGGGCATACAAAGTGGGGGGCGGGCCGACCAGGGGCCACTCGGGGGGGGTGACAAGATGGCCCCTGCCTCCCCCCAGCTATAGAGTGGTTGAGGACGCGCGGCGTCCGTATGGGCACTGCTCGCGTGGCATCCGTACGGGCTGTCACATGTGCACACTCTGTATGAGATGCCGCACATGCACACTCCGTACGGATGCCTGTATGGACGGCGTGAGCGGCATCCCGTACGGACTGCACATGTGCACCATCCCGTACAGAGTGCGCATGTGCGGCAGCCCATACATTTGCCACGCAAGTGGCAGGCTGCTGCGTGTGCGCACTCTGTACGGGATCCACACATGCACAGTCTGTATGGGATGCCGCACGTGCGCCACCAGGCAGTTTGCCCTGCCCCTCGTCATTCCGCCCTGGGTGCCGGAGAGGGTTCCTCCGCCACTAGGTATAAGCAAAATCGCATATACTGGCGGACACCATATAAACAGCCTGTAAACACAGGCTAAACCTTTGGAAAACACTTTTAAAAAACCAGTAGCACTTAACAGACTGGCCAGTGTGGTGTAGTGGTTAAGAGCGGTAGACTCGTAATCTGGTGAACCGGGTTCGCGTCTCCGCTCCTCCACCTGCAGCTGCTGGGTGACCATGGGCCAGTCACACTTCTCTGAAGTCTCTCAGCCCCACTCACCTCACAGAGTGTTTGTTGTGGGGGAGGAAGGGAAAGGAGAATGTTAGCCACTTTGAGACGCCTTCGGATAGTGATAAAGCAGGATATCAAATCCAAACTCTTCTTCTTCTTCATGAATGGTGGCAATGGTGGCTCTCAGACTTCCTCATCTCTGGACGAGGATGTGCAAACAACAAGAAGGGCCCCAAGCCTTGGTGCAAAGGCTCCTGGGATTGCTTGCCGTTTTGCTGCTCTTTTCGCGCCATTTTTGCTGTTTTCCTGTTCTTTTGGGGCTGTTCCCACCCCACCCCCGGCAATAATCCAGTTGGGAACTCTAGGAAGGGGCAAAAGAAATATCTTCAGCTATGGAAAAGAATGGAGCGGTGGAAGGAGAGGAAGTGTGTTTCAGAACTAGAGAGGAGTTTTGCATATTAAAATGAAGACAGAACTGTGCTGATTCACAGAAGGGGCTTCTGGTAGACCACCGCCCCCCTGCATTTCTGGTTATGAAAGCAAACATGGGATTAGGGGCATGTATTACTGAAAAATGCTGGAGGAGACTCTTGAGAGTCCCATGGACTGCAAGAAGATCAAATGTATCCACTCTGAAGGAAATCAGCCCTGATTGCTCACTGGAAGGACAGATCCTGAAGCTGAGGCTCCAATACTTTGGCCACTTCATGAGGAGAGAAGACTCCCTGGAAAAGACCCTGATGTTGGGAGAGATGGAAGGCACAAGGAGAAGGGGACAACAGAGGACGAGATGGTTGGACAGTGTTCTTGAAGCTGCCAGCATGAGTTTGACCAAACTGCAGGAGGCAGTGGAAGATAGGAGTGCCTGGCATGCTCTGGTCCAGGGGGTCACGAAGAGTCGGACACGACTAAATAACTAAACAACAACAACAACAATTACTGAAAAAACATCTAGTTTCACCATCAGCAGCAAAGGAGAAAAACATGGGGTGCTGATTTCTCCAGAATCTGGCCTAGAGAGGAAAAAATTCTGCAGGACTGGAATTCTAATGTTACTTTTTCAACATATTTGCATTTTCACCCCTATTTGTGCCTTCTGCAAATTTTTCAAAACAGGAGGCCTCTTGCAAAACACTCTTAGGAGAGTACTTTCTACATAACAATTCTGCCACCCTCTATATAGTTATCACATCAGTGTGGGAATACAGGTCCATACCTCATGTGTGCAGCAGCCAAAAGCAGAAGCAAAGACACAATAGATTACAGGGAGTCAATTTTCTTATGTAGAAACTTCTCTGTATTTCATATCAGTAGCCTGACCCTAAAACATATTAATTTGGAAGCAAGTTCCATTGATGCTTGATTACGTCCAAGTAAGATATAATTAGGACTGCAGTATTGGATAAAACAGGAAACCTGAAATCAATTTTTAAAATACTGTTATTGGATTTAGTTATAATTTCTAGATGCTGCAAAAAATGTAAATAGATGACACTGTATAAATAATTCCATGCAATTCCACAAGCTTCCATTGCCTGGCATTACAACACAGAAGACTGGAAAAAGACGTTTAAATCAGTGGCAACTGGTAACCCCTGGACCTTGTGGGGTGGCTTGTGGCCAAGGAGGTCGGGTAGGTGTGGCCAATGAGGTCACATGGGCGGGACCATGGCAGTCACATGGGCAGGGTCAAGTTGTTCAGGTTTACTTTGCAACCTCCTCTCCCCCCCCCCCCAAAAAAGGTGTGGACACAAAAGCATTGCAGTTGTATAAGTACTTAGCACCTAAACTAAACTGAAAAGTGTTTAACCTTGATTTAGAAAGGGGTCCCTGCAAGCAAACAGGCTATATTTCCATGCTTCACTCTGCTGTATTGCAGTATTACAATTTTGTTTTGTGATTTTAAATCTCGACCGGGGGTTCTCTCAAGAGTACTTGCCCCATACGTGGATATTGGCATCCAGGGAATTCTTCTTTTACACCTGTTTGTTTTATTTATTTATTTATTTATTTATTTATTTATTTATTTATTTATTTATTTATTTGGTTTTTCAAATTACAGTTTTACAATGAGATATCCAACATACAACATAAAAACAAGATTCCAAAGAAACTCCTGGACTTCTCCCCTTTGTGGGTCTTTTCATTCCTCATTTCCTACTGCATCTTTTATAATAATCCAAATAAAGAGGTTGGGGAGGGAGAGATCAGATTTCTTTGTTAATTTTCAAATAGGACTCCAGTTTGTTCTTTGATCTTAGATTCTGGAAGTGTAGTGGAGCGAATCTGAGCTGTCCCTTAGCCGCATTCAACCTGGATGGAGGAGAGTAAACAAGAGAGAGATTATATATAATTATAGACATATCATGGTGTCAGGGATAAACAGGAATCACAAGCGGCGATGAGGCACTGGATGTTGGCAGAGCCCCAAGCCTGGAACAGGGGCCAGCCAGCAACAGGCAGCATGGCTGGAACATGCTTTTCACAATGGGCCTGTTTTCAGTGAGCCTCAGGGATGCTGCTATCTTCTGCTTGGTTGCTTCTGCCTCTGGGCATGTCCCTTGCAAAGAATAGTAGCTTGCCCAGTGCAGTGTGGAAGCCAAACTAAAGTCAGCAGAATACTCTGCAGCAGCAACAACATGAATGAATTGAAGACCCTCCAAGTGCTCCTATTTTCCAGGGACATCCCTGATTTAGAGAAGCCGCCCCAGTTCCTGATTTGATCCCAGAATGTCCCGCTTTTCCTTAGGATGTCCCTATTTTTATTGGAGATATGTTGGAGGGTATGGAGTTATCCAGCCCCTGAGCCGTCTGAAGGCAATCCTGTATAGAGAAGTTTTTTTAAAAAATGCTTAATGTTTTATTATATACAGTGGTACCTCTGGTTGCGAACAGGATCCATTCCGGAGGCCCATTTGCAACATGAAAAGCCAGCAACCTGAAGCGCCGTATCTGCGCAGGTGCGCGGCACAATTTGGCACTTGTGCACATGCGTGAAGCACGATTTAGCATTTCTGCGCATGCGCGAGCGGCAAAACCCGGAAGTAACCTTTGCCAGTATTTCTGGGTCGCTGCAGCGCGCAACCTGAAAAAACGTAACACGAAGCAAACGTAACATGAGGTATGACTGTATGTTAGAAGTTGTCCCGAGTGGCTGGGGCAACCCAATAAGATGTGTGGGGTATAAATAGTAAAATTATCATTATGGAATGGGACATCCCTATTTTCATCGGAGAAATGTTGAAGGGTATGGGATTGTTCTGCAAGGCATTTGCACAAATGTTGCAGCTTGCTTAGGTCAGAGAAAAGGAAGAGGGGAGAAACATGAAAATACCCCTTCACAGAATTCTATACGAAGTGAAACTATAGATCAGGCTTCCTCAAACTTGGCCCTCCAGATGTTTTGAGACTACAATTCCCATCATCCATGACCACTGGTCCTGCTAGCTAGGGATCATGGGAGTTGTAGGCAAAAAGCATTTGGAGGGTTGAGTTTGAGGAAGCCTGGTATAGATGTTTCAGAGTGAAGTGCTATTGTGCTCATGGGCTTAAATGGGTATCTGGCCATTGTGGGAACAGAATAAGAATTTTGGTAGTTTCAAAATTTGGCGATACCAGTATACCCAGCTCTGTTTCTCCTTTCCACCTAAATCTGAGGAAGCTGCCTCGGTGCTAAACTGGTGTCTGTCTTCAGTAACGGACTGGATGAGGATGAACAAATTGAAACTTAATTGAAACAAAACAGAGGTGCTCAGAAGGCAGAACAGGGGATGGAGCACATAGGTTCGCAATTTGCGTGTGCTCCTGGACATGGATGCCGAGGTCTCTGGACTCTGCAGTGGCCAGGAGGGCATTTGCACCATTATTGCTTGTGTGCCAGCTGCGCCCATTCCGTGAGATGTCTGCTTTGGCCACGGCGGCATTTGCCTTAGTTACATTCCATTTAGATTACTGTAACATGCTCTTTGTGGGGCTGCCTTTGAAAAATGCTCAGAAATGTCAACTAGCTCAAGGAGCTGCGGCCAGATTGCTTCCTGGCGCAGGTTATAGGGAGCATATGACTCCCTTGTTGCAACAGGTTCACTGGCTACCAATCTGTTTGTGGGCACAATTCAAAGTCCTGGTTATCACCTATAAAGTCCTCCATGCTATCCCTAATACGAACCTGCCTGGGTTTTCAGACCTGCCACCCTCACAGGCTTGCTTGGTGAGGACACAGGAAAGGGCCTTCTTGGTGGCTGCTTCCAGACTCTGAAACTCCTTCCCCAGAGACGAGAGTTCAAATCCCCACTCAGTCACTGGGTGACCTTGGGCCAGATCAGGACATGGGTGGCGCTGCAGTCTAAACCCCTGAGCCTCTTGGGCTTGCTGATCAATGGTTCAAATCCCCTTGGGCTTGCTAATCGGTGGTTCGAATCCCCACAACAGAGTGAGCCCCTGTTGCTCTGTCCCAGCTTCTGCCAACCTAATAAATAATAATAATAATATTTTTATTTATTCCCCGCCCTCCCCGGCCAGGACCAGGCTCGGGGTGGCTTAAAATTACAATAAAACATAATAGAAAAAGAAAAAAACAGTTAATTAAAATATGGGTTAAAATACAGGTTAAAATACAATTTAAAATGCAGCCTCATTTTAGTAGTAGCCCATAAATCAAAACCATAAGGGGAGGGGGAAAAATAAGGTCCAAACCAAAGGCCAGGCAGAACAGCTCCATCTTGCAGGCCCTGTGGAAAGATGTCAAATCCCATACGGCCCTGGTCTCTTGTGACACAGTGTTCCACCAAGTCGGGGCCAGTACTGAAAAGGCCCTGGCCTTAGTTGAGACCAATCTACCGTAACCTCCTTGCGGCTCAGGACCTCCAAAGTGTTGTTATTTGTGGACCTTAAGGTCCTCCGCGGGGCATACCAGGAGAGGCGGTCCCGTAGGTACGAGGGTCCTAGGCCGCATAGGGCTTTAAAGGTCAAAACCAGCACCTTAAACCTGACTCTGTACTCCACCGGGAGCCAGTGCAGCTGGTAAAGCACTGGATGAATGTGATCCCGTGGTGGGGACCCCGTAAGGAGTCTCGCCGCGGCATTCTGCACCCGCTGGAGTTTCTGGGTCAGCTTCAAGGGCAGCCCCGCATGGAGCAAGTTACAATAATCAAGCTGGGAAGTGACTGTAGCATGGATCACTGTGGCAGTTCGAAATCACACCAGTGCAAGCAGATAAATAGGTACTGCTGCGATGGGAAGGTAAACAGCGTTTCCGTGCACTCTGGGTTCCATCACGATGTCCCGTTGTGCCAGAAACGGTTTAGTCCTGCTGGCCACAAGACCCGGAAAACTGTCTGTGGACAAACGCCGGCTCCCTCAGCCTGAAAGCGAGATGAGCGCCGCAACCCCAGAGTCGCCTTTGACTGGACTTCACCGTCCAGGGATCCTTTACCTTTTTGGGCCAGGTGTGGCCTCTCAGCCTATCCTACCTGTCAGGGTTGTTGTGGGGATTAAATGAGCAGTGGGGAGAAGTGTGTGCACTGCCTTCAGCTCCTTGAAGGAAAGGTGGGATATAAATTTGCACAATTAATATATTTATTCTGGCCTGCTTGCATGTATGGCTTCCAGGATGTATTCAGACCATATTTAAAGTGCTGGTTTCAACCTGTAAAGTCTTGCATGTGTCAGTATCTCAATATGTCATGGGAATCCCATATGAATTTACCCAGACCCTGAGGTCATCATCCAGCAAAAGTGCGGAGGGTGGTGACTAGAGAGAAGACTTTTTCGCTAGTGGTTCCCTCCTAGATTATGGAATACTGCCCCAAGGAGCCTCGCCTAGTGCCAACATTTACATCTGTTCTGTACCTGGTGAAGACTTTCCTTAATCCTTTTCTCTGGCTTACTGGTTAGTTGTTACCTGGGAATTATCAGCAATCTTTCTGTTTGTATTGTGACTTTTGTTGCAAGTCACTCTGAGACGTTTCTGCTACAAGGTGATAAACCGATGAAAATAAGGATAAAAAGAATAACTGCCTCATCGTATACTATCACAGTTCCAGATATATCTCTGCATCTGCAGTGTGTGAAATAGCTGGCTGTAGGCTGCATGGTGCGTATTAATCTCAAAATGTATCTAGGCAGCTGCCTTAGAATACTGCATGGATCCACAGATCCATTTAGCTGGGAGCAGCTCTTCAGACAGGAGTCTTTTCCAACCTGCCCTGAAGTTGTCCAAGATTGAACACGGGGCTTTCTGCAGATTGTTGACCACAGCTGGTTATAGGGAGTATTTGACTCCCTTGCCACAAGACCTCCACTGCCTACCAGTCTGTTTCTGGGCACAATTCAAAGTACTGGTTATGACCTATGAAGCCCAAGTTGGCTTAGGTCCAAGACCATATTCCCTCATATCATCCTGCCCAGGTTCTCTTGGTCCCGCCACCCTCACAGGCCTGCTTGATGGGGACTCAGGATAGGGCCTTTTTAGTGGCTGCTCCCAGACTCTGGAACTCCCTCCCCGGGGATACTAGACTGGCTCCTTCTTTGTTGTGCTTCCACTGGCAAGCGAAGATCTTCTTGTTCCAGCAGGCCATTGGGGAACCGAGTGCTTTTAATGAAAGAGCTGGTGCTGTGCTGTTTTTATTGTCATCATTCGTATGTTTGCAACAGATTTTGCATGTGTATGTAGTTTTAATTCTATCAAAGTTTAATCGTCTCTTAATGATTGATTCCCACCCGCCCCCTATGTTTTTAGCAGTTCTTGTTTTTATCCGTAGGCCGTCTTGAGTCCCATCAACGGAAAAGGTGGGGTTTAAATAAATAAGGATAATAATCCTGCACACAAAGCTGATGCTGGTCAACACCTTCCCAGGTACACACTTGGAGGCTGAATTTCTAGACACTTTAGCGAAGGAGCTGAACCATTGTGGGGAAAACATTTTCAGCCCAAAGCCCATAGTCTGTGTTGGACTGGCGGGGTGCAGAGGAGTGGGGGGGCACCAGCTGGGGAGCCCCCAAGGGAACCCCCAGGGGAAGAAGGCTCAGATTGGTGGTGGGATGACGATGAGTGGTCAGTGGGAGAAGACTGGGAGGGGAGAGGTGATGGGAGCTGAAGAGGCAACAGGGTTTAGTGGGCAGGAAGAGGCTGTGGCAGAAAGCAGTCCAGAATCAGAGGCAGAAGTGGAGGCTGGAGAAGAGTGGGGCCAAGAGGAAGTGATGAGGCAGGCTGCTGAAGAATCCAGGGAATCTCCCCCTCCTGCTGCGACCCACTCCCCTCCCCTCTGGTCTGCCAGAGCCCACAGAGAAATGAAGAGGGAGAAGCAATGGAAGACGATGGAGCCTTAGGTTGCTGGGGGAGGAATTGGAGGAGGAGGAGACTTAGTAGTGGGAAGGCAGGGACCTTCAGTCCTCACAACTGCCTTGTCGCAGGAAGACCTACTGGGAAGAATTGCTGTGCTCACTAGGCCTGTGCTGTTTTGGTTTCTTTGAATAAAGAGTTAACTTCCTGGACACGGGATTGTGGTGATCACACAGGGTCCCTGGACGTTTCACCATCTATTGATCCCTGTGCCACCACTTGATTTCTCGCTGCCACCACCCAGGCCCTACCTGGTACAATACTGAGTCCAGTCAGGGTTAAATTGGAACATAAACCTCTGTTTATTTATTGCAGTTTTAACAAGTGTGTGGTTTCATAAACGGTATTGGTCAATTACAATCATGGGGCGCCCATCCAGACCTATAACTTCCGCTACCTGCTCTCACTAACTAAACCACCTCTCAGATATTTACTTGTCTTCCTAGCTCCTAACTGTTCCTGACTCAGCTTATTCCGCTACACTAACTCAACCTACCAACAGACTCTATCCCAATTCACTCCCACTCCAACCAACCACCCACCTCCCAACGAACTCCTCCTTCGCCCCTCCCAGAGCTGGTTTTATAGTCCCTCTGACTCCACCCCCCTGGGTTCTGACTGGGCAACCTGTTTAACTATTTCACCTCCAGCCCTCTCATATGTTAACGTCACAGGGGTGTTTTATTCCTGCCTTCGCTTCCTGACACAGTCTTCCATGGGCGACCTTCCAGGGCTGCATCCAGTGGTGGGTGGCACCAGGAACAGACGGTCATGCTGCTCTCGCTCTTTGAACAAGAGGCACACAAAAGTCAGGGGTTTCTACAGCCCCACCCCCCAACATTTTCATGTCAAGGACACATTTCAGCTAGGCAAGAGCACTCCAGGAAAGTGTGGCCTGGGGAGAAGAATGTCCTAGGGAGAGTCTCAAGGGCCAAAAAAGGAGGCTTGAAGAGCAACATTTGCCTCTGGCCCCCAAGCTTTCCCACCTCTCACCTAAACCTTGAAGGATGACATTAGCAGCTTGAACTACCAAAGCACTGAATAGTTATTGCTTAGAGGCAAAAATAGGAGCTAAATAGGAAGAGTGATTTGCTAAGGAGCAGGTAACAAAAGATAAGGACTGTCCCTGGTGAAACGGGCTGTTGGTGCATAAAAGAGACAAGCACAAGCCACGAATCCACGTGCAGCCTGAATTTGTCCACCAGTGAGATTCCCTAGCGATATCAGAAAGGATGGCTGCCAGCCGAAAATGCGTCAGTTGAGTGACTGGCCAAATGTGCATTTAGCCGGGATGCTTCATTGTGCCACCCGAAGCCACTCTTAATCTCCTCCTTTCACATTTCAAAATGTTGGCAGGTATGGATTTAATACTGTTTTATTCCGTAACATTATACAGCCAAAACAAAGGTTGTCCTGGATGCTAGATAAGACCGTCAATTCCTGAACTGCAGCCATGGCAGATTCTGCACTGCTGCTGGCAACTTTCATCTCAAATTCAAAATAATAAAAATTGCATTATTACACGTAGTCTAAAATACAGCCAAAAGCAGGCAGGCAAGGAAGCAAAGTAGTAGAGGACCAAAAAAAGAGAAAGAATCTCAGGATTGATGGTCAAAGCCACAGAAAAAGAACAAGGAAATTGTTCTAATCACAAGGGATCACAGGAAGCAGATAAACAAGGCCGATTTATCTTCTTGCGCTTCACATCCATCCCTAAACTAGACAGAAAAACCCACAGAACACTACATTTTCAGCACTCCAGGATCAATGGCTACATCTGTTGAAAAAGAAATCACTCACGGGCCGATTATTAAGTTGTTTACGCCCTAAAACAACCCAGGCCTTCTCCAGTTTGTGGGTATCTTCATAAACGAATCGCTCACAAGAGGGCAATTGGTTTGAGGCTTGCGTTTGCAAATTTCACTGGCTAAAAAGGAGTTTTTAAAAGCATTTCTTTACAATCCAGCCCCTGCTGCAGCATCTGCAGATTTTGCAGCCCCTAGGCTGGTTGTAAGAGGAAGGATGGGATATGCAGGAGGTGGGGGAGACTGGAGAGAAAGAACAGGGATTTAGGAACTGGGCACACGCATGCAAAAAAGGGGGGGGGGAGGAATGCAAAACAGCAATCTCTCTAAGCCCCCTGAGAATATAAGTCAAGTGTGGCCCTCAAGTGACTAGTGCTTGTGTCAGCAAGGAATCTAATCAATAGACAAGGGAGACAGACAATGTGCTGGAATGGAGTGTTGCTACACTGTGGTGGCCTGGAGGTGGGTGAAAGCAGGCAGGGCTAATGTCCCCAGATTGCAATAAAGCAGTTTGAAGGTGACAGATTTCATTGTCGAAGGTGATAAGATTCCAGGGTGGTGCTTTGCAAAATGAGGGCTGGAACTAAGAGGGAGGGAGGGGAGGGGGCTGAGGATCTGGAGGAGCAGCAATGCACAAGAGCTGTTGGCATCCCTACAGACATCGGTCGCAAAAGGCTGCTGCTTTGTCTCACTGGCAAATCTAGTTGATTAGAAGAAGAAGAAGTATACCTTGCTTTCCCACTCCACAAAGGAAGTTGCTCAGCTTGGCTTACAAATAGAAAATGCAAAGGAAAAACAGGCATAATTCAGCCATCAAAACACCACCAATGATAAAACTAAGAAGGGCAGAAAACCCAAATATATGTGCTTCAGTTATCCCTGAGGTCTCCTATATGGAAAGCAGATACTCTGCCGCTAAAATACAGCCCTTCCCAATACACACACACACACACACACACACACGGAAGCATGTAGTGGAGGAATCACCTAAAATGACACCTGCAACATCATTCTATTGGATCCGACAAGCCCAGTGCTTTTTTTTCATGGGTTACTCAAGGTTACGGAGTACCGACAAGCTTTTTTCCTAGAAGAAAAGCACTGAACACCCTTAAATGCTTACATGGCTATTTATTGTAGGGTAACCAGCTTCATATAACCAGTATGCTTGAGTCTAATTAATACATGAAGGGGTTAATGCCATAGCGTAAGCCATCCTGCCAGGCTTAGCCTCTTCCACATCACCTCATCTTGGGAGGAAATGGGCAAGCAAGCCTTTGGTTGTACTCCAGTCTACATGTGAATTTGGTGAGTGAGGAGCCCTGAGCTGCTCTCTCCAGCCGCATGGCTTTAACCAGCCTCTTCTGTTTCAGATAAGACTTGAGTCTGAAACTAACATTTCCTTATACCAATAGTTTAGGAACTTTTACCATTTTGTAACCAAGCAACATTTTCTGTGCAACGTTTTCTGACTGCTGTGTGGAAAAGCACATTAATCTGACCTTTGAAGAGCTTTGTACATAAACCATTTTATGACTTACTGGTCTATCTGTATGCTAGGGAAGAGGAATACTTTGGAAAGCACCATTAAACGTGGGATACTTGGGGTTCATTGAAAGGGCACATTAAGGTTTTACAGCCTATAGTTCCATGCTTTTCTTTGTTGTGTGCTTTTTATTTTAAATCTCCGCTGGGGTTCCCTCACCAAAGAGTACTTGTCCCAAACTTGGGTCTTAGCTTCCCAGGATTTCCAACATTTATCTGGTGCCTAAACTATAGCAGGGGACACGGGTGGCGCTGTGGTATAAACCACAGAGCCTAGGACTTGCCAATCAGAAGGTTGGCGGTTCGAATCCCCGTGACGGAGTCAGCTCCCGTTGCTCGGTCCCTGCTCCTGCCACCCTAGCAGTTCAAAAGCACATCAGAGTGCAAGTAGATAAATAGGTACCGCTCTAGCGGGAAGGTAAATGGCATTTCCATGCGCTGCTCTGGTTCGCCAGGAGCGGCTTAGTCATGCTGGCCACATGACCCGGAAGCTGTACGCCGGATCCCTCGTCCAATAAAGCGAGATAAGCACCGCAACCCCAGAGTCGACCACGACTGGACCTAACGGTCAGGGGTCCCTTTACCTTTAAACTATAGCAACATGGACACCTATTGTGGGAGATGATACAAGCCAAGTACCACTTATAGGTTCTGGCTGCTACCAGCACCAATGCTGCTAACAGACATGATCAAGGCACAAGAGGAGTGGAAATGGAAAAGCAGTTGGGTGGTGTGCGCATCAACACCCAAGGTTATACTCTCAGAATATATTTAAGTTGAATCAAGCTAGAGGAGGAGTACTACCCAAATTTCAAATTTCTTTTTTCTCAATTCCCTCCCTTTGCTATTGCCCAGTGCAGAGATCAGGAATTACTCAACCAGATGCAGCAAGAAACATATTTAGTGAACATCCTGAGAAACATTATCTTGGTTCAGCAAAGTCCCACTTTCCGGGAGTTATTTACATATTGAGTATTCAGTACCCCTGGGTACACAAGCAGGCCTCCAGAGACAAAGCAATTTTATTAGTGAAAGATATTGGAATCACAGTTGGCTGAGGTTCTGAAGATTGCCAGTGATTTAGGGCAAGGGTGCTACTTACAGCTCCTCCAACTATTAATAGATAGGTCAATAAAGGAGAGAAGGATGAGCTAGCCAAGCAGATGATAGGGAAAGCAATGGGGCAAATATGTGTGGATTGATTTTCTTCCTTGTAAAATGTGGCACAATTGGGGAGTGATGTATTTCCAGGCTGTGTTCGTTTCGCCCATGTTCATTCAGAAGTCTGTGCAGTCCAGTTTCTGCATTAATCTGCTCTTTAAAAAGCAGGTTGAAATTTCCTGTTGAAATGTGCTTAAAAGCCTATTTAAATATGTATTTTATCGCAACATGCATCTTTAAATACATATATCATTTCAGTTAAATGCACTTGTAGGCAAAGCTACAATGCATTCTGGTAGCTTTTAAAAAATAAATAAATCTGTGAATTGCAAAAATTCGGGGAAGTGTGAAATCTGAAGGATAACGGCTTTCTCATCTGCATATTAGCCTGGGAACTGTAGATCAAGTTAGTGCGCAATGGAATTCACAGAAATCAAATTCCTCAGGCTTCCCTGCATGTCACTGCTAATTGTTCTCAGCAGTAACAGTTCCAGGTTTTCTTCTAGCAGGGCGTTATGCAAGACCAGGGGCCAGCAAACTTTTTCAGCAGGGGGCCGGTCCACTGTCCCTCAGACCTTGTCGGGGGCCGGACTATATTTTTGGGGGGATAATGAACGAATGCCCCACAAATAACCCAGAGATGCATTTTAAATAAAAGCACACATTCTACTCATGTAAAAAGACGCTGATTCCTGGACTGTCCATGGGCTGGATTGAGAAGGCAATTGGGCCAGATCTGGCCCCCGGGCCTTAGTTTGCCCATCCATGTGCAAGACAGTCTCAATGGCCTCCCATGATATGGGTCACTACTGCTGCTCTTCTGCCTCATCACTACCTGCTTGCCAGCCCACCAGAGCCTATGTACAATGGGCAATGGCAGCACTTCCTTCTCAGCACCCTTGCTCTTTCCTTGCACTGGAGCAAGAGGCACGTGCACCAGCAGCCTGGCACGGTGAAGGGGAAGAGAAGCAGGCCCAGAGGGCTCTTGCCAATGGGTGTCTCGCCAAGATGTGGACCCTCAGCAGATGCCCACTCATGCCAGTTCCAAACGCCAGCCCCGGTTCTCAGAGACACAGGGTCATAACCAACATTTTCCATCCGCTAGTGCGATAGCCCTGCCCTAGCAGATGTCAGGAACAAAGGAATCCAGTGCAACAGTCGTGCCTGGTGGAAGCTTGTTGTGCAACAGCTGGTTCTTGTTGTGAAATCCTTTGCACAACCATCTTTGAAATGTTCTTGTGTTTTCCTATGAACAACAGCCAATTAATTTTGTGCAGTCCATTGCACAACCATCTTTGGGAAGCGTACTGGTGTTTTCCTTGCACTGCCCTTCCAAAACAAACTATACAGTACTGCTTAATGACATTAACTTAGCTCTAGGTTGGATACAACCCATAAACTATAGAGTCTTCACCATCCCTACTGCTGAATAAGTCAAGTAAGCGAGATACCTCCGTCTTTCTCGCGTGTGTGCATGTGCACACACACAAACACACAGGAGAATAAGGCTGGGGGAAGATCTGAAATATAACAAGAATATACTGTAAATATGATCCTGCAGACTTCTCTCTCTCTCTCTCTCTCTCTCTCTCTCTCTCTCTCTCTCTGTATTTTTCTTGTATATTTCTTGAGGAAAGCAAGTGTATATACCATATTTTTTGCTCTATAAGACTCACTTTTCCCCTCCTAAAAAGTAAGGGGAAATATGTGTGCGTCTTATGGAGCGAATGCAGGCTGTGCAGCTATCTCAGAAGCCAGAACAGCAAGAGGGATTGCTGCTTTCACTGCGCAGAGATCCCTTTTGCTGTTCTGGCTTCTGAGATTCAGAATATTTTTTTTCTTGTTTTCCTTCTCCAAAAACTAGATGCGTCTTGTGGTCTGGTGCGTCTTATAGAGCGAAAAATACGGTATATATTGCAATGGCAACCTGCATTGCATCTCTATCTAATCATACAAATATTTCCCCTAAAAAAAACCCCAGCATTTCTCCTCTTATGTTCCTGTGATGGAGAATGCAGTGCATCTTGAACCCTGCCCTTTATCACACTTTACAATCCTAGCACAACAGAGACAAGATGCTGAATGAGGAAGCCCCAAAAGCGGGAGAAAGAGAGGGAAATTGTTCTCAGCCAAGGGCTCATTCTCCAGTCTCTATTGATGTGTTACTTAAAAGGAAGCTCTGTGTGCAGCTACCCTGGGCAGGAGGGTGAGGAATACACAGGGATCCTGTTTGCTCGGCTTTCATCACCACAGGAAGCTCCCTCATGATTCTGCATACAACAGTCCGCTTGCTGCAGTTCCTTCTCCAAATAACGTGGAGATTCAAGAATTATAAGCCAGTTACTGCTATCCTATTATTCTGTTCCCTTTCCTTGTTTTAAACCACATTCCTTTTGGGACAGTCTTCTAGAGACCACTTGGCAGTGGTGAGCAGGGCCAGAGGCAAAAACGAGTGAAACAATGGATGCAAATTTCACAGTAGTTGACTGGATTTGCACTCACACACCCCTCTCCATCTTCCAGCCAAAGCAGAGTCTAAGGACATCCCAAAAGTCCAGGCAAAGAAACAGTCATGGGGAGAATGAAGAAGGGCTGAGAGGCATAGCCGGGTGGTGTGGTGTGGCCTAAGGAGAGCCCTAGGGTTTAGCTCTTGGCTTGAGGTTTCTCACTATTGCCTTGATGGTCTCTCTCTCTCTCCCTTTCACACATACACCATGTATGTATCCCTAGTGCTACAAGACTGTCAGAAGAGTGCCTGCATATCTACATCCCCAGTTATGGCCTTCCCATGTCTATAAAGGGACACAAGGTCATAGGGATACTGTATTTTCTGAGAATCCTCCGGAAAAATAATCTCTTAAAGGACCTGTTGATGGCATTTTACCATTGTACTGTTGAGAGTGTACTTATGGTCTGTGTGTGTGGTTTGGGAGCTGCACAATCAGGGAAAAAGCAATGCTGTCCAGGGTTGTAAAGACTGCAGAGAGAATAATTGGGTGCACTCTTCCCACCTTGGATCAAATCTACGCTTCCAGGTGCCATAAGAAAGCTGCAGAGATATTGCAGGATGGTGCGCACCCTGGAAACTATCTCTTTCAGCTTCTGCCTTCTGGAAGAAGGTCTAGGGTTATAAAGACTAGGACTAGCTGCCTGAGAAACAGTTTCTACGCAAATGCAATTCTGGTGCTAAACACAGTGTACGGTAGTCTTTATGTGGGTATATTGTAGTCAATTATGGGGTATCAGAGTTTTTAGGGGGTTAACCAGGCTGGGATAGCAGGCTTGTTGGTTTTTTAATGTCTGATGTAGATTTTTTCAATTTCATTGTTCTGTTTGGGACAATGACAATAAATATTATCGTATCGTATATGTGTGCGTGTTTGTGAGAGAGAGCGTGCAAGAGAAGACCTTCCAAGTATCCCTATTTTCCAGGGACAGTCCCAGATTTACAGAAGCCATCCCGGTTTCTGATTTGATCCCGGAATATCCCGCTTTTCCTTAGGATGACCGACCGACTGATTCCTGGACCGACCGACCGCCGGATTTAGAAGGCAATTGGGCCGGATCCAGCTCCCGGGCCTTAGTTTGCCTACCCATGGCAAAGAATGTGCATTAAATTTGTGTACATATATTTAAACTTGGCCACATTAGGGCAGGGATAGGGAACCTGTGGGGTCTTCCAGAAGCTGACGGGACTCCAGCTTCCATCAGCCCCTGCCAGCATGACCTACGGTCAGGGCCGATGGGACTTGTAGCCCACTAACTGTTGGAGGGCCATGGCTTCTATAGACCTGCAGCATGGGATGGGGGACTTAAGGGTTATGCCAAAGACTTCACATAGGAATTAGATTTGTGGAGGGAAGTCTGCGGTGGATGAAGGCTCTGTTCACACGCCCTGTGCACTGCATCTCCAGTGCTGGGTTTCCAATCTGTGTTCACACAATACTATCCATAATGCCTATGTATCCTTTATTTTTGTTATAAGATACTACTGCTTGATGTGTTGTTTCTCAAACTGGCTTGATGCCAATTGGAGTCCTTAAACTGTTCTTCATTTGTCTTCAGCCAAGGTGTGGACGCCTTTGCATAGGGTAAAGACATCCCTGTCCTGTCGCTGCTCCTTGGTGTGTTCACAGAGAGAAACAGAATTGAAGCTGTGCTGATGCGAGGGAGAAAGAGCTGCAAAAGACACTGGGAAAACAACCACTTCACTGCATTCTGAGGTGGAAATGTGAACATACCCTTCGACTATAGTTAATACCTCCCATGGTAGCTGATAGGTGTAGAGGAGTAGCAGAATAGAGCAGTCAGCAGCTGCCTCTGCTCCCAGTGCCTTTTAAAAGCAGCAGAAACACCATCCTGCAAAACTCTCCCTGATATAGATGAGAAGTTTGCACTTTCTTTTTAAAACCACGTCAACCCAAGCAGCATCATACCACAATTCACAGAGCTCCTTGCTTCATAGAGGTTACTATTGAAAAGCCAGGGCAAAACAGTACAGTGGTACCTCAGGTTAAGAACCTAATTCGTTCCGGAGGTCCGTTCTTAACCTGAAACTGTTTTTAACCTGAAGCACCACTTTAGCTAATGGGGCCTCCTGCTGCTGCTGCGCCACCAACCACACGATTTCTGTTCTCATCCTGAAGCAAAGTTCTTAACCCAAGGTACTATTTCTGGGTTAGCAGAGTCTGTAACCTGAAGCGTCTGTAACCTGAAGCATCTGTAACCCAAGGCACCACTGTAATCATAAAAACAAGGCTGTGTTTGGGTTCTCATATTGTTTCAGAGGGTGCGATTTAGGGAGGTTCGCCTGTAAATTCAAACTGACTTGAAGTCCTTTCCCACCCTTAGTGATGGTCTGATGCCTTGAATCCTCTAAGAACCTCGCAATGCCCCACACATCAGAAACTGACACCATACATAAACGTGGCTGGGTCATTCTAACAGGCTGATATTGCACAACAACAACAACAACAAAGATGGCTGCAGCTTGATCAAGGGAAATAGCACAATTAATATGCAGAAAAGCACGTCTCTCTCTGTGCCACGGCAAAAGATGCTAAAAAGAGCAGGAATGCAGAGAGAGAGAGAGAGAGAGAGAGAGAGAGAGAGAGAATGTCTCTTCCCCCCTCCTTGGGTCCTGAAGTGCCCAACAAGGTCAGCACTTTCTGCTGAATGTTGCCTTGCCAGATATTGATCCGGTTCCAGAGGGTGTGATAAAAAGAGTCCATAAAGTCCCTATTTGCAGTAATAAAAAATACTAATGAGAAGGGAGGTTGGAGAGGGGGGGAGAGAGAAGTCAATAGGATTCCTATAAGCCTTTTTCCTGATGTGAGTGGCTAGCTTTTTACTCCTCATAGGAGTAAATGGCATTCTCTTGGTAATTGAAGTTCTCTCCTCCTAATCTTCCTGCTTTGCTGCACGGTCTCATCTCTCGGGATGCCTCTGCAATGGTACTTTGCAAGGATTGGTTCATTGACATCCTCGGGCTTTGTGGACTTCACAGGGCAGCACAGTCTCCTTCAGACCAGGAAGTAAGGGTGCCTCCAGACTGTCATAATGTTGTGAGAAGAATTCTGGAGCAAACTGGAAACTGAAGCTTGCACAGTTGAAGTGGACCAAAGCTCTTTGCCGCCCCGGTGTAACAAGTGCACCAAAAAAGAGAGAGATGCAAAAGTGCTGGGGAAATCTGGCCCTTCCCAGAGCAAGGAAGCCAGATGTTCAGCGAGCCTTGAAAGTGTTTGTTAAAGGCAGAGCTTCCTTCCCATCCCCCATCCCGCCCTTCTCTCTGACAGTTAATAAGTCTGTGTCATGTCACTCTTATTGACTTCCAGTTTGGCAGCATCTCCCTTGCGGGGATGTCAGAACCTGCTCCCTGCTTTGGTAGGTAGAAGTTCCAATTGCCGTGTCAGGCACTGCTTCCCCTCTATTTGCCTCCGGGGGAAAAGAGCGCTCCAGCCTCCCATCTTATCCTCAGCCAAAGGTCAGGTTCAATGAGAGCCTCAGCGTACACATAGTGTGCTTCAGTGTACATAGTTACAGAAAACAGAAGCTGAGAACAGTAGCTGCTGTGCTCAGGAAATGTGCTAGGCATCTTATCAACAGACTTGCTTATTCCTCTCCAGGACTGGCCTGGGGAAACACCAGTTCTGTTTGTGCAGCAGAGCCTATTAGGTACAGCACTGATTGGCTAATAACTGGGTTGTCATGATCGGTATTCCCCCAAGGGTTGTAATTAATGGACCTGGCCACCAAATGGACATTAAATCCAACAAGCATGCATACAAAGCGTTTTTTAAAAAGATGGAAAGCCCACTGAAGATACATTGGGGAGATGAAATTAGTGCTTATGTGAATGTATTCTACATAGATAAACAGCTACCTTAGACCAAGTCAAAGCATTTGTGCCTGTTGCCCAATATTGTTAACTGGAGGTGGCAGGGATTGAACCTGAATCCTTCTATGCCATCCCCAGTTAATAATATTGGGCAAGAGGCACAGATGCAAAGCTTATGCTCTAGCACTGAGCTATGGCCAACGAATCCTTCAGCATTGGAATCACTGGTAGAACAGTCTTGTGGCACCTTAAAGCAGTGATGGGGAACCTGTGACCCTTCAGATCTTGTTGCAACTCCCATCACCCCGACCATCAATTAGCCTTGCCGGCTGTGACTGATGGGAGTTGGAGTCCAAAACCTCTGGAGGGACCAGGTTGGAGATTGTCCACATCCTTCAAGATCTGTGCTTCTCTGAGAATACTTATTGCAAAGTATTGGAAGACACAAGATCTACCCACTTTGGAAGAATGGCAGATGAAGGTGATGGACTATATGGAATTGGCAGAAATGACTGGCAGAATCCGAGACCAGGGAGAAGAGTCGGTGGAAGAAGACTGGAAGAAATTTAAAGACTATCTACAGAAATATTGTAAAATTAATGAATGATAGAATGATGTTGGATAGCAACTAAGGGGTTTCCAGCTGTAATGATTTAAGAGAATATGAAAAAAGGGTTATAAATGGGTTAAAATCTAATGGTAAGGATTTGCTGAACCAATAAATTGAAGTGGAATACAAAAAAGGGAGGTATGAGGAGGTCCGGGAAATAAGCTAAAAGAAAATAAGTAAAAGAAAAAATGTATGTTTTTAACTGTTTTTATTTTGTATTTTTCTTTTTTCTTTTTCATTTTTACTGTTATATTTCAAAAAAATTTAATAAATATTTTATTAAAAAAAAACAAGATCTGTGCTTCTCTGAAATTTGCAATGCAGTTCTCCAGGCAAATGATATGTATGGAAACGCATATACCAGTGTGAAATGTGCATAAAAATGCAGGTATTAGTGAAAATAAATGCATTAAATTGGGGGAGATTGTTTTGCAAAAATGCGTATTAGGGGAAAATTGCATACAAAAATGTGTCTATCAGGAAAAATTCACACTATTTGCCTGAGGACATAAATATTTGTGTGTGTGTATTGCAAAATGAAGTGGAAGTGTGAAAAACTGAATTTAAGAATGAGAAAAGGAGTTGTGCTACAGCAGTTCCCATGCTGCCTCCCTGAACACCTGTAGATGATTTCTTCATCTGTTACAGCCTAGAGCAGCATCTACGGACCACCTGCAAGGGCCATAAGCATGATTGCAGTTGGTGAAAAATGTGCTGGCACTTTCATTAAAGTTGCCACTGGCAAATTGCCACTAGTAATATGTGAGCAGGGCTTCTGAGAAGCGAAATCAGGACATTTTGACCCTCCCTGCTTCCTGATGGTGTGATACGGCATTGTCAGAATGGGAACTGTGGATCTGTGTGGTTTTTGTGACCTGATTTGGTCCCTGCCACCAGCAGCATCACGAAAGACAGGAAGATACAGTCCCAAAGTCTTTGCCTAGCTATCCAGTTACCACTCTGGCCACATGCCAAGCAGACCAGCCATTGTCCACATTTGTATCCACTTACATCCTTCAAGTTCTGTGTCCCTGTCTCTCCACAAACAGAAATCTGGAAACCTGCAGGACTGAACACCCTCCTATCAGCTCAGCCAGGCATGCTGTAACCTCTGCCAGTCTGACTGTGGAGAGAAGATATAACGCATTGCATCTCCGCTTCCAGCTGCCGCCACCGGAGTCAGCAGGGTTCCCCGAGTGCAGCAGAGCAGAAGCTGACCCAGCATGTTCACCTCCTCAAAGGGAAGTCCTTCTGTTCTGACAGATTAGCTTTTTGACTGAGTCTGCGCTGGCACAGCCAGCCCAGCCCAGCCATAGCAACATGCCACAGCAGGGGCCCCCTGTGTTGTGGAAAACCAACTCACGGGACATTAAGAGGGGGCAGCTTTCTTCTTCTCTAGGCTACCCATCTCATCTCCCCAGGCCTGTCTTCCAGCTTTGAGTTTTCGTCCCTTTGGAAGTCAAGAACACGCAGCCGCTCACATTTCAGAACCTGCACGCGAGCCAAAAGAATAAGGAGAGATCAGTTTCAGCAAGGGGGAGCAGGCAAGAGATTCTCCGTGGATTCGCTGGGAGATTCCAGGCTAAATTCAAAGGGCTAATAATAATAATAATAATAATAATAATAATAATAATAATAATAAAAAATAATAATAATAAATTTTATTTATATCCTGCCCTCCCCAGCTGAAGCTGGGCTCAGGGTGGCTAACAACAATAAAATAATACAGTGGTGCCTCACAAGACGAAAATAATTCGTTCCGCGAGTCTTTTCATCTTGCGATGTTTTTCGTCTTGCGAAGTACGGTCCATCGCAACTGCGCCTCTTCAAGCGGCTTTAAGAAAAAAGTGCAATTTCCCATAGGGAAATTCGTCTAGTGAAGCAACGCAAAACCGAAAAACCCTTTCGTCTAGCGAGTTTTTCGTCTTGCGAGGCATTCGTCTTGCGGGGCACCACTGTACGCCATTCTAAAATCATTCTAAAAATCACCATTCATTATAAAAGTAATTCAAATCAAATTGATGACAACCATTGGGCTAGAGTTCTGTGAAGATTGTCAAAGGAGGGAGTCAGGCTGTGCCTTGGCCAATGGCCTGGTGGAACAGCTCTGTCTTGCAGGCCCTGCAGAAAGATGTCAAGTCCCGCAGGGCCCTAGTCTCTTGTGACAGAGTGTTCCACCATATCGGAGCCACAGCCGAAAAAGCCCTGGCTCTAGTTGAGGCCAGCCTAACCTCTCTGTGGCCTGGGACCTTCAAGATGTTTTTTTTTTAATACCGTAAGTTCCTCTGTGGGGCATACCAGGAGAGGCGGTCCCGTAGATACGAGGGTCCTAGGCCTTTAATGCCTTTAACCTGTGTCCCTTCAGAAATGGCTGGACTCCCAACTCCAATAATCCCTGACCCTTCACCCTATTTGCTGGGGGTTATGAGAGTTGGAGTCCAGCAACATCTGAAGGGCCAGGCACCCCCCATCCTTATTTTAATGGCTTGGGACCCATATATTTCCCTGGGTCAGCCTGCCTTGTCCTCAGCAGTGCTTGGAACGAACCAGTTCTGTTTAATGCATCCGTTCGAAATTCTCTGAGCTGCACCTGAAAGTCATTCCCATAATCACCAGGTGAACTGAACATGAAAAGTTAATTTGGGGGTGGAATTCTGAATGATTTCTAGTTCCTCTTCCTCTTGCATGTTGTTGTTGTTGTTGTTATTTCTTTAGACTCTATGAGCCTTTAAGTTTAAAAATAATAACTGCTGGGGAAAATAAATCAAATAATCCACATTCCACTGTGTTTGATGCTTTTGATGTTTTGATGGTGTATATTTTATACTTCCTCAGAACAGCTCGTAACATTCTGAATGCTGGGGTGGGGCAGGGAAATTCTGAAGAATAATTTGGATGAACTTGAACAGTGAGCTGATTGTGAACCAAAGTAGTTCATCTTGTAAATGGACAAATGTGAACTGGAATTAGTTCCTTTTGGACATGTTTAGCTTGAACCAGAACTAGTAGCTTTTTAAAAATAAACTCTCCAAGCTCTGGTCCTAAGATATTCAAAGTTTTTCTCTGTGTGATTCTGTGATTATGTGTTCCACTGCTGGGAAAATAACATTATGTGGTGATGCAAACAGAGCCTTCTCTGTGGTGGTCCCCTGTTTGTGGATGAACACTTGGTGTTGGCACTTGTATCTTTTTTATGCCTAGTACAGACTCGTCTCAGACATATCTTGACTAGCCCACTCTGCTGTTTATTTGTTTTGTAGTTTTAGCTCTTTTTTGCCTTTAAAATCTGTTTTTAGTAGATTTTATGTAACACAGTTTGCAATTTGTGTATTTTATCTCACCCTGAGACCTAATATGATGAAGGGCAGGGCAGAGGTATGCCTAATAAAATGAAGAAAAACAAACAGACGAATTAAGTAAGCAAATTAGGAAGATGTGCAAGTTAATTGTGCTAGCATTGATGATAAACCTAAAAGAAGAGGCGACGAGTTAGTTTAGAGAGCAACCCTTAAGGCCTCGGGCAAATGGATTCTCTCTCCTAAGTGCCCTTCCCCAGTTTGGGCAGCCCAGCTGAAAGAGGGGAGAGAGGTGTGGAACAGCTGAAGCCCCGGGCAGCCTATTTAAAGTCTGGAATTTGTCACTTCACTCTTGTTCCCAAACTCCTCGCAGGCAATGAGAGAGCAGAAACTAAATCCTTAAGAATCTGTGTGCAAGACTTCATACGGAGTGTAAATAGAGGGAAGAGGGGGCTTTTCAACTTAATTAAATTTCCTCTGGATATTTACACTGTGTATGTGTGTGTGTTTTAAGATTTAGCCATAAACCTGCTACTTCTCATTCGCCACACATCTTTGTGCCTGCTGCTTAATTTGTAACTTCTGACAAAGTCTCTCATGCTGTGTAGTGGAACATCTTACAAGCTATCAAGATGAATGGCATGTCAAACAAGCAGATCAGGTTTTAGGAAATGCTTTCAGAGAGTGGCTTAAGACATTGGTTACTTCTATACTAACCATTTGCTGGATATCCTTCACTTAGGTTTAGTGACTATCCTACATTCCATGTGTTTTAGTCAGTGGCGTAGCGTGGGGGGTGCAGGGGTGGCCGGCCGCACAGGGCGCAACATCTGGGGGGGGGCGCTCGCAGTCGCAGCTCTCTGCCCCTACCTGGCTCACTCACTCTCTCTCACTGCAGTGCTGGCTGTGCGAATCCGATCCGAGCCGCTGGGTCGCCGCCCACTGTGGAGGGAGTGGGTGCCAGGCGTGCGGTGCGGAGAGAGAGCGAGGGACTATCTGGGGGAGGGACAGTGCAGCGGCCGCTCAGCGCAGTGCTGAGCGCGGGAGAGAACCACACCAGACCAGGCAGCAGCAAGAAGAAGCTGGCAGCGGCGGCAGGTTAGGGGTTAGGGGGTGCAAATTACTTGCCTTGCCCCGGGTGCTGACAACCCACGCTACGCCGCTGATTTTAGTGAGGAATCCAGATATGACTTTACCCATTGTTTTTTGTCTTCGTACATAATCACAGTACCAACCCTTTCCCCCTTTTCTTTTTTGATTACAGTGGTACCTCAGGTTACATACGCTTCAGGTTACAGACGCTTCAGGTTACAGACTCCACTAACCCAGAAATATTACCTCGGGTTAAGTACTTTGCTTCAGGATGAGAACAGAAATCGTGCTCCGGCAGCGTGGCAGCAGCAGGAGGCCCCATTAGCTAAAGTGGTGCTTCAGGTTAAGAACAGTTTCAGGTTAAGTACGGACCTCCAGAATGAATTAAGTACTTAACCTGAGGTATCACTGTATTGCAATTTTGAAATTTCACAACTGCAATATCAGCAGCAGCAGCAGCAGCAATACTTTTGTTTGCAGAGAGGAGGCCAGTACTTAGAACCCCCTGCTTGCAGGAAACAGGAATTGACTAATTAAAGGGCTTGTTGAGAATCCCACAGCCAGGGCGACTGAACAGGAGACAATTAATTGCATTAAAAGAAAGACACAAGAAGGAAGTTGAGCACCAACCCTGTGTCCTCCACAGGGAGGCTTGCCTGGCCCAAAATGTTACGCCTTTCTGGCACCAGGAAAAGACCTTTTAATTTGTCCAAGCTGCCCTGCACATCCTTGTGGGACATTTTAATGGATGGTGTTGACAATTCCGTGCTGTCACTCTCGTTGCTTTCATATGGTTGAGTTTCGTTGCATTTCTTATTGTTCCACTGCTTTTTGATTGTAGAAACCAGCCAGAGCAGGCAACCCATGGAAAACATGGAACAGCCATGTATTTATTGATTATAAATAAATTACACCACAAGTATGGTAGCATGTAGAAGAGGAGTGGGGAAATGCTGGTTCAAATCCCCACACAGCCATGGAATTCACTGGGTGGATTTGAGCCAGACGTTATCTCTCAGTCTAATTTACGCCGCAAGGATAAAACAGGGATAGAGGAGGCTTGTATGCAACCTGGAGCTCCATAAAAGAAGGGTAGAATATAGCAACAGCCACACATGGTTTCCCCTTCCCCCTTCTGTTGCTTCTCCTGTGCTGAATTTGAGACTGTAGGCACCTCGGGGCAGAGGCCTGTCCTTTTGTGCCCCCTGAAACTCTACCCACTGATGACATCGTATAAATACATCCACCAAGTTGTTGATGAAAATGTAAAACAAAAAACGAAAGGTCGTAGCAAAGGCAAAATATGGGGTTATGGGAAGAAAGAAGGTAGGCCTGAGGACAGCACATAGAAGCCAACTCCAGGGGGGCGTGGGGGCTGTTAGGATTTTTATCCATCCCTGCTGCTCCAGTAGTAGCACTATGTTTTGTATATCATGTGAGTGTTTGAGAGAGCATGAGACGGGAAGTCTCAACACTGTTGGAAGTTAGTTTCACTTCAGTTTGTGATGCTGTTCTGTACTGGTGCTTAAAGAGCACAGACATGCTGATGGATTCTCTGTATAAAGGTAAAGGGACCCGTGACCATTAGGTCCAGTCGTGACCGACTCTGGGGCTGCAGTGCTCATCTTGCTTTATTGGCCGAGGGAGTACAGCTTCCGGGTCATGTGGCCGGCATGACTAAGCCGCTTCTGGCGAACCAGAGCAGCGCACAGAAACGCCCTTTACCTTCCCGCCAGAGCAGTATCTATTTATCTACTTGCACTTTGACATGCTTTTGAACTGCCAGGTTGGCAGGAGCAGGGACAAAGCAACGGGAGCTCACCCTGTCGCGGGGATTCGAACCGCCGACCTTCTGATCGGCAAGTCCTAGGCTCTGTGGTTTAACCCACAGTGCTACCCATGTCCCATTCTCTGTATAGAAGACTTTAAATAAAGTAGTTTTAGATTGACTCTTCTGCAGTGATATGCCAGAAGATGAGCGTGCTCCTCTCAGGAGGGAGGGGTCGCTTATCACCAGTCTCTCTGGACTGAGGGAGATTTATAGCCAGAGAGTGACCACTGGAGAGAGACCCCACTGACTTGGGAAGTCAGCAGCCTTCCCGGGTGTGTTTCAACAGGTGCTTAGCCACCCACAATAATATAATTTGGGGGGCTGGGAGAGAGAAGCAGTTCAGTTTTGCCCTCCACAGCCAGCCAGGCACCCTTTTCTGGGAGTGGGGCTCGGACACAGATGCGGTCTCTCTGCCTTCAAGTCTGAGCCCTCTCTGTGGAAAAGGATGCCTCGCTGAACTCAGTTCTGTCCTCTGCAGCCAGTGAGTGACGCATCTTTTCTGGAGGGTGGGGCTTGGACATGGTGGCCGAGTTCCTCTGCCTCTGCGTCCGAGCCCCTCCCCATGGAAAAGGGTGCCTCGCTGCCTGCGGATAGGAGGAAGAAGAGCAGTCACATCTGCCGGCCGCCACAACACGGACGTGCGACATCACACATGCCTGCACGGTGTGTGTGTGATGTCACACACTACATGGAAGCGTGTGCATGTGATTCTGCATGCCTGTGTTGTGGTGGTGGGTACCTTCTCACATAAACCTCAACAAAGAGGTGCCTAAGGGTGGAAGCAGCTGACTGGCCATCCCATAGTTTGTGGTTGTCAATGGCTGGCCATCCCATTGGCAGTGGTTGTCAATGAAGGGCTTTGGCTTAGTGGTGGAAAGTCACAGGTTCTAACTGCCAACATCACAAAGTAGGCTTTGGAGAGATCTCCTGCCTGAAACCTTAGGGAGCTGCCGGTCAGTGTAGACAATGCTAGGTGGACAAGGGCTCTGGCTCTGGATGAGGCAGTTTCCTGTGTTCCAGTGATCACAGAAGTTCTGACCATCCTGCTCCAAGGCAATCCTTTGCCATGGGGAAAAGTGGACTACAGTGGTACCTCTGGTTGCGAACGGGATCCGTTCCGGAGCCCCGTTCACAACCTGAGCAGAACACAACCTGTGTCTGTGCATGCGCAGGTCGCGAATCGCCGCTTCTGCGCATGCGCGTGACATCATTTTGAGCGTCTGTGCATGCGCAAGCGGCAAAACCCAGAAGCAACTCTTTCTGGTACTTCCGGGTCGCCACGGAGAGCAACCTGAAAACGCTCAACCTGAAGCAAACGCAACACGAGGTATGACTGTACCGAACATTTGCAATATGCTAATTGATTTGACACGAGGTGTTGCCTGCAGAGTTGTAAATGGCCTCCTCTTCAGCACCAAGGACAAGCCCCCACTTCTTCTTTTACAGGCGCAGAAGGGGAGGGGATGTATATAGTAGAAAAATAGCTAAGTGGCTTTAAAATCAGCCAGGTAGCAGCCCTAGTTATAGGTCACAAGGTCAATTGGCTGCAACTGGCAGAGCCTTTCGCTCCATCAGCAGAAATGAGAAATAAACTCTATCAGCCTTGTGCACTCTACCATGCTGAGAGCAGATGCTTTGCTGTTGCCTCTTCTCACATCAGGAAAAGCAAGCTGAACAGCGTCAGACAGATTCTTTTTCTTATTTCCCATGTCTGCATAAAGAAGAGAAGAGGGTGGGTGAACCCTTGCTTCCCCCTCCCCCCAGCTGGAAACTGTGGTGAATCCAAGGGAAAATGACCCCGTAAGGGCAAAGAATAATCTGATCTGCACCTAAAGTTTTGATGTGCTTCATCTTCACCCGTGGCTGATGTGCCACATACAGAGATAAGCCTGTGTGGCTGGACAGTGTTGAGTACCGATAGGGATGGACAGATCAGTCTGTGTCCATTTTGTATATGTTCATTCAGAAGTCTGTCCCATCTCGTTTCTGCATCGATCAGCAAAAAACAAGCAACAAGCCCTAAAAGAAACACCTTTAAAAACTTGCATGTAAATATGCATTCTATTTGTACATCCTATGTTTTTATTGTATTTAGATCAATGTTTTAGTTTTGGACCAAAAAAAGGATATTTGTATTTCTTTTTTTAAAATCCTAATTAAATTTATTCCCCAAAAATGAGCTGCATCCAGCATTCTCTGCTAGTGCATTAGCAAATGATTGTGCTTTAATGTTGCACACCAGAGGAATCTATCACAGCAGTTGCACTAGTGGAAATTTATTGTGCAACAGATTGAGCAATCTATTGCACCACAAAGTTACCAGCAATTTGCTTAGCCATTCTCTTCTGCAACACCATTCTGCTGGCACAAAACATTTAACTAGTAACTTCAACTTAGTGCTACGTTGGATACAGCCTACTGTTTAATCAAAGGACACATTTTTGTAGGCACATTTCCCTGCAAAGCACACATTTTATCCTCAAATACAATTTGTGTATGCATCTTATTTATTTAGTTAAGCTTAAAACATGATTTTTGATACATATTTCAAGCCAAGAACTGCGTCACATAATTTGAAGATGTGTGAAAACCAAAAGACAACTGCATTCCAACCTGTATATGAGTCTGGAAAGTGTGAATATGTTGCTTCGCTCCAAATATAGACTGTATTAATTCCTTAAGCATCCCTAGACAATACGCCATGGGATATTGCCTTTGATCTGATCCAGAAAAGCTGCTCTTGAGCAGAACAATCTTAACAGCTTTATTAAACCCCTCCAAAGGCAATCTCCTTCTAACCAGCTACACATTTTGTTTGTATGATTACATACCTTAATAAGGACTCCCACATCAATTTACAATTTATTTTGGCTGCCAGAGGCTTGGATGCATCTGGTCACTCTTTAACTAACATGGACCTCATCAGCTTGATCCAGGAGATCATCTCTTCCAAGAGATCCAGCTTGGTGCAATTTTGAAGGTGTCATCTGGGAGGCCGGCTCTTTGCTGGGGCTGTGGTGAAGAAGACTCCCTTGCCATCTTGAAATATGCTTTTAAATCACACAGTCTGCTCTGTGGCAGTTTACTAGTCATTTTCCCATTTCCCCTGGCCACTCAAAAGCCGTGTAGCGGTGTTGGAAACACAGCTGCCTGCAGCTTTTTCCAGCACAAATGAAGAGGTAGCTGACTTGTGCTGTCCTACCACACTGGCTGTGCATGCACCCCTTGGCCCCTGAAGATAATAAAACCAAGAGCAGACCAAAATGGCAACAGCTCAATCAACAGGAGATGTCAAACCAATCTAAAAGCAAAATAAACAAGGTCTTGACAATTTGCCTAAAGCTTGAGAAGGAGGGGAACAACATTACCATTCTAAGTAGGGAGATCTGTCACCTGGGTGTCCAAACAGAAAGGGTCCGGGCTACCCAACATCTGAGCATGATGAGATTCAGTGACCTGTCACTCAGGAGCAGGTCAGCACCATCTGTAGTCAGGTAGCTCTTCAGATAGATCTGTCTCAAATCTTTTAGGGCTTTGGAAAGGAGAATCAGCACTGGTGCCCAGAAACAAACTAGGAGCCAGATGGGATGGAACAAAATCAGAGCATCATGCTCCAAAAAGCAAGCTCTGTAGAGTTGCATGAAATAGTTTAGCCCCAATAGTCTCTGTCTTACACAGAGAATCCACATGGCAACACTAGGTAAGAGTTTTGGCTCTCATGGTAAAAGGTAAGTTAAAGGACCCCTGGACGGTTAAGTCCAGTCAAAGGCAACTATGGGGTGCTTATCTCCCTTTCAGCTCAAGGGAACCAGCATTTGTCCACAGACAACTTCTTGGGTCATGTGGCCAGCAGGACTCAACCGCTTCTGGCACAATGGGACACCATGACGGAAACCAGAGTCCACAGAAACACTGTTTATCTTCCCGTTGTACCTGTTTATCTACTTGCTTTCAAACTGCTAGGTTGGCAGAAGCTGAGACAGAGCAAGGGGAGTTTGCCCTGTCACGCGGATTTGAACCGCCAACCTTCTGATCGGCAAGCCCAAGAGGCTCAGTGGTTTAGACCACAGCGCCACCCGCTCCCTGGTCTCATTGTACAGGCTGGTAACATGCAGAGGTGGACTTTTGTAATAAGGCACCTTGAGCGAGGACAAAATTTGGCACCTTCCACTCTGTGCATCTCTTCAGGAATTTAGATTCTTTGGAATGACTTGGGATCTATTTTATGGCATGGGATATATACATACCCACCCACCCACACATAAATACAGAGTGTTCCTGAATTCTTGATTTATGAGATGTTTATAGCTGTATACTGTAATTATGTTATATTCTGATGTTTTGTATATGACTTGTGTTTGTGTCTTTTATTTATTCTATTTGTTTTATGTACAATTATTTTTTCTTATGCACTTAGGTGCTTTGGTTTTATGATTCATAGCTTATGTTCCTTAAAATGTGAAAATCATTATTTATTATTGTTGGCAGCAATGGCATGTGGAATATCTCGCATACGTGTGTGTGTGTGTGTGTGTGTGTGAGAGAGAGAGAGAGAGAGAGAGAGAGAGAGAGAGAGAGAGAGAATCTGATGGAACTGAGATGGTTAAATCACTTAGAGAGTTTTCTTGAAATGTAAAGCAGTACACAAGTTCCCTGTTGCACAGCCTGCATTAGAAAGAATCATTATTCCAGTACGGGGCAGTGGCAAAAGAAGAAGAAGAGGAGGAGGAGGAGGAGGAGGAGGAGTTTGGATTTGATATCCCGCTTTATCACTACCCGAAGGAGTCTCAAAGCGGCTAACAATCTCCTTTCCCTTCCTCCCCCACAACAAACACTCTGTGAGGTGAGTGGAGCTGAGAGACTTCAGAGAAGCGTGACTGGCCCAAGGTCACCCAGCAGCTGCATGTGGAGGAGCGGAGACGCGAACCCGGTTCACCAGATTACGAGTCCACCACTCTTAACCACTACACCACGCTGGCTCTCAGGGGTAGGAATGGGAATTCCCTCCATTTCCCAACAACTTTCTCTACTTACCATCCAAGTCACATCTGGTTGGCAACCACAGGAAGAGAATAATGGACCAGACAGCAATGGTGGCTGGTGCCCATTAGGACAGGCAGGACAGGCAGGAAGCCCAAATGGTAGGTGTAACCTGAGTGTAACCAACTAATTAGATGACTCTGCTGAGTCGTACAAGAGGCAACCCCGAGACCAAGGAGGAGGAAGCTGCCAGGGGAGGGCCATCGCCATGGCTGAATGCAAGAAGGCCGGCAGTTTGGGGGCTGGTGGGGCAAGTGCCCCAGTTGCCCTAAGAGATCTGCCTGCACTATTAGATCGTCCCTGTTCCAGCAGGGCTTGCTGTTTTGTACAAATGCGGCAAAGCAGGAAAATGCAAAGCTTCTATGCCGCCACCCCGTAATTCTCCCACTCCAGTGACAGCTCCTTCCACACTGTTCAGCCCATGTTATTACCAGCCCCATTGTTTGAAGAGTGCGTACAATTTGCCTGACATCCCCAACAAATGTAAACTGGATAAAGATCTCCCAGAGTCCCAGAATACGCCAGCCTCCCTTCCCTGCAGGCCCTCTGACGTTTACATCATCTGTCAAGATATTCCTGTAAAACAGATACATCCCTTAAAAACTGCTTCTGCTAACTTGCTCCCCCCTCCCTGCCCGCCCTGCCGTTTTGTATCCTCTGCAGATCTAGGGCTGTTGCCTGATGCAATTTTGGTTGACATAGTTAATGAATGCATTTAAAAGCCTCAGCCTGCAGCCCTGCGGGCTCAATCTCCTGCTTCTAAAATCCTCAAACATACCTTGGACAGCATGCCACCACACTCAGCCGATGAGCCTCCCTTTTACATACCCGTCTAAATAATTGATCTCCTAACTTATATTTAGAGGGTAATAATGCACCATGCAAAGCTCCAACAAGCTCAGTTGGAATTACGTTCTTTTTAAGGCAAGAATTATTAAATTACCGCTCACGTCAAAATTCTATGCTGACATCTTTGTTGAAGTGAACAGTGCTTTTCACAATGTAGCTCAAGCGGATTATAAGGAAAGGTGTTACTGCCGCTCTCTCTCTCTCTCACACACACAAACACACAAAGTTGGCAGATTTCCATCCCTCTCCCCCCCTTTCCTTCAATATTAGAATATTATAATCAAAGGCCATCTTGTTCACACTTGCTGATACAGACCCATTCACTGCTACAACATCCCTGTCAGGATGGTCATTCAGCCTCTGCCCAAAAACTCTAAAAAAGGAGAGTCTACAATCTTCCGAGGCAGATCATTCCATGGTTGAACAGCTTAACCCACTGGGAAGTTTAAGTTCTTCCTGCTTCTCCTCTAAAACCTTTTTCTTGTTATTTGAAGGCACTACTTTCTGGGACAGCAGAAAGCAAATGTGCTGCATCGTCAATGTGGCAGCCCTACAACTACTGGATTTGAAAGGGGCATCTTACACACAGAATTGACTGGCAGTAGACAGAAGAGTCACAAAACGTTGGGCCTGACATTGTTTAATGAGATGGTTGTTGGATCCTGCTGCATAACATAAGGCTTACCCCATATATATCAAATCAATCACTGTGGTCTGCAGGATAATTAGTTTTTTGCCACAAGTGTCTATTTTGTATGGTTTTAGTTTTGTTTTAGATGCATCCAGGATTTTTTAATTATTATTTGCAGGGGGTGTTTTTCACTGTTAATATATTGCAAACCACCCTGCAGTTGTTAGATGAAGGGTGCTGGTGTTGGGAGTCACTGTTTTCAACACCTGCTGGAGACTTTTTGTTTGGATAAGCCCTTGAAGACATATAACTCTATTGTTGTTGTTTAGTCATTTAGTTGTGTCCGACTCTTCGTGACCCCCTGGACCAGAGCACGCCATGCACCCCTGTCCTCCACCGCCTCCCGCACCTTGGTCAAACTCACGCTGGTAGCCTCAAGAACACCGTCCCACCATCTCATCCTCTGTCATCCCCTGCCTTGCTGTGGCAAAGGGGCTTGAATAACTGCAAGAAGCTATGAACTATGCCGTGCAGGGCACCCAAGATAGACAGGTCATAGTGGAGAGTTTTGACCAAACATGATCCACCTGGAGCAGGAACCGGCAAGCCACTCCAGTATCCCTGCCAAGAAAACTCCATGAACAAAGACAACAGGTACATAACTCTATTATGTACATTTTTTAAAAAATCCTTATGTAGGCATATGGTGACAGCTTAAGGTACAGAGCACAAGTGAATCAGGGCTGGTCCAACAAATTAGGCATTGTTGTTGTTGTTTACATTTGTATACCACCCTTCATCTGAAGATCTCAGAGCTGTTTAGTGCACAAAAGTACAAAAAACAAACAAACCCACAAAAGACATAGTAAAAACAAGAACAAACTAAACCAATACCTCCACAAGACAAAACGCCACACACCCATGTTCCACATTCAGAAGCTGACCAGCCTTCAATGAGGTGCTTGCCTGGGGGAATGGCTAAGGCTCAGGAGGAATGACTGCAGTTCAGTGCTAGGTTATACTGTAATAAGAAAGCTTCGGCGAAAGAAGCAGTGAAACTTCCCATAAAATACAAGGGATTCCTGAATATTACCTATGAGGTGTTACTGTAGCTGGTCTGACTGAAACAAGCAAAGTTGTAACTAGTTCCACATCTTTACCCCAAAGTAGGATGCTATTCTGTACTCATTTCCCTGGGAGTAAGCCCCATTGAACTCAGTGGGGAAATGTGTATAGGATTGTGCTGTGCTGTCTGTCATTCAAGTAGCACAGCCTTAGGAGGGTGTGGTATAGCATGCCTGTAATGTTGTTATTATTATTAAAGTGCATTGCCAAAAAAAAAAAATTGTGTTAATGAGCAGATTTGAAAGATGTGTATATATAAAATCCACCCTTGAAGCAGGGCCTCATCAGCAGGTATTGCTGATAAGATGGATCATATTTTTATTACTAGATTACTGTATATTAGGGACGCGGGTGGCGCTGTGGGTTAAACCACAGAGCCTAGGACTTGCTGATCAGAAGGTCAGCGGTTCGAATCCCCGTGACAGGGTGAGCTCCCGTTACTCGGTCCCTGCTCCTGCCCACCTAGCAGTTCGAAAGCACGTCAAAGTGCAAGTAGATAAATAGGTACCGCTCTGGCGGGAAGGTAAACGGCATTTCCGTGTGCTGCTCTGATTCACCAGAAGCGACTTAGTCATGCTGGGCACATGACCAGGAAGCTGTACGCCGGCTCCCTTGGCCAATAAAGCGAGATGAGCGCTGCAACCCCAGAGTCGGTCACAACTGGACCTAACAGTCAGAGGTCCCTTTACCTTTTTACTGTATGTTACATACAGGTATTCCTTATCAATTTTTGCACATGAAAATACATTAAAAACAGATGAAAACAAAGAAGCAATCAAAATCCATGGCAACCACAAATTAAGAAAATATAAATATATTAAGCTGTTCTTCAAAAAAAAATTAACAGTCTTTGGTTGCATTTTTTAAAAAATACACCAGTACATAACAAAACTGATCTATTTTTCAATAAATAGTCAGTTGTCTTTCTTCCCCCACCCCTACAGTATGAGTTAATCTTACCATTGTGAGCCAGTTCTTGTACTTTCATCATACAAGGATCTTATTTCCCCCCATCCTTTTAATTGAAGATAACATTCACAGAATTCAGCCATTACAGTTGTCCCCCCCCCACACACACACACCTTACATTTCTGGCTGTTGTTCTGGATTGAGAGTAAATGGATTACTCTCAGTGGTGACAGAGAGAGGCTATCTGCAGAATATCACAGGGAATGTAACTTGTAATGTTCCAAACCATGTAGAACACTGTCACTGGCGTAAATGGAGGAAGCAGGTGGTTTTTTGTTTCCTGCCGATATGATTCTGATGAAGAATAGGGATCATTCAAATAAATAAATGGATCTGCCTTCCATTTGGATTTATTCAGAAGAGATTTATTTGAAATATTCCTGAAATGTCTCATCTTTGTATTGATGAACCTTTGCCGGACCCAAGTGTCTTGATGTGTATTTTGAGCAACTTTTACACGCCTAGTGTGTTATTACTGTTTTATTTATGGGTCACGTTTTGCATGCGTGTCAAGACAATTTGCGAACATACAAAAGCAGCTAAAAATAGCTTTAAAAACAGCACCAAAGTAACTGGAAATAGGGATAAAAACAATGCAAAAATGAACATTTAAGGCAGAGACCTTTTCACCAAGCTGGAAAAGCTTGTCTAAACATTTAAAAAATGTCCACAGTTGCTTCTGGGAAGCACAAGAAGTGAGTGCTCTTGTCATCTCTCAACAGGGATGCTGTTCCACAGAACAGAGGAGGCGCATTGAAATCCTTGCTTTTAGACTCCGAGAGATCTGATGATGTGCTGTGTGTACCTTTAGGTGTTTGTATTTTCAATGTTTTATCCTTTGCGCTCATGTCTTGTATACCATTACCATTGTGGTTTGTTTTCTTATCTTGTCCTGGGGCCGCATACAGCACTCGAGCTCCACCGTAGGTCTTGATCTTAACGAAGGGGGCGAGATGTTATCCAATAAAGGGATTTGTTCTGTGTTTTAAAGGTCTGCTCGTTCTTTCAATTAACCTTTCCCAAGTGGCACACGCTGTACCCATGTGAGCCAGTCGGCATTTTATGTTCGGGAATTCAAATGCCTTTCTGGAATTAGGCAAATAACAGCCGTCTGTTTTGAGAAGGAAGGGACATTGCACGGGTGGTTAATAATCTTCCTGGGCAGAGTTCTGAAGAATGCAGAAGGCACAGTGTGGGCGGCAGCATTCTGCCTAAGACTGACATCCAAGAAGGTTATTTGACACTTTTCTGAAGGACAAAATTTCCTAGGGTACCCTGTACTGGTGGGCCATGGGGGAGCCCTCTCTTGCTAAATGAGACACTTAAAAGATGTTTCTGGTTTTGAGGCTGTAATCATTTGCATGTTTACTTGAGGGGAAAGCACCATTGAACTCTGTGGGATGTAAACATGTATGCTGTAGAACAGAGATGGGGGTAAGCTGTGGCACTCCTGAGGTTGTTGTTCCATTGTTAGCCCTGCTGGGTGGAACTGATGGGAACTGGAGTACAGTGGTACCTCGGGTTAAGTACTTAATTCATTCCGGAGGTCTGTTCTTAACGTGAAACTGTTCTTAACCTGAAACACCACTTTAGCTAATGGGGCCTCCCGCTGCTGCTGCACTGCCAGAGCACAATTTCTGTTCTCATCCTGAAGCAAAGTTCTTAACCTGAGGTAATATTTATGGGTTAGCGGAGTCTGTAACCTGAAGCGTATGTAACCTGAAGCGTATGTAACCCGAGGTACCACTGTACAATAAAACCCAGAGGGCCACAGGTCGCCCAGCCCTGCAGCAAATGCACTAAAGTTACATATGACATTCTGTTGAGGGGGAAAGGAACAGACCACCACCTGCTTACCCAGGAACCTCCTAAGTCAGAAAATCAGTCCATCTAGCTCAGGCTTCCTCAACCTCGGCCCTCCAGATGTTTTGAGACTACAATTCCCATCATCCCTGACCACTGGTTCTGCTAGCTAGGAATCATGGGAGTTGTGGGCCAAAAACATCTGGAGGGCTGAGGCTGAGGAAGCCTGATCTAGCTCAATATTGTCTGCTCTGACTGGCAGCAGCTCCAGAAAACCTGATACGTGCATGCCAGGCAGATGTTCTGTCACTGGACTGCTGCTGGACTGCTCCTATCGGCCGACATAGCTGAATATTGCCTACTTTGGACTGGTGGCAGTTCTGCAGGGTCTCATTTCCCTCGGACCCAAGAATCTTTTAGCCAGATATGCTGTGAGCTGAATGTGAAGCCTACGGCATGCACTTCATAGAGCAGTTTCCCCCAACCTGGTTCCCTCGAGATGTTTTGGACTGCAACTCCCATCAGCCTCAGGGAGCATTGTCAGGGAGGATGTGAATTGTAATCCAAAATATATGGACTGGACCAATATGGGAGAATGCTGCCTTTAGGAATGGATGGATTTGTCTGTTTCAGGTTCTCTGATTTTTCTCAGTCTCATTCAGTCCAGCGCCGAGGGCCTTCTGGCAGTTCCCTCACTGCAAGAAGCCAAGTTGCAGGGAACCAGGCAGAGGGCCTTCTCGGTAGTGGCACCTGCCCTGTGGAACACCCTCTCACCAGATGTCAAAGAGAACAACAACTACCAGACTTTTAGAAGACACCTGAAGGCAGCCCGGTTTAGGGAAGCTTTTAATGTTTGATGCATTACTGTATTTTAATATTTTGTTGGAAGCTGCCCAGAGTGGCTAGGGAAGCCCAGCCAGATGGGCGGGGTATAAATAATAAATTATTATTATTATTATTATTATTATTATTATTATTATTATTATTATTATTATTTTATTATCCCCATGTGCTCACAATTCGATACATGGCTACTCTAAAGCAATTCCCATTATATTCAGTGGAGCTTCCTCCAAGGGAAGGGTGTATAATGACCGCAGCCTTATTCTCTTCCCCGTCCCTCCAGCCTTCCTGTTTCCTTGGCAAACACAGCGCTTGCAAATTGAAATCAATCAATCAATCTTTTTATTTGTATGCCATCTTTTCATATTCAAGGTGGCTTACAACATATAAAAATTGCATAACAACCAATGCAACAAAAGTAGCCAGAAACAATAAACAAGGCATCCGAAAGTACACAGCCAAAATGATCTATTTCCACATAAATCATAAGATACAAGAAATTGTCAGGAGCAACAGCAACAACCTGCTCCCCACGAACAAAGTCCGCTAAACTACACCCCAGCCCAAGATCCTCCAGAAAAGTTCCTTCCAATTCCAAACTTGAGATTTTTAAAAGAACCTTCTATTCCTACACATGCGCCTTGTGCATGGAACAAAGAAGTACAAAAGAGAAAAGAAAGAAGGAAGAGAAAAAAGAAGGAAAAGTGAAGGGTAGCGAATCTTTTCGGTATGGCTAGTAAACCATATTTCACCTGAAACCAAAATAAGCATGGTAACCTCTTAATTCCACCCACTCATCCTCGGAAAACCTTTCCTCAATCAAATTCTCACTGCCTGAACTGAAAGCGAAAAAGCTTGGTCTTGCACAATATTTATTATTGTTAGCATTATTTATTAAATTAATTATATCACCCTTCGCCTGAAGGCCACAGGGAGGTTTACAGTTTAAAAACACAAAGTACATAATACAGTATAATAACCAAAAAGTCTACCTTCAAATAGGAAGGACATATGTCAGTACCTTAAGAAAATGAACTTCTACATTTGATCCTAAAGTGCTATACTTCACCACCACCCTAAACACCTAGTATCAGCCAGTACACAGTTGTTTGTCCAAGGAATTTAACCTGGAATCACTGTGTGTATTAGTATGCTTATACAGGACTTTCCCATTGTTCACCTACAGGAGGAGGAAGTTGGGTTTATCCATCATCGGTAGTTCAGTAGCCGACTTTGGCAATGCTAACAACAAGCTCAGCTTCGCCCGCCTGCTTTAATCCGATTGCTTCCTGGGGGCTTTAACAGCTGCCGATCAGTAAACATGACAATTAAGCATTTTGCTGAGCTGGAGCCTTAAAACATCCCAAGTGAAGACAGACGTGACATCAAAAGAAGATGCCCTGTAGATTTCTTGGCTGTGGAGTGAGCCCGGCTCCACAAGTGAACCAGCAGACATGCAAACCACGTCAGTGTTGCCCGTCTCTGCCTGCTATACTTTGCCTGGACTTACCCACCTACTTGATCCCACTGCTGCCGCCTCCATCTTCTCCACCTGGGGAAAGTTAGCAATGCACCTGAGAACAAGCCTTTCGTATTACAGCTGTTCTTGCTGCAATATGGATCTTATGCAGGAGCGGGCTCCTTATTCCTTCGTGGATGATGAACACTGAAGCAAACCACACTTCGTTATGGCAAGGCTCCACGACTCTTGGAACTAGCCTGTACTTCTGTAATGTTATCTGCCACGAACTGAGTTCAGGGTGGCTAACTTGCAGCCCTCTAGATGCTGTTGGACTACAGCTCCTATCATCTGACAGGAGCGAGCCAGCAGTAAATCATACTGTACACTTTGGAGTTAACTCTTTATTAGCAAGAACAGGATCCACAAAGATGTAGCAGAGGCCTAATGAGCACAGGAACTCGTTCCCGGTGGGTCTTGCCCCATGGAGCAGTTGCCAAGACTAAATGTCCCCACCTCTCCTCAGCCATCTTATGTCTCCTCGTCTCCAGGGCTTTCCCCCCAAGCAACCAGCGACTGTTCCTGCATGCCTGTCTTTTCTCTTCCTGCTTTATGCCTCTTCTGGCTCTAGGAGACCGGGGGGGGGGGGGGGAGGGGAGATTGTTGCAGCAGGAAGGGGAGACACCTGTGACTCCTTGTGGCTTAGGGCCCTCGTATTTACGGGACCGCCTCTCCTGGTATTCCTCGCAGAGGACCTTAAGGTCCATGAATTACCATAGTTTAGAGGTCCCGGGCCCTAAGGAAGTCAGACTATCCTCCACCAGGGCCAGGGCCTTTTCAGTGATGTCTCCGACCTGGTGGAATGCTCTGTCCCATGAGACTAGGGCCCTTCAGGATTTAGCCTCCTTTTGCCGGGCCTGTAAGACAGAGCTATTCCGCCTGGCCTTCAATTTGAATTCAGTCTGATCTTTCATTCCCCTTCCTTCCCTCCCTCTCCCCTTTTTATGAAGATTACCCGCTCTGAGACCCCTCAGCTAATTCTCCCCTGGTCTCCTCGCTGGCCCAAGTAGGACCAATTCAGCCAGCTAGCCCTGGTGATTATCTAATGCGTATTAGATGGATTTCCCCTAAACTGATTTCTGAACTTTGAATTTTATTGTTATTCATGTTTTTATACTGTATTTTATGCTGCTTTTACAATTAAGTGTTTTAAATTTATTGTTAGCTGCCCTGAGCCCAGTTTTTGAACCGGGAAGGGCAGGGTATAAATAAATTATTATTATTATTATTATTATTATTATTATTATTATTATTATTATTATTATTATTACCCAACCTGACTCATCTCTGCCTCTTGGCCTCTTTCCTTCCACCCTCCTGTTTCAGCTTCTGCCTCTGATTCTGGACTTCTTCCTGTCACAGATGCTCCCAGCTCACTAAGCCCTGTTACCTCTTCAGCTTCTGATACCTCCTCTTCCCAGTCTTCTCCCTCTGACCACTCATTGTTGTCCCACCACCAATCCCCAGGCTCTGAACCTTCTTCCCTTGGTGGTTCCCCAGCTGGTTCCTCTCACCATTCCTCTGCATTCAACCAGGGCATGACATCATCTCTGACCCTCACCCATCGTGGCCGGGACTGATGGGAGTTGGAGTCCAGCAACACCCAGAGATGTATAGGAGCATAGGAAGCTGAATTATACTGAGTCAGACCATTGCTGCCTCTGCCTCAGTATTGTCTACACTGACTGGCAGATGTTCTCTAGAACCTTGTCTGAAGGCTTCTCTCAATCTAACTTGGAGATACTGGGGATTGAACCCGGGACCTTCTGCAGGAAAAGTAGGTGCTCTGTCACTGAGCTATGGTCCATGTCTGGGTCACTGGATGCAGAAAATATGGATTTGATAGCAAGTTCTCCTCACAGGGATTAAATGCAGGTTCTCTGCTTTCTACCCCATCATTTTAGTTATGTGAGAGGTCTGTCAACCTCTGAAGTGTCCTAGCCATGATCTCAGGGGAACTCAGGGACGACTCCAAATATTTTTTTAAAATGCATTATTGTTTGACTCAGGGGGGCAGCAGAAGTTTGATGAAGAGGGCATGCTCTTCCATTTCAAGAGGAAAAGGTTTCTTCTGGCCAGGGGTGTGACCAGCCACCTTCCTCAACAGTTACCTCCAAGTCCTGCTGCGATGGGATCCTCTCCCATTTCCCAAGGTTGCTACCAAAGCCGCACAGCCACACCTCCTGAGTGAAGTTATCCTTGTAAGATTATAATGAACAGCAAGTCTCTCAAATGCAGGCAGATAATTATATGTCTGAGGAGACGGGAGTCTACGTCTTCAGCCAGGCTTGGTGCCTCAGGGGCGCTGCCTATTTTTCAGCTCGTTTTAATTTCATCGGTCGAATCAGACATTTTGGAAGCCACACAGCGAAGGCAAACAACACCTTGATCACCCCGGTTTTCCAGCTTCCATGGCATGGTTTCTCTGCTAGCTTCTCCTCCTCAATAGCTCCAGGAATTGAGAGATTTGATCAAAACACACCCATAATGTTGCTTCACACCGTATTTTGAAATTAATATTGCCGTCACAAAGTCTTGCCTTGCTTATTACATGCGCCAGTCTCGCCATTGCTGTGTTATCTTACTGCACCTTGATGACAGATGCATGCTCGGCACAGACACTGGTAATTGGCATATTAACTGGTTTTCAAGGACTCCAAAGCAGAGCTCTTAACATGTGCCAGCTGCAAAGTTTCTTCTGGCCAAGAAGAGAGGAGTGGTGACTCGGGAGGCTGGATTGTTCTTAAGGGGACAATGAAGACTTAATGCACTGTGCCCGAACACAACTTATTAACCACCTAAATGCTGGTAACCTGATTTACATAGACCTAATAAAGTACTTCTGTCCTGACATGTACAACCCAGCCTCCAAATTCCTTCCATTCCTTTCCTCTTGGTGCTTGCCGATCGGAAGGTTGGTGGTTCGAAACTGCGCGATGGGGTGAGATTGCATTCCTCTGTCCCAGCTTCTGCCAACCTAGCAGTTGGAAAGCACATCAGTGCAAGTAGATAAATAGGTACTGCTGCGGCAGGAAGGTAAACGTTGTTTCCATGCATTCTGGTTTCCGTCACGGTGTTCCGTTGCACCAGAAGCTGTTTAATCATGCTGGCCACATGACCTGGAAAGCTGTCTATGGATCTAACACACCATTGGTATCTTTCTAGCATAGAAAAACTTAAAATCTGTGCCCCTGGCAGCCCAAACCTCTCAAAAAGGATTGTGCAAATGAATGCTATTTCTCCAAAGTGACTTGATTTGCATAAATATAGGCATTTTGCACCATTTATTAGAATCCCTTTTTTAAAAAAAGGCAAAAGGACAGGAGAAGACATTTGAGAACAAACGTGCAGCAGGAATACACAGCAAAGGGAACATGACTGAAGATTCTGAAGGGCAAAACCAAGGCAGCTGTTCAGGACACAAACCCTCCACTTCCTTTGGTGCAACCTGAGATTGTTTTTGCACCTATCACGATCTAACCTAATTAAGGCTGCATAACCAAGGAAGAGGGGAAGAGAAATTCAGTTCAGTTTGCATTTAAAGGCAACCCTACGTTTTTCATACAACAAACTGAAACGCAGCCATCTTTTGGAATTTGCCTTTCTCCAGATTTTACAATGCAGCTCTCCAGCTAAGCAATGTGTAAAGAAATGAATATATTGAGCCAAAGTGTTCATAGATATGCATATACAAGTGGAAATAATGTGCAAGACGCATTTTATTAGTGTAAATTGCTTTGCAAAAATGTGTATATTAGGAGAAACTGCAAACAAAGGTGTGCAGAACTGAACCCAAGATTAGAAAAATGAGAAATGGAAAGAAACAAAAATTGTCACATTCACATATCTGTAATACCAACTCTTCCACTCCATTACTGTGCAAGCAATCCAAAAATAATCTATTAAGGGTGCAATCCTATTCGTACTTATGTGGGAGTAAACTCCATTTAACCACCCCTTTTGTTCCCATTTCTCTCTCTGAGTGTCTCAAATTGTGTTATTTTATATATCGACATCTTATTCTAAATAATACTTTTCCATTCCTTTAATGACAGAGGTTGTTGTTTTTTCCTTCCAGTTCTTTGCTGTCAATATATGAGCAACCTATTTCCTACTAACATATGGAACTTAGTTGCTTTTATTCCTTTGAACGTATTTAATAATAAAACTGTAGGATCTACGGGCACCCTACAATGAAAAGCCTTCTTTATTGTATCTGCTGCATGAATCCAAAATGTCTCAGGGTTGTATCCAACTAATTTCTACTCACTGAAATTTATGGATCACAATTAGTCATGCCCATTAATTTCATCAAAAGGACATGAAAGGGAATCTCAAGTATGCAACTGCTGAACTAAAATTTTACATTCAGCCCTTAATAGGGACAGTGGCTTCCTCTTCCAACCTCTCAGGCTGTGTACAGGAAAGTTGTGCTATCAGCTATGATTGTCTTAGTGGATGATTGCTGTGCTTATCTTGTGTGTATTTAGAGTTGAATCTAATGCTAGTCCCACTCAGAGTAGATCCATGGAAATGAATGGGCATGGCAAACTTGGGAACATTAATTTCAATGGGGCTACTCTGAGTAGGATTTAGTTGGCAAAAACTGTTAAGCTGTACATCAGGAGCAGAGAACCTTTGGTCCTCCAGATGTGGCTGAACTATAAGTGCCCTCAGCTCTAGCAAGCATGGCTAATAGCCAGAGGTGATGGGAGCTGTGGTTCAGCAACATCTGGAAGGCAAAAGGTTCCTCTGCTTTACATTGACCTGTTGCACACTTGAGTTTCAGTGATATTTGAATCCACTCTTTACTGTGTGTATGTGTACACACAACAACAACAAGGATGAAAGTTTTTGCCACAACGAATCTATCAATCTTGAAGATATCACACAACTCCCTTCTCACCTACTTTATAGTGCATCTTCACCCTTGTGGTTAAGAGCGATAGACTTGTAATCTGATGAACTGGGTTTGTGTCCCTGCTCCTCCATGTGCAGCTGCTGGGTGACCTTGGGCTAGTCACACTTCTCTGAAGTCTCTCAGCCCCACTCACCTCACAGAGTGTTTGTTGTGGGGGAGGAAGGGAAAGGAGAATGTTAGCCGCTTTGAGACTCCTTTGGGTAGAGATAAAGCGGGATATCAAATCCAAACTCTTCTTCTTCCTTCTTCTTTGGTGATCCCTCGTAGCCAAGTAAGATTATCTTTCATGAACACAGTATTAACAGTGAGACCGTAAGTGACTGTGGAGGCCAATTCTGGATCCACACATCCTTCTACAGTGGGGACATAGGTTTCCGGGTGGGAGTTGATCATGGTGAGGGTTTGCCAAATGTGCCTTCCTCTTAGCACGTTTCTTCCTTTTGTCCTGAGTTCAAGCATCTTCAAAGCCCATGACACCTTTGGTAAAGGCTGTTCTCCAATTGGAGTGCTTGCAGGCCAGTGTTTCCCAGTTGTCAGTGTTTATACAATTTTAATTTTTGTTTTAGATTTGCCTTGAGAGAGTCTTTAAGCCTCTTTTGTGCATCTCCACCCGCCACTCACCTGTTTGCCAGAAACCCTGGAGGTGGGTCGGAGACCTTTAATTTCCACCAGAGCTACCGCATTCTATGCCACGTACAAAATTATGTGGGAAATTCCTCAAGAGTGCAATTGTTGAAGATAAACTGCTCTGTTCCTTTAAGGACAAGGGCACTCTATAAATCCCGGAGAGGTCTCAAAAGCTGCCCTCTGGAGACAGTCATCTTTCCCCTCTCCTTCTCGAGAGCTTCTCTTTGTTCTCCATTGCAACCCTTAATTTGCTATTGTGCTTGTGTGCTGGGGGGAATGGGGAGAAAGTCAGAGGATATTGCGAGAGCTGTAAATAAAATAGCCCAAGGAGTCGACAGACCAGCAAAGGAGCTAATACTTAGCGCACGGTTTCAAAGCAAAGCCAAGGCCTCCTTAGACGGGGCTGTCAGTGGCAAAAGGGCATAAATCCCATCTCTGCACCTTTTGTTGTTTAAGGAACTATGGAGAAGAAAGAGACAAGCATGTGGGGTGTGGGGAGGTGACCCTGGTCCCACACAGTAGGCGGGAGGGAACCGCCCTGGGACAAACAAAGAGAGGCATACCGTGACAATGAACGGGCAACGTCACACAAATGATGGACTGGAGGTCTTCCTCGGTGCCTGGGCTGTCTTATGTACGACTTTCATGGGAGAGTCTTTAAATAGGCATGTAAGTAGGGGTAGGACTCCTTTTACAGACAAAGGGAAACCCCAGTCCTCTATCCTTGATCTATAGCGGCTTATTCCCCATCTGCCTGCTCCTGCTCCACAGCTGTTACCACCAAACCCACCTTCCAGCTGGGTACCAGCAGGGAGATGCATGCTAACGGGTGTCAAGGTGGGGTGCACAACCCCCATGCATTTAAAGCACATTATTATTTCCCCTAAAGAACCTTGGGAAGTGTGGTTTGTTAGAGGCTGCTGGGAACTTCTGTTCTAGGAGGGGGTGAACTAGTTTTCAGGGTTCCTAAGGGTCCCACGTTTCATCCCTAGCATCTCCAGCTAGGTCTGGGAGATAGTGCCTGTCTGAAACCCCAGAGAGCCTCTGCCAGCCAGCTTAGACAGTGCTAAGTGAGGTGGACCAATGGACTGGCACAGCATAAGACAACTTTCTATGAATGAAAACACATTTAATTTTGAGCCCAATGCAGATACTAAGTGGGATGAAAGGCTCCACTTAAAAGACTTACTGGGAAAAGGTCTTCAATAGGCACTGAGAAGATGATAGAGAGGTGGCTCTCTGATGTGTGATGGAAAGGAGTTTCCATCACACCAAAGGCCTGATTCCTGCATCATTGGGGAAAAGACATCCTAATGGCATGATATCCACAGAAGGGCCTCTCCTGCTGTGATCAGTTGGGGATAGCTTTGTTTCAATGACTATTGTCACTTTCTAGTGGATCTTTTGCCCCCCCTTTTTGGGGGGGTCTTTTTAATCTGGAGAGCTGTGCTTTATCTATTGCATCAAATGAAGAAGAAATGAAATCCAATCTGGATTGTGTAGGGGCCCCCAGAAATGAGCATTCAACCCACTCACCCCAGGCTTTATTGCTGAGGGAAGGCAGGCTCCATCTACCTCAGGATTCAGGGCTGGCCTGAAATGAAGCTTTTTGAAGCTGTTTCATGCACTTCAAAAACGGGTTGTTTTGTTTCATCTATTTGCTTTGCTGTGCAACGGCAGGATAAATAAGAATGTCTTGCAAATATGGCGTATCCAAAAGCAGGTCCAAAGATTTGAAAGACACCCAATGTTGTGCGAAGATGGGGGTAGCAATGAATTCTGCAATCCTATGCATCTCTCGTTAGAATTCAAACCCATGAAGTTCAATGGGATTTATTCCTAAGTATTAGTATAAGTATAAGATGCAGGTGGCACTGTGGGTTAAGCCACAGAGCCTAGGACTTGCTGATCAGAAGGTCGGTGGTCCGAATCCCTGTGACGGGGTGAGCTCCCGTTGCTCGGTCCCTGCTCCTGCCAACCTAGCAGTTCAAAAGCACGTCAAAGTGCAAGTAGATAAATAGGTACCGCTCCGGCGGGAAGGTGAATGGCGTTTCCATGCGCTGCTCTGGTTCGCCAATAAAGCGAGATAAGAGCTGCAACCCCAGAGTTGGTCATGACTGGTCCTAATGGTCAGGGGTCCCATTACCTTTACCTTTAAGTGCTACAGAATCAGTGGAAGTTGGGCAGGGCACACACAAAACCATTTCTTCTCAAATTGCTCAATGTCATGAATTTTTGACTGAATCACTCTGGATCCTTCCCTAGATCCTTCTCTGGAACTTCAGCCTCTCCCTCACAAGGGGGTCCCTTCTCACGCTATGAAAGCCACCATCTAAAAATGCCTTCACAGCAGATAAGTCTATAGCCTGGTTCTCAACAGGTCCCTGGCTCTTCTGCTTCCAAGAAAACTCTGTCAAAAACGTGGGAACCTATTGAGCAGCTATTGCAGAAAGTATTATTAATATTATTATTATTATTTACTAGATTTGCATGCTGCCCTTCATCCATAGATCTCAGGCTGGTTCACAGCATAAAAATACAATATCAAAATACATAATAAAAGCAAAAACAAAAGAGTAGAATAGTCGGCACAAAGACACCTGGGAACAATGGTTGAGTCAACAGAAAATTCTCCAGTATTCAGATGAGCTCTCAGGGTTGTAGTCAATGTTAGTCCTGCTCAGAGTAGACCCACTGATAGTCATTATTAACAGGGCTGGTGAAGACTTTTTTTTCTTTGAGGCAAACAGAAAATACTGCCTCCACTGCCAAGATCTTTGTGTGTTTTTTTAATAAATTTTTATTGAGATTTTACAAATTATATCAGACATAACAATACACACAAACACAAACAAAGAAAAAACAAGTATAATTTCAAAACCTTATTTTCTTAAAACTTACTTCACTGACCTCCTCATACCTCCCCTTTCTGCATTCCCATTTCAAATATTTAGTTCAGCAAATCCTCACCCTTAATTTTATCTAATTGTCAACCTTTCTTTTCTTTTGACTTAATCTTTACAGCTGTACTCCATTTAATTTCTAAAACCACATCATTCTAGCACTCATTAATTTTACAATGTTTCTTAAGATAGTTCTTTAATTTCTTCCAATCTTCTTCCGCCGTCTCTTTTCCCTGGTCTCGGATTCTGCCGGTCATTTCTGCTAGTCCCATATAGTCTATCACCTTCATCTGCCATTCTTCCAAGGTGGGTAGATCTTGTGTCTTCCAATACTTTGTGATAAGTATTCTTGCTGCTGTTGTAGCATACATAAAGAATGCTCTGTCTTTCTTTAGCACCAATAGGCCGACAATGCCCAGAAGAAAAGCCTTTGGTTTCTTAGGGAAGGTATATTTAAATACCTTTTTCATTTCATTGTATATCATTTCCCAGAAAGCCTTAATCTTTGGACACGTCCACCAAAGGTGAAAAAAAGTACCTTCAATTTCTTTACATTTCCAACATTTATTATCAGGCAAGTGGTAAATTTTTGCAAGCTTGACTGGGGTCATGTACCACCTATAAATCATTTTCATAATATTTTCCTTTAAGGCATTACATGCCGTAAATTTCATACCAGTGGTCCACAACTGTTCCCAGTCAGCAAACATAATGTTATGACCAATATCTTGTGCCCACTTTATCATAGCTGATTTCACTGTTTCATCTTGTGTATTCCATTTCAACAGCAAGTTATACATTCTTGACAAGTTCTTAGTATTGGGTTCTATCAGTTCTGTTTCTAATTTTGATTTTTCCACCTGGAAGCCAATTTTCCTGTCCAATTTAAAAACCTCCATTATTTGGTAATAATGGAGCCACTTTGTCTTTTAATTTCTCAAAACTCTGCAATTTCAATTTATCCCCCTCTTGTTCCAAAATTTCCCAATATTTCGGCCATTTGGCCTCCATATTGAGTTTTTTCACAGCCTTAGCTTCCATTGGCGACAACCACCTTGGGGTACTGCCAAGATCTTTGGAACTCGCAGAAGAGACTCTCTCACAGACCGCAGCAATCTACTGAGTGTCTAAGCAATAAGGCAGTCTCTCATGTAACCTGGTCCTAGGCTGTATAGGGACTCAGCGGCGTAGCATGGGTTGTCAGCACCCGGGGCAAGGCAAGTAATTTGCACCCCCTAACCCCTAACCTGCCGCCGCTGCCAGCTTCTTCTTGCTGCTGCCTGGTCTGGTCTGGTGTGGTTCTCTCCCGCGCTCAACGCTGCGCTGGGCGGCCGCTGCACTGTCCCTTCCCCAGATAGTCCCTCGCTCTCTCTCTGCACCGCATGCCTGGCACCCACCCCCTCCACAGTGGGCGGCGACCCAGCAGCTCAGATTGGATTCACACAGCCAGCACTGCAGTGAGAGAGAGTGAGTGAGCCAGGTAGGGGCAGAGAGCTGCGAGTGCGAGCGTGCCCTCCCCAGATTTTGCGCCCGGTGTGGCCGGCACCCCCTACACCCCCCACGCTACGTCACTGTAGGGAATTACATGTTAGCACCAACACCTTGAACTTAGCCTAATAGCAATTTGGCAGCCAGTGCAAATCCCACAAGTCAGGCATTATATGTTGGCGGTAGTTTGCCCCCACAAGCAACCTAGCTGCCGCATTCTGCAGCCGTGGCAGTCTCCAGACCAGCCCCAAGGGCAGCCCCACACAGAGCACATTTCAGCAATTCAGCCATGAGATGAAAGCATGGGAACAATGGTGGAATATGGATATAAAATTTACAGCATGTTATGGTCTAAGAGAAAATGATATACAGTGGTGCCTCGCAAGACGAAATTAATTCGTTCTGCGAGTTTTTTCGTCTTGTGAATTTTTCGTCTTGCAAAGCACGGTTTCCTCCCGTACTCCCTGGCGAGGTCTGTCACACGCATTCCACCGTCGTGCTTCCGGATGATCTCCTTCTTCATTTCCAACTGCACCTCTTCAAGCAATACACCCTGGGTATTAACGGTTTTAAGAAAAAGGAAACAAACTTGCAAGACGTTTTCTTCTTATGAAGCAAGCCCATAGGGAAATTCGTCTTGCGAAGCAACTCAAAAAACGAAAAACTCTTTCGTCTTGTGAGTTTTTCGTCTTGCAAGGCACCACTGTATTGATGGTACCTAACACCAAGTAAATTGGCAAAAATGTATAAATCCAAATAAAATAAGTGTTGGAAATGTAAAGAGAAAGAAGGTTCTTTTTATCATATTTGGTGGTCTTGTAGTAAGGTTAAAGCTTACTGGGAAATGATATATAATGAACTGAAAAAGATGTTTAAAATAACATTTGTACAAAAAACAACAACAAACAAACCCAGAAGCTTTCCTTTTGGGAATTATAGGGACAGAACTATCCAAACTGTACAGAAACTTATTCATGTACATGACTACAGCGGCAAGAATGTTTCTTGCCCCAAAATGGAAAGAAGCAGAAGTCCCAGCGAAAGAAGAATGGATGCGAAAACTTATGGAATATGCAGAGATGGTGAAACTTATGGGAAAAATAAGAAATCAAGACAACAAACTTTTTATAAAAGAATGGAAATGGTTTATTGAATATTTACAAATGAACTGAAAACAGATAAGAACATTGGCAGGACTGTTGTAATAACCTGCAGTTTCATCAGAGTATAACAGGGGGGAAAAATCTGAAGTCCCTTTTGTCAAGGGCCTGGAGTTGGAGCCTTCTACAGGTGACAAAGCATTGGAAGACTCAAGATCTACCCACTCTGGAAGAATGGCAGATGAAGGTGATAGACTATATGGGACTGGCTGAAATGACCGGCAGAATCCACGACCAGGGGAAAGAGACGGCGGAGGAAGATTGGAAGAAATTCAAAATTTATCTTAAGAAATATTGTAAAATTAATGAATGCTAAAATGTTGAGGTTTTGGGGGGGGAAGGGGATTACAGCCGTAAAAGATTAAGTAAAAGAATAGAATAAGGGGAAAATTTGATAAAACCAAGGGTTAGGATTTGCTGAAACAAATTTGGAAATTGGGATGTAGAAGGGGGAGGTATGGGGAAGTTGGTGAAGTAAGGTTTAAGAAAAAAGGATAAGAAACTATACATGTTTGTTTGTGTGCTTGTTTGTTTGTGTTGTGTATTGTTTGTGTTTATAAAAACTGTGAAAAACCAATAAAAAAATCTATAAAAAAAGACAAAGCAGAGGACTCCAAACCAAAAGGGGAATGGCACGTATGACTCCCCCAAAAGGCGCTGTCATCTGATGAGCCTGCAAGGCCATTCTCCATCCTCTGACCTGGAGGACTCAATGGAAGACTCAGTGCAAACAGAGATTCCCCTGCTATCTTGCCTTAGGATTCTAATGCAGAGCTCACAATTAGGGCCCTATTCACACCATACCTTTCAAGAGCCACTATACCACTTGACACAGTCATGGCTTCTCCCAAAGAATTCTGGGAATGGGACACTTGCTTTGTAATATACCAGAGTAATAGGAGCTCATAGACAAAAACCACATAATTACCAACTTGGCAACATCACTAGCGCTATCTCACAAAAAGCTTGGGGGAATTAACTTTGTGATGCATAAAACGGGTTGGATCCTGATGCTGATATTTATGTGTTTTGGGGTGGGGTTCTTTCCTCCTTCTTGAGAATGCTTTTGTCATTCTTTTTTCCCCAGAGTGCATGGTATTGATTTGAGTGATCTTTTCACCTCCCTGTGTCTCCTAATTCAATATCCTGTGTTGTAATTTTCTCCACCACCAAGTTAATGTTTAGCTTCCAACCTTGTTCAATCCTTTTTCTCCGATATCATTTCAATTGTATTCATTCTCTCTCTCTCTCTCATATATATATATATTTCACTGGTTTTTACTTAGTTTCTTGCCTTCCTTTTTTTTGTTTTGTTACTCTCTTTAAAACAGTTTCCTAGTGAATATTCTCTAAGCATACCACATAACATTTGCTGCATATATTTCTCTACAGGAAATATGCAGAAAGCACTCTTTCTCGTTGAAGAAAACCGTGTCTGAGTAGGGATGGGGAAGAAATTCAGTTTCGTTTGCATTTTAATTAGAAACTACCTAAATCGCATTCCTCAAAACAATGCAGAAACCGAAATGCAGGTACCCTTTGCAATTTATCCTTTTCCAAAATTTATAATGTAGTTGTCCAACCAACCAATGTGTATAAAAATATATAGTAGGGGAAAGTGTGCATTATATTAATGAAAAAATGCTTTGTATTAGGGGGAAATGCTTGCAAAAACATGCCTATTATTCAAAAATGCAAACAAAAATGTGTTTATTAGGGAAATTTACACTAATATGCTGAGGGATTTTTTTAAAAAATTGCTGTGCATTCACTTTTTTTGCTGCTGCATCACACAGTTGACTCATGTTAAGTTTGAGGTTCACTAACACCCCTAGATCCTTTTCACATGTACTACTGGTAAGCCAGGTGTCCCCCTCCATGTCTTATATCTGTGCACCTAGTTCTTCCTGTCTTAGTGCAGAATCTTACATTTGTCCCTATTGAAATTCATTTTGTTAACTTGGGCCCAGGTCTCTAATCTGTTAAGGTCATTTTGAATTCTGATTCTGTCTTTTGCAGCATTTAGCTACCCTTCCCAGTTTTGTGTCATCTGCAAATTTGATGAGCATCCCCTCAGTTCCTTCATCCAAGTCATTTATATGAACAGTGAACATTCATGAATGTTTATATGGACACTGAACAACAGCAGACCCAGGACAGAACCCTGTGGCACCCCACTTGTCACTTTTGAAGAGGAACCATTAATGCACATTCTTTGGGTTCAGTCAGTTAACCAGGGCAAGTAACTCCAGGGCAGGTCTTCAAATTGCCGGGTCCTTAACACTAAGGGGGTGTCAACAAATTACAAGCCCCATCATTACATCATTCTTGTAGAGAGATGAATGATAAGAATTAGGGGCTGTTATCTGAAACCCAGCAGGTCATAATGATATGGCGGGTGACCCCAGGGGCTGTATGTTGTAGGGATTAATGCATCAGCCTGTATCACTTTCAGCTGTGTTCTGTCACAAGTCTGCTACATTCTGTTTCCTGCTGATATTTTGAAAAGCACCAAAAAATGCATTTAAGGTGTAAGCGGTTCCCATAAAACACACATTTTATGCCCATTTCCTCCCATTTCTGTATGCTTTTTTCATGCATTTCTCCCTCAAATATACATCTTTGTATGCATTTCCACTGTAAATTAATGCGTTTTTGAACCAAAATGATACTCTGACCCTTGGATAAGTCCAAGAACTGAGAATTAGGTTGGTTCTCTAAAAAAAAGAAAAAGAAAACCAACAAAAACATCTACAGCCAAACAACCACAATTCTCCTCCCTTCCATGGGTTGTCCTAGGATTGTCATGGCAGGAGAAATGATGTCTCATGATAACTCTGTGCATGAACTGAACTTTGATGAACCAGGATGGAGATATCATGGAATGTCCCAATGCAAGGTCCATATTTCGAATCAAGGTTACCTGTAGCAGACTAGTCAGTTCCAGCTTAGTTTATCGGCTGGTTTGTGGCTTAAACTGTTGCTCCTTGGTCACATCTGGATCGAAATAATGGTTTTTGCTCATCTCTGGCTTTGGTTTTTAATCTCAAGCGCAACCAGCTCTAGAGGACATGGCAGAATCCGAGATTTGGGAGAAGAAACAATGGAAGAGGACTGGAAAAAATTTAAGGACTATTTACAAAAACAATATAAGTTGTATGAATGTTAAGAATTTGCACGATTCAGAAACTTTAGCTCCAGCAATTAGCTTTGTGAAACAGGAAATTAAGTTTTAAGTAAGAAAAGGTTAAAATTTAAGGTAATACTATGTTTAATTTAAGATATAAGTAATTGATAAAAAGTACTTTAAATTTAGAGGTATAGTATTTGAAAAGTACGAAACAAGGTAATAATTTGCTGACATTTTTATTATAAAGAACGCAGGGTAAGGGAGATGTGAGGAAGTCCGGTTAGTTATATAAAAAAATGTTTTGAATGGTTGGTTTTCTTTTTTTCTTTTTTTTCTTTTTCTTTTATTTCTTTCTTCAGTGTATATTTCTAACTTTGTATTTGAAAACTTAATAAAATATTTTATAAAAAAAATAATGAAAATAGAGGACATGTTACCGGCAAATTAAAAGAAAGGAATTTTAGGCTAATTTTAAGAAAGGAATGCAAGTCGTCATAATTGCACAGACACAAACCCCCTTCCACGTGCTCAGTGAACAACCCACCCCTGCCAAGTCTGATTGCATCTGACGTGCTACACGTTTAAGTGCTGGAAAGTTCTGGTGAGGCGGTGGGGTGGGGGCTGACTCTGACTCAAAGCAACTGAGCTGAGCCTCACACCACCTCCTGCCCCATTAGACCCCTGATTGCATTTCATGCCTGCTGTGATTCATCAGCACGATTAATCAGTTCCATAGCCTGCTACACAGACCAAGGGACTGTTTCCACTGCCAGTGGTGACCTCAATCTTAGACGGATGAGCGTACATGCTCTCTGCAAGAAAAGTTCATTTGGTGACTGTGGCCTGGGTTTGGCCAGGACATAGCCAGGGAAGTGTGTGATCATCTCATGGTGTTCTATGTATCCATTTCTGGCATACATCTATGGCTGCTGCCTTGTATTCAGGCATGGTGAATTAACTGTGCCCTGTCTTTTTAAGTATAGCACATCTCCCAGAATTCTCCTTCCCTTGGACCAGAAAAAGCCCTGCTACTGTAGGCCTGTATGAAATGCCCTGCCATGGAGTCTTGGAAATAAGCTTATTTTATTACTAACACCTGCGTAAAGCCCAAATCAGTCATCAAGGTTCCACCAAATGCCAGACTAAAAAAATCACAAGACATTTGGCCAGGTGCATGAAAATTTGCACAGGGCTGCAGTAACTATTTGTCCAAGTCTGAATTGCCCCCCCCCTTAAAAAATGAAGATGACCAGATAGTTCATCCCCGCTGTAGATACTGGCTCACTCAAAACTCTCCATCTGAAGAAGTGTGCATGCACACAAAAGCTCATACCAATAACGAACTTAGTTGGTCTCTAAAGTGCTACTGCAAGGATTTTTTATTTTGTTTCGACTACAGCCGACCAACAGACCTACCTGTAATCAAAACTCTCCATTTAGAAAGGGCTCTAAGCTCCATTTAGAAAGGACTCCATTTAGAAAGACTTCTAACCACCTCTCCTTCATTGATAATCCAAGGCTGCCCATCCATCAGTCCCACCCAGAAATCCTTCCATTTAATCCAAACCAGTTTGCCTATGGTGTGGGATGAGAAAATGCAGCATTAGAATTAACCTGTGATGGATATTAGTTTTCCATTTCTCTTCAAATGAGTGGATAAAGGCTCTTTTGCACTTACCATTTCTCGTGGAATAATTGCTGCCCATTGCCCCCCAATTTCTTGGCATGGTGGCACACAGTATTGGCATCATTTGGCTAGTATTCTGCATTTACTGGTTGGGGGAGTATGAGGGTATATTAGTGTGGGAAGGAAAACCCTGTACTCACTCCCCAATAATAGTGACACGAGAGCAAATGTGCAGGCATTCATTCTTAGAAGTGTTGCATCAAACAGCAACTGTTCTGCTATAAATGATGAGTGGAAAGGTCCTAAGTCTCTATCAACAAATATTAGCCACAGCAGTGATATGAAACTTCCAGCTTCAGAGTACCTGTATTTCAATTACTAGGGAGGGCAAACAGCAAGCGCAGGACTACTGCTTTCTTGTGGGCATCCGAGAGGCCATTGGTTGGCCAACAGGATGATGTACTGACCAAGGAGAGCTTTTCTTATGCCCCCTTGGAAAAAAATGCACAGCCAGGTTGAGCTTACAACTAAAATTCAGGTTACAGGCGCAGCTGGATGGGTAATTAAGCTCACCCAGCCCTTAATCAATGACCTGTTTCAATGTTGTGGGTATCTGACAGACAGATTCAGCAGGGGGAATATGAAATCACTGTCCTTCTGTCCTCCTCCCTGATTAATGCATATTTAACTATGCATAATGAATTGCAGCCAAACTAGATGAAACGGCAGGAGCCCATGTATCTTTAAATTTTGAGAAATAGTACCTGCGGGGAATGGAGGCAATATGGGCTGGAGGGCTGGGGGGGTTAACTCTTACCCCAGCATCCTAAAAGAACAACAACTTTGATTTGACCTATTAAATGCAACTTATGCATAGAGGCCATGCTGAAATGAGACTGTCTTAATAGTGAAAATACCACCTTTGAGGGTGGGTGTGTTTGTGTGATTTTCCATCAGGAAAACAGCGCTGGGGCAAAGAAATGCAACACATACACACCCTTCCTGGTAGGTGTCTGTAGTAATAACCCTGTTCAGGTGTAATGCAAGAAGGGAAGCGTGGGGCTCCCACCCCCACAATTGCAGTCCCCCCAACTTTTTGCAGATGGAAGGTCTTAGGCAAGGAGATGTTCTCTGCATAAAGCAGAGGTTGGGAACTTCAGACCAGGGGGCCAAATCTGGTCCTTCAGGCCTCCCTCTGTGGTCCATAGAACTCTCCCTAGGCCACTCCCATATCCCCAAGCCGCACCTGTCACTGCCCTGCCCTGAGCCCTCCCTGAGTGCTTTTGTGGGGCTGGAATGTGTCCTTGGTCTGTGCTCATAATGCCTCTTGCATGCTTGGGTGGGTGGAGGCTGCTGGGATGTGAGGATGTGGAAACTTCTGGCTTCATGTGTATCCTCCGGTGTGGATGTAAGGCTCACATCCGTTGCTCTGCCACTTGTGGCCCTCGGAAGGTTGCTTACTGAGGAATGTGGCCCTCGGACTGGAAATGGTCCCAGCCCTCACACTTAGGGTCCCCACGTGATTTAGAATCTGCTGCAACCTGGGTTCTAAATAGCATGGGAACTCGGCATGTAGAGCAGGCTCTGCGCTTCAGAGCACATGAAAAGCCAGGAGGCCAGGGGATGGAGGCATGGGTAGTAGCCACTTTAGCTAATGCAGTGCATCATCCCCTGCAAACGGGTCAGTGAGAAGTTCTGCTTGGGCAGAACCAGCTGCAGAGCATGGAGGTCCGTGAGCCCCGCCAACGGCACTGACCTGGAAGCTTTCTAGTTGCGTGGCGAGTTCCCGCCCCCCACCAGGGAGAAATAAAGACACTGGACACCAAGTATTAAGGTTAATGGGTGAATTAGGCCACAACTTTATTGATTTCAGGAATGAGAGGTATTGGCTTAGGCACTGGTCCTATCGACTAGCCGGCTCCAGCCCGATTGCATGAAGACTGGCATGGGTTAACACCATAAGGGGGAGTCCTGCTGAGGCATGTCAACTAGGAGCTCCCCTGGGTCACCGCTCGGGGGCGTGCCTTAGGCCTACACCTCCAAAGGCTTCAGACAGGGCCACGCCCCCTGGAATCCTTTATCGGACTACCCTTAGCTTTTGGGGGGAGGTGATGGCGTTTCCTCCCCACACACATATCCTCTTAACCCCTTCTTACCAATGCCTAACCACCAATGCCAAGGAGTTGTGACGAGTTGCTACGAGGTAGGCGAAAAACCGATTGGCTGAAATTGCCAATTGGGAAAAATTCCTACCAGGCCCCTTGCGGCGACCGACCGAAGTCCATAGCAAAGTCAGAAGCCTACCTAAAGGGAGGGAGGGTGGGGAAACGGGATGGCTGGCACGGCGAAAAGAGGGCGAGCCCCGGCTGTGCCAGCCCTAAATAGGGCGGGCCACACACCCCCAGCCACCCGATTGGCTGGCTGGGTTGACGACGTGGCCGGGATTCCCTCAATCTCGCGGGGGCTGGAAGCAGCAACCCCACCTCCTCCCCAGGTTCGGAAGTGGCTTTAGAGACACATGAGATAGCAGAGAAAGAGGGGATGTGAGAAAAGTGTGTGGTGGTCTGGAGAAAGAAGAGGTTTTTCTCCCTCTCTTGCAACACTAGAACTTGTGGACCTACAATGGTGCTGAATGTTGGAAGATTCAGGGTGGACCAACAGAAGTGCTTCTTCCCACAGCATGTGGTTAAACTATGGAACTTGCTCACACAAAGGAGGCAGCAACGGCCACCAACTTGGGTGACTATAGACTTTAGCCATCAACACCGAAGAGTGGACACTGTACTGAGCTTTAACGGCAAGAAAAGATATTTCGGACTCTGAGCTCAGCAGCACCAACTTTCCCTGATAGATCTGATGGCACAAATGTGGTCAAACCACTGCTGCCACGCCCCTTGGGTGATTTCCTCTCTTCTGGAAGATGGTACGCTGAATATCCCTGTAGATATGGGGGATTGTCCACCAGGCACCAGGTCTCTTGGGTACAAATAATATCATTTTTTTGCAGGAAACATATCAGATCCCTATCTCCTTTTCCATTATCCGATCCTGCCAGGTTGCAGGATATTAGATCTTTCTGCGTACTTTGTTGATTGGGCATTATATAAGGTCTTGGGGTTTTTTGGCTGTTGACTCGTCAATTTAGGTGGGTGGGCTGAGTTACCTCATTTGTTTGGTAAAAGGTCAAATTGCCTGGGTTCAAGTGGAATACCTATGGTTGCCACCTTGCTGTTCTCGATCACACAGAGCTCACCATGGTAAACCACTGGGTTTACTGTCGCTACATGGCTTTCTTTGTCTCTTGGGTGGCTATAAAAGAGGATTAGACAAATTCATGGAGGACAAGGCTTTCAGTGGCTATTGATGGATATGTTCTACCTGCACTGTCCAAGGGAGAATGCTTCTGAATTCCAGCTGTTGGGAGCTGTAGGTGTGGAGAGTGCTGTTGTATTCAGGGTCTTCCCGCTGGGGCATCTGGTTGGCCACTGTGAGAACAGGATGATGGACAAGAAGAGGCATTGACATAGCTGTCAATTCACAGATTTGAAAATAAGGGACCAGCAACCTCAAAAATAAGGGACCAGCAGTCAAAATAAGGGATTTTAGTCAACCAGCTCCCAAGCCAAAGGCAGAAAGCCCAGCCAGCCCAGCAGCCAAATGAAGCCTCAAGCGGTGGTTCCCACAGCGCAGCAACCTGGCAAAGGGGATGCCGCAAGGAAAACCACCATCACATCTCCACTGGGAAGCGCTGAGCAAAGGCAAGTCCCCAGGCAACGCGGCCGATTTGATCGGCACAAGGCATGCAAGCTCCCCCCCCCCCCAGTCGTTCTTAGACTCCTTTTTGGGTGAGCAACGCAGCCAAGCAACACAGTTGGAGCCTCCCTCCTCCCTGGCCGGGAGGGAGGGAGGGAGAGGAGCTGCTTCCTTTGAAACCCGGGAAATTTAAGGGACATCATCAATAAGGGACAGCAGTGGGACACGGCGCTGGGATAAGGGAGTTTCCCGCCAAATAAGGGACGGTTGACAGCTATGGCCTTTGGACAGACCCAGCAGGCTCTCAAGTTCATATAAGATTCCCTAGCCTATTGCTGTAAGTGTAGGCTCTTCTTTGTTGCTAAGATGCTCTCTGCACCAACCTTCTAAATGTAAGAAAATTCTCTTCCCCTTGTTTCCACAAAAGAAGTTCAGGGCTGCATGGCCTTTGGGTGGCATGCTTTTTAGGGCACAACTGCAGAATTGCTCTGTACAGATAGGTTCCCATTTCTAGTTGCCCTGAATCCAGCCTGGGAACCTGGGACCGTTTTCTCATCATGAAGCCAATGAAGCTAATGTACGCCTCCAGGATGTGACACCTGGGAAGCAGAACCTTTATAGCTGGCCTAGTAATTACTGGTCTGAAACTCGGCTCCTCCAGAGATGCCACTTGGAGGCTGCCCTCTGGTTACATTCCTCAATACATGTTTAAAACATTGCCGTTCTTGTTTTGCCAATCTGAAGCTCAACAGCATCTGCACGCCTTCTTGCCTCGCTGTTCACCAATCCGTTAACTGGTTTGATGCTGGCCTCTTGAAAATTTTATAGAAACGCAAGCCAAGCTCTTAATAAGAATTCTGGTAAACATTCATGTGCTTGGTTTGATTTTTGGCTAAGGAGCTCAGTACACATCTGGGATGGCCAATCTATCTGAGCCTTCCACAACCTCATGCTTTCCTGACTACAACTCTCACCATCCCTGACTAGGTGAGATGTGAATGATGGGATGTATAATCCAAAACATCTGGAGGGCACCAGGTTGAGGAAAGCTGCCATGCTCCAGCCCTCAGGGCCTGAGGTCCCAGTTCAGGGAGGCATAATCCCCCTATGCAATGCATTCAAGCAACGGTGATGATTCAACATCATCCGGGACAACCAGAGTTAAGCAGATGGAATAAGTCCAGCTTCAAAACACAGGTCATATGCAGGATCTAGGAGAAGTCATGAGGCTACACCAATGGCAATCCAGTCAAGGGACAGGATAGCAAGGAGGGGAGGTCGGTGTTGTTTTGAGCAACTAGAAGGCTAAAAATGGAAATATGGTTATGATATATACATATAGCTCAGTTGTAGAGTATGAGACTCTTGATCTCATTAAGGGTTAAGGGTTTGATCCCCACGTTGGGTAAAAAGATTTCTGCATTGCAGGAGGTTGGACAAGATGGCCCTTGTGGTCGCATCCAACCCAACAGTTCTATGTAGTTCATGTTTAAGGGACATGGGTGGCACTGTGGTTTAAACCACTGAGCCTCTTGGACTTTCCAATCAGAAGATCAGATGTTCGAATCCCCACAACAGGATGAGCTCCCGTTGCTCTGTCCCAGCTCCTGCCAACCTAGCAGTTTGAAAGCATGCCAGTGCAAGTAAATAGGTACTGCTGTGGCAGGAAGGTAAACGGCGTTTCCATGCGCTCTGGTTTCTGTCACAGTGTCCCGTTGTGCCAGAAGCGGTTTAGTCCTGCTGGCCACATGACCCTGAAAGCTGTCTGTGGACAAACACCAGCTCCCTTGGCCTGAAAGCAAGATGAGCACCACACCCCATAGTCGCCTTTGACTGGACGTAACCGTCCCGGGGTCCTTTACCTTTTACCTTACCTTACCTATGGTATCAGGGGGCAGGGGGATATACTGTGAGGTTCAGCACCTTTTTGTGCACTGTAGGGGGATGTTTCAGGAAGAAGGAAAGCGAAAATGACGGCTTTTCCCTTTCCCACTCTCAGTATAGGTATAAAAAGCTCTCTAGGCACATACCATGGGCCCATCTAACCCAGTGTAGCACATGCTGAGTGGCAGAAGCTCCCCAAGGATTCAACTGGATGGCCATCCAACCTTATCTAAGATGTTTTTAGGTGGAGACGTGGATAACTGAACCTTGGGGCATAGGTAGCTGCCTTCTACCAAGTCAGATTGTTGGTCCATCTTGCTACAGCGACTCTCAGCAGCTCCACAGGGTTTCAGGCAAAGAGTCTTTTCCCAACCCTACCTGGCAATGCTTGGGATTGAACTGGGGACCCTTTGCATGCAAAGCATGTGCTCTGCCACTGAGCCACAGCCAGTATGTCCGTTGGCACTGAGCTTCTCCCTCTACTCAAGAGCCTGTGTGACCTCACTCAGATGCTCCATCTTCATAAGTTGCCCAGGAGGGAAATTCTTCCTGTTTCCTTGTCTGTCACTACAGTCCAGGAGGCCAAGATTAGGGCCATTGGGAGGAGGATTTTACACATTGATTTAGTAAATAATTGAGTGGCCCACAGTCCAGCCCAAGGTGCTAAAACTGACAAAGGTCTTCCAAGAGCAGGCTTTCTTTCTTGTTAATTCCCAGCTCCCTGTGGATATCTTCATCCCTCCAACAGTCTTTGAGTGATGTTGCGTGTAGCCCTAACCTCATTCTTTCTCATAGATTCAAATTCACTCCAGTCTTGAGGGGACAGACCATCTTTCTCATCCGTAAATAGCAATCTCCTTCCCGGGACTTCAGGTTAACTAGTTTTTGAGATGCAGCACCATCAAAGCTCTTCCAGCTTTTACAACTTTCCTTCTCTACTTCCTTCTACAATAAAATTCCCTGTAAATCTGCAAAATTGCTAAGGTCTTCGGAGGAGTCACTTGTGACTCAGATCCACCAGGAGTTGTGTGTTTTGTATTGTGGTTCCCTTTCTGTCGAACCCCTTTCCAGTTAAGGTCAGACAGGTTCACTCCCTATTGAATACATTGTTGTTGTTGTTGTTTAGTCATTTAGTTGTGTCTGACTCTTTGTGGCCCCATGGACCAGAGCATGCCAAGCACTCCTGTCTTCCACTGCCTTCTGCAGTTTGGTCAAACTTATGTTGGTAGCTTCAAGAACACTGTCCAACCATCTCATCCTCTGTCATCCCCTTCTCCTTGTGCCCTCAATCTTTCCCAACATCAGGGTCTTTTCCAGGGAGTGATGATGATGATGATTACAGCAGGCATTTTAAATAAAATTCTGATTTTATAGTTTTAACCAGTTTTTTTCCTTATGCACCGCTTGGAGACAATTGTAATTAAACAATGCATAAAATTGCCTAAAGAAAATAAACAAATAATAAAGGGCTGTTAAAGTCAATAAATAACAGCAGTGAACTACATTGAACTACATAGAACTACATTGGTTGGCATCCGTCTGTCCCGGGAGACAAGGGAGGAGGGTATCTTTGGGGGTGAAGTACTGCTGCCTCCAATGTTTCTTTTGCTGTGTTTGGAGCACCAAAGCGACCTCCCTGGGGTGCAAGCCTGGCCAGCGAAATGGAGGTCCTGGGCTGCTTAGACGAAGGTAAAGGTAAAAAGGTAAAGGACCCCTGGATGGTTAAGTCCAGTCAAAGGTGACTCTAGGGTTGCGGCCCTCATCTTGCTTTCAGGCCAAAGGAGCTGGTGTTTTTCCACAGACAGCTTTCTAGGTCATATGGCCAGCATGACTAAACCGCTTCTGGTGCAACGGGATACTGTGACAGAAGCAAGAGACCATGAAAATGCTGTTTACCTTCCCGCCACAGCGGTACCTATTTATCTACTTGCGCTGGCATGCTTTCGAACTGCTACTGTAGGCTGGCAGGAGCTGGGACTGAGCAACGGGAGCTCACCCTGTTGTGGGGATTTGAACCGCCAACCTTCCTATCGGCAAGCCCAAGAGGCTCAGTGGTCAGTGGCGTAGGAAAGGGGGACGGTGGGGGTGGTTCACCCTGGGTGTCATCTCTGAGGGGGTGACAAAAAGGAACACCGTGGGGGGCTCGGCCTCCTGCCCCTGTGCACGGCGGATCATTCTGCCGCTGCCATAGTGTGCAGTGGATCGCCCCACTGCCACTGTAGTGCTCAGCAGATCCCCACGCCCTCTGCGCAGCGGATTGCCCCCCCTACAGCTCGCCCCTCCCCCCGGGTGCACGGCAGGGCCACTGCTCCAGGCGCCCATGCAGCTAACTCCACCACTGTCAGTGGTTTAGAGCACAGCGCCACCCGCGTCCCATTGCCCAGACAACACTACATCTGGGCAATATATTTGGCACCAGGCGGACTGCAGGAGTTGCTGAAAGGAAGCTTACAGGGCACCATTCAACTGTCTTAGGGACTCCATTCTGGATTTGTGTAGGGCTTACTCCTTAGCCTTTTCTCCCCCTGAATCTATCCCACAAGGCTAGAACTACAGAGAATAATAATAATAATAATAATAATAAAAACACCACTTTCTGCTCCCCAATTACTTCCACAATGTTATCAACAACAAAACAGTCATGCTCAGAAAATTAAAGTTCAGTTTTTCAAACTTGCAGTAGGAATTTGGGTGGGGCTCTTCGGGGGACCCAAAACTGGAGGGAATACCCCCAAAATGCAAACGCACAGTGACTTGGAAGTTGAATTGATTTGCAGGGCACTGTGCAGGCGGGGGTGGGGGGCAGAGACAGGAGCCACTGCATGGAGCTGGTAGGAGGCCCGTTAAGACAGCATATGGCAAAAGTGGCCTCTGCTGGAGCCGTGGCATCTGCCACCCTCTGACGCCAGGCTTGCTAGATCCTTTTCATTCAGAATACCGACAACATAATCCAGCGTTCACAAAAATAAATTCCTTTTGAGCCTCACATTTCTATAATTTCCATGCCTGGAAATGACAAAACAAATCCACCTCTCTGTAAACTTATGTCTGTACAAAACGACACCAGGCACCTTGTCCGTTTCTACCTTCTTTCAGGGCACTTTAATAGCCACTTGCACATAGACGGGATATGAGGACTCCCCCCCCCAATATACCCACACAATTTCTGCCACTATTAACATGATTATTGTTAAGGATTTCAGGGTTTTAAGGAAGATCAGCATTGGAGTAAGCGTAAGACTGCAGCCAAAATTTACATTATAATATGTAGTATTTATATCCCAAAATCGTAAGTCACCAGGCACTCCTGCCACATCTGTACTAAATGAGCATTTACAACATCAGAAGCTTGCATATGGAGTAGAATTTATTAAGCCTAGCTGGCGTTAAATACAAGTTCAATTCCCACATTCATGCATGAGACATTTGTATTTCCATCAGTTGCCAAATCATACCAAAACCCAGGTCTTCTTCCCATCACAGAACCTCGCTTATCTAGCTCCATCAATATTTGATTTTATATTTAATTTGCCAGCACACATTATTCATTATCAACTTTTCCCAAGATGTCAGCTGTCTTAATGTATATGTGCGAGACCCCTGCTTTTAAGTCCCGTTAATTTTAGTGGGAGAAAGCTCATACGCCGCTCTTTCCCCTTTAAATCGAGGAGCCTTCCAAAATGCTTCACTTTGGCCAAAGGCAGAATTGTCTTTGGCAGGCCAACAGCGCACAACTCCGGCTTTCAAGGGCCTTGAAGAGGCAAAAGACTGAAACAGAAGAAAAGCCTCTGCTAACAGATTTTGTGCTTAATTCCTCGTGGCTCAGTTACAGCACTTTGCTGTATCACTCCACCCCCCTCCCAAACTCAGTCTCTGGTCTCCTGCTGAGGACATCAGGATACACGCAGAACAACTCCCCCTCCCCACAAAAGCAATCCTTCATTTTTCAAGGACTTGGCTCCCTCCCCAGCTTTTTAAGGAAGCGGATGCAAAACCAAGATGCTCCTTTGTGGCTTCTCCTGCAGGACACTTCAAAGTCCGCCTGTGTGTGATTGAGCATCCAAGATGCAGCTGCTGCCCCAGACGAGTTAAGAAGCTGCAGGAATACAATGGACTGAAAGCCGTGTGTGTGTGTGTGTGTGTGTGTGTGTGTGTGTATAAAGCAGCAACTCTTGGCAAAAGCAACACAATAAAGATCCCCAAACGCTCAGCTCCTTATTGAACCTTCAACGGGGTTGTTAATTCGCTATTCGCTTCCTAGCCTAGAAGGGAAAGTATGTTATACCCCAGGGCCAGAACTGATGAACGGAGCCATAAATCAAGCAATTTACAAGACCAGCAATTAGGAAACAAGCAGACAGAAGGGAGGTGTGTGTGTGTGTGTGTGTGTGTGTGTGTGTGTGTGTGTGTGTTTAATAAAGGCAATGACACCATTGAGTCTAGCAAGTGCACGGGCAAAGGAGGGAATGCGTTCTGGCCACCCTTCTGCTCAGGTCTTCCAGAAGCCTCCTTCCAATTCCTCTTTTATATATATAATACATTTTTATTAGTTTTCAACAGTGTATAAACAAAGCAAGAAGTTTACCCCTTCCAAACCTCTCTCTCCCCCCCCCCCACCTTAAACAGAACATTAATGTATTAGATTTTGCCATAAATCCATGTGGGTGGTTAGAGGGTGCCAGTCAACAGGATGCTCATTTGAGTATTTTATGAAGGAGTACCAGGCGTCAATAAAATAATCTACATCCAATGTATTTTTCAAGGTATGTACCCTCTTCGTTCGTTTTTAGGATTGGGCAGCTGTCCATACATTCCGTCTCCATTGTGTGCTCAAATCCTTTCCAGTTCTGCTCTATAAGTAATTGCATCACCACCAGAAGAAAAGTAGTAAGTTTATGATTTGTAATATTGCATATTTTGGTGGATACTCCTTCCCAGAACAGCTGTACTTGTTCCCACGTCCCCCGCAGCTTCCTTACTGTTCTTTGTCCTTTCTCAAAGAACCCTTTTTAACTATTCTTGGAGTGGGGGTCTTTGATCAGTAGGAGAATTCCAACAAAAATGGAAGCAGGAGTCAACATTTTTCAAGGACCTTCTCTTTCCATATGAACCTACCCGGACCCTGAGATCATCTTCTGAGGCCTTTCTTCATGTGCCGCCTCTTCAAGAGGTCTGGAGGATGGCAACACAAGAACAGGGCCTTCTCTGCAGTGGCTCCCCATCTGTGGAATGCTCTCTGCAGGGAAATTCGCCTGGTGCCTTCATTATACACCTTTAGGTGCCAGGCAAAATCATTCCTTTTTAACCAGGCCTTTGGTTGACCTGGTTGACATCCTATGCCCTTTTAAAATGCTGCTCTTTGGGGGGGGGTGTTATTGGTTTATTGTTCTTATTTTGATTTTATGTATTGTGATCTTTTCTGTAAACCACCCTGAGACCTCCAAGTATAGGGCGGTATATAAATTAAATCAATTAATAAATGTTGCCGATGTTCATTTATTTGTCTCATATACAGAACAAAAAAATCAATCCAGCGAATACAATTGGTATTCACTGTTGTCACTTTCCGTCTGCAAATGATGCATAATTGATTTCGTCATTGTCCCAATTTGCATGGCGTTTCCTTTGCATTGAAATGAACAGGGTAGAAAAATGTAATTACAGTGCTACCTTGTGTTAAGAACTTAATTCATTCTGGAGGTCTGTTCTTAACCTGAAGCACCACTTTAGCTAATGGGCCTCCCACTGCTGCTGCCGCCGTGCCGCCACCGCCGCGTGATTTCTGTTCTCATCCTGAAGCAAAGTTCTTAACCCGAGGTACTATTTCTGGGTTAGCGGAGTCTGTAACCTGAAGCGTCTGTAACCTGAAGTGTCTGTAACCCGAGGTACCACTGTATAGTTGAACTTCCAAAATTTGCACAGTTAAGTAAGTTGCATTACTTCCCCACAGCATATAGTGTGTCGAATAACATTAATTTTGAAAGATGGGCTGCAGTGGAGCAGAATCAGTGCTGCATGTGAACAACGCAGGGCATTGCAGGGAGTTGCCAAGATTATCAATTCATCTGAGCAGATATTAGGAAAGGATCCAGCACTGGAGCTCATATTCTTCCACCGATCCACTGAAATGAACACTGATGCTTTAGGAATCCTCTCTGTCTAAAGCAGGCTTCCTCAACCTCGGCCCTCCAGAAGTTTTGAGACTACAGTTCCCATCATCCCTGACCACTGGTCCTGCTAGCTAGGGATGATGGGAGTTGTAGGCCAAAAACATCTGGGGAGCCAAGGTTGAGGAAGCCTGGTCTAAAGGCTGAGGGTCAGTGAAAAGCACTGGCATAGATTAGATGCTGGCAGAGCCTTAAGCAGCCATCAAGTGAGAGCAAGGAGCAGCCAGAGAGGGAAAGAGCTTGCCTTCACCCCGGCAAAGTTTCAGCCTTTGTTAAATCAGAGGTCCAACATACAGACTCTGTGTGTGAAGCCATCCCAATCTCCAGTGAAGGAGGGCAGTTTGAGAGCTGCCACGGTAGTGCCAGTCTAGCGTTAACTCTAAACAGCAACAACAAAGGGTGCTTGTGTCATTTGGAAAGGACCCACCTGCTTCTCTGTACCCAACTCCTCCGGTGAAGGAAGCGTGTCGCATTGGAGAGGGCACCATCCAAGCCAGCAGGAAACTTACTCCCTCCTCAAGGAACTTGGCATGAGCAAACTGGGGCAATAGAAGGTGCTTTTTACTTGAGAGAAGGGGGTGACATGATAGAAGAGTATAAAATGATGTGTGGCATCGAGAATGGTTTAAACCAGGGGTAGGCAACCTAAGGCTTGGGGGCCGGATGCAGCCCAATTGCCTTCTCAGTCCTGTCCGTGGACGGTCTTGGAATCAGCGTGTTTTTACATGAGTAGAACATGTCCTTTTATTTAAAATGTGTCTCTGGGTTATTTGTGGGGCATAGGAATTCGTTCATTCCCCCCACCCCCATACAGTGGTACCTTGGGTTACAGACGCTTCGGGTTACAAACACTTCAGGTTACAGACTCCGCTAACCCAGAAATAGTACCTCGGGTTAAGAACTTTGCTTCAGGATGAGAACAGAAATCGCACAGCGGCACGGCAGTGGCAGTGGGAGGCCCCATTAGCTAAAGTGGTACCTCAGGTTAAGAACAGTTTCAGGTTAAGAACAGACCTCCGGAACGAATGAAGTTCTTAACCCAAGGTACCACTGTATAGTCCGGGCCCCCACAAGGTCTGAGGGACGGTGGACCAGCTCACAGCTGAAAAAGGTTGCTGACCCCTGATTTAAACCATCCAAAGCAACTGAAGATGCTACCATCAGCCGCTACCATTCCTCCGTCCATGTCACCTATAGCTGCTCCACTTCCCACTGAGGGGTAAAACCTGAAGGGCTGCTTGTTACAGGAAATGCAGCTAATTCACTTTTCCTTGCTGCTTGGGAATATTTGGGGGGGAAACACATGCAAGACCAGGTTGGCGCTTGAAAACACTAGGAACGGGTGCCATCGGGTGCCCTCGTGTTCCCGTCCCCAGGAAGCAGTTTACTTTGAACAAATCTCATGCTAATGCCCTGCCAGTTGCCCGCGGCTTTGATCTTGACCAAGGAGGCCAAGAGATTAATTAGCAAGGATCCACAAGTGCAGGAGATGTCTCTCCAACCTTGAATTTCTAAAGACAAAACAATGCGCACACAAACAGGCGCACAGGCACACACAGGGGGCAGCTCCCCAGCATGGGGTCTGGGGGGCTGGACCAAGCTCTGTGCAAAGGCCGTTTGAAGAGGCTCCAGTGTAAAATTAGCTAATTAATTGCAAAAGAATGGAAATTAAAGCCGGCATAACTTACGCTCTCTCTTTTTCAGAGGGATGTGTCAGAGAGAGGCAGATGCATTTGCAGGAGAAATTTGGGCAGCATAGAACTCAGGAAGTCACCTGTTCCAGGGTTGTTAGGGGGACGAAAACAAACCACCACTCAGTGTCAGATTTGGAGCCCCCAACATGGTAGGCTGTTGCTCTTTTCACCTCGCCTCTTTGTTCCCAACTCATCCTCATTCCCCATCCTCATTACCACTGCGTCTCACTGCACCTGCAACAAAACACATGGTTCCCTGTTTCCAGCATGAAATGGTCTTCATTGTTGCTTAAGGCCTGCTAAGTACCTGGTATACCCCAAACCCCTGATCAGAGAGATGCCTGAGTGCATGTGGCTATTTTAGAATATTATCCAACAAGTGGATGTTTTGAAAGGCCTGCTAGGATGCAACCACAGAACCTAACATTTAGTCTTTTAAAGGGGGGGGGTATTGTTTTGTTGGTTATTATGTTATGTCTTTTTGAATTTCTATACCAGGGTGGATAAAAACCAATGATTTTTTTTTAAAAAAAATTGTAACCTTATTGGAGTGCACCAGTTGGGTCTGCAATGCTCCGGGACAGGAGGAAGGAAGTCAAATGACACCGAGTTGGTTCAAAGAAAGAGTTTATTCTGCTCTCCGGATAGCAGAAGGCACTTGTGTGATCAAGTCCACAGCAAGTCCAAAGAAATGAGAAGTTTCATGCAGTATATACCATATTTTTCGCTCTGTAAGACGCACCAGACCACAAGACGCACCTAGTTTTTGGAGGAGGAAAACAAGAAAAAAAAATATTCTGACTCTCAGAAGCCAGAACAGCAAGAGGGATCGCTGTGCAGTGAAAGCAGCAATCCCTCTTGCTGTTCTGGCTTCTGGGATAGCTGCGCAGCCTGCATTCGCTCCATAAGACGCACACACATTTCCCCTTACTTTTTGGGAGGGAAAAAGTGAGTCTTATAGAGCAAAAAATACGGTATATCCTCCAGACACCCTCTTCCCCCTTCCTCAGTCACGTCAGCTTGTATACGCAGGTTGACATCACATACGTTCCTGCTCTGGTACTCTTAACCATAAAATGATCTTCCTTCCTGTACTTCTGACCATAAAAGGATCTTCCTCTTCCTACTCGTATCTGGGAAGAGGTCATAATCTCCGGGAACACGCTTTTGGCGTTTTCCCCGGACATCGGTCCCCACATATTTTGTGGTGAGCACATAAGATAAAGTATTGACGTGTTTTCTTTGTTCCCCTAAAAAGCCAGGGTCATCCCTTGCCATGGCTGATAAAGGAGAGAGCTTGTTTATGCAATTGTGTCCTTATTTTGCTTTTGCTCAACAGCTCAAGTTTTATGCATTTTAAAATGATTTCTTTTGAAAGAACAAAAGGGGGGTGAGTCAGTTTTAAACTTGCTACACAGAAACCCATTCCTTCAAAATCAGATTATTATTTTTTAAAAACCACAGATTTTTTAAAAATTTAAATCAGTTTTTTTATTATTTAAATTGGATTTTTAAAATAAAATGCTTTTGGAGGAAAAAAAATCTTTCTAAAGATAGTAATCTATTTAAGTTACATTATAGCCCAAAAGCTATTCATCAGGAAAAAGGATTTGTTTTAAGTTTTTCATGTGTCTAAGTTGGTTTTTAAGGAAATTGTTATTAAGGAAATGATTATTTTTCTCCCTCCAAATATAAACAGTTAACTAATTAAACCTCGCAATAATTTCATAATTATCTATGTATTTCTAATAGTATAACCATTTAGTGCATTGGTAGGCAAACTAAGGCACAATCAGTCCCAATTGCTCAATTGCCTTCTGGATCCGGCCTGTGGGCGGTCTGGGAGTCGCCACGTGGATCGCCAGCGCATGCATTATTTCCCTCTCCTTCACATGCCTCACTCCCTCCCTCCTCCTGGCTTCTCCCCGCCCTGCCTAGAGGAGGAAGGGGGCTGGGCTTTGTTAGTGTCAGCAGCAGCAGCGCTCAAGCTGCCGCCATTTTAAGCAGCCCCTCTCCAGAGCCCTTTTGTGCACTGCTCATTGTCCCATCGCTGCCGCCAGCCCCTGCCGCTCGCAAGACACAGATAAGCAGCCACCGGGGCTTGTCGTGCTCTTGCATCATTTTTTCCCCCTTCAAAATATAGTCCGGCCCCCCACAAGGTCTGAGGAACAGTGGACCGGCCCCCTGCTGAAAAAGTTTGCTGACTCCTGATTTAGTGCAAAGTGAAGGGCACAATTCAGCCAGTGTTAAGCACATTTAAAATGTCGGTTCATAAGACCAGATCCCAAACCCAAAGGTCAGTTAATGGTGTCTACACTATGTCATTGCTACAGTTAAGAGATAAATTCATTCCCAATTTGCACTTCCTTGCCTAATTCAAACTTTCCAAGCCAACACCCAAACAGCACTATATTTCAAAATTTTACCCTTCCTCAAATTTTGCAACACAAAAACATGCAATGAAAATGGGTACAAAAAATGTGTGTGTTGTTGAAAATAATATACAAAGATGCATCATATTGTGCAGAATTGCTTGCGCAATTTTGTACATTGAGCAAAACTGCATGCATAAATGTATGCAGTCAGAGAAATGTGCTCAAAAATGCATTCAAATGTTTCTGCACAAAAAGGATGTCTTCCTTTTTTTAAAAAAAAAATCACAAACCATTGGAGGAAAGAGATAAATTAGAAACCAGAATTGACAGTTTTGCCCATTCTCAGTCCTCACCACAGCAGAAGTCGGTGTCAAGCAAAACATACCTTAAGGGGAAGGGAGGAGAATCCAGAGTCTTGCTTTTCTGCTTTGCCATCTGAAGGGGATAGTGCACAAGCTGTTCATCTCCAGTGAAATAAATTACATGGGAAACCGACAGCACCTGGAGAGAGAAAATAAGCAAAAGCTGTGAGACTAAAAAATTAACCTTTCCTCGAGTGAAAAAATAAGTGGCATCACAACTTTAAAGTTGGCATGTTTGCCCCTAAGCAATTCTAAATTTTATCCAAGGTGGGTTTTTTTCAAAAAAAACAGGCTAAACCATTTTAACCCTCTCTCCCAGATAATACAAGCAGTGAACTAAGAGACACAAAATTCCTAACCAGCCAAACCAAAAGTCAGAATATGCCTCACAGCCCCCTCAAAAGCCAGGTGAGGAGATATCGCTCAATTTCCAAGGGAGAAAATTGTTCTTCATCCATGGAGCCATCACTGCAAAGGCCCTGCTTCTGGCAAATAGCATTCTACCTTCCTGCATGGATGGAATGCAAAGCAGAATTGGATCTGAGGAACGTAGGCAGCTGCCTTGTAAGAAGTCAGACTATTGGTCCATCTAGCCAAGCACTTTCTGCTCTGACAGGCCTCAGCTCTCCAGGATCTCAAGCAGAGAAGAAACCTTCCTATCAACTGCTGCTGCTTTATCCTCTTTGCTGTAGGTGCCATAGGTGGAACATGGGACCTTCTGCATGCAAACAATGGGTTGCAATCTCTGCAGGGGCTGAAACAGGGTGTGGGGGCCCCATGGGCCAAGGGTTCATCTTCCACTTCTGTGTCATGGAAGGTATACACAGCACAACAGACAGGAAGCAAGATAAGAACTTTATTGTCTCTCTCAAACAAGAACAGCAACAAGAAACTCCACATGGAGTCTGTCGCAGGAAACGCCCCCCCCCCCCGGCAATCATTCAGTTTGTACAAACACGACACACACACTCACACATGACATATGTGACGTTTCTGTTATAAATTCGTAGTAAATCAACCGTACGTCGGATTTACACCGGTCCACTTTTATTTTGCTCCATGAAGGAAGGACTATCAAAGGGGGATGGTTTGGTACAGGACGGCCATAATCCCTTAAGCGCACCAACACATACACAGGAGCCCTACCCAGTTGGCATGACAATCTTGATGGTCCCAGACAGAAGACTATCAAGGTCACAATGGACTTGCATATGGGAGTGGATTCAACATGGACTGGAACAAAGGACAATGACCAGATCTTCCCTCTGGGGGCAGGAAACTGCCAGCTCCCCTTTGTCCTCTGGAAATGACTCATGGGGAGGGGGAGAGGAGGAACCAGCCAGGTGACAAGATACTCAGGTTACCTCCACAACTCCACCCTCAACCCCTCCCTTTTGTGATGTGTCAAAGATGTAGTCGTGATGTAGTTGTGATGTAGTTCTAGGGGTGTAGTTTGGGGGATTAGTAACTAATAAAGTTGGGGTCTTCTTTTGTTCTGGGCTTCCATTTTGTTTCACCTGGTGGCAGATGGGAGTCCTGTTGCAACAGTCTTCAATAAAGACCAAGCCTACTGGCTGCTGTTTTGCTCTGGTATTCCTAGCTGGTGTCCTTGTTTTTTTTGTCCAAGGGAGCCCTCGGATTTCTCCATTAACAAGTTCATCCTCAGAGCGAGGATTGTGCAGCAAGAGTCTGTAGGGTCACCCGGGTTTCTGTTGCTGCTGCATCAGCAGAAATTCAAGGTTGATGGAACAGCAATAAAAGGTTGGGAGTGACATTTACTGGGTCACCTTAGGCAGCTGGATGTCTTCAGCCGAGGCTGTTTGCTGAGAGTACAGGGAAACCTCGGCTTCCACAATCACATTTTTCCTTGCTGTGCCTTTGTTTTCTAATCTTGTGCTGTAGCTCTCAAAAATACCAAATGTCTTTGGAAAAGATGCCCAAATGGGCACGCCAACTTTCTCTCTTGCAATCTGGCGTTTCCCCAGAACATGAGAGCCTTGGAAAGATGAGTGCCTCATAATAAACCATATGCTCAATATCAGTTTATCTCTCGATGCCAAGGCTTGCCTGCTAAGAAAGAAAGCCCAGTGGGGGGGAGGACATTTAAAGCAAAACCCAACCACAACTAATAATGCTATTGCCTATGTTTGAAATGTAGCTCTTCAACAGCTGTCTTGCTACCTGGTAACCGTACAGCAGTTACCAGAGACGCAGGTGGTGCTGTGGGTTAAACCACAGAGCCTAGGACTTGCTGATCAGAAGGTCGGTGGTTCAAATCCCCGCAACGGGGTGAGCTTCCGTTCCTCGGTCCCTGCTCCTGCCAACCTAGCAGTTCAAAAGAACGTCAAAGTGCAAGTAGATAAATAGGTACCGCTCTGGCGGGAAGGTAAATGGCCTTTCCATGTGCTGCTCTGGTTCGCCAGAAGCAGCTTAGTCATGCTGGCCACATGACCCGGAAGCTGTATGCCAGCTCCCTCAGCCAATAAAGCGAGATGAGCGCCGCAACCCCAGAGTCAGCCACGACTGAACCTAACGGTCAGGGGTCCCTTTACTTTTACCTTTTAACCATACAGCACCACTATGGGCTGCAACAGAAGCCACTGTTGCTGGGCAGATTAAAGGGAGGAACCCATTGTTAATAATTACTGGGTGTAATAGGTATGAGTTACTCGTGCGTAAGCTGGTGCCTTTCTTGGTTAATTTCCCTTGTTAAACCTTCCTGACTGCGCAGCCCCTTCTTCCCGTGGCTGCCTCAGTCACTGGCAGAATCCGTCAGTGGCCGTTTCTTGAACCTCTTCCAACATAAAAGTTGTTTGACACCCAGTCTCCTCCTCCTCTCACTGCGCGGGAGTCTTCTGCGCAGGGAAGGCGTGGGTAGCGGAGGACCTGGGCTCTCCTCACTGATGTCCAGTGAAGAGTCCTGGAGCCCTCTCTCCAATTCCCCCGTCTGCCCCCCTTTATCCCTGGTGTTGCGCTGATTGGCTTCCCCCTCTACTGAGCTGTTTCTCCCCCTGCTGGGTCCTTCGCCAGCATCATCTGGGAGCCTCCCCTTCGCCTCTCCCTCCGATGTCAGTTCCCTGACACTGGGACTTTGTGACTGGACATGGGAGGGCAGCTGCTGCTGTTCTTGGTGTGAAAAAGCAGCTTTTCTATTGTGGGCCCCTATGCTCAGAGGCTGAATGCTAGCCATTGGTAAGCATCAATGGGAGACCTTACCAGCAACATCTGGTTAGACATTGTTGGAAACGGAATGATGGGCAGGTGTCAGGCTTGGGCTATATGCAGCAGCCTGATGTGAGCTGGGAGCCATGGGACAAGCCAGTAGTCAGGACGAAAGAGCAAGTCTGGGCCAAAGGACAAACCCAGAAGCATGGCTGAAAAACAAGTTAGAAGCAAAAAAAGCAACCAACATGCTTAAGTCTAGTTAACACATGAAGGGGTTAACAGCATAGAGTAAACTGTCCTGCCAGGCTTAGTCCACTCCACCATCTTGGGAGGAAATAGGTAATCAAGGTTTCTCACTCAGTTCTCCCTCAGTCTACATATGAATTTGGTGTGTGAGGAGCTGTGAACTGCTCCTTTCAGACCGCGTGGCTCTCACAAGCCACTCTTGAGTTTTTATACCCATAATTTAGGAACTTTCACCACTTTGTAACTAAACCAAGTTTTACTGCCTGTGCAAATTTTCTGAAGCACATCAACCTGACCTTTGAGGAGTTTGTCTAACAGCCTATGTTTCCATGCTTTGCTGTATATTTTGTGATTTTAAATCTCTGCTGGGGTTCTCTCATCAAAGAGTACTTGCCCCAAATTTGGATCTTGGCATCCAGGAATTTTCCATCCTAAATATATGTATATTTTTGCACCAACAAGTTACACCAACACATACAACCCCTTTGTTCAAGCAAGCTGTGACACAAGGAGAGAGGAGATCTTGTCACAGAGGAACTCCTAAAATGTGGGGCGGGAGGGTATTGTGCCACAAGGCCAGAAGTGAGGGAGGGGGCCAGGGAAATGATTGCAAAATGGAATCCTGAAGAAATGTTTGAATCAACGAAGAACATAAGTCTCATTTTTCTCTTTCATTGGCTCACACCATTTTGGTGGGAGTCTTGGCAAACTGACAACATCTTTATCAAGATGGGTTTCTGCCTCGCTTTCATCCAGGCAACTGGGGAACCCCCCTCTGTTTCACACTGGTGCTGAGACACCAGCGTCCTTAGGCTCTGAAGGGGGGGGGGTAGAACCAGTATAATCAGATAGTTCACAGTGTAAGAGATGTTATCAGGATCTTGTGCAGACATTGCACCTCTGCCAGGGGCTCCTTTTAAACATGCCTCTATAATCAGATCCTACATATCAAAGCTACTGTGTAACCAGAACCCTCTACTATATATCTGGGTGCAGGTTTGCAAAAACACACTGTCAGCTCTGAAGATCCAGGTTCCTTGTGTATGTTTCTTTTCCAGGAACTCCCTGCCCTCGTGGCCACATCTGTAGGAGGAAAATGCTGATGTTAACCATTTTCACACACTGATTGGGCAATTGGCTTAAAAAGCCTGCCGTACCCACTTGATGATGTCTGGACCAGAAACCCCCTTGGGTTATCTAGAGTGACCTCTCTCCAAGGAAACTTGTTTGTGTTACCAAGTCATACTGTGTGCCAGAGTGTTTTGCTCACATCCTCTTTGCACAGATTTCGTTCTTGGTCCTAAGTGGCTGAGATCTGCTATTCTTTTCCAGATAGTGATTTGTTTTCTTTTTGCACAAAGATGTGTGGGTTTTTTCGGTTAAAAATTGTCTTTCTGCCTTTCATATCTCCAGGATTTTGAGGGCTATTAAAGAGTTGTATCAGCATCGTCTTTCAAACACACCACGAGGGTTGACTTCCAGAGGAGTAGCTGTGTTTGTTGCAGAAATAAACAGTAAAGGTGCGGCATTATTTATTATAATAGACACCAGCATTATTTATTACTATTATGGTATAAACCAAGAAGATCAAACCTATCCATTCTTAAGGAAATCAGCCCTCAGTGCTCACTGGAAGGACAGATCATGAAGCTGAGGCTCCAATACTTTGGTCACCTCATAAGAAGAGAAGACTCCCGAGAAAAGACCCTGATGTTGGGAAAGATGGAGGGCACAAGGAGAAGGTGACGACAGAGGATGAGATGGTTGGACAGTGTTCTCGAAGCTACCAGCATGCGTTTGACCAAACTGCGGGAGGCAGTGGAAGACAGGAGTGCCTGGCGTGCTCTGGTCCAGGGGGTCACGAAGAGTCGGACGTGACTAAATGATGGTATAAACCAGGGGTGGTCAATGTGGTGCCCTCTAGGTGTTGGATGGGGACTACATGCTCCATCTTTCCCCTAACCACTGGCCAGACTTGCTGGGGCAGCCAGGAGCTAGAGCAGGGTTCCCCAAACTTGGGTCTCCAGCTGCTTTCAGACTACAACTCCCATCAACCCTAGCTAGCAGGACCAGTGGTCAGGGGTGATGGGAACTGTAGTCGAAAAACAGCTGAAGACCCAAGTTTGGGAAACCCTGAGGTCGAGTTTCCTGTTTCGAAGCAAGACAATTCTAAGAAGTTTGGGATGGGAGCTGGTCCTCCAAATTGTCCGTCCTCCCCGATCTAAAATGTCTCCGTAAGAAATACAATTATGTCCTTCACAGAATGTCCAGCTTTCCCTCATGACCTTCCCACGATTGAAAAAAAAGGCTTCAGTGAAGCTGAAGAGATGGGAGAGTCACCGTGAACCAAGATGTAACAGATTATTTAATCATGATGTAGATATTTAAAGGTTCGTGAGCATAATGTGGGGTTCTAAAGGGTTAAATAATTCACAATAAGACTTTCAATAGCACTGAGAAGATCTCCAATCCATGCTTTGATGCACATGTCCAGAGATCTCCAACATGACACAAGTCTGACAATGTCATTGTTGCTGCACTAACGGCCTCTGCAGCATCCCCAAACAGCATAGCCTAGAAGCATCCCCAAGCCATGGTAGCATTCAGTGTACTTGCTCTAGGCCTAGGGCAGGAATAGCCAATGTGTTGCCCTTCACACGTTGTCAGACTACAGCTCCCACTAGCCCCAGCCAGCATGAGAAATGGTCAAGGATGATGGGAGTTGTAGTCCAACAGCCTCTGGAAGGCATTATGTGAGCTGTAGGGTTCTGTCATGTCTGCATGCTGATTATGTCATTGATCTCTTGTTGAGCTGGTTGGAACTTAGGCAAAATCAGTTCCAGAGACTGAAGTGGTTTGCTGCATCCCTTCTGGGTTTCACATCTCCTCCTGGTGTTTCGTGGAGTCCTGAATTCCAGCTAATCCTCTTTGAGCAGATTCCAACCATCTCCCAGGAAAGGCTTTATAACCAGCAATGAACAATTTTGACTGCAAGGCAATAAGGCAACTACTCAAGAACTCAAAAAGGGTCGCAGTGGTGAGAATCATCAACTGGAAATAGCAGGAGAAAGGTGACAGGTTTTTGGAGATGCCGTGCGGCCGTGTTGCTCAATTTGGGAGAGACATGTGCAAGTGCAACCAGCCAAGTTTTTAATAGACCAGAACTTATTAAATTAATATGCGAAATAATCAGATGGCATGATGGAACTTCCTTCTCCAAGTATTGCAGATGAGCCTGGGAGGCTGGGCAGTGCCAATGGATGACAGCATGGCAATGACTCAGAGAAGCATTCCTCCTGCTCCCATTTATGATTAGGGATGGGCCTTCTGGGCATCTGCGTATTTGCATACTCCCCCTTCCATGCTCTTCGGGGTTCATTTGCATGCCCATCAAAGCCATTCCAGGTCAGTTTGGCAGCTCTCCAAATTAGTATTATAATTTCTGACTTATTAAATTCAGACTTAGGACAGGCTTGAAAAATCCCTTTTTCCTCTTTAGTGCCCACTTAATGCTGTGCTACGATCTAAAAGGCTTCTCCCTATGATCTGCCAGCTGTGAAAAGCCAAAGCCCTTTATAATTTATAAATGGCAGGAGGGCTCCTATAGTCAGGGCCTGCCTGCATCCCTAAATGTATCCGAGTGGTTAAAGGAGGACATGTTGTACATAATACATAAAGATGCCTCCTCTTTTAACAGGGGTGGGAAACTGATTCCCCTCCAAAGGCCATATTGCCTTTCACACAACCATATGGGACTGCATGTCCATGATGGGCAACCACTAGGGTGGCCAAGTGCCCTATTTTGCAGAGGGCAGCCCACTTTTTGAAGGAGTCCTCCCCCCCATTATTATTTTATTAAGTTTCAACATTTTAAACATATACAGTGGTGCCCCGCAAGACGAATGCCTCGCAAGACGGAAAACTCGCTAGACGAAAGAGTTTTTCGTTTTGGAGGTGCTTCGCAAAACGAATCTCCTATGGGCTTGCTTCGCAAGACGACAATGTCTTGCGAGTTCCTGCGGGGGTTTTTTCCCTACCCCCCCCCCTTTTTCTAAGCTGCTAAGCCGCTTATCAGCTGATCCGATCAGCCAATAAGCCGCTAAAAGCCGCTAATAGCGCTAATAGCGCTAATCCGCTAATCCGTCAATAGGCTTGCTTCGCAAGACAAAAAAAAGCGAGACGAAGAGAATCACAGAACGGATTCTTTTCGTCTTGCGAGGCACCACTGTACAATCAAAACACAGTTTTGTCTTTTCTCTTATTTTTGTTGACTTTCCACCCCGTTTTCCATGGAGCTCTCCTTCTGTTGCACCCTCTCTTCTTCCTATTAAATCATAACCACTATATTATGATCTAGATACTTCTGTTGCTCATAGCTCAAATCCTGCTCATGGGTTCATATATTATAATATTTCTTAAAGCAGTCTGAAAAAGGCATCCGTTCTTCTGTAAAACACTGATCATAAGATTCTCTTAATTTTGCTAGTTCTGCATAGTCCGTTATCTTACTTATCCATTCTTTGGTGGGAACTTCTTTTTCCTTCCATTTCTGTGCATAAAGAATCCTAGCTGTTGTTGTTACATACATAAACAGTTTTAACATTTTCTTTGGGGTTTCTGCCCCTATAATCCCTATCAGAAACACTTCAGGATCTTTCAGTATGCTCATTTTAAACATATTTTTTATCTTATCATGTATCATTTCCCCAAATGCCCACGCTTTCTTGGATACCACCACATATGGAAAGGAGTCCTCTTTTTGATGGGCTAAGTTTGAAGATAACAAGCCCAGACACTGAGGTCCAGCGCCAAGGGCCTTCTGGCAGTTCCCTCATTGAGAGAAGTGAGGTTACAGGGAACCAGGCAGAGGGCCTTCTCGGTAGTGGCGCCCGCCCTGTGGAACGCCCTCCCTTCAGATGTGAAGGAAATAAGCAGCTATCTTCTCTTTAAAAGACATCTGAAGGCAGCCCTGTTTAGGGAAGTTTTTAATATTTAATGCTGTATTGTTTTTAACACTTGATTGGAAGCCGCCCAGAGTGGCTGGGGAGACTCAGCCAGATGGGCGGGGTATAAATAATAAATTGTTGTTGTTGTTGTTGTTGTTGTTGTTGTTGTTGTTGTTGTTGTTGTTAAAGCTCTAGAGTTCCCTACCAGGACAGACTTTGCTCGTGTGCTCAAGACATCGATTCCATAAAACATATTTTGTTGCACTGTGCAAAATATGAGCAAGCCAGGGCAGAACTGATACTACCCTTGCTGGTACCTTTCCCGGGAAAATCAGAGGCTCTCTATGTCAGGTTCCTATTGGAAGACCAGACAAATGCTAGAACATTAGCAGTGGCAAAGTTTTTATCAGTGGTTGCAAGAACCAGTGATCCCTAAATTCTGAACAAAATGCTTGTTTAACCTGGAGGTAGGCTGTATGAATTGTGTATTGCTTTGTGACGATTTGTTGGGTCTCTGGACCGTAATAAAGATTGTTGTTGTTGTTATTAAAGCTCTAAGAAGGAAGACCAGGAAGAGGTTCAGCATCATCCATTGCAGCTAGACAGCAGATAGAGCAGGCGCTTAAGTCACCTGCTCACAGTCTTCCCCACTATGCTGACCTGCATTGCATTTCTATTTAAACTGCTACAACTATTTCTAAATTTGCACCTAGACATATGAATTAGCACATGGACATTGTATGCCAACCTCTTTCCTCTTTTTTTGGGGGGGGGGGGCAGTAAGCGGCCACCCTATTCTCAACACCAAAGGAGTGGAGCTTATTAGGGACAAGGGATGCTATTTACCAGCAACTCCAGCTGGAGGTAAGTGTGACGGCAAACGGTGGTTGCCCCACAGTGGGAGGACCAGCAGGGGAACATGTAATTTGATACCCTGAGTCACAGCTGTGTGGTGCTCCCATGAGACTCCCGGCATCTTAGAAGATCCTCGTTTCTAAAGCTGCCCCTTCTCAAATTAAGCAGCGCAGCAGGTTTTTTCTTTTGAAAGTGACCTGGATGATAAATTATCTTTCCTGCTTCTGGGCAAACTTGTAGGAGAGATAGATGTTGTCTTGTAACCACCTATTTCCCTATGGGATTGATGCTGAGATGTTTCAGGAACAAGCTCAGAGACTGCTCTTCTGAGCAAGAGCAAAAACATGAAGGAGCAGCCTTTGTGAATGACGGTTTGCCAGGTACTGAAAGCAGATTTTTTTTCCCAGGTGAAAGCTGTCATGAGCTCAGCCTACACTCGAGTAGGACCCTGGTAGAGACACATGCCTGACTGGCATGTTCTCTCCTTCCTGGTCAATCGTTTGGGAGCTTCAAAAGCTTTCTTCAGCCCGAACATCACCGTGACTGATGCCAACCAACACCGGCACACTTAGGGATCCGCAGAGTTTGCGCACCTTGCATGACAGACCCCATCAACTCAGCATTTTGGCTAATCTACTTTATTTACATATAAACTCATACGGAGCACTGCAACATGGCTCCCTCTCTCTCTAGCATCAGACAGCAAAGAGAAAAAGAACAAAGGACAATAGTCCCACTTCACGGAACGCAGAAACACAAACATCTTGTCTCCGTCACTTCCCACTCTGTGGAGTCAAAACATATACCGTCATGTGATAGACAACAATCCCATGACTGCAATCATGGAACAGGAATTCTAACAAAAGCTACAGTCCATAACAGTTCAATTCAGACTCAGAAGTCAGATCCACTGAGTTCAATCAAACATCCTTCCAGCAAGCGTGTGTAGAATTGGAGCCTCAATTCATGCTTTAGAACAAGGATGGCCATTCAGCTGTTGCTGAATTACAACACCCATCATCCCCAACCACTGGACATGCTGAATGGGCCTGACTGACTGACTGATTTCTAGAAATGATAAACCGCTTGCTTAAAAAAACCACACACCACCAACTCAAGTAATGCACAAATCAAAATTATACATAAAACACAGCTAAAATCCCCAAACCAATTACAAAAAGATACATAAGACCATCATCATTAAGAATGATGCCTGAAACTGCCTCTAAGAACACCTAGAGGAATGGTCATAGCTCAGTGGTAGAGCATCTCCAGGAAGGACTGCCTGAAACCCTGGAGAACCATTACCAGTTGGCATGCACCAGGGCTGGGGTACCTGTGGCCCTCCAGATGTTGTTGGACTACAACTCCTCTTCTCATTACCTAGGGCAGTGATGGCCAAACTTGGCCCTCCAGCTGTTTTGGGACTACAGCTCCCATCATCCCTAGCTAACAGGACCAGTGGTCAGTAGTAGTAGTAGTAGTAGTAATAATAATAATAATAATAATAATAATAATAATAATAATAATTTACTATTTGTACCCTGCCCATCTGGCTGGGTTTCCCCGGGCGGCTTCCAACAAAGATCAAAAATACATAAAACATCAATCATTAAAAACGTCCCTAAGCAGGGCTGCCTTCAAATGTCTTCTAAACGTCAGGTAGTTGTTTATCTCTTTGACATCTGATGGGAGGGGGTTCCACATGGTGGTGATAGGAATTGTAGTCCCAAAATAGCTGGAGGGCCAAGTTTGGCCATCACTGATCTAGGGACTATGCTTGCTGAGGCTGATGGGAATTGAAGTCTAACAGCATCTGGAGGGCAGGTTTCACTATCTATAGTGTAGAGAATGCTGAGTAGATGGACCAATGTTCTGGTTCAGGCACCCCAAAACTCGGTCCTCCAGATGTTTTGGGACTACAACTCCCATCATCCCTGACCACTGGTCCTGTTAGCTAGGGATGGTGGGAGTTGTAGTCCCCAAACATCTGGAAGGCCGAGTTTGGGGGTGCCTGGTATAGCAGGTGAGGAGATGCTTTGTTGTGGGGAATCACCAGTTCTGGACCAAGCAAGGAAAAGAGGTGGCCTTCAGAAGGCGCTCAAGGAAACAATATGATTTATTTATAAAAGCAACCCATTTTAATCATGTTGTGCTAAATGCATTTTTCAGCTTGTTTTTTTCTGTTGGTTCAGATGAAATGCATTAAGTGCAACAAGGGGAAACTGGAGTGCTTTTGTAAATCAATTGTATTATTTCCTTGAGGACCTTGCGATGTTTACCTCTTTTCTTTCTCGGGGTGGTGATATATGACCCTCTCCTCTGCACCACCTCCCCAAATGACCTCCCCTCCCCGCTCTCTCCAAAGCTGATTTGGGCCTTGCTATGCAGGGATGGGGAATAAACACAATAGCACAGTCACTTTGCATGAACTGCTTTCCTCTTTCCCAGCACAGCAATTCAAAGCAGCTTCCATTAGGGGTAGGAGACAAATTCGATTCACGTTTAAAGGTAAACCTACTAAATTTGTACTGCTTGAAATAATATGTGAACTAAAGCGCAGGCATCCTTCAAAATTCACACTTCTCTGAATTTTTCGATGCAGTTCTCCAGTGAAGAAATGTGTGAAAATTCACATATTGGTGAAAATAACCAGTTGCTGACCATGGCAGGAGGGGAAAGTGCTGTTGCACTGATGTCCATCTTTCAAGTTTCCCACGTCCATCTGGTCGGCCACCATGACAACAGGATGCTGAAACAGATGGACCACCATCTATGTTCACTTTCCATGAATGAAGACTGGGAGTCCGAAAAATGGTGCGGATGTGTAGCAGGGTGTGAGGAGCCAATAGGCCAAGCTTCAGAAGTTAGCTGCTTCACATTGCCCTGAAACTGATGTGGCAATCCTATATAGCTGCTTGTTTGTTTATATATACACTTACTTGGCCGCAGGTTCCACGGAACTCAGTGGGACTTCACAGTAGGCGCACATAAGATTGTGCTATGAATTTGAAGAGCACCAACCGGGTCTGGTTTTGTTTTTAAACTCGACTGCCAGCTAAGGAATCAGGTCTGACTTCAAGAGCTGCCCTGATGAACAGGCTGCGTGGGGCAGCATCTGAAGAAACAGAAAAGCTACAGTAAAAGCAGATAGCAAATGGCTGGAGGGGTGTGTTTTGCCCTGAGAGCAACCAGGGCTTCTAATGCAAACAGGCTGCTGAGCTGAGCACATCCGTGCTCACAGGCACACCCCTTCCCCCTTGCAGTACGGTAGGTATGGATACACAGAGATATTTATGTGTTCAGGCAAGGAGACGCCAATGGTTTCTGGCGGCTGAACAATAATCTTTTCTTCTCCTCCTGCCGGCACCGCCAAGCTTTCTGTAAACACCTAACCCCAAAAATGTGCCTGTGGATTTGCAACAGCGGGGTCTGTTCTCCCGCTGCCAAGCAACAATGTCACTCTTATTGACTCTTTCAAGGAAGGGGGGGGAGAGGAGAGGAGAAGAAAGGTGTTCTCTGGGGCCCAGCACAGCTGTACATGGATGCACGATGTGAATAGCAATTTTGAGCGCAGCCAGATGCGCATCTGAATCACATGCGACCTCTCTCTGCCCTCCAGCATCTCACTGGTGAAACTCCCACGTGCTGCTTTTCCGTTCCCACACCCGGGGTGTCTTTGCAAGCCCTACCCCCTTCCCACTATTTGTTGTTGTTTAGTCGTTTAGTTGTGTCCGACTCTTCGTGACCCCATGGACCAGAGCATGCCAGGCACTCCTGTCTTCCACTGCCTCCCGCAGTTTGGTCAAACTCATGCTGGTAGCTTCAAGAACACTGTCCAACCATCTCGTCCTCTGTCATCCCCTTCTCCTTGTGCCCTCCATCTTTCCCAACATCAGGGTCTTTTCCAGGGAGTCTTCTCTTCTCATGAGGTGGCCAAAGTATTGGAGCCTCAGCTTCAGGATCTGTACTTCCAGTGAGCACTCAGGGCTGATTTCCTTCAGAATGGAGAGGTTTGATCTTCTTGCAGTCCATGGGACTCTCAAGAGTCTCCTCCAGCACCATAATTCAAAAGCATCAATTCTTCGGCGATCAGCCTTCCTTATGGTCCAGCTCTCACTTCCATACATCACTACTGGGAAAACCATAGCTTTAACTATACGGACCTTTGTTGGCAAGGTGATGTCTCTGCTTCTTAAGATGCTGTCTAGGTTTGTCATTGCTTTTCTCCCAAGAAGCAGGTGTCTTTTAATTTCGTGGCTGCTGTCACCATCTGCCGTGATCATGGAGCCCAAGAAAGTAAAATCTCTCACTGCCTCCATTTCTTCCCCTTCTATTTGCCAGGAGGTAATTACACATGGCCAAAGCATCTTTGCTGCCCGACTCTGCACTTTATCTGTTTACTCTGCATTTCTGTGGGCTTTTAAATCCAAGAGGATGAGGGTTAAAGACACACTACCCAAAGAATTGAATAGGTCTTGCAATAGGTGATCTGCATTTCAAAACAAAAGTGGTAGGTGAAAGGGCAGATTGTGTGCTGGGTGAAGCCACATTCACACCATATATTTACAGCACTGTGATGACACTTTGAACGCTCAGTGCTTCCCTCCCCCCCCCAAGCATTCTGGGAGTTGTAGTTTGCTAAGGGTGCTGAGAGCTGTTAGGTGGCCCCTTTTCCCCTCAGAGAGCTACAGTTCCCAGAGCAGTTTAATACTGAATCGGTCTTCCCAAGGAATTCTGGGAACTGTAGCTCTGAAAGGAAGGAGGAGGAAGCAGGAAACACCACAAAACACACAAAATCAATGACATACAGTGGATACTCAGGTTGCGAATGTGATCTGTGAGGGATGCACATTCGCAACCCGCAGCATTCACAACCCACAGGGGAGCATCTGCGCAAGTGCGGGTTGCGATTCGGCACTTCTGCACATGTGCAAAATGAGATTTAGCAGTTCTGAGCATGCGCAACCGCCAAAACCCGGAAGTAACCCGTTCCAGTACTTCCGGGTTTCGGCGGGTCCATAACCTGAAAAAACGCAACCTGGAGTGTCTGTAACCCGAGGTATGATTGTACACAGAATAAACAAAAAATAAACTCCACAATGCTATCTCTATGGCTGTGGAAGATGACCTCATGCACAGATTAGCAGAATGAATGTGCAAAGGAATGTGCTTAGGAGGGAGTAGGAGCACAGTGGCGAACCTCGTCCTCTGATGTGTCTTCACTCCGCCATTGGCATGGTCTCTATGTGCCTCGAATCTGTATGCGTGTGGGTTCCTTTTTGCACGGCTCTCGCATAGGGAAGTGTACTGACAAAGGCAGGGCTTGCTCTCACACCCCCAGCTTCCTCACCTAGGCACATTTATTCTACACACATTTGGTGTCGTAAATTTTGCTCACGTGTCCAGCAAACAGAGAATTCTTCTTCTTCCCTAATCACAACTGAATGCTGGAAGGTTCGGGACAGATAGACCATGGAATCTGCTGTCACGAAAACTATGTTGATGGCTAGCAACTTGGATTGCTTTTAAATAGGATTAGACAGATTCGTGGAGGAGAAAACTATCCATGGCTACTAGCCAAGCCAGAGGGAGAACGTCAGTGAGTACCAGCAGCTGGAGGCCACAGGGGTGGAGAGCTGCTCTCGCACTCAGAACCGCTTGTGGGCTTTCCATAGGCACCTGGCTGTCCACTGTGAAAGCAGGAGGACGGACTTGATGGGCCACTGGCCTGATCCAGCAAGCTGTTCTTTTTTTTTTTTTCTTTTTACTATTTAAATATATATTTTTATTTTATTTTTATTTTGAGAAAGTAATAATCATAAATAAATAAGAATAAAAATGTGCACCCCACCCCAAGACCATTCCATCGTAACTATCCAACCTCCCAGAATTTCAACACCTCATGTGATGGTTCGACCTCTTTCCGTTTTAACAGTACAAATTCTACAAACACCCTCCATATCTCCTCAAAATCATTTCTCCTGCATATTTCCCATCTTACCTTAATGGCCCAAGTTAATTTATCATTAATAGCTATATCCCACACCTCTTTATACCATTCTTTCATTTTGTATTCTGCTTGCCCCTTCCACTTCCTAGCTATGATAACTTGTGCAGCTTTCAATAAATTTGTGAGCAATTGATAACAATGCTACCTCTGGACTTTTGGTCAGCTTTAACCCAGTGATTTCTGTGATCTCCCTAAACACCTTTTGCCAAAAAAAATTGTACATATTTACACCTCCACCACATGTGAACATAATTCCCTGTTTCCTGGCATCCCCTTCAACATAAAACCAAATATTCCTTGTGTATTTTATTAAATCTGACTGTTGTTAGATACCATCTCCAAACTAATGTATAATAATTTTCTTTTATTCTTACAGACAACATTTTCAACGAACGATTCTCCCATATTTCCCCCCAGCAGTTCTTGTGCCTTTGTTTTACATGACTACATCTGTGATGTACAATGTATATCCATATAAGTGAATGCATATGTTTTGTGGCTTTTCCATGTGCGTATCCGCATAGGTCCATTCATTCTTGTTACCACCTACATCCATGCACATGGCAGCATAAATGCATAAATGAGCTCACAGCATCACTCAAGCCTTATGGTAGGTGTGTCATTATCCACCTCTTACTTAAATGCTGCTTTAGATGCTCCAAACAGCTTCTTATACGTGAACTATTGTCTAGCAAAGTGTCCATACTTATTAGAGCTAATTATTTCACCTGCCACTGTTAGCTGCACTGAACTCCAGAGGGAAACCCATCAACAGTTCAGAGAGATTATAGAAGGGAAAAAATTGAACATGAATGTCATTTTGTCTCCAAGCTTTCCTAAGAGATGCATGTCTGCATATTTATTTTTGTGTTTAATTGCTACTCTGCCTTGCAATCCTGAAAGGCTCCCAAAGTGCCTTGCAGAAAATAATATTATACACTTATAATGAATGTTTGTCTGAGTGTATATCTCTCTGAAATTAAAAAGGGTCTCCTGTTTACCTGTTCACAGTAATCGAGGGAAAGCTAGAATATATACTGCAGATGAGGAAAGTTACCAGCAGGATGAAGGGGATGCCAGTGTGGTTTACAAATGGAGTCAAGGAAGCTATCAGAGGCCAGAACTGATGGCCTCTGGTGTAGACTTAGAGCAAATCAGCCTGCCAGGTCTCCTAGCCTTTACAGATGCAGGACGGACACCACAGGCAAAATTAAATTTCTGCGGTTTTCCAAAAGCAGTTTGTGGGCTTCATCAAACGTAGACTTCCCAAACTAAAGGTTGCCCAATTACAAAAACAATAGCAGATTTGAATTCCTCACACCCAAAAATGTATTTTTAAAACCCCTCACTAAAGAGATTTGAAAATAAATTAAATTTCATCCCCTAAGATGGCACGCCCTATTTTGCCTGGCCCAAGTTCTCCCAGTGAGCATCATGGCTGAGTGGGGACTTGAACCCTGGTCTTGCAGGTCCTAGTCTGATACTCTAACCGCTACACCACACTGACTCAGCCTAAGCCAGCCTAATTTCTGCTGCCTTCCTGTAGCTTACTTAATGGGGGTTTTCCCTACCAATATCTACAGCATAGCTGTCAAGTGTCCCTTATTTGAAGGGACAGTCCCTTATTCCAGCGCCATGTCCCGCTGCTGTTCCTTATTGATGGATGTCCCTTAAATGTCCCTTAAATGATGTCCCTTAAATTTCAAAGGAAGCAGCTCCTCTCCCTCCCTCCCTCCCTGCCGGCCAGGGAAGAGGGAAGCTCCAACTGTGTTGCTTGGCTGTGTTGTTCACCCTATAAGAAGTCTAAGAACGACTGGGGGGTGGAGCTTGCATGCCTTGTATGTGGCTAGTTAATGCAAGCTGAGGGGGTTTTTGAATGCTGGACGCCATTTTGTTGCACGTGATGCTGCAAACTTTGCAGTGCAAAGCCAGGCTGGGGAGCCATCTTAAGTTGAGGCTGCATAGGCCTTGTGGTGCATGTGATTCAGATTCTCTTCAGTTGAACCTCTGATTACAAAGTTGGTTGGACAGTGTTCTCAAAGCTACCAGCATGAGTTTGACCAGACTGCAGGAGGACAGGAAGACTGGAGTGCCTGGAACAGGTGAGGCTGCAGGTCCCTTATTTTGGCTGCTGGTCCCTTATTTTCAAGGCTGCTGGTCCCTTATTTTCAAATCTGTAAGTTGACAGCTATGAGCTACAGTTACTGATATCTGACACTATTATGGAAGACGCCGCATTCATACATCCAGACAGGGATATTGCAGATGAAGGAAGCCAGTCCAGTATAAGAGGAAATCTGGATCTTGAGTTTGAGGTTTCTGCATTGCGTCACCTTCGTTGCTCTGCGCAATGTGCTTCAGTTAACTTTTTAATCTCAGCAATACCTGTTGCGCTTCATAAATTGAGCACAGCCTCAGTCTAAAACCTCGGGGGGGGGGTGAGGGGCATTCCCACTGTCCCTTGCATATGTAGCCCGAAAGCTCAATAGCTTTGCATGAGGATTAATTCATTCCCCCTGTTTTATTCTGGCAGTCCTGTAACCTGAGAAACAGCGAGGCCTTCCTACTTCTGGCCTTGAAGAAATCCAATTAAGCAGCCCTTCTTGATCTTTGATGAAACCAAGAACAGCACGTAGAAATTCACTCTGTCATTTGAGCTACAGATACCTCATTTTGTCTGACTAAAGAGACCGTACTTTAAACACTTCCACTGCATCCTTACATTGCTTGCCTGATCGGTCATAATGCCAATAGGAAAATAGGAAACTGCCTCATGCTGAGCCAGACGATTCATACATCTTTGGCCTCTCCAAGTGCTGTTGGACTCCAACTCCCATCAGCCTCAGCAAACATAGCCACTAGATCAGTGGTTCTCAACCTGTGGGTCCCCAGATACTGTTGGACTACAACTCCCATCATCCCTGACCACTGGTCATGCTGGCTAGGAATGATGGGAGTTGTAGTCCAACAACATCTGGGGACCCACAGGTTGAGAACCACTGCACTAGATTATGGTTGCCGTCCAATAAGGTCCGATGGCCCATGGGTTCCCCATCCCAGGTCTATGGTGACTGGCTTTCCAGGGTTTCAGGCAGGAATCCTCCCAGTCCTACCTGGAGATACCGGGGAACAAACCTGGGGCCTTCTGCATCCAAAACAAATGCTCTACCACTGAGGTGCTCCTGGAGGCAGTTCCATGCATCGTTTTTAATGATGATGGTTTTATGTATGGTTTTGTGATTGGGTTGGGGGGTTTAAGCTACATTTCATACATAATCTTATTTTTTACACTGCCTGGAGCATTTTTCTTTTGATCAAGCCGTTTATCATTCATAAAAAAAATCCATCTATCCATCAGCCCCATTCTGCAAGTCCAGTGGTCAAGGTGTAGTCCAGCAACATCTGGAGGTCCACAAGTTCTTCACCCTACCCTAAAGGTTGAATGGAGGCTCCATTCCTACACACACTTACCTGGGAGTAAGCTCCATTGAACTCAGCAGAGCTGATTTCTGAGTCAAGGTGTCTCAAAATGACCTGCTGCAAATCACAGCTCTAAAATCTGCTTTCAGTGCCAAACTTGCATTGTCTACACTGACTGGCGGGGGGGTGGGGGTGGCGTTCCATTAACAGGTCTCTCCTAGCCCTATCCAGAGAGGCCAGGGATTAAACCTGGAAGCTTTTGCATGCAAAGCATGCGACCTGCCATTCAGCTTTGGCCCTTCACACCAGTTCTATAGCTCCCCACACACAAACTGGGTCTTCAGCAGGGTCATCAGCATCCAGGAGGAAAAGGGTGTGCAAGAGCAGATTTGGAACATTTTTGGGTGGCGTGGGCATGGCCAGAGTAGCTCATGGCTCCAGCTCATGGCTCCAGCCTTCTTACGGATCCTTGGCACAACCAAATGCATCAGTTCCACCAGGACACATACACTGGCACAAAATTAAACGCCAACATTGTGCTAATCCCTCAGTGGCTAGGTGAGGTCACTATTCTAGTAAGAGGGTAAGGATAGCTCATGGGAAGAGCTGGAAACCATATTTTCCCTCCTTGTGTGTGAAGCTCCAGAGCGTGGGAAACATGAGGCACGTTCGTCATCTCACAGATCAACCCAGCGAGCCAAGAGCGAAAAGCACAGAAGCATTCGTCACTCGGAATGGATCGCGCTCTCCTGCCAGATGCCTGCCTGCAATTATTTAAGTTAAATATTATGTTTCACTAACTGAAATATATATAATTAATAAACACTTCCCTCTCCTTTTCCCTTTCTCTTTAGATTAATTCTTGCCGCAAAGATCTAATTGCAGAAATAAATCTCAGTTTCACCCTATATCAACGCACAAGAGAGAGTCAGCAGGAGCAGGAATGTGTGTACAAGGGTCTGCATGCTGGTTTCCATGATGGGAAGTAGAATTTTCATATAGGAATTATATTTTCCTCTAGGCTGAAGCTGCAGTCTATAAGAACCCCTGACTGTTAAGCAACTTGATTGGATCTGAATGTAGAAGTAGGAATAGGTAAATCTGTCACTTTTCGTTTCTCCCAGTTTCTCCACTCCCCCAATCTTAAGGTCACCCTTCTGCATTTCCACATCAGTTTGCAATTATAAAAAACAAAATTATGAAAATTCATCAGAATTTTAATGCAAATTTCTCCTAATATGCGCACTTTGGGCATGCAGTTTTTCCTAATACACCTTTTTTTAAAAAACAAAAACAAACCCTGTTTCCCCTAATATAGTAAATGTCTGTGTTATTCTACATTTTTATGCACACTTTATGCAAGAATTAAATGCATTTTTGCAAAATTCAAAGAAGTGCGAATTTTGAAGGATGGCTATGTTTTGGTTCTCTTATTGGTTCCGAAAGTGCAGATTGTGCCATTTCTGCTTTGAATGTGAACTGAATAGAATTTATCCCCCATTCCCCCTTAGAAGACCCACCAGAATCAGCTTAAGTCCTGTTGATTTCAATAGGTCTACTCTAAGCATGACTACATCTGGATCCAATCCCTTGTAACCTGGGTATAACCAGGGAAAGGTCTGTTTCCTTCTACACAATTTATGATTTTGGTGCATTTATCTTGGAGGTCACTTTTGCAATGTCAATTGCATGGGGCTCCCAGACTGCAGCTAGGATGAATAACTCTGGTTATAGCCACATCATACATTTAAAGTACATTTAGTGCTGATGGCTTCGCCCAAAGAAGACTGTAATGCACTCCCTCACAACTACAACTCCCAGTTTCAATCTCTTTTTAGTCCATTGTGATTTGAACTTTTTGAAAGTCTTACTGTTGTTCATTTTTCTCAGTGATATTTTTATTCTTTGCTTTATCATTTTTGCAAACAACTTTGAGGTTGGTGGGGTTTTTTTTTTTACAGTCAAGTGCTATATACATTTTATGAAATAAATAAATGCATAAAGTGTTGTCCCATCTCCCTTCCCTCATCTCAAAAGACCAATCTGTGGGGGAAGTGAGTTTGCTGTGCAGGGTCACACACTCACAATCAACTGCAATTGTGCAACCTAAATTTGCCAACCTGTGACTGAATCCCACCCCAAAAGAGTGGCAGTCTGGGAGCACCTTTAATGTGGTCGGGGAGGAGAATTTCTGGGTCGCAATCTTGCTACCTTAGATTTATACACACTGGTATGTCAAGATGTTAGCAGACTGCCAGCTCTTCTGAATCTGATTCATGAGTACTTTCCATCTTCCCATTTGACTTGTGTGAGATTATTCCTGCACACAGTCATACTGAAATATGGGAAGGGGCCCATTCTCTACACTGTGGAATAAATCTTCCATCAGGGCTGAGTTGTTGATGATGATTATTTAGATAGCTAAGAGTAGTTGCTCATCTAAACTTTTTGCACTTGGCTAAAGACATGGTTTGCCTTGCCTGTTGTGCAAAGCCCACGCATACAAAAGGTTCTGTCTCTTTTAAATGCACGGAAGCAGGGCTGTGTGTGCATAGAAGTTTCTGTTCTGGGAAGTCAGAGTTTTTGTAGAAGTCTTAGAAGCATAGATCTTTAGCAGTTCCTCAAAGCAAGAAGGCCGTGGATTTGTTCCAAGACGAAAACAGTTGAATCATCCTGTCTTGTATAACTTGAGATCGTTTGCATGCAGACAATCTTATAAGATCTACAACCCCTTCAACTTTATGAGTACATATAAATATACTTATGTAGGAGGTGTGTGCGCTTAATCATGCCGGCACTTCTTCTGATCCAGCAATTTCAATGCTGGCCAGGGACCAGATCGCAAATCGAACTCCCTGGAGTATCAAGCAGAGAGGATTCCTTTCTCCAGCTCCATCAGTGGGACTTCATATATGCTAAACATTTATCTCCTGTCTCTATTTACCAGGGACAGTGCCTATAACTGCATTACGTGTGACAAATCGTGTCCTCCCTAAAAGAGGGCACGTGTTGTGGTGAGACCTGGAGACTGACCTCCTGTGTTGTGGGTGGGTGAGATTGGACAGCCACAACACCCGATTGGTAGGTCCCTCATTGTTGGGTTCAATCTGGCCAATGGGGCACAGTCCAAACAGATTGAGGGACCTTTATATACCCATGCATGTGACACAGAGCTTCTTCTTTCGGCGTGTGCATTGGAACACCCGTCCAATGCCTACTTTTAGGGCATTTTGCAATTAGCCTTGCTATGCTGTTGTGTGTCGTCTGTCTTTGGGACAGGGGCACAGCAGGAATTTCCCCACTTGTCTGATTGGCTGTTGCCATTTGGGTTTCACCTGCCGTGTAGCAAATCGTCACAACTTGTAAGGTTATGGATAGGCACTGGTTCAGATGATAGGGATGGGAGAACGGTCTCGCCATCCCTATGTGAAGGGTATTCCATTAAAGGAATCCAGGGGCTCAACTGGTTTGGTCAACCCCCGAGAAGGGGTTGTGCCCATGCCTGAGTCCAGGGGGGCATCTGGGTGGTGAAGATAGTCTGTTCCTGGCTTTTTGCCTACTCAGGTGTTCACCCTTGGCTGACCTATGCTGGTGCCCTGGGCCAGCGCTGCCTGCAAGGGTACAGGGAGCTAGTTGTACCAGAGCCTATGCAACCACTCACCTTCTGTAATCAATAAAGTTGTGGCCTAAATTCTGCCAAAAACCAATACTAAAATTTGAATCAAGTGTGTCTTTATTTAGAGGGGAGGTCTCTGGGTCTGAACATGCAAACTGGTCTCTATTTTGTCCATATTTTGCTTTTAAAGACATCTTAATGTGACGCTAGGGACGCAGGTGGCGCTGTGGGTTAAACCACAGAGCCTAGGACTTGCCGATCAGAAGGTTGGTGGTTCGAATCCCCACGACGGGGTGAGCTCCCATTGCTCAGTCCCTGCTCCTGCCCACCTAGCAGTTCGAAAGCACGTCAAAGTGCAAGTAGATAAATAGGTACCGCTCCAGCAGGAAGGTAAACGGCATTTCTGTGTGCTGCTCTGGTTCACCAGAAGCGGCTTAGTCATGCTGGCCACATGACCTGGAGGCTGTACGCCGGCTCCTTCGGCCAATAAAGCGAGACGAGCACTGCAACCCCAGAGTTGGTCACGACTGGACCTAATGGTCAGAGGTCCCTTTACCTTTACCTAATATTCTTAGACTTGCAGATTCCCAGACTTGCCGTTCTTGAGGGGCTGAGGAAGCGATGGTGCAGTTAGCTAAGTTTAGACTCCAGATATGATGGCCTTAAACCCCACCTCTTTCAGTTGTAATATGGGCATTCCTTCACTTACTTTTCAAGGTGCGAAGCTAGCCACACTGCTTTGGGGGTCCCCTTCCACTCATTCTGATTAGTGGGGCCACAGAATTCTGCTCCAGAGTCCTGTCCTGATGGTGCCACTGTCTAGAAATTAAACATCCGAATGACAAGCAGGCAACTCAGGATATCGCACTGCAAGCGCATGAACACTAAGGCATTGTGTAGCATGCCCATTATTCCGCCCACTATGGCTGGCGAGGCATATTTTGAACTCTTGGTGACAACAATTAAATGTGCAGGAGCCCTGTATCGGGCCAGCCAACATTGATTTTCTAACCATTATTCATTTAAAGCATCTTTAGCAGATCAGCTTACAAGAATCCTGATTCCCCACCCTTTGCCATTCCCCCAATGCCCTTGTTGCCCGCCCTTGCCCAAGGTAGCATCTGATTGGCTGAGCTCACTGGCACTCTTGCTTTGGGTAAATGGTTTAATTCAAAATGGCAGGTGGCAGCAGAAGGATCTAGCTTAGTGTGTAGAGCATCTGCTTGCAGGCAGAAGACCCCATGCCCCACCCTCAGCATCTCCAGGTAGGTTTGGGGGGAAAACTCCTGTCTGAAGCCCTGAGAGCTACTGCCAGTTAGCGCAGACAATATTGAGTGAGAAGGACCAATGGTCTGGCTCTGTATAAGGCAGCTCCCTATGTACCAGCCCATCACTTCACTTCCTTGCATGCTATGGATTACAGCAACCTCTCTCTGCTTTCATTTGGGGGTCCCTAACGGGTGGCGTTGTGGTCTAAACCACAGAGCCTAGGGCTTCCCGATTGGAAGGTCGGCGGTTTGAATCCCCATGATGGGGTGAGCTCCCATTGCTCGGTCCCAGCTCCTGCCAACCTAGCAGTTTGAAAGCATGAAGTGCAAGTAGATAATTAGGTACCGCTCCGGCGGGAAGGTAAAACGGCGTTTCCGTGTGCTGCTCTGGTTTCGCCAGAAGCGAATTAGTCGTGCTGGCCACATGTCCTGGAAAAGCTGTCTGCGGACAAACGTCGGCTCCCTCGGCCAGTGAAGTGACATGAGCACTGCAACCTCAGAGTAGTTCACGAGTGGACTTAACTGTCAGGGGTCCTTTACCTTTTAACAATTCTACTGGCTGAAAGCTGAAGAGCAGCACCTCACAACTGTAAAAAGGCACCCCTCCCTCCCCAATCTCTACCCCAAAGTCAAAAAAGAGACAGTGGCTCACCTGGGATACATACCAGAAAAGCAGGGTGCACATCTTGTAAATGGAGACAGGGAGGGGTGTCATATAGGCTTGGGGGGAGTTTGCCTCCCTGCTGCCCTGCAGAGAAGCATGAGATGTAATTCACCCGGCCTGTCAGTGTGACGGCACTAAAACCACACATTAAAAAATAACAACAGCCACCACCAGGTTTATGGCCTCATGCAAATAGGCTACAAATATGCAAATCATCTCATTAGCAATTTGCATAAAACATTCTTGCAGCAGGAATGGAATATGTCTAATCTCCCCCCTCCCTACCCCCACTTTTCTTTCCAAAGATGACAATACTACACTAAACAAGGAACAAATTTTGACTGTATAGGGTATAAATCATAGGGGAACAACTGGACCCATGTGCTCTCATGCTCCCTCTCTCCCTCTTTCCCACTGCTAATAACAATACATCTGTGAGCATCTGCTCATGTATTGCTTTAGATGATACGAAATACAGGAACTCATCGTCTCATTGAGTTAAGTGTCTTAGCTCCCTCCAGCAAGTCCTGGGAGTTCTAGTTTGTTAAGGGCGTTGAGAGTTTCTGAGAGAGCCCCATTCCCTTTGCAGCACTACATTTCCCAGAGTGGATTAACAACCGATCCCTGTCGCTCTGTGACAGTGAATTCCATAAGTTCATGCTTCTTTTCTCTGTCTTGAATACAAGGTACGGCCACTCTGTCCCTCTGGGCAGGGTTTGTCCTACAGGCTCTGGCTGAGTCAGTGTGGCAGTTTCTTCTATGTGAGCTGAAACATAAAACTGCATGAATAGCTGGTCTAGTTCACACAGCATCCTGTGATTAGTTATCTCCCCCATCACACACACTAATTTCATTAAGGCTTTTGCATAATAGGTCTAGGAAGATGTTTATCTGCCACTGTCTCTTAGCGACTATTCCTTTTTGGTTGACCCTTCCAGGGAGGAGGAAAAGGAAGACAGGATAGATTTACAACAGTGGGTTGAGGGAGGTCACAGCTCAGATGAGGGGAAAAGCTGGGGAATCATGGGAGAGCCAGAATAATGCCCGGTTGACACGTTGTCATTAGAAAGCATCCCAGACCCTCCACCTCCCAGAACCCGGCGAGCCTTAAAAGTAGGAGAGCAAAGAGCTCAAAGACAGAGGGCACATAGCAGCACCCGTAGAAGTGATGAAGTGGGAGAGACAGGGGTGGAAATTCACTTGGGACAACGTCATTATCCAAGATGCTGGGTTCTAGAGCCTCTCTTTGTAAAGTCTGAAATAAAAAAGGACAGTAAGAAACTTTCCCTTGTCTTCATACTTTCCTGGGCAACCAGCCAGGAGCCACTGACAGCATCCTGACAGGTACATCACACACTTTCAGAACCATTGCTAAAGGCTGAGTCCTGGTCCCCCTCCCCCATCTTGCATTTAGTCTTGCATTTCTTCATCAATTTGCAATTCTTTAAACAGAAAAAAAGATCACAAAGATTCCTTAGCATTCCAGGGAAATTTCTTTGCTAATATATGCAATTTTTTTGCAGGCAGTATAATGCATTTGATATAATGTGAGGGTTTTTTAACGTTACCTTTGTTAATATATGATAAGGGATGTACTTATTAAATTTGTGGGCTGAACAGCATTCCACCTGCTTCTCATCTTCCAGCTTTCTACTCCAAGCTCAACTTGAACCTGGAGCCCAACAAGAACCTGAAGCCGGGAGACCTGGTCACGGTGATATGCCACACCTTTTCCGGCTACCCTGAGGCGACGGTGCTGTGGCAAGATGGCCGCGGCAACAACATAACGGAGAACATCACCACCTCCCAGGTGGCCAACGAGGAGGGCCTCTTCGACGTGCGGAGCATCCTGCGGGTGGTGCTGGAGCCCTACAGCACCTACAGCTGCTTAGTGAGGAACCCTTTGCTGCGGCAGGAGACCCACGCCTCTGTCACCATCACAGGTCAGGGGTGGGAGCAGGGAGGGGAGGGTGGCTGGGGGCTGGCATGCTGCTGGGGGGCTCTGTGTGAGAAAGGTCTGGCTGTTGTTCAGAAAAGCCATAGGACACAGGTTGGCAAACTAAGGCCCACGGGCCGGATTGTCAGGGACTGGGCAGAGGAGGAATGGCAGAGACCACCTCCCCATCCTGACCCTTCCAGGGAGGAGGAAGAGGAAGACAGGATAGATTGACAGCGGGAGATTGAGGCAGCTCAGCGAGAGATGAGGGGGAAAGCTGGGGAATCATGGGAGAGCAAGTACGGTAAGAAACTTTCCCTTGTCTTTATACTTTCCTGCAGGAACCTTCTCCTTCAGAAGTATCTTCCATACATCCAGTGCCCCTATCAAAGTATTTAGCTTATAACTCAAAGTCTGTTGGGTTCCTGAAGACTGAAGCTCCAAGGTATGATAGGCTGGATTTAAGTGGTACCGGCTGCACAAGTCAACTAAGAGGTCCATCATGTCTTTACTGCCATGCACAGTAGTTTTCTGTTCTTCTCCATCTGGAAAAACTACTATAAAGTCCACCGTCCTGTTAATCAGATTTTCCTTCATATTTATCACACCCTGATCAGGCAGCGTTCCCAGGCCTGTAGGTAATTTGTGTTCATTATTAACTGTACAAGTGGCAGGAGTTTGGTTTGGGCAACCAGCAGGGGCATGCAAAGTGAGGGGCGGAGGGGGCGGGCTGCCCTGGGTGCCACTCGGGAGGGGTGACAAGATGGCCCCTGCCTCCCCCCAGCTGTAGAGTGGCCAAGGGCACACGGGCTGCTGCGCATGCGCAGGATGCCCATACAGGATGCCGCTTGCACGGCAGCCTGTACGGAGTGTGCAGGATGTTGCACATGCGCAGTCCATACGGGATGCCGCACATGTGCACTCCGTACAGATTGCCCCGCCCCGGGTGCCGGAGAGGGTTCCTCCGCCACTGGCAACCAGCAGGGAGCTGCTGACAGCATCCTGACAACAGTTGAAAAGAAAGACTTGCTCACCCAGCACATTGTTAAAACTATGAAATTTGCTGCCCTAAGGCGTACTGGTGCTCACCAACTTAGCTTTGAAAGGGGATTCATGGAGGACATCTATCTATGGCTATTTGTCAAGAGGGAATCCCAAGTGGTGTGCATCTGAATACCAGTTGTTGGGGTTCATAGTTGGGGAAAACGCTCTTGCATTCATGTCCTGATTGTGGGCTTTCCAGAGGCATCTTGTTGGCCACTCAGAGAGCAGAATGCAGGACTAGATGAGCGTTTAGTCAGACCCAGGAAGGCTTTATGTTTTTGTGTTCCTTCTCTTCATTTCTTCCGAGTTTGTCTGAATGGTGGCTTAGCAAACTTCCCCTAGAATGGATTTCCTGATTTTTGCAGGCATTGCTATGTAATGTAACACGAGGGCGTGTTATAAGGACCCAGCTTTTTCTGGAATTTGTTTTGCAACCCAAAAAAATTCACATTAGGCTTGTATTGGTTTCCAGCCACACCACAATATTTCTCTTACAGAATGCCTTCCAGAGGCAGGCTTGAGGAAAGGTCAAAACATTGCAACATACTGTATGCACATGCCTTCAATCTCATACACATCCACTGCCAGGGACTCAGTTACAACTCTGAGCAACTTTAGTACTAAATTTGTGATCATTCGGGCATCCAGTTCACATTCATTCAAGACAAAAGCACACTAATGGTACATTGTGGGCAAGCCCTTAGCCACATGGCATCTAACTCGGCCATGAAGTTGTTTCTTCTTTTGTTCAACCCAATGAAGTTGCTAGCCTTTACTACATAATGCAGCAAGGAGTTCCATTGATCATTTGTGTACCATGCAAGAAAAACCTACTTTGGTTTTATACTTGTTTCTTGTGAATGACATGTTAGTGTGTGTTCATGTGGTGGAACTCTGGCTGATCTTAAGAAATAACCAGAAATATTTGTTATTCCATTAAATTGTTTTACCCAGAAAAATATTCTTGGCCATTTCCAAATCTTATGGAATAAGGGCATTTGTGTGCATGATTCTTATTTGTTTGGTTTTTTTAACAGACTTGTGTGAAGGTCACATGTTAAATCAGTGGCAGGAAACCTCTGGCCCATGCATCTAAATAGGCCTCTCCCTCACACACAGTTGGGCCCACGGGGCTATTTTGGCCAAGCTATGCACAGGACATCACGTGTGGCAGAGCACGTAAAAATCAGACTGGATCAAAAGAGAGTTTGTAGACACTGTGCAAAGCTGGGTGGGTACTGCTTTGCAAGCTCTGGCAATGCCAGGTGGTCTCCAGGACATGCATTGATTTTTTTTGCAAAAAGTATTTTTCCTAATGTTTATAATATTAATAATGCCTTTTGGATGTTATTTCCACTAATATAGGCATGCATTGCACAACCTACCTTAGTATATGCGTTTTTGTACGCGTTTCTTAGCTGGAGAAATGTACTGTGAAAGCCTCTCCTCCTTGCAGAAGGGAGGAGTTGTGAGCAGGAGCCGTTTTCTGTTTTTTTTAAAAAAAGATATTTATTAAAGTTTTTTAAAATATAACAATGAAAATGAAAAATAACAAAAAAACAAAATACAACATAAAAACAATTAAAAAACAAATAGTTTTCCATAACATATCTTCCTTACGCTTATTTTCCCAGACCTCCTCATACCTCCCTTCTTTGTATTCCACTTCAATTTGTTAGTTCAGCAAATCCTTACCATTAAGCTTTTACCCATTTATAAACCTTCCCCCCCCCCCGTATCTCCTAATGCATTACAGCTGGAAACCCCTTAATTTCTTTCCAACATCCTTCTAACATTCATTAATTTTACAATATTTCTGTAAATAGTCTTTAAATTTCTTCCAGTCTTCTTTCACCAACTCTTCTCCCTGGTCTCGGATTCTGCCAGTCATTTCTGCCGTTTTCTGTGTTGGCAGGGGGTGTTTCGGCCTTTAGTCAGATCACCCACCTACCCTCCCTCTAGTTCATTGCTTGGTTCTTGACCTTGCTATGGACCTGTGGTTGGTCACCTTGGTTGGTCAAGGGGCCTGGTAGGAATTTTTATCCAACTGGCAAATTGGCACCGGCCACTTCGTTTTTCGCCTACTTTGTAGCAAATCGTCACAACTTTTTGGTATTGGCAGTTAGGCATTGGAATATGTTTGTTTATTGGAGGGCAGGGTGTGGCCATCGCCTACCCCTCCACTTTATGGGTATTCCGGTAAAGGAATCCGGCGGTCGTGGATCCTGTCCAATGCCCTTGCTAGTGGCTAGGGCCATGGCACGACCCCCGGTGACATCAGGGGGAGCTTTCAGTTGTATTTGCATCAACAGACTCCTCCCACCGGTGGTTAACCCTTGATAGACTCACCCCTCCCTGAGGGGGTGGAGTCACTTGCTGTTGTTTATCCAATGCCTAAGCCAGCACCTCTCACATGCTGTAATCAATAAAGTTGTGGCCTTTTTTAGCCCATTAACCTTATATACCGTGTCCATGTGTCTTTCTTATTCTCAAGAGGGTGGTGGGTCCTTGAATCATAAATTAGGAGAAGTGTGAATTTCTAAGGGTGACTGTGTTTTGGTTTGTGGGTTGTTTCAGGAAGCATGTATTTAGGTAGCTTCACTTTAAAATGTGAACTGAATCTATTTTCTTCCCCATCCCTACCAGGGCTTTTTTCAACTGCAACTCACCAGAACTCAGTTCCGGCCCCTCTCAGATGGGTGCCACTGCCATTGTAAGAGAACAAGCAAGGTGTTCATGGTGAGTTCCAGCACCTCTTTTTCTAGCAAAATAGCACCCCCTTTCCTTCGCCCCACAGCTCTGTCCTCCTTTACCTCCTCCCCATTCTATGCTGATCTGATCTTTTCTTGCTAGGTTAGCACCAGCAAGTCAGCTGAGCTTTTTGAAACTCTGTATTGATCTCACTTTGATGCCCTCCAATAAAACACATTGACAGAAACTATTTGTGTTGGCCGAGACCTGTATGTTACAGCAAACCTCTATGGCATGCATAAAGAGAGGTTAAGCAGCCTGCCCGTAAACTCACATGATTAGCTCTTTCAGTTAAGCACACCAGCTTCATTCAATCCACCGCCATGATTAGGATCGGAAGCGATTTCCTGTCTCTCCCGCTTGTGGCGTTTATAGTAATAGTTCAGCTTGCAAGAAAGATGGCAGAGGAAACGAGAGCAGGGAAGAGAGCAGCAGGTTCTCAGTTAGATGTCCTCCTGTTTCGTGCTGGGCATTGGTGGTGGTGCAATGGCGAGAGGTTCCCCAAAACTGCCATTGGCGTTTGCTGCTGGTTGTATTTCTCACTTTTTCAAATTAGATCCTGAAAATGCTGTAACGATTCTTGCAGGAGGGTTTTTGCAAAAACTTTGCCAAATGGCCTCCAGGCCTCAGCCAAGCTCAGAATTTGGTCCCAGGCAGACTGGGGTCCAAGGAGCTTAGAGGCAGATGATGGGATAAAATATGGGATGATGTTCGGGTTCTGCATCAAGCAGACAAGAAGGGTAAAGTGAGGCAGAATGCAAGTGTTTGTGCAATTTAGGGATGGGAAGATCTGCCAATTTCAGTTCTCTCAGTTGCTCTTTTTTCCAGTCTCAAATTCAGTTCTCTGTGTTTCTGCAGCAATTTGCGAGATGTGTGGTTTTTTTAAAAAAAAATCCTCATGAAAATTCATTTTAGTGCAGACTTCTAATGAACACATAATAAACACATTTCTGCAAGCAATTTTTTGTAATACAGTGCCTTTTGGTATGTTATTTTTACTAATATATATATATTTTATGCCCACATTTCCATAATATATGGATTTTTAAAACTCTGGGTGGAAAACTGCAGCACAAAGAATACCTGTGTCTCAGTTCACATTATTGTTTCGGATAAAGTGAACAGCGTAGATTCACCTTTAAATGTGAACTGAATCAAATTGCTCCCCCATCCCTAAACCCTACTCAGAAACAACTTACATCTACTCATAAGGCATCTTGAGAACTCACTTCACTTCCAACTGCAAAGCGGCCAAAAGTGGAGCGAGTCGATCAATTGCAGGTTGAGTTGCACTTGTGGTAAAATCACCAACCATTTCACCACAGGAACAACTCGGCTGACTTTTGCCATACCAATGTACTTACTTATTACATTTATAAACATCTTTCCACCCAAGAACTCAAGGTGGAATACAGAGTTCTCCACCTCCCCATTTTATCCTCACAACAAGCCTGTGGAGTCGGTTAGGCTGATAGACTGTGACTGCCTCAAGGTCAACCAACGAGCTTTATGGCTGACCGGGGATTTGAACCCTGGTTTCCCAGGTCCTAGTTTCTTGAATAGTAGTATTAAAGCCCAAACTACACATTATGTGGAGACATGGAGACACGGCAATTCACCTCTCCCTTTTTGGGCAGGGGGACGGTGACCCGATTAGCATAGCATCCTTGTGTTAGAGTTTCCTGACTTGCCACAAGCAACAAAACAGAAAAGAAAAATTGCTATGATTTACAGGGCAGGTGTAGGTTGGCAGAACCCACACATCACCCCTTAATCTGAAGCCTGAGCTTAATTCAGAAGACAGTTGGGCTTCCCTAACTTTGGGGTCCTTTTGCCTTTCCCCAGCACAGTTATTTGCTTTGCACATTTCCTAAGCTTTGTGATTCTCCAATACAGCACATATGAATGAAGCTATTCAGGAAAACGAATGATGCTGGAGCCCCCTTGTCTATCCATTTTAGCCAGCAGGAGCAAAATGAGAGGCCTGTTCCATGCAGATATTGAACCTCGCGAAACTACAGCAAAGTTGCTGCGTGTATTTGTTGACAGAGCTTGGCTTAAAAAGGTAAAGGGACCCCTGACAGTTAAGTCCAGTCACGAACGACTCTAGGGCTGCGGCGCTCAGTGCCCACCCGAGAAAAGCTGGGTCCTGCATGTCCCAGTGGCGACATTCTGTTACCCTGTCGTGGGTGGATGCGGGTGAATTTCAGCAGGGGCTTACTACAATCAAGTGGTATAAAATAAAGATATAAAAGAAATAAGCAACCAAGAGTGGGAGGGGAGAGTTGGCGGGATCCCTGTCCAGAAGGAATTCCACAGCTTAGGGGCTGCCGCAGAGAATATCCTCTGCCAGACCACCACCCCCTTCAACTTCTAAGAGTACTGGAACTAGAAACACAGAATTGTAGAGTTGGAAGAGACCTTGAGAGTCATCTAGTCTAATTCCCTGCAATGCAGGAATCTCAACATGCTGTCTCCCATCCAATCTGAAACCATACCAGACCCTGCTTAGCATTGCAAATGTCCTAGCAGTGTGTTTTTTTAAAAAAAATTGCTGCTCCACTAGGAGGGTTCACTCTGTTGATCTTCACCCTCAAGAAGATCTGCATGGAAAGAGGTGGCCTTTTGGGAATCTTGGAATGATTTCTATAAGGAGCATGCGGGAGGGGGCTGTCCCATAGACCCCACCCAAAAGCTACTGACCCCAAGCAGCATCATAAATTTGTCAGGCGACCCGGCCTATTAGTGACGCTTATTTATTTAATTGATCCTCCCCTGCCCCTCCCATGCTCGGGGGGGGGGGAGAGGTTACAAGCCAATAAAGCACAATGGCAACATAACCCGTCGGAAAGGTCGCCTGGTTCAGTATGCACAAGGGCTGCAACTTCCTGTGCTCTGGAGCTGGGAGTGGCAGACCCCCTGCTGGCTGGGCCCACCCTTTGTGCGTCAGTCGCAAAGCTCCCCGCTGCTCGTGGCCAGATGACCCCCAGTGGAAGGAAATTTCTGGGGCTTATCGAGACAAACACAAAAGGCTTCTCGGGAAATCCAGTCCAGAGCTGTCGGATGGGCATCGTACTTTGACAGACGGTCACACTGCTGTACAACATGTGGAGGAGTAAATGCTTTTATGCTCACCCCCAGCTCCCATTTTCAAATTACGATGTAAGCATTCATCAAAACAGAGCTGTTTCCCTGGGGCTGGGCATCCACCGTTTCCTTCTCTTCTGTGCTTCCTTCTGTTTTTCCGGAAGGCTGTTGTGGTCCAGGATAGCACAAAACAGGTACAGACGGAGAAAAGGAAGTGAGGGAGGCAGCTCCCTCCGCAGCCCCTGAGTCCCTCTCCATCTGCCTCACCTGAATCAGCAGCAGTGTTATTGCCAGAGGGTGGTACATCTCAATGCACCCGTGGCATTCGCCCCTTCTTGGGAGCTACATAATCACTGGAAAGAAGTGTGTATGCGGGCAGAATAGTTTTGGATCCTGCCACATCTGCAGTGCATTTCATGATGCAGCAAGACCCAGCTCGCTTCTGCATCACCTGTTTGTTGAACATTCACCCTGGTTTGTTCGCACCAAGTTTGTGGGGCAGGTAGACAACACTGCCTCAAGCAGTTGTAATCCTACCTTTTCCCATCGCATTGCCCCGTCACTTTTCTTATTGCAAGAAATCCAATTGGGGCGCAAAGCACAAGGGTGCCAACACCACTTTAGTAGGGTGACCTGAATTTGCCAGTACAGTGGGACCTTTGGTTACGTACTTAATTCGTTCCAGATGTCCATTCTTAACCTGAAACTGTTCTTAACCTGAAGCACCACTTTAGCTAATGGGGCCTCCTACTGCTGCTGCGTGATTTCTGTTCTCATCTTGAAGCAAAGTTCTTAACCCGAGGTACTATTTCTGGGTTAGCGGAGTCTGTAACCTGAAGCGTATGTAACCTGAAGCGTATGTAACCTGAAGTGTATGTAACCCGAGGTACCACTGTATGTGAGTGAATCTCACCCGGAAAGGGTAATGGTTTATAGGCCTTTGTAGGCTTCAAATGCAAGGAATTGTATTGCAAGGCGACAGGGGTGCAAACTTGATTAAAATACTTGGGGTGGGGAACAAGTAAGCCCCGCCCCACACAATCGATCACACGACATGGAGCACATACGCCATTGGAATGGCTATGCCCATCAACTTGGGGGGGGGGCGGCTCCCTCAAATATTTCAGGGGGAGCTGAGGGAACCTCGGCTCCTATGCAAGGCGAGATCCTACAGACAGCTCTGACCAGACTCTTTCTGGCTACACTTCATGGTGTCCCTCACTTGATGCACTTGAAACTTAGCCCCAAAGTGGGACTTGATACTGAGTACATAGGTATAGGTATGGATACAGCTGCAAGTGTTTTTGCCTCTGGAGAAGTGGTAAGCTTGGTTGGCTGTGCTTCAGTAAGTGTGAATTAGGTTAAGTCCACCTTTAAATGTCAGCTGAATCAAATTTCTCCACTTTCACTTACCTGGATGACAGAGTGAGTAGGCACACAGGTAACCTGATCACACAGTCTTCCTTGGTATAGTGAGGGATGTGCTTCTGTTTAAATTGCAGTGATTATTTGTAAATTTCCCCTGATGCATATAAATTAGCACATGCAAATATTATGCCAGTCTGTGTCATCTATTGCCTGGTTTTGCGGGGGCTGGGTGGCAATGCATATGTATCTGCCTAAGGCAATGCGCTCCCTCTCTCAGTGGGCAGTGTAGCACTGAAGGAGGTTGTACTCATTTTTATTTAAACAAAATATATACCACTTAACTACAATAATCTCTACGTGGTTTTACAAGGATACAAAAAAGAAGAAAATCAGTTAAAACTAAAATCAAACTTCATTTAAAATACCTGCCAGAATTTTTTAAAAAAGTATTCAGTAGGCACTGGAAGTTCACTATGTAGGGTGATTGTCTGACATCAAGTGGAAAGGACTTCCATAAAATTGAGCCTGCAATACTACACACATAGCGGGTGGTTTGTGTCTCAGTGGTGCTGGTTCCTTCCAACTCTACAGCTCTATGATTCTATTAGTTCAATAAGCATGAAAGAGCAGGCGATTCAGAGCCCAGGGCAAAAGATCCACAGTTCAGGCCCCCTTGCCCATGCCTTAACAATGTGATTGTCAGGATGTTGTCAGTGGCTCCCAGCTGGCTGCCCAGGTAAGACAAAGAAAAGTTTCTTACCTTCCTTTTTTATTTCAATCTTTAAAGAGAGAGGCTAAAGAACCCAGCCTCTTGGATAATGGCATTGTCCCGTGTGAATCTCCACCCCCATCTCTTCCACTTCCTAATTCATCACTTCTATGGGTGCTGCTACGTGCTCTCTGTCTTTGAGCTCTTTGCTCTCCTACTTTCTAGGTTCGCCGGGTTCTGGGAGATGGAGGGTCTGGGATGCTTTCTAATGACAACGTGTCAGCTGGGTGTTGCTCTGGCTCTCCCATGATTTCCCAGCTTTCCCCCTCATTTGCCTCTGAGCTGTTACCTCCCTCAACCCCCTGTTGTAAATCTATACTGTCTTCCTTTTCCTCCTCCCTAGAAGGGTTGGGATGGGGAGGCGGTCTCCACCATTCCTCCCCTGCCCAGTCCCTGACAGTCATTGGCTATGCTGGCTGGGCCAGTTAATAACCTGTTCTGGTTTCCTAAGATGCATCATGGACTGCCCCAGCTCAGTGTGATTATCTATGGATTATGACCTACTGGTGTGCATGTAGATATGAAAGAAAGCATCAGTTTCCATTCCAATCCATGTCCATCACCTGCAGCAGTGTTTCTGTTCCACTGCAGTTTGGCTTAGATTGAGAGGAATTCCACATCATACTATTCTGTTCATTCCACCAGCACAAAGACTACAATGTGGCAAATGGAACAATCACCTCTGTCTCCCCACACCACTCCAATGCTGTTCTAGGGTTTCCCTATCGTCCCCCCATGAGGCATTAGGTGGGGTGGGGTGGGGTGGAGAAGGCGGGGAAGTCATGTTGTGTTAGAGGGACTCATTGTCTTGGCTCCCGCTGCACCAGCTCCCTGGACCTACCTTATTCATCTCACTGCCCACCGTGGCAGAAAATGTATGTAATTGATTATGCAATTAATTGCGTTATTTTTATGTCATTGCACGCTATTCATCGTGATGCAAATGAAACATAATGCAAATGAGGCGAGAAGCCATCCATTACGTACCATTTGCAGACTGAAAGAACAACAGCAGAGAATACCGAGAGCATCTGCTGGATTGACTTCCGTTCCAGACAGGGGACAAGTAAGCACACATTGGTGATTTCCACTCCCATTTCCATTTCCGTTGGAATTCTCCAGCAGCTCTACCTGTTTACATACACACACTCTTTGTGCCCTCCAAAATTAGTATAAGCGAGGAGGCTGAGAAATGTGAGATTTTCAGAAGCGGGATTAAAAAAACACAAACCCAACATTTCAGGAGCCAGGCTGAACAAGGATATGTAACTGAACATGGAAAGAGTGAATCATCCTGGGCTGCATCCTGACACAGCACTTGGGGTGACACCTGGCAGTGCTTTTTACTGATCTTCCATATTATTATTATTTTTAAAAGCACTTGGCTAGTTGCCAGTCTGGGGGAAAAATAGGCAATTGGACACATGCCCACGCCACCTCCGAAAGAGGTATTTTACTGATTTTTCTCTCCCCCAAATACTATATTTTAAAAGTCTAATTCTTCATTTGTTTGTTGTTTGTTAAAAAACCAACCTTTAATGTGAGGAGTGGGAACCTAGTGCTCTCAGTGAGTCCAAGAGTGGGGAATATTTGGCCCTCTAGATGTTCCTGAACTCCCATCATCCCTGGCCATTGGCCATGCTGGCTAGAGAGCCAGTGTGGTGTAGTGGTTAAGAGCAGTAGTCTTGTAATCTGGTGAACTGGGTTCGCGTCTCTGCTCCTCCACATGCAGCTGCTGGGTGACCTTGGGCCAGTCACACTTCTTTGAAGTCTCTCAGCCCCACTCACCTCACAGAGTGTTTGTTGTGGGAGAAGAAGGGAAAGGAGAATGTTGGCCGCTTTGAGACTCCTTAAAGGGAGTGAAAGGCAGGATATCAAATCCAAACTACTACTACTACTACTACTACTACTACTACTCTTCTTCTTCTTCTTCTTCTTCTTCTTCTTCTTCTTCTTCTTCTTCTTCTTCTTCTTCTTCTTCTTCTTCTTCCTGGGCTAGAACACCCATGGGCATGTGGGACTGGTCAGCATGGGAAGGTAGCCTATCTAGGAGAAGGAAAACTCTGATCCTAAATCTCTGCTTGCTTAGGGGTTACCTTTGGGAGAAGAAAAGTGTCAGAGACATGACCCAGAGAGAGGAATCAGCAGAGGGGGAGGAAGAGGCAGAGGAAAACAGAAGGCTGCCTGTCACTTCTCAAAGCAACACTGAGATGCAGGAGCAGGAGGCAGGTGGTAGTAAGGGGTTGGATTCAACTCCAGAGAAGGAGGAATTGGCTGCACCTGAGTCTCCCAGAAGTAGGAGGCGGAGCAAGCGAAGGAAGACCAGCTGGAAGCGGGGGTGGGCTCAGCAAATATCTGGCCTTGGAAGGGGCCAGAGGCTAGTTGAGTCAACTGACTCCGATAGCGAAGAATGAGCTGTTTGAGACTACATGGGATTGGGAGAAAAGACTGTCAGAATCCGAGACCAGGGAAAAGAGACGGAGGAAGAAGATTGGAAGAAATTTAAGAACTATCTTAAGAAACATTGCAAAATTAATGAGTGCTAGAACGATGTGGCTTTAGAAATCAGATGGAGTACAGCTGTAAAGATTAAGTTAAAAGAAAAGAAAGGTTGACAATTAGATAAAATTAAGGGTGAGGATTTGCTGAACTAAATATTTGAAATGGGAATGCAGAAAGGGGAGGTATGAGGAGGTCGGTGAAGTAAGCTTTAAGAAAATAAGGTTCTGAAATTATATTTGTTCTTTTTTTGTTTGCGTTTGTGTGTATTGTTTTGTTTGATATAATTTGTAAAACTTCAATAAATATCTTTTAAAAAAAAAAAAGAATGAGCTGTTTGCTGTAAGCCTGTAATTGCCAAGTAAAGCTAAAGAAGTTAAACTGCCAGCTTGCTGTGTCATTTGTGAGAGATGTGCTAAACCTAACAAAAAGGCTGAGTAAACCCTACACAAATCTGGAGTGGAGTCCCTAGAGGCTTGTATGGTGCCTTGTACACCTCCATCCAGCAAATCCTGCAGCCAAACTGATGCCAAACGTATTGGTCTGCTTTCCTTTGGACCACATCAGTGAGTCCAAGAGTGGGGAATATTTGGCCTCTAGATATTCCTGAACTCCCATCATCCCTGGCCATGGCCCATGCTGGCTAGAGGTGAAGTCTACAACATTTGGAGGGCCAAAGTTTCCCCTTCCCCATCATAAAAAAGCAGCATTAGTGGGGAAATCATTGGAGCTGCAGGACCAGGAAAAGAGATGGGGGGAAATTGGATTCCGTTTGCATTTAAAGGTAAACCTACCTAACTGGTACTTTCCAAAACAATTCAAGAACCAAAATGTCATCCTCTGAATTTTGCAGTGCAGTTTTCCAGCCAAGCAGTGTATAAAATTATATACAATATGCAAGGATAAAATGTGCATAAACAGGCATACATTAGTGAAAATAAAATGTAAAAATGAACTATATTGGGGGAAATTGCTTTGCAAATGTGTATAGTAGGGTAATGGCATACAAAAGACGTGTGTATTATTGGGAGAAATTCACACTAAAAGGCTGATGCAAATGATGCTGTAAATGGTGAATTTTCATGCAGATATTTCTGTTTTATTGCAGTGATATAGACACGTGGAATTGAAGGTTGGGGAAATGAAAAACTGAGAGAAACCAAAATTGACAGACTTGGGCTACCTCAATTCACTTCTCTGCACTTGGTTCAGTTGTTTTGCTCCTTCCTGCTACCTTCTGGGACCCCATAAATCCTTGCCTACTTTGCAATTAGGACACCAGTGCCAGCCTTCCTTGAGCTGTGCTACATCATGCAGTTTCTGCTTCTGCTGAATAATGTTTATGTCTAAATCCAAATTGGAAAGATTTGTCAGCTCAGACTTCTTGGTATCTCTGTACGCATCTGAACATGAGGATTTAGATGAGAATTTCGCCGAGACTCTATCTTTTTATCAGACTGGAACCAAACCTCAGGGATGAATCTGGATCCTGACATCACAAGCTCAGATGAATCTTGCTGACAGCAAGAAGCCATTTGCTCCTGCAAGAGACACCACCCATCAGCCTTGAGATTCGTCCAAAAGTGAGAGGGAGTTGAGGATGGGAGAAGGATAGGGCGGTACATGAGGGTTAGTAAACACATGGTCCATAGACTCCGAGGAGGGCAGGGCAAAGGTGCATCAGAGGGTGTAACTTCATATTTCAACCTCTGCTTTGAAAAAAATCAGCAATAGCCCTGCTAACTAGAGCTGCAACAACAGGTTAGATTAATTTAAAGACTCTCAATAGATGAAGAGGGTGCTCCAGTTAACTGGGCAGCAGATATATCAGTAGAGAGATTTTCATGAGTTTGCTAGAAAGGGGTTGGTTTCTTGCAGAACGACTGGTGAGATTATGAGTGTTACTGTCGAGTTCTTGCCAGGGGCGCCTGGTTCCTCCGAACCATGTTGTCTAATAGTCTGTATCACTGCCAGGTTTAATAAGTCTAATGAGTGCTGGCTGGGTAAGCTTACTCCCTGGAGTGCAGGCTGAGACTTGCTCTCTAGCCTAAAGACTTCTGAGCCAGTTTTTCTAGCAGGAACAGGAGGAAAGAATTTGTACGGCTCATGTTGAGCCTTTTTTAACATCTCTCCCCGCCCAGTTGTTCCACGTGCTCCTCGTAAATTCAGTAAACTGATTTAAACAATGAAGCAGTCTCTAAGAAGTTCCATATATGGTATAAAATTTAGGTTCTATTTCCCTTTTAGCACAACATTTGCTCTAGACCAAGGATGGGGAAGCTGTGTGTTCCCTCAGATGTTATTGGACTCCAACTCCCATCAGCCCTAGCCAGCACAGACAATGCTCAAGGATGAAGGGAGTTTGAGTCCAGCAACACCTGGAGGTACCATATTGCCTATCCATGGATTAGAGAGCAACTTGGTTGCAGTGAAGGAATATATTCACATATTTTTTTAAAAAAAATCAAATAGATTACTGTTCCAGTGTGCTGATACTGCTATTTAATTTTTGTAGAGTCTGTTGCATATTTATATGCTGCAAATCCACCCTGAGTGTTCCACGAGTAGAAGAATGAGCTACAAATAAGCTAATAATTAATATTGTTAATATGGAGACAGCCCAGCCTCCAGTGAACTGAATTTAAAACAAAGTGAGGGTATTGTGTTGTGGGAGAAAATCTTGCTTATTAAGAAAAGTGGTATTTAAACACTCCTAAAGTGTATGTGGTGCATCTGGGAGCTAAAAATGTAACATTAAATATAAAATTAAAGCTTTGGGTGAATCACAAAAGGCTGGGGTGAACACAAAAACCAAGGGATGGGTTGGCAGGGAGAGAGAAATATGATGTAATCATGCAATGTGGAACACTCTGCCCACTGTTAGATCTGTCTTTGCCCACCATCAGATGCAGCTCCAAACTGACTGTTCCCGTTGGTCACTTGCCCTTCAAAGGAAAAAATCTCCCCCACCCGTGCACTAAGGTCTTTGCCAGTGCTGCTGCTACACTTCCTTTAGAGGGTGATGGAGGTTGTTGAACCTTGCACCTTGGATCAAGGCAGGTGGGGTTGGGGAGCTTCTGAGCTGTGTTTTGCCAGCCCTCAATCTGAACGGTGCATCTGAGACTGGCCAGGGCACAGGGGACAATTAAGAGAGAGCTGAGAGCAGCAGCAACAGTGAGCTTCACAAGATCTGACATTTATATGTGCACAGGAGTGGCATCTGCACTGACATTCAATACGATGAGAATCATAACCGGCTATCGATCCTTTCTGCTTCGGGGCCTGAGCAGCCTGCCAGCTGGGTTAAGGCAGGAAATTTCCCCTGTAGGTTAGGATTCTACAATTAGGTGCATTATTGGAACTTTATGCCTTCCTCTGCTATTTCCTGCACTGGCTGGCTGCTGGAGACAGAATTCTGGGCTAGATGGAATGTGGGTCTGCTCAGCCCAGCTGGTTTTATGTTCTAATTCAAAATTTATAACTCTCTGCAGAAAGCTCCACACAGCAAATATCTTTTGCTGCCCTTCTGATAGAGCAAGACGAGAGCGGAGCGACCCGCTCAGCAAATGCCTAGGAAGTAGCCTAGACAATGGGGAGCCTGTGGCCCTCCAGATGTTGTTGGACTCCAACACACATCTGCATTGGGAAAAGGCTGCCACTTAGTGATAGAACATCAGCAATCCCTGCTTGAAACCCTTGAGAGTTTCTGCCAGTCAGTATCAGTGGTAAAGGTAAAGGGACCCCTAACCGTTAGGTCCAGTTGTGGCCGACTCTGGGGTTGCGGCGCTCATCTCGCTTTATTGGCCGAGGGAGCCGGCGTACAGCTTCCGGGTCTTGTGGCCAGCATGACTATGCTGCTTCTGGTGAACCAGAGCAGCGCACGGAAACGCCGTTTACCTTCCCGCCAGAGCAGTACCTATTTATCTACTTGCACTTTGAGGTGCTTTCGAACTGCTATGTTGGCAGGAGTTGGGACCGAGCAACGGGAGCTCACCCCATCGTGGGGATTCGAACCGCCGACCTTCTGATCAGCAAGCCCTAGGCTCTGTGGTTTAGACCACAGCGCCACCCGCGTACAGAGCTATTATTATTCTTATTTAGTATTTATTAAATTTATATGCCACCTTCACCCCAGGATCCCAGGGCAGTTTACAATAGAGAAACACAAAAGTACATAACAAATGAAACAACAATGAACACCCCTACACAAACAAAGTTTAAAAGGCTATAGATTGCTTAATTAGCCAAAGGCCTGGGAGAAAAGGAATGTTTTTCTTGGCACCTAAATATATGCAATGAAGGTGCGAGGTGAGCCTCCCTTCCATACACAGGCAGCCACCACAGAAAAGGCTTGTTCTCGTGGCACCACCCTCTGGACCTCACATGGAGTGGGCACATGTACAAGGGAAATCATTTGTGATTTGTAAAAGAAGGAACAACCTCAGGGGCATGCGCTATCAGTACAATGATGGCATCTGTTTCAACGGTCTCTAACTTGTGGGATAAAAATAGTTGCCACATCCACACCATCGATTTAAAGCACAGTGCTGCCCACAATGAATCCTGAGGACTGTTGTTTGTTAACGGTGCTTGGAATTGTAGCTCTGTGAGGAGTAAACTGCAGTTCCTGGGATTCTTTGGGGGAAGCCATGACTGCTAAAATGGTATGAATATAAAATGGATGGTGCAGATGTCTTTTATTGTATTCTGCATTGGCGGAGAATTTGGGGGTGTTGTTTATAGGCTCTCTTGAGCTGTAAAGGTGTCAGCACCCCCTCTTATGGCTCCCTAGAACATGAGTTGGCAAACTAAGGCCCGGGGGCTAGATCCAGCCCAATCGCCTTCTAAATCTGGCCTGCGGACGGTCCGGGAATCAGCATGTTTTTACATGAGTAGAATGTGTCCTTTTATTTAAAATGCATCTCTGAGTTATTTGTGGGGCATAGGAATTTGTTCATTTCCCCCCAAAAAATATAGTCCAGCCCCCTGCTGAAAAACTTTGCTGACCCCTGCCCTAGAAGTTAAATCTCTGAGTAGGATTGGAGGCATCACCGCATGTGTGGTAATGTCATAGCTAGGTGATCTTGTGCCCCTGGCCGAACCATCCAGATTACGCCCCCTAGCCACGGACAAATTAGATCTTCCTCCAAAGTAGACACAGCAGCCCCAGCTCCCCAGCAAGTAGACCAGAGAGCACTTGCCCCACCCAGCCACCCAAGCAACACAGTAGACCTGGAGGCACCAATGGGGTCATAGACCAGTAGACTGTGCAAAGCTTCCAGCCCCTCCGCCAGGTAGACCAGTGGTTTAACCCACAGTGCCACCTGCGTCCCTATTTATGGACATATTTTTAGCCAATGGGGGGGGGCTTGCCTGCGCCCCTGGGAGGGCCCTTCCTTGCCACCCCCTAGCTATGGCCCTGGGTGCCTGAACAGTAAAGCACCATAGTGAACCCAACTGGCCTGCCTTTTCACATGCTGCAGCTGGTAAGGATCACCTTGAATATGTGTTTGGATATATTATGGGACCAGCTATTGTAGAGTGAAGTAAATGGCTGTAGATCAGGCCAACAGAAGCCTTAAGAAATACATAAACGGACTGCCAGGCTGTGATCCTCACATAACTGTATTAAGGGTGTTTCATGGGGCTGCCCTTGAAGACGATCTGGAGATTGTAGCTAGTGCAGGATGCAGTTGCTAAGTTGTGCAGCTCAATGGGACCATTTCTCACCAGTCCTAAAAGTGCCGCACCATCTGCCAGTGACCTATCAAGCCCAATTCAAGGTATCATTACAAAGCCCTAACGGTTTGGGGCCCAAGTACCTAAAGGAGCGACACCCCAATACCAACCATCTCAGGCCCTTCGGTTGGCAGGGGAGTCCATTGGCAGTGCTACTCACGAGAGTTGCCCAGTTGGCATTGACCCATGACATGGCCTTCTTGGTGGTGGTTCCCCAGTTGTGCGATGCCCTCCCTGGTGAGGTGCGTCTCTCTCCCTCATTACTGACTGTCAGGAGAAGTGCAAAAGCATTCCTGCTTACTCAGACATTTGATGGCTGAAAGTCACTGTTCCTGCCAACCTTGAAATTAGCATCTGCAAGGTATGTGGTGGCTTTTTTAAAAAAAGATGTGTGTTCTAAATGTTTTAGATGGCTTTTCATTGCTTTAAATATGTTTTCATTTCATTTTAAATTGTATCACATTGACATTTTTGATGTTTGCTGCCCTGGGCTCCTTTAGGTGGGAAAGAAATTTAATACAAAAAAATATACAAGTGTTCCTTTTTCAGTTCTAAGGCTTTTTTTTTAGGGGGGAGGGCTTATGTGCTTGTGCCAGGTGCAGGCTAAAGTCTTGCAATTGTACCTATTGGCCAGGGCACTCAGGCATACCCACCATGGCAGACAGTCACTGCCAGGGCTGTCTTAAGCACATGCGGCACCAGGGTGCAAAGATCCGCCCAGCACCCCCCCCCCCAGGTTACCCAGTCCCAGGGGCAAAGGTGGGCAGAGCTGGCTGGCAGCCTCAGTGTCTTGCTGGCTTGGTCGCCCCCGAACTCATGGCGCAGAGCCACCTGCAACAGAAGAGCCTGCCGCGGCGCTCCAACCGATGGGCGGGCTCTTCCCCAGACTCAACTCTTGGCCTGGCACCCCTGAAAGCCCGGCGCCCAGGTGCCCCACACCCAGCGGCGTAGCGTGGGTTGTCAGCACCCGGGGCAAGGCAAGTAATTTGCGCCCCCTAACCCGGGGCAAGGCAAGTAATTTGTGCCCCCTAACCCAGGGCAAGGCAAGTAATTTGCGCCCCCTAACCCCTAACCTGCCGCCGCTGCCAGCGTCTTCTTGCTACTGCCTAGGCTGGTCTGGTGTGGTTCTCTCCCGCGCTCAGCGCTGCGCTGGGCGGCCGCTGCACTGTCCCTCCCCCAGATAGTCCCTCGCTCTCTCTCCGCACCGCACGCCTGGCATCCACCCCCTCCACAGTGGGCGGCGACCCAGCGGCTCGGATCGGATTCGCACAGCCAGCACTGGAGTGAGAGAGAGAGAGTGAGCCAGGTAGGGGCAGAGAGCTGCGAGTGTGAGCACGCCCCCCCCCAGAAGTTGCGCCCGGTGCGGCCGGCCCCCCCTGCACCCCCCACGCTATGCCACTGCCCACACCCATAACGCCTATGGGTAAGACGGCCCTGGCCACTGCTGCCCACGCTCCCTTTTGCTTTCTGCCCTCTTTCAAGACACTGCTGTTCTTCAGACCAAATCACAGAGAAGATATACAATCATTGCTTCGGCTGACAAGGCAATCGATGCACCTCATGCAAAATCATGCTTTCTTCCACTAATAAATATTGATCCTTGCCCCCCTCTTTTTGCACCATGCAACTCTGCAATAAAGAGCAGGTTAAGCAGCTGCCGGACTTAACTGCCTCCACCGTCCTCTGCTTGCTTCCTGGCTGGCTTCGTTTATTTGTTTCCATCCCATTTATGAATCGCTTCCGATAAAGGGTCTCAGACCTATTTCGCAATAAACAGCATTTTGTCCCAGGAAATGTGAGACTGGGCTTATTAGATGGATGGTGCTCAAAGCGCAGGTGATGGTTGCAGCTTTGTAGATCCAAATACTGTAGAAACATTCAGAAAAGCTGGACCCAAGCTGCACATTAAACATACAAATTTATACAAATCATTTGGCCCATCTAGTTCAGTCTTGTCTACCCCAGCGGTTCTCAAAGGGAGCCACTCTGGTGCAGCAGGAGAGGATGGCAAGTTTGGCATCAAGAGTCAAGGACAATCAAAGAAACATTTAAACATCTCAGTGTAGTATAGTATAGTATAGTATAGTATAGTATAGTATAGTATAGTATAGTATAGTATAGTATAGTATAGTATCATATTTTTTAAAGAATATGGATAGATAGCAATTGTGTTCCATGTTATAAATCAAGCACTGTTTGGCCTTGTTTCTTTTTGTTTTCCAATGTACAGTGGTACCTCGAGTTAAGAACTTAATTCGTTCCGGAGGTCTGTTCTTAACCTGAAACAGTTCTTAACCTGAAGCTAATGGGACTTCCCGCTGCCGCCGCGCCACCGGAGCACAATTTCTGTTCTCATCCTGAAGCAAAGTTCTTAACCTGAGGTCTATTTCTGGGTTAGCGGAGCCTGTAACCTGAAGTATCTGTAACCTGAAGCGTCTGTAACCCGAGGTACCACTGTATTTCTTATCAATTAAAAAATTGGTGTGCTGTGAGCAAATTTTTATTCTGAAAGGTGCAGCCCAGAGAAAAAGGCTTGAGAACCATTGGTCTTCCCTTACTGGCAATGTTTCTGTAGGTTTTCAGTCTAGAGCTACCTGGAGATGCAGGTGAGAGAGACACCAGCAGCAGCGACTAAGGTGGTCTGGGCATGCTGAAGCCTATGGGGTTGCCACCGGTAGCTACAGTAGATTAGGGTTGCCATACGTCCATAACATCCTGGATATAGGCGGTATTCGGACCTCGTAAGCAGCATCTGGGCAAAAATCACTGGAATGTCCGGTAAGATCTGGGCGTATGGCAGTTCATGTCGATAGTGTAGATTTTGGCAAATTTCATTCAAAAGAGCTCAAAAACACTTTAAAAAAAGATTTAGCCTAGAGAGATGAAGCCCATTTTATAGTTAGGAGGTGGCCAGCCAGGCACATGCATGATTCAAGCTGCTCAGCTTATAGTTTCCACTTTAAAATACTGTTTATCCTTAATCCTTACCGAACTTCTTCCCAAATCAGTGGATGGTATTCAACCACGTTCTACTCAGTGGAAATTGATGAGCCTAACTTAGTTATGCCTATTAACTTGCATGGGTCTACTCTGAGTAGGGCTAGCACTGAATACTGCCTGATGTGTTCTGCATCAGGGCTGCAGCAACCCCCACTGTATTGCCATAGTCATGACAGCACTGTGTGTTTAAAAGTGAGTTTAAAATGCAAAACTGCGCTTGTTTAGAATCTTTCCTTATTAACCAAACTGTTTTTCATTTGTTTGGGGGGCAAGCATACCAGGAATGCAGAGACACGTTGTAAAGTACGGGGTGGAGGGAGAAGAGAATTGTGAAATATCTGCTTTGCAACTGAAATAGGACACATAGATGTCTAATCCCTGCCCCACCCCCCACCCAAGAAGACCATTTAGTCCTGGGTCTAAGATTTCCAACTGCACCAGTGTGCAAAAACAGCTGTGATTAATTAAAAGGTGGTTTCTGTGCTGCCGACATCACCCTCCCAACCACCCAGCTCACTTTCTGTTTGGGCTCCAGTTGGCTTTCGTTCTGTATGGAAAGAGCTACACCAAACCCAACAAGATTAGTTTAGATTTACACTGAATGCGTCATAGGCAGAATTCATATCTCTGCTCTTCCACGGTGGGAACAGTGCCTCTTAAGGAGATGCTTAGTCATTCTCAGAAGTTGCTCTAAGTCCATCTCAGAAGGTCGTTTAGAGACAGGAAGGCCTTGGTTAACCCCAGCAATGTTATAGTGACACGATAGGTCTATGGCCATATGAGAGTCCTCATTGTTGAGCAGGGGAAAGTGGAATCCCTGCTGAAGACCACACAGAATTAATGATTTGGGGGAAGCAAAAAGCCAAAGCCAAGTTAGGTAGCTCCATATACTGAGGAGTTTGGGTCAAAGCGATTTTGTCTGTTTCTTCTGGCAGCCTAGTCTGGGACAATTTATGCAGAGAAATATTCTTATGGGGCTTCTGCGGGGTGGGGGGGGTGGAGGATTGGCTTTCAAGCTGTTTCTTGGGAAGGTTTCTGGCTCCGAGGAAAGAAAGATGAATTTCACACTAGTCTCTGATTGGCACTTGGCAACTTGTCCTTCTCAGATGCCTGGGGGCCTAGAGAGTCAAAACCACACATCTAAGGACTGTTTGTTTTTCAGGGAAGTAAGGGTGTCTTGGCATTGAAACCAGGTTTTTCTGCTTATATCTGTGGCTGGAGTCATTGTTCCATAGTTCAAGGAGAGACTTTAGGGGTAGATAACTCAGTAAATTTTGATTTTTTTTATTTTTCTCAGCGTATCATTTTTGCAATCCTAAATTTGGTTCTCCACATTAGCTGCACAAAGCTTAGGTAGTGGTTAGATTTTGTCCAGTCTCTATTGAGCATTCATTCTGATTTGATTATGGGGCGTTTACATGTCTTCCAGTTAATCATTTGTTCATCCCACACTTTTCAATGCATTCCAAGCTGCAAAAAAGTAACAGTTTCTATTTGTTCCTTTCTTGATTTGTTGTACTAGAATGATAGTTCTTTAATCAATTGTAAGTGCAGAAGCTGAAAGTTCCAGTATGTACTTAAATCCCTCAAGCAGGATGCAAACAGTCTAGAGCAGCCTTTCTCAACCTGTGGGTCCCCAGCTGTTGTTGAACTACAACTCCCATCACCCCTAGCTAGCAAGGCCAGAGCTCAGGGGTGATGGGAGTTGTAGTTCAACAACATCCGGGGACCCAAGGTTGAGAACCGCAGGTCTAGAGGCACCCCAAGATGCAACTTTGGCCTGATCCAGCAGAGCTCTTCATGCACCCAATCGACTCATTCTCATTGACTCTATGAATAATAGAATCATAGAATTGTAGAGTTGGAAGGGATCATGAGAGACATCTAGTCCAACCTCCTACAATGCGGAAGTCTCAACCCACGGTCCCCCATCCAATTTCAAACAATACCAGATCCTGCTTAGCTTTGCAAATGCGCTAGCAGTTTTATTGCTGCAGCACTAGGAGGCCTACAAAGAATGCAAGGCATTTGGAAACCAGGGGGAATTGATCTGGGTGAGGGCCACAGCGGATGACCATGGGCAAAGTCTTTGTGATATTGGGGAGGGGGTTTCATAGAATCATAAAATTGTCGAGTGGGAATGTGCCCCCTAGGGTCATCTAGTCGAACCACCTGCGACACAGGAATCTCAACTGAAACATCCAGGAGAAAGGGCCACCCAACCTTTGATTAAAAACCTCCAAGGAGAGTCCACAACTTCCTGAGAGAGTCTTTTCTGCTACTGAACAGCTGTTACCATCAGAAAGTTCCTCATGTTGTTTAGTAGGAATTTCCTTTCTTGTAACTTGAATCCACTGGTTTGAGAACTACCCCCTGGAGCAGGAGAAAACAAGCCTTCTCCATCTTCTATGTCCCAACCCTTTTGATATGTGAAGATGGCTATCATATATCCTCTCGGTCTTCCCTTTTCCAGGCTAAACATGGCCACAGAAGGGCTGCAGTGAGTTGACTGTGGCTGCAGTGAGAGGCTTCAATACCTGCTAGCAAGTCAGCTAGAGAGCATTCTCCTGCCAGGGAGGACCCTTTCCCTACAGGAGAGGTGCCAGGGGAGAAATCTGATAGTGAGATGGCTTCAGCATCTCCACCTCTTTTGCCACGGACATGGAGATACCATTGTGAGCAGACCTCATCTGTTCAACATATTTGAAGGAGTCCCCATTTCCTTGCCCAGTCCCAAGATTTGACCTCTTGCCATGCCAATAGTCATCCCCTCTCCTTGCACTTCATAAGCAGGGTGCAGAGGGTGTGTTGCTTGTTGGGTCAATGTATTAGCAATACCTAGACATGTGCCATAGAACTGTGCTGCGCCTTATTACTTTGTAACCTGCAGCCCTATGTTTGGGCATTGCATTGAGTTTCTAAATAAGCAATCTGGTAATGGGGGTTGTTTCAGTTCCTAGTCTGATGTGGGGAACCATGGCAGATACAACCCAGTGATTCTTCAGAAATAACATATCCCATTGCAGTGGAAATGAAAGTGATGGGTTTGATTTCTCCCTGTTCCCTTCCCCGCAGATGCCCTCATTCAGATGAGACTTCCTGGCTTCTTAAACTGCAATTTCTCCATGACCTCCAAACTGAGGATCTGTGGCTTACAAACCAGACTTGCAAACCAGGATCACTGGTGTCTATTAACTTATCACTTGTCAAAATACTTTAATAATAATAATAATAATAATAATAATAATAATAATAATAATAATAATAATTTATTATTTATACCCCACGCATCTGGCTGGGTTTCCCCAGCCACTCTGGGCAGCTTCCAACAAAACACTAAAATACAATAACCTATTAAACATTAAAAACTTCCTTAACAGGGCTGCCTTCAGATGTCTTCTAAAAGTTTGGTAGTTATTTTTCTCTATGACATATGGTGGGAGGGCATTCCACAGGGTGGGTGCCACTACCGAGAAGGCCCTCTGCCTGGTTCTCTGTAACTTGGCTTCTCGCAGCGAGGAAACTGCCAGAAGGCGCTCAGCGCTGGACCTTAGTGTCCAGGCAGAGTGATGGAGGTGGAGATGCTCCTTCAGGTATACTGGACCGAGGCCGTTTAGGGCTTTAAAGGTCAGCACCAACACTTTTTGTCATGCTTAATTCCAGTAAACTCTGAAGAAGATGCCAAGAGACTAAAACACTCAGGCAGATGTGGTGGTCCTCATGTGCCAAAGATGTCAAATCTTGCAATCTTGCAGGAGCTGCAGTCACAACCAACTGGAAAGGTCCGTCCAATATTAGTATTGCCAAGTGGTTTAGATGTCTCAGGAATCACTCGATTATTGAAAAATCCACTAATAAAATAAAGAAGGCAATGGCACAGGCCAAGAAAAGAAGTACTACACACTACCTGGTTCCTTTTTCTAGATTACATATATCACTCATCGTTACAGACTCAACATAAAATATTTTTAAATCTTCTGTAGGCCTGCAACACAAGGCCTGGTGGCAATGGAAAAACTAACATTTTTTCAGTTATGTCTGCAGTGAAACAGTCAGCCCTTGGAATCTGTGTGTGACTGCCCCATGTGGTGAACCACTGAACTGCAGGTAGCAGGCCTTTTGGCAGGTAACCTTCTGCTCTGCCTATGGTTGGCCATTGGGTCTTTCTGTGCAGGCAGGAATATAAAAGGGCTTTCAGTTCCAGCTTTGCATTGCTTGTGAGCGCTGCTGTGTCTCTGTATTTGCAGTTGTTCTTCCAGCCCTGACTCATGGTTGGTTAATTCAGCCCATTTCCTGGTTTGGCTTCAGGTCCCGATTTCCTCTTTGGTTCTTGCTCCCGTCCAGCAGCTGTGCGTGTGACCTTGATGTGATCTCCTAATCCAACGACTCTCCCAGATTAGCCACTGATTTATACAGCTTCTTCCTGTCTCAAGCCCTTTACATGGAACAGGCTTAACCCAATGTGTGAGCCTCCTTCTGACTCCAGTGCTAGGCCAGGTTGCACCGTGATCTGAGTAGTGGTGACAGCCTGCACAGAGTCCCAGATGCATCTCAGTGCAACCTCTCACTCTCTCCAGCCGCGCCAGCTGGAGATATATGCAAGGCAGCCCGGAGTTTCCATGAACTGGGAGGCTGTTGAGGTTGGCTGGCAGGCAATGTCCTAAACAAGACATGCCATTTATAAATCCCTTGTAAATTGTTTACCTAGGTCAGAGGGGTTGATAGAACCGAAGCAGCTGGGACGTCTCCCTCAGATGCCCCCCTGTTTGAATTTTTGGTCGATGGTCAAACAGGAAACTCAAAGCAGAACAGGCTGGAGCAGCGGGGCTTAGAGGTGTCACCATCTTCACTCTGCACATCCTGTAGCCATCCTCGTCTTTATTTTTAGCAATAGTCCTACAAATGCTTTTGCACTCATGCCTAGCTTGTGAGTTTCCCAGAGGCATCTGGCTGGCCAACTGTGAGAACCCAATGTGCCAAGCTAGGCAGGTAACAGATGTAGTGCCCTCCATACGTCATTGGATTAAGAACGTAAAATGATTTTGCTGGATTGGGTCAATGGTCCATCTTCAATAGCATCCTCCTTTCACAGTAGCCAACCACATATCCATGGAAAGCCCAAAAACAGGACACAACGACACTCTACCCAGCTTTGATTCCTAGCAACTGGCATTCAGGGCCACACTGCCTCTTGACCATGGAAATAGAACAGTATGGCTCCCATCACATCCCTGACCATTGGCCAACCCAGCAAGGGTTGATGGGATCTGGACTCTCCAAACATCCTGAAAGCACCATGTTGGCTATCCATGAAGAAGACAAAGCTAAAGATCCCTACAAGGCTTTGGGCCCGGATATTTGTGGACCTCGTTCACCCATACCAATCTGCTCAACCATTCTAGGTATCATCAGAAGGTCCCTTCTGGGTGCTTCTGCCTTCTGACGTATGGCTGGTGGCAACTCGAGACAGAGGGTTCTTAGTGGTGGCACCCTTCCTCTGGAATCTCACATGCAGCTAGCCAGGCCCTTCGGGGGGGGGGAGGCTGAAGTTCTTGTCTGGTTCACGATCTCCTCTTCTTCTGTGGCCATAGGGGAGGTGACAGACCTCCAGTTTGAGGTCAGGAATGTCTGGATCCAATGGTTCTTCAGTAGTAGACATAGAGGGACCCCTCAATGGGATTCATTTCTGAGTACACATGCAGTTATTTACACTGCAAATCAGCTAAGAGCAGCCTCCCGCCAACCTGGTGTCCTCCATATTTTTGGACTACAATTTTGATGGCCAATAGTCAAGGGTGACGGGAGTTGCAGTCTAACTTAACAGCATCTGGCGAGCACCAGGTTGGGGAATGCAGTTTGAGACTGTGCTTCCTACAGAAAGATCTCAGGTTGCACCAAAGTCTGTTGAGTCAAAGAACCAATGGTCGGCTTCCTTTTCAAAATCTAAATGCTGGCACTTATTCAGGGCTGTCTCGAGCAGCAGTTGGAATGTATTCCATACTTGTGGCTTTGTCTATGGCTGGCTAAAGCTGAAATCAGACCAAGCATCCCTAAAGGGTTGGTTGACTTGAAAGCAGAGCATTGTTCACTGTCTAAAGTTTTCTTTTCCTCCCCCCTCCCCATCCTGAAGGATGATCTAATCCAGAACCCTACAATGCAGCAGTGTCCTCTGTAAGAGCCTTCTCCAATTGGGTGCCTTCTAGATGCTCCAGACTACAACTCTCATCAATGGTCCCAGCCAGCACAACCAGCCTCTTTGGGGCTGATGGGAGTAACAGTCCAAAGCATTGGGAGGGCACCAAGTCAGGGAAGAATGTGCAGTCCTCAAATGCCCCTAATTCATAGATTTCAGCATTTGAATATTTCACAGGCTACTTTCACACCAGCGCATCCAAGAAGTATATGCCATTTTAAAAAATTAGAATCTTTGACTAATCAATTGCAAAAACAAGGAATGTTCTGAATGCCAACAGAAGATCCAGTGGTTTTCAGGACTGCTTGGAACTCTCACACTGAAGGAGTGGAAGAAACCACTGGTAGATTTGCCCCCAATATGGGGAAACAAGAATGTAGAATCATAGAATCATAGAGTTGGAAGAGACCACAAGGGCAATCGAGTCCAACCCCCTGCCAAGCAGGAAACACCATCAGAGCACTCCTGACATATGGTTGTCAAGCCTCTGCTTAAAGACCTCCAAAGTAGGAGACTCCACCACACTCCTTGGCAGCAAATTCCACTGTCGAACAGCTCTTACTGTCAGGAAGTTCTTCCTAATGTTTAGGTGGAATCTTCTTTCTTGTAGTTTGGATCCATTGCTCCGTGTCCGCTTCTCTGGAGCAGCAGAAAACAACCTTTCTCCCTCCTCTATGTGACATCCTTTTATATATTTGAACATGGCTATCATATCACCCCTTAACCTCCTCTTCTCCAGGCTAAACATGCCCAGCTCCCTTAGCCGTTCCTCATAAGGCAGAGAAGCTTGTTTGAGGAAATGCTGCCAAGAGGTGGGGGAGAAGGTCTCACTGCAGAGGGATGAGGCAAACTCCACAAAGGAGATGATCCTCAAGAGGAAAGATTAATCATTATTGGCAGCTAAGAATGCACACAGCTAACAAAAGCCAATAGTACTTTTTATTACAGCCCAACTGCAGCGGAGCAAGCAACGTCAGCTAAGAATCGTTAAACCTCTTGCAAGAATAAATTCTCTTTGGGCTGCATCATAAAGTGGGGAGAGAGGGGGGGCCTAAAATTCTCTTAAGCCAGGGACAATATCTAATGAAAGAAATCCCCTTCACACACACGAACATATGCCAGCAACCTCCGCAGACCCAATAACATAAAATAAAATGGCTCCAATTATTAACAGGAGAGATTAGGTTTCAGCATGGAAAATATTTGCTCAGGCAAAAGCTAGCTCATTCATTATCAGCTGCAAGTCATTTTAAAGTTTTGTATTATAATTGGACAGAGTAATGGCATTTGCTGCCTATACAAATATGGATTTGTGGATCCAGTTTGCCCATGATTCCGGCACAGGAGAAGATGATGGAGAGAGAGAGAAAGAGAGAGAGAGAGAGAGAGAGAGAGAGAGAGAGAGAGAGAAGAAACCCTTCATATTACTAGCTCTAGGTAGTCTTGGTACTCCTGTACTCAGCCAGTAATAGCTGGGCGTGGGGCAGACATTTCCTGGCAATATAGAATCAGTGAAGGTAAAGTCATGGACTTTTTATTGAAGCAGGTCATTCAATAAACAGAAATGTCCAGCTGACAACCAGCCATTTTGTGCCACTTCTACAGTAGGAAGATTACTTTTTCTCCCCACCCAATACTGAAGAGAACCATTTCTAAAATGGGTGTGGGAGATTTACCAGTATATCACACAGGCTGTGTTTTTAGATGGATGGAGATGATGTGATAGACCTGCTGCTACTACTTTTGCATGACTCGCTCTGGGCCTGGCAACAGCCAAAGGCATCTTTGAGTAGCTGCTAAGAACGCAATGCCCTGGCAGAGCCCACGGTTGTGGGAACTGGTTCTGGAGTGGGTCTGTAAATATTGTTCCAGGGCACTGGGTCCTTAGCAGCTACTACCATCACTGCCACCACCATGTGAGCCCACTTAGGAGAAAGGGCTGTGACTTAGTGGCTAGGTGTCTTGCACAAAGAAGGTGTCTTGCACACAGAAGGTCCCTGGGTCAATCTCTAGCATGTCCAGGAAGGGCTGGGAATGTCAGCTGTCTGAAATTATGGAGGACCACTACCAGATGGTGTAGCCAATTCTTGTCATGAGTTCCATGGAGATGTTATGGAGGGGACAGCCAAATCTTTAAAAGCTTGGCGGGTGGGCATGCCCACACATTGGGACAACTCATTTGCTTCCATGCAATTCTGAACTCCTTGCCTTCTTTATTCTGGCTCACCTGGTCTCGCCTCTCCTGTCCACTAGCCTGAGAGTAGCAGCTGCCATGACTCATTAACTGTTGCTGAGCCTGTAGCTTTGATGTGTTGCAAAAAAAAAAATCTCTTCTCTACTTTCAAGTAAGTGCCTCTGTTGTTGTGATCCGGGTGTGAGCCAGGACAGCCGGGGTGATTATAGAGAATCCAGAAGTGGGAGATGAATCCAGCTGTACATCAGGTCTAGGGCTGAATGAGCCATTCCATTCAATTCACATTTAGGGACAAACCCATGTAATGTGCACTTTCAAAAGCAATGTGTTGACCAAAACACAGCCATCCCTCAGAATTTGGACTTCTCTGAATTTTGCAATGTCAGTTTCCCAGCCAGGTTATGTGTACAAAAATGCATAGACTGGTGTAAAGTGTGTGTAGAAACACATACAATGTACCCAAACATGTTATATTACGAGGAAATTTCTTTTAAAAATTGTGTGTGTTTTAGCACTAAAACAAAACACTAAAACAAAACAAAAACTGATGTGGAACTGTGGACAGCTGGACTTAAGACTGCTAAAATGAGAAATGGAGAGAAACAAAAATTGACAGATTTACCCACCCCCCTGAGTCTTACCATTTCCCTGTTATGTCTTCCTGGCAGGTGCTGTCAATATTTCTCTCTTCTTTTTTCCCCCTATTTCCCCCCACTCTTTTATTTATAAACAAAATCAACAGAATAAGTGCAGCAAAGAATATTGGCAGCCCCTTGCCCCCCCCCACTACCTGCATCAGGCAGTGCTCACAGAAATGGTATTCTGCAGCCAGGCAGTGATGGCAGACAGAGGTAACTGCCCCCTTCCTACCAAAGAGTGCTACACCAGACAACCCAAAATATCAGCCGAGTCACACTAATACCCCATTGCACTGCAGTGAGCTCTGGCTCCTTTCTAGAAGTGGCTTATTGCCTATGAATTTTCATTGCTTGGGTTTTTTAAAAGATTTTTTGCATTATCAATTTAGGTTGGGCATGTGCTTGGGCCACTGGTGGAATCCTCCTCTGATTTTGGCTCTGGGTACAGACTGATCTCAACCATTACAGCTCTTTATGGGTAAGGGCTATGGCAAGGGTGGAGGGAAGGTAAAGGTAAAGGGACCCCTGACCGTTTGGTCCAGTCGTGACCGACTCTGGGGTTGCGGTGCTCATCTTGCTTTATTGGCCGAGGGAGCCAGCGTACAGCTTCCGGGTCATGTGGCCAGCATGACTAAGCCGCTTCTGGTGAACCAGAGCAGCGCACGGAAACGCCGTTGACCTTCCCGCTGGAGCAGTACCTATTTATCTACTGGTATGGTTTCGAACTGCTAGGTTGGCAGGAGCTGGAACTGAACAACAGGAGCTCATCCTGGAGCGGAGATTCGAACTGCCGACTTTCTGATCGGCAAGTCCTAGGCTCTGTGGTTTAACCCACAGCGCCACCAGCGTCCCACGGTGGAGGGAAAGCACTGTGCTAATTAAATAACAGGCAATGGGCATGCAAACACGAGGAAAAGGGATAGGCTAGGATATACCCTGCAGGGGCCAGCGGAAGCAGGAGAGCTGTTTTTATTTTCCGAAGGATTCTATTAATCGAAGCATAGCTTTGCCCTAATTCCTATTACTTTATCAGATTGCGGCATGTCGGCAGGACTTTTCCTTGGGCAGCCATTATCCGCTGGCTCGCTTGCTCTCTACCTCTGTGCTCGCGAGTTACCCTCATATTTTCTTGTCAAATGTGACAAGCAATTCGTTTGGGGCGGGATGTGTGATCTAAAGCTCCTCCAGTCTGAGGCCTCCATTTCCTCTGATTGCTGCTCTCATCTGAGGTGAAGGAGCCAGATTCAGGGTAAATCAATAAACAACCTTTAACGGGGACAGAGAGAGAGAGAGAAGAAACATTCAAACAAAGAGGACTCTGTCTGGTGCTTCCGAGCAGCGGGATGTTCTGATGCAGAGTTTACAAAGCCAGTTTCCTTTGGAGAAGAGGGCAGCAGAGACTTGGGTTGAAATCCTAGGGGCACACTTTCCTGGGAGAAAGCCCCCCGTTGAGCACAGTGGGATTTACTTTCCGAACAGACACAACTGAGATTTGGCTGTTAGGCCACTGCTATAATCCTCAGTTCCTTTAATTGTGAGTTCAGGTGTCAAGTGCCGGCCGCAATGGAGTCAAAACGGGTCGGTTTCTGACAAATGAGAGGGAGATAGTGGCATCGTTTGCAGAAGTATAAATAATCGACAAAAACACACTGCAAACCCAATTATTCAGGGTGTTGGAACCCAAAGGGGATTGTGAATAATTCCAAAATAATCTCCCAAAATGGGGTGAATAAAATGGTGGTCCAGTATAAGAACCAAGCAGGGATGGGGACCCTTTTTCAGCCGGAGTGCTGCTTGCCCTTCTGGGCTAAAAAGGAAAGGGATAAAAAATAAAACCGCCAGGAAATATCTTATTGTTGTTATACAAATCCATGCTGTGTACAGTTCTGGTAACCGCACCGCAAAGATATTGTAGAGCTGGAAAGGGTCAGCAAAGGGCAGCTAATAAGATCAAGGGGGAGGAGAAATTCCCCTATGAGGAAAAGTTACAACATTTGGGGGGTTTTTGGTTTAAAGAAAAAGACGAGTCAGGGGGGACGTGATAGAGGCATTTAAATTATGCATGGGGAGAAATCAGATAGGAAGATTTCTCTCTCTCTCTCTCTCTCTCTCTCTCTCTCTCTCTCTCTCTCTCTCTTGTAATACAAGAACAGTAGAACATGGGATCATTCAATGAGGCTGGATGGTGGGAGATTCAGAAAAGACAAAAGGAAATTCTTCTTTACAAAATGTAGCATTCATGTATGGACACTGCTTCCACAGAATGTGGTGGCGGCCACTGGCTTGGATAGTTTTAAAAGGGAATGAAACAAAATTATGGAGAGGGAAAGTCTATCAACAGTGCTGATGGCTTGCTGGAACTAATATTATTATTTCCTTATCAAGTGGCTAATATTTTTCAAGTGTTGCACAGAGCTTAAAGCAACAACAGGGTCCTTGCCACTGATAAATTCAGAAGAGGAACGGGAATAGGGAAGAGGAAAGCAAGCAAATTCATGCACTAGCTGTATAAATTATGGAACATCTTCACTTGGGAGTCTCCAGCATGGCATACAGTACCTTCTCTGGACTCCACAAAAGGCATCAAAAATCCACAGTGCGCAATAAATGATTTGCTCTTCCTGCTCAGTTCCTCTTTGCACTGGCTGATCAATTATATCAGGCATCCCCAAACTTGGCCCTTCAGATGTTTTGGGACTACAGCTCCCATCATCCCTGACCACTGGCCTGTTACCTAGGGATGATGGGAGTTGTAGTCCCAAAACATCTGGAGGGCCGAGTTTGGGGATGCCTGATTTACGCTATGTTTTCCACAACATACCCACATTTCACTGGCCACAAAAATGAGGCACCCAGCCTCCCATTCATTCTGAAAAGTGGAGAGGTGCAAAGAAGAAGAGTTTGGATTTGATACCCTGCTTTATCACTACCCTAAGGAGTCTAGCGGCTAACAATCTCCTTTTCCCTTCCTCCCCCACAACCAACACTCTGTGAGGTGAGTGGGGCTGAGAGACTTCAGAGAAGTGTGACTAGCCCAAGGTCACCCAGCAGCTGCATGTGGAGGAGCGGGGAAGCGAACCCGGTTCACCAGATTACGAGTCCACTGCTCTTAACCACTACACCACACTGGCTCTCCCCTGCAAAGAGCTTCTCTCTGTAGGCAAATGCAGAACTAACTGAGGTAGGTGCCTTTTTCCAATTGATGGGGGAGTTTATGGAGAGAGAGCAGAAGGTCCACACCATTTTGTGGGCCCGTTTCTTTTGTTGTTGTTGTTGTTGTTGTTGTTGTTGTTGTTGTTGTTGTTGTTCTCTTTTAGATGTGGCAGCCATTTTGTGCTATGCCACAGCCCACAGTGGCCATTTTGTGGGTGGTGTCTATGGCTGACCCGCTTTCTTAGCTCATGAGATCTATCTAGCCCTTTCTGACTTTTTTATAATAATTCTTATTAGTTTTCAATTACAGTCCAATAACAGCCTCATTATAACAATGCCAATTACTAATACCAATCTTTCAAATACCAAATTATATAATTTGAGTACCCCCCCCCCACATGCTAGAATTGATGGTTGGATGCTTTTCTTTATTTCTGTGTTCCAAAACCTTATTAATTTAAATTACATTTTGGTCAAAATACTAAGAATAATATTTATTTATTTATACATACATACATACATACATACATACATACATACATACCCCAGCCACTCTGGGCAGCTCCCAACCAAATGTTAAAAACACAATACAGCAATCCCTTAATCCCTTATACAACAACTGCAGTATTAATAACTTTTATTTGTGTTGACACATTAAATGGTTTATAAAACTACAAGTGAGGCACTCAAACTATATCCTTGTTCTTCTTGTGTGTGGCAATTATTTTGTCTGTGATGTTTCTTCCTGTCCTTGTAAAATGTTATGTCTATCTTTTCCCGGTTGTTCCTGTTCTCCATCATGTCTTCGGCAGGGCTAATATCCCATTGTGGTTTCAGAAATTTCTCCATAGCCCTTTCTGACTTTTGTTGCCTGGTCAAACCTTTTGGAATTATCGCAGGCATGTTTATTAAAATGCCACATGCCTTTATTTTTAGATCTTTTTTATCTGTTGCACCTGCCTTTGTTTTTCTGGTTTATATGTTTTCATTTGATTTTACTGGTGTGTTTTTTTTGGGGGGGGTGTTGTTTTTTGTAAGCCATCCTGACAGATGTGAATGTACTGGAAGAGCTGGACAGACACCCTCATAAATTATTATTGACTGTCCCAAACCAACAACTATAGACATATTTTATGATCAGATGGAACATAGGCACATACTGGCTTACACTGAATCAGTCCATCTACCTCAGTATTGCATACACTGACTGGCAGTGACTATCTGGAGCTTCAGGCAGGGTCCTGGAGATGCCAGGGACCCTTCCGTAATAGAATGACTGCTGAGGTTGCAATCATAAACACACTTATCAGGAAATCACCCTACTGGAAACAGTGGACTTACTTCCATGCAAAGATGCATAGGATTGTACTGGACAGGAGATAGAAGAGGATCAAAATGTCAGCATGCCCCAGCCCATATATCTGAGTATCAGATGCTGGCAGGGCTGGGGTGGGAGAACAACAAAGTAGAGCTATTGCCTTCATCTCTTGCAAGCAGGGAGCTTCCCAGAGGCATCTTGTTGGCCACTGTGGAAAACAGGACACTGAACCAGATGGACCTTTGGTCTGATCCAGTATACCTCTTCCTCTGTTCTTACAATAGCTCAACTTGGCTTATCCACAGTTGGGTTTTCCCAGCTCATTTTAATTCAGCTCTACACTCGGGCTGTTAATGCACACAAGCCCGATATTCAATCTGAGTTGGGGCCTCGCTGAATGCCTTCTCAAGAACCAGATGCTCTCCTGGCTTTAAAAGTCCTCCCCCCTCTGTGCCCCCAAGGAGGCTGCTTTGGTATGCTCCAAGCAGACAAAGGTCTGATAGACTCTTTCAGAGGTTTTGTGGACTGTTGGCTAAATACTTCATTAAGGAATTGTTGAAACACAGACTATTTATCCTGTGGGGCTGTTCTGCACTCAGGGATCAATGCAGCCCATTGAGTTGAAGAGCTAAAATTTCCTGTCGAAAGCTTGGCTAGTTTTTGCTCACAGAGACATTTTGGCAGCAAAACTCTTGCTGTGAATATTTGTTCTTCAGGCCATCAAAGAAGCAACAGTGACTTGCAGGCTGGCATTTTAAGGCACGTTGCACCAGCAAGTGAAGCTCTCTGGGTCTGCTATGATAGTACTCTGGCACTGCAGGCAGATAAGCTAACACATATGTTTATGTCTGGAATACTAGGGTCAATTGACAGAAGATGTGCTTCCCACACAGAGAAAGTCTAGTCTATGTGCTGGCAATCTCAAGGCTAGATTACTGCAACACACTCTACGAGGGGCTTCCCTTGGGCATGGGCCAAAAGCTTCAGCTGGCACAGAATGCAGTGGCCAGGCTGCTGATGTAGACACATGGCCAACAACATGTGAGGCCATTGTTAAAATACCTGCACTGGCTGCCCATCCCCTATTGAGCAGGTTCAAGGTCCTTGAATTAATTTACAATGCCCTGAACAACCTGAGTTCAGGATATCTTAGGTACCACTGAGCCTGCTGAGCTTGCCAATCAGAAGGTGGACTGTTCGAATCCCTGCAACGGGGTGAGCTCCGGTTGCTCTGTCCCAGCTCCTGCCAACCTAGCAGTTTGAAAGCATGCCAGTGCAAGTAGATAAATAGGTACCGCTGTGGCAGGAAGGTAAACAGCATTTCCGTGCGCTCTGGTTTCTGTCACGGTATTCCGTTGTGCCAGAAGCAGTTTAGTCCTGCTGGCCACATGACCCAGAAAACTGTCTGTGGAAAAATGCCAGCGCCCTCAGCCTGAAGTGAGATGAGCGCCACAACCCCATAGTCGCTTTTGACTGGACTTAACCGTCCAGGGGTCCTTTACCTTTACCTAGGTACCGATCAAACCCTTATATCGCAGCTCGGATTGATAGCCTTATCCTCCATGAGTTTGTCTAACCCTCTTTTAAAGTCCTCCTAGTTGGTGACTCTCTCTGTATCTTGTGGGAGTGAAATCCACAGCTGAATGAGGTGCTAAGTATGTTGTGCTGCGAGGAACATGCCATTGGGACGCACATTGCTTGAACATCTGTGCAACCTCCAGAAAGAGGGCATCCGATGAAAACAGCAAAAAAATCTGCAGGTCAACAAAGTTTATTTACCATTTATTTATTTACAAGTTACATACCACTTGATTGTAGGGGGGAAATAACCTCAAATGTGTTTACATCAAGATTACAACATTAAAATAATCAGTAAAAATGGTTTTTAAAAACTGTTTAAAGCATTCAGAAAATAATTAATATCAATGATAAACTGAAACCCAGATTAAAACACACATCTTAAAATGTTGCAAAGCATATTACTGATAAGGGATGGGTCAGCCACACCTGTGCTCCATTCAAGGCTTGCAGTGACCCAGTAATAACCCTAAACCATTGTTCTCTCTCCAAATGACCACAAGATGCAGCAGTCTTTTGAAAATATTGTCTCTCTTTCACCAGCTGCCTACAGGCAGGCTCACAAACTAATACATGTGATGCAAACTGAGGGGCAGTGGGGATAGGCAAAGGCAAACAATCAAATCTGTGCACTAGTTCTTCATAAGTTACAGTCTGTCCCTGTTGACAAGGAAGTCCACCATCTTTGGAGTACTGCACATCTAATTTAGCTCATTACCTGGCTTGTCTAGTATCATAAAGTGAGTAAGCTATTTGCTTAAAGCAGATTGTGTGTGTGTGTGTACCTTTTGCAGTGAGTTGTAAATTATTCTGATGATTTGGTTCTTATTAGAAGGCAGACACAAAGGGAGCTTGCCGATTGGCTCTCAGTGATGTCATACTATGAACAATAGTGAGCTACAATCTCCCCATCCCTCTCTTCCTTTTAAGTGTGTGTGTGGATATATATTATCTTTCTTTTTTCGTCATCAGATAAGTGAGTGCTCCCCCCCCCAGCATTACCTTTCAGCACTCACTTATGGGAAGGGATTTGCCTCCTTGCCCACCCCCAACCCCCCGAAATGGCTTTTTGTTCATTTCTTTTGCGAGAACATGAGATTGGCAATATTCATTTTGCAGTGTACACGCCATCGTCTTCCGTGGTCCTCTGTTTTCAACAGGACATCAAGGTAGAGAGACCTATAATTTTAGGGCCATGTGCAACCTAGAATAAGCTGCCACCAGACACTGATTGGAGAGGGAATTGGTTTTGATCTTTGCAAAGCTGTCTAAGTTACAGCTTGATGTGGATGTGAGCAGTGGTGCAGTTAGGTAATTTTAGACTCTAGACTTAATGGCCTTACTGAGCAGGCAGGGGGTGGGGGAGGGAGGGGGCCATCTTTAGAGAGTCTCACTTACTTTGAAATGTGGCAAGCCAGCCTTGCTGTGTCCTCCTACTCATTGGGGCCCTGGATATTTGCCCTGAATTACTGCCCCGATGGTACCACAAGATGAGAGATCTAATTAGCAATGGAATGATTTGTCAGTTTTGGTTTCTCTCCGTTTCTCATTTTTCTAACCTCAAATTCAGTTCTCTGCATTTTTGCAGCAATTTGAGATTTGCTTAGTTGTTTGTTTTGAAAACCTCAGGAAAATTCATCAGCATCTTCAGGATGTGGATTTCTCCTAACGAATACATTTCTTTTGTATGCAGTTTTGACCAATACACACATTTTTGCAAGCAACTTTCCCTAATACAATGCATTTTTATATGTCAGTTTCTCAGACAGTCAGCATTGCAAAGTTTTTTTATATATAAAATATTTATTAAAGGTTTTAAACAATATAACACCATACACATACACAACCCAAAAACAATAAAAGACCCCATCACCAAAATGAGAAAATACATACAGAACAAGAAAATCATATAAAAAACATACAACATAGTTAGATTTCATAAACCAAGTTTCCATAACCCTCTTTTCTGACTCCCTCACATCTCCCTTTCCTGTGTTCCCATTTGCAAAATCATGTTCAGCACTACTTCACCTTCTCTCAAAACTTGTTTTAAATTGTACATTTCAACTATTATGTCTCCAATTTTACCCTTTGTTATCAAATATTTAAATATTTAAATATTTGATAACAAAGCATTGCAAAGTTTTGACTTAGAAATTTTGATTTAGAAATTAGTCTGTGTGCAGGTAAATTTCATGATCCTGAGACAGCCATTCCAGACTCTGGATGGGGGAATCCTACGCTCAAATGCTTCTCAAAAATTATGTATTCATTCTTATTTGTGCATCCACAGTAGTGACCAGAGGAGGAATGACCGCTTGGAAGAGCATGGCCATGGTGCAGCTGCAGCCGCAAAACCAGACACCTTCATCTGCCCCAGCTGCAGCAAAACATGTCTCTCTTGTATCAGTCTCTAAAGCCACAGCAGGCACTGTAACTCCAAAGGTTTGCCTTTAGCCCAAAGGTGCATTCCTCCATTGTCTTCCAAGAGAGACAGATGCCAACAATGAAAAACATTCTTATGAATTCCCCCCTAAATATATGCACTTTTGTAAAACATTGTTTGGCTGAAGAGCTGTATCACAAAATTTAGAGAAGTGCAACTTCTGAAGGATAACCACCTTTCAGCTGGCGCATAGTTTCAGAAAGTGAAAATTAGTGGAATCATCTTGAAATGCAAACGGAATCAAATTTCTCCCCATCCTTCATTCCGACATATATAATTCAGATCTCTCTGTTGTGGAGACTCTGAGATAGACAAGAGAGGAGTCATGAAATATTTCAGCTGAGAATTGCTTTACTGAGTTAAGTTTACACATATCCTTTTAATCTTCTCAGAAATGGTACCTGGTGGAGTACCGTTTCGTATGGTGATAGAATTCTCTGACATCCCTAGTCTGAGCAAATCAGTCGGTGTATAGCCATGCCACATACCACACCACAGTGTGGTGTAGTGGTTAAGAGCAGTAGATTTGCAATCTGGGGAACCGGGTTCGTGTCTCCGCTCCTCCACATGCAGCTGCTGGGTGACCTTGGGCCAGTCACACATCTCTGAAGTCTCTCAGCCACACTCACCTCACAGAGTGTTTGTTGTGGGGGAGGAAGGGAAAGGAGAATGTTAGCCGTTTTGAGACTCCTTTGGGTAGTGATAAAGCGGGATATCAAATCCAAACTCCTCCTCCTCTTCTTCTTCTTCCTAAAGCCTTTCCTTTTTCCTCTGAACAGCTGCTTTTTGGAGCCCTGTCACTTGCCTGCCTGTAATGGGTAATGTCACCTGCCTCTGGCCCTTTAGAGTGTTGGCTGCAGACTTTGGATCTTGGCCTCTTGCCCTGGTGGGACTGTGTTACTTACCTCTGACCTCTTTTGGCTGCTGCCCCCAGAAGCTGAGCTGGGCCTGCTGCCGACAGCGCTAGCCGTCTCCTTTTCCCCAGACTAACAGACTGTACCGCTGCAGAACCTTAGACCAACCTGTTTGAGTGCCTGACCCCACAGAACCCCAAGAGAGAGGGAGCACACTGTCAGTTCCACCTTTTTCAAAGTCCAGGTAGACACATCTGCACCATACATTTAAAGCACACAGCTTTCCCCCAAGAATCCGGGAACTTTAGTTTACCCCTCACAGAGCTCTAATTCCCAGCACCCTTAACAAGTAACAATTCCTGTGATTCTTTGGGGGAAGCTATGTACTTTAAAGTGGGACGCGGGTGGCGCTGTGGCTTAAAACACAGAGCCTAGGACTTGCCAATCAGAAGGTCGGCGGTTCAAATCCCCGCGACAGGGTGAGCTCCCGTTGCTCGGTCCCTGCTCCTGCCAACCTAGCAGTTCAAAAGCACATCAAAAGTGCAAGTAGATAAATAGGTACCGCTCCGGCGGGAAGGTAAACGGCGTTTCCATGCGCTGCTCTGGTTCGCCATGCTGGCCACATGACCCAGAAGCTATACGCCGGCTCCCTCGGCCAACAAAGCAAGATGAGCTCCGCAACCCCAGAGTCGGTCACGACTGGACCTAATGGTCAGGGGTCCCTTTACCTTTACCTATGTACTTTAAAAGTGTATATGTGACCTACTTCCAAATGTCTACATATTTTGAAAGAATCTAGGATTTCATCCTTACATCTCCCTGAGGTTAGGTAAGGGACTGACAAAGGAATATATATGCAAAAGAAGGAAAACAGCTTCTTTTGCTGACTCTCCAAATGGAGTCTGAGCAGCCGTGCCAGGCAAGACAAGATTTCCCTGTGCCCTGTACTGTCACAGTGTCAGGGCCTTCTTGGTGGTGGCTCCCTATTTGTGGAAAGCCCTCTCTGGAAGAGGAATGCCCTCAGTCTCCATCATTATTAACATTCAGGAGAAATTTTAAAACATTCCTTGGTTCGCCCAAGCGTTTGATAGCTGGAAGATATGGTTTCTGGCAGTTTGTGAGGACAAATGATAGCTTTTAAACTGTTTTTAGACCCTCTTATCAGGTTTGTTTCATTTCTAATTGCATCATTTGCTTCTTTATCGTTTGCCACCCTGGGCTAGTTTGGGAGGAAGGCTGGTACTAAAAGGTAATGTGTAAACACTTTAGCTCACCTTTAGCTCTCCTTGCCTTAGCTGTGCCAGGAACGCTGTTTTCCTACCCTCCGTCCCTCCCTTTTTGCCCAGAGCTGTCTCGTAGTCTCTGGAGCAAGAGAATCTGGGCTTTGAGTTAACCCAGACAGCTGGGGTGTCTCTCATCAAGGACACGGCAGACTCGTTTGTCCTACGCCGGCATGAGGCAGACACACCGATCATTAGGAAGATGGAGCAGCCTTTGCACATTCCCTCGCTGGCCTGCATTAGAGAATTCAGGCATCTGGCCTGTCAGAAAAGGCAAAAGGTGGTGAGAGATCTGCCATTCTCAGTCTCCGGCTTGTGATTTCTGACAAGGGTGTATGTCTGTCTATTTCTGGCAGCAGCCTAGCACCAAGTTGGGTGTGTGTGTGTGTGTGTGTGTGTGTGTGTGTGTGTGTGTGCGTGCGCATGCGCACATGTACCCAATTTGCTCTCCTTGATCTCCCCACAAAACCAGAATCAATCCTTTTAGCCATTGGTGCAGATGAAAGGAAGCAGGGCTCAGGAAGTCCGTGTTAAAAAGGAGCTAGCTCTAGTTGAATGAGCCTCAGCATTTTTTTCCAGCATTCAGAATTATATAAGCAGCAGCACTAATGTCTAAAATATACTTACGAAGGCTAAGAGAACATCTAAACTCTCACACAGTGGAACGTGAATTGCTTAATTGATTTCCCCCAACTATTACTTTTAAGCTTAAAAGCTTAGAGTGACTAAAGAGTGAGAAGAAGAAAATGCCTCATGAAAAAAGTTCTACCCCAAAATTAACTTAATTCAAGTTCAGTTTATGGGGAGTACTTTCGTGTGTAGTTTTGAGCTACTGATGAGGTAAACTTTGTTAAACAAAACTAGCTCATTCTAAGCACTGAAGGGGCAGGGTTTCCCCCTTGTGACTTATTCATATTATTTAGAACAGGAGTGGGCAAACTTTTTTTTTCTGTTGAGGTTTCCATTCCCTCTGACACAATCTCTTGAGTGCTGAATGCCAGTTGTGGGCGAGGCAAAAGCCAAAACTGAACCAGCCACTTCCTTTCTGTTCGCTGAATTTTTCATGAAAATGCATTGAAAACGTGGAACCTCTGGCCTGGGAGTGAAACGTAACCCTCTCTATGTGGCCCTTGGAACTCTCCGCAGGCCACAGGAAGTGAGACACAGCTGTCTTTAGAGGCCTCATCCAAGAAATGAGAAATAGCATCCTTGAAGTCCTCATCCAAAGAAATAGAATGCAAATGTGTGTGCATGCGTTTGCAGGGGAATGACATAAACAGTTAGGCATCGTTTGCAGATTGAAAGCAACGGCCTCTCATACTCACCTTATTTACTGGATTGATTGCCATCCTGGACATGGGATGAATTCTGAATTCTCTGACATCCCTACTTGAGGCAGCAAGAAGCACTTGTTACTCCTCCAGAAGCACAACCCACAGAATATTCCTGGATGCAAGGATATCAGGTTCAGGGCTTTGTGTGATTGCTTCATCCTATGCCCAATATGCACTGGTCCATTACAAAGCTTCTGAAGGTAGTTTGTAGTATACAATATAGCACAGCTGAGTTGACCAATACTGTGGAACTGGAAACTACTGGAGAAGAAGAGAAGAAGAAGAGTTTGGAATTGATATCTCGCTTTATCACTACCCTAAGGAGTAAGGAGTCTCAAAGTGGCTAACAATCTCCTTCCCTTCCTCCCCCACAACAAACACTGTGAGGTGAGTGAGGCTGAGACTTCAGAGAAGTGTGACTAGCCCAAGGTCACCCAGCAGCTGCACGTGGAGGAGCGGGGAATCGAACCTGGTTCACCAGGTTACGGGTCCACAGCTCTTAACCACTACACCACGCTGGCTCTCACAGTGAATACTGTACGGCCACAGCAGTACATACCAAATGGTCCATGGATCCAATTAACAAGCATCCTCAAATGCCACTTGGGTTGTGTGAACTGGTCATGAGTGAGGAAGCTTAGATCCATTCATGCTTGAATTTCCTTCGCTTGTTTGTGGGTAAGAGTATGTATGAAGCAAAATCTATTTGAAGCCAATTTAGCAGAAATGAGAGATGAAGATTGGGGGTGGGGAGCTGCCACAGCACATGGGCGATGTCTTTGGCAACAATTTGTAAAAGTCTCTTTACACCTCTTAATTCATGGCATAACCCGCACGTTCCTTTGGCTTTGCAGATGCCAGTTAGAGAGCGGGACACACTAGCGACAGAATCTGGCCCTGTATAGTTATTGCTTTCTTGAGATGCAAGTTCCTCTGTCATTAGATTCTTAATTAATTTGTTTTTGATGTGTCAATCATCTTCCCCTCCTCACTTGAAGGCATTATTGGATTATAATACATAGTAGAGGCTGTTTGGAGGGTGATATGAATCAATTTCCCAGGAGCAGGATTGGGCTTAATTAATCATGGCTGTCAAATGAGCGCATTGATCCCGTGTTTAGAGGGCCTGGGTTGGGTGGAGGCGAGGCTTGGAGAAAGGTATTAATTTAAGGCATTGGGGCGTGTGTGTGTCCAAATCTGTGCTGGAGGAATATTTTGCAATTCTAGTTGACACTGCAAGTATGGAAGGATGGAAGGGAAGAAATGAAATAAAGGAAGCTAATTGGGCTCTATGTGTGCCTGCAAGTGTGTGAGCGCATATGTGATTGCTTTGTCTGAATAATCGTTTGCCAAGCAACTGTACAACAGAGCAGCGGATGAAAAGCAAACTGCCTAAAGATCTTACCAGAAAGGCTCTTTTGTGTGTGTCAAGCAAATAGGATTCTAAATCGTGGCCCCTGCACCCTCAGGTTATTGGGGGAAGCAGGAGGGAGAGTATGGCTCTGACCGTCAAGCAAAAACGTGGCCAAGTTTATGAAAGCGGTATATGCTAGAAGCAAAGCCAATGAACAGTATAGCGTTGGGGACAATGGAAGGTGTCCTTGCATTAAACTCTCCCTCTCTTTCTCCCGGCTGCTCGCTGCTTCTTCCCTTCCCCCACCTCCCTTGCAAGTGTGGCCTGGCAGGAATCCAGCTGGAGGAGGCGGGGGGGGGGAGAGAAGAAAAAGAAAGCAAGGAAAAGAAAGTCTGTCATCTGAAATAGTGGGGGATGATGAGAGGGGCTTGGCAAGCTCATTCGGAGATAGCAGCGTGCCAGTCCTCGCTGCGGGGAGGCGAGAAGGTGCCTACCCCAGCCGAGAGGGCATGGAAGGGGCAGGCCTTTCGCTCGCAATCTTGCGTGCGCAAGGCGGGTAGCCCACTGCTTCCTGCCCACGGGGTGCCCTGTAATCTCTCGAGGCAGACCTGCTGTTGCACACGCTCTCATCATTGGCGCAGCAGGTGCGGCGAGATGGGCGTGGGAGGCGGTGGGAGCCGTCCAGCAGGGGGTTAATAAAAGGCCCCGTGCCAAATTAAAACACACACACACACACAAACCTGTGACAGTCGCCATAAGCTGCACTTTCCCTCCAACCCACAGAAAGGAAATACCATGCTGTATGGCATGTGCGCTCTGCATCCAGGAAGGGTACAAGGCAACGAAAAGGAAGGGGGAGGAGACTGGAGGATGTTGGGGGTGGGGTGGGGAATTCACAGCAACCCAGACATTTCCATTCATTTCCACTTGACGACTTGCTGTCGGAGGCGGCAAACCAGCTCCATCGAAAAGTGCTGCATCCGTGTGACATGGATGCTCTACCCCAATGGCAGTCAGATGCTCTACCTAGCAGTTCGAAAGCACACAAGTGCAAGTAGATAAATAGGTACCACTGTGGCGGGAAGGTAAACGGTGTTTCCGTGCGCTCTGGCTTCCATCACAGTGTTCCATTGTGCCAGAAGCAGTTTAGTCCTGCTGGCCACATGACCCGGAAAGCTGTCTGTGGACAAACACCAGCTCCCTCGGCCTGAAAGCGAGATGAGCGCCACAACCCCATAGTCGCCTTTGACTGGATTTAACCATCCAGGGATCCTTTACCTTTACCTTTTTACCCCATAGTATTCGATAGGCAATGGCTTGTTTGCAAGTGGAGGCGGTTAATGTATCCTTACAAACTGGCCTGTTTTGAATTCGCTTCCACTGAAATTCAGGACAGACAAGTGGAAGTTCTTCCTGCAACATGCATGGGATTGGCTGTCAACATGATGGGGCGAAAGTCCATAGTGTAGATGGGTTTAATTAGGGATTTGGGGTCGGGGTGGGGAATTGGATAGCTCTCTCATAGGATATACACTGAGACCACATTTAAAGCACATGACTCTCCTCAGCAAAGAATCCCGGGAACTCTGGGAACTGTAGTTTATTATGGGTGCTGGGAACTGGAGGTTTGTAAGGGGAGGAGCTACACTTCCCAAGATTTGTTGTGCCAAGTCATGTGCTTTAAATGTGTGTTCATTCTGCTTTCAATGTATAGTGTGGATTTGCCTACAGTCTACTAACTATTATTAGGTGAAATCTCCGTGTTCAGAAGCAGTGAGACTCCGAATACAGTGGTACCTCTGGTTACGAACGCCTCGGGTTACGTTTTTTCGGGTTATGAACCTTTTTAACCTGGAAGTGAGTGTTCTGAGCTCTTGGAGGCCTCACCGCCGCCCGGAGCCAAGCCTGGACATCCGCGGGGCTCCACAATCAGCCTCCAGCCATGAGAGCTTTCCAAGGCCTTCGTAACTGCCCGGAGCCAGGCCCCAACATCCTCAAGATGCCCAGCATGTCGCATCCAAGCCCCAAAGTTAAGTAAGGAACACTAACAAAGACCAAAAGCAGTGAAGCTGTTAAGAAAACAAAGATGCGCCTGGGCCGAAAAGCCCTTTACCAGCCCTTGCCCCACCCCCAGCTGTAGCAAGATGGGTAGTGCAACTCATGCAACACGTTGACAATTAATAAACAGTGGTACCTCAGGTTAAGTACTTAATTCGTTCCGGAGGTCCGTTCTTAACCTGAAACTGTTCTTAACCTGAAGCACCACTTTAGCTAATGGGGCCTCCTGCTGCTGCCACGCCGCCGGAGCACGATTTCTGTTCTCATCCTGAAGCAAAGTTCTTAACCTGAAGCACTATTTCTGGGTTATCGGAGTCTGTAACCTGAAGCGAATGTAACCTGAGGTACCACTGCACACAGAACAATAATTATACATACTTTATCAACCTTCTGAGAAAAATACAAAACATTAAACAAAGCCACAAAGACTTGCAAACTACCCAGCCTAAAATGAACTTATAATGTCTGGTTTCAATAGGTTTTTCAAATGCTTAACTCAGTCTTTTAGATAAGTTCATGAAGATACCAACAAAAGGTAAGTTCGGTGATATTCACAATACTGAGAGATGCTAGTAGAATTGTAGATAGATGTTGATAAAGTTGTAGACAATGAAGTTGTGGACAACAGGGTGCCGGCGTTTTGCACCTGTTTCGCCCTGGCAGTCCAAGTAATCAAGAGGCCGCTGTTCGCCCCCCATGGGGCCCTTTTACTGGGGCTTGCAGGTAGCACACTCCCAAGATAGTTTTCCAGGCTTCTTCAGTGGTCTAATCTCAAAGTCTTGACACGTATATTTATATTCAATCTTATAGAGAATACTCTTTCTTGGCTTAAGCTTAAGATGGGTGCAAGATGGGTGGCACCTAGCCAGGTAAGCCTACCTACCCTGTGGGAGGGGGGGAGTGGAAGATTTTGGGATTCTGTAAGGGATTTCTGTAAGCTGAGGCTCCAATACTTTGGCCACCTCATGAGAAGAGAAGACTCCCTGGAAAAGACCCTGATGTTGGGAAAGATGGAGGGCACAAGGAGAAGGGAACGACAGAGGACGAGATGGTTGGACAGTGTCTTCGAAGCTACCAGCATGAGTGTGACCAAGCTGCGGGAGGCAGTGGAAGACAGACGTGCCTGGCGTGCTCTGGTCCATGGGGTCACGAATAGTCAGACAAAACTAAACGACTAAAGAACAAGGGATTTTGGGATTTGTTTATGTGAGTCTGCCCTGTGCCTTTGTCTCTGCTTTGGTCCTTCGTTTGGGGGACTTCTAGGGGACTCTGCCTTCTGCCATTGTTTTGGGGATCGTGTGGAGCCCAGTTCAACTCCTGGTTGATTGTGTGACTGTCAAAATGGATAAAAGCCCCCCATCCAAACAATGACTATCATCAGTGCAGGTAAGAAAAAAAATAAATGTTAATTTTTTTCCATCTACAATACTGTCTTTTTTTATAGTACAGTACATTGATTATTGCCTTCATTTTATGGATAAATGGTCTCGTTAGACAGTAAAATTCATGTTAAATTGCTGTTTTAGGGGGTGTTTTTCATCGTCTGGAACGGATCAATCCACTTTTCCATTGCTTTCAATGGGAAAGTGCGCTTCAGGTTAAGAACGCTTCAGGTTAAGAACGGACTCCCAGAACCAGTTAAGCACTTAACCTGAGGTACCACTGTACATGTTTCTGGGAGGACGGGGGAAGGGAGAAGGCTGTTGCCTTAATGCTCTGTTGAGGGATGCTTAGAGACATCTGGCCACTCAATGCTGGACTAGACGGACCTTTTGTCTGCTCCTTGCAGGTACATCCTACCTTACAGTCTTATTTATTATTTAATAGTCTTTAAATAGGCCCAGAAGACCTACTTTTCCACTAAGACCCTTGATGTGAAATTTAAGCTGGGATCATAAACTCGGCTGTGCTGAGGTCTGCAGAAACTGTAGTGCTATTATTATATTGTGTGTGTTTCATGCTAGCTTATAGGGTTAGCATTTTGTAAATGTATATTTTAGATTGTTTTATGCCGTGTTGGCTTTGTATTTTTATTTATGCCATAAGGTGCTTTGGGGAGCACATACCCCAAATACCGATTATAAGTTTCCCCCAAATAAACAAATTGTATAAATGCATTTATTATTTGCTTATTATTTATTTAAAATACTTCTGTGCAGTCTTTCAGGAAGCTTGCAAAATGGGAATTAATGGCACACTACCACTTTTAAAATGTGAATGCAGTAATCTAAGGAGAGGAACGGATCCCATTCTCTACCACATAACCTATGAGTGGGGAAGGAGTTCAATTCTCCACATTCTACAGCCATTTGCATTTTTTTATTATTAAAAAAGCTTGTGAAAATTCATCAGCATTTTAGTTCAAATTTCCCCTAATAAACACTTTCTATGTGCAGCTTTGACAAATGTGCTCATTTCTTGCAAGCAATTCACCCTAATAAAATACGTCTTTGTGTGCTCCTTTCACTCGTATCTTCATTTTTACGCATGTTTTCCCCAGTGTATGCATTCTTGTAAACTTTGCTTGGTTGGAGAACTGCGTCACAAAATTAAGATAAGTGTGCATATCAAAGGATAGCTGTGTTTTAGTTGGCCTTAAGGGCCTGGACTGGATTTCCCCTCCATCCCTAGCTATGTCAGAAACAAATGAGTGCTTCTCCTTTTTATAGTATGTTGCTACAACATTGCTCTGTCACCAGCGTAGCACTGCATTTGTGTCCACCATGTAAAGCCTTCAGCTGACTGGGGGCTCCCATTTATTTCCACTAGTATTCCTTGCTACTCCCTGTGCCTTGCAGAGAGATCCTGTTTTTGACCCTGAATTGCTGTTATTTTCCCTGCCACGCTCTGGAATCAATGGGCTTCATGGAAAATCCTTCACCCCTGTTTTCTGCCTATTACTGCCTGGTTTATGCTGCATATCGTCCCTAATCCATGAAATATGTGATATGGCAATAAATCTGGTAGCAAAACGGAGGATTTGCCATGCCACGGAAACGAGGCAGGAGTAAAACTGGAAAGGGCAGGGTGCTCTCTAGTGCCTGCCCAGCATACTGCAGGCCACATGTGCTGTCAGAGCCTGGGAGAAGCCCTTTCACCCTTCCTCCATTCTTCAAGGCTTAAGTCACCGTGTTGCTCTGCTTCTACAGCACCTAAGTGCTTTGTTTGGTTTTAAAATGGTATTTCTGGGAAGCCTGGGATTTTTCAAGAGTGTATCAGGAGAAGCAGGCAAGCTGGCAGTTTGCGCACCATTGCTAATCTTCCCCCTCACTTTTTTCAAAATGAAAGCTAGGCCCAGGTGGTCTGGCCAGTATCCCAAAGCAGCATGGACGTTCGACTGGATCCCCTGCAGCACTCTAGTCCAGGAGTGGGGGAAGCAGATCCTTTATCTCCCACACCTCCCGGGTGATGTGGACATCAGGTGTCTCATTACTGCCCACAGCAGTGATCACGCAGCTGATCATTGGGGCTTGCAAAGCACCGCACGTGGAGCTGAGCAAACTCTGACTATCTCCTGAATGTAGGGAAAGGTGGGCGTGGCTTGGCCCAGTGGGCGGGTTGAAATTTCCACAACCCTTCTCTAGCCAAGTGTTTGAATCACTTATCTGATTAGAACAGGCATAGGCAAACTCGGCCCTCCAGATGTTTTGGGACTACAATTCCCATCATCCCTGACCACTGGTCCTGTTAGTTAGGGATGATGGGAACTGTAGTCCCAAAACATCTGGAGGGCCAAGTTTGCCTATGCCTGGATTAGAATCTTGACATCATGGGTTAATGTGCTAGATTAATAGGATAAAAAGGACTGACAAAACCCGGGACCAGGTGGAAGGGACGCTGGATGAAGATTGGATTGTTTATTGTTTATTTTTAATTAGGACTGTTTTATAAAATTGATGAATGTTAGGAAAATGTTAAAAGGAAATTATTTGGCTCTAATAAAAATGTTTAAAGAATTAGGTAAGAATGTTATGGTAGGAGAAGTTGGTAAAAATTAAGATTTAAGTTCTAAACTTTAAGGTTTTTTTTTTCTTTTTCTTTTTCTTTATATAAGATAAGATGAAAATAGATTAAGGTGATGACAGAATATTATGAATTATGGAAAGGATTTGAAGGAGGGGAGGGATTTGCTGAAATAATAATTTGAACCGGAATACAGAGAAGGAAGGCGTGAGGAAGTCCAGGAAATAAGTAAATGAAAAATATGTGATGAATGAATTGTTTTTTAACTATTTTTATTTTGTATTTTTCTTTTTTGCATTTTTCTTTTCTTTTTTCTCTCTTTTGTAACTTCCTGAAAATCTTAATAAATATTTTATTTAAAAAAAATAGAATCTTGACATCATGAGCCCCATGGCTCCATCAGGATTTGACATGATTTGGTAGTGCAAGATGATGATGATGATAGAGGAGGAGGAGGAAGCAGCAGCAGATGGGTGGCTGGAAGGCAGGCACCCAAGGAGAGAGGGAAGAGATCCTCCCCTTGTGTTTCTTCCTTCTAGGGAAGGAAGCAGATCTGCCTGCTCTCTCCCCTGCCCCACCTGCAGAACGTAGAGCCTCATCAAGGAGTGGGGAGGACTTTGGCCAGCCAGAGGGAAGGGGCTAAACAGGGAGAGCTGACATCGGACCTGGAGGCAGAAGGGCAGGAGATGGTCTTGCAACCAAAAACCATCCTCCACCTTCATAGGTGGGATCAGAGGCACTTGCCCAGATAGAGTGCACATGTAGCAGACTTGCAGGGTGAAATAGTCCCTTTAGCTAACCCAGCCTCATATTTAAAAGGCTGGTGGAAGGGTTGTGTCAATGGCTAGGACCCTTCATCGCTTCCGTTCAGGCACAGACCACTTTTCCGGCTCGTGGATCTTGGAATCTTGACTTCTGAGCTTGTGCTTGCTCCCGAATCAGTCCTGCTATTAGTCCAAATAAAGATCCCTTCCTTCTTCTCAAGGGAGAGTCACTGTCGGCATCGTGTTTTTGGATGAGAAAATGATGCTCATGAGGCCATGTGGGGATGAGCATACTGGCTCTGGCTCCCTTCATGAGTTGGAAGGAAAGGTCTGCAGTGGGGAACCAGCATGCGTAGAAAAGCTTCTCCGCTTCAGAAGTTATCCCACCAATTCATGGATGGCCATAGGGATGGTGCAGCTAATGGGCTCACAGCCCATTCTCTCACTCAGTGAGAGATCAGAAAACCTCCATGCTATGTATGCTTATGGGTAGCAAGTATACATGGGCTGCCTCAAAACCAACAGGGAAAGGCATTTCTGAAGGCAGTAAGTTTTATGCATTTTTGTGCATAGCTACTGGTGAAGGAGCTGTAAGATTAAAGAAAGATAGTGTGGGATTATTATTATTTAATTTTAATCCCTATATTGAATGCCACAAGGGTCAGTTCAAAGGAGACAACGGAGTTCGGCAGGTTTCATTGCAATATAGATAGCTAGACATTAGCTGAACAAGATTCCTTTTGATTGTGAAGTTGGCCTGTAAGACATTTGAAGGAAACCAACCAGTGAATCACCTAACAGGTCATTTCTCAGTAAAACAGGCTGCCTCACTCTCTGTTGGAAAATTCAAGGGGATGCAATTCATGGAGCATTAGACAGAGTGTCATATGTAGTCCCAATAAAGCCTCTCCATGGTATCTGGGGTGTGTATACAGTTGCATTTGCCTTATCAGCCCACATGATCCAGTGGTTAGTATTGAGCCTAGATTGAAAAGTGTTAGTATCTCAGCTCACAGTCAGAGGTACCTGGCCTCCCCCGAGGCAATTGAGTGAGATACTGTGTTTACCTTCCGTCTGCTACCCCCGGCAGGCTAGGTAAACAAACCGGCGATTCTTCTCATTAGACGTGAGAAAGAACACACCCTCTGCTTCTCTGCTTCTCTCTCCCTCCCTGCATTGTCCCCAGGGAGGGGAAATGAGACAGACAGGAGTCCTATTTACATGTTTTATTCCTGTCACTCAGCAGTACATAGAAATGCGACTGCACCCTTCAGTCTCCATCAGAAGAGTCACAACTCCTCCCCTGTACTTCCAGTACAGGTCAGATGACACTCTGAGCTAACATCCGGTGCTCAGTACAGAGAATGGACTGCCCCCTTTCCCCAGCAGTACAGCTCCAGACAACAACATCCTGTTTTGCTTTCCAGCCACCTGCAGCTGGCTTTTGCATTGGTGCTTTTTCCTGAAGTTCCCTGAAGTTGGCCTGTAAGACATTTGAAGGAAACCAACCAGTGAATCACCTAACAGGTCATTTCTCAGTAAAACAGGCTGCCTCACTCTCTGTTGGAAAATTCAAGGGGATGCAATTCATGGAGCATTAGACAGAGTGTCATATGTAGTCCCAATAAAGCCTCTCCATGTTATCTGGGGTGTGTATACAGTTGCATTTGCCTTATCAGCCCACATGATCCAGTGGTTAGTATTGAGCCTAGATTGAAAAGACCTGAGTGCAAATCACAGTGAAGGGAAATTATAGGTATTCTTGAGTAAGTCTCAAAAGAGTCATTCCCCCATGTCTCTCACACTGAATGTCTCTTCTAAGATTTACACTTGTGGCAATGCATGAAAAGGTAAAGGTACCCCTGGGGTTGCGGCACTCATCTCGCTCTATAGGCTGAGGGAGCCAGTGTTTGTCCGCAGACAGCTTCCAGGTCATGTGGCCAGCAGGACTAAGCCACTTCTGGCGAACCAGAGCAGCGCATGGAAACACCGTTTACCTTCCCGCCACAGCGATACCTATTTATCTACTTTCACTTTGTGCTTTCGAACTGCTAGGTTGGCAGGAACAGGGACCGAGCAATGGGAGCTCACCCCATCACGGGGATTCGAACCACCGACCTTCCAATCGGCAAGCCCTAGGGTCTGTGGTTTAGACCACAGCACCACCCGCGTTCATCACCTAAAACAGGGGTGGGGAAACTTCCTCCACCTCCTCCCGCAGCTGTTGTTGGACTACAACTCCCATCATTTATGACCCTGGCAAAGGCTGATGGGAGCTGCAGTCAAACACCATCTGTAAGGCTGCAGGTTTCTTACCCTTGCTCTAAAAACAAAAAGGAATACCTTTCGCTGGTATGGTTTTGGTCCAGGCTTTCTTTAGCCAAAAGATTGGATCATGTTATTGCAAGATTTGGTTTATTTTTTATTCTCTGTTATTACATCACACTGTCAATGATTAGCCAACTGAGATTCATTTCATCGGCTAAAGGTGGAATTGAAATATGTTAATAAACAAATTATGTTACATTAAAAAAAAATCACAATTGCACTTACAACAACAGGGCTCACCTAAGGACTTCTCTATTTGTAGGGTGTTCATTTCTACACAAATTATGGCCAGGTTGGGGGTGATCCGAGACAGGTTCAAGAGCTATTTCAAAGCAAATGGCATTGGAACGCCTTGGAAGAGAGGCCCGCCCCAAACTTCAACCCCAGATTTCTGACTGAGTGTTAAGTTAGTTAATGAACTAATCTAAAACAAGACTGAACACTTTGTCCTGTGTGATCCTGATTTGAGTGACTGCGAGGTTGACATGCATTTTGCGGTTGTCGGAGACTTGAAAGCGTTCTGTCATTAACACGTCGCTGTATAATTAGGGAGCCCAGCAGGGAGGGAGGGAGGGGGTGTTCTCTGTCGGCTGACAGTCCGTTTGTAGAAGGAGTGTTATGAAATCGTGTCAGGTGACAAGTGAAAATGAATTTTGCAGTTCAAATGAAACAACTTGGCACAGTTTTTCCATAGCTGGTATTATCTGCTCAACAGAGAGCGTGGAACAGAATACTAGGGGGGTATACTGCATGATCTTTGTATCGCATATGGAGCAGGCGTGTGAATTTGCATATCACATGCCAATAATCTTACTTCCACCTTTCAGATTCATATATAATTGCATTTTTTAAAAAAATACAACTATGAGGCAAAATGCTTCCCAAAACAACAGTTTGCACAATTTGGAAGGGGGCATACCCTTTCAGAAAATCCAAAATCTTCTTCTGTATTTGTCTTTGACAGAAATTGCAAACCTCATTACTACAAAGTGGTGGTGGTGGGGGTCTGCTGAAGATCAACATTGGGCTACATCTTTTGTTTCAATTTTTTTAAAATTATATTTTTATTGATATGTCGATTCCTGTACAAAAAAAAAAAATGTTACACAAACATAGCAAACTACAACCATAACAAATAAAAATATAACCATACTCTTTTATAACAGCACAGTTAAGGGGGTAAAATAAGAATTGGCAGACATGGAGTGAGTGGGGTCCCATCAGAAGAAACAAATCCCAGAAATAATGGAAGGGGCAGCACACTCCAAACCAGGCAAAATAATAATAATAATAATAATAATAATAATAATAATAATAATAATAATAATTTATTTATACCCCGTCCATCTGGCTGAGTTTCCCCAGCCACTCTGGGCGGCTACCAATCAAATATTAAAAACTATACAGCGTTAAATGTTAAAAGCTTCCCTGAACAGGGCTGCCTTCAGATGTCTTTTGAAGATAGGATAGCTACTTATTTCCTTCACATCTGAAGGGTGTTACACAGGGTGGGCGCCACAACCGAGAAGGCCCTCTGTCTGGTTCCCTGTAACCTCACTTCTCATAATGAGGGAACCGCCAGAAGGCCCTTGGAGCTGGATCTCAGTGTCCAGGCTGAACGATGGGGGTGGAGACGCTCCTTCAGGTATACAGGACCGAGGCTGTTTAGGACTTTAAAGGTCAGCATCAACACTTTGAATTGTGCTCGGAAACGTACTGGGAGCCAATGTAGGTCTTTCAAGACCGGTGTTATGTGGTCTTGGCGGCCGCTCCCAGTCACCAGTCTAGCTGCCGCATTCTGGATTAATTGCAGTTTCCGGGTCACCTTCAAAGGTAGCCCCACGTAGAGCGCATTGCAGTAGTCCAAGCGGGAGATAACTACAGTCCAGAGAATATAAGCCAGAGCCTTACAGGTTCTACCAAATAAAGTCATAGTACCATTCAGCTCAGCTAGCAGCCTTGTACCCGGCAGTACTCAGGAATTCTTTTTTAAAATGTAATTTTGCAAAATTCATTCTGCCATCTTGATTCAAAATCGCGTCAAATTGGAGCTAAACATAGGCAAATGCTTGCTCCTTGATCTCAAGAACCACCATGCACAATGTGATTAAAAGCAGAGCAGTTTTGAAAGGCTACCTGCCATCTTGATTCAGAATGGCACCCAACTGTATTCAAACTTAGATGAAAACTTGCTTTTTGATATCAGGAACCCAAATAGGGTTAAGAGGAGTCCAAAGGCACAGTTAACAGATAAAAATACTTTCCAGAAGTATGTAATAGCAGAACAGCGGAGGTGGCTTGGATCTGCAAGATTTCTCACTTGCACATTCCAGTTCTAAGTTATCTCATTTCAGAAAGTGGCTTAATAGATTAATGAGTGGAAAAGGAAATGGGCTGGAGGTGCTCTACCAAGGACACAGCTCTTGCTGGAAGAAGAATGCACATGCGGATTAGTTTCTGGTAATGTTCAGATGATGAGTACGGCACATATATCTGAAGGAGCATCTCCACCTCCATCGTTCTGCCCGGACACTGAGGTCCAGTGCCAAGGGCCTTCTGGTGGTTCCCTCACTGCGAGAAGCCAAGTTACAGGGAACCAGGCAGAGGGCCTTCTCGGTAGTGGCGCCTGCCCTGTGGAACGCCCTCCCACCAGATGTCAAAGAGAACAACAACTACCAGACTTTTAGAAGACATCTGAAGGCAGCCCTGTTTAGGGAAGCTTTTAATGTTTGATGTATTATAGTATTTTAATATTTTTTTGGAAGCCGCCCAGAGTGGCTGGGGAAGCCCAGCCAGATGGGCGGGGTATAAATAATAAATAGAAGGCATGGCAGGTGGAACGCATGGCTAAGCATGCTAAGATGTTGGGGTGACGAGCTACATGCTTCCTGCCTTTTGCTTTTAAAGAGCAGGGCTGGCAAAGCTTTAGCATGGCAAGCGAGAGGTGTCTTTTGCCTGGGCAAGCAAACGGGAGCTCCTTCAAGTGGGTACGGTCTGAGTGGTCTTTTCACACCGGTGCTGACATCTCCATGTCCCCAGGCGATGCAGGAGGAGAAAGTGCCCACTCATGCCAGACTTGTCATCCAGGGTCTCCTCTGTGGGTGCAAGCTGATTGACAGGAGGGGGCACCATAGGTCATGCCTGAATGGCAGAGTGCTGCTCAGAAGCATCAGGTCGCATGAGGATGGACTCCTTCTCTGACATTCTCCTTGGTCCCTTCCAGGGATCGGACTCTGTGCTTGCAGCCTTCTGCTCAGCAGTCTCTGAATCGCCCCAGGAACTGGATGAAGCCCATACCAACCCACTAGGACCCTACCCAGGATCATCAGACTTTAGTTCTTCAAGCTCCCCTTAACTGTTTTTCTGATCTGACCATCCCCTCTAGGATGGCAGGAGGAGCATGCTGGAAAATGAACTATCCCCACCAGTGATTAAGTGATAGTTGAAATGGCTGGAACAAACAAAGAAACCTATTTATTTTCAAAGTACAAAGCAACTATTTCTATAAATGCAAATTAGCCCATGTGAATTTTTTGTGTAAATCTTTCTTTTTGCAACCACCCTATTCCAGCCCTTTGTAGTCTGAAAAACTGTCCAGAGAACCTAATGGTAGAAGCTGATCTACAGTATCGGAAGTGGGTATCTGGGAGAATTCATTTCTATATCTTGACTCAAGGAAATGGGGGTGGGGGGGAGAGAGAGATGTGGCTCATGCAAGAGAGATAGAGAGACAGGAACTTTGACTTGTGCTTGATGTAGTCTTCTCCTTTCATTAGCAGCACATTAGAAAGTAATTAAAAACCACCCTGAACTGGGATCATAGCTAATAACCTGTGTGCAGAGTTTGTAAGCAATCTGCTTGCAATGTGGCCCTCTGATTAAGCCTTACTAATAAAGGAGTCCCTGAACTGTGACAATACTTTTGCTTGTTGCTGTCTTAGAGGCATGTCTAATTATGATGTTTAGTGACAAAGAATAGGCTCCTCCAGGTTGAGATCTTATTGTGCTGAGCTTTGTCTACTTTTAGCAAGCTTCCCTACTGCTTACACAGCCATAACTTAAGTCTGAAAGTAACCTCCTCTATCAGGAAAGGCATAAAGCACTAGCATATTGTATTGATCTTCAATAAGTTATGTTGCACCACCAGCACTGCACCAGAATAGAAAGATGGGGAGCAGTAGAGAGGTGAGAGAATAGAGGTTGGTTGTTTGCAGTGCTGCATCCAAGCCACTTAGCTGTACGCCTGTCCTGCTGGCAAAGTGTGTGGCATTTAACTTGTGTGCATTAGCTTTACGTGCTTGGCAAATTAAAATTAAAAAAATTAGGGGGTGGAAAGCAGGAGAGCATCTGGGAAACAAGACTTTGGCAATCCTACTCACCGTTGAACCCAACCACAGACAATTTTTACTTTAGGTGTGATCCCCAGAATGTAACCATAATATAACTTGAGGGCTTCCTCTACTACCAATTTACACCACTTCTATACTGGTTCAATAGGGACGCGGGTGGCGCTGTGGGTTAAACCACAGAACCTAGGACTTGCCGATCAGAAGGTCGGTGGTTCGAATCCCCACGACGGGGTGAGCTCCCGTTGCTCGGTCCCTGCTGCTGCCAACCTAGCAGTTCAAAAGCACGTCAAAGTGCAAGTAAATAAATAGGTACCGCTCCAGTGGGAAAGTAAACAGCGTTTCCGTGCGCTGCTCTGGTTCGCCAGAAGCAGCTTAGTCATGCTGGCTACATGACCCGGAAGCTGTACGCCAATAAAGCAAGATGAGCGCCACAACCCCAGAGTCGGCTACTACTGGACCTAACGGTCAGGGGTCCCTTTATACTGGTTCAGCTGTCATGACTTCTACCAGAACATTTTGGGCACTGTAACTTGGTGAGGAAAATAAGAATTGTGTATTAGAATTTCTCTCTCTCTCTCTCTCCAAGATGAAATGAGGTTTCCTTCCAACAGAAGTACAATAGAAGGCATGTGGGCCAAGTGCAAGAAATATGAAGCACATGCACATTTGCTGGGGGTAGGAGAGGGGAAACCCTGATTGGATGGACAGGCTCCGGCTGTTTTGTGTAATCTGTGTAATCTGTCGCCAGCCTACTTGAGGATCGAAGCGGTTAAGCAGAAACCTTAACCTGCAGCAGCTGTTTGTGCAGCATAGATTTCTTCTTCAGGGACTGCGCTCCACAACTCAGGCACTTCAATGAAATTTACTGCAGCTTATACTAAAAAAGATTGTGAGCTTTATTAAGAGTTTCTCAAGGGCAATTTTCCTCCCCTGGAGTTATATCTCTTTGATTTTCAGTCGCAGCAAAGGGAAGAGGTGAATTCTCGTGGAAAAAACGAACAGCTTATAAAAAAAGGAAAGGGGGGGGGAAACACCTAAGGATTTTTAACAGAGCTCTTCTTCATTTTTCTTTACAACTTTGAAGAACAAATACTAGGATTCAAGCGCTGAGGAGAAAGGATAAGCTGGGCTAGAAAGGAAAGTTTTAAAACCAAAATGGAGGCCAAGTCTTTTCAACAGAGCCAGTGATGTCTTTTCAAGTATATTTCTACAAGCATAAGGGTTAGCAATGGCGTTTTTAAAATCTGTGGTTTCCCCTCTCCCCCCCCCCCCAGGGAATAATGCAGTTTTTGGATTTAAAGAACCCTCTGTAATTACATGTGAAGTTGCCATGTACTGAGCCAGAACACGGGCCCATCAAGCTCAATACAGTGGTACCCGAATTAAATACTTAATTCGTTCTGGAGGTCCATTCTTAACCTGAAACTGTTCTTAACCTGAAGCACCACTTTAGCTAATGGTGCCTCCTGCTGCTGCTGCTGCTGCTGCTGCTGCGCCGCCGGAGCACGATTTCTGTTCTCATCCTAAAGCAAAGTTCTTAACCTGAAGCACTATTTCTGGGTTAGCAGAGTCTGTAACCTGAAGCGAATGTAACCTGAAGCTTATGTAACCCGAGGTACCACTGTATTAGCTACTCTGACTGACAGCAGCATTCCAGGGTTTAAGATACGTTATCATCTGATCCTTTAGACTGGCGAAAGGGATGGGAGAGAAATCGATCTAGTTCACATTTAAACACGAAGCTAACTCATTTGCACTTTTCAAAACAGGGAACTGAAACACAAGACATCCCTTGAAAACCACACATCTTCAAATTTTGCAACACAGTTCTCCAATCAAGCAATGTGGCACAAAAATGTGTACAGTGGTACCTCGGGTTACAAATGCTTCGGGTTACAAATACTTTGGGTTACAAACTCGCTAACCCGGAAGTAGTACCTCGGGTTGCGAACTTTGCCCCAGGATGAGAACAGAAATCGTACGTCGGCGGCATGGCAGCAGTGATTAGCGAAAGCCCGCCTCAGGTTAAGAACGGTTTCAGGTTAAGAACGGACCTCCAGAACGAATTAAGTTTGTAACCCAAGGTACTACTGTATTATAAAGTGTGCAAAAAATGCATATATTTTTGAAAATGTCATGCAAAACTTCTTGATGCTAGGGTTGATTGCTTTGCAAAAATATGTATATTAGGCAAAAGCGCCTTAAAAAAGGAACCTGTATCAGGAGAAATTCACTGATGAAGACTATTAGAAAAATTCATAAGCAAAGCATGTTTGCTATGAATGAGTCCCTCTCTGCACCCCAATATATGTCTTTTGAGGGAAGCTTGTACAACAGAAGCAGCTGCTCGATCTAGATGGCCAGACCATCTAGATGATTACTGTTTATATTGGGGTGGGCACCATGCACTCCTCAGATGAATTTTGTGTGATTTCAAAAGCCCTCTGCAAAAAAAAAAAAGGTCCGAACTTTGGCAGGAGCTATTTAGCCATCTCATGGCAGCCTGATGGGTGAAGGCTTAGTAGGGAGAGAAGTAGTTATCAGAAAGAGAGGGAGAAAAAGAAAGTCAGAAAGAAAGAGAAAATATCCCTGGGTACTCAGAAGTAATTTCACAGAGAGTTCATTAGGACTTTCTCCCAGGTAAGGGCGAATAGAGTTGCAGCTGCAAGAAGAATTGAAGGATTATAAGACTGGGTAAATTATCTTGGATAAAGCTGAATCAGACCAGCACTGGAAAAGGGATGGAGGAAAAGGAGGCTTCCCTTCATTATTGGTGGATGCAAGGAGAGTCCAAGATACTTTGGAGTCTGATTTTATGTGCACTCCATAAGATCTTGGAAGAGAGACATAGCCTGGATTATTATTATTTTAAAAGGGTTTTGTTGACTTTGGCTAAAAGGTGAGTTCCCAAGGATAAAGAGGCATTGCTGTTTTACATGATTCTGGCAAGCAGAAGTATAGCAGGTTCTAAAACTGAAGGAATGATTATTTACAGGCCCTGTAAATTGACTTGGGCTGGATCTAGACACATCAAAGAAGTGTTTCAGTTTAAAGCGGATTTAAACAGGGAAATTTAAACAGGGAAAACAGGTAGAGAAAAACAGGACTCCACATCGCCATCTGGTGGCGCATACACAAGGCATATACAGTGGTACCTCGGGTTACATACGCTTCAGGTTACAGACTCTGTTGTCCCAGAAATAGTGCTTCAGGTTATCAACTTTGCTTCAGGATGAGAACAGAAATCGTGCTCCAGCAGTGCGGCAGCAGCAGGAGGCCCCATTAGCTAAAGTGGTGCTTCAGGTTAAGAACAGTTTCAGGTTAAGAACGGACCTCCGGAATGAATTAAGTACTTAACCTGAGGTACCACTGTAAATCGCTTTTTCTTTACCAGTCTAGCTGAGTCCTTGGTCTATTAGGGTCAAGTCAAGAACTGTGCTCTGTAAATAAGTTGGAAGAGGAATGCACAGGGTTTCAACATTTCTGGAATGATAAACAGAATGTGGTTTGTTGATATTCCTTTCCTTTCACTGTGAACTTTATTAGAAGCATGTTTCTGTGGGTTGTTTTTTGTTTAGTTTTATTTAATGCCATAAAACTAGGGAAGGAACCCTTTGTTATTTTTGTAATTGCCTCAGCCATGTAAGCTGAAGTAACCACCCAATGACATGCCTGTAGTGACTCAGGCTTAGGAAATTACATCTTTGGTTGGGGAGATTCAGCAGACTTTAGGGTTTAAATTACAAGCCCCTAATCAAAGAAAACTAAGGAAAGAAAGGAACTCTTATTAGCACACCACTTCTGTTCTTAGGTGTTTGGCTTTCATTAAATCTCACCAGATTCACCTGGCAGTGAAGGGTCTGGCATCTGCTTTGTTCTCAGCATCTCCACGTCTGAGTCCTGTCCAAACTCCTGCCAGGCTGGTGTAGACAATACAGTGGTACCTCGGGTTACATACGCTTCAGGTTACAGACTCCGCTAACCCAGAAATAGTACCTCGGGTTAAGAACTTTGCTTCAGGATGAGAACATAAATTGCGTGGCTGCGGCACAGCAGCAGCACGAGGTCCCATTATCTAAAGTGGTGCCTCAGGTTAAGAAAAGTTTCAGGTTAAGAACGGACCTCCGGAATGAATTAAGTACTTAACCCGAGGTACCACTGTACTGAGCTGGAAATGTGGCCAGCCAATGCAGGCAGTACTGATTGGCCTGCCTTCGTATAAGGCAGCTTTTTATGTTCCTATGATATTTGTCTCCCAGAAATCCATCCAACACCATCACTGAGTGGAATGAAACACAGATAGACGTGCTCTGCCATTAACTTCAGATAATAATGTAAGAGGGGTGGTGGAGGAAAGGTCTTGAACATGTACAAGGTGTTTCTATAACCATTAGTTATGCTAATCCAAGGGCAACTGGGCCTCTAAATCAAATGGTGACAAAGAACCTTGAAAACTGCTAGGCTCCCCATACCCCCCCCAAACCCCCAAACAGGATGGTTTAATAGAATTGTAGAGCTGGAAAATCATCTAGTCCAACCCACTGCAATGTAGGAATATGCAGTTGGATCACCTACAGGGATCCAACCTTCAACCTTGGCATTATCAGCACCACACTCTAGCCAACTGAGCTATCCAGGTTTACAACATAATAACATGATGTACATAACATCCATTAAATGAAACCAGAAAATAAGGCAATTATTTTAATGCAATACATAATACATAACAAGCAATGCCAGCAACTGAACCTGGGATTTTTAAAAAAAATTCTGCTTTTGTCATGCTACATGTGTCCTCTACCATAATTGCTGTCAACCCAGGATGGCAGCAGCTCTCCAGAATTTCAAACTTGGGGATTGAATGCTTCTGCATACAGAGCACTGGGTGCTCTGCCACTCTGTTATGGTCCCTCCCCTTTTCTGCCCCTTCTATTCTCTCCCTTTTGCCTCCTACCCATCCTGAGTCAAGGGCTCTCCTTCCTTGGAAGCCTTTAAGCAGAGGCTGGATGGCCACCTGCCATGTATGACCTAGCTGAGATTTCTGCATTGTAGGGGGTTGGACTAGATGGCCCCCAAGGGTCCCTTCTAACTCTGTTGTTGTTTAGTCGTTTAGTCGTGTCCGACTCTTCGTGACCCCATGGACCAGAGCACGCCAGGCACTCCTGTCTTCCACTGCCTCCCGCAGTTTGGTCACACTCATGCTGGTAGCTTTGAGAACACTGTCCCACCATCTCGTCCTCTGTCGTCCCCTTCTCCTTGTGCCCTCCATCTTTCCCAACGTCAGGGTCTTTTCCAGGGAGTCTTCTCTTCTCATGAGGTGGCCAAAGTCTTGGAGCCTCAGCTTCAGGATCTGTCCTTCCAGTGAGCACTCGGGCTGATTTCCTTCAGAATGGTGAGGTTGGATCTTCTTGCAGTCCATGGGACTCTCAAGAGTCTCCTCCAGCACCAGAATTCAAAAGCATCCATTCTTCAGCGACCAGCCTTCTTTATGGTCCAGGTCTCACTTCCATACATCACTACTGGGAAAACCATAGATTTAACTATACAGACCTTTGTCGGCAAGGTGATGTCTCTGCTTTTTAAGATGCTGTCTAGGTTTGCCATCGCCTTTGTTATGTACTGAAGTTCTCACCCTGGGCCAGCAGGGGGATACTGTAGATAGTTATGCAAATGAAGGATCGAAAAGTGACGTTCAGTGATTGGATAGTTTGTATGCAAATGAAGGATCGAAAAGTGACGTTCAGTGATTGGATAGTTTTAGAAAATGGCAACAGTTACATTGTTCTGGAGCTCTATATAAGCAGGCTGACTGAGCTCCTCAGTTAGTTCTGTTCCAGCTTACAATAAAGAGCTGCTTTGGAAGAATCGCTGTGTTGCCTGATATGTTCGCCCACAACTTAACAGCCTTTCTCCCAAGAAGCAGGCGTCCTTTAATTTCATGACTGCTGTCACCATCTGCAGTGATCATGGAGCCCAAGAAAGTAAAATCTCTCACTGCCTCCATTTCTTCCCCTTCTATTTGCCAGGAGGTGATGGGACCAGTGGCCATGATCTTAGCTTTTTTGACTAAATCTACAATTCTGCGATTCTATAAAGGGCATTATTATCACCAGCACCAGACTGGTCCAAGCAACTAAGGAGAACACGTATGCGTACGCCCCCCGCCTCGCAACGCCCCATGGTACATTCCTCCCCCTCCCCTTTCTTCCTCCTTTCCTCTTTCCATATCTAGTCGCCCACCCCTTTCTCCCGACGATTGGTTACGTTCCCTTTTGATTGGCAGCTAAGCTTCGCCCGGCCGGCTTCCGAGTTGCGGCGCCCGACGATTCTGCAAAGCTCGCCGCGCCGACGGGAGGCCGCCCGCCGCGCGAGAAGTTAGGCAGAGCCGCGCAAGCTGCGCAAACTCCGCAAAGAGGCGGGGGGGGCCCTCGTCCTTCCGAACGGGTTGAGTAACGCGGCCAGCGGGATACGGAGATGGCGTAAGGGAGCTGCCCGCTTCTGAGGCGGCCTTTCGAGAGCCTCGGGCGGCGGAAAGGCGCTCCAGAGCCCGCGGCCGGCCGGCGGTTCTCCTCAGGGACGGGAAGAGCCGCGTTTCCTGAGGGGAGCAGCCCGCGGCCTGGGCTCCGGGGAGGGGCGGGAAGGTGCTGCCCCCTCAGCCGTGAGGTAAACCAGCCCGCGCTTTTCTCTCCGCCGGAAGCCAGCGAGGGGTTTCCCTCAGGGAAAGGGAGGGAGGGACTTGGGGGGCTTCTTCCCATCCCCCTTGGGTCGTGTTGGGGGGTGACTGTCCCCTAAGCGCGCCGAAAGCGAGGGAGGAAAGCTCGTTTTGCAGGGTAGGCCGCCTGCAAGTCCCTCCTTCGCCTTCCCTCGTCCCGCTCGCCGCCTCCCTCGCCGGTGGCTCCCGCCAGAGTTGGCCCGGGGTCGGGGGCTGGAGGAGGAGCTGCATTCCAGCGACGCCGGGAGGGACGAAGGGTCCGACGCCCCCCCCCTCCCCGACCCTGGCTTCTCCTCCTCCTGTCCCCGTTCCTTGCTTTCGTTTCCTCCTAATCGAGGCCAAAGAGAGGGCGGGGGGGGGGAAGAGTAGGTATCTATATCTTTTATATATCACGAGGGGTAGACTTCGGTAATAGGGCGCCCTGAGCCAGAACAAAGTTTGGCGGGCACCCCCCCCCCCAAATATATATATATTATATTCACAATAATTGAGTAGGTACCCGTATAAATAGAGATGGTGGTGGTGTTATTTTGCATCCCTTTGGTTGTACACCCTGGGGGGGAGGGCGTTTACACCTCCCTAAATCCGACTCTGGTTACACGCATATATGTGTGTGTGTGTGTGTGTATACATACACATACACCTATATGTGTACACACACACACACACACATGTGCCCAACACTTGTCTATCTCTCTTAGTACCCCCTCCTCTCTCTGGGTCAGACCTTTTCATAACGAGTGAGTGCCAGGTGCAATTTCCCCCACAACTAATTCAGTAGGTCTTCTCTGCACCCCCACCCCATACCTTATTGTACAGTATAAGGAAATTAATAAATATAACAGAGAAGTATAATAAACCTAGAGGAAGGGGAAGGAAAAAGCAAAAAAGAGAACCTAGCAAACTAGAAGGATGTGATCATGAGGTGGGGTTTGCTATACAAAGTCTAATGCTCATGTTTAAATATTTATTTATAGGTTGTGAACAATTATAAACATGAAGATGGCAGATGTGGAGAAAACCAGTTTTCAGGCCAGACTTAAGAGAGCTGCCATATAAACTTCATTCACACTCTTCACCTTGAGCTTTCACTTCAGGACATCAGCATGTGGAACAAGTCGGTTTGTGTGGCCTTGTTGGCTCTGGCTACAGGCTATGTCTTCCTATTGGACTCTGATCTGCCAGATTCAGTGCTGAAGTATCTCTCAAGCTCCTTCCTATATCAGCTGCAGGGGGATCTTACGTCCCCAGAGAGCAGCATGGCAGCTGCCTGGGAAGTGCTTATCACCCAGCCGGGCAAACAGTGGAACAGAGTTGCTGTTGGGTGAGTGATGCCTTAAATTATTGTGTATAGATCTCCCTGAGTGTTCTTTGGAACACTAGCTAATAAACGTTTCTGCTATAGAGCAGTGGTCCTTACATATTCTGCTGTGGAGAAACCTGTTTCCATGTATTTTTGACTACTGAGGATCCCCTGCATGTTTGCCAGGGGAATACTCTAGGGCACATATTAGGGTGCAAACTTCAATGTAGGACATTAGCCAGTCCTACTGAGCCTTGATGTTACTTTGTATAAACTAAGTGTAAACTAAGAGCATGCATTAGAACACAATTCTGTGCGGTTGTGCATTGCAAGGGAAGGTCAGATAGTGGTGGGAAAGCTTGTGTTCAGGGAAGTTTTTAATGTGTGACATTTTACTGTATTTTTGGTCTCTGTGGAAGTCACCCAGAGTGGCTGGGGAAACCCAGCCAGATGGGCGGGGTACAAATAATAAATTGTAGTTGTTGTTGTTGTTGTTCAAGTTAAATGCAAGCAAGGAAGTTATTTTTGTACTGGGTTTTCCCAGCATGAAAAGAGCCTTTAAGCTCTTTGCCTTGTTTGGAGGCAAGGCTCTCTTGGTGCACCAGTTCTGGGATGCTTTCACAAGTCCATCCAAGTTCCCCTGAGATCTCATGTGAGCACCCCTAAACTTTCATAGCCAGTACACTGTGGGGGCCTTGCCCGGCAAACAAGACAGAAAGCTTAAACACTCAGAGGTCCATTTCTCAAATACAGAATTTATGAAAAATCTAACTTTCAGCTGCAATTTCATACTCTCATGAACTCAGTAGGACTTACTTATGAATAGACATGCATATATTTCCATTGTAAGTAAATAGTAGCAATATGATTCCTCAGTGTTGTTTGTTAAACTCTACAGAATACTTATGTCAATAAACTGCAAAATAAGCTTGAATGCATGTATCCTTGTAGATATGTTCCTTAAAAATTAGCCTAGATTATAACTTTTCATCTCCTGTTATTGGTAGGGTCAATGCCTGTGTAGATGTCGTCCTTTCTGGTGTGAAGTTGCTGCAAGCCCTTGGTCTAGATTCTGGTGTTGGGCAAGACCACTCAATCTTGCATTCCACAAAAGATTTGAAGGAAGCCTTCAGCCACTTCATGGGGAAGGGAGCTGCTGCAGAACGCTTCTTCAGTGATGCAGAGTCCTTCCGCCACATCGCAGAGACTGCTTCAGCATATCCTGGGGCACAGGTACATTCTCTAGCTTGAAGCAAACTCTAGCCCTCTGTGATACATAATAATTCATATATCCAATATCTCTTTATAGCTTCTGTGGTAAATTGTTTAGCTTTCCCTTTGTTTGCTATTCTTTCTGCTCTCTAGAGCAGAAGTGACTTAACATTTTCTGGCTTCAGGGCCACATCCATCCCTGGCAACCTTCCAGGGCTTTCAGTTGGTGGGTGTAGCCACCCAACACTTTGCAGTACACATGCAGGCACACAGCCCCAATTTACATATGCAGCACTGTCTATTTTAATTTTGCTTGAACTGTTATCTAGGCCCCCAAACTGGGAGTTAGCAACACGCCATAGAACTACTAAGTAGCCACTATGTGGATATTTTGGGGGGAAGTATGGCCTTCAGCTGATGGTACACATTTTTCAGAAGAATAGCTCTGTAAATCTGCAGTAGCAAAAAGACACAAACTGTCTTTTAGGCCCATTGTCTCCATAAAGAGCTTGGCAATCAGCCTCATGCTGCCTTGCTTACTTCTCTCCCCTCACTGCAGGGAAAAGTGAATCATTAAGTGATAGTTGTTATTGTTATTTTGGAATATTTAAACCATCAGAATTTAGCCTTCCTTTAAAGGATTGTGTGCTCAAATAACCATTTCCCCTATAATTTTATCATTCTTTTTTCCTTTAGTTTGGCAGGGATGGAGTGGAATGGGGAAAATAGTGGACCCAAAGCATTTTATTTGTTATGTGTTAACTTTGCTTCATCAGATATATAAAGTGCAATCTAATAAGCTTTACAAAGCTTATGCTACACAAACTACTATATATCAAGAGCCCTGCAGTTTTTTCATCTTTTGTATACACTTAGTGATGAGCCCTTCTCAAAATGTCACTTGCATGCACTATTGTATCTTAATAACACTATTAAGAATACTTCCCGGTATTGTAGAGATGAAATTCTGTCTGACAAGATTGGCCTTGCAAAATATATGTTAATTATTTAAAGTTGCAGGCAGCAACATGCAAAAAAGCTTAAGAAACATGAAACTTTTCCAAAGGTTGGAAGGGTTGAAACTAGTCTTTCAAGACAAAGCCACTGCTTCTGGGAAAACCTGTTTCTAAAGTTAGAGTTTCTAGATTAACTTGTTTTTACTGCTGAGACTGGCAGTAGGCTTTTGACGAAGTCCTCCATGATATTCTTGTGAGGAAGCTGGTAAAATGTGGGTTGACCAAGGTAGCTGTTAGATGGATTTGTAGCTGGTTGACTGACCGAACCCAAAGGGTACTCATTAATGGTTCCTCATCATCCTGGAACAAAAGTGATAAGTGGGGTGCCACAGGGTTCCATCCCCGCTTTTGTTCAACGTCTTTATAAACTACTTGGATGAAGGAATTGAGGGGATGCTCATCAAATTTGCAGATGACGCCAAACTGGGAGGGGTAGCTAATACCACAAAATTATAAATGACTTCAGCGGATTGGAGACCTGGGCCCAAACTAACAAAATGAATTTCAGTTGGGACAAATGTAAGATAATGCACATAGATAGGAAGAACCACGTGTACAAATATAAGATGGGGAAAACCTGACTTACTAGCAGTACATGTGAAAAAGATCTAGGGGTCTTAACTGTTTGTGAGAGCCAAGCAGTCAGTGGCCAAAGTGAGTAGAGCAGCCTTGCTGCAGCTTTGGCATACTAGTAGTTAGATAAGTGAACGTATTTATTCCACTGATAACTATGGTTATATTCTTGATAGTACACATATAAAACTTTGCAAAGGACTGTGATCATGTAAAGATACGTAGAAATTGCAGATTAAATGTGTGCACAAATTTGTGTCTTAACAGTTGTATGTGGGAGGCAATGCTGCTCTCATTGGCCAGAAAATTGCAACAAATCCAGACCTAAAGGTAAGAATATCAAATGCCAACCCTCACTGATTGCCTATAACTGTATACCTCCTCTCGTTGGTTTTCCTATTTAAAATCATGAACGTAACATGTAATCCTTGTCCCCATTTTATCCATTAAAAATGCAGGCATGATGCAGAAGAATTTTTCAGTGGAAAAGTTCATTTTCCTTTTGATGACACAAACGTCTTCTAGTGATGCACATGCTTGTAGCTATTGCTTGAGGCACTCCGGTGCCATGCCTGGCTTTTTGATTATGCTTAGGCAATGAGTAGCACATGGGCAAAGTGCTGGGTAATAATGTATGAAATAAGTAAAAACAGCACAAGCAAAGGCAGTTGTGCAAGTTACTTTACTAAAGTGTAACTACCATTGCTTCCTGGCATCTCTAGCTGAAAGGCACACGTGTGAAGTATGTTACTCTAATAAAAAATAAAACCAGGCCTCTGACTATGAGAAGCAGTATATGGCTGAGAAAACAGCAATTGCAGCTTGGTAGCAGAATGTGTGGAGCTGCTGAGTGAACAAATGTGATTAGACATATCAGGAAATTAAAATAATTTGGAGGAAAGTTCTAAACAATATTTCACTTAACTCTTTGGAAGAAGGGGTTATTACTTCTTTCTTACCTCTAGTATTGTGCATAGAGATGTACTTGGAATGTCAAAAGGAATCAATCTGTAGTGGAATGTCACTTTTTCCAAGTGTCCATATACATTTGTATATGTAACTTAGTGGACCAAGTTATTGGGAACTGTCTGCTTATTTCAGCCGTTATATGTAATAGTAGCTATTCATATTATGACATCAGTATACATGGTCTTTTAGAATAGGGGTGGCCCTCCAGATGTTCCTGAACTACAAGTCCCATAAACCCTAGCCAGTGTGGCCAATGGCCAGGGATGACCAACATCTGCCAACCTTGCAGTAGTAGTAATAACTTGTGCTATGAGATTTTGATATGCAAAATTGTTTGTGTGTCTCTTCCCTCCTGCCTGTGTCCCACATATCCCTAGTACAAGAAGCTCTGCACGGCTTCATTTATTTTTTTTAATAGGGAGAACTCATTGTTAGAGAAGAAGCCAGACAGTGTTCAAACTCGCATGCTCATTAGTCCCATGGATAGGAGAAAAGCTGCGTTCTTAGTACTTCCATTTCCAGACAACACAGAACTCTTATTGTTGGTGATAAAGATGTAGTACTAAATGTCTTTTAAGCTACAGTGGTGCCCCGCAAGACGAAATTAATTCGTTCCGCAAGTTTTGTCGTCTAGCGAATTTTTCGTCTTGCAAATCACGAAATCCCATAGGAATGCATTGAAAATCAATTAATGCGTTCCTATGGTAAAAAAAAATCCAAACAAAGCCAAATTTGGTACAACAACAGTTTATTAACTGCTCTTTAAAATCACACATACTGTAAAGAGCAGTTCAAAAATTGAAGGGAAAATAAATTAACTTTATAAACAAAACATGTCTTTGTTTTTAGACAAAGGAAACAAAGTCGCGAGACGTTTTCGTCTTGCGAAACAAGCCCATAGGGAAATTCGTCTTGCGAGGCAAATCGAAAACGGAAAAACCTTTCGTCTAGCGAGTTTTTTGTCTTGCGGGGCATTCGTCTTGCGAGGTACCACTGTAATTCGGATATACAGAGAGGAATAGACATGTCCATTTTCATAGGAAAGTTGACTTAACATCTCAACTGTGGACGTGATCATGTTTGTAATTTGCCTTCTAGTGTGGAAATGTCATATTAGGGTGCTTATTGGTGTATTGGTTGTTAAGTGAGTTGACTTCTCCCCACCCCCACCCCCACACTTGATGCTCAACTGTTTCTTCAGAATGGGCTTTGGAATCTGAGAGCTTGTTACACATGGTTATTTTATTTTGAAATATTCTGACAATAGAACTGTATGACCAGTCTACACACATATTTCATCTATTTGGAACAGGACAGAAAAGTGAATGCATTGGAATCCAGTTTATAGTGTCTCTATTAGAGTGAGAACCATCTCGCTGAAGATTGCACTAAAGAGAGATGATAACAGTTAACTGGTATCAATTGGTTGATTTGTAGGTTCTGCTGTGTGGCCCAATTGGTCCTAAGCTGCATGAGCTGCTTGATGAAAATGTAATCGTCCCTCCAGAATCAATGCAAGAATTTGATGAATTTCACCTCATTTTGGAGTATCGAGCAGGTATGCTTTATTGAAAGATGCAAAAGGCCCAAAGCTGTGCAGTGGTACCTTGGTTTACAAACTTAATCCGTTCCAGAATTCCGTTCTTAAACCAAAGTGTACTTAAACGAAGGTGTGCTATCCCATAGAAAGTAATGGAAAATGGATTAATCCGTTCCAGGCGATGAAAAGCAACCCCTAAAATAGCAATTTTACATGAATTTTACTATCTAACAAGGCCATTGATCATAAAATGAAAGCAATAATCAATGTACTGTACTATAAAATAAATAAGACAATATTGCAGATGATAAAAATGAAAATTAAAAAAAATTCTTACCTGCACTGATTATAGTCATTGTTTGGATGGGGGGGCTTTTATCCATTTCCACAATCAAATCAGTCAATCAATCAGCAGCTGAACTGGGATCCACACAGATTCTCCCCCCCCCCCCTCGCTGCTGCGGGAAATGTTCCCTAGAGCGCACGCCTCCCACGGGGGCAGGGGAGTTTCCCTCTGCCTGGCCAGGCTGTGGGAGGAAGGCGCTCTGTCGTGTGGTTTCCCCAGACGAGAGCCAGCTGCTTTGTGGGTGTGCAACATCCCATGCTGCTGCGGGAGGAGAATGTTTCCCGAGGCTGGACAAAGGCAGCGTGCGAGCTCCATCCAACCCGCCCGCCTCTCTTCCCCGGACGTGTTTACTCAGAAGAAAATGCCATTAAGTTGCATGGCGCTTACTCCCAGGTGCGCAGACTTGCCTCCTCCAACTTACTGGGGCGGGCAGCCAAGGCAGCTGTACACACGCCTCCACATAGTTCCTGGGGAGCAGCCACCGCCGTTCTGTGCGCAGAGCGCCTTCCTCCCACAGCCCGACCGGACGGAGGGAACATTTTCTTGCTGCTGAGCCGCTTGGGAGACGCAGATGCATGGAAAGGCCACGTGGTTTTCCCAGAGGAGAGCCAGCTGGTTTGCGGGCACGCAGCTTCTCTCCCTCACTGCGGGAAATGCTGTGACGATCCCTTTCTCTGTCGGACAACGGAGGTGTGGCACTCAAAATGGAAGTGCACCTCTGAAAGGAGTACGTTCGTATACAAAACAAAAGCAAAAAAAACCCCCACAACCTGGAACACTCATTTCCGGGTTTGAAATGGTCGTAATCCAAAAAGTTTGTTGGCTAGGCTGTTCGTAACCCAAGGTGCCACTGTATTTGTATATATACCAGCATTAATGTGTTGTGTTGTTGGTGTAGCACAGTGCTTAAGAAGTGAGCTAGCTATCAGCTGGTAAGTCTGCTTCAGTTTTCAGCTGTGAACCCACTGGGTAACCAGGATCTCTCGGCCTCATCTTCCCATTTGTAATTTGAGTTTTATAGTAGTGGCCTACCTTTTGTATTGTGACCATAAAGATTACAGGTGTTTATGTATGTACATTGAGCACTGAAAGAAACTGCTATATTATATGATCAGCATTAGTTTGAAAATTGGTGCTAAATTAAAGAAGGCAATTGCTTAATGGTCTTCATGCAGTGTATGTTTATAGCTTTACATTTTTCTATGTTGAAGAATTGCTTGGAAAGCTGTTATCAAGTGTTGTGTGTTTGGTGTGAGCTGCTTTCCATATCAAAACCGTAATTAGCTTCATAACATCATCTAGGAAATGTAATTCCCACTTCTCTTTTTAAATGTGCTTAGAAAAACGTGACAACCAAACCTGCTATGGAATCTAGAAATATAATTTGTATACTCCCAGTTGTGATGTTCTTAGGAAGTGAGAGTATCTAATATAGAAGCCCTGATTATATTTTTGAAGACACTGCAAGTGCAGCATTGAGGTACTTTGGTTCATTGATGAAGAATCCCTTGTTCTTCACAAAATACTTCTGCTTGTTAGTTGTAGCCCAATATAGAATGTGGTTCAGTTATTTAAAGGTTTGGTTTGATTCATCTGAAATTGATCCAGGGTCTCTGCTGTCAGTTTTAAGCTTTTAGTAGCTTAAATTAAAATTGGACATGGGAGATTGCATTGTGAAGTAGGTGCATGAGCGAAGGGAGTTCTTGATAGAGTGATTCACTCTGGTAGAGAAAGTATGTGGCTACTGAGTAATTTGGTTCAACTGCCATGCTGTGGAGTGCGGGGTGTGGGGAGCAAGAGGTTTGGCTTTGTTTTGAGCAGTGAGGGTATCCATGTGACAGATAGGCAGTTTCCTACTGTGTGAGTCAGTGATGATCCTGGCACATGTTGGTGTCAAGCAGGAGGTTACACCCTGCCCCACATAGTTCCAGAGTCCAATGCCATATCAAAAAAAAAACCAAGCAGCAAGAATGAGAGCTTGTTTCTAATACATTGGATTAATTAGATCAATCGTATTTCTTTTTCAGTTTCCTGAGAATTTACAAACACTATATCTTTTCTGCAAACAGTAGCCTGAGTAAATGGAAAAGCCCCTGTGACATTTAACTAACTCATGGTGTCCCAGGAACACTCCACCCATGTTTACTTGTTATAAAATGTCACTCAGGTCCAAGATCAAACTCTGTGCAATAAGCCCTTTCAAATTCAGGATGAAACAGTAAGATGTGTTTTTCCTAAACGTGGGTACACAAAATATCCCCATTTTGGTCCAGCCTTCTTTCCAGGAGGTTTGGCCATCTTCTCAGGAAGTTGGGTTGCACCACTTTGGATCAGTCTCATTAATAGTTTCTTTTCCATTTGTGTTGTCTCAAATTATGAGCCTGAGGCTATGGATTTTCTGCTCATTTAGTATTTGTAAGCCTTCCTTAGAGAATTTTTTTGGCTGAAGGGCTGCATAAAAATGTCAACAACACCACATATTCACATAAATGTGGGTACTGGTACACTAGTGATCAACATATAGCTAAAAATGGCAAAATACAATTGTGAATATGACACATGCTTCTGAATGGCTGTTGACTTGCTGTTTGCGCAGAAGAAGCATTTTGGAAAGGATCCATGCTTATTAAAGGGGAGCATATGGGACCATTTAAACTTGAATCGTATCTGAGTTGAAATGTGAATTTCTAGAGATCTGAAAAAGTCTACTGAAGGAAGAAAAAACTGGCAGTGACAGCAATGCACCACACCCACTGTAATACAGTGCCAAGCAATCTGATGCAACCAGGATCTTTATTTCCTATAGTGAGTGTTGTGAATAGGTCTGCTTTTATAAATTGGTGGTTCTATTACAGGTTACTCAGTATGAAAGTAGAAAACAATAACTTCATTTTCTTTCAGTGTGTGGGAATTGGCGAGGTGGTTTCTGAATTCATTTAGTTTCATTTAGTAGTTTGAGGAGAAGCCCAACATGAAAGTCGTGATGACTTTTGGCAGTGAACATTGTGCTCCAGAAAAAGAATTCAGAGCATTAAGCAGTTACATATTTTTTTTACTTGAAATACAATGTGAAAATGACCCATTTCTGCAACAAGTTTTTGTAAAGCCTCTTGCAAGAAGACAATCTAGATTAGATTGATATTTTATGATATTCTGTCTGAAAACTGTATCTTCCACTTTAAATGACAAAAATGCTGATTATCAGATATGGTAGCATGTAGGTGATGAGTCATTTTGCTGTTTCTAAACTTTGTAAGTGGGTGGAGGAGTAACCTAAAATTTATGTGTTACTGCTGCAAGTGTTTCTGTTGCAAGTGTTCTGGGTGGAGCCTTAGCTTCTTAGAAGTGACTCTTTTTTTAAAGTGGTGTAGTTCCCCGTGGTACTTCCCTTCTGAGTACCTTATTATCTTGGGAACAGTTCATTGAGTGTGCTGATTCTTCCTAGACACTGTCAGGGTTAGAGAGTGAGGAAATCCTGTTCTTTGAGGTGTTTAGGTTAACTTACTGGGGAAGATGCATTTGTTTGGCAGAGTTCAATGATTTCAGATTTTTGTAAACGAGGTTTTTTTAAAAAAGTTGCTTAGATGCCACAATGGTACTGATTATAATCCTAGTTTATTTTTGACTTTAATATTTACATCTCAAGTAAATTTCTTAGCAGTCAAGCATAATCTAAATTAGAGCTGCCAGTTTTGGAGTCTGGTACTCCTGCTGGATTTATGCAGCTTCCTAGGTTGCTGGGTGAAGAAGCAGCATAAGCTGCAGCAAGCTGCTCTTTTCCATTTGAACTAGAGCCTCCAAAATGCTCTTCTTCCTCTATTCTCTACAGCATTGCTATACTCTTAGTTTTTAGTGTGCCTGCATATTTCAAAGTGAAAAATCTAAATGATCTTGCTTTAAGTGGAGTTGGAATGAAACCTATAACCCAGAATTCACTTGATCTTATAAATTCCTGGCTTGGTTGGTGGTAATCGAGAACATTTCTTAGTTTCTTCCTATGGCATTGTGGATGAGTGATAACTGGCTTCTTCTCAGAGCAAATTGAATATATGCTTAGTGAGAATGAAATGCTGGGCATGATTGTGTCTCCAGTGCACATTTTATTTCAAGTCATCATTTCTATCATGCTTTTCATTCTAAAAGCATTCTTGTGCTCCCAATTTTGCTTGATACACAGAGAATAGGAGCATGACTGGTTCCCACATATTAAAAAATAAACTGACTCTGTGTTGAATTCCTAACTGCTAAAAATGTTAAGAGGAGTCTGCTGGACCAGGCCGGTGGCCCATTCACTCCAGCCTCCTGTTCTCAACAATGGCCAAACAGATGCCTGTGGAAACTGTTATAAGAATTTTAAGGTTTTAGATTTATAATAAATGTACCAAGCAAACGTACATAAATATATAAACCACATGTCTGGAGCAGCACAGGAAGACAGTCCTGAAACCATGTTGACTTCCAAACTGACCAAATGTTTCTCTGCAAGGAGGGAGGAGGTGAAAGAAACCTTCCCATTGTCTCAGGAAATAAGTAATTACCATCTCAAAGGAATGGCCAGACTACCAGGAAAGGCAATCAGATAAGGCATTATCAGATAACCTGGCAGACAGGAAAAAACAACAAAATTCAAATTTCTGTTGTAGACCGCCTTTTCTATAATGCAGGTATGATGTATCTGGGGGGTGGTCTTGGGCTACACCCCTTCTCTGATGTATGTATGATGTTTCTGGGGGTGGTCTTGGACTCCAGGGCAGGCAATTTAAAATGTCTATATCAGTGTTTCCCAACCGGTGTTCCGCGGCACACTAGTGTGCCGCGAGACGTTGCCTGGTGTGCCGTGGGAGGGAGGCGGGCGAGTCGGGCGGCGAGGGGCGGCGAGGAGAGGCCGCCCAGTGCGGGGCTCTCGCCGTCTGCCTGCCTGGCTGCCTGCGTGGCGCTGACGTCACGGGGCTGTAACGTGCCCCACATAGGCACACGCGGGGCGGCGAGCGAGCTCCCTCCCACATCCCATCGCCGCTTGCTTCGGCCGGCCTACTGGGCTGTCGCAGGCGGAAGGCCTGCGCATGCGCGAGGTTTTCGCGCCTTCGGGATTCCCTTCACGCCTTCCTCCTCCCGGGTCCTTGAGAGCGCGGGAAGCGGCAGCGCGAGACCGGCGTTGAGCCTGGTAGGTATTGCGCTTGCCAAGGCAGTCATTTGGGAAATGAAAACTTGCAAAGCAAGCAACCAGTTCAATCTGAAGTACGTGTATGCTTAATTTCCTGTATCTGAAACCTGTTCTGCCCCTCCCCCACACTTGGTGCCATTTTCATCTACACATGCAGCAGAGTAAGTTGACCCAGAATAGTACCAATTCAGATGGCAGATGGGAGAATGACAGTGCTGAATGCTTTCCCATGTAGAACAGTCCCTGCAAATAAAAACCTAGCATATTTGGAAGAGGGATGCTAGCCTAACCATTACCTTCTATGCTGTTACTATTTTTTTATTTTTTTTTACATAAGTAAAAAGTGACCTTTCCCCATCTGGCATGGTGGTGTGCCTCGAGATTTTTTTCATGAAACAAGTGTGCCTTTGCCCAAAAAAGGTTGGGAAACACTGGTCTATATAACGGCAGGCACACCTTTGTTCTGGGTCCTTCTCTGCTCTCCTGTGTGTGAAGGGAGCACCCTGTTGCAACAGCATTAATAAAGATCAGGCTTACTAGCTGCTTTGCTTCTCAATATTCTTTGGTTGGCCTCTATTATTTTCTCCTACCGATGGAGAACCTACAAAGGACTCTTGTGTACCCCATAAGGGAACAAGCCCAGATTTTGTTTACAACAAAACCCACAAGCAGAACTCAAGCACAAGAGCACTTTCCCCTGTATATGGTGCCCAATCCTGTTAGTGGTGCACATTTATGCAAGTTGAGTATGAGCAGAGCTCTCATAGGTTTGGCACTTGGAATTTACAGGGGGAGCAGAGAGAGTTACAGAGATGAGCAGAAGGTGTGGGCGTCTTAACTACTGATTTTATAAAGCTATGGGTGGGGTATGATTTTGCTGTAATTTGTGGAATTCAGTAAGGGGCATCACCTCTTTCCCCAAAATTCTAGCACTGCACTGGTCTGAAATGCCTGTAGATTGTCTGTTTGCTCCAGTATAGACAACTGTCTTAGTAGGCAGCCCTTGAAATTATGGCAACAACCAGATGATCACATTTCTTCCCTCTTGGCTAAAAACATTCATTGCAAGAGAATCAAAAGAGATATGTGTCCAGGGTTGCAGCTGCTACACAAACACATTTGCAAATCTGGGCTTTGGAAGAATCAAAGCTGCCAGTGTTTGGATTACTGTATCTGAGACGGAGAAAGGAGAGAGATTTCACTTCTTTAAAAAGGTCTCTTGAAAGAAAGAAAAATGTAGCCAATATTGCCATGTAATTATTAGGATAAACCCAGCTCCCAAACCCAGGATATTGTTCATTGATCCACATTAATTTATCTCACATTTTGTTGTTCAGCATAGAATTTTCCCTCATGCCCACTGAAGGCTGCAGCTGACTGTGGGATTCAAATCCTCTCAAGATTGTGAGGAATTCACGAGCTGTGGCTAAAGGGATAGCACTCTGCTTTCATGTTAAATTACTAATGCATGGCAGTTCAACTGGGCATGGCTTGCTTGCATATACTTAAGCAGCATCTCTTGGAAATGCCTTAGGCTTCAAACAATGTGGCTTCATTCAGCAAGGGTAGAGGTACTTAAGAATCAAATTGTTGAACTATTGGGACTTAGTGGGAGTCTCATGAAGGGGACAGAGCAACTCACCTATGAAGAAAGGTAGCAGCGTTTGGGAGTTATTAGTTTAGAGAAAAGGCAAGTGAGAGGTGACAAGACAGACGTTTATATATGATGCATGGCATAAAGAAAGTGGATAGAGAAAGCCCCCTCATAACACTAGAACTTGTGTACATCCAAAGAAGCTGGATGTTGGATAATTCAGGACATATAAAAGAAAGTACTTCTCCATGCAGTGCATAGTTAAACATGAGAACTCACTCTCACACAAGTCAGTAATATTCTAACCTAGATGGTTTTAAAAGAGGATTAGACAAATTCCTGGAAAACTAGGCTATAGACAGCTACTAGCCATGATGGCTATGCTCTGCCTCCATAGTTGGAGGCAGCAGTGCTTCTGAATACCACTTCCTGGAAACCACAAGAGGGGAGAACGCTGTTGTACTCAAATCCTGTTTGTGGGTTTCTCAAAGGCATGTGGTTGGCCACTGTGAGAACAGAATGCTGGACTAAATAGTCCATTGGCCAGATCCATTAGGCTCTTTTTATGGTTAAACCACAGAGCCTAGGATTTGCCGATCAGAAGGTTAGCAGTTCGAATCCCCGTGACGGGGTGAGCTCCCGTTACTTGGTCCCTGCTCCTGCCAACCTAGCAGTTTGAAAGCACGTCAAAGTGCAAGTAGATAAATAGGTACCGCTCCGGTGGGAAGGTAAACGGCGTTTCCGTGCTCTGCTCTGGTTCGCCAGAAGCGGCTTAGTCATGCTGGCCACATGACTCGGAAGCTATATGCCAGCTCCCTCGGCCACTAAAGTGAGATGAGTGCCGCAACCCCAGAGTCGGTCATGACTGGACCTAATGGTCTTTACCTTTACCTTTACCTTTACCTTTACCTTACTTCAGTTTGTAATAGTGCATTGAGTAATGTGGTGTGGATATTTGTATCCTGCAGGAGGATGCAGGATAACACTGTGAAGCAGATGGGGAGAAATAAAACCCACCCTACTTGCTACTCTGATGAAAGGTCAAAGTTCACTGCTAAAGAAAAGAAGCCATTAAAACTGTAATTCAGAGGCCTATCTATATGGATCCCATATAATTGTGTGTCTTTTGGGGGTATTCCTTAGGTGAAGAGTGGGGGCAGCTGAAAGCCCCGAATGCCAACCGCTTTATCTTCTCTCATGATCTGTCTAATGGGGCCATGAACATGCTGGAGGTATTTGTGTCCAGTCTGGAGGAGTTCCAGCCTGACTTGGTGGTCCTCTCAGGTCTGCATATGATGGAGGGACAGACAAAGGAGATGCGTCAGGAGAGACTCCTAGAGGTAAGAGCACCTTGTTCCCTCAGACTCTAAAGCATTCTAAGGTGCACTCTGTTGGTCCTTCTGTCACTGTGCAGGGCATTAGGTACAGTCATTGCCCTACAAATGACTTGTTTTTAGTTTTGTAGCACTCTAAGATATGTGTGGGTCTCTGTCCACTAGCTCATTTACTGGGCAATCCTATACATGTCCACTGAGAAGTAAGCCCTCAGGGTTCAATTAGACTGTTGAATTCCATTAGACTACTTTTATGGGATTGCAGCTTTATAAATATGACAACATCTGCAGCATATACTGTACTTTTTATCAAGGTCATTCTCTCTCCACCCCCTTTTTTCCTACTATTAAGTTTTTTCCTTTGTTTTCTGCAGGCTGTAGCTTCCATCTCTGACATTCCCATGGGTGTACCTGTACACCTGGAACTGGCCAGTATGACTGACCCAGAACTTATGAGCGCAATCATTCATCAGGTAACCTAAATGGCAGGGTATGACTTGTACCTCAGACTTCTAGTCAATTAACTCCTTGTTCCCTCCCCCAAAAGTCTTGCCTCACTAATCTGTTAGTCATTTGAGTCAACAAGCAGACAGATAGAGGTGATCAATTGGAAACTGTGTATTTAGACTTTCAATAAGCTTTTGACAAACTTCCTTACTACTAAGCTTAGCAGTCAAAATACATAGTCCTTTGTGGATCAGTAGCTGGTTAAGAAACAAGAAATAGAGAGTAAGAATAAATGGACAGTTCTCCCAATGGAAGGGTATAACAAGTGGAGTATCCCAAGAATCCATATTGGGACCTATGCTTTTTAACTTTTGCATAAATGCTCTAGAGCTAGGGGTGGAAAAGGGAGCAAAGTTTGTTGTTGATAACAAATTGTTGGATTGTGGAGAACTTCAAAAAACACCTCCAAGCTGAGTGAATGGGTGGTAAAATGGCATATGCATTTCAAAATAAGCATGTATAAAGTGATGTCCATTGCAGCAAAATTATATGAATAAATATCACATCTGCATTCTTGAGATCTGAACTGGCCCTGACTGACCAGGAATGAGATCTTGGAGTTGTAGTGGATAGTTTGATGAAGGTATCAGAACAGTGTATTGCACCTGCGAAAAAGGTGAATGCCATGTTAGGGATCATTAGCAAAGCAGTTGAAGATAAAACTGCCTGTATTATAATGCTGTTATAGAAATCTATGGTGTGGCCACATTTGGAATTCTGTGTAAAGTTCTGTTTGCCTCACCTCAAAAACATTGTAGAGCTAGAAAAGCTTCAGAGAAAGGCAACCAAAATGATCAAGGTGATGGAGCAACTCCACTATGAGGGAAGGTTACACTTGTAGCTTTTTATTAAGAGAAAAGGCAATAAGAGGGGACGTGATAGAGGTATGTAAAATTATGCATGATGTGGAATATGGATATAAAAAAGTATGGTAAATTAACTTGGCCCAGTCAATGAAGTTGAATGTTGGAAGATCCAGGACAAAGTACACCCTCACACCTTATAATTAATTTATTCAATTTGCTGTATAAGAGGTAGCGATGGCCACTTACATGGGTGGCTTTAAAAGAGAATTAGACAAATTCATAGAAGATAAGGTTACGCTCTACCTCTTCTGCCAGAGGCTGTATGCCCCTGAATACCAGCTGTTGGGAATTGCAGATGGGGAGAGTACAGTAGCACACCAGTTCTACTTTTGGGTTTCCCATGGGCATCTGGTCATTCACTGTGGGAACAGGATGCTGGATAGATGTGCCTTTGGTCTGATCCAGCAAGGTTCTTCCTACGTTCTTACGTTACGCTAGCTTTGCATGCACTGGTTTCTATATGTAGATAGGTAGCCGTGTTGGTCTGCCATAGTCAAAATAAAAAAATTCCTTCCAGTAGCACCTTAAAGACCAACTAAGTTAGTTCTTGGTATGAGCTTTCGTGTGCATGCACACTTCTTCAGATACACACTTCTGTGTATCTGAAGAAGTGTGCATGCACACGAAAGCTCATACCAAGAACTAACTTAGTTGGTCTTTAAGGTGCTACTGGAAGGAATTTTTTTATTTTGGTTTCTATATGTTTGTCAAAGCCTAATCTAAAAATTGGACTCCCCTGAAGCCAATCTGTCACTTGCTCTGTTTGTTAGCAGGTCTTCCCTCTTGTGAACTCAGTTGGTTTGAATGAACAGGAGCTACTGTTCCTCACTCAAGCAGCCTCTGGACCACATGCCTCACTGGCTTCCTGGAATGGTGTCCCAGATGTGGGTGTTGTCAGTGACATTGTCTTCTGGATCTTGAAGGAACATGGAAGGACTCCTGGGAAGGCATCAGATCTTACTCGTATCCACTTTCACACTTTGGCCTATCACCTCCTAGTTACTGTGGATGGATATTGGGCCAACCAGGTGGCAGCTGTTGCTGCTGGTGCAAGAGTAGCAGGGACACAAGCTTGTGCCACCCAAACCATTGATGCCAGCAGAGTTTTCCTTAAAGCGCCACTGGAGTTTGCCACTTCTAAGATGGAGGAGGCCTCTACAGTCTCCTTAAATCCCCACGAGCCTGTGTCAGAATGGCACAGGGATGGGGTAACATTCCATTACACTCCTGTTCTGGTGTGCAAAGATCCCCTGCGGACCGTTGGCCTTGGTGATGCCATTTCTGCTGAAGGACTTCTTTATTCAGAAATCTACCCTCATTAACCTGTGGAATTAAGATGCACTCCACACAAAAATTAAACCATGCAGGCATGGGCTGGAAGTTAGCATTTAGTAGAAAGCCAAAGAATAAAAGTTAGGCACAGCTCAGCTGCTGCGTGTTGCTACAGGGATGTCTACAATTAAATAGTGAGGTATGACTTGTTAAATATATGGGCTGCCTTTTGCCCAGAATGACAACTTAAACCAAAACAGCTTCTGCTTTAAGTAAGCCAGTCTTATTTGCAGTAACTTAAAAAGCTGGGAACTGAAAGAAGTTTGATGTGACTAGCTATCACAGGAAGGCTATTTTGGTCTTTTACACCGTCATATTTCTGGGAAGGCAAAGGTAAAAGATAATTGTGTTACCTCTTATCACATTCCGAACATGGCAAGAGCCATTGTTTTGTTTGGTAGTGGTGGAATGAAAAAGTATAGCACTTGGGCTGCACCATGCCAAAGGGAACACTGTCCCAAGTGAATAGTACAAAAGCTTGTTCTGTAAGCTCTATAAATGGGAGGTAGGCAAGATGAAAGCATCATAAATTGTTCTGCGGCAAGGAAAGGATGCTGAATGGTACCTTTTTTCGACCTCATGAAGTGAACATCAAAATATTGAGAGAGTGGCATTTTGTCACATGTGCTTCCTCAGCTAGTGTATGCTAATTTTGATCCTCTGTTTTGTTTTATTGCTGTCAGGTTAATCTACTTTTAAGACAGTTGCATACCAAATGCTCATGCACACAATTATTTTACCTCTCAATAGCCTCTTAAGCAGTGACTTGGAGATCATTACTATGAGTGAGAGTATACAATACAATTGCTGGTCTGCTTAACAAGTGGCAATTAGTCTGGGTCAAATTCCAAAGAAATGTAATGTACAAAACCTGAAATGACTCCTACCAAATGGCATAAACATAATTTTCAGTGGAGAAGAGGCTAGGGACCTGGCACATTCTACTATTCCACGGTTACTGTATTATTCTGCAAGGTTATGTGGAGCTGTGATCACATGATCATTGTAAGTGTTGCTCATAGCACAGGAAATTCATTGAGCTGGTTGTGTGTGTAAAATCCATATTCATTTCTGTGTACTTACGCATAGCAATAGAACTATATAGAATCTGAGATACGAAATTTGACTTCAGGATGAGGACAAAATCTGGCAGTGATGTACTACGTTAGCAGAGTGTTGGGTTTGGATGGGAGAATCCACGTGCAAATCTGTACCCAGACATGGCTCTCACTAGGCTTTTATCTTTGCCTAACCTACCTCATGGGCTTGTTGTGATGTTAAGAACTGTACTAAGCCTCAGAGTAAGGGTGGGCTACAGTAGTAACAAATGATGAAACTGAAAATTCCCAGAATGCCAGTAGATATGATTAAAACAGGTCAGGGTATGATTAATGCTGGTAGATCTGAACAGGGCTTAAGGTAGCTACCAATGCCTTTACAATTAAGGAACATAACAGGATCTGCAGGACTCCATCTGATTAGCACAGATTTTCATGAGTTTTTTACAATGTGGTGCTAGCTGAGGTGAGCAGAAATTTTGCACTGTATACGTAATATCTTCCAGATTTTGTTGTCTCTTAAGGTCAAACTAGATGTTACTTCAAATGTTTTTAAACCTGTGCTGGGGGTTCTGTGTGTCTCTTCTACCAAAAGCAGTGGTGGGGCCTCTTGAGTGAGAATCAGGGAGGATGACTTCAATTCTTCCAACGCTCTGAGTGCCAGTCTTGCTGAAAGTTTCCCTTTGCTGCAGATAGTGGTCTGGAGACTGGGTGGGGGAGGTGGGGCGTTCTATAGAAAAAACCATCAAAAGGACTATAATAAGGGCTGATAAGGTTTGACTTCAGAATTAGAATTGACGTATAGGTCTTGAACCTGATCAAGGATGTGTTCTCACACTGAAAGTTTCAAAACAGTGGCTTAGGGCATGCTGACAAGTTTTACATCAAGGTATAATGCTTGTTGCTCAAATTGCTTTTTCTGTCAGCCCAGGGGTGGAGAACTGTGAAGGGTGGCCTCTTCTTTACTACTTCAGTGCTGCATTTAAAGGCAGTAGCAACAGATGATCCATGCAGTTAGCTGCTGAAGAGTTGTTAAAACAGAGATGGGGTAGCAACTTCAGGTGGAGAAGTAGCAGTGCAATAACCATTCCTCTGCTTTCTGTTCTCTTCACTGCTTACCCCTGGCTATTTTCCTCTTAGCCAGGTTTATATCCAAATATTGAGTCTTCATAAGAAAATAAGAGGAAGTGATGGAAAGCTGTGGGCAAAGGAAAAGTTCAGAACCTTTGCTCAGTGGTGGAGCACTCATTTTGCATGCAGAAGGTCCCGGGTTCAGGTCACTGGCATATTCAGATAAAAGGATTTAGTGGTAGATGACGAGAAATACTTTGATGCGTCTGAGACCCTGGAGAGCTACTGCCAGCCAGCATGGACAGTACTGGACTAGAGGGACCAACTAGTCAGACCTGGGTCAAGACAGCTTCCTATGTTCCATTTTCCTCTTCATCTGGAACTGACATCTCTTCCCCTATTTATACCAGTATGGTAGAGAACTTTGATAATACAGATGTGCTACCATCTCAGCTAGTTTTGTCCTTAGTCAATTGGCTTCTCTTGGCTCTTTGCAGCAGAGTAGGCCTCACTTGAGTGAGCCCCACCTGCAGGCATTTTGTTACCCAGCTGCAGGCACTAAGATGCTAGCTGTGTCTATTTACAGTCCTATGCTTGCTGGCATAAACCCAAGTACAGAACGTCAGTATAACACTCTTACCAAAACATCACCTTGCAAAAGTGTTGCTTCTGTGTGCATGAATAACATTACCAAAAAGGACTCCAAAGGGTTGCAGTAGATCACGGGCTGTGCTTTGCTTAGATGAAGGTTTAAGAACAGGGAGCTTGACTGTACTACATAATCATGTTCTTGTTTCTGTGGGAAGGGCTTCTGACTTTAGACATCTCGAAACAGGTCACTAGGAAAGCATAATGTTAGCAATCCTGAGCTGTAAGACTGAAGTATTCTCTTTGCATTTGCTGCTTTTGTGAGACAAATCATAGTGGTTAAATATGCAGCTTTATTTTCCAGGTTTTGCTGTTGAGTTTAGGGTGTACTGTACAAAGCACTATTGTAGAACTTGTTTTCATTCCATAAACGAAGTAAATGAATGGCAGCTATACAGCAGTGGTGCTTGTTGGGTTTTTCTTAGTTCCTTTGCTCTTTGCAAAACTGTATCCTAATTAGATCCACATGTCGTTATTTATTATCACACATATTCCAGTGGTGACAGCCTCCATTTGTACATGTGTTTCTCTACTTGATATGCGAGGCCTTGGTAACCTTATCATCGCCGCAACTCTTGTTAACACAGGTTTATTTTAGTTCAGTAATTCCTACCTGAATCAAGAGTGGCCCTGGGTAGAGGTGAGCCTACTTCTGTGCACTCTTGTATTTTAATCACCCTTTTCATTAGAAAGAGGGCAGGAACATGAACCCCAAAGTCCTCTCCTACCAGCTAGAAGCCGAAGCCTCAAGTTAATTGTGTCTAAGAGTACCTGTAAAAAAGATATTTGAATGCATTGGTTTTAGTACTTCTCCTGAACACCTGGACACTGCCTACCCCTTTCCTCTGCCTGTGGTGCTTTCCTGTATACAGAATCATAGAATTGTAGAGTTGGAAGGCACTCTGAGGGTCATCAGTTGCTATACTAATAAATTGTTTTGTTCAGCATACGGAATGAGCCTATCCACTTGGCCGCAAGCCAACCCAGCTTTAACGGCAATAACTGTGAGTGTCCAGCGCCAGGGCCTCTTACCAATGGGTGATGTGAGACAAAGTCTTCCTTACAACTCTCCTTGCACTAGGAAAATATTCTGTGAAGCAGAATACTGAAGCAGGTTCATCCTCTCTATATTTGAAACCCTATGAATAGAAAGTAAAGCTTTTGCTAAGAGTTCTAGCCTGTGCTTTACACCCAGTTGTTTCTTTAATGTGACAGCTAAAGTGAGCTTTTTGCTCTTCTGAATGGTATAGTTTCTTGCCCACATTGTCAAATTGGAACAGCTCTCTGTCCCACCAGAATTCTCAGGGAGTTGCTGAGCCCAGAATCTAACATGGGATCAGAGGCTTCAGAAACCAAGCATCTGTCATCTTGGTGTCTGGCACTTGCTAATACAAAGGGTGGCGAAAGTCACCTGTGCTGTGCAAGCTACACTTCCTGTTTTCTTTTGTAAATAGCAGGGATAGAATAGGTGTATTTTGCAAGAGCTAAAAAGCATCCTTGAAAGCAAGTTCTCAATAACTTCTGTTGCCAAATTGTTCTGCCTGTACAATTCCTATGAAAAAAAGTATTTCTGGACATTGTGTTCTGTTTCAATGTATATGATTATTAAAACCTTAAGACTCTGGTGTTACCATAAAACATTCCTTTTGCATTTAGAATGTACTGTGTTCTCTCTTTTTTTGGCAATTACTTGGTTTAAAGTTCCATGGCTTTGAGTGTGTGACTAATCTAGAAACATCAGAAGGTGCCTTATACAAAGATCATTGGTCCATAGAGCTCAGTATGTATGGCCTGCAATACTAGAATGCCTCTCCAGGGCTTTGTACAGTTGTCTGAGATTGAACCTGTAGCTTTTGCATTCAAGGTATGTTCTCTATCACTGACCTATGGCCCTTTCAGCTTTTTTTAATTGGAAGAAACTACTCCATACTAAATCAGGGATTGTTAACCTTTCTACTGACATCATGTCAAAGGTACCATACAGCCTTGGCTTCAGGGCAGTGGTGCAATGCCTCTAATGCCTGAATGCTGCTTTCCAAAGTCCTACTGAGATGTGGCTCAGTGACAAAGCACTCTCTCAAACAAAACAGGCAACAATTCAAAATTGTCCACTGGCCACTACTGATCAGAAAACCACAATCAATATACAATTTGAACAAAAGCTCTTTGAGAGGGTGGTATTCACAATAGGCTGTGAGTCCTTGAATGGTGTGGTCTGGCGAAGAATGAAGAAAAGTTGGTAGGGTGGAACTGTTGGGTAGTGAAGAGCCTATGATTGTTCTAGACATCCTACAAGAACAGTTTCACAACCGGGTCCCCCTTACTGAGTTTTGCTTCTAGATGCACAGCTAGTACTAGGGGCTGGGATTGCCTCTGTCAAACTGAAACTAAGAAGCTGGCTGAGCCCTTCCTTCATGACGTGCCCCTACCCAGCTCTGATAACTTCATTTCTCAGGTATCTAATCTGGAACCTTAGGTAACATTGCTCTTTTATTTCATTTGCAACTGAGACTTGTCTTCTTGTATTTGATTTCCAATACTAAGATATATATGTGCCAGGTAAAAAGATAACAAACGTAATCTCACTTCAAAGTTAATAAGGAATCAAGTAACACATGGGACAAGTTAAATAGAATCATTTCAATCCTTTTATTAAATATTTCTATTTACATCTTTTAAAAAGCTCCCCCTATATATAAAGTAATTCAGCCAAATTGGCTGTAGTGATAAATTCCACCATTCAGTGATACAAGATATCTGCTGATCATTGGTCTGCTTGATCTTTCTGGGATTCTAAAGCAGTAGCTTAATCCATTCAAAATTTGACAACCTCAGAGAACTTAGTTTGAGAGTATAGTAGCAGATGTTTCAGGCTGCCCTTTAGCCACTGGCTACTATCAGTACAGATATGTTAGGAGAGGGCAAGACAAAAGCACAAGGAATGCTGCAGTCTCAATTTTTAGGGCACCTCTCTACAATTGTGTTTTTCTGTCAGTAACTTGAAGAATAACTGTAAAACCCAACTTCTCCTGCTGCAAAGAACTTAACTTTTTCCAGTACTACTCCCAAATTTCGTTTGCTGCTATCTTGAGGGCATCTTTCATAATCCTTTTAATTTGGAATATTGAAGAAAGTAGATTTTAAACATTTCCCAAGCATCCTGCTGGCTCAAGTATGGAGAGAGAACCTCTTGCTGGAGCAAGGCTTGGGTGATACCAACTTTACACATCTTGCTCCTCTCGCTAGCAGGGCAGGTTCTGCAGCTCTACAAGCTGTCCTGGTAGTCTCTTCAAGTTTCCTTTTCTTGTTCCATAGGCGGCTCCTGCCCTTCAGTGGGTGCAGCTTTCTCTGGATCAGAGGCAGGCTTAGGCTCCACTGGCTTGGCCAGCTGAGTTCCAGCGCCTGAAAATGAAAGTGAGCACAAATCAGCAATTTGCTTTTCTCTTCTAAACAAGAGAGAGCTTTTGGTGGATGGTGAAATTCCTAGTGTTTCTATATTGCTTACCGTGCAGGTTAGCCCAATTCCATGAGCATCCTTGTGGCTCAGTTGGACCACATCACATTGTAAGTAACCTGGAATTTTTTTGTCTGCCTAAAGTAACAAGCGTTTCTCTTTGGCCTTGATTGAGGAAGGAGACTTCTCCCATTCCAGTATCTTCTAGAACCGTGAATAAACTATTGCACATTGGTTTTTTGGGGGGGCGGTGTGGGAAAATGGGTCAGCCTGAACAGCGAGCACACGTGCCCACAGAGGCTTTTTCTACTGCCCGCATGGTTTTATTACCCCTGCTAAAATTAGGCTTGACAGAAGAAGCATTATATCAAGAAATCTGCCGGGTGTCTGTGATGCCCACAGCAGTTTCTCTGGTTGGCATATGTGCCCTCTGGCCCCAAAAGATGGGCAATATCTGTTAGTGGATAGAAACTGCTTAGAGGTTCTATTTGCAATCAAACAGTATACCGTATTTTTCGCCCTATAGGATGCACTTTTCCCCCTCCAAAAATGAAGGGGAAATGTGTGTGTGTCCTATGGGGCGAATGCAGGCTTTCGCTGAAGCCTGGAGAGCGAGAGGGGTCGGTGCGCACCGACCCCTCTTGCTCTCCAGGCTTCGCGCACCTCTCCGCAAGCAGCGGGAGCCAGCGCTGGGCTCCCGCTGCTTGCGGAGAGTTGCCTGCACGCTGAAGCCTGTGCGCGCTGAGCTCAGCGCGTCCAGGCTTCGCGGACCTCTCAACAAGCAGCGGGAGCCAGTGCCGGGCTCCCACGGCTTGCAGAGAGCTTCCTATTTGGGGGCTGGGGTCGGGGGAAGCCTGGGGGGAAAATAATTTCCTCCCTTTATTTCCCCCCCCAAAAAAACTAGGTGCGCCTTATGGGACGGTGCGTCCTATAGGGCGAAAAATATGGTATACATTTTGTTAAATAAACAAATGCTCAATAATTGTGCTTAGATTTATCTGCAGCAGATAATGTCTTTTGAAAACTATCCTGACGCCCCTGCCTTTTAAGAGCCAAAGTGATCAGTGGAGATCATATACAAATTTGTGAGGATTCCTTTTTCCCTCCTTTATTCCCTCTGCTCCTGCTCTACACTATCCTGCTACTATCACTTACTGAGTAAAAGGCAGAATATACATAAAACCAACACTCCTCACAGCTGAACCTAGACCTCCTGAGAACATTTTCGAGCACAGACTAAAACTAGGTATTATATGCATGGTCTCCAAGCTGCCTGGAGAAATCACCTGCTATTTTTGCAAGTTATATGCTAGTAGTGGGCACAGAATCTGAATGAGGATCCACCCTTGCCGTTAAATTCAAACTTGTCCTTGCTGGAGCATAACTTGTGTCTATATGAAAGTTGTTAACTCTTTCTTTCTGCAGAAGTATGCAGGAACTAATTCTAAAAGTTTTTCACAGTTATGTCCACCTCTCCATTTAACCTGAGCACTTGCAACACTGGGTTTAACTGCTTGAAGGCTAATCTCCCTGTGAGGTTACAGATGACTAGTGAACACTTACAACTACTACTGTGTAGCTCCCGCTTGTCTATAGCATTCAGACAATGAAAAAGGGGAATTGATTCTGCCTATGCAAATAGACATGGTGCAGATAGGCATACCTGGAATCATGGTCTTGGCATACCCAGCTGCAGAAGACATAGCCTGTCCCAGGGCTTGGTTAGAGCCCAAAGGCTGTGCGCTGGAGGATTTGCTAGATGCAGTTGCTCGCTGCTTTGATTTGGAGTCTTTAGCAGGTTTAGCCCAGACTGCAACCTCTCCCAGTTGCAAGGCAGCACCTAGTCTCTGAGCTACATCCACCATCTGCCCAAGTGTGAAGAGGGAAACGGGGGTGGGAAGAAATTGAAAATCTGGTCAGCAAATACCATTGCCATCAAATCTCATTCCAGTTCTACTTCCATATAAAGCAGGGGCACTAACCTATAGCCCTTCAATGTTTCTGACAACTCCCATTAGCCCCAGCCAGCATGCCTAGTAGTCAGGGAAGATGGGAGTTGCAGCCCAGTAATATCTGGGGGGGGGGGGGGCGCAAAGGTTCTCCCTGATAAAAGGCAAAGGAGGAAGGAGAACTTGGGGAAAACGCACGTATAACCTCTTGCCATATGTTCCCCTGAAGTACATCATCCTGCCCAGCCAAAGATCCTGAAGCAAAAGACAACTTGGACAGCCATGCTGGTATTTAGCAACCTGCCTTTCACAAAAAGCAGACCATTGGTCCATCAAGCTCAGATTACACTGCCTGCCAGCAGCTTTCCGGGGCTTCCAAGAATCTTATATGGAGGGGCTGGGGATTAAACCTAGGACGTTTTGCATGGAGACCATGTGCTCCCCCCCTCCCCTTTTAAGGGCAAAATGTGAGGGGGAAGGGGTGCTCATCTTCCTGAACCTTAGCACCTCTTGCCCTTTTTCTGTGTGCCTGCCTCCCCGTCCCCAGAGGTGCCCAAACTCCCCACCCAATTTCAGGTAATGCTATCTAGGTCCACTGACTGCTAAGAAGGCATCCCAACCGTGCTACTGCAGTGGTACCTCAGTTTTTTAACATCTCATTTGACAAACATTTCACAGTTTTCGAACGCCGCAAACCTGGAAGCAAATGCTTGTTTTCAAACACGCCTCGGAAGTCACAGTTTCCGTACTGAGTTTTCCATTTTTAGGCTTTCATACTGTGTTTCGGTTTTTGAACATTTCAGAACTCCAACGGTCTTCCAGAACGGATTACATTCAAAAAACGAGGTACCACTGTATTAGTTGTTTCTGATTTTTTTAAAAATTGATTTTGTTACATTCTCATTTTAAAGGGCTCTATTTGTGATGCATCTATCCTCTCTTCTCTCCCACCCCTACCCCTTAGTTGTCTCAGGAACCACACACTCTGTTTGAAGTTCCGCTAACAAAATGACCCCTTGCTACGTAGCTGTTTGGTAGCTATAAGCAGTGGTTTAAACTAACATACCTCAGGGTCAAACTCCGGTGTGCTATCCACTAATGCTTGGACCTTTCTTTTCATCTCATGATACTGAAGAACTGCCCCCTTCTTATCCCCCTGATTGTAGAGCAGGCTTGCATAGTTGAGATTTATCAGCGGGCTGAACCTGAAACCCAGGAGAGGCAACATGGTAGTATAAATGGTACTGGTGCTAAAGGGAGGTAAACTGCACTGTTGTCAGCAAGTATTACAGCCAGGACCAAGACCCATCTGTGAGATCTCTTAGGCAGTGGCCTTTTGCTTGCTGAAATTATTAATTGGATGAATTAGATTTCGGGTTACAACAATAAAATACACAGTTATATATAAAAAAAATACAACCACAACACAAGGAAAGTGTCAGAACAGTTAAAAATAAGTTCATCTAGGAAAGCAAGTCCACATATAAAAACAAACAGTTGCAGTACAGATAAAATTAAGAGTTCTGTAACCTAGTAGGTCAAATTCTACTTTTTTCAGAAATGAGAAGAATAGATCATAAAAATGATGTAAGTGTCCAAAGGTAATTTTTATCTTACATATTAGATCTGATTAGCTGAACAAACAGTAAGAGAGTAATGAAAAACCGAGAGCCTGTACATGGACAAGGAGCTGTACGAAAGTGCAGCCTCAGGCAAAGAGACCCTTGGGGCTTTTAACACATCCCTTTCAAGTGTTCTCTCCAAAACTATATGAATGAAGAAAAAAACCTGGGGGTTTTTTTAAATGGAAATGAAGGTTCCTAAGAGCATGTCTAATGATTGTGCTGAAAGCCAAATCTTGAAGTTTTTAAAGTGCATGGGAGCATGCACTGAACTTGTGTCTTTGGGGTAATGGGCGTAGCCGGGATTTATTTTAGGGGGCAGCCTTTATGTGGGGGGGGGACCAAGTTATCTGCAGTGCAATTGGTCAGTTAAGTATTTTTATTTACTTGATTTTTTGGGGGGGTAGCTGCACCCCTCTGGCGGTGCTTATGCTTGGAGTTCAGCAGCTTTTAAGTGTCAGGATTGGGCAGGATTTGGTGCAATGTGACCAAAATTAGCTCCATAGTTCTGAGGCAAGATAATAGTTGGTGCATAAACAATCCTAGATGCCACAGTTGTAATCCCCCAACTGCAAGAGATTTCCAACTGGCTTTCAAACTCGTTTCACTCATGTGAGGCACATGTTGAAACCTATCCCCAAAATACCTTGCAGTTATAGGGCAAAGCACCTTATCATGGTCCTGGAACTTGCAAGCTGGCAACTGTTTATTGAGCCTATTCCAATAACTTGGAGCAGATGGAGGTTAAATACTCTAATCCCAAGGGAAATAGTTTTTAAAAAACAGAAATGCCTCTCCCAGCTGGTCTCCAAAAGCCACCCCAAAAGGTGAGGCAGGAGATGGTTTTTATAATGTGGCTACCAAGAACACCTTCCCAGGTAGCACACACGTTATCTTTGAGATCATGACAAGATACAGTGGAGGTGGTTTCTTACAAATGGTGAGCTGCGAGCACTAGAACTAATGTAGTCTTTGGCTCTGCTAAGGACCTGGGAAGTGATGCTGTTTGCTGCCCACTCTTGCAGATTTTCTAAGTTTTTAGGTCAGCAATGATGCAATTGCACTTGAAAGAAGCAAGTGAACCTCAGCAAACCTGGAGGCCCAAGATTGTCTCCTTTACAGAGTACCGTATTTTTCGCTCCATTGGACGCACCGGACCATAGGAGGGGGAGAACAGGGGAAAATTTTTTTCCTTGTTCTCCCCCTCTAAAACAAGGTGCGTTCAAGGTACATTCACCAGAGCTTGTGGGGCTGGCGGTGGGGGGAAGCGCTGCTTTCCCCCACCGCCAGCCTCAAAGATCCCTGAAGCCTTTGGAGCGCAGTGCCCCGCTGCCCTAGAGAGGCTTTGTGCGCAGCCATCCCCAAGCTAGAGCAGCGAGACGGAGCGCTCTGCAGTGCTCCGTCTTCCTGTTATGGCTTTGGGCTTAGCGGCGCAGCCTGCATTCGCTCTATAGGACGCACACACATTTCCCCTTAATTTTTGGAGGGGAAAATGTGCGTCCTATAGAAAGAAAAATACGGTACATTTCCAGATTAATTTGTGCAGGATAACACTTGCACACACCTATTGACTAGTGGAACTAGGTTCATATGGCAAGTTCCAGAGGGAGATTTAGTGTGGAAAACACTTTTCATGGACTAGAGCCCCCTTACAGAAACATGCACGCACAACCTCCTGATCCCACCACCACCTCCCATTAAAACAAAAGTTGAGAAAGTGTGGTCCGAAGAAACAAGAAAGCTCACAGATAGTGCCAGCCTTAAGGTACTGCTAGTGAGGAAATGGGAGAGGATATGTGCTCTATGGAGCCACTCTTGGGTAGGCACAGAAAGAGCACTATTTAACAAGTAAACTACCCCAAGTAAACAGAAACGTACGTGTCCAGCGCTGAAGCTTTTTGATAGGCGAGCTTGGCATTCTCTACATCTTCAAGATTTGTCAAAGCAACTGTATCAAGAAAGGGAAAACGGGGTAACTCTTGCTGGCAAAGTGAAGAAATTCTAAATTAATTCTGCACCTTTGGCCAGTGTCTTTATTCTCACATTGCAGCTGGGAAAGGGACTGAGAGAATGACTTGCCTTCCAGAAAGTTGATGGTGGAGTAGGGTTTGAATTTGATTCCCCGCCACCCTTGCAATGCTCTTAAGGATGGGTCACAACACACTAAGCTTACTGAGAGAACGCACAAGCCTCTTCAAGAGAAGCGTTCAGGTTTGAGACAGGGAACAACAGTCTTCTTAGGAGAGCTGTAGGTAGAAAGGCCCTGCTCAGGTTTCCAGGTTCACTCCCTGCCAACTCCAGTTAAAGCAGAAATGGGGAACCTGTGGCCCTCTGGATGTTGTTGAACTGCGACTTCCATATGACCTACCCAGAATGGCAAAGGGCCGAGGGATAAGGGGAGTTGGAGTCCAACAATGTCTGGTGGGTCAGAGGTTCTTCATCCCCAGCTAAAGATCTCAAGTACTGGGTGATGGGAAAGATCCATTGGCTGAGACACTGGAAAGCTACTACCAACCAGAAAAGGCAATACTGGGCTACATAGACCCATGGTCTAAGTATAAGCCTGCTTCATGCGTTCAGGATCAATGCTAACCAAGGATAGGAATCCTCCATCTTCCTTACCCATGGATCTGGTACTTTTGCACCTACATCGCAGCTGATTTTATTTCAAGCCAGAGTTTAGTTCACTGAACAGAATGTTGGATGTGAACCTGGGAGATCTGGATTCGAACTGCCCATTTAGTCATGACTATAAGAGGCAGCCGTAGGCAAGTCAGTCTCTTGAACTAAGTTCCCAGTCTGTATAATAGGAATAATGTCTACTGGGATTATTAAGGGAAGAAATGATATCATCAGTATCAAATAAACCACATGCTTAAAACACCACATACATTTATACTAGTGATTTCAACCAGGGTAGCATCCCCTAACATCAATAAGAAACAGAATTTCCATTGTAGTAACCAGGCAAGGGTGGCAGGTGTGTGTGGTGCTACCTGCTAATAACATGTAGAGTTCTGCCAGCTTTGGCTGGAGATGGATGGCAGCGCTGATGAAGTGGAACGCAGAGGCATACTGCTGCATTGTCAGATGAACGAGGCCAAGGTTGTACAGAATCTTCCAGTCAAAGGGAGCAAGGTAGTTTGCTCGTTTCAGGCAGCTGATGGCCTGCAGGGGGAAATTGCTCCATTCAATAAGGGAGAAGGCAAAGGCATTATGAAATGGCTGCTTTAGGGGTAGAGGGCAAGGGTGCAATTTTCTTGATCCTTCCAAATAATAACGTCTCTTGAAAAGAACTTCATTCATTCATTTATTTTATTATTTATTAAATTTGTTTGCTGCCCTGTACCCGTAGATCTCAAAGAGGTCCAAAACACAAAAATATAAAATATACAAAGCACAGAATAGATAATAAAAACAAAAATAAAGACAACCCAATAATCCCCTCTTCCACAACACATTTAAAAGGGCATTAGATGCCAATCAGCCAAAGGCCTGATTAAAGAAGAATGTTTTCACCTGGTGCCTAAAGGTATACAATGAAGGCACCAGGCGAACTTCCCTGGGGAGAGCATTCCACAGATGGGGAGCCACTGCAGAAAGGGGCTATTTTTGTGTTGCCACCCTCCGTACTTCTCGTGGAGACACACGAAGAAGGGCCTCGGAAGATGATCTCAGGGTCTGGGTAGGTTCATATGGAGAGACGGTCCTCGAGGCATTGGGGTCATGAGCAGTTCAAGGCTTTATAGGTCAAAAACAGCACTGATGTTGCTCTCCAGTTGCCAATGCTAGGTAAGACGGAATTAACAAAACCCTGACTGCTTTTATCTTTTCCAAACATCAGTGCAAATAAGATAAAACCCTACCTCTGTTTGTGCCAAGGGGTAGGTGGACATTTCGCTCCTTTATGCTGGGGTATGGAGAAGCCAAGAAATAGCCAGAGGAACACCTATGCTATTGAAAGAAATGCCTGCCTCCCCACTTCCAATTCTGCATGCTGGAGGATTGGGGAGAGGGGAAGGAGGGGGTAAAAGACAATCACAAATGGATGCAAATTCAGGAAGGTAATAGGGTAGGCAGATGACACAGAACACACCTACCGCCACATATTTCTTTTTGCCAAAGAAGCACATTCCAATGTTGTTCCAGAGTGGGGGGCTTTCAGGAACAGCACAAGCGACCACTCGGTACTTGGTGAGGGCTACGTCAAAGTCTCCATGTGTCTGCATCATGCTGCCAGCTGCCAAGATGGCCTTTTGAACAGAATAAAGTAAAAACCAAATCATAGGGCTTTTCACCACTGTCAATGAGTAAAGAACACAAAGGCATTATCAGAGCAATGACTGGAGACAGGTTTTGCACATCAGGAATACACCCAAAGCCACACATACCTGGAACCTTGTGGGATAGGCAGGACCAAGGACTAAGAAAGATCAGCCTTCCTCAACATGGTGCCCAGCAGATGTTTTGGACTACAACTAGGGCTGACGAGAGTTGCAGTCCAAAACATGTGAAGAGCTCCAAGAAGGAAAAGGTGCTTTAGTGACTCTGACCAGCTCATCCAGCTGTTTACTTAGGTTACCATTTTGTGACATTCATATTGATTTTCTTCTGTTTCCGCCAACAATTCAATATATTCCCATCCCCTGAGTTACCTTATAGTTGCTGGGATCATACGTGAGTGCGTTCCCAAGATACTCAAAGGCTTTCTGATGAACCTCGAGCTAAGTAAAGGGGGGAAATATCAGTAGAATATTTAAACAACTGAATCACGATACATTTTTCATTGGTTTTTACTGCACGGTCGTAGTTACTTCCTACGCCACATGCAAGTTCTTTAGGAACTGCAACAAACAACCCTCTGAGGTTCATCAAACGCAACCAGGAAGCCACTGCGCACTCTCTAAAGAGGACTGCTGTGCATCTTCGGCTGACATGCTCTAAATCTGGCTCTCCCATGAGAAAGGACTCAAAAGTCAACCAGCCCCAAATATCACACCCCAGAATTTAAAGCCCTATCATTTCCTCCTGGGAAATCAACACTAGAAACCTAATAATCTTGGGCCATTACTGAGGCTGCTAGGAAATGAAGAAAGCATTTAGATGAGGGAATCCTGCCCAGAGACAAAATGGAGGCCCAAGTTGCATAAACAAGAACCATTTTGGGAGTGAGCTAGGGATTTGGCAGAATTATGGTACAGAGAAAACTGTCGACTCATGAAACTGTGACATTGCTTATCCCCAGGAAACTTTAAAGCCATTTCTGAATTTGTATCCAATACGCAGTCCTTTCCTATATAGAAAATGCACAAAGCTACTTTTTCCTTCTTCATATACTTGGACTAGCAGGTTATAGAAGCAAAGCCTATCTGCATTCTGCTTTGGCTTAACTGCGTAAGGTAGGTTCCTTCCTGTGAGGATCTAAAGCACATATTTAGAAGAGATAGTCTGGGGCTAACTTTTTGAGAAAAGTCTCAAAGCGGCAATGAGGATGCCTCAACATGAATGCCATTAACAGCTGCTGGACCAAACCGAACAACTAACCAATTAGCAACCTCCCATACCTCCAGGTAGAGCAAGCCCAGAGTTGTAAGGAGCTCTGTGTTTTCCGGAGAGAACCTGAAAGAAAGAAAAAGAGACCCTAGAGTTTTATGGCATCTGGTGCCCTCATTAATACATTGTTATGCAAGGGCATAAACGAGTTTCACGCAGAGATGGCCCATGACATTTCTGCACCAGAAGCAGAAGATACAAATGTTCCCCACTATGGTGATAAAAATAAACGGCAGTAAATATTGTACAAGTTGCTACCCTTTGATGGTGGTCCAAAATTTGCCACTTGAAGTGATCTGCTTCCTGCGTAATAGGAGGACTAGCCCCAATCTTGCATGTGAAGGAGACATTTTATCAGCCTTAAAGAAGGACTACCAAGCCCCCACTGTGTGGCTTGAGCAGAAGACTATGGCAAATGACATGCCGGGCAGAAATATTTTACTTGCTGAAAGCAAGGGGCTCACCGAAAGGCTTAAATACATTTGCCTCTGAAGTATTCCAGGGCTAACACACCCCTCCAGCTGCCATTGCTGCGTATTTTAATTGTCTGGGGCAGCAAATGCAAAGGAGGTTTTCCCCACTCTACCAGAGGTGTTGTTTATATTTTGTTTTTGTTTTTCAATTTACATACTGCACCACAGCAAAGCTCTCTGATCAATTTACATTAAAAGGCCATACAGCTGTTCTTATCGTTCCTGTCGGCTTTGCAGCGCATGGCTGTTTTATGTGCTTTTATGCAATTTGTACTCTGCCCTGGGATCTATTGCGATGAAAGGCAGGTTCTAAATGCACTTATTAAATAATAAATAAATACAAACCGGAGAAGGAATAAAAGACAAATGACTCCTTTTAAAAAAAAACACACCAAAAAATGAACAAACCTAATTCTATTAGAGGCTATTTGAACAGAACCCCTTTTGTTGGAAATGGGGCTGACATATGCTCCTTGACTCATACTGTGAGAACAGCAGCAGCAGATTCTGTTTCCCCTCATGAGTGCTATGAAAATGCTCGTGTTAGCATCAGAACAGCCTTCAGAAATAGTTTGAAGAAGCTGATTTGCAGGCTGTCACACTGGCTTATAGCCTCGGGGTTGAAGACCTGTGTGAATTCATGCGCTTCAAAGGGACTTGAAAGGTGGGAGCAGTAATCCAAAACTGTGCCTAAGATGGCTGCCTGGGCCACGAGACAAGACCTTTCTCAACGCTTTCTAGTTCTGTACAATGGGGTTAATTCCTGGTCACAAGACATCTTTCCTAACCTCCACCCCCAACAGAACAAGAGAAGAAAGGCTCTTACTCCACTGCTTTCTTATAGACTTCAATGGCTTTGTCCGTCTGCCCCTCCAACAGGTGGATCTTGCCCAGCATCATGTATGTCAGGTCATGTCGGTTGAGCTCCAGGGCATTATTCAGCTGATCTTTTGCCTAAGCAGAGCACAGAGTGTATTACTCATTTTCAGATATTTATATGCCACTGTTCAGGTGAACTTCATGAAGTGGTTCACACTGAAATGGTAAACCTATATAATAAAACACCAAAGATGAGCGACAAAAAAACCCACCTTTTTGAAAGCTAGATCTCTCCTTAATGAAATTGGCAAAGAGCCAGCCTGAGCACTGGTTCATTTACACTAGGATAGCAAGAGAGAAAAGAGACAAGCGTGTTTCTGCAGCCAGTGGGCTAAAAAATACTTGTACAGTGGTGCCTCGCAAGACGAAATTAATTCGTTCTGCAAGTTTTTTCTTCTTGCGAGTTTTTCGTCTTGCGAAGCACGGTTTCCCATAGGAATGCATTGAAAATCAATCAATGTGTTCCTATGGAGACCGTCCGGGGACAGAGGGGAAGCGCCGCGCGCCTTCCCCTCTGTCCCCGGACCTGTTTTAAAGCAAGGGAAGGGGCAGCGGGGAGAATCGCTTCTCCCTGTTGCCGCCCCTTGGTTCAAAAGGGGTCCGGGGACAGAGGGGAAGGCGCGCGCGCCTTCCCCTCTGTCCCCGGAGATTGCGGGGCTGGCAACGGGGAGAAGCGATCTTCTCCCCGCCGCCCCTTGCTTCAAAAGAGGTCCGGGGACAGTGGGGAAGACGCGCTGCGCTTCCCCGCTATCCCCGGAGCTTGCGGGGCAAGCTTCGTTTTGCGAAGCAAGCCCATAGGGAAATGCGTCTTGCGAAGCGGCTAAGAAAACGAAAAACTCCTTCGTCTAGCGAGTTTTTCGTCTTCCGATTCCGAGGCGTTTGTCTTGCGGGGTACCACTGTAGTCTTTGTGGCTGCAAAAGCCTGAAAGCAGAAAGGCAGTGATGGGTGGTCATGGTGGGTGACTCAATGACCCAGAAAAATAATGAGCAAATAAGTTTTGAGCTTATGCAATTGCATTGTACGAAGTCAGACCATCCATTGATCTAGCTCAATGGCAGTGGCTTTCCAGGGTTTCAGACAGGAGTTTCTACCACCCTCACCTGGAGATGCTGGAAACTGAAGCTGGGACATTCTACCACTGGGCTGATGCCCTTCTCGGGCTGAGAAAGTCCAGCTATCTGTATCCCTTTGAACTGGAGATGTCAGGGATTGAACCTGGGACCTTTGGAATGCCAGGTACCTGGTCCCACCAATGGCTAGTTCCTCCCTTGCCACATATATGATGCAGCTACACCCATAGGAGAAAGACAGAAAAGCAACCAAGCTAACACACTCGCCAATGATCTCCCCTTTGGACAACTGTGGATGCCTCACAATTTTAAAAACTCCCCTTGCTTGTTAATTCCTCACTCCCTTTTGCTGGTCCAACTTGAGCTCCTTTGGTGATACTCTTTCTTTCTTTCTTTCTTTCTTTCTTTCTTTCTTTCTTTCTTTCTTTCTTCTCTCTCTTATGGACGGAATATAATTTCTTGCGTGAAGCTCTTGGGATAGGCCCTTTTTTCTAACTCTCTCCCTCCACTGCCAAAACAGGTCCTATATATAGTAGGCAAGCTAGGAGCAGAGTTCATCTCCTCCTTCCTTCCCCCTTGAATGCTCCAGCCAAGTGGGCAGTGGGCTCAGCCTCAAAGGTGGGGCTGCATTTGCTTTGCCCCTCCCCCTCCTGTCTTCCTGGGTGCTTTCCCGAGTTAAATAGGCCTAGAAGCACTAGGAAGCCGGAATCTGCGGACTGGCAGGATTGGATGCTACCGAGGCTTTTACAGCTCATCATTCCACAAAATGCTTATCCCAGCACTGAGCCAGGAGGGCTGCTGAACTGCACAAAGGAGTAGAACTGCTCCTCCTGGGCACATTGTTAATCCCCTCCAATGAGAGGCATCGATTGCAATGGCCTCTTTTCCTCCCCTGGGCCCAGCCGGTGGGACTGGAATGAAAGGTTGCAGGTTTTCTCCTCTCTTTTTTTCCAGGCACATTAAAGGAGAGAGATGCTGACAAAGTAAAAAAGAATTATGCAGCCACGGGATATTCATTGCTAAAAAGCTAAAATGCCAGCACATTCTATAGGCTTCATTATATTTTATAGGCCCATGTGACTCGATGCAAGGAAGCAGCATGGTGTACGGTCAGGGCGCAGCAAAGGGGAAATGTGAGAAGGAGGAAATTTCTCATACTAATGGCCCATTAACACCTCAATGCAAATGTTTGTGTGCCCCAAACTGGAGAGAATGGACCATTTTCATGGCTTGCAAGAATCAAACTGGTACATCTTCCTAATTGGTGACAGTAAAGCAAGCTCTGACCTGAGGGCTACAGTATTCTCAGTAAAGACAGCATCGCTATCTTGGATACTTTCTGCAACTGGCTTCATCACTCAAAAACCTTCCACCATCCCGGACCATTGTCCATGCAGACAAGGGCTGATGCAGACATCTGGAGGGCTACAGATGCTAAAGATATGGTGGGAACCAATCAATGAACACATGGAGCCCAGGCATTTTCATGCGATCGTCCGAAAGTCTCCAGGCTACAGCTCAGGAAACAGGTGATGTGCTCGCCAGGGTCTGAGGCTCCCTTTCGTGGTACTTCTTACTTCGCCAAACCTTTATTAGGCATTACAAGTATAGGCCATCATAAAATATCCATATATAAAATTTTAAATATGCAAAAATAAACAGCCATGTAAAATATATAATGACAAGGATTCTTCTAAATCGCTTTTGTGCCAACGACACATGGAATATGGCATTCAGGCCATAGTCAGATATTGTCTGATTGGATGTAGGAATGGTGAGAGGAACCAACTGGGAAAGCCCCAAGGGAAAAAGGCTCAGAGCCGGGGGATTGGTGGTGGGACGACAATGAGTGGTCAGAGGGAGAAGACTGGGGGGAGAAGGTGTCAGAAGCTGGAGAGGCAACAGGGCTCAATGAGTGGGGGTTGTCTGTGTCGGAGACAAGTCCAGAATCAGAGAGAGGCTGAAGCAGGAAGAGGGAGGCCAAGAGAGAGGTGACTGAGGCTGCTTCAAGGGGGCAAGACCTGCCAGAGATGAGCTGCTGTACTCATTAGGCCTGAAGCTCCTGTGCAGATTCTGTTTTTGCTTATAAATGGTTAACCCGTTTATAAACAAATACAGAATACTCCTATACTCCTATTGATACAGCATTGGCTGCATCAATAGGAGTATAGCATCTAGATCAAGGGAAGTAATAGTGCCACTGTATTCTGCTCTGGTCAGACCTCACCTGGAGTACTGTGTCCAGTTCTGGGCACCACAGTTCAAGAAGGACACTGACAAACTGGAACGTGTCCAGAGGAGGGCAACCAAAATGGTCAAAGGCCTGGAAACGATGCCTTATGGGGAATGGCTAAGGGAGCTTGGCATGTTTAGCCTGGAGAAGAGGAGGTTAAGGGGTGATATGATAGCCATGTTCAAATATATAAAAGGATGTCACATAGAGGAGGGAGAAAGGTTGTTTTCTGCTGCTCCAGAGAAGCGGACATGGAGCAATGGATCCAAACTACAAGAAAGAAGATTCCACCTAAACATTAGGAAGAACTTCCTGACAGTAAGAGCTGTTCGACAGTGGAATTTGCTGCCAAGGAGTGTGGTGGAGTCTCCTTCTTTGGAGGTCTTTAAGCAGAGGCTTGACAACCATATGTCAGGAGTGCTCTGATGGTGTTTCCTGCTTGGCAGGGGGTTGGACTCGATGGCCCTTGTGGTCTCTTCCAACTCTATGATTCTAACCCCAACTTGCTTGGTGTGGTTTGCCGCTGGCTTGGTCCTGTCAGATATCAGGATTCTGGAGCATTTCCAGCTAGATTCTTCTACTGTACAACTCCATGAGAGGCAGGTATCTCTGCTCTTCCAGCTTTCCACTCAAAACTCTGACGGCCAATACGTGGTGTGGATTTGGTTTAACATGCAGAGGATTCTGCATTTAGGGTCCCATTCAAACAGCAAGTTAATAGGCCTCACGTTTTGCAGAGACTGAGGAGGTCTGGGCTGTTTCTGTCAAACACTCACTAACTATAGGAACATGGGCTAGGTACTCCAGGGGCCATACACGTACATGCTCCTCAGCCACATATAATTTCCTGTCTATTAACAGCAGTTCTGCGCACTTCAATCCTACATCCAAGCCTTCTCCAGCCTAATGCCATCCAGATGTTTTCGACTATAGTTCCCATCAGCCTCAAACAGCATGGTCAATGGTAAGGGATGATGGACATTGTAGTGCAAAGCATCTTGTGGGCACTAGTCTGGGCAAGGCTGTTAGACCCCCATAGCTTCCCCCCAACCACTCCTCTATGTGTCAGTCCTTGATAGCCCACCCACCAAAAAGGCTGATTTCTGCAATTCAAACCCAAATCCTACCAGGTTGTACACAAAGTTGTACACAAAGTAATATTATGGGAAAGTTTCAGTTGTGCATAACTTATTTGATAATAATAACTTTTTATTTATACCCCACTCATCTGGTTGAGTTTTCCCAGCCACTCTGGGCGGCCCCCAACAGAATATTAAAAATACAATAAATAAAACATTAAAAACTTCCCTAAAGAGGGTTGCCTTCAACCCTTGTTGTGACCGTCGCAGCTGTTTTAGGAAAAAACAAATATTGTGGTTCTAACATGAAAATGAGAGGCATACTGGGGACCTGTCTGTCATGAAAAGAATCCTTTCCAATGAAAGAATCATTTCCTTAATAACAATTTCCTTAAAAACCAACTTAGACTGAGTTTCAGCATACATGAAAAACTTAAAACAAATCCTTATTTCCTGATTAATAGCCTTTGGACTATAATGTAACTTAAATAGAAAACTATCTTTAGAAAGATTTATTCCTCCAAAAGCATTTTATTTTAAAAATCCAATTTAAATTTTAAATAATCTGATTTAAATTTAAAAAATCCATTTTTTTTAAAAAAATCCGACCACCCTGGTATAAAAATTCAAAAAAACAACAACACATAATAACCAACAAAACAATACCCACCCACCCCTACCCCCAGTTTAAAAGACCATAGATTGTTTAATGAGCCAAAGGCCTGGGAGAAGAGAAATGTTTTCACCTGGTGCTTAAACTTATGTAATGAAGGCACCAGGCAAGCCTCCCTGGGGAAAGTATTCCACAAACAGAGCCACTGCAAAAAAATGCCCATTCTCAGGCTGCCACCCTCCGGACCTTTCATGCTTGCCAGACAACTGCCCCCTTTACCTTGTTGAAATGCTTCAGGTGCATGTAGCAGACACCCAAGTTGTGGCAGATCTCCTAGATGTGAGGGGAAAGGGGACATGTGTAAATCCACATGTGATACATGAGGGGATAGAACCTGCCATTATTGGTCTCAAGCTCACAAGTTGCAAAACCACAGGTTCAATGTGCTCAAAAAAACAGGAATGGAACAATCTATTGAAACATCTCATTTTCTCAGATTGGTAACAAATCATTTTCATTCAATAGAATATTAACAGTACTAAATGCCCCAGATCTGAGCTTGACAAATCTCTTCATTTACAAATAGCCAAATTCTGGCCCCATTCACACGTCACAGTAAACCATAGTTAATAGTTTACCATGAACATGCTGATCTGAGCAGCTTTGCTCATCCCCACTAGTTCATGGGAAGAACAAACCACAATCCCTACCATGGCATTATATCTGAACTGGGAATTATGATGGGTTTTTACTTCAAACAAAGCATGATTTTTTGCTTTCTAACTGACTGACTGGGTGGAACAAAACTACTATGATCTCCAATTTGGAAGAAGAAGAAGAAGAAGAAGAAGAAGAAGAAGAAGAAGAAGAAGAAGAAGAAGAATAGTAGTAGTAGTAGTAGTAGTAGTAGTAGTAGTAGTTTGGATTTGATATCCCGTTTTATCACTACCCTAAGGAGTCTCAAAGTGGCTAACATTCTCCTTTCCCTTCCTCCCCCACAACAAACACTCTGTGAGGTGAGTGAGGCTGAGAGACTTCAGAGAAGTGTGACTACCCCAAGGTCACCCAGCAGCTGCATGTGGAGGAGCGAGGACGCGAACCCGGTTCACCAGATTACGAGACTACCGCTCTTATCCACTACACCACACTGGCTATAATGCTAAGCCAAGAAACATGGTTTGTTGCTGTGGTGTGTTAATGGGAAGCAGCAAAGTGGCCCAGATCTGCATGTTCATTGTTCACAGTAAACCATAAACTATGGTTTATCATGATGTGTGGACGGGGCCACTGTAACTTACTTGGTCTTCCAAAATCAGAAAGAAAAGTTCAATGGATCTGAGTTGTTAGCTTCAGCCCATTATGACCAAAGATGCTATAGAAATACAATTAAACTGAAAACCCAGCAAAGACATAGCCAGACACATTTGTTAATCTTTCTTTTAACAACTATCATTGGAATTCTGCATATAAACCTGATGGATGAGCTTATGCAAGCAGAAAATAAATATCGGGCCCAATATACATTTACATCATGTAATAAGGAAGATAAATTTAGTTATAAGGCTTGTCACTGCGCCATTTCAATAACAGAGATGCTGTCAGGCTTCTGCAGAAGTCCAAGCCATCTTGAGCACAATTTGGGTACAAAGGCGTGATATGCATTTAACAAATAAATGAACACTAGATTCACCTGGGCAGAGTTCAATGTCTTTTGTGTGCCTGGCAAGGGCATTTTTTGTTTGCTCAAGCACTTTCCGAGTGTTTAGAGCCTCACATTTTAAGACCTCTGATTAAACATGCCTGGCACTGATATATTCTGGCTGCTTTATCCATGTTAATTGTACTTAGGCTTTTTGCTGCTTCTATATCTTTGTTAGCTACTCTGAGAGCTCTTGGCTGAAGAGCAGGGTAAGAAATGTGACAAATAAATGAATGGATATGCCTTGGCAGTGATCATTTTGGTGTCTGTTGTGGTAATCCAGCTTGGTACACAATGTTTCGCCTATGCTGATGCTCTGCTGTGGTGGACTCACCACCCAAGATGCAGCATTCGGTCCAAGAGCGAGTATCAAGCCATGTTTTGTTTTCCTGCTGAATATTAAAGCAGGAAGCCATCTGTGTGCACATCTGGCAGAGACACTAACCAGCGCTTCCTCTGTTTTGATCAACTATGTGGGAAGGTTGTATATTCCTTCCTGTATCATGGAATTTATGAAACAGGCTTATGTCTTCAATGCAACTAGACTCCCAATGGGACTAAGAGCTGATCCACACAGTCACTTTCCCCTATAAAGGAACAGCCATAGCCATCCTTGGTCATGTGACTGCACATGATCACAATGGGAAACATATCCAACTGAGCAGTTGTACAGTGGTACCTCGGGTTACATATGCTTCAGGTTACATACGCTTCAGGTTACAGACTCCGCTAACCCAGAAATAGTACCTCGGGTTATGAAATTTGCTTCAGGATGAGAACAGAAATCATGCAGTGGCGGCACAGCAGCAGCAGGAGGCCCCATTAGCTACAGTGGTGTTCCAGGTTAAGAACAGCCCTCCGGAACAAATTAAGTACTTAACCCGAGGTACCACTGTACATGCAATAGAGGCAGCAGCAATTCCTGCTATTGCAGGAGCACCTTCTCCACTTGCCACAGGAATCATTAAGGCTGTGTCTGTGTAGACCCAGATTCATATTAACACCTCTCCTCATAAGCTGCATTCTGAGGACAGGCTGGTGCTGCTGTCCTCGCACAGAAGAAAGTGCTGAACAAAACTGACCCATAGGTCAGCCATCGATCCACAAGTCTCAAATTCTACTCCATTCTATTTACAAGTAGCAAAGAAAACCTTGGGCATACCCAGTCCTTCTCGTTGTATTGGGCCGCATCGTTGTACACTTCAATGGCTGCTTTGTGTTTTCCCAAAAGAAACCTGCAAGAAAATGTCAGATCTTATTTTTCTTACCCTTTCCTCCCAAGGTATCACCGGACCATCAATTGTGTGTCAGTCAGAGGATCAAAGGGAGCTCTAGGGAAGCCTACTGTGCTGTAGAGTCAAACAGAAGAATCCAATACTATACTGGGGATTCATAGCATGTTGCAACGCCTGTTAAAAGGACTTTATTAGAAGGCTGGATATTCCCTATTTCTTGCTTTCCTAATGCATGGACAGATAATGTCATGTCACATGATATGGATCGTATCTGCCTACTTGGTGCTACCATCTGAGTTTCACAGCTGTTCTTTCTTTTTACAACTATTTTTCATAGAATCATAGAGTTGGAAGAGACCACAGGGGCCATCGAGTCCAACCCCCTGCCAAGCAGGAAACACCATCAGAGCACTCCTGACATATGGTTGTCAAGCCTCTGCTTAAAGACCTCCAAAGAAGGAGACTACACCACACTCCTTGGCAGCAAATTCCACTGTCGAACAGCTCTTGCTGTCAGGAAGTTCTTCCTAATGTTTAGGTGGAATCTTCTTTCTTGTAGTTTGGATCCATTGCTCCGTGTCCGCTTCTCTGGAGCAGCAGAAAACAACCTTTCTCCCTCCTCTATGTGACATCCTTTTATATATTTGAACATGGCTATCATATCACCCCTTAACCTCCTCTTCTCCAGGCTAAACATGCCCAGCTCCCTTAGCTGTTCCTCATAAGGCATCGTTTTAACTTTTAAAATGTTATCCACCCTAAAGCTTGGGGGACTGGAGAGGTTTTTAAAAATAGTGACTCCTCTCTCTTTTAAGTGTGCGCTGTGCTAATAGTGCCGGATCAGATAGACATCATTTTTCCTCCGGTGGTGATGCCCACTAGGTTAGACAGCTTTAGCAGACAAATTCATGGGGGTTAATTAGTTGACAGATAGTAGTAGGAATGGTGGCTGCATGGAAACTCAGAGTTCAAAGGCAGTATGTCACTGAATACCAGTTTCCGGGAGACAAATAATGGAGGCAGGCTGCTGCTTTCATGTCCTAGAGGTGTCCAGTTGGCCACTTGGAAATAAGATGCTGAATTAGATGGTCTGAATTGGTCTGGTCCAGCAGGGCTTTTATGTTTGTAAGTGTGTGGACAAGGGAGGGTGTATGATTAAGTAGTTCCCCTTTGCAAATATGAAGGCTAACGGGAGTAAAACAGCCTTTGGTAACCCCACTCCCTTTATGCAACACCCAAAATCTGAAGAATAAAATGGCACCTACAGCGATCGCGCCACCTGCTTGAGGTTGTCTGCACTCCGGGGCGTAAGAATAGCACAAGTTTGGAAAAGCTCAAGTGATTCGTGAATCTTCCCTTCCAAGCGAAATATCAAAGCTGGAAAACAACAATGGACAGCATGTTAATCGGGAGTCCTTTCGAGGAAGTAAGCTGCACCCTGGGCAATGCTGAAATGTATAGAAGTGCAGGAGGAGAACCGACCCCCACCAGCTTCCCAGCTAAAGCACACAGCAGGCTTTTGAAGAAGGTAGGTCACAGCGGAGCAGAGCTAGCAGCTGGTGGGTTCTGTATCTGGAAACCATGGTGCCATCTGCACCACTGTTCCTTTGTGGTAAGCGTAGCCCATGGGGCAGTTTAGCATTTCTCTGGCCCGCTTGTCCTAAAAGAGCCATAGGATCGCTTTTGTCTGTTATCACGGCACAAACTAGACACACCAGCAGTGGCATAATGTGTGTGGCCGCAGCAGACAAAGGCACTTTTGCAGTGGCAGCAAGGACCACAGTCGATGAAGAGTTCAAAGCTCCAATCCCCAATTCAACTTTCTGCCATGGATTTTAGCATCCGACACAGCAACAAGGAAACTATAGAAGCCGTCACATCTTTATCCTATAACGGTGAGTTCTGCCTTATGTCCCACACACGGACGGTTAAAAGGTAAAAACGGCAAATGATGCATTTCTACTAGCTCCAGTAGGTATGATCCCATATAGCCTGGACAGAAGAACTGTACATAAGTTGCTCTAAGCTGCTCAGGGGAGAAGAATGGCCTATGGGTAAGATAATAATAAATTCATAATAAGAGTGCAATAAGTGTTGAATGTTTGTATTGCTGATTTATTGTAATTTTTTGTATCGTATGCCGTGTGCCATTTGGTAGAAAATGTAGCTAATGAACGACTAAAATAAATACCACCAGTTCTCAGAATCCTGCAGTAATCTTCAGCTAAATGTGTACTGAATATCAACTTTCTTGGTAGTTTGAAAGTACCTTAAATATTTTAGGGCACACTTTAGAGAGAGAGAGATGTACAACTGTCCTCTTTTTCAGACTTCTAGTAATCATGTCACAGTAAACTGTAGCTAGCAGTTTGCCATGAACGTGTCTATCTGTGCTATTGTTCCCCTCCCACGTTGCACCGGGAGGTAACGAAGCACAGTTCCTGGCCTAATATTACATCAGAACCAGAAGTCGTGGTTTGTTTTACTCCAACAATCCACAGCTGGTAAGTAAGTAAGAAATCTTAGCTGCAGATTGTGGTTTGTTGGAAGTGAAAAGCTAAGTCAAGGATCATGGTTTGTCTCCTCCCAGTATAAGCAGATGAGCAAGGAAAAATTAAATAGGAGAGATTTTCTTGTGCACATGGTAAGCCACGCTTTTATGTTAATGTGACCTGTGTGTTTTGAGCTATGTTTATCAGATTTATCTCTCTTGTTGGTGTGGAAATAGAATATCATTCTGGGCTACATTTCATGTTCCCTCCCATCCCCCTAAGAGTGAGATATTAGGCAAATGTCCCATTTTTTATAGTTTTCTAGTAACGAGGATTATGTGGACTATGGAAGCACCCTCATATTTTTGGAACTCACTGAGGGAGTCAGTGAAATAATTTTATTTTCAGCCCTAAAGGGAGGTTGCTCTTGGAAAATGTGTCAGACAAGATAGAAGCATGTCAGCCATGGGAGGGTGCTTGTAGCTTACCTTGAACATAGACTGCATATTCACATATCCCACGGGTCTCTTGGAGTTGCTCTTTTATAAGAATCTGAACCACAAAGTAAAGAAGTTATGTTCCAGTAAAAAGATTTTCCTTTTTTGGATAAGGGGCAGAATGTTGTCAACTCTACCCTTTAATAAGTTAGCCTCAACATTAAGCCAGTATTTGTTAATGAAAGGTACCTAAAAGATCAGGGTGAGGAACCTGTGGCCAGCCAACCTTGTCAAGGGTCAAGGAAGATGAAATTTGTAGCCTAGCAGTATCTGGAGGGCCACAAATTCCCAGTCTCTCTGCTAGAGGGGGGAAATGCCTAGAATTTTCTCCTTTTTTCAGAGCAAGGAAATGCCTGTTGAAACCGCTACCTCTCGCGCTGGTAATTTGTCCTTCCTGGAAAAGAGCCTCCTGAAGTCAAATTATCCAAGAGCAGGAGCTTTTTGATGGCTTTGACATTGGCAAGGCTTTCAATTTCATTTAATGGCACTATAAAAAACCCTTTTGCATTAAAAAATGTTAACATTAAGGCAACGACCTCTGAATAGGTAACATTAGGACAAGTGAAACTCCTGCCACCCAAGTACTTGTGGAATAGATTGCTGTTATCCATCTATTGGAAAATTAAGTGCCTGCCTTGATGGTCCTTAGAAGTGCACACTCTCTTTGCACAGAACCAAGAGTAAATTATTTTTTCAAAAATAGCCAAAGGTTCCCAAAGATTCCTGTATTCACTACAAAGAGAAAACTGCACCTCTAGGAGCCAGTGTGACATAATGGTTAGAGCTGGGCGGTCCAAATTTTACCAAGTGGGCCACAAGCAGTGGAGGGCAGGAGGGGCACAGATTTCTGAGAGTCCCCACAACAGGCTCCCTCATCGGGCTGAGCTCCTGCCACCTTCCAGAGCCTCAGGAAGGCAAGCCGTGCCCAGACTGGGCCTCCTTCTCCTTGTGGCCAGAGAAGGGACACCCATGGGTGCCCCACCCCTGGGCTGGCTGAGAGGCCGAGGTGCCCAGCAAGAAGAGGATTTGCAGCAATTGGCAGCCACCACTGGGGGAGGGCATGGCCAGTGGTCAACAGCGGGTCATGCAAGAGCAGCCCTGAACTCTCCTAGAGCAGGTGCCAGCCAGTGTGCCCCCCACACCACCCAGCCTGGCCGGGAGATGGGCACCAAGCCAGAAAGACTAGGCCACCAGCAGCGACAGCAACACCAGCCATGTGCCTCCCAGGCTCCATTCTCTTGGGGTCCCGCTGCAGTGGATGGGGCCCCCACCACTCCAAACTCCAGAGTAAGCATGCATAGGATCACCAGCAGAGGCACGATGACAGTGAGGAAGGACCGAGTGGGGAGATCTAGGAGGCTGCGATTTATTCAAAAGGAGAAAACGGCTAGCTGCATTCATGACTCTGACAAGTTTTGGTAAAGGGATAGCAGTTCCTAAGGATGGAACATGTTAACATGCTGCCATGCTCTCATTAGATTGCAAGCAAGCAAACAACCAACAAAATGCAAAACAAAAATTCAGTTAATTCAGTTAACAGGAGGCTTTTGGGAACAGAAAGAATATTAACCCTTACTAGGATTGTTCCAGACCCGGGGTATGCAAACCCACTTCAAATCATGGTTTGGAAGCAATCTTGATTAGTGTGAACCATAGTTATCTCTGATTCGGGTTTAATAAGGAACTCTGGCAATAATAAACCAGAGAAGGGTAGAGGAAACTGCCAGGGAGATAGTGTCCATCATGGCCCCCAAGCCGGAGTTCTGGACGTCCATCGGCCTCCCGTACTCACGCAGATCCAACAGTTAGGGGCACAAAGCCTTTGGAAATTCCTGGCATCATTCCTAGGCTGGTGCACCCTCTTTATCAGCAGAAACGCAGCCGAAAGCTTGCATCACAGAAGAGCAGAAGAGCATAATTTACAGACTTTATTTAGCGTTTAACAGAACAAAAGAAAACACGTCCATTCTGTCAGCGTGTCTGAGCCGACTGCAAACGAAAGGAATATCAGAACAAAAACATCCTGTGATCAGGACATGCGCAGACTCTGTGACTCACAAAAGCCTGCTCCCTTTTAAGGTGGAACGGAAATATCCTAACATCCTCCCCCTTTCCGTGTAACCTGTTGTACCTGTGGTTCACCCAATTGCAACTTTTGTACATAAACCTTTAGTTGTTCTTTGTTAACAACCTTAGACAACAGATCAGCAGGAATTTCATTTCCTGCCATGTAGGACACCTGAATCAGTCCTTTCTGGATACACTCTCTTGCACGATGTAACTTAATCTGCAAGTACTTGGTTCTCTGCTTGCAACTCTCGGAGTTCAGCAAAGCCAAACACGATCTATTGTCTTGATACACTTGTATAGGACATTTCACAGACACCCTGATGTCCTTAAACAGTTGCATCAACCATTCACAATCCATGAGTGAAAATGACAGAGCATTGAGTTCTGCTTCACAGGAACTTAGGCTCACTGTCGTCTGCTTCTTGCACAACCAGTCAAACAGGCAGTGGTTGTACATGTAGCATACTCCAGAAGTGCTTGTACCATCTGTGGTGTCACTTCCAAAACTTGCATCTGCAAAGATTTCAAGACCTCCAGTCTTCTGACTGGTGAACCTCAGCCTGTAGTGCATAGTCCCTTTCAAATAGCGGGCTATGCCCTTCAGAGCTTTCCAATCCTGAACCGTAGGATTGTTAGCATGTCTGCTAAGCAGATTACAGCTTACAGCTATGTCAGGTCTTGAACATCTGGCAATGAAATTCAGCTTGCCTAGAATGCATCTGTACAGCGTTGTGTCTGAAAACGCTTCAGCAGTACTGTCTACCTGGTAACCTGTCACCATCGGTGTGTCTGCTGGGTTTGCATCAACCAAATTCAACCTGGTTAACACATCAGCAATTTTCTGTGTTTGGTGTACCAGAAAATTACCTGCTTGGTCCTTCTCCACCTGCAGAGAAAGATAGTTGGATACCTCACCAAGATCCTTCATGTCAAAGTGCTCCTTCAGTTGAGCTAGGGTGCTTTGATAAAAAGCCTGATTCTTCCAAAACATCAGAAGATCATCAACAAAACATAAACAATACAGTTTGTTTTGCCCCTCCTCCTTGACAAACACACATGGATCAGCTTTGCCCTGGTGAAAACCTAGAGAAAGCAATGTCTCAGTGAGTTTTGTGTTCCAACACCTGGCACTCTGCTTGAGACCATATAAGGATTTCCGCAGTTTACAGACCATACCCTTCTGTATCTCCATCCCATCAGGTGGAAGCATGAACAGCTGTTCATTCAAAATCCCGTACAAAAAAGCTGTATTAATGTCGTGGTGGGAAACATGCAGTTTCTCCTCCGCAGCGACCTTGAGCATCAGCCGAATGCTCTCATATTTGACTGTGGGTGAGTAGGTCTCGTGGTAATCCTGTCCTGGTACCTGTGAAAAACCTCTGGCAACCAATCTGGCTTTGTGTCTGACTACCTTGCCATTCTGGTCTGTCTTGGCCTTGAAGACCCATTTGCTGCCAACCAGTCTCATTCCTGGGACTACCGGTACCAGTTCCCAAGTTTGGTTCCTGTTCAAGGAATCAACTTCAGCCTTCATGGCATTAAGCCAAGGCTCAGCATCTTTAGAGGTCAACTCCTGAACCTCTTTGAAGCTTGAAGGTTCCCATACCTTCTCTGAGCTACTAAGAACAGCAGTTGCTGTCTTAGCAAACTCATCAGCATACCTCTTTGGAGGTCTGCCTTTGGTCGCCCTTTCAGATCTGCGTACTAGACGCAAGTCTTCTGGACTCATCTCCTCTTTCTTAGGAGAAAAGTGACCAATGGTGAACAGTGGTTCTTCCAGTTCATTGTCAGACGCATCAGATGGTCTGACTGAGGCTTTTGCGCTCTGGTAGTCTGCTGTGTCGTCACTGTCACTGACACCAGCAGCAGCAGCAGCGCCGCCCACTGAACTGGAATCCGAACTCTGATCATCATCATCATCATCATCATCCTCATCCTCATCATCAGCAGCAGCTTCCTCAGCTTTAGCTGCTTGCTCGACATCACCTTCTTCCTCCTCTGGGTAACTCTGGAAAATTCCCACATTTCCCCCCCACTTAGGATTGTACTCAACACTCCTTGTGAACTTAATGGACTTAGAGTCAGTCATCCATACCCTGTATGCACCTTTTTCGTACCCCATGAACAAACCATGTGCCCCACGCTTCCCAAGCTTGTTGGTTTGTTGTGTGCGTACCCACATGTCCGAACCAAAGATTCTCATGTGTTTGGTGTTGGGTTTCTTGCCAAACATCTTCTCATAGGGGGTACAACCAATGGGTGATGACAATCTGCGATTAAAGGAATAAACAAAATTCCCCAAAGCCTCCCCCCAAAACTTATCAGGGAGATTGGCATCATGCAACAAGGTTTTGATTCCTTGCAGCAATGTTTGATTTGCTCTCTCCGCAAGCCCATTCATCCATGGCGATCTGGGCGTTGACATGTCATGCTGGATTCCCTTCTCAGTCAGGAAAGCTTCAAACTGCTGAGAAGTAAACTCCCCGCCCCGATCAGTAAACAAACAAGAAATACGTTTACTGTGCACATTCTCCAACCAAGCACAGAATTCCTTAAACTTCGGAAACGCTTGCGATTTCTGTTCGAGCAAATACACATGAATGTACCTGGAAAAAGAATCAATCAGAATCATGAAGTACCTTGCTCCTCCTAAAGAGGGCGCTAGTGGACCAACCAGGTCCGCATGCACTAGCTGGTAGGGTTTGGAAGCCTGCCTGCTAGACTCCTTGCCCTTTGGAGCAACCTTCACCTTGTTCTCTGCACAAGATACACATTTCATGTGAAATTTACAGGGTTTGATGTTCAAACCCTCAACCACCTCTGGCATCTTGGCCAGTGCCTTCCAAGAGAGGTGACAAAATCTTCGATGCGCATCATGAATGCAACCTGCATGAAGAACTTTGTTAGTTTGTGCAACACAACAAGAATCAGCATTAGATACAACAACAGTGTCATCATAAGTTATATGGAACAAACCATCCATAAACTTTGCATGCAAATAGTCCTCTTTGCCTTTACTGATGACACAGACGCTCCTCTTGAAGGAAATCTGAAAACCACGCCCAGTAAGCTGCGGGACGCTCAACAAGTTGCTTGCAGCGCCTGGAACATATAGTACACCGCTGATGGTTGTGTGCAAACTTGCAAGTCTCACAGTCCCTTCTCCAGCAATTTGCAACATCCTTCCATCAGCCAGGTGGATCTCACCTTCCTGTGGCTTGAAGGAGATAAAGAGATGCCTGTCCTTGGAGATGTGGCGCGTGCAGCCTGAATCCACAACAAAGTCGCCTTTGGCTGTTGGAGCAGTCTTTACAGCAAGCAAACCCTTGTTTTGCACTGGTGTGGGCTTTTGCAGCTTGCCCCCCTGCTGCTCCTGGCCAGCAGACGTGCCTTTAGCCTTTGGTGAAGCTGTGCCAGCAAGCAAAACCTTGCTTTCCACTGGCGTGGGCTTTTGCAGCTTGCCCCCCTGCTTCTGGTCAGCAGACGTGCCTTTAGCCTTTGGTGAAGCTGTGCCAGTAAACAACGCTTTGTTTTTCCCTGGCGCGGGCTCTTCACCCTCCCTCTGCTCCTGGCCATCTGCAGACGTCTGTTTACCTTTGCCTTTCCGGCCTCTGCAAAGGCGATGGCCTTGGTTCTCACGAGAACCAGAGCTCTCAGCTGCCGACTCCTTGGCTCCCCCTGGAGGCTGGAATGCTGCCTGGGATGACGTGACGGTCAGCTCCCCCTGCAGCTTGCAACTGGTGCCCTCAGCATCCCTGCACTCATTCGCATTCTGGGAAACAGCTAGGACCTCCGATGCAGTCAAACTCTGGGCTGGGATTATTGGTTTGTGAGCTTTCAACAAAGCAGTCCACATTGCACGTGCAGTGGTGTTGCCAGCCAGCGTCTTAATTTCCTCAAGAGATACGGATAGGACTATTATGTCAATCGCTCTCGAATCAGCTGATCTCCATTTCTCTGTCAGAGGAACTGGGGGGGTTTCAGAAACAACATGCCACACCCCAAACTGACGCAGTAAACTCTCACACCATTTTGCCCAGGGTTCATAATTCTGCCCATCCAACTTAAGGGACTGAGCATCTCCAGAAGCTTGGAAAAACTCCATTTCAGCTTTTGGCAGTAGCCGTGAGTCTATTTTAACTTGAAAGACTCCTTATCTTGGCAGCCATTAATCACGAAGCCTTTTTGGCTCGGCTCCCAGGCCAATTAAGCCTTGCCGGAGAGGTAAACAGAAAAGCCAAAAGCCTCCCTCATTTCTTTCGCTTTTCCCACCGTACCTCTTAAACGCAGTCTGTTGCAGCTTTACTCTCCTGTAGGTGCCGTGAATCTGGGCCCATAACCTTGTTGTTGGGAAACTGCCAGGGAGATAGTGTCCATCATGGCCCCCAAGCCGGAGTTCTGGACGTCCATCGGCCTCCCGTACTCACGCAGATCCAACAGTTAGGGGCACAAAGCCTTTGGAAATTCCTGGCATCATTCCTAGGCTGGTGCACCCTCTTTATCAGCAGAAACGCAGCCGAAAGCTTGCATCACAGAAGAGCAGAAGAGCATAATTTACAGACTTTATTTAGCGTTTAACAGAACAAAAGAAAACACGTCCATTCTGTCAGCGTGTCTGAGCCGACTGCAAACGAAAGGAATATCAGAACAAAAACATCCTGTGATCAGGACATGCGCAGACTCTGTGACTCACAAAAGCCTGCTCCCTTTAAGGTGGAACGGAAATATCCTAACAGAGGAACCTGTACAAGGAGCCCTTGGTATATTCCCTATCTTTAAATCTTGTTTTGGAAGTGTTCCAAGAATAAACGAAGTCCTTCTCCAAAGCAAAAGCCTGGATACTTCTCTGAAGTTATCCTTAAAAGGCACTGATGGCAAAACTATAGCCCTACAGATGCTGGTTTGCAATTCTGATAATATCTGGTCATTGGCTGGGGCTGATGGAAAACGGAGCTCAGCAACATCTAGAGATCCACAGGTTCCCCACCTCTGATTTAAAGTGCAAAAAATTCAGGGTATATCATATTCCTACCTTACACGAATCATAGTCTTTGCGAATGTAGTACAAGTGGATCAGCCAATTCCTACTCTCCAGACTGCGCAGTTCTGGCACTGTGCAAAAAGGCAGCAAAACAAACATTTAGAGATCTAGTAGATGATGCCTTTTGAGACCCAGTTTTTGTACTTCACCCAGAGAGAAGCTGAACCTTGGACCAGACCTGCTACATGAGGTTCTTGGTTGTTCATGCTCCAATGAAGCAGAAAACAGCAGGAGGCAGCGACAAAGAAGTAAGCAGGGAAGGAAACATCATACTAAGCATTATTACTGTAGCAGAGCCATGAAAGGTGGGCACAAGAATAAAGGATGGCTGATCATTACTCATTCACTAAATATTTATATCCTATGTTTCCATCTCATTTCCTAGTGGTACAAGGCAGCTGACTATCACCTTGTGTTAAAAATAAAGGCAAGACCAGCAAGCAAGATCACCCTTAAATAAGCCACGAAACACTAAAAAACCCTGACAGGCCACCGGAAGAAAGACGTTTTCATTTGGTACTGGAAAAGAGCCTCATGGATCTTCCAGGACAGGGATTTACGCAACCTGGACGCTGCCACAAAGCAGCAACTGCACCTCTGACAGTAGGTGATGGAGCAAGATTTCTCTGGCTGATCTGAGTGGATAAGCAAGATCATATGGAATTGTACTTTAAATATACATACCGAAGTAAGAGCTTTAGAGGCAATAACCCAATGGAACCCAGAACTTGTTCTACTTGTGAGTAGACCGAGGGCAACTGCTTAGCTATTGCAAGATAGACTTTGGGACAGAGCCAGTATTGCAACTCTTATCCTCTCATTGCATAGTTACTGCAGAGAAATCAGTGTTTAAGCTCTAAAGAAGTACCGAGTCACAATGCAATCAATGGCAAGCATGGACACTGCTTTTCCTGATACTATTTAAAGTTTTCAGAACAAGCCGCTGTTCACATCAAATGGGCACGAGTTGCAGTTCATCAAATTCATTTCTGCATCTGAAATTATGGCAACCCAAAGGTAACCATAGCAACCAATAGGAAAATCCAATGCCTGCAAGCCAGTATCACGATGGAGAAGCATAGCAGGAAACAAAGACAAAAGACTGCCAGAGCAAGAGCGCCGAGTTGATGGTGAAGTAGGGAGTGAGAATTTGAGAGAAAGCACCTCAGAAGGGAATAGGTAAAGGTAAAGCGACCCCTGACCGTTAGGTCCAGTCATGAACGACTCTGGAGTTGAGGCGCTCATCTCACTTTACTGGCCGAGGGAGCCGGCACACAGCTACCGGGTCATGTGGCCAGCATGACTAAGCCGCTTCTGGCGAACCAGAGCAGCGCACGGAAACGCCATTTATCTTCCCGCTGGAGTGATACCTATTTATCTACTTGCACTTCATGCTTTCGAACTGCTAGGTTGGCAGGAGCAGGGACCAAGCAATGGGAGCTCACCCCGTTGCGGGGATTCAAACCGCCAACCCTCTGATCGGCAAGCCCTAGGCTCTGTGGTTTAACCCACAGCACCACCCACGTCCCGCCTTCTAATAATAAGAGCAAAGCCCTCTTTAAGTTTGCCCAACTCAGACTTAGGCTTGTATCCTGTCTCTAGCATGCCCTCTCTTCAAGGTAAAGAGACTTTGGTTTGGGGAGATGGGAATCTTCATGGAAGACTGAATCAATTTTTCTTTTTAGTGTTCCAACTGAACTGAAAAACACACCTTTCGTCAAGTGTTTGATTGAAACACATAAATAGCTCGCTTTATTTTTAAAGCAGATAGGAGGGGCAAGTGCCCTTCTTTTGGTGAAGCGCTACAGGCAGCCTATGACATAGCATACTTACAGTCAGCCAGATATGTCAGCAGACATTTTTAATAACTTCACCACAGGGAGGGGACACCAGTGGAAGCCATGTGCAGTTACTGTGACATAAGCTACCTGAAGGGGAGTCAGTGCCAAAGCACCATCTCTCTGGACCCAAACTTGTTACCAGGCCCCCCTGATCCCTCTCTAGTTTTGAAATCCTAGAAGATAGGCGTCCTTTAAATTATTCAGGTTCCTTTTGCTTAAGCTCACAGCATTTCTGGCTATCTGATTTGGATTTATAGCCCGGCATGCCAAGTGTGACATGTATGTACATTTGTTATATGAGTGCACTAGCTTTTTAGACATTGTTCCCTATCCCTGGGGTTCAGTGCCTGATCTTCTCTGCCCACTGGAAACTACGGCCTCACTCATTTGCTCACATCTGATCTAGGGCCTGTAAATCACATCAGCAGAGTTGGCTCCAGCTGTCCCGGAGAGCTCATTGTTCCTGGTTATGCTGGTGCTTGTCCTGTCCTCCTGTTGCCACACCCTTTTAGCTCTTCCTGCTTGTGCATGGAAAATACCTGCAGGAACTCCAGGACTTCTAATGATTGAGAGAGGATGTTGCACAGGCAGGTACACTTCTTTCCAGTTAAGAAATTACAAGTCCTACACTTTCCCATACAACAACACATTCTCTCTCTGAAGGTCCTAGCCGCCAGATCATTGGTCAGAGTTTTGCTTTTTCTGTTCTAACACTGTTTCCAGTTGGCTCCAGTAAACCGAACAGGATCTGAGCATGCTGTATGTAGTTCCTAGGAAATAAGTCTGTATAAACAGCCTCAAGAATGACAAAATAATCCCCCCTCCTGTCATAATAGGCTTGCCGCTCTGCTGCCTCACATCCTGAACTTCAGTGACACATACCTGTTTCTGTCTTCCCCTCCCCCCCAATTCCTGGGCCGTGAGAAAATTCAAATTCACGCATGCATTGGATTACGTCAGGGATTGTTCTAAGCACAAAGTATTAACAACTAGCAGGAGTGCCTGGCACTGCCCAAGAATTAAAAGAAACCAAAACATATTATGGTTTTTAAAGGTAGTGTAATTTTTGAGTTTCAACCTGCCATGCCAAGAATAAGTGAGGTCATGCCAAAGTCATGTTTTTGTCCACCATTTTGATTCAAAATAATGTCTGGTATCCAAACAATGGCAAAGACTGCCAGTCTGCCACCCCCATCTCGGGAACCTTTGTGCCAAGTTTGGCAGCGATATCTCAGGAGGTGGTCAAACCTATACCAAAGAAGCAGGCAGGGTCATGCCAAAGTCACATTTTGGTCTGCCATCTTGATTCAAAATGGTGGCTGGTGTCCCAGCATCAAGAAGAACTGCTGCTCCCACCTTGGCCACCCTCCTGCTGAATTTGGCAATGATATCTCAAGAAGCATCCAAAGCTATAGAGAACAGATAGACAAGCAGACAAACTACTTTCTAAAACAAATAGTAGGTAACACTCAAAATGTCCAATTTTTAATAACAGTAATGTTTGCTTTCCCATTTCTGCTACCAGGGAAGGCAGTTCCAGATGTGGGGTTTGGTATTTGTGGGGCTTTATTTGTTTTGCCTCGTTTACTGCCAACCTGTGGGGAATAAATCTGTGACTGTTTCCATTTTTTGCAGCTTTAGAATTATCCAGGCCAGGGGATTTATAATTCCTCTTTAAAAGAAGCAAGGGAAACAGCGGTAACAAGGGCCTAAAGAAACAATGGCAACAGAAGAGCAAGGAGTAAGGATTCTGGCACAAAATGAAAGGCAGTACGCTAGCATGAATAAGTCTTACATCCAGTCGGCTGCCATCGCTTCCCTTTAGCAAGGATCAGAGAGGAGGATTAAAACGTATGCATGAGCCCTAGGAGACCTTCTAACATTTCTCTTTACAGGCCAGTGGTTTAAAATCCCTTAGCCACGAGGTGTAAGATGTCTTTTACAAGAGATTCTGTTTTCACCTAGGATTCCAGAGATGTGATCACACCCGCAACAGGAGAAGTGAAGGGTTTGCTTAAAGATGTTAAACAAAAGAATAGTGGCCGGCATGATCCCAAAGGCTGAGAATAATCACAGATGAAGCATGACAAACTCATCTAACCACAAAGGTGTCTTACTACACTGCGCACACAGACTCAAAAGCACATGCAGGTGATAAGCCCATCTCCTGGCACACACACACACAACAGAAAGCTTTGAAATCTCTCTACTCCCCAAGACACAGCTGTTGTCTCATTGCTTAGTGCTTCTTTTCCCTTTGCTCACTTTTGCAAACAGCCACTGGAACCAACTTTAAATCAAACAATAAACCTGTATGGCTCACAGTTATTTACAGTCAACTGGGTTTAATAAAACCCATCATATACAATTCTGATGCTTGCAACAAAGCTATAATTCATCTCACTATTCTATATTAATAGTCCCCATACACACAAAAGGAAAAAATTGGATTGAAATTGAAAAAATAAGAACAGCGGTTTAAATATAGAACAGCCATTCCTGGCTCCAGATCTCCCCCTAGTGGAAAATGGACTATGTGACAAGTTTTTACCTCCCTTGTTTCTAGATTCTTTAACCAAGAGGAAAAATGGGAAGCAAGATGCTATTATAATTAGCATGCCTAAAAACGTGTTTGTCTGATGGCTGATCACAACAGTGCAGGTTAACTGAGACTGAGGAAGTCACAAGTCCTCACTGATGCCCCGTCTTGGCACGCTAGTCAGTAAGAATGATGGGGGTATTTGCTGGCAATATCAGGAAGCTTTTTTATAGTTCTGCATTGTGGAGGCTGAGCTACACACCAGTTTACAGAGTTAGGGGTATCCTGTTTCCTTCAGAGACCCAGACAATGATCCCTGTAAAAAAAAAAAAAGGAGTCCAAACAGGCAGTTTGTCTCATAGTGGCTTGTGAAAACCATGGAACAACAGCAACCACCACCTTGATCTAGGAGACTGGGGCCAAGTGCTGGTCTTACTGGGTTTTCTGCTCCCTCCTCTATTTCTATGGGGAGATTGGGAGGGGGGCATCCTCCTATGCAGACAGAAGATTATCAGGACTGCAAGGGCTCCAACTAACAGTTAAAGAATAGTAGACAGATACAGGCTTTCGGACTACAACTCCCATCATCCCTAGCTAACAGGACCAGTGGTCAGGGATGATGGGAGCTGTAGTCCCAAAACATCTGGAGGGCCGAGTTTGGGGATGCCTGTATCTGTCTACTATTCTTTAACATTCATAAGCTGTTTCTTTTCAGTACTGTTGGAATCTTTTTAAACTTATTTTTTAAATTTAATATTGAACCAGCATGCCCCATCACTTCAAAAATATTTCCAGGTTCCCTGATAGTAGGGACAGGCCCTGTTTTCTGGTATTTGTCTCTGGCAAACCAGTATCCCTGTTATATCTTTGGGGAATGTCGTGTTAAAAAACAACTATAAGAGCCAGTTGCCAGTTGTCAGGATTCAGTTCACTTGCCAGGGTTGCAAAAAGTTATGCGTCTGTGTGGATAAGGTATGGATCCAGCGTGCATAAACACATGAGGGTGGCCAGTTCACATACACCACAGCTGCCAAAGTATATTTCCAAGGGCTGATAACTGACCATAGGGCAAGCGTGTTTTTCTAGGCTCTCTTTAATCAAAGAACAGTCACGCTCCAGCCTTCTGAATCCATGGGAGGCTATTTCGGACTAAATTGACAAAACATTCAACAGGTAGAATAGAATCATTGGCCATGTATAATTGCTTTAAAGCTCTAAATGGCCTCAGTCCAATATACCTGAAGAAATGTCTCCACCCCCACGTAATAGTCGCACCCCCCCTTTTTAAAAGGAAAAATCAGCACAAAAAAGTGACCATTACGTGGTGAAATGCGGTATTAATACTGATGTATGGTCCCCAAATTATTTTATGTGACTGTGATATACACACATATATTTCATGTTATAGAAAGATGTTGGCTGTGGGAGCCACTGCTAAAAGGAACACTAGAAATGTATCTGTGCTCATAGCAAACAAAGTATTCCTCATGAAAAACATCTATCTGTTTCGTGCTCATCCAGCAATAAATTCAATCTTTTCTTGGCCTTAGTCCATTTCCCACTATTTTGTGTCTATTTCACCACAAGAAAATCCAAATGACTTAATTCCATTTAGTGTCCTGCTCTCCAAAATAAAATGCTTGTAATGAATCTGGCCCAAAACCTGGACTGAACACCAGAACAAATAATTCAGGAGATGTTTCTTCTATAAACTTAATGAACAGGGCTTAATGCAAAGAGCATTTCCTTACAAAGAAAGAAAATAAATTGGAGTCCTGCTCCACACGACCAGCAGTATACAAAGAGAGAAATGCCTTCCCCAGTATGATACTATCACTAACTGCAAGATGATTTGATTGGAATGCTCAGGGAGAGGAAATGGGTATGACTGGAGCTAGACATTTTTAATTCAAAACCAGAAAAGCATTTTAGAAAATATCCAATTCATTTACAATGAAGTAGTAAGATTAATATCTTGACACAGCATGGTTATTATTAACCCCATGCTGCTTCAAGAAGCAGAGCTCCTTTTATTCAAACACTGTTTGATTCTGGGTGGGGAGAAACTATTTCGAGTGTATTCTAGATTTTGAGGCACAAACAAAGGAAACTGGTTTTTCAGAGAAGGTCTACCCAGGAGGTAAAGTAAGTGTGTGGGGGTGCAGAGATGAAGGTTTCCCCTGTGAATGTGTTAGTCCCTGAACAATGCCTGGCATGCAGAAAAGCTCTGAAGGATTTACTTCCTTCAAGGACTTTCACTCCGAAAGGACTTCAAGGTTCAAGATAATTTGTACAACATAAAATTATCTAATCATTTGTCAAGTGTTTTCTAGCTACACCATTAAGAGTATGTATTGTTGAAGAATCCTGTTGGAAATTAAATGGGAGCAGAAATTGCCCTAATCTGAATGTTCGTCTGTGATCCAGAATATGGGCAGTATTTGCTGTTGCCCCTTTTAGTCCACAAATGGGGACATAAATAATTATACGATTTTCTGCATTGTTTTTGATCTTTCCCTTCCACTGAAATCAATTACATATTTATGCAGATAGTGAGATGAATAACGTAGGTTTCACCAGAAGCCAAACTGTAGCAGATGGGATGGAACTTGCTATCTCCTTCTCATGACAAGCCTTATTCTCTCCATTCCGTTACCTTTTCCTCTTCTGCTTTTGGTGCCTTTGGCTATTATGTTTTTAATGGAAAGTAGTGTTTCACTGTTGTGTTCATCTACCATAGACACATTGCTAATTTCTTGGAAGGATGTCCAGGACGGCTCCCACACCAGAGCCCCTTAGCGCTATTGAGATATTACTTTTTCATATTTAGCTGGAAATGGAATTGAAATAGAGGCGCCAAACTTGAGCATGAGCTTTTCAACCTAGCTATGTCCTTTTCCAGAAGTGCCATATGGAATTTAATATACAGTAGTGCTATATTACCCAGCAGTGCCCTACCCCAAGGCATAGATCATTCTGTAATGTTTAGTCACAAAGGTCCTTTTCAACATTAGTTAAAAGTTTCCTGTTTGCAGTTCTTCCTGTTTTATGCTTCTTCTTGATTCCAGCTGTAATGATGAATTGCCTTTTGAACAGTCCCAGTCTCAGTCCCAGTTTCTGTTCCTGCTTGCTAGTACATTTTTGTGTACATTTTATTTTCAAGGCTGCTGAACTGTATCAGTCACACCATTTTCTATTTCTGCAGCTATGCTGTACAGTTCTGCAAAAGCAGGGTCAGCCTTTCCACCCCATCTGGTTTAAATTATTTAAAAGTGAGGAAGTTTATTCTTAACTCTGACTTGCCTTTGCCTTTCCCTCAGAGGAAATTCCAGAAAGAGGGCTTAGCTTTGCTCCTCTTTGCCTGCTTAGGAATGAGAGTGAATAGTACACAAGTGAAATGCTATGCTTCAGAATAATGCTAAGGAAAAGGATGCAAGGACTTCAGTGGATATGGGGGGGGGGGCAAGATGCACTCAAAAGTGGACTAGTAATATAAAGCTGATCCCAAGGACAAACATTAGGTACAAAATGCAGGATTCATATTCACGAGATAACTAGTTGGATAGGACGTTGCTTAGAAAAACAGACATTACAGTGAGTAACAAAAGAATTCTCCACTCCTCTACACAGCTGATATGCTAGGTACCATGCATAACACCACTGGCACATATCTGTAGTAATCATCAGAGAGCCAATGCATACAGAACCTGGACACATGGTAGTTACTTGAAAAATGTGGTTATTTGTCAGTTTCCTGTTATTTGTACTTATTGGTGCCCCACTGAGGAACAAATGGATGGGGGGAAGTGATGCAGGGGTGAGAATGTTCATCGTCTCCCCACCCAGTTTTGCCTGCTTTAAGCCCCCCTCCCCCTGCTATACAGCGAGTGCAAGTGGCTGGGGAAACCCAGCCAGATGGGTGGGGTATAAATAAATTATTATTATTATTATTATTATTATTATTAATGAGAAATCAGACTGATTATGACACAAATCCGATACTAGCATGATAGTTTGGCCCACAGGTATCCATTGGGCCTAAACTATTTGTCACTGCTAAGTGGTACCAATATCAAATGAAAGACTGATAGATCATTTTCAAGATCACAATGATATATGGAAATGTCTCTCCACACCAACCTGTAAATCACAGGTGTGTGTGTGTGTGTGTGTGTGTGTGTGTGTGTAGAATGGATCTGATTCACTAGGTTGGGTCAAAGCAATTCAGTAACTGCAAAAGGACAGCTCCATTATTTCACAAAGCGTTTTACTCATAGAAATAGATAAGCTAGAACAAACCTCTTGCTGAGCGAGCTCTTGGAGGATCTTTGGATGCTGGGAAGGATGCAGGCTGAAATAATACAAAAAAAGGCATTAAAACTGTGTCAAAATGAATAACACAGGACTATCCAGAGAGGATGCTAATAATTGTGGACTATGACAGGGATGGCTCTCCAGATCTTGTTGGACTCCAACTTCCATCAGCCCCAGTCCTTGTGGCCACTAGTGCAGGTAAGATACATTTACATTAATAAAGGAAATAGCACATTATCAAAGATCTTGTTCATACGGAGGTGATAAACTTGCAACATACAACTTCAGAATATACACATCACAACAAAAAAGCAAACCCTGTCACGGTTTCTACATGCAGGGGTTTTTATTTTTATTTTGCATTGGAGGAACTTTCAGTCATGTGAGCCCCCACTGCTCACAGGCTAGATACAGATTCACCACCACAGTGAGAACAAGGCCTAAATCTATAAAGCATTACTTCTACATTTATTAGAACTGAGAAGCAAAATCTCCTCTCTAGAAAAGCCTAATTGCCAGGCTGACTGAAAAATTCAACCATGTGATCAATAAAACAGTTTTCTAGGGACAGAAGCAGAGAGTCAAGCAAAGGGAAGGTTTCTTTGGGCTGCAGAAGTTAATGGGGAACTTTATTTAATAGAAGCTTTCAAATCTGTTTTTTTAAAGCCTGTAATATCATATCATAGTATCTTTTTAAAGAAGCATTTACTTAATGTAACTTTTCAAGAAGCTCATGCTTTGAAGAAATTTCTGCAGGGGTTGAACATCTTGTATATCAGGGTATGCCTTGTTTATGCTAGGTGTGTAGTAAAAGCTACAAAAATAATTTAGCCACAAGGGATGGAATGGCCAGAAATGGCCCCACTTTATCTTTTGCCACAGAAAATTAAGAGAAAACGCCAAATGTTTGAGACACAGCTGTCCCTTCTTCCCTCCTCCCCCCCCCCGAATTCCTTCCAAATCCTGTAATTTTCAATGGGAAAATACTGGGAGGGGGATCAAAAAAAATATAAGCCCCCAGTGACACAATGGGTCAATGGGTCTGGTTGTTAACCAGAAGGTTGGTGGTTCAAGCCCACCCAGGGATGGCTGTGGGCAAGATTCCTGCACTGCAAAGGAATCTAGATGACTAGATGACCCTCAAGATCCCTTCCAACTTTACAATTCTATGATTTTGCTCCAGTCTTTCTGTAACACTCCACTTCTCATTTTCCCAATTTTATTTACAGTATCCTGCTTTTGGTACAATATTATTTAGTTCCAATAATAACCTAAATGGAAAAGAGCATGGGAGTGTTCTGGTAGGTCCATCCACTCCAACATCCTACAGTGGCCACACAGATGCTTCTGAAGAGCTTATCTATCTATCTATCTATCTATCTATCTATCTATCTATCTACCATTCATTCATTCACTTACTTACTTACTTACTTACCTACTTACTTACTACCTTACTTACTTACAAAATCTATGCAAACCAAAATGACCCTGCCCTCTGGCTTACAATCTAAAAAGACACAACACACAAAAAGAAAATAAGATTGGGAGGGAGTAAGAAATGAAGAAACACAAGTAGCGTATTTTTCGCTCGATAACACGCACCTGACCATAACACGCACATAGTTTTTAGAGGAGGAAAACAAGAAAAAAAAATTCTGAATGAAACAGTGGATGTATCATTTTTGTGCTTCATGCTGTGGCCACAGACATGTGATTTGACAGTGAGTTTGGGGTAGCCCAATGCAAAGATCCTGAGAATCCATGTGGATCTGTGCTTTGTAACCACGTTTTTGCACCATTGCAGCCCCAGGCAACAGTGGGTGTGTGATTTTTTTGGTGCAGGCTGTAGCCATGGGCATGCTATGTGATCTGATGGTGAATTTGGGGTGACCCAATGCAAAGATCCTGAGGATCCATGTGGATCCATGCTTTGTAACCACGTTTTTGTACCATTGCAGCCCGAGGCAACAGTGGGTGCATGATTTTTTTGGTCAGGCTGTAGCCATGGACATGCTATGTGATCTGATGGTGAATTTGGGGTGACCCAATGCAAAGATCCTGAGGATCCATGTGGATCCGTGCTTTGTAACCACGTTTTTGCACCATTGCAGCCCTGTTTTTGCATCAGATCATTGCTATGTGATCTGATGGTGAATTTGGGGTGACCCAATGCAAAGATCCTGAGGATCCATGTGGATCCGTGCTTTGTAACCACGTTTTAAGTGGGGAGGGAAGGAAAAACATAGAAGGGACAAGGAGCACCGAGAGGGGTGTGCGGAGAAGCAGCTGGCTAAGGATGCAGGAGAGGAGTTTTACCGGAGGGAGGAAAGGAAGGCAAAAGTTCCCCCCACGCACCCACCCAAGCCAGCCAGCTCTCTCTCTCTCTCCCCCACCTGCATGTTGCAGCACCAGAGCATGAGATGAATTAGAAGGAAGGACGCTCTGCTTTCCCCTCTGCTTGCCTGGAGGGGAGGGGTTTTCTCTGCTCTTTGTTCCGTTTGAGCAAACACAGTAACAAACAGAAGCGGGTGGGCAGTAAGACCCTGAGGCAGAATGCAGGAAAGCAGCAGCTTCCTCTTTTCAAGGCTTCCCTTCTCCGGACGATTGATATTTGCCTGATTTTTGCCTTCACTCGCGCCTGTCGGCTCCAGGGACCACACATTCGCTCAATAACACGCACAGACATTTCCCCTTACTTTTTAGGAGAAAAAATCTGAGTGTTATAGAGGAAAAAATACGGTACTTAATTCCAGGGCTAGCTCAAGACATTTTGGCAGCTGAGGCAAAAAACAAAATGATGCCCCCCTCTCTGCCAGGGAATAAGGGGTGAGCGCAGATCTGTATCAGGAACAAGGGGGTGGAAATAAATATATACATTGGGATTTGCTGCCCCTGTGAATCTTTCTGCCCAAGGTGGACCCCTCACTTTGCTAAGTGGGCCAGTCCTGACTAGTTCTAAGATGAAGGTTGAGCAGCTGAGATGGAAACAGAAGAGCCAAGCATTGCTGGTCTCTCAACTGCACCATCAATGGGGAGGGAGACCGCTTCCCTTTTCTTCCACTTCTGAGTCTGATGGAATGACTGCTGCCATGTTCACACTTGACGGAGAGCGAAGTCTTGCTTCTCAGCAGAGCTGACAACAAAACAGCCACCCTCCTCACTCCAGCCTCCAATTTCCCCTAGCATCTAGTATTCTAATGTATACTGCTTCTGAACATAAAGGTTCCATTTACCATCACAGTTAATAGCAGGTGAATTTGTCTACTCCCATTTTAAGCTATCTAAGCTGGCGCCCCCTCACCCCCATCTAATCTTGAAGCAGCAAGTCCCATACATTTATTATGCTCTGTATGCAATACTACCCCCTTATGACTGTTCTGAATTTTCACAGGTTGGTCCCCGAATAAAGGGGGGCATTCTCTCTATTCACATTAAGCATGTTTACTTTTCTCAATCTCTGACATGTCACCACTTTTTTAAAAAAACTTTCTATAAAGCCCCAAATGGTTCAGTTTTTTCTTATAGACCTAACAGATGCAGCTTATGCTCTGTTATCAACAAAGGAGTCAGAAAGCCACCACAAAGCTGCTGACTGCATTATATCTATTATTAGTAACAGAATTGGATTAATTCCACTTACTTACACCTGCCATCCTGCTGCTGCTATTGATTATATGGATTCTAACAGTGTGCAGAACTTTTAAAGTTGTAACAGAGTTGCTGCCTATCTTGAGTGCTGAAATTTTGGCCTGAAGCTGGACTTGCACACAGAAAAAAACTGGATTTTTTTTAAAAAATCTATTGTCGAGAGCAGTGGCCATGCATGTTTGTGAGTATATATGTGAATCTCGTCACCACAACATGGTGATCCACTCCCTGCTTTGACAACTGTATCTGCTGCCTAGATTGGGTTTACTTTACACTAAAACCAGAAGAGGGGTAGCAGAGGAAGCTAACTATGGACTTATTTACATTTAGCTTTAAAACTAATCAGTTCCAGTTCCAGTAGGTGTCTCTGGCATTAGTACATGGTTACACCACAACTGGCATTTCATTTTTTTTTAAATGATATTTATTAAGAGTTTTAGAATTACAGAAAAAAACAAAAAAGAAAAGGAAAGAAAGAAAACAAAATAAAAACAAACCACAATCAAACAATACAAATTGATAAAAATCAAAATCAAAAAATAACACAACACAATCAAAGACAAAAATAAGCCACAAACATTTAAAAACAAATCCAATATTCTCAAATCCTTAACTGCCATCCTTCTTTCTTTGACCTCCTCACTCCTCCCTTTTTTTGTATCCTAGTTGTTAATTGTCACAGCAAATCCTTTCCATTTTTCATAATATTCTGTCATTACATTACCTTAGTCTATTTATCTTACTATAAAAGACCCTAAAACTTGAAACTTAAATCTTATTTATACCAATTTCTCATAACCATAATATTCTTACATAATTCTTTTAACATTTTTGCTAAAGCCAAATGATTTCGTTCCAACATTTTTCTAACATTCATCGATTTTATATAGCAATCCTAATAAAAAAAAATTTTTCTTCCAATCTTCAACCAGTGTCTCTTCCTCCTGGTCCCGGGTTTTGCCAGTCCTTTCTATCCCATCAATCTAGCGCATTAACCTGGTAATCTTATGTCCGAGGCCCTTAAGTCTCTTCCATGTCCCTTCCGCAGCTCTTCTTCATATTTATACCTGTACTTTACTTTATCTCCTGCTCCTTTCATTCGTGGGAACTCCAACTTGACAATGTTTTTGACCCTTCTCGACAAATCAGTGCCTTTTCCATATTCCACACTAAACTCCATGTGGTATTTAAAAACATGTTTCAGAGTCCCTCCAGAATTAAGAGCCCCCACAAACCCAAACATCTCACGGCCCATTGCCAGACTTGAAAAGTCCAAACATCCCTGCATAGGGGGGTCTATCCAACCCCCCATTTCCAAACCAAACCAAACTTTATCTTTCCAAATCTGGCTTTTTCCAAGTTCATTTGTCAGATCCAAAAACTCATGTTCCTGCTGGGCCACAGCTCCCTCCATCTCTGGCGCCCGAGGTTCAGCAACATCCTCTTCCCTCATCTGATCTGTCAGAGCACACTCCTGATTTGGTTCCTGGGTGGGCTCTATATAGTTTCCCACTACCTGACCAAAATTTCTAATCACAGCAGTCATCAAGTCCGTCTTCTCATGTAGCTGTTCCAGTAGGGCACTTGTTTTGCAGAAAGCACTCACCAGAGCTTCTGAATACATTGTTCTGCAAGGTCAGAAGTCTATTCCCACGGTCGTAATCTGTTGCAGCTGCAGAGCTCCCCAATTCAGATTTAGTAACAGTTTCACAGGCTCCCTCTAGGGGAAGAACTTCTATTTGTTCTTTTCTTTTAAAGGCAGATCTAACAACAAAGTTTCCTTTTTCAGATATTTTGTCAATATTTGTTCCTTTAAAATGCGAAGGAGAACAATGGAATTACTATGTTTCTCTTCTTTTAACTATCCGTCAAAGACGTTTGTCTCTGGTCAATGAGCTTCCCAAAGAACGTCAGTCCTGACACCCCGCTCCCAGGATCAAGACGGTGGAAAATTACTTTGCTTTACACTCTCTTCTGCAGGTTTAAACAGTCCGGAAAAAATCCCCCCTCTTCTCCTGCTTCCGAAGGGGGTTCAACAGTTTTAAATGATGAAAGTTAATCCTTTACAGGCGATTTTCTGAACTCTAGTTTGCCATGTCTTTGCTTTAATCTATCTACAAGAAACGGAAGGCTGACTTCCTGTTTAGACCTTCCCGTTTCAGTGCCAAATTAAGATGAATTTCTCAGTCCAATTTTCCTTTCTGCTCGCAGGTCATTATTTAAAGTCCAATTGTCCGAAATTAAAGTACTCATGGGTAGTTGTTTTAAAAGCCAAATTGTCCCAGGAAAAAGGCAGTACTCTCCAGCAACGGCTGTGCGGTTTCACTCCACGGAAGAAGCAGTTGACTCTCAGCACCGCGCCACTTCCCCCTCTTCGCTCCAGAGCCCGTAAATGGGTTCCTTTACGGGTTGGGGGGCGCTAAAGGTGCCCGCCGAGTCCCATGGTCACAGGCTTCATCCGCCTGTGATTTTTAAAAGGGTCCCTGCTTCGCCGTAGCGGGAAAGACCCGTTTTCCGTGGAGCTGGTCCCTCCGGATCAGAGGGAATCCGCCATTACCGATGGCGCCACCCCGGAAGTCTCTGTCACAACTGGCATTTCAACTGGCTATGCCTCTGCCAACTGAGGTTGGGGGAATTGAGTCATAGGAAAATGCAACTTCCTAGAAATTGAACCGTTGCTCATTTAGTACAAATGATCCATACATTTTCCTTCAGGGAAACAACTATACATTTGCTGTGCCATAAGCTACCCTTGGTTTGCACTTCCCAGAAAAACTACAGAAAGAACAAGCTGTAACCTGAGAACCTTCTCTCATGATTTTGGAGAACGAAGCTGGGGGTGGGGAACATTGTCAGAACAATTAGGTTCATAGGCTGGAATTCCTACTAGATCTATCTGTTCTTTTATTTGGACATCCAAGTGGCTGGAGCAGCACAAACCATCTTACACTTGGAAGGTTGATGCATGGTCTCTCCTAGACAAAGAAAAGCAGCCACAGTTTTTTAATGTTGTGACAATGTCCCAGCTGCATTAAAGTTTTATGCTGGGCTGCCTACATACAGTTTGGAAAAAATTACAGTTGGTAACCTAGCAGCTGTATTTTGTACTAACTGAGACAGATGTATGTTGCTAGTTTTAAAACAGTTTCACAGAGTAAACATCTGGGTTCTGTTCAAGATGCTAGCTGAACCTTTAAAACCATACATTGGTTAAGGCCAGGATACATTAAGGACCACCACCTGGACACATACATCTGCCTGATTTCTGGGATCTTCTTTGGACACCCTTCTTTGAGTCCCTCTGCTAGAGACCTGAGGCAAGTGGTGATCCACAAGAGGGTCATATGAGCTGTGGCCCTCAGACCCCTGGAATGCACTGTCCAGGAAGACTCAGCTGGTGCCAATAATGATGTCTTTTTCGTGCCCAATGAAGAAAGGTATTATTATTTCTCCATGCTTTTTAAGCTTTAATCTAGCCATCTGCTTTTAATTCCTCTGCTAATGTTTTATGACATTTTATATTGTTATTATGTACTTAAGTGTATTTTCTTAGCCACCCTGTGGATTTTACCTGAAGAGTAGCACAAAAATTCATTCAATAAATTAATGTTGTAGCTTTCAGGCAAACTGCTGAGACACAGAATACAGCTATGAAGACAAAGGAGGTTATTCATCATGATCCATGTGCGTCTGCGCAGGAGGAAAGCTTTATGTCACATTTATTTTTTTCTTAGAATTGATGCTATTAAACACTACTGCCTGCAACAGTTAATGGAAAAACAAAAGTATTTACTTTAATAGCGACCTGGGGCAATGATGTAGCAGTGCTGGACAATGAAGGTACTTTGGTTAAAAAAATAAATCCAATGTAAAAATCATTCTGCAACCAAGACATCAAAACCTTCTCACTGTACTACCAAATATAGTAAAATAGAGCAAGACAATCTTGCAGATCAAAATCCTTCTGTCTAACGTGAAATGCTGAGCTGAAACCACCATTAAAAGAGCAACTAAAATTCCTGGAATGTACCATAAAGAATCTTGGTTCTAACTATATTCTCCAGCTGTGACCACCAAAAAATTAACACCAGCGAATCATGTCCTTTGAAGTGATGTACTGGAGGTTATTTTAACAAATCTAATGTTAGAGCACACTGCCATAAAAAGATACCTTTAAAATCATCATTCTGTATTGTTTTTAGGGGTACAGTGGTACCTCGGGTTAAGAACTTAATTCGTTCCGGAGGTCCGTTCTTAACCTGAAACTGTTCTTAACCTGAGGTACCACTTTAGCTAATGGGGCCTCACACTGCCGCTGCTCAATTTCTGTTCTCATCCTGAAGCAAAGTTCTTAACCCAAGGTACTATTTCTGCGTTAGCGGAGTCTGTAACCTGAAGTGTCTGTAACCTGAGGTACCACTGTATTTTATCTCTTTTATAAATCTTCTTGTACCCTAGGATTTTGTTATGAGGTGCATACTACACAGACTTTAATAAATAAATTGCAGCTACTGCTGAGATTCCCCACCCCCTCAATTACTCTCTATAGAGTCTATACAAGGGGAAGGTAGCCTGGTGCATTCCAGATGTTCTGGACTACAACTCCCATAATCCCTGGCCATTGGCCATGTGGGCTGAAGCTGATGGGAACTGTATGTGATGAAAACCGAGACTGATGTAAGGATTAAAACATTCAGCATAAGCACGGAAGACTTGGTTGTTCAAATCCCTGCAAAGTTTAGAGGATTCCCTTGGGCCACTCACTCTCTTTTTCCTCTTTCCCCCACCACTGACAATATGGAGATGATGCCGAGTTTAAAGGCCTATTATAAAGATATATTAGAACCAGGCCAGATAATAAATAATAATTGAAGGTTTTATTTTATTTGTTTTTTATCTTATATTTTGGAAACGTACATCCATATTTTATTTCCTTTTAATTTTGGGGGGGTCCCCAAGACCGGGGGGGGTCCTAAGCTATGGCTTGTTGAGCTTATAGGTAAATAATAATTGAAGGTTTTATTTTGTTTTTTTATCTTATATTTTGGAAACGTACATCCATATTTTATTTCCTTTTAATTTTTTTGGGGTCCCCAAGACCGGAGGATCCTAAACTAACGGCTTGTTGAGCTTATACGTAAATCCGGCACTGATTCTTGACGCTCGGAGCAAATCGCGAAAGCTTCCAGCCTGGCCCTTATTATCCCTGCGCCAAAGCGCCACCGGCAGTGCTTATATCAATAAGGATTATAACATCCTAGAGCCGGAAGGGAACCCCCCAAGGGTCATCTAGTCCAACCCCGTACCATGAAGGAATACCACGTTGTGAAGGAATCTGGGGGTGCGAAGGCCGGGTAGGCAAGCAAGCAGGGAGCCCCCTCGGAAGACCCCCCCTCACCGACCCCAATATCTACACGTGATGGGGAGGAAGAGGAGCAGCGGCGCCTGCTCAGCCTGCGTGTTTCCAAGCCAGGCTTTCTGGTAGCAACCAGGCCGCGCGGGCTCTGAGGGAAGGACCCCGACCGCTTCCCAAGGGGAACGTGAGGGGAACGGGGAGTGGAGGCAAAGGTGGCAAGAGACGAGAATACAGGACCCCCTCGCTCACCGGTCGTACGGCCACCTCCGCCATGGCGCCTCACTTTCTCAACCAGGCCCGGCAAGCCGCTTGTTGCTATGGTTACCAGACGACGCGAAAGGTTCCCCCGCGCCGCGCCAGGAACCCGGATGCTGTTGCCGCGGTAACCATGGCTCTCCTCGATCCCGCCCCCCCGACGAAACGGGATTTTACGTCAGCGGGAGAGGGGAAGTGAGGATGCGGCCGCCGCGAGGCCTGTCGGGAAGAGGGAGGGGGGAGGCGCGGCCGCGACATAATAAGCTCCTCCCACCCTCCCAGTTTTGGCAAATGGACCTTTCCCAGCGAAGCCTTGTAGAACGCGCAGCGGTAGAATGGGCTGTACCATTTCGGAGTGGGTGGGAATCACATTTTGTATTTTTAATAAAATAATTAATACCACACCACATCCCTGCAGCTAGAAAACTAGTGCAAGAGGGGAAAGCGCTGGTAACTTTCTATTTACAGTGCTAACTTTTCGGGGGAAATCATATTTTAAATTCCCCTCTTGCATTTTTTTTTTACAAAATAATACCTCACCACATCCCTGCAGCTAGAAAACTAGTGCACGTGGGGAAAGCGCTGGCAATTTTCTATTTACAGTGCTAACTATTGGAAGGTTTTTTAGGACTATTAAAAAAAACCAAAAACCAACACTGGGATATTTTAAAAAGGAAACAGTACGCAGCCTGTTTTAACTCACAAGGGGGAAAAGCAATGTCTTTACTGGCGCAACTATAATTTCAATATAGTGAGCTAGCTTTCGAGTTTCCCATCAGGCTGGATGGTAAACAGAGCAGGCGAGGAAGCGTGTGTAAAAGGCTCGATGAGCATTAAAACCATGAAAAAATATGCACTGATAACCAGTCTTGACAGGGAGTCGTAGGAAAGCCATTCCTTGCCTAAGCTATTCTACGATCTTATTCTGCTTCACTTTAGAGAACGGTATAAGGCTTTTGGGACTTTGCTCTCCTCACCACCCACTGCCTCATCGCAGGCATCCGTCAGTGTGATTTCTAGCCTACAACAGCATATGCCGTGAACCGTATTATAGTCTTTGAGGCGTTTCTTACACTTTTTCAGCTAGAGAGAACAAGGGCAGAGCAGTCAGGTTGCTGGATCCCTGAAATGAAGTGTAGTTGCGAGCTTGCAGGTTTGCGTATGAAGCTTTAACTGTACATGCAGGAAAAAAATTATGAAATGCTACATTTGTCCCATGAAAAACATGTGCATGCACACAGGCAAAGGATGGGCATTCATGGATAATAATACACACAATATATTTCTGGTAGATTTAAGCAGTGCTTTTTTTTCTGGGGGGACGCAGGGGTACACATACCCCTAAGCATTTTGTGAATCTAAGTTTGGCCTCATTGAGGGGCAGTATTTCAATACGAGTAGGAAAATGAGAGTACCCCTAAACATTTTCTTTTAGGAAAAAAAGTGTTGAATTAAAGTACTGTATCTGGGTAAGATTTTTAACACAAAGAGATGCATGTTTCATTTAAGTCGGTATTGTTTTAGAGCAGGCAAGAGCCACCTGCAGCCCTTCAAATGTTAAGACTCCCAGCTCCTATCACCCCAAAGCCACCATGGCCAAAAGAGATGATGGGAGCTCTAGTCTAGCTCAACATCTGGAGGCTCACAGCTTCCCCACCCATTGGGTACTGAGTTGTACTGAGATCTACTGGTACTGCTAAATTGAATTATTGGTGCTTGTCGGTATTTGTAATTGAGTATATAGTTTTGAATGGAGCAAATGAACAGTTTAAAACACTTATGGCATAACCTAATAGAAAAGGGGCACACATTTTATATTGCAAATATAACATGGAAGAATCAGCAGTGAAGTAAAATTTTATTCCGTTTGGCTACACCCACTTTGTACTGCAGCAACTGTGTGGGTTGGATCATAACACTCACAGAACTGGAGCACTGGTAATTCTTGTGTTCATACATTAATGTAAGCTAGGAACTTTAAAAATGAGATCGATACCTAATTTTGCACATCTACAATTCTTCAGTTGTATTCTTCAGACTTAAAAGGGTTAAGTAATGATTTTAAATCTATATAAAATACTGCCTTTTAAAAACACTAAATTCCATAAATTATTAAGCACATCTGGGATTCCACTAAGACTTAAAGCCTTTTGTGGAAATTGCTTTTAATGAAATACTTTTCAGTGGCTGCATTGCAAATACTCTTAAACCACACTAATAAAAGTTAGATTTTGCTCTTGTTTAACAATAGTGGCAAGAGGCAGGATGCAACACCTTGGCACCTAAAGTCAGTTTCAGAACTGCGGGTGCAACAAGTGACTAAAAGCTCATGATAAAAGGTGGATGAAAAACAGCTATGCTTCTATGAGCAGCAAGATGGATTGCAGAAGGGTTCTGTTTCTATGGAAACAGTCCCCAACTGTGCTGAGCACAGTGTCATAGTTAAATTGCTAGTTGCCTAGAAAAAGGCGGACACAGATGTCATTCTTCTAAGGCTTCATCGTTAGTATACAGCCTCTCCTCAAAATGCATTACAAAACATCATGGCAAGCATCTTCTCATTTGAGCAGTTTCTGTAATCGGTGGGAAAGGTTTCAGAGCGGGGGGGGCTCCAGATAAAGTTTTCAGAGGGAAGCTTCTATGAAAACATATTTTATGTACGCCTGTTGCACAGACTTCACATTTCTGCCACATTTCTCCTCCTTCCCGGTTTCATTCCTAGTGTCCCCTCTTACCCACTTCCCTCCTCCTCCTCCTCAAATTGCCACTCCCTCATGATCCTAGTGCTTTACTGTTATTGTCAAAGTATATGTAATTTAAATAACTGCATATTCTTCCCTTCCTCACCCATCTCTTCTTTCCTCGTTTCTTTCCCTCTATCTACTGCAAGTCTCTTTGGTAAGGATCTGTTATACCACTTGTATGTCATGTAGTTGGATATTGCTATATAAAATAGAAAGGGCAAAGGTACTACATTATAACAGCTGAATACTCAAATGTGCCTCACTGCCCAATGCTGGTTCTAGATGTTCGGCCATTTTACAACAGCTTCTGCTTGCATGTTCATTGGACAACCTTGAGCAAGACACTGTCAGGGACGATGGAAGTTGTCGTCCAGCAACATCTAGAAGGCCCCAGGTTTTCCACCACTGAGCTACAGGGAAGGGATCCAGTGTGTTATCTGAGCTCTTTGGAAGAAGGGCTAGATAAAAATCATATGGGTTAAGCAGTAGAGTCATGCACAGACAAGGAAGTGGAGCTGCAGACATGTGGAGTGTTGGTACATCTATGTATGTGAGGGGATATGTTGAGATTTGCATATGGGCGACAAACCCACATACAGTGGCTTCATCCCACCAGGAACACACACAAATCCAAACTACCATGTGGCTCATTCTCTAGCTGTTCACTGAAACATATTCTAAGCTGGGACATTTTCCTAACTTGTTATCACACACTTGTGTCTGCCCCCGCCCCTTAAAATGGTCCGTAGATGTCTCACTGTGGAGTCAGACAAATGTGTTAAGCGTCTAGAGGAGCTGGGAGCACTGTTATACAGCGGTTCCACTCCTTCCTCCGGGGCCGTGTCCAGAAAGTGGTGGGGGGATGGGTGTTCAGACCCCTGGGCCCTCACTTGTGGGGTGCCTCGGGGTTCTGTCCTCTCCCCCATGCTTTTTAACATTTACATGCAGCCGCTGGGAGAGATCATCAGGGGGTTTGGGCTGGGTGTCCATTAATATGCGGATGATACCCAGCTCTATCTCTCTTTTAAATCGGAACAAGTGAAGGCAGTGAAGGTCCTGTGTGAGTGCCTGGAGGCGGTTGGAGGATGGATCGCGGCTAATGGATTGAGGTTGAATCCTGACAAGACACAAGTACTGTTCTTGGGGGACAGTGGGTGGGCTGATGTGGAGGACTCCCTGGTCCTGAATAGGGTAACTGTGCCCCTGAAGGACCAGGTGCACAGCCTGGGAGTCATTTTGGATTCACAGCTGCCCATGGAGGAGCAGGTCAATTCTGTATCCAGGGCAGCTGTCTACCAGCTCCATCTCGTACACAGGCTGAGACCCTATCTGCCCGCGGGCTGCCTTGCCAGAGTGGTGCATGCTCTAGTTAACTCTCGCTTGGACTACTGCAACGCGTTCTAAGTGGGGCTACCTTTGAAGGTGACCTGGAAACTACAACTAATCCAGAATGCGGCCGCTACACTGGTGTCTGAGAGTGGCTGCCAGGACCACATAACACCAGTCCTGAAAGATCTACGTTGGCTCCCAGTACATTTCCGAGCACAATTCAAAGTGTTGGTGCTGACCTTTAAAACCCTAAACGGCCGCGGCCCTGTATACATGAAGGAGCGTCTCCACCCCCATCGTTCTGCCCGGGCACTGAGGTCCAGCGCAGAGGGCCTTCTGGTGGTTCCCTCACTGCGAGAAGCAAAGCTACAGGGAACCAGGCAGAGGGCTTTCTTGGTAGTGGCGCCCGCCCTGTGGAACGCCCTCCCATCAGATGTCAAAGAGATAAGCAACTACCTGACATTTAGAAGACATCTGAAGGCAGCCCTGTTCAGGGAAGTTTTTAATGTGTTACATTTTAATGTATTTTTAACCTTTGTTGGAAGCCACTCAGGGTGGATGGGAACAAATTATTATTATTATTATTATTATTATTATTATTATTATTATTATTAACTAGAGTTGTCAGCATTTCTGACTTCAAGAGATGGAGCACCCAACCCAGCCAGCTCTTTAAAAAACAACAACCAGGCAGTTACAGGAGATGCCTGCTCCAATTTAGAAGCAGAGGACAAAATTACTGCAAGCAAACACAAAAAAACTAATGAAATAACAAAATAAAAGTTTATTAGAATTAGGAACACTTTCTCTCCCTCTGTTTAGCCTTAACACGGAACAGTCCAGCAGTTACAATGAAGTCTAATAACAGTTATTTCCACAGCATGAGGTGCTCTCTAGATGGAAAAAATAGAAGATTACAAGTCTTCAGTCCTTCACAGCCCAGTCCGATTGTCATACCAACCCCCAAGTGCTGAATAACAAAATCCTCCTGTCCATGGAAAGGTTCTCCAAAGAGCACTGCTCTTGTCTCACGCAATAACTGATTTTTAACACAGCAGTTGTACTAAAACATTTCAGGGTTAAATGGTTTTGAAAATTAAGACTGTCTGATACATACACTACAAAAAAAAACAAAAAACCCCAAACAGCTGCAGTGAATTTGGTGGAACAGAAAAGAGGGTGGGTGCTAAATACAGACCATGCTCTGCTCTCCTGTTGTGTGCGGCTAGAGGCCCTCATTCAATTAGCCCATGATAAAGTCAACACAAACCATTATTTAAGCATATTGCACCAACCAAAGCTTGAGTAGCATCTTCATTGCCAAGTATTTGCTTTTTAAGGAAAGAAGAGACTGCTTAAAGGAGAGGAGGAGGAGGAAAACTGTCTAGGGTTGATGAGCAAGCCTTTACAAGAGCTTCTGTTCAAGTGATCTCACTCCAAAGCCCACAGAGTTTTAGAAAGTTTTCCAAAATTAAGTGTACGATCCTCAGGAGCAGAAGATACAGCAGATTTATATACAGTTTTGGATTTTTTATTAACAAAAATGGACGGGGGAGGGTATGGCAAGAGCAAGGTGTTTAGAAATGAGAAAAATCTGGGGGAAATGCTGAAAGTATGGAACACATTCATCCAATTTACACACCCACACAGCAGGGCCACCTGTTCCAATCAGCCCAGTTCTAGGCAAAGATGCTAAAAGAACATGGAAAAGAAATCTTAACTAGACTGGAAGTTCAGTCTGAGCAGCAGTGTGCAAAAGCATAGTAAAAGACATGACAGAAAGCCTTAGAAGGAGAAGTATCCAAGCAACAGTTGCACCACACTCAGTTTAATGGAGTGGAATTCTTTGAATAAATATTCACACCCCACTGAAGGCGAGAACTCATCTTCCACTGCAATGTTACCAAGTCAAAGCTGAGGTTCCTCTTCCCTCTATAGCTTCTGTCCGATTCAGCTTTTGGGACATTGCAGATGGACAGCAAGCAACTAAATAAGCCCTGCCAGACGAGTTACGTGTGAACAGATGCAAAGCTCGGCTTCTTACTGTACCGCTCAACAAACAAGCTAGGCAGCATTAGATTAACCCAAGAGCTCAGCAAAATCTTATTACTCTTTTCAAGAGCAGGCGCTCAGAAATATTTCACATGCTTGCTGCAGTTCCTTTTCTTTTCAGAAGTCTGCCAGCTGACAGAGGAGGCTGCTGTTCTGGAAACACAAGCCAAACCATCACTGGGGACTCATGGAACTAGCTGAGCAGATCTTTGGATCCGGGCCACAATCTCTACTTGAACGAGCAGCAGAAACTGGCTTGAAATACCGCTTTAGCAGATCTACTTTTTCTCTCTTTCAACTTGAAAGTGTAAAACACTGCCATCGTGGAAAAGTACCCACACAACCAGGAGCAGATCTTAAACAAATTGCTTCCAAGTGGTGCTTTATCATAGCTTTTATTACAAAAAAGGACTGTGTAGATGAAGCTCACTCACTCTTCCCTCTCACTGGGGTGGGGTGGGGTGGGGAGAGAGGGGAAATACCCCAATGACTTCAGAGACTGCAGATCCTTGCAACTAGATGAGTGTTTGCTGTATCAGGCACTTTTTCCAACAACCAAGCCGCAAAAACGTGACCCAGAGGAGCTCCGTCTCCCTTTTTTCGGTGTTTCACAACTGACAAGACAAAGCAACAAGGAATGTTCCATTTGAGCACTTCAATCCACAGAGGAAAATTCCTAACACTTCCTATGTATGACGATGATCCAGGTGTAAGGTGAATGTTGGACATGCATGGAAATGGACAAGAGGGATGGCTATTCTGAGCAAAAAGACAAAGCAGCCAGAATCACTACACTTTCATTTCCAAACGTTAAAAACACACACCAAGGTAAACCAGTTTGCATCAGAAGCTGAAGTGCAAATGGGACGGTGTCCGTTGCCAGCAATGAACACACCCAAACCATGGAATAGTTGCAAAGGAGCTGCAGGAGGAGGAAGAAGGAAATCAAAATCTCTCAGAAAGAGAGAGAGAGAGAGAGAGAGAGAGAGAGAGAGAGAAGGAAAGGGAAAGATTTGTTACAGCAGCACACACTGCCCCCCATCCCAATCTCAGGTAAAAAGCAAAATGAAAGAAAAATGCACAGCAAATAGACATCATCTTGAAGATTTTTAAAGAATAAATATTTTTGTAATTAAACATTATGCAAACACGTGCCACGCTTGCTCTTTGTCCATGCATATGCGCTATATACAATTTTGAAAAATACTGTGTTGTCCTCTTTGTTTTTTTAAAAGTCATATACAAAGTTTTTCCTTGCTGTGTGCCCCGCCTCCCCCCGCCCCAAATCCTCTTTACAATAAGCCAAACAACAGTCACCCATGAACTGGTGCATGTGGGGGGAGGAGGGGAGAGTAGAGAAGGGGAGAGGGAGGGGGAAATCTCATACCAAAGTACATCAAAATGGCTGGTTGGACATGAAAAGCAGTGTCAAGAAACTGTTTTAAGTTTTATCTGTAATACGCATAGGAGAAAGAAGGAGGGGGGGAAGTCAGCTTGGAGAATGAAGCTACATTACAAGTTAAAGTTGGAGGGTTGTTTTGTTTTTCTTAGTGCGTCTGTCACACTTACTGGCCACCTAGAATACTGTTGTACAATGGTTTATCTACCTTTTTTATTACAATATAATTTACTTAAATTTTTTTCCATTAACAAAAACAGAATTCCGGTACTACAGACCAGCGGTGTAATAGGCGTAGTGCCCCTTTTTGTGTGTGTTTTGCTTTAATTGCATGAGCACTCTAGATGGTAAAAGGTTTTCAGAGTTCGTTTTATGCAGGCCAGTCTCAGTCCTCAATATACTCCCACAGATCCTTCTCGTAGCCTTCATGCACATGCTGCAACAAAACCCTTCGCCGGCTCTCGCAGTATCTGCAAGGGGAAGGGCGCACGGTTACAGTTAAGAAAACAAAGGCTGAATATTTCGCACACAATGCATTTCAAGGCAGCATGGAAATAGTTTAGTCAACAGCGGCTCACAGTGGGAATGTCTACCTTTTACCTTGCTCAGAATGGAAACAAAGACAAAGGGCCTCCCATCTGGGTAATTTCACAGGTGGGAGAGATTATGCGCTGAAGCAGAGAAGGCAGGACCTATTACCATATAATCACTATGCTTATTAATGCTAAGACAGTTGAACTCAAGCTGTATTTGCTAAGCATGGGTCTTGGCCCAATTTCTTAAAAGTGGAGCCTATTAAGTGTGAGGGCGGCACAATATTTACAACCTGGAATTTTGTAGGCTGAGACAGTGCTCCTCCCATGTGACACAAACTAAACTAAACCCCTCATCTGCAAAAATGTTATCCCAAGGAAATCCCAAGGAACCATGCCTTGTAGGTGTAAAAACTACCTTTTGTGATCCCTTTAAGGCGGGACGCAGGTGGCGCTGTGGGTTAAACCACAGAGCCCAGGACTTGCTGATCAGAAGGTCGGCGGTTCAAACCCGCGACAGGGTGAGCTCCCGTTGCTCGGTCCCTGCTCCTGCCAACCTAGCAGTTCGAAAGCACGTCAAAGTGCAAGTAGATAAATAGTACTGCTCCGGTGGGAAGGTAAATGGCGTTTCCGTGCGCTGCTGTGGTTCGCCAGAAACGGCTTACTCATGCTGGCCACGTGACCCGGAAGCTGTACGCTGGCTCCCTCGGCCAATGAAGTAAGATGAGCACCGCAACCCCAGAGTCGTCCGCGATGGGACCTAATGGTCAGGGGTCCCTTTACCTTTAACGTTAAGGCACAACTGTGTCACAAAACCAGTCCCATGTGCCAATTTCTCATTCACTCAATAATAATAATAATAAATTTTATTTATATCCCGCCCTCCCCAGCCGAAGCCGGGCTCAGGGCGGCTAACAACACTAAAATAGTGCAACATTATAAAAACATCAAAGAATTAATTAAAATCAAAATTGATGGCAACCATAAACTAAAGTATTGTAAAGATTGCCAAAGGAGGGAGTCAGGCTGCGCCCTGACCAAAGGCCTGGTGGAACAGCTCTGTCTTGCAGGCCCTGCGGAAAGATGTCAAGTCCTGGAGGGCCCTTGTCTCTTGTGACAGAGCGTTCCACCAGGTTGGAGCCGCAGCCGAAAAAGCCCTGGCAAGATCATGTCCTTTAAAGCAACAGAAAACCATATTGCATGCAACCTGAGGTCAGTGGCACCCTTCAGCTCAAGAGCCAGCAAAAAAATAAAGGATTTGCTTGCTAGGTAACAATTCAAAATGTTAACAGCCAAGAAGCCCCTGTAAACAGGGCATGCTAACTTGATTTTCCCATGTGCTGCAACTTGCTGCTGTCTCCAGCTGCTTGATTCAAGAGCAGCAGTCGATGAGGAAACCTGTTTGAAGGCCAACACAGAAAGTTAGCTGGCTAGCCTCCCTCCACCACAGATTATATTGGGAGTAAGCAGCAGAATCTCTCTCAGCCATTTCCTGTAAGTCAAGCCCCTTTAATGCCTAAGAGACTGGCACATGAAATGAATTAACAATCCATCAGTTTTGAACAAGGAACATACCTGTACTTATCTTGCACTTTCTGCTTTATGTCTTGCAGTGAATCTTGAGATATATCTCGCTCCAGATACCCAGAAAGGACCTCGGTAGCATTTTCCAAATCTGCTTGATTATTCTAGGCAGGCAAAATACAAGGCACACTTTTAATAAACTTAAGCAGTTCCTTGAATTGAGAATCACCACATGAATGGAATTTATCCCTTTTGCTAGCAAATACTCATTGAAACCTACTTTGAATATTTTTCTAGTCTTACTGCGGTTCTCTCATTTGGTTGTATGAATAGCAGGCAGGAAAACACACTAACGTACTGGAAAACTTACCATCACCTTCTATAGTACTACTGGCAGACAAAACCATCTTGTGGTTGCAAACTAAGTAGATGTTATTCTGGGCAATCATGACTTCTGACCAACAGCCATTACTCTTTCCCATTAAGAAATCACAATTCTTAAGGGCATTTATCTATGTGACCAATTCACTGCTCCTGTCTTGGAAGTCAGGTGGAAGCTATATTATAATTGGCTCCAGCAGTTAATTATTTTGCATTTTATAAGCTAAGAAAAAACCTATTTGCCAACCAGGCCTTTCTATCTGGCTCTCAAAATTATCACCAGCTCATGCCTCTCACTGATCTTGCTTTACAGCATCACTGAGTCTTTTCATCTGACTCAAATGTGTCCTTGAGTTCTGATAATGCCTCTCGCTCATATGGATGGAGGCATAGTGGGTGGGTATGTAAAAACTAACATTGTAATAAGGTAAAATTTATATTAGTTACTCCACACACATTTGTCTCTGACTCCACTCACCATTTGTGGCATTTGTTAAGTTTCCTAGAAGTGGGCCCCACCCCTACACTTGTTAATTGGTGAGGTAGCAAGGACAACACTGTTGACATTTTTGGGCTGCTCCTGTTCTGATATCCCACAGGAAATGAAATCTAATATTAAAGATTGCCTTTGTGGCAAGGCTGAAGGAATGAGAGGCAATTTTTACTTGTTAAATTGTGAATTTGCTTACACTTCCTTTTATAACTCCGAAACGTACCTATATTGCACTGTATTACCTATATTGGTAATACAGCAAGTTGAAATTTATTTATTTGCATGTGTTTGGAAAGTTGTTTGTCTATTCACTATGCATTTGGACACCTCTTAAGATACCGTGAACAAATTTTGCACAATGGTTCCTAAGATCAAGAAGCAACTTTTCGTTTATGTTGTGATACAATGGGATCTTGGGTTGACTCAATATGGCAGACAATATAAACATAAGTTTATGTTGCTAGAGTGCCTAACAAAGTAATAAGGTATTAAAATTCAATAAAAAAGAAAATAAGCTGTAGAGACACCAACTAAAACAGCAGGTTTATCGGAGTAGAAAGTAAAAATCAAAACTACTACAAATTAACAAAAGAGCTAAATTTGGTAGTTGTTTTTCGTTGCTGTCACTTTGCTTAGTTCCTAAATGATAGCAATGAGGGTACCAAGCAGGCCTACCTAGAGAAGGCATTCAAAAGGCAAGGAGACTCTACAGACAAGTTATGTATCTCTAAAACAAACTTTGATTCCCACCATTCTGAAGAAACTCCACAACTTCTGACTTTTGAATAGTTATGGGTATATTCCTGGCTAACTTTTTAAAAAAAAACAACAACAGACAAACAAACACCCCTTTCCCATGTTTATTGGAATTCTTCAACAGGACACTTTGCAAGGTGGCTTACAACAATGTGAAATTAAAGTGCATAAAAACAAAGAACAAACTAGAAACAGCTGTCTTTTTGTGTTCCTCCCCTTTCTGAATTGCCTCCTGCAGTGACCCTCCACCTGGTCATTATATAATTTCATTACATGAGTTTTGTGAGAGCTGAATTTGCATTGACTTCTTACTTCTGTCTCTAGTCAGGGCAGGCCAGAAAGCGGACAAATCAGGTTCTATCAGTAGAATGCTGGTGATCTGCAGATTGTCAAGGAGTCCTGGAGGACCTGCTCCCTGCCTTGGAGGCCTTTCTCACCTGGCCTGGGAGGGTGGGGCCCAGACTGACTCCAGCTAAAAAAAGTTGAGGCTGCTGAAGGGACTCTTGGGCAGGAGAACTGTTTGTGGGGTTTTGCTGTGAATTTCCCCCCTGTTGTTGATGTGTGGCTTTTTTTGTTTGTTTTTGTATATTTATTTTAAATCTTAGGGTTAATGTGAAAATTGTTCAGTTTGGTTGTGCATTTTTAATGTTTTATTTATTGTTTATGGCTACTTTTATATTTTAGTTAAGTATTTTTTCCTGTTGTCAGCAGCCTTGAGCAGGGTCTGATCCGTGGAAAGGCAGCGTACAAATAAAATTATGCCTGTATGTATGTATGTACGTTAACACCTGACCCACTGTTTTGCATCATGTATGCCCACCCCCATCTTAAGTTTGCAAAGAAGTGAGCCATTGTATTAAGTTGTAAATCACTGGCAGATGCTTTTGCTGAGAAGTGGGATGTGGTAAATAATCAACAAAGTTAATAAGCCTATGTTGCCGATCACCCCAGGCACTTGCATGAAACTGTTTTTGTTTTGAAACTCTGGAGCCATCACAGAAAAGGCCTTCAGAACAAAGCCGCTGGAAAAAAATCACATAGTTGTTACAGAAAGTCCAATTTAGGGGCTGCACAAGTCACTCATCCAATGGACCATAATTATACAGCTGAGCTACTCATCAACAGCTACTATAACTAGCTTCAGAATCTGAGGCAATAAGACTCTGGATTGCTGGTTACTAAGAAAAAGGATTGGAAGAGGACTATTGAGCTCATTTTCTATGTGTGGGATTCCCTTAGGCATCTGGTTGGCCACTGTGGGAACAGAATATTGGACTAAATAAGCCTTGATCTGATCCTACAGGACTCTTACGCTATGCTAGGACCGAACAGCTGGGTTAAAAAATGTCTGGTAAACTCTCCTTACCTCAAAGATAATGGACTGATTATTCTTTTTGAGGTAGAAGGCAAAGACGTATGTGTACATGAGTGTGGCACGACACTGGCAGAGGACATCGACTGCTTTCTTCAGGAACTGGACCTCGATCCATGACATGTTGTGCTGCTGCATCTCCTCCATTTTCTGCTTGACTTGGGCATAGAGTTTGTGCTCAAAGCGCAGGCTCTGCATATGGTTCATGTAACGGTTGCAGTAGAAGAGGTACCTCTGCAGGGCTGCTCTGGATCGCTGTGTTAATTCCCATTAGGGAAAAAGAAAATCAATAGTTAAAACAGAGTAATAGCAGATTGACTTGCCCTATAAATGAGGGGCCTCAAGGCAAATGTGGCCACAACAGGGCAATGTTCTTATCTCAAAGTCCCACAGTATTCCTTTTGCTTTGAGTCTGATCTTGTTGGCACTATGTGACACAGAAGAGAGTTTTAAGCGGGTAGAAAAGAAAACAAAGAGTCCCTTGCAATCCCCAAACAGTGCTACAGGATCATGAGCCCTGAACAGGGACTTAGGATATACTTCATTTTGTTGCAATTCTCTACTTGCCACATTTGTGGACCTGATAAGCTGCATATACCCGGTCATGAGATGAACGAACATTTTTATTTTCCCATATAAATACATAGCAGAAAGATCTGATTGGCAGAGGGTTCTGTGGCAAAACTGCCCAAGTGCAACATGGTGAAATAAACTGCCTAGATAGAAATGATAGCCATACATAAATTAATCTGGTAGAAAACCTCTTTCAGCAATAAGCAACTGCCAAGAAGGGTTTGGCTGGTAGGATATGGGGTTGGGCATATTCATACTGAGATTACTGCTTCCAGTGCTCAAGTTGGATAGTTTTACAAGTTGGCCAGGACAACATCAGGAACCAGTAACAAAATGGGTGGGTCTCTTGTCAGTTTTGTGGAGTTCAGCTTGAAAGCTAGCAGTGCTCAATTGGAAAATGCAAGCACAGTGAAAAGCTAGGCCAAACCATCTTACTAAAGCTGATAATATTGGTCACCAAGAGTTATGGACTCACCTCTTGGGCATCTCTTGCCGCCTTTGCATCATCCTCATTATAGCGATTACAGTTGTACCTGAAAAAAGACTTTTATGAGCATAGTGGTTTCCAGAACTTCTTTTGTTTTTGCCGCTCTGAGGCTCCAAGTATTCTTTGGTCAGTACATAACTGTAAACATAATAAGCCCCTCTGATACCTTGAGCAGAGGCTCAACAAGAAACAGCCCAGACCTTTCTCACCCTAAGAAGTATAGACATATGCACCAGCTACTGCTCTGTGTTTTTCTCCCACAGAAATTATTTTTGCAGGGTACAGAAACAAAACATGGCAGTACAATTAGACACATAAAGAAAGCTTGGGAGGAATTCATTTAAACTTACCAGGCGGACCCATGAGGTTCCCAGGGGCCAAGACACACCCAGCAGAACTCTGCTTTACAATTCTGGTTCCGACAGACCATGTGATTGCAGCCTCCATCCTTTTCTATGGTCACATGGCATTTAGGGCATTCCTGTGACGGGTATGAAGAGTGGTGGAAAGAAATAAAAGTGGGTGTCTTCCAACTTTAAAAAAATGGGGAGGGATGCAGACAGTGCTTTGTGGTGTTACAAAGAATTTGCAATAGTGGCTCTTCTGGTTACACATTCAGCTGTCAGCTGGCTTCCCATTGCTGCCTTAGCAATGTAGTGAAAAGGTAGTCTTATAGCAATATAATAGCACAAAATAACAGATCAATACCAGGAAAAGTTGCACTTCTTCCAGTTCATGGGATAGCTTAGATAGGAAGCCATTTGCAAGTAGTGGGACATTTTCGTGTGTGTGTGTGTGTGTGTGTGTGTGTGTGTGAGACGCTCAGCTTTGACACTTGATATTAAACACATTCTAGATCTACTGATTTAAGTCCAGTGAGACTGGGTTCCACATGCACTGAATGAACATACTAAAGGGATGGGTTGTTGTGAAGTGAAATAGCACATGTTTTGCAAACCAAAGGTAATAGGTCTAACCCTTCACATCGCCACATAAAGGCTGGGAATGGCCAAACTCTGAAATCCTGGACAGCCACAGTCAGTCTCCATAGGCAATACTGAGCTAGGTAGGACCAATGGTCTGATTTGGCCTAAAGCAATTTTCTGTATTCCTATACTCAGCAAACCACATGTAAGTACTTCTCAATCTATAAAGTACTGAGATGTTTGCCAATTTGGCGCCTCCCTTCAATTTAGCTCTAAAAGCCTCATTCTAAGTAGAGCTAGACAGAAGCCTGTTGTACCTTTTGGTGGTAATGTTTGGCTTCACTGTGAACTTTGAAGTGGGGGGGGGGGGAGATAGGAAAACAGAGCCCATTATTTACATGGAGGACTTACCCCTCACTACTCACAATGGAAGTTCAGGATTTGACAGTTATGTCTTTGTAAGGGAAAAGCAGCTCTGCAAGTGTGAAATTTTGAGCATCTAATATATTGGCCCAAATATAAGCCTTTTTTTTCCAAATTCCGATTGTGAAAAGTTAAAGAGCAGCTTATATTCGCTGGCAAAGCCCCCCCCCCCCCGGAGCACAGGGCAAAGGTGCGCAGCGCAGCACATCCGCGGCTCCCAAGCCTCCGAATTTTAAAGGTGCAGCTTATATTCGGGCCAATATGGCATGTTTTAAAGAGAAATGTGATGCTACCAAACCTTTGTGTTTGCTGCAATCCAGTTTGAAGTTTCACTGTCATCATCACACTTCTTAATCCATTTCTTTAACCACTGTCAGGAGAGAGAGAAAAGAATTGTAAAACAAGAGAAGAAGTGAAAAAGGCCACAGAGAAATGTGCATCTGCGCCTCATGGCTCACAGGCTCCTCTGAACTGGACACATCATATCCTGTTAAGCAAGGTTTGCCCATTCAGATCCAACACTCCAAGATAACACATCAGGATTCCAGCATAAACCTTCGAATAATTATGTATCGTGGATATGTCTTACAACTATGATTTTCTTCATGTTTGTGTCAAATACCATCTAGGTGGAAATAAAAGATCTGAACTAAGGGGAGGAGTGCTTATTTTGTTGTTACAGTCAAGATGGACTATTCTTTCATAAACGTTACCCAGAGTCAAATAGTTCAGGGTGACTTACACACAACTTAAGGGAAACTAAAAGGTAACCATGGCAAAGATATCTGAATAGCTTGCTAAGTATCATCAAAGTATTTTACAACACTACAACTGTGATATTTAAGCAGAAAGGCTAGTTTACTTTTCCAGCACTCTGCCATAGACACTCACCTTGCATTTAACAGGATCATGCCAGTTTTCACCACAGTTAAAGCTGTAAAAATAAAAAGATTTATACATATTACATTTAGTGTTACAGTTATGCAACACTAAAATTTAGAGGTTTGCTCTAATTCAAGCAACTGTAACTGTTACCTACTAAGCCAAACATTATACCAGCAAGGTAATGTGGCTTGACGGGTACTTGAGAACCTCAATTTTTCAATCCCAGTCAGGAAGCAAAAACTCTCAAGTTTATCAGATCCCAAACGGTCAGTGTTTGGCTTGCTGGTAGTCAGCACGGATAGGCCTACCAAGGCAACTTGTCATTTCAAGAGAAACAGGAACCACCTTCCGCTTAGTGGTAAGTAATCCAAAATCATTACAACCCAACACAAGAAATGTTTGCTTACCAAAACTGACGGCCACATTTACAGCGAACAGGCTTAGCATCAGGATACTGAACTTTAACAACATGGTGGCAATCTGGAGCAGGACACCATTTTAACAGCCGATTGCACTGCAAAAATAAAAAGCTACCAGATCTTACTTGGAAATTGACCAGAATTAAAGATATCAAAGTGTGGTATTTCCCTTCCATTTCCCCAGAAGTCTCCTTTTAGCCAAAGCTCTGTTTCATCTTGGCAGGAAAATGCCACAATTCTCATTTTGGTATAGACCTTGTCCCTCCACACCAACAGCCAAGCAGAATACGCCAAGCCAATTTCACAGAATCAGTTATAAAATGAGATGGGGGCCCCCAATGTTCCCCAGGATGACCTTCTAAATAGAACCAACTCCAGATAATCAATTTACCGTATTTTTTGCCCCATAGGACGCACTTTTTCCCCTCCAAAAATGAAGGGGAAATGTGTGTGCGTCCTATGGGGCGAATGCAGGCTTTCGCTGAAGCCTGGAGAGCCGGAGGCGTCGGTGCGCACCGACCCCTCTCGCTCTCCAGGCTTCAGGAAGCTATCCCCAAGCCTTGCAAGCCCGGCGGGAGTTCCCGCGGGCTCACAAGGCTTGCGGGCAGCAGCCTGCAGCCCCGGCGAGTGTCTGCAAACCTTGCGCGCCTGGCAGGAGGTCCCGCCAGGCGCGCGAGGCTTGGGGCGGCAGCCTGTCGCTCGAAGCACGGGGAGCCCTCCGGAGGGCTCCCCGTGCTTCGGGCGAGTGTCCGCAAGCCTTGCGCGCCCAGCAGGAGGTCCCGCCGGGCCCACGAGGCTTGGGGCGGCAGCCTGTCGCCCAAAGCACGGGGAGCCCTCCGGAGGGTGCCCCGTGCTTCGGGCAGGTGTGCGCAAGGCTTGGGGCGGCAGCCGCGGCGGGGGGGGGGTTAATTTTTTTTATTCATCCCCCCCCCAAAAAAAAAAACCAAGCTGCGTCCTATGGGCCGGTGCGCCCTATAGGACGAAAAATACGGTAGTCCCACACCAACCTTCCCAACTGTCACCAAGACTACAAATGCAACCTATAAGAAAATCCATTCTGATGACAAAAGCAAATTAAGATACTCTAAAGGTAATATTCTAAGCCTAAAAGACAGCCACCCATCCATCCTAAGGTATTTTGTTCCCTTTGGCAAAGCTTTAAGAATCTCACTTTCAGCTCAAAAATAAACTAGGTAGCTTGACAAGATAGTTTTAGAAATGGCTCATCTTTCATGTTAAGTGGTTTAATTTTTAGGGGGCCAAAGGTCCGTGATGTTCACATATGGATCGCTCCCATGTGTCGTCTGCTCAGGAGAACCCGGCAGTTTTGTGGCTTAGCGTCACACCAGTGCAGGCACATTAACAAAGATTGAATTGAGGGTCACATGTGGCTTATTGTGATTCTTCAGTCCTCTTCAGCTTAGGCTTCACCGGCATTCCACAAATTGAATTCAAAAATCCTTTTATTACAAATGAGGGGACAACAAGCAAGGCTTTTTTGTGTTTCCTCAAAGGTTCACCAATTCTAAAGTTGTAACAGATCTGCTTAAGTAGCACCCTACAGTAATACTGGATTCAGTTCAGAAGTACCTGCTCTAGGTTCTGATGAAGACACAAAAAGTTTGTGCCTAGTTGTTCTCAAAGGACTATAAATCGAGTGCTTGAAATACCTGGCACATAATCAGCAATGTGCCTTTAACAACTATTACCTTCTCTAATCTCCTGAACAGCTGTCTATAGCCATTACATTAGGCACTGGGATTTCAAATTTCTGCTGCAGAATGCTGTGCTATAAAGCAACGTTCCAGCTTAAAGTATTTTCGTATTTAAAGCAGCATTCTAGCTAAAATCATGCCACCTATTAACAAAAAGCTTAACACTCTCTATCAGTATGAGCCTATGTAAGATCAACCCTGTTAATTGGGGCGGGGGAAGCAACCTCTGCCAACAAATGAACAAAATCTGACTGACCCCCCCCCCCCAATGAAAACTACATGTAAATGCCTGCTATGTAAGACAAGAGATGGGCGAAAGCCCTCAAATCACAGCCTGTCTCTTCAGAATAGTTTGAAACATAACACTCACCTCTACAAAACTATTAGTTATTAAATGCTGGTACTTTAATTTAACCTTTGAATCTGTGATGAGGCGCCTAAGAAGAGAAGGGAGAAAAAACATTTCATTGAGAACATTCATTTTTTGGCAGTCCAGAAATTGTTTGCTACATCAGCTTTATTGCTTGGCAGAAGCCGTGAGCAAGGAGACTCATTTTCGCAGATTGCGTAATTCCCCACCCCTACCCCCACAATTTTAAGGCATGCTATATTTTTACTTGGCAAACACACATTTTAAAAGCAGAATTAATGCCCTGCTTTAAAAAACAACAACCCAAAACCACCACTGTTTTGTGACCAGATTTTATTCACTCTCTTGTTCCCCAGATAATATGTTTTGCTTATTTCTACTCAGTTGTTGGCATGCCTGCAACCATTTCCTTCACAGAGCCCAGAACACAAAGGCAATGTTTAATCTTGATTTCCATCCCAATGTAAATTAGTGAATGGACATACAACACTGTACTTGCAAAGTCATAAGCAAAATGAAAAACGGACGCTAACTAGTGCAGCATGCATACCATACAGAACCTATCATCAAAAGTTAAAACAGACACCTGTAGATTTCTGGTGACACCAATCAAATATTTAAGAGCCTTTTTTGCAAATTATCATATACTGCAAAACAATAATGTTTTTCATGCATTATTGAAGGCAATAATCCAAAGTAGTATACCATGTGATAAATGAAGAGCCATAACAAAGATCAAATTTTAATTTAGTATTTAGTGACAGTCTCCGTCAGTGATGTTTAACATATGCTTTGCAGCTTTATTTAGATAATTCTGCTCTAAAACAAGTATACTAGGCAAAAAAACTTCTGTCTGAAAGTAGAAGCCTGTGACAAAGCGGTTTCCTTGAAGGAATGTAATGGTTGTCCGACATTAATGTTTAAACTCCTGACTAATGGCTATATGCAACTCTAGGTTCAGGAGGAATTTGCCACTAAATACCAGCAACTAGGAGCAACTTTGGGAGAAGACCATCAGCTTTATTTCCTCTTTCTGGGGTTCCAGCAAAATGCTAAACTATTAGGATTTTTGGTCTGATCAAGCAGAGCTCCCAATATCTGCGCTATTTATTCCATCAACTAGGTAAAATTTTTACTGTGGAGATTAACTCAAGCAGCTTTGCAAATGGGCATCTTGTGGCATATGGCCTGCAATACTTTTGTTGCTTTAAAGGACAAGTACATGGAAATATACATGCCATTTCTGCCTGCAGCAGGTCTTCCCTGCACATGCCATACTGAAGCCCTTGGTGGTTCTGAAAGATGTACACTTAGTGTTTTTTATGTTGTCCTGGGTTAAGTCCTAGGTATCAGCCAAATAAACATTTTTAGTTGTCAGGCTAAGCCTTATCTATCTATCTATCTATCTATCTATCTATCTATCTATCTATCTATCTATCTATCAGAATTCGCATACCACTTAATTGTAAATAAAACCTCTAAGGAGTTTACATGCATACCTAGCTAGTGGCATGGCAATAAAACCGCTAGCACATTTGCAAAGCTAAGCAGGGTCTCTTATGGTTTCAAATTGGATGGGAGACGGCGTGTTGAGATCTACATTGCAAGGGTTTGGACTACATGACCCTCGGGGTCCCTTCCAACTCTACAGTTCTATGAGTTATGGAAGGAATTACAAGGCAGGGATGCCATCACAAAAAGCTACACTTTGGTCCCAACTAACCTAACAGGCAGATATTGAAGGCAGTCTGGGCCTCCTGGGAAGACACTGAAAAAAGCAAGCTGGGGTTCATATGAGCACAGGCACTTAAGAAGATAGACTGGGGCCAAGCTGCACAATTGCTATATAAACAATAACTAGCACTTTAAACGTAGCCCAGAAGATAACAGGGTGCTTGTGCAAACCTTGGAACACTTGTGCCACATGCTGCCTCCTGCTAGCGTTCAACAAAAGGCAAAGCAGCTGAAAGACAATCCCTGCCTTAAAGTTAACCATTTGACGCAACACAGAAGTGTGGGGGAAAGGTATAGTGAGGGAAGAACAAGAAAATTCAAACACCACTAGGTAAAGTTAAATATAGCTGAGTGAGAGGAGCAGCCAAACTGAGCTAGTCTTCCATCAGAGCTGACAAAGGGTATCAGCAATACTAAAAAAAAAACAACCCCAAAACAATACATTTTTCAAAGCACAGGGAAGGCAATCGGCTTTTTAAAAATGTGTGTTAGAACACACTAGCAGGCATGCATTTAACAGAATTCCTTTTCCATTAACAGACAGCTATTCAAAGTTAAAATCATGTTCTGTGGTTGAGGAACTGCATTTCTGATACTGATAAGCCTCCTCACGCTTACAAGTGTCCACACACAAAAATAATCTGGTAGGTACAAAAGATGGTGGTGATTATTTTTTGCCTGCCTGGCCCCTAATCTTCACTGCAGAAGTTAAGTCCAGAAACCCTCAATATAGCATTTTATTGCTTTGGTGTATTACTTTATGTTTATTCTGCTGTTCTGCCAAAAAAGGTCCCAGAGGATCTTACTAATGACTACAAACAGGAACTGTCCCTGCCCTCAGGCTTACAGTCTAAAAAGGCATAATATAAAAGTCAAATGGACTGGGAAGGAAGAATAAATAAGCAAATTCATGTACAGGTTCTTGATTACAAGTTCTTCTAATGATGAGCTGGAGTAGAAACAGATTAAGCAGAGGTGGCACCAGATGTTGCCAGTCTCTCAGCTACACTAATGCGAGTGGCTCAGCATCCCTTCTCATCCCCTCCTCTGCTGCAGCCTGATATAATGGCTGGTGCCTGGTGATAAGAGGGAGGAGCCTTGCAGATATATCCGGAAAGGTTTCATCTGAAGCATTACTTCTGTAACATTTAATGGGTTGCAGATGCCAGCTCTATTGAAACTCTTTAAAATGAGCACTGCTTCAACGTGTTATTGTTATGTTACCTAGCCTCATATGGGTTGCTTAAAGAAACTAGAACTTCCATGGCCCACGAAGGAGCTTTATGTGTACAAACCAAGAGTACACTTTCATTCTTTTAACATTACACTGTTCGTTACTGAGTAAAGATTTGTCCCATTTCAAGCTTTCTACCTACAGGAAATACTTTCCATGTTGAGAAATCCAGCTTAACTGAAGAGGATTTGGGGGACATGTTCAGGGGTGCACAAAGTTTTTGGAGAGGTCTACTGGGCCTCAATCCTGTCCCATATGAACTGAGTGTAACAGAGAGAGGGGAAAAAACACACACATTGAGACACAAATCCCTTCCTGCAGCCACATTGCCGGGGAATTTTGGTAACTGTGCGCAAGCAGCCTTTCTGGGTAGTTTATCCTGCATTACTCATCTTCTCAATTAGATACACCCAATACATTTCTGAAGAAACATGGGTATCCCCATAAAATTCAAGTTTCAAAACCACTGCATTAAGGTGACCTTAGAGTTACTGTCTCCAGCCTCTCCCCTCCCTGTGCTCCTTGTCTGAAGAACAAGGAGGCAAGCCAGCTAAACCACACATGCTAAGGCATATTCCAGAGCACTGGCACACTAAAACCCACAATACTAATTTCCAACTTTTGTACACTAGACTAGATGCTCTTCCACTTTGCACTACTGGATCAAATTTTATGTAACAATTGTCTAAAAAGACATAGGACAAGAAACTTTTGAAAGACGACGTCCATTCATACAGATGGCCATGAATAGAGAGATGTGCACCATAAACTAGGGATTTCCATTAGCATATTAAACACTCAATCAGTGAACTCTAAGGAAAACAAATGTATTAGCTGGTCACATACAATCTCTTTTTTTGGGGGGGGGGGGGTCAAGGAAAGCTGCCGAAGGCCACTATGTACCTGGGGCATATGGTGTCCACTGTTTACCCTCTTGTTTATTCATTGGCTGGCACTGGATATAAAGTGTTGGCTGCTAGGCAGCATAACAAGTGATTCAACCTGTACTTGGGGAAGCACACATTTTTAAAGGGTACAGATCAGCCTTTGCTAACCTGGTGCCTTCCAGATGGTTTGGAATATGCATGGTATTCAATTAAGTTTCACCACTGAAATTAATGAATTCAACTTAGTCATATTATTAATTTCAATGAGTCTATTCAGAGTAAAGCTGAACACCACCCTATAACTCCATTGTTATCATGAGAAGCACACTGATTTGATGCCTTGAAGATTTTAAAGCAATCTCCCTCTGTCAAAGTGTGCCATACCTGAAGCATCATCCACCAGTTGCTTCTAATGTGTTTTGTAAAGATGTGTTTTTTTGCCTGAACCTATGAGATTGAACCCTATTAACTGAATTTCTGTTTTTATTGCTTCTATATTGTATTTCTGTATAACACTTAGGGCTTTTCTTTCCTTTTAAAAAAGCGATTTAGAAATGCTTTTAAATAAATAACAAACATAAAAACAAATTACAACTACAAGAGATTGGGGGTATAATTCTCTGTGAACCAAAACAAACCTAGGTCTGACAGGTACCTTACCTGGAGACCACCTGTGAACCTCTGAGAGGATTGGACAATGAATGGAACACAACATTTAAAACTATGGGGATGTCAGACAGAGAAATTTAAAACTATGGGGATGTCAGACAGTTCTCATTAAAAATATGATACGTACCGGTAATTGGTGTATGTGAAAGAAAAGGTAGGATACCTAAAAACATGTGCCTTTTTGTTTTATGCTTTTTGAGGACAGTCTCAAAAGTACTCCCTTGCAACTGATGTTGTATTACAAGATAAAACTAGTTTAATAATAATATAAAAGGATATGTTTTAGTCAGATTATTTTAGACTCAATAAAAACAAACAGAACCTTTTACATGGGCTTCACATGATGAAATCAGTACAGTTATACCTACTTTCCATATTTATACAAGTCCCAACTTAAAATGGAAACAGTAGAAAAAGGACCACAACACTAATTTAACACTAAAAGCAATCTACAAAGAATGAGGGGTGAATAAGGCCAAACTGGGGGTTTTATTCCTGGAAAGGATTACACAAGGTTGACTAAACCATCTAATGTAAGGCTGTGAGATCATGAACTTAAATTTATTAGATGACCTAACTGCAGTTCAGAGGTCTCTTGCTTTATGTCTGCGAAATCAGCCAATGGAAAACGTCAGCAACAGTCATTTTATGACTTTGTCAAAAAGCTCCTGCAAGCAAAACGTACTGCAAGCAAAAAGGTGAAGTTGATGGCAAAGCAGAAGCATTCTTTGGTTTCCATTATGGAGACTACAGAGGAGGCTCACTTCTCCCAAGGCATCCAAAGATGTCCATGGATGATCATATAAGACTGACCCATTATATTTCGATAAAACACAGCTTTGGGCCAGTCAATCCTTAACCGATCTGTTTTAGCGCTCAACACAGGAAGGGAGGTATTACTTAAGTCATGTATCAACTATAATACTTACATAACTGTATTGTCATCAACCAAGATATCACAGCCATGAGCAGGGCATGAAATTGTCTGGTGAGGGGGGGAAACAGGAGTCAGAAAGAACATCTGATTTAGTTTGAATGGCAGTGAAGAATCTCTAAGAACTGTGTACACTCAGCAGCACTTCTAAAACACAACACAGGTTACAAGAGGTTGGCCAACCAAGGGCTTAAGCTCCAAGTTTAACTGTTTCCCCTGAACACTCATCAGCTGTAATATAAAACAAACCTCCCAGGTGATTGTTCTAAACACCCTCCCAAGGCAAAACCTAAAAAGTCCACAAATTCTGGTTGTCAAGCAGGTTTGTGGTTGCCAAGAGACTGGTTTTTTGACTGGGGAGATTTGAAAAGGCAGGTGGGTGTCTTATCCATGAACTTGCACCGAATCTCCAAAATCCAGCACAGAGTGAGGGACAATTCCCTGCTCCAAGCTTAGAGCTGGGAAGGCAGGTGAAGGATCACTTTTGGATTTGTACTGCATGGAAGCATAGCTTGATAACAAGATCCAGTTTCCCTCTTCGGTTTACAGCTGGAGCCAGCGCTCCAAGGTGCTTCTGATGCAATAGAATGCCTTGAAAGAAGAAAGTCAAGCCAGCAAGCTCTCACCCCTTCAGCACAGAGCTGGAGTGAGTGTTGGGAGTTTGTCATTTAAGCACTGCGCTTCTGAAGCACTACAGTCCTCAGGCTTCCTCTCAAGCTGTGAGCGGGGGGGGGGGGGGCAGGAAGGAAAAAGGCCAAGTGCAATACAACTAGAGGGGCAAGCCCACCTCCAGCTTCACGGTTGGGGCAAACCCTAAGGCTCTCCACACCTCCTAGACACTTGAAATGGTGAGCAAAGTTGCGGACCCTGATCAAACAATTCTTTCTCCGACATCAAAACATAATGGAAAAAAGTTTTACCTGTCCCATGCCTTCCTCCATTATTTTGGTAGTTAAATATTCACTCCAGCACTGCATACAAAACTTATGTCCACACTCCAAACCGGTGAAGTACTGCAAAGAGAGAGAATGTTATGTGTACTGTGTACTCTTTTCCCATTGCTGCAAGATTAGCTGTATGCAGTTTTTCCTGAAAGAATCATCACCTTGCAAAATGTCAACATCTTCCCCCTAGAGCAGCCCTTCCCAACCTGGTGTCCTCTAGATTGTGTTGGACTACAACTTTCATCAACCTAGAGACTGAGGCTGATAGGAGTTGTAGTCCTGAATAATCTGAGGGGCACTGGGTTGGGGAAGGCTGTTAGCTATCATTACTGCTATAGCAGTTACTTTAGAGCTTCTTTCAAGTATTAACTGACCTAACCGCACTCACTTGCTTTAACCAGAAAATCTTATGGTGCGCTTAGTCCCTTTGTTTCAGAGTTCAAATAGCACATAAAAAGTAAATATCCCCACTTTCATCCTCATAATGTAAAAAATAAATAAATCACAAATCAGAAGCCCAAGAGAAAGAAAACCAGAATACATGATCATAAACATGTTACAGTAATTGTTTTTGATGTCATCCGTCTGTCTTGAGACAATGGAATGCTCCTCCTCTCTGAGGCACAAACTTAGGCAGTGTGCATCGAAATCCTGGGCTGCCCAGACGACAAGACCATGCTCTCAGCCTCACTGTGGTCCATAGGAAAGCAGAGCAATACATTTGGCACCAACTTGGCTGCAGAAGCTGTCAGAAGGAGGCGTACTAGGTGCTATCCAACTATCTTAGGGACTACATTCCAGATGTGTGTAGGGTTTACTCCATAGCCTTTTCTTCTGAAGATGTCCCGCAAGGCAGCAGGTATGGAGTTTTACTCAGGGCTTATTCCCAAAGCATTTCTTATAATAATGCCAGATATCAAAATAGTACTCTGTGCACTATGGAGTTCTCTGCCCAAGGCATCATCGGAATCAGCACTAGGGAACCATTTTTAGGCAGTGGGTTCTATTTTTTTCTGAGCCACCTGGGGGGGGGGGTCACATGACAGCGATGGATGTGGCCAGAGGCAAAACTGAGCAGAGCAATCAATCCTATTGTTACCTTTGCATAGAAATTAGCCTAGTGTTCACACTCACAAACCCGTCTATCCTCCATCAAGGGAAGCAAGGGGAATTCTCGGAGTTCAAGGACACAATCCAGGCAGGCAAAGTCTCTCAAGGAGGATGTGAAGCAGAGACAGTAAGGGGGTGTGGCCTGGGGAGAGTTCAGAGAGGCATGGAGGGCCATTTCTATGTGATATATCAAAGATAAAGGTGGAGGCAGAAAGTTGTGACAATGAGATTTGTAACATGAGAGAGCTAGAAGCAACATTGGCCTCCTGTGCATCATTTAATGCACTACTGAATGATTATTTTCATCACATTGGTTCTCAAAACCTCCAACTTGACTTAAATCTTCACAGATTAACCTCCACACATATAGTTTTTGTGCTGGGGTGGCTGTGACTACTGCCCCCTTCCGTATCACATGCCCTGCCAAGCCCAACCATGCCAATTTCTGCATTCCATGCAGAGGTCCTGGATCATGCAGAACATGTACACTTCACATATTTCCCACTCAATGCATAGACACAGAGGAAATACATAATCAGAGGGGCATGGTCAAAAGCACAAGCCTGCTCCCATCCACATGCAGAGTTTATGAATGGCAGTTAACCTGTGAAAGTTATAATCACTGCCTTCTCTACTGCCCCCTCCCTTCTGCTGTTCCCATGTCTCAATTTCTGCACATCCCAGTGCTTCCAGTCCCCACACCAACACACACACACACACACACACACAGAGAGAGGGGGGGGGGAGAAGAGGAGAAGTAGAAGAAGAAAGAAAAGAAGAAGGAGAAGGAGGAGGAAAAGAAGAAGAAGAAGAAGAATTCAGCCCAGTTTTCCAGGTATAGTAGCCCCAAGGGTTGAAAGCTGAAAGATGTGAATGCAGGCTTGTTGACAGCATTTCATTAATCATTTTCAATGAATTCTCTACACTTGCAAAAAGACATTCCCTACGTGTAATAAATGTAGTCTACCAGGGTAGGGAAACGCTATGAGCCTGAGTTGCATTAAAACTTACCTAACCTTTAGTGGGCATACACAAAAAGCTTCCCCCCCCCCCAAAAAAAAACATGTGCCTTTATTTCCCCACCCTTGGCACAAGCACACATCTCTCTCTCTCTCTCTCTCTCTCTCACACACACACACACACACACACACACACATATATACACACAGACACTCTCAGCCTCACAAATCAGGTAGGCACAAACACAGTCAGAATTTGTAACCTTCTCCACTCCAGCACTGAGGTATGGGTGGCTGGACAGATCCCCGCCCACTCCTTAAACAGCTGCATTTGTACCCATCTGCATCCCAGCACTGGAGTGGGGGTAGGGAAGATTTTGCCTTTTACTGTCCAGGACGAAGCAGGAAGCTAAAGTATACAATGCAGCTATTAAACATGCATACTATTTGTGACAAGAAGTGATGGTTCCCAGCACCACCAACAACCCCAGGGCTTTTTTCAAGTCTAGCTTCACATGAAATTTAGGCTACTTTACTGCAAAAGTTTCAAATCTGAGGACAACAACTGGCAATGCAAATACATCTCGTAAATTCCCTCTATCTAAATGTGCTAAGCCAAGGGATATTAAATGCATGGTGTTAAACCTCCACTGTTGCCTTCTCTTCAGGGCTTCCTCTTAACTTGTTGAACTTAAATCACGTTTATGGACTAGTCAACAGACTTAAAGGAAAGGAAACGGCAAGAAAGCCTGGTCTAGCAACTACCTGCTGACAAAAGCAATGGCATGAGAAGCTCCCCCACTCAGAAATATTTGTTGCCAGCTATTTATATAGCATCTCTCCTATTTTGTTCACCCTCACCAGGAGATCTGAGAGGCACGTGTTTAATGCAGTGCAGCAAGTGGGCAGTTAAGAGCGAAGGCTCAACCAAACCCAGTAAAATCTGCAAGAGCTCTGGTATCTCACCCCAGGCTTATTCGTCTGCGTTGTTTTTGAGTTCAAGTTTTGTGCTGCCTTCTGCTGTGGAATGAAGTGCATAAGTATTTCTACAGCCAAGTTTAAAGTTCTGCTTCCTGGACTCTGCACATTCAGACTCGGTATATGAGAGCACATGCTTGCCCTCCCTGGTAGCAACATAAAAGTTCCAATCAGAGCTGCCGCTGGGCTACTACCACCCAGTCCCTGTGACATGCAGCCCTGCAGTCAGTGTTCCTGCCCAGTGGAGCCAGCTGTCACCCTGGGTCATACGTGTCAACTCTGGTTGTTGTAGTTGTTGGCACCCGTCTGTCTCAAGAGACAATGGAGTGCGCCTCCTCTCTGGGGCACAAGCCTATAAGGAGGTCCTGCGCTACCCAGGCAACAAGATTATTCTTTCAAGCCTCAGGGGTTGCTGGAAGTACCTCCGTATTAATTATACCAGTTCTGTCTCAGTGTATGTATGTCAAGGGTGGGGATAACATAATTCACATGGTGGGGTTGAAAAATATCAGGACATGGCCCAGGGCCTGATCAATGCCACCACACACACAGGCCCTGTCAGCTGCTGCCATGAAAAGGCAGTCCCCGTCAAGACACACTATGCTAAAAAGGTAAAGGGACCCCTGACCGTTAGGTCCAGTCGCAGACGACTCTGGGGTTGCAGCACTCATCTCGCTTTACTGGCTGAGGAAGCCGGCGCACAGCTTCCCGGTCACGACTAAGCCGCTTCTGGCATACCAGAGCAGTGCACGGAAACGCCGTTTACCTTCCCGCCAGAGCGGTACCTATTTATCTACTTGCACTGCATGCTTTTGAACTGCTAGGTTGGCAGGAGCAGGGATCGAGCAACGGGAGCTCACCTCATCGCAGGGATTTGAACTGCTGGCCTTCTGATCAGCAAGCCCTAGGCTCTGTGGTTTAACCCACAGCACCACACTACGCTATGTGCCTGCCTCTAAAGACCTAGCCTTTGTTTGAAACAGAACACTGAACTAGATGGGCTTTGGGCTGATTCAGGAAGGCCATTTTTTTATTGCTATAGTCACTAGTCACTCTCAATTACCTGCGGGAAACACCTGCTCTGCTTCTTTATAAGCCCCAAACTTTGACTCTAGCATCAGTATTCTTCCATCTAATTTTGCTGTTTCACAAGCAGTGATCTGCGTTCACAGCAATATTCATAAAGCTGCATCATCCTATGCAAACAGCTCCACTGAACTCTTTCTAACCCCTGCATATATAGCATTACTCAGAGGTCTCTGTGCACCAACGGCCTGGTCACAAGACACTGGGGAGTGAGCAAAGACAGACAAGGGGAAAATTCAATTTGGAATTAATGAGAGGAAAAACAGAATCTCTAATGTTTAATTATACATTTTCATCTACTTCAAGAGAAGGATATGCATTTTGGTATTACCACTAGCAAAACCCCAACATCACCTCACATTTTCTTCAAGATTAATTCATTATTCTACACTTTTTAAAAACATTGCTAACGAAAGGTAGCTAGTTACAGATAGGTAGCCATGTTGGTCTGCCATAGTCAAAATAAAAAAATTCCTTCCAGTAGCACCTTAAAGACCAACTAAGTTAGTTCTTGGTATGAGCTTTCGTGTGCATGCACACTTCTTCAGATACGTATCTGAAGAAGGGTGCATGCACATGAAAGCTCATACCAAGAACTAACTTAGTTGGTCTTTAAGGTGCTACTGGAAGGAATTTTTTTATTTTGAAAGGTAGCTAGTCAGTGATAAGGATTAAAATCCCACAGAGATTAGTTGGGCCTAAATCCATTTTTCATCCATCTGCCAACATTAATTGTGCTTAACTCCTCTTGGGACAGTAAGAATATCAGGTTGACTTTTTTTTTTAAAGATGACAAACTATTATAAAAAACATGTGCTAGGGAAGGATAATGGATATTTGGAAGTGCTATACAACAGGATGATGCACCATGGACCAAAACAGATTAGAACAAAAAAAATTAAGGATCCCTTTGTACAACAGTTTACTAAATATACAAAAGGAAATAATTTTAGAAAGAAATTAATTTTGAGGCGACTTTGGTTTACAGGCAGCCCCCTACTTAATACGTGTTCATAAAGACATCACTGAACCATCACTAAAAAAGCAGAAAGGGGGTGGGGTGTTTTGCAGGGTTTTTCACTGGGTTTCATTTATACACATAATTCCACAAATGGGGAGCCACTGCAGAAAATGCCCGTTCTTGTGTTGCCACACTACAAACCTCTCATGGAGGAGGCGCACAAAGAAAGGTCTCAGATGATGATCTCAGGGTCCAGGGTAGGCTCATATGGGGAGAGGTGGTCCTTGTGCAGTCCTAAGCTGTTTAAGGCTTTATAGGTCAAAATAAGCACTTTGAATTATGCCTGGAAACTAATTGGCAGCCAGTGCAGTCGGACCAGGATCAGTGTAATATGCTCAAACAGTCTTGTCCCAGTGAGCAACCTGGCTGCTGAATTCTTCACCAGCTGAAGTTTCTGAACCATCTTCAGAGGCAGCCCTATGTATAACACATTGCTGTAAAGATACTAGAACATAGAGAGGCTCTAGGCTGGCTCTGCCCAGATAGAGGTATATGGGGGCCACCACCCCAAGCTGATGGAAGGCACTCCATGCCACCGAGGCCACCTGAGCCTCAAGCGACAGCCAAGGATCCAAGCTGCATACCCAACTCCTTCATAGGCAGTGTAACCTCATGAAGAACAGGCAGTCACCCGGTCTAAGGAACCATGCACTACCAATGCCTCAATCTTATCTGGATTGAGCTCGTTTGTTGGCTCTCACCCACTCTACTACCGAAGCAAGACAACAGTCCAACACAAGCACTGCCTCACCTGCAGATACAGAGAAGTAGAATTGTGTGCCATCAGCATATTGCCGACAACATACTCCAAACCTCTGGATAACCCCTTTCAGTGGTTTAATGTAGATGTTAAACAGCATAGGACACTGGTTTTTAACCAGTGTGCTGAGGCACCCTGGGGTGGCTTGAGGAACATTCAGGGGAGCCTTGGGGGGCACCCTTTAATTAACTTGCAGCCCATATCTTCCTGCATATTCTCTCTCTCTTTTTCTCCCTGAGGAACATTTGGGGAACTGGCAACTTTAACCTGCAGCCCATTATCTTTTTTTTTTAATAAAATATTTATTGAAGTTTTATAATTTTTATCAGACACAACAATACAAACAAACAAAAAGAAAAAGAAAAACAAATATAATTTCAAAACCTTATTTTCTTAAAACTTACTTCCCCGACCTCCTCATACCTCCCCTTTCTGCATTCCCATTTCAGATATTATGTTCAGCAAATCCTGACCCTTAATTTTATCCAATTGTCAACCTTTCTTTTCTATTAACTTAATCTTTACAGCTGTACTTCACTTAATTTCAAAAACCACATCATTCTAACACTCATTAATTTTGCAATGTTTCTTAAGATAATTCTTGAATTTCTTCCAATCTTCTTCCGCCATCTCTTTTCCCTGGTCTCGGATTCTGCCAGTCATTTCTGCCAATCCCATATAGTCTATCACCTTCATCTGCAGCCCATTATCTTCCCGAAATAAAACAGTGGCAAAAAAGTGGGGAAACACTTTTGCATGACTTAAATCTCCCCCCCCCAAAAAAAAAATTATCCCCAGCTTCAGTAACTAACAGTTGAGAAATGTAAGAAAACAGCAAAGTAGCTTGATGGTGTGTATGTGTGTCCTATAAGAAGGGATTTAAACATAACCCTGAAAGTGAGGAGTGTCTTCTGTGTTTCTCTCTCCTTCTACCCTCAACATTCCTCCTCATTCTTCTTCTCTACCTCTCCCTGCAGGCAACCCACTCCTCCTTAACAGTCATCAAGCTTTATGGGGACAGGGAGAATGTTGCAGGAAAGAGCCATGTATGCATGTGCGTCCTGTGTTTCTCGGTTTCCTTCCCCACAATAAGTAAATACTTCTGATCTTAATATTGTTTTGTGCTCTCCCCAACCCAATGTACACTCTAATTTCAGGAAAGGCAGGCTAGGGTTGCCACGTGGAGTGGGTCAGCTTGGCCCTGCAAAGCAGCGGCATTGCTTGGGTTCCCGCCGACATGTGCTCCCACTTACAGACATGCCAAAAAGAGGGAGGGCAGAATGGGGGGAAACCCCACTTATGTGTGTCCTGTAACAGAACCCCAGTGTAAGTGGCTGGTGGACTCAAAAAGGTTGAAAACCACTGACATAGGGCGTAAAATTGAACCTTGCCAGAACCCTACATTGAAGGCTCCATGGGGAACATCCCTTAAGCAACACCCATCCAAGTAGGATCCAAATGCTTTGGAACATTGTGATGCACTGTATGCCAGCTGAAGGAGTAACTCAGTATCAACTGGCAAGTATAAAAGCATTTGAGAATCTGCCTTGAAGTTGGACAGCATTCATATATACAATTATGGTTTAACTTGTGCACAATGATCCAAACAAATGATATAAGAACCAAAAGGATACACAATAAAAAAAATGAATGCAAGACAGCACATGAAGATATTGCATTTTACTTAGGAAACTCAATTTTTATTACTTGCTGACTGGCATTAGAACGTGTTATAAAATTAAATTACATGAAGTCAGAAGTACTTGGATAGAAATCCCATAAAACAGAAGCAAAGTTAAATGACTGCATGAAATTCTTAGAAGAACAATGTTATCAAGACGTTATTGAGATGAAAAAAGAAGCGGATAATCTCACAAAACAGCATTTTCCAAATGTTTGAGAAACCCTGGGATTCCCTAGTAAGATCAAATAATATGTCCCTGCAAAGGCAGGTTGCATGTCACTGTTAATCTTCAATATGGAGTATACTGGAAATGTTGGTCACATTGGAAGTCACAGAGAATGCAAATGGAGTAACACAGAGATTCAAAAAGGTTTGCAGGGGTCCAATGTGAATTGAGTATGTGTCCTACAACATTCCCCCAAATCTTCTGCTATAATGCAGAAGAGGGAGGCTGTGCCTTGGCAAGCAAGTCAATGAGAGTAACACTTGGAAGCTATACAATTTGAAGAACAATGTCAAAGATCCATATTCAATTAGAAATATGAGCCTTAATCAAGTTAAATTATTGGTTAATAGCTATACCTCTTGATTATTCTTGAATCATTAGAAATACACATTACTCACTAGTGTCATATTTATTACTTGCACCAAAACAAACAGCAAAAACTCTGGCAAACTTCAAATCTTTTAACCATGAAATAAGAGTTAAATAAAGTGTGCTACACCGCTCGAACAATGAAACAGTAATGCTTAAAGAAGAGACTGTATAAAAACTTCAAGGAAAATTTAGCAATCATTTATTGCATTCCAAAAATTACAATATTGATACAAGTGCATTATGATAAGCTTATTAGTTTTGAAATACATGTGTTATTTTCCTGTTCCCTATTTGTATAAAAGAATAAGTTTTATTATTAGCCTAATATATAGCTTTACTGAAATATTTATATTAAAAGAAAAAGAAGCCTAGTTCTCAAACAACAAATAAGGAAAACCTGTTTCTACCATGTACCACTTCAGCCTGTAGGAAGAGGTTGCATTAAATGTTCCTCTAGTCTATACAAAAGAACTCCCTGTGCAGGGAAAACACATGTGTCAGAGAGAAGATAGCTAGATGAAGGCCAAGACAGATATAGGAAAGACTACTGGCTATTATCTTCCATAACAACCCATATACAAATTGGCTAAATTGCAGACATCCAAAATAAGAGTTTAGAAGTCAAATGAGACAATGTTTTAAATATTTAAATGCCTTTTTTTAAAGTTACTCACAGAGTTAGGATAGTTCAAATAGCAGATCTGGCAAGGCATGTCCTGTGCAGATGACCTTGTGCTCATCTGACGCGTTCGAGACTTTTTACTAGGATTAATTACATGACATTCTGCAAAGAGCTTCTCCAAGTTGCCATCAAAGTACCTGCATTAACAGAAAAGGGAAGTGAAGCCAAATGTTTAAAAACAACAAAATAAAACTGTTCTTCATTTGAGAATAGTAGTTAGAGATTGAGTAAGTAAGGAGGAGCTTTTCAGTCCTTATTTTAAATGGGAAGGGTGCCTATTCTTTCTCCACCACCTATGCCTCACCTTGCCATTTGTACTGGCCCTGTAAAACTGTGAAGATAAGGCAACTCAAATAGCCCTGCAATGTTTGCAGCTAGGAAAACACCAACAGTCAAAGGCTACAAAGTTCAGGACAGGCACATCTAGGCTGCCTTGCTTCAAGAACTTCCTGCATCAAAGGAGTAGTTCAGGTCCATGCCCTTCCTAGTATATGTGCAGTGTTTTGGATCACCAACCTTAGATCTGTAGATAGCCAAGACATTTTTAAAAACAACTATAAAACAGTTGTTTGGATTGTCAAGATGGCAACTTATCAAAGCATCTTCAAATTTAGCCTTTGGAGTGTAAATTAGGACTTGCGCAGACAGAAGTCTGCTATGCAACAATTGCTCACGGGGGGGGGGGGGGAATCTTTCCGGTTTCTTCCGAAGTTACCTGTGAAAACTTTGGACAAATTATTCCGTTTAGCAACTCTAGTTTCCAAAATACATAACATTGCTGCACTCTGTTATGCTGCCTAGGGCATACTTCATAATAAATTCATCCCCACCCAATTCCCAGTGCTCTCTTAGTGCACTTTTTAAAAACCTCGATTAACACAACAACAACAACAAACAACAAGAAGAAGAAGCAAACAAGTCCATCTACCTGTGCAGATTAATACCTCAAGAACTTTCTCTAACAAGCCATGCTTTTAATTCCTACAGCAATGTCCTGCCACTTCTGAGTTTCTGCAACAGATCTTCCTGCCTCTATTATGTTTAAACAGGAGTTGCATTAAGATAGGAGAAACTATGCTGCTTCAGCTAATGGTTTTAGTTCAAGTAGCAGACGAGATGCTTTGCAAGCAGAAGCTGCCAGGTTCAGTTCTCATCCTCTCCAAATTGCATTCAGAAAGACCCCATCTAAAGCCCTGGAAAACTGTTGTCAGTGAGTATAACTAAATGTTGAGCTAAATGGACCAACGGTCTTATTTGTTGTAAAGCAGCTTCCTATGGTTCTAATCCTTGCAATTTCTGCAGCTGCTGCTCTCATTGCTTAGAATAACCAACTGCCTGATCTTGAGCCATCCCACTGGAAATTTCAAAAGCAGCAGCCATCTTTATTTCTCGGGTGACATAATAAATGGGCAGTGTTTGAGTCAGGTCTGTGATAGCCTGGTATTTAAGGCCACTCAAAGAATGAATGGAAACCATTGAATACTCTGGAGGAGAGGTGGGGGAGGAAAGAGCTTACCCAGTTGGGGCAGCTGTTGGAAACTTGCCCTCTCACAGGTCTTGCTAAACTCCTTACAGGTTTAAAGAAATCTTAAATTATGTCAAGATGGGCATTTCCCATTATCTAACACAACTAACACAGTGTAACATAAAATATTAACAAGAGTGTTTCAGCACATTTTTGTACAGGCATCAGATTAATCTGTTGCTTAGAAGAGTGTGTTGATAGTAGAATGGCAGACATTTGCCATTTACCGTATTTTTCCATGTATAAGATAAGGTTTTCTGCTTTAAAAAAATAGTAAAAAATTGGGGGTTGTCTTGTACACGGAACATGGGCATCTGGGGGAATTTTAAAATATTTAAGCATATGTCCGGGTGTAATGTGTATGGGTTGCTCGTGCGTAAGTTGCCGCATCTCCAGGCTTTGTTGCCTTGCTAAACCTTTCAGTCTGGACAGCCCTTCACTTCGTGGCTGCCTCAGTCGCTAGCAGAATCCGTCAGTGGGCGTTTCTTAAATCTTTTCCAAAATAAAAGTTGTTTGACGCCAAGTCTCCTCCTACTCTCTCTGCGCGGAAGTCTTCTGCGCAGGGTGGGCGTGGGTAGCGGAGGACCCGTGCTCTCCCCGCTGGTGTCCGGTGAAGAGTCCTGGAGCCTTCTCGCCGATTCCCCCATCAGCCCCTCTATATCCCTGGTGTTGCGCTGATTTGCTTCCCCATCTGCGGAGCTGCCTCTCTCCCTGCTGGGCCCTTCTCCAGCATCATTTGAGAGCCTTCCCTCCGCCTCTAGCTCTGATGTCAATTCCCTGACACCGGGATTTTGGCTTCGCCAGGCTTCGCCAGGCCCTCCTGTTGCCACCCCCCTTTCTCTCCCTCCCCCCCCCCCGGGCTACATGCTAGCGATTGGCTCACCTCCTGAAGCCCCCGCTGGCTTGACCACCGGATCGAGCTGCCGCCGCTGAGAGCTGCCTCAGCTACCTCTCCTTGCCCTTCTTTCCTCTTTTTCCTCTTCCCCTCTCAAACTCCCACCTTGCCCCCAGCCTGCTCACCACCTTCCTCAGCCTAGTTTGCTTGACGGCATGGCCCGACGCAGAGCGGCCGCTGCCTTCCTCCGGCTCTTCCTTGGCATCCTGCTTAGGAGCCTGCTTCCCCACAGCAGCAGCAGCTGCCACCGAGGGGAAGTGTGTGGTGCCCCAATGGCTGCCTTTGCTTCTGCACAATGGTGCACTGCATGCACCTCTTGCTGGACACTTTGAGGGTGATCACCCCAAAAAAGATCAACAACTTGCCACCGCCAATCACCCAGATTTTCACTTCTATTGTAGGGTTTTGTTTTCTTAATTTTGGGTTCAAAAAAATAGGGGTTGTCTTATACATGGGGGCGCCTTATACATGGAAAAATACGGTATTTATTTCAACGATCTGCATACCACCTAACACCACTGCTTATAAGTACAGTGGGTTTACAAACAATACAAAACATAAATTCAGTTAAAATTAACTAAGAAGTCAGAAAAGCTTAATCAAAATGCCTGAAGTTCAACAGGGCCAGGAGAAAGTTACACAGAATTGGGCTGATACGGAACACACGGTTTCTAGTGGAAGGATGCAAGCCATGTGGCTATACCTCCAGCATCAGAAACAACACGTCTTGTGATTCTCAGCAGCTGGTATTAACAGAGGAAGAGTTCTATTACACTCATTTTCTTCTTGTGGGCTTCATATATGCATCTGGCTGGACATGGTGAGATCAGAATGCTGCACTAGTGGGGTCTTGGGTCTAGTCAAATTTAACATGACTCGGAAGCTCCCTCAGCCAATAAAGCAAGATGAGCGCCGCAACCCCAGAGTCGTCCGCGACTGGACCTAATGGTCAGGGTCCAGTCAGGACCCTAATGGTCAGGGTCCTTGACCTTTAAGGACAAATATTGCTTTGCCATTGTATAACAAGTTTAAATTCAAGCTTAAATTCCTAATCAATGCTGAATCAAGCAACCTAGCTATAATAAGCGGAAACTGCTTCCTAGAATTACTATACAATATCATGTGTAATTGGAAATGAGACATGAGGAGATGAAAAAAGTGGGAAATCCAAAGGATTTGGAATCAAAGATATTCTGGAAGCATACTTCTATCATTTCAGAGCAAGGGATTTTCCTAATAGTTTGCCCAAGAGGATTTCAAAGCTAAATAGCAGATTACATCAGTTTACACATGGAAGAGCATCCTTTAATAGATTCACAAGCATTACTGGAATGAAAAGCTATACCGCAAATGGAATCTGTTCCTAAGTAAACGTAATCAAGTTACCAATAATATTCCTTGGGACACCTGGAATAAGTGCCAGACAACTAATGTATACTTTTCCTACTGGGTAGTGTTTGCTATGTCACCTGAAAGCTATGCTCTTTAAAACAAAATAACAAAGCATGCAAACAGGCAGTGTCATGCTTTATTCTTGGTGAAAACATGGACCACCAGTAGTTATGTGATTTTCTAGCATGGAAAAAAAAAAGGCTTAATGAATCCATTTACAACTTTTCGACTTACTAGCAATTTTTCTGAAGTGTAAGACACAATTACTCAACCTCATTTCCCTACTCAGTTGTCTGCTGTTCCAAACAAGAGAAAAATAGGCAGTTCAGATATGACTTTACCATTCTCTTAACTAAGGTTGCCATCTTAAACAAGCTGTCAAACCAAATGTTAATATGCAAGAAATATAAATTAGCCTTCTCTTTTACACCAACAGCTGGATCCAGCTTTTTCTAAATAGATTTAAACCACATTTCTCATTTACAATCTTTTCTTGGTGATTTAAATTCCTCTATCTTGAAAGCAGCTGGAGCACAATGAAGAAGGCCAGATTTTAACTTGGTTGAGGAATCAGCAAAGCACCAGATTCTTCAAATTTATCTTTGCAACTATGAAGGGTAGACTGTTAATCTCAGACACTATGGTTGGGGATGAAAGTACCTGCAGACTAGCAACTTCTGACAAGCCACAGACTCCCTACCTCCATCACTTTTTCCTCTTGTATCATATTTCTCATGCTACTATTTGAGCTGGGACTTTAAAAAGATTTTTTTAGACAGTCTGTTGGACATTTAGTGCAACAACAATGAATGCTGAAAGTGCCTCATGCCAAGGCATACCATTTCCATGAGTCCAACTCTGAACTCCTCATGGGAGTTAGAGAAGGAACTCTTTTGATTTGAGAATATTTGGCTTCCTTGCAGTTGCTTAACCTCCACATTTCCATGTTGGCATAGTTCAAATACAACTTGCAAAAAAGAAACAAGATCTGCATTTCCTGAAAATAGCGTTTTATTATAGCAACACTCAAGCTACAAATTAAACGCGGCAAGACACAAGCCAGTTAGCTCTGCCCACATTATATGGTTGTTCAATATATGTCAACAGCAACGTAGCCTGAAATTAATACAATGAGTATTGTCAGGTACAAGCAAGGGCCAGGATAACTAAAATCATCCAGATTTGAAAACTCTCTCCAGTTACCACCCAGGACCATGTTTACGCTTGCACTGAGGGTTATGAAACCCTAGGGAGAACACGTTGTAAAAGACGGGCATATTCAATATAAAAAGGCAGTACCCTGCATATATCTCTTGGGAACAGGAGGCTTCTCCCTGACCCCACCCTTGTCCCCTCCACTCTGCCACCACAACCTTAAAACACAGCAAGTCTCGCATTCAGCCATCTGATTGCCTCTAGCATAGGCAACTGGTGACTGTCTAGATAGAATGAAGCACTTACATACTCAGGGTGGCTTGAACACCATTTTCTTCACTAAGAACTTGCTCTCACAAAAATCTGAAAATCATTGTGAATGCTAATCTGCAGCCAAGTTTAGATAACTGAAATACTAAACCTACCAGGTTACGAGAACACTTTCCAGAAGGAGAAAAGCAGTTTGCTTACCTTTCCATCAGCTTTTCTTTATCCCAGTTGAAATGACTAAGGAGTATCCTGGTGATAGTTGCTGGATTCTAGAAAAAGGGGGGGAAATGTCATGGTAGAAGTTAATGAGCAGCAAAACAGAGGCATGCCCATGAAGAACTGGAAGTTTAACATGCGTAGGCATCAAAGCTCCAATACACATTTACATCCCCCTTCCTCCATCTGAAGACAACTACAGATCCTTCACTATCCCCAGACTTCTCTGTAGCTGAATTTCCTCTACCATATTTTGCTAGCTACACATACCTGCTTCCTAAAAACAACACAACTTGCCAGTGTTCAAAAATCAGATATATACTCTAATCGCCAAATGGTACCTTAAACCTAGATTACAGTCTCCACAATGTAATGTCTAGGTGCCATCCCTGCCCTCCCGGTGGAATTTGTTATTGTTACCATCATCATAATTTCTACACTGCTTTATATTTTAAAGAACAAATCTCAAAGCAGTTTACAACGCATTAAAACATCAAATAAAACAACCCAGAACAAAACAAATTCAAGCTTCAAAGAAAATATTTCAGACCCTTATCTAAATGACATTTTGCTTTCCCCAGTTGCCAATCTGGCATCCGAAGATCTCCATGCCGTCACAACTGGACCCACCCTAGTCGCAAAACGTGCCTGGTACCTTTCTAACACTACAACTTACACTCAGCAACAGGAATCTGTTAAGTGAGAGGACTTCATAAGGCCAGGAAGACTTACAAACGGGAAGTGCCTGAGAACTGTAGGTTGCCAGGCCCCAAGCACTACTGCTGCTAGAAGGTAAGGTTGGGGAGGGAGAGTGACACAGGGCAGGGAGCCTTGAAAATGGCATTTGTTTATTTATGAGCCCAGCTGAAATACAAATAGTATTTTGACTCATGTCATAAAAGCTTATTTTATTTCTAAGCCCTACTCCATCCCAGTTGCAAAGCTAAACAACATCACTGGTTCTAGCACCCATGGACAGGAATTCAGAAATGGCTCCAACAAGACATTACTTTACACAATGACCAATATTCTAATTATCCAGCACTACTTCAGACTCATAGCACATACTACCTCAAGTACCCCAAGTATCAAAGGCCAGACATGTGGGATTTTTTTAGTAAGCTGCTATCTGGAACAAGAGTTACACTACCCAATTCTGAGTGTTGCGATTTTGACAACAGTTTTTAAGATGACAATATAAAGCCATTCAATACCTCACCCGCCAAATTCATAACCTATTTCTAAAGTTTCTCAACGTTGCCAGAAGCCTACAGTAACAATTTGTTACTTCAGAAGACTAGTGCTAGTAAAATGAATGTGCAGCACTACAAATATAAACCAAATCACAAAATCTGCCACTGTATGCTACAGCCAGGGTAGGTGGGTAGAAAACTTGTGGCACACATACACACACAGCCTGATATTATTGGACTCCAACTCCAATCAGCTCCCCCCCAAAATAATCAATGATCAGGGACGAATTGATGGAAGTTGCAGGTTTCACAACATAGCATTTAAATATCAAGTTGCTTTGATCACTTCATTTCTATTATAGTACTAAACTACAGTTGTAAGAGATTATGGGTTTGCTACCTCAGAGGAAACTGTCAATCCTAGGACCCTGTAGAATTTGTATCCACACAAATAATCTACTAGAATGCAACAGTTTCACTGAAAAGCAACTTTGTTATGCTTGTTTATAATAGAAACACCTTTAACATTCTCTTAGACCCAGAAACCACCTTTAATCCCAACACGCAACACAGGATCCACACTGGGAGGGAGGGAGATGCAAAAAAAATCCTCAGATAATCCATTTATGAGTCCCACAGCACCAGTTGAAGACCATTATCTAACTGATCTCCAATTGCAAGAAAGTCAAGAGTATGCCCACAGCACAAAACACATTTGAAATTGCAACTCAACTAGCATGGATTCTTTTTTAAAGCATCTAATGGGAGTTCCCACATCACCTTCATTCATACCCTACTCTTCAGCTACTAACGTAACACTGGAGGCAGTGGGATGAGGGAGGGGGAGATGTGTCCCGCCAAACAGTGTTGGGTTCCAACTCCCATCCGTGTCTGCCAGTATGGCCAGTGCTCAGAGGGGAAGGTATCTGTGGTCCTACAAAGTGCTGACTGCCCTGGGCTTGTTACAAAACTCTTGCCCACAGTATCTGCAGTGGGGAGGGAGGAAATAACAACATTAGGTCCAAGCTCTGTACAGTCATACCTCGGGTTACAGACACTTCAGGTTGCGTTTTTTACCGCCAAAACCCAGAAATACCGGAACAGGTTACTTCCGGGTTTTGGCGGTCGCGCATGCACAGAAGCGCTAAATCGCGCTTTACGCAGAAGCTCCGAATTGCAACCCGCACGTGCGCAGACGCGCCACTGCGGATTGCAAACGTGCATCCTGCACGGATCACGTTCGCAACCCGAGCATCCAGTGTAATTACCTAGCCGCACTAATGCAAGCAAGATTTTGTCGGTTTTGGGTATGAATTCTAAACGTTAATTAAAAAGTACTTAATCATGAACTGTGTTCACGGCTACACACCCTAGGGTTGTTCAATACAAGGGAAATGGAAGACACTTGGAAGGCAAGGAGAGAGCAGGAGAGAAACTGACTAGATATTCAGCAATATTAACCTGTCTACAGGATAAGACTAGCAAAAATTCAGTATAATTTGGGGAAGGAGCCTCCTTGCAACCCAAGCACTGGATAGGCACAGTGGTAGTTCAATGTGGAAAGACTTCAGGAGTGCTGAACTCTTGGCTCTCCCTATGGCAGTCATAGTTCAAATGTAAAAAAGCACTGCCCAGTCAATTCATCCATTTGTTTTGAACGCATGTACACACACAACATTTTAGTTGATGAAGAAGCATTTCATTCAGCATTTCTAAAACACAACTCAAAATTACCAAAACATTCCGGCCTACCGTTCCATGTCAAACAGTTCCTCGCTAAATTTAAAAATCATTTCTACCTAATTAGACACACGCTTGACTCACAAAATTTCAGATGGCATCAGCTCTCTTACAGGCCAAGGCTTATGGTAGGGGCTCCACTTCTGTACATGTACCACTTCTACTGACTTCATTACATGCATAGCCAGCAAGTGTCTCCTACCCTTTCCCACTGAAATCCTCAGAAACCGTTCAACTGCACAAAACTAGTCACCTGAAAGTGCGTGGTATCAAGGAGCAAATGATGAAGCTTAAAATGGAAGCTAGTTTTGGTACTTAGAAGCCCGGACTCGTCATTTCTCACATTACTGTTCCACTTTCCTCCAGGAAGCTCAGGGGGGCATACATCAATGGGCTTGTCACATTTTATGCACTGGCTGTCCCAATGTCACTCAGTGAGTTTTGCGGCTTGTGAGTATTCAAACTAGAGCTCCTTGAATCTAAGCTCAAAAAACTAACCAGGATTTCACACTAGCTCTCAATGAAGGGAAAGACACTAGCACCAGAAAACTAATGAAAGGGAAAAGGTAGTTTTTTCAATCAGCTCCAGTGAAAAGCTTTACACTAGAAATTTGAGACAATGGGTTTACAATCTCCTACGCTTGGTTTTATTGTATAATGATGTACAACCCACTATATTACTGCAAAATTACTTTACCTGTATCCACTTCAGGAAGTGACAGTGCAAAGTGGGAAGCCCTAGAAATATTATTGCTTCAGAAAAGAGCCGCCCAGTTATTAAATTTCCACCTTTACTCATGAATGAACTATGGGCTTCCATATGGTTCCACCCAAAGCTTCATTCTACCAGAAAAGTAGGGTATTCTTTCAGAGGGGAGGGGAGTTTTGGCAATCTGTTTGGGAAGAAGGAAGAGAGTGGGAGGATGAAATATTGCTTTTAAGGAAAGTGTTGCATTTCGTTGCATGCTGACCTGACATGGTGTGCAGTACGTGTCCACATATCTAATTCTCTATTTTTGCATTTAAAATAAATGTGAACAGTGAATGGAAAAAGGTCACACCTCTGTTTGCATATATTTTAGTGACATGCTTTACATCTGTGTCATTTCATACAAAACAGAGTATCCTGGCATATTAAAATTTGCCCAAGTGAAAGCAATCATGTAGGAAGGGTCGCTTAAGATATATGGCAAAGGAAAATGTGAGTGAAAAGGAAACACTTTTGAAAAAGTGGAAAAGAGATATCAAGGATATTAGTGTCTTGTGTTAGGCATCTGCCAGTATATTCTGAAGGAGACAGCAAAAACACTGTGGTGGCCAGATATTTGAGTTCCATGCTAAAATTTCAGACATTTTTCAAAAACTAAGCTTCTAAACAGTTAGATGTCCTTAAGGGAAGGGCTGTAGTCCAATGGTAGAGAACATGTTTTGCATGCAAAGGTTCCCAGGTTCAATCTCTGGCATATTGAAAACTGAGAAAGATTGGTGTTGGTACAGGCAATAGTAACTACATGGTAGTCCAGGAGTCTGACTTGTATAAAGTGATTTTCCTATGTTAAATATTCAATATGGAACAATCCACAGCAGCACAATATGCATTTGATTAAACAGTACTGCTAAAAGGATTAATTAATACATTATTCCAGGAAAAACTAGCTTTTACCAGGGCTTGTTGCCTTTTTTTTTTAAAAAAAAGCTTTTCGTATCCTAGTAAAGGCCATGCCAAGTCTCTTGGGCATTTTCTGCAAATGTCAAATTTACATAGTACCCATGTGTAAGTGCACCTACACTTACTGTGGTGGTGTAACGTGTCCTCACAGATTTGACAGATGTTAAATGCCCATACAATACAACTAAATAATTTAGAGAGCACTGTAATCAAGATTTTATAGGAATAGATTAGTATCAAGTGGTCACTAAGTGCAACATGCCACCCTTTTAAGAGGGAGTCTTCTCAATTGGGTTTATGTTATACAATTTTCACTGTAGAAAGTCTACTGAATTTCTACAAAAAAAAAAAAATCTAGAAAAAAGTCAGAATAAATATCACAGGTATTCTCAAAACACAGCAATATGATCTGTTGGCCCCCAAGAGTTATTCAGGTTACGCATGTTTTAAAAAATATTTGCAGCCTAAAAACAAAAACCCACATAACTCAAGCCAGCTTATTCTAAACCCTCGGAGAGCAACATGTTACATAACACCCCCTTTCTACTTAGGTCTGGGCTAGGGTGATTACATGTGTGCTCTTGTTGCCCAAAGACTGCTAGTGGCAAAATAAACAGCTGTCCTATTCCAGTAGGCAACCCTCCTGAAGTTAAAAATATATCAAGGATCTGCAAGTCACTTAAGCACTGAAAGTGACAGCTTCAAGTAATGGTCTTCATTTCTGGAATGGCTGCCACAATTAGCACAGAGCTGAAATATCAGCAATATTTCAAACAAATCTATTTTACAGCCACAGAGGCTCAGAAACATTTCAAAATACTCCAAGTATGAAATTACTTTGCCAGGTTTCAAACAGAGACTATAAAAGCCTCACATTTCTTCAGTACCAATGGTTTCAGTGTGCATCATTTTAAATGACAGACAGCCTAGGCCTTTTTTTTTTGTACATCGGTGATAATATATGAAGTTTTGCAAACAAAATTAATGCTAGATGCAATTACAGAGCTGGAGATTGCTCCGCTATTATATTATAATCCTTCCCTTTCTCTGAAGAGCTCAGAGCAGAATACACCCCCCTCTCTTTATCCTCAAAGCCATCCTGTGAGGTAGATTCAGCTGAGACCAGCTCAAGGCTCCTCAGGAGGCTTTGTGGCCAAGCAGGAATTTAAGGCAGGGTCTCTCCAACAAATCTAGTTACAGTACTACATTACACGAGCACAGTCCACCAAACCCAGAATCAAAAGGCTTGTTTTTCCTACCACTGTCACAAGTGGTAGCTATTCATCTGCTTTCGAAAAACAGAGAAGTAAAAGAGTCAAATTCTGGTTGGCCAATGAGGGCCTGCAGTGCTGCTATTTCCACAACTGCCTCCATTAGCCAGTGGCAAAAAGAATATAAACCAGGCTTCCTCAACCTCAGTCCTCCAGATGTTTTTTTGGCCTACAACTCCCATGATCCCTAGCTAGCAGGACCAGTGGTCAGAGATGATGGGAATTGTAGTCTCAAAGCATCTAGAGGACAGAGGTTGAGGAAGCCTGATATAAACCTTTCTTTTTATTGTTAATATTAAAGTATTGCTTCTCTGTTAAAAGCACTTATTTTTGCTTTTTGATTTATTGTGTGTTTTGTTTTTGACTTTGGTTTTTATTGATTTGTATTGTTTAATTGTTACTTTTATCTACTTTTTTCTTTCCTTTTTTCTCTTGGTTTTTCCTTCTTATTTCTTTGTAACCTTAAAATTCTCAATAAATATCATTTAAAAAAAACACAAAGCACTGCTACAATAAAATCAACAAATGCATGAAAATAGAATGTCAAAGCTTGCTTACAAGCCAATGGCAAGTGATCCCAAAACATCCCTGGGCATCTTTTCCGTGCTATATTATTATCATCATCACTACTAGGGAGTCCTTTCTAACATTCAACCTAAATTTCTTTATTAAAATTTTGTGCTATTGCTTCTTACCTTAGAAACAAAAAGCATTACACCTTATCATGATCCTTCAATAAAACAGTTTCACATATATGAACACTTGCCAATCCACTCTTATTCTTCAAACTCATGTGCTTTCACGTTGGGTAAAGGCAATGCCCAACTTTTAAACCAATTCAATTTTCCTCCAATTCTGCTTCCATCAACAACCACTAGGGAAGTGTGGCCACATCCAACAAGCTTCATCTTCCAGTATGACACACCTGTAAGTATTTTTGGACCACTCCCTGGAAATCCAAATAAAGTGGGAGTCCAAGGAACAATGAAATTTGAGCTCAATTTCAGTCCAATCCATTTTCAAAAGCTTACCAAAGGTAAGAATTAGAACTAAAATAATTTATAACACATATCCAATTTGTGTTATCCCCCAGCTTGTACAGAAAAGGATATGGATTCATAATTTTATAGACCTGTGGGGGACGGGAGTTTTCGCAATTGCTGGGGAGACACAAAGAACACCTCTAAGTTCTGTTCCTTGGAATTGGAATCAAGAGTCATTTCCCATCAGATGTAAATCAACAAGATTAGCCGATGTCATCAATAGCACCACAGGCACACAGAAAGGTGAAAAGAGGTTGAAGCAGGAAAATTAAGGGCTGTTGACAACAGGAATAGTAAAATAGTAAATTTGGCACTGATCATTTGTATTTTTCTCTTGTTTTGATCTTGAGGTGAGAAGTGGGATGATATAACTTTAGGCTTTTCTTTCATATCATGGGTGCATATGCGGCTTTTTGTATGGCGCAGCTTTTCTTTTGGTCCATTCTTGGCACTTTTCAGCCTTTGTTGATCTTAAAGTGAACAGTATTCCTCAAAGTATGCATATGAATCACATGGTGGTTTAAGCAACAAGACTAGTAAGCTTCCTGTCAAGGAAGCTGGATGACTTTGCTGCAGCTGAACTCTCTAGTCGTTTTTAAAGATGTTTTGAAAAAAGACTTACAAAGAAGCTTTTTAAATATGTTGAGAACCACCTGAGGAAATGTTACCAGCTAAAGAAATATTACACTATTTGGGGCTTTTTAACTGGGGAAAAGGTGAATAATGAGACACAACAGAGTTGTATGAAATTATGGATGGTGCAAGAAGAGTGCACAGATAGGTTTGCCTCCCTCTCTCGTAACACTAGAACCTGAGGCACTCCAGCCAAAGAAGCTGCATGTTGGAAGATTCAGGACAGGGAAAAAAGGAAGTATTCATTCACACACAGCATAAATTATGGAATTTGTCCCCTCAAAAAGCAGTGATGGCCACCAGTTTGGACAGGCTTTAAAAGAGGAGCAGACAAATTCAAGGAGCATGGGGCTGTCAGGGACTCCTAACCATGTGGTTATATGCCCTAACGCGACTGTTGGAGGCCATATGCTTCTGAATACCAGCTGCTGGGCATTATAAGTGGGACCAGCACCGCTGCACTCCTCAAGTCCTGCGTTCAGTCTTGTTGTGAACCGCCCTGAGACCTCCGGGTATAGGGCGGTGTATAAATTGTAATAATAATGATGATGATGATGTAAGACACATCAGGTTGTCAACTGTGAGAACAAATTGCTGGACATGACTGGTTTTTGGCTTGATCCAGCAGTACATGGGCTGAGTGCATGCTGGGGGTCACATCAATGAATGTTCCTCCATATCAAATAAAAATTCCTTCCCCATAGAAAAATAGGAGTCAGGGCCCTTTCTGATATAGCGTGCTGTGTGTAGGATCACAAGAACATCATTTTGCACTCCGGTGTGGTACATCCAGATAGGCTAACTACTGGTTAAGCTGTATGTGAGAACTAGGCCTCACATTTATCTTTTTTCTGAGCTAATTCTGATTTTACCTTCATGCTGACTTTCATTGGCTCTTAAGAATCATATTTATCACATGATGTAATAACAGTTCCAAAGCATGCTAGCGTGTCATAACCCAGAGGTTTTCAATCTTTTTGGGCCGACAACTCCCTTGACCAACTACAGTGGTACCTCTACTTACGAATGTGATCCGTTTCGGGGTGCCGCTTGCAGCCCGAAAAGTCCGTAAGTAGAGTGTTGCTACTGCGCGTGTGCTTCTGCACATGTGCAAAGTGCGCAGATCGCTTCTGCGTGTGCGTAAAAACCTGGAAGTATACATTTCCGGGTTTGCCGCGTTCGCAACCCGAAAATCCGCAACATGAAGCAAACGCAACCAGAGGGATGACTGTACATTCTTTCTGCAGCACTCCTGTGGGGATCAGGAGCCCAGTTATGTCACCCCCTGCCTGCAGAGCCGGCAGCTCCTCACGCTCCCTTAAGGAGTGTTCCCTCAGCCTCCTCTCCTCTCTCCATGAGAGTCCTCTGGGCAGCCACTGTTGCTGCCCCTGGTCTCTGAGCTGCCCCCCTGCCCCAAAGAGAGGTGCCTCCTCACACTGTTCCACAGGAACCTGGAAAGTAACCACTGGCCAGCCCCAGAAGCATCATTCGCTTGGGGAGCTAGTAGCCAGGGCTGCTGCATCAAACAGCTGCACAAACCTTTGGGAGGCAGAGATGCAAGAGGGCATCAGGGGAGGAAGGGAAGGCGAGCGAGAAGGTCAGAGGCACCCATGACCGTAATTCAAGGCACCCCAGGGTGCCATGGCACACTGGTTGAAAACCACTGCCATAACCCATTGGTTCCAGATACAATATGAGAAGATAGCTAAACACATGGATTCTGTTACTTCAATTTGTGGCACAAGCCCACTGGGCAAGAATGGAGTCTAAAGTGAGAGAAGAGGGTGAAGGAAATTTGGGGGAGAAGAGAAATCAGAAAAGAAACAAGCAGCAGTGTTGTTACAGAGGCCATGGGTAGCTGTGTCTTCCTAGCAGCTGACCTCAGGACAAAAGGAACAAAATATTCCTCAAGCCAGGGGCCACAAATACAGTTTCCTCACAAGTAAGGAGGCAGAGAACACAACAGAATCTGGACTCTGTTTGCAGGGCTGCCCATAAAAGGGAGAAAACAAGGAGATGTTGGTGAAGCAGCAGCTCCAGAACTGTTCTTGGACCAAGTCTGGGTGTTTGTCAGTCCTCTTCCCTCCCTTCTGGAGTAAGCCAGAGCATGTGTCCAACAGGTATCTGTGCGAGTTCTCACTAATGCAAACACGTATCTATGTGCAAAAACTCCTATCCTACTACACATATTGAGGCATAACACTCAAAAGCTTAAGAAGTTTCAATAGTATTCTCTTCTTCCATGCAAAGTCCCATATGGAAAAAGTGAAGAAAAACAATCCAATGAGAATGAACAGAGAAACAGTACTAGCTACTTTATAGGGAAGTATTGCAAGCAAGTTGCAAGCCTGAATGTCAACATAACAATTTTATACAACATCACTAGTCCCAAAGTAAAAGCAAAATAGATCAAATCACTAGGCAAGAAGCTATTCAGAAGCCTACTTGTATTCATTCATTTGAGTTGTCTCCAAAAAAATGAATTTATTTCTTCATGGTCATGGGGATATGCTTAGTTACTTTAGACTGTAGCAGCTTGTAGTTCCATCTCTCGTATCAAAAATATACCTGATTATTGTCAGAATCAAAATGTGTTAATTTTATTATTTCACAATGTACCAAGTAGCATTTTATGTGGTAACTGGTAAGTCATTTAATGCATTTAATGTTCAGCTTCCCCTCTCTAACCCTCTGCTCAAAGCCTAAGGGAAATAATGTTTAATGGCTTCAATTTTCAAGGAATGTTAGGTCTGTGCACTTAACCTTTAAAATACAAGCAATCAACAATTAGGAAAGGATTAGTTTTCACTTGCGTAAGAACAAATACCAACACATGCATTTACTTCTGTCTGACACTAGCTTGGTATTCTGTATTCTGGTATGTTTTCCAAAAACTAAAATATCTTGCATTAAGTGGACTCAAGCACTTCAGATTCAGAAACACAAGTAGTAATGCAATAGTGTTCTGATAATTTCCAAAGCCCATTTCAGGACTTTTCAATAAATAACTCACATCTGAGAACCATGGTGCCCGGATAAGAATTCAGCAAAATAACTAATGATAACTTAGCATTCTGCATGCTTGCAAAAGTAGTATGTAAACATGAACATGTGATGTTATATAAGTTAGCTGAACTGCTCCCTCCTGCTCATTATAGACTTTTGATGCAGATTTTAAGACTGAGTAAGTAACCCCACCTCATTCCATCATTACAGAGTGGTAAGTCATTCCTGTGTCTGTCACACACACAAAACCAACAACCCAGAAGGCATTCATTCTAAAGTTTCTGTTTGCTGGGTAATACATTGAAGACAACTTCAATATATCACAAGGTAGAAGTGGTTAAGCAAGTAAAAAGCATGTACTAGCTCAGCCTCACAAAAACTGAAGACCTGAGGAGCAAGAGCTGAGAAGCTGATCATATAACCCAACAGCAGCAGGCTGGGACTGGAGATCCAGTTGACCAAGCACATTTGCTCCCTGAATAAAAGTCCAATCTTCTGTTTGACCTTGAAGTGTCAGACACAAATATACCAAGATACACACTTCTTACATATCTCACACTACAGATTAAGAAGAGATAAGTTTAAGAGCAGGGTCTACTTGAACAGAATTGAAGCAGAATTGCTCACTCTGCAATAACAACCACCCAACCCTTGCAATTTGAAATCAAACTGCAGCCATTTTTCATCTTGCCTAAAAAAAAATCACCAAAGGACTAAACCTTAAGGCTGAAGGTTCCCCAAAAGCAAGAGTTTCACTACTAATGTGAAGTAGCCAACATGACTTCGAATGACAAAAGTACACAAATTGTGCTACAAGTTACTTCACAAGTATTTTCCTACTTGCTGTGAAGTCAGAATCTATTGCAGCCCTCCCTGTTATGCAAAGCTTTGTTGTATTTAAAGTGCAAACTGTCAGGCTGCAAACAGGGTGGGTAAGAAGAACAGATGACACAGCAGCTGCAATCTACAGGGCAAAGTACACTACCTCTCACATTCTTCTTACCACATCAGTGAAGGCCCTTAAAAAAGTTTGGGTTCAGTTTAACTCTATAGATTTAGGGCTGGAAGCTGAGTTTTACGCCCAATATAAAACTGACATGCAGGTCTTCTGTTGGAAATAGGAGAGCAATCTCTGGCCACAATGACCCCCTCTAGGACCCCAAATAGGTTCATGGTTACCCCTTCTCAATGCTTTTTTCCTTTAAAAAAATGCTTAGGAGTACTCTCATTTTCCTACTCATACTGAAATACTGCCCTTCAATGAGGCCAAACTTAGATTAATAAAATGTTTAGGGGTATGCCTACCCCTGCATCCTCCCCAGGAAAAAAAGCACTGCCCCTTCTCTTTAGTCATGTTTAGGGCCAAATCACTGTGATACCTAAATGTAGAAGAATGGCAGTAAGAGCCTCTCTGCATCATCTGAATGCATTTTCCAATCCTAGCTTCTTTCCTGTCTCATCACAGTTAAAATAAATGTTAGAATGCTGCCTCCCTCCCCTACTGCTTTTTCCACCTGACAGATATACCAGTACTACATCTCTTTTCCGCTCAAAGGACAGGAGGGAGATTTTGATTTGGCAAAGTATTTGCTAGAAAATGGTTACAACACACACATGCAGTAAAACAAAGGTCCCATCTGCACTATACATGTAAGGTACTCTTTAAGGTATATCATGTTAAAGAGTAATGGATTCACACAAAGAATGCTGGGAAATGCCATTTGTTAAAGTGCTGAGAAGCTGTTGGGAGAACAACATTCACCTCACAGAGCTACCTGGGAAGAGGGACTGACTCTTGCCAGAACTGAAGCTCTGTGAGGGGAATACTGTGCTGTGGAATAACAACTCTCAGCACTCTTAACAAAAGACACTTCCCAGGATTCTTAGGGGAAGTGATGAACCTCTAAAGTGATACTGCTTTAAATGTATGGTACAGATGGGGCCAAAATCAGTCAGGGCACCATGCAACTTATCTTCTATGTTATATCCAAGTACGGCAACCATGTGAACACCATGCAAAGTAAGGATGCCTGTACTTTTATCATCAAAGTAACTTCCTCTCCTAGTTGATCCAAACAAAGGAGCTGCTTAAGGAAGAAGTTTTCAAAGAGTTTTATGTAAGCCACTGATTGCCTACCCCCTGCTATGGCAACTAACCTGTGAGACAAGGGAGGACAATTATTCCTACCAACCAGAAGTAACATGGTTGCCAAACAAGAAAAGCAACTTGAACCAAACAAAATTAGAATCAAAACTTCCATAGCTTAACACCTTCTTTAGTACCTAAGACAGAGTGCTCCTGAATCATGTTAATCTGTCATTAACTTTCCTGAATAAGTCAAATGATATTTTGCAGGAATCAATGACTTTTCAGCAAGATCAGTATGTGTAGGGGAGCACTTATGTTTTATTCTGGTATATTATCTAAAGGCAAACCATTAAATATGGTTGTAAATTCATGATGGTGAAGATGCTAACAGAATACTGCCTGCCTGCCTTAATAGTTATTGTCTGTGTAAGGGGGCGGGGTCACACACCCTAGGCAATTGTATGTCATCTTGAGGACTGAAAGGCACAGTAAAATACTCAGATAAAAGCATGAGATTTTCCTAGTTCTACCAGAAGAACCAGCAATCTTCAAGATAGCAACATGTAAGGATGCCTAATATGAATGATTGGTTAGAACTAAAAAGATTTAATCACCATCTAGTTTCATCACCATTATTAGGAATAAAATTGTTCACAAAAATCAATACACAATTTATTTTGCACGAAGTGGAATTTTAACACACGCCACCCTAAAATATTATAATGGCATCTCCATGTCCCCAAACTCATATTTTACTGTAGCCAAAAAGCATTATGTCAGACAGATGAGACCCCTTGGCATTTGGAAGGCTCACCCCCCTTCTAGCAGACCTGGCAACTATTCAGCACAAACCCCCTGAAATTAATGTACTGAAGCGAGTTGTGTCCATCAATTTCAATGGAACTACTTGAAGTATGATTAACCCTAGTTCTGATAAAGTTCTAGTATCTGTGGAACCTGCAAAAAGTGCAACATGAACGAGTGTTTCTAAACATGTGGGTGCAGACTAAAGAATATCGACACTATACAGCTCACAAGGCCACAACACTACCTAAAAACTCCAGACCCACACCACTCCACACACACATTCTTGAGCCCTGCCTTTTATTGCTTTTATTTTGTTGCTTTTATTTTGCAATACTGAAAAGCTGCCCAGCACAATCCAGAAGGCACACTCTATAAAGGATTGTTGGGGCTCAATTCTTGGGCCTGGGTGCAATCCCTAAGTTCACAGTCCAGAAGCTTTTTAAAAGATGGCTAGGGATCATAGGGGTACAACCTTCTGGACAATGGTTTCCTGGCTGACTACAGGCTACAGTTCTTTAAAAAGTCTAAGATAACTGTGTTAACATCGATTATTTCTGATGATAATAGGGATGGCATATACACATTTAAAGTCCACAGAGAATTGTCACAGGCTATGCATACACATGCATTTCATGGCTATTAGTCACCCTCCACTGCTTACAAGTAAGAGTGTGTGTGTATATATCTGCCTCTCTTTCTTCCAACTGGGAACAATGCTTTAGGCATCAGGGAACTCCAGCTCGTATAAGCGTAGGCTATTTTGTTTGTTGGTTTAAAGTTCCACAAAGCCGCTGTTTCTAACGCAGCAAGGCCCATTCGGCTGCCACGCCGGGTTCACTGAAAACCCTGAGCGCGCACACACTAACACAGCCGGCAACACCCGCTTGAGCACATTCCCCCTTCCTTCCCCCCATCGCAACAAGACAACGGCACCCCGAGCCATTGCTCCTCATTCATCCTGCTCCCCCTCCGCATCGCCCCTGCCAAGAGGCAGAAATAAGAGCTTAGAGAGGGAGGACGGGGGGGAGGAAAAGCAAGGGCCTCCCAAGCAGCTCGCTGGCTGGGCGAAGCGCTTGTGCGAAGGCGTGGCTGGAGCAGGCCGCGGCCGATCCTCCTGGCCCTCCACGGCCCGCATTCCTGCACGAGCAGCGCCCACCCCTTCCCTCGCCCCCGCCTCCTCCCCCCGAGCTTCCTCCAGCCGCGGCTGCTCCGCTCCTCTCCTCCTCCTCCTCCGCCACCCGCCGCGTGCAAGCCAAGCCGGGGGCCCCCTCGAGCCGGCCGGGCCCCGCGCGCGCACCTGGATGACCTCGTTGACCTCTCGGATGCACTCCACCATGTGCTGCAGGATCTGCTCGGCCGTCAGGACCTCGTAGCGGTAATCCTCCTCCTGCTCGTGGCCCAGCCCTCCGCCGGGGCCCGGCCCGCCCAGGCCGCTGCTGCCCAGGCCTCCGCCGCTCCCGCCGCCGGGGCCCAGGCCTCCCGTCTCGCCGCACAGCAGCCCGTCGCGCTCGCCGCCCACGCCCAGCCCGGGCTCCACCAGCTCCACCTCGCCCAGGTCCAGGTTGTCGTCGTCGGGCTCGTCCTCGTCGTCGGGCTCGTCCTCATCCTCCTCGGCGCCGCTGTCCTCGCTGCACTCCTCGTCCTCGTCGAACTCGTAGTTGTAGCCTTCGTCCGAGTCCATGGCGGCGGCTGAGGCGGCGGCGGCGGCTGGAGCGGCGGGGAGAGACGGCGCGGAGCGGGGCCGGCCCCAGCGGGCCGCCGGGGGGACGGGCGGACTCGAAGTCTCCGGCCTGGCCGCCTCCCTTCGGCGGACCGATAACAAACACCCGCCGCTGCTGCTGCCTCTGCCCGCTGCTGCTTCTCCTCACAGGCGCCGCTGAGCCAACAAAGGGACGCGTCCGGCCCGCTCCGTCACCTCGACGCACGCACGCACGCACGCAGCCAGCGGCGGGGCGCAACCCCGCGTCGCCTGACGTCGCCGGCGTCGCGGGCCGGGCCAGAAAGAGCGGGGTGGGGAAGAGCGGCGACAAGCCCCGCCCCTCTTTTCTCCCCCCCCCCCTTTTTTTTTTAAAGGCCGGCGCGCTGACGCTTTTCTGAGGAGAGAAGAGGCTGGTGGTGACGGCCATATTGAGTGTGGCCGCGCGCGTGAACAATAAAAGGGAGTCTCCAGTGCGGCGGCCATTTTCTGAGCGGGAGAGGTTTCCTTCCTCGCTTTGCTCGCCTTCCGAAAGGGAGTGGTTGGGCGCCTCCATCTTGGGTGTGGCAAAAGGGGTTTGGGGGCAAGTAGCGCGCGGTTTGTGGCAAGAGTTTGCTAGAGAAGAATAACAATTAATTTCTCTTACCCCGCGCATCCGACTAGGTTGCCCAGGGCTTCTTTGGGCGGCTTCCAACAAAATACGGCATCAGACAGTGCAAGCTTCCCCAAACAGGGCTGCCTTCAGACATTGGCGAAAAATTGTGTAGTTGTTTTAACTCTTGGGCATCTTGCAGGGAAGTCACAGTACAAGGTGTGGCCACCGAAAAAGGCCTTCTGCCTGGTTCACTGTAATTTCATTCTGGAAAATGTATGCCATACTATCTCATCAGCATCTTGTTCATTCGTGTTAGATGCCATATGAGAATTGCTCCCCATAAAGCACCTGACATCCATTTCAGTAAAAGAAAACCACACCGACAATAAACATATATTGGATGTATTGCTCCACAATAACATTCACAGGCAGGCTGCTATGGGCACCTGCATCTTCTATGGATTTGTCTAAATCAGTGATGGCCAAACTTGGCCCTCCAGCTGCTTTGGGACTACAATTCCCATCATCCCTGACCACTGGTCCTGTTAGCTAGGAATGATGGGAGTTGTAGTCCCAAAACAGCTGGAGGGCCAAGTTTGGCCATCAGTGGTCTAAATCTACAGAAGTGGGCAACCGTCACGCCACGCCACAGGGTGTTTTTTTTAGAGGGGAGGTTAGTCTGTATGAGTCCCTTCTAATCCCTGGGGTCCTGGATCTAGCAATGGTTGCTCTATGCTAGAAGGCAAATGGATGGGGCAAAGACAAAATTGAGAGATGTGTGTGAGAACTGGGCTGGAAGCAGGTAGAAGTCAGAGTGGGAGAGCCATGCTTGACTTCTGCTTGAATCCAGCATCCTGTCAGGGGCCTGACTCCACCTTCCCAAAGCCCAGGAAGCTTCTGCCTGGTTTAGGGAGGGAGGCACAATACTTACCTGTGGGATGTTGTGACACCCCACCCACAAACCACCGGACTGTTAAGTTGTGGGCGAACATAGCAGATGACACAGTGATTTCTCCAGAGGAGCTCTTTATTGTAAGCTGAACAGAACTGAAGAGCAAACAGCTCAACCGGCCTGCTTTTATAGGCAGCCGGCTATCAACATTGTAGCAACAACAACACAGGGTTTCCCGCCTAAAATAACCGACGTGGACCTGAGTGAAAACTATCTACACTATCCCCCTGCTGGCCCAGGGTGAAACTTTAGTACATAACACCCCTCCCCACCGAGATAAGGCGTTAGTTACAATCGTAATGGTTTCCTTATATACAGCACTACACGTAATGGTTCAATTAGGCACAAAAGCATATCGGTTACATTTCCCATACTTAGACCAACAGTGATACATGTCCAACAACATAGTCCTTTAAATAAGTTGGGCGCTTGGAAACTCTGCCAGACCTCCGAGGACTGGTAGCCAAGTCTGGGGGGCCACACAATTCTTGCTGAGGCTGTGGTGCAATCCTAGGTGGCGTTGAAACCAAATCCCCTGGATCCGCTGCTGTGGGTGGAGCCTCCGCAAGTGGAGTGGTCTGAGTCTGTGGTAAGTCTGGCAGACCCTCTGAAGAGGCTTGGTTCGGCTCCACGCTGGCAGTTTGCGAGGGAGGTGTAGGTGGAGCCTCGCCATCTGTAAGTGTCTCTTCTGGAGCCACAAGCGCAGTTGGGGGCACCACAATAGTGTCCAAGTCCCCAACCCTGCGCCTAAGCTGGTCTATCTGCCGGCGCCACAAACGTCCATCTTCGAGTGCCACCTGGTACGAGCGAGGTCCAGTGACTCCCACTACTGTGGCTGGCACCCAAGGAATGTCCCCCACATAGTTCCGGGCAAAGACCTGGTTTCCTGGAACAAATGACCGTGGCGCGTTGGCACAGCCTGGGGGTTTGGCCACGGCAAAGTCCGGGTGCAGCCGGTCGAGCGGTGACCTGAGGCGGCGGCCCATAAGCAGTTCAGCAGGACTCCGCCCTGTGGCCGCATGAGGGGTGATGTGTTGCACGAACAAGTATTCAGCGACCCGCTCATGCCAGTCTCCCCGGTCCAGGCGTGCCAGTGCCTCTTTTGCTGAGCGCATCATTCTCTCCGCTTGCCCGTTGCTGGATGGATGAAAGGGTGCCGTTAGGGCATGGCGGATGCCCAGTCCCAAAAGATACCGCTCAAAAGTGCCTGACATGAACTGCGGTCCGTTGTTGGAGACAAGGACATCAGGACACCCATGCGTCGCAAACAGGCCTTGCAGCACCCGGATGACAGCCTCGGTAGTGGTGGAGGGCATCAGGGCCACCTCCAGCCTTTTGGAATAGGCGTCCACCACTACCATAAAGATCCGGCCGTGAAAGGGGCCAGCCAGATCGATGTGCACCCTCGACCAGGGTGTCTTTGGCGTCTCCCAGGTGTGTCCCTTAGCTGCCGGTGGTGCAGGCCTCGATTCTTGGCACGCTTGACAGGCGGACACCCAGGCAGTGATGGCATCGTCCATGTTAGGCCACCAGACGTAACACCGAGCCAACGCCTTCATTTTGACAATTCCCGGGTGGCCAACGTGCAGAGCCTCCAGGACGCGTTGACGGAGTCTTTGGGGAATCACGACGCGGTCTCCCCACAGCAGACAGCCACGATGAGCCGAGAGTTCATGTTGTCTGGTTGCGAAGGGCTGGAACTCTGATGCGAAAGGCCCTTGTGGCCACCCCCTCCACACCCAGTTGAGCACACGGCTGATGGTGCGATCCTGGGCAGATGTGGAGGCCACAGTGGCAGCCGATACAGGCGCTGCCGGAAGATCCTCAATCAGGAGGAGCGATGAAGCTGGAGCCGGGTCTTCCACAAACGCTGGAAGAGGGCAACGGCTGAGGGCGTCGGCATGGCCCATCGATTTCCCCGGGCGATGGACGAGCTGGTAGTGGTAGGCAGCCAGGAAAACAGTCCATCGCAGCATGCGCGGTGAGAGGACTGGTGGAGTTGGACGATCACCGGCGAGGAGGCCCAGGAGCGGCTTGTGGTCAGTGATGAGGTCAAAAGTCCTGCCATAGAGGTATTCATAGAACCTCTTCACTCCAGCCACAAGTGCCAGTGCCTCCTTGTCGAGCTGGCTGTAATCCCGTTCCGTTGGAGATAGCGTCCTGGAAAAGTAGGCGAGCGGTGCTTCACTTCCGTCTGGAAAACGGTGACTAAGGACAGCGCCGATGCCAAAAGGTGAGGCGTCACAGGCAAGGACCAGCGGCCTGGCTTCACTGTACTGTACCAGCACACTGTCCGATGAAAGGAGAGCCTTGACCGCGTTGAAGGCCACCGTCTCCCGATGACCCCAGGACCAAGGCATCTTTGTGCCGAGGAGTCGGTGAAGAGGCTCAGCCACTGTGGCTTTGTGGGGCAGGAACATGTTATAAAAGTTCGGTAGCCCCAGGAACGCCTGCAACTCCGTCTTGTTCTTTGGGATGGGGGCCTGCTGGATAGCGCGGATCTTGGATGTGGTTGGGTGAAGGCCGGAGGCGTCGATAAGATAGCCCAGGAACTCTACCTGTGGAATGGCGATCTGGCACTTCTCCCTCTTTACCTTGAGCCCTGACTCTTGGAACCTGGTCAGCACGGCACAGAGGCACTCGAACAGCTGCTGGTGTGAATCTGCGGACACCAAGACGTCATCAAAATATGGTACCACGCCCGGAAGCCCTTGCAGGAGACGCTCCATAAGGCTTTGGAAGATGCCAGGAGCCACACTCACCCCGAACTGCAACCGTCGGCAACGGAATGCCCCTCGGTGGGTGACGATCGTCTGGGCTTCAGCAGTGGCATCATCGACAGGCAGTTGTTGATAGGCTTGGGCAAGGTCCAGCTTAGCGAAGACCTTACCCTCACCCAGGGAATGCAGCAGGTGTTGGACAACAGGAACCGGATAAGCGTGCTGCTGAAGTGCCTTGTTGATCGTGCACTTGTAGTCAGCGCAGATTCTCACCGACCCGTCTGGCTTGACAGGCGTGACGATGGGGGTTTCCCACTTGGCGTGGTCAACCGGCTCCAAAACTCCTTGGGCGATCAGCTTGTCCAGTTGTTCATCCACCTTAGCCTTGAGAGCAAAGGGAACCCGGTGTGGCTTTAGCTTGATGGATCAAGGCTAAAGGAGATGGGTGTACCTGTATATTGCCCCAAAGTGCCATCAAAAACCTTGGCAAAGTCTTTGACCAGACCCTCAGTCTCTGCGTTAGAGATGCAGTTGATGCCGGTGACTTCCAGGCCGAGGGCATCAAACCAGTCTAGCCCTAGGAGGCTTGGCCGCTGACCTTCTACCACCACCAGTCGGAGCAGGCCCGAAAAATCCTTGAAGGCGATTTGGAACCGGCCAACGCCTACCACGGGAATGTCGTTTCCTGGTAGTCTCTCAGGTGTACGCGGTGAGAGTCGAGTTGCCTTTTGGACACTCTGGGTACCAGTCTTTTGATGGTGCTCCAAGACACGATGGACAGGGCAGACCCGGTGTCGATCTCCATGTCACATGGAGCTCCTTCAATGAACACTGTGACGTTCAGCTTGCGTCACGTAGGCGAGTCTGTCTGGCCAATCGTGGTTCCAGACGGGCAGCGGCAGTTGGTGAGAGCGAAACAGCTTTCCTTGGCAGACTGGAGTGAAGACTTGGACTTGCGAGTCGGTGAAGGGGGGGTGTCAGACGGAGCCAATCGGCAGACCTTAGCGATGTGGCCCCTTCTGGAACACTTCCTACAGGTGGCGTCTCTGAATTGACACTTGGCACGGGAATGGTTGCCTCCGCAGCCGGCACATTCTGGTTGGCTCTTGGACTTCTGTTGGAACTTCCTGCGCTCCCGCTTTGTCTGGTGCACGTCATCGTCTTCACTGGAGGATGCCTCATCACTGCTGGCCTCTTCATGATGCACTGGAACTGGCTTCCTAGCAAAACGCGGGCTGCTGGACTTGCGGATCTCCTGGGCGGAGCGTTCAGCAGCTTCTGAGGCCACAGCCTCCTCAATGGCTTTCTGTAGCGTGAGGTCTGGCTTGGCGAGGAGACGCCGTTGCAGATGGATGTCCCGGACCCCGCAGACGATTCGATCCATCAGGGCATCGTCTAAGTCTCGGAACTCGCAGTGCATTGCAGCCTGTCGCAGGGCGGTGGTGTAGTTGTTGATTGACTCCCCCTCTGCCTGGTTCCGGTGGTAGAACGCATGGCAGGCAGCAATCTTGGACGGCTTTGGTGCGTAGTGGTTGCGGAGCTTCTCTTGGATCGTGTCCCACGGTGTTGCCTGGACTGCTGCAGGCGCAACCAATGCTCGGGCCGTCTCAAACACCTCAGGCCCACAGAGGCTGAGGAATAGGCCCCGCTTACGCTCCTGTGATACTTGCGTCAGCTCGTTGGCTTGGAGGTAGCAGTCGAACCGAGCGAGGTAGGAGTCCCATGATTCAGAGGCTGGCGCAAACAGCGGTAGAGGCACAAGTGAAGCCATGATTCCGATGCCGGAGAAAAGGGCGATGGATGGACACCGTGCTCTAGCCAGAACAGTCAGTTCTGAATTGGTTCTGTTCAGTGATTTCGCTCAGTGATTCAGCTCAGTGATTCAGCTCTGCTCAGAGGGTGGCTGCATCTGGCTGTGCTCTGATGTCCATCAATCCCACCCTCGTGGCCAGTGTTAAGTTGTGGGCGAACATAGCAGATGACACAGTGATTTCTCCAGAGGAGCTCTTTATTGTAAGCTGAACAGAACTGAAGAGCAAACAGCTCAGCCGGCCTGCTTTTATAGGCAGCCGGCTATCAACATTGTAGCAACAACAACCCAGGGTTTCCTGCCTAAAATAACTGACGTGGACCTGAGTGAAAACTATCTACACTATCCCCCTGCTGGCCCAGGGTGAGAACTTGAGTACATAACAGGACTATATTTTGAAAAGGAAAAAAAAATGAACAAATTCCTATGCCCCACAAATAACCCAGAGATACATTTTAAATAAAAGTACACATTCGATAGAAGAATGGCAGATGAAGATGATGGATTTTTTGGAGCTAGCTGACCTAACCGGAAGAGTCCGCGACCAGAAGGAGGAGATCAGGAAGATTGGATCAAATTTAATGATTACTTAGTTAAACGTGTTAAGTTAAACTAACTGAAAACAGCTTGCAGGTACTTAATTGGCTTAGGATTTTATTTAAGGTAAATGATGAATTAATATGTTTAATTTCATAACGTGAAGATCTAAGGATGTTAATGTTTAAGTTAAATTATTTTAAGAACTATGATTTGGAAAACCGTTAAAAGGACATGCAATGAAATTCAACCAAGGGGAAGTTTTATGTGTTTATTTGTTTATAATGTTGTGAAAACCAATAAAAGAAATGGAAAAAAAATTAAACAAAAGCACACATTCTACTCATGTAAAAACACAGATTCCCGGACCTACCGCAGGCCGGATTTAGAAGGCGATTGGGCCGGATCCGGCCCCGGGCCTTAGTTTGCCTACCCCTGACTTACATCATAGGAGCCTACACAACACAAAACACTGTTGCTGTATGTAGGTTTTATTTTATTTGGTTCTTATAATTTGGAAATGTACATCCAGTTTGTTTTTTCCTTTAATTTTTGGGCAGGCTCTCATGAGAGTGGGGCCCTAAGCTATAGCTTGTTTAGTTTTATACGTAAATCCGGCGCTGGTTGCAGGCGGAGAGGGTTGCTGCAAACCCCTCGCCCTCTCCCCCCCAGGCTCGTTTGCACGGGCGGCTCCCCGACTCCGCCTTGTCCCCGGGGCACCACCCGCTTCCCCTCCGACCGGTTCTTTTGCACGGTCACATGACCCGCCCGCCCGCCCCTCCCGCTGCGCTGCGCCGCATCCTCCGCTCGGCGGCGTTTCTTCGCGCGCTCGGCTGGTGACCATGGCGGGGCTCCGTTGCGCGCTGCTCTCCCTGCTCGCCGCCGCCGCCGCCGCTGCCGTGTGGCCGCAGCCGCAGTCGCTGCTCCAGGCTGCCCAGGGCGGCTGCCGCCTCCGAGCCCGGAGCTTCCGCTTCGGCTATGCCGACTCGTCGGCCGTGGGGCCCGGCTGCTCGGTGCTGGACGAGGCGTTCCGACGTTACTGGGCGCTGCTTTTCCTTCCCGGACTCGAAGACGCAGGTCAGGCGGGGTTGAGGGGCTAAGGGTGATTTTCAAGGAGAAGCACCGCTCTTCTTTCATATCTGCACGCTTTGCCATCCCGGACGGGGCTTGCGGGATTTGATTGCCGAGGGGAACTCTGTGCATGCCCAGAGACACGCCGCTTCCTCCCTTCCTAGCTGGGGAACTGAAAGCTCCGAGCGTGGCCGAGTCTGACCCCTGTTTGTAGAAAGCATTGCATCCAGCACAGTTTTATTTCAGTTTTAAAACTGTGAAAAATATGCAGAGGATTTCTTTTGTACTCATTCTGATAAACTAAATATTATGGTACGAGGTGCTGCTGCTGTTTGGGATGTGTGTATGTGTAGGGGGGGAAAGAGTATCAACACAGTCATATGCGTTATTTTAAAATGTACCACTACACTAATAATGCTGTTGTCCAAAATAATGCAAGTCATGTTTATTTAGTTGCATTTCTAAGACTTTTTTATCTGGCCCCCGGGACCCTCTGTAGGCCACGTCCCTTCGCAGTCCCTGCTTTGCACCCTCCTTGCATTGCTGTTGCTGTTGTCTGACTCAAATGAGTCCTTGAACTCTGGTTGTACCTCTTGCAATAAATTGGGTGTATGTGTGTAGCAACTAGCCTGGCATACAAAGGTCAATTTTATATTTCTTGCTCTTCCCGCATTAGCCTCTGGCCCAGCTAGAACGTGGTTCATTCTTTGCCTTCTGAACAACAGCTTCAGGGCAATGTACCCTAAAGATAATGCAAAACAGTTAAAAGCACAAAAACAGCAAAGGTGTTTCAAATAGAAGTAGACCCATACAAAGCAGACATTCGGGGTAAAGACCCATGTATGTGGTTTTTTTTAAAATTTTATTGATTTTACAAAATTTTTATAAACATTACAAACAAATAAAAAGACAAAACAAACATGTATAGTTTCGTATCCTTTTTTCATAAACCTCACTTCTCTGACTCCCCCAAACCTCCCCTTTCTACATCCCAATTTCCAAAATTATTTCAGCAAGTCCTAAAATTAATTTTGTCAAATTTATTCCCTATTTGTTCTTTTCTTTTACTTTATCCTTTGTCGCTGTAATCTCCTTTTCTTACTAAGAACCTCAACATTTTAACATTCATTAATTTTATAGTATTTCTTAAGATACGTTTTAAATTTCTTCCAATCTTCATCCGCCGTCTCTTTCCCCTATTCACGAATTCTGTCAGTCATTTCAGCCAGTGTCATATAGTCTATCACCTTCATCTGCCATTCTTCCAGAGTGGGTAGATCTTGAGTCTTCCAATGCTTTGCGATAAGGATCCTTGCTGCTGTAGTAGCGTACATAAAAAAATTCCTGTCTTTCTTCGACACCAATTGGTTAGCAATGCCCAAGAGAAAGGCCTCTGGTTTCTTAGGGAAAGTACATTTTAGTACCTTTTTCATTTCATTATATATCATTTCCCAGAAAGCCTTAATCTTCGGGCACGTCCACCAAAGGTGATAGAAAGTACCTTCAGTTTCTTTACACTTCCAACACTTATTGTCAGGCAAATGATAGATTTTTGCTAGCTTGACTGGGGTCATGTACCACCTATAGATCATTTTCATAATATTTTCCTTTAAGGCATTACATGCCGTAAATTTTATACCGGTGTTCCACAACCATTCCCAGTCAGCAAACATAATGTTATGACCAATGTCCTGTGCCCACTTAATCATAGCTGATTTAACTGTTTCGTCTTGTGTATTCCACTTCAGCAACAAGTTATACATTCTTGACAAATTCTTAACATTGGGTTCTAACAGTTCTGTTTCTAGTTTAGATTTTTCCACCTGGAAGCCAATTTTCCTGTCTTGTTTATATACCTCCATTATTTGAAAATAATGGAGCCAATCTCATACTTTTGTTTTTAATTTCTCATGACTCTGTAGTTTCAGTTTATCTCCATCCTGTTCCAGAATTTCCCAATACTTTGGCCATTTGGCCTCCATATTGAGTTTTTTCACCGCTTTAGCCTCCAAGGGTGACAACCATCTAGGGGTTTTGTTTTCCAGCAAATCCTTATATCTAATCCAAACATTATGTAATGCTTTTCTAACAATATGATTTTTAAAGGCCCTATGCACTTTAACTTTGTCATACCACAGATATGCATGCCATCCAAATGCATTATTAAAACCTTCTAAATCCAAGATATCTGTATTCTCGAGGAGCATCCACTCTTTCACCCAGCAGAACGCTGCTGCTTCGTAGTACAGTTTTAAGTCCGGCAGGCCAATCCCCCTCTTGTCGGACTTAAAACTGTACTAAAGACCCATGTATGCAGTGGGGGAAACTTGTTGGAACAAAAATACCTCCAGTTGTTTCTGGAATGTATGTAGGTAGTAGTGGACACCTGTCATATCATTTGACAATGACACCTGCCAGAAGATCTCAGGATGTTTCAACGAGCAGCATCAAACACCACGGACAGGAGGTTTCTTTTATTTCAGATAATAAATTGCGTGGACAAGCAAAAGAAAAATGTGAATTAAAAACTCATAAATCTATGCCTAAGACACATACTCTTTACTATTGCAATTCAATTATATATTGTATCATCATCAATACAATTTTGATACAATGGTCACCATATTCTCAGCCCTAACAATAATTTTCATAATATTATAGGGGGGGGGATAAGTGTAATCGTTGCCCAAATTCATTGACAGGTGTTTCCTGTGCTAGCAGAGACAATGATTTATCTGTGATCTTTCATTTGTTCTTTCTTGCTTGCTTCAATTGTGTTTCGCAGGGAACGCCCACTCTGAGGACCCCTGTAATGAGCTGCTTGTGAGTGTCACTGAGCCAGGGTGTGATGGCTACCCTTCGCTGGACTCCTCAGAGAGCTGTAAGAGAACCAAGTGTCTTAGCACCACCTCCAGTACTGTGTTTGAGCAACTGTGCTCAAGAGCTGCTTCAGTGCAGGTATTGGTGGCGCTGTGGTCTAAACCACTGAGCCTCTTGTGCTTGCCGATCAGAAGGTCAGCAGTTCAAATCCATGCGACAGGGTGTGCTCCCGTTCCTCTGTCCCAGCTCCTGCCAACCTAGCAGTTCTAAAGCATGCCAGTGCAAGTAGATAAATAGGTGTCGCTGTGGTGGGAAGGTAAATGGCGTTTCTGTACACTCTGGTTTCCGTCACGGTGTTCCGTTGCGCCAGAAGCAGTTCAGTCCTGCTGGCCGCGTGACTCGGAAAGCTGTCTGTGGACAAATGGCAGCTCCCTCAGCCTGAAAGCGAGATGAGCAACCCCATAGTCACCACTGACTGGACTTAACCCCACCTTTACCTTTTGCAACAGACATCGCTCACTGAATGCTGAATTAGGGTACGTTTGTTTATTTCAGAGACTGCCCTATGTACTTTAGGAAGAATAAGAGCAGGGGAGGTCAAACGGAGACCCTCTAGATATGACTGAACTTTTCATCTCCTCATCGCTGACCTCTGGCCATGCGGGTTGGGGTGAATAGGAGCTGAAGTGCCAGACACCTCAAGGGAGTGAATTTTTGTTGCTGCTGCTGCTGAACATTTGGGAGTCAGGAACCCTTTCTAGGCTGCTGATAATCACAGTATAGATCCCTTATATGCCTTCTGCTGACCCCTGCTATAAACCTAGAAGAACAGACTTGTTATCTATCCGAGGTTCCCTATATACAGTCATACCTCGGGTTACAGCTTCTTCAGGTTGCGTTTTTTCGGGTTGCGGACCACTGAAACCCGGAAGTACCGGAACGGGTTACTTCCGGGTTTTGGCGGTCGCACATGCGCAGAAGTGCCGGATTGCAACCCGCGTGTGCACAGACGTGGGCTGCGAATGCTGCGGGTTGCGGACATGCATCTCGCACGGATCACGTTCGCAACCCGAGCGTCCACTGTACTGGCATAATTCTGAGAGAGGCTACATTTTAAGAAGTCCTAACAACTCTTTTGTTTGATGCTCTTTCAGATAAGCTGACCGTTTCGGATGCGCAGATGCTTCTGACAGCACAAACTGTATGGGGAGCTCTCAGAGGTAAGGCAACTGAGCTTTCTCACGGTCCCTCTTCCTGGGTCTGTGTAAGCAGAAGGTCCATAGCTCAGTAGCTGAGCATCTGCTTTGCATGCTTCAGGGCACAGGTTCAATCCCTGGCCTCTGCAGGTAGAGAGAGACTCCCTGCTTGAAATCCTGGAGAGCCACTCCCAGCTGGCTGAGCTCAATGGGCAAATGGGTTGACGCAGTAGAAGACAACTTTCTACGCTCCCATATTTTGTACATTTAAGTTGATCTTGCCTTGTTCCACAGGGCTGGAGACCTTCAGCCAACTCGCCTGGAGAGACGATGATGGGGCGGTGAGTGAATATGGATCTTCCGTGGTTGGTGATGTTGATGCATCTGATTGGCCACTGTGAAAACATGATGGGCCGTTGGCCTGATCCTGCAGGCTCTCCTTTCACTGCACTGGAATCACAGAACATCTGAATTCCAGCCCATGGGATATCCTTCCCCACCTCTACCCACAATGAGGCTCAGCAGGGCCAGCTGAAAAAACGGCTGCAGAATGCCCAGTTCCTGAGTCAAACGGGTTGCATTTCACTTCCACCATGCCCTCTGCCAGCTGTCATCCTTTCCCTCAGGCAAGGGATTTGAGATGACGGGGCAGAGAAAGTAGCTGCTAACTTCTGCTTTTGGGGCGTTTGATTGGAATAATCCAGCAAATGCCATTTATTTTCAGGGCATGCCCGTCAGACTTGCAAACCTGGAGCAGCTGCCCCATAACCAGGCAGAAGACCCATGCTCAGATGTGATGAGAGATGTGAACCCAACAGCATTGGGTGGGGGTGGAAGGAATCATCAGGTTTGGGGAAGGCTGTGGTAGTAAAAACTGGCCTTGGCCCTGGGGATGCTCTTTGCCATCGAAGGGTTTTGGAGACTCTCCTGACTGTCGTTCATCTCCTCCCCTGCACAGTTCCGCATAAACAAGACAGATGTAGTTGACTTTCCCCGCTTTCCTCACCGAGGTCTGCTGCTTGATACGTCACGCCATTACCTGCCTTTGAGAGCAATTCTGGAGACACTGGTATGTGAATTTGGCTTAGTGTCGCTAGTCTTTCTGGAAAACTCACGAGTCTGGTTCAGATGATCATCCGAATCAGAAGTGTAGAAACTCTGGTCCTCCTCCAGATTTTTCTGCTCTATTGCTGACATTTATTAGTAATAATCAGAGAACCCCTTTTGGACCTTTTTTTTTATGTAAAAAGGAAAATGAATTAACCTGTTTGAGTTGGAAGATTGGGAAAATTTTAGAGGGATGATGCGAGTTGTAGTCCCAACACCCAAGCTAGAGAAACACTGCTATATAACCTAACAAAAGTTACCGTATTTTTCGCTCTATTGGATGCACCGGACCACAAGACGCACCTAGATTTTAGAGGGGGAAATAAAGGGAAAAAATATTATTTCCGCCCCCAGCCCCAAAGAGCAACGGACAGGCTGCATGCAGCCTGTCCACTTCTCCCAGAGCTTCTTGGGGCTGTGGGGGAAGCCCGGGTTCCCCCCCCCAGCCCCAAAGAGCAAAGAAGCCAAGACAGCGAGCGGGATCCATCCTGCTGGGTGCCTTGGCTTCTGCCATAGCTGCGCAACCTCTCCAGCCGGAAGCTAAACCTCTCCAGCGTGGCTAAAGAAGAAGCCAAGGCAGCGAGCACAATCCATCCCACTCGCTGCCTTGGCTTCCTCTTTAGCCTTGCACAGCCTCTTTAGCCTTGCGCAGCGAGATGGATCGCGCCCGCTGTCCACCGGGGCTGGACTAGATGACTCCTGGGGTTCCCTTCCAACCCTGCAATTCTATGACCTCGGAAGGTGTTGGGGGTCTCCACCACTGGAGGCTTTTAAGCAGCGGTTGGGGGACCATCTGCCTGGCGTTCTTTAGCTGTGATTCCTACATTGTGAGGGGGCTGGGCTAGATGACCCTCGGGTGGCCCTCCCAACTCTATACGGTTCTACAATTCTGCAGCAGGAGAGCCACAGCCACTGTCGGAGAGCCATGTGGCTTCAGTGTTTACGTAGGTACCCCCCTACCTGCCACTCTTCCCCCACCTCACTTAAGCCGAGGGAATTCCTGCCCAGAGAAGCTCCCAGGTGAGGCAAGGGTTAAGATCTACCTCTGGTAAATGGCTTTGTATCCCCCCCCTCTTTCCCTTTTCTCTTCTTCTTCTGTGCTATTTCTTTCTTTTGTGTTTTGTTTAATCTGTTTTTATTGTATACTAAAATAAAAGCTGCAAAGTTTCCTTTTTTATAATATCCCTCCCCTCCATATTAAAATGTTAATCTAGATAAAAACACTGCTCCAGAGGAAAAGAAGGGGGTGGAGAAAGGAAGAAAAAAGAAAAAGAGGTAGAGAGAGAGAGATTTTTAAAAAGTTGGCTTCTTTAGCCTTGCGCAGCCTCCCGCGGCTGGTAAGGCTGCGCAAGGCTAAAGAGGAAGCCAAGGAAGCGAGGGGGATGGATCGCGCTCGCTGCCTTGGCTTCCTCTTTAGCCTTGCGCAGCCTCCCCCGGCTGGAAAGGTTGCGCAAGGCTTTTCTATGAGGAGGGAGAAGGGACTGGCTGGCCGTGTCAGTCCCTTCTCCCTCCTGGGGAAAAGCCCACAAGAGCTGCGCGAAACTTGTGTGCAGCTCTTGGGGGCTTTTGCTGCCTGCCTCCCCCCTGCATTCGCTCCATAGGACGCACAGATTTTTCCCCTTAGTTTTTAAGACGGAAAAGGAGCGTCCTATGGAGCGAAAAATACGGTACTCCTGAAACGCGCCAAGATCCACTTCCCATGATCTCTGCAGGCCTAATATAGTGCAACAGGGTCCTGCAATTCCGCAGTAATCCCAGTTTTAGCCTGAAGAATGAGAAGGGGTTAAAACTGGGAGGAAATGCACGTGGACTGGAATGACCCCATCAGGGCAGGAAGTGGATCTGCTTTAAAAAACAGTGCAGAACCCTGCTATCTCCCTTTAGAAATCTGCTTCTGACTGCTGTGCCTATTGACTCCTCCCTCGCCCACAGGCACTGCTGCCTTTATACATGTTGTGTCTGGCAGCAGATTGTCTTGTGATGTAGCGCTCAGCGCCAGAGGAAAGGTTCTAGGATGTTCCTTTTCTGCAATGTTTAGGTTTAATTGCATCCAGGGGGTTATATATGGCATAAAACGTAAAAAGGAAGGGAGGGAGGATTAACAAACGAAACAGAACCCCCGAGAAAGCCTGGGCAAAGTAAAGCATTTTTGCTTGGTCCTGGAAAGAAAATGCAGGCTTCGCCAGGCAAACCTGCCTGCGAAGGGAATTCCAGTGGCAGGGGCCACAACTGAAAAGGCTCTGGCTTTAGCTGCCTGCTTTGCTTTGGAAGACTTGTGGGACTGGTTAAAGCATAAGGTGGAGTCTCTGAAGCCCCCATGAATAATCTTAGTAATTGTAATAATTTATATGTGAATGTGGGACGCGGGGGGTGCTGTGGGTTAAACCACAGAGCCTAGGACTTGCCGATCAGAAGGTTGGCGGTTCGAATCCCCACGACGGGGTGAGCTCCTGTTGCTCGGTCCCTGCTCCTGCCAACCTAACAGTTCAAAAGCACATCAAAGTGCAAGTAGATAAATAGGTACCGCTCCGGCGGGAAGGTAAACGGCATTTCTGTGCGCTGCTCTGGTTCGCCAGAAGCGGCTTAGTCATGCTGGCCACATGACCTGGAAGCTGTACGTCGGCTCCCTCTGCCAATAAAGCGAGATGAGCGCTGCAACCCCAGAGTCGGCCATGACTGGACCTAATGGTCAGGGGTCCCTTTACCTTTACCTTTTATATATGAATGTAGACCATGTTGGAGTAGAAAGGTGATTTCAGGCATGGTTTAGTGCAGGGATGGGGAACCTGTCACCTTCCAGATTTCACTGAACTCCCAGCTCCCATTGGTCCTTGCCAGCATGCCCTTTGGTCAGGGATGATGGGTACTTCGGTCCAACACCATCCAGAGGGCTCCAGGTTCTCCCCATCCCTAGATTTGTGGGTGGGGAAGACGTCCAGTGACAAACAGCACCCAGGGTACATCTCACTTTTGGGACCCCACATGAGCTCTGCAGGGCTGCTTCTTGAGAACAGCATCTGTTGCTAATCAATCTCTCAGGACTGTGTGTGCTGCTCTCCAATTCCCTAGGATGCCATGGCCTATAACAAATTCAACGTGTTCCACTGGCACATTGTGGACGACCCATCCTTTCCGTACGAGAGCGTGACATTCCCAGATCTCAGCCAAAAGGTAAGTCATCACAAGGAGTTTACCAAAGAATCCCGTAAGGACTTGGCAAGGGAAAGCTTTGTACGTGACCTCGCTCCTCACCCCTGCTGTTGTTTAGGAAATTCTTGGGAATACAGTGTTTGTGTTGAAACCTAATGCTTATGCCCTTCTGGAAAACTGCAGCATTGCGTGCATCTGAAGTATACAGTGGTACCTCGGGTTACATACGCTTCAGGTTACAGACTCCAATAACCCAGAAATATTACCTCGGGTTAAGAACTTTGCTTCAGGGTGAGAACAGAAATCGTGCTCTGGTGGCGCGGTGGCAGCAGGAGGCCCCATTAGCTAAAGTGGTGCTTCAGGTTAAGAACAGTTTCAGGTTAAGAACGGACCTCCAGAACGAATTAAGTACTTAACCCGAGGTACCACTGTATTTCCTATCTTGTCCTGGTCTTGTTTGCTCATTGGGAAACTGCCTTTCTGGGGCTGGGGCCAAGGATCAGCTTGGTCAAGCATGTGTTGAGTGTCCATATCTTAGCAGGAAACCCATGGATGAGCTCCCTGGACCTGCCCCCCTCCTCTTATAGAAGCATGGGATCATAGTTGGAAGGGACCCTGAGGGTCATGTCGTTCCAACAATCTGCAGTGCAGGAATCTCATCCAAAGCATCCGTGACAGATGGCCATCCAAACTCTGCTTAAAAACCTCTAATGAAGGAGAGTCCACAACCTCCCGAGGGAGAGCGTTCCACTCTCAAACAGCTCTTACTGTCACCCCATTGAAACAGGCTTGTCCACCTGCCTTTTACCTGGACCTACTAAATTATGGTGGCAATCAGGAGGAATGGTAGATGCTACTGCCTCCTTGCTTACTGGCTCTCTGCCTGACAAGTAAAGCAAGTGGTAGACAAAATCTAAAGGTGAAGGACCCCTGGACGGTTAAGTCCAGTCAAAGGCAACTATGAGGTGTGGCGCTCATCTTGCTTCAGGCCGAGAGAGCCGGCGCTTGTCCACAGACAGCTTTCTGGGCCATATGGCCAGCATGACTCAACCGCTTCTGGCACAACAGAACACCATGATGGAAACCAGAGCGCATGGAATGCCGTTTACTTTCCTGCCGGAGCGGTACCTATTTATCTACTTGCACTGGCGTGCTTTCGAACTGCTAGGCTGGCAGGAGCTGGGACAGAGCAACAGGCGCTCACCCTGTCCCGGGGATTTGAACCGCCAACCTTCCAATCAGCAAGCCCAAGAGGCTCAGTGGTTTAGACCACAGCACCACCGGCATCCCTTTTTTAAAAGTACCGTATTTTTCGCCCCATAGGGTGCACCGGCCCATAGGGCGCACCTAGTTTATTGGGGGGGGAAATAAAGAAAAAAAATTATCCCCCCCCAGGCGCGGGGATGGGGCGCGGGAAGCCCGAGCTTCCCCCGACCCCAGCCCCGAGAACAGGCTGCTATCCGCAAGCCTAGGGAGCCCGGCGGGAAGTTGCGCTGGTCTCCCCAGGCTTGCGGATATCTACCCGAAGTCGCGCAGCTCTCCCACGGCTTGCTGAGAGCTGGGCGAAGCTCGAAGCCTGGGGCGCACTGAGCTCAGTGCACCCCAGGCTTCAGGATGCAGGCAGCTCTCCGCAAGCCATGGGAGAGCTGCGCAAAGCCCGAAGCCTGCAGGCAGCTCTCCGCAAGCTGTGGGAGAGCTGCGCGACTTCGCAGCGGGCTCCCAGGGCTTGCGGGTAGCTTCCTGAAGCCTGGAGAGCGAGAGGGGTTGGTGCGCACCGACCCCTCTCGCTCTCCTGGCTTCAGCGAAAGCCTGCATTCGCCCCATAGGACACACACACATTTCCCCTTCATTTTTGGAGGGGAAAAAGTGTGTCCTATAGGGCGAAAAATTCGGTAGGTGGTAGCAATGAGGAAGAGGAGCAGCCTGAACAGCTGGTGAAAATGGTAGTGAAGGTACAGACTCCTAGAAGGAGGGTGTCTTTCCCAAAGAGTCTCCAAAGCCTGGAGTTGGCGCTCTGCTTGTCTTTCTTTAAACTTTTGAGGGTGAGAAATATCTCTGCCAGGCTGAAGGCCCCATCTGCACTATACATTTATAGCGGTATCATACCACTTTTAACGGTACTGTGCCCCCCCCCGCATAATGGGAACTGTAGTTTTTCCAATGTGCGGAGAATTGTTGGGAGATTCACATTATCTTCACAGAGCTACAGTTCCCAAAGTTATCTGGGAAAGAGGGATTGATTGCTAAACCACTCTAGGAATTGTAACTCCGAGAGGGGATTAGGGGGGTCTCCTAGGAATTCTTAGCACACTTAACAAACTACACTTCCCAGGATCCTTTGGGGGAAGCCATGACTGTTTATCTCAAAGAGCCGGAAACTCCATAATTAGAGAATTGATGGGAGAGTCATCGAACAAGTCTATAGATTCCAATACTTGGGGGTTTGGTTACAACATAACCTTAGATGGAAGGCCCATGTAGCTTATGTTACAAATAGAGCCAAAGCTATCTCCTTGGCGATCTTGCGATTCTTCTTCACCGATGGGGCCCTTCACATCCCATCGGCGTTGAAAGTGTTCAAGGCCAAGGTGATCCCGACAATTGCTTATGCCATCTCAACTTGGGGGACTTTTGTCAACCTATCTGACCTAGAGGTTATTCAAAATCAGTTTTTAAGAGGGATATTGAAACTGCCCAATTGTGTAAGTAATACAGCGTTACGCATGGAACTTGTTACAGATAGGTAGCCGTGTTGGTCTGCCATAGTCAAAATAAAAAAATTCCTTCCAGTAGCACCTTAAAGACCAACTAAGTTAGTTCTAGGTATGAGCTTTCGTGTGCATGCTCACTTCTTCAGATACGAAGAAGTGTACACTTCTTCAGATACACTTCTTCTGTATCTGAAGAAGTGTGCATGCACACGAAAGCTCATACCTAGAACTAACTTAGTTGGTCTTTAAGGTGCTACTGCATGGAACTTAATACTGTATCCCTGGAAAACGCCCTGTGGAAGCACATACTTTGTCACTGGTTATCTCTATGGCACAATCTCCCAAACTTGTACTTGATACAATGTATGTGGAGAGATGATTTCCAGAGCCCATGGGTAAAAGTTTTACAGCTGAAAATTACGGCAATGGGAATCTCCCCATCCAAATTACTAGAGCAGGACATAGTTCCAGCTAAAAGAACAGTAACCTGTAAACTAGAGGAGATGGACTTGCAGCAGAAAATGGTCTTGGGCAATGGTACCTGCTCACCTCTAAACCTTGGTTTATTACCCCTCTTAAGGCTCCCAAATTATTTGAATTCCTTAACTTTTTCGGCTCATAGATATGCCTTTATAAAGGCAAGATTCAACACCTTCCCATCGAACGTGCTGAGAAATAGATTTTCCAATGGACAGATATCGCTCTTATGTGATTGTAATTGTGGGGCACCGGAATCGTTGCATCACATAATTCTTGATTGTGCTTTTCACTCATCGGCCAGGAGCAAGTTTCTTGCTCAATATCTAAAGGGAATCGCTGATGATACGAATGAAGCCAAACTGAGATATCTATTAAATGATGAAGACCCCCTAAGATCACTCACGGTTGCCAGATTCTTGATCAGCGTCCTATCCCTAAAGAAGAAAAACGGACTCCTGTGTGGCTCGGATAACCCTTTTAAACCATGATCTATGTTTTAGGATGTAATTAGGTGATATCACCATTGATGTCTTTTATTAATTTATGAGCAGAGGGTGATGTTTATGTTGCAAATTTATTGTAATGTATGATGTTGGTCTTTTGTTTTTGTTTTGCTTTGGTTCTTGTCTGTTTTTTGTAAGTTTTGGTGGTTTTAAATTTGGAGGTTTAAGTACATTATGTTGGTATGGGAAACTGTCGTGTGACGGGCCAATGGCCGTAATAAATATCAATCAATCAATCAATCAACCTTGACTGTTTAAAGTTGCATGATATTGCTTTAAATGTACAGTGCAGATGGACTAGGTGAGAATTTTGAATAATCCACTTCTCTTAAGGACTCCAGACTAGACACAATTTTAACAAGACTTGTAGTGAAGCACGTGAAAGTTAGTGGTTTTGGCCAGGTGCAAAATAAGGATCAGGCAGACTCAGCAATGGAGAATAAGAAGGTGAAGTTTATTGCCAGGCAATAAGGACCCAGTTTGGAATCGCTTCCAAAAGGAACTGGGACCCCGATTGACAGAAATCCATAGGTCTTTATACCTGAGCAAATCACAGCAAATCATAGATCATGAGACAACCATGAGGGACTCACAATATTGTCAGCGAGAATCAGCCAATCAGCAAGCTCTTGTCACGCTACCAGCTCCTGGTCAAGCACAGGGTTCAAGTTCTGCTTTCCAATGCTTCCAGTGACGCTTAGTCTAACCTTCCCCCAGTTATGACAGGACAGGGAGTTTGGAGATTTTGCGGTTTTGCTCTTCCTGTTCTGTGGATTAATTTAGCCTGTATCTGAGGGGATTTTGTACCAGAATCTCTGATTCATGTCTTCCCCTTGTCCAGGGTACAGAGATGTTTGTGGGGGAAAGGTCGGTTCCTAACTTTGCTGTTCCAAGCAGTTTGCAGTTAGCTAAGGCACAGCTTCCCTTTGATTCAAAATGGATTATAAAATACTGTAAGCCTTGATTATGTGTAAGCATATATGAATATATTTTGAATATATTGATTACTGATAACTGATAATATGGATAGCATAGGGGTAGCCCTTCTTCCTTGCCTCAGTAGGGCAGTAAGATCTTGTGACTTTGTGCCTTTCCAGGGAGCCTTCCACCCTACCACCCATGTGTACACTGCCAGAGATGTGAAGACAGTGATTGAGTATGCCCGGCTGCGTGGGATCAGGGTGATTTCCGAATTTGACACTCCTGGCCATACTCTCTCATGGGGTCCAGGTAAGAGCTGAGCTGCAGCGACCAGCTGAATGGTGTACTTAGTGGTTCCTGGAGCCAATGTATATTCTGAGTCTAGAGTTAGGATCTGAACACAAACGAAAACCACCTGGCTGAAAGAGGTGTGCTAGATGTGTAGCTCTTTGAGCCAGGTGCTTATATGACTCTTTCAGTGTGTAAATCTAATGTATTTAACATTATATGTAACATCTAATTCCTTAAAAATCAGCACTGGCACACCACAGGGATGTGTGCTAAGTCCCTAGCTGTATTCATTGTATACATACGATTGTGTATCATCTGACCCGTCTACTGCAATTATTAAGTTTGCAGATGACACCACCATAATGAGTTTAATAACAGGTGGAGATGAATCAGCATACAGAGGGTAGGTCCAAAAAATATATACATAGGGAACAACTTGCACCTTAATATCAGCAAGACAAAGGAGATGGTGTTGGACTTTCAGAGGAAGAGAGGAGACCTTAGAGACCAACTAGGTTTGTTCTGGGTACTGTATAAGCTTTCGTGTGCATGCACACTTCTTCTGATATATAGACATGGTTAGGATTGGGCTGTTAGTAAATTGTAACTTTCTGCATGCTATTCTTAGCTTTATAAGTCTTTCCATTGGGTCCCTTTTGGCAAAGGGGACCAGTGCCTCATCTTCTAGGGCCACCCATGCAGAGCTTGCTTTTTTCTTTTGTCCACTGCTCCATGTGTTTAAGCAGACTCCCCCCACCCCAATCCCACCCCTGTTTTTGTTTTTGTTTTTTCTCATCTTAGGCATCCCAGGCTTATTGACTCCTTGCTATGCGGGCCTAAATCCCTCCGGAAGCTACGGGCCAGTCAACCCCATCCTCAATACAACTTACCAGTTCATGGCCAAGTTTTTTGCCGAAGTCAGTTCTGTGTTTCCAGACTTCTACATTCACCTGGGAGGAGATGAGGTTGACTTCACATGCTGGCAAGTCTTGATTTCTTGGAGGGATCTGGAGTAGGAGTGACAGGGAGGTGGGGGAAGGAGAGAAGCTGGCTAGTTTCAGTGAGCTGTGTCTTCTGGGATAATAGTTTTGTTGTACATGTACAGCTTTCTTGCTGTGAACCATAAGTGTTTCTTCTCTCCTCTCCTCTCCTCTCCTCTCCTCTCTCTCTCTCTCTCTCTCTCTCTCTCACACACACACACACACACACGCACAGTTTTCTTGGGAGATGTTGTGAATCTTTCAAAAACTCCTCCACCCATCATCAGAATTGCTGAAACGCTGTTTGGTCCTCCCTTTCTGACTTCCCTATCCCATAAAATTGACTAGATAAATGCATCCATGCAAGCAACAAATCAATGACTCATATTTTTAATATGTAATTGGCTGATGGTGTTACGCCAAAAGAACAACAAGTCATAAAACAAGCACAATATATTTACATTCCCATCACATACAGTCTCCCTTTCCATCTCTGTTACTTTCCATCAGACTACATATCCGGAGCATTTTAATTATAGATATCCACAAGAAAGGCAGATTTTCCTGACCAGTAGGCATGCTCTGCCCATTGTTTTCAGGTTTCTTCCTGTCATCTGGAGTGGCTAGAATCATAGAGATATATAGTTGGAAGGGACCCCAAGGGTCATCCAATCCAACCCCCTGCAATGCAGGAATCTCAACGAAAGCATCCATGACAGGTGGCCACCCAACCTCTGCTTAGAAACCTCCAAGGAAGGAGAGTCCACAACCTCCTAAGGGAGTCCGTTCCACTGTCAAACAGCTCATACTGTCAGAAAGTTCTTCCTGATGTTTCATCAGAAACTCCTTTCTTGTAACTTGAAGCTGTCCTACCCTCCGGAGCAAATCCTGCTTGCTTAAAAAAGAAATCAAAATCAAAAGGGATTCTGCTTAAAGAAAGGGAGGATTCCACTTTGTATACTGCAGTTCACTGTGATTACGTAGTAAATCACCCGATGTCTGCAGGATGAGAGGCCCATTCTTGGTTTTTATTTTTGTTGACCCTCGGAGAAAGCCATTCAGAGCCTTTGGTGGGTGCTGCCTGTTCTGTAGTTCTAATCTGGCTCATCTCCATCCCATGCAGGAAGTCCAATCCAGATGTCCAGGCGTTTATGCAGAAGATGGGGTTTGGCGAAGACTATACCAAGCTGGAATCATTCTACATCCAGAGGTAAGGACCGTTGCTCTCAGTTGCTCAGGGGCTTTCACAGAGCAAGAGCTGTAGGGACTTCTGCCAGATGTTGGAAGATCACCCCAGTCTTCCAGGTGATGCTTCTTGTACAGGTGCATTCCTCTGCTTTTGGCCTCCCCAGGGAAACGTAAATAAAAAAATACTTGCAGAGACTATCAAAACTCTGATCTCCCACCACCTCTCCAAATCTCAAGATATTTACCTAAAGTCCTTTTTTGTTTTGCCCCTTTCTTGAACTGTTTGGAGAACTGATCCAAGTTAGGTTGCAATTCTATACACTCTTATCTGGAAGTAAGCCCCACTGAAGTCAGTGGGAACTACTTCTGAGTAGCTGGGATTGGCTAGTATCACTTGAGCCTCTTCTTTTTCCCTCCCCCAGTTGCTTTGGCTTTCGGCACAGTCCCTGGAATGTAACCTCCACATAAGTTGTGGGCTTACTGTGTGGTTCTCCAATTTGTTCAAATAAGAAACTATGGTTACCACTTTTAGAACAAACCATGGTTTGAAGTTAATAGCCTGACATTTTCCAAAGCTGGTGATTACAGTTTTTCAGTTGGACCAGGTGGGCAACTTATTAATTAATTGCAGCTCGTGCAAAATAAGGAGCAAAGGTGCTTTGTTGACTCATTCATATCTTGGTTTATTAAGCTAAGATATGACTTTCCAAGCCAGCTTTTTGAGTTGGGAGTGCAAATGAAGGGACACAGGAAGGTGCCTTATCCTGGGCCAGTGTTCCGTTGAGCGTCCGTCAAGGCTGCGAACAGCGGCACTGTTGTGGCGTCCAGTCCGCTTCCACTGCGCCAATCTGCTTCTCCCAGTTAGAGCAGAGTATCTTGAGCAGCGGTGTGCCTGTGCGGAAGGAATCTCAGCCATGCAGTGAAACTCTCGTACAACAGCTGCTTCTATTCTACAAAGCTTTATTGTACAGCAGCAAAACAACAAATCAGCCAGGAGAGAGCAGAGACATGATGCTTCTCCTATCACAGCCAAAACAGAAAGTAAAAACGGTCACATCACAAAGTACAATACCCGTATGCAAACACTCCCCCAGTGACAGGACGTCATTCCCCTTGAGCTGTTAACTCTGTAAGCTCTGGGTATCCTCCCAGTCAGACCATTGGTCCATCTAGCTCAGTGCTGTCTTACACTGACTGGCAGCAGCTCTCCAGGTTTTCAGAGAAGAACCATTCATCGCCCTACCTGCAGAAGCTGAGGACCTTCTGCATGCAAAACAGATGCTCTAGCACTGAGCTATGGCCTGTCCAGGTATGGAATATAGGCAAAGTAGGAATAAATGGGGGAAGGATGGGAAACACCTCCTTTTTTCAGTAGTTGTTTCTCTTTACTCCAGGCTGCTGGATATAGTCTCTTCCTACAACAAAGGCTACGCGGTATGGCAGGAAGTTTTTGATAACGGAGTGAAGGTGAGAAGGCCTCTAGGTTAATTTCCAGGTGCTGTGTCCTATTCACAACTTTTTCTCCCCTCCACCAACCAATATATGGATCTGCTTCTTGCATGGTTCAGCAGAAATTCTTCTCCCCCCCCCCCTCGCCCCCCCTTGCCTTCTCTTTTATGTGGACAGCTGGGCAAAAGTCATGGTAATAATAATAATAATAATAATAATAATAATAATAATAATAATAATTTATTATTTATACCCCACCCATCTGGCTGGGCTTCCCCAGCCACTCTGGGCGGCTTCCAAAAGAATATTAAAATACTATAATACATCAAACATTAAAAGCTTCCCGAAACAGGGCTGCCTTCAGATGTCTTCTAAAAGCCTGGTAGTTGTTGTTCTCTTTGACATCTGGTGGGAGGGTGTTCCACAGGGAGGGTGCCACTACCGAGAAGGCCCTCTGCCTGGTTCCCTGCCTGGTAGCGGAGCAATTACATGTAGGAAGAACGTTTGCGTCCTGTGGATCCCTCTGCCCCTCTCCCCACCAAATGCAGCTGAGCAGGAGTGTCGTTGAATTTGCAACCTTCCCATATACAGTGGTGCCTCTGCTTGCGAGCGGGATCCATTCCAGAGCCCCTTTCGCAACATGAGCAGAACGCAACCCACGTCTGCGTGTTAGCGGGTCACGATTTGCCGCTTCTGTGCATGAGCATGCAGCAAAACCCAGAAGTAACCCTTTCCGGTACTTCTGGGTTGCTGTGGGGCGTATCCTGAAAGAACGTAACATGAAGCGAATGTAACAAGAGGTATGACTGTATTCCTTCTCTAGGCAAAGTACCCGAAAGGGCCGCAGCTCAATGGTAGAGCATCTGATTTGCATGCAGAAGGTCCCAAGTTCTATCCTCAGCATCTACAGGTGGGAATGGATGCACCATATTTTTCGCTCTATAGGACGCACCCGACCATAGGACACACCTTGTTTTAGAGGGGGAGAACAAGGAAAAATAATTCTCTCCCTCTCTGCCCAGCGCCCCTTCAGCGAAGCGGCAGGAGAAACGGAGCCCCTTCCATTTCTCCTCCCGCTGTGGCTATCCGTGAAGCCAGGTGAGTCCTGCTCTCCTGGCTTCAGCGAAAGCAACGCGAAGCCATGGAGCCTGCATTTGCTCCATAAGAAGCACACACATTTCTCCTTAATTTTTGGAGGGGAAAAAGTGTGTCTTATAGAGTGAAAAATACAGTAGCTTGGAGGGGTGCGTGGCCTGGGGAGAGTCCCAAGGGCAACGCAGAGGAGCCTGGAGGGCTGCATTTGACCCCTGGATCAGAGGTTCCTTACCCCTGGGCTGGGTCAAGGTCGCAATTACGTTTCTGAGAGGCCAGAATAAGAGCCATTTCCCCATTGGTGCATTCCCACCGTGGTTGCACCAAGCCTGGGCTTCTGGCTGGACTGCTGTATCGAAGCACATCACTTAGGGATGAATGCATCTTTCATCACCTACAAGTCTCATCCTGGCCCTGCTGCCTGGGACCAATGGGATTCGAGAGCCCATCCACACCTAGAGGGGCACCGATTCCTTAACTCAGGGCCTGCATGAGTTGGCAGCCAGTGGAGCTGAGAGAATATCACAAAAAGTGTGCTTGATCTCATGCGCCGTTTGGCTCTTTCTAGCTGCTACTCGTCTGCAATGCTCTTCTCTCCCTCCCCTCTCCCAAAGCCGCTTTGCATTTCTGACCCACCTTTTGTTCCCTTTAAGCACTAAGCTGTTCTGCTCTTTCTCTAAAGAGGAATAGGTTGCCACTGTCTGTCCCGTTCAGGCTGTTCCTGTATCACAGGAGTGCCTGGAACATTGAGCTTTGCATGTAGCCTGTGTGGGGTTTGGTCCCTTTGGCTCACCTTCTTCTTGTTTTGTGTTCTCAATTTGTATTTTTCTGTGGTGAACTGCCCTGGGATCTCCGGGTGAAGGACAGCATGCAAATATTAATATTAGGAATATTAGTAATACAGTGGTACCTCTGGATGCAAACAGGATCCATTCCGGAGCCCTGTCCGCATCCTGAAGCAAATGTAACACGCGACTGCACGGGTCGCGTTTCGCCGCTTCCGCGCATGTGCATGACGTCATTTTGAGCGTCTGCGCATGCGCGAGCAGCGAAACTCGGAAGTAACATGTTCTGTTACTTCCGGGTCACCGCGGAGCGCAACCCGAAAACACTCAACCTGAAGCGTATTCATCCCAAGGTATGACTGTAATAATAATAATAATAATAATAATAATAATAATAATAATAATAATTCATACATCTGAGCAAATCAATGCAAGCATATCGTCTGATTAAGCACATGCCAGTGGCGTAGCGTGGGTTGTCAGCACCCGGGGCAAGGCAAGTAATTTGCGCCCCCTAACCCGTGGATTTGCGCCCCCTAACCCTAACCCCCAGATGTTGCACCCGGTGCAGCCGCCCCCCCCTGCACCCCCCACGCTACGCCACTGGCACATGCTACACATTTGATGAATGGTGACCCTGGGATGTCCTGGGGTGTGCGTGACGGTTGGGGTGGGGATTTAGTCAGAATCATGGTGGTGGGGAAAGGGCTATCCCCTCTCTGGTTTCCTTATTTTTTTTCTAATTTATTACTATTATCATTTTAATTTATGCATTGCTTCCCATGGAACATGCCAAAGTGATTTACGATACAATAAAGACATATATAAAACACAATTTTTTTAAAAAAATATCCAGCACCACCTATAGACTAAATTTGTTCTAGTATAAGCTTTTGTGTGCATGCACACTTCTTCAGATACTGAGGTTGATGGACTTCCATTTCATGCAGCTCAATGTGGCGCCTTCCATGATTCAGGTAGGTAGCCATGTTGGTCTGACGCAGTCGGAATAAAAATTAAAAATTGTCCAGTAGCACCTTATAGACCAACTAAATTTGTTCTGGTAATAAGCTTTCGTGTGCATGCACACTTCTTCAGATACCACATATATAAAATATATATAAATATATCAGATACATAAAACAGTTGCAGATATAAAAAGTGGTCGAAACCATTGCATATAAAAAGCAACAAGAAGGAAAGCAACTCTGCAGGTTGGAACAACAACAGCACCTGCTTATAAATTCAGTTCAAGTCCGGTGCAGATACCAGCTGGGATAAAGCTCTCCATTTAGAATGGCTGTAATTCACGTGGCGTCACTGTTGCGGCTTCCCATGATTCTACAGCCGCCCTGCTGTCTTAACTGAACACTGGGCCCTTCCCTGGTCTCTGATGTTCTTACTTCTCTTTTGGGCAGGTGAAGCCTGATACCCTAATACATGTGTGGAGAGAGAACGCGGGGACATACCAAGCAGAGATGGCTCGCGTCACCAAAGCCGGCTACCGGGCTCTTCTCTCTGCCCCCTGGTATCTTAACCGCATCTCTTATGGACAGGATTGGGTGGCGGTTCATCAGGTGGAGCCATTGGCATTTGAAGGTACGTTCTTGGTGTTGGCTTTCCTGCCATCTTGGGTGCTGTGAGGCAGAGAGGCTGTGAGTCACCAGGCCCGCAGGGTGTCAGCCCTTGCGTGTGAAGTCCTAAATGGCTTGTGACCCAACCACCTAAGAGCGCTTCCCTGAGTCTTGACCCCCTCAGGCCCTATGATTGGCAGGGGAGGCCCTGCTAGTGGTAGCACCACTGGGTGTTGCCTTTATTGGCACAGAACTGGGGCGGGGCCTTCTTGGTGGTGGCTCCCCATTTGTGGAATGCCCTCCCTCATGTGTTGCGTCTCTCTCATCATCAGGAGGTAGTTAAAGGTATTCTGGTTCACCCAGGCAATTTCTTCTTCTTCTTCTTCTTATTTATTAAAGATTTTATTGATTTACAAAAGTGTGTGCAATGTATGTCTCTCGTATTTTTCCCCCATGTAACATTTTTACAAATCAGTTTCATTTGTTGAGACATTAGGAAGAAAAGGGGGAAAGAGGTGGAGGGGCGGGAGATGGGTGGGGGTGCGGTCGGGTGGCGATGTTTCTATTTTACTTACTATATGTAGGGTCTGGTGTCAGCTTTGCTCGTGCAGGTTCTCTGCTGTTCACTTGTGTTCCTTTGGTGGTGAGAGAGGTTGGGGTTGGCCTAGTCCAGGGGTCTGCAACCCGTGGCTCTGGAGCCGCATGTGGCTCTTTTACACCTTTGCCACGGCTCCGGGGCAGATACTAGCGAGGGGAGGAGGCGCATTGTGCGCCCCGACACTCCCCACTGTGGCGGGCACTGTACTGGCTGTGACGTCGCATGGGGGCAGTGCGTGCGTTACAATCCTGTATATATAGCATTAAGGTAAGAAACAATATATGCAGTGTTATATTTGTTTTAAATGTCGCAATGGTTTTGCGGCTCCCAGTTTTTTTTTCTTCGGAAACGGGTCCAAGTGGCTCTTTTTGTCTTAAAGGTTGCATACCCCTGGCCTAGGGTATGGCTGTTCATTTGGGGTTGGCTGTGGTGGTCTTTGTTTTCATATCTGAGAAGGGTGGGTGGGAGTTTCTTTTTTTATATATATATAAAATATTTATTAAGAATTTAAACAATAAAACACCATTCAAATACATAACCCGAAAAAGAAAAAACACCATCACCGTCAATCACATAGACCAACCCCCCCCCCCCGAAAAAAGACATACACAAAAAAAGAACAAGGGACAAAAGATCATAAAAAAGACATGAAAAATAGTTCAGTTTCATGAATAAAATTTCCATAACCCTCTTTTCTGACTCCCTCGCATCTCCCTTTTCTGTGTTCCCATTTACAAAATCTTATTCAGCAATACTTCACTTTCTCTCAAGACTTATTTTAAATTGTACCTTTCGGCTATTATGTCTCCAATTTTTCCCTTTGTTATCAAATATTTAAACTTGACATAATATTATTCAAGTTTCACCTTCGTTCTTATAAATCAATTATTTTCATACTCCTTTCAGCTATGTCACTGATGCCATATTGTTTTTATATCCTGCATCATTCTAACATTCATACAGCTTACAATACTTTTGCAAATAATCCTTAAATTTCTTCCAGTCCTCTTCCACTATCTCTTCTCCCAGGTCTCGGATTCTGCCAGTCATTTCTGCCAGTTCCATGTAGTCTATCAGTTGCATCTGCCATTCTTCCAGGATGGGCAAATCTTGTGTCTTCCAATAGGGTGGGTGGGAGTTTCACCCAGGCAATTGAAATTAATGGTTGTGAGGCTATGTGACTGTTTTTAGATGTTGTTAATGTTTTAGATGTTACTGTTTTAAATACATTTTTTTGAAGAATGCATCTTGTTGACAGGCAGCCCAGAACAGAAGAAGCTGGTGATTGGAGGAGAGGCCTGCATGTGGGGGGAATATGTGGATGTGACAAACTTAACCCCAAGACTCTGGTAAGATCAGTGGTCACTAAACCAGGCCACACCTTGTCTTGTAGGGGCACGTTTTCTGATGGAGGTCCTCCTTGAGGTCATTTGCCTGGTTGGAATGTGTCCTTGACGCCTCTGGCTTCCCAGGAGGAGAGAGGTTTGCTGACGATACTAAGTTGTTAAAATACCAAAAAAAGAGATAGCGACGAGATGCAAAAGGACCTCTCCAAACGTGTTTGGGCATTAAAATGGCAAATGTAATTCAGTGTAAACAAGTGTAAGGTAAAGGGACCCCTGATTGTTAGGTCCAGCCACGGACGACTCTGGGGTTGTGGTGCTCATCTCAATTTATTGGCTAAGGGAGCCGGGTCATGTGGCCAGCATGACTAAGCCGCTTCTGGCGAATCAGAGCAGCGCATGGAAACACCATTTACTCTGGCCTATCCCCCCCTAAAAAAAGCTTTACAACTCTTGGCAATCTCCCCCCCCCCATTTTCTTAATTTTGAGTCCCCCAAAACAGGGGGCATCTTATACATGGCGTGTGTGTGTGTGTGTTATACATGGAAAAAATTGTTAAGTCTCCTCCTGCCCTGTCCACATGACTAGGCCTTTTCAATTAAGCCCCTGCAGAGGATTTTTTTCCATTTGCTCTTAATATGTGTAGAGGAGATGCTGCTCTTTCCATTATATCTTGTCTTCCTATTTCTATTTCTATTTTACTTCTGGATTGCGGTGGCCTTTAGCTTTAAGGCTTAAATGCCGTGATTGCAATGGAGGCGGCGGCCTCCTTCCCGCTACCAGATCCATCATTGTGTTTGCTCGATTGATTTCTGTCCTGGACACGGAATGAAGAAGCAAATAATGACAATTTCCACTCCTGCTTCCGTTTTGGTCAGAATTCTCACGTTCCAAGCAAGCGTGCCATTCCTTAAGCTTAACCCAGGAGCCTCTCTCTCGCCAGGTTTCAGTGCTTGCTCCTCAGCTGTGACTTATTTTCACCAGCCCTGTCATAGTTTCTGACGTGAGCGCTGTGCTGTTTTATTTCCTCAAGGCCTAGAGCTGGGGCTGTAGCCGAGAGACTCTGGAGCAACGCGACGGTCCGAGACGTGCAGGATGCATATAGGAGGCTGGGAGACTTCCGGTGCACCCTCCTCAGGTAAAACTCTGCTGAGCCCTCTGGGAAGCTTTGTTTGTACCTGTGGCTCTCAAGAACGAACGTGCAACGTGACCGTTGCATTAGCCATGGAGAGTGAAAAGGGCCAGACGAACTTGTGAGCTGTAGCTGGATATACAAAGGCCTTTGTGCTTGATGCCCTGAGATTTCCATGCACCTCAGGCAGCAATCCTGTACGCTGCGGTGGGGAACTGGATCTGGCCATCTGTCAATCACCGGCTGTGACACCAGGCAACCTGCTTTGGTCCCTGCACTGTTTGAAATCAAACTGTGTGGGTAAAAGCACAGTACATTGCAAACCTTAGCAACCAGCTGATTGTCAACGCTTGCAGAACATAGATCAGTGGTGCCAGCAAACCTGCTTTTGGCTAAGCCCCACCTGTAACTGCCTTGCTCCTCGTATTTTATGCCAGGTGCAGGGCAGGTGGGCATAGCTTGGCCGATAAGGTTGATGCAGTCTTGTGTGCCAGTTAGTGAGACCAGGCAGGCCTTGTTAAGCTGCTGTCCATGCTTGACTGGGAATGATAGAATTACAGAGTTGGAAGGGACCTGAGGATCCTCTAGTCCAGGGGTCGGCAACCTAAGGCCTGTGGGCCACAAGCAGCCCACGGGGGTCATTTAACCGGCCCCCAAGCCGCTCCCAAACCGAGCCACCCTCTTAGTGAGTCCCCATGCACTGCACTAAACCAGTACAGCACAGCATGGGGACTCGCTTCCACGTCGCTGGAAATTGAATCTGCACATGCACAGGCACCGAAAATCACATCTGTGCAGACGCCAAAAATCACGTCTGCACAGACACAGATGCTGGAAATCGCAAGCATGTGCGCACGATCCAGCCCACAGGGGGATCTCCGCTGGAGTGAACCGGCCCAGGCGAGGTAAACCTTGGCGACCCCTGCTCTCGTCCAGCCCCTGCAATGCAGGAATATGCAGCTGTCCCATACAGGGATCGAACCCGCAACCTTGGCGTTATTAGCACCAACTGAGCTATCCAAACTTAAAAATGGGAAACGTAATGCAGGTGGTCAACAAAAGACTTTCTCAAGGCAAATCTTTAAAAATGTAGTAGAAACACCGACAACTGGGAAACACTGGCCTGCGAACGCTCCAGTTGGAGAACAGCCTTTACCAAAGGTGTCATGGGCTTTGAAGATGCTCAAACTCGGGACGAAAGGGAGAAGCGTGCTAAGAGGAAGGCATGCTTGGCACATCCACACCATTATCAACTCCCACCCAGAAACCTATGTCCCCACTGTGGAAGGACGTGTGGATCCAGAATTGGCCTCCACAGTCACTTACAGACTCACCGTTAAGACCATGTTCATGGAAAACAATCTTACTCAGCTATGAGGGATCGCCAAAGAAGAAGAAGCAGCTCTAACCAACTGAGCTACCCAGGGAGTAAGTCCCATTCATTTAAGTGGGACTTACTTCTGAGCAAGCAGGCATAGTGCAGTGTTACCATGGTTCCCGAACTCTCTTTGCACAGTGAAAGAAAACTAAGAGATTTGCTAGAACAGAGCAAAGGCTCACATAATCAGTTTCCAGCTAATCGCCTCTGGGAAGCCCACAATATCGTTCAATATTTGGACATGTAGGCTCAATTTATTTATCAGCCGCAACTAATAAGAACATAAGAGCAGATAAGAAATTGCGAGAGGGGAGAGTATCTCCTTTGCTCGGGTCCTGCTCGCAGGTTTCCCACAGGTATCTGGGAATGTTGTGCTTTCTGACAGCGGCCAACGAGATGCTTCTAGGAAGCCCCCAAGCTAGGGCGTGAAAGCTCCTTGCCCCCATGTCGATTGGTTTTCAGAGTAGGCTGCCTCTGAACTTTTCCCCCTCTTAACGCAAGCAGCTGTCAGTTGCTAAAAGGAGATCTCCATGTACCAAGGAATGGCTGCTGTTAGTTTAGAGCAGCTGTGGCTCTGCAGCTGTGGCTGGACTCCTGATCCCATCTTCCCTGGTCCTTGGCTATTCTGGCCAGGAGCTGATGGGACCAGGAGTCCGACAACATCGGAGGAGCCCCAGTCCTTCCCACCCTTGCTTATTAGCGACTGGAGCAATAAAAAATAGACAAAATTATAGCTCAGTTGGTTAGAGCGTGGTGCTGATAACATTAAGGTTGCAGGTTCAATCCCCATAAGGGACAACTGCATATTCCTTCTGCATTGCAGGGGGTTGGTCCCTTTCAGCTTTACAGTTCTGTGATTCAGTGACTCACCAGAATCCAAGTAAGTCATGTTTTCCAGCACATGTTCTCAGAATTCCCTGGTCTCTCTGTGGATTGACAGATGATTTAAAAAAGGCTTGAGGGGTGTCTTCAGAACGCTGTTAGTATGCAGTATGCGGATGCGTGTTTTAATTTCTTTTTGCACAGTGTTTATTGCATTTGTCTTTTGAATGTTCTTCGATCTCTTTGACGCTTATGGATCATTTTAAATGCTCCTCCACATGCAGCTGCTGGGTGACCTTGGGCCAGTCACACTTCTCTGAAGTCTCTCAGCCCCACTCACCTCACAGAGTGTTTGTTGTGGGGGAGGAAGGGAAAGGAGAATGTTAGCCGCTTTGAGACTCCTGAAGGGGAGTGAAAGGCGGGATATCAAATCCAAACTCTTCTTCTTCTTCTTCTTTTTGGTAAACTGCTTAGAAGCGATGTGTAAATATTGTGAAATGAAAAAAACAAAAGCACATCTTCATTGAGCATATTTATTTTTTGTTTTGTTTGTAAAGCAGTGTGATCTTCCATTGATATGCTTTTTCTTCTTCTTTGTTGCAGGCGAGGAATCCGGGCAGAGCCACTGTTTACAGGATACTGTGACTATGAATACAATGCCTTTTGACTTCTACACCCTCGTCCTGTTCTCTGCCATATCAGTATCACCACTGTAGGCATAGCACTGATTTAGTACTATTTTCAATAAAAAGTTTCAATTATTCGTCAAAGGGAAATCAGCCACTATTGATCTTGGGTCTTAGCAAAAAAGCCACACCATTTAAAACAAGAATGATAATAAAAATCAGTTAAACAAACCTAGAGGTCTACTGGACTCTATGTATATTATAAGTGCATGTGGGGGGGGAGTCTGAACAACCTCCACCAACCCCCCCAAAAAACAATCCCCCTGCCCAAGAATGTTGGCAGAGGCAAGGATGGCCCGCAGGGGGTATCTGCCCAAGCCCCTGCCAAAAAATAATAATTTTAGAGCTGTCACATCACCAAGAGAGCATCTTTACCAGCCACTGAGTCCCCCTATAGTTCTTTCTACTTTTTCCAGGGCCTAAAAAACACTGTTATACTCTGGGTTTCCAGCTACATCACAAGTCAGTGGTGGTTGCTCCTTGCTGCCCTCCGCGGGTAGCGTGGAGGTTCAGGCAGGGGAAAGCCAGGATTTATGAGGTAAAAATCCTGACACTGATCCCCAGTGGGGTCCGCAGAGCTCAGTGCACCCAGTGAAGCACGTGAAAGTTAGTGGTTTCTGGCCAGGTGCAAAATAAGGATCGGGCAGACTCAGCAATGGAGAATAAGAAGGTGAAGTTTATTGCCAGGCAATAAGGACCCAGTTTGGAATCGCTTCCAAAAGGAACTGGGACCCCGATTGACAGAAATCCAGAGGTCTTTATACCTGAGCAAATCACAGCAAATCATAGATCATGAGACAACCATGAGGGACTCACAATATTGTCAGCGAGAATCAGCCAATCAGCAAGCTCTTGTCACGCTACCAGCTCCTGGTCAAGCACTGGTCAAGCACAGGGTTCTAGTTCTGCTTTCCATTGCTTGCAGTGACGCTCAGTCTAACCTCTCCCCTAGTTATGACAGGACAGGGAGTTTGGAGATTTTGTGGTTTTGCTCTTCCTGTTCTGTGGATTAATTTAGCCTGTATCTGCGGGGATTTTGTACCAGAATCTCTGATACATGTCTTCCCCTTGTCCAGGGTACAGAGATGTTTGTAGGGGAAAGGTCGGTTCCTCACTTTGCTGTTCCAAGCAGTTTGCAGTTAGCTAAGGCACAGCTTCCCTTTGATTCAAAATGGATTATAAAATACTGTAATCCTTGATTTTGTGTAAGCATATATGAATATATATTGAATATATTGATTACTGATAACTGATAATATGGATAGCATAGGGGTAGCCCTTTCTTCCTTGCCTCATTCCCCCCTTTTCAAGCTCAGAGAGAAGATTCATCTGACTCCTGAGCTTGAACACCACTCAGGACATCAGAATAAACCGTTGCTTCCTGCAATGGGGCCTGTTCCTGCACTGGGACCGGTTCCCTATGCATTCGCTCGTAACCATCGTCTTCCTCTGGCTCATCTGGCACTGGAGGCAAAGCTCTGTATATTGCCAGAATCTGAGGGTCAGTGAGATGCTTAACATTTCGGGCTATCATTCCCCTAAGCAAAGACAGACAACAAGGGATTACAGAAAGAAGCAACAGAAAAATAAATAATCCTATAGCTAAGGCAGTCAGAAGGCTATGCACCCACCCCTCTCCTGGTATCCACGACCATACCTTTTCCCAGGGATTCTGAGTGGGTGTGTTGTCAGCTACCAGAGACTGCAGGTTTTGCAGTTGGTCTTCAATTGTCTTGTTGAGGTCGTGGAATTTAACCTGGCATCGACCTTTTGGGACAATTTTACAAAAACCGCCTGAACGTGCAAGGAGGTAGTCCAAAACCAATCTATGGGTCATCGTCAGTTGGTTCAAGTCCTCAACCTCTGCCTGCAGGGAGCGCAAGACACGGGTGGTGCCATTGATAGTTTTCTCCAGCCTGCATGTAAGAGCAAACAGTGCCTTTCTATTTTGCTCAGAAACTATTCCTGGGTAAATTCCCATTGAGAGGAATCCTATAAATCCTCCCCCAACGCTCCCTACAGAATTTGACAGAAAAATTTCATCTTCACAGTTGTCAGGGGCTCAGGGACAGAGGCACAGGGGAGAGAGGAGATGGAGAGCAAAGGGGAAGGATCTGAGGGCAGCATAGGGGAGTATGACAGTGACCCGAGAGATTCCATGAGCTTCTCCAGCGAATCAGAAGATTCCCAGAAGGAAGCGCCGATGGTCAGGGCAAGGGGGGCCAGCGGGGACTCCCAAAGCAGCAGCTGGAGATCAGGGCCAGCTTCCCCACCAGAGCGTAGTGGGGGGGAAGAGTCCCAAGTGTCAGGACCAGCGACTCCTCCAGCAGGGAGAGAAGATGAGTCGAGACTGACCACGCCTCCATCGGAGAGTGGGGGAACGGAGGGGAGGTCAAGTCCAGCTAGCCTCCCCGAAGGGGGAAGCAGTGACAGGAGCAGTGTAACGGTCAGGAGGAAGGTTACCGGCTGGGCGCGCGTGCCAAGTTCAAATGTACAGGCGCGTGGGACAGCAGAAAGCCCGGATCGGGAACCAGGTCCTAAAGCCCGCCAGAGGCAGGGGGAAGACTCAGGGGAATCAGCGTCAGAAGAATCTAGGAAGGGCGAGACCCCAGCTGACAGGCGGACCCAGAGGAGGAAAGAGCAAAGGAAGAGGTGGAGCAAGGCTAGGGTCTTAAACTGGTGTCTGGGGGGAGGAGACTCAGACGGAGCTTCGGCGGTCTAGAGTTTCAGACGTAGAGCTGCACGCTGCTGATGTGAAAGACAAACTGAACTTCAATAAAGACCTTTGTATATAACAACGAACTGGCGTTGGTCCTTTGTGAGCTGGGACCTTGGGCAGCTCTGACAACAGTGTTGGCCCAGGGCCGCCCTTTTCCGTCTGCTTGCAAGATGAGGTACCTTGTGATTGACCTCCACTGCAACCGGAAAGGTAAATGCCCCCACACCGACACCCTGGAAATTTCCTGGGTGGAAATTTGTCGCCAATCCATCATATAGAAACCAGAGGTTAGGATCTTTAATCATCCAACCAGAACAAATGGACCCTTGTCCAGTGAAATTAACCGAGTACTGAGGAAAGTATGGGTACAAATCTGAAGAGGTAGTATTGCCCTGGTAGGAGGCGTGGGAACCCCAAAGCCAAAATTTATCAGAGCATTGGGTATAATTTCCCAGCCATCCTTTGTCAATGTGGTACTTAACTTGGGGCCAATACTTCCATTTGGAATTCCATACTCCGGTGGCATGACAGCAAAAACATAGACCTTTTGTGGTTCTGGTATATCTGATATATCGGTAGGGGATGTCATTCATTTCAGAAGGTGGGGCTGCAAAGAGACCACTCTGATTGTAAAGCAGGCCTGCCAAAACAACATCAGGACCCTTGATTAATCCTGGTATAAGGGACATGTCTGCTACCTTCCTTGGGTGTTCATAATATAGGGTAGCATTCTCCCCATATATCTGGAACATGTGTTCAGCATGGTTTATATTGACATTACCCACTACCATTGGGCCTCTCTGGAGCCACAAGCACATCAAGATCAACAGAAGCTTCATTTTCATTTTCCCCATGTAGGCCTTCAAGGTTGAACCTTATCAGTTCCGGCTCTAGGTTGATGTTTCGCTAGACGAAAGGGTTTTCTGTTTTTCGATGCACTTCACAGGACGAATTTCCCTATGGGCTTGCTTCGCAAGACGAAAATGTCTTGCGAGTCTTGAGATTTTTTTTGCTTCCCCCCCTTTTTGTAAGCCGCTAAGCCGCTAATAGCCTTTTAACCGCTAAGCCGCTAAGCCTTTAATAGCCGCTAAACCGCTAAGCCGCTAATAGGGTTGCTTCACAAGACGAAAAACCCGCTAGACGAAGAGACTCGCGGAACGGATTAATTTCGTCTTGCGAGGCACTACTGTAATTTGGACAATTGGCATTAATCAAGAGGCGCTCCTAACAGGCTGCAATCAGTCAGCTGCCGAAAGGGCTTGGCTCTTTGAAGGTATCTGGATGTTTTCTTTGAATCTTGAGAATCCTTACAACAACCAGGAACGGAAGAGGGAAGACAAGGTGCTTGGTGCTTTCATATGGTTTTCAAATGGTCTTCTCTCTTCTTGTCCTCCCCTGCAAAATGAAAGAGACTTGTGTAGCCACGACTATGTTATTCTGTCTGTCACCGTGGAAAAGAGGGGAGAGGCTTTAGATTTATGCTCAGCAAGGAATTTAACAATGTTTTGTTATGTCCTTGACAGAGGTTGAATGGACTTTATTTAAAATTATATTTGGATTGAACCAGGAGTGAGATGGAGCAATGCAGAGCAAGGAGAATGAATGGTTGCCAAATACAGTCATATCTCAGGTTACGAACGCTGCGGGTTGCGGACCACGCAACCTGGAAGTACCAGAAGTACCAGAACGGGTTACCTCCAGGTTTCGGTGCATGCGCAGAAGCACAAAATGACATCATGCACAGAAGTGCTGAATTGCGTCACGCACAAGGCTACGAAGGCTACGAAGGCTGCGGGTTGCAAACGTGCCTCCTGCACAGATCACATTCGTAACCAGAGGTATGACTGTAGATCCAGCAAGAGGCTGAATTTGAGAAAAGATTATGTTTATAACTGTGTTGCAAGGAAGAACTCCAGAGCGGAATTTTAATGGAAGAGACTGGACATGTTTCTCTGTGAGTTATTTATGGCCATAGCCCATATGGTAGTTGGTGAACAGTGGAAGGAATGGAATGTGACCAGATAAACACTGCAAAGGACTGAACAATGGAAGATAGTAATTACCGTATTTTTCGCTCTATAAGACGCACCAGACCACAAGACGCACCTAGTTTTTGGAGGAGGAAAACAAGAAAAAAAATATTCTGAATCCCAGAAGCCAGAACAGCAAGAGGGATCGCTGCATAGCAAAAGCAGCGCTCCCTCCTGCTGTTCTGGCTTCTGGGATAGCTGCGCAGCCTGCATTCGCTCCATAAGACGCACACACATTTCCCCTTACTTTTTAGGAGGGAAAAAGTGAGTCTTATAGAGCAAAAAATACGGTAATTATCCCAGCATACTAGGTCCGAAACAAAAATGTGTATGAAGAACTACACATGTGAAATGGATTTTATATTTATAAGATGTAACAGAGGCACTGTTTTTTAAGAAGGAAAAATGCAGTCAGCTGCAAGAATGATGTAACAGCAAATGAAGGTTGACAAATGGACACTAAATAAAATGGTTCATCTATGGGAGGAAATGATTGGCATATGTTTGTAACAGGAGCGGGAAACCTGATTTTAAGAAATTGTATTAAATGTAAGTAATTTGGTTTGATTTGTAATAACTTGGAAAAGTAATAAAAATAACCTGAAAAGAAAAGAAACGAAGAAGAAAAAGAAAACACTGTTATACTCCTTTATGCAGTCCTGACATCTTGTGTCATACCTTTTCCAGCGGACCTTAATTACTGCAAGCCCTCAGCCCCTTAACCCGCAGGATCACGGTTTTGCCAAAACCCCGACGTCCAGTTCACTCGAAAGTGACGCCAAACCCCAGCAAAGGGCTCCTTGCAACATCTGGAAGTGCAAACCCCACATTTCATGGTACGTCGTAAAATGAGCCCTCAGCAGCCTAACCTGCAGGGTCATGATTTCACCAAAATCCCGATGTCAGATTCACTCAAAAGCAGTGCCAAACACCTGGCAAATTGCGCCCTGCAATGTTTGGCAGTGTAAACCCCACATTTCATGGTAGGTCATAAAATGAGCCCTCGGCACCCTAATCCACAGGGTCGTGGTTTCGCCAAAAACCTGGTATCCAATTCACTCGAGAGCAACACCAAACAACGGCAAATGGTCCCCTGCAATATTTGCCAGTGCAAACCCCGTATTTTACGATAGGCCATAAAATGAGCCCTCGTTGCCCTAATCTGCAGAGTCACAGTTTCACAAAAAACCTGACATTGAAAACGGTGCCAAACACCGTCAAATGACCCCCTGCAACATTTGGTGGTGCAAACCCCACGTTTCACAGTAGGCTCGGGACAATAAATATTTTGGGGAAGAAATAAGTGTTTCCTTACCATCCTGACAGTCTGGCAGCTTTCTTCACAATGGACAAATGCTGGAAACTCTTAGCATTCCTTGCCCTATATGCAGGTTTTTCCCAAGCCGTCTGAGATGGCTTTCTTCCTTGCACACACCTGGTCTCAAATGGAGGCCACAATTTCCGCTTGCAGAAAATGCAGCCAAGAGTATTGAGGCATGCAGGGACCACAGACATCATCCAGACCCTCATGCAAATTCATTCTTCATTATCCACTCAGGCAGAACTGAATAAGAATAAGACCTACCAATTAGGGGCTGTGCGCCATATCCTGAACCAAATTGGCCCGAATCAGGTTGATCCAGCTGAGGATAACTGTTCAAGTATGGATTTGTCTGTGGTGCCCACCACCCACCCCCAGTTTATATACGTCTGCCCTTGGTATTGACATAATATAGGCCGTAGGTCTTCAACCAGAGGGTAGGTTTAAAGGCCTAAACGGCCTCGGTCCGGTATACCTGAAGGAGCGTCTCCACCCCCATCGTTCAGCCCAGACACTGAGATCCAGCGCCGAGGGCCTTCTGGCGGTTTCCTCATTGAGAGAAGTGAGGCTACAGGGAACCAGACAGAGGGCCTTCTCGGTAGTGGCACCCGCCCTGTGGAACGCCCTCCCAACAGATGTCAAAGAGAAAAACAACTACCTGACATTCAGAAGACATCTTAAGGCAGCCCTGTTCAGGGAAGTTTTTAATATGTAACGCTGTATTGTTTTTAACACTTGATTGGGAGCCACCCAGAAAGGCTGGGGAAACTCAGCCAGATGGGCGGGGTATAATTAATTAATTAATTAATTAATTATTATATAGGGACCTACTCGTGAGTTTTGAGGCCATCCAGATGTATTGCAGCAAAGCTGTTGCTGTTTCATTGGATTCTAGTTCAGGCTGGCCAGACCAAAGGAGCACAGCATGTGTGTCTGGACTAAGACGTGCTATTTTGATGAGACTCTCTTTTATTAGTTTCAGTGGGTGGTGCAGTGTAGGAGAAAGCCATGAGCCATTTTATAAATAAGATACAGATTTCTGGCCAGTCCTATCCTCATGCCTCCGTCCTGCCACATTGCAGGACTGGCTTTCCTTTTAACAGTAATGCTAAGGTAACATGAAGTATATGACGCTCTGTATTTCCATTTTAAGATTAAATAATGTGCATTATTAGCACTGTTAAGTGTAAATCAAAAGAGAAAAATTGGTCCCTTTTTAAAAATAAGTTTTATTGGATTTTACAATATTCAACCAAATAACACAATATAACATTTGTCATATAGACCAAAAAAAAGGGGGGAACCCTCCCTTAACTTCCCCTTCTGGTTCTTTAAACATTTATTACTTCTGCTTAATTTTTGTCTTATTTTTATGATCTTATACCTCAATACACTTAAATTCTTATCATTTTTATACCAAATTTTCTTTCATAATTACATCTTGCACTCAGTTACATTTCATATTATTATTTCTTGACCTTTAAACATTTTCTTGTAAGCATTTAATCAAACCCTGCTAGTGAGTCCATTTCTTTACAGTATTTCTGGAAGTACAACATAAAAGGTTCCTAGTTTTTTTAAAAAAAATATTCGTTGTCATTGTTTCTGACATCTCTGCATCTTCCATAATTTTGGCTTCCCATTCTTCTTTCGTTGGCATCTTGTCCTCTTTCCATTTTTGGGCTAGGATAGAAAAATGGGTCCCTTGTTACAGCTTGGGAGTCAGGAATTGCTCAATCGCAAAAATCCTTACAATATTTATGGGATACTCCCTGTAAAAAAAGATAAAGGTAAAGGACCCCTGGGTGGTTAAGTCCAGTCAAAGGCGACTATGGGGTGCAGCGCTCATCTTGCTTACAGGCCAAGGGAGCTGGCGTTTGTCCACAAACAGCTTTCCAGGTCACGTAGCCAGCATGACTAAACCACTTTTGGCACAACGGAACACCATGATGGAAACCAGAGCGCATGGAAATGCAGTTTACCTTCCCACCACAGCGGTACCTATTTATCTACTTACACTGGCATGCTTTCGAACTGCTAGGTTGGCAGGAGCTGGGACAGAGCAATGGGAGCTCACTCTGTTGCATGGATTTGAACCGGCGACCTTCTGATCGGCAAGCCCAAAAGGCTCAGTGGTTTAGACCACAGTGCCACCTGCTCTTGCCCTCTGCAAGAGAGGCTGTATTAACTTGCCATGACGGAGCTGAAATCTGAGTCTTGTGTTTCTGTTTTTATCTTGCCAGCCTCATTCCACCTGGCCTTTGGCTAGGAATCAATTTGATTCCCTCCCCCTCTTTCTTTTTCCCTTTCTCCTTCTGGGTTGGAACTCCTATTTGGGGACTTCCTTGGCTTTTTTCTGGCCCATGTAGGACCAGTCTGGATAGTTAGCCTTGGTGAAGACTTGATGTTTTTATCACCAAATAAGTTTTTTGACTGAGTTTTCACTGAAATGAGGCTGCAATTTAATGTTTTAATGTTGTATTTTAACCTTGTTTTTTAAGCTGCATTTCAGCTGTTTTTATATATGGTGTTAGCTGCCCTGAGCCCAGTCTTGGCTGGGGAGGGCGGGGTATAAATATTTATTATTATTATTATTATTATTATTATTATTATTATTATTATTATTCCAACATTACCCCACCCACTGCTCTGTCACACACAGAAAATGCAGCAATCGGTTTTCCAACTCCACAATTGCTACTTCTGCAGCTGCCTCAGGAAGCCTGGGTTGTTTATCTAAAATGCCAGCAGGTGGCAACGCTGAGCTGGGGATAGGATCCCACTTCCTCCCCTGGTAGAGCTGCTCACTGGGTTCCTATGGGGGCAGGAGGCATAATTATTCTGCCTTCTTCCTATACTTAAAAGTTGCTGTCACTTTCCCATGCAGTGTAAATTAGTACCTTTTAGTGTGCCTGCTTTTGTTCCAAATGCAGAGCTGGCAGGAGCCTGCAAAAGCTGAGCAGTGCCAGGAATACAGCGTGCCTGCTGTGGATTCCCTGCAGGGCACCAAGACAGGTTTTGCTGGATTCCAGCGGCGTAGCGTGAGTTGTCAGCACCCGGGGCAACGCAAGTAATTTGCGCCCCCTAACCCGGGGCAAGGCACGTAATTTGCGCCCCCCTACCCCCTAACCTGCGAGTTGCCGCTGGCGCTGCTGCCCAAACGACGCCGCTTGCCCGGAGGAGGAGGGGGGCAGAGAGGCGAGGAAAATGCAACGGCCCAGCAGCTGCAGCAGCAGCAGTGGAGGCGGGGCTGTGAGGAGGGGCTGCCTGGCACGTCCTCCGCGGTGAGCGCTGAGAGCCGCTGCCTGCCGGGCGCCTTCAGCCGGGCGCCGCGAGACATGCGGCTCTGCTACAGCCTGCGCCCGAGGCTCTTCGGCGACTCCGGAGGCAGCGAGCGCGCCCCCCCCAGATGTTGCGCCCGGTGCGGCCTGCCCCCCTTGCACCCCCACGCTACGCCACTGCTGGATTCACAAGACCACTTGAATACAGGAATGTCTGCTTGCCCATTTCTGTGGCCGCTAATGTTTCTACTATATTGAGGCAGTAAAAAAACCCCCACAAAAAGACAAAAAACCCAGCGAACTTTGAAGGATACTTTCTCACTTTATGATTCTAAAGGGGGCTTTCACACTGTTGCTATTTTTGGGTGGGATTCAACTGCCTATCTTCAATTTCAGGTTGCATAATTAAAGTTTGATTGGTAGTCTTGTGCAACAACAGTCCGTTCTGAATTCAGACTTCTCACAATAAGGAAAGAGGCCAGAAAGTGCATCAAAAGTATAACAGTTCTTTGATGCAACATTTTATGACCTCACTGCAAATTTTGGTCACTGACAAACTTTGGACTGGCGATATTTTGGTGGAGGGATTTAAGTGCATTCTGGAATTTTAGGTTTGCACCATTAAAGTGGATTAATGGGATGCCCTGGTGCAACAAATCCAATTTGTAAAAACAAGCCACAGTCTTTTTGCAGTTAGGAAAGTGATGGGGAAAAGTGTGGAGGAATGAGCGATTAACAGGAAGATGTGTAAACCCCCTGCCAATCAGAATGAATGCATGATGAATTCTCTCTGTCTTATGACCTCCGCACAAAAAAATTGGAAAATTGGAATGAATGTTCTGTAAGCGAGATATCGTCTAAGGATGGTGGGGAAATTTGGGTGGGAAGAGCAATGCAGAGCTCTTTGCAAGAGGGCTTTCAAGCAGCCCCACACTGTGCTGTGGCTGCTTGTGCATGTTCCCAGTAATGGAACACATATTCATATGCAGTCAAAGTGAGCCAAACCAAACCATGGCTTAGCATGAACAAACAAGTGTGCTAGGTGCACATTTTTAAAAGAGAAGCTGCTTTGCTCTACCCTCTTAGTTCCTAAGTGAAGGTTTGACTTGGCATTATGTGCAAATCCAGACTTGTGGCATTTCACTCCCAAACCAACTATGAGCAGTTAGCTGAGAATGAACCTAGATTACAGTTTGTGGTTTGTTTGGAGTGAGACAAACTGTGAGCCTGGAATCGGACATGATGCTAAATCAAATCAAGGTTTGTTCTTAGTTCCTGGCAGAGGTGCCAACTTGAATAAAATATTGTGGGGGCCCAGGTAAGTCCTGCCGCGCACAATTGATCACATGATGCAGTGCACACACCATTTGAAGGGGAATGCCCACCAACTTTGTGGGGGCCCAGCCCCCTCACATATTTTATTGTGGGGGCCAAAGGCCCCACAGCCCCTAGGAATTGGCTCCTATGGTTCCTGGTGGGGAGCAGGAGAGAGCAAAGTGTCTGCAATTTTCCTACTATGCACTAGCATGCTTGTTCATTCATGCTAAACCAGGCGTAGGCAAACTCGGCCCTCCAGATGTTTTGGGACTACAACTCCCATCATCCATGACCACTGGTCTTGTTTGCTAGGGATGATGGGAGTTGTAGTTCCAAAACATCTGGAGGGCTGAGTTTGCCTATGCCTGTGCTAAACCATGGTTTGGCTTAATGTTGCATGCAAACCAGAGTAGCATGGTGTTGGCCACTGGCTTATTTTCTTATTACTAACATGTATATCCCACCCCTCACGGTATGGTCACAGAGCTGGCTATAACATCAGATAATTAAATAAAATTGGTGGATACAAAATTAAATCACTAAAACATCTAAAACCAGTCTCAATAACCTCACATCCACAATATTTTTCATCTCTGATGAGCAGAATAATTATTAACATCTGCTGCCCTGCCTGAAGGCCTGATGAAATAAAACAGGCTCCAGCTGCGGTTAATATTCATTCTGGTGGGAGCTCCTTCCAGAGCTTGGGTGCAACTGCTGAGAAAACCCTGCTCCAGGTTTCAGTAAACAGATCTCCCTTGGTGTTGGAACAATTAACAGGAATTGCTTGGCTGATCTCAGATCGCAAGGAGGAGAGTATTGGGAGAGGCATCTTTTCATGCAGCTGAACTCCAAGCCATTTAGGGCTTTGCATGCCATAGCCAGATATTTGCTGGATATTTGCTAATGACCTCATAGATTGAGTGGTTCCTTGACACCAATCATCAAAACTTCTGGGTTACCTTACTGAGAACAAGTAACATCATGGATGAGTCAGGGGAAGCAGGAAGAAGAGTGCCAATTTGGGATTTTTTGTTCTAGAGGAGATCTGAAGGGAAGGGAAATTAGAACCACAACAAATGTAAACGAATCATGAACTAGCCCAGTCTGGTGAATGCAGTTTGCAGCACTGGCTTCAGCATCATTTCCTTATGTACAGGTGGGGGACCTTTGGTCCTTCAGAAGGTGTTGCTGGATGCTGTGGTCCACAATGGTTGGGGCTGGTGGGAATTGGAGTCCCAAAAACACCTGGCATGCCGTTGGCTCCCCATCCCTGCCCGTTGGGCAAGAAAAGTGCCAAAACACATATACAGAACAAGGATAGGTTTATTTGTCTTGCCAGATCTACATCTCCGAAAACAATAAAAACTAAGGGACCTTGCTGCCATTTGCTCTGCACATCCTTTCCTTGAAGCTCATGCACTGATCCTTATCCATTAGGCTGTGGGGGCTGGTAGGGTAGGAGGCAGCGAGCCCAAAAGTAGGTGGAGCCCAAGCCAATGACAGGCAAAGCCAACTCATTCTAGTTTTGTCCCCCTCCTTCCTCCTGTTTCATTTTACAACAGGCAACGGAGAGGCTGTTTTCATGGACTGGCTGGATGCTGGGGGCGGGGGACCAACTCAGAAACCCCCATGGGAAAAAGACTCGGAGTCCAGCAGTTGATGGTGGGACGATGATGAGTGTTCAGAGGGAGAAGACAAGGAAGAGGAGGTGTCAGAAGCTGAAGAGGTAACAGGGTTTAGTGAGCAGGAAGAGGATGTGGCAGAGAGCAGTCAAAACCAGAGGTAGAAGTGGAGGCTGCAGGGGAGGGAGCCAAGAGGCAGAGATGAGTCAGGGTGTCTCCCTCTCTGGCTCTGACAGGTTCCCCTCCCTGTTGGTCTCCCAGAACCACAAGTGGTATGAAGAGGGAGGAACAATGGCAGGCATGGTGAAGGAGTCTCAGATTGCTTGGGAAAGACCCAGTGGAGGAGAAGACTTAGACAATTGTAGGACTGCAGAGACTCTCAGTCCCCACAACTGTCTCATAGGGGCAAGATCTACCAAGACAAGTTGCTGTGCTCACTAAGCCTGGCCATGTTTTCTTGAATAGAGAGTTAGCTGCACTAACATTGTGTGATTTATTGCTGGCCTGTTCCTGACACTCGTTCCTGACAGCAGTGGCGTCGCTTGGCAGGCAGATAGGGACTGGCAGACAAAAGCAGGTGGGGCAGTGCACCACTCACCCTAGCAGACCAGCTCCCACTGCCATCAGAACTGCTTTCCCCTGTGCAGGGATGAGAACAGGAACATCGGAAGGGAGCCTTGCGCTGCTTTTGACATATTCCGCACTTCTCAGTGTGCATGGAGGAGACGGGGGGAATAGTTCTTCAACTCTCATCCAAATGGGTGCCAGATCTCTCTGGCGACACATTATCTCATCATCCATGCAGGCTAGTTGGAGATGGTACGGAGAGATGCTGAGAGTGGATGCAGAAAGGTCAAGTTGGTTTCTTAGCAACTGTTTGCCAATTGGGCTAGCTGAGGACTCTCCTGGTTGCTATGACGGTTGCTGTGATACAGCTAGTATTAGCGAGCTGAGATAAGTGGCTGGAAAAGAAGGGAGGAGTAGAAGCAGCAGGTTTGTGTGTGGGTCTGCATGTGTGTGTGCGTGTGGCTATGGGTGTGAACGCAGATGAACAGATTAGGCTGCTACAGGTGTCGTGCTGATCCATCTCTGCCAGAATCTGGTTGCTATGTCCATACTTCCAGAATCTCTCAGATTAGAATCCTCATTATTGTCTATAACATCTGGAAATGCCAGACAGTAGCCACCCATCACTGCCCCTTAACTACAATCTCTCTCTCTCTCTCTCTCTCTCTCTCTCTCTCTCTCTCTCTCTCTCTGTTGCTGCATTAAGCAATCTCAAATATATGCCTCAAGAATGGAGGAGCAACCAAGCTGTTCCATTCTTGACCCACTAACTTTCGGAAAGATTGAAAAGAAAACAAACTCAGTTCTAAATATTCTAGTTAATCTCTGGGGATACATACTTTAATACCCAAACCTTTGTTACCATATGAAATTTATTTTTAACATTACCAACAGTCCAGAATGAGGGGCTGGTTTCTCAAATTTATCTTACACTTTTGACTTATTTATATCACCTGCTGCTGAGCTTGAAATCCCCCTGGGAGCGGGACTTGAGGAGGAAATTGAGATAAGTAGAATAGGACTCGGCTATTTTTTGTTTCAGTTCAGAAACCATTAGAGAAAACTCTATGGAAACTATCCATAGGTGGTTTCTTACGCCTGTGGCGACACTGTCGAACTGCGGGGGCAAATTGGCACCTCCAGAGGTCCTGCTAATCAGTCCACACTTTCTGGCTCCCTGCAATTGCAGAAATTAGGACTGCAGAGGAGAGGCAGACTTGGCCTTGTTCCTTCTGTCCATTTTAAAAGGTGACAAATCTTCCACTTGGCTCAAGTCACTTGTCGTCTTTACATGTTGGTGTCTGCTCAAGGATGCTCTGCACATTGCAGTCATGGAAGAACTCACCCACTACCTGAGAGTTTTACATGGCAATGCAGAGGATGCTATAGAGGTGAACCTCCCTGAGACCTCCAAGTATTGAGCGGTATATAAATTCAATACCATATTTTTCACCCTATAGGACGCACCTTTTCCCCTCCAAAAATGAAGGGGAAATCTGGGTGCGTCCTATGGGGCGAATGCAGGCTTTTACTGAAACTTGGAGAGCGAGAGGAGTCGGTGCGCACCAACCCCTCTCGCTCTCCAGGCTTCAGGAAGACATCCGCAGCCTAGGCAGCCCTGCGGGGAACTTGAGGTCCCGCAGGGCTGTCTAGGCTGTGGATAGCAGCCTGCTTCCTGGAGCGTCAGGCGCCCTGAAAGCAGAGCACCCGGTGTTTCGGGAACACATCCGCAGCCTAGGCAGCCCTGCGGGAGGTCCTGCAAGGATGTCTAGGCTGCGGATAGCAGCCTGCCGCCCAGCACGAGGGGCGCCCTGAAGCAGAGCGCCCCCCGCCCCGGGCAGACATCCGCAGCGTGTTGGAGCCCTGCAGGAGTTCATTATGGGGGGGAGGGGAAAAGGGGGGGAATTTAAGGATGATATGTTTTAAGATAATATGTTTGGTTTAAATTCCTAATTTAACAACAACAACAACAACAACAACAACAACAACAACAACAACAACATATCTGTTTCTGCCCCCTTAACCATAGCAGTTCCTGGGAATCACAAGTGGGGAGAGTGTGAGAACAGGACACTGGCTCCAGCAGGGCCTTCTGAAGTTCTTACTAACAGTTTGTGGGGGGCATGAGAGATTGAAATATGGGGAAGCACGGGGACAGGGCAAGCATGATTCTGATCCAGTGCCCCCACCCCTGCTTTGTTGGGAGTGTGAATCCTGGACCTCATTGAGTTTGACCCTCCCTGTGGGCCATTTTTCCAGACACCGTTTCACTGCCTAATTCCAGCTGCAAATGGGTCTTTACTATTGTAGTTATGGCTCCCAGCTTTTGTTTCTTGTTTGCATTTCCCTGCTAAATTAAATTATATGCACAATTAATGTTTATTAAGAAAATGTTAGGAAGATACACACGCCTGCATGCTGTCTCCTGTCTCCCACCCCATTTAAAACTAGGAGCAGAAGGACAAACTAGGTCTAAATGTGCACTGCAAATTGACTTATTCGGGGAGCAATACTTAGGCCTTTCAATTAGAACTCTATTTTTACACTCTCTGAACCTTTCTGCTTTGACCGCCTCAAGGAGCTGGAGTTGAAGAGCAGCTTCTTGTTACTGTCAATGTTAGACGTCAAATGTATTGATGAATCAATCAATGGGTCTATCTCCCAAGCTGCTTCCTAGCCATTTTGGACCCTGAGCTTTTCATGCACAGAGAAGTCTTTTGTGTCTTATTTTTCTCTCCTTTGCAGGCAAATCCTTTGTTCCAAATTGTGCTACCCTGGTTATTTTCTTGTCCTGATTTTTTTTTAAAGCACCCACAGTGGTGCTTCAGACCCTCTGTTATTTTCATTTTTAGCAGACGTTTAGCTCAGTTTGTTATATTTTTCTTTAAGCTCAGATGAACACCTCTGTTTCGTTGTGTGGTTCAGATATCTTACTATTATTTCATCCCATCCTTTCTTTTGGTGTGTCTGTGTTTAAATAATGAAAAGTTGAAAATATATTGGGGGGGGGGAACAATGTGTTTTGTTAGATGTGATTACATACATAATCACCTTACCACATCTATGTTGTTGTTGTTGTTTAGTTGTGTCCGACTCTTCATGACCCCATGGACCAGAGCACGCCGGGCACTCCTGTCTTCCACTGCCTCCTGCAGTTTGCTCAAACTCATGCTGGTAGCTTCGAGAACACTATTCAACCATTTCATCCTCTGTCGTCCCCTTCTCCTTGTGCCCTCCATCTTTCCTAACATCAGGGTCTTTTCCAGGGAGTCTTCTCATGAGGTGGCCAAAGTATTGGAGCCTCAGCTTCAGGATCTGTCCTTCCAGTGAGCACTCAGGGCTGATTTCCTTAAGAATGGATCGGTTTGATCTTCTTGCAGTCCATGGGACTCTCAAGAGTCTTCTCCAGCACCATCACTGCCTTGCCGTGGCAAAGGGGCTTGAATAACTCAGAGAAGCTATGAACTATGCTGTGCAGGGCACCCAAGATGGACAGGTCATCGTGGAGAGTTTTGACCAAACGTGATCCACCTGGAGCAGAAACGACATCTATGTACCGAACCCCATTCCAAGGTGGGGATCCACTAGGTGTAGCGAGAATTGATGGTGCCAACTGATTCTAAATGGCAAAGGGACATGTAAATACTTTTATTTAAAAGCTGAAAGACAGCGTTATATTCACTGCCTTGAGTGACAGGAGACATTTCTGTGGTTCATTTCCCCCCTCCCTTGAAAAGTACATAAAGCTGACAGAGGAAGCTGGAAGAGTTCCAGTCTTTCGCACTTTCTCTTTCAACTCTCCGTGCTTTCCAAGGCTCCTATTAATTTTACTGGGTAAAACCTTTGTCCAGATCTCTTGGAAAAATGATGTAGGGCTGTTTTCTCCCCCCTTCCTGGGGCACCCATGAGCCTGATATAATATACAGTGAGTTGAAAAAGATTTTCAAATATAATTTTAGTAAAAAACCAGAGGCATTTCTGTTAGGGCTAATTGGAGAGGAAATTCAGAAAAATGGCGTAAATTTGTTTATGTATGCCACAACGGCTGCAAGAATACTCTTGGCCCAGAAATGGAAGCAGCAGGAACTTCCTACATTGGAGGAATGGCAGATAAAGATGGTAGAATATGTGGAGATGGCAAAGCTGACGCGGAAGATCTGGAATCGGCGAAGCGGACTGTTTCAGAAGGACTGGAGCAACTTTATATTTTATATGAAAGAAAATTGTAAACATTTGAAAACGTTTGTAGGTTTGAATTGAAATGCTTTGTAATGAGAAAATATGGAACTGATTTGCATATAAGGAGATGATTTAAAAAATAAGAAGAAGATAATAAGAAGATTTAAGGTAAAAAGTGGCTATGGAAATGCGAAGAATTTGTTAATAGATGTTGGGAAGCCAGATAGAGGGAGGGAGGGAAGTTGATGCTCTTGTTGGAGCAGTGATTTATGTTATAGATCTGTGCAATGAATTGTAATTAAATATGGAAAACTCAATAAAAATTATTTTTAAAAACCACCAAATGCACCCAGGAGCCTAAAGAGGTTGATGACCCCTGCCCTAACCCCAGCAGTGTAGCGAGCTGCCCGGGTGCCCGGTGTGGGGGCGTGTCCTGCAGCCGGGGGCGGGGTGAGCTGCGCCATGGGGGTGGGGTGATTCGACCATGAGGATGGGGTGAGCCTCTCCTTCCTGTGAAGCCTCTCCGCCACCTCCCCCTCAGCTGTAGGGCGGCTGAGGGAGAGGCAGTAGGCAGACACAAGCCCCACGCTGCTGTTTCAGGCAGCGCAGCACCTGCAGGCGTCTAAGCCACCACGTCACTCCTAAAAAGTTTCGTTTTTTATTTTTTAACTCATTTTGTCACCCCCCTCAGTGATGACACCCGGAGCGGACCGCACCCTCCCTTCCTCCGCCACTGCCTAACCCAAGAAGATATTAGTGTTTGTTGTCATGATGAAAAGGCCAAGAAACAATGGAGGAGGAGGAGGGGGAGAAGAAGAAGAAGAAGCAGGGAATCAGCAACTTTACCAGTTGCGCTCCAAAATGCAAAGAAATATCTAAGTTGTGGTTCGAGGACCCGACCCCCGCAAAGTGAAATGAAGACACAAGGACACGTGATATAAGGTTGATGGGCTGGAAAAGGCCACAACTTTATTGATTACAGCAATGAAAAGGTATTGGCTTAGGCATTGGATCGAAACAAGTGGGTTTATTCACCAGTAGGTGGAGCCTGTTGATGCTAATCCAACTATAGGCTCACCCCTGCTGTCACCGAGGGTCGTGCCATGTCCGTCGCTGAGCGCACGGATGAGATGAAGGATCCTGACTCGTGACGGGGCGACGACGAGGAATGAGGCCAGGGAGAGGCTGGCGCTGCAGCAAAAGGCTGCTGAACATGCCCCCTCCGCGGCACCTGGTTGGGTGGCCATCGGGGGGGGGGGGGCGTGAGTGCCAGCCAGGTGAGCTGGAGGCAGGGGCCACGCCCCCTGCTGGGCGGTGCTCGGGCTCCCAACCACAACCACTCCCCTCTCTTTCAGGGAGGAGAGTCTTTAGCAGAGGGACTGGCCATGCTGCCCCACTGCAGCCCACCTTAAGCTGTCTACAAATAAGAGCGATCCCATCCCCACCACCGCCTGCAAATATTAAATGAACAGGAAGCTTCTTTAAAAAAAAATGAACCTGGACAGGCCTATAATGAAGAACAGAAGGATAACAGGTGCAGAAAGGAAATGCCAGATCAATACCCACAATCCAATTCATTAGCTGGCTTTTAAAGAGACACAACCTGTCAATACCCCTGTACTCATCCGAAGCCCATTTACTCTTAACTGATGGTCATTTGGCTGCCTTTGACCGGCAGGAATTGGATTTCTAGGGCCCTTGCCCTAAACGCCTTTTCAATAAGGGTTGTGGGGGCAGAGAGATCTGGTATGCTGAAGATCTGCAACTAGGGGAAGCGATAAGCAGAGATGCAGAAGCCTATACGAAATATTCTTACCCCAGAAATAAATTTTTAAAATAGGGGTCTAATACCACTGGCTTTCTAAGAGCTGTATGAAAAGAGATATTCAATCCAGGAAACTCTTCTCAAAGTCAAATGTGAGAAAAAACTACAATTCTGCCCTCACATACATTTGAACCCTAAGCCTGTATTAAAGGTAAAGGTAAAGGGACCCCTGACCATTAGGTCCAGTCACGGACGACTCTGGGGTTGCTGCGCTCATCTCGCTCTTCCGGGTCATGTGACCAGCAGGACTAAGCCGCTTCTGGAGAACCAGAGCAGCGCATGGAAACACTGTTTACATTCCCGCCAGAGTGTTACCAATTTATCTACTTGCACTTTGAAGTGCTTTCGAACTGCTAGGTTTGCAGAAGCAGGGACCGAGCAGCGGGAGCTCACCCCGTCGCGGGGATTCGAACCGCCGACCTTCTGATCGGCAAGTTCTAGGCTCTGTGGTTTAACCCAAACCCGTATTAGCAGTGGATTAATATCTTTCATTACAACAATGCCAGTAGAAATGATAGAAATGGAAGAGAAGATGGTTTTTCGTTTAAATATAAATCAATCAAGACATTCTGAAAACTTAGTACAGTGGTACCTCAGGTTACATACGCTTCAGGTTACATGCGCTTCAGGTTACAGACTCCGCTAACCCTGAAATAGTGCTTCAGGTTAAGAACTTTGCTTCAGGATGAGAACAGAAATCGTGCTCCAGCGGCGCGGCAGCAGCGAGAAGACCCATTAGCTAAAATGGTGCTTCAGGTTAAGAACAGTTTCAGGTTAAGTACGGACCTCCAGAATGAATTAAGTACTTGACCCGAGGTACCACTGTATCTTGTACAGAAATATATTACAGTCTTGGGGCAAATTCTAGTAGTTGTACAGCTGTTAGGTCAACGGTAGGCAACCTTTTCCAGCCTGAGTGCCGGGTTCACTCACATATTTCTGGGGGCTGTATGTAAGGGATGGGCCCAGGATGGGCGGGGCCAGAGACAAAAGTGGGAGGAGCAACAGATGAGTTTTTCTCCTTAATATAGAAAAATACATTCCTTTTTTTTAAAAAAAAAATAATATTTATTAAAGTTTCATAAACAATCAAAAGCTTCAAAGTTTAAACATAAAATACAAAAACCAAAAAAGCTACAAAATTGAAAAAATACAAAACACATAGAAGTACACAATAAAAAACAGTTGACAGAATAGAAAAAAAGAAAAGAAGAAAGAACACCAAAAAACAAAACAGAAAAAAATTAGTATTTTCATATCTTATACTTCATTCACTAGTTTCTTGACCTCCTCACACCTCCCTTTTTGTATTCCAGTTCAGATGTTTAGTTCAGCAAATCCTTACCCTCTATCATTTATCCTTACTCAACATCTTAACCTATAATAAATATATATTTTCCACCATTGTCAATCCCTATTTACATATTCTTATTAATCTTTTAACCAACACCGCTTATTTTCAACCCAACATCTCTTTAACATTCATTAATTTTACAGTATTTCTGTAGATAGTCTTTAAATTTTTTCCATTCTTCTTCCACCGCCTCTTTTCCCTGGTCTCGGATTCTGCCAGTCATATCTGCCAATTCCATGTACTCTATCACCTTCATCTGCCATTCTTCCAGGGTGGGTAGATCTTGTGTCTTCCAATACTTTGCGATGAGTATTCTTGCTGCTGTTGTCGCATACATAAAGAAAGTTCTGTTCCAGAGACACAGGTCTCTAAAGAGAGAGAGCACATTCATAGACATACAAGCAAGAGGCATTACCACAGATCAAGGACACATTCCAGCCATGCAAAAAGCACTGAAGGAGGGCTGGTGAGGGCCAGATGGAGAGAGCTGGAGGGCCACATCCAGCCCCTGAGCATGAGCTTCTCTGACTGTTGAAGAGCAGCAGAAGAAAAAAGCATGTCGTGGGGCATGCAAGAATGAGCTGCAGACTCTTAGACTGGAAGAAACTTTCCAAAACAATAGGATATGATAAGCTCAAATTATGGCAACCTGTCAGGGGTTCAGGAGCAGAGGCAAGGGCAAGGGAGGAAACAGAGAGCGAGGGGGAGGAGGCAGAAGAAAATATGAGTGATGACGACGACCCGAGATCTCCGAGTCTTTCCAGTGAATCAGAAGATTCACAGAAAGGAGCACCAGTGGCCAGGGCGAGGGGGGAGCCTAGGGGGACACCCCAGGAAGATAGAGCCAGAGGGGACTCAGAGGGGAGCAGTTGGAAATCGGGACCAGCGTCACCGCCAGAGAGCAGGGAAGAGGAAGGGCGCCAGGGATCAAGCGCTGGCAGCTCACAACAGGGGGGGGGCACGAATCAGGAGTGGCCACACCTCCATCGGGGAGCGAAGAAACGGTCAGACGGAAAGTGGAAGGTTGGGCGCGCACGCCAAGTTCAAATGCACAGGAAAGTGACGCAGTAGGCAGCCCGGAAAGGGAGCCAGGTCCTAAAGCCCGGCGCAAGGAGACAGGAGGGTCCGGGGGGTCGGCGTCAGAAGAATCCCGGAAGGAAGAGACCCCGGGGGGCAGAGGGACCCAGAGGAGAACAGTCAGGCGGAAAAGGTGGAGCAGGGCTAGGATATTAAGTTGGTGCACAAGGGGCGGAGACTCAGACGGAGCTTTGCCGATCTAACCATAAGACGTAGAGCTGCACGCGGCAGCTTGGAAATGGAAACTGTAACTCAATAAAGACTTTTATTTAATGATCGCTGGCTAGCGTGATCCTCTGTGAGCTAGGATCTGGAAGCAACTCTGACACAACCGTTTATGCATCACCAGAAAAAAGAATGCAAACAGGGACATAGGTTTGCACAGTATTTGCATACTCTAATTTATAGGTATAGATGCAAATGTAGAAAAGATTACTATAATTTAAAGGGAAGATGGTGATCAAGCGGCCCGTGTGGGGGCTCAGTCTCTCCCCCAGGTGCCACTGTCTTCCTTTGCATCTGGCTATCCTGGAAGCCACGTCTTCAAGGCCAGTCCTGATGACTCCACTATACTGCATGCGCTCAGCTTGCCCAGCTATTGACCCCAGTTAGCAAATAGGAGCTGAGAGCACGATAAAAATCACTGATCCTTCCCAATGCCTTAACCCGTTTCCTATAATCTTGTTATGCTGATTGACACGGGATTGGCAGGCAACTGACTCCCCTCTGCACGCTTTGCAGCAACGCCAATTCCCAGCTCACAAACACAACACTATTAACGATGCTATTGATTGGGCTCTGGCCGCCGCTTGGTGGTAATTGAAAACTCCTCCAGGCTTCAGGAGAGCAGGCAAAGTGCTCCTCTGAATGTAGCCCTTGGCCCATGACAGGCAATGGTTCAGAAGGAGGCAGTACTCACCTTCTGGCCTTGGTGAGGATGAAGGTCTGGGCACCCTTGTGGGTTTCATCTCTGCCTGAATGATGCATTCAGGCATTATTATTATCACCTGAGTGCTGGACAGCATGCTACTGCAGTTGCAGGGAGAGCACCCCTGCCCCACCTGGAGAATTGCTAGGGCCTCTTCTGGATAGAGAGGGATGCGGGTGGTGCTGTGGGTTAAACCACTGAGCCCAGGCCTTGCCGATCAGAAGGTTGGCGGTTCGAATCCCCACGACGGGGTGAGCTCCCATTGCTCGGTCCCTGCTCCTGCCAACCTAGCAGTTCGAAAGCACGTCAAAGTGCAAGTAGATAAATAGGTACCGCTTCGGCAGGAAGGTAAACGGCGTTTCCGTGCACTGCTCTGATTCGCCAGAAGCGGCTTAGTCATGCTGGCCACATGACCCAGAAGCTGTACACCAGCTCCCTCGGCCAATAAAGCGAGATGAGTGCCGCAACCCCAGAGTCGGTCACGACTGGACCTAATGGTCAGGGGTCCCTTTACCATTACCTTCTGGATAGAGATAGTCTTGCCACAGTTGCCCACACCCTGGTATTAATTCTGTTGGGTTTACCAGCTTCCCATCTGCTGCTGGGTGCAATTCCAGGATGAAAGAATCATTTGAACTGAGGTTGCTCAGATATGTTAGCAGCCCTGCTCAAACCAGAGCACCCCCCCTCCAATTCAAGGCAAGCATAGCTTCTCTTCAAACATTGTAGGAAGAGCGACAGAGCGGAAGGGTCTGGGTCTGTTAACCCCAGTGGCAAGCCAGAGAAAGGGAGAGGGGAGAAAAGGCAGGAAAAGGAGATGCTTTAGGGAAGACAGGGGAGGAATGATATGCAAGATAAGGGACATGGAAAGAGGAAGAGGAAACAAGGGAGAAAACATTGTTGGTTAGTCGTTTAGTCGTGTCCGACTCTTCGTGACCCTATGGACCAGAGCACGCCAGGCACTCCTGTCTTCCACTGCCTCCCGCAGTTTAGTCAAACTCATGCTGGTAGCTTCAAGAACACTGTCCAACCATCTCGTCCTCTGTCTTCCCCTTCTCCTTGTGCCCTCCATCTTTCCCAACTCAGGGTCTTTTCCAGGGAGTCTTCTCTTCTCATGAGGTGGCCAAAGTATTGGAGCCTCAGCTTCAGGATCTGTCCTTCCAGTGAGTGCTCAGGGCTGATTTCCTTCAGAATGGATAGGTTTGATCTTCTTGCAGTCCATAGGACTCTCAAGAGTCTCCTCCAGCACCATAATTCAAAAGCATCAATTCTTCGGCAATCAGCCTTCCTTATGGTCCAGCTCTCACTTCCATACATCACTACTGGAGAAAACATACATAAAACAAAACAAGCAGAGTGACATTCTGTGATGGAAGGGGGAACCAGTTTCTTTGAACAAGGTCTGCCCTAGGGAGGTGTCCTAGGACAAGAGACTACCTGAGGTTCTGAGCACTCCAGGGACCTGAGACGAGGATAGAGTTGGCCATATATAATACAATTCATTGTTGTGTTATAAAAAAAATCTGTATCATATTAGCTGCCTTGGAAGCGTTGGCTGGAAATGGGCCTAGGAATCATGTGTGTGTTTGTGTGTGTATAATCTGTCCTCTTATTACCTGCTGAGTACCTCCAGCAGTTCTCTGCCGATGCCATTATTAGAATTGCAAAAATGCTCTGGCGCTCTGCCTTCCCCCAGTAGAGAGAGGCTTGGCTTGCTGGGGTGAGTCATTCTGAGTCTTAAAAACCCCGCAAAATACCTTTCCTGCAGCACACCTGCTCTCTGTTTGAGGCAGATGGATGCCTGGATTTTGTAGGCTGATTTTTGGTGGGGAGCTGACAAGAGGGTTGCCATGCCAAGAGGGGAGGGTTTGGGGTCTTCCTCTGTCTCTTAACAACCTGAGCAGTGGATTCGGGGCAGACCCACCTTGATTTGTGTGCCAGGTTTTCAATCTGGAGGCAAAGCCATAGTGAGGGCCGGGCTGGATGATATATAATGAATTGAAAAAGATGTTTAAAATAATGTTTGTAAAAAACAACAACACCCCAAAGTTTTCCTTTTGGGAATTATAGGGACAAAACTACTCAAACTGTATAGGAATTTATTCATGTATGTGACTACAGCAGCAAGAATGTTACTTGCCCAAAAATGGAAAGAAGAAGAAGTCCCAGCAAAAGAAGAATGGATACAAAAACTTCTGGAATATGCAGAAATGGCAAAACTTACCAGAAAAATAAGAAATCAAGATAACAATTTTTAAAATAAAAGAATGGAAATGGTTTATTGAATATTTACAAATAAATTGTAAACAGATAAGAACATCAGCAGGATTATTGTAATAACCTGCAGTTTTATAAGAGTATATGTTCATAGTAGATGAACAAATGAGCAAATTAAGTTAATTTGGAATATACAGAAAATATTAAAAATAAATTTAAGGAACCACAGAAAGAGGGGGAAGGAAGTGAAGTTTTGAAATGTTAAAATGATTGTAAAATTATTGAAATGTATAAAACTGAAAATCATAAATCATATATCAGAAAAGGGACAGTTGGTGTGTGTGTTCTTAAAGAGGAGGGCATTGTTGTTCGCAGAGCTCCTGGTAACTGTCCAACACAAAATGGAGGATTCTAGACTAGAGGACTATAGCCTAGGACAGGGGTGGCTACCCTGCAGCTTTCCAGGTGTTGTTGGACTACCACTCACTGATAACATGTTCCCAGTACATTTAAAGAACACATATAGTAGTTTTACAGTTATGGATCCCACCAAAGGATCCTGGGAACTGTAGTTTGTGAGTGGTGCTGGGAATCACATTTCTATGAGGCAGGGATAGCCAGATGTCGGTGGACTACAACTCCCATCAGCCCTAGCCAGCATGGCCAATGGTCAGAGATGGTGAGAGTTTTAGTTCAGTAACCTCTGGAAGGCACCACAGATGTGAGAGGTCTCCAAAGAACTCTCAACGACCTTCACAAACTGCAAGTTCTGGGATTATTTTTTGGGGGGTGGGGAGCCACAGCTATTAAATGCTTATAGGAGTGCATTAGATATATTGTTTATGTGACCACCTTTAGTTATGCTGGTTGGAACTGATGTAGTCCAACAAGAGCTGGAAGCTAGTCCCCCCTGAACTTGGAGATCTCTCTCCTCTTTGAAGGACCTGCAGGTCTTGAGCGCCTCCCAGAATCTTGTGGGATTGATTGGCTCCATAATAAAATGCTCTTAAAATCAAGGGGTTGCAAGGAAGAAAGGGCTGGATGAGTGGGCTGCGGAGACGTGAGTAATTGGCTCTTCTTGTTCTTCCTCTTCGCCAGGGCCTTTGGCCTCCCTCTCCAAAGAGCTCTGCATTGCCATTAAGCTAACAAGGGCAAATTCTCCTGCTGTTGACCTTTAAGACTGCAGTAATTTATCTGGTGTTTACCCATAGTGACATGCGATCCCTGCTGGGGATTTAATTATTAACCCAGATTGCTCCAATAAAGCTGCAGGGTGGCAATTACTAGGTGGTATTTATGATCAGGTACAAACATCTTTCTCATCTCATTTGTTTGCTTTCTTTTCTTCTTCCTGGTTTGCCCTAGTGCTCACTCTCTCTTGCTCTCTGTGGCCAGATGGAGATGGCAAGTTGAGGATGAAAGAGCTTTCTGGGTGCACGCTAGCCAAAAAAACTATGAGTGAGAAAGAGTTGTTTGCTGTTGCTAGGGGTTGCCAACTGACCAGAAGAAGGCCATCCAGCCTTCTTATTCCCAAAAATAAAAACCAGCAATGGATTGATACGGAAGGGGGGGGGCATGTCTTCTTCACCTCCTTCTTCGCTACAATATATCCATTTATTCCCAATTGTCAATGTCAAAAGGGACTAAAATCTATAAAATTCATAGAAAATCAACGTGCCAATTTGCTCAATTTCTCTAGGACCCCATGACACCTCCCCTGTCCTCCATAATCCCTCAAGCAAGGTGTCAAGACCCTAATCTGGTCAAATCGCTCTGCCAAGCCCTTCCTCCGGGCGATGCCAGGTGACAGACTATGCATACATGGACCATTGTCTTCTCAGGATGTGCTTATCTGCGCATATCTCCAGCTCTCTGCATATTCCCCCCTCCATCCTCCATATCTCCAGCTCTCTGCATATCCCCCCCTCCCTCCTCCATATGTTAATCCGGTGTAACCCAACCTCTTCCTAATGTATTCATGATGTAATCTGTGTAACCCAACCTCTTCTTAATGTATTCATGATGTAACTGGGATGTATTTTGCACTGTATTCTGGGATATGGAGGGAAATTTCAAAAGTTCATGTCACCCCTTTCTCGCTGTTGATTCTCGCCTTGAACCTGTTGCGCAATAAACTTGGATCTTCTGTAGTTTGCTCCTGCGTCCGGCTGAGCTCATTTTCTTCCGCAGGGACCCGCGGACTTAGTCCGACGAGCTGGGTGGCAGAGTAACCCCGCACCCAGATTTTTCCGTAACAGGATGATTCATTACTGATCCAATGAACAGCTACAGGAGCCAATTCAACAGTTGGCAACCTCATTGGTTGCATCAACAAATGTTTCAAACTCCAAAAGACAAGAAGGACCTGCAAGAAATGGCAGTTCCTTGCTTGGGATATATTGACTATAGCTGTGCATTCATTGGTAACATCAAGGCTGGATTTCTTCAATGTGTTCTACGTGACACAACCTTGAGGCTGGTGTGGAGGCTACAGCTAGTGCAGAACAAGACAGCTAGGATATGAAGATAAATGCTCTTTCAAGCATTTGTGACTTAGCTCACTCCGGGCTTCAAACACCATGGCAATGGACCCAGCAGCAAACAGACATTTATCAGTGTGGAGATTTGACAGGTATGGCTCCTGACCGGGCTGAGACAACTACCTAAGGTGGGCCACAGACCAGGAGTCAGAGCAATGGGACAAAGCAGGGGACAGAACATAGAAGAAAGTCTAAGCTAAGGAACAAACAAGAACCAAAGGAACCCACAGAAGCATATCAAAGTTAGGACCATTGATACTGTAAGTTCATTGGTCTATCTATCTCAGTATTGTGTACTCTAGCAGTATGGAATCTTGGGTCCTCTAGCTGTTGGTGGGCTCCAATTCCCATCAGCTCTAGGCAGCATTTTCTTCTCACTTTCCTAACTGCAAAAAGTCCAGGCTTATTCACACTTTCCTTTCATCGACTCTTTTCAGGCACAGGTCTGCAATTTAAGGCTTCATGTCTAAGTACCCCCCCTTTTGTCCCAGAGCTTTCCCCTTAAAATCCCACTCTTTAAAGCTCAATTGGAGCAAATGTCAATCTGCTGAAAACCCAAGTTTACAGTTGCTCTGATTCAGCTTTAAAGAGTGGGTCTCTGCAGGAAAAGCTCAGGGCAAAAACAACACTCAGGCATGGAGCGTGAATCAGTGTGGATAAGCCTTCCCTTTTTAACAAAGTGGATTTGTTGTACTCGGCCAACTTGAATGCACTTTAACTGCAAAAACTTAAATTTCTGGTACGTGCTTGAATCCTGTCTGTAAAATAATTATCACCCAGTGGTACCCTTAGTAGCTACTAGGCCTCACTAAACTACAAACTCCAGTGTGTCTCTGTGCTTGTGGGTATACAATCGGAAAAAGAAAAGCCACAGGCATTGCTCTTAATGGTTTACTGTCCAAGAAACAAGTCTCCAATCTGTTTCAAGCAGAGCCCTTAATTGGGGGTGGAATCCATAGCCTCATTCTTGCACAGCAAACAGAGAAGTTATCTGGGGCCTACAGTGCAGATAACGTCTGCAGTTGTCTGGAAGACTCAGAGACCTGCTACAGATAACTTCCCCCGTAGCTGCCTTGCGAACGTCACTGCAGATTCTGCCCCAATAAAGATCACTGCTTGAAATATGCAGGAGGACTTTTGTGTCTTGGACATAAACCATGGGTAGTACTGGAGTCCACCCCTCGTCCTTTGCCCCCCCAAGAGTAAATGTATCACCAAGCAGGAGCCCCAAAGGATGGAGATCAACATAAAGATTGTGTAGGCTATAAAAATGTAGAGGTAAAGGGACCCCTGACCATTAGGTCCAGTCATGGCCGACTCTGGGGCTGTAGCGCTCATCTCGCTTTACTGGCCGAGGGAGCCGGCATACAGCTTCCGGGTCATGTGGCCAGCATGACTAAGCCGCTTCTGGTGAACCAGAGCAGCGCACGGAAACGCCGTTTACCTTCCCACCTATTTATCTACTTGCACTTTGATGTGCTTTCGAACTGCTAGGTTGGCAGGAGCAGGGACCAAGCAACGGGAGCTCACCCCGTCGCAGGGATTCGAACCGCCGACCTTCTGATCGGCATAAGGCCGAAGAAGGAAGTTGGTAGAGTAATGATCTATCCAACTTCTTTCCACTCTATGTGTCTTTGAAGATGCAGATTAATTCTACTAGGTCAGACTTTGATCCAGATCTACTGGGGAAATGAAGTTTGTGGGCATGTGCTGCCTGTACTGGGTGTGTGCATGTAATGTAGAGTGGGTGGCACCTATGGCGCTTCCTTAAAAATACAGCTCTGCCCATGGGCCTAAAATGATTGACAACCCCTGTGTTCTGGGGGGGGGGGGAGACTTCCACCTTTTTCCCTGTGTCATTTCCCTGATCTAAATTGTCTCCTTTCCCTATTATCACTGCAGGAGCAGGGAAGGTGTTATTATCCCTTTGCAGAAAGCCCTATAGGCACCATTCCTCTCCCTCCTCCTGCACTGTTGCTCCAAATTTGGAGCTCCCGCATATCTGCTTTTAGGTGAAACTGAAAATGTTGAGAAGTCTGGTGAGAGGCCTCATCTAATCTGGCCTTGACTGGACAAAAACCAAACAGTCTTCGATCAGCTTCAAAAGAGGTACATAAGAATGAGAAAATTAATTACTTTTCGTGACTGGAGTCACTTGCCAAGTCTAAATGGCCCTAATCCTGTGCCAAACATGGATTCAAATCCTGTAAGGAATAACCTTTGGAGTTGTGTATAAGCTTTGATTTCTCTGTGTCATGGAATAAACCTAGATCTGGGGTTGCCAACTTTTTGTGGCAAGGCATTTGTGCTTTTAAGACTCTGTGATGAGCAGGAATGTTGCAAGATGAGCTTCCTTCTGTCATGGCAAGATCGGATGAACTTTGTTGGCTACAATTCCCACCCTCCCAGAAGCTGGTCGCCCTACAGTGTGGGACCCAAAGCTTTGAGTTGAGACCTTTGGGAGTTGTTCTCCTAGGGGTAACTATTTCTACCCAAATGTGGAGGAAAGAGGTTGGTTATAAATCTGCAAAACAATGCAATAATTGTGTAAAAAGAGAAGGGGGGGGGGAGAAACAGCTGCATGAAGAACAACAAATAAAGAGATGTTCACATTTTTACTTCACTTAATGTATTCCACCCTAAAATATGTCTGATGCATTTAGATTCTGCAGACTCCTTTGTTCAAGGACAATTTCAAACAATTCAGTCTTACATTTTCAGCCCTTTCTCTTCCAAAGCTTTGTCATATTGATCTTGAATAGTATCAGCCTTCCCCGTTTGAGTTCTGCCTACATAGGAACTACAATATCTAGCTTCTGCTGGGAACATTGCAACTGGTTCCCCTTCCGTGGCTCCATAGGGGTTCTGCTTTGGACTAGCAATGGGGTGCCTATGGAATTTAGGATTTGAGTTACAGCTGAGTGACAGATCGTATAATTAGAATATCAATTATTTCACACGTATTTATATATCTGCTCATTGTGCATAGCACAGCAAGGAACAGAGGAGGAACTAGCGACGGACAAAACTCCCCCCAGCCTCACTCAGAAATGGCTTGGGAGCAGGCTTGGGAGAATCCATCAATTTGCCCTTGGTGTAATAATGGGATGTGCCCATTTCTCCATACCAGGCAGCCCTGGCTGGGAATGTGAAATTCTGCAGCGAGCCAAGCCTGCGTGGCAGTCATTACTCAGCTCTGCACTGCAATGACGGCTGAACTTTTGAGAAGGAGCCATCCTCTTCCAGATGGCGCCTGCTAAATATGCATGCCCACACCGTGTGGCACAGCGGCCAGCATGCTTCCAGCTGCCTTGCTGTTTGGCTCAGCAGCTTCACATGGGGAAACAGAGCGCTTCCACACACACACCCCCGCCCCCTGCGTCTCCCTTCCAACTTTGGCTTCCTTCAAGAATGTCTATTTTTAATTTGTATTTCTCATGTAGGGCTTGTCTGGATAATGTGCGAACATACAGCGTGTGAATCACTGAGGGCCCATGTGCTTAAAAATAGACCGAGGCTTCATTAAGGAACATCTGATGCTTAATGTGCGACATGGAAAAGGCAGCCTATTTAGGAGTAATTACACCCTTCCCTCTCATCTCTGCTGCGACAGGTTCTGTCTTTCTTGAGGAGAGGGATCTGTTGGCAGAGTGTGGTTTTGGAGTCTTAAAAAAAAATAAAACACCCTTTAGCAAGGACAGAGGCAATGCGAAAAGGCACAAGCATTGCTCATTGCCACATGTGAGTTCACCCTCATCCTTTTTTAATATTATTTGTTTGCAACATTTGCACATCAGGTCAGTCAAGGTGATTTTAATGTTGAAATAAGAATGGATGACATTCTTAAGAGAACGGGGCTGGGTTGAAGAATATTCCCCTGCTGCTTTGTTTATTTTGGGCTGCACCTAACACTCTCTATCTGCTAGTGCAAAGGGTATTTTGCTAGCAGATGGGTGAGTTTTAATGCTGCACGACAGAGGAGTCCAATGCAACAATTGTGTTAGTGCAAACTCATTGTATAATAGATAGTATAATTGGTTGTGAATGCTGTGAGGAATGAGTGGTAAGCCCTTTAGAAAAGGAGCAAAGGGCCGTGTTTGCTTTGCCACAAAGTTTGGTATTTCAGCATGAGATTCAACAACATCTTAGTGCAAAATTATCCCAATATACACGTTTTTAATGCAATTTCCCCTAATGCTCTGGCTCTTCGGTCATTAGATGCTGGTATAAACCATCCCCTTTTACCCCAGGATCTAACTCTTGTGCTGTTTACTTCTGCCCAGTTAGAGATTGCCTCCCATCGGAAAAAAAAACCACCAAGGGACCATCTCTGATGAGATGGCAAGAGAAAGTTTGGGATCTTGGCTCTTTCTGAGCATCTAACACACTCGGAAGGGTTGTTAGAGACCAAACTAAGAACAATCCTTTTGATATGGCACTGTCCCCATATTTCAGCTATGTAAATAGGAGTGATGTTAATCTAAAACCTCCAACCATTTGTGCCTACTTATGTCATGGATAGTTGAAGCCTTCCGGTGTATTCAATGGTTCAGTTATTTGACAGTATCCCCACTCAGGTTTTCTTTTCCCTTATATGTGACTGATATAAACATGTAAAACCCAGCATGTCTTGTTGGAACTGAGCAGGGTCATGTTGCTATAAAATTTTAAATGATTGGTATGGATGTGTTCCAAGTGATTTGCAGGTCGTGTATTCATTCAAACATTGCATTCTTGCAGGGGGTCAGGGCCAGAAACCTTTGCAAATGCAACCCCGTGTCTGTTAACATGCCCCCCTTCTTTTTAAATGTATTTTTATTTTTTTATTTTTTATAAAATTTATTGGTTTTTCACATTTTTTATAAAGACAAACATTGCACATCACAAACAAACAAACAAACAAACAAACACATAAACAAACATGTATCATTTCAAAATCTTTTCTTCTTAAACCCTGTTTCAGCGACTTCCCCGTACCTCCCCTTTCTGCATCCCAAGTTCGAAATTAATTTCAGCAAATCCTACCCCTTAACTTTGTCAAATTTTCCTTAGTCTTTTCTTTTACTTAATCTTTTACTGCTGTAATCCCCTTTTTTACTAAAACCTCAACATTTTAACATTCATTAATTTTACAATGTTTCTTAAGATAAATTCTAAATTTCTTCCAATCTTCATCCGCCGTCTCTTTCCCCTGGTCACGGATTCTGCCAGTCATTTCTGCCAGTCCCATATAGTCAATCACCTTCATCTGCCATTCTTCCAGAGTGGGTAGATCTTGTGTCTTCCAATACTTTGCGATAAGTATTCTTGCTGCTGTAGTAGCATACATAAAAAAAGTTCTATCTTTCTTTGACACCAATTGGCCGACTATGCCCAGGAGAAAGGCCTCTGGTTTCTTAGGGAAAGTACATTTAAGTACCTTTTTTATTTCATTATATATCATTTCCCAGAAAGCCTTAATCTTCGGGCACGTCCACCAAAGATGATAAAAAGTACCTTCAGTTTAAATGTATTTTTATTAAAGATTTCTTGATTTACAAAAGTATGTGCAATATCTCTTTTTTTTCCACGTTACGTTTTCTACAGATCAGATTCATTTGTTGAGACATTAGTGTTACATTAGGAAGAAAAGGGGGAAAGAGGTGGAGCGGGGAATGTCCGAGTGGGTGTGGGGCCGGGTGGCGATGTTTCTATTTTTCTTAATGTATGTCTGGGGGGTTTTATCATCGTCGCTTGTGCAGGTTCTCTTTGCTATTTGTTTGTGTTCCTTTAGTGTTGAGAGAGGTTGGGGTTGGCCTAGTCCAGGGGTCAGCAACCTTTTTCAGCTGTGGGCTGGTCCACCGTCCCTCAGACCATGTGGGGGGCTGGACTATATTTTTTGGGGGGGAAATGAATGAATTCCTATGCCCCACAAATAGCCCAGAGATGCATTTTAAATAAAAGGACACATTCTACTCATGTGAAAACACGCTGATTCCCGGACCGTCTGTGCACAGGATTTAGAAGGCGATGGGGCCGGATCCAGCCCCTGGGCCTTAGTTTGCCTACCCGTGATCTAGTCCAGGGGTCAGCAACCTTTTTCAGCCGTGGGCCGGTCCATATTCTGAAAAAAAATGAACGAATTCCTATGCCCCACAAATAACCCAGAGATGCATTTTAAATAAAAGGACACATTCTACTCATGTGAAAACACGCTGATTCCCGGACCGTCCGCGGGCCGGATTTAGAAGATGATTGGGCTGGATCCGGCCCCAGGGCCTTAGGTTGCCTACCCCTGGCCTAGGGTGTGGTTGATTGGCTGTGGTGAACTTTGTTTTCATGTGTGAGTGGGGTGGGCGGATGTTTTGGATGTTAACATGGCCCTTTGAGAACAGGCAGCGGCTCTTACATTCTGGTGAGTTCCTGTTGCTCTCTTGTTACTCAGTTGGGGGGTGGGGAGACCTCTATTCCTCTCTCCTTCTGCCGAGGTCTCCATCCCCCCCCCCAATCTGGAGACCCAAGGGCAGGTGACATTTTTTAAAAAAGCAAAGACTTCGCATTTTCAAATGGAGATTTTTTTATTAAAAAAATCTGGGGGAAATTATTGGATTTTTGAAAACAAAACAGCAAACCATGCTAATCATTATATTTATATAGAGAGAGCTACCAATAAAATCAGTGCAGATTGATTGATTATTATAAAAGGAAGAGGAAGAGGAGGAATTTACTCTTACAGAGTACACCCTGCCTCCGCAAATCCACAAGGAACAATGTTCTTCCATGCTTATTTTGGAAGTCTCCTTGCATCCCTTTGGCTGTTGCGTAGCAACATGTCTTCTCTCTACGTTGCCAGTTACTCCACTTGGTGATTTGCTGCCAATGGCACAATGCCCTGTGGCTTATTCAAAGGGTATATAAACTAGTGAAAACAGCCAAGTTGTCCAATTGCCCCACTGGGGGCTGTATTCAACGTGAACTGAAATGACGCTTAATAAGACTTTGCCGGGCTGCTTGTTTATAGCTCTTAACAGCCCCCTGGGAAGGTGAATCCATATCTTTGTAACCATGGCATAAAATCCATAACCATACATCAGTTTAAAGTGCCCCCTTCTGCTCCACTAATGCATTTATTAATTATCAACTGGGGTTCTCCACTGCATTGCAAACCAAGAGTCAGACCACCCGTTGTCAAAGGCTGGATCTGACCTCCTCTCACTTTCCTCTGACTCGGACCCCCTTCCACGTTTGTCTGTGTTGGAGAGTATGAGATAGCTTTCAAACAAGGGTCTTTTGCTGTTGTTGAGAGAGGCTCAAACAGCAAGCTGCCAGTGCAACTGTTGTGAAAGCGCCCAAAGGATTGCTTTCTTGATTGTAGCCTGAATCACCAGATGGCGCTGTTAGACTATTTGGATCTGCTCTTGCCATACAGACAAACCCCATCATCTTGTAAGAAATGCTGTAATGCTCTCCCCCTGCCTTACAGAGACATTGATGGGGCGGCTGTGGGGGGAGAGTTTTCTCTTTGGTGGATGGCTTTCCAAGTTGTTCAGAAAACCTGCCCAAGTGTCAATTTAAGTTTACTTCATTTCTCATTTTTCAGTTTTTAATTCAGTCCACGTACGTACAGCAGTTTGTGGATCCTCATGAAAATTCGCCAACACCTTAGTGCAGATTTCTCCAAATTAATACATTTTGTGTGCGCAGTTTTGACTAATATGCCCCTTTCCCCATATGCAATGCATTTTTGGAAAATTCACTAATAAAATTCATTTGTGTGCAAATTTCCCCAACATATGCATCTGTGTACACATTGTTTGGTTGGAGACCTGCATTGCCAGATTCAGAGACCTGCAAATTTCAGAAGATGGTTGTGTTTCAGTTCAAGTCTATGTTCAATAAGTGCAAAATAGATAATCTTTCATTAAAATGCAAATGAATTTGAATTTCATTCCTATCCCTAAAGTGGGATCCTGTCTGCAATTAAGTGTTTGTGAATAGGCTGTCCATCTGATTAGGAGTGCTACATGGGCTTCCAGGTTGTATGAAAAGCACCCCTTTTAGGAATTGGGCTGTATTCCACTCATTTGTACTCTGTAGACCCACTGAAATTAATGGACCTATGTTAGATATGCCAATTAATTTCAATGGGTCTCCTGTGAGTTGGACTAGGACAGGATGTAAGTACAGTGGTGCCCCGCAAGACGAATGCCTCGCAAGACGGAAAACTCGCTAGACGAAAGAGTTTTCCGTTTTGGAGGTGCTTCGCAAAACGAATCTCCTATGGGCTTGCTTCGCAAGACGAAAATGTCTTGCGAGTTCCTGCGGGGTTTTTTCCTCCCCCCCCTTTTTCTAAGCCGCTAAGCCGCTTATCAGCTGATCCGATAAGCTGATAAGCCGCTAAAAGCCGCTAAAAGCCGCTAAAAGCCGCTAATAGCGCTAATCCGCTAATCCATCAATGGGCTTGCTTCGCAAGACGAAAAAACCGCTAGACGAAGAGAATCACAGAACGGATTATTTTCATCTTGCGAGGCACCACTGTAAGCCATTGTGCTGAACATGCAGGCAGTGGGCATAAACATGCAATACTTTCTCTGTGTTAGAAGAACCCTAGGGCAAAAGAGCCAACAGCCTCTTGTGTTTTGAACACAGCTGGAGCAGAAGCCCATGACATGAGAATTAGGGCTTCACAATTTTTAGAAAACCCAAATTAAATGTAAACTCTCGCCTCCAAATTGACTCACGGCTGTTTCCAGGTTGGATGTTTCCATGTCAACCTGAGCCAGGTCAGGAATGATCTGGAGCTCTGAGTTTTGGTCTGCGCAGCCCTAATGCTTATTTATCTTCTCATTAATCATTTGTTTACCTGATACTTGAACCATCACTTTCCCAACCTCAAAAGTCTGCTTTTTTAAAAGGTGTATTTGTTGTGCCAGGGCCACAGAGTGCTTTAACTGGGCAAATCTAATTTCCCAGCCTTCGCTTGGACTCCTGCCACAGAATACAGAGAAGTCTGAAGGCGACATTATGAGCAAGTAAACATGGATAGATGCATGGCTGAAAAAACTCAGAGCCTACTAGCTGGGCTACAGGTGGTAGCCTGATAGTGATCGGATGCTGCAGCCGTGAACAGGAGGACTCTCATTGGATGTTGCTATGGTGACATGCAACTGGTGCTGCTCCTGTTGCTGTGAATGGAATCTGAGGTTTTGTCTGCTGTTTCCAGGGTGGATTGAAACAAGGCAAGATGACAGATACTGCCCTGTAGATGCGGGAAACTTCATCACTGTGCTGCAAGGTGGGGCTGCAGAGATATATTCCTAATTTTTGAAATGTCATTCTGGTATTTTGGTATTTCATTAATTTAAAATATGCACAACCCTCCCTTCTGTCACATATAAGGATGGGGGAGAAAGGCAATTTGGTTCACATGTAAAGGTGAGCCTAACTCTCATTTGTACTTTTGAGAACAATACATGGGCTGAAACACAGCCCTCCTTTGAAATCTTCACTTCTCTGAATTTTGCAGTTCTCCAGCCAAATCATATGTACTAAAATACTCCGGAGCATATACTGGAGTAAAGTGTGCATGAAAATGTATATATATTGGTGAAAATAAGATGCAAAAATGTAAAGATGTGTATATTAGGCAAACGTGTGTGGCGATGGTGGTAACTTTTATAAGAACTTTTTAAAATAATAATCTGCAAACTGTTGCAGAAATGGGGAGAGCTGAATTTAAGATGGAGAAAGTTGAGGGAGCAACTTTCTAGGTTGGCAGTTCCTGCCTGAACCCTGTCCTGCTCTCCTGCCAGTGCTTCTGACCTCACCGGACTCCCTGCCCTGCACCCAGCTTCAGCTTTGACGGACTGCCTCCATATTGCTCCTTTGACCTCGGACTGGACTCGGACCTCGCCTCTTGGTTGACCCACGGGACCAGCACAGAGAGCCTGGCCAGATCATCTAGTCCAGCATTGTGTTCTCAAAGCAGCCAACCAGGTGCCCATGGGGACCCCACAAGCAGAACACAAGCATTCTCCCCTCCTGCATTTCTTGGCAAGCTGCATTCAGAGGCACACTGCCTGCAACCATGGAGGGAGAACATGGCCAGTAGTCACGGAGAGCCTTATCCTCCATGAATTCATCTAATCCCCTTTTACAGCCGTCCAAGTTGGTGGCTATCAACAGCTGCTTATGTGAGAGAGTTCCATAGTTTGCTACAGAACTTATCTTTTCTCTGTCCTGAATCTTCCAACACTCTGTTTCATTGGATGTACCGTGGTGCCTCGCAAGACGAAATTAATTCGTTCCGCGAGTTTTTTTGTCTAGCGAATTTTTCGTCTTGCGAAGCACAGTGTCGGGAAAGTTTTGGAAAAGCTTCAAAAATCACCAAAGTCTTCAAAAACCTCAAAAAAGGCTACCACACCGCGTTCTATGAGTTGCTCCTTGAAGTCAAGTCGCAACTGTATTAACGGTGTTAAGAAAAAGGAAACAAACTTGCAAGATGTTTTCGTCTTACGAAGCAAGCCCATAGGGAAATTCGTCTTGCGAAGCAGCTCAAAAAACGCAAAACCCTTTCGTCTAGCGAGTTTTTCGTCTTGCGAGGCATTCGTCTTGCGGGGCACCACTGTACTTGAGTGCTAGCATTATCAGAAAGAGGGCAGGGGGGACTTTCCACTGCGCTAAGGCATGCCAACCTGATGGCTCCTTGCTCTTCTCACACTTGCTCATGCTGAGAAGGCAGGTGGACAGGAAGCAATGGCAAGGAGAAGGAGCCACAGGGCCAAGGGCTCCAGGGATTGGCAGGGGGGCCCTTTCCTGGTGTGGCACTTGACAGATACCTGGCAATGCCAACTTCCGAGACCCCTTCCCAAAGCCTGTGCCTTTGGATCTTTCACTTCAAGCAGTCTCCTTTCACCCTTCTGAGGATATTACTGAACGCTTCCAACAAGTTTGATTGGAGCCCATGGTCCGTCCATTTTGGAACTCCCCAGCCATGGAGAAAGGTCAGCTGCCAGGGAAGCCATTAATTCTCAATGTCTTCCTTTTGCGCTCAAATAACTTAAAAATTGCTTTTTAAAGGCAGCAAATTTGACTGTGGTTGGCTGTCCAATGAGGCATGTGCAAAGGCATTTGGGTTAGAGATAAAATCACAGGCAGGCAGGATTATGGAGTGTGGTTTGCAACGTCCATCCGCCCGATGGATCATACCTAGGGACGTGCAAGCAGTTCCTGCCCAGTGACTGTGACTCCAGCTCTATACACCAATGGTGACCAGCAAAGCATAAAAGACAGTGAGGCAGCCTGAGGACCCCCGCAGGAAGGAACCTCGATCTGGATCTGTTGGGGGCACCACCACATTTCACGGGCTGGATATGTAGGTTGTGTTGTGCCTTTGTTTGGCCTCTGGCGTAAGTTCCTCTCCTGTGCTTGGAAAGCAGTAGTTGAATCACGCAATGCTGTGATTTTGAGAGAGAAGCTGCTCAGAACGAAATGCAGGAACCTCACACCTGTACCCAGAGGGCACACAGGACACCTTCAACTTTAGCTTAACTTGCTTCTAGGTGAGAGACTTACCTCATTGGCAATCGGAGCAGAGCTATGGCACTTAATTACAAGAGAATGACCTGCTTTTCCCGATAAGGCATTGCTGTGTCCTGACACCATGCAGGGCAGGTTGCGCATTGTATGACAATGCTCTCTCCAAAGTCCAAGCCAATGTCAGCATCGTGGACAGAGAGCAACATCCGACGCGCTTCATCATTTCAAAGATGAAACTAGAGACATGCTTGCGAGGCTCCCTTTTCTCAGAGGACCACTCAAGGATCACTGCCAAAGTGCCACCCAGCCCTGCCACAGGTTAAGGAAACAAAAGCACAAATGGGATCTGCAAGAAGATGTTGCCCCAAGGAGTGGTGGCTGTGGGCCAATCTGTTCCATTCTCCCTCCCATCCCCAAGTTTTCAAATTTGTCCCCCTTCAGAGTCAATCAGCATTCGGCTGCCAATGAGCATGTTGTGAGAAGGGCCATAGCTCAGCGGTACAGAACATGCTTTCCATGCCAAAAGGTCCCAGGTTCTATTCCTGGTATCTCCAGGAAGGACTGGGAAAGACCTATGTTTGAAACTCGGAAGAGCTGCTACCAGCCAGTGTTGACAATACTGATAAAAATGGACCAATGGTCTGATCTGGTGTAAGCCTTATGCCATAATAAATTCATTAAGGTTGTAGCCAATTTAAGCATTTAGGGACACGGGTGGTGCTGTGGTCTAAACCACTGTGCCTCTTGGGCTTGCCTATTGGAAGGTAGGCAGTTTGAATCTGCGTAATGGGGTGAGCTCCCATTGCTCTGTCCCAGCTCCTGCCAACCTAGCAGTTCAAAAGCATACTAGTGCGAGTAGATAAATAGGTGACGCTGCTGTGGGAAGGTAAATGGTGTTCCATGTGCTCTGGTTTCTGTCACAGTGTCCCATTGCACCAGAAGTGGTGTAGTCACGCTGGCCACATGACCCAGAAAGTTATCTGTGGACAAACGCTGGCTCCCTCAGCCTGAAAGCGAGATGAGCGCTGCAACCCCATAGACGCCTTTGACTGGACTTAACTGTCCAGGGGTCCTTGACCTTTTACCTTTACCGTAGCCAATTAAATCCTACTTTGAGTAGACCTATTGAAGTTAATGGTCCTGAGGCTACATCTACACCACATTTTAAAGCATTATTATCCCTCAAAGAATGCTGGAATTGTAGTTTATTAGGGGTGCCGAGAGTTGTTAGGAGATCCCTATTCCCCTGAAAACTACAAGTGCCAGAATTCCCAGGGAAGAGGGATTGATTTTGAAACCCCTATGGGAATTGTAGCTCTGTGAGGGGAATGGCTCTCAGCACCCTTAACAAACTACAGTTCCCAGGATCCACTGGGAGAAAGCCATGATTATTTAAAGCGACATGATACTGCTTTAAACGAGGACTAGTTAGATGTGTCTATTAATTTCAGGTGCTCTACTCTGAGACTGGAGGGACGTGGGTGGCGCTGTGGGTAAAACCTCAGTGCCTAGGACTTGCTGATCGTATGGTCGGCAGTTCGAATCCCCGCAGCGGGGTGAGCTCCTGCCCACCTAGCAGTTCGAAAGCACCCCTAAGTGCAAGTAGATAAATAGGTACCGCTTTATAGCGGGAAGGTAAACGGCGTTTCCGTGTGCTGCACTGGTGCTGGCTCGCCAGAGCAGCTTCGTCACGCTGGCCACGTGACCCGGAAGTGTCTCCGGACAGCGCTGGCCCCCGGCCCTTAAGTGAGATGAGCGCACAACCCTAGAGTCGGTCACGACTGGCCCGTACGGGCAGGGGTACCTTTACCTTTACCTTTTTCTCTGAGACTGAGTAGGACTAACATTGGCTACAACCCTTAGTCTTTAAGACTTAAAGTCACTTGACTCTTTGTATTTTCTGGAATATCCGGCTTCCATTCTGTCCTTTGCTGTGCAGAGATAAACCTTTTACATCTAGTAGCAGCAGTGGCAGATCATGCTCTTGTGTCCTTGGATCTCTGTCTGGTGCTTGTTGGAGGAATGAAGCCAGTGGGTTGAATCTGGCCCAGCAGTCATATTCACTGGAATCTGATTTTGGAGAGCTGCCCGTGCACACCAGGTGATGATGATGATGATGATGATGATGATAATACATTGCTTTTTCTGCCCACCTGCACAATGACTTTGTCTTGCCCACTCCAGTTTTAAGTTGCAAAAGAAAATCACACCGCCAGAATTTTATCTCTGGTTCTGTTCAGAAGCCGCTATTGATTTCCCTGCTTTCCTGTATGGTGCAGGTTGATACAAGGCCAGCTGATGTGATCTGATTTCACTCGGCAGTGGGTGGCTATCTGTGTGACTGACAGATGTACCGAGCAGGGGATTACACGTACTGCTCTGATTGCAACAATCGCCCGACCTGCAGATGTATCCTTTGGGACAGAGCTGTGAGCAGGCTGGCTGAGGACGCAGCCGTCTCCCATCCATCAGTTGACTGGGAAAGCTTTCAAGGAGCAAGTGAGGACGAGGGAGAGGCCCGTGTGGCAAAAGGCTGGGCCACTGTGACGGATTCAGGGGGCAGCCGGGGCATGCCAAAGCCCTCCCGTGACGCCCCTTTCAAAACTCTTACCTTTGGAGATGTCAGGATTGGTTGGTTTCAGTTGGGTAGTCTTTGTTTAACCCATGGATAGGCAACCTAAGGCCTGGGGGCCAGATCCAGCCCACGGGCAGTCCGGGAATCAGCGTGCTTTTACATGAGTAGAATGTGTCCTTTTATTTAAAATGCATCTCTGGCTTATTTGTGGGGCATAGGAATTGGTTCACCCCCCAAAAAAATATACAGTCCGGCCCCCCACAAGGTTTGAGGGACAGTGGCCCCCTGCTGAAAAAGTTTGCTGACCCCTGGTTTAACCCGTCACAGCTTGTCCATTCCCATCCTGAAAACTGATGGAATCACATACCTGCTGAGTCTTCACCAACTCATGTTGATTTTCCTGCCTTCAGCATTAGAATCTCGTCTAGAGTTCAGCGGAGTTTCTCAGAAAAGGTGACGGACTCTCCCTCATTGGTGGTTTTTAAATGGAGGTTGGGTGACCATCTGCCAGGGATTCCTTAGCTGCAATTCCTGCATTTCAGGGGGTTGGACTAGATGACCCTGGGGTTCTCTTCCAACTCTACAATTCTGGGATTTGGGAGGCATCTTCCCTTTTGACTTTCAGGGACCTCTTGAAGTCTTGCTTGTGGTTTACGGCCCTCGTATTTACGGGACCGCCTCTCTTGGTCTGCCCCGCAGAGGACCTTAAGGTCCATGAATAACCATAGTTTAGAGGTCCCGGGTCCTAAGGAAGTCAGACTATCCTCCACCAGGGCCAGGGCCTTTTCAGCAATGGCGCCAACCTGGTGGAATGCTCTGTCCCATGAGACTAGGGCCCTTCAGGATTTAACCTCCTTCCGCCAGGTCTGTAAGAGCTATTCCACCTGGCCTTTAATTTGAATTCAGCCTGATCTTTTATTTCCCTTCCCTTCCCTCCTCCTCCGCTTTTTATAAACCTGCTCTGAGACCCCACAGCTAATTCTCCCCTGGCCTCCTCGCCGTCCCAAGTAGGACTAATTCAGCCAGCTAGCCCTGGTGACTACGGTATCTAATGCTTATTAGATGAATTTCCCCTAAATTGATTTCTGAATTTTGAATTTTATTGTTTTTAGACTGTATTTTATGCTGCTTTTACAACTGTTTTAAATTTGTTGTTAGCCATCCTGAGCCCGGTTTTTGAACCGGGAAGGGCGGGGTATAAAGAATAATTTATTATTTATAATTTATTATTACTGATAGGCCCAGGCAAGTTGTTTAAAATTTTATTGCGTAGCCACTCATTTTAAGGATTGTTTTGTGTTATTCTTAATTTTTTCCCCATATTGTTGCACACTTTCCTGATGTTTTTGTGAGAGGTGGAGTATATAAATATTTTTATAAATACCTATAGACACGATGCAAGCATACCTACAGGTATACGTACACACTTGCACATGGGAGACCTGACAGTTTCATTAGAGAAAAGAAAGCCATCAGCAGAGACAGACATCTGGCTAGCCAGGAACCCAGCCAGGTGCCCCCTTTAGGTGTATACCTGGGCATGTGTGTGACCATGTGCAACCTCCAGTGGGGAATGACACAGGCAATAGGAGTGGAAGGAGAAAAGAGGATGACAATGTTTGCACAAAACATCTTGTGTCCAAAAACGAGATTAAAAAAGTAATTACCGATGTGTGGAATGAAGGACAAATGTATTTCTCAGTGCAACAAGCGCTGGGGATCAATAATTCCCTGCTTAGGTTAAGATGATAAAAGATAAGCATGCTTTCCCTTTGGGTTTCGTTGTGAGTTAAATGGAGATTCGTGATGTATAAATTATTTTTATACATCTCCCCCCATCAAATTATTGCTCTGTCAATGCCTTTCATGAATTCCCACACATGCGCACTTGAGCATGCACACATTCTGCCTTCCTGGGCAGCCAAAGACTCCTACTAACATACAGTGGTACCTCAGGTTAAGAACTTAATTCGTTCCGGAGCTCCGTTCTTAACCTGAAACTGTTCTTAACCTGAAGCACCACTTTAGCTAATGGGGCCTCCTGCTGCCGCCGCGCCACCGGAGCACAATTTCTGTTCTCATCCTGACGCAAAGTTCTTAACCCGAGGTACTATTTCTGGGTTAGCGGAGTCTGTAACCTGAAGCGTCTGTAATCTGAAGTGTCTGTAACCCGTGGTACCACTGTATGTGAATGGGACAGGCACATGGCCATTACAATGGTACCTCAGGTTAAGAACTTAATTCGTTCTGGAGGTCCGTTCTTAACCTGAAACTGTTCTAAACCTGATGTACCACTTTAGCTAATGGGGCTTCTCGCTGCCACCGGTCCACCGCCGTGCGATTTCTGTTCTCATCCTGAAGCAAAGTTCTTAACCTGAGGTACTATTTCTGGGTTAGCGGAGTCTGTAACCTGAAGCATCTGTAACCTGAAGTGTATGTAACCTGAGGTACCACTGTATATTCTCAGTGGCAGAGCATGTGTTTCATAGACAGGAGGCTAAACTGACTGGCTGTGGCTTTCTGGGGTTGCAAACCAGCCCTATCTGAAGACAGCCCTATCTGAAGGTTTCTCGCAGCCCTATCTGAAGACACCAGGGATTCATCCAGGGACCTTTGGCATGCAGGCCAATGCTCTGCTATGGAGCTATTATCCTTCCCCTTACTCTGCACATCCCAGGACTGGCACTAGATATTTCATTTATGGTGTAAGGCTGAGCTCTGTCTCCTTCTGCCCACTTGGTCTCCTACTGCTTCAGCTTCCACAGATGACCACGTCACTCTTCCAGCCCTGGAAGGAACTTCTAGGCCCATGCACCAGAGACCATAGAGACTGAGCTGGACCCTGCTGGGTGGCATCCATTGGTGGGGCATGGCTTTTGCCCAACCAGCCTGACAACGCAGCACTGCGAGCGCCTGCCAGTGATTTCGGGAAGAGATGGCAGCTGAACTGAGCCACTATCTTTGGAGAAGTGGGAGGTGTCTGGCCACTTAAGAGGGAAACCATGCCAGTTCCTCCAGAGCCTGCAGGACTTGGCCAGGGAGAGGAAGCGAGGCCTCCATCTGCTCTGCTGGCCTCTGAGTTTTGAAGATGCAGTAAAACAAACAATCCCTTGACTTGAGCACTTGGCACAAATGGTGCTTGGCACAGCTGCCCAGTGCAGTCCCATGGACTGTAATTAAGTGGGATAAATGTGTTCTCTTGGACAAGGCTTTCCTGCAACTTGGGACTGCTACTTGCTTAAGGTTGCCCAGTCGCAGAATGGCATCCGGCAACTAGGGCTTCTACTAGTCCCTGATGCCAACAATGCCTTTGAAAGTGGGCAAACAGGAGCCCGCAGCATTGGCAAGGATGTGGCCTTGAAATGGTGATATCAGTGTCAATGCACATGGACAGCCCGTTGAACCTTTATGCTACTTATTTTGAGTTTTTAGTTCTCCCTAACCCCCAAAACGTGGATGGCACTGTGGGTTAAATCACAGAGCCTAGCGCTTGCCAATCAGAAGGTCAGCAGTTTGAATCCCCACCACGGGGTGAGCTCCCATCGCTTGGTCCCTGCTCCTGCCAACCTAGCAGTTCGAAAGCACGTCAAAGTGCAAGTAGATAAATAGGTACCGCTCCGGCGGGAAGGTAAATGGCGTTTCCGTGTGCTGCTCTGGTTCGCCAGAAGCAGCTTAGTCATGCTGGCCACATGACCCGGAAGCTGTACTTGGCCAGTAAAGTGAGATGAGCGCCACAACCCCAGAGTCGGCCACGACTGGACCTAACGGTCAGGGGTCCCTTTACTTTTACCTAACCCCCAAAAGCTTATCTTATCTACCTGGGCTTCAGTGATGGTCCCTCTAAAGTTTCCCTTATGCATCACCCCAAAAGAGGAAAGGTGTCATCTGAAAGAGAGGACAAAAGACAGATTTGTACAGAATTTGCATATGCTAACTTATGCATATAAAATTATTATTATTGTTATTATTATTATTGTTATTATTATTATTATTATTATTGATCTAGCTTTCACCATAAGGTCCCAGGGCAGGCTAGGATAGTGTAAAAATGCAATATTAAAATTATTTAAAACCATTTCAAGTCAAAAGAATAGGGTAGATAGTATATTAGAGGCTGGGGTACAGAGGTGCCTCCTCAGCATGCAATGAAAACTATGCCATGAAGATACCAGACACACCACTATGAGGAATTATTCCTGTCAATAGAAATATACTCCATTTCATCATAGTGCGAAAGACCAGGTGACCTTTCGGCCTGCTCAGTCTCCTGCCCAGGTGTCCATTGCTGCTGGGCAGCTTCCGAATGCCTCCACCTGTTCTTTGTTATTGAGGGCTTTCTGCAATCCCTCCTTATGGTTAAGTTATTTATTTAACAAAATGTATATACCGCTTTGATCATCTAAAACCTGTAAGTGGTATACAAGAATGTAAGAAGAGCATGCTGGATCAATAGCCCATCTAGTTCCAGCATCCTATTGTGTGTGACATAGGCCCATTATCCTGTTCTTTTAAGGACATTTCATGCATTGGGTAGAGCTAGGTAGGGGTAACCAATCCAGTGCCCTCGAGATATTTTAGACTACAACTCACATCATCCTTGACCATTGGCCATGCTGGCTAGGGTTGATGGGCTTTGGAGTCTACCTGGAGGGCACATTATCAGCTACCCTTGTGGTTACGGTTGCTAAATTTTTGATTGGCTTTGTTCCTGCAACAGCAACTGGGCATACATGCTGAGATTATCAGACTACTCATCTGAAGAAGTGGATACTGGCTCGCAGAAGCTGATAATAATACAGTGGTACCTCGGGTTACGGGTACCTCAGGACACGGGTGGCTCTGTGGGTTAAACCACAGAACCTAGGACTTGCCGATCAGAAAGTGGGCGGTTCGAATCCCCATGACGGGTTGAGCTCCCGTTGCTTGGTCCCTGCTCCTGCCAACCTAGCAGTTTGAAAGCATGTCAAAGTGCAAGTAGATAAATAGGAACTGCTCCGGCAGGAAGGTAAATGGCGTTTCTGTGCGCTGCTCTGGTTCTCCAGAAGTGGCTTAGTCATGCTGGCCACATGACCTGGAAGCTGTGCGCCGGCTCCCTCGGCCAATAAAGCGAGATGAGCACCGCAACTCCAGAGTCGGCCACGACTGGACCTAAAGGTCAGGGGTCCCTTTACCTTTACCTTACCTCGGGTTAAGAACTTAATTCATTCTAGAGGTCCGTTCTTAACCTGAAACTGTTCTTAACCTGAGGTACCACTTTAGCTAATGGGACCTCCCGCTGCTCCTGTGCCTCCACCGCACAATTTCTGTTTCCATCCTGAAGCAAAGTTCTTAACCCGAGGTACTATTTCTGGGTTAGCAGAGTCTGTAACCTGAAGCGTCTTTAACCTGAAGCATCTGTAACCCGAGGTACCAGTGTAATAATCATTTATTATTTGTACCCCACCTATCTGGCTGTGTTTCCCCAGCCACTCTGGGTGGTTTCCAACAAAGATTAAAAATATATAAAAATGTCACACATTAAAAACTTCCCTAAAAAGGGCTGCCTTCAGATGTCTTCTAAATGTCAGGTAGTTGTTTATCTCTTTGACATCTGATGGGAGGGCGTTCCACAGGGCGGGTACCACTACTGAGAAGGCCCTCTGCCTGGTTCCCTGTAACTTGGCTTCTTGCAGTGAGGGAACTGCCAGAAGGCCCTCGGCGTTGGACCTCAGTGTCCGGGCAGAACGATGGGGGTAGAGACACTCCTTCAGATATACTGGACCGAGTCGTTGCAAGAGGCTTGTTAGTCTTTAAAGGTACCACAAAGCTCTTCATTGTTTTTCAGCAAGTGACTTCTTTTTTCCCTGGAATGGAAAATTCCTAATCAAGCCACCACCAGCAGCCTAATACACAAACAGCATCCCTTAAACATCCAACATAGACAATTTTTTCAGACTATTGTAAGCCTACCTCAGACCTTGCCAAACTAATTGAACTCCCTGGGGCTTATCCTCTCTGAATTCCCTGGAGCACCACAGGGCTCCTAAGAGGCTAATTTCCTACGGAGCTCCACCCACAGCCTAAAACTGGTGGATGAGTCAGCTGGTTTCAGTGAAACTTTACCATGTAATGGTCTAGGCCTGTGCTATTCTGCTCTGCCAAGTGAAGAAATGGTCCTTTCCCCCCTCCCAGGTTCTTTTATACCCCGCTGATGGATGCTGAACAACAGATGTTTTCTTGATGGCCACTAATAGCTTGGCCCACTCATCTGTCTAAAGGCTTTTTATGGATGGCACCTGAAGCTATACCCACCTGCAGGGTGGAGAGGCTAAAAGGAACTGTGTGTGCTGCTTGCAGTGAGGAAAATGACTGCAGTTTGGAGCCCCTGGAAATGGACCTCAGGGTTGCAGCTCTTTGGGCCTACTAAGCACAGTCCCTGAGAAGGCAGAGTGGGCGACTCAGGCATCTTCTGCTTTCCAGATGGGCGGCATGATTTTCTAACTCACTCTCCTTGCTTCTGAGTGCCAGGGAGCAGCCAGGGAGAGAAAGAGAGCCCTAGAAACTGCTGACTGCCAAGAAGGGATAATGGGCCAAGTGCCCTGAGAATGCCAGCAGTGGTGGTGCTATCTCCACGCATTGCAGAGACAGTCACTGAGGCCTGGTTCATACATAGCTGCAGTTTATTAAACCACGGCTTAGCATTATGTGTGAACCCAGCCCAGCAGCTTAGTGTTGTTTATGAGCTACATTTAAAGGTCACTTGTTAACCAAGGCAAGTGTGCCAGCTTGCCCTCACAATTGAGGAGGCCGGTGCCATGCGACGTGCACACGCCACGCAACGTGCCAGTTTCATGCGTGCACGATGTGCAATGTGCTCGCACCGTGCGCACACACTATACAACATGCTGATGCCATGTGTGCACGCAACAGGCTGACATGTCACATGCATGCCACCACGTAAGAGCGTGCCACACAGCATGCGCAAGTGACGTGAGCACATTGCACTGCGTGCATGCACATGGTTGCCACAGAATTTGGGGGGCCCTTGGCTCTGCAGCCCTCCTAGATGGCGCCCCTGAACCAAGGTTTGTAGCCTTAGATAACGTTAAGCAGTGCTTAGTGTTACATGGGAAACTAGACCTCTTCATTAGTGATGGTTAAGGAGCTGTCCCTGTAGGAAAGCTTCAGTGGATAAGTCATTTCTTCTTGAACCTCCATCAGAAGAGCCCTGCTGGATCAAACCAAAAGTCTGTCTAGTCCAGTATCCTGTTTACATGGTCTCCAGATACCCATGGAAAGCCTACAAGCAGGGCATGAGTACAAAAACCCTCTCCTACTTATGATTGGCCAAGCTGGGTGGTGCTGATGAGACCTCAAAGACAACATCATTTGCTAGGACCCAAGATTTACCTGCTGCTGTCTGAAAGAGTCTCTGGCCCTTGGGGAAGGGCTGTAGCTCAGTGGCAGAACACCTGCTTGGCATGCAAAAAGGTCCCAGGTTCTATCCCTGGTGTCTCCAGCAAGGACTGGGAAAGACCTATGTTTGAAACTCTGAAGAGCTGCTACCAGCCAGTGTTGACAATACAGAGCTAGGTGGAATGATGGCCTGACTTGGTATAAGGCAGTTTCGTATGTTCAGGTGATGTGGCAATGCCTCTGGGAGGCAGAGCTCGGGGTGAAGGAATCAAGTCAAGCATTCCCCACTCTGGGAGCCGACACAATGCCTCGGTGGCCATGCCATACACATTCTTTCCAAAGATGCCAGCTATTTCTGGAGAGTCTGGTTTTCTTAATTAAATTCCTAATTATCTGGTTGCTTGTTAATTAGGATTGTAAGGATAACTGGCAGCAAGAGGCTGCTAAAGAGGCAATTACCCAGGAAGAAGCCATCTCACTATGGTGTTTCACTTGTGAGAGCTGGTTTGCTAAGGATCTCCACCAGCTGGGGACCTTCACTCGCTTCCGCCAGTCCCTTCTTGGATCTGGCTCTGGGTTGCTTGCAGCTGGGGCTCTTCAAAGATGCAACTCTGCTCAGCTCCTCCAACTGAGCCTGGGCGTTTGACAATACTTTCTGGGCTGCAGCCGCTGACAGAAGCCCCATACCAGAGTTGGCGGTTGGAACAAGCCTGCTGCTGCTGGAGAGCTGCAATCCAAATGGGGAAGAATAAAAAAAAACTTGCGGTGGCAAGAAAATGTGCATTTGATTTTTAAAAACTG